>NC_067456.1:12522500-14922500 GCF_025434085.1 Hippocampus zosterae
CTATTTAGTCTACCCCGTTGTCTCAAGACGGCCCTGTTTCATAGCTTCTCGGATCAGACAAATAGTGTAGCCTTCACCCCCACCCTCCTCGCCCGCACCTCTTTCTCCAGCCTTCGCCTTCACCCTTCCTCTGTACAGCCAACCCTCCCCACCCCCGTCCTCCCGAAGTCCTCGTCCCAAAATAGGCCAAATCTCCTCCATTGTGTTTCGACTGCCTAGTGTGAAATTCATTGTGACGTTAAATGTTTTCTAATGAATAATTACTGAATGGATATGCAGGGGGAATATGTGTAATGGATTGTAGACTGCATTTTAAAGACATCTTTTTTGTCTCTGCTTCGTGGTATTTACAGGACAAAAACACTTGGCCTTTCTCAGAAGAAATGAGGGCCATAGGCGAAGGATGGAGGGTAGGGTAGGAGGGAGTGAAGGGCTTTGTGTCAATTAGATCCAATGGATTATCTTTTTTTTAATGTTTTTACAGAGAGAATTGAGTATCAAAGGACTTCTGCTTCCAAAAGAGAGGAGGAGAAAATACAAAACCAACAAAAGCTGGGAAAACCTTTGGTCCTCGTGTTGGCGCTGAGAATGCAAAACAGATTGGTGGGATTTTTCCCACTATGCTTATGTGCTGCTGTTTTTTAGGGGGCTCCCCGTAGTCCCATTTGAACAGCGTGTTGTGATTGCTTGGTGCATCAGCCCCGGCGAAACATGCGGGGCGGGGGCCAAGATGACCATAGCTTCTGTCTGCTCATGTGCGCAAACCATGTTGTCTCAATGTCACATCGGCCCTCTGGACCTGTGCACTCAATCGAGCTAACTTGCACCATGTTTGTGCTTTTTTTGGGGTCGGGGGGTGTTTTTTTCCCAGCTCCAATCCCCCCCATAAAGTCATTGAAACATTCTGTGACGTTTAAATGCGCAGTTTTAGGATACGCTTGAGAAAAGCAGCTGTATGTCTTGTGGCAGAGCGTTTTGAGGATTTTAACTTCCATGTGATTTGGAGTGGACAAGTAAATTTTGCGAGGAGTGGCGGCACTCGGGGCACCAAAACGTTGAAGGATCAAAACTGAACACGAACTTCTTACCGAAATAGCAAAATATAGAAGCTGAAAGTGGTTACTGGAGGAAAGAAATTATGATGAGCTTATTTGGTAAATGGGTGCAGTATGTTTTTAGCTCGAAATAGCAAATGATGAAACTAGTATGTTCGATATGTTTCTGTATTTTGACAAAAAGTTGGTCTTTCTCTTTAAATGCTTACTCAAAATTCTAAAATACACAAAACTGAATAAAATATAGAAATACTTTTGTTCCATTTACTCAAAATGGAAATGTTCTTTCAAAACACATTAAAGGACGCACAGAACAGGAAGTCAAGTGTTGAGCGCAGTCTAGGCGCAATCAGATTATTTCAGTTTGATAATAAAGACAAACACCAAATTGTTCCACCCGTTTCCACAAATCCCGGCTGCTTGAATGTGTTTTGCATAGGTGGAGATGGACATGGAGGGCACTCTGAATGCGAGGGACCAGGTTGGTATTCAAGACTTTGTTCTCCTGGATGAGACCTCGGAAGCTGCCTTCCTCAACAACCTCAAGAAACGTTTCAGCAAGGATCTCATTTATGTGAGCGAGATACCGAACCCTCGTCGGTGTATTTTACTCATAAATGTTGTACAACTTTGACTCACTGTTCCAGACCTACATTGGCACTCTGCTGATCTCTGTAAACCCCTTCAAAGAGTTGGACATCTACAATAAGAAACAGATGGATATGTACATGGGGGTCAACTTTTTTGAGCTTCCACCTCACATGTGAGTCAAAAAATGAGTGTTGATAACATTGTGATTTGAGCTTGACCTAACATTGTGCATGACTGCCCGTGCTTAGCTATGCTCTGGCCGACAACGCCTACCACACCATGCTGTCTGAGTTCAACAATCACTTCATCCTCATCTCGGGAGAGAGCGGAGCAGGGAAGACGGAAGCCTCTAAAAAGATTCTACAGTATTATGCAGTCAGCTGTCCAAGCACCGCTCTGCTCAACACTGTCAGGGACAAGATGCTCATGTCCAACCCCGTCCTTGAGGTCTTCTTTCATGCTCTATTATGCTGTGATGACACTTCGCAAAACATGTCAGGCTTGCGTGAGTCATACACTTGTGTCTCTGCGCAGGCTTTTGGGAATGCCAAAACGCTGAAAAATGACAACTCGAGTCGGTTCGGAAAGTATATGGACATTCAGTTTGATGGTGAGGTAAGAAGAGTTCGATTTTGTTAAGTGAAGCCCGCAATGTCTCTTAAGGGCTCCCCGTCCCAAGCGTGGTCACGGATATTTCTGAAACCGTTGGATCCTGTGCAACAGGGGGATGCTGTCGGCGGCCACATCCTGAACTACCTGCTCGAAAAGTCAAGGGTGGTACATCAGAACCACGGGGAGAGAAACTTTCACATTTTCTACCAGCTCCTGGAGGGAGGAGAAGAGGACCTGCTGCACCAGTTGGGCCTCGAGAGAGACTGCCAGCATTACAGCTACCTAACACAAGTATGGGCAAGTGATCTCCAATGAGGTCAATTTTATTTGCACAGTTGCCAATTGTCACTCCCCGACAGGGAGAGCGCCCCGTTGTGCCTTCTATCAATGACAAAAATGACTGGGAGACAGTCAAAAATGCACTTCAAGTTATTGACATCGATGCGATCAACACTAACGTAAGTGAGGACTTTTCGCTGATGATTTCATTTCAAGTAAATCATTTGAATGGCCTTGCAAATTGTGTGCAGCACTTGTTTGGGATTGTCGCGAGTGTTCTTCACCTGGGCAACGTTAAGTTTGAGCCTGACGGTAGAGGTCATGCTACTCTCAACGACAAAAATGCAGAGTTGCGCTGGGTCTCAAATGTAAGAAATCTACACACAAAACATGAACGTCTTTAAGAACAAGAACCAAAAAAGGTTCAGGTGGTTCGTGTCATATCATTGCAGCTCCTTGGAATTGATGCTCACAGTCTACAAGAAGGACTAACATACAGGAAGATTGAAGCCAAAACAGACCAGGTGTGACTCTTAAACCATTTTGTAATTAAAAATTGACTGGTTATACGATATTTGCCTTTTTCTCAAGGTGCTCAGTCCGTTTACTGTGGATCACGCCGTCTTTGTGCGCGATGCCCTGGCCAAGGCCATATATGGACATACCTTTACCTGGCTGGTAAACAGGATAAATGAGTCCATGGAGAACACTGTGAGCTTGTGAAAAGCGTGACATCTTTGTCAAACAGGATGACATTTCATAACTGTCACTATTATTTTAATTTTCAGGATCCTTCAAGAAAAACTGTCATTGGACTTTTGGACATCTACGGTTTTGAGGTTTTTAATATTAACAGGTACGCCACTTTGGCCTTCCTTATGCCTCACAAATAGAACTGTTATTCATGAAATTTTCTATGTCATTATGTTTGTGTGTATGCCAAAAAAAAACAACCCTCTTAGATCTCCTTATAATTTCTAAATACTCATTAAAAGTTATCCCAACACTCTTAAACCAACTGAAATACTACTTAAAAGTTCAATAATCTGAATTTTTAAATTACAGACCATGAATTGACAGGGGAATCGATTTTCTTACTTGCGGCCCATGAGCTCAAATAAGATTGACACACCTAACATAGAATGAGACTACGGTAATTACGCATACACGTTTCATCTCTTATATATGCTATCATTGTTGAAGAGACAGATGACCTCATGCACGATTTGCTGTTTACAATTTTGAGAAACAAAAGCATGATCATCCACTATGATCTCTTACTTATGTTTTTTCCCCTCTTCAGTTTTGAGCAATTCTGCATAAACTACTGCAATGAGAAGCTGCAGCAACTTTTCATCCAGCTCACGCTCAAGGCGGAGCAGGAGGAATACCAAGCGGAGGATATTGAGGTCCGCCGATTCATCTCCAAAATAAAACGTGCATTAACGCTGGTTTGCTGTTGAATAGAGTTCCGCTCACACGTGGTTCTCCTCAGTGGGAGCCGGTGCAGTTCTTCAACAACAAGATCATCTGCGACCTCGTGGAGGAGAGACACAGGGGAATTATATCAGTCCTGGTATGCGTTCGCTCGAATAAACATACAATGCTGACCTCAGTGGGGGGACAATTATTGCGCACGACTGATTCTGAACCTACAGGATGAGGAGTGTCTGAGGCCAGGAGAGGCTACAGATCTCACTTTCCTGGAGAGACTGGAGGAAAAAATGGGAAATCACCCCCACTTTGTCTCGTGAGTTCACATCACGCTGAAATGTCACTTGGTTGAAATCTACGGTTTAAACTTTCATCTGCTGCCGAGAAGCTAATGAGTGGACTGGCAGAAAGTCCTCATCTGTCCTCATCCTCTTCCCACCTTGGAGTGTAGACACAAGCTGGCAGACAAAAAGACACGTAGGACGCTGGAGAGAGGAGATTTTCGTCTCTTGCATTATGCCGGAGAGGTCACCTATTGTGTTGTGGGTAAAGTAAAGCGCAACCGACACGTTAGCGTTCAAAAAGCTAAATATTGTGTTGAGCAAAGTCCCTAAAATGGTATGGTGTCTTTTGTAGGTTTTCTGGATAAAAATAATGACCTCCTATATAAAAATATTAAAGATGTAAGTATTCTTTTTTTTTTTTAATAATTGAAAACTCATGACTCCGTATTATCTTTTAGAATTTGAATACAAATGTTTGATCATTTAAATGTGTCACGTTGAGCCCGAGGCGATGAGGAATCGCCTCGTGCACAACAGAAAAAAAAGAGGTGGATCCCCGGAGAAGCAGACAACGAAAAGATCTTGTGAGAACAAAGGGGTTTTTAATAAAGAACAAAAGGAGCCCGAACAGGGAAAACTGTAACAGAAAACGCTGGTCAAATAAGGACCAGGAAAAAATAAGGAAGACAACTGAAAACGCTCGCGAAACGATAAAGGGCGAGGAACAACCGAGATAACAATCTGATCACTATAAGAAGTACGCGAATGATTGAGGCCGTAAGGCAATAGGGCAGCGAGAAATAGTCGAACGACGAGAATAGCAAATCGAGAGCAATGGCACGGTAAGGAATTCTCCGGCAGTGAGATGACTGCCGGAGTCGCCTAATAAAGGCACGTAATCAGCCCGAAATAACGGGCAGGTGTGCCGAACAGGTGGCGGGAGAACCCGCCACCTGCTGGCGAGCACGCGACGTGACAGTACCCCCCCCTCAATGGACGCCTCCCGGCGGACTACCCGGTTTGGACGGATGAGCAGTGTGGAAGTCGCGCAGAAGGGACGGGTCAAGGATCCAGGAGCGAGGCACCCATTGCCGCTCCTCCGGCCCGTAGCCCTCCCAATCGACCAGGTACTGGAAGCCCTTGCCCCTGCGCCGAGAGTCCAGGATGGCACGAACCGTGTACACCGGGTCCCCGTCGACCACCCGCGGGGGCGGCGGCGGAGCGGGAGGGGGCGCCAAGGCGCTGGAAGACACAGGCTTGAGCAGGGAGACGTGGAACACGGGGTGGACCTTCATGGAGGCCGGCAGCCGGAGCCTGACCGCGACGGGGCTGATGACGGCCTCGACCTCGAACGGGCCAGCGAATCGGGGCCCCAGTTTGGCAGACGAGCCGGCCAGGCGAAGATCCCTCGTAGCCAGCCACACCTTCTCTCCCACCGCAAATGAGGGCGCCGGGCGCCGATGACGATCAGCGATCCGCCGGTTCCGGGACGCAGTGCGGGACAACGCAGCCCGGGCCTCCCTCCACACGTGATGGGCCCGCTTAAGGTGGCGCTGCACGGAAGGGACCTCCACCAGCCCCTCCTGGGACGGGAACAGCGGTGGCTGGTAGCCGTAGGCCGTCATGAACGGCGACCTGCCTGTAGCGGAGGAGACGAGAGTGTTGTGGGCGTATTCCACCCAGCGCAGGTGGTCGGCCCAGGATGCCGGACGGTGGAGACAAACACAGCGGAGGGCCGCCCCCAGATCCTGGTTGGCGCGCTCAGCCTGCCCATTGGACTGAGGGTGGTATCCCGAGGTCAGGCTGGCCGTAGCTCCGAGGGACCGGCAGAACCGCTTCCAGACGCGGGACACAAACTGGGGCCCCCGATCCGATACGATGTCCGCCGGAATGCCGTGGAGACGGAAGACGTGCTGGATGAGGAGGTTGGCGGTCTCCAGCGCCGACGGCAACCTGGACAAGGGCACAAAGTGAGCGGCCTTGGAGAAGCGGTCCACGATCGTGAGCACGACCGTCCGGCCCCGGGAAGGCGGTAGGCCCGTGACGAAGTCCACGGCGATGTGAGACCACGGGCGGGGAGGAATGGGCAGCGGCTGGAGCAGTCCTGCCGGAGGTTGGTGTGACGACTTGCCGCAGGCGCAGGAGGTGCAGGCCTTGACGAACTCCGTCGCGTCGTGGCGGAGCTCCGGCCACCAGAAACGCTGGGCGACGAGCTGCACAGTCCGGTTCACCCCGGGATGACACGCCACCTTGGATCCGTGACCCCACTGCAGGACCTCTGAACGAAGGGCAGGAGGCACGAACAGCCTCCCCGCTGGGCACCCTGCCGGCACCTGCACCCCCACCAGGGCGGACTGGACCCGCTGTTCAACCTCCCACTGGACGGCCCCCACTATGCACTGGGTCGGGAGGATGGTCTCCGGGGAATGGTCCCACCCCGCAGGTTCGTGGAGCCGGGAAAGGGCGTCAGGCTTAGTGTTCTTAGACCCGGGGGAGTAGGTGAGGACGAAGTCGAACCTGGTGAGGAAGAGGGCCCACCGGGCCTGACGGGCGTTAAGTCTTTTTGCGGAGCGGAGATATGCAAGGTTCTTATGGTCGGTGTAAACAGTAAAGGGTTCCTTAGCCCCCTCGAGCCAGTGCCGCCACTCCTGTAAGGCGGTTACCACAGCCAACAGTTCCCGGTTGCCCACGTCGTAGTTGGACTCGGCGGCACTGAGTCGGCGGGAGAAGAAGGCGCAGGGGTGCAGCTTCTGGTCGACTGGGGAGCGTTGGGACAGCACCACACCCACCCCTGAATCCGAGGCGTCCACCTCTACGACGAACGGGTGGTCAGGGTCAGGATGTTGCAGAACCGGGGGACTAGTGAACGCCGCCTTAAGACGCGCGAACGCCGCATCCGCGGCAGGGTCCCACTTAAAAGGGATTTTGACCGAGGTAAGGCGGGTTAGGGGAAGCGCCATCTGGCTGTAACCCCGGATAAAGCGTCTATAGAAGTTGGCGAACCCCAAGAAACGCTGCAGTTCCTTGCGGTTGGACGGGACCGGCCAGTTAGTGACCGCACGCGTCTTAATGGGGTCCGCCCGTAGCTTGCCCTGTTCTATAATGAACCCCAGGAAGGAGATGACGGGAACATGGAACTCACACTTTTCTGCCTTGACGAAGAGCCGGTTCTCGAGCAAACGTAGCACCAGCCGAACATGTTGCTGGTGCTCATGCAGAGAACGAGAAAAAATTAAAATGTCGTCAAGATAAACAAAACAGAAGATGTTGATCATGTCCCGGAGCACGTCATTAATGAGGTTTTGGAAGACGGCAGGTGCGTTTGTGAGGCCAAAAGGCATGACGAGATATTCGAAATGGCCCAGGGGGGTCTTAAACGCGGTTTTCCACTCGTCGCCCTCTCGGATGCGAACCAAGTGGTACGCGCTGCGTAAGTCTAATTTTGAGAATATGGTGGCTGATTGCAATGGGGCGAAGGCGGAGTCCAACAAGGGTAGCGGGTATCTATTTTTAATTGTAATTTCATTTAGTCCACGATAGTCTACGCAGGGTCGTAGGGACTTATCCTTCTTCCCTACGAAGAAGAAACCCGCCCCTAACGGTGAGCGTGATGGTCTGATGAGACCTGCAGCGAGCGAGCTGTTAATATACTCCGTTAACGCCTCACGCTCGGGATGGGATACCTGATACAGACGCGAGGTTGGCAACGGAGCGCCCGCCTGCAGGTCTATCGCGCAATCGTAGGGGCGGTGTGGGGGCAAGGAGCGCGCGCGATCCTCGCTAAAGACCTCCCCAAGGTCCCGATAGCACTCCGGCACTCCGTCAAGGCAGATCTCCTCGGGGGGCGTGACGCGTTCGTGCCTCCCGACGGCTGACTGCAGGCAGTGCTGGTAACAATAAGGGCTCCAGCTATCGATAGCGGGGCGCGCCCATGAGATCACCGGGTTATGCGTCTGGAGCCAGGGTAAACCGAGGATGATCGGGGCGTTCCGGGACCGCATAACATAAAAACGACGATGCTCAATATGATTACCGGATAGTGAAAGCTTTAACGGCTCCGTTCGATGCGTTACCACCGCCAGGAGGCGCCCATCCAGATCACGCACCCGCTTCGCCACGACCAACTCCTCTAAAAAGCACCCCAGTTCGGACGCGAGATTAGTGTCCATTAAACAATCATCTGCTCCCGAATCCACCAGGGCCCGAACCCGTCTTGACCGGGACTCGCCGAATACCTCCGCCTCGAGCTCGAGTCTATTAGGGTGTCCTGGTCGCTTATCGACTCGCCTAGACTCGGAGGGTGACGCGCGAGGTCGTGACTCACAGTAATCGGGAGGAGCGTGGAAAGACGATCCCGGATAGCTGGTTGTGGCGCGGGAGGGTGGTTGTGCGCCGTCAGGTGTAGCATGGTCCCGGCGACGGCGCCTTCCTTCCTCCGCGCCACCGTCTTTGCCGCCCAACTGCATCGGCTCCTCCGCGGATGCTGTCTCCCGGCCCCGGGAGTGCTCGCCGTGCCCCCGATATTCCTCACGGTACGGGAGACGTCGAGACGGGTACCGATCACCTCCTCGCTCCCGACCCCGTTCCCTCAGGCGATTGTCCATAAGGAGGGAGAGGTCGATCAGCTCCTCCAAGTCCGTGCTGTGATCGCGAGGAGCCAGCTCGTCCTTGAGCCGAGTGTTGAGACCCCGGCGAAACAGTCCACACAGGGCCCGATCGTCGTACCCGCTCTGCGCGGCCAGGATCCGGAACTCGATGGAGTAGTCAGCGACCGAACGCCTGCCCTGCTGCAGGGCGAGCAGCCGCGCCTCCGCCTCTCTGCCCCGCACGGGATGGTGGAACACCCGACGGAAGGCTGCCACGAAGTCAGAATAGGAGGTGCGGAGATTTGGTTTTGCGTCGCTGGTCGCGATTGCCCACGATGCCGCCGGACCTGTCAAGAGACTCATGATATAGGCCACCTTGGCGGCGTCAGTAGCGTAGGCGGACGGCTGTTGGTCAAATATTAGCGAGCAATTGTGTAGGAAGTGTCCACACTGCCCGTGTTCACCCCCGTAGCGAGGGGGGTGTGGAAGCGAGGGCTCCCTCGACATAGTAGGGCACGAGGAGGGAGCCTCCGGGGTGGTAGGACGAAGCCCGGAAGGTGGTCTTCGTTCCTCCACCCGAATAAGGCGAGGTTCGAGATCATCGAACCGATGAGCCAGCATGGAGACCGCGCCGTTGAGTTCCGTAAGGGCTTGGCGGTGCTGACTCATTTGCCGCTCTTGTCGAGCAAGAGCGGACAAGATCTTTTCGGCGTCTGCGGGATCCATGGTGGCCGGAGAATTCTGTCACGTTGAGCCCGAGGCGATGAGGAATCGCCTCGTGCACAACAGAAAAAAAAGAGGTGGATCCCCGGAGAAGCAGACAACGAAAAGATCTTGTGAGAACAAAGGGGTTTTTAATAAAGAACAAAAGGAGCCCGAACAGGGAAAACGGTAACAGAAAACGCTGGTCAAATAAGGACCAGGAAAAAATAAGGAAGACAACTGAAAACGCTCGCGAAACGATAAAGGGCGAGGAACAACCGAGATAACAATCTGATCACTATAAGAAGTACGCGAATGATTGAGGCCGTAAGGCAATAGGGCAGCGAGAAATAGTCGAACGACGAGAATAGCAAATCGAGAGCAATGGCACGGTAAGGAATTCTCCGGCAGTGAGATGACTGCCGGAGTCGCCTAATAAAGGCACGTAATCAGCCCGAAATAACGGGCAGGTGTGCCGAACAGGTGGCGGGAGAACCCGCCACCTGCTGGCGAGCACGCGACGTGACAAAATGATCCAGTTAGGCATGTCAATCACCCGGTGCATTTTTTTTTCCCGTGTGTGTTCTCCCACCTTCTCCCAGCTGATATGGCAATCCAAAAACAGTATCGTTAGGCAATGCTTCACTTCCACGGACACAGACAGCAAGCGAAGACCAGAAACTGTAAGTTCCCTATCACAACACTGTCAAAAACAGTGTTTGCCAAGTAAGATAACGCCCAGCAACTACTGCCGGTGACAGTGTGACATCTCATCTTCAAGCCATGTGCACCTGACAGACAAACTGTTGGCTCGGCATTATAAGCCGCATTCTGTATTTAGGTGGCCACCCAGTTTAAGAGCAGCCTGCTGAAGCTGACAGAGATCCTCGTGGCCAAAGACGCCTGGTATATACGTTGCCTGAAATCCAATGAGTCCAGGAAGTCAGGTACTTTTATGAAAAGCTTTTTTTGTTTTTTAAAAGGAGATGCAAAATGAATTTTTCACTTAACCTCCTTCGCTAACCCAGGACAGTTTGATGAAGCTCTTATCAGACATCAGATCAAATATTTGGGCCTGATGCAGCACCTGAGAGTCAGACGTGCTGGTTTCGCTTACAGGCGGAAGTATGACGTCTTTTTACAGCGGTATGAAGATTTGGACATCGTGCCAATGGCGACTTTGATCCCTTGTATCGCGTACATGATGCTGATGCAAATTTATGATACACTGAACAGATATAAAGCTTTGTGTCCAGCCACTTGGCCACATTGGAGAGGAGAACCTGCTGATGGCGTGTTGGTGCTGGTTCAACATCTGGGCTATTTTCCAAATGAGTACAAAATGGGAAGGTCAGAAAAATATCTTCACTTAATGTCATTTGTTGGCCCAAGTTCAACTTTGATTATGGAATATGTTGGCAGTGTCAGCATTTATTTTTGTCCATAGTTACATATAGTGGGAACACTGTGTGAAGTCATATCGAGTACATCCCAAAGATTCTCATTCGAGTTCAATGCCGGACTCTATTGTTGGCCATCATCCCCATAAATGATGTCAAATGCTTCCTGAGTGGCTCTTTCGTTTTTTTTGCCACACTTATCCTTGCTTTGTGATCTTGGAATACTGCATGTCATCTACAATCCTCAATTCCGATTTTTTTCTAGCTCATTATTTCACACAAAGGATTGTGGGACCATTCATTGTGCCCCATTCTCCAATTTTTCTGTTACACACTATGTGCTATTCTTTTTTTTGGACCATTTAGCTAGGCTACTAGGTAGCGTGCTGGCCCAGCCAACGTTGCTTAAAGGGAACCCTGCGCACTAGTAACTTTTAAGCTAGTTTCCAAGAACAATATCTGGACTGCTATGGGATTTATAGAAGATACTGACCACAAGAGGAGTTTTCACCTCACTCAAAAATGGGACCATATAAAGGAGAAAGTAATGAGATATTTTGATTCTACAACCAAAACTGAACTAGAAAATGTTTTTAGCTACTCTGTTCAATCTTTTTTTTTATACAGACCATTATTATTTTATTATTATTATTATTATTATTATTATTATTATTACGCTTGACAGAACAGCAATGGGGGCTCACACTCCAGGTGCCCACACCATGTTGCAGATGCACTACTGGCGCGCAACATTTAACAGGAATGAAACGAGCTGCTTTTATCGGCCATGATCGCCCTCAGCTGTGACCACTCACACAGCCGTGTAGCCATCCCACTCACAGATTCACTGGCCTGCTCTCCTATGAGAAAATACCAACATCGAGTGTAACCCTCTGCACAGAGCCATGCAGAGAAAAATAATAATAATAATAATACATTTTATTTATAAGCGCCTTTCAAGACACCCAGGCCTATATGTTTGATTCTAATTTACCCGACTATACCTTGAGAGTTGAAATTCAAGGTGAATGTGTTTCACGATTTTTTGATTTCATTAGAACCAAAATATTCATACGCCATCCAAGAACCCTGTATGCCACAGAGGATGCTTTTGAAAAATGCAAACATCAATTGGGTGAGAGCAAATCCAATTATGTACATCATAATCAAGGCTTAAGCAATTTGCACATTCAATGAATGTTTCTTTCCGATTCAGCAACCAGACTCCAGGCCAAATACAAAGGCTACAGGGCAAAGGGCGAGTTCCGAAAACAGAAGGAAGCTGGTACATGCTTGACACTTACCTGAAGTAATGTGTGATTTGGCGCATGTAAATTATTCCACTTTTTTTTATGCCCACAGCAACGAAGATTGAGACTTGCTGGAGAGGAGTGCAGGCAAGGAAGGAGAGAGACAGGAGAGCATGGGCTGTGAAAGTCATTAAACAGTAAGAAAACAAGCTGAGAATGTCACACTCATCTCATTGCAAGAGAATTGTAAAACATTTTTCGATACGCCATTTTATTTTATAGGTTTATCAAAGGTTATATGACCAGAGGGCAAGCAAAAGTGACAGATAACTCTGAGTATTTGGCCTTTGTGAGGCAGAATTACCTGAACAGGCTCAAAGAAAACTTGCCAAAGACAGTTTTGGATAAAACCACGTGGCTCTCTCCACCACAAGTGCTAGTCGAGGTAAACAGAAACAAGATTGACGCAAAAATTGAATACATGTTATACGCCAGTCAACCTTTGTATGTTCTTCTCATTTAAGACATCAGAAATACTTCGTAAACTGCACTACCGCCTCATGGTGAGAAAATACGTAAGAGGGATCACACCCCAGAGAAAAACACAGGTAGCATGCAAAGTTAAATACAACTTCTGTTTCTTTATTATCATCATTATTATTATTCAGTTATTACAATTTCCTGTTTTTTTTTTTTAGCTTGAAATTAAGTTCATTGCCAGCTCCATGTTCAAGGGGAAAAAGGAAAGTTATCCGCAAAGTGTTGCTCAATCTTTTGCGGAAACCAGAATCAGTGAGTGAGAGACCTTTATTGTTAAAATAATCAGGCAAGCACTGCTATCATGGAACTCGTGAAAACAATTATTTGTTATGTGTGGATCAAACTGGTAGCCCTTCACATTAAGTACCCAAAAAAATGTGAGCCCTGATTGAGAGTTTTCAATGAACCCAACAAGAATGTTTGTGTATATTTAAATGGTGGTTTCCCAACCGGTGCAGCTGTAACAAAGCGCTTCACAGAACATCGACAACATCAGAAATCTGTGTAGCCAAAGTTAAGCCCTACAGCATTCTATTTGATATTCTATGTTTATATTTTCCTTCTGTCTTATCACTTTAGGTGAGGGAGACATCAATGCAAGGGTCCTTCAAATGATTCGCAATGAGCACATCAAGGTAAAAAAAAAAAGAAGAGCTGATGTTATTTTTTTCTGCTGATTGTCTATAATCAAATCCATTCTCCTGTGACGGGATTTATTTGTGTGCAGTACAGCGTCCCAATGATTAAATATGACAGGAACGGTTTCAAAACGAGGCCGCGACAGCTCATCTGCACCCAGGCGGCGGCCTACATGGTAGAGGACACGAGGATCAAACAGAGGATTTTGTACACCGCTCTCAAAGGTCGTCATTGTTGTCACCTACACACCTTCCATTGCAATTTTCCTGTTCAACTCTTTAAGTTTATGGACCATCTCCCATTGTAGGGATTTCTGTCAGTAATTTGACAGACAGTATCATTGTGTTACACGTGGCGTGTGAGGACCCCAAAGAAAAGGTACAGAATATCATAGCTTTATATGGTACGCTATTTTTACAAAGATAATAAACCACACTTCACATCAAAATTGTCCAACTTCTTCTAACATGCTAAATGAGGCCCATTGTGTTTCAGGGAGATCTTGTCCTGCAGTGCAACCACTTGTTTGAGCTGGTGACCAAACTCGGCATCATTGCTAACAAACAGAATGTGGTCAGGGTGGCTCAGGGAAGGTAAGATACAAAATGGAAAGATAAAGAGTAGATTCCAATACAGTCGATACGATACAGGTGAGCTGATCAAAGTGTTTGCGTTCGCATCCGTGTGCAGCATCAAGATAGAAATCCAGGCTGGAAGAGAGAGCGCAATAGAATTCAGCACCGGCCCGGAGCCGAACGTGTTCAAGGCCAAGAACGGACACCTCATGGTGGTGCGTTCACATTGTCATCACAACCTTTTGCACCATATATGGCAAGGCTTTTGAGTTTTAGGCAGGGGAAGTACTTGCTGGAATCAGCACCATTTGTCCTTTCAGGTTGCCACTCGGGCCAGGCCGAGGTAACTTGAGGGGCAGACGAGACACACAAGAGGCCCCTGCATATTTCATTAGAGACCCCAAAAGCTGGATCATCATGGCCACAGGAGACACGTCTGACCTCGGAGTTTTATGCACTTTAGGATGCGCCTATTTGATGAAATATCACCTCACTGCTTTATTTTACATTTGTACATCAGATACTTTAATAATCTATTACTGCTTTTTTTAACCCATTCACGTGCATCAGCTATGTGTGCAATCTATTATTACATGACGTATTAACATAATAATTTATGGTTGTACTTGCATTGTAAGGGTCTTGAATATTTTGCCATGTCGCTAAATAAGGTCAGTGTAATGTAGCGCCACTACAATCACGATTCAAATATGAACATATTGCAGAAATTAAAAACACAGCGTTCTCTTTGTCAAGGCAGAATTTTAAGCTTTTGCATCGACTTCATGACATTGTGCTTGTGTCTTATTGTGTACATTAGAAGCTTTGTATATTTCCTAGCAGTTAGAGAATGCAAAATAAAAATGGATGCAACTATTTCATTTGTAGAAATTTATTTGAGATGTATAAATATAAAACGTATATGTTCACTTCTGTACAATAAATCTACGAGTGATTGTTACACATCAATTTATAACTGTGCAAAACCGAACTTTCTGTGATGAGTGACTAATGTAATTTCTGTTCTTGTTAAAAAGCATGTCCGCAGGACTCCGTTCCTCCTCTGATTGCACTCATTCACTCCAACCTCAGCATCCATCCATCCATCCATCACGAAGTCCATAGAACACCTGAGGTGAGGACTCATGTTGCCACAATATAAAATGAGAATTTTATGATGTAGACAGAAATTGACAAGGTGTTCAAACTAAATATGGTGGAAAGATTTTATCCACCTGTGTGTATTCAAACATACAAACCAATACCAAAAAAAAAAAGTAAGAAAAAAACAGTGCCATCTTGTGGCCTTTTCGTGATCACCATTTGGGTCATTCACCGACTAATCAGTGAAGCACTTAAAGCCACAGGGAGAGAAAAGATTACGCAATACATTTGTAGCTGCTTACATCATAATTCTTGATCTCCTTAGGACCACTTGTGACAAATACACAAACAACACACAACATTAGATGAAACTACTGTGAACTACTAACGATGAATATGAACTCCTGCAGTCAGCCAGTCAGTCAGACCACGACAAAGGCGACACAGTGGGCATAACTGCACAGCTACACACGAATACAGTCTCCTGGTAATGAATGTGCTGTTGAGGGAAGGTGTAAGGCACGGGTGCGGTACAAGGCCTCAGTTAAGACGGGTGGGAGGTCACTGGTGATGGTGTGTGCGGTCGTCGGGTCGTTTGATATGGATCCGACGAACTCGCTCAATTCGTTCTCGCTCATCATCTTCGTCCAGATGGTGGGATCGTCCGGCAGCGCCCCCTGTTGCCTCCAGCAGAGCGTTGTCTGGCCCCCTCCCATCGTGGGATTCGTATAGAAGGATATTGAGGGTCTCCTCATAGATGCGAGCTTCAGGGAACTCCACCTGGCATGCAAACGTTCATAAAAAATTAGCGAGAGCAGACATTTGGAAGTGGAGAAGCCAGTTTTAAAAAGACAGACTTTGAACTCGACCTCCACCATGGGGTTTATGGAAGACAGTTTGTCCCAGGTATCTATAAAATGGTTGGTCAGATGGCAATATTTCAAACAATAAGGGCTAGCTTGCCAGCTAACATCAGCTACATAGAATGCTATCCATTCCGCATTCAAGAAAGTATGTCTATGCCATTTATCCAAGCAACAGAAGTCAATTAATTAGCCAATTCATCAATAATCATATTTGTGTAAACTTTCACATCTATTTTTGAATCAACTTACCCATTGAAATGTACATTTCCGACCAGTGTTCTTTTGCATGCAGCGTACCTCACGTAACATCTTTTGAACTGACATATCATACTCAAAATACAACAGTAGCTTAAGTCATCAACCAAGCCATTTTAGCCTAACTTCTCGATTGCTCCGCTTTGCTCAAATGACATGTGACACCATGGTGAAAAGGGTCGATAGGGGTGCAAAGTCATTTTGATCACCTTTGTCTGCTTCTTTTCGGTGGCATAAACAATGGAGGTGCAGCACACTTCAGCTATTTTGCGGCCCTGCCCGTAGAAGGACCAGCAGCAGATCTCATCCCCGATCACATCTTTGATGAAGAGTACACGGCCATTGAACCGCAGCGACAGCTTGTCAAACAGCTCGATATTTTTCAGCATGTTGTCGTCAGAATTGCTGAGGGGGACATTTTTTTTTTTTTAAACGAGCACGCTCATAATGTACATCCAGTTTGAATCATGAAACGCTCTCCTTAAGAAGTGCCAAGCGCTTCGGATTGGAGACTCACCTGGTGTAGGAATATTTGTTATTGCTTCTGTTATACAGCAGTTTGACAGTAGGCTGGGGAAGACACAATAAATGTGTTTTTCAAGCAACTGACAAAACGGTCTTGGTTTGGAATACCATGATGCTAGATACCTTATTTGAAGTGGCAATAAGCTTCTGCTCCTCCTTGGATGATGTCATGAGAGGCACTTTACATAGAGGCTCATATGTTTCTTTGTTCTGAAGGACAAGGGAGAACACAACATGAACAAGTTAAGAGCGCCATCTGGTGAAACAGATGAGAAAATATGTAAACCATAGAAGCGAATCTCATTTCAGATAAAAGAGTCACTATAAAACGATTGGGTGTGGGGACAATGTGTGCTGGCATCTGTAGAGTTCATAATGATAGGAAGTACCTGCAAGGCAGCCGTGCATTCATCGGCAAGGCCTTGGACAAGATAATACTTGGCTTCTGCAAGCAGCTCCTCGGTTTCCCGCCGGCTGTCTGGCAGCGGAACTGCTCCATCTCTCAGGTAGTTCAAGATCGTTCCGAAATGTTTGCCACAGCGATCAATCAAAATCCAACCTTGACAAGAAACAAAAGAGCGTTTTGCAAAGTCAATTGTTGATTGGACTGAAACATTGCTCAGCACCTTTAGCAAACATTGTCCTTCAATTAACACTCTATGATTGACTCTCTTTGTCAGCCAGCATCCCAGAACAGATTGCATCCGACGTTGGGGATCTCATTGTATTTAGATTTCCTCTTACATGAGAGCCCAAACAAATGCTTTTTGTTTATGATTATTTGATGTAAATTAACTTTTCGATATTGAATGGGCACCATTCTATTTTATTGAGATCCACTTGTAGGTATGCATTTTTTGAGCAGCTCACCTTCACTGTCAGTGAGGACCTCCATCCTGCCACTGAACATGGCTTTCAGCATGGTGTCTTGCTTGGTCAGAGTCTGCATTGTTGTGTAGTAGAGGGCCCCACCCACATTTAACTTCACATATTTTGAGCTGGGGCTGGAACCTTTAAACGATGTGGTCCGGGTTGTAGCTGCCGGCACTGGTGGGCTCACGGCACTCTCTCCTGACATCTCTTCCTGAAACACAACACGACAGAGCAATTGTGCTTGTATTGCCCTTTCAATACTGTTTCACTGTTAACGAAATGGTGATAATTGGGATATTCGTTTCATTTGTATGATGTCAATAGCTATGACAAATGTATTATGAACAGAAATAAAGGACATGTTAGAATGAGCAACAGTGTCAGTTTTTCTTTCTCACATTTTCAAACAACACACAAATATATGTGTTAGAATTAAATTATTATTGAGCATTCCCTTTCTTTGTGGATAGTTAGAGTAAGTATTGTAACTACAGTTGTATTTATTACTTTGAAGGTACGACATTTCTGAACGCGTTTGATACAGAATTCAACTCGAAATAAAAGTACATGTCACCACACACATTTAACGTTGAGTTATAGATTTGTGGTTTATTTGCTGTGAACAGTAAAATAAAGTTAGGACCGGCCCATTTCTTAATTAGGTTTGGCGACTACTGGTCTACGCTTTTCCTTTCCCCTTTCAGGTTAGTCTGAGTTTCGACTAAAAATACATAGCGCCGAATGGGGAAATACGGGCAATTGAAGACCACTTCACACATTAAATGTCTATTGTTTTTAGAAAACAGAATGACCGCCTTGGTTGGCCATCTCCTTACTGTCCACCAATTGAAAAACTAAGTAATTTGATTGAGGAAGGAAAGGCTAACGCGCTAGCTCCTTGATATTTAAATGATATTTCTGTCATCAATCAAGAATACAATAACATAATGGCAATCGGAATTGATTCAGCGTTCTATACATAAACCGAGTGGTGGCGTTGTGAGATTTAAAATGAAAAAGAGCATCATACTTACCATAGAAGCCAAGGCAGACTTGGTAAATGTAGCTTGCTAACCTACGTCAGCGTACACCCACCCTTTTCCGGTCCAAAGCTGCGCAGTTGAAAATGACGTCAACATTCCGTTTCCCTTCCTTAAAGGCACAGTTACATTATTTTGGGTTTTAACGTAGTAAACAATTAGATTTATAACCAGGACAAGTGTGCATCAGTAGCAACACACGCATTGTATATCATCGCATAATGGTTCAGTAAATAATATTATTAGGTATAATTCAGTTATGGAGGAGTAACACTACTAATGGTAGCCACTCGCTACCACGCTAATCTAAAGCTTCATTACCCACCCGATAACCTGAGTTGGATTTTCCATCTCATCACTGTGAATGTTTTTGCAAATCACACTGATCAGGTAGATAAATATTACAGCAAAATTATTCATATTGAGAGGTGAGTGCTACCCGGAAACAATTCAATGCGACACAGCGGATTAATGGTTTCAAGTCGTGTTCGGATCGCCTCTCATTGTTTACATATTAAAGTGATATGCAGCTCCTATTTCTGAGACTGTCATCTCCATAGGGATTAACCATAATCTTGTAATGATGATAATTATCTTCAAAACAAGGTGAGAAGCTCAACCGCGAGACGGTATTTATTTTACGGTATTTATCTCGAACTAGCCATGGATGCTAACTATTTCAGCTCCTTTATCAGTATGTCGCGCGTTTATGCAGAGATGACGAGTTAGTCCCCACTGTTAATCAGCTTTTGCTGCTGTTGCTCGAACCCCATTATGGAGGTGTAGCACCAGGTGAGCCTTCTTGGCAAATATAAGATCCTCTCACGAGAACTTCTGCACTGGAGGTAAGTGCTGTGAGCACATATCAACATTGTTCGATATGGCACAACATGTCAACGATGAAATGTCCTCTTCCTTAGCTAGGGTGCACAATGTTTGGTGCACCGCAAAGCTCGAAGTCCGAATTCCTAGATAAAGCGAGGCAGGCCAGAGAGGAGAGGAAAGGACATAAGGAGAAGGAGAGATCAGCAATCCTCATCCAAGCTCTGGTCAGACGATTTCTATGTCGCTGCAGACTCCAGAAACAAATAAGGTTCAATTTACCCTACTGTGTCTTTGCAAAACAAACGTTACTTCGCCAAGATATCCCCTGCATTACGTTAATATTTATATTTGTTGTTTCACCAGGAAAGATATTGATGAATATTTTGAGTCTTCTGCTGCAACATCAAAAAGAAATGCACTTTCAATTTTTAAAATTGCTCGTAAATTACTATTCATTTTCCACTCGGAGGATAAGATGGTGAGTATATCCATGAACAATGTTGCTTCCTTTTTCTAGTTCTACAGAAGCGTTGTGTCGTCGTTATGAGGATTATTTGATACATACAGTGACCAGCCACACAATTAAGACACACAACACATTTTTAGAGCAATACAAAAGTTGTACTGAAAATACCTTTAGAATAAAAAGAGTTCTATTTTATATGATTGAGTATGGGGTGGCATGGCTCAAGTGGTTGTTTCACGCCTTGTAGGTCATGGATTCAGCCCTTAGCTCTTGTGACCATGTAAAATTGTCCTTCACCAATATACTGAACTCCCAGTTGCTCCTGATGCTGCATCAACCATTAGGTGATTGAGGAGGCAGTGTTAAAGCGCTTTGAGTACCTTGACGTTAGAAAAGCGTTTTTTTGAATGAAAGTCCTTTTACCATTCGTTTGCTATTGTAGCTTGCAATGGTGTAAACCTGCAATGTATCATCATGAAGGTGGTTTCGAATATTTTGATCACCTCATCTTTGCAAATACTCGAAACAACTCCTAGTTTGATTTTGTGCAAACAAATTAACACAAACAAAAACATGCATCTTCATCTGAAAGCAGAATCTTACATTGAATCCCATTTCATTGTAGTCTTTGTTGTTATCGAGTTGTCATTCAAGTTGCGGTCAATATTGTGGCAGTTTTTCATCTTTAATTTTGCTTTTTGAACAGAGGTTTGAAAAGCTCTGTAGGGCTATTCTTACCAGCATGGAAGTTGAAAACGAGCCTAAAGTAAGTGTTTTTATCTTTGTATCCCTGCCAAACAACTTGACATGTGACTTTATGTCCTATTGATTGTTTTCACTGTTGGTTCTCAGGTCTGGTATGTGTCTTTGGCGCTCTCCAAAGATCTCACAATCCCTTGGCTGAAACAGATTAAAGATGTGCTGTGGACCTGCTGTCAACTACTGAAAAACTTAAAGGTTAGTCAAGGTTTGAAGATAAGTAAGAACAGTCTTGAAACTATTGGGTCACATGATGCATTTGTTTTGTGATTCCCAGCCTGATATACTGCAGGACAACAAATTGGTTACACTTTACCTGACCATGCTGGTCACATTCACAGACACATCAACGTGGCGAATTGTGAGAGGGAAGGGTAGGTCCGGAGTCGCACGAGCAACTTAATTTTTTTCTGATATTGTCATTCATAATGTTTTTTTCACTTGCTCTTTGTTTTAGGAGAAGCTCTCCGACCTGCTTTGATGAGAATCTGTGAGAATATTATGGGCTATCTCAATCAAAAGGGATTCTATTCAACACTCCAGGTTCTGTATCACGTGCAAAATTCACTCCCTTAACCAATATTTAGTACATCTGCATAAAGAAATGAAATAGAATCGAATTAGGGCTTGAGTTAATCGATACATCCCTAATTTCCTTATTATAAAGTCTTATTCATATTTTTTAATAAATACTTTTCCAATCTGTCTTCATCAAAACTGCATGAGTGATCCTTTTAAAGGCAGAATGTAGTTGTTTTATTCGGGTTATAAAGTGGATTGTCTTGTGCCGGTGTACCAATAAAAGTCTACTTTCTCAGTTCTGCTCATTACAAATTTGTCATACAGTTTTTGTCGATAAAGTACTGCCAACTGGCATGAAGGACATATTTCTTTCTTTTCTAGATTTTGCTGACCAATGGCTTGGCTCGTTCGAAACCGGCTCTCTCAAAAGGCACTTTAACAGCTATCTTTACCCTGTCGCTAAGGTGAGTGAAGTGACATGGAGTGAGCTGAAGTTTGAAGCGAAAAAAAAAGACAGATTGATTGGCACAATTATGGCTAAAATAATAATTCTGATTGCATCGGGTTAATGTTGTAATCAGGATTATTAATAATAAGTATTCATCATGTTAGGTAAAATCTCTGAACTTTTAATCACACTATCACGCTGTTGATTTGGCTGACTGCTGGTTGAGAAAGTGCATATCGCTGACGATCAGGTTAACGTAATTCTGGCATCTTAAATTGGTCACGATTGAAATTTACAAGTGTATTTTGAAGAACAGTTTTTACCCCGTAATTGTTCAAAAAAAAGTTTGATTCATTGTTCAGCAATGATTGATGTAATTTTCTCTCTGCACCGTTTAATTGTTGTTGTTTTTTTTTCTTGTAATATCAGACCAGTCGTCGCTGCTCACTACTCAGACAACCTGCTCAGATCATTCCTCATTCACATCATGTCAGTTCCGGCGGTGATGTCGCACCTGTGTATGCTCACTCCAGAGGTACGAAGCCAGCTATGAATCACGTCAATAACATGTTTAAAGATGCATGTTTTAACGTTGCCCCTTTTGCAACAGTGTGTTACTCTGATCCAGACTCATGGCCTTTTAAAGAAGTTTATCCTGTTTCTCAGCCGTGAGGAGCAGTGTTCTGATATCTGCGTGTGTCTTGAGGGGAGTCACACACTCTGCCTACTTGGTATAGTATTTGAGGCATTGTGCTCAGCCAGTGAGCTTTTTAAGGTGAGAGAATAATTCAATTCCTCTCCCTCCGTGTCAATTTAGGTAACCTGATTCACTTGGGCTTCCTTAATGAGCGAATCATAGATGAGGAGACCAATCGCTTTGTGAAGGACCTGACTGACATGCTGTCCTACTGCCAGAGATATGTGTCCCAAAAGAAATCGAACCTCACCCACTGGCACCCAGTACTGGGCTGGTTCTCCCAAACTGTAGATTATGGGTGAGTAATGGAGACATTTTATTCAGGTTTAGCTTTCCCTTGAAAAGGAAGCGGATACTTTAAAAAGGGTACTCTACACCTGGTTGAGGTTGGCAGTTCGAATCTTTTCTGTGTGGAGTCCAGGCATAACATTGTGTTAAGGTATAAATCTCAGAAAATGTTAAATATTCGGCTCGATTTTATGCTGGAAAAAACAAACAACAACATAAAAAAAGTAACTTCACAGAAATTATATTTTCTCTAACGCTTAATTAATACAGTACAAAGACACTAAATGCAAAATAATTGAAACTTATCGTAGTACCGGAAAATCAAGAATATACAGGGCTAAGAAGACTTAACGTGGGACACTGTTTAAAAAAAAAAGTAACTGTAACACTTTTTTTATTCACGAGATGCCACACATTCGTGCTGACTCTGAGACTATGTTTTCCTTACAAATCCCATTTATTTCGATTGATGTATTTTCAAGTGTTGAAGTCCCGCGGGCCAGCTATTGGACTGATCATGAAGAACAGAATCCATTTGGCTGCTTCAGCACACAACGTCTAATATTTAACACCACTACAAATTATTCATGTTGGTGAATTTCAC
This sequence comes from Hippocampus zosterae, assembly GCF_025434085.1. Classification (NCBI taxonomy): domain Eukaryota; kingdom Metazoa; phylum Chordata; class Actinopteri; order Syngnathiformes; family Syngnathidae; genus Hippocampus; species Hippocampus zosterae. The sequence goes on from NC_067456.1 coordinate 12,545,720, forward strand.
AGTGGTTTAGAACTGCCCTGCATCAGACTGGGAGGTGTGTTTAATATTACCGGTACTTGTAGCCTTTAGCATGTAGCCGAATACGAAAACTTTGTATGGTGCAATGCGGTTTTATTCAACAACAAAAACATAGAGCGGACAGTTGAAATAATTTTTCTCTCGGGTTGAGAGTTCAGGTGAGTAAAAGCATTTTCAATGCAGCTACAGTATTATATTGTATTAGCTTAATACAGGTTGATCTGATGTCATGACCACAGAGTAGAGGCACCGACTTTATTTTAACATGCTGAAATTCTCATTTGCTCCTCTGTTCCTTGCAGTCTTAATGAATCAATGCCGCTGGTCACCAAGCAGCTGCAGTATCTGTGGGGTGTGCCTGTCATCCGGACCCTCTTCAGTGACGTCCTCTCAAAGAAGCTCGAAAGTCAGGAGCCCACTCCCTCACCTGCACAGCCAAGCACATCACAAAACAACCTGCCAGTTAAAAGTGGGTCATGACTCCAAATCTGTCTGTTTTATTTCATGATTGTCTTTGGCGTTGAAGGTCATGGACGCAAGAATCAATTGCTCTCCTCCACCGACAGGCCTTTTTAAGCGAGCTTTTCAGAAGTCCGCTTCTGTGCGGAACATTTTGAAGCCGGTCGGCGGCAAGCGAGTGGACTCGGCTGAAGTTCAGAAGGTGTGCAGCATTTGTGTGCTCTACCAAACTGCTCTCTCCACGCTGACGCAAATAAGACTCCAGATTCTCACCGGTGAGTACACTGGCCAGTAGGTATGTCGAAATACTTGGAAGCGTACAGTCACTACGACGCGTTTCCAATGTGCAGGTCTGACACATCTCGACGATCTCCTGCCCAAGTTGTGGGCTTTCATCTGTGAACTTGGCCCACAGGGAGGCCTCAAACTTTTCATGGAGTGTCTCAGCAATGACACCGAAGAGTCCAAGCAGCTCCTGTCTATGCTCATGCTCTTCTGTGACTGTTCACGGCACCTCATCACGTAATTATTCGGGTTGGGTTTTATTCCATGGTTTTCAATTGCACGCGTTCATTCGTTGTCGTCAATGTGATTCAGAATCCTAGATGACATTGAAGTCTATGAAGAACAGACCTCCTTCAAAATAGAGGAGCTCATCACTATCTCCTCATTTCTGAACACCTTTGTGTACAAAATGATATGGGATGGTACTCTTGGTGAGTGATCCAGTTTTCTGTCGTACCATTCAAATGGATATATCGGGAATTGTTGACTTTTATAATAAAAATCTCTTGTGATTATAATGCCAACACTTTTGATCAAATAAACGGACATAGTGAAGCCATTATACTGTGCAGGTGTAGCTAACGTTGCAATGCAGCAATTGCTCGTCTTCCACAAGAATGAGCAAAACATACTCTTGTGTGTCTAACAGAGAACGCAAAGGGTGAGAAACTGGAGTTATTCCACAGTGTTCACGGATGGTTGATGGCGCTTTACGAACGCGACTGCAGGCGAAGATTCACCCTGGATGACCACTGGTTACGCAAGTAAATTCAAACTAAGAATGTGTCTCTGTGTTTGAAACGGGGATTAATATGAAGCGCTCATCTATTTCATCTTCCATCTGTTGCATTCAGGGACTTAAAACCCAGCTTGTTGTTCCAAGAGCTTGAGAAAGGCAAGAAAAGAGCTCAGCTGATACTGCAATATATTCCACATGTTATTCCTCATAAAAATGTGAGTTTATTTTAAATATACATGTAATTTTTTTTTAGATTGTATACAGTCGCTGATGGTGTAGTGGTACACTTGCCTGACTTATGTGCGGGCAGCGTGAGATTGATTCCCACTCGTGACGGTGTGGATGTAAGTGTGTAGGGTTGTTCGTCTCTATATGTGCCTGGCGACCAGTTCTGGGCGTAGTCCGCCTTTCGGACTGGTGGGTGCGTCTGGAATGTATACCCATGATGAACGGGGATTCGCTTGAAATAAAAAAATCCTACATTAGCTTGCAGACTTCAGCGAACAACAAATGGTAATGAAAGGAGGAGCCGGTGTGTGTGTGTGGGTTGACAAAATTCTGGTCTGAACAAGTTTTTGTTGTTGTCTATGAAGTCATACAGTGTTTTTGCGCTCCGGTTATTTCAGAGGGTGCTGCTGTTTCGGAACATCGTCACCAAGGAAAAAGAGAATCTTGGTTTAATCGAAACCAGCTCCGCCTCGCCGCATGTCACCCATATTACCATACGCCGTTCACGCATGTTAGAGGTACGGACACACATCAGATGGATGATGGTAAATGTTTGTGCCGTTTCCATTAATGTGTGGCCCATATGTTAGGATGGCTACGATCAGCTCCGCCGTTTACCGGTGAATTCCATAAAAGGCGTCATTCGTGTGAAGTTTGTGAATGACCTGGGAGTGGATGAAGCGGGTATCGATCAAGATGGCGTCTTTAAAGAATTTCTAGAAGAGATCATTAAGAAAGTGTTCAACCCCGCTCTCAACTTATTCAAGGTAAGTTATTCATTCAACAGCAACAAAACATTGAAATTCTAGTTTTGGAGCAATTTCCGCTATTTTTTTTCATAATCTCCTCAGACTACGAGTGGAAATGAGAGGCTGTATCCTTCTCCTACTTCCTACATCCATGAGAACCATCTACAGCTCTTCGAGTTTGTGGGGAAGATGTTAGGGAAAGCCGTGTATGAGGTATTTGTGACACTTGCAGGAATCGATTTGTGCTTATTCTGGAACATCGTGTAACATTGGGATCTTTTCTGTTTAGGGCATTGTGGTGGATGTTCCTTTTGCTTCCTTCTTCCTCAGTCAAGTGTTGGGTCATCACCACAGCACTTTCTATAGCTCCATTGATGAGCTGCCTTCATTAGACTCCGAGTTTTACAAGAACCTCACCTCCATAAAGGTTTCCCAACTCTTCAATTGTCATTTGCAGCATTTTTATTCTCCCGCAGGTTGTAGATGAATCTGCAGCAGGGGTCACCAACTTCAGTCCTCGAGGGCCCTTATCATCACCTTATTGAAATGATCAGTTCATCAGCAAGCCCGATAAAGCCCCTGATCATTTCAATCAGGTGTGTTGGAGGAGGGAAACATCTAAAACATGCAGGATAGGGAGCCCTCGAGGACTTGCGCTGGTGACCCCCGCTCTACAGGATAATTCACCTTTTGTGTGCATGTTTTACAGCGCTATGATGGAGATGTGGGGGATCTGGGACTCTCGTTATCCTATGATGAAGATGTTATGGGACAGGTAAGGAGTGAAACAAATCAATCCCTCACAATCTGGTACACATTGTTTTCAGATGCCAGTACCTCATTCTGTTTAGATTAAAAAATAAATCGTCATGAGAAATTTGATCAATCTATTCCAGCGTCAAACTATAGCTGTTATACAATTGTGTGGGAAAAAAGAAACAGTGAAACATTGATATGTTACATAAGAAAATGCTCTTAACTCTTATAACAACAGCTGTGGGATAAAAAAAATGGACATCTTTTTCTGAGAATTTTGGTTGCATCTCAGCGACTTGTAGGCCACTTCACCCACAATAAATTGCTGTATTTTTCCGCGCAGCTTGTTTGTCACGAGTTGATACCCGGAGGGAAGACCATGCCTGTCACCAATGAAAATAAGTATGTTTAGTCATGATCAAGGTTTTAAAATAAAAAAGCGTATCAATTCTATGATTGTTTGACTCATTTGCTCTGCAGGTTCAGCTACATTCATCTTATGGCCCACTTCCGGATGCACACTCAGATCAAGGAGCAAACCGCCGCGTTCATCCGAGGCTTTCGCAGCATCATCAACCCAGAATGGTTGCACATGTTTTCAACACCCGAGGTCCAGCGTCTGGTCTCAGGAGATAACGCTGAAATTGACTTGGATGACCTCAAGTACGTACTTTATTTTCACCCACCAGCGTCCCGGCACGATTTCTGATTTTCTGAAGTGTTGTGATATCAATTTAAAAGTGTGAGGTTAAGTTTTAGGTGACTGTCAAGAGTTGGAACACATGATTTGTTTTAGTCTCTTTCCTTCTAAATTGTTGCCATGTTATCTGTATGATTAAGGAAGCACACGGTCTACTATGGAGGTTTTCATAGCAGCCATCGTGTCATCATCTGGCTATGGGACATTTTGTCCAGTGATTTCACAGCTGAGGAGAGGGCAATGTTCCTCAAGGTATGCTCATTTTCGGTCTTTTTCATTTGTATCACGACGTGCCTCTTTGAACTCATTTTGCTCTTGTGTAGTTTGTTACCAGCTGCTCAAGACCTCCTCTCTTAGGTTTTGCCTACCTCAAGCCACCTTTTTCAATCCGTTGTGTGGAAGTGTCCGATGATCAGGTGAGCGTGTTGCTAAGTATTATTTATACAAAGAGAAAAAAAGTACTCAAGCACCAACCACTAAGGCAGGTTTTGTAAAAAGAAAACCACAGTGGCTTTTCTTACTGTCTGATGTGTTTTATTTTTTGAATGGTGCAGCATACCAAAGCGGATTCCTGGGGGATGCATTGCACTCATTGTCACAAGTGCGCTGATGCAAAGATTTGGGCACAAAAAAAGTTAACATTCAAACAATGTATTTGTTTCTGTAACAGAAGTGGAATCTTGGCGGCAACCAAAAATAAGATTTTTTTCCCCCCACCCTCATAGATTGTCTTGTTTTATAGTACACAGGCATACAGTAGCATAAGCAATATGATATGGTGGCTTTGTGCTGACATATTAGCAGATAGATTTTTTTTTCCTGGTCACAGCACTCATCTGGCATGTTTCTGTAGAAAATTCATCAGGCACAATTATCCACACATGGACATATGGCAGTCATCTCTCCTAAGCTATATAAATAATTTACAATAAATTCTTAATGTTGGTTTGCTTTGAATACATATTATTAAGAGAGAAACAGGTAGTTGCTGGAATTAATTTGCAACTGGCCAATACTGTTATCTCACAATTTCTAAAAATTGTTAACCATTTTTTTTAAAACCATGTGGAATGTCCTTAAATCATACTACACAGGTTCTGACTGTGTACCGTAGTAAAAAAAAATACAATGGACATCGTTTTTGTCTTCAGTCTATCTTTCTAGCTTGAAACCTGTTTTTATTTCCTGTGGCCAGGACACAGGGGACACCCTTGGCAGCGTCCTCAGAGGCTTTTTCACAATCCGTAAAAAGGAGCCTGGTGGTCGACTGCCCACGTCATCCACATGCTTCAACCTGCTTAAACTGCCCAACTACAGCAAGAAGAGCATCTTGCGTGACAAGCTGCGCTATGCCATCAGTATGAACACCGGCTTTGAGCTTTCGTAATGCAGGAGTGTTGCAAACGGACAATCTGCACAGGATGTGGCCACCTAAACCAAGCAAACATGAGAAATGTTGAGGAAATTTCTACAAAGTAGAGGAGTCGTGAAGGACGACAAACAAACTCTCCTTTTGTCTTATTTTAACGCCTGCAGGATTACTATTTAACTCTCTTCCAGCAATCCAGGAGGATGCTGTTTTTGCAGCACAATCTAATGTGGCATCTCCCCTTGCCACACATGATATCCAAGGTCGTATATAGTATTTAACTCCATTAAATCCATATTTATAGTTACTCGATCTCCGTTTCTCAGGCTTAACTTCATATTTCTTATCTCGAATACTCCCACCATTTGAGAACTGGAAAGCAATATAGATGCAATGCAAGCCATTAGATCACTGAAAACTAAGTGATGCATTGGTAATACACTTACAATTTTGAACATTGGTATCCAAGCATCTTTGAGAGGGTGTCAAATGAGTCCTAATGTGTTTTGCGTTGCATAAATGTAATTTGTCCAAGTAGAAGACAAATCAGTGTCTTGTCTTCAGCCTCCAGGACTCCCCCTGCCCTGTGTTGATTTCACTGAATCCCCGCCCTCTTAAGACCGACTGTCTCGTTTTTAATCGTTTATGAACATGGTGTGAATGAAAAGATCGAACCTATGCTTCATTTGGGATGGAGCACCACAATTTATGGACGTGAGAGAGCCATTGATGGTCTTTTTTTTTCTTTTAAAGAACAGAAGCGATGTCTGCTTTGAATCTTTTATCCATGACAAAAATGCCTGGAAATTTCTTGTCGTATCTCACGTTTACTGCTGTTTTCTACTTCATCCTAGAAAAGCAGAGCTTTGCTCACTACATGTTTTAAATAATGCCGAGTGCCTCATGTATCGCCATCTTCTCCTTGCTCTCACCCTGACCTGGTCACCTGTTACAAGTCAAACCACTAATGTTGAATATTGGAAACAAGCCATAGAAGCAGGGGCTGGTCTCTGAAACCCAACTACTGTACCAACAGTACAACACAATAATCTTGGGCGGACACAATGCTCTCTATGGACTTTCTAAGCCATGTGGTGAAGAATGATCTGTTCTAACAAGCCTCTCAACATGATGTCATGGACTGGATCTCCAGCCTAATTGGACTCCTTGTTCCTTTGGGTGGTCACATAGTGGTAAAGTGTTTCTACCCTTGGGTAGGTTTTCAGGCTAAGTGTCATCTTTCGGGGATTTACCAGGAAGAGAAATGCACAAGATTGTAAAAGTAAGCATAAAATCTCAACCAAATCTGTCATTATGCAAAAAACAAACACCCATTCCCTACCATTATACAGGTCAACACTACTGTCTTACTAACCAGCAATTTGTGTGAAAACAACGCAGTTTGGATTAAAAGGCAACAATTCTACACAGAATTAATTCCTTTCCCTCAAAATCATATTTGAACGGGGTGTGTAGACATACGGTATATCGCGCTGTCCTTCATTGTAATTATTGAACTCCAGGTTCCAAAATTGTATGTTCTCAAATACATTGGCTTTGTGATATCAACCCGTGACTAACAAATGTACCCATAAGGTACAATGATTGCCTTTTTTTTGTGAATGTTAATTTTAAATACACACACACACACAATCGCAAAAATGTTTTTTTCATGTCAGTCTGTTCTACGCAATTACATTTCATGCAAGATGATAACCTCAGAAAATGGTTACAACTTGATAGTCTTTTTTAAATATATATTTTAAAGTCTTAACATATTTGTCTTTATGAACTTTATTATTCTTCAAATATCCAACGTTTTCTCCGACTAGCTTGAAGACAAATAATTTTCCAAAAGCATTTCTTGCTCTTGTGGCCTACCATACAAAATATTGTGAATAACCGATTGGCATAAAAATGTTGCGTAACGTTCTAAAGTCTACTAATGCGACTTGCTTAATCTGGGCCTAATTTTTAAACGTGCTTACAAAATGAAAAAGAAAAGCGCTGTTTGTTTTCACAAAAGATGAACGATAAGATCAGTTGGTGATTTGGAAGGATGTCAATGGAAGAATAGAAGCCACTTGGTGTGCAAGTACACCCCGGAGCTATTGTTCCCTCATCATGTGAGAGAAAGTGTCTTTCGATTGCACTATGGAATGTGTTCAAGAGCGGTTCTTGTGTAAAGTTTGTCATGTATGTAAAATACGTTTTCCTGTCATGTTAAATCATGCGCACTGGTGTGATATAAACTATTTGCTCCAAAGTTTTTTTCTCTCTCCCCCCTTCTCAAATCAATTATGTCTGATTGCAAGCACCTGCTGTATGAGCGAGCAACACTGCATGCAAACACAACTGAATCTAAAAACAGGACGCCATTTGGATTGGGAATAACTCCTGAGAAACACATGGGGAGCTTTTCCTGAATAATTATTTCGTGAATGCACACACATGCTTCGCAGTCCTCCGCACTGTGGCACACTTCATGAGAGCCCAATTGAGCTCAGAAAAAGAAATAAAGCCATGAGCAACCCGCTAAGCCCTTCTCCTGCTAACTGGTTCAAAGCTCCACGACGGTAAGTTTAAAGTTGAATTCGTCAATCGGTTTGGTGGTGGGTGACCCAGGGTGAGTAAGATGCATGTGATTGATTCAGCCCTCTTGTGCGCATCACCTGACTAGCCGGAGGGCATTATTGGGATTTTCACTATACACCCTGCTTGTAGGGCTTTTAGTACTTCACAAGCTTACCAGTTAGAATGAGGAAGTCCAGCACTGGAGAGCTTACTAGAATAGACATGAGTACAAAGGCAAAGGCTTGCTCTGCATGTCAAAGGAATGGCCGTTTGACATGTAGAAGGTAGGTGCGGGATCACTGTAGCCTGAAGGTAGAGTTGATTCTAATGAGTGCAATAATAACTGGCTTTTGGATGTTAAAGGACCAGACTAGGCGAGCCATGTTTGAAGACGTACCCGCTGCAGTACGAGGAGCAGCTTAAGAGAGCCCGGGTGTCCTTCCAGGCCAGGCGGAGCATCAAGGAGAACTTCAGGCTGGCCCAGCTGGAGGCTGTACTGCGAATGTTGGAGGAACATGAGTGTGACTTTGTGGATGCTCTCGGAAGGGACCTACACAAGGTGAGGGGTTATGATTATTTAGTTATTTTAAGGAAGTGAGAACTGATTTTGAATTCAATTTTTTTTTTTAATCCCCTGACTTGAACTAGCCACGATTTGAGACCGTTGTCTCAGAGTTGATTCCGGTTAAAAATGAGGCTCTTCATGCCATCAACAACCTCAAGAAGTGGATGCAGCCACAGCAGGTGGAAAGAAATCTGGTGAGACTGTTTATGAAAACATTGGGATTACAAATGATTTACACAACCTTTTGGTGGGGAACATTCCATCACATTTTTACAAAGGGGTACATTCTTTTGTCAAAGAAGATTAACAGTTGAAGGCTTAAACTCCGTTTTCCTCTCGGTTAGTCCACATGTGAATTGATTGCCAGTGATCAATTGTCACCAAAATTCATGCACACATCTCTACTCAAAACTACAAAATAGAACGATGGCAACTTCTTCCTCTCTACAGTTTCTCACTGAAGTTTTGGCAAAACCTTGAAATTGATAATGATATGCATTTGAAAAGCGTGTTGAAATTGTTGTTCAAATTTAACAGTTTAATTTTTGTCGAATCACTTTGCCAAGAAGGGCCAATAATCCTAATCTCGATTTGATCAGGGTTAAGAAGCAAAAAATGTATCTCAGCAAGGCACGCCTCGAGATTACAGCAACTGCATGGGTTAGTTACAGCATACGCAGTTGAATGTCATCAGCATAACAGTGAAAACCGTTATATTTGCGTATGTCACCAATCAGAAGCATGTCGATGCTGAACAAGAGAAGGCCAGCATATATTGCCTCATAAATTCCACTTTTAATAACTAACTTTGAATATGTCTACTTGGTTCAGTCCACCACGCTGGATGAGTGTCTTGTGGTAAACGAGCCCCTGGGGGTTGTGTTTATCATGGGGACCTGGTGCAGTCCAGTCCAAATGTGCCTGGTGCCACTGGTGGGAGCCATTGCAGCAGGTACATCTACCCGTGACACATTCAAGTGTAGCACATCTCACAAAAATGACTGATTTATTTATTGTATAGGTAACTGTGCCATCATCAGTCCTTCTGTGTGCACGGCCCACACAGCAGCACTTCTCCAACGTCTCATCCCTTCCTACTTGGACAATGTGAGTAGCAGCAGTACTAGTTACTAGTTCTGGGAATCTTTTGAAAAGATCACTGAATATTTGCTGCACATGTTTCTAGTTGGGGCTCTAAATGACCTAAGACACCTAATGAGATCTATTGAGGGTTGTCAAAATTGTAAAAGATATGGTGCTCTGTTTTGAATGTCAGTGTTAGGGATGTATTTGTTTCGCATGTTGATTCATGTGGATGTGATTTGCCCTGTGTAATTGCAGTGCAGTACACCATACTGAGATGTTTTGTTTATGGAGCTATGAAAGGGCCAAACACAGTGGACGGTTCTTTGTCGTTGCGGTATAGCTCTACACCGCGAGAAAACACAACCACATGAATGAACATGTTGTTCATTCATTGATCTGAGACATTGATTGATTACTTTTGGCATTTTATCAGGATGCTCAACATTTGTTTTGGAATGGAACAGATTCATTGTACATGTTGTTCATGTAATGATCTACAATTCTTGTTTTCCTCAAGGAATGCTTCCATGTAATTCTTGCAGGGACCAATGACTTGGCTGACATTGTGGAACTTAAATTTGATCATGTCTTCTTTTCCGGTGAGAAGTTCAGCGACCCAATACACCCCATCTTCAAATCATCATTGGCATACAGTATTTATTTAATCAATGTATGATGTTACAATTCAGGAACCAGAGAGGAAGGTAGTCGGATCGCTCAAGCTGCAGCTTTATGTTTGACACCCATTACCCTCGTTCTGGGTGGGAAGAACCCGTGTTACGTAGACCAACACTGTGATATTACCATCACAGCCCAACGCATCGCCTGGGCCCGCTTTCACAATTCCGGGCAGAGCTTGGTGGCCCCTGACTACATCCTCTGCCATTCAGATGTAAAAACCCGTCTGGTCCAAGCACTGAAGTGCTGCCTGATGCGGTTCTATAGTTCTGATCCCAGAGAATCCAGCAGCTTTTGCCGCATGGTTAATCTGGACATCTTTAACCGTACGAGGGACTTGTTGTGGAGGTCTGGCAAGGTGGCCTTGGGTGGACAGGTGACAGAGGCAGAGAAGTATATTGGTGAGAGCCTACACACAAACAAAAAAATACTGACAGTGTCAAAAATATTTGAGTGAAATGTGTTTGCTCTGTCTAAAGCCCCAACAATTTTGACTGAAGTTGATGAGTCGGACCCCATTATGCAACAAGATCTTTTTGGGCCAGTGCTTCCAGTTCTCTCTGTAAACAACGTGGATGAGACGATTGCCTTCATCAACAAACAAGAGAAACCCCTCTGCGTGTATGTGTATTCCAACAACAGCAAGGTATGAGGCAGAACTCGAGTAGATTTGTTCATGTCAAAACTGTTTTGACTTTTGTTCGCCGTCACCATCATAACCTTTGCTTATTTTATTATTTTCAATCTGTTGTAAGTGTATGATTTCGGTGGTCTCATGCAATATACTGACATTCTATGTGAAGTCATGCATGAGAATGTTCCATCCTTTAGAATGTGTTGCTACACACACACACACACACACACCTCCAGTATGAACCCTCAATGCACTATTTTCAATATTACCCCTACCCCTTTTTTTCAATCATTTTCCAGTCAAGTAAACCCTGATCTGACCTGTGCAAAATGATTTTTTAAAGAATGTCAAAATGTAAATTTAGATTGCAACAACTTCATCCCATTTATTAAACGGCCACAAAAAATACTTTTTGTATCAATCATGAAATTCATGTTGCAGCTTGTCAAAGTAAATCCTATTAAAAGCAAGCAAGAAAAAAAAGGCAATATGACGGATTGTTTTTCTTGCTTACTGCCAGATTTTCTTTTCTTGCTTTGTTTCGTTTCTAATCTATTTCGTTTCTATATTATAGCCGCTAAATTAAAACGTGTGCGCAGATGACAAACGTCATGAATGTGACTGCGTAAAAGATTACTCTAAAATGACTTTTTTTTTGTATTTTGAATTTGTGACCGACTTATTTTTCTGACAGTTTTCTTAAAGAATATCCCTTAGCAGTCGTCCTCTCATTTGAGAAACACTATTTTATTGCTCTAAACTGATAGTTTACTTATTTTTGTGACATTTGAGGCAAGATGTTGAATTCACTTGTACAAGTTCAGTGACATTCAACTTGAGGTTACTCTGTCTGTACATTCTGAACTGGCCATACGATTCTCCTTTTCATGTGGTGTTTGTGACAATGCAGGTGATTTCAAGAGTCATGAGTGAAACATCAAGTGGAAGCTTTTGTTCCAACGACAGCACCCTGCAGAGTCTGATCGTGACGTTGCCTTTCGGTGGAGTTGGTGAGTTTGGATGCGTTAGAAAATGAATTTGGCAATATATCAAATGTGACTCATTTGTTTTTGGGGACAGGTGCCAGTGGACTTGGTTCCTACCATGGACGCTACAGCTTTGATACATTCTCTCATAGGAAGTCATGTCTGCTAAGAAGCACGCACTTGGAATGTGTCACGTCCCTGCGTTACCCACCTTACGATGACCGCAATTTATCGCTCATAATGTGGGGCAGTAGCCTCTCCTGGAAAAGCCAGGGTTGGTGTCACATACTGTGATTTTGTGCGGAAGGGTCAAACTGGAACCTAACTTCTCTTCAGAGCTCGATGTGTTGTGCCAGTATCACAAAATGAATGCTGAAATCCAATGAGAATGGAGGGTAAATTGATTGAGATGAAGTTGCCATAGCTGTCAATGATTGCCTTGACTGATGACTTACAGAGAGGATGCATTTCAATACATGACGCAATAAATGACGCAAGTGGATGTAGTTTTGCAAAGTTGTGCATTCTCACTGAAAGCTTTCTATAAAGAAGATGCACCAGAACAGATGTTTTCATCTCATGTATAAATTAATATAAAATATGCACATGACTGTACAGCCCAAATATGTATGAAGTGTTTTATTAAGTATTATTCAGGTCTTTTGTAGATTATCTCCTTGTTGTTTTCTTTTAGGGCGGCATATCTGGCCACGGTGAAAAGGTAGTCGCTTAATCTGTGTGGAAAATATTGAGGCATTAATCAGTTATGTTGAAAGACGGCATAATGATAATAGCATTTTCTTGTCAATGAGAGTGCACTTACCTGTTTAAAAACCTGGCAACATCTGGATCAGCCTCACCAGAGCGCACAATTGGAGCGACGCTGTAATAGGAACACAGATACTGTAAAACACTACTAGAATTATAATGACTGTTGTTCACCAAAAAGGGATGTGCACAAACCGACCTGCGTTCAGCTCTGCGACAGACGGTCCGAGCTATATGTAAAGCTGCGCTGCTTTTTCCTCCAGACTGTTTTGCACACGAGTCCAAAAAATTACATCAACAGTTGCATGTGGACAGTAACTAAATGCATACTGTGACTTACAGGTAAAATAAAGTTGGTGAGAGGAGGGAGTTCCTCTGTGAATGTATCAATCCAGCCTTCCAAATCTGTTATTGGCGTTCCAGAAAATTTTGTCCGCTCTTAACAAACAAAACTTATTTAGACCAGAACGCATGTACCCACTTGAAACATAAGCGACACATGTACATACTTAGATGAGTTTCTCTTGCTGATGACTGAGGAGTGGCAATATTGGCACCAACATCTTGCAAAACGCACTGTATCTGAGTAATAAAAATGGCCGTGGGTCACTTTAATGCCTCAAAGAAGTGATGATGTCTGGTAAATCACACCTTATCCAGCTGATTCGTGAATGTATGGCCTTTCTCGTGGCAAAATTCTCTGGCCAAGCTGCAACAGTAAATATAATTTGACAAATGTAGGGAACAAAAGCGGCAACTTGATCACTGTACAGTGTTTTAACCTTTCTTACCCTATTGCTGATGACAATTCATCTGTGTTTCCTAAAGCTTCAAAAATACGATCTTCCTTTGGTCTTCTTTCTCCAGTAAATGTGCTTGAGAAACCTTAAAGGCGAAAAAAGCAAGTTAATATGTATATCAGTGGAGCGTCTATTTTCTCAAGTTTCAATGAAAACAACCTTTGTCGCCTGTTTTGGTATATATTTTGGGAACTCTGTTCTCTCGATCGGTGGCGTAACTGTGAAAAGGAAAGATTAATCTCAGTGTCAAAATGATTAAAAGGTCGGAAAAAACATATTTGTAGCTTAAAGTGATTTCCGATACAACAAATGCAGACGTCTGTCGCTAGCCTTTGCGCAACGACCATCATCTCAATTTTTTACGAAAGCAAAAATCGCGTCAATGGCATATCACAATTGAAGTTCTGCAACCTTCTCCATAAGAACGACGTTTCCCTTGTCTGTCGCCCGCTAAGTTGCTTGATGCCGTTTAAAACATAACACAAAATAGGTTTGCGAACAAACGTAGCCATGTTTATCAATGTTAGGCTTAAATGTCCTCTCGCGGCGTCCGTAGATCTTCAAGGGCGTTTCATTTAATCGCACGATTGGATAACTCAAGGAATGGTTGGTGGAAACACAGATTGTGATTGGCTAAAACCGATAACAAACGACGTAGCGATGTACGCTGATTGGTTAATGTTGGCCGAAAGGGTGCTAGGCTGTCTTCCGTCATGTCAGCTGAGTGTGTAAACTAGATGTTAGGGGGCCGCGACATTACATCCCACTGAGATCCAACCTGTCTCGTGACAATTGCTTTTTACTCACGTTACCGTACTTTAACAATTTATTAAATCTCCGTTGATCCCCCATGAAGGCATTGGAGTTAGTTGAAGGTTTCGTCTCCAAAGGGATTAGCGTTACCTGCATGTGATTTAGTCGGTAAACTTGGTTGCACAGCTGCGTTCTTGTGAAATGATGCACGTTAGTGAATGCATCGTATCTGCTCCAGGAAAAGCAATTCTTCACGGAGAACACGCAGTTGTGCACGGAAAGGTAATTTGTCAATGAATCAAATCAAGGTACTAACACGTCTAATGAACTAACATTCATTACAGGTCGCACTTGCTGTGAGTTTGAACCTGAGAACATACTTGAGGTTGAAAGCCACGAACACTGGGAAAGTGTGCATTAACCTCCCAAACATTGACACCTTTCTCTGCTGGCATGTGTCTGAAGTGGAGCAACTTATGCCATGTTCACGTGGTAAGGAATTCTTCCATGTACAAGATTAAATAGCTCTCTATGGCATTCTTTTAATTTTGCATCATCTTCAAATACATTATTGAGACAAATGCATTAACATTCAATATTAAAATGCTGTCGTTCACTGTTCACAACTTTGTAGTGAACACACCTGTGGACTGAATGCTGTATTATTGTCCTTTCTAAACACTGTTATCTTGCCGTTGATGTTAGGCCTCTGTGTTTTGTTGTTGTTGCATTTAACAGGCAAGCAGGAGGATTTAAAGCATCTAGATCCTGAACTTGTGAAGAGACTACGTGAATTTGTGGGTGGAGCAAATGGAAACTTTGATACAAGCAACATGGCTACCTTGGCGTTCCTCTACATGTACCTCTCCCTGTTTGGATCAGGGTACGATGCATTTGTTTTTATCAGACATTTTTGTATGCCTCAACTAGCTCGGCTCAGTCTGATAGGAACAGGTTCAATAATCAACTCACCACTCATATGGTAAACTGCCAACTAACCGCATCAGAGCCACTCCAGTAGATCCTTCAAGATGCTGTTTTTTTTTTTTTTTTAAACCCAGCGACTGCAGATTATTGCGCAACTCTTTGTAGTTTTACACGGAGAAACGGCATCCTAAAGCTAGACAGTTAGATGCATGATAACCTCTAGTGTGAACAATGGAATTGTTCTCAACACAACAGGGCAGGACAATTGAGTCTTGATTGCGAAACTTCACTCACTTGGCCTGCCATTCCTGGAATCATGATTTACACAGGCGTGGTCTGACTTCAGACTTTGTTGCAGGTTCTGATTCTTATTCTGGAATATTGGCGGGCCTCCTTGGTCCTCTGATTTCTTGTCTTGGTTGTTTTACAAGCTGTGTAAACCAACCAGTGAGAGTGCGGAAATTAGTTCTTGTTTGCTGCAACTCAAAGTTGTAAATAATGATTGCACCAGGAGAGGTCGACCAGATAACAAGTGCATTGTTTCCTAGAGGATGCTTTGTCATTTCACTTGCATTTTTATAGCACTTTAAAAATGTCAGTCTGCCACTATAAAAATGTGACCAAATACGGCGTAACAAGATAATCTGAGAAGATAGAGATGGAGATGCTCTGTTGAGTTTCAGCTCATCAGGATCTTTAATTGCCATTGACACAAAGCTGGCATGTTTACCAGAAGTGATGGCTCCCAAAAGAATGTCCTTTAATAAAAGTCTGGCTTGAAGCCAGGAGACCATCAAGAAACCAGTGTGTGTTTTCTTCTGGAGACAAAGGTTTTACAATTTCCATTCAAACAATTTCCATTCCATTAACGCATGGATGTCAAGCAGAATAAGTCATTGTCCTGTTTCCATTGTATGTGACATGTGAACTAATGTCATTGGAAAAACTGTTTTTTTTTCTTGTTCTTCACATAAGTGACTTTCTTTTTCTTCTGCGTATAGCGAGCTGCCAAGCTTGACAGTATCCGTGTGGTCGGAGCTGCCGACCGGAGCAGGACTGGGTTCGAGTGCAGCCTACTCGGTGTGTTTAGCGGCAGCTTTACTTTGTGCAAGGGGAGCCATTCCCGCACCTCTCAAAGAGTGGGAACACACTGCCAGGTAATGACGTTATATGTGAATGGAGTCACTGCGGTCTCATCATACTGCCCGGCACGTTTGGGTTGGGTTCTTTTTTTTTTTTTTTTAAATTCATGTTTATGTGACATTTATAGACTATTACAGTATCGTCTCAGTGTTGGTCACCAACCAATCATTTATTCAGAATTCCCAGTGGTTTGGTCAAGCAGATTATCACAATCAATAATGAGAGTAATCTTTGCAGATGGTGTCAGGAGGACCTGGAGTTGATCAACAGCTGGGCCTTCCAAGGTGAAATGATCATCCATGGTAATCCTTCCGGAGTAGACAACGCTGTGGGGACGTGGGGTGAGGCCTGACATATGGTGTCGTGCTTATTATGTGACACCTTTGTGGCTCCTTGGACACTCTTTTAATGGAGTCACTGGAGTATTATGTGCAGCAACACTGTTCATTATCACAGATGATTATCTCTTTAATAACTGATTTGTTTCTGTGCAGGAGGCATGCTGAGGTTCTTAGCCGGGAGGATAATACCACTGAGCAGGTAGTGACACTGATTAAACTCCGCAGAGTGGATTCATAAAATCGCAGCACATATTTTTCTCCCAAAATTAATGTCGATGGGAATAAATTGTCGTCTCAGCAGGGCACATGAAGAACAAATTTAGCTCAGCCCTCTTTTTTGTGCTTTGCTTTACTTCCAGGGTGCCATTATTAAGAATCCTCCTGACTAACACTAAAGTGCCACGGAGCACCAAGGTACTTGTTGCCAGGGTGAAGGACAAAATTAACAAGGTACTAAATGTTTTCCCCTCCCCCCTGCGTTACCTGCTGATGTTATAATTAATATCGGAGACATTTCCTTTGTGTGGGACATACTCCAGAGCCTAGTGTTGAGTGCTGTCATAAAATATTGAAATTAAACTCTTAGCTTAGTCCCCCTGCGTGCTGTTGCCTTGGTGACAACAGCAGGTGTTCACACATTAGCCTGCATGTTGTGATCAGGCGAGTGCAGTTGAACCTTTTTTTTCAGTCATGAGAAGTCATAACTTCTTAAAAAAACAAATTTGAGTCACTTTAAGTAAATGTTAATAAGCTTTAACACCCCTCCTCAAAACCCACTTGTATTCTTTGGCGTTCGACTCAGCATGATTTTAGTGCTTGGTGCTTTCTACCGCCTTTATTACCATTTCGTCTTACTGTTTATTGTGTATGTTAAATCGCTCCATGTACAGCACTTTGTATGCAGCGATGGCTGTTTGAAAGTGCTCTATAAATACTGTTGACTTGATTTGACTTGACTCCTCCCAATTCCCATAGTTTCCCACTATTTTGACTTCTGTGCTGGACTCGGTAGACGCCATTTCCTGCACTTGTGAGAGAGTCCTCCTTGAGATGACCTGCGAGCCCATCACAGGAGAGCACTACAATGTTTTAGAGGTATGCTCTTTAACATCTCATTTGCTAGGATTTGGGAATGTGCGTTATATAATGTAGATAGAGTTGATCAAGGGTCAAACTATAACATTTGATTACATTCGTTCAGTCATAGTACAGAAGTATCAGCTTTACTTTTTTGCCATTGCACTTCTAGGAGCTCATTGATATCAACCAACATCATTTGAATGTAATGGGGGTGGGACATCCTGCCCTGGATACCCTCTGTCGGGTTACGCTTGCCAAGGGTCTCCACAGCAAGCTAACAGGCGCAGGAGGAGGGGGCTGTGGCATCACTCTTCTGAGACCAGGTAGGTAGTCGTTAGTTGTCTAGAAAACCCCGGACGTTTTATATGATCTCTAGTAGGATGTATAGTTTTCTCCCGCGATAGGACGGTTCGTTCACGACCCTGCGATATTGCATTTTTTTTTTTCAAGCGATTGTTTTTTTATGGGTGTTGACATTTACTGTAATGTCCTTGTGTGTGGCAAAGATGGAGAGAGCCACCGTTTCTGATGCACTTTTTTGCCATTTATTTGATGTGAGAAGACTACCGGTAGTTAAACACAAACACAATTAAGTCTGCTCTCAGCTACAGCTCACACTCAGATGTGTAAACTCAGCGATGTTGCGCACTACCCCGCAGAGCCCTGCCTCTCGTATGCATGTCTTACAGTTACTACGATACAGTATGTTTTGGACTTTATTTGAATTCAGATACAATTACAGTGTGTGTAAAAAAACGTGTTTTACAAGTGAGTTCAGGAGTGGGAAAACTATATAAAAAGATGTATATTTGGTCTCTCTTATTTTCACTTGTTGCGGGTGACCTGGAATTTATCTACTGCGATAAATGGGGCTTGACTATATATTTTTTATGCCTCCTCTCTCAGTGTCTACAATCATGACTTGCCTTTTATTTGTAGAAACGGACTCCAGTGTAGTCCAGACTACGATACGGGAGTTGAAAGACTGCGACTTTGACTGCTGGGAAACAAGTATTGGCGGGCCTGGTGTCCAAGTGCATTCCCCCCTCTCTGTCAAGGAGGATATTTTAGGAATCTTAAACCGTTATTAAGACATAACCAAGGATGTGCAAGTGGACATTTTAGACATGCAACAAGACTTGCGGTTTGCTCAGCCGCTCCAGTGAAGCAAGGGACAATTTCAAACGGAGCACAAATGGACTCATGGTGAATTCATGAATCTTATCCAACTGGTAATTTGATGTAGTCCCTTTTGTCCGCCAGATGGCGATACAGTACCAAAGATTTTCCTTTATGGAGCGTCCCTTATTACGGTAATTATTTACTTTAGTGCAGCGCTGCACCGTTTTGATTGTACGGTACCAAAACGATCATGAAAGTGACTGAGTTGCTTTGCACATTTTTAGGCTCAGCAAAAAAAAACCTTTTCGTACGCCTGGTACTCTCCTCTTTGTCTTCCGAACATCTCTCAGCCTCAAAATCATCAAACATTATACTGCAAAGGCTGCACATACAGAAAATGGATCTGTTTGGAGTATGCCTGATTTGGAAAAAGGTCACACTGGGATTTACAAGTTTTGAATATCCATCTTTTATTCCCCCCACCTTTAAATGTCATGAAGATTAAGCGCTGTGGTGTATTTGAATAAATGACATTTGTCGCCCTCCCTTTCTTTTTGCCTGGCGCCCCCTCTGACCTCTTGGATTGTGTAATTTTTATGTTCAACAAACATCACCGTCCCCAATCTTTCACACCCCTGCTTGGCAAAACACTGCACAGTTGCCCCCCTACCTGCTGCTGGAATTTAATTACCACTGCACTTTTCAATTGAACCGGCATCGACAAGAAGGAGGGGAGGGCAAGAGTGAGACAACAGAGCCTGTTTCATTTGAAGCGCATCACTCTTTTAGTCTCCCCTTTTTTTCTCTTGTGAGCCACAGATGTTTGTTTGTTTTGTTGTTTTCTTTAAGTCAACATCAACGCGTGCTTCTTTCTGCTCTGATGAATAGAATCTAAGAAAGCCGTAAGATTATTTCAGATAATACAGGAAGTGGAGCAAAAGGGGTCCTAGGATAAACAGAAAATGCCTGAGTTGGAGGGATTTGATTAAAAAAACAAAAAAACAAGTGCTGTCCCAGGAGGTGAGTTAAAGAGCAGAGAAATGAAGGCTATACAGTGTTAAATGCAGTTTTGTGTAGACGGATCAGAATCGAGGATGTTGAAATCATTTTATCCAAGCTGGATTGCCGAATGAAATGTTAAATGTGAATGTGCTGAGTGGTCATGCTCACCAAGGGCGCTCTCCCTCTGGACCCCCAGTGGGTGGCTGGAGAGCTTGTCAGGATCCATTAAGTTTGAAAACGCAACTGGAGCTGACTGACAACATGTCATGTCGCTGATGGCCGCCGGTTTTACAAACAGGAGCTTGAGTGACTTTCTGCAAAGTGTGTTTACACGTGCGACTCTACACTCGCAGGCCTCACAATGTCTTGTCATCTTGTATTATCCAAGACAACAGTTTCATGTTACACATTTACAGTAGCTGCGCCAGAATGGGACATAGAAATCAGCACAGCAGGGCCCATTTTCCCCAGCCCTCGTAGAGACAAGAAACATCAACATCATGATGTTGTGCATGATCTTCCCGGGGGTGACCGGGGTGGGAGGCTTTTGTGCATTGCCAAGCAACTGAGTGCATTGAGTGTCAGGGGTAAGTTATGTGTTGTCCTTATCGCCATACCCATTTTAAAACTCAAACATTTGCAAACCACATAATCAGCTTTGCTATCCCACTATCTGGGATGACATACATACATAACCATACATTTGGAACATCTTCTGTAACCTTAACCTGTCTACCAGCTATTAACAATGGCAGTCTTGTTCAAGGGGCCTGTTGAGCATTCTAACAGGAATTTGTGAGAAAAGTACTTCAGTGGAGTTGCAACTACTTAACTTAACTAAATGTAAAGGAAATGGAAACAATATATCTGCAGTGCGAACCACCACAGTAAATGGTGCTTGCTAAAAATCCAAATAAGATTTCTTCAAAAATGCTTCAGACAGCATAGCATTAGCATAGCATGACTCTCTTTCACCTACCTTTGGAATCATCTGAGAATGTGTGACCCCTTAATATTTTTCTTCAAAGGTTCCCGACATTTTATTGTTGGTTGGATGTCAGGCACATTGCTCTGGACTGGCCCCTCTGTGGACAGTCCCCGTGGATTGTGTTTGTTGTAAACATCTGCCACCTTTAACACACTTTGACTTCCAGTCCCCATTCTTATTTTTCTCTACATCACAGAATTGTATCATGTCATTGTATTGATCCAGTAATTGATTCTGTGAAGCAGGTACCTGCAACACACTGTCATACTTCAGTGCCACTAGCGTACTTGTTTAATTGTAGACAAAAGCACCTTTCTTTCTTGTTGCCTTTGAAAAGGCTCATTGATTTTTTATAGCACCGTTCATCCTTGCTCTGGATCATTGAAGGAAAAAAAAAAGCCCTTGTGTTGAAGCCAGCGAGAGTGTACCACTATGAAACATGGATGTTTTTGCTTAAATTTAACCTAAATCACAAGAAAAGCATTGTTCGATTTTTCATTACATTTAGTCAGTTGTGCACTCCTTAAAATTTTAATTTGAACCGTGATGTATCCGATTCATTCATAATATATATATATATATATATATATATATATATATATATATATATATATATACTGTATATATTCGACAACTCATTCAAAAGAAAATATATTTTGCTTATCAAAGGCAGTGGAAGCTATATTCATCGATTCATTGTTCTATACATTTTACAGCGTCTCAGTTCAGTCAAGCCAATACAGCTCTTGTGCCAGAAATGCATTTTTTTCTGGTTACATATAATAATGTGAAAGCAGTAATTTGTAGTAATAAATGTCTCAGCAGGACACACGAAGAACAAAAAAGTATTTTTCTCTTTCTCTCTCTCTCTCTCTCACACACACACTCATATGTGTATATATCTATCTATATATACTGTGTATATTTGCAAGCTTCAAAATGGGGTCGAAACTGGCACAAAATTTTTTTCAGTGCATTCAACTCTGTGGAACTAAAATATCCTAAATGAAATTTGATTTCCATTAATTTGAGGAACAAGTAATCATTTCATCACATTCCTACTTTGAACTTGCTTTGAATTAGAGCTAGGTTCTCATCATTTCACTGGGATTGCAGCCAATTCAATAGATTCATCCTCCCACCACCATTAGAGGCTCAGGGAGGAGGAGGGCTATCTCAAAATGTTATCACATGACAAGGGTGATTGATGGACCATTAAAGCGTCAGTCTGATGTACGAAGAGGAACTGCTTTTAGGTTGATGTGTAATGGCACAAATGGATTTACCAAACTGTTAGTAACAAATATTCCCATCTCCAGCTATTTGCACTCGCATTGTAATGGATGCTCCGACTTGTCTGTCGCACTTTTCTGCATCTTTCTTCCCTCACCACCACTTTGTCGGCAGACCTCTGCAGTCATGTAATTACAATAGGACAGGTAGGGGTGTTCATATTTCAGCTGCTGCATGCAAGATAACATCTAATAATCCAAAAGCGTTGCAAAACTGGTATCTCGTCGCTCATGCATTATGAATGAGCCGCTGATTGCTTTCTTGCATAGATTAGCAATCATTTCACAGAAAATGTTTCATAAAATGTCTGCTCGGAGGCTTGTCTTTTTTTCAGGAGTTGAGGTGACACATTCCACTTCTTTGCGTGAGATAACGCAAATCAGGGAATAACACAACTCCCCATTGCCCCACTGCTCCTTTTGCTTCGCCCATTTAGTATCATCGCAGGGGTGATAAGTGTGCTTTTTAGCCCACTTTGCAACTGATTGCTCACTTAGGAAATGCATTCAGCTGCTACAGCGTTATTGTGTGTTGAGCTAAGGAGTCACCAAGTCAAAGGGGTGTGCCTTAGCGCAAAAGTAAACATATGGAAGCAAGTGCAGAGGTGCCTCAACACGCCATCAATCAGACTTGAACAGTAATCTCTGCATGTCGTGTAACACTAGAATTCGAAAATGTGAAAAATACAGTGGAGGAAGTCAACCCCCCCAACATTTCTTTCCAATCATGTTCTATGCACCCCCACTAGTCTAATTAATATTTGTGGACTATGTATTAAGCCGCAAAATCCACCTCTTTTTATCCATATAAGGGGGCGGCCATTTTGCCACTTTCTGAAAATGACATCACAGTTGCTCAGGTATCAAATCACCGCTCACCTGTTTTCTGAGTTTGTTGTGTGTCTTGCACCGGGCGAGTCCTTCCCCAACCTTCCATCCATCCATTTTCCGAACCGCTTAATCCTCACTAGGGTCGCGGGGGGTACTGGAGCCTATCCCTGCCGTCTTCGGGCAGTAGGCGGGGGAGACCCTGACCCAGTTGCCAGCCAATCGCACCTTCCCCAACCTGATCCCGTCCAATCATTCCGTGCTTCCGTCAAGATTCAATACATCTGAGCAGGTCCTTTGAGGGGGCGGATCAAGCAGCTGTAGTCAGGTTGACGGAGTCATCATTTGCATGCGGGTTGTTTCTCTGTTCATTCAGAAAAGGCAAAAAAAAAAAAGTATGGATCAAGTTTTTGGATGGTGGCAGAGTGCGATATGGACTGTCTATTCTCCCAAAAGAACTTAAGGTAACAGATTTGTTTCATGTCACCATGTTTCTGAATCGGCCTTGAGCTTTTATCAAGCTTTAGATGTTGTCGGCTGAATGAGGTGTAAGGAGAGCGCGTATTTGCGCACGTCTACGTTGTGTCTCCCTTCGTGACCCCTGGCTTCTGCCCGTTCCCCAGATGGGCGGCCTCTCAGCCGAAGCCCCGTGGAGGTTGCTGCCCTCTGCCTGACAGCCTGTCACCAAACCATAGTGGGCATTTTTTTTTCCTGCAGGAGATGGTGTCTGATTGGGAGCAGTGTGTGAATAGCCCTGTCACACCCGATAAGGCAGCAAGACGACCTGTGACGGGGACATATGGCATGTTTGACAGGGAGAGGGGGCACGGATTGCACTGAATGATAAAATGGTGTCGTCCCCCCCCCCCCCCCCCCCCCCTTTGGCAATGTCATGCTTTCAGGCAAGCATGGGGACCATCGTTCACTCAAGCGTCTGACTCCAGCCATCTTGTGACATCTCCTTCAAGGTTTTGGCTTTCTCCAGCACGTGCCTGGCCAGTTCTGACATGGCAAGACTCTTCTAGTCGCAGCTGTTCTGCTAGTTTGTCGACGAAGAAGACATAATTGGATATCGGTTTAGCTTAGTGATGTAGACCGGGAAATTCAAGGGCCTGCCGGTTTGAGATCTCTCATCCCATTCTGTCACACGCCTACTTATTAATATCCTCACAGCCTCATCAAGATGACTTTAATTGATAGCTTCAGCCTCCTCCTGACCATGGTTTATTTAAAGGGCCATGCTGACAAAGAAAAGGAGAGGAAATAGGAGGCTGACAAGATTGAAAATGCATTGGGGGAATCATTGAGTTGAACTGCACACCTCTCATCCTTCCTGTCAGCTGGTCCTGACTTGTGGTGTTGCAGTCTCAACTTCCATCCTGTCAAATGTCGCTTTTTCTACTTGGGACTGTGACAGGCAGTCCAGGTGTCGCACTCAGGCTTCAGTGCGCCATCAGTCACCTACAGTATGTTCTGCTTCCCATAGGCTCACAGTCCAATTCCCACCTTACAAACCCAGCACATCTTGCTCCCTTGGGGCTCTCCCCCTGTGAAGTTAATTCTCTGTCTACTGGGCCAGAACTTTGTCTCCCCATATTTGAGATACCGTAGAACCTCCAAAGTTGAACACATTCCGTTCTGTTAAGCTTGTTCACTTGGAACATTTCTGAAAGAGATCAGTAATAGAGTACCGGTATGTCATATAATCCATACCAGTGTCAAACTTTCACCATTCTACAACGTTTCAAGTGCACGCAGTGTCTTAAAGGGGTACTCACCCCCATACCAGACTCATGCTCTAACTCTCACTAATATTTGGCCTGGAGGTCCATTTCACTTGGGAAGTGGAAGAGGGTTGGGGATGGTCTGACAAAACATTACTACCTGAGACTCAACTATGACCTAAATAATTTTTTACTATGACCAGCTATGCTAAATAAACTAACTGAATGCTCTGCTAATAGATCACTCAACTGAAAATTGACGAGCATTCTCTGTTACCACCACTTAGAAGACCTCTGTTTTCTCAACCGGATTTGCTAAAAGGGTTGGTGTGCTAATCGATGAATATCTCTGGCTGTTGATCAAAATTCGCTTCAAAGTATTACGTGTACATTCAAACTATTTGAGTGCATGGACGGAAATACTCTCTAATGGTTTATCATGCTGCCGATATCATGTGTGGAGTGGCTGACAAGGCAACAAAAGTACTTTGGCAATGACAATGTAGAACACCAATCCACTGTGACTTGTGCTCTCGGTCTTAGCGGGAATATATGGCTCGAGTAGGTAATCCCATCATGCGCAATTTATAGCATGGCACAGCACTGAATTGCAAACAGTAATGCCAGGCTAATAACCGCAGTCAATATACTTTACCGTTCTTCCAATTCCGATGGGTCTCTTTTCCACTCCATGTCTGGCCGTTCAGGCACAACATCTGCCGCATGATGAGCATCTGGCTCATTCATGTATGGTCAAACATACATCTTGACAACAATCTCCTCTTCTTCCAACTCTTAAAACGGCTGGATCCCTCAGATATGTTTGAGACGTCGCTTTCTGAATCGATTTCTAACTGCCCTTGTGCGGTGAGCCTTGCTATTGTTATTTTAAAGTGACATCACACTTCCTGGTTTGTGGTCAGTATCTCACTTCGCTGTCAAATTTACAAAATAGAAATGATTTTTTCATGCTTTATTTAATGCATTTTGTTTAATTACTTTACTTGCGACATGATAAAATATTTCTTTTGGGATTTTCTAAAATTACTTCACAGTTGACCTTTAACTCAGTGACCCCTGCACGAGATTGTTTTTCTTCATGATTCCATCAATAATGCTTGAGTGCTAGGCTGTCCCATCCTATTGCTTGTATTTATTTAGAATACAAAAAGCGCAGCCGGCCTTGCAGCATGCGATGACCTCAGTGTGAGCTCATCATGCTGCAGAGACAAGAGGCAGTCATTAGCGCTCACTCTCACTGTGTGTTGACTGTTTCTAAATCAGCTGGTAGGGTCCTTGTTCTGTGGGGGAATTTTTTTTTCAAGGAGCCATTTGCTGAATTTAAGCCTGTTGAGAATTGAAATGACATTTCTCGGAAAAACTGGCTCTCCAACAATATTCATAAATATGCGATGGAGCGCTGTTAAACAGCTGAGCAAAAGTGGTCGCGATTGCACTTTAAAGAACATCATTGTGACGGAAATTTGAAAAAATGAGAACGAGCATCAAGTCTTTCATTGGGTAAGAAAATTTGTGACAATTTGAATAAAAGACGGAACAGATGAGAACTCACCAATTTATCAGTTGAAAGTGAAGATGGAAGACGCTTTGTATCACTGTTTCATGGGTCATGAATACACATAGCTGTCACATAACAAATAGCAGTGTGAACAATTAGAATTTTTCCCTCTTTGTATTTGTGTTCAGGTATAGCAAACTTATTTCGCTTTGTAATGAAACATTTTACAGCTGGAATCATTTCAATGCATAAATGTGTTCAGTTACTTGTGGTTTGCAATGAATGAAAATACAACAAATTCAATACAAAGAGCAAAAAACCCTCTACACATTTATGGTACAATATTACATCAACAAGTGGTAATCTTTTACAGATGACCCACAGAAGTCAAACACACTTCAGCCCAGGATGCCTTTGATTTGTTTGTATTTTCTATCCATTATCCACAGATGAAATAACGAGGAAAGACGTGTCATCCGTTTGAAAACGTACACCAATGTAAAACTTACTCCATGAATAAGTAACAGTTTATTTCATTGTAGGTGGAAAAATGTGGTTGTGATGGTTGTACTGTAATGAAAACAATCAAATGAGCTTTCGTTGATTGTTTTTTTTCGTTCAATCATCATCATCAGGACAGGGGATGGCCATTATGGTTCATTGACTGACGCAAATGAGGCATCACGGGGAAAACTGTGTGGCTGCTTCTAGCAAGATGTTGACGAATTTAAATAGTTTGTGGCCAGAAGAACAACATGATGCAATCGTCATAATGTTACCCTTTAGTTTATCATCACTGATTCACGGAAAAAAAGTCTTTCTGTCTAATCTCTGTTTTAAACTGTTCCACTTCCAAGAATTTATTTCCAGCCAGATATGAATTTTCATCATTTTGATCTTTTCCACTTGGTTGGTGGGGACAAAAAGAACAAGCAGGTTGAGGATGAACACTGAAGTATTTATTCTCATGCGTAGTCATGAGCAGACAAGTGCTGATGAGCGTGGTCAGGGTCACGGCACTTAACTCTCCAAAGGACGACCAGTGCTTGTAATCACATAATATGGACAATCTTTCATTCAAGTGGTGCTGACATTCAGCCGTTGCAAATGGATTTCATGGGCGGTGTAGCTCAGATGGTTTTGTTCTCACTATTCTCGATTCTCTACAGTCTATCCAAGCATATGTAGGCAGCGGCTGAAAGAACAAAAACGTGATTAGATATCGGCTAGTCAATGCTGCAGTCGAGACTCGGTGCCTGTGTCCCGCTATTCCGCCGCCCTTCTCGCACCCGTAATTAAGAACATTTTGTGTTACATTAGCACGAGACCCATCGTGCCATTGAACTAGTCGCCCCGATTAATAACAGGCAGCTAATTTCAGCAGAGGAAGGCAGCACTCCAAATTGGCTCCTAATTACACATTAGGAGTGTGAAAGGCTCCTGCCGCTCTGGCCTCCATCCTCTTCCCCAACCCCCCAGCTGGGGTTCACGTGTTGGCCCACCAGCACATTAACGCAGCTCCCAAGAGTGGCTAATTCCAGCCGACCCGATGGTACAGTCAGTGGCAGATGTCAGGAATCGAAGATGATGAATTATGAATATCCCGGAAATGTGGATCAGATTGAGGGGGTGGCTTTTTTATTTATTTTTTGTCCCCTTGTGCGGTTTCAGGCAGCCAAGTAAGCAGACATATTCAGTCAGTCTGTGCAGGGGTAAGAATGATTGATTTCTGCTCAGTGTTATAAATGTCCCCCAACTGAAAATGGATGTTTCAGTATAGTCCTCAAGGACTATCGTAGTTGGCGGGGGCTCTTTGGCAATATAAGAGCTGTGCCTGCAGAAATGACTTCTTTGTGTGCCTCCCTTGGGTGGTCAACTTTGAGGGCTCAGGCAGCTGGGATTGATGTCCTGGAGGATGCTACAAGACCTCCTCGGTACACAACATTTACATAGCTGCATGATTGCTGCTGAAATGGAGGATCTGAGGGGAGGCTTTTGCTCCGTGGTGGTGGTGGTGGTGGGGGTGGGGGGGGGGGGGCGCTTCATAATCACTAGAGGTGGGCTTAAACACCTGTCCGTCAGTACCAAGGTCTTTGGGTCCATCACTGACAGACTCTTGTTTACGCTGGCGGACTGATGACTGATGGTAACTTTGAAACACTGATGGAATAAGCGATGACAGAAGCCATTTTTGTCCATCGCCAAAAAATCTGAAAAGCAAAGACGAGGGGGCCTTTGAGGATGAGAAGCAGGAAAACGAGCAGTAATAATATAAGTGCGTGTGTGTGTGTGTGTGTGTGTGTGTGTGTGTGTTTGTTTGTTCAGGGTGGTCCAAACTGTTTCAAAATGAATACCATCGTGTACTTATTACATGTCATTTATTGATGAAAGAAGCACGCAAAAAATAATGTTGATGGAATGACGGACTGGGCCGGCCTGAAATAAGACTGACAATGATGGACTTTTGGGGCTGCCACTGGCGAACGTCGAAAGTTCACTGACGCGCCCACCACTGTTAATCCTCCTTGGGGATTGTTAGAGAAGTTGCATTACATATTGCAGTTGGATACACCTAAAAATCAAGAATGAAAATGTGCAACAACAAGTACGTCAATAGAGAAACACCTGCTTTTCCCTTCGACAGTACTCACTTTTGATTGTTGTGTTTCTGCAATGCTACGGTAGCAATATAAAATTATTTACACCGTACCATGCTAAAGTACGTTATGGCATTTTACATAAAGGAGACGAGTTTTGAAAACACAAAGGTAGTCAATGGCACAGATTTGGGCGGGCGGGAACTCCGCAGGGAGGCGTTTCTGGTGGCTGACTGGTCCAAAGGCTGTCCAGAGGGAACACTTGTGTTACTGTACATGATGCAACCATGCAAAGGTGCAACTGCTTAACCAAAATATAACTGAATTCAAACAAATGTATTCTTTGTTGAATATGTATTTTAGTATTCCAAAGAGCAGCTTTGAAAAACAAAAATAAGCTAGTCGATGTTTGCATCACGTTGTAGATTCAAATGCTGATCGTTCTTTGGCTGGAGTTTCTTCAATTCTTGTATTACTTAACATTACAATTACATTTTAGTCTGTATGTGGAAAGAAAGGCCCTCAAAATATTTTGAAACCTGTCAGACGCAGCGAGACAATGATGCGAATGTCTTCATTTAGAAAAGCGTGTTTATGACATGCATGGTGTTGCTTGGTGTGCTAAAGATGAGCTTTTTTTCCTCTGAAATAGGCGGTCGGGCACTTTCAATAGGCTGCGATTGTTATCCTCCTCCACATCAGATGCATCTCTTTTAAAATACCTGACCTTTAGACATGCCCTTTTCCTATAAGCGGAGGGGATTCAGTGGACACTATCTGCTTTATCCTTGGACCTTGAGACACTGATGGAATTGGATTCCGTGTCAAAGTGATGCTTTGGTCTATTACTGAATGACCGGACGACTGATGAGTGTGCTGCTGATATGTGAACGTACACCTGGACATTGGCAGGGGGTCATAGCCACGGGGAGGGGAAGGGACAGCAAGGTGAGATATGAGCCTGAGGCCAATTGCCAGGCCAGAACTCACCTTGCGCCCCCCCTCCACCTGATCCCAGTGAGCCGGCAGGGCATTTTCTCTTCCTTCCTGCCATTCATCACAGCCCTGTGACAGGCAGGCACACGTAAACTGGAGAGATGAGCTAATCCTCCACATCAGAGACCGTGATGGACCTGTACGGCTACACCGCAGGACCAGTAAAATTAGGCAAGAATCGCTTTGAATGTTGGCAGGAAATTGGCTTTGCCAATCACACGCAGGAACCCAGCGTTGTGCCCCAAGCCTCAAATTTGCCATCAAACTCGGCTGCATCTGTTCATTTATAATGCCCCATTTTCATCATGCACACTGTACAGTATATCCTTCTGACTTTAACTGCCCTTTAGCTGCAAAGTGGTTCTCTAATGGGGGTGTGGAGATTAGTGCAAAAAGTGTTTTCAGTGGATAATTTCGAAGGCTGGAGGTAAACAGCAGTGCAATATGCACAATACAAGATCAAACCTATACTATTTTAGATCCCTCCAACTTTCTATGCGGCTCTGCTGATATAATTTCAGGCCATTTTCTCGATGAGTACCTCGGTTCTGACACCCACACAGCTCCTCATAATCACAGCGGTCAGCATATAAGTGGCCTCTTCACGAGCAACTCTGCCACATTGAAAAAGTGTAAATCTATTCAACGACATCTTTTTTTTCGTCAACAACTTCTGGATGTAGAGTCGAATCGCCACTTGATTTGGGTCATTGCTTTCAGTGAAATAAAATGTATGGAGAAAAAGTGGCCGCGTCCCTCAAAGCACACAAACTGAGAAACGGAAGCGAGCCTTTTTGGCCTGTGTGTACTGAATCTATAAAGTTAGAAGCAAAGAATTGTCCAAGAATGTCTTGCCAAGATCAATAATTAATGAACGGACTAAGATGTCTGTATCACTCTGCTTTTGCTCACATCGTACACTGTAACTCCATTAAATAACACAAAGTAGTGACTCGGCCTTTCCCTGAGCTGCAGTCCATCCTGTTGCCTCCCAGAGCTCTGGCTATAGAAACACTAATGCCGTCTGCCAGCACGGTGCTACATAGATTTGTGAGGAGACCGGGGGTGATCATTTTTCCCCTTTTTTTCTCCCCCTAGGTGACACTCTGAAATATATTTTGTGTGCCCTTTCACTTCAGACGAGCTCAGTGAGCAGGAAGCCCAGAGGAGACTAATGAGAGAGTGCGGGGCTATGGCTCCGTCTGCCTCCATGCCTCATTTTTCTTGATTTCACTCGCTCCGGTGTCGGTGTGGGCTCCTGCTGGCCAGGTGATGGCGGTGCCAGCTGGTGCGTCCAGCTCAGACGGACAGCGATTCATTTCCCCCAGCTGGTGATTTATGGCATAGCACAGCACAGAGAAGCTGCTGCGCATGGCACCCGGCCGGCTGAGTTAGTGCACTGTCCGGCCCCCGTCATGCTTTAGCACGCAGCGCGCTGGACTGCCTAATTTACGCTGGAAGACAGTCACATATATCACACCCCGTCTGGCCAATGAAGATTGGTGGTGTTTTTGGAAGGGCCCGTACACAGTCGATTTTACTCACGCTGCCCAGCATTGCATCAAAGAATCGAGTTCCCCCCGCATTCCTTTTTTGTAGTCTATTTGATCCTTCATGCTCCATTGCTGCAACTTGTTCCCCCCTCCAAAGAGGTTCTGTTTTATCTACTTGGCGGCGTGTGTTTGTTTGTGTGTTGCCCCTTCAGTTTTTGATAGATGCTCGATGTACTTTTAAGATGACTGTATTCAATATTGATGAAAGTTCACTTCAACAATTGAGTCTTATATGATTACAGTGCCCCCCGCTTATATTGTGGTCCATCTTTTGCATGATAATTTGAATTTTAAGCCATATATATATATATATATATATAGCATATATATGCTTTGAGATTCGCATTTAATTAGCTCCTCAGCCGTGTGCCTCGCTGTGCATTCCAGAGCTGGCGCACCCCCGACGCACCTGACAATTTGGTGACAGGAAGTAAACTGCGCTCAGCCTAAAAAAGGGCACACCTTCTTTTTTGTGCCGGAGCAAGTCTAGTTTACCGTGTTTGTGAATTCGCTAGACCGTGCTGCATCTCGATAGGTATTATATTGGATTGCATGCCCCCGGCGCATCTGGCAATTTGGTGACCAAAAATAGACTTGATTTTAGCTGACCTAAAACCAGTTCTAAGGTGTGGATTTAAACGAGGCGCGGGCAGTTCGGCAAAAGTGTCCGGTGGATTTCATCATATTTCATGAATATGACTACAGAGTACACAATCCCTCTACACGATTGTAGAAATTAAGGATGTTTGTTCCACTTTTTTCAGTCCTCAACTGTTGAATAGTTACCCATACCAATACCAGCCTTTGTTATCAGTAGTACTTTTGACTCATTTCCAGAAAAACAATGGCGCATCATTTTAAAGAAAGAAAGACCTACACAACCCAATATAGCATTTTCCTTAAAATTGCATACAATTAATGGTAATTTTCTATTATTGTTTTTCCATTTGTTAATAAAATACAGATTTTTATAGAACACACAATAAAATGAATTTAAATCACTAATCCAGTGGCAGAAAAAAAATCCCAAACAAAATATGTGACCGTACAACTTTGTTGAGTTGATTTATTTCTTCTTTTACGTTTTGCTCATCTCTGTCGTTATTGGTGGCACCTCTTCTCAGTGTGGACATAATGTGACATGATTGTGTCGGAGGGACGCCCTCTTTGGCACCCGAGGACAGTGCCCCACAGTTGGAGGAAAGTGGGGGAGGTCACAGTAGGTAGCTCCCTGGAGCAGTGGCGTATTAGTGCTTGGGCTGACCCGGGCGATAAGAAGCAAGCTTCAGGCACATGTTTGATTCATGAGTCCACCCTCAGTGGCCCCTGGGGGGTCTTTTCCACTGCTGTCCTTTTACTGCCACCGTGGAGGGTGGCTGCAAGGGAGATCAGTCCTGTCTGTCACAGAGAGGTTGAATGGTGATAAAGGCTCAAGGCTGGGAAAGGGCCAGAGCACACACATTGCCCCAGTGTCAGGCGCATGCGATGACTTAATGGTGGGTGATGATGCGACGGCCAAGTTTTGTATTAGAGGGAATATCAACGATGGCGACTGGTGAGGAAGTCGGCTGAAGGGCACTTGGCAGCTCTACTTTTTTCTTCTTGGAAAAAAAAGGTCCCCTTTCCTTGTACACTGTAGGTTATGCAAGGGTACAAAATTGAACATTCATGGTAGGAAAATGCAGTTTGTCGGCTAGAACATATTCTATGAATTGTATCAAGCAGTATATCCATCCATCCTGAAATGATGTCCTCTTGAGTTGGTTAGGGGTTATTCTCATCTCAATCCTGACCAATGCTGTCAGTGAGAAGTAGGGGTCCGCTGGGGGTCCATCCAGTCTCCACAAATGTCATCCACTTTTGTGCCAGAAAGGTTCCAGGACTGTCACAAGATATATTTCAAGTCCAAACAACAAAATACAGCTCAGGTTTTCCCCTTCGAAGTAAGCCCTCTAGAGGCTAACACATTAACCTAGCCTGCCATGCCTTCATGCGCTCATGGGCTCTTTGGGAATCCGCCATAGCTCTGTCATTATGGCCACCCGTGTCTTCAATATTGATCCCCTTGATACCCCCCCCGACCCCCCCTTGAGAACAATTTTAGAAAAATGAGAGCATTAAATCCCAACGAACCAGTGAGGTTACTGCAGGGCAGTGATGTCTTCTCAACCAGGATACACTGTGAGCAGAGATTTTGTCATGGTGCAGCAGCTACGACTTGCATGGCCACACCTCTTGCTTTTTCTCGTATAATGAATGAACAAATGCTGCAGGATCTCTTTTTAGATGTCCTGGTTGATTGAGTGGCCCGCAGAGAAGTTTATTATGTAGTTTGGGTTTGAAAAACAACTTTGTGGCACCCATCTTAACTGTCTATGTTAAGAGCAAAAGGTAACTAAAGATACACGTGTCAGTTATAACGATTATTCATTACAGAGACATTACGTGACGTAACGAGTCACACTGCACATTGCATCCCATTTCATTATGAAATTCTTGATCGCTGTCGAATTGTAACACACGAGTTAAGTACTGCTCATGTTAAAACGACGAAACTCTTTGACACCAAGTAATGAAGTTTGAGATAGCAAGCAAGCCTATGGTGACATGGGAGTCGTACTCATCCGATTCAGAGCCCAATATTTTCATACAACTTCTGGTTTACATTTTTTTCTTCTCGCATTCTTCTTCACTGAGCGAACCTTTAGAATGTTGCATGCTCTTTTGGAATAAGTGTTATTCCTTTCATGCTTGTGAACTGATGCCTTGGGTTACACAGGCACATGTTTTTGAATCTAGTTTTGGTTCATTGGAACACCTCAGGGCTAATAAATTTGAGATATTCGGCCTATTTTTCCGAGGGCATGGAACAGCTTTATTATGATGGTTGATTGGATATTTAAACTGTTCTGTAGGCAATGCAGAAGTCCACTTTTTGACAAATTTGAGGCATGTCTTTCCTCATGTCACCACCAAATTATTTATTTAACGCAGAGTGGCGGCGTCCATTCCCTGGTTGTATGACTTCAAATAAAACGCTTCTCTGAAAGCCAGATCTTGGTAATTGCAGCGCACAGAGCTGGAGAGAGGAATGCGACAACAATGTCTTGCCAGACACTTCAGAGCTCCTAATGCCAGGCTGCTTGAATATGGCTGTGTAATACATAATCCTGATTTGTGTTCCTTTCAGTCACCAAAAGATCTTGACATGCCTCAAAGAAAGTCGTCAAGGCTCCGCTGTGCACGTCGCATTCTCACAATCAAGTCGAAGCTTGTCAAGGCTCCCGCAATCAAAATGAACACAGTGGGGAGGGGAAATCCACTTTTCACATTGCCTCTTGCTGTCACCTCCTCCTGCCCGTCACTAATCTTTAAACGCTATTTACAGTTTTAATATAGATCTCAAATCCTATTTCCCCGTTCTCTCTTCTGCTTGTACACACACGTGCACACGCGCACGCTTCACTCACTGTTCTTCTTTTGTGGTTTGCTGGAGAACCAGTCTTCTACATTCTGCCACATATGCATGCCAATGGTCGTTCTTTTGTTTTAACAAAACTGGCAGCCCTGGATGAAAGTGAAAAATAATCCTTCGCTCTTTGTGAATTCTGTTTTGAAAGCCCAACGAAAAGGAATCTGCTGATTTCCCCCCACCCCCCATCTTTCACAAATTAGGTTTCAAGTAAACGACAGCTTTTGTGTTTGGGAACGTTGAGGCCAAGTTAATGGTAACGTTGTGTATTGTGTGGAGTCCAACATTTTCTGAGTACAAAACACATTTGTTGTCAAACGTACTGAATGTTTAATGCATACGATTTTATGATTCATATCTACCGGAAATATGTCTGGTCCACCAAACTCCCCGTGTCAGATGGCAGACTGATGGTGATGTTAATGAAGTCATTGCTTTAGTCAGAAAATCAATAGTCACTCGAAAACAGTCAATGCGAGCGAGTGGGCTTGGATAGTGACCTAGTTCCCATATAATAACAGCTCCTAAACCATTCAGCATTGTTGACATCTGCTACCATGTTCCATACATTTCATATTCATGCATGGAGGACACAATGCATGGTGCAAAAGTGGATACATATAGAACTGGGGTGGCTGTAATGACATTGTTTGCGTGTGGTAAATCAAAACTACGCAGAAAAAATGAATAGTGCTGATAATTCACACAACGAGCCGTCCCAATATTATTCCACGTCATTAGCTGTGAAAAATGGCCTCGGGAAACATCAGCCCCATGTCTGTGTTTGGCCAGAAGGCAGGGGGGCCAAGGGAGGTCGGGAGGTTAACCTGGATTTGGCATTAAGCAATCCCGGCTGTTGTTGATGGTTCGTCTGAGTCTGTAAAGAGCCAGGAGCGTTAGAGCCGGACCGGGTCACGCTAAGGTCAGTGGGCCTCGGCGGTCAACCGGACTAGCGCTGGTTCCAGCTTACAGAGGCAGCACTTCGCCTCAATGACATCAGTCAAAACTCATGACTGTGTTATTACTGTGTTGTGTCGTTCACCCTGAGATGAATAGACTTGCATTCAGGCTAACAAAGAGCCTTGGCATGCGCACAGCGGAGGGCTGGGGTACTTTGTATACTGCTTGATGGGCAGTAAAAGAAGACAATGCGAGCTGTCCAGTCTGAACCGCTTTTGTCAACATTCAAATCCCCATCATCTGTGCAGCGACTGTCCTGCAAGTCATTTCATATTAGGACACATTTCAACATGGCGCATCAATGATGAGAAGCAAGTTAGTATTAGATGCGGTCAGTCTTAGCTGGAGCTTCCTGAGGTGACCGCTTATCGTGCATTCATAAATGCTATGATTGGTTCCTTGTCCAGTACAGGAGAACAAATCCAGTTGTAATACTGGACTGGTTCACCCATTTCTTTCTTTCTTTCTTTTTTTTTTAATTGTAAAAGTGTCACCATAATAGTCCTCCCTGAAGCGTCACTTTATTGTGGTGTTGGGCTTTGGGCTTCCCAATGATCCTAGGAACTGATTTTCCTGGGTGGGTCACCTATGGCAAATAAGTCCTAGGTAAGGGACCAGACAAAGTACAGTTCATAGACCCCCTATGATGACTGACATACAGTATTTGGACATTGTTTCCCTTGTCCGGATCCAGGTCGCCGGGGCCCCCTTCTGTAGTCAGGCCTAGAGGTGGGGCTCAAAGTGTCTGGTGGCTGGGCCTGCACCCATGGGGCCTGGCAAGGCTTCCCCCAAACATGGGTTTGTATTCCGAAAGAACAAGATCCGGCTGAAATGTGTTTCTTCCACAAGAAGCTTGGTCATTTGGCTCAGAGTAGCGCTGCTGCTCCTCTGATTTGATAGGATCCAGATGGGGTGGCTTGGGCATCTGATCAGGTTGCTTCCTGGATGCCTCCCTGGTGAGGTGTTCCCGGCACTTCCCAGTGGGTGGAGGCCCCAAGGATGAGACAGGACACACTGAAGAGACTACGTCTCCCGGCTGGCATGAGAATGCCTTGGAATCACACCAGAAGAGCTGGATGAAGTGGCTGGTTCAAGGGAGGTCTGGGATTCCATGTTAAAACTGGTATGCCCTTGATAAGTGGAAGAGAATGGAAAGTTGGATGTTATTCATAATAATAACAAAAAAACACAAATTTTCTGATCTGCTTATCCTCATGCCGGTCATGGATCGTGCCGGATCCTATCCCAGCGGTCTTCGGGTCATAGGCGGGTACACCCACAACTGGTTGCCAGTCATTCGCAGGGCAAACAAAGACAATCATTCACATTACAGTCACACCTAAGGCCTTTTAGAGTGTTCAGGTTACTTACCATGCATGATTTTCGAATGTGGGAGGAAACCGGAGTACCCGGAGAAAACCCACGCAGGGACAGGGAGAACGCCAAGGGCCAAAATCAAACCCTGCACCTCTGTACTGTGAGGCGGACACGCTAACCAGTCTTCCACCATCCCACCCAATGATGATTATCCTAAAAATAATGTGAATTGTCAATGTCATTCAATATTGGATTGCAGCTAACGGTGAGCCTAAGTACGTAACTGAGGTCAAAGCAAACCGTTATGCCACAGACAGCATCTCTCCGTGGGTTTACTGCACATCTGTGTCTCAAATGTTGTCATGAGAGACAGCCTGTTCCTGGGGCTAAACACCCAAATGCCAATCCAGCTAACCACCTTGAGCAAACTGTCTACGTTTTAGTCCAGCGGTGGGCATAAAGTGTAGGAAAATGACACTGTATGTAGGAGATAATGAGTGCCCTGCAGAAGAAAAGAGGAGAGGGGTGATTAGAGAGTGTCTCTGAAGTGGCGCTGACTCCCCCACTGATGGAGAGTAATTAAAGCAGCCTACTGTGTTGTCAATGTAGCAAACGGGGGATGATAATGAAACATCAGAGCTCTGAGCTTGGGTCTGTAGCACCTTGCTCTGCCCCGAAACCATCATCAAAGTGCAGCCACTTTATTAGGTTGTTCTGGTACTCAACAAGCTTTCACGTGATCGTTCACTTAAATGATTCAGATTCTCTTCCTAACTCTCCTGTTCTGTTTTGTGCTCTCGTGAAGCATGAGATGATTTGCATTTTGCCCTCTCAAGTGAACTTAGAGGATGATCTTAGTAAATATGAACTCATATACTGTATTTAGTTATTGAAAGGGATCATCCAGCTGTGATTGTCCATTTGTCACGCACAATGGATGTCTTAAAAAAAAAAAAAAAAATCGGGATAACGATATTAGCTTGTATTTTCAAATTTCTCCGTTTGTTTGGGAGAAAAGTAAATGACTGACGGCTTGAAAATTAGAAATATGGCCATGCCGTTCTCTCCTCCCTCCATGTCTCGGTGGGAGTCACAGCAGGGACCGGAGACTATCTTCCATTCAAAATCACTGCAAATACATTGTTGATGATGTCAAGATAACAAGGATCAATCAACCCCAAAATGTATGTGGACATTTCTACACTTCAACCTGTGAATATACTATCACAAGGATTAGCCTTTAGAGTAGATTTAAAAGACCATGAAGAAATGAGTATCTTACGTGCAGTATCTGTCATGTCTTGTCTCTTTTCACCAAGATAGCAAACACAATGTGTTCTGAGAGGCTTTTTGTCAGCGCAACTGTTTGTGGGTCCTTATTTAATAGACTTTAATCTATAAGCGTGAGCTTGACTTACGTTTTTTTTTCCTCCTACGGCTACCTCTCTGGAGTACGCCTGCACTGCTCATCCGATAATGAGGCATTGAACTTGGCCACACTTGGAGTCGGACCTCCTTGCTGGAGTTTAGGTGCTCCGAATTTTTCAAAGTGCATCCATCAACCAGGCACTGTCTCAGGTCCTACAACAGTGACCTCACAAATGTTTCTCTGGACAAACAGAAACACATCCCCATGAACACACTTAAGTGTCTTTGCCAACACCATGTTTTTTTTCTTTTGTGACGGCCTGGTGTCCAAATACTTTTGCCCATTTAGTGTATAAATAGACATGGGCATCAAGTAGAAACTCATCCATCATTGTATTATTTTTTGCTTTTAATCATTACTGGCAGGACATTGGAGGCAAGGCAAGCGTTTACAGCACAAAGCTGATGCTCTGTTCATGCAAATAAGTGAGCGCTTTCATCTGATTAAAAATGAAATAGGCCAGCGAAATTCATTTGAAGTGAATCTGAGTTTGGAACCTGTGCAAATTGCAGTTAAAATATACTCGGCCTTCCCTTTAAAAAAATCTCTGAATCATCTTTACGGTTACTGTTTCCCCCTAAATGTAGATCAATAGAATGGAAAGGACTGCATCTATTAAAACAAAAATAATACATCCCTTCGTTTCAAGATGAAAGCGGCTACTCAGGGTTGTCCTTAATTAGCATGTCTAATTAAAGACATTGTTCTCCATTTATTTCATGACACCACTTTCTGGAGTGTGTCATTAATTCGCATTAGCCTTCACCTTTCTTCCTTAACTTGTTCATCAATGCACAAGAAATGTCTTAGTGCTTTCATATTCTAACCAACATGATATGACAAGAATTTGGTCACACAGACGGTTGAACGTTTAGTTTTACAATGTCCAAAGTGAGCTACAAGTCGTTTTACATATGAAATAAATAAATGCGTGTAAGTGTGCGTGCTTATATACATTACATATACGGTTGTTCGTTTCTGTGTGCCCTGCGATTCGTTGGCAACCGCTTCACGGTGTCCCCCGCCTACTGCCCGCGAAGACAGCTAGGATCGGCTCCAGCACCCCCCGCGACCC
The DNA here is from genome assembly GCF_025434085.1 of Hippocampus zosterae. Classification (NCBI taxonomy): domain Eukaryota; kingdom Metazoa; phylum Chordata; class Actinopteri; order Syngnathiformes; family Syngnathidae; genus Hippocampus; species Hippocampus zosterae. Next base: position 12,585,232 of record NC_067456.1, read on the forward strand.
CAGTGAGGATAAAGTGGTTCGGAATAATTTGATCAATAACGTTAAAGCCAATACATTTAATTTCCTTTTGAAAATCTAATAATTCTACTGATATGAGTATTTGGATTAAAGGCAGATCTCATTCTAACAGTAATAAAGGTTTCCAAGAAAAAAAAAGTAATATTTTTCTAACTTTAAATGCCAAAATATCTTCACCGATATTGTGTACCAAATGAAGTGTTATGACATACATGTTTTCTGAAGAGGCTAATTCCTTTTTTTGATACTCCGTATCGGATTTTTCTCCTATTGCTTTATATGCCTTTTTCACAAAAAATAATGCAAATGCATCTAAGTGAGCATGAGAGACGGATAGAGAGACAGATAGACAGATAGAGAGAGAGAAAGACACATATTTCCCATTGTTTTGTCGGGATTACCCAGAAATCTCTCCAGCAATGCAGTCCATTTTAAATGTGGTTAAAGGTTACAAGAGGGGTCTGCAGATGGGGGACATTGTTTCACATGGGCCTATTTCTATCAAGAGCAACAGTTGCCTTCTCATCACGCGTGGTTTACTTTGGCGACAGTTCAGAGAAAATGAAAGAAGAGATCAGAGCAACAGCTGGGGCAGTGTTCATTCTGCCCAGATACATCTGGATAGTGGATCATTTTCATCGCAACTCCCATGCTTCTGCACAGGTTAGGGGGTAGAGTGCAAAGTTGGAGGAGTCGGCAGATGTTAAGTTCAACATGGAATGACTGTGTCGTGAGGTATTAGGCACGGAAACATTGTCTGAATATGCGTGCTTCAATTTTGCACGCGCATCAAAGGACTTAGTCTTGTGAGGGGGAAAAAAATGTTCTGAATTTTGAATGTTAGGGTCAATCTTTAACCGGGATCTTGCAACCATCTGCTCCTGGGATGCAGGCCAAGACCGCAGGGTAAGATTTTGGAAGCAAGACTGAGGAAACCGGTGCCATGCTTAGCTCTAAAATAATGCTGTACAGTGTTCCGCATATCCCTGCCGTGCAGCTCCCTCCCAACCACATTTCAGGTGTTTTCCCTTTTCAGCCGTGTCCTCGCGGGAGCCAGCTTTAAAATGGATGATTGCCCGCAACCGTCGCATTAAAAGCATTAATCCGGTTCTTATCAAGCAGGGAATGATGAATTAGGAGCGTCAACTCTGGTCTCACCTTTGTTGTCATTCGAACAGAATCAAAGCTTTAAATCACAGGGCTGCACCTGGTAATAGGAGGGGGATGGCGTTCTAACGCTGGCTGTGACAAAGCTACACTGCTGCCGACCGATTTAATAACTCCACGGGAAGTGCCCACGCTGGGCCACTAACCGTACTGAATATAAGATATTTGACCAGGCTTTTCAAATATAAAAGTGCGCACTGAAGTGGGAGTTGCCCTCATTTATCTTTTTGAATGCTTTCTTTCTTTCTTTTCTTAGATTTGTCCTTGGTTTTACTGTTTGGTGCTTTCTACTGTCTTTTTTACCAATTTGTCTTATTGGTTAAATTGCTCCATGTACGTGTAAGAAAGTGCTCTATAAATACAGTTGACTTGACTTGACTTTCTGCGATGGATCGAGCACCAGTTCAGTGTGAACCCTGCCTCTCACATTAGAAATCGTTGGTTACATAGTGCTTTTTGTTTTTTGTTGGAATCATAAAACTTGTATTTTTTTCCACAATTGAGTATCAGTGAATCATTTTCTCTTTCATAGGTGTCTTGAAAGTGTAAAAATAACCTACTCAATACAGGATGAGCAGCCCTTTGTGGTCCGAATGGTGTGAGCACTTCACTCGTGAGCTTTTATTTTCTGTTGCAGGCGGCCAGCTCATATACAGTGTAATCGATTCAAAACGACACGTCAGATTGGAATTGTACCACTTCGGGGGGGGGGGGGGGGGGTTGCCCTTGGCGGTTGCGCAATACCTCCATCTGAGTATGAATTCAGCCAGCTTGCACTGGACATTGAACTGAATAATAGTTTACTAGCTTGCACCAAAAACAGTTCTCCTTGAAATGCATTTTATTGAGTGTATGCATTTGAGATCACAATCAGAAAAAGCTTTCACTTTGATCTGATCCAAACGAAATGTTGGTCTTGAAAGTCAATTTGGTCAAAGGAGAGCCAGAGTGCAGCAGCAGCCGAATGGGACACAACAAATGAAGCCCCGACCTTTTTATTTGTACACGTCTGCATATTTTAGTCCAATTGAATTGAATATATGAGCGACATTTAAGCGGCTAAGCCCTCATGTTTATAGAGCGCCGCCATGTCTTCATAATGGAAACGCACGGGAAATTGGGCACCTGCTTTAATGAGGAAAGACAAAGTAACTCAATTATTAAAACGATTTCACCACGCACGTTTGTTTCGTTAAATTCCCCACATCAAAGCAGCTCATTTCATTTTGTTAATTAGACGCCGAATAATTAAAACCACACTTCAAAATTCCAGGAAGTGAGAGCAGACTACATTGAAATATAGATTGGACTTCAGTCGTCTAGTTCGCAGTATATTATTTTTTAAAATTTATTTTCTATCCCCATCTCTTTGCATTTTGCTCCATTTCTCTGGCGGTATTATCGCTTTTCTGAACACTCACAAGGTCTGTAAAGAACGCATAAACCTCCACATTACTGGTTCAAGTAGCCTTAAGACCACTCTATATGATACAATACTGCACTACACTTAACCGGTAGAGGTAAAATGTGAAAAGATATTTTCATTGCTGAGAATATAATAGAAGGACTGGGTGGTTTTAATCCCTGGTAAACACAAGCATTGAGGTGACATGAGGCCAAAGACATCATTTAAATCTGGAGAGGTCACAGGAAACATGAGCAAATTATTTACCCAATGCCTTCCTAGATCTCTCCGGAGATAATGGAAAAGCCAATCTATTTGCCTGATCGGTATCTTATCGGAATAGGCTGAGAAAAGCTCACAGTAATTTCACTTGATATAATAGAAGATTTCCCTTCACTTTGAGATTAGGTTTGCCTCAGGGGTCCGTGCTATAATTGTTCGCTTATGACAAGGTGAAACATTTGTGAAATTCACAACTTTATTCAACGTCACGCATGCAAAGGGAGCCGTGTTGGATGTGCAAGCAAGTGACCTTGGGGTTATATTGAAGCAAGTAAAAATGGGTGATGATTGAATAAATGCTGAGGGATTCCCGTTGTTATTGTGGGATGAATACAAGCTGAATGATTTACTGGCACATTTATAAATAGCAACTATTTATTTAACCCTGTGAAGCAAAAATAAATATGTCTGATAAGTTTGACAAGCCACAATGACAAGTGTTGTGAACTACTTTTTCAAATTTTAATGATAGAAAAAATGTTTTAAAAATACATATATACTGGTATGTCTATTTCGAGATATATATATATATATATACTTTTTTCCCGATCATCATCAAAAGTAGTTAACAATATATATTTTTACATTTTATTAAACCGTTGCCTCTGCTCTCAAACACTGAGGGAATTCTCCGAAGCAACACCCTGCTCAGATGTGCTCAAATGTCAACTGTCAATCAAATCCCACTAATGTAGATAGCATTGTGTAATATAAATGCACCATGAAAACGATGGCAGCTTGCACAATGTAAAATCACGTTTTGAGGCTCACCTTGAAAATGGAATAGCCACCGTGGACTACAATCATAAGCAGACAATCTTGGTTACATTCATTGGTGATGATATATAATAAATCACATTTTTGTTGTTTTATTTTTTGGGGTCACTCAAATATTTACAGTTACTTTTAGTTGACCTTTTTTTAATTGATAATTAATTCATTTATGTGGCATGGTCAAACCAAAAAAAGTCAGGAAAATGAAAACGGTGAAAAACGGCTTCAAGCGAATACTCCACAATTGAGAACTAGATAGTTCGCACATTTTCAGCAATTATCATCAAACATGTATAAAGCTTTTCGAAACGAATCTCTGAATTCACTTTAGAATAACTTTAACCACTGGAAGCTCTTAAAAGTGGAATGAAGTCATACAATTCCAAATTTTCGAAAAGATCTCCACCGTCATCACAAGATTCAATCCAACGTGAATTAAGTGGACTGACATTCATAGCAGTACGACAATGATGATGGTCCAATACATGTGTCCAGCAGGATGATATAAATTGTCATTCTTTTGACAAAGGCAATTTGTTTGTACAAACCCTTTTATTTTATGCCAACTATGGTCCCAGAGATTTGCGTGACCGATCATGTTTTGAGCGTGTAAAAAAATAACAACAACAAAAAACCCTACACACACACACACACACACACACACACACACACACACACACACACACACACACACACACACACACACACACACACACTATCTATACATGTATGTATGTATGTACTGTATGTATGTATATACAGTATATGTACATACATATTTGCCAGCCACGGCAGTGCAGACACCAAAAACAGATACTTAAAGAGTTTATGAATGGAAAGTTTACATTTAAAAAGTCACCATATTGCTCCACTGACAAGACTAAAGTTATCTGTTCTTCTCTCTCTCTCTGTATCATACAGGTATACGATGTATGCCACTGACGCGATTGTTACTTGTTTGGAACTATTTTGTGTGGAAGGTTACAGTGTGCTGTGTCCATATAAATAGAGCGGGTGGAGCTTCTCTGTGTTCGTCTGACAGTGACAGTGCGCTACAGTGGTAGCGACCTAGCGAAAGTAAAATGTCTCCATTGTTGTCATCGAACCAAGTGTAGTCATTCGAAATTAGGTCTACACAAAACCGTAGAGAGACTTCCGTGCAAGAAGGACCAACACAATCAACATTGCCTGACTGTGTTAGAGGGAGTGAATCCCCCCCTCACCCCCCCCCCCCCTTTCAGATTGGTTTGCTCCTGCAGCACGGGGGAAGTGTTGTGCTTGTTTGTACGGCCGGCAGTTTCGAATAGAGCGGCACATAATAAACACTGGTGTCCGGTGTCTCGTTATTCTTCAACAAACATACAGAAACAGACTGCTGTGTTGAAAGCAAACTTGAAAAGAAGAAATGAAATATACAACCATGGTTTAAATCCACTATAGGCTGAGTACTAGTGTACCTTAGATCTGCACTTCATAATGTTATATTGCTCTGTTTTGATTTCATTAAAAAAAAACTGTTAAAGCAGCTGTTGTGTGACAAAATGGTTTTTTCACCGTTATTGATGGACAGTAATATTGTGTGAGAGATTATGTGTGAATAACTGCACCAAGGGAAAAATGTTCATGTAAAATTGAAAATCGAAATTGTTATTTCAGTAAATATTTGCATTTGGCACATAGAAAACTGATTCATGATTCCATGTTGATGAGAGCATTAAAATGGGGAAAAAATAGGACAAAAATGTAAAAGGAAATTCAGAAACGATAAAAAATGTGTGAGTAATCACGATTAATTTTTTAGTTCATTTGAGTTAATTATGACAGTTGCATTTTTAATTAGATTAAATATTTTAATCGTTTGACAGCTCTAATATATATGTATGTGTACACACGCACACACACACACACACACACACACACACACTCACAGTGAAAAGGCTTTCAAGAGGCAAACAATAAATCATATACGGGTTTGTGTATTTGCATCTGTTTAAGTAAAACATGAATCTGTTCTGAAGGCGCTGTGCAAAAGGGAAAGTTAGGGTGAAAAAAAACACTTGCGATGTAATGTCTGGAAAGCATGAAGGTTTGCACATGTCAGAGAATGACCTCAGTCTTTAGGTGTCATCTTTTCGACATCAAGTGTCAGTCTGACCAGTATGACTTATTCTCCGGAGATTGCAGACATCTCTTTGCAGTCCGTCGTCGTTGAGGTTATCTAAATCCGGACTGCAGTGACGGATGGTGAAATCGGCTGACAAAATGACATTGGGGAAGCCACATATTGCAATTTAACGTAGTGTGAGAACGGATGGCCAGATAGATACATGGAAAAGATGTTTAATGAGTAAATGATTTAAGGTGTTCCTCTTGTCAGGCCAACAAGTCAAAGTTGAAATTGCTGTTGGTAAAGCCGTTATCTGTGACCTTAACGATGTGGAAATGAGCCATCCGTGAACTTGAGGCCATCTGTTGCACAGCTGCAGTCTGAGGAGTCATCCACCTCGAGAGACATTTTTTTTGTGGGGGAGGGGGGGGGGTATTCAGACACAGCGAGATTTCACCTTAATCTTCTGTCTATCCAGCAAGATGCCATCAGACTTCTCTCTGCCCTATATTGCTTTGCCCTCTAAGGTTTTGTTTTAGTCAAGCCCGGCTGAGTTACCTTCAGAGTCGACGGCCCGCCTCGACACGAATGAAGAGTGACGGCTGTGGCTATGAAGTGGAAACAGATCTGCGGCTTTCTGCGTGGCCTCCGGAATTCCACAGTTCCATGGGGTCAAATCAGCTGTCCTTTACACCAATCGATCCGGTACCATCGATCCTTTCACCAGTTTAATTTGCTTACGGGTGTCTGATTAGGAATGATTTACGGAGCCCTTTGCTCTATTTGCAAAAGCCAACAACCATGCGCTTTGATGAATTAGCTACTTTTCCTTGCCCTTTCATATATGAAGCTTTTAAAATGTATAGGTTGGGACCCCACCCACCGGAGGAGCCCTCTGGTGAGCAGTGGAAATTGGAGGAGTTTGTTTTTCTGTCAGCGCAGTCAATCTTACTGCAGAGGTCACTCGCTCAAGTGATACTCATACCAAAACATTGGCTAAGAGCTGCTGCCTCACTATTGATGACCTGGATGCTAAAAAAAAATAATGAAAAAAAAAAGTGCTCTCTAAAACGTAGTGCACATTTTGAAATTGATTCAGAAATGCAGCAACCTGACTGAGCCAATCACGTGACAGAAATCTAAATGCAAATATATTTAGTAGGAACAGGAATCTGAATCATAAATACAGGGCATTTGGAAATGCGCTCATTGGTTCATTCTGACCATTCGGGAACTCAGAGCGTTGTTCAAATTCGCTGGTCGATTATTGCACCCAGTGCACCAAAAACGGAGTACCGGTGTGTGCACTAGGCGCTCCGACTGGGGACACAGTGAAGCATTATTTTGCTCAGTCCAACAGTGGCTTCAAAGTTGGAGTTGGGAACATTAAATGAGATTCTTCCCATGCCCTATCTCATTGAAATAATATTTAAATAAAACCAAATTCTTTATAAATGTATAGAGATTTTTTTTAGTCCATCATTACGTGGAGTACTCAAATCTACAACCTGCTACAGTAAAAAAAACGAACAAAACACGTCTAAATCTCACTGCGTGATTAACATATTGGATGGATGACAATCGGTGGTTTCCGCTGTATCGTATATTTTTAGAGCTCAATTAACAGCTGGTTGAAGTGTACGTGTGCTTCACAGGCTTCACACAGTGTTTGTCATTGAACATCAGCTGAATACACCCCCCACAACCCCCCTCCCTCCGTCCCGCCCCACACACACTTGCCCGACTTTTTAATATTGCTTTTGGCAAATCAACCCGACTAGCAAGAATGTATGAAATAATTCAACCACTATGCACCTTCTCAGTTTTTTTTTTTGGGGGGGGGGGTTGCTTGTCTTGTTAAACGACAAGGTAATTTGCGGTTGTCCGTTGACAGCACGTGTAATCTGCGGCCATGTGATTTGACAAGATGTTCTGCAATAGTTAATTCAATATGCGAGACGAAATGGGCATTCTCAATTCCGTCCATTTCCATTTAGAGTAAAAAATAAAATCAGAACGCAATCACTGGTGGTTCAAATTTCTCGTCTGAGGTACAGATATGAGCTTCTCCTCACATCTTTTTATTATTCTTTATATTATTGTTCTGTTGTATTGATTTTATACATTGTATTGATGGTATATACGCAGAATTTTATTTCACTATAACTCTTGTCACATCAACATTTTCGAGCAAACACATTTTTAATGGGAGTAAATATTGGCCCGTTTTCTTCATCCGCACAAGGTGCATTATTAATTTCAAGAAATAGCATTCCCTTTTCTGTTAAAGCAAGATCAAATCAATCTGCTGTTTAAATGTTGAAAGTATTGTGACAAATATGTCTTTTCACTGATTGGCCATATTAGTTTCACACGTTTGTATAACTGAAAATTATTTTATTGAACTGCAAAATTAAAATGAAGGTATACACTTGAAACCTGAAGCCTGAAAAAGGAAACCATAAAGAAGGGGATTTTTTTTGTTTTTGTTTTAGTATCAGATCACGGTAAATGCAATGAACTGAGTTATGCGCGTTTTATTGTTATGTGTTGTTGAAAGCTGAGGAGTTGTGGCAAACTTCCATGACTTTGATTGTACATCTACTTAAAAAATGTATCTGGATCCATTTTATTTTTCAACAACCACTTAAGGGAATACAATTGAGTGAATTCAACACACCATTTTTTTCAGTGTACTCCTATTGCTGAGTTGGTGAACGCTCCACTATTTGCCAGTGTGCGAATGAGAGCGAGAGACAGCGAGGGTGCAAGTGTGTGCGCTGTTCCTGGCACAATAGAATGCACTTGCTGTTTTGTCATACATAAACGTGAGTTTACTCACTAACGTCAGTCCTTGGAAGACGTTATAATGTATTATTTTCAGAATATCGTTTAGCATGCCTCCAGTTAAGTGAGATAAAATTACTCCTGCCGTAGCGCCATATTGAAACATTGTGTATTTAAAAACACTGACAAGCAGCTGCATTTAGATAACATAAGACATAATGTAAGTTGTCATACTTGAGAGACCATTTTAACAGTAAACATGGAGCAACCACTGTGGTAGCACGGTGGTTGACTGCTGAGCATGTCCGTGTGGCTGGATGGCTTATCCGGTACCCAGCTGTCTGTCTGAAGACAGCAGGGATATTCTCCAGTACTCCCGCGACTCTTGTGAGCATAAGCGGGTTGGAAAATGGGTGGATTGATATTGATTGACTCATTGCCAACTGTAGGGGTGACAACTGGGGTGGCAAGGCATTTTGCTGGCGGTGGCAGCTGCCCCTGTTTGCCACCCTGTAAAAACCGCATGTGGTGATGAAGAATCTGATATATATACTAGATAATAAATTACATTCAGGTCATTTGTTTTTTTAATATTTACACCCCACCTCCCATCCCAGTCTTGTTTTCCCGTTTCAGGCCCCCAGTACTTCTCTTACCGGTATGTAAAAGTCCTATTTTTGCATAACACGCTGCTGGTGTGAAATATTAGAAAACGCATCACTACAGTGTGTAAACGGGAATGTTTGCCCCGACTCATTTGCCTGCCAAAACACACTGAGACCCGAGGGAAATGATGTGTGACACACAGGCCCTCGCATGGCAGTCTGTGGCAGTTGTTGCTTTGGTGAAGCTGCATGCTCATTGGTCTCTTGCTCAAATACGACAGCTTGTCCCAAACGGTGACGGTAAATATCCCAGCGTTGGCGACATCACTCCTGTAGGTAAAGCTTTGACACACCCTCTGATTTTCCGCCTTTAGTGTTGCTGCAGTCTCTCCTCATTTGTTACATTACAAAGCAACAGCTCGGCTGGATCCAGTAAATGTTTATCGTTGCCAGAGATTCAATTAAATAATTATTTTGGTGATATGACTATGTTGTTACACTATTACAATTTTCTTTTTCAAATTTACAACTCGATTCTCATTTGTCAAATATGGTGGACTTTTTTTTAAAATAAAATGCGAAGATAACAGGGGCAATTATACTTTTAGGCCAAAGGTATCACGACTCTATTGTATCTCACTTTTTAATACTCAGTGTGATACAAATACACGTTCGTACCCTGTATGAAGGTCATGCACCTTGTACATGTTGAAATCAATTTACTGGCTCAGCACCTTTATTATAATTTCTTCCAGAAACCATATCCCACCCTTCTACAACATGAGGTCGAAACCGGTTCTTCCAAAAACACAATTTAGGCAAAGCTACGCAAAATATCCTCCTAAGTTGAGCTAAGTGCAGTCGTGTCGATACTTCCATCCATTTTCTATACTGTGTTAAATATAATGTGTGTTGTTCAAAAATATGTATTGAGATTTTAAAATGACTTTCAGGTGAGTAAACAGAGGTCCTTTGTGGTCTGGACTGTCTGTGGGGAACAAAGGGATGAGATTGCATCTGATTTTTAATTGATATCTGAGACTAGCGCGCAGCAGCTTGGTAGATTACGAGCATTGTAAGGACAAACGGCTTGGCCATAACCTCACATTTGGTCTGATGGGAGATAGAAACAAAACAAAAGCCTTGATCATCTCAAGGTACCTCTCCCTTGTAACCCTCCGAAGCACAAGAGGGGAATACTTGTGGGTGGGAACACACTTTTTAGATGAAAACAGCCCTTGTGGAAGTGAATTCCAATAAATCAAAAAGCGCCTTTGCCTTGTGTGCACAAAATCAGGTGATCTGGCATTGTTAATAAAAATCAATTTGTTTTGACTCCTGCAAAACAACTTGCACAGGAATTCTCGTGTTTCCAGAAGCAGAAATGTAATTACCGGTACTGCTCTTGCCCTCACCTTCAAAGTAAGCGTCAATAACACGCGCATGCTGGTGTCAAAAGTACAAGGTCTCTCAATGCGCATCTCACACTCTCTCACTCAAATTATCCCTCTCCTTTGCACTTTGTTTGCAATCAAAAAAGGCAACAAGCCAACCCCCGTGTGATGTTTTCAGGCTTCTGTTTGTTTGGATCTGAATATACGTGAGCGCATGCATTTTGTGTGCCCAGTGGGTGTGCACTCAAACACATAGCTGGCGGATGATTGCTTGTGACGGCCATATTGATTTCTGTCAAAAGTAAAGCTTGCAAGGCTGCTCCGAGACAGCAGGTGGAGATTTCTGATAATGACCGAGTCATTCCACGGGAGACACCTGCGGAGTGATGCTCTTAAGGCCACACACACACAAACAAACATGCTTACTTGAGCACAGCATGGGGCTATATACATATTTCTTTACATGAAATGACTCTTTGCTTCTTCTTACTCACAATGTTGGAAAGATCAATGGGTTCTGGCTAAACAGCAGCCATGCGCCAATGCCATAAGAAGTAAACATTAGCTTAAACAGCTAACTCGCTTACAAGTTGACCGGTAGGCCATTGCAAATTTTGTAGACTATTCCTTTTGAGGTTTTGAAAGACATGGAATCAATGCTGCTGAAAATCGTATGCGAATTAGGAACTTTTACCTCAGCAAATTTGAATCCACTATGACTCAAAATTGTGTTTGGCTGGCTTGCTAAATGGCACTTTTATCTGTTAACAAAAATCACTGGTAAAAATAAAAAAGTGCTATGAACGTCAACGATGCTGAATTTGCTCAGCCATGCAGCAAGCTTTTGTGGTTTAAAGATCAGATGGCATAACAAAAGGGTGCCCAACCTTTTTTGACCCAAGATCCACTTTTCAAGTAGCCAATTAAGCTCCCGCGATTAAACAGTTCAGTGTCAACATCGCAAACCCACAAACCTTTTCCAGCCGGCAGTAACTAACCACACAACACTTTTCTTTTTGTCAAAATAATCGCTAGACATCACATTGCTTTCGCTGATCCTCTGTCATAAGACCACAAGCCACACACACACACACACACACACACACACACACACACACACACATGGCAATCTGTGCCGAACATGAACAAAACAGAAAACAAACCAGAGTTTGAGTTTGAAAAATAAAAGAAAGGGAAAAATATCACCGCCAACCTTGGTGGGGAGACCTGACAAAGGCAGATGGTGAGGCCGGGACGAACTTTTGCAGCGTTATAAAGCTATTTTTGCATGAACAAATCCTACCGTAACTGCCATGTCCCATTTTAAAATGTCGCTCCAGATTCCCTTTTTTTGCCAATGTCATCGGTGCATTTCAGATCAAACCAACAAGCTTTGAAAGGGAATAAACAAACAAACAAAAAAACCTTCGCGACTGATCACTAGCTGCATGCAACTGGTGGACTTTGGATTAGATTGACTGCTTGAGTGTTCATAACAATTTCTGCTATGAATATGTTACAATCTGCTGGAACACCATCTGACAAAAAAAATAAAAATAACGTCTGTAGCTAAATGTGTGATAACCTAAAATTGTGTAAACGGTATATTCAAATGTTTGATGCAAGTACTTTTCAAGGTCAAAATATCATCAGAGTTTTGCTCCTTAGCCAACAGTGTGTTGTGCCACTTTTTGAACCTTTGCCATGTGGTCACTTTGTGTTTACATGCTGACCAAAAGTTTACGTGACACCATACTCCGAACGCAGAAGAGCTGCGTGGATACTATAATGTCCATGATGTGGCTTTGTGTCAACCAGTGTACTTTGATGATTTCTGAAAAGTCATTTTGTTAAAATATTTCCAAAACATTTCTCCAAACAGCATCGCTTACATATTTTATGTTTAAACAAAACAAAACAAAAACATTGACCGTGCAAATAGAAAAAGGATGTTTTATGTTCGTGCAGGCCAAATTGACAGTCATCGCTTAAGAAGGAAACTGCTTTTCTTTAAAATGATGTCAAACTGTGAGGCCAAAATTGGAAATCTTCCCCGTTGTGCAGTGCGAACTGCATGCTGTGCAAGAATGGAAAAATTCACAGGGGCTTAGTCAACAGTCAATTGTCTTTGGTAAGAACCCGTCTCGTCACTGCGGCGCTGCTTCCTGCCCACACCCGCACTTTTCCTCTCCACTGCTCCGGTGGAGGTGGTGGTCAGGTGTCCTCCCCTCCCCAGAGGCCCCTCTCCCTTGTTCGCCCCCTCTTATCATCTGCCACATGAAAGGATTTCATTACAAGCTGTGACACCAGTCCCACCCTTAGCCAACCTGTTCATGGAATCGCATCTCAATGGCGTCACACTGTGTTCCGTAAAAGAAGCAACATCATGCGCTATACCCGCCCATGTCTGCCTTTCCTGTCTTATCCAGTCTTGTCCTGTCCTATCCTATTGTATTATTTCTCATTCATCAATTGCATGTTGTTTCATCGCTATTTTCCTTTCTTATCCTATTATATCCGTTTTCCCCCTTCATTTTTATTTGACTTCCTCTTCCTTCCTCCATCTTCCTTCACTAAACAAAAGTGGCCTTTGCTTCCCTATCCTTTCACTTGTTCACATCTTGCTTTCATTCCCTCCCCCCTCCGTGTTCTTCACCTCTCTATTTCAGCCCCACATGCCCAACCGACGGCCCTCAATAAAATTCTCTTTTATTTATAGCTTGTTTGCTTTTATAAGGCATCTGTGTAGACCAAAGTCGCCGGTACTGTTTGATGTGCACGTCTCTCATCTGTGATTAGGAAGTGAATCTTTTCAAAAAGGGGACAGGTTGTTAAAGGAAACGACTGGACTGGAGCCTCCTTAGTGCAGATTATCCCGCACATGTTTTATTTGGCTTCTTTCCATCGGCAGCGCATTAATTCATGGCCCAGGTCCGATCTGATGGGCCGAGCTGAGCGCTACTACATACAACACAGCGTCTGGCCTGTTTTAACAATCGCAGCATCCAGAACCTGTTAGCGGTCGAGTCCAGGACCTGCAGCGTGGGGCATAATTAACAGGAGAGGGGTCTTACTCATTCCGCTGGCCGCCCTCATTTAGCCACTTGATTTATTTACTAAACAACCACCGGCTCCTCTAAGCTCATGTTCTGTGCACTGCTCCCACCACTGTTAAAGAGCAGCTTTTTCCATGTGCGTCATAAATAACTCGATGGCAGACTTTAGTGGGACCACCGAGCACAGGCGGAGATGAAAATGATGATAATGGTGGATGGGGAGATCTCGTGCTCTGCATTTATCACAACTAATACGAAGACAATGCTATGCTGTAGGAGTGATGGCTGTTTCAGTGCATCGCCTCCTTGTGCGCGATTGTTTGGCACATATCAATCATCCCGTGTCTGCAGACTGCCAATTAGAAGTGTATACGCAGTCCAACCTAGATGCTCTCACTCCACGGGCCCACCGCAGTGTGCAGCAGCTCTGTGTGTGATGCTGGTGGTGGGGTGGAGGGTTCACAAGCAGGCTGAAGGCAAAAGATGTTTACCGCTGCAAGTGCCGACTTTTCCATCTCTTGCAGACGTTTGCCTCTCACTTTTCTTTAGCTAGGGGCTGCTGGAGGCTTATGAATGAATTCGGACAGAAGCACATATAAACTACAGAGGTGGTCAATTCGTCCATCATTTGTCATTCGCCAGCAGCCCACCAGTGTGTCAGTCCGGTATTATTTCAGGCTGGTCCAGTCCCTTACTCCGTCATTATTAGTCTGACAACTGTGCTTCCGTCATTGCCGAATTAGAGTTAGGAACCAAAGGCAGCCAGAAAAACCAAACCTAGGTGTAGAGGAAAACTGATCGAAACAGCTGGGCAGCAGTGAGTATGGCAGGGAAGATATAGCTGACAAACTGGTCTTGGCAGGCACTTCGGACTGGCCTTGATGCTGCAGAGAAGAGTGCCTGACGAGGTGAAGACTGGCAGGTGTGTAGGCGAGACAGGTGGAATGATTAGGGAGACGCCCAGCCCTACACTGAATTAAGGGAGAGGCAACCATGAACAACAGAGCCGAACAGTGACGACAGACACAATGGATTCTAACCGCTTATATGTAACTCTTGTTTTTTTGTTGACCATCCTAACATAGCAGTGACCAAGTATAATTTACCGATGGTGGAATGATCACCCACAACTTGCAGACTGCGCCGGCCTGAAATAATGACGATGACAGGCCAGCCGCTGGCGAATGATGGATGGAGTTACCCACCACTGCTAAATTACAAACAGGTAAATCAGGTTCCCTGTCCTTATCCAACATATGATAAACTTTTACAATTTTGTAAAAAATAAAATAAAAGCCCACACAAAGAAGCGGATATAAAAGGAAAAAAGGCAGCTCCACTGTCGAGGTGCTTTGAAGAGCCGCAGAATAATGCAACCTCAGATTTATGTCCTCATAAAACTAGGGAGGTGATTTTGATGGAGGACTTTAAAGATCGTAGGTGGACCCCTCCCTCTGGGTGATATTCCTTTTCATCTTTGTTTTAAATACTTGAGCAAGAGTAGGCAAACATAAATCATATCAGATTAATTGTAGCATCACCCACCCTGCGGGAGAACTGTTTTCCTGTGATTATCATGTCTCTCAAACACACAGTGACGTAAAGCTTTCAGACATGAATACTGCCGTTAGGTGGTCATAGTACAAGCGTGATTGGTCCCTTACAGTCCGATGAATCTATAGCTACTGTTGAAAAGAAGTCCCAAAAAACCCGAAATGCAGGAGTGTGTATTGTTGTGGACAGGTAATGAAAGATAATACCGTATGGGTGGAGTCGTCAAGAACACACTAACTTTGATTCATCCCTGTATTGCCTTTTTTATTTTCTTTTTTTAACTCCACCTGTTCTGACCTGATAAGAACCTGAGCAGAGGATCAAGAGATGTGAGATTAACATTCGGTGTAAAATTGACCAAATTCAGTGTTACTTTAAACCCACTCAACATTATGAGAAACGGACAGACGGGTACTGTTGATAGATGGATAGATAAAAATCTGTCGGTACCTTTTGTGAAGCATTCATTGCTCGCTACAGTGAAGTTATATTATGTCCCAGACGGTGCAAACAAAAGCATTCCGTGTCCACAGACAGACGAGAAATGATTGCATATTTGACTGGAGGGCATATGGCAGGTCAGTGGACTACAAAACCATCATGTTATACACTGTATCCCTCCCCCCCTTTTTTTTTTAGTCATCAAAACCCTTTGACAAAATTCAAAGTGATGGCCCAAACAGTAGTAAAAAAAGAGAGCCTCGATGGAGGAGAACTGAGGCCGAGATATACGAGCCTGCATGGGTAAGGAGACCTCCCTCTGGGCCTGGCACACCAATCCAGCCTATTGATTTTCTGTCCTTTCCTTCAATATCTGGAATGTGCCATCGTGAATAGATTATGACAAACGTGCCCGCCAGAGACCGTCGATCCTTTAATTGAAGATGATAGAGGACAGCCGAGGATGAAGCGCGTCCGTGCCTCCGAAGGTTACCTCCTTCCACATCTATAAACCACAATGACCTCTCATGGAACCAAGCTTTTGTGGCCAACCAATCTCTACTCGACAAAACTTTCACCGCACCGCTGAACACAATGGAGTCGGTGCTTTACAATAACAACCTCCTGCCAAAAGCACAAAAACAAGGCACGAGAAAAAGCTCTGTGCTCTATTTTGATGAAAGTAACAAGCACAGCTTGTTGTAAATAGGCTTTCTGCGGCCCGAGGCAGCTTTTCTCCCTGGGGGATGCGCTTTCTGCATCTCTCCCAGGGTTGTTGTCGCCAAAGGGGAAGAAGGAAAGCACAAACAAGAAGTTGCCTCAGCTCTTTTGGCAAAAGGAAATCATCTCTGATTAGGTATACTGTCTGATATGTTGCTTCCTTCCAGATTAGGAATAAAATGTTGGGATGATAATACAGGATTACGTTTGGGTTGGTCTTGATTATCTGCATCAGGATTACAGTCCAGGTGCACATGGAGAAACACTGGCTGCCGAGGGTGTCTGGCTATACTGACGAAAGATTGTTAGCGCTCTGTCTGTATGCAAACACTTCCGCCAGATAACTCGGATGTGTGCTCATTCAAATGAGCTCTGCTGCGGGCACCCTCTTGCAAATCAGGCGCCATCCGCGCAAGAGTCGTCACACAAATTAGAAACGGATGTTCTGGGCAGAGCGGTCTGTGGATATCGGCCTCGCCGTGCCACCTTTGACGTGAGTGTCTTGCTTGACCCCCCCCCCCCCACCCCCACTGGAAGCCAAGCCACCACCTCTCTCACCTCTTAAAAGGGAACGCAAAAGATGACTGTTTCCAACCTGCAGCCTACATTAGTGATTTTTTTTTTCAATAAATCTCCTCAAACCTCTCTTCGGTTACCTTTCTCCCCAATGCCTTTAAGCCCCTCTGATCCTTTCCAATAATAATGGCATTGCCAGCCAATCTCTCTGAAAATGGGTTCAGCGCATACCTAATCTCATTTAATTACTTAGACACACAGGGCTCAGGACACACTCCTCAGGCAGCGCCCCCACTCCCTGTAAGCATGCCCTTTTTGCACCCCATCCACCTTTCTTCATGAATTATGGATCGTCGGCTGCAAGGCGAGGGGTGATCATTCCGCCTGCTCTGTCATAATGCTCAGGGAGAGCCTGGGCTCTGTGTAAATATGGTGCCTGTCTGGGCTTGAGGTGCCCTATTGTGTGTGGTATTAAAAGCTCACCGCTCTCCCCTCTCACTCCCTAGGCCGCAGCAGGGGGGTTTCAGGCGTAATCACACAGAACTTCCAGCACTCTGCTCGAGTGGAGGCGGCCTCGCGCTGACCGGCATTACGGCTGGCAGTCGTCCTACCTGAGAGGAGGGGAGAAATGAAACGGAGATGGAAACTGAAAGTTGGGGAAATGGGCTGAATCAGCTCCGGTTTTCTCTCGATTTGTCAGCACAAACGTTGCTTTATAGAAGAAAAAAAACAACAACACTGTGATAAGATGTCAAAGTTTACTTGACCTGGTGATGGTGGGGAAAGCGTTTGAATGGAGGCAATTTGGTGTTTATCTGGGTGAGCTCCCCACACAGGTATCGTGCTTTACTCCTTATGTGAGCAACAAATGTTATCCCACATCTTTACAGGTCCAACATTTCCAGAAAAAAATCCGTATTCGTACCTTCAGATAGATTGCCAGGCCAAAATACTGTTTTTCTTACAAGAAGATGCTTTCATTATCATCAATCAAGAAAAAAAGCATACACATGCAGTTTCTACAGATCCATTTTTATATTTCTGTACAGCAGTGGTTCTCAACTGTTATAACACTCGCACCTGCATCTTTCAATTATTGCAAAGTCTTGAGCCATTATATAGACGCTAAGAACAATAAAGCAATTGGTGTTTTTGTTGAAGAATAGTCTTTGAAAATACAGGTTACGTGTGCACCATCTTACCTTTTTAAATGCAGTTTCAAATGACATGCTGCCAAAAGCTTATTGCTAGCTATGACGTCTGTTAGCAAACACTGAGCTGCACTGTAATTGCTTACAGACTAGCTTGTGGCTAGAGAACAAGTTACAAACATTTCCTAATGATTAGCCAATATTGTATGTTCTGTGTGGGAACTGGGTACATGTCAGAACTTTTTTGAGAAAAAAAAAATCTGAATACAAATACAGGTAATTCTCTTTATTAGCTGTGTGTGACTTATCCAAACTGGGACACAACACACTTTGGTTTCTGACCAATCAGTTGAGAATCACAGCTGCACTGTATCAGTACTGCGCTTGGAGTTGTTTTAGCATTAACCACATATACATTAATTATTATTCCATGTCGAAAAAGTGTAAATTGATCCAGTTTTTTTCCACGGTCAAACTGTTGCCCTCACAGGTAATATTTGAACATCGTTGATGTTCTCAAATAGGTTGCCAATTGTAACATTAATACATTAAAAGGATACTATAAAACCTGCAAACATTCTCGACTCTACCCTCATCCCTGTTGCTCCTAGCAGTCAACCCCTCCCTCAATGTTGCACTGTGTTTAACTGGCATAACACTGCTAAACTTAATACTGGACATGCTAGCCGAATTTAAGAGGTATGCTGAGGTCTGCCGGGATTCGCTGAAATCTTGTGTGAGTGCAACATTATAAAACGCTTTGACTTTCGGATGCATGCTACCACGAAAATTCGAATTTGTTTGTCCGTTTATATCGATCTGTTAGTCTCCTGGCTACTTTCGTGTTCATGTGGGATGGCCACTAGGTATTTGATGCTGTATGGGTCTATCCAACGAATGCTGCGAAACGATTGCTTTTTACGATGGCAAAGAGAAACTACCAGCTGGATATCAGGATAACTAATGAGAAATTTAAAGAGCTGGGGCCATGTCAAGTTCAAAGACTTCCTGGAACCTTCTAAGGAGAATTCGATGAATGTGCTTGTCAATGTTACAGTAAACCTCTCTGCAGACACCCTCGGATTTTTGTGGTCTGTCTCTATCAGCCTAAGATGTCCTCCAAACGCCTTGCAAACATTTAAGCCGCCATATTAGTGGAGGAGTCGCTATGGTTGGTTTCCAGCTGGTAGCCGTCCAGCTTGACAGTGAACAGCAGCTTGACAGAAGATTGCAGTCGAAGTCCCACGGGCAGATGAGGCTTCTTGTGGGGTTGACTTGACAGGGTGGTTGACTTCTAAAGAGGAAGCAGAGAAAGGTCTGGATCACAAATGACAGTGATGGAAGGTAATAGCCGGTTAGCTAGCTGCTCAATGTAGGTCCAGTCAGTGCTCAACTCATATAAACTGTAGAACTCAGAAAGTTCTCTAGAAAGTATTTTCTAAAGAAGTAAAAATATACAATGAAGACACCAAAACCTGATTGCATATATGCGCACACCCTCTCATCAATGGGAATGAAGCTGTATTCAGGATAAACCAATCACATTTAAACACATTCGTCACACACTGACGCAAAGGCCCATCAAAAGCGGAGATGAAGTGGCGATCTTGGATTTCCTTTTACATGTACTTTGCGCGCATCAATCTCCTACATCGACTTGCCATGCAGACTGTTCGGCTCTCCATGTCCTCGATATAAAGAGAATGAGGGGAGACGGATTGATTTGCCAAGAGTCAGCTGCATTCACTCCCATAACGCCCACTTCTACGTGCACTCGTCAAGGCAAGTATCAAAAGAAAGAAAACTCCACTCATGCACACAGTTAGACTGCAATTTGCAGTTAAACTTGTGCTGGGCACGAAAATTAGGGGCATTAGTGTAAAGCACGAAACCTTTTGATTTCTGCCAGAATAAAAAAAAAAGACAATAGAACATTTCATCTTTTGTTGGGTTTAATCTGAAACACTTTAAATTTGTTAATGCTGAGAACAACCACATCACTGCATATGGGAGTGGGCACATTTGCACCCACACAATCTCAGTTTCTTTTTTTTTCCAATTGCGTTGCACAGTTTATAGGTCACAAATTGTGGAAAACCCAATTCCCCTTTAAACAAAAAAAACAAAAACAATTGATGTACAAAGTACATTGAATTTTAATTCCATGAAAAATATTTTTCCAACAAATCTTTAAAAATGCCTTTCCGCAATGAGTGTATAAAGTTAGGAACGTATCAGTACAATGACAATGAGGGTGAAGCGAAATAAAGTAGAAGGCCGCCCTAAAGACTTTATAATTGGCAATGTCACAGTGCCCCCCTTGCCCGAGGAGGAGAAACGAAAGATGATGTCTGTGTCAGCTCTGAGATGGTTCTATGCTGTCTGTCAGGGCCCTGAGCACATTTCCCTGAGCTTGATATAGACGGGACTTGTCTCGCTGCCCTCAGCGGCAGACAGACGTCTCATCTTTATCTCTCCAGATTTCTACCTAATCTGTTTCTCTCCCCTTGGCCTCTCTTCATGAATCTGCCGTAAATCATTTTTGGATTCAGGCCCCCGTTTGCACGCACACTTTCATAAAGGGAGAGGAGCGGGCATCAGATATCCAGACTAAATAGCGATCAAATTACACAGGATATGAAATGCTGTAGTTTGGAATCCATTATCCTACTCAATATGAGCCTTCTCACTGTAATATGTCAACTCTGGCCCCGAAGCGACAAAAAGCACAGATGGTAATGTCTATGTGCAATATACATATGACTGAGCAAATAATTACGGCTGACGGTTGAGGGAAGAGCATTTAAGCTAAGTGCACACAACTTGTTCAAAATAAGATCCAAAAACACGATAGAGCAGGTGGAGACCTTGAAAATGAGTTTGTGGTTGTTTTCAAGCCACCCGGACCAGCTGCTCGTAGCCATAAACAGACTGCAGTTCATGCTGAGCTTTGCAGTTACATTGATTTCTGCAGGTTAATTACAATGTGTTTTTGTTGTTGGGTTTTTTTTTTTGGTCTGGCTATTTCCCCCATTTTACAGTGTGCATGAAAAGTACTAATTGCAGTCAATAACAAACTAATGGTAGTAGTAAATGGACTATACCTCCATCTGTTAAAACCCCTCTCTCTCTCTCTCTCTCTCTCTCTCTCTCTCTCTCTCTCTCTCTCTCTCTCTCTCTCTCTCTTTAAAGGGCTCTTCATTCAGACAAGTATTATTGAAAAATTCAATCTCCATGGCAACAGCAGACTCATTACGTTGAATCTACTAATCGCTAACTACCTCGCAATTGTCTGTAATTGCTTTGGGGACACAGTTAACCACGTGGTTGGTATGCAGAGCAGGGCTGTGCCTCTTGGTGTGGGACAAAGGCCAGAAATGAAAGATGCTGGTGCACTGTGGCAACCATGCCTACAAATTCCCTCCCCACCTCTCCCCTCTCACAACAATAGTGCACACTCCATAATAATTATCGTCTGTCTAAATCTCCAAGTGCAATATTAATTAATGGGCATGGTCGCTATGGAGATTGATCACCAAATTATCTGTCAGCAGTATTTAGTCAAATGGGCCTTAATGTTTGTTTGTTAATGGCATTATAAACAATATTGCATGAAGTATTTTGGTTACTTCCTCAGCGGCTCCTGGAACACGACGACGGCAGCAAATCAAATAGGCGATGGCTTCTGACAGCATTGGAGTAAGTAAAACTGTAGAATTTCGCACATTCATACCACACAGTTTTGTATTGTTGCCGCTAATAGAAGAATTTTGATACAGACGAGCCAAATCTTCTTGTGGTTGTGCGATGAAAACATGAGCGGCGAACCACGTCAGGAAAATGCAGACTTTTTTTTCATCCATATGCTGTCAACAGTAAACAACCACTTAAACCATTTTCACATGTAATGTTTTGTAACCGCTTGTTACAAAATGTAATTTTGCATTACTTTCTGGAGTTTTGCTACAGGGGCCACACATTAGACAACACCTGACATGTTGAAACTAAATCTCCTTATGGTACCTTAGCTTTGAGTGTGAAATAGTCTTTTGCTAGTTCGTAATCGCCCTGGACACTAAGAAGTATGCCTTCATATAATTTTTTTCCCCCGGAACGAGTATTGTTTCACATATAATAAATCATGTGAATAAAAATATTTGTCTTAAACTGTCCTATGCCCCAAATATTTTTTGCCGAGATGCAGAAACCTCAAGCAAAACTTAAACTCTCCTAAACGTGAAACCTTCTTGCAGTATGTCTGCTTGACATTGATCAACCACCAAACGTACGTAAATCGCATAAAGTGATCACTGTGACTTCTAGTGCTGAATCATTTGCGTAAGCTTGTGTTGTATTTTGTATAATTTAGACTTGTGTAAAAATAAATGCATATACAAAAAGAGATTGTTGAATCAGTTATTTATTTAATTTTTAGTTATCTAACAATGCAAGAGGATACGCAGTTTTAATTACATTGATGTAATGTACATACCTGGTTAAATGGCTGTCATGATACTATCGCTATCACTGGTGCATTGTTTTGCATTCGTAATGGGAGCCGTACTATTATTACAGACACAATAATCTCTGATGAGAAAATTATCTACTTTATGAAGCACATCAGAATGTTCATGTGCCTTCAAGAGCAAATATCAGGATTGTGTGGCGCAGCCATCATTTCTCAGCTTTTTGGGTTTTTTTTTTTTTATTGGGAGGCACAGACTTTGATGCTATCAATGTCATCATTAAAATGATTCCCACAGATGTCTAGTCAAAACATGAAGGGTGGTCAAAGTAATAAGGGCTTTTATGGGTACGTGGTTGCATTCACGTGTCATGCGTGTGCTTTTGGATGTGTGTGCAAGCGAGTGAGTGTACAAGCCGGGGCACCGAACAAACCCTAACCCCTTTGATTAGTGAAAGGCTCAAAGGATGGAGAGGCAATCCGAGAACTTCACAGGCGCAGAGGGGAAATTGCCTTGAACCTTGAGGTGTATGAAAGTGCAATTTGTGTCCCATCTGTTCTGCTTCCCTTCCATTAGGAGGAGGAGGAAGGGTGTTCTAAAGCCACCGAGGAGAAAATGCCCCTGTGAGGGTCTCCGGTAACGCACAAGTTCTCGTTGATTTAATTTGCCAGACGAGACATTCCCCTTCCTCTTTCCATCAAATTCTTTTAGATGCAAGAACAAAGAGTTTTCATTCTCTCTTTTAAGGCAAAGTAGTTTCTTGTGAGGCCTTTGTGATCATGGCGACCTTCTCTTCAACAAAAACAGTGTTCTGATGCTCTCTTCTAACTTAGCTGAATTCCGTCACTGTCATAACAGCGTGCAGTGTCGATCAGCTTCCCTAATTTTATTTTATTTTATTTTATTTTTTTGCATGACAGATGCCAAGAACAAGTTTGTTCCCCGGGCAACGGATTGTCGCCATTTTCAGTTGGAGCTGAGGTGTTACTTGAGGACATGGAAAGTGTGACATCAGAGATTAGATGGGCCCAAAGCATGCATGAGGCAAGGCAGCGCAGTGCATTACTTGAAACAGAAAGTGACGCTATCATCGATTCATATTTTGAGTATATCTGTGCAGCGGAAACACTTTGATGTGGTGATGGTGCATTAAGTCAACTGTTGGCACTTTAGTTTGCAAGGAAGTAAGCGTTTTAGAATAGCTTTTAGACTGCGTGGCAAAAAACAATGTATTTTGTGAGTCATCTTTGAAACGTGTGCAACGTGAGCATGGAAGTTTGTTGCAAATATGAATTAATAAAATGCAAAACAGGACAAAAAATATGTCACTTTTCTCCTGATTGGCTTTCACATTTGAAGGCTTGCAAAATCATTTATTTTGCAAAACATGATAGGTTAAGAACATCCGAAAGTTTCTACATTTTTGCCACCCATTCAGTCCACAGTAGCCACTGCAACTTGGGCCCTGTCGTCTTAAAACATGAGGAAAAATGTGTTGCTTCAATGTTTGCTTTTTTTTTTTTTAATGGAATTTAGAATCGAAACAAAAATATTGCTTCTGTTCTTAATTTATGAGCAAAAATATAGGCTGGTTTAGGAACCAGGCTTTTAGGAACCAGGCTTTGGGAGGAAATTAGCTGTCACTGCAGCTATGTTCCTTAATACACTCTAATTAACCCATCCACCCCCAACCCCCATTCTTTAAGTTACCATGAAAAAGCAACCCACTTGTGACTTCAAATTGCTCCCAACCAAATGTTTTCACCAGAACAAAATCTAACCCTGCACCTCCGCACTGTGAGGTCGACGCGCTAACCACTGGACCACCGGGCCGCTTAAATGTTGTCATCTACTGAAATCATGACAAAATGATGAAGTGCTGTCAAACCGAGAGTCGTTCCTGATCTCAAAAATAGAGTGGTGTAAAATCCTCTTCACACATAACATGCAGATTTCATTGTAGACCCAGTCAGTACCATGGATGTGAAAACCAAATGCAGTTTCATTCAAGGGCAAAGTTAACTCTAGTCTGGGTGAAGGGTGATTGTATTTGGTGATAAGCGCCCCAGTTTATACAAAGGACAGTGCGTATATTCCCCCCTTGCCAACTGTGAAACAAATGGCATCCAAATTTTATATTTCAGTCTGGGGGTGTAAAATGTGGGATTTGCACACAAAGACTGAGTGACAGATTGAGAGAGAGGAGAGGCAGCCAACCTTTAACAGAGCTGCAGAAAAAAGACAGTAAATGGCAAGTTAGATTAATAGATTGGCAAGGTCTCACAGAAGATAGGGTAAGTAATTCATCGCGTGAAAGAACGAAAGGCAGCATTTTTTTTTTTAGGTCAGAGTTGAGTGTGGAGGGATGATGAAGATGGAAATATGAATACTGAATAATTCAGCCGACATCATTCCTTGAATCAAAAAAGGGATTAAGAGTGGTGCATGGAGTCAAAGGTTAGAAACAATTGTAGAGAAAGACAGAAATGAGTCAGGTGGAAACTGTGAGACAGAACAGCTGGAAGAAGTGAAAGGATTGTGCACACTGCGATATGGGGGTCAAGGTGTTATTATAATGCAGCTTCACCTTCACCTTTGGATGCAAATTTTAACTAAAAGTAGACAGGCGAACGACCATTTGGATTCCTATAACAGCACTCGGTAGAGTCTACGTCTCCATTAAGATTTAAGTGAGAAATACTGGGCAAAAACTAAACAAAAAAAATCATGGCGTATGTGTCGTATGCGTGTTTTTCTGTCCAGCCACATTGTGGAGTACATAAGTTTGTCCAAATAGCAGTGGGAGCTCTGATAAATGAGACATGATAATGAATGGCCTGGCTGCTTGTCATCAGAAAACAACATACTTGCAAGTCAACATAAATTTTAAATTGTCAACAAAATTCCTGATCCAACAGACCTGTTTGAAGTGGATAGATACGTAGAAAAAAACTCCTCCACGATGTTCCTTACTGCAGTAAAACAAGAAGAAGTATCAAATATTATAAAAACTTTAAAAAATAAAAAGTCAACTGATTGCTTTAATATTGATATGAAAATAATCAAGCAGATTATAGAATATGTAGTGCGACCTTTCACGCACATATGCAACCTGTCATTCAAAGCTGGTATCTTTCCATCAAAAATGAAAATTGCTAAAGTTATTCCAATCTATAAAAGTGGAGAAAAACATCTGTTTACAAATTATAGACCAATATCACTACTACCACAATTTTCAAAAATATTAGAAAAACTATTTTCTCGCAGACTTGATAGTTTTATACAAAAGCATGCGCTGTTAAGTGAGAATCAATATGGCTTCAGGGAAAAACGGACCACCTCAATGGCAGTTATGGAGTTTGTGGAAGCAATAGCCACTAATATAGACAACAAAGAATTTACTGTTGGGGTTTTCCTAGATCTAAAAAAAGCTTTTGACACAATAGATCACAGTATATTATTGAAAAAACTAGAAAGATATGGCATTAGAGGTGTAGCTTATAAATGGATAAAAAGTTATTTAGAAAACAGATATCAGTACGTGCAACTCAACAATAAAAAAACGAATCAACTGAAAATCACTCACGGAGTACCTCAGGGGTCAGTGCTTGGTCCAAAACTATTCATCTTATATATAAATGATATCTGCAAGGTCTCAAAACTATTTAAATGAGTCCTATTTGCTGATGATACAACTTTCTACTGTTCTGGAACAAATCTGAAACAGCTCCTGACAACCGTAGAAAACGAATTAAACAAATTAAAAAACTGGTTCGACAGAAATAAATTGTCACTTAACCTGAAAAAATCGAAGTCAATTGTTTTGGCACAAGACCAATCAAACACCAAGCTAAAATTATGGTAAACTCAATTGAAATAGAAAGAGCGTATGAAACCAAGTTTCTCGGATTAGTAATAGACTCAAAACTATGTTGGAAACCACATATCGACAACGTAAAAAGAAAAATAGCCAAGACCGTAGGGATCCTCTACAAAACCAAGGAAGTGCTAAATAAGAGATCCTTGTACACATTATACACTTCATTATTATTACCATACATGACCTACTTTGTGAAATATGGGGAAATGCCTGCAAAACAAACACACTCCCTATTCTCAAACTACAAAAAAAAGCAATTCGAATTATTAATAGATCAAAATATACGGAACCCACAAATCCACTATTTATCAAATTAAATACGATGAAATTTTATGACCTGGTTGACTTTAAAATCGCCCAATTAATGTACAAAGCACACAATAACCTGCTCTGCCAAAACATTCAGAAGTTTTTTGAAATTCGAGAAAGCAACTATGAATTAAGAGGTACCAACTTATTCAAAAAACTCAAAACAAGAACAAACATCAAGCAAAGAAGTGTATCTAGCAAAGGTGTTAATCTGTGGAATAATCTCGAAACTGACCTAAAAATGAGTAAATCGCTTGCTGAGTTCAAAAACAAATTCAAAAAAATAGTAAAAACAACCTACACCAATCAGAGTTAAAATGATAAATTCTAAACGTTAAATATAATGATAAATCAGAACTAAGTTGATAAATAGAGAAAGGTATTGCAATATCCATTATGAATACAAGAGAAAATTGACACAAGAGTGCCAGGGTGAGGATGTATATAATCCCGATACAAACCAAAAGTTGTGAAAATATCACGGTTAAGGGTAAAGTATGAGCCTTAATGGAGACTTCTTCTTACTTTTTCTTTTCTGATTGATATAAAAATGATTTAGTAGATATAAACACATAACGGGGTAGGACTAGATAAGTTTTTTTTACTTCATCCTACTCCCTTGAACATAATAACTGTGTTGAATGAAGACTGATTTCTTTCTTTTACTTTTTTATCTACCTTATTTTCTGTCAAATTATTACTGTATATGTTTTATGTTCAATAAACAAACAAACCAAACCAACCAACCAAACTTTTTAACTTCAGGTCAAAGCAGAATATATAAGTGAAAGATCATGGGGTACTGTATTTTTTATTATAATTTTTTTATCTATTCATATGTTTGTTGGCAGCAGGGCTTAATTGTCCATGTGGTATGTGTGTATGAAAGGGGGACAATTTGCGCGAGGGGAGGCATTGCGAGATCATTGCGTGAGCTTTGCACGTCGTGAGCGCTCCAACCTGCGCTTGAAATGTCTCAAATTCTTGCAGTTCCACCCGCCCCTTGTTTGCATGCTAGGTTTGAACCGATTTGTCTATTTTAGTCCTCTATATCTACATTTAAAGCTTGAAATCACTCATCCGTAATCACGTGTTTATAGTATCTTGTCTTCAAATCGACCAATTTACTGAGGAATTTCAACTCGCCATCGCCGTACTACAATTGTCTGCCACAACATTATATCCAATAGCACACAGACAACTGAGGATTTTTTGTTTTGTTTTCCTGCAGCTCTGTCAAAATACAGTCTGTCTTTCCATGAAACGTGTCCGTGGTGCAAAAAAAAGTTGTCGAGTAGGCATAGTACACCCTGAAGTGGTTGCTAGCCATTCGCAGGGTGCACAGACAACCGACCATGCCCACTCACAATCACACCAAGGGACAATTTCGAGTGTCCCATTGACCTGTCATGCATGTTTTTAGAATGTGGGAGGAAACCGGAGTAAACCCACGCAGGCACCACATGCAAACTACAGGAAGGCCAGAACCCAGTACTGAACCTACCTCTGCACTGTGAGATGGATATGCTAAGCAGCCACCCTAGTGTCACCGTTGCATAAGGATGTATACAAATAAAATCCTGATTAAGTTTAGATCACATTTGTAATAGAATATTATATGAATATCATGACAATCATTCACTAGAACAGCACTCAGTAGGGTGCAAAAAATAAAATAAATAAATAAATAATTGGGCCGTTATGTTTTTTTCATCCACATTGTGGAGAGCATCAGTGTCTGCAAACAGCACAGCGATTTGTGCTCTAGTAAGAACAAGGTACTAGATCAAGGCATTACACGAGCCGGTTGTCTGTCATGAAATAAAGATGGTCAGCAAAGTTTTGAAAGTGCAAAAGCAAAGGATTCATAGCCATTTGGCCAGTTCACTAATCTGACATGGCAGATGGTATGTTTCTCAAATCCATCTGGAAATGAATCAACGAAAGCTATTTGGAATGGTCGTCAAAAACATTTTGGAAGCTGACTGGGTGATTAGCATTAGCGTTAGTCGAGGAGTAAAAGCTTCCTTGCCAATAAGATTTGGAAAACTTGCTTGAAACCGACCCTCTACATATACTGTACATCCAAATCATATATGATTGTCTTTTTCAGCACCGGTTATATAAATGCTAAAGTATTTCGACTAATGGTATTTTTACCGTGCAGTCATCTGTGCTCAATGTTCACTTGCTTCAAAGGCAATTTGTAGAGACTCGAGTTTGCAGACCGAGACCTCAATGAGACAAGTGCGTTCATGGTGATTGCCTCCAGGAGACGATGATGCTTGCCTTGTGGAGAGGTTGCTGCTAATGTGATTAGCTGTCTGTCTCCAATTAAATGAGAGCAAATAATGAAACCAAAGACAAAGTATCCTATTGTCCTTAAGCATCTTGACAGATATCGTCAAACCTGTTCCTTTTTTTTTTGCTTTGACAGCTTTTGTTCCGCCTTTCATCCCTGTCCTTCGTGCGTTTTAGAGAAAGACAGCAGAAGACCGTGCGTATGTGTTTTGGGGGTGAAAGGAGGGAGTTCTCAAATCCCAGTCGGCTCTAGGGTGCTGTCAGAACTGTTAGAGCTCTATCACGTGCAAAATTGGGCCGAGCTGAGCACGAGAGGATGATCCTCTGTCCACTGGAGTCTGAGAAATGCAGTGGCGGCTCTAGAAAGGTGAAACATGGGTCGCAAAGGGGTTACAGAAGTCTCAGTTCGGGAAGGGGGATGGGGTTGGGGACCCCCTGCCCCGCCCCCAATACACACACACACACACACACGCACACACAGGTCTGCTTTCTCCGGCAAGTTTTATGCACGTCACATAAATGACAGTTTAATATTGAACACTAAAACGGTCCTTGTCGGCTATCCAAAAACAATTCTCATCAATTACAATAAAAAAGTACATTTTTATTAGATATTTGACAATCTACATTTAGTCACAGTGTATCACACCCTCTATATTTATGAGATATGTTCACAAAGAAGCCAATTTACTCAACTCAACTGTATCCCTTATATTAATATAAGGGTCTCCAGTGACCCGTTTCAAGGTTATAATATGTAATAACTACCATGTAGTTGATTTTATTAGAACAAGGCTTTATGATATCCTCCACAACACCTACATAAGCACAGCAAAACTACATTTCACCATTTTGAAAATTCTGAAGGTATCGTCAGAAAAAATGTTACAACTGTGGTGTTAGGGTCATTTTTGACCCGGCAAGGTAAAACTATACAAAACTCAGACATTATCTGACCCCAACCTCCACTCTTTCTCCAAGAAAACAAATCTCTCACAGTACAGTATGTGACCCAACCCCCGCGCGTGAGAACTTGTAATGAAATGTTACAATGTTTACAAATAAACTTGACCTGACTAGACACCTGTCTTGCTCACACACACACACAGACAACCCCCTCCCCTCCCGTCCATGGGAACTTGATTTGACCAGTGCCCAGATTTTCTCGCAGAAATATCTATAAATACCTGAGCCTGGATCATTTGAGTTTCATTGTGCAGCAGCATCTGTCAATTTCATCATGAGCAAAAGGCATTATACAGTCCGTGAGATTCTGGATCACACCCTCGAGGAGGGAGAGGCTTTGGAGGAGATGGATCAGGCTGAAATAGAGGAAGACGTGTCTGAGGATGATTTTGTGGAATATGATCCACATCCAGATGAAGACACATCCGATCCAGATGAGGAAGTAGGACTGAATTAGCCAGAACAGGGCTTTGTTTCGAAGAATGGGCAGGTTTGGTCCTCAATTCCATATGAAAATGAAGGCAGAGCAACATCTGCAAACATTATAAAAATGACCCCTGGACCCACTCGATTTGCGAAGTCACATATTCAAGATATAAAGAATCTTTTATCAAGATATAAAAATGTTTTCTGTGTTCATGCAGTCATCATTATTCTGAGGTGGGTGTTTTTGGTAAATAAAGTTGTTTTCTGAAGAACAAAGGCTCCTTTTTTCTAACAAATTTATGCGGGTCAAATTTGACCCTAGCACCACCAATGTAACTATGATTAATATATATATATATGTTAAACTTTTTTTCCAGAAGTTATATTCTAATATTGTTCTATTATAGTCAGAAAACATTATTATCAATGGGTTTCACATTTAGTTAACATATGGTTAAACAACCTTATTTTCAGCTAAAAAATAAGGGACATGATGTGTCTCAGGGGCCATAAAATCCAATTACAATAGGATTTTATGGTTATGAATGCATATAATGTTAGTTAGGATGTAGTATTAACAATATTGAGTGATACTCCTTTCTTTTTAATGATTAGGACTAAGTTAGACCCTGGGTAAAAATTGACCCGCAAACAACAGACAGTGGTGGTCGTTTCTATCACAACAAGAAGGGTATTTATAGCACATCGTGTACACACAGTTGTGTACATGCAGCAAAAAAGTCACACAAAAACTAATCGTAACAAAGAGAGTAAAAATCACAAAAACTGTAAAACTTAAACCAAGTCTCATGCTTACTATAAAGCAGGGGTCGGGAACCTATGGCTCGCGAGCCATTTGTGGCTCTTTTGATGATTGCATCTGGCCAAAGACAGTTGGGATAGGCTCTAGCACCCCCCGTGACCCTTGTGAGGATAAGCCGATCGGAAAATAGATGGATTGATGGATGGATGGATGGGTACTATTGACATATTTATTGGCAACAGTCGGAGTAACAGCTGTGCTGCCACCCCTTGCCACCTTGTACAACCGCCTAAACATGAAAAAAAAACTTCAAGCAGCTGCTGCACAGTTTCTATTAGGAAGCTTGAGAAATTAAAGAATGCATACCTTTTTCTGCAGCTTGTTAGGGCCTGTTAAAGTGTTCGTGGTTAGTTGTTGCCAACTTCATTGTCAGACTTGTAATTTGAATATCAAACCAGTTGAAAACATTGTCACATTATTTTTCAGGGAAAATATTTTGAAATTAAATTAATGCTTAAAAGTTCAACTTAATTTGCGCTGTGACATTGGACAGTCTCCAACATCACTTTAGGAATTTAACAAAATCAAATATGCTGTCAGAGTGGGAATGATTTCAATGAAAGCTTTCAAGAAAAGTTGACCTTGGATTGCTTCAAACTTTTTTTCTAAACTGAAAATGTTTTATTGACTGGACATTACCACTCATGAATAAGCACTAAGCTTTTCACAAGTTCTTTTTCCTGTGTTGTTTCAACACTAACACAGAGTTTCTCCTCCAAATCGTTTGTGTTGTAACACATTTCACCGAGCCAATTGTGTCCTTCAACCGCCTACGCATGGAGAAATCATTGGATGACATTTTCTTCAGTCTATATTGTCTGCCCTCACTGGTAGCAACATTCGTACAAATTCACACTCTACTACAACACAAAAGAGGTGTGTCAAAATTGCGCTTTTTCAAATACACGACACAAACAACATTTAAGACGCATGTTGATACATCCACAAGTCAACAAAAGCAACAGTCGTGTAGGAAATGGTAGGTCGATTTATTTATTTATTTATTTATTTATTTATTTATTGGGGATTATGGCGACATTATCCACAGACATGTCTCGGTCTCCACACTAAAACCACACGACTGTTTTCTACTCTGTGCTTTGATTCATTACTGGCAAGTTTGGCAGCCGCTTCTTCACCTTTCGTTGCACATTACATCAGATGGTGTAATGAGCGTCTTTATCCGTACGACAAGATATGCACTTATTTATTTTCTTTTGCAGTTTAAGATTAACAATTCAAACTTCATTTGAAACTAAAACTGGAATTTCAATTGTTTCACTATAAAATACGATGTTAAAATGTTAAAAACTATTATTGTGTTCATTCCACAAAGGCCGAGTACTTTATGCATCACACACAGGTCGGACACACGATCTATAGAGGTACAAGGCGGTCTCAATTTTACACTTCCGACACATGGCCAACGACATTATCCGAAAGAGGAGGTAGTACAGTTTGCAATGTCATGCACGAGCTCCAGCTAGTCTAATTTCTATTTCAAGCGCGGCGTACTCGAGCGTGTCTCCGTTCTGCTCAGATTTTGATGCAAATTAGGGATGCGGCAATGGTTGTCCGGGAAAACACTACGTTTCACCCCGCAATGGCGCACAAAGGTGTGAATGCCCCGTTACATCCAATTCTGTTATCGCCGAGGCTAGCAAAATACCAAAAGAAACAAAATTCCACTTATGTGCAGAATTTCACTGTGACTTGTGTGAGGAACAAAAATCGGGCCCTATATGTAATCGCATTGCGAGAATAGCTCACTTTATGTTCGGTATGAGCACAGAATATCTCTTATCTTCCTGTGTCAACATCAAAGCTCTTTCCGTGTTAGTTCAAACATGCTTGCCTGCTAGTTACATCTGTGATTGGCTGAATGTGCACGGCAGGAAGTTCATGGGACTTACGCCCCTGTGTCTTATTTTGTGGAAGCAGTCAATGATGTTATTGATAGAGCGAGCAAATTATGACATGACAGTCGATCACCGATTTTGCATCATAGGCAAAATATCAAGCGATTTCGATGCACTCGATCAGATCAGTGTAGAGCAGGAGTGTCCAAAGTCAGTCCTCAAAGGCCGCTGTCCTGCCTGTTTTCCATCTGAATCAGGTGTGTTGCGGCCGAGAGAGATGGAAAACAGGCAGGACAGTGGCCCTCCAGGCCCGGAGCTGGACATGTCTGGTGTAGAGTCTACCCTGAGTAAAGTCAGAGGACCTTCACCTGTCACACACACCAGTTCCAAGATGACTTGCCATCATGAGAATCTCTCAAATAACAGGAGCAGTGTTTGTGTTCTTGGCAGACCTGCCTCAACCAGCTGCTGTGTGTGTGCATGCACGTGTGCAAGCTTGTATGTGTGGACTTGAGACTAGTGTCATTTCTGTTGAGTTGTGATTGCTAGATGCGGGAACCTGCATTTAAACCCCCTTCCAGTTTCTGAAATATAACTTCCCTTACCATATAGAACAATTTCTTTTTTTTTTTTTTTAATTTAGAAGGAGCAGGCGCAACAATGAGATTTAACAGTCCCAGGTGTGAGTGCTGTGACACTGTCTATGACCTCCCTACGCTTTGGCACGATTCTACTTCCTTCTAATAGAGACATATGACCTGTCAGCTGTAGGCTTTGTTTGAGGTATCTGGTTTTCATTTAAATTCTGGAAATAATCTTGTCAAATAATTCCTGAAGTGAGGTATTTTATAAAGTAGCAAAGCTGGTGCCACGGGTATTTATTTTGGTGTATTAAAAACCTGCACTACTGCACTGTATTATATTACTTTTTTACAAGGATGTACGTAATAATCACCTGCGTTCTAAACTGCTTTGAATTTAATGATTTCATTGTAAATAGTATGTTAACAATACTGTCAAGACAACAATATCCGTTATTTAATAATGACAAAGCGCTTCAGCAGATCTTAGCAGACTTACCACACAAGCACAAGAAAAACATCCCAAATCCCCATGGCAAGGCTGGAGCCTGGATTCAAACCCTCAACCTCAGGAATGTTTCCACTCGTCCACAGTACCGCGACAATTTAACCCTTTCATGGACAGCGGTTACGACAGTGGATAGCTCATCATGCTATCAGGTTGCATGGTTCATGAAAGGGTTAAAGTGGAGTTTGCAGTTTTACAACTGCCGGTAAGATTTGAATGTAGATTTGCTTGACTAATCCATGCCCCTCACAAGTGAACATGCATGAGATGTGCAATGTACGCAACATGCAACGCAAACAAGCCGATGTTAGCTACGCCTACTATGTTGGTAGCATGACTTATTTCCAATGTTGTGTTTAGATAACACTCAGGGCTTTATTTTTGTGACAGGCGTAAATCAGGTTCAGATGGGGGCATAAATTAGTGCAAAGCCAGGTTAGTCCAGGTGTTTCGCAGATTAGTGGAGGCCAACATATGTAAATGGTAAATAGCTGTCACTTATGTAGCACTTTTATACCTTTGGTACTCGAAGCGCTTTACACTCTTACCACATTCACCTACTGCAAGTGTGGGTTCAGCATCTGCCTCAAGGACATTTTTTCTCAAAGATGAATTTAAGTACTAATGCACTTCTGTCAGGCCAGTCTGAATTTTAAAAGTTTTAATTGAATTGGAAACCACCATTGACACGTTTCATAATTGAAATTAAACATGAAGGTGTGCATAGGGTTTTGTAGCAATTTTATCATTATATTTTCAATTTTTGTCTGTAGCGGGCTTATTATTATTATTTTTTTAAAACGTCATTAGCAGGATATGTTTTAGTTATTTACTACCGTACAACAATATCCTTTTCACTATAATAAAATTCTGCAATGCAAAGTTCGAATTAAGCACTTTCGCTTTGCGGTTTGTGAATCAAAATGTTGCACCTAGAACAAACACATTGAAGCGCAAAACTGCAAATGGGCATTTGTTTGGGATAAGGCACAGCTGTTAAAAGTGATGGAAAATCCCTGAGTACTAACTCCTTATGCTCATAACACATTCTGAATTTTTTTTTTTTAATCATCAGAGTGTCCATCGCTAATAAAATGTTTGCTATAATTGTATTTCTCGTGAACAGCAATTGTAGCAACTTCCCATAAGAACACACTTCAAACACAACGGCTAATACACAGCCTCAACTGTGACTGGAGCGCATACATGTTTGCTCACGGCTTCCTGCGAGAGACTGTTGAGGCTGCGGGCGGTGTATCGTGAAGACATCTCATCTCTGACTGGTCATACAGGAAACCAGATGCTTTTGAAGATTAAACAAGATGGTGTGGAGGGGAGGGTGATGGGGGGAGGGACTCAGACAGACACCCCCATTGTGTACCGGTACCTTGAATGAAAACAAGGTTGCAAAGCAATCAACACAATTTGCAGGATTGTCAAAAGAGGATAAGCATCCTCGTCCCAGCCTTTCATTTATTTCAAAGTAGTTTTAAGAACCCGTAGACAAATGCCTCTATAATCTTCTCCTACGCAAAGTCGCAAACCCATATTCCAAAAGTAAAATAATCAATTTCATCAAATTATGTCAATACAGAGCAAGAAAGTACGAGCCAATGGTGGATGGCATACAGTAAATCACTGTGACTTTTGGCAGCCCTCTTTATTTGGAGCTGCAAATATAAATCAATCTTTTAAAAAAAAAAAAGGAACATTTCAATTGAGCCTAATTTTAAACTCCAATTTACAATTTAGTCTTCATTTTCAACCCAAACAAACTGAAAATATTTGCTTTAACTTTTCTCTTGTATTTATTTATTTATTTTGGCAAAACATTTTTTTTTAAAAAAACACTGAACCCGAAACCACTACCGGTACTTGTTTTCACTTATTATTCTGACAATGGCAACCATAGCTACGATGTTTCCCAGAACTGCTGTCTTTTCGAACCCTGCCAGGAAACCTTACTTTCGGTAGCAATCATTCATGCTGGTGTGGCAACACTATTTGGCAACCAACTGATCTGTGTTTAAGGTAAGAGGATGTCTTGGACCAAAGCAGGATTGCAGCACAAATCCTCACTGGTGTCCGTTAAGATGTGATTTCTAACAGGCACACACAAGAGGTCGAAGGATGTCGTAAAGACTTCAGTTTATCTAAGTGAAAGAGTGTTTCTTCAAACCAGGCCTGCATGGCTGCTTTGGCCCCTTGATCCCTGTCCTGGCTTCCCCTCCTATCAACATCTGGCTGTCAGTAGGAAGTCTACAGACCGGAGACACATCTATTCGCCAAGCCAGACATAAAATATTGCAAAATATATGCATCTTGTCAAGCTTGCAACAGAAGAATTTTCTGCATGCTTACTCTTCTTTCAGGCAAGAAGACCTATCACTCCACACTGAATAAACTCAAATGACAACATTACAACATTTCAAATAAGGCTCTTCTTTTGTTTCGTGTTTATTTTATTTTACTCATTTGGCCATCAACCTTTCAAAATTGTCTTACATATTTGACGTCAACATCGAGCCACCTAATGTCATTTACTTGTAATTTCCCAATGAGGCCGACTACTTTTTCATTCGATACCAATCACCAATACTTTTGTGCTATGTTGTGGTTAATACAGATGAGGTAACAGACAATACATATTGTTTCAGAACTTTAACATTTCCAAATATGCCATAAATCGACAGTAGTTGAACCCGTAAAACCCGACAGCCAACATTTGCAAAAGGCACTGACGCATCTGATCTGTCAAAACAACCTTTTCTGCATCAGGCTCGGTGTCACTTGCACTCCTCCTATTGGGATCCCCCAGGGTTCTATTTAAAGTCCCTGCTTACTCGTCATCTAAATGCTTCCCCTTGGAGAGATTTTTTTTCTGACATGATATTGACTGCTATGCAGATGAAAGCAAACTTCACGCTTTTGAAGCAGTACAATCTAGATAACGCCCACATATTAACTTGTCTGAGACATGGAATGCATGTCATAAAACTTTTTTGCAACTGAATGACTCCAAAACTGAATTCATTGTAATCAACCCCTCACGTCAATCATGTCAACAACCTGCGCGCCTCTTCTCAGTGTTCTCGAAATAAGTCAGGAGCTCGTATGGTCCAAATGCCTTTGTCTTAAACAACTAGAAAAAGGGCTGGTCAGCAAGTGGCGCAAGCTCTGTGCTTTTATTGTCACTGTGTTATTTATTTATTTACCGTATTTTACTGTTTTTAGTACACTTTGAAATGTTTCTTTCACAGGCAACAAAATATTCACCTTGATTTAGCACTGCTATTTGTTATTTCTCCAATACATAGTAGTCATAATGCTTCTTGTTAAGGAGATTCATTCATTTTGCTGTATTGAAACGCTCTCCCCTCCTCTTTGAATTTTTCTAGCACGTGTATTGCAAATTGCTTCTTCAGACACTAGATTAAATTTACAGACAAGCCACCCACATTTCTATTCCCTTTGTGCCTTTGAAGGAAGACTTTTTTCCTGACGGTGCAACTCTGCAGGCCTTGTCCCATGATTATGATTATCAAGCAAATATGTGGATCATCTCTCTCTTAACCGAGCAATCTTTAGTTATTCAAAACAAATGCCAGCACTTACTGTACATGTCCGGGAATTTTCTTGTCATTGTTGTTGTGGACTTGTTGTGCATCTGAGAGTGTCGCCGGGTGTCATATCATTAATCTGGTGGCAAATTTCTGTGGATGTTTTCTTTCCCTTCTCTAATGTGATAGCTTACAGGTTCTACAAAAGAGATCATGCCTTCATTATCCTCACAAGGGTGGCTTTTTTCAGAAATATTTCCTTGGTTTGTTTCTGATTAATTGGCCCCCAAAGTGTAGAAAGATCGTACTTGCTTTTCTCAAAGACAATTTAAGAAACGTCGTGAAGACGGAACCCTGCATAGAGGTGTTGTCACTCTTGCGCATATTCCGTCACATCGAGCCTTATTCTTCCTGATCTCCCCTTGCTCTTGCTCCCACTCCAGACGACTCCTCCTTGCCTGCCACCCGTGTGTGCCCTGAGCTCAGCCTATAACCTGTGCGTCCTCTAACCACTTGACACCTTTACAGATTCATCCCCATCCTTTGGCAGACGGCACGCACTTCGCTCGCGGGGCACAATGCAGCGATCGTGGACAATCAATGGTAGATAAATCAATGCTATCTCTTTTTTCCATGCCTCTGTTGCCATTGATTTTTTTTCCTCCCCCTGTTACTTTGCCGTGTGTGGGGAAAGTTTGCTCATTTAAAGTGAGTTCACTTTCAGGAACACATTTTAACAACACAAGGCTGTCAGCTCCAAGCCAGACGCTAATGTTAGCATTGGACAGGGCCTAAAAAGGGCTTTAGTTATGAGATGCACTGTTCAAACAGAGGCTGGAGTGGATTTATTGAATGCATTTATAGTGAGCTCTTTTTATAATAGAGGCGTGCCCAATCTTGCCTTGATTGGAAGTTCTTTTATTTTTATACCTTGACAGTGACAAAGCAGCAACGCGTTGATCACAAGAACGAAGGAGGCCCAATTAGTGTTGGCATTACTCTCATGTTGCTGTTTTAGTGAAGAGCTCATTGCTATCAAATACAATTTCGCATCCAATCTGCTTGCTCTGCAGCGTGTCACTAGCAATGATATCTGGGAAATGCACGTGCTCAGATATATTATTTTGAAAGCTCCATTTAATATAGCCCACAGTAAATTATCTACTGCGATGTTTCGCTCGTCTCCCCCATAAATAATTCATTGTTTTTATGTGCCCTCATGCCGCCTTGGGGGATTAGAACAGCTGAGTGTTTTCACAATGTATTTGTGTCCAATCTTCTGTGTATTGGGCGTGCACTAATCAAACCAGAGTACACATGCCTTGAATGTTTGTTGAGTCATCTACTTATCAGCTAATCAAATGACTTGTTTGCCTTCATGCCTGGCCCGCCGTGGCGCCTGCCCTTGATTGGCTTGTTTTCTATTGATTGTTCATGTGTTTGATTTACGGTAAAGCCTTATGCTCTATGTCATAGGACTGAAATCCGGAGGCTTTGTTCTATGCTCAGCAGCAATAAGGAGGGAGACGGGATTGAAGCTAATACAGGATGGATTTAGGCACTCTATTGTCAAGAAACGTTTCTGCCTTTCACGTTTTACTTTTCTCATAAAATCCCGGGCCAGGTGCAACATGTGTAACTGTGATGCTGTTGCATGAAAGCGCAATTCATAAAGCGAATTTAAACGGCAGTGTGGCCAGCGTGGTGACATGCATCTATAGCGGGCATTGGGGAGCAATCAAATGGGGCAGAATTGATGACCTGGCTCACAATGGATTTCTTGGAGCAGGCTGCCAGACCGAGGTAATACTTTCAGGCTCTTATCAGCGCTGGCATAACCTGAGTGCTGCATCACCCACTTCCCAGCGTCAGCTTATTATGAGTCCATGATGTGTGATTGCTTGTCCTCCCCCCTTTGGGTGTCTATGGCCCCCAGTGCAGTGTTGGCAAGAAGAATGAAGATGAAAAACACTCAAGGCTGCTTAATATATTTTTTCTTTCTAAAAATTGATGTTTTGCTGACTCAAGCCGGACAGAAATGTGTGTGATGGGATTTTGCAAATTGACGTACAGTATAGTTGCGTCACATTTTTGGAAAAAGTGCTCAAAATAGGATGGAATTTAGTTAATAAATGTGCATTGTATTGTTTTGAGCCATTAGTGCATTTTTGGATTAAAAAAATTTATTTTGCACTCTCAAATAAGAGGTGAGTAGAAATAATCTTGCTGTATTCAGTCTGAAGTAAACTTTTGGATAAATTGTCAGAGTAGTTTTAATGCAATTAAACTTTTTATATTTGCTTGAGCATTTTTTGTTAAGAAGAATTACAACTTTTACTCAGACTTGATACACGACTCCATTTCACTAATCAAACTGAACTTGGCGTTCACATGACCACGCCTTAAATTGTGAGTGACTTATTTATGTGGAAGCTGGCAGAAATCCATATATACCTTTCAAAATATTCCCAGCTCACACGCAATCCGAGTGTGGATAAGTGATATAGAAAACGGATGGATGGATAGACTATGAAAAAAGATTAGCTGTAGAATGAGCTGTCATTTGTGTCTGCCTAAAAATGTCAGCATTTCACCCTACGAGAACTCCACTTGAAAGTTGATAAACACGTATTAGGCTGTCTCGGTCTGCATTTGCAATATACTTTGCTCTGTGGAATAAAACCAGAAGCTCAACCACATCACGTGAATGTAAATTGCAGTTCGTTCAACCCTGTTAGCGCTCTATTTAGAAAGTTCACATTCAAAACGAACAGGAAGATAAAAATGCACCACAAGGCTGCATGTTAGCAGAACTCACATTGTCTTTTGAGTAATGGAACAGATATAAGCATTGTTGATAAATGTGCGGGAATCCACTTGCTGAAGTTCCATACAACCAATTTCCTGCATAGATAATAAATATAGTTACATAATTAATCATCCCCCGCTTGTTGACCCTATATGCTAGTTCACGCGTGTAAACAAAGATATTTAGTTTGACCATTTTTGTTGCTGTCTTAACTTTCGTTAACGTTCCTTAGAATATACTGTATATATTCTAAATTTACTGTGCATGGGATATTATCATCTGTGTGCAAAAAAATATTTTAAAAAAATACTGTTCTGTATGAGTTAAATGTGACTTTTAACGCAACCTAATCCACTATGTGGAAAAACAAGGCGGCTCTATTCGTTTTAGTTTTAGTCCTATTGCATTGATTTGTATGGTTGTGGTGGCATATAGCAGTGGTTTTATTTCTCAGTATTGTTGTCAGACTTGAGTTCTCTCCAATAAGGCATGTCAGAGTTAACCTTTAAGTATGCTGCCGAAAGATGAATGAAGTGCTGCGGAGGATAAAACGGTGATTAAAGATCTCAATTTGCATTCTGCCACGACAATTAATATTAGACGCGTCTTTTCTCTCTCTCTTTTTTACGCCGGTAAACAACGTGGTTGCAGACGTTCAGACGCCATGCATCTCTATGGTAACACCCGTCAATTATCGTTGATTGGCGGAGCCGTGGGAATGTTTGTGTTGGCCGGCCTCGCTGATTGGTCGGTGGGCGGTCTGTACAGCCTGACGGGCTGCAGCGTTCCGGGTTATTGTCAGTCTTGGCAGCTCGGCACCAGGGCAGGATCGCCGCATCCCGGAGCTGCCAGCCCTTTCATCCAAATTCAACCTTTTTTTTTTTGTTTTTGTTTTTTATTTTTGCTACCCCCCTTCCTCTCCCTTCCTTTATTGGTTCATGCACCAAAGAGAGCAACACGGGGTGAGGTCAGTGCGCAAGTGCAGCCGGTGATCCACATTCTGGATGTGGAGGCAAAAACATCGAGGGGAGAAAGTGACCGAGCGGAGCCGGATCGCCGGGATTTCTTTTTCCTTTCCTCACCAGCCCCTGTAGATTCCCCCTTTTCGGTCTGTTTTGATTTCTGTCAATGGGCCATTCGCACAGGATTGCCTCGATTTTATTCTCACCTTTAAATGGTCATTTTTACACCACTTTAAACTAATGCGTAACAACTGGGATCTTTTTTTCCTCTCTCTCTCTCTCTCTCTCTCTCTTGGAATTGTGGAATACCTCGTAGCGCATAAATCACGCACCCAATCTTTTCACTAACAGCCTCGTCTTTTGGAGATAACAGCGAGTGAAATTAAAAGCAACCCCAGGACCTTTCACCTCGCTCCCGAGGAGAAGCCTCGACCGCTTGAAGCGCACTTTGCGGTGCGCAATCGTTTCTCCGAGGACCTGTATCTTTCTGCACCGTTTGCCCTCCACTCAGAATTTGGCAGTCGGTCCGAGAAAATTTCAAAAAGCTTGTCAAGTGTGGGATTTAAATCGCTACGGGCGGAGGACGAAGAAGAGGATAAACTTCATCTTCGTTTGACATCAGCGCTGCCGGATCGGAGCAAAATGAAGCATTTCTAATTGGGGAGCGCACAGCTTTTGCTCGGTCAATGTTCCAAATCTGCATGGAGCTCTAGTCTGCACTACGGAACAATTTATGGTAAATATATTTATGTATTATTCAAAAGTCATGTCTTAAGGGCTCCCCGCCGCCTTTCAACATTGAACGCACTTGTCAGAATCTTGCGCTCTGTCTTTGAGTTGCTAACGAGATAGTCAATGTTCGTAAAAGCGGCGGTCTTACTTAATGATGTCCCGCGTGCACGGAAGACCTTTGTTGGCATTTGTGTGAGCCGCAATAATAAAACACAAGTGTCGTAATCGTAAAACGGACATGTTCGAAAGGCTCCAGGAGCCACTTTGAAGTGTGATTGAACGCCTCCGCGGCAGGTACCGCTCCTCCTGCGGGCTCTGATCCAAACGTGCGAACCTTTTCGTTGCAAATGTCTACTGCAATTAGTGCTTCTTCACCCCGGAGTGTTAATGACAATCTACTGCGCTTTTATAGTGTTCCTGCATATTATGGCAGGATTTTTTTTACTG
Source organism: Hippocampus zosterae (assembly GCF_025434085.1). NCBI lineage: Eukaryota > Metazoa > Chordata > Actinopteri > Syngnathiformes > Syngnathidae > Hippocampus > Hippocampus zosterae. The sequence continues at coordinate 12,627,838 of NC_067456.1, forward strand.
CAGGTCTCGTAAAATTCACCCGAGATGTGAGCGTCCAACTGTAAAACTTTTCATTCGGAATATGATGGGTGGGGGGGGGGGGGGTGCTTGTGCGCGGGCCCTCTGCAGGCAGACACAAGCAGCCAAACACACGCGCACATAGCCTTGAACGCGACAACTGGCTGATGATCTTGAATGTACTTTTCTTTTCTTGTCATTTCAACGGGAATAAGTCAGACACTTTCAGCTCCCGTGAACTTTGAGCTTGCTATGCGCGCAGACGCACACTTTATTACGCACTTTATTAGGTCCACGTATCTCCATCTACTCTTATGAAATCTTATTAGGTTGTTATATGGGGTGGTGTTTAACTACACAGCCGGTGTGTCACTAATAATGAAGTTGGGCGCAGTCTTGTAAAAGTACCGTTACTTGGGAGTCAAATGATTTGCATTCTATATATTCTGCGTTGCCGCATAGCAGTACCAAAACACAAAAATCTCCTGTATGTGCCTTTTGTCATATAATATAAAAGACTGAAAGAAGACCCCTGCATTATCGGTTCGAGCCAGGGTAATAAAGCATCCAGTACAGATATGAAGGATCGTGATATGATTTCCGCTGACTGTGCAGCAAAAACGTCTGCACGCATACGATGTTTTAGCATTATCCTTGGAATATACAGTAATGTTTCCCCCTGTCTGGAGCCAGTCTGTCTCTCCCCTGTCGACATGTTGCTGGCTGAATGTAATATGGCCGACTCCCCCACCCCTCCCAACCTGCACCCCAGCCAGGGCACCTGCCACGGAGCCTTCCTGGCTGTATTGAATAAAACATCCAGTGATGTATGAGGCAGGGGGCTGCACCCGAGGGGGCACAACTGCCTCATTTACTTCCTCCACTCTGCGCCTCTGACCTGCTGAGCAAATTGTGCTCATATTAGCTCTGCGGCTGCTCCTCACCTAAACAAATAGTCTTCCCGGCATAATGCTTGTCTTAACTCAATGTGATGGTTGGACGAGGCACCGAGAAACGGCGTGACAGAGAAGCTTTAATATCTAGGTCACTGAATTACCTTTCTGGAGTTTCTTTCTCGCTCTCTTTTTTGCCTCTTTATTCACTCACTTGATTTTGAAGGCTTTTGTTATTTTCCTCTCACTTTAGACCTTCAAATGTCATACTGCAGACTTTAGTTTTCAACTCGTGTCTCGTTTTGCATGTCTTGTTTCCTGTTGTTCAATCTTGAGAAATTCAGTAGAACTCCTGAGGTTAAACACAATCCATTTCCGGAATGCGGATCAACTTTTTAGTTCCAATTGAAAATCAATTATTTTCTTCAATTCAGGTTCAGTTTTCATCAGAGAGCCTTTGTTAACTGTAAAGTTAACGTAACAGGTACTAACAAGTAACATTTGTTCATTGTCAATCATGTTAAAAAGAAATTAACTGTGGTTTTATGATATTTGGAGCATTTGGAGGAGACAGGCATTACAACTTTTCTAAAAAGTCATACAAGCGTAAAAAAACCAACAACAAAATTGTGATAAGACTTAAAAACATATTGAGCCAGCATCCCACTCTGCATTAGACTCTGTCGAACTATTAACATTCCTGTCAAGTGAAAAAAAAAGTCTTCTAAATTTGACATACTACAGGAAAGAGTGTCATTAACAAGCCTTGAATGAAGAAAAAAAGTCTCCACCTATATGAAAATTAGGCTTCAAAATGGTGAAAAATGAAAAATGTTCTCCCAGCTCTCAGGTGCAATGAGCATGTCAGCAAAATGCGGTGGATACACAGCCTGCTAAACTTTCAACCGTCTAAATACATTTGTACGTCTAGCATATGCCTATATGTTAGAGCCACACAAATACATCCTCTTTATCCTCTTTTCGCTGGGTGGAATTTATCCCACGTAGTCGTCACGTCGCGATAAGAGGCGCTAATCGCCTGCTAGCTTGTGGGCTAACAGCCTTCTGGACTCCGTGGACCGGCTGTGATATCGTTCAGTACGTCAACAGCTCGCACTGTCTTGTGTTATGTGTGGGTCCACATAACAGAGATACGTCAGGGAAAGTTGAAATGTTTATCAAACTCATGCACTTTGTTCGTAATTACAAAGGTACACAAAATAAATCAATCACTAAGATTATTTCGGGAAACCAGCAACTGCATGAATTCTTGAGTACAAATACCGCGCTCCATCTGGGCTAGTACCATTTCATCCCGACAATAAATGGGGACTTGTGAATACATATGAAATGTACCATCAGTATGCCATCTCTGTCATTTGCCCCACAGCTTCTTAACAATGCGGCAATGAAAACAAGTAAAACCTGAAATCACATCTGCTACTCATTCAGCCATTCAGAATATTTGAGCAATACACCAACTAAAATAATGCGAAAAAAAGTTCTTTTCTTAAATTACACATCAGTTTGATTGATTGATAGTTTGGGCACCTTAACATATTCAGCGCTTATTTATGCAGCTGCCTGCAGTGAAAAGAGAGCAGCGGTCTTGAATATCGTTTAAGTTGCTGAAGTTTAATTTCCTGCTCTGTGTATTAATCTCTTCTTTAATCCTTGCATGGTTTGATTGTCTCAACACCTGCCCGGAGGCAGCCAATCTCATTTTAGCAATTAGAATGACTAAAATAGTCACAGTTTGTGTGTGTGTGTGTGTGTGTGTGTGTGTGTGTGTGCGCGCACATTTTACGCTGATTAATAACATTTAGGGGACAGATCTGTTGTCCATACGTTCACTCGATGTCAGCCATGATGAAAAACATACTATGCCTTTGAACCAGACAGACAGAAATATATCTTTAAACCTGGCAACATCAGCAGACACTTAAAGCCACATTTCCTCTCTAAGCTGCTCATTAGACTCTTGATCAAAGTGTTTAATTTCCTGAAAAGTTTCACGCGCAGGCCAACAAAAGAGACACATCCTGTCTTTCTTTTGCTACATGATTTAATATCACCTCCGCTGTCCTGATTATTGCGCTCGCCGCAATATATAGAGACATGAAAAGGCATACAACAAAAGCATTAGCCGCTAATCATCGGTGTGGTGGGACGAACACACCCTTCAACCAGTCATTGCGAATGAGGCCGTGCGCAGAGAAAATGGGATGTGACATTACATGGATGCTTGTGTTTGTGTGGGTGTGAGTGTATGTGAAGGTCTTCTCTGCTCAGCTGTAGGGGCAGAGACAGCCTGACATGACATTGCTGCCTTGTTGTATAGTTAGCAGCAATACCTCCACAACTATATCTATTTTAGCGCCGGATGCTTGACCCTGCGCTCTCACTGCGGCTGCACAGAGCGTGTCAGACGAGTGCCTCGTATTTTCTGCCCCATCTGTTGGTGTTTCCGCGATGTCGGGGTCAAATGGTGGTTCAAGGCTGCTCCGAGCCTCGTGAAACATATTCGTATTAGTTCTATTGTGATAATCGGAGGGTTTGCCGTTCCACTTGGATATGTAGCTTTTGTTGGCCAGTAGGAAAGCTGTATTGAAAAGACGTGTTGACAGTGGTGGAGGACTTCTCTGCATTTTCGAAGAAGTTTTTCTGTCTTTATTCATAGCATGTGCTGGCCATCCTGCATGCAGATGTGTGCAAGTTATGTAGATTTGGGGGGGGGGGGGGGGGGGGTTGGTGCAAATTCCAGCTTCTGTGTTTCCAGGTAAAGTACAAAGCAAATGTAACCTTCCAAGGGCCTTCACAATTCAGCTTGCTGGTGCCAAACACAAATACTCATGCTTCTTTTTTATTTTCTAACTAAATGGATCTGATTTAGAAAGGGACATTTTTCCGTCCTTGTTCTGTTCAAGAGTCTGCAATGTTTACTTCTCTAATTGATTGAGGTAAATAGGCTCACCAAAGATGATTTACAGATGAAGAGGATGTCTGACATGATTGGACAAAGACTATTCAAGAAAAACTGGACTTAATGAGTCTAGGTCAGCCAATACAATTTCTGGGTTGCTTGTTTCAACCTGTAAAAGTATTTTTGGGGTGCTATGAGAGCAGCGTGTATGAGTGTTGCGTCAAGCTTACAACGGCGGGCAGAGCAAATAAACTGCATCTGCCTCAACATCTCTGGTGAGAGGGATGCATTTGATTTAAAGTTTCGATGTTGATGTCATGATATGAAGTAAATATTGATTGTGAACTGCTATACGGAAGTGTAGAGGTTTGGTGGTGATGTATTGGAAATGAGAGGTTAGCTGTGTTTCGTTTGTAAAAATGGCATTCATCCGCAAAGAGACAAAATGCCTGTCGATTCTGTCATGCCACGCATGGTTACGTTTTGTAGATTATTACACAAATTTACCGCCCTCTACTCTAAACCAGTGTTCTCTAAACCGATCGGAAAACGAAGCAGATGATGACAATGTACTTGTAATGAAAGAAAAGTATGCCGTCCTATCCAATTCGTCCATCCTTTCTGTACTGCTTAACCTGTTCATGATCACGAGTGAGCTGAAGCCTCTCTCACCCGACTTTGCTTTGTGCGATGCGTTGAAGATGGCCCATAGGACAACCACTTTTCTTGTGATCTGCTAAGATGACCGTCGTCCATCTGCACAAGTTTGCACAAGTGTCGCTCGTGACACACACGGCCGAAGCCCTGACCTCTCCCCACCCTTCTCACCTCCCCCCCTGTCTTCTCATTCTGTCATTCTGAATGAAAGTCACGTCCCATCAGACATCTAGGTTAATGTGTAGCCTTTAATACGGAAAGGTTAAGGTGAGCTGATGCATTTTATTGTCTAAAACAGCCGGTTAATAAGTACAACACAAGGCCGTGCGTGCCCTTCATGGTCCAAGGTACCCCATAGGGCTGATTATTCGACTCCAAATTAACTGCTCCTTTTTGTGCCAAAACTCTGTAAAAGAAGGCTGTGAACGCCGTACCTTTGAGGGTACCACCTCATTGATTCCTAAAGGAGCAAGATATACTTTCCTGCATGCCTGATAGCTGCGCATCTTAGTTGGCGCTCCATCCCAGTGAGAGAGGCAAGGGCAGGCGTTCTCCTTCCAAAGTGTTCCTCGCTGAAGGATAAAAACAAATCTGACACGCTCCCCAACTGTGAATTTGCTCTCCTTAAAAACAATGCCTCTCCTGCTTTCCTCATGCTCACATTGATTTGTTCTGGGTGACAGTGCGGGCTGCTGTGAAATCATTGATCTCGGCGAGAGGAGGCGAGGCCACAAGGAGTCTGGCGACAGTGAGCAACATGGGAAAATCCTCCGCGTGCCCTCTTCAACCCCAAACACTATACCGCAATGACAGTCTTGGCCACTATCAGATGGGCCCCCCCAACCACCCGCTGTTGCTCTCCAGCTACTGTATCTCAGTCAAGGCTACACTTTGATGGGTTTTGTGGAGGCCCATACATGCTGTTTGATTCACCATTGTGCCTCTCTGTGTTTCACATTATCTGGCGAACTCTTTATTGCCGCTGTTTTCCATGCCAGAAGCAAGGGTGTTTTTTTTTTTAACATCTCATGCAGGCCTCTGATTAATCTCCCCCCTCTATGCTGCCGTACTTTAATCTTGAATGGGAGATATCTGATTCTCCTCAGCTATTGAGGAAGATCAAACTTTAATGGAACAAGGAACCGCACATCATCCTAATCTCCATCTCTCCGCATTTTGGCCGGCTCTTCTACCCCCTCAGGCTTTGTATCTTTCTGCAGAAGCAGGAAATACATCAGATAGATAAGATATTTTCTCTCCTTGCTTTCGTAATGTAGTCCCCGTTGACAAAAGCCACCAATTTACATCCGTGCAGGTTGATTACCGGATTGGAGGAACAGCGAGAGAGGGAGTTGGCTGACATAAACAAATGGCTGCCCTGTCTGATTTGTGGGGTTGGTCCAAGTCTGTCTCTGTATTGGCATACAAAAGACGAGGCAATGTCTGAAAAGTTCAATGCCTTTGATTATACCGCAGTCAGTCCAGGAATTAGCTATCGTCTTGGCGTTTCTCCCGTCACTTGCTCCATATCACCAAATATAACAGCGCACATTATGCTGACCAGCGTCTGCGCTGTCGCCGGCTGGTTGCGTATTATGCTGTTTCAAATGCGTAACACTTATTCGCTGTCACACCTCCCACAGACCATTTGTGTCTGTGACAAAAAGAGGCCATTACCCGATTATAAGGCGCTCGCTGTAAAGTAATGAAATTTTCACCGACCGCCGAAAACAACGTTGTCTGGTCCAGAGTGTAATTGCACAAGCCGCCTCACAATTTTCTCCCCAAAGTTGAGAGGGAATGCTGCACGATGTCATAAAACTCTGGAGATTTTTATCATTTCTTGGCAGCGGGGACAGAAGGCCGAATCGGTCAACGTGGAGTATTCCAAGCTAGCGGGATACAGTTTAAAAGAGACAGCAGCTGAACCCCGCGGGAAACACATTTCCATATCTGAATATGGCTGGTGCAAGTCAGCTGTATCGTTGGTATTAAGCTCCAGTTTCCTTAATCGAAATGATGGAGGAAGCTAGAACTCCCATCTTTTTCTCCCACCCTGTTATTTGTGTCAAGGAAAGGTTGCAAAGCCGGACGATATTGAACCCCGAGGCCAAAGATCTTGGGTGCCTGCTTCCACTCACATATAAAAACATAGGAACATTGACAGGAGGACATGTATTGCGCACACACGCGCACGCACACTCCTAGCCCTGTTTTATTACCTCCTGCCTGCCGCTGGAATTGCTTTCTCCCCCTGAGTGAGCCAGGCAAAGCCGGCTTTATTGTGTTAACCCATTTGTGTGTCAAGAGCGATTGCGGCGTTCTTTATCTCTGTTTGTATTCGGACGGGGAGACAACAGAGAGGGCGAGAGAGTGGGGAAGGCAGAGAGCGAGCAATGTGGATGTGGTTGCATCGAGAGAGCGAAGGGGGGTCGGGGCGGGCAGGGGGGGTGTGCACACAGAAGCTAGACGAGCCACCGGAGTTAGACGGATGGCCGGTCACCTCGCTCCACTCTGGAGGATAATGACTGGTTGCTTAGCGATAAACCACCCCATATCCACTTCCTGACTTGCATCAACAGTCCTCACTTTTTTTTCTTCGCTAATAACACGTTCATCTTTTTCGAACGATAAGACGACAAAGGCCCATTAAAAATGGCCCGATAGCACTTTACATGTAGCGTATTGAAGAGTGGTCTAATCTGGTCAGTTCACTTTCAACTGCAGTTTAGATGAGGTTTCCGTACATGCATGTTTGTCAGCAAGTGTTTATACCCACATTTGCGAGCAGTTGGTGGAGTTTGACCGGGATTACTGCGGGGCACAGCGATATAGTATATCGCTCCAGATCACTGCTGCTTTCCAACCTTTGATCTCTGCAAAAGCCGACCGCTCACATATCCATGTTCGCGTACTCGCTATTTGATGGGCGAGCACAGGCTACGAAAGCGTCCCCCTTGTGAGCTCTTTTAGTTTTATGAACATTTTTATTGACTTGAACAAATTGCTGACCTTTGCTGGCATAATGAATGGCCCAGCCTGCTTGGGGAAAAAAGTGCGCGTTCCGGCAGAACCAACTGGCGTCAGTTAGTTCGTGAGCTGTACTGTTGGAGCTGTAGCTCACAGCTTTTAATGCCGCCGACTGGTTTCCAACATTTTCATTTTGAGAACTGTTTGGAGAGAAATGTACATATAGAGTTTCAACATAACCTCAATTTAAGATGCCTTTAACCACAGGAAGTCACTGCTTGTTAATAATGTTGCCTTCTTTCAGGAACTCTTCTGTGAAGTTTGTATGAATGTTGTTTACGATACTAAATCCCCCCAGTGTGGGACGAATAAAGGATATCTTAAATAGTCACGACATTTCAAATAGACGTCATGGAGTGAATTAAATGTTTCAGCTGCTGCCAAGTAGCCTGTTTAGTGTTCATTTTTTTGGATCGACAAATAACAAGTCGCTTTAAAAATCTATTCCTGTTTTTGGATCCTCTTGAAATCGTGTTTTTGGAGTCTGCTGTGCACCCATCTGCACGTTTTCTCAATGTTTTCACTTCCTCATTCAGGCTCACGCACCGGTGGTGAAAGTGACAGCTTTGCACGTCCTGGGAACTTCACACACATAAACCAGACATACAGCATTAGCGCCCCCCTCCCCCCGCCCCCCTTCATATTTCCACACCATGCTTCTGTGCCTACGTCTATAGGAACAGCTGTCCAGCTGTCACAGCAGCCATCCAGTCAGCCTCCCTCCAAGGCAACATCTGTAGAGCGGGAATGCACAAGGGCAGCTTGTCGCTCTTAGCTTGTCCCCAAAGACCGTGGAAGTGTGTCATGCATTTTGGCTGCACGTCGCCACTGGCCACATCAAGCATGTGACTGCATCTGCAATTTACATGATCACCTCATTTTAGCCACTTGAACAAGCTCTCTGAGATTTTTGGCCTCGCTCTAAAGTCACAAGGAACTCTGAAATAAGACATTCCAAGACTTCTTTGAAGCATGGGACCAGAAGGCAGAATGGGGAGGGGGGGATGGGGGCTAACAAAAACAACATAGCACATTATCTTCGCCATTAATAGTCGTTTGCTTTGTGCATGGATATGTGTGCGCGCACACCTGGGTGTGTGTCTTTACAAAATCCCAGCGAGCAAAGTGCAATGGCCTGGAACTGACGGGAACCCACTGGGAGAGTCTCTCCTTGATGTAGCCCCCCTCTGCCCCCCAACCCCCTCCTCTTCACCACCGTTTCCTCCCGGCAGCGGCGCGTCGGCGAGGCAGGAGGCGGCGGTGCGGGGGATACAGTAGGAGGAGGGTTGCCATGCGAGATGAACAGAGCTCGGGTCCCCTCTGTCAGACACAAACTAGGATCAGGGAGCTCGCATGGGACTCTCTTGTGGGATGAGCGGAGGGAAAAAGGGAGACGGCATCTGTTTTTCCTCTTATGCCTTCACCAGAGAGCGTCTTCTGTCTCTTGCGAAGCTGTCATTAGCGCCTGTCATGCTCTTTTGTGGTGCTAAACATGCATGAGCTCAACATTTGCACTTTGGAGAGTGTCATAATCATCCTTGTGCCTCTTGGATTTATTTTTTCTCCCCCAGTAGGTACTCAGGGATGTGATTTCTTAATCAGACACAAAGGGCCAATCGGGCAGTTGCAGAGTCAAATAGGTAAAGTCTGTTGAACTCTCATACTGGTACCAAGGGAAAACCGGGGTACCAAATTATAATGTCACTTGACAGTTTTCAACCTGATTGTGCTGTTACAAATAGCGTGAGAGTGCAATTCTGTCCTGTAAAACTATTGGTGACTCAGGTTTACTGCCTAGGTAACTTGTTATATCACATTAAGGTTGTAATGAAGTAATATGACGAGTTATTCATTGTCATTTTCTAATATGACTAATCACTAAAGTAATACAGTCTTGGAACCACGAGAGGAAAGTGATCATTAAAGGTATAGAAGAAAGCAGTCCATGAGGTCATAATGGAGCCAACGGCCATTCCTATCTTACTCATCCATATAAGTCACGCATCATAGACGTGTGCAAAGTCCAGAGAATCTCTTACAAATGTTTTATTCAGTCAGCTAATGTTACCTGCCATAGGCAACTGCCAATGCCGCCGACGTCCTTTTCGAAAGCAAGGGGCAAGTTCAGCCTCCACAGCCAGCGAGATTTGCTTCCGTTTGCCATGTTTTCAGACCATGTGCTCAGGACCGCGCTATGCCTCCGTGAGTTACGGCGGGAAACACAACAATGTCGATCAGTAGTGTTGCTAAGCAATGGAGGGGAATCCCACGCTGTACATTTTAGCTTGTAAGCAAGGTTGCGGCGACAGTTAGCTTCCCACGGGTTGCTGTAACGAAGGCCTTTCTAAATATTTTGTCAGGAAAAAGCTGGTTATTAGGAAGTTTACATTATAAAGGTGTCCGTTGTAAGCAAAATTAATTACGTGAAATCGGGACTTTTAAATGTGAACATTATCGGGGTGAAAACGTAAATGGGGTACCTTGAAATGAGGTTCGATAGTATGTTGATTATTTTATAGGCAGTGTCCTTTTTGGGATTATTTGTTTACTGCACCAAATATCTGTTCCAATATTTATATTTTTAAATACATCCCCTTATTGATAGAAATATTAATCAAAGGCAGTGATCGCCCGTCAGAGTGTTGAAAATTTTAACATTATGCCACACGCTATACACAAAGCAGTTAAATATCTTCATTTTGAGTTAACTTTACCGGCTATGACTGCAAACTTTGCATTCTCCTTTTAAAATGTTGAAATAGTGAAACTTTAACTTAACTTATGACTCGACACAGACGGTAATATTGTAAAGAAACGTATTACATGCAAATAATGAAGAATATGAAATATTTCACATTTTGGAATTAACTTGCCCAACACTGAAGATCCATATACGGTATGTTGAAGAATAATTTCTTGGTCCACGTTAGAATAAGCGGTATAGAAAAAAAATGGATGCTGAAATGAATAATATTCAGCAGCTTTTTGAGGATCAAAGAAGGAGCAGCAGTTGTGCATGCATCTTATTATCTAGTGGCATGGCAGGCCCATGTGAAAACAAATTGGACATCGTGGGATTTTATGTATTTATTTATTGATAGATGATTTTAGAAAAAGCAACGTAAGAACTTTTCTGTTGTCAACAGCCTAGCTTAGAGGAATCCATTTGTGACTACAGCTTTAGTCATGATTGAGAACCAAATACGCCAGCTCATGACTTATGTTTTATCATTCAAATTCCCTCTTATTACGCCGGTCTGCCATGATTGACAGCTCGGCATAAAAGCAGCATGTGGACCGATGGTTGCTCTGACAATGGTCTCGCCTCTTTGCCTTGTTTTCACACTTTTTCTGCTGTCAAAGACAACCTCACTGATTGCCTCTCTACCAAGACGCATACTATTCATCTTTTAAACAAGCTGAGGAGTCCAGCTGTATTATTTGTAGAAAAAAAAGGGGCAAAATTGGTCTCATTGAGCCTGAGCCTCCTTCAAAAAAGAACAACATTAGAACTCTTAAGAGCTGCTGCCGGGATGGATGTGCTGAAGTCGGAATGCAGCCCCCACTTGATAACTCTCTTGGCTTGTTTTGTGGCATCCAGGTGCATACGAGGCTTTTATCTATGAAAAATAGAAAAGCCTCTGGTTTTATGGACATTTTCCGCAAATCCAGAGATCCCTTTCGGCTTTTTCAAATGGGAGTTGAAACAGTGGTTTGTTCCAAAATGGCAAAGCATTGATGTATCATGAAAGGGAGGGAAAAGGAAACAGCTCCATTTGGCCCTCTGTGCTTTACAGCAATTTGAAGTGTTTTAATGACTTGCAAAACCTTTCTGGACGTGAACTTTAATGGCTTTCTGTGCTCCAATTTCATGGACTGGACTTTTGTGTTTAATTAGGTGTGATTTGTGAACATTTCCCAAGCGGTAGGAGGGTTTTATTTTTTTTTTTTTTTGCAAGGGGAAGTTTCTGCACTTCCTTGACAATTGCTACAATGTTGCTGACACCTTAGGCTCTAATGGACGTCTTCCTGTGCAAAATAGCCTCATAAACCAAACTTTAAAGGCTGCGGATCATATAGCGGCAATATTCAGTGACTCGGGCGTTTCTGATGCGGGTGCCGTAGAAAGAACCCGAAATTGTGGGATCGCGGCGCACCTTCTTTTTTGTATTGTGTGTTCTCTGTCCTTGGAAACCTAGCGAGGCAGTGCAACCTAGATGACTATTTGACTCCCAGGTCACAGCCACATGATAGCAACACTGCTGGTCAATGGAAAAGGATATACTGTACTTTCCTTTCTAAAGAGCACCAACCGCTTTTGTGATTGAGTTTGTGTGTGTGTGTGTGTGTGTGTGTGTGTCTTCATGCACATAATGTGCTTTTCATAGCATCCTCTGTGGATCCATTTTGAAAACACGGTCACTGGATGTGTTAATAAGTGTTTCAGGACAATATGACACCAGTATTCATATTATTGTTACAGATGTTTTCTGTTCAATCACATGATACTGACAGTTTGGACCATAATGAATGATTGAAGTCTTTGTTTTCCCTAATGAGGTGCTGTAAGATTTGAGCCCATCTTAAGTGAATGTGTAGTGAGTGGCCTTTTGGTGTCTTCATGTTACTAAATGCCTTTGAGTGTGCGTTATGGTGTTCGGATTCTGAAAAAGTACAGATTGCACTGAAACCTTTGGGAGGGTTGTGAGATAGGGCAAAAGGTAACCTGGTTTTTAAAAAAAATCCATGTTAGCACATGTGGATAGCTCCTCTCTGTTTTACAGTTGAGAGATTCTAGGTTTAGGTCTAGGCCAGAGATTTCAGCTCAGGCCTAGTTTGCGTGGTGTTAACCTGTTCTCTTTGCCTGTGTGAATTTTGTCAGAGTCTTCTGGCTTCTCACATTTCAAAAGCAGATTCTCTATTTTGCCCCGAGATCAAGTGTAATAATGGGTAGAAAAGTGATGAGGATCAGGGCGCATGACTGGCAGGAGCTCCACAAAATAGTTGAACTTGAGTCAATTGGCATTCAGGCAGTGGGGCCAAAAGGGACAGGCACCCCTGCCTGTGATTGACGGGCATCCAGGTCAGGGTGGGCCATGCCTCTTGATCAAAGTCTGCTGGGATAAGCTCCCGCTCACCCACGATCCGGAATAAGACAAGCAGTCGAAAATTAATCCATTTCTAAATGGGTTGCGCGGAAAACCGTTTGTTTGGCAGTTGGTTGCCAACATTGAAATCTCTTAACTGCTATATACAGAATTTGAGTGGAATATTTTTTAAATAAATATTTGAATATGATCCAGTTTCAATTGCAGTACATACTGTACATTAATTCGTGGCAAAGCTTAGTAGATGCCCTGGAGACTTGAGCCCTATTGAGTGCCATCTAGTTTTCACTTTTGTGTTGTTTTTTTTCCCACAGCCCCCCCCCCTCCCCTCCCCTTGCCACACACGTTTTTAATGCATTTTTTTTATTAGCCTTGTTAATGTTATGGTTCACTTTGGCGACATTCGTGCAGTTGGTGTGGGAACAATTCCAATTCAGTGCCCATTCGGAATCATGAACCACGGATGTGAATTTAAATCGTGATTGATTGGCAACCTGTGCGCAGGCCATGACTAATTCCCACTCAAAGTTTTCATGGTCTCGCCCCTGGTGTGACCATGAGCGGGAGAAAGGGTATGCAAAGACAATAATTAATTCTGTTGAATAAGTAGTTCATTTGTACCTTTATTTGGTGTTTGCTAAATTACTGAAAGAAATTGCCTGTTTCTACTTTCTCACAGAGAAGCCAACAGGGTCCATTTTGAACACCCACTGTGTTTGCCAAAAATGGTTTCTTGCCCCTTAAAGGGCTTCATTGTGCATCTGTGTCTCTTCTGCGCGTGGATGTGTACAGGGGTATCTGTTTGTGGGTTAAATACAAACATGACTGTCCCACTTTCTCACACAAGCTCGCCCCCCCCCCCCGTTGCTCCCCACCTGCACCCCCACCTCCCCCCGCACACCCCACACGCCCAGTATGCTCAAGCAAGCAGCCAGAGAGCCGCGCATGCTGCCACCAGCCTCTCACTTCTGCCCAACCTCCTCCTGTTGGAGAAAGCACTCTTGACCTGCTGCCCCATTGTTTCCAGCGGGGATGGATGAGGAGGCGCCGCCTCTGCCGGCACAATCCTTCACTCAATAGCCGCTCCATCTGTTGACTGCGTGACTCTGGGTTACAACCAGGGATTTTGCGCCGTCTGTGCAAGGGTATGAAAGGGGCTATATCAGGGGGGGGGCTTCCTGAAAGGGGTTTTAACACCGCATTTGCAGGGTGTCACCATGCGCTCTCTCTCGCGCAAACCCGCTCCACCCTCCCGTCATCGCTTTAAACACAACCGGCTGGGTGTGTGCGGGATGAGAGGCCTTCATTGTGCCTGTTCACAGGCCCCTAGGCAACAGGGTCACCTTGTCCCTAAACAAATGTTGCCCTCAGTGGGATTGTTGGCAATGCGTGTCGCTGTTTTTATAGATGTGTATGCGGAAGGGGGTGGTCCGTGTTTTGAGTGTAAGAATGTGGCATCAGGAAGAGGGCAAAGGCCTTGACTGTGAAGACATTTATCTAAAATCTCTACCTTTCACATCAAGACCTATTCTGTGCGGTCCGTCTGCGTCGGAATGGCATCGCAGACAAGAAACATTGTTCCTGCTGCAGGTCAAAATGCTCTCCGAGAGCATTTAGAGCCACAAAGCCGGTCACGTCATTTGCCACTTGTCTTGTACTGCATGTTTCGCCGTTTCTTAAGCGAGTGAACAGCGTAGTACTTCCCAGGCCTGCCTGTTCCGTCTCGCATCTTCTTTTTACACTTTGAATAAAAACAAAATATGTGGCCGCTGTGACAGCTGGTTCACCTTCAGTAATTAATGTTGAAGCAGCAGTCTGACAGACGGTTGTGCCGAGATCCACTGTCTGACTGCGTGTGGGAGTTTTTTTATTTGCCGGCATTGGGAAGCTTGACTTCATACTAAATCAAATTTCCACCAACCAAAAAGAAAACCCCCGCGTGTGGGATGTATTTGAAACCACAATTTGATTCAATTATTTCAACAAATTAATGCATGGTTGTCTTTTCCAGGCTTTCACATGCTTTTTCTTTTCTCTCTCGTGCCTTTGACAGTGCAAATACATCAACTAGTGTTCAGTTGGGTTCTTTGTTTACTTTGCATCGAATGGGGTGGTCCCTCGGCTTTTTCGACGCTGCAGAAGCCCAACTAAATACCCTCATCTTCCGTTGCCTGTTATTTTATCACGTAGCCGCAGTCATCCACCGTGTCGCCACCGGCTCGCAGAATCCCTCGGCTGTCACAGCATGTTCCTGCCACACCTTTCCTCCACTTAAGATGATTAAACTGCTCTGCTTATGTCTTTTTGCACATACGTTTCAGCTCCACCTTTCCTCCTCAGGCGGAGAAAAAGACAAAGTGAGCTGCGGTATCAGCCAGAGATAAGTGGTTGGTTCAGGTGTGGAGCGCCTCACTAGGCGAGACAGTGCTGAAGGAATGGAGTAGGCGCAGGGGGTGGGGGTAGGAGGTGGGCGGGGGGGCGCTTGGCGTTGTTTGAGGAGTGGAATGAGTGGAGGCAGAAAACTGCGGCGACAGCAGAATGAATAAATTGAAAACTTCTCTCATTGTAAATTGTCTATCGCTGGTGACAAACGATCTGATAGGCGAGCGGCCCGGCTTTCCGATGCGTCCGTCCCAATAGAGCTGTGAATAACGGGTCTATCTCCGCACTGCTTAGCACTGGCCCCGCACTTAATAATTCATGCAGTGTGAAATATTTTCCCCGTTACAGATATGGCAAAGCGCGGCCGCCAGCAGGCGGGGGCGGTGAGGAGGGTGTCCCTGCGGTGCTAATTTGGGGGATGGTGACGTGCGTAGATTTCTAAGGGCGGCATAGTTTAGAGGCGATGCCACATTTGCCCTCGTGTATGCGCTGTCTGTTACTGGAAAATCCGATGAAAGATGACATTTAACTCACGGCTAATCTGCCTGGATCCGGCTTCCGAAAGGAGAAATATATTTCCGCTTCAGATGGATGAGTGAAGGGGCCCGATACTCGCTAACTTAGCAGCGCTAAGATTGCTGTGGACTTGACACGTGGGCTGGGCTGCCTCCGCTGCATCTGGCTTTCAGATGTCCGGTGCAAGTCGTCCTCACCTTTATGTTGCTTTCATGCACGCCGAGCTCCTCATCACCCCGCTCTCCGACAAAGTGAACCTAATAGCCCACCTTTCACCTGCGACTATCAGCTCATGCGGCGACTTACTTGCCTCCACTTTTCCTGTACAAACTGGCTATTTTCTGGGGCTCACATTTAGACCCTGATACCAATTATGCAAACTATTAAAAATTTAAACAGGACGTTCTTTTATAATTTAATCCTAAAGTAATAGATTCTATTAAAAATTCATGAGAAGAGCTTTATAGATGGGAGAAGGAATTTGTGTCTATCAGAGCATCGCCAGTCAAGGATGCGGGCGGAATGAGCAAGTGGGATTGGTGGCATTTCCTCATTATTCTAATGGGTTGCGATTAGCATAAAGCGGCTAACTGGCTGCTGTGATCATGAGCGAGAGAAGGCTCGTGCATCAGGGTTCCTCAGAGGAAACAATTGAAACCGGTTTCACGCTGTATTTGGTTTCCCCTTTACAGTAACATTCAGATGGGATTCAACGTGGCGTGTAGCGTGTCTGAGTTGAGATCCTCTTTGTGTTTGCTGTTCTTTTGATTGGCCGCCTTTGTTGCTGTTCCAAAAAGCATGTAAAGGTGATGAAGCGTGAAAAGTGGAAGGCGGCGGTTTTGTATCTTAATGACTCACAGGCAAAGAGTGCAACAGAGCTTTTTACTCTTGCTGCATGCACTCTTGTGCTTTTGCCCGTAGTTCACTTCCCGGACGTCTAGAGAGCAGAGTGCCCTGCCTGCATGTGCCCTGAAAGTGTGGGTTATTATTTTAACCAGCATCTATTGCTTTTTTTCTTAGTAAGTAGCATGGCAAATTTCCACGAAACGGTGCGGTGGAGCGGTGCTTGTTCTGAGAAACAACTCTTCGAAATCTTGCAGAAATCTGGATAAAAAAATGTGAATTTCGGAATGCATTTTCTCTTTTGTTGTTTGTGTTGAAAATGTACAATGGAGCCATTCAAACGGGTCCAAAACGCAAGTCCTGTCTGCCTCATCCTATCACTGAATTTCATTCACCGTGGAAAAAAAAAAGTAACAATAATTATAATTCAAAATGGTGTCATCTTGCAGAAGAGACGGAATCTTTAGTTTTAATGGCACAAGATTTTATATTGCATTCCAGCCATTTGCATTTGTGCCACTTGGACAGGCTTGCTATCAGAGAGGCCGCGCTACTGATTGCTGGAGCTGCCCCTCTCCTGTAATACGCCGGTCCCACAAAGAAATTCAAATGCTCGCTTCAGTTTGTACGATGAAACCTTGGCAGAGGTTTGCCCGATTGCCATTGTCATTGTGTCGATTTCAAGTTTCCAGTCATTTTCTGTCAGAAATGCTTGCGTCAACAGTTTTCCTTCCATCACAGCTTCAAAGGACGACAGATTGTAAAAAAACGCCTCTCTCTCTTGCCGTTGTCATTTGCTTGGGTAATTAAAGAGCTGCAGTCATTCAGATAACAAACAACCCCTGGAAAGAAAAAGTGTTTATTAATGCTCTGTGAGAAGTGGATTGCCAAAGCCAATATAAAGTGGAACCCTCACGAAGCTTATATGGATTTTAGGTCTGCCTCTGAGGTAAATTCCTTGCCTTTTTGATGTGATGGCTGCCTGTTGATGGAATAAATCCAATGGGCTTAATCGATCATCTCCGTGGAAAGGTCAAGAGGAGAGGCTCTGGTGTTTGAAGCGCTTTTCCTGGAGACGAGTGCCAGAAATGTGACACCTCCTTTTGAAACCGGTGGTGGCGGGCAGATTAGTGACGGGCAGGGTGGCCCGGGGGAATGATTTAGGGAGATGCAGCCCTAAATACTGTACTCTGTGAGTGTCAGGGAGACAGAAAGGGGGGGGGGGGGCATTCTCAGATAATTTCCTGTAGTCTTCTTTTTTCAGGAGTAGCATTCCTCTAAATTAATCTCTAACCCGTCTGAAATTAGAAAAGCAGGTGCGCGCACGCACGCGAAGAAAGGTTTATTGGTTTTAACCTCCCGTCCGCGCTTTATCTTTCATGTTGCTTGAAGGTACCGTTGGGCTTCATCCCTCTGCAGTCTAATCTAATCTGGAGTGGGTGGTTGTGGGCAGCATCTGTGCTCCCAGTTGAAATCGGGCCTACTCTCGGCCTAATCCTCTATCCAGGGATCACTCAGCAGGGTAAAGACAATTACCAGCCTTCTTTCTCATGCTAATGGCATCTCTAACTAGATCTTAGAGAACGGAAGGGGGGAAATGGATGGAGGAGCAGGGACAATGGTGAAAAAAAGATGATCCAGCTAAAATAGGTTTTTAGATTACCGCTTAATTATTGATAGGGACGGAGTCGAAAAGCCTAAGGTCGGGGAGCATTTTCTGGAATAGGGCGAACAATGATCAAGTTACTTGGTGTGTGTGTGTGTGTGTGTGTGTCGGGCGGAAGTGAGGTTTGGTCAAGAAGTTGCTGCGATAGGGCTCACGTCGTATCAGCAGCTGTGTGCCAAGTAAGTTTGCCTTTTTTTTTTTTTTTTTAATCACCTGCCTCCAGCAAGGTGTCTGGAGTGGGTTTAAATTGCATTAATATGCAGGAATTTATAGATTGCCTCCCATGGCATCTTTGCAGGGAAGCAAAGCAAGTATTCCCGTCTCCATCTGCACTAATTACCGGGTCTTGGCAGTGTTACCTGTCTCTTGTGAAGGACAAACTCAGGAACTGATGCAGGAGCACGTAGCACTGAAGGAGCTCATCTGCCTGGGAGCGTGCGGGAAGAGGGATGCCTCTCCCCCCCCCCGTGATGTTTGATGTGTTTGGAAGCTTGACTACCATGAAAAAAAATCTCTGCTGGAAACATCAATAAACTAAATGACTTTGACCAAGTTCCTTCATGTGGAGCTCAGAGAAACGCTAACAGGCTTTGCACCTGATCTCGGTGACAGTTGCACGCTCACTCCAACTCAAATATATCAGGGTTTATCTTCTGTGTATCCTGCTGGAAACTTCAAATGAGTGTCTTTGGCAATGTCTGATCATTTTAAGTCATGGCAGCACAAGAGTAACGCTCAATGCCAGCTGCTTTCTCCTTGAAGTAGAACCCAAAACAGAACGCAAGTCCAAATGTATAACGACAAAATGGATCACGAATCCTTGAGCGGGCGCATGTGCTGCTGTCTCGGTGATGACCTTTTGCTATTGCATGTTGCTGGTCAAACTGACAACGTGCAGCCCTTATCAGGTTGCCTTTGTCAAGTGAATCGACCATTAGTTGAGATCATTATAACCGAACCACTTCAGCGGTATCAAGACCTTGCCTGGAAATACAAGCGATCAATGCTTGAAGTCAGTGCACTTACAGTAAGATGAAAGACTGGGCTCTATTGGATCCTCGAGCTGCATTTTCACCAAATGTTAGACTTTGGTATTATATTTCCCCATTACCGAGTTGCTGCTGCTACAGTGGTGTGTGTGTGTAAGGCAGAATGGCAATTGTTGTGTCAACTACATATTTGAGTTCAGTATGGAGATAAAAGCAGCGCAAGATACTCATGCTATGTAATGATTGACGGCAAATTATGTCATTGGTAGATAAGAGTTGAACGTAAAAAAAAAAAGCAAAAGGCAACATTTAAAAAACATGTACAATGTGGTCGGAAATAATGAAGGGAGCTTGTGTCACTTGTTGATACACAGCACTGTACGCCATTTTGTTTTTCATTGACAAGTTTTGTACTCTTTGTACTTTTTAAAAAATGTTTTTTTACGTCTATTTTCAGATGTTGCCATTAGATAATGGAAACGTGAAACCTGATTAGGATTGACCTAATCTGTAATCGGTGAACCAAAGTGAAGGATAATGCTTTGTGGAAAAGTCGGATCAACGGGAGGACATTCAGCCTTTCAGGTGCTTGAAATGTTGCATGGGATGTCCTTCCCATCCCGTTCCCACTCGTCACACCAAAAAAATGGTGATTGTCTTTGAACCAATCACTGAACTGCTGGGTTTAGAAGTCAAACTACTATGGTAGTTGGTACTCCAATCACATGGTCAGGAAAAGTGGGCTGGTACGGTCAGGTATTTATTTAAATTACTGCTGGAGACAAGTCTGAAGTTTTGACTTCTTGAATTGCCTCTGCATGGAAATCATGCTCGTGATTGTGCCATCTGGGCTTTGATCCAGCAGGTGATTACCACGCGGCCTCGTCTCACTCCATCCAAGTAGATCCCGTCTTGCCCGCTCTGGTCCATCCTGGACTGGGCGTAGGGGAAGGAACGACAACAGCTGGACGGCCACAACTAGAACGAGAAAGCCTGCTGAATTCAAATCTCGCTTCCTTCCTCACATTCTGCAGGAAGCTGTGAGCAGTTGTGTCATCCTCACTTGTGTACGCCGCTAATATCCAGCAGAGCAAAAAAAACGCCTTTGTCACACTTCAAATATATCAACTGGGATCAGTGTCAACATTTTGCCGGTGTGCTATTTGATTGCCTTGTGGGCTTGGCGGCGCACTAATGTTATGCATGACTGAGTATTGGATCTGTGACACCCTCCAGTGAAAGGACCGCGGGAATTGGGGTCACCTTAGGCACGGCGGCGAGCAACGTGTGCAGTCAGCCTGCGAGCAGCCGAAGGAAGGAATCACACTGTTTGATTTTAATTACCGGTATATGTCATTGATTTATTGAACGGCCATTAATAAGCGCGCGCTTACTCTAAGGCAGGGCCGTCCTGATGGAAGGTTTTCCTTTTCTTTTTATTCAGCCCTCACGCCCGCTCCCTCCATTTCATCATAAACTGACATAAGCCTTTCTTTTGAAGTTCATGAGCAGGAGAGAGAAATGACAGCACAACAAACAATGAACAAAACACAGAAAGACAATGGGAACTGTTTGAATATTCAAGCGAGCCGTAGGATGATGGGTGAAGGGGGGAGGCAAAAAAAAGATCCCTTGTTTTATTGTTGCTGTGTTAAGCTGTGAATGGGCCTGTCTGGCACAATAAAAGACTGTGCCACATTGGAATAAGACATTTTTGCTCGATCAACAATGCTTTACAAATGGTGTGTAATTCAGGCGTATGGGGAAAATATAAATCCCAAAGCTAGAGCCAAGAAAGTGCGACGCATTTTTCACATTTTTGGCAGAACGGGTAAGGATTTACATCCATGCAGATATTGAACATGCGGCACGCCAGAGCGGCTGTTTCTGACTGCACCTGTGATCAACAGTTTAGCGTGAGCAGCTCCTCTGCTCAACTTTCGCAAGGTATGTGGGTGGAAGTGCGGTTAGATGACAGGCAACGTCGCCGCAAAACAATACGACCACGTCAACGACAGAAGAAGACTTTCCCCCGCGGTTTTATTTGACAACTTTAAGCCACACTCGCATTGCTCAAAGTCTCGGGCTGGTATCAGCGGGAGCACAAGAGGCTCTGTCATGTTCTAAGAGCACTTTTGGTTGCGTGAGGCAGAGGCTGGGAGTCTCCCAGCAGGGGACCGCAAGGACATGCAGTCATTACTGCACAGGATACATGTCATGGGTAGACATCGTATGTTACTTTTCTTTTTGGTTGTTTACCATCCGTCTTAAACATTGTTTAAGAGTTCTCAGTCCTTCTCAGTTTTCTCGTAAATATATAGAACGAGTGTATGGAGATGATTAAATACTCACGAAAGCTTGCACTGATAAATTGGTTATATTCCCCTGAGCAAACTTTGTTTCCTTTGTCTCTTTTTATTTATTTTTTTTACAGAAAGTATAGTACATACTTGTACTAAATTCTTGTTTGTTTTTATATTTGTTGATTGGATCTTTACAAATTGATCTCCAAACAAACAAACAAAATAGAATAACAAATGGTAGAATGTTTGACACGGGCTCCGTCATGATGAACTCATGACGTAAGACGTTCATTCCACAAGACGTACTTGTACGTCTTTTTAAAATTTGGCCGCGCCTACCAAGGACATACTTGTACGTCTAAGTCTTCTTTTTTTTATGCGCCATAGAGAGGAGGAGGGTCTGATGCAATCTATGAATGAGAATAAGCCGTTTGCATTGTAAATCATGTAAAAAAGTGACCAGTAGGTGGCAGTGGTGCCTCACATGCTTGAAATGAATGCTTTCACAAAAAGCTTTTTTTCTCCGTTTTTTTGCCCAGAAATCACGATTTTCATGAAACTTAGCCATTTTGTAATGCCGATTGCTGAAGAACGGAAAAAGATAGAAACAATTTTTTTTTCTGCAGAAAGAAGAGAGTCCAAACTATTTTGGTAGGCTCCATGTATATATCGCATTAGAACCGAATATTGTGTGGGCCTTGCAAGATCAATCAAAATTCAGTAAAATGCTGGGATTGAGGGGGTTGCTCCAGTGAAAATGGCTGTGATTGAATGAGTTAAGGAGCCCAATGGTGCTAGTGCTTGATTTTTACTTATGACATAGAGCGGGGTGGGCAAACTTTTTGGCTCGGGGGCCACATTGACTTTTAAAATTTGACAGATGGGGCCAGGTCAGCACAAGCTATGGTACATTTAAAAAAAAACTGCATTTGTTGACAGTCCATATCAAACATCAACAGAACAAAAGCATGAAAGTACTGCATTAATATACCTTTTTTTTAATGACAACAGTGCTGTTGATTACCTATTTTAGCCTGTGCATTTCTGCAGATGGGTTGTGATCAGACCAGTAGAAGTTGAGCGATACAGAGGTCCTAAGTGGTCGAAAAGACCCCCCGCCCCCCCCCCCGTGTTCTGCAACTTCAAGTCAATGCGCCACCTGGCGGTGAAATGCCTGTCATTACAAATCCAATTGAAATGAATGCAATCATTCACATCGAACCTTAATTGTGGACCAACCTTCAGCGAGCTGGATTAAAAAGACCAACGGGCCGGATTCGGCCCGCAGGCCGTAGTTTGCCGAGCTCTGACATAGGGCCTTAAACGTTCTTGTTCATGTTGCAAGCACTATTAAACTTGTATAATGTTTTTCACTCTGGTAGTTTAGTTTCCACGCAAAGCTGTTAGCAGGGACGGGACGTCATTGTTTCAAATGTATGCTGTATTGATTTGAATCTGTCAAGTATCGGTTAGAATGCAGAGTTTATTTTCACAGAGGATTCTCAGTGTTCCTGATGCACGTCAACAGTCATCTGTTGACCTCTGTCAAGCTTCAGCCTCCGCGCGGCATCTGCATTGTGATTGTGCTCGCCACATGGATGCCTTTTGCGCCTGCCATTTACCATGAATGAAATCAAGCCCGGCTCAAAGATGCAGCAGTTGGCTGTGCAGTCAATTAGTCTTCATTGCCATTACAGGGTTGACATTAGTCTAGACAGGCGTATTTTGATCAGAGATGACAGGCGGCCCGCTGCTATTGGACGGCCAGACATTCCTCACCCTTCATCCTGCGGATGAAGCTATCGAAGCTGACTGGTATATGGAGCCCTTGCAGCTGAGCGGCTGTGCCAAGATGCCCTTCATCCACTCTTATAAATATGTCGGCGTGGAATACAAGACGCTATAAGCCTGAATAACAGCAACGCGCGGCCTCGTGTGCGTAAGACTCGGCTGTCATTATGTTATTCCTGCGCTGTATATCACGGCGATGATGCCTAAACTGTGGGCTTTTTACGCACAATGGCCTTTTGTTGTGCAGGTTATTTATTGTGCTGCTGTGAAGCTGTGCACAGAGCTGGTGGGTGAGTGCATCCAGGGGCTCGTATTGTTAGGGAATCAGTGGCTTGTGTTTGTGGAGCTGGGAGGGTTCGCTAACAATGCCCTTTTTTATGTCTCGGAGTGCGTGCCTGTCGGCCAATGTCCCCTTGCAAATTTTGTCTGTGCGTTGTTTTGTTGTTTGTGTGAGTGGAACGGGGTCAGCAAGCGCAACCCCGCTCATTGAATGGCCAATCCAAATGGAGGGGCCCTCACGCGGGCACGTATGAGCATTAGTGTGTGCATTTTGAATATACAACGAGCTGAAGGTTTTACTGTCTGCCTCTGGTAATGGAACCTTTCTCTCTCTCTCTCTGTATTCGTGTGACAGTATGGTGACGGACAAGAGGGGGCGGGTGAGGGATTACGGGGGTAGTGCAGGGCCTTGTTAAAGAAAAGGAAAGGGTTAGAGTGTGTCGATTGGATTAACTTGTTTGGGCTTATTAAGAGAAGAGACACAGCGGCTTGTTAAAAGCACTGCATGGGGCGTCCCACCGTGAGACACCAGGGTCACCATTCAATGAGGCTCAAGCCGCACCCACCCCGCAGGAGCTCCGGCAGCTCTGCTGGTCCACAAGTGGTCCCGTTCCGAAAACCTGGGAGTAATCCAGGAAAGATGCGGACCACCGATACCCATGCAAACATTTCTAAGTTGACCGTGCGACATTGACAGATTCTTTGTCGCCTCTTATTTTGAGCCTATAATTCGCAACCTTTACATTGGCCAACAGAAGAAATAAGTTGGAACGAGACATTCGACACATTTTACATTACGCCTCATCCACTGGCCCTATCACAAGCTTTTCACATGAGCACGTCCATCTAAAAACATACGCACTCAAAAAGAAGCACTCCGTTGTTTCAGCCACGAGCACCCAGCTGCTTCCTCCACTTTGCAGGATGCTTATCTCGACAGACAGCTTTGGCTGCGTGGAGACATCTTCTCTGATCTCCTCTGCCGTTTAAGAACCTTTTAACGAAGAAATAGCCCTTCGCCGAGCCCACTGGCTCTTGATTCTGGCTTATTCCCTCATCTCATGGGACTGATCCTTCCCGCCCCCGCTGCAAACCCAGCAGCGGTGTTATCAGAACGATAGACGCCCTGGCTTTGGAGATACGGCCGTGCTGGTGTGATAGGAGAGTTGTGAGTGGATTTGATGAGAGAGTCAAGTGCAGGTGGTTTGAATGCGCCGACTGGCTCACATTCCTCAGCATATTCAAGGGGATTGATCCAAAGATGACGGGCTTTTATAGAACAGCTGTGATGATGGGTCAGAGTGTTTCGCTTGGAACATCATTTCCTGCCACTGATCGACATCTGCTAAGCAGCACAATACCGAAAAGGAAGAGATGAGGCAAAGAGACGTGGGCATGACAAACAAGCCAAAGACTTGCTTCTTCTGCTTCGCTCTTGATGGCAATAATGGGAGAAAATTGGTTCTTGAAATTGAATTGAAAAAAAGTGGGTCTTTTTCAGCAAAGCATAATGCCTCAAAATACATTTGGGGAGCGGCAAATGGAGAAAAATGGAGCGCAGTTATGCGATTGTCTTTCATTTCAGACAGTGAAAACGGTGGAAGTACGCCCTCCCCCATACCACCACCACCACCAGCTAGCTTTTAGTCTCAATCTACACCGCATGCACCTTTCTTCTCCGGCAACTTGTCTTTTAACAAATGGTCTGTGAGGATGGGCTGCTGGTGACATTAGTGAGAACGGAAGAGAGGGCCCACGGAAAAGGATTATGTGAACAGCCAGTAATGAACTCAAAGTGTCGGTGTGTTTGGGCCAGGCCCGCCCGTGCGCCAAAGGAAATGACACCGTGCATGACCTTTTAAAAAAAACAAACATTTTTTTTGCACAAGCACCTGGCGAGCGATAGAGTGGCTCCTCTCTTCCATCAGCAATGTGTGCGCGTGCATTTGTGAGTGTGTGTGTGAGAGTGAGAGAGCAAGAAAGAGAGTGGAAACAAACGCTGTACTCAAGTCTATGATCTTTTTTACACAGTGGCAGTTCCCTGCTCATGTTTATTTCCCTTTTTTTGTAGTCCCTTTTTTGTTCCTAAACAATGCTTATCTGTTTTCAAGCGCGTCGCTGCTATTTGTATTTATCAACAGCTCATATTATTCAGAATGTATTTTAATAAGAGAACGGGAGCGCGCGTTATGTGGATAGTCTTTAATTCATGAGGTAATCATTGTAATTGCTTTCTTTCTTTGTGAAGTTATCATCTATTAAACTAAATAGGCCAATGTCAGGTGGCTTAAGGTGACTTCGCTGGCAAAATAAATAACAGGACACAAGCTTCAGAGAGGTGCACGAGAAATCATTTTTCAATAATATGCCTGCCGCTGCCGCTGACAGCCGAGATGAAATATTTGCTCCCGTTCTTTGTTTTAATATGAAAGGAGGTTGGGAAGATAGTGATTCATAGCGATGCGGTTTGGACACAAGACTGACAGAGTTAATATGAAGGCCACAATTCTTTTGACAGCCACAGCATGCATGCGAGCTGTGAGTGGACTTTGCCAATGTTCTACAGTGTGAGCGTCTGTTGCATGGAAACCAAAAAATTTCCGCTGAGTGAGGGAATATCAATTCTTATCATCCACTTTGATCTTGGAGGTTTTATTTTAACTGTCCTCGCCTGCTACATAATCCAACTAGACAACTTGTAATCAGTCACTATTGTGAAACCGTGACTGCTCGACGATCGAGCTTTTTTTTAGCGAGCAGTTACTTTTTATAGTACATAAACAACGGAAAGGGCTCAGTCCTGATTAATTAATCAATTGATGTCCAGGCTAGGCCTTTTGGTTCGCGCTGAATCTTAATTTTCCTTCTTACCTCCGCATTTTGGACAATTGTTTGCTTCTGACTTTGTAGATATAATTCAGATGCTCCAGTGCAGAAAGCAAGATCCATAATGGAACACTTGGAAGAGTTTTGGTGCGGAAAAACGTGACCTCAAAGACCTTTGGGTGGGATGAACTAGATTATAAACGAGACATCACAAATGATTTTGTTTTAATCCCCCAATGACAAATGATTTAAAAAAAAAAAAAAAAAAAAAAACAATGACACATTCCAAAATCTTGAATAAAATCTTCCCAGGAGACTGGAGGCTGCAAAAAAGGGGCACTTTCTTTGGAAAGACTGGCTATCCCACTTCATTCGTCCATATAGTGAATCTATTTATTCCGTTATGGCCTTTTTCGGTGGAAACGAGCAGCCACTGCTTCACTTTTCCTGAGTGGAGGTTATTGTAAAGGAACAGAGAGAGCAGGTCTACAGATTTATGGTCTGCAGGGAGATTGATTAGTGCCGTCACCGGCCATGATGTACGGTCGGCAGTCTCCCCCACTCCCGCCATCAGCATTTGCTCATGAACACACACAACTGCACTGTACAGAACACGGCTCCATATCCATGCAGACACCAGTTGGTTCCCCAAAGCCCTCCGTGACAGCACCCACCCCCCACCCCCCGCGCTGCTGCACGCTAAGCTTAGCAGTCAGACTGCTGTTTTTTTGTTTTGCCCCACCTGTCCATAGATAACACCATCAATCATCACACACTGCAGTGAGAGGAATGTGCTAAAGTGCTGCTACTTGTGTGTTTGTTGTGAGCAGGGGTTCATAGGCAGGAGATATGCTTGACTAGCTGTGTGGTGCAACGCTGTGCACTGAGCCAGGGGTCGGCCGAGCGGCCCCCGGCGCAGGTGTGTGTTTATCAGTCAACGCATGCAGCACGGAACCCTCTGAATGTAGACAAGCTCTCCCAAATGCATACTGGGTGAGAAACACAGCCTCATTTAGTGACTTAGCCCCGTACCACCAGGATAGCGGATGCAAGCTTTGACCTCAAATCCCGCTGCCGATTTCACTCAACTTTTGTATTTTTGCGCTACAGGTTGGCCGCAGAACTCCCCCGGCTGTCGTACTGTGCCCACCTCGCCATGCTGGCCTGTCTGCAGAGGAGGCAGAACCCTCCACCCCAGCACCCGGCGTGTGCCAGCAAAAGCCTGGAGCCACCGCAAGCCCTGGGACGCAAATGTAAGTTCACAAAAAAACGTTGGGGACGTGGGCTGCCGACAATTGATCGTGTTGAATTCCGAGGATCGAGTCAGAATGTGTCCACCGTGTCCACATAACCCTCAGTTTAATCAGTCAGGGCCCACAATGGAAACAGAGCGCTAACCCTGACTGTAAATAAGTGACCGTGAAATAGACTTTCCGGTTTCTGCTGTTTGTGTCACCGCGATCCCTCGCTTCTCTGAGGAATTCCAAACAGTTGGACGAGCAAATGTGCACTTTACAGGCCAGATTGTTGTGTTGTTTGGCCCATCATTGTGAGTGGGACTGTTTAGCCATGCTGATTGTGCGGTCGTGTCAACAGGGCTGAGCAGACACCGTTTTAACGTGCCTCATGGCCCCGCATGACCCTGAGGGGTCTGTAAACTTTTACAGTGTCTGGTTGGGGCCGCCTGTAAAGCATGACAGCTGCTGCGCTGGCTCCCCCAGCACCACCCTGTGTCCACTCACAAAATGGTGCAAAGGGACAAAGATGAGTTGATGCGGAGTTGCTAAACTGGTTGCAACCAGTTTGCAGCTGGAGCAATCAGACATCCAGTGGATGGATTGGATCTTGATTTGAGCTGAAGCTTTTGATGTAATTTTAACTGTGGTAATTTTGGGATCAAATAAAGAAATCAATGTCTGCCTCCATTATGACAACGTAGGAGTTGTTGTGTTTTGCGAGGCAGCCATATAAGCCATTCCAAACTGATTAATAGAAAGGAGAGGCATCTGAGCAACAACGTTTGCGTGTTTCTGCAAAAATGGGACAATATGTGTGGCTTTTAGAAGCATGTGAATGAAATTATCATTTTCTTTTGTAATCTTCGTCCATGGGGATTTACTTAGGTCATTACACTGATTGGCTTTGCGATGAAGGATTTTTGTGAAAGCACGATATAAATAAAGATGTATTGTATCGTTTTATTAAAAAGTAATGCATTTTGGATGAAGCGCTTCAATGTGCTTGAATTATCTGTTTCTTTCATAAGAAATTGCTTTTTCGCCACACGTCTGGGGTCAGGTTGCAGGGGAGGGAGCCCAAGCGGAGAGGGCCAGGATTCCTTGATGCTGCTCGATGCAGTTGTCCAAATGATATAATGATAATGAAACCACACATTTCTCAGCCTCACAGTTCTGAAGTTGTGCCCAGTGATTGGCTGGCGACCAGCCCTGGTTGTACCCACTTCTCACCCAAGCTCACCCATGACCGCGTGAGGATGAGCGGTACAAACATTTTGATGGATGAATGTTTTGTAGTACAAATAGTTTATAGAATCTTGATCTTAGAGGAAAGTGCTTGGTCTTTAACCATAGAAAGGATGTATGTGGACCAAAGGTGAACCAAAGGTGAAACATTTGCACAAACTAGAATTATAAAATGGAATGATGGAAAGCAAGCAAG
This sequence comes from Hippocampus zosterae, assembly GCF_025434085.1. Taxonomy (NCBI): domain Eukaryota; kingdom Metazoa; phylum Chordata; class Actinopteri; order Syngnathiformes; family Syngnathidae; genus Hippocampus; species Hippocampus zosterae. Next base: position 12,656,720 of record NC_067456.1, read on the forward strand.
CAGAATATAAAGCAGACCCTCAAAACTTCATCTTCATCCATTCTTTCCCCATTTTGCAGGATTAACCGACCTCCATCAATGGGAGTCAGAACTCAGATCAAGAAAGTACTTTGTCATAGAAAAGTCTTCAGTTTCCTCCACTTCTCTTTCTGGCATCCCTCTCGGTGTCTCTTTCGAGCTGCTGTAAAGCCAGACATTCAATTACCATCTCATAAACTTGTCTTGAGGTTCATGAGCAAGTTGCTTAAAATTTTGCAATGTGAGGTCCATATAGAAGACGGCAAGTTGCACAGAGATTCAGACCATGGAAATGGCCTACACCGAGCATGTTGATTTTATTTATTTTTTTGTCTTAGTCCCATTGAGTGCAAGCAGGTGTTGGTAAGGTGACCCAGCCTCTCAATGGGAGGCTCCCATCCCAGTGTTCCCACCTCACAGACACAGTGAATGAACATACAGGAGGTGGATTACCTGGCAATGAAACAGGTGAAATGTGTCATTTGCCTCTTTTGCCCTTTGTTTAAAATGTATGACGTGTGTGTGTTTGTGTGTGTGTGTGTGTATGAGACAGTGCTGGAATGAGAGGGTGAGCGACACACAGAAAGACCCTGCATGCAGATACCGAGTGACTGCACAGTTCATTGATGCGACTCCCATTAAAAATCCCTCATACCCTCAATAAAAAAGGACTTAACTGGCTCTGCCATCAGCTGGAAGCGTTCAGATCAGCTCGCCAGACAATCAATTTCCCCCAAGCGCACAGAGCTTAGCGGGAGAAACGGGAGGCGGAGAGTAGGATGTTTCCATTATCGCAGCCCGGGCTCGAGGGGGACTGGGGGCGAGGCGCGCAAGAGCGGCGTGCAGGGCGGAGACAGCAGGCAGCAGCCTCAGCGAGGGAGGTGGCGAGAGAGCTCCGAGAAGCCGTCTTTTCAGAAAGCCATTGACCGCCTGCCCTTAAAAATATCATATTGGATTAACTTCCTAGGGGCGGCCTTTTGAAATATTTTTTTTTCTTCCTTTGGCCATAGAATTAAAAGGCAGTGCAGAGCATTACTTGAATTATAAATCATAGGCACTGACTTTCACTGCGTCCAAATATTCCACGCACATGTGGCTACACTCTCCCGCGCCAACCGCTGTCATTTTTAATTAAATCCTCCTTATGGGTGACATTTGTAACCCTCGTCCTCGCCTCCGCGTCTCTCCACCCCTGGTCTAGATGGAGACATGAAAGGCAGAGACGGCCGTGGAGCCAGTGCCTCTCATCATGTTGTGCCCCAGAGGGTGGGTGCCCTGATGAGAGAAAGAGAGAGAGAGAGAGGCCACACAGGGGGGAGAGGGGTGAATAGAAGCAACTGACCCCAGACACCCTCCACCAGAGGCAACCCTCCCCATCGTTACTTTTACGTCATCGCAGCCCATCTGAAGGTCCGAGAGGAGTAGAGGCGAGCATAAGACGAAAGGGAAATGGAAGGTCTCCACTCCAGTGATGACTAACACTGACATAGCCCCCCTTGCTCCCCCCAAACCACCTGCCCCCTCTCTGGCCCAGACACCAATTACTCTGCTACATGTCATCTCCAGAAAAAAGAATGGCTTCACAATCTTTCATGACAGCTAGATGATGATGATGTGGCTATTTCCTAAAATATGATTTTGTCCGCGTTTCCAATTGCTTGTTTAATTACATCCTGATTTGTGGTCAAAGCCGTGTGCCCCTCCAGGTTTGGGGGAGAGGGCTATTATTTTAAATACCTTAAAAATTAGCGCCTCAGTCAGTTATCTAACCTTTCTTTGGGTAATGGCTTTTTCAGCTGTGTGTGTGAGTCCGGTGAAATCAAATTGGAAAGAACAGTTTAATCCTAGTTAAATCCATTTAATCAAGTGCTATTAAAGTCCAGATTTGTTTTTCCAAATGTGCCCTTAAACACACACTCACACACACACACACAAACACAGAGGAGGGGAGATGGAGCGCACATGCAGCAGTAACCTCCTGCGACACCAGCCGCGAGGCCTGGCGTGCCAATCAGCCAGGTGTAGATGAAACGTTCCCAGAAGGCCTGATATCCGCAGTTCATGCCATGTCAAGCCAGGTTCAAACTTCCTCTCGATTGATGGACAGAGACAATCACACGGCCTCGGGACACAGCATGGAGGTTCACCTGGGGAACTTCCTAATAAGCCCGCTCCTCTGCAGGCAATGACGCCACAGATGGTAGATGGTTGCTTTGCTTTGAGTTAAGTGTGGGGAATTAATTGACACACTGCCCTCCTGTGTCCTGTGTTTCTAATTTGGCATAAGAGGCCACTACAGAGAAGTTGGAAAGCTTATAAAAAAACTTCAGTATGTTGTGTGGTGTGCTATGATATCAGCCGTTCCAATTGAATATTAATAAGTGGTTACAATAGCTGCTGAAATAGCAACTCTGAGCCTGACACGCGACTTGGCTCAACTCGGCTCCGCTTACTATTCACACTTTTCCGTTGGCAAAAGCAGATACTAATTTGAGACGGGGTTTGAAGACCTCTTCTCGGTAAATTTGTCATCATTTACCCATTGTAACAATTCAGTGGACATGTCTTGAAATGACAACAAATAAACATTCATTTTAAGATTAGCATAGCCGCTCGGGTGTGCACATTGCAGTGTTCTACCCTATAGTCAACACTTCCTTCTATACCGGCTGCAGCGGCCCATTTTCATGTTCCCTTCTGACTCCTATGCAGAATTGACAGAAAGGGTAAAAAAAAAAAATCTGCATCCACTTGACCTTTTCCCACTGACTTAAATGTCCTCTTTCTCCGTCCCATTTGGAATTCTACAGAGTGTCTACATCTGCATTCTGATTATTTCAGCAGGTCAGGAAGTATTCTTGATGGTGAAAGGTGAGTGACAGCTATCCGTGAATGGCCTCTTTCCCGGATGCCCTACTTATGCAATCTCATTGTGAGGAATCTTTGGGTTTGCTCTCTCATTTGATATGTGCCCACACAGTTTCATCATAAGGGATGGTGCTACACTCGGATAAGGAGGGGAGCTATAGCCCCATCAGAAATGTGTGTGGCCCCACTTAAGCCCCTCCAGCATTTTATTTGATATTTTAAAATATATCTATAAAATATTTTCTGAGTCCCACTATGTCAAGCCCCACTTCAGCCCCGGGAGAGAAAAAGTCCCGGAGCCGGGCCTGTTCATCATATTGACAAATGGTAAGAATTAAAAGGAGGAGCCACATGAGTGGCCACAGACTTCCCTCCTGCTTAGTGTAGCCTCTTGCCATCTCAGTACTAGGACAGAGAGGATCATTTCCGTCTGGTAGTGACCTGCCGAGCTTTGCCTTTACTCTGCCCTCTTGCCTTCTGCTGTGAGCACAGGGGGTGAAGCGATCTTATTGCCATGGGAGGCGAGCTCGAGGAAGATGGGCTCTGCTGTGGCTGAGTTCACAGCAGGAATTGGATTGAAAAAGAGCTTCCTACGTCCAAAGGGAGCCTGGCATTTGGGCGACCCTGCAGGTGCAGGCATCAACACCCTCTGTCTTTGCTTGCCAGAGAGTGGGGGTTGGGTGGTAGGGTTTGAGGGGACAGAGTGTCGCCAGTCCTTTGCTTTCGCACAGGAAATGGCACACTAAGGGCCTGATTTACCAAGGGGTTGCATCACAAATACAGGCTCAAACTTGATTTCTTAGACAAACATACCCAAGATTGTAGCGGCCAAACGCGCTTAACTCATTCACCCACAAAGACGTTTTTAAACGTCTTTTCAGACTTGGTCCAGAATTGGCTGGTACTGAATGTGTTTTCATTGACACCCAGCATATTTTGCACATTCTCGAGGAGTATACTCAAGTGCTTCATTCTGGGTATCTGTAGTATCAAACATGGGATGGTGTTCGCTGGCTGATTTTATGGCTTAAAAAGGAAGGTCCAGACGGCATAGCTGTGCTTACCCATGACAAGGATGTCCAGGAAAAATGAGAGGTCATGGAGAGAATAGATCTTTTACATTTTTGAAATGAAGAAAATTAATGTCACATAACATCTGTGCAACAATGCTATTTTATAGCTTAAGATTTAAGATATCCTTTATTTGTCCCGCAATGGGGAAATTACAATCAGACTTCAGAAAGGAAAACGTTGGGTAGGGAGAGGGGGAAAAAAACCACGCTCGAACTATCCTCTTCTGAGGATAATTTAAGTCCAGGATAAAAAAGACCCTAGCACATAAATAAGCATATGACAGTTACAACAAGTCACAAGACATAACATGTAATAAGGGGGAGGATGAATGGGAAGGGGCGGGGGACAGGAGCTGTGCAAAAAAAAGCGGCCGCCTTTGTCGAGAGCCAAGCAGAATAAATAAAAAGCTTCTGAATAATCTCGGGCTGACTTGGAGTAAGTCACAAGCAGGAGTCATGCCATTTATGTTTTTACTGTTTAGATTACATTTAGTTTGGTCTTGTTTCCTTGTGTTCCTTTTTCATGTCTTGCTCGCTAGGTTTTGTTTCCACCTGTTCTTATCAGTCCGACGTCCCTTCGGTCCCTTGTGTAAACCAATCAGATCCCTCCAAACATTAGTGTCTTGTCCAGGTGTTCCTCGCTTTCTCATCGGTTTGCTTGTATTTAGTTCTGTGATTTCTTTCTGTCTTTGTCGCAGTATTGCTCGTTTTGATGCTCCTGGAAGCGCTCTTTGGCCTCCTGTTTGTCCACCCATTCCCAGTTTTGATTTACGATTTGTGTCTTGTCTTTTCGGACTTCTATTAATGTTTTTTCTTGTTTGTCCTTTTTTTTGTGTTGACAATATAAACATTTGTTTTGCGTACATCCTGCACTTCTAGTTTAAAATAAAACAAATTAAAATGAAACCTCTCTTTGATTCTCAGATTAATTTGGACTCTTAAAGCCAGTTCACATTTATTATTATTATTAGCCTCGGATACTTATAAGTAGGATGCATGCTTTCTGCTTTTTTCTTTTCAATTAAAGGCATGTGTGAGCAGGTCTGTTTTGTTCTTCAAGCTGCCCATCTTTATTTCCACTTCAGTAAATAACTCCATGCATTTAACCTCCCAGCCTTGATTGAAACGCACAGATGGTAAATATTGATCGATATGTTGGTGCAAGAGGTCTCGCTGTAAAGAGTGCCATTTACGTGGGAAGAGCAGCCCAGACGTGACTGTATGTGTGATCAAGAGAGGCAAGATAGGACTACAGTTTACTGTTTCTTGTGCAGTATTTCGTATTGTTTTATATTACAAATATATGGAAACTCATATGGCCCCATACTTTTTTATATATATATATATACACCGGTACACAGTATTTTTTTTACGTGTGTTCTGACGGCCACGGTTGGGAACATTGTAGAGTTAGATACATATAAAATACCGCGATTAAATTTGTTTTAAAAGTGTTATTGAATGCACATTAGGTACACCTCAGTAATATACTAAGACCAATAAAAATAGCTTCATCAAAGTCTCTTATCCTGTAATTATCCATCCATCCATCCATCCATTTTCTAACCTGCTTTTCCTCACGAGAGTCGCAGGGTGCATGAGCTGATTTTAGCTGTTTTCGGGCAGTAGGCGGGGCATACCCTGAACTGGTTACCAGCAAATCATAGACAAACAAACAATCACGCTCACAATCACACCTAGGGACAATCTAGAGCAGGGGAGCCCATTAGGTCGATCCTGATCTACCGGTAGATCTAAGACAGGTCCCAAGTCGATCCGAGGAGTGTCGAGGAGAAAAAAAGCAAACAACCATTTGTGTGTTTTTGTACATGTTAGTAATATATATTTTTTGTGTTAATGTACACTGCACCCTAATCATCTTATCAGTCTCATTTTCACCCCAAAAATATTTAAAAAAAATAAAATAAAGCAGGTAAATCTCTTTACGGTGGCGCGTGAGTACTTCACCGCATGTTGTTAGCTCTCAGCAGTCTGCAATTGCAGCTTGTGATAAGAGCTGTTGCGGTCTATCTTTTCTCGTCATTAGTCTTATTCAGTGTTTGCTTCGTGTACAATTCGCAAAGGGCATGGGCAAAGAGTAGGAATCGAGGAGAGCCCAGGGAAGCACTTTAAAACGGTACGTGTGAGCTACGATAGTAAACAGGCTGCAAAAGTGCGTCGCATGCCTCAGTTTCAGGCTGTTTCTCATCGTGGCGTGCGTGTGCGTGTGTGTGCGTGCGCGCGTGCCGGTAAGGGTAGATCGCGGGAGGTTAGTTGATTGAAAAGTAGATCTTCGATCACCTTCGGGCACCCCTGATCTAGAGTGTTCCATTAACCTGCCATGCATGTTTTGGAATGTGAGAGGAAATAGGAGTACCCGAAGAAAACCCATGCAGGCACAGGGAGAACATGCGCACTCCACACACGAATGCTGGGGCCCGGAATCAAACCCTGCACCTCTGCACTGTGAGGCAAACACGCTAACCAATCAACATACTGTAACCAACTGATGTAAATTCTTTGAGGTATTTTTTTTTATATTAGAAACAACTCAGTCTGATGCAATACAGTTCAATATAATTATAAAGTGCCTTAACAGCGCATGAATAAACATGTTCCAAATAATTTGAAAGCATTATATCATTTATAATGACATCATATAAATAGATCAAATATTTATACAACAAACCTAACTCACACAAAACTGAGCACCATCGTTGTAAAAAAAAATTTAATACAATATAGACATCAAGTTCCTAATAAAATGTACAATGTTTACATGCAGCCTTCATTCAGACTGGCTCAATGAGTTTGGATTTATATTATTGTATTTGTAGTCTGCATCAAATGCAAAAAGCGTCTGCTCTTCTCATGACCGCTTTTAACTTAAACCCCAAAGAGAAATGTCTGTTAAAGGTCAAGAACCTGCTCCTCTCCACCCCTCTCCTCCTCCTGGCATGTGTACTGCAGAGTGGAGTGCCTTGTTGTCTGTGCAGTGTTAAATATTAATTGGGAATCAGTGAACGACTTGTCTCTTAAATGATAGAACAGAAGGGCCCGGGCTTGCCTCAGGCAGCCTACAGGCGCCTTTCTTCTTCCATTTACCTGCAGGCCTGTGCAGCAGCACTTTCTGGGCTTTGACAGGCCTGCCCAGCCGCCTCCAGCCTCTCTCCTTTATATCCCCCCCCCCCCCCCCCGCCACAGTCTCTCCTTCTTTGCCTTTTTCCCTCCTCAGATCTGCTTTCTTTCTTATTTTTGAATGTGCTTACAATGGCTATCTCTCAGGTCTTTTATTCCAGAGCGCTGCGTGCGTGTGTTTGTGTTGTGGATGCTCCTGCTCTTGGCAGTACACGGAGCCCTTTGAGAGAACAGTGTCAGATGCCAGTATAAAGGACAGTCACGCTGTAAGCCAACATAAAAAATTTGCTGTCTTTCAATCTCTCTGACGTGCTCATAATGTTGAATGTCACCTAATTCTTTCTGGCCTCACTGTTTGTCTTTGCCTCCCTTTGTTCCTCGCCATCCACACTGGCATCTGCAGAGGTGACAAGTTAACCTTCAGAGGCGAGCTTTGACTTGGCCTGACCCTTTTGGATGAAAGGCTTCAAAGAATTACTGTTTCGAATCGCATCGCTCTGACCTGTTGCAGACTCTTAATCAGTTCAGCACAGCTCCTCGCAGGGTTTAGAGAGGTTACTTGGAGAAGTGGCAGGGCTCAATGCTCAATGAGAAAGCTGAGAGGAGGAGCTCAGTGCCGGCAGATCCAAGTGTCGGGAAATAAGGGGGCGGGCTTGACTCCCGTGCCATAGCAATGAGTTCACAGGCTCATGAGCACAGGCCTAATCGCACATGACAATATCGGCTGGTGCACCAGTCGCAACGCATAACCACCCCGCTGCTGGTGCTGACTCGGTTTATTTGCTGATAAAGCCTCTTCCTTCTCGACCGTGCAGTGTGCACAACGAGGGTGGCCCAGGCAGGCCGCAGGGCAACCCACATCCAAAGCCAGACCTAATTATTAAACGGAGCACTTTTGAGTGGATTTTTTGCTCATCAATTCACATTTCTCTTATGCATTCAGACCCATGAACCAGAAGTTATCGTGTCCATCTATCCATCCATCCATGATTAAAGTTGCTTATCCTCAGTAAGCTCTGAACTTGTAAGCACAATCACGCATCTTTGTGATTGTCATTAATGTTAGGAGTAGGGTATCATCTCTTTGTCTTTCTTTGTCACAAGTAATTAGCTAAATAACAGTCCTGTGATTTGGCACCATCTCATGAGTTTCAATTCAATAACTGGAGGTGTCGCAGCTAACTTGAGCCTTTCCCAGCTGACTTTGAGCAAGAAGTGAGGTAGACCTTGCACTTGTCACCAGCCAATAACAGCGCACATGAAAGACAGGCAACCATTCATGGTTCTGGACAATTTAGTCTTCACTATATCACATGCGGGCGGCCCGGTATCCAGTGGTTAGCACGTCGGCTTCACAGTGCAGAGGTACCGGGTTCGATTCCAGCTCCGGCCTCCCTGTGTGGAGTTTGCATGTTCTCCCCGGGCCTGTGTGGGTTTTCTCCGGGTGCTCCGGTTTCCTCCCACATTCCAAAAACATGGGTGGCAGGCTGATTGAACACTCTAAATTGTCCCTAGGTGTGAGTGTGAGTGCGTATGGTTGTTCGTTTCTGTGTGCCCTGCGATTGGCTGGCAACCGATTCAGGGTGTCCCCCGCCTACTGCCCGAAGACGGGTGGGATAAGCTCCAGCATCCCCCGCGACCCTAGTGAGGATCAAGCGGCTCGGAAGATGAATGAATGAATGAATATATCACATGCATGTTTGAAGTCCAACATAGATTTGAACCCAGATCTGATGACTGTGCGGAAAACGTGCAACCTACTATGCACTGGGCTTTACCGTTTTAAGATCGATATATAGCAATGGTCAGAGAGACCTCTTTTTGGGGGTCAGAGCATATACTGTAAATCAGCCCCTAACAACCCATCCACTCCATTGGTTACCTTCCAAAGCGCAATATAAGTAAAGGCCGCTGATAATATGATTTATGAAGTGTGACATTACCCTAACCAGCTGTCAGCCGCAAGCATATTTATTTGATCAGACGCTGCGGAAAAGTACGTAAGAGCAGCCAGGCAGACTCCAGCGTTTACAACTTGAACAAGTAAACAGTAAGTAGTAGACGTAAGAAGTTGTGCAGCCATTGGACCCTAGCCGCAGTCATCTTTTCATGAAGCACAATTGTGAGATCATAACTTAAAAATGACGCTTACATTTTAAATTGTATTGCCTTATTCCTGAGGGGTACCTCTGTTGGAGATCACTGTATTATTTTAATTTGTTATACTGTACTAATATTTGTTGTAGGCTTCTGTCATGTAAAATGTAAGTTTTTAATCTCCCATACTTGAAGCCAACTTAGTATTTCACTCCATTGTTTGACCGAGCTCAGTGTTTATTTTGAGGTCAACACTTGATGTGTTCTACTGTCATACTTTGTTTATTTGGTACACAGGTGTCTCGCAAATGCGCGACGTAGGTGCTGCATTCCACAGGAACCGCAAAAAACGTGCATTTTTAGCGGACACTTGGCTGGATCATGACCAATACACGTTTGCAGCTTGAACCCGACGGCTTCCTTTGTTTCACACTTGCTGCGAGCTCATAAATTATACAGTAACAAAGATCACAAAGTACCAAAACATCCTGGTCTAGCGGTCATTTCACAAGCTATCTTGCTCATTTTGAACTTAGCGTTGATGTTCTGTGATTGTTTTTCTTAATTCCCAAGAGAGAGGCAGCAGGTTGGCTTCACTGGTGTCAATGGGGCAGGAATGCAGGACGAGTGCTTTCCCACGCTGTTAGCTTTCTTCTGTTGGAGACACAAGGCCCTGGGCCGGCTAGGCTCCGCTAATGCAGCCAGAGAGTGGACAAATGGAAAGTGACACTTGTGTGTGTAGAATGGTATTCGTGGTGACGCTTTGACTACAGATAATAAAGTGTTCACCCTGGGGTGATTTCGCCCGGCAAGCACCCCAGATGAAACTCACTTACTCGGAGAGCGAGATGGAAAAGACAGAGGAGAGGGGAGGGAGCCTGGAGAGACAAGGCGGACTGAAGCAGAGAAAAGATAGATAGCGGGAGGCGAGAGGGATGAAAACAGAACGAGAGAACGGAGACCATCAAGAGACACGAAGAAAGAATTTCCACTGTTTGTAATTGCGGAGCTTTAGGGGTCAGAGAGGGCAACTGCATGGTGATGTCAGCTGAGATTTGTCCCTCTTTGGATCCACCTGTTTTTCTCCTCTAATCCACTTGACTTTTTAGCTTGAGAGAACGCGTACTGTATTAGCTTTGGAAGGTTATCAGTAATTCCCAAACAAGGGGGCGTCTGAGCCAAAGGAGGTCATTTCTCACTCATTTTCCCGATAGCCCATAAAAGGCAGGTCACGACGGAAAGTGGACGAGGTTGCCACATCAACCCTGCTAATTAATTTTCATGGCTGATCCAGTGACATCTGGCTTTCAGAGATTACTTCTAGAGAGAAAATGTAAACATGGCAGCGTCCTGTTGGTTTTGCTCATCCTCAAAGGGAACCGGTATAAATTAATGAGCTGCTGTGATGCCTCGGCCTTGATAAATAAGGAAGACTGTCAACAAGACGTCGGAGTGTGTTTGGGGTTGTTGTTTTTTTTCCCACATTGTCGTCTGGGCTGGGTCAAGTGCTTCCACACCAAACTCTTTCAATCACGAGCATGGCATGGGAACAGAAACGGGCCATGCCCAAAACTTCTCCTCAAAATAGGAGGACATATACTTGTCCAAAATGATTTTTTTTTGTTACAGCAAGGAGAGTGAAGGAGGCTTGTCTTCATATTTGTGTCCCTAAATGTTACGAGGGAGCATCGTGTGTCAAATTTAAGTTCACTCGTAGGTGTACCTGAAGACTTCCTCTCAGTCACAATGGCTGCAGTAATAATACGCACGGACCACTTCTTGCAGGCCAACTGAATGACCTCATGTTGGAGTCGGTTTAAAGGAGAGCCATAATTAGGCTCCCAGTTTGTTTTGTTTTTCTCTTCTCTCTGCCTGTGCAGGAAATAGATCACATCTGAGAATAGGGTGACTTCAATGAAATCAAAGATTAGATTTGGATGTTTGGTCCAAGATTGAAACCAAAAAAAAGTCTTTGAATGATTAAATCCATTTTTGACATTGTGTCATGTGTGCGTGCTTGTGAGCAATCAGTGTGCAAGTCATTTAAACTTTGTCACGGTCCTCTTTGCCCTTTGAAACATCTTGCCACGCTTGGAAAGAACGCATGTGGTTCATGTGACACCGCTTTTTGAAAATTAATCTCTCATTTCATCCACACCGAGATGCGCTCACATAACATGCTTTCGACTCCTCTTATAAAGTATGTGCCTGAAACATTCCATCGATAATTCAGCCTCCTCAATAATAAATATTCCCAACTGAGTGCAGGCAGAGTGGAGTTAGGTGCAGACAATGCATTTGTTTGAAGATTATGATGACACAAGCAGCTGTGAATTCAGACAGCTCTATCCACAGAGAAATCATTGCAGTTTGATTTTTATCTTTGCAATTATAGATAACAGAGGCCTGACAAATAATTGGCTTGATTTTTTTCCCCCTGTCTGCATAGCCCAGAAAATCAACCTTGAGATGAACAGAGAGCGAGATGAGTGCTCCCAAAAATGGCTTTTCTGATATGCAGCAAGCAGCAGGGTTTCCTCACATGCACTTGAATTGATTAGTACTTGGACTGAAGGCCTATTCGACTTGTCGTCGCAACCTCTACACCCACCCACCCACATACACGATAAACACCCCCGCACGCTCCAAGGAGGGAGCTCTCGCATGGCCTCATACATGTGCCTCCTCTGCTCTCTCACTCATCAGGAAGCTCCTGTGGGGCACTGAGGCTTTGATTGACTGGCGGCCGAGTCGACGGGACGCCTCTATTATAATCATCTCCTTCGCAGGGGGGGGGGGCTGCGTCCAGGGGGTCTGGCCCCCACAGCCTTTGCTTTGTATAGGCAATAGTCAATTAGAGGCAGTGCACTGGCGGAGACGAGTGGGGATGTGGGGTTAATTGCAGAGGACCAAACAGCTGGCTCTATCAAGGCTTATTGTGTTTGCGGCAGTTGTCACGGCAATTGAGGCCTCGCTGTAATCGCTGACTAATCAGGCCTGTGCAGATGACACCTCCATTAGCACAAGGCAGGTATTGTTCAGGATGCCACGCTGCCCCCGAGCACCCCCACCCTTCCGACAGCAAACGAGGCAGGGCCAGTGCGTCATCCAGACCATGATCCTATCAGCCAAATGCAACAATAGCTTCAAGTCAAGCGTTACTTCAGGAAAACACACTCACTTTGTTGCAGTCAACTTTTTTTCCCCCTCAAGTTTCATGAGTCCGGGATGTGCGTTTGCTATAGAAGCCACATTTCTAAAAGTCATTGTCTCAGCTAGGTGTTATTTTGTGGTTGAGTGTGAATGCATAAATTTGACCTATCCATGTGCAGTCCTCGCAGTCCCTAAAATCAGCGATTCTTGGTGGATCGGAACCCATTTTGGGTTGGTTGAGAAGAGCGAGTAAAAAAAAGTCAGAACCGTTATTACTGGGGGTATAAGATAAGATAAAATAACCTTTATTTGTCCTACACTGGGGAAATTTGCAGTCTACAGCAGCAAAATTTGGGGGGGTGGACGACAAAGTGTTTCATTGCCCAAAATAAATGTTTCAGAAAAGAACTGTACACAGTTCAATATAAGTGCAATTTGATATTGCGCTTATATTGCATTAGTGTATAAAATACTGGTACATGATAGATTTGGATTCAGATTTTTTTGTATGGCACAAAGGCTGAAGGCAGAAGTTACCAGGGGAAGGAGTTTGTTTCCTGCAGGAATGACATATGCCATCACTGAAGTCTCCAGGATGGTTATGTTGTGTTATGCACCGTTGACCAGAGGTGGGCGAGTCAGTAAATTTTGTCAATCTTGAATTTTCCTATTCGGCACACGTCCGTCATCGTCATTATTTCAAGATGAACCAAAACCGCCATCATCAGTCCATCACTCCGCCATCGTCATTTTCATTATCCTCAGTACTGACAGAAGAGCTATCAGTCTGTCACTGATGGATGCCCATTTTGCTGACGAATGGCAAGAAACCTAAAAAAAAAAAAGTCTGCGCGCGTTGGTTGGTCGGGGTGAAAAATACCCGCATTAAATTAAATCCCTGAATTTGATTGGTGTTTCTCCACCTTTATTCAGTGATGCATCAGCGAATCAGAACACAGAAAACAATGACCGTTCATATGCTGTAAGAATAAGAATAATATACCATATTGGCTCGAATATAAGACGGTCTTTTTTGCATTGAAATAAGAAAAAGTGGTGCTTGTCTTATATTCGGGGTCTAGGCATTAAACCCATTCACGACGCTAGATGGCGCCATATATCATTGACGTGAATGCTGAACTTTACTCCCCAGGCCAAAGTGAACCTCTGTCACGAAGAATAAAAATAAAAATAGCGGTAGCATGAAGAAGAAAAATAAAAAAATTGCTGTTATTTTCTTCTCTTTTCTTTCTTACCGCTGAGATAACAGAAAATGGAGAAAAGTGGGTCGAAGATCGACCATGTTAACCGGCAGCTGAGGAGAAGTTATGATGTAATTTACATTTCAAAAAACAGAAGCCATTCATTTACGAATGTGATTGCACTTTAGTTTACATACTTAAATGTTCAGATACAGTGTTAATATTTGAATTGGGCAAAATAACATACTTTTTCTTTCAAATGTATTATTATAATCATTTGTTTCAGATGTACTGTAATTATTTTCTGTATAAAAATTAATTTGGTGTTCAAAAAGTCTTTTTTCAAACTTGAGTCTTGAAAAAGAGGGGCAATGACAGAAATGCGGTTAAAATAACATGACGGACCGACTGACTGACATTTACTGTTTGGTTTGGGTTGAAAAAAATGACGGACTGAAAATAAAGGGTTAGATAGCCAGGTCACTGATGAATGATGGACTGGCAACATTTTGTAAATTGCCCACTTCTGGTTATTTTCTGGTTATCAGTCAAAAACTGTTTACAGTGGTAACAGCAAAAGATCAGTTCATTTCACCGGTCTGTCATTCGTTGCTCGCCAGCGGCCAGCCCCCCTCTCTGTCATCACCAGTCTGTTTTATTTCAGGCCAGCTTTGTCAGATTCAGTCAGTCGGTAAAGTGAACTTTTGGCAGCGTAGCGTCAGCGACGGCCAATCGGCGTTGAGATCGTCCTTACCATGTCAGACGCAGGTGCAGCATAAGCAGAAACACAGCCACATAAAGTTAAACAAAAACAATATGGGACAAGGTCATTGCGGTCTGTGTTACAACAGAAAGATATACAATGCAGCCAGCTTCCTTTACCTGCCCTACCTTGTTCCAGACCCGAAGCCTATATTGATCTAGCTTCATGCAATTGACAGGCGACCTGACAATCACACATCCAGACAGACAACCCCTTGCACTCACATTGACACCGTAACTGCGTGGTGACTGAATCCGCACGACCCGCATGGAAGTCTCAAGAGTAAACCGATACATCATGACTGTTTCAAAACATCAAAACATTCAAACCTACACACAAAACATACAGTGATGCCTGTAAAAACACAGATCTGTCTCCGGCGCTGAGTATTTATAATAACATCGGCTGTGTGTTTTTATTAACTACATTGCTGTAAAAGTGCTCCTGGAAAAAACAGCAATGATGGTCATTTTATTATAATACAATTCACCATGATGCAAAATCAGTGGGAGCTGATGGGACGAGAGTGGATTTGGAACATACAGTATGACTCTGCGGCAGTATTTTCCTCTCTTTGTTGAAAATAACAAAACTTGCTTCCTGGCTTGAGATCACAAAATAGACTCCTCAGCCGGTTACAGGTTCAACGGCTTCAAGACGCAATTAGCCAAAAATCAAATGCGCTCGATTCAACAAAATTCTCGATGAATCAATTATTATTCGATGTAGCCATAATTTCTGTCAGCAGTGTTGTGAGCTATTCCCTTCCTCTTTTCTGGGTCTTAATTGCAAGTCAACCAACCAGTCTTCTCCCTTCATCTAAGCAAGCAATCCCCCCCCTACCTCCCCCCGCTGACCTGACTACATGGTCCGCTGGGATCAAAGTGTGTGGAGATTTCGGCTCTGCAGAAGTGAGGAAGGAAATGCTGAGAGCTTTTTGATGTCGTGCTATTTTTTTCACTAATAAGAAGACAGTTTTCTATGATTGTAGAACACTCCGAACTTCAATCATTTGGAGTGAGGGCATTTTAGGTAGTTCTCAAAGATTTTTTTTCCTATGCTTGTTCATTTAAATTTCTTAATTAAAATGCAACGCATTCCCGTGGACCTCTGGATTTGATGCTCCACTCTTAAACATCTCCCCTACCTGCCTCCCCGTCTCTCACACACTCCCCATCTGCTTTTGCCTTGGTGTGATCAACACAGGTTGGCCCCTGCTTGAAAAAAAAGTGCTCAGAATTTAATGGATTTTTTTTTTTACAGTCTAATCTAACCAGCTCCCTTTTTATTGCTGTTTTGTACCCAATGGACCTCGTCTTTGGCAGGTCTCCCCCTGCACACACACATACACGCACACACACACACACACACACACACACACACACACACACACTGAGAAAATTAGTTCATCAGAATTCAAAATGTACTGCTGGCTAATTAAAGGAGTGTTAATTGAGTGTTAAGAATCGAGCACCCCCTTCTCCAAATCCACACACACACAAACACCCGCACACACACGTGCAAGCAATCACAGTGACAGCACCGGGTACGCCAAGGACGTTGCGCTTGGGGGGCTTCGTGCCAATCAAAAATGGAGAGAAATGAGAGTGGCCATCCTCCCAGCGGAATGGCTTATCCAGATCATATCACCGCCCCGCGCTGCCATGTTATCCCACGCCTGCGCTGTCTGACGGCCGCAGAGTAGAACGCTGCACAGATAGCCTCCCTCACCGCGTGCATCGTGCTAATGAGTGGTGGCATTTAGAGATGTGCTGCCCTGACACATGGGCATTGTGTGCCAGGCCCTGGATTATTAAGGACGAAGGTCAGCCCATTAATTGCCTCCCTGCCAGCTCAGCCCCCAGCACGTGATTGCTTCTAATAAAGGCATGTCTGCCTGCACTTTTCGCTCATCTACTCCGCAGTTCAATCATTTTCCTTGTTTATTTACATTTCTTTTAAAGTTGCTTACTCCTTGCTCAGCTTTGCCCTGTTCGTTAGCTGGATGTTATTTCACGTGCTGGTGAACGCACCTCATCTCCGCAAGGGAAAAAGCATATTCTTGCATCCTCGGGGGAAATAATTAATCCTTACAAGGCTGTCGCGTGTCGAAATGAAGCGAGTGTGAAGCATTTAGCCCAGGAGGCATTGCAGGCTGTCGCCGGCACTGGCACCTGTTGTTGTCCCTGCCCTACATTTCATGAGAGAGGATAACAACATGCTTCACCGATGTCAAACGAGACACACAAGTGCAGATGCAGGTTGGTGTGTGCGGTGTTTGCGCGCCTTGTTTTTCGGCTTTCACGCGTGGTATTTGCATGCACGGGCGCGCCGAGGCGTGCGCACAGGTGCAGGAAAGCCCCGATCTTGCGAGAAGGTGAGGGCGCGCACAAAGACGGTGGTGCAAGCTGCCTCGGAGGATGTTTCATCTGCAAGCACCATCTGTACCGTATTCTGCTGCTCTTAGCGTGGATCTGCCGCAAACAAAACCAAGAAGTCACACAGTAGAACAGACTTCCTGCCTCTGGAGAAACGAGATGTGCCGACGTATCAAACTGTGTGTCGGCCAGCAAAATTACGCCCCATGCTAATTGGGATCAAGTTTGCGATAACATTTCTGCCATGCAACTTTAAGAAAAGAAAAAAAAGCATGTTGGAATCGGAAGCATCCAGATGCTCATCTGCCTCCCCACCTCCCCCCTCTTCTTCCTTTATGCCTGTGATTTCTAATAACCGGAAACCTTTGTGAGGCCGAGATGGGTTTTGTAGGCCTGAAAGGCCTCTAATCCCTGTGGCCTGTGAAGTGTGAAGGCCTTTGATGCCAGGTTGCTGTGCCAAAGTCCCTGCCTATTGACAAACAACGGCCAAGCGAGGAAAAGATAGATAGGGAGAGAGAGAGAAGGCTTTATGCCTTTGAAGAAACGCAAACTTGGTCATGTAAAATATGGACAATAATTAGACACCTTTAAATACATTTCTGGCTGTTTTTTAAATAGATTTTTATCCTCTTCATGTAGCAGTAATTAGATGGAATGATGGGCATAATGCATCTGGGGGCTTGTCAGGGTAGCAGGACACAAGGCCCTCGATATGCCTGAAAGCCAAGAATCGTTCCTCATTTGGACCATGTGGTGATCAAAGATGGTCTTTTTTTTCCCTCATGTAAAGCAGATCAGCAGAAAAATGCTGCCTTTTCCATTTGCATGTGGACCAGCGATGGGCTTTGAAATGAGCGTGTTTTTCCCTCTTCAGAGCAAAGCAAACAAGTCTTGTCAGTTTTCCACTGTGAGTGAGCGCATCAAAGCGTCTGGCAGCGACGTCGCCGGGGAAGCCGAGCTGTGCCTCATCAAGGCTGGCGAGGTCGAAGCTTGGCGCCCTGAACTCCGCCCCTTTTCGTCGAATACACACGTTTAGATTTATCATCAACATAAGATTGAGCTGAGAAAGAACAACATGTATTTCTAGGAATTTGCAATTCGAGTGAGAAATGGCACCGCAATAGGTGATGCACTAAATTCAGCACAGGCTATTCGCAGCCATTCCGCTCTGTCATTAAATTCCAAATTTATTTCTTTTATGATATGGATCTTGTCAATTTAATCATGTTCGCAGTTGGAGACCCATTGGGTTGTTGAAATTAACTCCCCGTGCTATCTGTAATGGAAGCCCAGAAATGAGGATTGAGGCTATTTGGCTGTGGAGTCTTTTCTTTTCTTTTTTTTTTTTAATAATTTTGCAACTGGAAAGGAAATGGAGTGAGTCGTCGTCACAGTCTGTAACCTGTGCACACTCTTTAGGTTGCTGACGGCACAGTCATGACACTTGACGGGTATATATGTGTGTGTGAATGTGTGTGTGTTTGGTTGCCTTTTGCATAATATATATATACAGTATATATATTTGCAAAGGGATCGCAAGTCATTTGTGGCGGCTGATGTATCGCTTGTAAATTGAGTTCTCCTCCCAACCCCCTCCACGCACATTTTCTGTTGCACTGAGCTAAGTAGCCATGAAATTGCCTGAATAATGTTGTTTAAATCCAATCTCAATGTGGCCCCTCACCTCCATGACCGGGCTCCCAACAATGACACATGAGTTGTTGTTTTTTTTTTTACCTCGAAATTGCCATTTTCCTGTTTGCCACCTTGAGCTTTGCCTCATTGAACAAGGGGCCATTGCTATTCACAGTCGCCGCCTGTGCTGCTGAATTGAATTTCTGGGATTGGGGAGTTTCATATTGCAAACACCACAGAGCATTTACCGTCGATGCTTTTGCATATTCTTCTTGTTCTAATTTGCAGTGGTGCAAAATTGGCAAAATATTTCGGTAACCCAATTTAGTTTGTTGAAAATATTGGTGGCAGTTCCAGAACCAGTGCAAGATACAAATCCTATTCCAATGAAGTGTTTAACCTAAATAAACAGCGGGCACCTGAATGACACAGCATCGATTTTAGAACTGGGCCTGTTCACACAGTGGACTGAACCACTGACAATTCTCCAAAGTGCCATTCCAATTTAACAAGCTTTGATCCACTCCCCCCTTGCTTAGTATGCAAGGCTAACCTAATTCATTGCTAAAGAGAGCTTGAATTAATTTCACAATGCACAGATTTAACACCGCCTAAGGTTCCAGGCTTTTGACAGAATGAGTTTTAAAAAAAGATCCACTCCACTCGACAAGGGAGTTAAAATAAGATGGAAAGAAAGAAATCTCTAATGGAGGAACGCTGCAAAGGAATCCTGATTAGCACATGCAAATTATGTTTGTTTGGTTTTTGGGAGCGGGGGTTTTAGGTTGAAGGCATCCCTGGTTGTCCCCCCTAGACCGCGGTAGTCATTAAAAAGTGAAAATTGTCAACGTGGAGTTTGAATCTCATTCTTTCCTCTCTCTTTGACCCCCAGGTGACCCGGTGGTGCCTACACATTCCCCTCGCTACCCCACTGCAGCAGAACTTGATGCCTACGCTCAGAAGACGGCCAACAGCCCTCTGTCCATTAAGATCTTCCCGACCAACATCAGGGTTCCCCAGCACAAGCACCTTAACCGGACTGTAAATGGATATGACACCACTGGCCAGCGCTACAGCCCCTATCCACACTTCCACACGGGGGGCTACCATGGCCTGCTTGCCATTGTCAAGTCCTCTTCCTCCCCCTCATCGTCATCAACCTCCACCTTCATCTCGTCAAAAGGTGTTCTGAAGAACTCCGAAGGCAGACGGACTAAGCTCTCTCCAGCCCACATTGCCCCATACCCACCTAGCAGTAGCACTTTAGTCACTGGCCCCAGCCAGATGGGATATCAAACTGGGCCCACAAAGCCTCCAGAGGGCCCTGGGTTGTCAGTCCCCCCCAACGTCACCGTCGCCGGCTCGGTGATTCCTGTGGCGGGGGGGCGCGGCCTGGCTCTCCCCCCACAGTCCAACCTCCCTTCCATCCAGAGCATCATTTACCAGATCAACCAGCATTGCCAAGCCCAGGCTCTGCAGCAGGTGTGTCAAGGGGCAGCACCCTCCAATTCCAGTCCCTCCAAGCAGGGGACCACTGTCATGGGGGTCTCCTCGAGCTCTTCAGGTGGAGGTTACGTGGTGGGAATCGCCCCACAGGCCAACATGGTGTACACGGGTCCAGGGTTGCCGCCTCCAAACGCAGAGGCGGCCAAGAGCGGGGTTTACGCGGACGGTATGGACTACATCCTATGGCAGAAGCAGCAGCAGCAGCTGCAGCAGCAACAGCAGCAGCAGCAGCAACAACAACAGGCAGTGCTACGAATGTACAGCGGGGGCAGCGGAGGGGGAGGGGCCGTCAGCAAGTCCCCCGAAAGCTGCATTCCTGTCGGGGGGATCATGGCGGGGCAAATCTCCTCGTCCTCATCCAGACCTTACCACCTGACGGCGAGCGCTAGCGGCGGAGGCGGGCTGGAAAAAGTCAGCTCCTCTCCACTGAACTGCATGGGCATGCATGGGAATTTCTCGGTGGGTCAGTACTTTGCCCCCCCATGGAACAGTGTCCTGGTGACACCTGATAGTGACTGCTACAACCCCCAAGAGCTTCTGGTCCCCTCCACAGGCGGGTCGGCCACGGGCCACCGAGAAGTGGGCTACCCGCACCATCCCTACCATCACCACCACCACCACCACCATCATCATCACCCCGCCATCGACAGCGGAGGCCGTCTGTGTTGCAGCTTGCCCAGCAAGAGTTTGTGCAACACGTCTGTGTTGAGCAGCAGCTTGCAGTCTCTGGAATACCTGATCAACGACATCCACCCACCGTGCATAAAGGAGCAAATGCTGGGCAAAGGCTACGAGACCGTGTCGGTGCCACGTCTGTTGGACCACCAGCACGCGCACATCCGCCTCCCCGTTTACAGATAGAGGCGCCACGGAATCACAAGAAATCAAGTTGTGAATTTGTCAAGAGCATCGAAAAGTCAAAGGACAGATCCGGTCGCGTGCGGGTGAAGGTTTGCTTTAACGGGTGTGCGAGCTTAGAAGGAAGAGCTGTTGTCATGTTGTGTGATCCAATCGATGGTGGTTTCAAGCCAGGCTCCGAGAATTCCAAATAAGAAAAGGCAGTAGTAATTGCAAGTGGGGGGCGGGGAGAAAAGGGATTTCGCGATTCTCCCGATCTGATCCATTGTGCAGTTTGCCAATAGGAATTTTGCATTGATATATTTGTCTTTCTCTTTCCGTTTGTTTTGCTGATCTTTTACTTGCCTGAACTTTGAACGTTTTTATCTCTCTCGCTTTTTTTGGGTTTCTTCATAGTTTGACATGAAGTGCATATGCCTCGTGTACCCCCACTTCAAATACTAAGACTGAAGCTACTGTGTAGGTTGTCACTGAAATAAGTGGTCTTCAGAGGACCAAAGTTTAGGGCTGCTCTCAACATCCAAATCCACATGCAGATGGATGAAGACAGACTCAGTGAAATGATAGCCAGGACTCTCGCGTTCTGCACAAGAATCATCAAGTCCGATTAGGAAAGGATAGTACATAATTATTGCTGTTATAATTGATACATAAATTGCACTGCTTGAATCTTGTTCTCTTTGAAGTTTGGAATTGGGTAGTTTGGATATGATATATTTAAGAAACTTGAAAAACTTGAACCTATTTTATGTTGTTTTATATATTTGTAGGTATATTATATGCATTGGCTGCTACGAGAGGGGGAGAAATGTCTGATGCGTTGTTCTTTCCACTTGGTTCTTATGATTTAGATATTCCTTTTCAAGCAAACTAGCGGTTTCCTATGTCCTGTTTTGAGGCATCATCACTGCTTCGGTTCTGTAAGAACCTGATTTGTGAGAGCTTGTTTTCCAAACCAACACTTGAATCTACAGGGTGGGTGAAAAGGAATAGGCATTTTTAAAAAATCTTTTGATCAATGTTATAATTCTACGTTTGTTTGTTTGTTTGTTTTAATCAGATCATACGTGTTATCACATGACAAAATGAAAGTAGGTCAGACATGTCAACATGCAGTCAGTAAAGGTGGCGTCAATTACAACAAACCAACAGACAGCCAAGTAACTGCAAAATAAATAAAGACAATTGGGAAATAACACAATGAAAAATCCCCATTACGTGTTGTCTTTTTTAAAAAATGGTTTCAAAACAACCTGAGCGATACTGTACTTCAAAATTCCAAAAGTTATTTCTAATGCCTCGTCACTTGTCACCCACCCTGCGCCATGACGAAGGAGTTATTAGGCCCACTGAGAAAAGAAAATAATTACACCATGAGAATAAAGTTAGAATCTTGTGAGAACATAATGTTACCAAAACAGCATTACCATCATTGCTCTTATTATTTTTAGTTGTCAACCATTTATGATACAACCTGAATACTATGGCGGGTCTTCACTGTGAGACAGTGACACGGGAGCTTTCATATACAGTACCCTCATCAAAAACAATGATTTTTTTTTTATGTAGTTCCTACTTTCTTAAGTGAATTCTTTTGTTGAGACAATATAAATATTTATCTTCACAAATAACTTTTTTCTCATCATTTTCCTTTTCCTTTCAGTGTCTTCCTAATACTCCTTCATAACGATAAATCTTGAAACACTTATTTGAAAAGAACATAAGACACAGAGAAAGAAGAAAAAATGTGAATTGCGAGGTTGTCGACATAACGGTAAAAGTGCGTGTGCTCAATACGTGTGTGTGGTGTGAGTGTGTGTGTGTGTGTGTGTGTGTGTGTGTGTGTGTGTGTGTGTGTGTGTGCGTGTGTGCATTCTAGCTCTTCAAAAGCCTCAGACTTTGCATTTTCCCATGTGTCATTTGAAGATTTTGACCACCGTACCCATAAAAACATATCTGAGTAATGTACAGGAATTATTTTGCTGATCTCGCTTCCTATTTCACGGAGGACTTAGCGCCTTCAATACGTGTAACTGTCACATCTGCCTTCGTTGTCAGGTGTCATCATAGCGATAGAGGAAGCTGGGATAGCAATGAGTCCTATTTTGGGAGATACAATTCAGTTCTCTTGAAAATACAAAATGAAAACAATCGTTTGCTCACCTCTGCCATCAGATAAAATGGGACAAGGGTCGTTGCTTTTCCGTGTTCGTTTTTAGGCCTCTGTTTGGGATGTACGTATTTAGCCCGGCCCAGTCTTAACTAGATGATTCAGAGTGGTGAAATATTTATTATGACTGTGAGATTCCCTTGAATGTACTGCACTTAAATTACTGCGATGTGTTATTGCCTTGTGGGATTCAAGTGAAAGAGAAAATTTGGATCAATGCAGCAGATCTTGATTAGCATTTCTTTTGTCAGTGGAATTTCAATGCTAAATTCAATTTATTAAATAAAGCGAGAGCCAGAGCTTTGTTGAGGGGAAATACTGGCATCAGTCTAGATTTATGAAGTGCAATTATAATGACTGTATGAACATTTTTTTTCTCTGAGCTTACACCAAAAAAAAAAAAATGTAAACTACAGTTGTCAATACATTCCCAATGTACCACATCCCAATTCCCTTTCCCCCTTTTTTTGTTTGTTTGTTTTGTTTTGAGGTGTAAAATAAATTTCTTTAAGAATATATCCAGAGGCCACGTTTTGGCTTTGACGTCTGTCATTATTTTCTAAACCTAGATGTCCTTTAGATGTCAGCGGGAGGTTGGACCCTGTGGGACCTCAAGCAGAGGCTTGATGCGTGATGTTGAACCTTTGCTGTCAACAAGAAGGATAAAAATATATATATATTTTTAAGTTCTCTTCTTTAATCCTGATGGGTTCTAAATACTGTACTTAAAAAAGCAATTCAACAAAAATGTTGAATCCTGACAATGTGATGGATTCCCTTCTTCCCCGAGTCAAAAAAATAAGTGAGTCCTTATTTGAACTTTGACGGCCGACCTAAATCTTGACTATGCGCCTGAAAAAGTGATTTGATGGTGATTATAGACCCTCCACCGTCATTGAAGTCCTGATGGCCTCAAAAAACCTTGGCTTATATTTTGCACAGGAAGCCTCCTCAACACCCCCCCCCCCAAAAAAAAGATACATGATGTTGTTTCAAGAGCTTATTGCCCCAGCTGCGATCTGATTCTGCCATATTTTCTATCTTGTAGAAATATTTTGATAGATTTACATATACATCCTTTCCCTAAATTCCCTCCGTTTGGCTTCTGCATCCAAGCATTAAACCCTGTCACATGACGTTGAAGTCAAGAGGCAACACTTGAGGCGGCGGAGATTCTGGTGTCTGGCCTTTCCCACCAGTGGAAGTCTGGGGCAGCCGTCCTTTCAGCTAATGAGAGTATTGGGTGACAGTACCAGTGGAGAGTATTCGGTTGACACAGAGGGGTGAAATCAAAACCCTTTTCAAATAGGAATGGATTTCCTGTAAGGTACAGAGAGGACTCCAGTAATTAGAGAGACAAGACTTTGTCAATTCACGTTGCATTCATATTGAAAGCAAGTACCGGTAGTTAGTTATGTGCCGTCATTTTGTAGCTAGTATTTGTCCCAGACTTCACGAACGAGGTCCATCTTGGCCACGCTGTAACCCAGCTTCCCAATTTGGACAATGTGCGCTTGAGGCCATATTAGGATAATAGAATTACATTTCAAATTGATTTGTGCCTGAGCTGATCCATGCATGCGGCTCACTCGGCTGCAGAGGCAGAGTGGCATATGGCATGTCATTATTCCCCCCCCTCCCATCCCCCCCGCCTGTCCAAGGCCAACAGGGTTCCGCAGTACTTAAAACAAACTGAAGGTTATGACTGTTCGCCATTGAAGGGGAGGACGGCGGGGTCTCGGGTGGGAGAGATGGTAGTGGGGGCGGCGGCTAAAGCCCAGTCTCCGCCGTGTCTCAGAGGGCCTCAGCGGCGCACCATGGCGCCCGGGCTCATCGGCCCGCTTTGAAAGCCGGCTGTGTTTGATCGGGGCGGGGGGATGTGTTTTCTGTTGGATTATACATGGTTGCTCCCCGCTTGGCTGAGGGGGCCCCGTGCAATGTGACAGATCTCGAAGCGGAGCGAGATACAGGGAGGGATTTTGGGGGGGGTCAGAAAAGCCTCGAAGCATCAGTAATCAGGATAATTGCCATGTTCCTGCATGGTGCCGCTATCTGATGCCCCTCTTTCGCTCAGCTCGGCGGCCTCATATTCAAATTCAACCTCCATTGAAATCAAGCTGAAAGACATATTGTGCCTCCACGTATCACATTCTAGTAAATCAATTACATTTGAAATGCTGGAAGCCAATTACGGTGACCAGGAAAGGACAGATGTGAGCGCCATGTGAATGAGGACATTTAGATCTATAAAACTTATCGACTGCTAACCTGTTTTCAAGGGCAGCGAGACGCTCGCCGGTATGGCCTGAGGGCAATGTGGAGAGAAATTGACTTTCGCTGCTTGTAAAAGAACCTTTTGTAAATCCCATGAAGACCTTTAGTTGGTGCAAAGGTCCTGCTGTATTTTATCCACCTGAGAGGGAAGCGGGCCCAGATAAAAACAAGGGGCCATAAGGGGCGCAGCGTTGAAGAAAACAATGGCAGCTGCTCACTCTGTAGAGTCTTGGCGCTTTTTCTCTAGCTTACACATGGTAAAGTGTGTGTTCGTCGTGTGTGTGCGCACGTGTGTGTGTGTGTGTGTACAGGGGGGGTAAGAACTTGGTCCTCCAGGGCGCCTTCCTAACGCCCCCTCTCAATGGCTATTATTGGCAGAGGCAGATAATGTCACAGGGCCGCTCCCACCAACAAGCAAGAAAATACTCTAATCAATAATTCACATTCTTGTACAGCAAAATATGTTCACCCCTCCAGTATGATTTCCTTTTTTTTTCTCCAAGAGCTATACAATGTACAATCATAGATGAGCACATCAATCACGAACTGGCTTCGAAAGCCCATCCAGCAGGGGCTTAGGCCGTTCTATATCTTGAGCATCAAAATGATATCGGTTCAGCTGAAGAAGCTTATTGCCTCCAAATATATCTTATGTAGATGTCTGTGTCCAATTCAAATATTAAAGTCTGGGGATTTTGCTTTTTCCCCCGGTTTCCTTTATTGTTTGTGTGCAATGTTCCTATGGGCAAACAGGGCCGTTTTCTTTCCCGGATGATCTGAAATGCACCAACAATGTCCAAGTCTGAGGGTACGGCAACCTTGAGAAAATAATATATATGGAAATGGGGAAATATAGAAAGCATCTCTCTTATTGTTCTCCCTGCAGTGATGTATTTATGTTTGTGTCTCCTCAGGATGAAAACATGTAAAAGAATACTCCACTATTTTGGAAGTGATATATCTTGGACAAAATAAAAGGTGTTAATAATAAACAAATCTGTAAAAAAAAAAACTAAAAAGAAAAGAAAAAATTGTTGCAGGACTGTTCCAACTTTTCAATGTGCCTATACAGCCAAGCATCCCAATGATTGCTTACCTTCTTTCCTCCCGCAGTTGTGCAATTTCCTCCTAATCTCCCCACAAGCGTCATCTTGGATTTGCTCAAACTGCCACACAGGCACCCCCCCCCCCTCACCCCCCGCCACCTCCATTGCAGCGACATGCTCTGCCCCCTGCTTTTTGTCAATCTCAGGACTGAAATGTAGGAGTTGTAGAAGTTTGCTATTCATTTGGACCTCTTCTCCTCTCTTATGTATGATTGCTTGACATAAGTGAATAAAGCAAATGACTTCTATGTGGGTCCCCTTCTGTCGCTCTGCTTCGTCGAGACCCCACACTCTTGCTTTGCTATCTGTACTGTCGTGAAGGTTAGTCTTAGTTAGAACACACATCTCCACCATATGTTGTTCTCCGCAATCGTGCTCTTCACATGACCTTTTGAACCATTGTTGGTTACGGTATCCTCAAAGGTTTATGACCACATGAAGGACACGCCGTTTTAATTTCACAGGCAGAAGGCATATCCATTCTCTTTGTTTGAGCTTGCATGAAGATTTGGTGACAGTATTCTTAGCACTGAGGCCAAAAAAAGCCACATCACGTTAGTCTTTTGTGGTCAAGATAAAGCGCACACAGCCCTCTTCAATAGCAGGTAATTGTGACTCTTAAAATCTCAAATTGTCATAAATTATAGCAGAGTTCTCCGACCGTATGAAACAAGAAAACAGATACACGGGCTGCTTCCTTTTCTTTTCTTTTGCAAAAAGAGATTTGTTCAAGTACACCCAACCCTGCAATTATTTCGTGATGCTTGATGACTCAATAAAGTGGCATTAGCCGATTTAAGGAGTTATCATAGAGCTATTCATGAAACATATTGGCCAATAAAAGTGACTTGGTAATGGGCATAATCTAGATTTCTGATCTGGATTTATATATATATATAATATTATATATATCTTTTTTCTTTTTTTTTTTAAAGGACAGACAGCAAGCACATAGTTCACAAACTTTTCATGGAAAAATATTTTTGTTCTAACAACGCTTCCTGTTTAAACAACACAGGCACATTCAAGAACTATTAATATTAATGATATTTTCCCCTCTTTGTCCCCTCACTCACACGTTCTCCACCCACCTAAAAACATGAGATAAAGTGGAGACTGATGAGGGCGCCTCCTCCACCAGAGCGTGCGTTACTGGGAGACTGCACACTGATTTCATGCACGCTCACTCGGACAGAAAAAAGAGCTCTGTGGAGCAGAAATGCTTCTCTTATTAGCAAAACTCATTCACCTGCACGCCACATTGACTCGCTGGCAATTCAACAATAAATCATGAGCAATGCCGATGGAGGCCCGGCAGTGCACTGCCCTCGCCTGTCACTTCAGGCACCCTGAAACATTTTGGGTTCAGTGACCTCGTTTCATCTGCCGAACTAAAAGGTCATCCAACGGGCTACGCAAGCAATATGTCTGTGGCTCATCGTCTCCCAGTGCTCCCTGAGATTGCTCATTCAATTTAGAAATACTGCACATTGGTGTAATATTTCACCGGGGATCATGGGAAGTATTTCGTGCAATTATTTCAGCAAAGAGAAAATTAAACCTCGAGCTGTTCTGGGAGTTGTCTCCTTTTTGAGTTGAGTGCAGGATTCTGGTGCGCAGACTGAAAATTGCACTGGACGAGCTGAGCGGTCAGCAACATCACGTCGTGCATAAATGAGTTGGCTAAATCCCAGCAAAGAATCTGTGTGCTACTTATCAGCCTAAACACCTTAAAGCTTTGCTAGCTGGACAATGGCTGAACATTTTGTGCTGCCGGTTGCTGAGCTTACAACAGCTTTCCCTCATTTGTAGTTTGAGAGTTTGCCCCGCAGTGAAGTGAACATGATTCTCCACTACAGTATTGGTTGACACACATTTCTCGCGGCAAGCACACATTTGTTAACTGCCCGCATTTCCTGTGCAAGTGTGCATCTCCAGAGTTGCTGACAGTGATACTTGCAGGACCGAGGCCTGGCCTACTTAAGGGGCTGCAAGGAGGAGGGCAGGCCAACTTGTCAGCAGCACTAGGTG
The DNA here is from genome assembly GCF_025434085.1 of Hippocampus zosterae. Lineage (NCBI taxonomy): Eukaryota > Metazoa > Chordata > Actinopteri > Syngnathiformes > Syngnathidae > Hippocampus > Hippocampus zosterae. Next base: position 12,684,990 of record NC_067456.1, read on the forward strand.
CTTGCTGCTTAGATAAACCTGCAGGATTAGTGGCCCAGTTAAAGTTGGGGCAAAGAGGATTAGCCTCTTCTCTTCTGAGGTGGCAAGAGATTCCCTGCATGTCCTTCAGCATTGCTGGCCGAGAGAGATGAGAGCAAGTGGTGAGGGGGGGTTGAGGGCTCCAGGTTGTGCCCCTATTGTTATCTGAGTGAGAATCACCTTTGTCGCGTCATGTTTAAAAAAAAAGAAGGAAAAGAGGAAAGGTAAGTAATAGTAATTAAAGGTGAAATGCACTGAATGGTTTCCGGCGAGTGCTTTCATTAAGAAGGCAAAAGCCGGTAATTACCGGCCAGGTGTGACAGTGAGGTCAGCCACGGGTTGGCAGAAAACTATTTAGAAGGTGTGTGCATTCTTTTAGGAATTATTCGTCATTATAAAAAATAAGAATATGGAGTGAAATATCATATTTACAGACGAGATTCGAAACGAACGCTCAACATCCTGCTCGTATCATTTCAAGTGCCACATGACAGCCCTCTGCTGCCGCCAGCAGGCGATCAGCGAGAACAGCAGAAACCCTCAAACGACAAAAGGAAACTTCACGAAATGGGAAGCTGAACCTTCATTTTATTAGATAGGGCAATTCAGTAGCTTTGAGACGTCACCATTTTTATTCAGTTAAAATAATGAATTCTTTCACTATTATCCAGCCGTTCTCTACAGTGGTTGTACTCATTAAGTCCTCATTAGGTCATCATGTCCTTTGCTTTTCTCTGTTGTCTGCAGCCAAAGTGGCTTAGTTGAGGTTGAATTCAGACTGATATCAGGAACCTGTTCTGGCCCAGCGTCGGGCCGGAGTAGGGCCAGATATGATTTTACAATGCGGCTCAGATCATCATAGATGACAGACGTGGGCCACTGCAGGACCGTCATTCATTGAGGTATGTGGGCCGAGCGTACATGCCCAGTCTGCCCCAGAGCTGGGCAAGACCAATTTTGCTGACTGGGTACTTTCAGGGAGAAACCGTTCTACCAGCTTTTACCATACTGTACTGTATTGAATTTAACAGTGTGTTACGGATACTGTAGGTCAAAGAATATACAAAATACATAAACCTCTCTCTGTTTATTGTTTTGTTTTGGGAATTTTTGTGACCACCAATTAACTGTACACAAAATATTCATCACAAGAAAGTAAACATAGTGAAATGTGACCTGTGACCTTCAGGTGTGAAGCATCAATGAAAACGAAGACTCAATCCATACCTCTTTAACTGTTCAAATGAAAGCGCAATAACTCAAATATGAATATGCATTATATGCAGCATATACACATAAGTAGGAAGCACAAAAACAAGATCTCGAACAGGGCAAGGAGCCAAATGCGGTGAATGTACTCGAGAAAATACAGGCGAGGCCCTTGCGTCGATTATGCAAATTTCCCGCAGCTGCGAGGAGCGTAATAACCCTAAGACAAACCATAACACGTGAAGCTATTGTCTACGACTTGCTTGACAACTGTAACCTTGCTCATCAGGCCCGCCCGTATTTGCAGAACAATGTCTATGTTTTGCGACAATAATGCATATATTGGGAATGAGCACAGTGCATTGTTTAGCTCCAATAAAAGATTCCGGGCTTAGCAGCAGCCTAGGCTTAAGACTAGTTTTTAAAAATATATCGTTAACACCAAACAGAAATCACTAATATAACCCTAGCAAACACTCACAATCCTGAACTAGAAAAATATTTATTGATGTGTTTTCATCCTACTGAGAATGTCTCGTTCTAGATATGAATCACTCTTTGCACTGTTAATGTCATGATTCAGTAATCATGATTCTGGAGGACTCAATTATGGGAATACAGTATTCTGACCTTGTCAAGTCCCTGAGTAAAATTTTTATGATGCGTTTTGTGACATATACAGTATTACAGCCAAAGTAGGTCATTAATATTCTTGATTTTAACCATAAATAGCGGTTTATTGGACACATTGCACATCCATTGTCCAATTTATCCATTTATAAGGGCACCTCATAATCCCTTTGGCTTTTGAGAAATAATATTTCCAATTTGGTCCCATGAATAAAAGGCACATGTGAAAATGAGTGCACACAAAACTCTTGTTGTCTTGTAACTACGATGACAGCCTTAGTCTTCTGTTGCCGTCAATGCCTGGACGTGAGGGGTTCCATCTCTATCACGAGATCGCGAGGCCGCGGACCCCGATTTAACTCCACCACTCGTGGGACCACGGTGGACCAGCGGTCTGAAGTGGGACACACAAAAAAATAACTTGCTTTCCTTTGTAATGCATCCCGGGGAAATATCAAATTATAATAAACACATGTAAAGATTAAAAGTAAAATAAATTTTTAAGAATATATTTTTTTGTTTACACTTGCCTGGCCCTGCTTCCTATTTATATTATGCCTTACACCAACTATACTGTAAGATTATAGTCTTGCAAAATATGTGTATTTAGTTTAAATTTACACTAGTCAGGAAAATCTTTAAAAAAAAAAAAATGTAATACTCTATAAGTCAAATGCTCCACGGGAAGTTGCTCATTTAGTACATTTGCTGAATGGCAGCTGCAGATTTATATATTATTTTCTGTTTGGTCTTTTTTTTCAATATTTATTTCATATTTGGGATTTTTGGGGGGAGAGGGGGTTTCCCCGCCATCACCACCCCTGTTTACCACCTGCCCTCTTATCAGCGTTTTTTTTTTGATTTTTTTTTTGGGGGGGGGATGTAGAAATAATAATTTAAAAAATAATTATTATTATCATAATAATCATCATAATAATTTTTAAATTAAATACCAGGAAAAAAAAAGTGTATGTGTTCTAGGGGAAAAATTATTTAAGTAGCCCCTCAGTGTGTGAGTGTGGCTGCAGGTGGCCAGTTGCCTAGCTATGAGACCAAAATCTCTCAACTCTTGGCACCTTCCTGGGACCTAAATGATTTATTTGATGTTAATCGTTCGTTTTTACAATGCCGTATGTTTTTTTTTTTGTAATCACTGTAAGCTAAGGTGCTTATCGTCAACATAGAAAACGCCATGTGCCTGTATTTCATGTTACTTTCAGTACGGTTTCTCAAATGATGATTTACAGTACAATAAACTAATGATAAAAGGTTGCCTGAGATGGACTAAAACACATTGTGAATAATTCAATATATCTATTATTAGAAGACGGAAATTTCAGTTGATTTTAAAAGAGTTACAAGAAGCAAATGGCACCCATTCTGTGAGAAGGCGCTTGTGCATTCATATTCATGAAGTGCAGCAAGACTCTCACCCCTCCTCAAGCCTCTGACACTTTGTTGCAGGCCGTTGGCCTGGCAGGTCTCATTCTTGCCTGGGTCCTCATTGATTATTGCCAAGTTCTGATTCCAGTGGCACCAGTTCACCTCATCCACTCTGTTGAAACATGGCATGAAGGCTTTGTAAGCTTTAGTTTTGAAACTTCCTATTTTCAGTTTGTTTATCCACAGTTTGCATTTGAGTTATCTTTTAAGTGGATTCATAATTCATATCACTGATTTGATCAGAGAGCTTTGATAACAAGGTTTTGCCCAAATCTAATGAATCAACAGCATTCGAGCCAACTGTAAATTTAGAGCATGGATATACCAATATTTTCAGCATGGATATCTCTGTTCAATAAATACAATTCCACTAAAATGTTGAGTTGAACTGAAATGAAAACGTACCTGAAGCACCATCGTCGGTCAGGTGTTCCATCCCAATTCTTGCCTACAGTAACCATCTCGCCTACTCGAAATGATTTGCGAATACAAAGTGGGAAAGAGCGTTCGATGTCCAAGATGGTGGTTGCCCACTGCAAATGGATATTATTATATAAGACCTTTTGTTTCTTTTAGTAAAATACCTGGTAATGAAACATCTGAAGACAACAAAATTGTTTCAGTAGTTTACAAAACTTTTTTTCGATAGCATCCATTTCAACATTTACATTTATTAACACTATTTTTATGATGATATGGTCTTACAATATACATAATATCTTTACCTTTATATGTTGACTGAGTGGGAGCATGTTCTGGTAACTGAGTGAGGCACGTGATGTCCATTTTAACTCATGTGTCTAGCACAAAATATGATTCCATTCAAAATGAAGGTCTAAATTTACTTCATTAACTTACAGTGAAGACCGCTGACAAATGAGTCAGAATATGACCCAAAAAAAAGGAACAAAAGAAGGTAAAAGCCAAGTTGGAGTCTATGTGAAAGCAGCTAACTGTGTGGTATTTTTAAGTTGAAGTTTTACGTTTTCCAGAGTTTTCATTGGATTCGATGTTTTTACATGAGGAAGAACCAACTAACCTGCAGCTTCCAGATCTTTTTGCTCTCCTTGGACACCTGGCCCACCGTTTCCCCCATCAAGGCGATCAACATGTTGAGCAGCAGCACAAAGGTGAGGATGATGTAAGTCACTAACAGAACGAGGAAAACTGCAGGGTACTGAGCACTGTGGATCATGTCCAGCTCTCCCATCCCGATGGTCAGTTTAAAGAGGTCCAGTAAGAAGATACTGAAGGTGTCATGGTCCCTGCACTTGGGGTACGTCGGGCAGTCTCCATCACAGTCCGTGCCCGGGGGTGGACACACAGTGAGGAGGGATACCAGAGCTACAAAGGGTTAGAATTAGTCACGCCATGTTTTCCTATGTCAAGTATGAATAAAACTACTCAACAGACATTCTCGTAAATGCCCATGTACAACCTAACGAGAATAATAATGATGATTGTGCTTTGCAATAGAAGCACGGCGTTAATTTCAAATTGTGGTCGAAAATGGCTCTAGATGGAATATGGAGGTGGTTCTAATTTAAAAGGCTGGTGATCCCGAAGAATGGACGGAAACTAAATGTGTTTGCAAAAGGGATGTTTGGAAGACTCCAACGGTTATTCTTTGAGGTTTATGCTCATCTTACCTGATGCGTAGCCAATCATGAAAAGTACGTACACCAGTAGAAACCTGAACAGGTCTTTGAAAAGAATCTGGGGATCAAATACAAACACGTCTAAGTTGCAAGGCCATTTGAGGTTTGATGACTACTTAAGTTTCTATGCGCGGTGTCCACCTTCTGTATCATGATGCTGTAGGTACCAGTGAGCTTGAGGCCTCTGGTGAAGTAAAGTGTGTTCATCCAGCCCAGGACAAGAGCAAAGACCATCACTGACACGTAAGCCTCAATGCCAGATAAGTAGAGAGCAGCTGTGACTATGATCAGTATCGAGTAGATGAAACTAAAGGACACAGGGGGCGGGGAGGAGGTGGGAGAGCGTCAAGGATAGCGCTTGCAGTGCTAAAGTCTGCCACACCGCGCAGAAACGCATTCTTGGCATATCAACAAATGTACAAAGGTGTTGAACATTGAGTGCCCTTTGTTTTAATCATGGCTTTAATTAAAGATGTAAACTTGAAAACATGGCAGGGAGGAGATAAACTAGACCATTCAATTAAGACAAAGCGGAATATGCCGCGGGTAAAGATTCACAAGATGTGAGGAAGAGTCATGTGTGGGAGGTAGTGTGAGACTTACTACAGCAGTTGAAAGGATCCATCAATAAATAATGACTTCACCCCAGGGCATTTCTTCAAGAAGAGGTCCTTAATCTGCAATGAGATGTACACACATTTCCATAAATGCAACAAGAAACACTCATTAAAGACACGAGTGAGTAAGCGGCCATTAAATATTTGATTTGAACTCACGTTGGTGAGGAGGAAGAAGATACCGGATGCTAATGTAATGACCTCTCCTGCCATCCGCAAGTAGTCGCTGGATGTTGTATAAGGGTACGGGGGCTGCAAAACAAACAGGATGATTAGCAAACTATTCAGATGCTATCCAGGAGACTAAAATATTAATATTAGGTGCACCGACATAATCTTATGAGATATAATTATATTGTACTGCATATACTGCTTTGAAAAACATGATACAATGATAATGTAAATTGGAGGTTTATCACCATTTTTGGTCGATTTTTTTTTCCCAATGCATTTCAATGGGAGTCAATTATACGCAAAATTTCACTAATCGCGGGTTGGTCTCGTTCTTATCCTTACATGCTAGTTCTAATAGCATCATTCATAATTTCTTGGCAGACATGGCATCGTTGTGCTTGCACCAGGTCTTATATTGCCCTAAACAACAATGTGAGTAGGTCACATACTGTAATTTTTGGCGGTTTTGGAATGACATGCAGGGCAAACATAGTATCTGAATAATATAAATTCTGAGTGAGTTAATTTGTGTGTGTGTGTGTGGGGAATCACAGTTCTTGCAGCTAATTTTGGTTCATTGCTCAACAGTTTTGTGCCATCCTTTAATTCTGTAGCAGCCAATTCTGGACCAAGTCTGAAAATCCGTTTAAAAACGTCTTTGGGAGTGAATGAGTTAATGGTAATTCATGTGCACAAGAGCCCTTCGCACCAGAAAAGAGAAAAATTATGTGGTAATATTTGGATTGTGCAAACCCTTACTTATTCAAAAGAAGGATGTTTTATAGACGCATTGAGAAATGAAATATTAAGATAGTATGATGTTCATTTGTTCAATTAAAAAAAGGTATATGCACATACTGCATCTTGTGGCATTTTTGTCAAACATCTGATACGGAAGCGCGTGGTCCTATACGTGGCCCCCTCAGTCGCGCTGATGAAAATTGTGGCCCCCTCAATCACTTAAGTTGCCCATCACTATAGTGTATGAGCACACCAGGTGCTAAGTCACTGGCTTTCACAGTTTCTTCTACCCACCGTTCCCTGTGTCGGGTGGTAATAAGCCACCAGGGTGAAGACAATCATGGTGAAGAGGTAGGAAATTACGTTGATGTAAAAGGTCACAGCTGCAAACTTCTGCCACTTGGCCCTCAGCAGTTCATTGATGGGCTCCACTGCCAGCATCTCATGGCGGATCTGATAAGGGCATATTGTCATCTGACTTTTTAATACACTGTACTTGAAAGAAACTCCATTACAAATAGATTGTAGATTTTTATTTTTTTTTACCTCACTGCGACTGCTGTAAACAAGGATCTCCAGCACAGATGGTTCACCTCCACATGTGTCCAATGAAGACAGATCATAGAGGGAGGAGTACACTGGTCCATAAGCCCAGTCCTTAAACTTGCGTGACAAATGACGGACATCCTCATCTTTGATCTCACGGCGGATGATGTGTTGAAAAACCTGTAAAACGAAATGAATATGATTCCGTGCATCATCGAATGTTGCTTCGTATAGAAAGTCTTCAGAAAAAAACGCTATTTTCATTTATCCGTTTTTTGACATAATTTTGCACCTCAAAGTGGCAGTTGTCAACTATTAAAAAAATAAGTAAACAAAAACGCACAAAATACCCACCCTAAATATTCCAATTGTGTTGGAATTACATTTAGGTCCGACACTGATTTGATTCTGGTGATGTTTGCCACTGACCTTCAAAAATCATATGCAATAAGGGGCAATGACACTAATGCAGTATATTAATGGTGGCAACCTAATTCACAGGTGTAAAATTAAATTTTATGTGGCCTAAGAAACGTTTGTTCTAAACTAGCTTTCCATCGTAGAAATGATGAGAAAATGCATGAGCAATTATAAATAATGACGGGGCGATAATTACTGGTGCCACATCAATTATATTTGGGACAAAAAGTGCCTCACACTCAAGCCTCATGCACGGTGCTTAAACAAATACAGTGCAGCCCGGTTTCCAACTCATCAACGCTTTTGGCAGAACATCTAATGTGTTCAATTGCTTGAATTGGCATGAAAAAACAAGAGTGAGATGAAGGCAACATTAAATGACATTTAAACACCCTTACTTTGGCTTTTCGCATGGCACCAAAGCAACGACAAATGCAAGAGTTCATGTTTTCACAGCATATCATCATATTTCTCACTGTTTAAACCGTTACTGTTGCACATGTCATCGTTGTTCATTTCCCAAAAAGACAGCAAATGTTGCACTTTCATTTAAAGACAGATAACTCAACATATGTTTATGTTTCATTGCAAATGTACAGTAAATGGTATTACCTATGTTTCACTTTATACAGCACATTAGCAATTTGTTTTGTATTTTCTGCCAATAATGTACAAATTGTAAAACAAACCGTAACCTTAACAACCTCAACAACAATGCTAAAATATGGCCCGCAGAGAAGTTTGACAAGCCCGCCTTCACCCGAATGTTAAACCTAAATCAAGCTCTATTCAGTCTACGATTGTGAGAACTGTAACTATGCTGTAATTGTTGTTTTGGGCGGCACGGTAGTCGACTAGTTAGCACGTTGGCCTCACAGTCCAGAGGTGCACGGTTCAATTCCAGCTCCGTACTCCCTGTGTGGAATTTGCATGTTCTTCCCGTGCCTGCATGGGTTTCCTCCGGGTACTCCGGTTTCTTCCCACATCACAAAAACGTGCGTCTCTGTGTGCCCTGCGATTGGCTGGCAACCGGTTCGGGGTGTCACCCGCCTACTGCCCGAAGACGACTGGGATAGGTTCCAGCACGCCTGCGACCCTTGTGAGGATAAGTGGATCAGAAAATGGATGGATAGATGGGTGGATGCTAAACACTGTAGAACCCAAGTACTGTACTTAGTTATGCATGACTGAAAATTCCAAGCACACAATTTCAAATAACAGTCCCCTGTTCATTGCATGAAGTTGAATTTGTGAAATCGTTGGGTCTTATTTCCCATCATTCTTACCCCGATCTTGCCCAGTTTGGCCGCCATCATAAGTGGAGACATGCCATCATTATTGAGCACCTTCTCCAGGCTGCAGTCTGGATAAAGTTTGGCGCTCTTGATCAGAAGCAGGTCATACATCTTTGTGAGGAAACGGGTGTTGTCCTTGGTGTTGTCCGCAATGTGCACCAGGGCGTGCAGGACTGTGTTGCCCCGGGAATCTTGGCGCCTCAGGTCGGCCTTCTTGTGGGGATTCTCGGTCAGGTAGTGCACAATGTTAGGCTGGTTGGTGCACGCGGCCAGCGAGAGAGGAAGCTCACCTGTGGGAGGCAGAGGGAAGAATTCTGAATTCTCAGGGGGGAGGACAGCAATTTGGTAGAAAAACCAGCTAATGAATACGAGAGTTAATTAGGAGCTGTTGCTAGCTTCTGTTTGTTTTTGTAAAGCATTCTAAACATGGATCAAAGATTGGTCTTTAATCCCCGCTTCGAAAACAGCACAATTAGCAGTTGCTGGAGGGAAGGTTGCAATGGGGCCAGAGTGCCAAAAGCAGCTGCGGGAAAATGAGCCGTTGCCACGGGTGACAGATTACTTTGTCACCTCAGATAGAAACGCTCCTCTTCATGGATTTGCACGGGTGCACGCTGAGTGTTAGCGTGAGTGGAAATCCCATTAGCCATCAGCCCTGCCAGGTTCCTGTTCACCTCGCCGCAAAGCTCCGCAGCAAATTACTCACACTGTGCACAGACATGCTGGGATTTGGGAATGACAACCGTAGTTTGCGCAAATAGAAATCATCTCCTCCGTGATGGGTGCGGAGTAAAATGTGCGTTTCCAATCAAAATTGTACGAGCCTTTATGTTGACTATGCAACACACAAAAAAAAAAGAAAGAAGGCGCAATCTACTGCTTCATTGATTTCGGTGTTCGATAGAAATATCTAATCAGTCATATTTTTTTCCCCCGAATCCTTACCAGAGAACATAACACATGTTGTAAATATCCCTTTTTGTTCTGCTACTATTTCTTCATCAGGTGCTTCTTATTCTGGTAAATTACATTGAAAAAAAATGGTGACCGCCCCACCACGACATAATCCTCAAATTTGAGTCCATAATGATATGTTTATTAATGAGCTCACTGTACTGAGGTTCACGGTTCAGATTTTTTTCTGAGTTCTTTCCTTGCTTGTGTGGTTTTGTTCCTGGTATTCGGAAACAAAGTATTAACACTTCATAATTATACTTGAGTAGATTTTTCATGTATTTGTATTTGAGCATTTCTTTTTGTGCTTTTTAACTTTTCTTTCTTCATTTGAAGACAATTCTTATCATTACTTTGTCACAATGGACTCAATATTTGTTTCGACCTCCACAGATTATGACGCAATATATAAATATATATTATAGATAGTGAGAGGTATGGTCAATAACTTTTGAGATCCTGATTGATTGATATCTTGTGGACTTATAGACTGTATTGTGAAAAAAAAAATCAGCACAATAGAGGTGAACCGGAGAGCATTTAACAACCATATTGGAAAAGATTCTGAGAAACAAAATATTCCCTACCATGGCTTTATTTACTGTAATTTGAATATCCATCTACTCTGAAAAAAATACAAACAAGTCAGGAATATTCTTTCAATCGTTATCATGAGCTAATTTGTCATTTTGCTCCTCAGTTCGCCACATTAGCAAAGCTATGGGAACAGTGGAACATTTTCTTTTGATAAGGTATAAAAGCTTTAGCGATGCTAGCTGGCTTTTTTATAAAAACAGTAAGTGACATGCAATGTGATTTTTCTGTTTTCTGGCGATGCGCTCGATGATGTTTTATCAAAAGAGACATTGCATCATAAATCAACAACATTACTGAGGCTGTAATCTTTCTACTTTTAAGTGAGTGAAGGGATTGAATCAGTACGTATATGAGCCACGTCAACCAACAGAGGGCAGTGTTGGGTTTTGCTGAGATCCTGCCTTCCAACACAGGATGTTAGTTTTCCACTCCAGAACACAGACACCTTTCTTCTGATGCAACTTGAACACACGCCATAACATACGCATGTGTTTGTCGAGCATTGCATGGCTGCCTTCGAGAAAAAGAAAAAAAAACTACCAGTGCCTGAATTTGCCGGTGGCGAAAAGGTGGCACTGACATTTCCCCTGCCAAGAACATGTACCGAGAAGGTATGACTCTGTGTTGGCAGCTGATTTAAATGCAGACACAGTGGAAAAGAGTGAAAGGTAAAGCTGTCGGTCCGGCACATCATTGCATTTGTGTCATTTCCTCAACACTACTCCTCATCCACAGTCTTTCATGATTTAAAGAGGTGGTTTGAGGTTTAAAAAGTCTTTGCTTTGAGACAAAGAGGCACAGTTTGAAGGAGGCAGAGGCTATTACCAAAGTAGAAGTAGCCGCCCTCGTCCCTGGGTTGGAAGAAGCGTCCTCTGGCCTGCGCGTGAACATCAGCGCCTTTCTCCACAAGTAGTTCCACATACTGCTTACAACGACGCTCGATGGCAATGTGGAGCGCCGTCTGGCCTGACAAGAACGAACCGTGCTCAAGTTATGTGCAAATTTGCCACGAGAAATGATTCACAATCACACACATTGGCCAAAAGGACATTCGAGTTGTTTCAATGCGAGTGTGAGCTATCGGCTTCAGTCAGAAGGGACTGTAGGAAAGGGGAAACCTTCGAGGCACATGTCAAACAAAGCTGAGTGAGAACTGCAAAGTGTTTCTATGGAAACCCAGCAGATTTTCAGAAGTATAGACAAGAATGAACAGTTTAATTAACCTCAAGGTGCATTTCAGCCTCTGTGCGGAGGAAATTGGGAGCACCTTAGTTCAGAATAACAAAAAACAATATAGATACACATAAATGCCAGGCAGACAAAACAAACTAAATACTAGCTCATTTCCACAGCTGTAAATAGTCACTGAGCACCTTTAAACTGTAAATACTGTACACTCCTTTTCCTCACTGCAGGACCTCGCCCACCACTCTAAACATTGGTTGCTTTGACACAGTGAAGGAAAGAGGGGGGGGGGGGGGGGGGCTCGAATTCGACCAACAAATGGGCCATAGTCATACCTCTGTAGTAGACATCCCTGAAAGGCGTGTTAATAAACTCCCTCAGGCTTCCTGTCTTCTCTGCTATGTCCACCAGCAGTGGGATGGTGTCATTCTGCCCGTTGTAGAGGTTCAACAGGGCTTTGGGAAGACATGTCTTACCAGTGGACGGCTCTAATGAGAAATGACAGTAGAATGTGCAGTGGTTATTGTTGTACAGTATCGCTAATAAATGAAGACATTTGTGCGGATGTAGAAATCCCCTTGTACTTAATTTGGAAATGTATATGGAAAATAAAAAGAGAAAGATGAAAAACTTGAGATGATATGGAGTTACGTCTTCTCTATTTTTAACCTCTTTCTAGAGGTCTAGTCTTTGAAAGTGTTTGGCAGCTCAAATAGACAACAGTTTGCTGTGATTTTTCTCTGCTCCCTGTTATAAGCATCGAGCATACACAGGAAGCTTTCCCAGGGACTGCCCGTGATAGGACAAAGTCAATGACATCAGCGCCCTTTCCCACTCACATCTATCTGGGTCAAAGAATAGCAAAGACCCAGAGGATCAGCGGGAAACAGAAAGTCAACAAGGTGGAGATTACAATGGGTTCTGCCTCACGGCAAAAGGCCCATTCTCTGCCAGCTCTGTTTAAACAATTCCTGAGAATGCTGACACTCCCAAGCCTACCTTTGAACTCCTCATCCGTCAGTCGCTTGTCATTACTTTGCAAGTACTCCAACAGACCCTCCAGGGCCTCGGGATCGCCGCGTGACACACATTCAAAGAGGCTTGAGCGGTTGAAGACTTTCATAACCTTTGGGGGGTCCTCACTTGCACCGTCTACATTGGATGTCTCTGTTTTACTATGAAGACACAGAAATGACAGGTGTCATGTATTAACTGTAAGATGCTTCAATTTAACACAGCACAAAGAGGTCATTACAGTGCTATGATGAGATACGATATACTCCAAAAGGCATGAGAGGCATTTTATTATCAATTAATCCCAAAACCTAAATCGAGGGGCTGGCAAGACCGCACAATAGCATCGCTTCATCATTCTCCATTTTATGCTGGTTGGTTACGGAAATTTCCTATTCCAGCATGACTCTTTGCCCCAGTCCACAGAAGACGGCCCATAAAGTTATGAGTTTGATGCCGTACACTTTTGTGAGTCAGATCTTCTCTCAGTTGCAACATGATTGAATTTTTACCAATTAGTCTAAGGCACATGCGTCAAACTCAAGGCCGGGGGGCCAGATTTGGCCCGCCACATCATTTTATGTGGCCCGCGAAAGCAAATCAAAGATGTCAACTTTCATGATGCTTGCTGAAATCTCTACCAAAATTTTAAATTCTCATTTGTAATCATTAAGAGTGATGCTGTAAGCATTTTCTTGTGAAACAAACCAGTCATTTCATGAACTTAAACAATAGGTGAATAGGTTATTCTTGACTTCTTTACATAGTTTCAGTCATAACGGGCCTCCAAGGGAAACTGCAACTAAAATCTGGCCCACAAAAAAATGAGTTTGACTCCCCTGATCTAAGGGATGATATGAGCAACAATTATCACAGAAAGTGGCCAATGGCACATGTTCTATTTTCACCTCAGGTCTAGTTGCTAGGTAGTGTCCTTATACTTTTGCCCATATTGTGTAGGGCTGCATGTATGAGCAAGGAGAGCGCTGGGTGGAGGCAGTTGTCTAAATATTACCTCAACGGCCAAGAAAGGCACCAACAACATACGCTCTGTTAGATTACTAAAAGGAGCCCATTTGTGTGTGTGTGTATGTGTGTGTGTGTGTGTGTTCGCACTTCTTCATGTGACGAGCATTTTCCAAATCTTTTCCCAGTTAAAAGAACTTTATCAGGTCTGTTCATGTATTTTAGTTTTAGTAAAGTGCCTTCTCACCCTCTGGGCAACTTCTTCCTGCGTCGTTTCTGGTTACTCGTGTTCCTGTAAGTGCCATAGTCAAAGAGGGAGTCCATGGGTGCTTTCTTTGGACCTGGAACAACGTTTGATTCATATATGGTGGATTCCAGTAGATCCATGGGGTTTGAAATGCCCTTCTTGAAAGCACCTTGGAACTTCATCCGCAGGTTTGGTCTCCCATCCACTGCCGCTTGGCCGGACTGAACCGTTTCCTGGGCCGAATCCTGCCCACGGTCCTGAGTAGATGGGGAGCCATCCGCGCTCTCAAACAATTCTGAGAATTCCGACAAGAACTGCCCGTCATTCCCAGCCTGATCCCCATCGTTTGGATCGAGAGAGAGGGCTGTACTGGTTGGGAGCGAGCCGACGGTGTCAGGCTTGGACAGGGCAAGGTGGCACCTTCTCAGGAGGGTCGTAGCAGAGCGACCCTGTAAAAACAACGGCCACACTTCAGAAGCTTAAGAGGGCTTTAGCTCAGAAATATATTGGACAAACTGAAAAGGATGTGAAGGAGAGTTATAAAATGTTCTTTGCCTGGAATCTTTTATGTAGATATCCTTTAGGTTACATTTTAGATGCATTCTTTGCATAGTGCCAAAGTGAAGCATCGCTTGTGCAAAACACCAATATGGACAGACAATTTGTCTCCAAGAAAAAAAAGAAAGGAACCAATGAAAGACAACAGCAATAGCACTTAAAAATGTGAAAAATAAATAAATCCATGAATTAAATACATTAAAAGAAAAAGTTGGGTGAACTCAAAATTTCAAGGCAAAGAGCTTTGATAAAAATGTAAGCTGGGCAATTCAACCAAATATTCATGAACGTGTAGTATAATGTTTTTGTATTACAAAGTTTTAGGTTTTGCTGTTCTGTAAATTGGCTTTTCTTCATTTCACAAGAAAGAAACACAGAACTAAGTATCCCTTATATTGTCCCCAAGTGTAAAGGTAAAATTAAAAAGAACTCAATAGTTAAAAAAAGTTATTTTTGGAGCAAACAACTTGCTTGTTTTGTTACGCTAACTAAGATCCAACAAATGTCAATAATTTTAATTTAAAGTTGTTTCAAGTTAAATAAATTATTTTTGGGGGGAGGGGTAATTGTTTTAGCCCCCATAATATGAGTTATGTTTTTACGGTGCATTGCGCTCATTCTCTACCTCATTCATCACTTTTATCACAACAGTGTGATAAATTCCTGTTCAAGCGAAGTGGAAATGATGTTCAAGCATGGGTTGAACCTGAAAAAACAAACACAAAAAAATAAAGAAGCGTTACTGGAAGGCCAATTATAAAAATGTATTCATGGTTTAAAAAAAACTGAGCGGCATAAAAAAAAGGGTTAGTGTATGACGTTTGAAAATTTGGAAAGCAGATGCCAAAAGCAATAAGGTGACTAGCGTCTGCTCTGTCATTGGTCAGGGGGCCTGTCATACCACCTGCACTTTCGGATGAATGACAGGTTTACTCTAACCAGCAAGTAATCTTCCATTTTCCAGCCACTGTGGGAACATAAACATTCATGTCGCTGATATGGTCTGACGAGCGTTTACAACATGCCATCCCTTAAAGCATCCTCTCAAATCCTGTGTTGGCTCATGTCAATGCAATCTTATCTAAACCGCGAAAGGTTGTGGGGCTCGAAGGGACAGCCATGACTCACACAATGGATTATCATGCCTTTACAGTTCACTTCACATTTGATAGTGAGCACACAGACAAAAAGATGCTATAACCAACCTTGATATACTTTCACGAAAGTTTAAGGAATAAGATGTTTAATGGAGTTGTGTCAGCTATGTCCGCACCAGTGTCTGATTTGACGGATCGATTAACCACGCTCACTCAAGAGATGTGGCGATGATGATTCTAAAGGCTCGTGACTGCCAGTGGCCCTAAAAGCAGTACTGTACTTTTAACCTGCATCGTTGAAATGGTGGGGTCTTTAATATAGTTTTTTATTTGTATTTTTCCCCCACAAGACCCGAAATCCCTGGAAGCACCACGGTGGAAACTGCTCAAACGCCCATTGCGACTACAGCAATGTAGAGTGGATATTCCCTCGGAAAGGTTTTGACATGAATCACAATACTGGCTCAAGTGATGTGACAAGGAAAGGGGAAAACAAACTCCATTACTATTTCTTAATGTAAATAGGTCTTCATGGAACTGAAAACATTGAGGAAAATACCGAAATTGATTTCCTGTATTAATCTACAATAAAGTTCTGATTTTAAAGGTTTGGACGTATAATTGTTGCCCCTGGTGGTAAAAAGCAGTCAACAAAAGGTGGATTTTACCTTAATCCGCTAGGCTGGTTGAATTTCTTTGCCTTATCAATTCTTCACCATTTCCACAGCTTCCACGGACCCAAAGTTGAATTTTAGTCTGTCTTCAGTTTCTGACCTTCACACTACACCTGAAACGGCCAAACCGCTGGATAAACAGCAGCAACAGAACAAACGCATGCTTCTTCGTGTGATTTGGGGTGGAGTAAAAAGTTGTCATTTACTAACTTGCCTCCCAAGGTTGGAACTGACGCGGCAGCTGAAGGTGCAGTACCGTAAATTCCCGCAAGATGGAGACTCTTGATCCTGAATAGAGAGAAACGTAAATAGAAAGTGGAAAATGAGCATAATGTAAAAAAATCTAACATATTTTTCTGTCAATTAAATACAGTACACGTTTTGATAACTTGGCACACAAGGGGGAAAACTCCATCTAATTTTATTCAATGTTGATGTCGAAGTCATTTCGAGAGATTGGAGGAGGGGGGATTGGTACTGCTTTGCCACTTTACACCTAACAGTGTCCATCTTGAGCCAAACAAAACAAGATAGCTAAAAAATTAATAAATAGTTAACTATAACTAGTAAACTATCAAATATACCACAGCATTTGTTATAAGATAATAAGATAAACAGGGCAAATGTGTAAATTGTTATTTCAGAAGTATGTATCAAACAGCTAATCCTCCGCAGTTAAGTAACCATTTTACGTTCAAAATGTTTGGTGGACCCTAAACTGGAAATTACAGATATCCGTTTTCAAATGTTAGGTGTTCTGTAAAAAAAAGTTGTCCAATAAAATACTCTAGTACAGCTACTTCAATGATCTGATTAAGAACAGTAACAAAATAACTGTTCTCCATTACGTTGCCCCATTGTTATTTCTTCATATGCACACAATTACAATATATTTCATGTTTAAAAATTTATGAACAACAAAATATTTAAAAGAAAGTGATCGCCAATAGATTAAACTGGAAGTGATTTATGCTAAATGCTTACCCACAAAAGTGAAACAGACAGAAAAACAACAAAATGTTGCACATGTGTTTATTGTCCATAGTAATACGAATGTCGTGCAAATCTATAACATGCTTTTGCAGACTGCACATTCAACCAAGTTTCAAACTACTTTAGGCTATTTGAGGCTTTTGGGATTTATTAAAATGTGTAACGGTATTTTGAAATGCTATAAAACGTCCATTTGCAGGTTATGGGTCATACTAAAGTACATAGCCGAAAACAATAGAATCCATGGAGAGTATATTTTTTGATGATAGACATGTTATATTATTCTCTATTCTGAGTGAACATGCCCACAACCAATAACACCAACAGAACATAAATTCAGGCATTGCAAGTCACATGGATAACAATACCATGTAAGTCTAAAACGAAGCACAGCAGAGAAGGGCAATGGGTTGTTTTGTGCTCAAACTCTGTCGTCAATCTCAGCATTCATTTTATTATACATCTCATAAATAGCATCGACTGTAACAGAGAAGTTGATCAGGAATTTTTTCATCTTCTCCAGACATTCCTCTTCCTTGACTTCGCGGCCTTTGGAGAGCGCCTTCAAGAAGTCCGATCTGTACGGGGCAGCAAACAGAGCCGCCTAAAACCAAACGCAAATGTCAATTCTATTCCAACATAACAGTAGTCTGCTATTCTGCTCCCAACAACACAACATTAGCAATCTAAGAAGATACAATGTGAGTTATGTTTAAATAAAAAACGGTAGCGTTATCATCATTAACTCAACGATATGGTTCTTTTTTTTGGGCGGGGAGGGGGGGGGGGTTGTAGTTTGCGGTGGAGTAGAACTGCACAGGTGTTCCTAACGTTTTGCCCCTCTCATATGTGAAAGACAACCAAAAGTTCAAATCTAAAAATGTAAAACACCTCTCAAAATGATTCAGTGCACCAGTGGTGGTATCAATCAAAATTGAACATTACTATCATTATAAAGGGTTAAAAATGTTGTAAAATGTTGTAAAAACTTCTCTATACAAGATATTGGATTTCAATAGGCTCTGCACCAGTTTAAAGCTTCCTGGTTCAAATTTCAACTCAGATCCTCCTGTGTAGAGTTTCCAAGATCTCTTATGCTTGCATATTGCTTGGGTATTTCCAGATACTTTGGCTTTCTCCCACGCTCCAAAACCACGCACACTAAGTTAAGTGAGCACTCTGAATTATCGATAGGTGTGCATGTGATAGTCAGCAAGGAAAGCCTCCAACTCACCTATAACCCTAATGTGTAGAATGTGCACATCTACTCTTACTGTTTTTAGAGCTTGTGAGTCGATATCTCAGAACTCACCCTGAAAAGCTGTTGAATCCACCAGCTATGATATCGCTTCAACGTCAATTCATATGCTTTGGTCACGTTGACTCGAATGAGATTTGGGTTATTTTCATCCTTTTCACCATCCAGCAGGCTTTGAAGGAACACTTGGATAAAGCGTAGACTCCTTGAGAGATGTAAAGAGATTAATGAGCACACACTTAATAAACTGAAGCATGACAGTATGTGTTACACACGTGATTTAAACATACAAACCTTTTCAGCCACATGAGTGCCAATGTGGCTCCAACTTTGGGCCATTGTGTTCCATACATTTCCTTTTCGACCTCCAAAATCTGTTGGAGGGTCCTGAAGCGTCCTGGGTTGGTGTCATAGATAGCCTTGACTTTCTAAACATTTGAACACAAATACACGGTATTTTGTTTTGCATGTTACGATCTTCTGCATGGATTCCAGCGAGTCTATTTCTGCTTCCACAATGTCAAATGCTGTGCACATCTAGTATGCTGACTTTAAAGGGAATAAGAGTAGTAGTCAGCCTTGTTCATGCCCAAATGCCCATTTCTTACTGCACTCGTCTGTGAAAATACGAAGTATACCACATAACAAAAAGTCCACCCACATGCACAATTAGATTGTGCTGTGTGCTAGACACAAAAATAGATCTCTATATCTTAGGCTGGCATAGTGGTATCTGTGTCATAGTATCGGAGCATGACAACAGAGGCACAGTATCTGCTAAAAATGCCGATACCAGTCACAATACAGGATACTGTTATTGACTTGCACGGATGTGCTTTTTGTTACCGCTCGCGGTACTTTAGTGACTGAAGCGCATCAGCAAATTTGCCATACTTGACCACGTATATTCTTTCATCTGAAGCAGAAAAGTCAGCAAAACTAAATTTGACTTACCAGTATTTTTACTTGTACTTACTGTAATATTCGCTAATATGTCAGACTTGAGGGGTGCAAAGATGGTCGGGCCAAGACAGTCTGCAGACAGATTGTATCCAAAACTTTAGAGAACTCAACTTTTCAAATTCATTTTCAATTCATGCAAGATTTTCCAAAAGTGAAGAAAGATTTACCACAGGTGATTAACCTTAGAACCCACACCAGAATGGGCCAGCTATAGTGTCTCTTTTCATAGACCCATTAGTACAGTAGTATCATTCGTTGTTCTTGAATTAGGCTACTAGACGAGTGGAGTGTTTGGTGCCAGGAAAGTGAACAATGAGAATGTGGACCCACGTAGGGCTCGCTCGACTCACGGGACTCTTTCAGGCCTTGTCAGTCATTCCTTCCTGCTCATGAGGGCATGTCGTGTTTGGGAAATACAGAAGAATTTTACTTAACTTTCCAGAGATCTCAGCAAGGCCCACATTAATTTTGCAAATGTGCTTTACATGTTTTTTATTAAAGCAAAGAAATCCACCAAAAAGTAGAATTTGCCCCAAATGCCTCAACCTTTAGCAGGAACCCTAATCTCTGCCATATCTCAAATCAAATGAAAAAATACCAGACAAAAGTACCAGACAGTGCCAGTCACAACCTCATTTCATGGCTGAGTGGGCCAGTAATGGGTCATGGCCAAAAGATTTCTGGGTCATCAAAAACAATGAGGTACAAGAAGAAAAGTGTTCAATATTGACATCAGATTTTGTTCCTCTAAAAGGTTTCACGTAGCACTTTCCATACACAACCTTTGGCATATTAATACAGAATGAAGTGGCACAAAGATGCCCTGCGCCCATGAATGGGCAAGCGGAACTCAATACCATACGAATCATTTTCACAACTTCAAATCCAGGGCAGGGAATTAAATTATGCATGATAAAACAATTGGAGACAGCTTGATGAAGGGAAATGTGATCCAATAATTTATTGTTTGAGGGAAAATAAACAACTGTTTCATTGTAACCACTGGACAAAGCAAGCAATGAGGCCGTTTTCTGAATTCCAAACAGTCATAAGCACCTAAATGCAAAAGTACTTTTTAACGTTGCATAGTCACAGTTAACACTCCGTCTAGTCCCGTACCTAAAAATCATAAACACAATAAATGATATCTCTAATTTTAGGCACAGACTCAACATTATATCAAATGATACCACTTCTACTAACATGATAACATACTTACCAATGAATGGTGGAAGGTAGGTTGCAGCCT
The DNA here is from genome assembly GCF_025434085.1 of Hippocampus zosterae. Lineage (NCBI taxonomy): Eukaryota > Metazoa > Chordata > Actinopteri > Syngnathiformes > Syngnathidae > Hippocampus > Hippocampus zosterae. The sequence goes on from NC_067456.1 coordinate 12,705,496, forward strand.
CTAAAAAAGGTCTGGTTTCCACTTGTCTGTCAGCTGGCAATGGTCTGAACTGGTGCTCCAATAGCAGAGCCATGGTGTCTCGCCTGCACAGTCGCTTGTCCACTCAGAGGTGAAGGTAACAGACTGATAGACTTAGAGTGACCATGAGACTGGGTGACGCAAACACGCTCTCTCACACACACACGCACGCACACACACAATCGATTTATACATACAATATACACATTTTATTGGTGTGCTGATTTAAAAAAAGGGGAAACCCGGGATCAAGTGTTGCTAAAGCTTGACCATTCAGAATTACAAATTCCTTGTAAAAGTCTAACTTTAGCAAGTATGTCAGACTGACAGCCGTGATTAGAATTTTAATTCACTGTAATTGACCATGAGTTGTTTATATCACTTATCCTCATTACAACGTAGACAGGTGAGCTGGACCTGAGTGGGAAACTGGGTATGCCCTTCATTTGTTCCTGCAAAAAAGAAACTAAGTTGAATGAAGTCAACATGCTTGTGATTTCTGCGTAAAGTGAAAAAAATTCCCTTTTTTTTTTGCTAAAATGAAAAAACATTAGGTGAACCGGTGGTCGACATGTTAAGGCGTCGGCCTCAGAGTGCAGTGCTGTAGCGTTCGATTCCGGCTCCGGCCTTCCTGTGTGAAGTTTGCATGTTCTTCCCGCGCCTGCGTGTGTTTTCTCTAGGTACAGTACTCCGGTTTCCTCCCACTTTCAAAAACATGCAAGTTTGATGGAACCCTCTAAATTGTCCCTAGGTGTGAGTGTGAGCACACATAGTTGTTCGTCTATGTGTTCCCTGCGGTTGGCTGAAAGCCAATTCAGGGTGTACCCCGCCAACTGCCCGAAGACAGCAAGGGTGCCCGGGTACGTGTGAGTGACTCGAGGGAATGCAGTACATATGCGTTTGGTTTTTACGTCATTAAGTGTAATACCACACCCATTACAATAGGAGGCAGCAGAAGCACTGTCACTGTCACACTGTGTGAGTGTTCGCGGTATAGTTTTTTATAGTTTCCCCCATCGAGCACAATTTAAGAAACATGGGCAAATATGTAACAGGGATGAAAAGAAAGGCAGACATAGGTGTTAATACAATGTCAACAAATATAGTCTTTGTTTAAATGCCATCTATATTTCTTGCTTTTGGTTGTCCCGAGACTGTTAATAAGGCTGCAATGTTGTGCAGAGGTGTATATTACACCAATTTTAGAGACGAATGATGGGCTGGGGGAGGGGAGCGATAATTAGCCCTTCTCTCAATTTATATATTTTATTATTTACCGGACACCCGAAAAGCCAATCGTTATTTTACACGTTTTGGACTCTCCGACTGTCCGTACCAGCCTAGGAGCGAGTAACCAGGAAGTGGAACTACAATCTAACGGCGGTAAGCACGGATGACTCCGGTATAACGCCCGTTTTGAATATGTTTGCGTTTTATTGCAAAACTGTGGTTGAAGTGAACTCAAGAGAAAATACATATCACCTGGCTTTTTTGGAGCCAAATGTTTAAGAGAAGATATATTCAGTGTGTTTTGTTAATTGTGTGCTACGCTAACGGTTGTCTGTTGGATGCGTTTGCAAGCAAAACAGAAACTACGTCACGTCGATTGAGCTAGGAAAGAGTTACCTATTTTTCGTTAAGTCAGTGTGTCTTTGCAGGTACATGGCTTTGCCGACCCTCTCCACATATGTGCCCTATCGGCAAAGGGCGCTTGGCATACAGCTGGCCTGGAAGAGGGAGCAGCAATGTCGGAGGCGGGAGCAGTTGGCCCTCAATGCTAAGTATTTTAGGGACCAGAGTGTCCGCACCCATTTCCACACCGAGTGGACCTCCCGGCACTCGTTCGAGCAGAGGTAGACAGCACACAACAAATGTCATTACTTGCATTGCATTGTTTGAAATGTGTATGAAGGAGCCTCCAGAATCAGAATCAGAATCAGAATCATCTTTATTGGCCAAGTATGTAGAACACACAAGGAATTTGTCTCCGGTATAACACGCTGCACTAGTATCATCGTAAACAACAAAATCATTGAACCATTTTAGAGTATACCAGTAGTTTTGTAATACCATTTTGTGGTGCAAGAAGAGTGACTATGTCAGTGACTGTTTAAGGAGTTAATGGCTAGAGGGAAGAAGCTGTTTAAGTGTCTACTGGATTTGGTACGCATAGATCTGTAGCGTCTGCCTGAGGGGAGTGGCTGAAAAAGGTGGTGGGCAGGGTGCGGGGGATCCAGGAGGATTTTCCGTGCCCTTGTCTTGATTCTTGCAGTGTGCAAGTCCTCAAGAGCGGGTAGGGCGATGCCAACGATTTTTTCTGCCGTCCTAACTGTCCGTTGAAGTCGGATTTTGTCCTTTTTTGTGGCGGCCCCAAACCAAACCGTGATGGAAGAACACAGGATTGATTCGATGACTGCCGTGTAGAACTGTCGTAGCACCTCCTGTGGCAAGCCATGCTTCCTCAGCAGCCTCAGGAAGTACATTCGCTGCCGGGCCCTTTTCAGGATGGAGATGGTGTTGACTTCCCACTTCATGTCCTGGGAGACTGTGATTCCCAGGAACTTGAAGGTCTCGACGGTTGACACAGGGCAGTTGGATAGTGTGAGGGGCAACTGAGGAGAAGAATGTTTCCTGAAGTCCACGATCATCTCTACAGTCTTGAGCGTGTTCAGCCCGAGGTTGTGTCGGCCGCACCAGAGCTCCAGCTGCTCCACTTGTTGGCGGTACGCAGACTCGTCGCCGTCTTTGATGAGACCGATGACCGTGGTGTCGTCTGCGAACTTTATGAGTTTGACAGCTGGATCTGTTGAGGTGCAATCGTTTGTGTAGAGAGAGAAGAGCAGTGGCGAGAGGACACATCCCTGTGGGGCTCCAGTGCTGGTGGTGCGTATTGATGATGTTGTTGCTCCCAGTCTCACCTGTTGTGTCCGTTCCGTCAGGAAGCTGAGGATCCACTGGCAGATCGCAGGAGACACACCGAGGTGGAGTAGTTTGGGGGTGAGGAGTTCCGGGATGATGGTGTTGAACGCAGAGCTGAAATCCACAAACAGAATCCTTGCGTAGGTCCCTGTGCTGTCGAGGTGCTTGAGGATGTAGTGCAGACCTATGTTGACTGCGTCTTCCACAGACCTGTTTGCCCGGTAGGCAAACTGGAGAGGGTCCAGCAGGGGTCCAGTGACGTTCTTTAGGTGGTTCAGCACAAGGCGTTCAAAGGACTTCATGACCACAGACGTCAGGGCGACAGGCCTATAGTCGTTCAGTTCCGATGTTGCCGATTTCTTGGGAACTGGGATGATGGTAGACTGTTTGAAGCAGGATGGGACCTCACACAGCTCCAGGGATCTGTTGAAGATCTGTGTGAAGACCGGAGCCAGCTGGTCAGCGCAGACTTTCAGGCAGGAGGGGGACACTTTGTCGGGCCCCGGAGCTTTCTTGATCTTTTGCTGCTTGAAGAGCCGTCTCACGTCCTGTTCGTGGATCTGTAGTGGAGAAAAAGAGGGTGGGGGGGTAGGTAGAGTGGTTTCTGGTAGAGGTGGGTGTGTGTGGGAAATGGGGGTGTCCTTTTCAAATCGGCAGAAAAACATGTTTAGTTCATCAGCAAGACCCTTATTGTTCACTGTTTGGGGGGATGGCATTCTATAGTTAGTGATTGCTTTCAGGCCATTCCATACAGATGCAGAGTCGTTAGCAGAGAACTGGTTTTTCAGCCTCTCTGCATAGCTTCTCTTTGCGATGTTAATTTCCTTCGTCAATTGGTTTCGGGCATGTTTGTACAGTGCCCAATCTCCACTTCTAAATGCGGCCTCTTTCTCTTTCCTGAGTTGCCTGAGTTTGGGAGTAAACCATGGCTTGTTATTGTTAAACGAGCGGAAGGACTTCGTTGGTACACACATGTCCTCACAGAAACTGATGTATGATGTTACAGTGTCTGTGTATTCATCCAGTGTGCCCGTTGAAGTTTCAAAGACGCCCCAATCAGTGCAGTCTAAGCATTCTTGTAGAGCTAGCTTTGCTTCATCTGTCCATTTTTTCACAGTCTTAACAACCGGTTTAACACATTTGAGTTTCTGTCTGTATGTAGGTATTAAGTGGATTAAATTGTGGTCAGAAAGACCCAATGCTGCACGGGCGACCGATCGGTATGCATTTTTGATTGTTGTATAGCAGTGGTCTAGAATGTTGCCTTCTCTGGTGAAACAGTCGATGTGCTGCTTATATCTGGGAAGTTCACGGTTAAGATGTGCTCTATTAAAATCGCCCAAAATGATCAGGGGTGACTCTGGGTATTTTAGCTCGAGTTTGTTTACTTGTTCGGCTAGCGTTTGTATCGCCGTGTTAGCGTTAGCTTGTGGCGCAATGTAAACACCGACTAGTAAAAAGGAGGTGAACTCACGTGGCGAGTAGAATGGCTTGCAGTTTAAAGACAGCGACTCCAGGTCCGGGCTGCAGTGTGCGTCGAGCTTCGTGACATCAGTGCACCATTCTTCGTTGATATAGAAGCAAATCCCACCACCTTTCGATTTCCCTGATAGCTCCGTGTCGCGGTCGGCTCGGAGAAGGCGGAAGCCGGGTAGATGTAGCGCGGGATCTGGATGGCGGTCACTGAGCCAGGTTTCAGTGAAGCAGAGCGCAGCAGAACGTGCAAATGTTTTGTTGGTCTTTGTGAGGAGAAGAAGTTCATCCATCTTGTTTGGCAGAGATCGTAGATTAGCAAGATGGATCGATGGGAGCGGGGTTCGAAATCCACGCTGCCGGAGCTTGACGAGCACGCCGGCTCGCTTCCCCCTCCGGCGGCGTTTCCATGCTGCGTACAGCGCAGCCGCTCCGCTCGCGATTAGCTCCGAAAAACCCTGTGGATTTTCGTGTACTGGTGAAAAAAGACCGAGCGTAGACTCCCCAATGAGCAGCAACTTTTCCCTCGTGTAAGTAAGCCGCTCAGGGTCGCCAAAAACAAACGAAAGTGACAAAAACAGGGATAATACTAGGGAGCGTGTGACCGAGGCTGCCATACCTGTCGGCGCCTGATGACGACCACCGCCCACAGACCCCCACCACCAATTTAAAACAGTTTGCTGGTGTCTGAAAACATGTCTGTGGCGTGCTTTTGTCAAAATTAAAAATACTTAGAAACATTTGTAGGGCATGTTTCTTGCCATAGTCGTTTTAAGGGCTGATCTGTCTAAACTTTTGTGTCAGCCTTCATCCCACCCTACGTACTGCTGAGCCAAATGGTGAGTCCGGTTTTCGTTAGATTGACAACGACTGAGTTAAGAACCTGCTGGCTCCTTCATGCAGCAGTCGTCTCTTCCGCTGTGCTCAGTGAATTTTTACGCGGCCATCTGGTTGCTTATAGTAAGTAACTGGAGTGTGGAAAACCAGCCAACAAAATATTGCCAAACCCAAACACTCTCTTCTCCCCTGCCCTAACAACAACTTCACTTCAAGTAAGTTGACCCCATGGGTTCTCCAAGGTTAAACAACACATGAAGCAGAGGATTTTCAAACTATATTGATATGGTTGAGAATCAAGATTTGGCAGAAGCTAACACTGATTGATTAACAAAAGAACTACGGTAGGTTTGTACTCAAGAGTTTTCTAGCTACCCCATCTTCCTCCAACATTCCAAAAACATGTTTCTTTGGGAAAAGTGTTGATATGATTGTCGAGATGATGCATTAATCATCCAGGGTGTTCTTCACCTTTTGGACTATGTCAAAACTGTGTATCTTATCCATGTTTTGCAAGCACGGAAGTCTGGGGCAAATATGTATGTCTGTGCTTTGCCAGCATGGCCGCATATTGTAGACAGAAGCTGGAGGATGACAAAGCAAACAGTCTGGAAAACCGCAGGATGCGACTCAAGCACATGCTTGAGGAGGAGCAAAAGCAACTGGACAAAGAGCTGGATCTTTTGCTACCTCACAGGGGTGTAATGGTGAAAAAAGCAGATGCGCAGCATTTAAGAGACGAGAGAAGAAAAAAGGTAGATGAAGTCAATTGTTAGAAGCATATTTCCTTTCTGCCTGTGTGTTATGCTCATTATTGTTCTTGTATTGTACCCTTAGCTAGCACAGGAACTGCTCAAGGAGCACCGTAAAAGATACAACCCTGAATTGCAACAGGTAGCCAACTCAATTTTTAAACGATTTAAAAGGGGGGTTTAAACGATCTAATTAATTGCCTCGGAGCAAAAGAAATCGGAAAATGATTTTGCCTCAAGCTGTGATAAACAATGCTGTCTTTATTTAGTAAATGATAAACCCGTTTGCCGGTTTTGTTCAAAGATCTATTCTGTCCATGGGCTGAAGTTCTTCTCTGCTTTCAATTTGTTCATAGGCTGAAACGGCCTCACAGCAACATCACATTGTCAACCCATTGCAACTACTAATATCTGAAAAGAAACAGGTAGGATTGCCAGCAAAAGTTGTCGTTACATAATTTTTCTTGTGTCATTGGTGAGCTCAGTTTTCAGTTTCAAATATTCTGACCTCTGTTCTCCGAACATAATTTGTAGTTGAATGTTTAATTTCTTCAAACATGCAGCAAGAAGTGGAGGCGCAGGAGATGTGTCGCTTTCAGAACGAATGTGAGATGACCCGAAGAAAAGACCTTGAGAAGATCAAACGGGCTGAGCAAAATGGTAACCTTGAAGAGCATGAGAAAGCACAGAAACTTCACCAAAAAATGGAAGAACTGAGACTGATGGAAGAAGAGGTACTGCAAAATCAACAAAAGTAGATGTTTAGGGAAAAAAATCGTATGGTTAAAGTTCAAATCGTTTATTTTCCTGTCCAAGGCAACTCATTTAAAGAAGGAAGAAGAAGCTTTTCAGGTCAAGTTATGGGAGGTGGACAAGATGGAGGTCGAGAGGAGAAAATTTGAGGAAAGGCGCAAGAAAGCTGAAATGCGGTAAGGAAAGTGCTTTTCGGTACATTGGCATTCAGGCTGGTGGCAGACTTTGACTATTTCTTCAATTAGGCATTTCCTGGTCCGACAATATAGAGCTCAGCTTAGGAGGCGAGCCCAGCTGGTGCAGGAAGAGCTGGTGAGTCTTTAAGTAGTCGCTTATCGAAGAAATATATGTGGTCAACAATTTGCTCAACTATGCGAACACTGGTGAAAGCTGCAATGGTCAGGAAAAATGAATAAGGAGATGTATCTGATGTGTGACTTCAAAAGTGTCGCTGTGTATATCTTTGTACCCTCCAGGAGTCTGACCATAAAATCCTGGCAGCCTTTCTTAAAGGAGAGCAAGAGAAGGTTAGCAAGGAGGGGGCGCGAAGAGAAAGGGCCTTTGCTGATGCCGCCTGGATGAATCGTGTGATTGAAGAGCAGCTTGAGCTGGAGAGAGAGCGGGCGGCCGAGTTGGACTTCATACACAGGTGAGCAACAGGTTTCACCAGGCTCTCCAAAAGAGACTTTGCTTGTGTTTCGAAATCACTCTCTCCACTACTTCGTGCTCTGTCATGAGTCGACGCCCATTTTTAGTGCTGTTTGAATGCGTAGCGAGTGTGCTATTCCCTACATAGTGCAGTCATTGTATCACACAATGGAACGAAAAGCAGTGAGCGATAATTATCTCTAAAATCAAATACATTCCATGATGCATTCTGCTGATACAGAAAAAAAGATCTTCTGTTCCTGGGGTATTGTTTAATTTTTCAAATGAATGTCATGTTGCCAAATTTTCTTGAAGTTGAGCACCAAAGATGGACATAAAATGCTTTGTTTGCATGACTTTTAAAACGATGTAATGTCATAACATATTTGCTCAATACTTAATTCAGAAATCCACCAGCTGATGTTGAGGCAGCATATATACTGTGTATGTGTGTATAAAAAAAATACGAATAAAAAATCTTCAAAAAAAAACACCTCTCAGTATTCACAATGCATTTTCCACATTTTAACGTGCCTTCCAATTCAGGGACGAAGCGCAGCGCTTATGGGAGAAACGAGAAGCAACATGGGAACGAGAGAGAAAAGCCAGACAACTACTCATGCATGAGGTGCACTTAATTCTTACAAAGCAAATTTGATGTCACAATCTCTGAGGGCCATTGAAAAACATTACACAAGTCACAAAAGGCTAAATGAGCATTCTTGTGTTTGCCTTGTGAAAAAGGTGCTTGTGGGAAGACGGCAGCAGCTGGAGCTGAAAATGCGGAAAAATCGCGAGGCGCAATTAGAGTCCCTGAGGAGGCGAGAAGAACTGATCCAGGAGCTTGAGCTGGAGAAGGAGCTCAGACGCCAAGAGAGGGAAGAAGAGCAGCGCCGTAAAAAAGAGCAGGTGCAAAGACATTGGCGCTCAGGATTTGGATCGCTGCGTTAGAATTATGACTGATCAGGCCATCGAACGAAGATACCTTGTGCACATTTTTTGACAATGTAATGCAGTCGTGGCGTGTGCATCATGCAGGAGGAGGAGGAGCAGCTCCAAGAACAGTGGGAGGAGCAGTGCAGGATAGACGATCTTCAAGAGGAGCTGGATGCTCACTTCATCCATGAGGGGGCGATAAAGCAGGGGATAATCAATAACGCATACCCGTCAAAGGTAAACTCAACATTCGGTGAACATGCTCTGGCTGGAAACTTTCAACTCTTAAATGTAAAGACCAACTAACCCCCCCCCCCCCCCCCCCTCCATTTCAGGTATACAGTAAACCTCGAGTAGTGTGGACATGAGCAACATCAAAACATTATTTATTCTTTTTTAAAATCATGGTCATTGCCTGTGTGCCATCTTTGTCACGTCAAACGTGTTCAAGAGTATATTTTATATTCAACGTGTAGAATGAATTTCAATAAATACATTCTTCCATAAATTCAATGTTGTCTATGAAACAAACTCTTTCGAAGGTGCATTTTAAATAAATTAAGTTTATTTAAAAAATATTTTTTTCAAAATGCAACTCAAACAGCTGCTTCATATACAGTACAGTAATTCCCTGCACTCACTCCATTCAGTAACATTAAATTGTGCTAAACAACCAGGAAACATGACATGGACAGCTCGATCTGATAGTGTTGCACAACACAACACAGATCAGAGCACAACACACGTGAACTTACACATTGTTTTTAGCTCTAGTTGTAACGATGCCAACACTGTAGCGGCACACAGACTGCGTCATAGTGCAGAGAAGAAACCTTTTCTTAATGGTGGACCACATGAACGTCGAAGGCATTCCCAGATTTTGTGAATGCGACAGCCGCACTGCTGACAGGCTACACAGACGGACGGGTACATCGGGGACATCAGCTTTTCCACTCCACAAACCTTTGCACTGCAAAGCTGCACAACTACAGTATGTGTAAATTAGAACTGAAAGGAAGCAACAAAAACATGAGCCCAACAATGCACAATTGGGGGGGGATTGTTCCTTTTGCGCTTAAGTGTTTTTTTTTTTTGGTTGGTTGGTTTTGTTTTTAATTTTACATGCCTGGCTTGCGCACTTTTTAGGGGTGGGGATTCTCCCATCCAGACTTCTGACACACCTCCCATGTGAAAATGTGTGCACAACCACCAAAGAAGCATGATTCGGTGAATTCTGATGGTCGCTCTTAATTTACACATCTTGAAATTTTTGCAAGATGTGAATTCCATAGAGATCCATTTGGAAAATTTCGTCGTGGATCCGGAAGTTATACTGATTGTCACAGGGATGGCACTACATGGGCGTTTCTATAGCCTCGTCACAAATCTATGTCATCCAGTTATACTCCTCCAGCATTTTATTTGATATTCTAAAATATATCGCTTATTTTCTCAGCAGCCCTAATTATCGGCCAATGGGAGAATCCAGGCAGCAGACCTAAAAGGTGTGCAGCAAATCTGACACATGGGGAGAATATGCATACGCATATGCGAATATCCTTAATGAGGGACCATTTAAAGTGTAATGCGTTATTGGATGGATTTCCGAGTACTGTGCTTCATCCTATTGGCTTAAGAGGATTTAAACCTTAAGTTCAATTGTGCCATTACGGGTGCAGTAAAGCTCAGAGAAGGTAAACAGTCCCATCTGTACCAAATTGACCCAAAAAAAAAATAATTTAAATAAATGAAGGCATGCATACATCACAAAGATGAAAACAAAACCAGAATAAACTAAATATAAACCAAAGTGTGCCGCCACCCTGTCAGTTGGTGTTCTCCTTAGTGGTGATGGTGACAAGCTGTTTGGCCGCCTTGGCGATATCATAAGCACATTGGATGACCTGCTGGGTGACTAGCTGCATGTCCGGTCCTGGGCAGCCTTCTGGTGGCACCGCCTTCCTGCATTCGCTCTGAAGCCTACACGCACTGGAAGTCAACAAGCGCAGAGAGCTTCTCACAGTTTCGGAGCGCGGCCTCTGTGGAGAGAAGTGAAAACGGGCACCAAGGCGGCATATGTCATTGTTTTCTTGTCTTTTCATTTATATCGTGATAGTTTTGAACAGTTTTCTTACCTTTGGAAAGAGTGCAGCCATTTCTGTCACAGCCACATGTATTCTTTCTGAGCAGGGTATGAAGCTGTGGGAGATCAAAATGCTCAATTATACGCCAGTTATCAAGTCACAACACTGTGCAGTCAAAAGTCGAAATCCAGACTGTAAATCCATGCTCAACATTTCAGGCAATATGGTGCAGATTTTGGAGTTACATAAAAAACTGTTTCCGACATATTCACTAAAAAACACAAAAACAAAATGGATAACATTTGTCATTAGAGAGTTCCTTTGTCGTAAAGATGTTAAGAGAAACAACGATAAAAACAATATCAAGGTTATAAGTGAACTCGACTGAGCTTTGACTTGGACCTCACAAAATTGGAATATCATGGAAAATGTATTTTAGTTGTTTAATTCAAAAAGTAAAGCGCATACTGTATATTCTAGAGAATCTTGGCGTACAGAGTGAAATATTTCATGGTTTTAGTTTTTAACCATTTCGAGGACTTAAGTTTAGAGCTAGCTAAGACCTCAAATTTACCACGTCAATAAATAAATAATATTACTGACATTTGTCCAAAAATGGATTTCTGCAAAATACTTTTAACCTGTATCAATGTCACCTTTCGAATCAAACTTTTCTCGGATATTCTTATTGAGATGCACCTGCAAAAGCATCTGAACATGTTAAATGGTTTTCCCATGCAAACCTTTTCCACTAAACAGGCAAATAGCTCAGTTTCCAATGATTTTTTTTACCCTTGGAACCAGAGCATCATAGTCCAAATCCCACAGCAGATGGACACAAATTGTAACCAGTTGGTGGCAGGACGCCAGCCTCAGCCTGGCTACTCTCAGGGTGACCTTGAGAGTAGCCATTTCTGAACCAGTTCGCTTCAGAAATTCGGAAAATGCAAAGCATCAGACCCGAATTAAACTCGGTTCAACATGACATTCTAGATTTGTCTTAACCATTTAATGCCTGACCCATCAAGGAATAGCAAGAAAAATCAGATTTTTGGGAACTGAGATGTTCATTAACCCTTACAACAAAATCCACAAAAATATTTTTGCCATAGTTTTAGATATTTGTTATAACACATTTATAAGCATTATGTAGATTACATCAAAAACTGAAAATTTGGGGAAAATCATATTTTAAACCTGCAGTATCAAATTTGATGCAGATGATTTAATGTACTATAAAGAATGAGTTACATAATGAAACTGCATGTATAAAATATGATACGAATGGCATTATATGGTTTCAAATTTGTTGGGTTGTCTTTGTGTGATATTAAAACTGCTTTGATGAATTGAAACCTTTAAGTGTGATAACTATGCAAACAGCACAGCAATCAGAAAGACGAGAAATTCTTTTTCACGGCACTCTTAAGTGTAAGAAGTTATGTTAGGGATATGCATACCAACATATAACGAACAAACTCATGCCGATGAAAACCGAACCGTCAAATCAAACACTTATAGTGGCAGATGGTAAGAAATATTGTTTGTGGGTAATAATTCATTAGTGGGTAAGAGAGGGAAGAAAGAGCGGAGGCGGAGGAAGATCAAACTGTGCCTGGGAGGCAGGGACAGAGGCCAGAGTACCAGGATGAGAGTTCGGGGGATCGCAGGCTGAGTGGATGAAGGGGGACGGGGGGCTTCTCAGCCCAGGGCACCAGAGTGCTGAAACATCCCAAACTGTGCCTGAGGCGGCGCACGCCTTCGCGCTCGCACGGTCTGCTGTCAGGCACGAGGCCCGAGGTCGCCGAGTGCGAGGAGAGGAGTGAAGATGGCAGACAAGTCAACAAAACGGAAGGCGACAGGAGAACGACAGATGCAAGAGGTTTGGATTGATGTCCGGTGGAAACTGAACAAAAACCTCGGCGGATCTTTCTGACCTGTCATGTTTGTTATCCTGAGCTGCTCGCAAGAGCTCCTGAATATTCTTGGTGATCTGCTCGGTTTTGCGGATGACGTCCTCGGTGCTGGGAAGCGTCGCGTCCGACTCCACCTCTGCGTCATCCAGCTCAGGGATGGAGCTGCCCTCCCCAAGCCGGCCACTGTTCCTCAGCCTCCCTCTCCTGCACATACTGCAACGGGAACGCAACTTTCGGGCTTGCACTCAACGTCTTATTAACGGAGGCAAAACATTTTGACAATCTTACCCGGAATCGTCCACCTCAGAGTCGATGAATGCATTGTCATAATCGCTTTCAGGCATGCTGCTCTGCTTCTCTAATTTGGAGGCCTGCAGGGGAAGCGATTGATGGCGCACGTCATTGAGAATATAAACTAGAAACATCTGTGGTGAAAACACACAGTGAGTGATCCTACATACTCACCCCACTAAGGAATTAAAAATAATAAGAATTGCAATGATTGTTTATAAGTGTTGCCAGCAAGAGTGTGCTCAAATCACAACTGTGATTAAAACAAATAAAAGCTAGTGCAGAAGACGTCTGAAACTAGCTCATAAAGCTGGAAAGGAAGAGTGCACAATGTCAAAGCCATTTCCCTGATTACCGTGAGTACAGTTAGATTGTTTAGTCTGCATGAAGTAATCGCAATCGCTGACACCAATGGAAAACCATTATTGGGGAGGGGGGGGGGGTGGTTGGAGGGGCAATGCTGCATCTTTTACCAATTAGGTTTGCACTTTGCCAGAAGAAATAAGACTGAAATCCTTGTCTAGAGACAGCAATGATTACATGAGATGACATACTGTGAAACAAAGGCTTGTTTTTCTAGCGAAGAGAGCTCACGACCAGGATGAGAAAGTCCAGATGGCTTCATAAAATAACCATCGAAAGAAAACGGGAAAATAAGCACAGACGATTAAACCTCAGAGATACTATTTCTCCCTGACTTTGTAGTAGGAATACATGCGCAGCACAAACGCAGACTCTGGATAACGGCCAAATATGAAATTACACCAGATATGTTTAGACGCAAGCCACAAAATCCTGGATCATCACTTCGAAATCGGATCCAGGCAGATCATGCTGGTTTACAGCGCAAAGTGGTTTTGCGTTGTTGGAGACAGCAGCACCATGACTTGGCACTGAAGCTACAAAAAAGAAAAAAATATTCATCGGTATTCACCACTAATCGATTTGTAGAAGGTGGATCGTATTACAAAGTGGTGAGCTTATATTTTTCAGTCTTGATGGATGTGGTCATACACTGTCCAAAAACAAAAAAACAACTGGAGTTATTTTGGGCTAAAACAGTCATTTAACCCTTTCGGGGACAGCGGTTACTACAGTGGACAGCTTATTGTGTTATCAGGTTACAGGGTGCATGAAAGGGTCAAGATGAAACTTGAAAATATAAATGAGTGACATTTCGGGCAACAACGCTAGTTAGCACAACAACTCAAGCAAGTTGTTTGCTTCAAAACAATTTGGCGAGTTGTTTTCACTTCTCTCTTTAAATTGGAGGGCAATTGAAAGGACAGTTTGGTCAACCAACTTATGACTTTGCTGATAATGCAAAAAAGTGTTTTCAATGCAAAAAAGCCCATTTTCACACTTCTTGACGGTGTACAGGTAATCCGTTGACAATGCCACATACCTTATTATTCTTGTCATGTGCAATGGTGTAGAATTATGGTTTTTTTTTTTTAATATTTGGGTAAAAACATGTTTCAGTTGTCAGTGCTTTTAATACGTAAAATTGGGTACAAGGTTACATTGGGTGGGTTTACCCACAGGAATGTTGTGGCAAGTGAGTGTATGCAACATTTTCGGCAAATTCAGCAGATGTTTGTCACATATTGCGACATATTTTCTGTATTCACCACAATTCCAAATAAATGTCTTTTTTTTCTTCCTTGACCATTGTGAGTGACGCTGATGAAGGCATGCGTTTGATGATGAGGTGGCTCATGCAAATTGGCAGGCAGGAAGCAACGATCGATAAAAGAGTGAGGCAGAAGGAAGGTGATGAAAGCACCCAGTGGACTTGCTGCGTCCCGCAAGGTGAGCCCGCCCCCCGCGCGAGGAAGTACTTAACCTTTAGATTATTTTCATCCTTGGACCAGGACAGGGTGGATGGAAATGAGAGGAGGGATGAAGTTGTGGTCATAAAAGGGCCCTTTTCCTTCTAAAGACGTGATCCAAATCACATTTTAGGGAGACAAAAGTTCTTGGTTAAATGGTAAAAACTAAAAAGCTGTCAATTATTTCTAATTCAAGCAATCAAAAGGATTTGACTTGGTTTGAGGTGTAATTTAAAGAATCTTATTTAAGTAAAGGGAAGAAAACCCTTAATGAAAAAAAAACCCTCAAGCGGTTTTAATAAAAAATAAACATACAGAGCTTTTCCTTGTTACGGAGCACATATTACTTTAAAAGTTTTGAAATCACCTCTGGAAGAGAAAGTATCTTCATTTGAATCAAACGGGAAAAAAGGCTGATGAGTTTGTCATGCAGTACAAAAACACAGTCTTTGTATGGTTGTTTTAATGCTTCATCAACATAAAAGACAGTACAAAAGTGAAAATTAAATCACGATAACACCATCTGCAAGCAAGTACAAAATAATGGAATGTCTAAACAAAAAATAGACAACAGGCACCCCAGCAAACAACACGTGTACTTTGTATGTTGGTAACGGCCTTGTTGCCTTATCAGTACCGAACAAGATGAGGTGTGAGAGGATGCAATTGTGATTTTAGAGAAGCCCACAATGAAAAGAAAAGGAAATGGGAATGGAAGACACGGAGAGGTGAAATGGGCCCAGTAGAGAGGAAAAAGCGAAGGGATGCAGGGAACAGGTTTTACTTACATGAGGTGGGAAGGGATGCAGGGTGGGAATAGCCTCTTCTGGGTAAGGACTTTCCCCTTTAGGGAGATAAGGCTTCAGGCCCGAGCCGGTCTCGTACATACTCATGGGCCGACTTGCCCGAGCTGATTGCCGGCGTTTCAGGGCTGAAGGAGCGGAGGGGTCGGGATAGTCTGACGTGCTGGGGATCTGATAGATATTGGCTGTGACCTGCCGTCTAAGAGAGGTGTTCTCACTTTGCAGAGATTGCAGCTGGAAGAGACGGTCAGCAACACACTAAGACGTGCTTCTCAGAAAAGCAAGCCGTCATCCACTTCACGTCACGGGAGGATCGTTTTTCTTTTAAAGCTTTACGAGGAGAGAAGCCAGTGATAAGCAAGCAAAGGACTGACTGCGCAGGCGCCAGTGGAATCAGAGGTGCCGTCAAAGATCATGCGTTAACAGCAATGGAGTTTAAGGAATGGACTAAAGAAAGAGGTTTTCTTGGCACTGATGTTCACGATTATATCATAGTGCAGCACTACGTTCGTACCAGACTGGATATGGATTCATGTTGAAGATTGGAAGAAAAATCTATTGATCACATGATATAAGGACCACAACACTATCATGTTTGCCGGATCGAAATATTCCTTTTAGTATTCCTATAATACTGTGCTGTGAGAAGACTACACGGAATATTTACTGGACAAATGAGAATGACCTACAGTATATCACATTGATGGAAATAAACTACAATTTCTGTCCAAACAGTAAAAAGTAATCTTTTTTTGTAGACCAAGTAAAACCTAGGTCCCAAATGGATCATGTTTGCTTAAATTACATTTTTTTAAATGATACGTCTATATTTTCTATGAAACATTTGGAAAACAAATTCCATCTGTGCGAAATGTTCAAAAACATAACTAAGAGCACATAACAACGTGATGAAGCAAGGCACACACACACATACAAATCACATTAGTCATTATCGCCTATGTAGAGAATTCAAACAAACATGCATTTTCAAACATTCTTGTTAGTAAGTTGACAACATTCGTAAAGAATAAAGACTTGTCAATTGTGAAATGAACTGGAGTGATTTCCTCCTCTTCGGATGACTACAAGTGAGCATGCTGGCCGGCAAGAGAGGGAGGGTGGCGCAGAAGGGTGTCACAGCAGCCTTCCTGTTCACGTAGTCACGCAGGGCTTAATTACATGGCACAGGTTGGTCCGCTGTGGCCCCCCCCCTCACACACGCACATATCCTCACCCTGACTCAGTCCTGGCCCTCGGTGAGGTTAGTGATCTTATTGTTGGAGCCCGGCGGATACCTTTTTCTGCATCAGTCGCAGCTCATCGCTCAGGTTGCTGTTGGCTTTCAGGAGATGCTGAATTTTGGCCTCGGAGGCCGAGAGAGCGTTTTTCACTTCAAGGTACTCCTGCATGGTGATCGGGCCATCAGAGAGGTCAGAGTCGAGGCTCTGTGGGGATCGGAATAAGCATCCATTGTTGGGATGGTGCACACGAATATCTCATTAAAGGCGTTCATGGTTTCACTGTGAGAAAGTAGAAGCGCTTCACCTTGGTCCTATCTCCTTTACTTGAAGGAAGCTCTTGGTCTGTATCCTCATCGGACGCTACACTATCGTAGTCGGGCTGATCATTATCCTGGCTGTCACTGTACGGCCTGCCAGACATGTTCTTCAAGATGAGTTCCACATTATCTGTAATTTAAAAGACACAAATTGCAATTAGGTCTTCTGTGCTCAAGGTTTTGTGTACAAAAAAAAAAAGCTCTGCTCATCCCAGTAGAGGTTGGAACAGTAAGCCCAGATCTGACTTTGCATGTAGGCCAGCTTGTAAATAACGTGACACCGTAGCAGAATGACGTAGTGTTACCCGGCAATCTACTGTCGTCAACAGAAGAGGAATGTGACACGGTAAACAACAATGTGGCACCGGTACATCCAACGTTTTGTGTACTTTCTTTTTGGCATATGGATTTTAATTACAAGAAGACGACGAGACTTGTTTGGAGAACATTGTTGTTTTCCTGATCCTTACATGGAAGTGATGATTCTGTCAATAAATAAAATAGATATCGAATTCAGCTTGGCGGCTGGTGCTATAGTACAGATGGTTGTTTTGGTACCCATTCACAATTTCTAACCAGCCAAAATAAAGAAGTAGGAGGTGAACTATGGAGTATGGTCAAAATAGGGATTTAACTACTCACCTTTGGAGTTGGCTGCTGAATTCCCTTGCTGTCGCCTCCTTGCATCACTCAGGATGTCAATCACAAGAGTTGCAAATTCGTGTGCGTTGAATCGAGCAAGTTTCTGGCGTCCCTGAAAGAAAAAAAAAACACCAACAACAAAAAACAACTCAGCATTATGTGGTCAGTCTGGGAAGTAAGAAAGAATGCTAACGATGCTAACTTGCCTGGTTCCTTGTGGATGAATACTCTGGATTGACAGGAAGGAAAGGCACCACAGTTGTCTCCGTCACGAGGGCGCTGTGATTCTGTGTTGCTAGCCACACTTCAAGAGAGTGTGACAAACCAAATCAATTCAGTGTGGGTTTTATTATTATCGGTGTGAATAGAAACAGTTCAGAAAAAAAAGTCAGCGCAGACCCCCCCCACCCCTCTCCATGATAAAATTAAGTATGACGCATTAAGGAAGTGAAGATTTTACACATATTGGGCGTATTTCCCTCCGCATGAGTGTCCTCGCTCATGACTGTGACCACCACAACACCAACAGCAATCTTGAAAACAATCTACACATTTGTCAGGCTTGCTGCCGCCCGCCACCATCCCCCCTGCCCCAAATAAATACATCTCTGTTTTGCCATCACTTCAGAGTGATTTTCTCCTATTATTGTAAGAGTATGTAGTCAGTGAAAAATATCAAGTTGTTTTTGAGTAAAGCAAGTAACTCTTCGTTTTACTGTATGTTACTTTTTTATCCAACAGGCTCTGCAGAAACCGTTACCTGCATCGGTCTCTCGTCTGTCAACCTCATCATACACATCCATGGCCAGCTCTTCAAATAAATGATTACTTAGCTGCAAAAGAGTAACAACATTGGATGTGGAAAGGGACTAAGTGAAAAATATTGTCAAGTGCGCCATCACTTACTGACTGTAGCTTCTTCTTTGCTGCCTTGGCCAGTTCCGATAGATCTAAACTGCTAAAGTGAAATAATATTCATCAAAATGCTGCCGAAACCTAAGGGCGAGCATTCATCTGCATGCCATTTGATCATACTTACATGTTCCTAATCCATCAACAGAACGCATAAGAAAAAAACGAACAGCATCATTTAAATGAAGACATATTTGCGCTAGTTCTAGGACAAGAATAAAGGCTAAGTGAGTTTCGTGTGACATATTTGGAGGTGCTTCGCTTCCTTAGACGCAGACAGTCGATGTTTCAGCAAGTCTCAACAAGCCACTTCAAAGACGAGACAAATCCTAGCTGGTGAAAAAGCCTCGCTTTGCAGTTTCAAGTCAAGTTAAAACCACTCAGGAAGAAAAGATGACATTTACTAGCTTACCTGTCAGCCATTTGAGGAACGATGAAGTGCTGCCCGGTTTTATGATCTTAAAGGAACAAGAATAATGTTGCGCACTTCTCAAACTCAAAAGTAGGAAAGTCACATACAGTACATGCTCGACAAATCAGCAACGAAAACTGCAAGTGTCAGACGTAAGAAAACATCCGTTTCCTGAAAGTATCTTTTGGTGTTTAATTCCTGCATGACTCTTAGTTCTGACATCAGTTTAATTTAAATCAAAATTATTATTCGCTAGCACCGTCCAAAAATCACTCACTGGCGTTCAAGGCTTGCTGACAATAATGTCTACATTTTAAAATCAATGCCAAACTTATACATTAGCTCTCTCGTGCCTCTAAAGTTCAAAAACATAAAACTTGTGCATTCAAATTAGCATCTGGGAAGGTTCCACAGCGGATGGAGAGCCACATTTGTAACATCGCCCAAAAAAAAAAAAGAACAATATTTTCTATTTTTTACTCTATATGCATCATTTTCACATCACTTTAATTTGAATGTTAGCGAGTCACAGAAATTGTAGCACACCTGGTTTTCTCCCACACAGGTAGAAGGCCAACCGATCCGTTAGCTCATACTGAATCTCCACCAGTCTATCTGCCAGGTCGTGGTGGCCCGCCTCCCTAAGATGACACGCATTCAAACCCTAGTGGAACCAACATGACTTGCTTGCGCGTAATAATGGCGTGACTAACCTCGCAAAATCAATGGGAGTTTTGCCGTTGCTATCAGGGGCTCCAGGATCTGCCCCATAAACAGTTAACAGTTCAGCCTGAGAGACTTGTCCTGCCTTTGCTGCCACATGCAAGGGAGTGTTTCCCTTTTCCTTGAAGACAGAGAATGTGTTCGACTCAGCAAAACTCAGCATGAATAGGAATTTAAATGAGTTAATATTTGGATAACATACAGTGACTGTTGATTAAAAATGGGGGCATTTTACGTTATTTTTGTTTCGCTGACCAAGTTGCGGATGACAAGGGAATGACGACAGCCTCAAACTAAGGCGCGTTGGGAAGCTATTGGAGGTTACATCTAAATTGGAGGGAACCTTACTGGGTGAAAAAAGTTTGCTTGAGCTCCCAGAGAGAGCAACCGCAAACAGGTCTCAAGATTTCCGGTGCGAACGCTTGAGTGAAGTTGCTAGAATAAAGAAGAAAATAAATGAGACTTCCAATGACCTGATGTCATATTTTTCTTGTGAGCAGCAGCAGTATCTCTCCTCACCTTACTCAGATCCTTGGCTGTTGAGCTGTCATCCTCCCGACAAGGCATTCGGTGGACAAATGCCAACATTTGATATTTGGCTTTGATGAATTCTGACTTGTTGGGGCTATGAGGAACACATGAAATGAAACAGCTCACAGAGAGACGAGTAAGGAGCCATGAACGTCATGCAGGGAACACGTTAATAAGTTTCAAATCAGAACAACTCACTGTAATTTGTCCTGGGGGTTGGCCTTGCGTTTTCCACTCATCACAGATGCCGGGTCCAGAAGGGAGTGCTCCCAAATTGAATTAGCGCCATTGCTGTACAACATCTGAACCATCTTGATGAAATGAAAAACAAACACGGAAAATTTTGCTCCGGTGATTCAGAAGAATGTTGTAACACTTTCTAATTCCGGCCAAAAGCAATGAACTTGTATGCATACTACCAGTCAAATGTTTGGACCCTTTCTCATGCTATTGAATTAGAACCTGCAAACTTTTGACCGGTTGCGTAAAAATGTGCAATCATTGATTTATGCAAGTTCACACAAAACAACAAAACAAATGAGTAATCCCAAGTTGTGCTGTTATACTACATGTTATACTACATATACTACAAATGGCTCAACACAAGAGGAAATAAAATAACTGGAAGCGTAAAAAGATTTACTTGTAGCTGTGTAGGAGGCCATGGCGTGTGCGTCAGGTGACGGACTTGTGAGCTGTGTCTGCCCAGACTTCGATGAACACTGCAGCACTCATCACAAATCAACACCCCTCTGTTCACCGAGGCCCAGCGGGGTTCTGTGAGGAAGGGAACAGACTACTTACTGGCTGTTAACTGTTACTATGTGAGATATAAAATAAAGACATCCGCTCCAAACAAGTACCAAATGGTGTTGTTTTTTTTATTAGAATTGTAATGCAGATCACTAACGAAAACAAGCACAATGACATATTTAAACCCCCCTCATCCTATTTGCTCAGACTCTTCCCCGAAATGTCCAACAGATTTCTTCAGTTTTTCATTGGTAAGGTCTCCACAGGTTGGACTCTTCTTTCAACCACCACATTTGACCCCTCTGTTCCTATTCCATATTCAGCTGTGTTAAATTTTTTTGAAGCTTTGTCCTTGACATTTTTAGAGGATGTGGTTCGCCAGACTAAGTCATATGGATCCCTTTGTGATTCGGTTTCTCTGCATTTCTTTAAGGGGATTCTCCCGAGTATTGGTGCATTTGTCTTGGCCATTATCAACAGCAGTCTGTTTTCTGGTATAGTTCCCCATATTTGTGGGGCAACCCTTGCTCAAGAAACCTGGCCTTGATCAAGATGTTCTGTCAAATTTTAGGCACATTTTCAAGCTGGCTTTCATTTC
The DNA here is from genome assembly GCF_025434085.1 of Hippocampus zosterae. Lineage (NCBI taxonomy): Eukaryota > Metazoa > Chordata > Actinopteri > Syngnathiformes > Syngnathidae > Hippocampus > Hippocampus zosterae. The sequence continues at coordinate 12,726,887 of NC_067456.1, forward strand.
AAATATTCTGGAAAAAGCGGTGCACATGCAATTACATTTTTTCTTGGATGAACATAACGTCTTGGAGGTCTTCCAGTCAGGTTTCATGACGATGCATAGCACAGAGTCAGCCCTGTTACGAGTTTTTAATGGCAACCAAATGACACTGGTGACTATGTGTGTCTGGTTTTATGACATTCTTGCTTGGCTCTCGACGAAGGCGGACGCTTTTGCTTTCTGCTCCTGTCCACCACACCCACCCCCACCCTTCCCTGCTCGCCACTCAGTCCATGTGCTGTCTTTGTCTGACTTTTCCTAGCCTCCTGTTGTATTTACATCCTAAAAACAAGCTCGTCCCCCACCATCACCCCCTCCCGCATACATTCCCTTGTTTTACTGTCTTCCTTGTTTATGTCTTGTGACTTGTTGTAACTGTCATATGCTTGTGCAGGAGTTTTTTGCCTCACTCAAATTATCCTCAAAATGAGGGTAGTTCGTGCGTGGGGTTTTTTTCTCCCCCTCTCGCTCCCTTGTGGTTTCTTTCTCACTTTCGGGTTGAGTGAACGCTGGCGCGTTTTGGCTGCCGCTGCTCAACCCGTATTGTTTTGTGTTTTTTGTTGTTGTAAAGTGTCCTTGGGTGTCTTGAAAGGAGCTTATAAATAAAATGTATTATTATTATTATTATTATTATTTAACTGCAGCATTTAATACAGTGGATGACAGTATTCTGTTGGCTTGTTTGTAGGACCTAGTGGACATTGGCGGTAGCGTCCCTGAGTGGTTTAGATCCTATTTAGCTGACAAAACCTTTTGTCACCTTTTGTTAAGGTGAGAAGCTCAGTCATCCGGGAGGGGCTCAGAGTCGAGCCGCTTCTCCTCCACATCGAGAGGAGCCAGATGAGGTGGCTTGGGCATCTGATTCGGATGCCTCCTGAGCGCCTCCCCGGTGAGGTGTTCCGGTCATGTCCCACCGGGAAGAGACCCCGAGGAAGACCCAGGACACGCTGGAGAGACTATGTCACCCAGCTTGCCTGGGAACGACTCGGGATCCCCCGGGGAGAGCTGGAAGAAGTAGCTAGGGAGAGGGAAGTTTGGGCATCCCTGCTAAAGCTGTTGCCCCCGCGACCCGGCCCCGGATAAGCGGTAGATGATGGATGGATGGATGGATGAACCTTTTGTCTTAGCCTTGGTTGCTCTGAGTCACAAACTGCCCCACTGCTGTGTGGTGTTCCACAGGGCTCAATTCTGGGGCTTTGGCTGTTCTCACTTTGGGTTCCATCTTAAGGAAACATGGTACAGTATTCCCTTCCACTGCTAGGCAGATTACTGTCAGATCTATGTTTCGCTGAACAAAAAATACACTATTAGAAGTACCGAGAACTAAGCGATGGCTCATTGCTTGTCCCTCTCTTTGGAATGACGTACCACTGAACGTTCTGCAAGCCCCCTCATTGCCCATCTTCAAAATTCACCTTAAAACTCATTTTCATTCCTTGGTTTTGACTCAGCATGAGAGTTATCTGCGGTCATTTAGTGAAAACACATTCAATTTTTTACTATTCTTATATGTGGTGGGCATATATAAATTAACAAAAAATGTTAGTTATGTCAAATTAATTGACATTGGATAATTTCCCACAGCACGCCTGACGATCTCTCACGGAACACTAATGTGCCACGGCACAATGGTTGGGGGTCACTATACTCTAGTTCAGTGGTCCTCAACTAGAAATGCTGTCGGTCCACTTTTTTTTTTTTAAAGACCTAGGTCCGGTCCCATGCACAACGGTCATGGGGACCAGGGCAATATGCCCATTCAGTATGGTCAAGCTAAGCTTATACAAATCAACACTCCTCACAACCAACCAATAATGGGGTGCATGAAAATAATTATTCACTTTGCCAGTCTGCAAATAATGAGAAGTATTGTGTTGAGGCAGAGGAACTCTTTTATTTTGTTAAGTTGTGCCTGCTTAATAATAGAAATAGCCCTTTTAGGTAAATAAGACATTTTTACTTTAACTTTGTTAAACAGTGGTTGTCTTTTTTCCCTTAATTTAACAAAAGCAAAACTAAATACTCAATTTACCAAAATAAATAATAAACATGAAAACAAAAATATTATTTTCATTTGTACAATTCCCCTTTTCACATCCCCTCCGAAATCACTGAAAAATATATCAGAAGAGGAGTTAAGAACCATTTTAAATACGGACACAAGGGAGTACAGGAATGTGCAGTGCTGTTCTTCCACTAACGGTGAATGCAATGTCTGAGGCATGCAAATATTATTTGAGGACGCCATTGTGATGTTCATTTACCATGTTGCGGTGTTCTGCTGTTAAACAGCTGCAAAGATCCCCAGGTAGACGGGAGCAAAACTGCACACGATCGAAACCTCCCGCGATTCGTCCTGTCTAATTGTCTGTGTGCGGCTCTCCCGTGCTGAAGCTGCGAGCACACTGTGGCGTTGCGCATGCATCTGTTTCCTGACACAATATATCCATTTTGAATGCATGACCCTAATGTATTGGCACACCTTAAGTTCAGAGGAGCCAATCAGCGCATCGTTATCACCGACATGCCCTGCTCAGCCTGCTCGTCTCCAGTTCGTCAAACATTATACGCACAGTTGCACTGCTGCGTCCTCTGCAATACATCTGTTCGTGCACGCAAATAATACAACGGATAATTTTAACAAGCGATCGCGGTGATGCACAGATTATAGTCCAAAAATAGAAAATGTACAGTATAACGTAAAAATCACTTTATAATTTATTATTTTATACAATTTGCCGAGGGTCCGGGCAGAGGAGGTCGGCGGGCCGAACAGAGGAGGTCGGCGGTCCGGTCGTGGATCGCGGTCCGCCAGTTGAGGAAGCGGCTCTATTAGAATGTTACCTTCCTATCATAAGGAACAGAGAGTGGAGGGCTTGTCATGCAGATACAGATTTCGACATCATATACATAACCTGTATGTATGTATCATAACTGTACTGCAGAGCGCCGATGCGTATTTGGAACAGAGAGTCGCCGCTTGGAATCCAAATGGATTTCCATGAGACAGGAGAAGTGAACCAATCTCTTTTTTCGTCAATGGATGCTACAGCTTCGTGTTTGCTTTCAAAACTTAGCTTGTAGCAGACGTGTGCACATTTTGAGCGTGACGTCTCTGCTCCACTGGTGAGAGGACACTTTGACTCTCTCCTCTTTCATCTCAAACTGCTTCAAACAACAAAGCGTGTGACGGAAAAGTGGTTAGGACTGCACGACTGTCCGTGTTTTAGGTTATGTGTTGTGTTTATTTATTTGACTTTATGTTAACTGTTTTGTTAAGCGCTTTGTTCCAGCTGCCGCTGTTGTGAAAGCGCTATATAAATCAGCATGTATTGTATTGTATTGTACTGTAAGTGATCAATTATGTGATATTGATTGTTGACTGACATTGACAGTGGGGGTTAGATTTAAGAGTCACTATCCAAAAAAACAACCATCATGACCTGCATAATTATAAGTGGGTGTAATTCACAATTAATACTGTGAATTCGGCCGGCCCTCCACTACAGGCAACAAAACGTAAGCCACATGAGTGGCTGATGCTGCACCAGGACAACTGCTGAAATATAGTGGAAACATCTGTAGGGGTTACTCGTCACATTCATGCCGTCTGGTTGTAGTTTAAAGAGTCCCATCCAAACTACTGTTCAAGACCGCTCCGCTGGTGGGCCTCCTTCACGCTTTCCTCAAACAAGTGCTGCTAAATTTAATACCAGATCTTGAAAATCTAAAAATATTCACAGCCAACAACTGGTCACAGTTGCAAGGGAGGGGCAAGTAAAACCAGCTGCTGTAGAGACCTTAAAGCATAAGAATATCAGGATGAGTGGAAAAGGGGGGTCTAAAGCTTGAGGAATCAAATACATTTTCAATTTTAATAATTTGTGCTTCTGTGTGTTTTAATGTATAGTTCTTTTCGGGTAACCCCTTCAGAAAAAGATTTCCGAACTGAAAACACTCAGTCAATTCATTCAGCATCCTGTCTGGCTTCCTGTGCTTGCTGAAAAACATCACGTCACTACTACAGAAAAGGGGTTTTCACACAGAATGAAATTGTTAATAGTCTGGACTCCAAATTCTGTAGATCTTTGATTGTAAATACTTTGCTGCATTTATTTTCATAACGAATTAAGGAAAACATTAATACCTGACGGTTTCCCCTATTTAATTGAGTCATACCATTGATCTTTAGTAAAACTTCGTACGTTCGCATGGGATCTACAGTCTAGGAAGCAAGAAACAAAATAAAACAAAAAGGGGGATGATTATTACATGAATTCACAAATATGAGTCAATGTTCTATGGTAATATTATTTTCAAAAACTGGTTCGTCTTGATGTCAACATAGCCACAGACGGAAATTGAACAAGAACTGACCGCTTGAGGTCAAATAGCATCCTCCCCTGGGAACTCGGATATATGTCAACAACACTAAACTTGTCACACGCTGCATTTAACAGTAAAGTAGACAGTAGCGTGGCTGGGCCGAGCACTAATAATCCGATTAGAATGAGAAGCACGGGGTGTGATACTAGTGGACCGAGTGTCAGGAAACCACACGTCGCTCAGCGTTTCGAGAACAGATACGAGCTTATGCTGACCGTTCGATTATAAGGTTCACTTACCTGGGACGCAACAGTCTGCACACAACTCCGTGTTCCTCATGCGTTTGGACATCCTAAACAGCGGAAATGCTGGCAGAAATTAGCTCAGTATCTTGGAAGTACGCACGCTGATCATTGATGACTCCCTGGAGATGCCTTCCGTGTTAGCTAAAAGCTACCCAATTAAAGGATACCCCAAACACCGAGACGCTTCGTCCGATTGAGGCTGTTTGGAAAACCATTATAAAGCCATTCTCCTTCAGCACTGAATGCCGAGTCACTTAAAGTTAGCTGACTTAGCACCTGGTCCGTCGACAACAGTACGCCCGCTTAATGGGACGCGTTGCGGTCTGTGGTAGACAGACAGCAGCAACACCACAGCGAGCTTCAGTCCGCCTACGGACAATTATGAACCCTCCCTCGTGTCTGTCAGGATACCCTTTAAATCATGTAAATATGCTGTTTTCAGTATAGTTCATATTTTTTTGTCCAATATCATGCTTGTTCTACTTTGCATTTAAAAAAGAGGGGCTTTATTCAGTTTTGTTGAGTTTGTTGTGACGCACATAGCCTGGCATACACAGTTGAGGGAAAAAATAGTTTCACAGCTCGCTCCTTTGTGGGTTTCAATCGAGATTTTAGTGGCGATGCTAGTAAGATCAGACGCAAGATGGTACTGCTAGCACCACGTCCCTTTCCTGGTTGAATGAGGTCAACATTCGTGTGCCTGTGCCAGTGTTTCGTTTACATTTTGTTTGTAAAATGACAAACATCCTAAATGAATGACTTTACGTGGTAAGAGACAGGCTGATTACAGGTAAAGGTTATAAATGGCGTGATAGTTGTATGGCACGATTAACAATGAAATAATCAATTTTGATTATCCCACTAAATGCAGCGGGCGATCCTATTTTAGGCATCATTCGCCTGCGCTGTTTTTTTTATTTTAGTTTTCTTTTTTATATGACACAATCACATTTAAAATGAACATACGATTTATAGGGACATATTTTCCAGATGTATAACTATGTACAGCTATAACAAGTGACGTTTTGTCATTATGTCCCTTTATAAAATATTCTCACACCCCCATATTAATACGTTCAATGGACGTGTCCTGCTGGAACTGACCATTTGAGTTTTAGTGGACAAAACATTTAACGTTGTTGCACCTTTACTGCAATGCTAATGCAACGATAAGAAATGAGCACATATTTCTAATCTTAAATATATTTGTCCGTGTGTAATTTTCTCCAATTTTTGTGTGAACCGACTTGGGTTCTAGGATTGCTACCCCTGCCACTGTTATGGAATCTTCCTGCCACTTCCTTGTTCGAACTTTTGTTTTGGGGAAGGCTTGGGCAAAAGTTTAGTGAGGCTGCTACTATGATTTGATTTTCCGAAAATGTCAGCGCCATGACCCATAATATTTGTAGAAGTTGGCTGGTTGAAGGCATAGCTATCATTGTAGTCGTGTCCAGAAGAAGCTCGCGAACGTTGCTATAGTGTTCCACATAGAGAACAAGAACATGTCCGCAGCTAATGTTAGCGAAGACATTCGGATGGAGTTCCCACTGCACTCTTCAGTTTGGGAGAATAATTACAGGAAGCTGGAGCAGCAAATTACACTACTGCAAGTTAGTACAGCAGCTTTGTATCCCAAAATGCAAAGTAATATTTGTTAGCCCACGTAGCTAGGAAACTGCTACGGGGAAATAGTGGGCCGCCTTGTTTGACAGATCCTGCTCATTGCCACACGTTTGACGTTCATATCGACGTGATTTGGTTTCTGTTGACTCCTTTCAATTTTTTTTCCACAGGTACCATCTTAAATTAGTCATCTACGTCTCATTTAAACACGTACAATCACCGGTCACAAATAGCTATACCCGCTCAATCAATTCACTTTAAACGACCAATGATCAGTTTTGATTGACACTGCCAAATACGTTTAGCCTTTTACACTGTTTATACATGAGCTTATAGTTTGTAAATTGCTACATTAGCACAATTGTGTTTTAAATAATTTGGTTTGTTTAACGCAAGAGGAGAAAAGTGCAGTAGTATAATGTTGCGTTTTTATGTAGATTCAATGTGTGCTATAAACTATAAACTTTATTTCTACATCTGATTTTTTTAGAACCTTTAGACTAAAAAAATCAAATATACACATTTAAATGTTTTTACTTTCATTGCTCTTATTTAGTGTGTAGACGTGAAAAGTATAACCTGTTAACTTCTAATAAAAAAGTTAAATTTTAAAACATCTCTTCTATCACCGGCAAACAATAAAATGTTGCAAAAAGTATATGCTAAAACATTGATCTCGCCCCAATTTACTCAGAGATTTATTCGATCGGTGTGAAATGTCGGTTTGTTTAGTTGAACACAAGGATTTTGTTGTAGCGACTTCCCATCATCCCAACAGATTTCAAACACGAACTCATAAGCATCGTCTTTATGAATCAATAAAAAGGTGTTCTAATTCCATGAGCTCAAAACATAATTTTGTGTCATGATGGGAATAGTTGAGGGCATTTGAAGTTCTTTTAAAGTATTGAACTACTGTGCGAATTTTAACAGTAATGTGTTCATTGTAAAGTACTATGAAGTATGCATTAATTGTGTCATTAAGAAGAGTTATGCATGTTCTTTTGGAATTTCCCAGAATGACATAGAGACTGTGGATCCGAGAGGTCGGACACCTTTGCACCTGGCTGTGTCACTCGGACACTTGGAGTCAGTGAGAGTCCTCCTGAGACATGGAGCTCAAGTTACTAAAGAAAATGCCAATAATTGGACAGGTTAGCATTCAACCGCTCCATCCACTGCTGTTTCCCCGAAAGTGTCTCACCGCTTTACGTTTCTTTGGCGTTTCTGCCAGTTGTAACGCTTTTTATCGACCGGTAAATATTTGATTTTGTCTATCTAGTGCTGCAGGAAGCCATCAGCACGGGAGATCCAGAGATGGTTCAGTTAGTTCTGCAACGGAGGGACTACCTGAAAGCATCCACCGCTTTGGAAGGAGTACCGGAGCTTTTGTCAAAGATCCGAGAGGTTTAACTTGCAAACTTTTTTTCCCTCCTCATTTTCCGCGACATTTCATTTGATTTATAAAACAAACCTGTTGCTTTATTTCTGTCTTTCATCCACAGTCACCAGACTTCTATATGGAAATGAAGTGGGAGTTCACCAGCTGGAGTAAGTTCTGTGTGAAAATAGTGTATGTCTTATTTTTCTTTGCACGGTGACTGTCAGGGCTGTAAAAACATTGTTGTGCTGAATTTAAAAATATACACATCAACACAAAGGCTATTCAGGTTATACTGGACTAACTACATTATTTAAAATGACTCATAATATTTCCACATCCCTTAGTTGTTTTTTTTGTATTTTTAAACAATGATTTTTCTTATACACTGTTGCTTCACAGTCCCTCTTGTGTCCCGGGTATGCCCAAGTGATGTGTGTCGAATTTGGAAAAGTGCAGCGAGCCTTCGCGTGGACGCCACCCTTCTCGGCTTCGAGAACATGACTTGGATCAGAGGGCGAAGGAGCTACCTTTTCAGAGGGGATGGTGTGTGTGTCGCGACCAAAAAATGAAGAGAGTGCCGTTGTCCGATAAAGTGCAACTCAACGAGCTCCTCGACAGATTCGTGCGCAGAGTTGATGGAGGTGAACCATGACGAGCAAGTGGTGGACACGGAGCGTTTCATCATATCGCAAGAGATGGAGGATGTCACTCTTGAGTCAATGCAGCCAGCGGAACAAGAAGTGGCCAAAAGGTTGACCACGCCAATCGTCAACACCTACTTGGACACCAAGGACATTGCTTTTGAGAGGCAAGGATCTCATTCCATTCGCATATTGGCTTCTTCGCAGCTTGCGCTCTGTGATTGCACTCAACTCCACTTGAGCGGGATTTTTTCCAGTTTTACTGCTCTGAGAGAGTATTTAAACGGAAGCATGGTTACAATTTCAGGAAATCCTTTACCTTATAGCTTTTCATCACCTGTAGTGAATCCTCACTGACAACACATGGTGCACATTATCTTTTAATGACATGTTTTTTCTTTTTCTTTTTTTGGGATAGGAACAAGGCTGGGATTTGGGGCTGGAGGACAGACAAAACCGAAGTCGTCAACGGATTTGAAACAAAGGTTCAAAGAACTGGTCTTTTATCAATGAAAAAAAACAACAATGCTAAAATGCATGTAATTTCCAAGGCACTCATTTCCCTTTTGCTTTCTTAGGTTTTCAGTGTGAACAATGTGAATGTAGTCATCAGGACGAGGACTGAACATCTTACAGATGAAGAGAAAGCCCGGATAAAAAGTAGGTGGGGAAAAAACGTATTTCAGCCTAAAAGGGGACATACTGTATATATTTTTTAATTACTGGAATTCAATGCAAGTGTAAAATTACACAACTAAGTAAACCTTTTGTGATCTGCCTACATCTGAAAATGTCTCTGTGAGCAAGCCGGCGCGAATTTTGAAAAGAACCAACAAGATCATGGCGCAATAAGTCAGTGTCTTTCATCTGAAAAATTGATGTATTATGTTAATTATCCCCACTGTTGCGCACAAGTACAGAAACACTTCCTCACAGACACATTTTTAGGAATCAGCAAATGTACTTGGTTGGCGCGCTGGAAACCTGACTATTTGCGCGCAAATATTTAAAAGGTCACGCGTCACTAAATTATGTGTGTACTCTATAGCTTTTGTTCTTCGAAAAAGGTGAATGTGGACTTTCTCTTCAAAGGTGAAAGGAACATTTTGGAGTCTCTGCTTGGGACAGTTGAACAGCACATAAGTGCACAAGGGGTAATGCGCGCATCCTGTGATCAAACATGTTGCCTACATACACTTCACGACCACAGCAGACTACCCATGCACATTCCAATGAAGTAAAATGCAAGGGCTTGTTGAAAAGGGACCAAGATGAAAATGAGAATGGTACTTTTCTAAAAAGGGAGCATAAGGGGGAAAGAAATGTTTCTCCATTTCTCGGTTAGCAAGCCACTTCCTGCCTCTAAGAGCATGACACAAAACCTTAGAAATGGACCGGAAGTGATATTTTGATGTAGGCTAGTAACTGAACCAGCAATAAGTGAGAATATATTCCTGTAATATTAATCATATTTTTGTAGTTTTCAGTGTGTTGATTGACCATTTGGTGCGACCTGTCATCCTGAAACCTCTTACTGTTAACAGGACCTGACACTTGAATACGCAACTGCCACAAACCCCACAGCCATCACTCCAGAGGAATATTTCGATCCCAATTTCAATTTGGGGAACAGAGACATCGGCCGACCGATTGAGCTGAGCGTGCGAACGCAAAAGTTAGACAACCCTCCAAAACCTAGTTTTCATCTGTATTCCGCATCGGCATTAAAGCAGCGTTACCTTCTCACGCAGGTTTAAAGGGACATTGTGGATGAGCGAAGATCATCCTCTGTCCCTGGTGGAGCAGGTGACCCCCATCATTGACCTCATGGCTCGGACCAGCTCGCATTTTGCACGGCTACGAGACTTTGTCACGTTGAAATTCCCTCCTGGATTTCCCATCAAAATTGGTGATTGCCATCATGTTGAGAACCAGGAAACACACTGTGTGTGTCTGTGCGTGTGTGTGTGCGTGCGTGCGTGTGTGCGTGCGTGTAGCATCCAAATGATGTCGTGATTATTTTTTCTGTTTTGCAGAGATTCCTCTATTTCATGTGCTGAATGCCAGAATTACTTTTGGGAACGTGAATAAATGCAGCACCGAAGAGGAAGCCAGCATAACACCAGCAGCCACACCGTCATCCACAGGAGACGACGAAGAGGCCAGAGGTAGAAACGTACTCAACAGCGCGAGCAAATAGATCAATCTCTGTCTTTGCTCCTCACCTGTGGCTTTTGTGCGTATTCAGTCCCTCCAACATTCCGGGTGTGTCCGTCTGTGTTTGCAATACCTGACAACTACCACCGCCGAGGGGGCAGCCGTCACGCTCCTGCGTCCACGAACGACGAGGAGTTTCTGCAGTACGCAATCCATCAAAGTCTCTTGGACTCCCACATAGGCTCAGACCAGGTGAGGTCCCAGCGATCGTTCTTCATATGCTTCCATGCGTCCTCCTCTCCTGTCCATTGTGCTGGGAACGCTTGCCACTATTCTGTTGCTGCAGGATGGCATCGGGAATGACCCACACGGCGAATACACCGATGCCATGGTCAACAGCCAGAGTGACAGGTAGATTTTCACACGATCATGTGATGTAGACGACCGTCACTGAAACGTTTCATGATCGCATTTTAGACATTCTCTGTAATTAGTACAGTACATTCTGACAGACGGATACAGAGACTAATTGCACCTTCTGCCATTTAGCTGAAGAGCATTTAAGGAGACTTACTGTAAATGTCACAAAGATACTGTGCATTATTTGTAGTAAAAAAATGCTGATCAGAAAAATGAAGTGAAATTGGATAGTTTCCTGCGGCACACCTCGCAATCGCTCACGACATGCACTACCAATGCTCACAGCGGTCTGGAATGACCAAACATTTCTGATTGAGATGCAGACTTAGCTTCTTACAAATAACTGCGGCTTCTGTGATTCCAGGAGTATCCCAGAGGGGGTGCTAGTGGAATATGGCGACACCTCCAGCCCCACAAGCACTTTCTCCGCCTCAAGCCACGACTCCGAGCTCCACTTGGCCATGGAGCTTTCTGTGCGGGCACAAGAGCGAGAGGAGCGGCTGAGGAAGCAGGAGGAAGAGGAGCTGGAGCGCATCTTACAGCTGTCACTCACTGAAAAGTAGAAGGATGAAGAGGGAATCGGGATCGATCTGAAAGCGGGCCACCTCATCTCACCTCAGTGACAATTGCCGCTTCCTGTATTCTATGCAACAGCAGATTTTCCCTTTAACTGCCTGCTCTTTGCACAGGCAAAACTTTCCTGTCTTAACTTTTGAAAGTGCATTTTGGGCTAAGAGGATACATGTTATTTCCGTACCTACATTCTCCGTCTTCCAGTTTGATCAGTGCGCTCTGAGGTGTTGCGGGCTTTGAATCCTTTCAGCAGCAGTCACATTCATATCTTACTCTTACGGCAGCTCCTGAGAATGTTATCAAAAAATGACTACTTCAAGTGACTCCACATAATAAGTTGGCACTCCCACTTAACTCTTCGGTTTATGTTCTTGGCTTGACTCGAATCCTAAATCTCTGATGTGGTAATTTGGGGAATATAAATACTCCCATAGCGTTATTTTGCTGATGCCCATGAAGGGTTTGATGCTACAAGCCATTTCCATTTGGCAACGGAAATCTCAGGGTCAAATGTTAACCACCCTCTTTTTTTGGAAACGACTTTTAAACTACTGGTAATTTCACATACAGTAGCTCTGCCATACGACTAACTCGAAGTACATGCAGGTTTCTTGTACTTTTCAGAAGGCCAAGAAAATGCTGCAAGAGACTGGAAATTTCTGCAGCAATTGTATATATTAAGTTCTTTTTTTTTAAGTGGAATTTGTACGAATGAGCGTGGGGGGAGCTGCCTGAGCAAATACCAGCATTATTGCCTCTGTTCAAAAATGCAACAGCAGTCCTGATGTTTCCTCCTGTAGCGACAAACGGCAAACCTCTTGATTGTGTGCAGGCATGTCGGGATTCGATGATTTGTTCTTTTAGCATGTACCAACAGACATTTTGTCTGTTACATGATGGAAAGTTTAGCTGGTGCCACTCAAAATTTAGAAAGTTTTTTTCCCCTTGTCCAATAGGAAGCAAGACATACCCACCGTGATGTTGGATAACCACTACAGTGTAGTTATTTTTCTTATGACCAACCACTAACTTGAGCGCTTTGTGCAAATCTTGCCCACTGTGGTACATGATGGAAAAACGAGCGGTTATAATGATATCATTTTGCCAACCGTTTCATAAAGGCCAATTTTTGCTTCAGTCAACCGAGATCTTTGTAACATACCATTTGAGGTGCAGCTGTTCTTAAAATAAAAGCACTTTATTTCCATAAGTACTCTGACAGTGACTTCACGCACTTTCTGAGAATCCAGACATATTCAACAAATCTACACTTTCACGCGATTCCACTGTATCAAAAATAATGCCTTGAATAGGCAACTACTTAGTAGTTTTGATTGCATTATCAAGGGGGGTTCAAGTTAAAACAAGACGTATATGATTAAACAATTATTGTGGCTTGACAGTACACGATAAACATGACCTGTGACAAAATCATTTGACGTGCAATCCAATCTCCGTGGTCAGCTCCTAGGTCAGCACTTCCAAATATGGGCATACTAGCCAACACGGCATCCTCGTTTTTGGTCCCGCCACGTAGAGTGGTTACAGTATGGATGGATCTTATTCAATTGCGTAGGTTTAATGAGCAACACTTCACTCAAGTAGTGTTGAAAACACCCAAAACATTTATTTACATAAGTCTTCACTTAAAATAAATAACAGAAATATATAACTCAAACACTGAATTTCTACAAGCATAATTTGCAAACTGTATATTGCATGAGGTGGGATCCAGTTGCCTGTAATAAATAAATGGACAAGAGGTAGAGCCACTCGAAGGCCCACCTTTCTCTGGCTGGGTGGATTTGATCACCACTGAGTGGCCCATTAGGTGGTGTTTGATGTCGAGTCTCCGCCCGTGAGGACACGCTCAGCGCCTGGGTAGAGGCTTGTAGACGCACACGGCCATGATGATCAGCAGCAGCAGCAGGACACCGACGACGCTCCCCAGCGCGACTGTACACAAAAACCGCGGCTATCCATTCAATTTGAACGGCTTGATTGACAGTTTTCCGATTGTCGCTTACAATGGGGCAAAAAAACGGTCGAAACGAGAAAAGGGCCTGGTCAAACCTCGGGAAGACTTAGAATGAATCATCCGCGCTTGAATTTGTGTTCGTTTCTTACCTAAATTTTGTTTCTGTAAGACCGTGTAAGGTCTCTCGGCAACTGTAGACTCCTCGTCTTGACCACTCACCGACACCATTAGTGACATCATGAATAAAGCGTGTGGGACAGCAGCTAGCATCACAGCAGGGGAAGCGGAAGAAACGATGGTGATGAGAATGATGTTGATGATGAGGCTGATGAGAGAGAGAGGGCGCTTCCGCTGTGGGAACAGGGTCCTAAAACCGCCACATGATCAGACTGGGCTCAAATCAACTCAACAATTACATTGTGGAACTAATGCGATCGGGTCAGTAAATAGACCTGTACAACAACAATACGAGGCGCATTACACGGTTATGGTGATTTGCAACTCTGACTAACTGAATTTAACTGAGAGAGGACATTTTGAAGCAAAACAACTATAACTAGCATGCAAAGCAACTACTATACTTGGGCTAAGCAATATTCTTATCTGCACGTCTCAGTCAAAACAGACGATGGCTTTGGAAAATTGCGTACATAGCAATCCGGGTGGTGCTTTTCCTCCTTGGCTCGGAGGATAGTATGTCATCAATTTCTCATAGCAATTTGAAACGTGGACTCGTCAGACCATATAACACTTTGCATCAGTCCATCTTAGATGAGCTCGGTCCCAGAAAAAATAGCTTTTTTTCAGAGTCAAGTTTTAAGTTGCACTTACAGATCTAGCTCAGATTTACATTTACTGACATTGGTTTTCCGAAGTGTTCCTGAGCCCATGTGGTGATTTTCTGAACCTTGTGATGATACTATGGACCGTAGCCGATTAAATCCATAAATTCCTTGCAACTGTACGCTGAGCGATATTATTCTTAAACTGTTCAGCTATTTTCTCATGCAGTTGTTCACAGAGTGGTGTACCTCGCCCCATCTTTGCTTGTGAATAACTGAGCAATTCAAGGGAACTCCTTTTAACCCCAATCGACAGTTTGCCTGTTCACCTGTGGGATGTTTCACACTAAGATTTATTTGACAGCCGTCCCAGCCTTTTTTGCAACTTGTTGCAGCCATAAAATTAAAAGAAAATGATTATTTGCCAAAAACAACAACAACATGTTTATCAGTTTGAACATGAAATATCTTCCCTTTGTAATGTATTTAATGTGTTTATATTGCACTTAATTGAACGGTATTTGTTGTTGTTTTTTCTTCTTTCTTCTGTCTTCTTTCTTCTTTCTACCTACATTCTTGGTGCTGGAGGCTGTAAATTTTCCCAGTGTGGGACAAATAAAGGATATCTTATTCAGTTGAAAATAATATGAACATGATTTGCTAATCATTGGATTATGTTTCTATTTATGTTGAACACAATATGCCACCTTCTTTTGAATTGGGTTTGTAAATAAGGACAGGTTTGACAATTACGACTGTCAGCCTCAAATGTTTTCCGATTTGATCCGATTTGAAGAGATATCCGACATTTGATCAGAAGCTGTGTTTGAGGGACAGGCGGGGGTGATTGGTACCCAAACCTCTCCCAATTATTGCATGTAGTGCACCCATCTTAGTTATTGATGGAATTATGTGGGATATTTTTTTTAAACATTTGACGATGATCAACAGGTCAATGTGATGAAACTCATAAAAGTTGCAGCAGATCGATCACTAAAATGCAATCAAAGCAGCCATGTTTACAGGTCTCGGTAGTGGTGCTACTTGTCGACCTACGGTAAAAACAGTACCAAACCTCACATCTTAACTGGAAACCATCATGCAAATGTGAGGCCTCCATCACGTTTCACTTCTCTGAAATGTCAAAGAGCAATCGAGAAATGATGTAAAGGTCAAGCTCCTTGAGGTTATATCATTATGTAATTACTTTGCACGAATGATGTCTATGGCCTTTATCTTCATCCCTAAAGAACTAATTTGTGTGCATCATTTTAATGCTCCTAGTTCACAGCAAAGCTTTTTTTGAGAGATGGGAAGTAACATTAATAGCGATACCTTTGCCGTTATACTTAGAATTACCGGTAGTATATCGGGTCGGAGATTCTGGTGTTTCAAATTGAGTCATTTGATTTTGGCTACTGACATGGTTTAGTAAATTTTTTTCTTCTTATATATTGTACTTTAGTGCATTTTCATCAGTGAATTTGAGCATTGTCATACAAGGAGCCTATTACCGTACTTTCATCGCATTTGCTTGTGAGGGTAATGTGTTCTGTTGCCACAACCTGTACCATAATATCCTGAACGATCATCCATCCATTCATGTTCCGATCCGCTTTATTCTCACAAGGGTCGAGGGGCTTGCTGTAGCCTATCACAGTTGTCTTTGGGCAGTAGGCGTGGGACACCCTAAACTTGTTGCCAGCCAATCGCAAATACATACAGAGACAAACAACCATTCACGCTCACACTCACACGTAGAGACAATTTGGAGTGCCCAATGAACCTGCCATGTATGTTTTTGGAATGTGGGAGGAAACCGGAGTACCAGGAGAAAACCCACGCAGGCACGGGGGAACATGCAAACTCCACACAGAAAGGCCAGGGGCCGAAATTGATCCCATGACCTCCTCTGCACCGTGAGGCTGACGTGATAGACAGTCGTCCACTGTGCCGGCCCTGAACCATCATGCAGTTTCTATATTGTGTTTGCTTTGCCATACACTCTCCAAAAAAAGCCCCACACTTTTAAATCCTACGTCTTCAACCCAACATTTATTTGAATTTGTAATTACAGTATTCCCCCATTGCCGTACCTTATCAAAATGGTATCTTTGTATCGCCGTTTGAATTGACCAACTGCAGTAACATATACGTCAATTTTGGTCACAATTTGCTATCACAAAGAGGAATAATGTGCATCTTGTCAGGTAACTGCTACCTTCAACTGTTAACACCCTCTCCTATTTTTTTAATGGCAGGCAGGAGGTTATTATTGGCCTCATATTCTATGTCGTCAAATATTTATATTAAACTACCGGTACACATAACAACTGGTGTGCGAGCCAGTGGTCAAAAATGTATAGCCTCGACTTCAATGTTGAGGGAATATAATATAGTTCTCTGAGACGTCTATTTGGTGTTGTTGGATTTAAGTAAATTGTCGATCCCTGAATACATGAACAAGTCTTGAATATTTTTTCATTTTCTTTAATTAAGAATGAATGTATCAAATCCATTTGGTTTATAGTCAATTTAGTACATTTCCCTCCCATTCAGTGTCTAGCCACTCATGTTTGGTAGGTGGAGGAACAGCTTCCTTTTCAGAAACATCTCTTTTATCTGATTGCTGTGGTCGACTTCAATAGTCACTGACACAAAGACGCTTTGAACATCAGCTAGAAGCTCCATAATGGATCATACTGTAATGTTATAAGCTACTTTATGATCTCGTGTATTTTCCTACCTGTGGTCTTAAAAGTGGCAGGGCTTGGTTCCCTAACAAAATAAATAGATCTAAAAAAAAGGCCTTTAATGGTCCAGAATACGTGTTTGCATGTGTGTTTGTTGAATAAGTGTTTTGTGTTTCACTCCTCAGTAGATGTACAGTACCGTGTATTAAGTGGGAACTGGTCTGCCGTTGCAGACACAAAATAACCAACATAAAAAAACAAGTGTGCTTCTTCTTAGCTTATAAGGTCAGAGGTTATTTTTGTGCATTTCAAATTAGCATCCATCCATCCATTTTCCAATCCACTTTATCCTCACAAGGGTTGCGGGGGTGCTGGAGCCTATCCCAGCCATCTTCGAGCAGTAGGGAGGGGACACCCTGAACAACCATCCGCACTCACAATCACACCTACGGACAATTTAGAGTGTCCAGTCAGCCTGCCATGCATGTTTTGGGAATGTGAGAGGACACCAGAGTACCCGGAGAAAATCCGCGCAGGCACGGGGAGAACATGCAAATTCCACACCGGGAGGCCGAAATTCAAATGATCATGCAAGTTAAATTTGATATGAAATGATGTAAGCCTACTTTAAATTATAACTGGGGTTGCCAGCTCATAAACATAAAGCGATTGTTGCATTTTTTTTTGGGGAGTAATATTTGAATTTCACTCCTCCTGTTAGATCACAGTTAAACCAGCCCCAATAAATGAATTACAATATCATCTTGTCACGTCGCGTGTCCGCCAGCAGGTGGCGGGTTTTCTCCCCCGCCATCCGCGCACCTGTCCGTAATTTCGGGCTGATTACCCTCTTTTATTAAGAGACTCCGACAGTCATCTCGCTGCCGGAGAATTCCTCACCGTGCCATTGATCTCTCGTGCTAATTCCTCTATTTGTAGATTACTCGTTGCCTTCTTGCCTTGCGGCCTTTACTCTTGCCATTAGCGTTAGTCACTAAATTGAATACTTTGATATTGCCTAATCAGTAGTTCCTCGCACTTTGTTTTTCAGCGAGCGTTTTCAGTTGTTTCCTTATTTCTTCCCTGGTCCTTATTTGACCAGCGTTTTGTGTTTCCGTTTTTTCCCTGTCGGGCTCTTTCTGTTTTTGTCATTAAAGACACTCTTTGCTTTGAGAAAATCCTTTCGTTGTCTGTTTTCCGGGGATCCAATTCTTTATTTTCCTCGTTCTGCACGGAGCGATCATTATCGCTTCGGGCAGATCGTGACAGAATTCTCCGGCCACCATGGATCCCGCAGACATCGAAAGAATTTTGTCCGCTCTTTCCCGACAAGAGCAACAGATGAGTCAGCAGGGCCAAGCCATTAGGGAACTCCGTGGCGCGGTCTCCATGCTGGCTCATCGGTCCGATGATTTAGAACCTCGGTTGGTCCGGGTGGAAGAGCGGATACCATCTCCCCCCGGGGTTCGTTCTATCATTCCCGAAGCGCCCCCCTCATATCCCATTATGACGAGGGAGCCATCGCTTCCACACCCCCCTCGCTACGGGGGCGAGCACGGGCAGTGTGGACACTTCCTCCACCAGTGCTCTCTCGTTTTTGATCAACAGCCGTCTGCCTATGCTAATGACGCCGCCAAGGTGGCTTATGTCATGAGTCTGTTAACAGGTCCGGCAGCATCGTGGGCGATTGCGACAAGTGACGCCAAGCCGAATCTCCGTACTTCGTTCCCCGACTTCGTGGCTGCGTTCCGCCGGGTGTTCCATCATCCCGTGCGGGGCAGAGAGGCAGAGGTCCGGTTACTCGCCATCCACCAGGGAGAGCGATCGGTAGCGGACTACTCCATCGAGTTCCGGATCCTGGCCGCCCAGAGTGGATACGATGATCGGGCGCTGTGTGGCCTATTTCGCCGTGGACTAAACCCTCAACTCAAGGACGAGCTGGCGACCCGCGACCACAGCACCAACCTGGAGGAATTAATCGACCTCTCCCTCCTCATGGACAATCGCCTGAGGGAGCGAAGCCGGGAGCGTGGGGGTGAGCGGCCCCAGTTCCGACGAACACCCACGGAGGAACCGGTGCAGCTGGGAGGCAGGGACGCTGGTGCGGAGGAAGGAAAGCGTCGTTTCAGCGATCGAGCGACGACTGACGGCGTTCCACCATCTCCTCACGCCGCAACCAGCCATCCGGGGCCGTCACCCCCTGCCCACCAGGAGTACTGTGAGTCACGACCGCGCGCGCCTCCCTTCGAGTCTAGGCGAGTCGACTCGCGGCCTGGTCACCCCAACAGACTCGAACTCGAGGGGGAGATATTAGGGGGGTCCCGGTCGTGGCGGGTTCGGGCTCTGGTAGACTCGGGGGCAGATGACTGCATAATGGACACCGATCTCGCTTCCGAGCTGGGTTGTTCCGTGGAGAAGCTGATAGATAGGAAGCGGGTTTGTGATCTTGATGGGCGTCTCCTGGCGGTAGTTACGCATAGGACGGAGCCGTTGAAACTTCTACTGTCCGGCAACCATGTCGAACATCGTCGTTTTTACTTAATGCGGTCTCGCAACGCCCCGATCGTTCTCGGGTTACCCTGGCTCAAGACACACAATCCCGTGATTTCCTGGGCGCGCCCAGCGATAGACAGCTGGAGCCAGTACTGTTACCAGCACTGTCTGCAATCGGCCGTCGGGAGGCATGAACGTGTCACACCCCCCGAGGAGATCTGCCTTGACGGAGTGCCGGATTGCTATCGGGATCTAAAGGAGGTGTTCAGCGAGGATCGTGCCCACTCTTTGCCTCCACACCGCCCCTACGATTGTGCTATAGACCTGCAGGCGGGCGCTCCGTTGCCGACCTCGCGGCTGTATCAGGTGTCCCAACCCGAGCGCGAGGCATTGACGGAGTACATCAACAGCTCGCTCGCCGCAGGTCTTATTAGACCATCGCGTTCACCGTTAGGGGCGGGTTTTTTCTTCGTAGGGAAAAAAGACAAGACCCTGCGACCCTGCGTAGATTATCGGGGTTTAAACGAGATAACTATTAAGAATAGATACCCGCTACCCTTGCTGGACTCCGCCTTCGCCCCATTACAGTCAGCCACCATTTTCTCCAAATTAGACTTGCGCAGCGCTTACCACTTGGTTCGCATCCGGGAGGGTGACGAGTGGAAGACGGCTTTTAAGACCCCTCTGGGTCATTTCGAATACTTGGTTATGCCTTTTGGGCTCACCAACGCCCCTGCCGTTTTCCAAAACCTAATCAATGATGTGCTAAGGGACATGATTAACATCTTTTGTTTCGTTTACCTTGACGATATTTTAATTTTTTCCCGGTCATTACACGAGCACCAGCAACACGTTAGGCTGGTGCTACAACGTCTACTGGAGAACCGGCTCTTCGTCAAGGCAGAAAAGTGTGAATTCCATGTCCCCGTCATCTCCTTCCTAGGGTTCATTATTGAACAGGGCAGGTTAAGGGCGGACCCCATTAAGACGCGTGCCGTCACTAACTGGCCGGTTCCAACCAATCGCAAGGAACTGCAGCGCTTTCTGGGGTTCGCCAACTTCTACCGACGCTTCATCCGCGGTTATAGTCAGAAGGCGCTCCCCTTAACCCGCCTTACGTCTATTAAAACCCCATTTAAGTGGGATCCGACCGCGGATGCGGCGTTCGCAAACCTGAAGGCGGCGTTCACCAGTCCCCCCGTACTACAGCACCCTGATCCTGATCTCCCCTTTATCGTGGAGGTGGACGCCTCGGATTCGGGGGTGGGGGCTGTGCTGTCCCAGCGCTCTCCGGTCGACCAGAAGTTGCACCCCTGCGCCTTCTTCTCCCGTCGACTCAGTGCTGCCGAGTCCAATTACGACGTGGGCAACCGTGAACTGTTGGCAGTTGTGACCGCCTTGCAGGAGTGGCGGCACTGGCTCGAGGGGGCAAAGGAACCCTTCACGGTCTACACAGATCATAAGAACCTCGCCTACCTTCGCTCCGCCAAAAGACTGAACGCCCGTCAGGCCCGGTGGGCCCTCTTCCTCACCAGGTTCGACTTCATCCTCACCTACTCTCCCGGGTCTAAGAACACCAAGCCCGACGCCCTCTCCCGTCTCCACGAGCCTGCGGGGAGGGATCGATCCCCGGAGACCATCCTCCCGACCCGGTGCGTCGTGGGGGCCGTCCAGTGGGAGGTTGAGCAGCGGATCCAGGCAGCCCTGGAGGGGGTTCAGGTGCCGACGGAGTGCCCAGCAGGGAGGCTATTCGTACCTCCCTCCTTACGATCTGAAGTTCTGCAGTGGGGACATGGGTCCAAGGTGGCGTGTCATCCCGGGGTGAACCGGACTGTGCAACTCGTCGCCCAGCGTTTCTGGTGGCCGGAGCTCCGCAACGACGTGACGGAGTTCATCAAGGCCTGCACCTCCTGCGCCTGCGGCAAGTCGTCCCATCAGCCGCCGGCGGGACTGCTCCAGCCGTTGCCCATTCCTCCTCGCCCGTGGTCCCACATCGCCCTGGACTTCGTCACGGGTCTCCCGCCTTCCCGGGGTCGAACTGTCGTACTCACGATCGTGGACCGCTTCTCCAAGGCGGCTCATTTTGTTCCTTTGTCCAGGTTGCCGTCGGCGCTGGAGACCGCCGACCTCCTTGTCGAACACGTCTTCCGTCTCCACGGCATTCCACTGGACATTGTCTCGGACCGGGGGCCCCAGTTCGTATCCCGCGTCTGGAAGCAGTTCTGCCGGTCCCTCGGGGCCACTGCCAGTCTGACCTCGGGGTACCACCCCCAGTCCAATGGACAAGCCGAGCGTGCCAACCAGGATCTGGGGGCGGCCCTCCGCTGTGTGTGCCTTCACCGTCCCTCGTCCTGGGTCAACCACTTACCCTGGGTGGAGTACGCGCACAACACCCTCGTCTCTTCTGCCACCGGTAGGTCCCCCTTCATGGCCGCCTACGGGTACCAGCCGCCGCTGTTCCCGTCCCAGGAGGGGCAGGTGGAGGTCCCCTCTGTGCAGCACCACCTCAAGCGGGCCCATCGCGTGTGGAAGGAGGCCCGGGCTGCGTTGTCCCGCACGGCGGCCAGGAACCAGCGGATCGCGGATCGTCGCCGGCGCCCGGCTCCTTCATACGTGGTAGGACAGAAGGTGTGGTTGGCGACGAGGGATCTTCGGCTGGCCGGCACGTCTGCGAAACTGGGACCCCGATTTACTGGACCGTTCGAGGTCGAGGCCGTCATCAGTCCAGCTGCAGTCAGGCTCCGGCTACCGCCCACCATGAAGGTTCACCCCGTCTTCCACGTCTCCCTTCTCAAACCCGTGTCTCCCAGTGACTTGGCTCCTCCTCCCACGCCGCCGCCACCTCCGCGGGTCGTCGACGGTGACCCGGTGTACACGGTTCGTGCCATCCTGGACTCTCGGCGCAGGGGAAAGGGGTTCCAGTATCTGGTCGACTGGGAGGGCTACGGGCCTGAGGAGCGGCAGTGGGTGCCTCGCTCCTGGATCCTTGATCCGTCCCTTTTGCGCGACTTCCACGCTGCACATCCATCCAAGCCGGGTAGTCCGCCGGGAGGCGTCCATTGAGGGGGGGGGGTACTGTCACGTCGCGTGTCCGCCAGCAGGTGGCGGGTTTTCTCCCCCGCCATCCGCGCACCTGTCCGTAATTTCGGGCTGATTACCCTCTTTTATTAAGAGACTCCGACAGTCATCTCGCTGCCGGAGAATTCCTCACCGTGCCATTGATCTCTCGTGCTAATTCCTCTATTTGTAGATTACTCGTTGCCTTCTTGCCTTGCGGCCTTTACTCTTGCCATTAGCGTTAGTCACTAAATTGAATACTTTGATATTGCCTAATCAGTAGTTCCTCGCACTTTGTTTTTCAGCGAGCGTTTTCAGTTGTTTCCTTATTTCTTCCCTGGTCCTTATTTGACCAGCGTTTTGTGTTTCCGTTTTTTCCCTGTCGGGCTCTTTCTGTTTTTGTCATTAAAGACACTCTTTGCTTTGAGAAAATCCTTTCGTTGTCTGTTTTCCGGGGATCCAATTCTTTATTTTCCTCGTTCTGCACGGAGCGATCATTATCGCTTCGGGCAGATCGTGACACATCTATATTCTGGAATGAATTCAGACATTTACCTTAACAATGTAATTACAGCCATCATGACTTTTCTCATCACACCACAATATAAAGTCAGAGCGCTTGTATAGAAGAGAAGTTAACACATTTGACTAATGTTGAAAAGAAAAATAGCAGGTATTTTCAACTGGAGAGGCACAATATAAACACAACTTTGACCCAATTTTGCACAGTGATATTTAGGGAAGAATAAGGCAAAACATGTTATTTGCAATTTTTGGATGTTTCAAACAGTCCCTACATTGCCACCAATTTGCTTTTGTGATTAAGATGCTTCTGGTGTATTGTATATTGTGAGTCTTGACAGACTCATCTCTAACATTGGTGGGGCGGTAAATTGGGTCGACATCCACGGGAAAGACTTTAGACTTTTTTGATTTATTTAAACTTTCATGAAAAAAAATGTCTGACAGCTGGTATAGAATCCTACATATCACATGTATATTACCAATAATAACATATAATAAAAGTATCAATGTCACTGTTTAAATAAAAAAAAAGGTTAACCCACATATGTTAATAATTTAAAAGCACAGACAAGTTAGTATTCACTTAAAAAAAACTGAACACACATCTAACTTTTATTAGTTTTGGAAAACAGCTTTCGGTTTGAGGAAAAATCCCCATGTGTAACGCAATGCATGCTGTCATTTTCCATCCTTACCGTACGTCACTGCGAGAAAAATACAGGGAACAGACTTTGAGAGACTAATGCTAGGAAAACTTGAGATTGTCCCATTGATGCAGACATATCTGTGAGCACACAAACAAGTATTTATGAAATTTTAGCAAAACGTACCTATTACTTTGTAATTCAGCATTAGCTCGATAAGTACCAAAAATAAAACTAAAAACTAACCAAGTGAGCTGTAAACAGTCATAATGTCACAGATAAAACTCAAGGGTGTTTTCTCATCTCCAACATCTTTCTATGGGAGGATGGCCATGTTTAAGCTGTCGACGTGAATGTCTGGTAAGGTCCTCTCCGGTCTGAGACACGCTGCCAGCCTCTGTCAGTTGGGGAAATGATTCCATATGCATTAAGTTTCCTACCCAATGCACACATTTTTCCGAAATGTATTTTGTGTGTTCACAGACCTGTTTGAGAGAGCCTGGTGTCCATACCATTTTGTATACCATGTAAATGGGGATCCACATTAAGGATGAGAAGCCAATGATGTATCCAACTGTGATGCTCCAGTCCGGGTACTGATAGTCAAACAATGTGAGTATTGGGGCTTTCAGCAGCGAACTCACCATGATATACTAAAAATAGAGGGGAAACATGACCATACAGGTGAGATGGAATTCTTCCTATCCTGGGCACGGTTTGGGTTCAGGTGAATTCTACATCTTCATGAATATGCATGTTTGGGCTGGAAATGTATCAAACGCATGAGCAATGTGTGTTTGTTGATATGAGCGTGGCTGTGAAAATGTATTCCAAAATATATTTGATGTCATGTGTGGATGGAAAAAAAATCATTTTTTAAGGGTTTTTTTTAACATCAGACAATTTTGCCAAAAATGGGAATACTGTAACACTATAATATTTTTACTTTATAAAAATCTATAGTAAGAGCATAATTAAACAGATTGTAAATAATTTAAAGGCTAGATCATGATGATTAATTCATTAATGATCAATTCCCTTTGGTGTGCAGACTTTGGTAACCCGGCACCAGTATAGCACAGACACAAACAAAGACGATTTTCACAACTACTGTAAGTGACTAAGCAGCTAGTTTTCCACAGAGGATAAAGACCATATGCTTGTGAGTATTATTATGTCTGTCTAAATGTGTTGCTGCACCCTCCGTGTTCAATTATGTTACGTAAACATTAAAATGCCGCCACACAAATGCTGTTCATTAGCCCCTTGATGGTTGCGTGTTTGCATGAAACTAGCAGACTTAAAGGCAAAGTTATGTAGTTGTTTCAATTACACAACGTGTAATTCTCTTTGTGTTATATTTAGTTTGACTGTAAACTTCCACTGCGAGTGACAACAAACAGCTCAAAGCCTCTTTTTTTCACGAATTGTTCACAACCTGCCAGATTGATCCTTATTTTGTTGTGAGTTGAGTCGATTTGCCTGCCACTGTACAGTGCTCATATCTGAAATGTTTGCTCCCCAAAAATAAATAAATAAATAAATAATCGGCTCGTATCTCATACATCGGGTTATTTGTATCTCTGGTAGTGCTGGTGAAAAACTGTGCATCGCCCCCCAACACCCCATCATTTGAGTTGCTCATCCCTGAACTAGATAAGGTATGTGAAGTTTATATTTATAGAGATATTTGCGACACATAATATTTCAGGCCAGTTTAAATGTTTTCATCCAAATTTGTACCGAAATAAATCGAGACTTCTTACCGCCAAAAAGGCTGGACTAATAGCAACCCAGCACACCTTCCAAAACAGTCCTGGTGCTTTGCCCAGCATGGCTTCAACATCATTGCTGAATCTGTTGATACCTGAAAGCAGGATAAGGAGGACAAAACTCTTATGGTTTTGTATCTTGCGGTTGATTCTCTAATGCTGCAATCACGGGACAACAATTGCCCAGTCAGTCAGTCTCGGGTTTACCGTAGAACCAGGCAACTGCAATGGCCTCAAGGAATCCCACGGCAATGATGGAACATCCCACCCCGAACTCCTCCAACAGCTTCACAACGTAGGCACCGCCCTGCCATTCAGCCAACGTGAAGTCATTTATTTTGTCCTCCCTAAAATACATCATCTCGACACATGACAAGAATGATCAAGCGGTCAAAAATCAAAACAACATCAACCACAACATACATTAGTAAGGGTACTCAAAGAGCCCAGAAAGCAGACCAGCACCAAGCAAAGGACAAAAAGTTCACGTCTCTGAGACAACTGATCGGGGTATTCATCCAACACGGCCGTGATGATCGCCTCCAGACCGCCGAACTGCAACAAATGGAGAGCATTTGTCCCCACAATGTTACATTTTTTTGGCTCTATCTCTCACAGCATGTACCTTTTTAATCTATACGCTATCTGCGATTTGTCTAATTGTAACAGCCTGGAAGAGGAATAACGTGTATTTGCCATTAGACGAGATAATTACATCAAACATAGGGGAGCAATTGTTTCCAAGCAATTAAGTTGTGATTTGTAAGTTGACTTGATTATGTACTGAATGCAGGTGACAGGACGTACCGTACTGTCCAGCCCCAGAGTGATCATCATCACAAAAAATATGATGGCAAAGAAAGTTGAGCCCACCATATTGGCGATGGCCTCGGGGTACGTGATGAAGAGTAAACTGGGTCCTGAGATCAGGACAACATGTTATGACGTCGGCGGGAAAATATAGACAGTGTTTAATGTCTTGGCATCACCTTTGTCTCTGGCCACATCTTCAACTTTCACCTTTCTCATCTCCGCCATGTAGCCCAGCACTGTAAAGATGACGAACCCTGACACGAAACTGGTGACACAGTTCACCAAACTCGTCACGATGGCGTCACTAAAGAAGCATAAAAGAAAAGATTTATCCAAAAAAAAAGAAGGAATTGACCATCAGCTGCACACATTATTTGTCAACCTGGGTGGTTCAAAATCAAATTTCTCTCTTGTCTGCTTGCAGCTTAACATGTTTAGTAGACATATCTTCTCTGTGTGCGTTGACAACTATTCTGCTGTAGCTCTTACCCGTCTTACAAATAATTGCCTTTCAAATATTTCATTGCCCTGCGAGTGGCTGGCAACCAGGTCAGGGTGTCCCCCTGCCTACTGACCGAAGACAGGTATGCATGCTGGACAGGTTCCAGCATGCCCGTGACCCTCGTGAGGATAAACGTATTAGAAAATGGCTGGATGGCTGGATATTTCATCTACCGGCTGATCCGATGCATCACATTTGATATGTTAAGATGGTGTCTGTCCAAAATAGACTAAGCAAACTTCATTAAAAGCCAACTGCTACATTTCTGCGAACAAATCAATACACAAAAATGAATAATAGTGAAAAATATATATTGTAAATGACCATATGATAAGAGAAAAATTGTCACCATCATATACCGGTAGTTCAATAAAACAAATTCACATTTTAAAAATATGGGTCAACTTAAGTTTCAGTTTAACGCCGTACCGTTAAACATATGAGATGTTTTTCAGGTTGACATTCTCTAGTGATGAAAAGACATTTTGTCTGTTGGAATATGCTTAACAGTCAAACGAGAGTGCGCTATGGTTTCAGTTGCAATTTCAAAGATATTCAAAAGGAATAACAAACACCGACTGGATGGCAGAAGTGAACAGGGCACAAAACAATCGGACACGTCACTTCTTACCGATAGCAATTGTTAGTGAACGGGTTATAGCTGGAGAGTGCCAGGAGCACTCCAAAGCCTGGACCAAGTGAGAAGAAGATCTGAGCGGCAGCATCCACCCATACCTTTAAAAAAAATGTGGAGAGGAAAATGCAAACAAAAGTGTAACAAAATCATTCAGGTGAAATCCCCAATAACTCATCATTGTTAATTCCCTAAAGTGTGTCGAAGCTAAGTGGTGTTGTTTGTCATGAAAGCATATACTGTAGCTGCCATGTTGCCACCCTGCAGCTGTACGCAGGGAGATCTGAAGAGCAGCATGTTAAAAAGAAGAGGGCAGCCTTGTGAGTCAGAAAAGGGAGGCCTTTGTTAATGGGCAGAAAATCTAAACCAATTATGCATCTCATTATGCCGCTCTGTAGCTTATTTATGCATCTCATTTCATCTCATCCATATTCGCCCCTGATAAGGCGAATATGGTGGTTTACTAATGCTTCTTAGTAAACCGCTTCACTGAGCCAGAGGGTGAGAGATACGGTAACAGCCTTTTATTACAAGTTTCTCAACATATCTCAGTGTAAAATAAAATCGTATTTGCTGTTATTATTATTGCATTTTCGTTTGAGTTTGCCGAAAGTTTCAAAAAGATATGAGAACGTGGCAGAAGACTAAAATAATGTTCTCAAATAGGACGATTTTTATTTTCTATATTGTCAAAAAGTCCCATTCTCAAAATGATTCCGTCACTTTCTCAGAATAGGCATATCCAATCAAAGCATGACATAACCCCGAGTCTCGATCAGTTTAAGTGTAAAGATATCTTTGAGGAAATCATTTAGGTTTCTTGTTCCCCATTTACACACTAAAGAATATATGATCACTTGCATTTTAGTTTTTTACCTCCAACAGTGGAGTGCAGACAAAATTCACAGGAGAGGCAGAAAAACTGCAGGGGTGATGCAGCAAGGTCAAACCTTGGACGAGTAAAATTTATACAGTACTGTAACTCTCTGTAAAAGGGGTTAGGATCGCATAACTCCTTTGGATATGTTTACTTTTCAGAGAACTAGACCACTCACACTGGTCTCCAGAAGCTTCTCCCAATTGGGTTTTAGGTAAAATTCCACGCCTCTCCAAGCACCTGGCAGAGTTGCACCGCGGATCAGCAGGATGAAAAGGACAATGTAGGGCAGAGTGGCGGTCACCCATACAACCTGGGCGCAAAGGAAATAAATCATCATCATCTGTTCTGTGAGGGAAGCGGGGCAAGGCAGTGACAATGTGTTACCTTTCCGGAAGTCTTCACCCCCTTCCAGAGACTGAAGTAAACTATGGTGAAGATGAGGAAAAGGCAGAGCATCAGCTGCCAGCGAACACCTCCCACATTTGCCAGACCTGACGACTTGTGGATCTCAAGGACATTCCTCCTGTTAGGATTCAACACATCCTGCCATCAGCACACAGTCAACATTCAAGACTCCACTCTTAACAATACACTTTAAATGTATTCACCCGACATGCTTTTTATTTATAGTCACACTTACATGCACTTACGTGTAAAATTCCTCTGCCGGAGATCGGGACGAATTCGTCCAGGTGACATTGTCCATGCCAAAATAATTGGTGCAGTTGTCGGTGTTCCAGGCATTGTCGCAGTTTGTCCATGGCAAAATGGTGGAGAAGGAAGAGTAGAAGTAGAAGAGGGCCCAGGCGATGATGGTGTTGTAGTAGAAGGAAACATATAAAGCGATGACGCAAATGGCATAACCTATGCCTAAGACACAAACAAAGCAGTGCCCAATAATAGAAAACAAATATACCAAAAAATGGATTTGTCATCTCTGTAACAGTATTTTGGTGACCTTAATTTGACATACAAAAGTGCAGATTTCTTGATACATATTGCTGCTCCAAATGTGGGATACATTCGATTTACCTTTGAAAATTGGGCAGATATGTTTCCATATGGATATGGCTCCCGTTCTGTGGAACTGTCCCAGGGCCAGCTCCATATAAAAGAGCGGCACTCCGCCAAAGATGGCCATCAGAATATAAGGGATAAGGAAAGCTCCTGCACTCTCACACACATGCACACAAACCAAAATTAAGATGCACAGTCCAACAAAGTATGGTATCATGGTTATTTACTGTATATCGATAGAGTTTTGTAAAAGTGAGGATGTTTAAGAGGCTTGAATTTGAAGTAAAATTTGTAATTGCCATACCGTATCTGGTTTACATTTTTCGGCAATTAATTTCTCTGCCAAGTGTGGTTTATGCTATCGGTGGGGTTAACAATCATTAAATCTTAATTCAATCAAACCGTAATCGCAAATATAATTTATGAGAAAACCGGACTTCTTCTAAGGGCAACAAATGGCA
Organism: Hippocampus zosterae; assembly: GCF_025434085.1. Lineage (NCBI taxonomy): Eukaryota > Metazoa > Chordata > Actinopteri > Syngnathiformes > Syngnathidae > Hippocampus > Hippocampus zosterae. Next base: position 12,756,603 of record NC_067456.1, read on the forward strand.
TCCTAATTATATTTACACGTTTAACAATTGCATTTTCTTTGTTTAGAAAAGTTGTTTTTTTCACTCATCGTATTTGAATCATACTATGTTTGTTTTTCTTTTTGACACGGCAGTCAGATGAAGTGTTATAAGCTTCTTAAATGCTGAATGAAATTAAAAGCAAACGTTTTTCTTGTATTCTACATGACACAAAATAAATGTGTTTGATACTCTGTCATGGAAAGTATGTTTCTTTTTCTCCTAACGAGCTACTTTCAGCACCATGGACAGTGGATTTGCACGTTCAGACGGTTTTTCTGAAGATCTAAAATGACATGCAAATAAATGAATGATGAAAGTAACGAAACGAAAAAAAAAACAACTTACCGCCACCGTTCTGGTAACATATGTAAGGAAACCTCCAAACATTTCCCAAGTCCACAGCAAAACCTACGACAGACAAGAGAAAGTCCATCTTTTTGCTCCATTTGTCCCTTGAGTCCGTCTGCGTGAGGATCGGCACCGCGTTGTTAGACGCGTAGCCGGGATTTGGGGAGCCGTGGTGGATCAGACTACCGGCCATGACCGCTGAGATGTGTTGGGCCACCGGACTGCGAAAAGTCAGTCAAAGGAAGCAGTACCGTGAAGGGAGGGGCGGGGCGGTTTGACCTCGAGCGGTTACCGCGGGAGCTGTGGGTGGGGCCTGGATAAACACCTGTAAAACAGACATCAGAGTGGTTCTGTGACATTTCAATGATAATAGAAGAATTTTGTCATCGCCTACTGCATGTGCTGAAGTTCAGATTGATAAGTCACATGTGAATTTTAAAAGACACATTTTAAAGCCAAATTCATTGAGTATGAGATCGTTGGGAATATGTTACCATGCCACAACATTATGAGCATTTGTACAATATTATGACATCACCCATATTCATATTTCCACAAAGACCCCTTGTCAAATTTCACCTGTTGCTTGACTAATTCTGAATAATGTGTTATACTTGTACGCAGTATGTTGATGTCATCTCTTTCGGGGAACCTTGTGTCAGGACGAAAACAAGTGTACAGTAGTTTCCTTATACCTCAGGGTGGTGCACAATTTTTTTTTCTTCATGTGTTGCCATCCCCATAATAGATATAGACAACAGCAATTTGTCCATCCATCTGTCCTTTTTTTTTTTTTTAACGTTTTCAGTCGGGTTGTGGGAGTCCAGCTTAAGCAGGAAAGCCCAGACTTCCCTCTGCTTCCTCCATCTCCTTGCTTGTCAACCTACATTTTCTTGCAAGTCAAGTGAGAGGAGCTGTCTAAATCTGCGTAGGGGCAAACTCGATTAATCTATCCAGGAGCAAGGCTATATATTTGGGCCTGAGTCTCAGGTCAACCGCTTCACTTTCAGCCATGAACCACTCCAGTAAGAGTTGATGATCGTAGCTTGATAAAGTCAACACAACTACATCATCTGCAAAAAGCAAACACACAATACTGATGCCGGTGAACCGGACACTTACAAGGCCTCAAATTGCCAGTGAGTCAAGTCAAGTAAAGTTAAGTTAAGTACAACTTTATTGTCAAATGTGCTGTATGTGCAGCATACAGCAGAGATGAAATTTCCTCCCTCTTAAACAGACAACAAGACAACAAGAGGAGCCGCTGCGGGTGCCCGCACCGGCGTCAAAAGAACACTCAACATAGAATGACAAAACAATACAACACAACCATCATTGACAACGTATCCAACTTACTGTTGACAATGCAGACCTCGGCCGGTCATACAGGGACATATGAGCCCATATCAGTGAATCCAGAACCATATCCTCCTGTTGCGTGCCACCCTAGGACACACTGTGGAATTCGCCCACTGTTCTATGGCCAGGACGAAAACCACACGGCTCTTCCTGACTCTCTATTATTTGACTTCCTACCCACAGTCTGCAAAACCCCTGAACAGACATCACCTGCACGGAGGATAAAGAGTGTGATCCCCTTATATTAAGAGTAAGTCAAAAGGGCATTTGTCCCCACAATGTTACATGACAATGACAATATTTTCCATGCCCGTGCACACACTGTCCCGAAGAAAAATCACTAATGTTGTAGGTGAGTCTGGTTGTGGTCAACAGTTAGGAATAAATGCCAATATACTAAAATAACCAACCACGTTTGAGGCAAGCAAAGGCCAGCAAGAAGACTACATTTTTGTAGTTTGATGCAGGTAAACTCTTAATGCTGTAGCACCTTGAGCCAACTGAACCGCCTGATCAAGCGTTAATATGGTTTAGAATAAAACCACAGAAGCTAAAATGCTCCCATTAAGAAAACCTGATAAATGATAAATCAAATCCATCGCTTTTAGCAGCAAGCTTATTGAAGCGCATGCACACCGGATATTCGGAGTGCTCACGTTGAGTGCAGAGTGCATCAAATGAAGTTAGACTAGTAAATTGAGACGACAGTGAGACACATACAGTGCCATTATTTATGTGTCACCTAATGGTCTAAATGTCTGGGTGTCCGGTTAGATATTGTGCCTATAATAAAACTACATGGACAAAAGTACCAAAGTGCCCCCCTTCTTGTCCCCCTCCCCCCTCCCAATTTACAGCTATAATTACAGCCACACTTCCGGCCAAACCTTTTTTTTTTTTAAGATGCTGGAGTGCGTCCCTGGGACTTTTTGTCCATCCAGCCAGAAGAACATATGTACGGTCAGAGATCATTGATTTGGAGTGAGGCAGTCTGAGTCAAGTCTAGATCCTCTCAAAGGTATTGGATATAGTCATGTTTTTCTCCACCAAAATGCCTTCATGAGAACAATCAGCCAAGAGCAAGCTATGGCTGCTCAGCCGAGGTGTGCATTTCCTGGGGGCCTGAAAGCATCAAGACAACAGCCCACGTAGCTCTGGCCTTCTCGAGCATACCATTCTGTCAATCCGCATTGGCACACCGCAGTAGAAGAACATCGGACTGACAGGTGCCTCTATCGCCTGTTAGCGCACGTCGACTCCAATCACACGCGGACATGTGCATGTCAGCCATGCCCGCAGACTCCGCCGGCAGGCAAACACACATGAAGATGACACACCATTGTTGTTTCTCAAACGTACAGATCGATGAAGCACTGAGCTGTTTCCACTTGATCCTTCGCCCAAACGGTGCCAAGCTTCCATACAATAGTTTGCAGCGAAGTAGTTTTCACCCTTGAAGTTGTCGGTATGATAATGAAACCAAACGCATGATGGGGTTGGGGGAGAGCTCTGGTGTGCAGTTTATTCGAGCCGAAGCCCCACTTTGACATTTAACAACGTGCTATTACCTCATGTCATTGTCAGGTGTGAGTCATTCCTGCAAGGGAATCCTAAGACAAACATGTTTGCGGGGAATATGAAAAGAAAAATAAAAGGAAAGAAATTGCAATATGCTGGGCTTTCCTCTAAGGCTCCATATTCCTCTCACTGTTATGGGTTTTTGAGAGGTCTTTGGGATGGAATTGAGCAAAAGGATTGCAGGTTAGGATTTGGATGAGGACACTGTTTGGGCTGGCAAGAATCCATCTTGACATTCACATTTTCAGTTGGGGTTTTTTTTGTTCTGGTGCTGAGATCATGAAAGCATCTTTGGGGGGCATCCACCTCTTCAGTCTGTCATTCTGCATAATCACTGCATTCTTTTCGCCATCTGATCCACCTGACAGCTCAGGGCCTCCAAGGCAGAGTGGGACTCGTGGCCCTGAGACTCCACCGTCTGGAACATGTCTTGATGTCTATGCCCACTTCATGCTGGTAGGTTTACTCATTTGGAGAAATTTCATTTCATATTGCTGGAAATTAAACAGCCACATACTCAAATGTGTATGGTTGTGTACACATTTGGGGTACTGTATAAAGTTGATGAGCTGGTCCTTTTTATCTTTTATTTTCTGAAATTATTTTTTCTGCAATTCAGGGGTTTTTATGCTCGCCCCTCAGTTCTTAGGTTCGTGGTTTGAATCTCAACTCCGGCCTTCCTCTTGTGGAGTTTGCATGTTGTCCCCATGATTTTGTATGTTTTAAACTGTGCATGCAGAATAATTGGAAGACTAAGTTTTACATACTTTATGTGTGAATCTGAGTGGTTTGTGTCCACTACGTCTCGCCCCAAGTCAGCTTAGACGGACTCCAGCTAAATGAGGACAGGAGCTATATGACATAGACGGATATGTGATTTTCTTAAAATTGTTTGCTGCCACATGGGGAAGCATGCTTAGCAAAAGTTTTTGATTTTATGTAGAACCATTTTACATTGTAATACAATGCACGTATGTACGTTTAAAAAAAATCCTGCAATTTTAAGAAAAATGAAGAGCCATTACAGTACAGTACAGTACAGTATTTAATTTGTACCTGTATTTTAGTATATTAACCATAAGGGGGCATCGTAGGAAAACTTTTCTCATCCATTTTCATTCTCGCCACAAAAGGAACTGGGAAGTCAGAGACATTGAAAAAAAGTAGTTAAAACTTACTTTAATGATTTGCAGCAGATGAGAAATGTGTATGGCCCACGCACTCTGTCCCAAAACATTTGTAGCAGTAATTAGCTATTTTGAATTATTTAAATAAAAGTAATCTAATATACACAGGTATATGTACATGTTTTTTTTTTTGTTTCCATAACATTTATTTTACTTAATTTACTTCATTTTTATTTTACTTAATTTACTTCATTTTTATTTTACTTAATTCATATAATTAAATACCTGATTATTGTATTTGTTGTAAATAGTCAAATAAAAACATAAGACAACCTTCAAACGCCCAATAGATATAAACATATAGTTAGAACAATATCCATCCATTTTCTGATCCACTGAAAGCAGCTGTCTTCAGGCAGGAGGCGGGTCACACCCTGAACTGGTTGCCAACCAATCGCAGGGCACACAACCATTTGCGCTCACACTCACGTCAAGGGACAATTTAGAGCAGCAAACTCCTTTTTGTCACAGGATAGTGTAGTAACCGTTTCGCTTGGAGGGCCATTATGACTATGAAACCATATAAAGAAGTCAAGAATAATCGTTTCTGCAACTACTTTGGTTACTGTAATGAGGGTTTCGGTAACATGAAAATGCCTACAACTTGTTATTTATTATGAGAATTTGAAATTTTGGTACAGATGTTAGGAAGCATCATGTAAGGTGACATGTTTGATTTTCTTTTGCGGGCAACATAAAATGATGCGACGAGTCAGATTTGGCCCCACGGCCTTGAGTTTGACACCTGTGATTTAGTGTTTCATTAACCTACCATGCATGTATGTTTTGGAAAGTGGAACGAAACCGCAATGTCTGGACAAACCCCATGCATGCACAGGGAAAACGGAGCCGGATTCGAATCCTGCACCTCTGCACTTCTGAGGCAGAAGTGCTAAGCAGTCGCCTACCGTGCCACCGAAATATAGACATATTCATATAAAATGTATTTATTGTAAAAACATCAAGCGTGGTCCTTCAGCACCAAAGTTTGTCCACCCCTTGATCAAACAGAGAGGCTGGAAGCCAAAGTCTCGCCGTCCAATGGAAACTCCTTCCTGTACCTTTAAGAGGCGGGTCCACAGTGGTGGAGGCGGAGTAAAGAGGCATTTCTCGTTCTGGCAAGTCTCTGTTTGATGGGAGGTGTTGCGCGTGCTGGTACACTGGACCCATGGCAACAATCATGGCAGGTGGGAGACACGTAGATGTCCACCATACATCGGTCGACGGAGTATATTGTACTTATAAAGCCTGAGTTGAGTTCGCTTTAAAATGGCATGTGCTTCTTTTGTGTCTAGAAGCCGAGACGCGCCAAAGGCTGCTGCGCACTGTCAAGAAAGAGGTGGGTGTTTTCAGCTAGCTACAAAAACAAAACACTTTTTGGAGGGGGTGACAAGTGAAACAGAATCCGTTTTGAGATTCAAAATCCCCAAAACACGGTTGCACTATGTCTCTTTTTTTCTTATGTCGTCTACGTGACACCTGTAAATGTCGTGTTGGATGTTCCTCCTTCAAATCTGTGAAAGTGCAGCGTTTTTTTCCGTCTTCCGGGGCAGTCCTAACTATCATACGTATGTGCGCGTGTGCATGTGTGCGTGCGTGTGTGTGTGCGAGCGCGCGCGCGCGCGCATGTGCGTGCGCGTATGTGTGATGAACAGTGGAAACAAAAATGGAAGGTACCGGTACTCATGTCAGCGTTGTCTCTCTTAAATATTGCAACTCATCATGTCACGCGACTGTGGTAACACATCACAAACTAGTTCGGTGCCCGCATATGTGGATCACCACCATGTCATTTTCAATATTTATTTTTCAGGATTTTTTCTTTTCTTTCCAAATTTCGCCCCTCGTTTTTCATCAGAAGCGTATAGTGAATGTTTATCAGTTTTTGAAGAGTTAAGCTATCTGCGTGCGTCTGAAAATATTAAGATTAACATAACAACCGCTCCAACGGCAAGTTTTTCAGACAATGATGCGACGAATAAAACAGGAGTGAATCAGTTATGCTCACTGAACTGAAGTCTCTAATGGTGATGATTTTTATGTCACAATGCGTGTGTGAAGAAGTTGAGCTCTTTGGTGTTGGAAGCGTTTCAAACAACAGTTCCATTATACAGGGTTCACACATCCGAAACAAGAATTAAATGCAAGCATTGCAAAATGCTCCTCTTGAAACCACATGGCAATCAATTTGTGATGTGCAAACGGAGTGATTAAAAACAATTAAAGCACTAATAAACCAACATCATGGACACAAGAGCAATGCAGCACACTGTGAAATAAGAATAGCCAATATCTGCTTTAGGATGCCAAAAGATGCCTTCAATTGGTCAGACAGCTCTTTGGAATTGGAGGAAGATCCAAATTCATCTTTTTCCTCAAACATGACTGGGTTGTGTTGCTCATTGTAAGATGAAAATTCATCTGACTAAATAATGTCATCTTGGCATCTGGGGGTTATGAGCATTATTGTAGCTAGACACATTTGTGTGAGTGAATGCTTGTGACATGTTTATTTTTAGTCATATTTTAATCTTACACTTAATTCAGGGACCAGTAATGTGTCAGCAACATATATTTTCCAAGTTACTTTCCCATTAGCACAGTTGCGTGAATCAATTTGCACCATTTCGTTTAGGCAGGTTGGAAGATTGAAGCCAAAATGAATCACTGATGGGTACAAATGCTCAAGGTAGAATGAGTCCGTCGTCAAACGATTATGAATCACGAAATTCGAAATAGATGATAAACACAAAGGCTGAATGTCTAAAGGTCTGCAGCAGATTGTTATTGTGGCTTTAGGCTGAGCTGGGAGCTTCCCACTGTTTGTTCTGCTTAGGAGCTTGTCTCGTAACACGGGCGCTCTTTTAATCACCTTGTTACCATGGAGATTCCCAACACACACTGAGGTCCTTATCTGGAAAAGAAAAAAAAATCAGAGCGAACAATTCGACACTTATTTTAAGATTAAATCGAGGATGTTGTAAAAAGAGGAATGTGGAAAATGGAGTCTGACTAGTTTCCACGTCAGTCCTCTTATCAGTGATAACCAGACCCTTTCCAGGATGAACTCCGTAATCACTATACAAATGAACGACTGAACATAATATACACCCTCGCAATTCAATTAAAATCAAAACAAGAGCTGTGTGAAAAAAACACACACATTGTGTTTATAACGAGAATAATGCTCAGTTGTTTTCGACACTTCCAAAGAGGTATTCGATGAATACCACTCTTTGCTTATTGTGGTTGTGTTTGCTGTGGTGTACAACTGCAGAGCATTAAAATGAGAGCTTTCTTAATGGTGAGCGGCATCTTAAAGAAAATGTCTGTGCTCCGAACTGATTCCAGGGTCAGAGAGCAGAAAAATGCACTTCCCATCACTGGCGAAACATTCCGCTTTTGGCTTCAAACTCGGGCTGCTGCAAAACACGAAGTTTGCTATTATGGTACTAAGTTGCTATTGCACTACACTTAATCCAATTTACTTTTTGTTTTTTTGTTTTTTTTGCTTGAGTTGTGAGCAAAAAGTTTGACCTTCATAACAAGAAGTTTATTGCCACTCCCAAGTGAAGTTTACTGTAAAACTAAACAGAAAGCAAAGAGAACCAAGAGTGTTTACCTAACTCAAAGTTCGCCGTCTTCATGTTAATGCAACACGCAAAACGCCATAGACAGGCTAACGAAACGAGCATCAACCATCAACTGCTCAATGATGTCCATACTGTATGTTTTTCGAAAGAACCCAACTGCGCCATTTTTCTTTTGTTTTTTTTTGTTTTTTGTGAGGCTGCGAGCGATGAATGGAGTTTCCATTCCACTCTATTCTCTTTTAGTGACATGATTTAAGGCAGTGTTTGGAACTGCAGCCACAATACCGCAACCAGGTTTTTTGTTTTTTTTGTTTTTTTTTATTAATGGATTCATCTCTGTCTCAATTAAAGCTGAGCACGATTCTCTTTCAAAAGACTGACTGTTTGTCACTTGCATTGTCTTGTCTTTTTAATTAGCTGCGTGCGCGTGTTCTTGTTCTGTACACGTGTAGGCGTCACCATATGCACGTGGTCATCGTCCACCTGGTGATATGCCATCAGTCCACTCAAATGCACTGTCAAATAACATGGGCCATTATCTCGAGAGCACAGGATGTCTGAGGCAGCACAATCCACTCCTGGCACAAAAATCGGTTTGAATGAGACCTCTTATTTGCCGCAGCTTTCATATATAACCATTCTGTGTCACTGTGTGTTTGTGTTCTGTTGTGTGCACAGACACAACACGGCGCGTCTGCTGCCAAAGGAAAGAGGCGAAAAGATGGCAGAATCGGTGTTTCGCTGTCTTCTGTTCAAAATGCTGTTAGTTAATCAGGAGTAGCTTGTAGACAATCAAACGATTGCACGGTTTCAGTTGGAAGCTTCTGCAGGGAAACAATCAAACGTTATTGTTGCCATGAATAGCGATGGCAGTTATTGCACTGAGGAAATGAAATGTATTCACGGCATTGCTTTGGTCTGAATGTGATCTGATCTGGCTGTACTGGGAAAATAACGAAGGTGGTGGTTTCTAAAAGAACCAGGCTTAAATGTGTTCAGAATCAAAACGGAGTTACGAGCGGCTGCTGGTGCAATCTTCAGGGGAATGTTTGCTGTGATTCAAGATGCAGATGTGAATGATGGGAGCTTCTCTTTGAAATTAAACTGGGTCAAGGCCTCATATATTCTGAAAATGAAAGACATGTCAGGTCAAGACTGATGTTTGGCGCAAAGATTGCATTGCCAGCTATTCTCTGGCTGTGCTATGGTTGCATGGATTTAGAAAGTGGAATTCTGTCCACTCACTGCCTCATAACATTATACTGTCTACTAAAGTAATAATTATTACTCTATTATCATGTCGATATGGTATTTCATTATGATTGACATCAGCAGTTGTCTGCATTAGGGAAGGGCATTTCACAACATTTCAGTGATCAATCAAAAGTTACTTACCCATAAATTCCTTCACGTTTTTATTTTTTTGTGGGGGGGGGGGGGGGGGGTCAGGGGGGCGTCAAAGAATCTCTCGGGCCGTTCGGGACTCAGCGGCACTGTGGTATACAGTAATGGTTAGCGCCTTGGCCTCACAATGCAGAGGTACCGGGTTCGATTCCGATATGGAGTTTGCATGTTGTGCCTGTGTGTTTTTTTTTTCAGGGTACTCCGGTTTGATCACATAACTGTATTCCAAAAACATGCATGGCAGATTAGTGTGAATGTGAATGGTTATTTGTCTAATCGTGTCCTGCCATTGGCTAGCAACTGGTTCAGGGTGTCCCCCGCCTACTGCCCAAAGACAGCTGGGATAGGCGCCAGTACAACCCGCAACCCTTGTGAGAATAAGCGGATTAGAAAGTAGGTAGATGGATGTTCGGGACTTCTTTTCCAATGGCAGTATAATATAGAACAGAGTAATACACATTCCATAGTTGACGTCATGTTCATCTTCAGGCCGCAAACGAGGGAGGACTGATTCAACAGCGTGTCTTCTTGTGGTAGCCAATTACATACCCTCCAATTTACTACAATTTCCTCAAGATAAGATGAATCAACAACCGATTGCACACAATTGAAAGATTAGCTCATTGACTCATCGATTATTGTACCCATCGTCAGTTTTAATGAACAGCGGGGATGTGTCCTCTCCTCTTATTCAGCAGCATGGAGGCCTGTGGTGGCCGCCGAGACAATTAATAATGAAGATATTATGTTAATAGATGAACCTTCTGCTTTCTCGTCTCTGCTATTGCAGGAGTGAATTGGAATAGGCCGAAAATCCTTTATCACTCTGCGTGATGCCTTCCGGGTTCTCTGCATCGAGGAGCCTCATTTTGCTAGGACGCTGAAACACGCATTCATCAAACTGTCACCGTGCTACGATTACACGTTGTTCCCTGCAGTCATGGCAGCTCCGTTTGCCCCAAATGTAGAGCGGCGTGGGATTTTGGCCTTTTGTTCATTATTATTATTTTTTATTTCTTCGCATTCAAGTCTTGCTGCTTCTGCTTGCAGTCAACCATGGCACCCGTGACGGTCAGTGGTTGGAGGGGCCCCGCTGAGTCCCATCGGCTGAAAAGTTTATCACAGATGCCAGTACAGGCCCTCTCATCCTGTCACAATCTGATGAAGTCACTCACGTTTGCCACGTTCTATCAAGGCTTTATATAGATGAAATGTGGACATCAGGCAACTTTAGAGCAGAATCCAATGAAGCACCCTTTCTGGGCCCGGCTCCGGAGAAGTGTGAGATGCACGGGAAGGTTTCCTGTAATACGCCCTGTGACCCACTGTCAGGTTTAGTTGTGGGTACCCCGTTTGACTGCCATCGACTAGCTTTCTCATTTGCACTGTAACTGCCATGGCAAATGTTTAGACGCACAATCTCGCTGGGCATCCACGGCAATCACAGCATGTCCTAATTTGTCTATCACATCCTACTGCATTGTCTCATGACCATCCCGTTTTGTCCACAGGGGCTGCCTCAAAGTGAAAACATACTGTACATTGCTGTCTCTGCGAAGTTGGCTGCAAATAGAAACCGATGCATGACGGTGACATTTTAGTTGCAGTTATAACATCTCCATATTTTCTAGATTGATTCACTGATGAGCACATATCGTTGACACCACTTAGCTCCACCTCCACTGAGATTATCATTTGAGGTACTGCTTTCATTTCGTGGCTCCCAGAGATGAATGAATGTCATTGACGTATGGTACCCGGCAGAACGGTCCTGCGTAACACGTGTCGTCGCCGTAGCAACCCGAAGGCTGTCTGTGCTTGGACACTTTGCCGAAGGAATACATCCGAGACCTGATCACTAACCCAGATAAGGCAGATGAGAAATAACAATGACAGCTGCCAAAAGTCATGGGATCTCATCAGACCCGGTGAATTAATTATGAACATGTGTGTTGATGTGTGTGTTGAAGCAGGCATAATAGATGTTGATGCTGAGGAGATAGGGGTCATTCATCCGAACGTGACTTCTGTTTTATAGAAAGTCTTTCATGGATAAAATATTTAGTTGCATTTTGTTTTCCATTAAAAAAAATATTTTCAAAATAACGCGGGTCGTAAAGAGTGAAGTAAAGAGTGTTCATTTTACAAAATAGTTGATCACAACTATCTATCTGGAAAAGAGACTATTATGAATGGAGGCTATTAAGAAAAGAGCAGGCACTTTAAAACTGGAAAGGTGCTCAGACAAATGAATCTGTCACATCCATTACCGGCTAATATGATCAACAAATATTGCTGCTAGCTTGGTGACTATGCCAGTCAGGAGAAGAGTGGAGACATTTTTTCCATGAAGAAAAGTGTCCATTGCTTTGTTTATAATGAAATAACGTCATTAGATTGTGGTTAGTGATGGACACGCAGAAAATTGTGTTTTCATCATTAAACCATAAAAAAATGATTGCTCAGTCAGAAAAAAATCCAAACAGGAAGGGGTAAAAGGAAAGACTGCCCTACACAACCTTTTCACATGAAGCATATTTGCCTCGTAACATAGTCAGTCGTAAGAAATCAGAGCATCAAATTGAATGCGGCAAAGAGACATACAGTCCGCCAAATGTATAAACAAAGCTGAATTAATTCAGCAATGTTGACACGCAAACTTGTATGGATTGGCTGTCAATAAGGCTTGACGGTGACTTGATGACTTTGCTGATACCATCTGACTAAAAATAACTTACTTGACCGTTAGCTGGTATCAGGATCAAACATCGCAATGGCTTGTTAGAACTTTGGGCCTTAAAGTCTTGAGTTATCGACCCTTGGAAGTTGAAAAAGATCGTAAGCTGTTGTGTGCCTCTTTGACAGAAAATCTGTAGGAGCAGCACTCCAACTATGGTCAAACTCAAAGGGTCTCCTACGAAGGCTGCATTTGAAGATGGCCTCAGACGACATGAAGCCACAGGCATTCGTAGCTGTCAGGATGATTCAAACTCACAGTTGCTTTCCATAGCTAAAGCGATGTATGCCCTTAAAAAAATGCATAATGTTCGGATACACTAGACTGCACAGCTTACGTCCGTTTTCATCAGTTTATAAGCCATGGAAAAAACTCCCAAGTGCCAGAATGAGCAGAATAATTTTGCCCGGAGAATGTGCCAAACAGAGTTCAGCTTGAATTAGCCTAGCTGCATTTTTTTCTGCTTCTACGATTTTCTATGAAATATGTAACAGATATTTACTTGAGTCAAATCTTGGAATGAAAGTCAAATCATCAAATAGAAAGTCGATTTGAGATTCAAAGGCTTTCTTTCATCCTTGAATATAATTCTTCTCCTATAAAATATAGCTGTCCAACAAGGGGGGCGGGGGGTCTTTCATACATTGTTCTCATCGACACATTTCTCAAAACTTCTCACTGACAGGATTAGTTGTGCTCTCAAGCGTCACACTCCAGCAGCGGTGATTCGCGAGTGCCTGTGGGGGTAACTTAAGCAGCGTATTTTGCTCTGAGATGATACAACAAACATGTACAATAAACATGATATTTGAATTTGGCTTTGTAATTTGTATGCAAGTGACTTCCATTTCTCCAAAAAGCGTCATGCAAGTAAAACTGAATGTAAAATTAGCCGCAATCCGTGTTTATCCGTCTTTGGACACGTGTGAGTCTAAAATGTGAACTGCCCAGTGTGGGTCTGACTGGTTGTGGACAGACTCGTTTCGACAGGAAATTATAGATGTGCACGGCCACGACGACTGCGGAGTGGCGCTCGGCCCGTGCAGTAGGACTTCGCCATGGTGATTGATTTATTCGGTCTTCTTAACTAGTGTTCCTTAGCTGTTGTCAGGCTTAAGATCCCCATGACGACCAATTGCGAGTGTTACCTTCTGAGCGTGCGTATCTAACCTTGTTTATTTTTATTCAATTTTTTATTTTTTTTGCTAGCATGAAAATATGTCTTTAATGCAACACAATCAATTGCTCCCGCCCAAGATAGAAAAGGGGATCGACGTAGAATAAAAACGTGTCAATGCCAAACAAAATCCCCCTTTTATTTCCAAATGTCACACTTCGATTCCTCGGAAGGATTCTCTCGGTGAGAGATGGTGACTCATGCAGCCACTTAGCATTCATCCCACTCCATTTTTATTCCCTTTGATTTGTCAACAACAGGACCACATTTGTCTACCTTCATTTTTTTTTCAGGATATCCTTCAGATTATTCTGCAATATATTTATTTCTCGCTCATTCAACAATCCGTTTAGAGACTCTGCACGTGCAGCTGTGGCATATTAATGAGTGAGTCTCCTCTGTCATTGACAGGTGAAGCAGATTATGGAGGAAGCGGTCACCAGGAAATTTGTTCATGAAGACAGCAGCCATATTGTTTCCCTTTGTGGTGAGTAAGCAAACACAGCGCTGGAGCCTGGATCACACCTCTGCTTATTTCGACAATGTGCACTGTGAACAACTCCCGCAACAGAAAAGCCTTTCCATGTGTCTCCTGACTGTACTGCTCACAACATTTAATTTGATTGAAATGTATCATTACATTTCTAACACCTCAAGAGGGTGGGGGACTTTGCTTCTTGTTCAAGATAGATAGCATGAAAGATAAAGGAAAGAAGCAACACACCGTATTACAGCTAAGAGTGTGCTAGCATAATTAGCATGAGCTGTATGGCAGCCCGTTTATTAATTCAGTGCAAGTCACGCACAATTTGTTCCGGTATGCCAGTCGATGTCAGTTTATCTCCAGAGGGAATAATGGTCATAAAAATAATTAGTCTACCCAAAAGCACCCGATATAAATCATGAAGGGGCCCAAGAGTTACAGGAATGTTCCTAAGTAATAAAAGTCAACTATCAGGGGTACTAGAATAGGAGATGAAAGTAGCACCCGGTAATGTTAGAGTGATGTGATTTTTTTTGTTGTGGCGCTTTATCCAATATGGCCATGGCTCTGTGATGTCAGCCGTGATCAACTTTTTTTCCTTTTTTTTTATGTTTACCAAGGCACAATAAACCCTCCGAAGACTCCTCCATCCAAAATGGAACCGACTCTTAATTAATGTTATTAATTACCTCAGAGATTACCACGCACTCATAGGTCAAGTGGTTCCTGTGAAAAGAACTTGCTCTACTGGCTCCTGACAAAATCTATTTTGCTGAGACAATATACCAGTAGATGGATTTGTAACGGCACATTTTCCACTTGTCTTCTTCTTATCTGTTAACGGTAGTCTAATAAAAATGTACATATTTATACCGCATAGAACCAAATATAAAGTAATACTAGTAAATACTATTAACAAATTAATTAAAAAACAAGAAAAGTACTTTGGATAGCAGGTTTCCCTATGTGTGAGTCTCTTAGAGACTGAAAAACGTACTGGAAAGTTTCTGCCAATAATAGTCTACATGAGTCAAGTGAATGGTTACACAAATTGTCTATTCATTAATCTGACATTTTTAGGATAGTTGCTTCATATAAACGTGTCCATTAACACATCGTTTTAGCAATTGTGTTAGTGTGAAGCAACTGGCATTTGAAGTTCTTTTTATTTTTTTTTCAGCAATTGGTGCTAGTGAAGACTGATATTATTTTAGTGTGTGAGAAACACACTGCCCACGTGCAAGCCACACTTTGTCAGCTGTGTGGCTCAGACAAAACAAGAGTTCGTGTTTGTGGAGTTCACTTCATTAGTTTGGACTGACTGATATTTGTATGATAGTAAAAGGGTTCAACGTAAACACAAAATTAAAATCATGATAATAATTTTAAAAACAGTTAAAAAGTAGGGTGGAAACTTTATAACACCTCTTCAAAGATACAATTCTTACTCTTGTATGGGCGGATATCATTATACTGTGCAAGTGGTGATAATGTGACTTTATCCAGATGCATTTTAATAAATTGCACTATCAGAGAACAAGTTCATTTGTTTCACTCGTTCAAAGTTAAACTCCTATTAATGTAGATTCATTAAGACATAGGAATACGTTCCTAACATTTTTTTATATTAAAAAATTATTTGACTGCTTCTTGTGTCATATGCAAATTTCTTGAGATACTGTAATTTGGTTGTTAGTTGTATAAAAAAATGTGTAAAAATCTAAATCTTAAAATATTTCTAGCACATTATAACTCTAAGTGTGTGTGTTTGTGTGCGTGTGTGTGCGTGTGTGTGTGTGTGTGTGTGTGTGTGTGTGTGTGTGTATATATGGGTGGTGGGGGGGTTATATATTTACTGGTAGCCTTCTGGGGTGGCATCATAAATAACAATTAAAAAATATGAATCCCAAAAAAGCTGTCATAAGCATTTCTGACATCTTACTTCCGTTTGCATGATGATGATGGTACAAGTTAATTTGTCAGATTCCCCAACAGATGTCAGAACACTTACAACTGTCTCAACCTGCGGTCACCGTGACATTTAATTCAATTTAATCCTTATTCCACATCAAAAACATGTTAGCGCCTGGAGGAAAAAGCACTGGAGGACTGAGAGGAAATGAGATCAAATTGCTTGAAGGACAAACGCTTTTGTTGCAAATTGTTATCAAAGAAGAGAAAGCACATATCAAATCTTCAGTGCTTTTTTCGTGTGTGTGTGTGAATGCAAGAGAGCATGGGGCATTAGAATTTTTGCATTTCACATCCTATCTGGAAATGGATTTCAGTGTTGCTAAATGATGTTCCACGTTCTTCCGAAATACCGTTTCACAGTTTAGTGAGTGAAAAGTTATATAAATATGGTGTTGCGCACTCCACAGATTTTATTCAAATATCATTGAACGTCTCCTTTTACACAACGCTTCAGTGTGTTTAATATTTAATGTTGTTGGGTTTGTGTTTAATAGCGTATTCATGGGAGAGTGTCATGGAGTTCCTTTGCTGTCAGTATAAACATTATCCTTCGAATCTTTTAAAAGCCAGGCCGGTCAGTCGGAGGAGAGTGTTTTCTTCCGACCGTCATTTATCTTAATGGACCCTCTCCATGCTCTGTTTTGTTGTCAGGCACCTTCCTCCTCACATCCTCCCCCTCTCGCGCCATCTCGCCGTGGCTCTTGTTACCACCCTCTTTGGGTTGTGGTCCGTGTAGACTCGAATTGAGCAAATGGAGGAGGGGAGACGAGCCCAGCCGGCTCTCCAGGGAGCAATTAGCTTTCAACATTGTGGCTTCTTTGATGAGCTGCCATAGAAAGTCAGAACCGCTGAGACGCAATGAAGATAGTGTGGCGTGAAAACAAATGATGCGACTGGTGTTAAATGGCCCTCGTTTGAATTATTTAGGGCCATTGTATCGAGTATCTACAGTCTGTCGATTTATATCAGAACATACACTGAATATAAAAAGTCGACACGCCCCTGCTAAAAATGCCAGGGTAATTCAGACTTTTTTTCCATCATTAATGTGACCTCTCACTCGTCAAACCCAGTATTAAATATTTGTAATGTTCCCAAGATAGTTTAAAATAAATACACTGAGAAAATGTGACTGCGCAGGTGTGCAGAGCTTCTTATAACTGGGATGTAGCTGTATTCAGAATTCACAAATTACCGTCAAATTACTGCCACCATTTTGACTACCGCTGATTAACCCAAATAAACTGCTCTAGTGGGCTTTTAATTTTTTTTCTCCTATATATGAGAAGTCTGAAGGTTTTGTATAAACACTGACTGCTATTTTGAACCGTTGGTCATTCCTTCCTTTCATTTCTTGATGTCATTGGACCATACACTGAATCTCTCAAACACAAGTGAGGGAAAATATGTTATATAGTCCTATTAAACCATGGTTGAACTTTTTGGACCATAATTCCAAAAGATATGTTTGGCACATAGACACACTGCTCTTCACCAAAGAACACATTTCAGGAAAGTAGTGATTGTTCATGCACATCAGCATGTCGGCGCACGTGTCGAACGAAACCTCCATGTCAGTGCGCATATCACTGGAGAAAAAAAGACGCATGACTAATATGTATCGCTCAATTGCTACCGGTTACGGAGGCGCCGAACTTAATCAAGAAGTGCATCTCTGCTTAATGAATCACACATCTTTTGAAGCTCTATTTTTCCACAAAAGAAGAAGAAAGGAGTCACCTTGAGGAACCATTTTCATCTCTTATCGACAAATAAGTATTTTTCCTTTCACTTTCCATGCTGTCTACAGGGTGCAAGTCACTTTAATTACCCTTTCAGGGACAGCGGTTACTACAGTGGACAGCTTATCATGTTATCAGGTTGCATGGTTCATGAAAGGGTTCATGAGGCTGCAGGACATTTAGCCCCACCCATCTAAGTTGACAGCGTGTTTACAATCCCCAAGTGAATGAATGAATATGAATACTAAAATAATATTGACATGTGTTTCATGTATGGGACTATTTTTATGAACAGATATTAACAGAGACGCATGTTCACATTATTTTTTGACTTTATATTTCGAAGATATTTTACACTTGGATCAAAACAGAAAGAATACAAAATGAATATACAATACAAACATAATTTAACAATAATGTATATCGACTGTCTGGAATGCTTTGATGTAAGATCCAGCGGGTGTCCTCTTATACAATATCAAAACAGTTTGCTAATGTGCTGCAACGTTTTATGAGGCCTCATCTTCCAGTGTGAAGCACGGTGGTGACAACGTCCTGCTTCGGGCCTTTTTTTCTTCAGCGAAAATGGGGATCTTATAGTCAAGGCAAAGGAAATTACGAACAGTTCGAAAGAGCAGGCTGCGTTCGCACAAAACACTCATGCTTGTGCCACTGAGCAATTAAATGTCAGGAAAAGCCCACCGCGACATCCGAAATGTATCTGGTGCAGAGGCACTTTAATTGGTGTGCTGACTCTCATTTAACATGATTTGAATATTATTCTGAACACAGCCACGTCCCAGTGATAGAGTGTGCGCACTCTTGCAACCACATTATTCTCAATTCAATTTAATCATGGAAAAAGCTTTGAAGTCATTTATCTTGGTCTCTTTTTTTAACATTACAGACATGTAGACTTTTATATGTTTCTCCGCGGACAATCAGCATCGATGATGACTAGGTAGATTTTTGCAAAATATCACACTTTGTGAGACGTCTTGGCGGTTGAAATGGTTTTGGTGAACAGCATCAAAAGGAAACAGTGAGTCAAACAAATCAAGGAAGATGAAGGCTTGTCCGTGCGGTACTGTTTTGTTTTGGGGTTTTTTGGAAAACAAGCAGTTTCATTGGCAGCGCTGAAGTTTGGCGCCACCGTGAAAATGGTTTCGGTGGTGACAGCAAAAGAGTCCGGTTCCCATTTACCGAGTGGCAGGATGCAGGGGATGAGACGCTCTGTTTGAAGGAGTCTGGATGATGAAAACACAGATTGTGATGCTGATGAGGCTCGACTGCCGCTCCCTCCCTCCCTCCTTCCGTGTGAGCTCTTCCGAAGCTCTATCTCCGATCTCGCTATCAACAGGGGTTGCCACGGCAACCACGGTCTTCCATGTGACCCCATGTGAACAGAGGCCCAGGATTAGTCCTAAAGAGGGCTCAAATGTCAACACAGCCTCAGGTACTGCCTGCATGAAGGCCTTCAAGGAGAGGGCAATCGGCTTTTCTGCTCATTGTGGTGATTGTTCAAGTGTTCATTGAACTTTTGAGTATTTCTGTGACGAAAAAACTGTAATTTTAATCCGGCATTTGATTTGAAGGTGATTGGTTCGTGTGTGCACGTGTTCAACCAAATGCAGTTCATCGTTTTGTCGTGACCGCTCTAAAAGATTCTTTTAAAAATCTGTTGATTTGTACGCGTTTGAGGTCACATTAATTGTGGAAAAAGTCTTAAAATTATTCACCGTGGTTTATTTGTTTTTGTTTTTGTTTCATCACAAATATCTGGCATTTGAACATTAGTGTAGAGTTTTTATGGCCACGTACCCCGGTCTTGGTTTATTGTGCTGTTTAACAAGAGAAAACAAAATAGAATAAGACCATTTCTTATTTTATGAATAATGTATTGATTGTTTGTTGTGTCATTAATATTAAAAAAAAATACATTTGCATTAATCTGCGGATTTTATGACATGCGGTTTTTGGTTTACCCCCCACCCCCCAACCTCTTGTACTCAAACAGCTGCGGTGGAGGCATGTGTTTTGCACGGGTTGAAACGTCGAGCGGCTGGTTTTCTTCGAAGCAACAAAATAGCCGCCCTGTTCATGAAGGTGGGCAAGAGCTTTCCCCCGGCCGAGGAGCTGTGCAAGAAGGCCCAGGCACTGGAGCAGATTATAGAAACTAAGTGAGCGAATAACACGTAGCGGACAGCAGACAACGATTCCCTGTGGCTTCCGGGCACGTCTTTATTTCTGTGCGACTTTGTGATGTCGACTTGCAGACGAAGCCAAAGTTTGCAAAGCCAGGACAGTCTGCGGCGAATGCCTCGTCTTCCCAGCCTCACTCCAAAGGCCATGAAGAACCTCTGGATTCGGACAGCTCTTTTCGAGAAGGTGCTGGACAAGATTGTGCTCTTCCTGGTGGAAAACAGCAGGTACTTTACACAGTGTAAAATGTCATGCCTCCGGATTGTGCAGGAAGGCTCTCTGTGTCCTATCTGTCTCCTATCTGACGCATTTATCTGTCTTCCAGTAAATATTATGAGAAAGAGGCTGTTCTAATGGACCCTGTAGATGGACCCATCCTTGCTTCTCTGCTGGGTAATTTGCGACTTTATTCGCAAGCTTTTACTGGTGTTTTCTAACAAACATGTATTTGGTTCCTTCATTCATCAAAGTGCGGGATATTAGTGGTCTTAGCGGCGAAATTCAGACTAAAAGCTTTCCTGTGGTGTTAATTGCACCTCCACTGAAGCCGAAATGTGTTTCTGTGAATCGCAGCAAGGAGCTTAATTTCACATGGAATCAGACTGATGCTTAGTAGCCAATGATATTGATAAAGAATCGGATGAATTCTAATAGAGGAGATGGATGAAAAAAAATTGCCTTTCAACATAACCAGGATAAAAACGCCCTGTGGTGGAGAACTGCATTGACATTGTCACGAGTTGTCCTGCCACGACTCTCGCTTCTTCTTGTGCACTGAAGCAAGCAAACACAGGATCGCTCTGTAAACACGCTGGATGATCGTCTGGCCCGCACTGAAATGGAAACCTCGCCGTTTGTAATGGTCGATGCAAATGATAGAATCCAATCATGTAGGGTCAGTGAGAGGGGAGGTATTCCTTGCCGCATGAAACTGGCCACCGTTTCCCAAAAAAGGCTACGATGTCAGCGAGGATGTGGCAGCAGGGTGTGAAAATGACTTCTGTCAACTTTCTGAACAAAAGAAAAAGTGTGCCTCTTACACAAAATCATCTTCATGCATGAAACCGCACCATCTCATGCTGCAAGGAATAGCTCATTATCATGCCTCATCAGCTGCCAAGAGCAAAAACGGAGAGAAACTCATGGGATGGAGCCCATCCTTCCCTGAACTAAATCCTGTTGAGAACCTTTGGAGCATCCCCAGGCAAAAAGATCTGTGAGGGAGGAGGCAGTAGCAAAAGATCTATAAGGGTGGGCGGAGGTTCACATCCAAGCGGCAGCTCTGGGAATCTATTGTGACATCCTACAAAGAAATTCAAGCGGAAAAAGGCAAAAACTCACAAGTTCAATGGATGCAAGAATTGTGAATCTGTAGGTGGCACGCTGTCAAAATAAGCACTCCGATGTTATACCGGTTATCTAACTCCATCTGTTAAGACGTTTTCAATAGGCTTTGATGCTGATGCTGCAACTCCAACAGATGACTATTTTCACTTCTTTCCAACATATAAAATATTTTGAAACCTTATTGCGCGCTACAACTCGGGACAGGGCATTTTAGGTTTTCGTTCAAAAAAAAAAAATACTATCATTTGAAGCTTTGTTCAAAATCATTCAAATTACATCCTATCAAATGATTATGGTTTATATTAAATTCTATAACTTCAATTATGATGACTGTCATTTGCTAGTTCGGAAAATCTGAAGAAAAAAAAACATCATTCGCATGATAATTTGCAATGCAGTGTATTGTCATTCAATGTTTATAGCGCATTATATTTGATTATGCAGGTAAAGCTAATAAAAATTGCTTGTGATGTGTTTGAGCATGTACATGATTTTACAGCTGATGTAAATATCCCCCCCCCCCCTGATAGTGGGACCTTGTGCTTTGGAGTATACGAAGATGAAGACGGCCGACCACTTCTGGACCGATCCCTCGGCTGACGAGTTGGTGCAAAGGCATCGTATCCACAGTGGTTACTGCAAGCAGGACTCACCCACCAAGAGGCCTGCATTGTGTGTAAGTAAAGGAGTTGGGGGCAACTTGTGCGAATGTATCAGGATTCAAATGAATCTTTGAAAGTCGGTATGTGCCAACACAAAACATTACAATAAACATTTACACTTGACGTTGTGTGTATTTTTTTAAGCACTGCCACTCTTTTGAATTTATTACATTTCAGATCCAGAAGCGTCACTCCAGCAGCAGCATGGACGAGCGCCCCTCACCCTCGCCATCGGCGCGCGACTACGTGGAGTCACTGCATCAAAACAACAGGGCCACGCTTCTGTTTGGCAAAAACAATGTGCTCGTTCAGCCGGTAAGTGTTGAATGAAGAAACTCAATCGATGAACAACACAAGCCAAGTCGGGTTCTCATAATATTGGAAAGACTTTTATTAACCTGCACAGCTCTACATAAGTGCAAACTACAACCACAAAAAAATACAAATAACAATGTTAGTCATTCGGTTGTTATTACTTATCTAGAAAAATTATTTGAACACGGAGCAATGTTTTCTTTCATTTCATGAATGCTTGAACCAACACATCAGATGTGGACAAAGTATAGCCTGCTCTGTTGCTGGGGTTTTTTTTCTTTTTTTTTTTTTTTAAATAAACCCACCCCATCTGTCCAATTTGTAAATCAAATGTCGTTCTTGAGCAGAAAGGTTTGCCTACCCCTGCTACACCGACTATGCTTTTAAGTCAAACATAACAAAGGAAGTCCTTCGTGTCTGTTCCATTTTGCCTGGGATGAAACCGTCTGTCCTCATGGCTTGTTGCAGAGGGACGACATGGAGGCTATCCCGGGTTATCTCTCCCTTCATCAGACGGCCGACCTCATGACACTCAAGTGGACACCCAATCAACTTATGAACGGCTCTGTTGGCGATTTGGACTATGAACGAAGGTGATGATGTGATGGTGTGTCTTTGTGGGCGAAATAACTGGAGCATGCAAGATTATGCTGCTTTTAGCAAAACACTTAAACACGCCTTTGTTTCTGAATGATACAATGTGCGCGTGCGTATGTCTTTGCATTTGTGTGTGTGTTTGCTTATGTGTGCGTGCGTGTGCATTGTGTGTGCAATTGTGTCTCACAGACTGTGTATGTACAGCTCATCTAATTAGGCTTATTGTCAGCAGACAGGCAGCCTGCAGGTGGTTTATTGACTCAGACACTGTCAGACCAACCAGTAATGTAATATTCCTCTGTTAGTGTGTGCGTGTGCGCGTGTATATGTGTGTATATGTGTGTGTATGTGTGTGTGCGTGTGTGTGTGTGTGTGTGTGTGTGTGCGCACCTGTGTCACAGTGTGCTTCCTTTTCGTAAGAAGGTTTGATGATTGCCTCTTGCTTATCTCTTTGCACAAGCTTGACAATTATTTCATTTGGGGGAAAAATGTTTTGTTTCCACTGAACGATTTGTAGTGTGTACTGGGACTATGCCATGACAATCCCTCTTGAAGAGATCGTGTACTTGCACTGTCATCAACAAGGTAGGCCCATGCAATAAACATTTTCCACTGCAGTTCCCTTTTTTTTTAAGCTGGCAATGAAGTGCAGTGATGAAAACATTTTTCCTGCAGTCGACAGCGGAGGCACAGTGGTGCTGGTCAGTCAGGATGGCATCCAAAGGCCTCCACTTCGCTTCCCTAAAGGAGGTCACCTGCTTCAGTTCCTCTCCTGCCTGGAAAACGGTCTGCTTCCGCACGGTCAGCTGGATCCTCCTCTCTGGTCTCAGAGGGGAAAGGTCAGCACCTTAGGTCGTCCCTCCCGATGCACTCAAATGTTAGTGTTAGCTATTGTTACGGAGGAACAATTCTCGTGCTAATCCCCTTTTTTTAAATCTGATCAATAAACCAATAATAGATGAGCCGAGCAGCTGAAGATGACTCTTTGGCTTTATGTCCTCACTGCATGCACCAGCACACATGATGAGGTTCACTTTGTTTTATTACGTGCAGCGCGAGCAAACGGAAGAATAGAAATCACCCACGCTTGTTCCAAGACTCTGAATGAGCACGCCCATGCAAGACGCTCGACATCTTAAATTCACATTAATTCATCATTTCTTCTTCTGCCTTTTGTAAACGTTGCCAAAGAGGTTTTATCCGCTTAGGTTTGTCCATATTTCTTTTTTTTGGAAGGGTTGTGGGGGGCAAAGATTTAGAATCATTTAACATAATTCAATGAAATAATTCAAATTTTTGAATTCAATTAAATTTTAATTAATTAATTACAGCTAGGCTGCCCGGTAGTCCAGTGGTTAGCACGTCGGCTTCACAGTGCAGAGGTACCGGGTTCGATTCCAGCTCCGGCCTCCCTGTGTGGAGTTTGCATGTTCTCCACGGGCCTGCATGGGTTTTCTCCGGGTGCTCCGGTTTCCTCCCACATTCCAAAAACATGCGTGACAGGCTGATTGAACACTCTAAATTGTCCCTAGGTGTGAGTGTGAGTGCGAATGGTTGTTCGTTTCTGTGTGCCCTGCGATTGGCTGGCAACCGATTCAGGGTGTCCCCCGCCTACTGCCCGAAGACAGCTGGGATAGGCTCCAGTATCCCCCGCGACCCTAGTGAGGATCAAGCGGCTCGGAAGATGAATGAATGAATGAATAATTACAGCTAACAAACAAACTGACAGCAAAAATACAGAGACTAGGTGGAGGTAATTGAAAACGTCATTGAACCCATGAAGAGAACCCATGAAGGTCTGAAAGAAGCATGCAAAATATTCTTTTCTTTTTTTTCTCTTTTAAATCAAATTTTCCACAAAAAAAAAAAAGATGTTAAATAACCAAACAAGCTTCGGTAGAAAAAAACATGTCTGACAGCAAAATCTTAAAAGTGCCATTTAACAAGGTTTATTTCTTATGTCTGTCAAGTTCAAGTGTCAGACAGGTAGTAGGTTTTAATGCTTATGTAAGCTCGAAGTACATTTTCTTCCCTCAGATCGAAAGGAAGTTCTCGATGTTGTCGAAACATCCCTATTGCACACAAGTGTCAAAGTCAAGGCCCGGGGGCCAGATCTGGCCTGCCACATCATTTTATGTGGCCCGCGAAATCAAGTGAAGCATATCAAGTTCGATGATGCGTGCTAAAGTCTGAACTAAAAATTTCAAATTGTCATGTGTAATCCACAATAAGTCATTATTCTTGACTTCAGATTTTGAAACTAGTTATCCATCAATTTGGTGTGTGCTGTGTTTGTAATATGTGGAGGGGATTAAACATGTATGTGGTTTCCCCAAATTCATAACGGCCCTCCAAGGGAAACCATAACTACAATGTGGCCTGCGACAAAAATGAGCTCCGCACCCCTGCTATAGCAGTTAGATAGCAATTATTGATTTCTCCGATGACAAACATGTAAGCTTCAGTTTGTTCTCTCACATTACTCGTTAGTTATTCGTTTTATGTGATCATTTTCCGGTTGCAGGGGAAGGTGTTCCCGAAGCTGAAAAAGAGGGTTCCTCAGGGATCCGGATCTACAGACTCTGTCTCAGATAAGGAGGAGGAAGAGGCCACAGACTATGTCTTCCGTATCCTCTTTCCAAATAGCCTCTCAGACTTTGGTGAGACATGTCCTTTACAAGGCATTCTTTTTTTGTTGTTGTTGTTTTTCTTGTGTTGTTGTTTGTTTTTTTGGTGTTTTGCTCACCTTTGTAGCACACTATACTGTTACACTGTGTCTGTAGTGTTATTTACTGTATGAATTGCTTTTGTAACTTTATAATTGAGTGAGATAGTCAGTCGCAACTTCACTATCACTATATTCAGGTGATTCATGTTGTTAAGGATTTGTTGTATTGATACATCTTTGGTCATATGTTAACTCTCTAGCTGGCTACAAATGTGGAAGGATTTTATTTTCAATTTATGTCATTGTTTATGAAAGAGATTTTGGCTGCCTCCTTTTAAATCAAGGTTGACCTCAAGAGATCCTCATTCTGAGAATGCAGCTGCTGTCCATCCTGGACTTGTGTGGCCGTCTTCAGTTTGATCTGATTTCATTTCCACCATCTAATATCCTCCTGACCTCCCTTGTGCCTCTGGTCATGCTCATTGATGTGTCCCAAGAATAAACCCCCCACCGACTCCATCCTATTGCCTTGTCACACCTTCTTTCATGCGTTACGACAACATAGCCTTCAATTAACCGGAGGACTGACAGGTGATGGATTGATTATAGGCGCCTTACCAAGAAAGGCTTTTGCTTACGTGGTTACGATGTTGGATGTTTTCAGTCTTTAAAACCGTGTTCCCGATCATTTGTTATTTTGTTTTATGTATGGTCCAACTGTGCAAACAATGGACTTTTTTAAGCTCATTGTGCATTCCTTCCGAGATGAAATTATTTGCTCATCTAACCGCTAATGCCCATTCGCAGGAAGCAATTACATGTTGACAGTGACAGTAATGATGCGCGTGCGTGCGTATGTGCCTTCTGCAGTGACTCCACCAGATTTGATGGACCAGAGCTCTGCGATGTGGCATCCTACTCTCAGGAAGTCTTCGTGCTCGTCCTGCTCCCAGGGCAGCCTCTCTGATGGCTCCACACCCAAAGGCTGCAACCAAGAGAGGTGAGAGAGAGAGAAATAATCACATCAGGGCTTCAAATAAGCTCTTACTTTGTGTAAAGCAATTAAGCTCTGCCGAGGCGCAGTCACCGGCTGGCAGCATCTGTCCATGCGGAGACGACAGCGGGATGTTACAATAGAGGGAAACGTGTGACATTTTCCTCAGTGACATGAGAATGTGCGGGGACAATGAGAACAAGCAAAGTAGATAAAATGGTAATTGGAACTAAGTCAGGGCATGTGGTGGGTGTTTTCTACATGACAGCTTGAGTTAGATGAAAAGCTTCATTATCCTCCGCTGGATGCGTTGATCCCCCCGTCAAGTCAAGCGCATGTATAAAAATGTAACATTAAGGTTTGTGTAAACATGACCGGAGTTGTGACCTGGTTCTTGTTTCTCTTCAGGACTCCTCTGAAGCTGCTATGTGACAACATGAAGTATCAGATCATCTCCAGGGCATTTTATGGCTGTATGTGAATGTTTCATTTCATACTCTTCACCTTTCCACTGTAATTGTGCGCCTCAAAAATGGATGTTGACGCCAACAAAAGGTCCATAGTTTCTCCGTATCTTGGGACTTTTGTAAGGGAATAATGGAAGAAGGGCATGTGGTCTGTCGGGGTCGGTGGGAGTACTTACGGCAAGCAACGATGAAACAACGGAAAAAGGTTACGCAATCTAATCTGTCTCAATTGTCTTCAAATTATGGGCACATCGGGATAAGAAGAAAGAAAGTTTAAGGCGATGCGGCCATCATGTCGAGAGCTTCACTGTACAAGTCTAAGGAGGGATGAGCTGGATCAGATTTCGTTGAGGTTCAAAAATGTTATTTGACCAAAAGCGTTTTTAGCAGCCTGAGTGAACATGTTTTTTTTCCTTCAAAATGTGTCTTTTCCCTTTATGGAGATATGGCCATGACATTCCATAATCACAATGCTAGTAGAATGTTTTGAGATGAAATAGTGAAATGAAGGCATTTTCACTCTTGGATTATCAGGATGCACTACAGCAGACATTGAACAGGTCCACCTCGCCCATCCTCAGTACAATTTTGGCATATAAGGCACATCATTATTGCAAAAGTCATTTAAAAAAATAAATGCATTCATTATTTTCGTTTATGAGAGAAAAAAATGTTCAACAATCTTGTCCTTGCATCATGGATGCAGTTAGTATGTAGCAAGTTCCTCATAATTCTAATACTGTATCAAACATGTGTCATCTGTCAGGGTGAATTATCAGCTAATTCTATTTGAAGCTAAAAATGTATCTCAAAAATTTATTTGCAAGATGAAACATTTTTGTTGTGCTGTGAATCATCTGAATAAGGATGGACAAAAGTCATCTGCGGGGACATTTCATTATCTGAGGAAGAGGACGTTTTAAAACACCGCTATTAAAGCTGTAACACTCTGCACCTCATCCATGGCTCAATAAAAGTCTAGGAGAGAGAATATTTTCTCATACGCAATATTGGAATGGTATAATAATGCTTCGGCGCGCACACAGTATCCCCTGGCTTTCAAGCATTGACATCTTAATTTTAATCAACAGGAACATCCATAGAAGGTTTGAATATTGTGCCGTCTCATCAACCAGGGTTGGCATACTGCCGTCACCTGTCCACTGTACGCACTCACCTCTCGGCTCTCGTCAATCACACCATCGTGTCGCCCGACTTGCCTTGCGACGCGTGCAAAGGACTCACTGCAGATGTGTGGCAGATGTTCCTCCAGGACTGTAACGTAAGCATTCCTCACAAATTTCTCATTAAGCACGTCTTCCTATGCACACACACACACACACACACACACAAATGCATGTCCCCTTACAGCCTCCCTCCTTTTCTCTCTCGCTTGCCACTCAGCCGTCTCACCCATTCTCATTCTCTGCTAATTATGTTGCTGACATCATTAGTCTCGCAGCCGTGTGCATGAAGCGTCGCAAATGGCTCTGTCAGTATAACTGTCCACGTAGGGATTGTGCATCAGCATTGTGAATCTTCCAAGCGTGGTGCTGGCTGATGAAATTAACATGCTAAACATAATCTTAAATTTATTTTTCCCATTGTGAGGCAATTACATCTCGCCCCAATTAAGAATGAAGAGAACAAACCTATAAACTCTCGCATCTATCATTTTCTGACTAGTGCACATTTTTGTGAAAGTAAAAAGATGTTTGCTTTTGTACATAAAAGTGACAACAAATGTTTTCGTTTTCAGACCTACAAGGAACAAGAGCTTCTTCGTATGGTCTATTTCGGCGGCGTGGACCCGTCTTTGCGGAAGGAAGTGTGGCCATTTCTTTTGGGGCATTACCGGTTTGGAATGTCTGAAACAGAAAGGAAGGAGGTGAGACGTTTTTCACAATGAAGGCTTTTTCCACCCCCTAGAATTTTTTTTCCCATGCTGACCTTTCATTTCTGACTGCAGGTGGATGAGCAGGTGCGCCTGTGCTACCAGCAAACCATGCGCGAATGGCTCGGCTGTGAGGAAATTGTTCGGCAGCGGGAGAAGGAGCAGCACGCTGCAGCTTTAGCCAAGTGCTCTTCAGGGGCGAGCATGGATAGTACCAGTTCAAAGATGGTCCATCATGACTCAACCGTCAGCAATGAGGTGATGCAAAGCTACAAGCACGGAAACTTCATTTGCCGAGTGTGCATTTTTGTCCACATTCCCAAAAATATGCATGTGAGATTCACTGATGCTAATGAGAGTGCAAACACAAGACAACACAATACATTACCATACAATACAATTACCATGTTTTTACATGTTTACATTAGATGGGACAAAACTAATCACTCACAAATTATATAATACAGGAGCCTGCATAAAGACGCACAGCAAACAATTAGACACTATAGAGTACGTAAGCATTCTGGGACTCTACAATTTAGCATCCCCCTCTGGGAGAGTGACGTCATGTACTCTATGTGGCATGTCACATGTCACGTAAAAAATAACAATGGAGGAGAGATATTTGCATGAACCCTTTAATGCCTGACCCATCAAGGAATAGCCAGAAAAAATCTGATTTTTGGGAACTGAGATGTTCATTAACCCTTATAATAAAATCCACAAAAATATTTTTGCCATATTATTTTGTTTTACATATTTGTTGGATCACATTTGTAAGCATTATGTAGATTACATCAAAAACTGAAAATTTGGGGGGAATCATATACTGCAGCACCAAAGTTAATACAGATGATTTCATGTACTATAAAGAATGAGTTACATAATGAAATGGCATGTATCAAATATGATACGAATGGCATTATGGGGTAAACAGTGTAGATTATAAATGTTAAGTTTTGCCATGACACTGTTAACAGTTCAATATGTCAGGCCAAAGCAGTCTCCCTTAACAAAATGTTTTTTTTAAATGAAGTCCAAATGACTATTTTATTTTTTTTAAACAAGTAGCCCATTTTTGTTAAGTGAACTCCATCAAGACTCTTTTTTTAATAAAAAAATAATTGGTTATGATAATTGTGGGTTTTTTTTAAGTTGCCTTATGTCAAGCGGGATTGTCGGCAACTGTTGAATGTAACTAATTAGTAACTTGTAATCTGACTAGGTTAATTTTCAAATAAAGTTACTTTTTTTAAGGTAACTGTGGCGATTCAAGCAGGAATCACTTTTGATATTTCATGCAATGACATCTTGGCCTGATTGTCCTTAACCTCCCAGTCCCGGTCCTCCCAGAGTTCAGACAGGCAGAGTCTGGCTCGTCTGCAGAGTGACTCCAGCACCAGCACACAGGTATCACACTCAGCGCGTTACACCAGCAACACGTGAAAATCTTCGACTCTACTTGAGGTCACCATTTAACAAGATACAGCGAGAACGTTGCATGATGTTTTAAAGCGAACCCCCTTTACTCTCTTCCTGCTAGTTGTCCACATCGTCCCATCCCTCCCCCCGGAGTAGTCTGCTTCCTCTTGGGCTTTGTTCTTTCAGGTTTTTGAGTCTGTAGAGGAGGTGGAGCAGATCGAGACGGAATCCAAGAGTGAAGAAGCCAAGCAGGTGTCGAAGCTGAACAACGGGGCAGTCCACAACGGCCCAAGCTCTCCCGACTCGGGGCATCCCTCTTCCCGCAACTTCTCGGTTACCTCCGGCCTGTCGGACGGCTCGCTCAGCACAGAGGACGGCGCTGCACCAGAGGCTGCTCCGAAAGCTTCGGCCAAACCTCCTCAGGATGCTGGTCTGACAGAGCAGGACAAGCGTGAGAAACCCAATGCGACCAAGACTGAAGTACTAGATGTAGTGGAAGAGTCCAACAAGTCACAGCATCCTAGAGTAGAGGAGGCTCAGCGTGGAGGTGGTTCCTCAGTCGAGAGTGAAGGAAGAGAAGTGCCTGACAAAGACAGTATGTTCACACCAGGAACATGTACAGAATCCCGAGATTATACTGATCAAAGACTGAAAAATAAAGATGTGGCAAAAACTGCAGGAGAGCGTCAGACTGAATGTTTTAAAGTGGAAGACCAATCCAAGCAAGGTGAGACATCACAAGGGGCGAGAAGAGAAACTGGCACCATAGATCCGAGGACACCTGACGTTGACAAGAAACTGTCTTTATCTGCAGACGCGAGGGTGTCGAGAGCAAGAGAAGCCTACTGTGCCTCTCAGAAGGCAGAAGCTCAGGTCCTCACTGAGTCTGACGAGTCTCCCTCAGCCTTAGAGATGGAGGAGATTCCCAAAGCCAATGTTTCCATGGTGCCCTGGAGCAGAAAGGCTCGCTGCGAGCCCTTGTCTTCCTCTGAGGACTCGGCGCCTTACACGGATCTCAGACCCGAGGGTGGGCAGGAAAAGCCTAGTCCGGAAGGCACTGAATCCATATTGTCTGAGGAGCCGGAGATGGAGAGCCTTTACCCTCACTTTGAGTCTCCGGATGGCTGCGCAGACACCGCGGAAGCCAACTCGCAACAGTCTGCTGGGGGCGGCTTCTCCGTATGTATTGCTCTTTTCGAAGACTCATAGTCTCGACTCCAAACTCTATCGATTAACCGGTGAGTTCATGCATGTGTTGATTGTTCTGTGTTTTCAGCAAGAGCTTTTAGACTTGTACACGTTGAATTTGCACCGCATTGAAAAGGACGTACAGCGCTGTGACAGGAACTACTGGTACTTCACTCCCGCCAACCTGGAAAAGCTCCGTAACATCATGTGCAGGTACAACAGTGACAGATCTCTTAATGCTGAAAATAGGGCAAAATTGACAATTCTGATTTGTCTTGGATTTTATGGCTCTCTTGTACATCCAACACACTTGCAACTGCTGTCTCGCTGGAGCCATCTGCTATGTATTTGTATATAATGTAGAATATTAGCTAACACTTCAATTTAGAGGATGAAACAAACCAACAAGAGGTTTGTTTGCCGACAGTGCGCTTTATAATCTACATATGGATCAATATTCTGATTTCTTGGCCGTAGTATTTTAAATGTTCTGTAAAGTGCTTTGATACAGCGGTTGTGAAAGCTGTATACAAATAAAGCTGTGTTGTATTGTATTCTCTTTAGCATATCTCCATCTAGTGGATGCAGAACGCAACCGCAGCCACTATTGTAGCTTCTATTCTATGCGCCTTTTAATGCGGAGCATCCTATATATGATCACAGTTTTAAAATAGGCCATTCATTGAAGGTGTGCCTTTCTTCCAAAGCGCCTCATAGTACGGAAGTTTCGGTACTCTGCACTAGTGAAAAAGTGGTGGCTAGTCACAGCTGCTATTTATTAAGTACAGTCTATGCAGTATATGCTATGTATCTATGTTTGTATTTTTCAGTGTGAAAGGTAAGTCCAATGCAGCTGGCAATGATGAAGCCTTTTCTTATACAACAGCATTTTGAAACAGTCATCCATGCCCTCATCATGGATAACTGCAATGCTTCTTACTTTAGAGTCAGACTGCCCTCTCTCAAACTTTGCCAACTTACTCAGAATGCCGCTGCTTGATTTTTAACAGGAACACATAAGAGGGAGCTCAGAATTCATCTTCTGGGCTTCCTCCAGTGGCTGCCTGTGCACTTAAGAGTTCAATGTGATGGAGGGTCGGAACAACAATACCAGGAATTTACTGGCATGGAGTTTTTTCCATTGCCGGTCCCAAATTACAAAACAGCCTTCGGCACGCACTCTCACCATCCATTTTTCATCCCCCCCCCCATCCCACTTTAAACCATTGTTTTATTCCTTGGCTTTCAACACATCTTGAGACTGCCCTTGTTTTAGTGCAATATTAAGTTTTGAATTGTTTGAAGTCAACAATCTGTGTGGCCGATAAAAGCAATGGAATGATGTTTTGATCCTTTTCTGTGTATTTGTGTATTTGCAGCTACATCTGGAGGCACCTTGACATTGGATATGTTCAGGGTATGTGTGACCTGTTGGCTCCACTTCTCGTCATTCTGGATGATGGTGAGTCACGACGCTCCGTCGCCTCTTCTATTTCCTCGTCCGCTTTGCGGCTGTGGCATTTTTTTCATCTTTTGCTGTCTCAGAGGCCATGGCCTTTAGCTGTTTCACGGAACTCATGAAGAGGATGAATCAAAACTTTCCACATGGAGGGGCGATGGACACGCACTTTGCCAACATGCGCTCTCTGATCCAAGTAAGGCAGCATCAGCCACGTTTTCATACAAGCCAATACAAGTTGGAGCAGTTGCGCATGAAATTCTTCTGTTCAGCTTCACAGCCATACTGGAACTAACCTTTTCTTCAGCAATGATTATTTTTCCTTGAAAATCTGTTTTGATCGCTGCTTTACTTTACTGTAGATCCTGGATTCAGAGCTGTTTGAGCTGATGCACCAAAACGGAGACTACACTCACTTCTACTTCTGCTACCGCTGGTTCCTCTTAGACTTCAAGCGAGGTACACACGACAGAGTTTGTACCAACTAGTGGACTGAGAGATGTCTGTAAGCCATCTTTGGGTTTTAACACATCTTTTTAGCCTGATGTACAAACGGAGATTTTGACTTTGTATCTGGAGAATTGTGTTGCTGAGGAAAGGCAGCTTTCAGTGGAAAAAGAGATATCAATCCTTACAGGCATTAATTTTGTCTACTTTGTACTTATTTGGTTTCATCCAAGCCCTTTGTGCTTTCCCTTGCAGAGCTGGTCTACGATGATGTTTTTGCAGCGTGGGAAACCATCTGGGCGGCCAAGTTTGCCTCCTCGAGTCATTTTGTCCTCTTCATCGCCTTGGCGCTGGTGGAGATCTACAGGGACATCATCCTGGAAAACAACATGGACTTCACTGAAATTATAAAATTTTTTAACGGTAAAACACAAGTCTTTATGGTTGCTTACTAGATTTGGCCATTATACAGTATTGCAGTTCTTTGTCTTCAAGAAACCTTGATGGGGTTTTTTCTTGTTTTTTCCCAGTATGTGTAATGTCATTATCCACCTCTCCGATAACTTTTATACTGAGCTTATAGCCCTATACACTTCACAATTGATTGTGTTAGAAAAGATTTTCATCCAAGTATTAAAAATGAGGGCAGCCCGATGGGCGAGTGGTTAGCACATTGACCTCACAGTGTAGAGGTACCGGGTTCGATTCCAGCTCCGGCCTCCCTGTGTGGAGTTTGCATGTTCTTCCCCTGCGTGGGTTTTCTCCGGGTACTCCGGTTTCCTCCCACATTTCAAAAACCTGCGTGGCAGGCTGATTGGACACTCTGACTTGTTCCTAGGTGTGAGTGTGTGTGTGTGGATGTCTGTGTGTGCCCTGCGATTGGCTGGCAACCGGTTCAGGGTGTCCCCCGCCTACTGCCCGAAGACGGCTGGGATAGCCTCCAGCACACCCCGCGACCCTTGTGAGGATGGATGGAAGTAGGACGGCGATATTGTCCTGGCAATTTTAAATTCTTATGTCATCATTTGGCCTTTTCCACTTTCCTAAGAAGCTTTCCAAATACTCCACACTGACCTTAATTAACAATCATCTGCACCTCAATTTTTGGCAATGTTTACAATTATGTCAGTTGTAGTTTTGCACTGAAAATGAAGATGTTCTGTGTGAAATGGCAAACTTTTTCCAAATCGGTAAATGCCATGTTGTGTAAAACTTCGTGAAGCTGAATGTTTTCATGGTCACTTCAATCTCTTCGTGATAGATTTTGCTGGTGATTAAAAGCAAGAAAGCTCTGCTTTTATCAGCCACCTACATTTAATGTTGCAACCAGTAGTTGAAATACTTTAATGTATCTTTCTGGCGGAGTAAATTCTAATTTGAATAATCATGGCTCGAGGAAGTCGCCTGCAATTGACTGCTGACCCATACAGGGTATAGTCCGCCTTTCATCGACAGCCAGCTAAAATACCCCCCCCCCACCACCACCACCAACACACACACACACACGCACACACAGCGGTGTAGAAAATAGAAATATTAATGAACCTGTTCTTGTCTTTCAGAGATGGCTGAGCATCACAACATCAAGCAGATTTTGACCTTGGCAAGAGATCTGGTGTACAAGGTGCAGATGCTGATAGAGAACAAATGACAGTGATGTGTGTCTTCTTTTCCCTTCCAATCAAGTGTAAACATTTGTAGCAGCATCACACACACACACACACACACACACACACATACATTATACTGTACTACAAAATGCCTTTACTATCATTGGTTGCAGCCTTGATCGAGCCTCAATGACGGTATGCTCCTCTACGTTCTTTGTGCAGTAAGCAGGTCAATGATGAGATTATGCTTTGTAGAGTAACTGTCAGTATCTACAAATACATATATTGTGTTTTACGTCAAAACCTGAAGTGTCAATGTTAATCGGAGCAGACTTAATCTTACTGTAAGCTAGTTGCACATTTCAAAAAGAAAACGATGAGATAAATCCAAACTATTTTGAATGACTAGATATTTATTAAGTAGTAATTATGTTGCTTAAACTTGTTGAATAGCCAATGTTTACATGATTAGATTCCTTTTAAAATAGAAACTTCCCCACCTTCCCCTCTCATGTGAAGAAACGAATGAATGGTCGTTTTACAGATACAATTAAAATCTATTTAGAGCTGAGTACCACGTCAGTCATTTTATATTAACAGTGTTTCCAATGTCCTCAAGCTGCCTTCCTGCCAAATAGGATGTCCTTGTCATGTGTGAATTATTAATTCTGAGATAAGTATTTGTCAAATCATAGTCCGATGAATTTTAAGTATATATTCAGAAATTCTCATTTCACACCGTCAAACATGATCTTTTGGTGTTGCTTTTGTTCTGGGAACAGTTTTGTGTTTTGTTTATTGTACGAGTTGAATTTTTGTATGGTTCGTCAGTTTTGTTCTGTTGCAGAAATGACAACTTATGTCACAAAGGTTAAGTACAGACAACATAGTGATGTTTTTACGTGATCCAATGAGGTGCAAATTAAAGGCATGTTTCCATGCTTGTGATTTATTTTCAACGTTGCTTGCAAAAAATATCACGAAAAGCAGCTGTTCAAATGTATGGGGCATATTTAACCATTGATGATGACAAATACTATGTGTTTTTAACTTTTCAGTTGATACTCACAAGGATTTCCCAAATTTCAAGCTTCCTATTTATTGCCTCTGTTTATGAATGTGCTAAAAATGAATTGCATTAATGTTTCTTTGTGTATGCAAACTGATGTCAGTAAGCCTTCAATTTATTTGCCTTTTATTATTATTATTTATTCACTTGACTGGATCGTTTTGACTGGATTGTTGCTATTTTGGTAAAAGTTGTATTTTCATTTTGTGCCAAGTTCTACCTGTGTATTGTAAAACAAATTATATTCTGAGAGCTCATATATAATATATATTAAATGGTATATGTTATTGTAACATCAGAAGAGTCACAATTTTTTGACGCAAAAGAGTCACCAAAAGGTATATTATTTCTGGAGCTATTTGCATATTATAGAGATACAGTAATATTCCTGACCATTTTATGATAAACACATCTACAGGGGCCGACTGTGGTTCAGGCTTGGGACATAGATGATATTATTTGTCATTACGAATCATGTGACATGTAAATCTGTTTCAAATTTGCCCATGCAAAAACATTAAATGATGGGAGATGAGAAAAAGTCATCGCCCGAACAGGGACTTGAACCCTGGACCCTCAGATTAAAAGTCTGATGCTCTACCGACTGAGCTATCCGGGCTCTGATTCTGTTCGTTCCTAAGCCTAATATTTCACGCAAAATCGGGTAATGGTGTGATTTTAAAAGTGTTGTGGGACGTGAAGGATTAAAACTAATGTTTTTCCCAAATAAGGTCAAAGGAAACCGCCTTTGTGTGGGCTTTTGTTAGTTTTATAACTGGTGTAACTGGTTTTAAATGACACCTGGGTTAGTATGGCCGAAATCATCAACAGTATCCTCTATTGCCGAAAGTAATCATGTACTAAAAACGACATTTGGTAGCCTTACGACTGCATCAAGCATGTCTCATCGTATGCATAAAAACGACATTTGGTAGCCTTACGACTGCATCAAGCATGTCTCATCGTATGCATATTAGCGACAACATGGTGCTTAAATAATTGCCCAAAATAGAATCTAAAACCAGCTGCACTGGGTAGATAGACAATGGCGTTTTTTTCTTGGTAGACAATACTGTACAGTACTGTAAAGCTCAGGTAGGTGAACTATCTCGCGTCGTTGTCGTCTCTGTTAAAGCATTGCGCATGCGCTGAGCAGTTTTTGTGTCCAAAATGTTCCGTTGACAGGGTCATTTTTGGACTTAAGTTCGATGTCTCTGATCCGTTAGCCTAGTTAGAAGAGGGAAGGTCCTGTGTAGTTTTTTGTGACGCACTTAACGGTGAAGTCTGGTGCTTTTCAAAAAGACTTAACAACCCACATGTTCGATATTGTATAGCTAACAATGCTAAACATGCCGACGTTTTGCGTCTCTTTTGGGCGAACGTGCCACTGGGTTTCACGCAAAATTCATTTAGTTAAGTCATCGTCACATATCGGCTACTCTCTGTCAAATGTATACTTTGGAAGAGGTCGTTACTCTCACGTTAAAGGGACGCGTGGTTTCGGTTCTCAACCACACAACTCGAAGGTAAACCGAGGGGATCAACGAAGTCCAACACGAAACTGATCACCGGTAACAATGGGCTCTTGCGGTTTCTTGTTTGTGTTTGAAGGTGCCCGCAGCTGCAACTTGGGAGCCGATAACAGAGGACCAGTTGCCACCGGTATGACCTCTTGTGACCGTTGAAATGCTATAAACCAATAATAATAATAATACTGTTCACGAGTCTTTGTTTTACGATTGAGTGGCTTTCTCGTCCGTAAGTCGGAATGCGCCGTACTATCACCAAGAAAACTCTTCATTACAATGAATAATATCTCCATAGAAAAACACTAGGCTGGGCAAGTCGATTTGTGTGTCTCCATTCCTCTGAAAATGAGTAGAGAGGTGCATATGAATTATGGTGATGTGTATTTGTAGTCATTTAAAAAACTACTTCGGCGGGGGGCTGCAGAGACTTTGAGACTGATGTTAGAGTGTAGACATTCCGTTAACTACGTTCGAACAGTCATGTGACAGCACAAGTTCACTGATAAGAATATTTTTTGCTGTCCGATGTAATATGATGAAATCCAGTCAAATCTGATTCACCTGTCACATGATTGATTGATTTTTTTAATTAAATCAATTAATAACAGCCCCCTGGCCCCTTCAGGTGCTTCCACAATCTACATGAGAGCATACAAATTAAAGCATCACTGTTTTTGTTTTCAAGCCAACGCCAGTAACGGCCGAGCTGATGGACAAACTGGAGCGTCTGGCCTTAGTGGACTTCCGCACCAAAGAGGGACTGGCCTGTTTAGAGAAGTCCATCAGATTTGCAGCGCAGCTTCATGTTGTTGACACCTCAGGAGTTGAGCCGATGGATTCAGTTCTGGAGGACAGGTATGTTGCTCACGTGCGCTAAATGTAATTACATGGCCAGCAGCTCCATTTTTTTCCAAGTTTCAGTTTGTCTTCTTTGCACATCCAGGATTTTGCACTTGAGGGAGGACGCGGTGTTAGAAGGCAACCTTGCAGAAGAACTTCTGCAGCTCTCCAAAAACACAGTGGAGGAATATTACGTGGCACCACCAGGTAAGAGACACTTGCAACAAAACAAGCATTTTTCTTGCTTTTTTATTTTTTTTAAAGACTGTATTGCTGGAAAAGCAGAATCTTCCCCCTTTCACTCATACATTGTTCACTAAAAATGTATTTCTTTTACCATAGGAAATATTCCCTTACCAAAAAGGGAGGAGCGGACTGCCATGCTGAAACATTCTGAATTCTGAAGACTTGGAACTTGTTTTTCAGACTGAGGAATACTGTCATTAGCTTTGATGTATTTTCTCAGTACGTCGATGTATGAAATTGGTAACGGCTAATATGACAAGCTGCTTGTAATGCATGTCGTTGATTTTCAGTTTGTTGCAAAAATGGAAGTACTTTGTCGCTGCTTGATGAAGAAATGCAAAGAGTAGTTTGTTTGACCAATAGTGATGTCTTGTTTGCAGAGATGTGTTCCTCGAGCCGGTCCTCGATCGAGCCGGTCCTCGAGGCCAAGGACCGGCTCGAGGACCGAGGGGCGGTCCTTGGTCCTTGGCCTTGGCCTCGGATTGCCGGTCCTCGGACACAATGAGGGATTAGAGCCTCGAAACATTTGTATAAGGACCGCAAAAATCACGAACGAATCTAATAAATTCCATTCAAGGAATCCCATATTGGTGGTTTAACTCTGTCGCTTTAAGAGGGGCGGGTCTGCCACTGACAGTTAACAGTTAGCGCAACATATAAAGAGCGGCATCACAGTTTCAATCATGGTTTGTTGCGTTCGCGATCAGCAGTTTAAATTGTGTGTAAAGCCTTTCTGTAACAGTGGTGTCTTTTATTTAGTTATTTTTGCACAGTCGTCACGTTTGTGCGGTCGCACTGGAATGTTTGTTCGAACCAAGTAATTTGCGTTATAGTTGGAGTCATTAATGTCGGCACTTCACTTTCGGGTTTGGCCGTTAGGATTTGGAGTCCTTTTGCTCGATTCCAGTTATGTTTGCTGAATGCTTTTTCATGTTTGGAATAATGAATATTGATAATACATAGTTTAAAATCATGGTTGATTTAATTATGATTATTGTGAATTTGAAGGTATTAAATTCATTAATGTAGTATTAGTGGGAGTGGTAATAATAGTAGTACTCAGAGAATGTTTAGAGATCAGCCATCTCGTTACCTCTGCGTCCAGACGCATCATTTTCCCACCACAGTTCCAAACAATGTGCGTTTTTGGGACGCAAGGAAATTTCTCAGTCAAAACAGACAAACAAAAAAACTACGGCAAGCCTGAGGATTTCACAGTAACAATCGTTACCGGTAGCGTGTCGTTTCTGTGTTTTTCACGGTACCGAAAAATAGTTTAATTATTAAAGTCAGAGCACTTGAATTGACTGTGTGATCCACGCGATTTCACTGCGCCTGTATGTGTGTTTGTGATGTGGTGTGGTGTGTGAGTGTGTTTCTTCTAATTTACTTTCGTTTTGTTTTGTTTTCAGTGTTGGGGGGCACACAACAGATGACGTTATGTGCGCATGCGGGTTGTTATTTTAGTCCGCAAACTGAGGAATCACGCGGATGAAATTTTGAGATGGCGGCGAAAAAAACTCACCAAGGTCTACTAATTACGATATTTAAGAAATAGAATTACTATACATGGTCGTTTTTTTTTCCGGCAAAAAACGCCTTACTATAAATGGTCGTTTTTGGGGGGCTAAAAATGCCTTACTATACATGGTCGGGTTTTTTTTTTGGCTAAAAACGCCTTACTATAAATGGTCGTTGTTTTTTGTTAAAAAGCTTTACGATTCATGGTCGTTTTTTTTTTGTTAAAACGCCTTACTATTTATGTTCGTTTTATTCGGCTCAAAACGACTCATCGTTCACTTCAAAGAGCCGAAATCCTCAGGCCTGCTCCTGAATTATTTAGATTTTTGCAACATTTGTTTATAATCGTATGTATATGTTGTTGTTTGTGTTATTATCATATGCAATTGAATATGTAGACCATTTCAGAATTTGAAATTTGGACTCTCTCAATGCATAATGGGACTCATACTTTTCTGATCAGCGAGTCCCTGGGACTCGCTGCCAGTAAATTGTTTTTGATTATTATTATTAATTGAGAGATTACCGCTTTTTCTGCAGTCAGTGATTGACTTCTATGCAAAGTCAACTTGTCTTCCGTGCCATGTCATGCCTGTTGAGTGTTGATTTACTTCACATTAAGAAACTACTGCACTAAAACACTAATTCGTAAATGTATATCATATGCTTTTTTGTTTTTCTCTGTGTAAATAACACGTACCCTGACTGTTCTACTCTCTGAATAAAAACACTTCATTCAAGCGTTAGGGAGTGCAAGGGGTTATGATGGAGGGGTGTTGCAAATCATGAAGACCTACCAAGTGGTATGATAGCATTGTTTTATACATGTCCTCGGCTAGGCCTCAGCTTCAAAATCAGTCCTTGGTCCCTGGCCTTGGAGTCAAGCCCTTGGTCCTTGGTCCTTGGCCTCGGAAAATTTCTCAAGTCCTTGGCCTTGGCCTTGCCTCGGGTTGCCGGTCCTTGGACACACTGCTTGTTTGACATACAGTATTTATTCTGGTAAGGTACAAGACAATGGGGTGAATATGTTTGAAAACGACTGCACATTTTGTAACTATTCTATATTTTTCAAATTCAATAAATGTTTTCCTAAATATGTTGACACTGTGATTTTTGGTCATTAAATTAGGTAAAATAACCAATGGAGCTATGATATTTGATTTTCTTCACCCCGATATTTCTTATTCTTTTATCTCAATTGGTTGGTTTATTGTAAATATTCGGGGATCAACTAATATGTAAAAGCTGGCAGCCACAGGCTGTGTCCTTGGCGCTTTTGGAGGATGTAGTTCGCCAGACGAAGCCATCTGGCTCCCCTTGCGACTCTCTTCCCCCACGCTTCTTTCAGGAGGTTCTCCCGAGTGTTGGTGCATCGGTCTTGGATATCATCAACAGCAGCCTTTCTTCTGGTGTAGTTCCCCAACAGTTTAAACATGCTGTGGTCCAACCCTTGATCAAGAAACCTGGTCTTGATCCAGATGAGCTGTCAAGTTACAGACCCATTTCCAAACTGCCTTTCATTTCCAAAATTCTGGAAAAAGTGGTGCACATGCAGTTGAAACTTTTCTTGGATGAACATAACATCTTGGAGGTCTTCCAGTCAGGTTTCAAGACGATGCATAGCACGGAGTCAGCCCTGTTACGCGTTTCTAATGACATCCTCCTGGCAAATGACTCTGGAGACCACGTGTGTCTGGTTTTATTGGACTTAACTGCAGCATTTGATACAGTGGATCACAGTATTCTGCTGACTCGTTTGCAGCACTTGGTGGGCATTGGCGGGAGTGCTCTTGATTGGTTTAGGTCCTATCTAGCTGACAGGACCTTTTGTGTCAGCCTTGGCTGCTCTGAATCACGCACTGCTCCCCTGTCATGTGGTGTTCCACAGGGCTCAATTCTGGGGCCTCTGCTGTTCTCGCTGTATCTGCTCCCATTGGGTTCCATCTTAAGGAAACATGGTATTCCTTTCCACTGCTATGCAGATGACTGCCAGATCTATGTCCCACTGAGCAAGAAAGACACCTTCTCATTAAGGCCACTCCTATCCTGTCTGGAAGAAATCAAAACCTGGATGGCACAAAATTTCTTGAAGTTCAACGAAAAGAAGACAGAGGTGATATTGTTTGGCCCCAGTGGACCTTGTACATTCCATCCTGTAGACTTGGGCCCCCTATCTCCTTATCTGAAATCAACGGTCTCAAACTTGGGACTTAAACTGGACAGTGATTTCAAACTCGATCGGCAAATTGGTGCCGTTGTTAAATCCAGCTTCTTTCACCTTAGACAGCTGGCCAAAATAAAACCTTTCCTCTCACATGAACACTTTGAGACAGTAATTCATGCCTTTGTCACATCCCGGCTCGATTACTGCAACGCCCTGTACTTTGGAGTCAGCCAGTCCTCCATCAAGCGCCTTCAGCTGGTACAGAATGCCGCTGCTCGCCTCTTGACTGGTACTCGTAAGAGGGAGCATATAACTCCTACTTTGGCATCCCTTCACTGGCTCCCCATTCATTTTAGAATTATTTTTAAGATCCTCCTCTTTGTTTTCAAATCTCTGAATAATCTCGCGCCACCTTACCTCTCTGAGCTCATACGCCCCTACACCCCTGCCCGGCGCCTCAGGTCTGTGGACCAGTCTTTGCTAGACGTACCAAGAACTAAACTGAGGCTCAGAGGGGATCGAGCCTTTTCTGTTGCTGGTCCATCTCTCTGGAATGACCTCCCACTGAACATTCGGCAAGCCTCCTCGCTGCCCATCTTTAAAGCCCTCCTCAAAACTCACTTGTATTCTTTGGCGTTTGACTCAGCATGACTTAGATTTGCTATTGGTTTTACTGCTTGGTGCTTTCTACCGCCTTATTACTTATTA
Source organism: Hippocampus zosterae (assembly GCF_025434085.1). Taxonomy (NCBI): domain Eukaryota; kingdom Metazoa; phylum Chordata; class Actinopteri; order Syngnathiformes; family Syngnathidae; genus Hippocampus; species Hippocampus zosterae. The sequence goes on from NC_067456.1 coordinate 12,799,556, forward strand.
CTTATTACTGATTCGTCTTACTGTTTATTGTATATGTTAAATCGCTCCATGTACAGCACTTTGTATGCAGCGATGGCTGTTTGAAAGTGCTCTATAAATACTGTTGTTGTTGTTGTTGTTGTTGTCAAAGACAACTCATTTGCCATCAGCTCTTATGGACTGCAGGCCAGAAGGAATGCTGGCGAAGGAGTCAGAGACTATTCAGGTGTTCTTAAGACACAAAAAGGACCAACTGAGTACGTGATCGATCTCAGCAAGACAGTGAGGGACTGCAAAGGGAAAGAGGAAAGCAGAGAGGGAGCACCAGTGAGCCAGCAGATGCTCATTCATCAAAGAGAAAGTGGAGGACTACAACCTCGGAGCACCATCGACGTGACCCGACGCCTGAGAAGAGGCTGATGAATAGCCACATGGATTGCATTCACTTCTTGAACATAAATGTCTACAAAACAGTCCAATTATTCTCATATTTTCTTTCACATTTAGACTTGTGTCACATTTCTGACCAAGAATCGCTATAGGCAGACCCCCCAAAAAATAAATAAATAAGGCAGGCACTTGATTTTTGGTTGTTGTTTTTATTTTATTATTGTGATAATTTTTACATATTCACAAATCACAAAACATTTGTAAATTCGGCTTTAGGGTGAAGGGACAGAGTGAGCCCAAGAGGAACTGTAACATTTTCCAGGTGAATTGAGTTTGACATTCTTTAAACATTTCAATATTTATTTACAGTGTTTTCAGTGGTAAAGCTATTATGTTTTGACAGTGATTATTATCATTAATAAACTGCATTGATTCTGACGGTCTCTTGCATAATCATTCAACTATCCAAAATTAGATCACAGTGTTAAAGTCATTGTCAAGTGTTAATGATTGTTAACTGTCGGACAGCTGGCAGTAGAATCTCAGTTTTCTGGCATTCACAATCATACTGACATGCTCCAGATTCTTTTTTTTTTCCAGTTGAAACCTTCGGACGTTTCATTTTCTCACCGTTGCAAGGTAAGCATACCAAAATAAGGCGATCATGTTGGCAAATAGCACTCGGAACTGAAAGTGAAACACACTAAAAGTTGGACACAAGGCTGTCAGGGTGTGCCTTAAAAAAACAGAACGCCAGTGAAATACGTACCTCAACAGGCACAAAATTGATGTTTATGAACTGGAAAGGTGTCCAAACTTTCCAGTTCATCTTCAGAGCGGTCCAGTAACTTCCTCTAATCTTCTTTAAAAAGTCATCCGACCCTTTTGCCTGAGAAAAAGATTCATGAGTGTTCATACCTATAGAACTACTGTAATTAAATCAAGGGTAGATGAGCCGTTACTGTTGTACTGGTTGTGGCTATACAAACTTTTTATATCCGACATTTTCACACTTGCAATTGTGGGCTATTTATAAACTTATTTGACATTTAAAACAAACTAAGAAACAATAACAATAACAATCATGACTGATTGCAAGGTCTTTATTAAGTTTTACATTTAAGAACAACAAGATCTTATTTTGTGGCCTCCTTTACCTCGCTCAGCATAGGAGATAACATACCCTATAATTATTGTCTTAAAGCGAGCTCAGATTACCAATATTATCAGTATATTTGTCTTTATTCTTCTCAAGTTCTTGTGTCTGCTTTAAAGACACACTTATAAATGTGGCTATAATTACACAATTAATAAATAAAAGATGAGAGCAACTAGAATAATAGACAATTTGTCTTCAAGACATTTAAACTCAAGTATAAAAAGGTCATTCCTCATGTTTGGATAAACATTTACTTGAGAGGTTTTCTTACTTGGTTCACATAATAATTGATACCCACCTCCAGTATGTTCATCACGAAGTAGAAAATCATCAGGAAGCCGGGAGCAAATACAAGACGATCCAATAAGAGACGTTTGATGACACAGTATTGATCTGTAGTTGGCATCCACATCTCCATCAACTGGTAAAAGTAATGACTGACTGGTCCAGTAATGAACAAACTGGAACAACATAACAGACAATGACTGCCCATCAAATGGCTTCTAAATGTTGAATATGAATGTTTTAAATGGCTTCAATCATTGCTAGGTTATGTTCCAGCTCAACCATCCACCCGTTTTCTGCACTAGTTGTAAAAAGGTAAACAAACAAAAAAGGCTCACCCATAAATAGCAAACCGTGCAGCACCAGCTGTGTCAATCTCTTTGGCTGAAGCATTACTTTGGCCCTTTTTTCTTGCCTCCAAAATCTGAGAAAGAAGATTTCCCAAGGCTGAGAGGATGCCACTGAAAAGGACAAGGACAAACAAAAGAAAACGCACAAGAATAAATAACAGTGATAACGTATGGAAGGCTCCTAAGCAGAAGCTGATTGACTGAAAAGAGACCTTCGAGAGACAATGTGGTCGCTGCAAGCATAGACTTCAAATTGATAGCAAGCAAATTTAGATGCTGTCAGTCAAATGAGGACACCAGCGACTGGCTGCAGAGCGCCAGCAGAGTAAACATGTCAAAGTCCACTCGTACAACAAACCTTGTTACAGATTTAGTCAGAATGGGATATTTCTTCAGGAGAAATAGATACTGATGAAGTAAACGATACTGAATCGACGCATCTCGAAGCGGTACGCTTTGCACGGGCATCGTCACGTCTTGTGCCACGTGAACTTTAAATTAATTAAACAGTAAAAGTGAACCGAATTTCGTTAGGGCGGAGCTTCTTTCAGAGCTTCCGGTAGAGAACACGTCACCACTGGCATAACGTCATCACACGCTACCGGAAGTATTCAACCGGGTGCAGTGGTTGTCATTTTGCATGGAGTAATGGTTTAAAATTATAATTTTTTTGCGCAGCAACCGATTTTGACCGACCTGTTGGGAAACAAATTAAAATAAATGAAAATATAACTCACCATTAAACTGAATGTCAGTGTGGGGAGCCCTGTCTTGTTTAACCCGTACAACCGGTTCCACATTTGGGGTAATGGGAGACAATAGAAACTCAATGTTAAATATGTCCAATTTACTTTGTAACATTGCAGAAAATCCTCTTCACAAAGATAGGATGTCGGAAATGGAACCAATATATTAATTTTATTTTGGGCAGTTTTGAAGGCTACGTTAGCGAGCCTATCGCGACACAATATGCACAGTGCGGTTGGTGCGTGAGATCACCTGGAGCGATAATTGTATTTTAAATAGGACGGCGATTTTGTTGTGGAAGCTGTGAATTCTTATCATTTGGCCTTTCCACTTTCCTGAGAAGCTCTCCAAATATTTTTTTGCTACACACCACTGACCTTAATTAACCGTCAACTGCACCTCAATTTTTTATATTAATGTCTAGATGACTTGAGTTTATTAATCTCTAGATATGTGCAGAAGATGATCAACCATCCAATTTAACAGTGCACTAAAATGCTTTTTATGCAGAAACATAACCGTACCGTTTTGCAGTGTCACAAATGAGCCAGACAGGTTATCAAATGTGAGATGTCGTAACATTTTTAATGTATAAAATGAAGATATACAAACGTTATGCAAAACTATAACTCCCAAATGTAACATATGCATCATAACAAAAGATGATAAAGTAACTTTCCACAAAGTAGTACAGTGTTTCTAGTGTAAAAAGATAATGTTATCTACAGTTAACTTTGAAAATGTAGACAAGCTTATTAAGGAGACTGTGTAGTTCAACAACATGGTGTGGAAAAAAAGCAGACAAGTGTAACAGTTTAAAGTGCCTTCCAGTCAACAGGTGACTTTCCAGATTTGTTGAGCAGCTCATTGGCCTTTGAGAAATGTTTGCAGCCAAAGAATCCACGATGTGCCGACAGGGGAGAAGGGTGCACTGCCTGCAGGATGTGGTGACGTTTCTATGAATCCAATGAATATTATTAATATATAATCAAGCATTTAAGTATTCAAAGTAAATAAATGCATTCACCTTGTCAATCGTGGCCCCCTTCTTTTGTGCGTAGGCTCCCCAAAGAATGAATACGAGGCCTTCAGAGTTAATGTTGAGCCACTGCACCACTGCGTCAGTGAACGTCTCCCAGCCTTTTCCTTTGTGCGAGTTGGCTTGGTGTGCTCGCACGGTCAACACAGCATTGAGCAACAACACACCTGGAGGGCAACAGCTGACTCAGTTTTTGACACAGTTCAGCCAACTTTATTGCTTAAAACCAACCTTGTTTTGCCCAGCCACTTAGATCTCCATGCTTAGGATGCTGGAAGCCTTCAATGTCATTGATCAGCTCTTTGTACATGTTCTCCAAACTGAAAATGGATGGAAAATAAGAGTTTAATAGTGGCGCTATGTTAAAAAAAATATACACACATAAACAAAAATGATAAAGTCAACAGAATACTTTCAAACTTAGAGGACCTGGGAGGGGGGGGCACTGGTCTTTTGACACTGAAACACAATCCGTGTGCTTGGTTTGGACCATGATACGGGTCCTGACCGAGGATTACCACTTTAATCTGAAGGTAGAGAAAAGAGAAGACTCGAGTGAGATGATATCGGAACAAAACAAAGGATTGTCCTCCACGTCAAGATACTGTACAGATGCCGCACATGAACGGCCAATAAATAAAAGGTTGAAATTTGCATCAACGTGACACAAATGTCCATTGATTCGTTTAGATCACATTTAAGTTTGCAGTATTGAAATGTTGGGGTCTCAAATTAATATTTTTTCATAAGGCTGCAAATCCCTGACTGAACATGGATTTTCTTTTTCTTTGGCCTTTTATTTATATCCTTTCAAAACGGACTCATAATAGATTATCCTACAGATGTGAAAAGAGAATATTTCAGAGTTTTGTCGGTTTCATGTTTATAGCGGTTAACTTCTTTTTATACTTGTCGCTATTGAGAAATGATAAAGTGCTCATCAGTGCTGTGATCATGAAGATGTGTGATTAGTTGAAGAGGTTTCGGGCAGGTGGAACAATCGGACTCACATCTTGAATTTCACACATCTGCGTCCAGGTGAAGACATGGTCAGCGGGTGGGTACACCACGTGATGTTTCCTCTCTTCGTTAACAAATTGCATCAACTGGGGGAGTAAAAGGAGTGTATCATTAAACTGCAAGAAGGATGCATTAACTACGCTAGTCCAGGGGTTCTCAAACGTTTAGGTCCAAGGAGAACGTTTTCCAAGCAAATGTTCATAATGCATGGACCATCTGCCGCTTCATTTTCTTCACAAACGTTATTCTGTGAATTCAGTCGATTGCATGAGAAGGGAGTCATTAGCAGTCAAAAAGATCATGACAGATTAAGCATTAAAAGTGTTTGAAGCAAGTTAATTAAGACCAAAACATGATTACTTTAAATCAAAGAAAATGTGATTTTTTTTTGGAAAATCGAAAAATCATGGAAAATCGAAGTCCTAGGCAATTACCTGTATTTGTCTATATGTTAAGTTGAAAGCCCTGTGCCGTCTGCCTCACGTCACAATTTAGCAACCGTTTTATGCAATCAGTAACATTTAATTAAGATATATAACACACAAATATAAAGTGTCTTAAATATGGAATATTTGAGTACATATTAAGAGTGTGAGAAAACATACTGGCGAAACGGAAACGGGTGCTTGTCAATACACACGTCCTCACTGCAGTTAGTCAGAGGTTGTGCAATTTGAGGCAAGTTCAACTTCTTGCTGTCGGACTTCACATTTGAACAGGAAATCTGCAAATTCAGCATTTTTAAAAAAAAAAATGCAACTTCCTGGAGTGAATGAGAAAATCAATATTAAGGGTAGAAGAGAAAACTAAACCAGAAAGGAATATTATTTAAAGTACCTGTAGAATGTCAACAAATATATTTTAGAATATCAAATAAAATGGTGAAGGGGGGTCTTGTGTAGCGCAATCCATGACAGATTGGTGAGACGTGGCCCAGTTACCTGTCTGAAATAAGGTTTTCCAAACTCAGCAGCCAGCGCCTCTTGCCAGCTCCCCGCAAATCCGGGAGGACAGAGCTTGTTTAAAACCGCCTTCTTGTTACGGGCGATCATGTCCAGCTGTTCCTGAGACAGAGGAGCCGACCGGGGGCTGGAGGGCTCCGGATCAATCGCCGAGGACTTGCGCTTCCTCTGCATGGTTGGAGTGAATTGCGCAAAACACAAAGTAGGTGAGAAATGTGCACGGAAGGAAACTACCTGCCAAACCGGACGACAGCGCAGCGCTAACATATTCATGTTTACTTATTAACGATGCAAAACAGAGTGGTGCTTTTGAATGCAGCTTAGCTTAGGTTGCCACTGCTGCTTGAAGGAAACGGCAGCTCGTTCAAACACGCGCCCCCGGAGTTCTTGCAAATAAGTAAGGGTTTGAGGGGAAAAAAAGTCACCGGGAAAGGTTAGCAAAGCGTGCTCTCCAAAATAACTTGCAAAATAACGCTCACCGTGTCTTTATCAGCTTTCTCCACTTCATTTAACGCTTTGCAAGACTTCTTTTTGGAGACCGGTGAGAAAAATGAATTAATAGTTTTCTGCCCAATCATGTTCTTGCTTTGAAGGTAAGTGCCCGAACACAAATGATTACAAACAGTCTCAGCAATGTGGAAACTCTGTGTTAGACTCTTCCTAAACGCAAAGCAATTTCGCGCCAACATTGAAGTGACGAAACGGCGTTATGATAATGAGTTGTGAGGCGTTCAAGACCCACTGGTGTTTTTGCCACTCTTTTCTGCTACATTCAACGCTGCTCATGCTGTTTGCTCTTTTCTGCTACGTTCAACGCTGCTCATGCTGTTTAAGGGCTTTTTACAATATGCATGGCAGCTTGCGTTAGGGCAGAAGATCTCAGACTTATTTTCATCGCTGGCCACTTCGTATGATAGGCTTTGGGGTAACCGTTATTAATAGTAAACAACACATCACTATTCGGTACGTAGCTTGGTTTGGTATGGGAACAAAATGTCAAACGAACCGCTCGTCTTTTCTCTAAACGAGAAGAGATTGAAAGGCAACAAAAAAATGAAACATGAGCATCTTATCTTTTTTTTTTAGACAATACCTTTCTCTTGTTTTTAGAAAATGAACAATGCCTACCACATAGACAGTTTCAGCAGCCTGATATAGTATGCTGTAGAAGTGCTAATGGATTTATTGTTTTGTCCTGAATCCATCCGGGGCGTTTGGGAGTTAGAGAGCATCAAGACGTTTTCATTATACCGGCAGATCCTAACAAAACGGCCAACCCAAGAATAGTCTGTTTTGAATTGCACATCTTGTTACTCGTTTGTGCCTACAGATGTAACATTTTAAATGCAATGGAGAAGTTTGTGCGTAAACAATCATGCCCGGACGACACCGAAATAACTCCTTCGATGAAGATTAAGCCAGAGGAAATTGAAGGGAAGGAAGAGGCGGCGGATGCTGAGGAAGATGACTTCTCTGATCCGATTCCCTGGCAAAAAATAGAGTCAGAAGGTCTGGACTGTGACTATGCTTTGCTCTTTACACAGCATGAAGCTGACCACCTTTTCCAAAAGCTGGAGAAGGAGGTGGTCTATTCAACAGGTGAAGTCATCTCAGTGTGCTAAAGATCTGACAGGAGGTTAAGGAGCGGTGGGGTGACACTGGCTTTATATTCCAGGGGACGAAGCAAAAGTGCAAGTGTTTGGAAAGGTCTACGATATACCGAGGAAACAGGCGACATACGGAGATACAGGATTAATTTATACTTATTCTGGAGTGTCTCGTTTAGCTTGCCCATGGACTCCCACCCTGGAATATATTCGGGATTCTGTCACCAAAGTGACAGGACATAGATTCAATTTTGTCCTGATCAACAGGTAAGAAATGTAACAAGTACACAATGGTTTTAATAATCAACTGACAATAGCCTTTTCTAGGTACGAAGATGGGCAGGATCACATTGGTGAGCATCGGGATGACGAGAGGGAACTCGACCCTCTGTCTCCCATTGCCTCAGTCTCGTTCGGTGCCGCTCGAGATTTCGTTTTCCGCCACAGAGATGCTCGAGGTAAACGAAGCAGTCGGCGCATCGAGCCTGTCAAGCTGGTTTTGTCTCACGGAAGCCTGCTCCTCATGAACTCGCCCACCAACACTTTCTGGTATCACAGTCTTCCCGTGCGAAAGAAAGTCCTCCTACCTCGCATTAACCTCACATTTAGACGCATCATGTCCACTGGTAAATAATAAACACCATCACCAGATCCTTGACTTCTACTGTCGTTACCAATTTCAGATGTGGATGATGCACACAGAAAGAATCGTTAGTATCCTTCTGTGGTTGTATGGATAAAAATTTATACATTAATGATTTGCCTCAGCACTGTAATTAAATTTTTTGTTGCTACTGCGTATTTATTGTTAGGGAAAAAAATTAAAGTGAGTGGGAAGGAGGAAAAAATACCTTAATATAACGTACTGCACTTGAGATTTCATTGCACATTGCAGATTGAAGCTTTCTTGTCTTGTATGTCGCAGCGCAGCCCAAAACCTAGCAAAGCCTCCCCCATGTTTCATACAAGGTGGTGCAGAAATCTCACCGAGTTCCATAACTATTTGGATTGAAGTGATTGTCTCAAAGGTTCATCCAACAAAATCTTTAAAAGGTGTTCTGTCATGTTTGTGCAAATGTATGTCTACATACAACCTGAATCATATAATCTGGAGCCTTCTTGTTTGCTTTCAAGAGGGCTACGTATCAGTAAATAGATAAAGCTTACAGATAAAACAAATATTTTATTTTTTAATATCACAAAACGGTCACCTTTAGAAATTGCACACCAAAATTTCACATGTATATACTGTACAATAGTGCAAATTGCAAACATTAACAACAGGCCACTACTCTACATCCTTGCTTCTCAGATGGTTTGGAAGGAGGAAAGTGGCAGTTACTAGTAGTGCAGGGTTAAAAATATTGAAGCTAACTTGCAGAGAAGCCATTGTTTGGATGCATTTGTTACAGCTCCTCTCGTGACAAAGTTGAATCTGGACACCAAATTATCCATCAAATTTTTACATCAGAGAAAAACAATTGTCACGCATGTATGGCTTCGTATGAAAAATCTCGGAAACCAACACGGCACTTTCACTTCAAAAGTTTAGCTACAGTATGCAAATGGTCATTCCGTATTACAATACCAGACAGATCCAAATAATGATGCATAATTTCCAGAAGATGCCTACATACATTGCTATTAAATCATTGGGAATTATTATCATCTGTGTCATGTATGCACAATCATCAAATTCTCTCTGATTTGAGTCCGAGTTCTCACTTCTCAGCATTGAAAAATGGAAACAATCTGAATTCAAATGGAGTTCTTAAAACAACGGTTAATGCGTCATAAATGAACCTATTGAGATTTGAACCAGGAATGTACTGTACTGTCACATTTCTCAAGTTTGTTTTCCTTTGCAAACCAAATACATTTAGAGCGAGACATGTCCAGAGTCTTTGGAATTGGATTCTCCCGCTTTGGATAAAAGCAACAACATCACATGACCACAAGTCGTTGCTTTGATCCGTGCACACCGAACACCTCAATCAAATGAGGCACTCTTTTGTCAACTCGTGCATCAACCATGCTGTGATCATGGACACATCCATTTGTAACCATGCGACTGGAGAGGCAGCAGAATGAATTTAGCCGCCGAGCCTTCACTTAGTCCTGTGTATGCAACACGGCGCTCTGCTTCTTTACTCTCTCGTAAAAAAGCATGTAAGCATTAGAGGACAGCACCTCGTGCAGGCTGGCTTTACGGACCGAGTCGTCGGACACCCAGAGCCACTGAGAGATATATGGCGAGGAACTGCAAGGTGGGGAGGGGCTGCGTCGATATGTTACAAAATGTCCTGAGTGCATGTCACCATGGTGAACCAGCACAGCTGTGAGTTGGAAAAGGTACTCCGTGAAGCTGTCACGAGAGAGATAGACAATTATGTTGATATTTGCTGAAAGACAAACTTTTAATCCCACTTTTTTTTTATATGCTGACACTTTGATACTGGAATTATTTGATTTTATAGTATGTGTTATGAAAAACAGTTTGGGAATGAGAAACATCGTAGAGCAGTATTTCTAAGTGTATTATTTCAAAATCCAAACAAACAGATTTCCTGTTCTTGTTTCAGTGGATATCCCCCTTGTTTTCATCATTTATGTAATGGAGGATGCAATCATGTGTTAGGCAAGGCAACTTACCCGTAGTCATACGTGAGGCCCAATTGAGTGGTCCCACATGTAGAATATAAACAGACAGATGAACAGTTTCCATTTGCAAAGGGTTTGTTGTTGTTATGAAGCTCTGAATCTGCAAAACACATGACAAGAAACGACAGATGCAAGTGACAATAGAAACAGGCTGGATGATGTTGATGATGACCATACCTGTGCCATTGGCAGCAGGCTTTTGCATATCCTTGCTTGAATTTTCTGCACTTTGGTGCTTCCCTGCACGTTTGGCGCGCTGACTCGTCGGTATAGAGGTGTTGTGTTTGTAGCGGTCCATTGATAGATACTCCGTAAACTGAACATGCTCTTGTCGTTTAATTGGGGTTCCTTCATTGGACCATGTGAGTCTTTGCAGATGGATGCAGAGGCACTGGGGAAGCTGAAGGAGAACGGGGACACATTGGCAGGAACAATAATTGCAAGAGTACACAATAGAGCTCTTACTTGATGGCTAGAAAATGTTACCATGCAATTACCTGGTTAAACAGAATGAGGACAGTCTTTGCCCAAAGTCAACCATTCATCATATACAGTATTGACGTACAGTTAAGCACATGGAGAGGACTTGCAGAAATGCCAATTCCCAATTTCTTTACCTTGCCCAATTTAAGCTGCTTTACAAATGTTGTCCGCTGATTTTCCGGAAGCTCTCCATTGACTCTTGTCCCTTGTTGAAGCTAAAATGAGGGGGTTAAAAAAATAAATAATACATAATTAAACCATGAACCCTTTAGTTCTTTGCATTATGTAAGGAAATTGAGATGGGGAAAATACCTTGGTGCAATTTTCACACTCTACTTCCTTGATAGTTTCTGAGGAGATGAAATGCTGTAGACATTGATCCAGAGAGACCGGTCGACCCTAAACGCAAATACTCGTCACATTAAAACATTTACATTTAGGTAGATTTGAATGATTATTTTTCTTACCCACTGAGGTAAAGGAATAGATAATGAAAGGCTTTCAAAGGAATCATATCGCACCGGGCTCTGAAAAATAAAATAAATAAAAGACACTGCTTGAGGATGACGCCAGACATCAGGACCATACCATTTTTTTATTCTGCCACTGTGGAATCAGCCACTGTGAATAAAACAGCAAGTATACAAAGGAAATTTGCCGAACAAAAGCTAAGCATACTGAACAATTAAAAAAAATATTTTTACAAACCCAATTCCCAAAAGATAAATAAAAACAGAATAGAATGATTTTCAAAATCATGTTCAACCTACATTTTAATACTCTCCAAAGACGAGGTAATTGTTCAAATTGATCAACTTTGTTTTTTTAACAAATAATCATTAACTTTTTATGGCTGCAACACGTTCCCAAAAAATCTGAGAGAGTGTCATGTGGTACCAACTGTGTGACACCACATTTTCTTTCAATAACATCCAATAAATGTTTGGAAACTGAGAACAGTAAATGTTGAAGCTTTGGAGTTGGAATTCTTTCCCACTCTTGCTGTGATGATAGATGATGAAATCCCTAAATTTGATGAACATTCCTGAATATTCCCAGTCTTTTAACATGATTTGCAAATCATTGTATTCTGTTCTTATTTGTGTTTAATACAACATCCCAACTTCACTGGAATTGGGTTTGAATGTCGTGAGCTGCTGTGCATGGATTCTGTTGGCGACATCTACCGTATATTTTGTTTGTATGCTTGGACTTGATTCGACACTGCTTCATGGTTTGTAGAGAATGATGACCTTTCAGTAAATAAAACATTTATTACATATATCGAGTTGCAACCTTCAAAAGCTTAATGGAAATAGGTTAGTTTTTTTTAATGTGTGTAATCGCGTGCACTACCGGTAACCTTCATAAACAGCACACCCTTTGTTCTTTCACATCAAATAAACTCACTTGTTGCTCGCACCGCTTGCACAACATGTTGCTCGTTAAACGGCCATGGAAAGGATGCTGAAACTTCCAAGGGCTTGGAATCGGGTGAAGAGGGGCTGCAAAAAAGGGGATTGAAAAATCATTTTTATCAAGCACCCACTCTGACCTCAGGATGAGTCCAAGTTCCTCTTTTACCTCGACTTCTGCAAGTCCTTCTCTCATCTTGATTGGGGAGGCTCTGACGGAAGGCACGAATACACAATTTGAAATGTAAACAGTGCTAGTTTGACTTACGGCACCCATTGAATTCATTTTGTCACCAAGCTTTTAACTCAATTAACTTGTAAAACAATACATTTTCCCATTAAAACTAAATGCATACAGTAGTTGAAATGCCATGAATCCATTCCAGCTCCCCCCAAAATAATGTTTTTTTAATCAAAAGAAAAAAAAGAATTGCACTATACTGTAATAAAAGATAATATAAAGAAATAAACCGTTTTAATAAATTGTGATTAATAATGTTTAAAATATGTCTTCTACACTTCCTGGAAAGCTGGGTCTTCATATAATTTCCTATCATCTTTTTTCCATTTGAATTTGTTTGTACATCAATGTCTTCTATTGTTAAACATTACATTACGTGAACGTAAGTGTTTGTGGTAACAATAAACTGTAATAATTCTGCGACGCAGACGGTTCATTGGTTATTGGCGGCAATGATGTGACGTCATCTTTAGAATACACCTCTCAGAAATAAGAACAATATAGGAGCATCGTCTCATTTCCGGTGAAAATGGTTCCACTGCACCTGTCCTAGTTAGCAGCCAAGCGCAACATGAGTTGCCCACGGGTCTGTTCTACTAATAACTCACTAGTGATGGCCAACTGAGAAGAATCATTAAACAGAAGAATGTTAACATTTATTCAAACTCAACATGGTACACGTTTCTCAATGCACCTAATATCCCAAAAATAAAATGTGTTCCATGGTGGGAAAAAAATACGATTTGCATTTACCCAAGTATGTTTTTAAATACATTTTAGAGCTGTAACTCGATTTGCATTTACCCAAGTATGTTTTTAAATACATTTTAGAGCTGTAACTTAAGTACACAGCAATACTTACTCTGCATCATGTTTGGTGCGCATGCATGTCACATAATATATTCCGTTCACATTTGAAGTCGCATTTGTTTTTGTAATGCGAACAACTACATCAAAAACATCGCTTTATATTCTCATGAAAATCTATCCACACATCTTAGAGAAATCAGCATGAATATGACTATTTACCTCAAGAGTCTGCATGTCAAACAAGTGGGTGACTTTTGGTTGCCGGTCCCGCTCCTCCTCAAGAGATGATGTTATGACATGAAAGAGTTCGTGGGCATCCTAAGAAGGTGGTATAGTGACAATAAAATGGACACATTTCCCAAAATAGGGGGAAAAAAGCCCCACTAACGAGCACTGAAGACCAACCTGCTCTTCAAATGAACTGATGTGCCACCGGTACAGTCTGAGAACATCCAGCAAGCACCCAGCATCCAACACATCTTCATTCCCCAACTCATTACTGGAGAAAGCTGTCAACATAGAAACAACCCTAAAGTCTAAATTTGGAACAGTGACGGGTTGTCAAAAAGATTTTGCTTTTAAGCCTCCCACATTGTTTTGCAACCTTTGAGAAGCTGGAGAAGTGTCGTGGACAACTTGTTTTCTTTGCACGACTGTATTGCGGGTGAGTTTGAAAATCCCTCCAGCCAGCGGATGAAGGACGGGCATGCTGACAGACCCTGTAGCAAAGAATTCAGGAAGCAAGTGTTGCCCAAGTTCAACAGACCAGGAACCATACCTGTAAGTAAAAATGTGTCACTGCTGAAACTACAAATTCACAGCTGTCATTGTGCATCGTGTGAATCGTCACCTCGCTTTCTCTTCTTTCGCTCTGTGATTGGGCCCCACAAAACATACACACCAGCCGCGATGGCAGCAGCAACACCACCAATGACACCCCAGTTTTTTAGCATCTTGTTTCTAATGAAGACAGAACATCATGAATATAGTGAAATTGTCTCTCAATTCTTGAAGCATGTCAGTTACAGGCAATACAGCACAATTTATTTTATGGTGGTCTTGATTTAACAAATACACCAATAGGTCTGCAAAGAGGGATGAGAATGGCTGGAATATTTCGCCTAACTAGACATTAAACGCTATAAGATAAGAAACCCTTTATTAGTCTTGCAATGGATACATTCCCAATTCACAGCAGCCAAGTTATGAAAGGAATAAGTAGAAGAACAAAATATAGGAGCTGCTGGAAAGGCAGCCACTCTCGCGTATGTGTCACATTTTATTTTTATATTCAGTGCAAGGTATTTACAAATTCCACCCGCGTGCCCATTAAGGGTAGAGCAGGGGGCACTTGGTGGGTGCGTCATGTAGCAGCCATTTCCTAAATCATTCCTGCCTCATGGCAAGCATCGACAATCCAGATTGTCTGTCTTTCATTCTGAATACCTTTGTACCCCAGTTGGAAATACAAACAGGTTTCGCTGCTGGAAGGAATGCGTGTAGATGCCCAAACGTGTAATGTAAACGTTGCATGATCGTTGTATAATTAGCAACGTCAAAGAGCTTGTTGCTTCTTGCCACAACCCAACCAGTGGCTGAAATTTCACAAACCTAGCATGCATTTACAGGTTAAAGACAGCCACTCAATTCAGTACAGTACTTAATCTCAGTCTTGTCGCCAGTGGCACTTGTTTGCAGTTATGCTAGCACTAGCGTTTCTGCTAACTTACCAGCAACACCGAGTATTAGCTTCCCGTGATATGCTAGCTGGTATCCATAGAGAGCGATACAAGGTACATTATTAACACGCATCTGATATAATGCATTCGTACATATTTCTTCGCTAAGGATTAGCAACACGGGCATTAAACCGGTCGCTTGTTTGTCCTGTTTGCTCGCTGAGCGCGACACACGGCGGCGTCGTGACCCGCTTCTATTTGGACCAGGTGAACCAGGTAAGGGGCTTAATGTGGTCTTTGCCAAGTTGAATACTTTACCTGACGCTTGGTCCGGTGCCAAGATACTCTCTGACAAGCTTATCCGAGCTCTCTGGTCGGCACCACAACATCCTGTTGTTATTGCGGAACTCTTGTCTTCAGCATTGTTTTAGGGGAGCCACAAAGGAAGCGCACCGATGTTTTCATCATATTAATATCTATCATAAAATAGATATAAAAATAAAATGAAAAAAATGTAACGGCAAAATCATGTTATGTTTGACGACCTTCATTTTCTACAGTCTTATCAATTAAGTAGTACATTACTACGTTTCTCTCTCCAATTAGTTACTTACTATGTATTACCTATTAGTGAGCACGTGCTATTACATAAAAAACATGCTACCTGAAAAAATAAACAAATATATATTCAGGAATTTATTGTAATCGACCTTGTCATTTAAACTCATCTCGTCTGTCCTTTCTGTGTATCGTGGCTTCTCATTGGCCGTCTGTGGGTCGCTCTCCACAGTGCTGAAATCGCAACTCGTCGTGATCAAGTAAACGGCGATGAGGCAATACGGAGCGTCGGAAAATAAACACCAAAATGGACGATGATCTATTCCAGCTGAGACAGCTACCGTGAGTAAAACCGCCTTGTGCAATTAGTCATTTTCTTGGGATTGAATCACTCTTGTGTGTAACTTGTTTGTACGGCCAGATCGCTACACAGAAAAAATAGCTCACGTTGTATCAAGGCGCCAGCGTCATGTGATGCACACCGATGTCAACATACTAAGACGACCTGGAGATAGTGCTGGATGAAATCGTCAAAATCATATAGCTCCCGAAAGCCGTGTCGTCGCATTTGCGTGTCGTTTGTCTATAGGAGACCGGTTTGCTCTGAATTAGACAACGATGACCTCTCTCCCTTAAACAGCCGCTACTCAATTCAGTACAGTACTTAATCTCAGTCTTGTCGCCAGTGGCACTTGGAAAAACACAAAAGACTGGGTCGTAGTCAAGCAATATATGTAAAGGAGTTCACCACTCCCTGTAATGCATTATACACACATGTATGCAGTGAAACATAAAATGAAAAAAAGACAACAAATATGCCTCTGTTATTTGGCAATTAGTTTACATGACCATATTCACAAGACCTAGTAAACAGCAAGCATCATCAACCTTTTGGAGAATAACAAAATATCCTCTTGATATTGATTAATGCAAATTGCTACCCATTTGATATACACTTCTGAAATAACAAATTTGCTCAAATTACCTTTGAGTATCATGTTTTTATTGTAAGTCAGCGATATTTATTTATATGAAGACACTGATCATTTGAATGATTTCTCACACGGTAATTATTAACAATGTTTTAACAATGAAGCGGCCACCATGCCAACTGATAAGCAGGTCCGCTTCTCAGTGGAGAAGTGCAGAGTTCGAGTCCGACTCTGGCCTTCCTGTGTGGAGTTAGCATGTTCTCCTAGTGCCTGCGTGGTGTTTTCTCCAGGTAGTCCGGTTTCCTCCCACATTCAAAAAAAAATTAGTTAGGGCCCAGGTGGTTATTTTTCTGTCTTCATGCACCTTTTCTGTTATTGCTGTCTGTCTGGATGGATGGAATTAATCAATGAATTGCTCAAGCATGTTTTAGAAATGTGTTAGGAAGCCGGAGTACGTGGAGAACCCTCACACAATATCTCACAAGTTAATGTGCAGCATGTAGAACTGAATGTTGTGTACTGTAGTTACAGTGAAAAGATATCGCTGGCACTCTGTCAACTGGTCATTATCAGCATGTAGGAGAAAATTGCACCTTCCATCTCTGCCTTGGTCTTGTCGTATAATTGTATCCTCCAGCCAGCACATACGCAGCTGAATCAGGCCAGATCCAAACCTCAGCGTGAAAAGGTGTTGCATAGAGAGCCCATTTTCAGAACTAACTTGGAATCGGCATATTGCCATTTTATTTGTGAATGGATTCGTGAGGGATTTGCACATTCGATATTTCATTCCTAGTGTCGTCCGCTTCCGTCACACGGGGGAGAGCGCACGCTCAGAGGATGATGGCGAAAGTCAAGAGCCATTTGCAGCGGTGCGGGCGGCACAGCCGAAAGAGATGGAGTCTGTAGCCCTCGCAGATGGAGCTCCGGTCCCTCGGGAGTTTGCCAACCCAACTGATGGTAGGCAGCGTAATGTCATCGTTTTTTATCTGTGCACTTTTATAAGCACGATCAGACGCGTTGTGTTCTCTCTTCGCATTCACAAGCTATTTAACTGACTTTTTAGACACATTCATGGTCGAGGATGCTGTTGAAGCCATCGGCTTTGGGACCTTCCAGTGGAAGCTCTCCATCCTCACTGGTCTGTCCTGGGTGAGGACTTCTGTGCTACACATTCTCTCTATAATATATCTATATAGATTGTTATACTTTGTTTGATTTTGTTCGCAAACTCCTGATTATTTTGTTTAGATGGCAGACGCAATGGAGATGATGATTCTAAGCATCTTAGCTCCACAGCTTCACTGTGAATGGAGACTACCAAGTCTGGAGGTGGCACTTCTCACATCGGTAAATATGCTGCCATATCAGTAATTATTGCTCTGTTAGCTCCTGTGCCTAACAATCCTTTTTATGCATGTGCAACTCTATTTTTATTCATTCAAAAATAAGTGACGATATAATAGAAAAGTGAATTTATTTCAACAGTTCAATTCTAAAAGTGGAATGTATAATTCATAGATTCATTGAAGACATGTTTTAGATGTTCCCCTCCTTCTCTTTCAATAATCATCTCATCAGCAAAGTCTGCAGAAGCCAGATAATGATTCTGATCATTTAAATCAGTTGTATTGGAGGAAGGAAACATCTAAAAGTTGCAGGATAGTGGTCCTCAAAGACTGGAGTTTGACAAGTGTCTTCAAGAGTATCCTGGAGTGTTTCTGTGGAAATTCTCATCCATTCATCCAGAAGAACATTTGTGATTACCGTAATGTCAAAGGTCACCGTTGTTGCGCTTGAGGTAGCATCTGTCGGCTCACCATCTCTGTTCTAGTTCATCCCAAAAGGCCTGACTGAGGTCAAATTCTTCCACACCAAACACATCCCAACATGCACTAAGGGCACCTGGTTCAATGGTTTGCATATTCAGACAACGTCGTGCTGGGACAGAAAAGAGCCCTTCACAAGCTTTCCCTACAAAGTATAAAATAGGGCTTGTAACATCATGCTTCTTTAGTATGAATATAGTAGCGTATTAAGAGTGCGGTTTATTGCTTTGGATCCACTATGTGTATGTGTGCAGGAGTTTGGAGGTTTTGTTTTATTGTAAAAGAAATATATTATAGTGACGTCCCCACATTCTCTGACACTTCTTGTCAATTAACACAGGCGGTGTTTATTGGGATGATGATCAGCTCCTCGCTTTGGGGAAACATATCTGACAAGTACGGACGAAAGACAGTGAGTATGTTTTCTGTCACGTAAATCGCTAATAGTCAGTGAAAAATACTTTGTGCATTCAAGTCTAGAGATTGCAGACAAAAATAATTTGCAGCTGGTTGAGAAAGGGATCCTACCACTTCTGGTTCATGGCAACTGTCCAAGTGCCCCTGAGCAAGGCACCCAAATTACAATTTGTATAATACATGTATATTTTAAAATGTATTCTGGAGGATATTATGTGTAAGACTTTCA
The DNA here is from genome assembly GCF_025434085.1 of Hippocampus zosterae. NCBI lineage: Eukaryota > Metazoa > Chordata > Actinopteri > Syngnathiformes > Syngnathidae > Hippocampus > Hippocampus zosterae. Next base: position 12,818,348 of record NC_067456.1, read on the forward strand.
AGTGAAGGAGAACTGCCTCATTTCGGATGTCATGTGAGCAAAATTATGATTGTCCTCAACAAGTGCAACAGCTCACTGCAGTTCTTGTAAAGCAACAGAAAGCTCTCAGATATGGTCTCAGTGCTCCAGAAGTTTTAAAGGTTTCTCTTCCTCCATTATATGCCAACGCTAGAACCGTATTGATTTGTATCGATGTCTAGCTCATTTGATGGTAGCTGAGACCAAAGGTTTCTTTTCACTGCCCTGTCATGTTCAAGATTTATTCCAACTTTCATTATTTCCCAAAATACTGATATACCATAACATATGTTTGTGTTTTGACACGAAGGGTCTGACGATGAGTGTGTTGTGGACGATGTTCTATGGTCTGATGAGTGCTTTTGCACCGATCTATGCTTGGATCCTCTTCCTCCGCGCTCTGGTGGGCTTTGGCATCGGTGGAGCGCCGCAGTCGTGTGTATCTCTCATCCACTTCTTTTGAACAACCAGCCAGAGCAAGACTTTGAATTAACGGTGCTTGGTTTCTCATCGTCAGGGTTACATTGTATGCTGAATTCCTTCCCATGAAGTCCAGAGCAACTTGTATATTGCTAATTGAGGTTTGTACTGTCAATATCTGCCTAGCCTGGTGGCCGCGGCTGTTTTATTCTGTGTTCACTGCTTTTGCCTTATAGATATTCTGGGCACTGGGCACAGTGTTTGAGGTCCTTCTTGCTATTCTAGTGATGCCTTCTCTGGGCTGGCGTTGGCTCCTCGGCCTCTCTACCATCCCCCTTTTCATATTTGCCATCCTATGTTTTGTGAGTACAAAGTCAGGAGTAATTCGATGTTCTTTAAAGGAGACGCAGTTTGAAAAACAGACTTTTTAATTAGATAAAATTGTTGGGGGGGACGTGTGTAGTATAAAATCTCTGTCCGCCAGAACATTTCACAAGGCTTCGCGCGGTCTGCCAAATTTCAAACACAGTAAACTAGACTTGCCCCCGAATATTGAATGAATATCAAGATGTGGCAGTTTTTGACGCCGAGCTCACTTGCGCCTGTCTCCCAAAATAGGGCCCAACGTGTCTTCTTAAAATTGTGAATGTTCACTAAGAAGCTGAGTAAACTGATGAGTCTTTTCCCTTGGGTGGCAGTGGCTACCTGAGAGTGCACGATACGATGTGTTGACGGGAAATCAAGAAAAAGCTCTGGCGACGTTGAAGCGGATTGCCATGGAGAATGGTGTACCCATGCCGCTGGGAAAACTTATTGCAGCTAAACAAGTAAATCCGGTTCTGCAGACCCAAATATAATTCAGCTATTTTTATGCTTTTTGATTTATGAGTGTTGTAAGACTCCTGATTTCTGTTTTTTCATCAGGAGGATCGTGGGAAGATTCGTGACTTGTTCTCGTCGCACTTCCGCTGGACAACAGTTCTTTTGTGGTTTATTTGGTAAGTTGAAGAAACATTTATTGCTTTTCTCATCTAAAAAAACATTCTGTTATGAGTAGTACTTAATGGGCACATTTAGCATAATCTTCAGATTGTTGTCTCTCTTGTCCTTAGGTTTGCAAATGCCTTCTCATATTACGGCCTTGTGTTGCTCACCACAGAGCTCTTTCAGGAGGGAGGTGCATGTGGAAGTGAGTCACTGCTTTAGTTTTTGTTTGTTTTGTTTAAATTAAAGATTTTAAACTCTTTATTTCTTGCACTCAACTACTTTATGGAGACAAATGCGGTCTCTTCGTGTAACAACCGTATACTGTTGGCCTAATTATTTTAATGAAGGGAGTTAGACCAGCACCAACCACGACATTTGTTGAGTTTATTTTAATGGGATAATTAATTCTCATTTGGATAACATTTTTTTTTTATAATTAACATCATCATAACATCCTAATGTTAAATGCATATGTAACATCTATTTTTTAATTCATTCATTCATTCATTCATTCATTCATTCATTTTCCGAGCCGCTTGATCCTCACTAGGGTCGCGGGGGTGCTGGAGCCTATCCCAGCTGTCTTCGGGCAGTAGGCGGGGGACACCCTGAATCGGTTGCCAGCCAATCGCAGGGCACACATAGACGAACAACCATCCACGCTCACACTCACACCTAGGGACAATTTAGAGTGTTCAATCAGCCTGCCATGCATATTTTTGGAATGTGGGAGGAAACCGGAGCACCCGGAGAAAACCCACGCAGGCCCGGGGAGAACATGCAAACTCCACACAGGGAGGCCGGAGCTGGAATCGAACCCGGTACCTCTGCACTGTGAAGCCGACGTGCTAACCACTGGACTACCGGGTTATTTACAATAAATGAAGTATTAAATAATTTCATGAGATAAGTGAACAGCTGTATGAAGCTATATGTAACACGCTGAATACATAAATATTCATTTGACGAATTTGGGTGACGCACTGTGACGGGACAAGCAGAAAGGAAGAGGAGAAATGACCTCTGATGTTCACACGAATGCTCATTTAATGAACAGACAAAGAAAACCCTACAGACACAACCCACATCTTGCCCCTGAAGATTTGAAACTGTTATAGGTAAAAATGGAGGACCACCAACATTATTTCTCAATTCAGAAACACCCCCTCCTTCTATACAGTAAAGTGCGTGCCAGGTGGATCAAAAAATAACTGTTGCCTGTGGAACTAGAAATGAAACGTCAAATCTGAAAATACTAAAGGAACAAATCTATTTGTTGTTGTTGTTTTGCTGTTTTTTGTGGGGGAGGATATTTAAGCGTAAAAACACAGACACTCCAGTGTAATTAACTGATCGAATCTAAAAATGTGTTGTTCTTTATTTTTGTCTAGTGTCCAGTGGTAATAAGATGGAACTCAGATGCAGCTTGGAGTGTAAATATTTGAACAGTGATGACTACAAAGACCTGTTGTGGACAACATTAGCGGAATTCCCAGGTACCAAAACAAAAAAGCTTTAAGAATGTTTTTCTGGATCATTCTTTTACCAGATCGCTTCATGAAAGCTATTAAAAGTTGTCCATCAATATTCTGTTTTGTTTTTGTAACTTGACTCTGTTACATAAACTTATTGAGGTTCCGTCTTCATGTTCCTCAGGGTTGTTGGTGACTTTGTGGGCGATCGATCGCTTAGGTAGAAGGAAGACCATGGCCTTGTGTTTCCTTGTCTTCTCTCTGTGCATCATTCCACTCTATGGTTGTGTGGGGAGGTAAAAGGAGAAACTTGAGAATTATCTTTCTTTGATTGATTATCTTTCTTTGATTTTTCCAGTAAATTGCCTCCTTGTCACAAAGCTAGTATGGCTTCTCATTTTTGTCACAGAGCATCCATGACAGTGCTGATATTCATTGCCAGAGCTTTCATCGCAGGAGGATTCCAGGCTGCCTATGTGTATACACCAGAGGTTAACTCCAGTCTTCACATTGACAGTGCCATGAATAGGATTCGTCCAATGTCAACAAAACCAATACGGCTGTCAAAGACAGAGAAAAGTAGTAGGACATTCACCGTGTTTTCTGATGTTCTACAGGTCTATCCAACTGCAACCAGAGCTTTAGGCTTGGGAACAAGCAGTGGAATGGCGAGAGTTGGTGCACTCATCACACCTTTTGTTGCACAGGTAGCATCTGCAAAGTTTGGCACTTTGATGTGACAAAGGGACATACCAAGCGGCCCTTGGGCTTTCTCTTGCAGGTGTTGTTGGAGTCGTCTGTGTATTTGGCTCTCTCGGTTTACTGCTGTTGCTGCCTGCTTGCCGCTGTCGCGTCTTGCGCACTGCCAATTGAGACAACGGGACGAGGCCTGCAGGAATCCAGCCAGCGTCAGTGGGGCCAGGAGATGACGGGCCGAGCCTCTTCCTCACAAAACACGGGGCCAATCTCTCATTCCAGCTCCGGCTCCCAGGGCTGAGCAATGTTTGAGATTATTACAGTGAATCGTGAAAGGACAAAAAAAAGCAGAAGTAGCTTTCCGCAAGTCCCATCTACAGACTACGCGCAAAAGCGACTTCAGAGAGGAAGGCCCTCACAAAATGTCATGTCACTGCACAAAAGAGACTTCATCCACCATTGCCATCCCTTTTGCCACTGTAAAGGTACAACAGAATGGCTGGAATGCATGGCATTCTGGTCTGGCCGAAGAAAGGGTGAAGGCAAGTGGGGTCTGTGAGTCTCAGAAATGGAGGAAAAAAAGGTCTGAAACCTGCTTTCCGATGGGCAGATGAAAAGAGGGGGAACAAGCAATGGTCTAAGTCCCAAACAGGGGTGCCGCGAGGAGAACGTGAGCACATTTCCAAGCGACACGTGGAAACATTTAACAATTTCCTCAATCATCTGGCACAGCTGTGCCTAAAGCACACTGCCTGTGTGCCAACTCTAGTGTCTCATTAAAGCTAAGATGACGACCGAAAATAAAGTAAAACAAACATTTAATTCAGTTGTGTATAATCTCTTTTTTTTTCATTCACTGAAAAGTAAAGAAAATAGCCAAATAAACAACTCTGTTTACAACATAATGATGATGCCCAAGTGTAAATGTGAACACCAATTTGTTAGTATTATTATTTTTATTTTTTTAAAGGCAAGACATTTCCAGTAGGAATATTCGTTTATGCCATGATCAATTTTTGAGAATGACAAAGGTGAAATCTGGTGACACTTTCATCAGAGTAATGAGTTCATTATGTGTGGGTAGTCTGTGACATTTCTGAAACAAGAAAACATGCATTGTACTAGAAAATACATGATTAGATTGATAGTATGGGACAGTAATGTTTTATAGTTTCATCACATTCTACAAAGCTTAACCAGCCTGATTAAAAATAATAAAATACTGTGATGAAAATACTTAAAATGTGACTATTTCATTTGACTCTAAACATCATACTGCATCTACAATATGTACTTAATGTTTACTTTAGACTGAAGACAGCCATGTACTTTGGTTTAATTTATACCTCTGTGAATAATTCATCAAATCTGGTTTGTTTGTTTTTTGGAAAGAGGTGATATGGAGAATGGTGTAATTTTACATTTATTCTGTGAGCAATGCTGCTGGTTGTTACAGTATTAATCTAATAGGCATAAATATCTAATGTACACTGAATTTGTCAACACAAAAAGGTAAATGCACATCATGGAAGTAAATAATCTTTGTAAAAGAGATGATTTTGTGTCATTGTTGATGTCAGGGATTTGTAAACTCCCCGTCTCACTACGTATGATGTATTTTTTTTTAAACATGGGTCCCATTTTCTTATTTAATCGTGAATAACGATTGCCCCTTACTATAATGATAATGACATTATCGGGTTATGATTTGATCACCACTGAGTCACGAATGCTAATAACAAATTCACAGGTGAGCTTTTGGTGCCTTGCCCTTTTCTTCCCAAATCTGACCAAAAAGCCTGGCTGCTTCCTCTGCACAGCCTCTGCAAATGGTAATTCCGAAACCTCCGTGGCCATAGTTGTGAATCACCTACAGGACAAGCACAGTAACTCGGACACTGAGGACCAATTCACATGTGGAATTGCGATCAGATGTTTTGGATGAATCACCTCAACGGCAGTGGTACCACACAGTATAGTCTCTCTCTCCAGTCTAACTTTACTTCGAGCTGGCCTGAGGCCGGTCCAGTCATCCACTATCCTGGCATGCTGTGTGGTGAGAAAACAACAACAGACATAATGCAAATCAAAGGGCACGAATAAAACCAAAATTACCCAATTACCAGTGCAAAATGATAAAAGAAGGAAACAGTGCCGCAGCCAAGTCCAGCATCGCCGTAAATATTTTTTGCCAAACTTTTTTTTAATAAATGTTTACTGGTGCTAACCCTTCTAAAACAAGGAATTCAATCACAGCTCTTTATTTCTGACAGACATCCAATGATGATTTCATCCATCCATCCATTTTCCAAACCGCTTGATCCTCACTAGGGTTGCGGGGGGTGCCGGAGCCTATCCCAGCCGTCTTCGGGCAGTAGGCGGGGGACACCTTGAATCGGTTGCCAGCCAATCACAGGGCACACAGAGACGAACAACCATCCACGCCCACACTCACACCGAGGGACAATTTAGAGCGCCCAATCAGCCTGCCAGGCATGTTTTTTGGAATGTGGGAGGAAACCGGAGCACCCGGAGAAAACCCACGCAGGCCCGGGGAGAACATGCAAACTCCACACAGGGAGGCCGGAGCTGGAATCTGTGAAGCCGACGTGCTAACCACTGGACTACCGGGCCGCCCCCCATGATGACTTCATTTTTAAAATAGATGACAGGAAGTGGATACATTCAAATATTTTTTAGCAGTTTATACATAAGTATTTTAACAACACACTGTTGAAATTTCGGAAGAAAAAAATATGAGTTATAAGTCAGATAAAATGAACAGGGCTCGTTACTTTTTGACTGCCCCTCGTATATGTTTAATATTAAGATATCCTTTATTTGTCCCACACTGGGGAAATTTACAGCCTCCAGCAGCAAGAATGTAGGTAGAAAGAAGAAAGAAGAAAAAAAACAACAAACACCGTTAAATTAAGTGCAATATACACACAAAATGGATAAATCGCAGTGCTATTTACAATTGTCTTTCACATCATTTAATTATTATTATTATTATTATTGTTGTTGTTATTTTTATTCAGCCGCTTGACAGCAGTCGGTAGGAACGAGCGTCGGTATCTCTCCTTCTTGCAGCCCGGGTGCAACAGTTTCCAGCTGAATGTTTACTGAGATAACAAGAATTGTAATAATACTTTACCCTTAAGCTAGGCTCGAGCTGGCAAGCCTGTTCCCAAATGTGCTCATGGGTGGCAGAATCATTGCTTTCATTCCAGTTTCCCAACTGGAACACTCCGCCGACTGCTACGAGACGACTCCTGCAGATACAAACTTGTTGAAAAAAACAAAATGAAAGTGCTCCTTCAAATCACTAAAAGCCTCTTTCATACTGGCATTTTCACAGCTTTTTTTGTGTGGGGTTGAAATCAAACATTGCATGCCCTAACCAGAGTGTCAAACTTAACCACGAAAGCCTCACTGTCCACAATCTCGTTATGTCAAAGGTTAATTGCAGATGATGCCATCTCCCTTCTCAATATCTGAAAGCACATTTCCAGTAAAAAGCCATGTTGGTGGGTCCTCTCTCAAAGGGACAGCCGAATAAATGCCAGCTTTATTGTTAACAGGAATGCAGTGTGAAAGTGGCTTTGGACTGCTGAGAATTTGTCAGTCTCAAATCACAAGTGCTACCCTGGAATGATATATGGTGAGTTGGAGATCTCTCCGGTGTGGGTCGTAATCCAGTGTTTCAGCCATGGGGCTTCTACCTAGAAAATAGGAACATGAAGAATTAATCATTTTTCCCCTCCACCCAAATGATCCAGATAGTGAGTCTCCTCACCTTTATTATCTGTCCCCGAGCTGGTTTGAGTTCAGGGTCAGGTTGGAGGTCTCCGGATCTCACCCCAGTACAGTTTATTATCACATCCGCACCATTTTTAGACAGCTAAAAATAGGGGAGGACAAAACTTTTTAAAAGGAGGAAAAAAATACAGTACCATGGCCAAATTTAGAGCTACTGTACTTTTTTTTTACCGACAAAGAGGTGTCTCCTTGTTGGAAATTACACAAGCAAGTGGCTAGGAAATTGTGTTAGAGATACTGATTAAAAGTATGACTTTTGTATTGTTTTTTTTTTACATTTTAAAAACTACTCATATCCTGGAACCTGCAAGAGTTTTGGCCTGAGCAGGAAAGAAGTGACAATCCTTTGGCCACCCAGTATATCTCTTCACACAACATCTTTGTGTGCCACTTTCTTTTGTTATTTCCAGGTAAAAGATGTCCAGTCCTTCATTCATCAGAAATAATTCACTTTATATCGGACGTTCTCCATAGTGTGAAGAATCTGGTGCAAAGCTCACCTCTGCAAAGGAGCCAATTTTTCTGTGATAAAATTTCACACCCCGTTTTGCCAACCTGAGAAGACACCAGATGTACTATTCATAACAGAGCATATGCTGACCTTGATGCTTTTTTTTCCTGTTACGCAAAGCATTTGGGCCAAATATCCTATTTTGTAGGGTATGTACAGATGTATTGTATGGGTTACTGTCTGGAGTATGTAAATTACTTTTACAGTGTTAACTCGTATACAACTTGCTGGGCTAAATCATTCTTAAAAGAAAAATACATGCAATATGTAAATGTTTACATCTTTACTGCTTTCTAATCTCAGCTTTCATCAATTAAAGTGTGGAAAGCAGTCACTCCTTAACAATGGACAATGGATTTCTTTGAGTGCCTTATCTACTGTAAAGTGTTTATATTTATTCAATTTTTTGATGATTCAGACCTACTGGCCCATAAAAGGGACAAGGGTGAATCAAAGTTCAAATGTAATGGAATACAGTACAGTAATGGATATGGTCATGATTTTAGTAGCTGACCAAATCACGACATGTCAAATTGTATGTTAAAAAAAAGTGTGCAGCTCAAAGTGGTTTATGGCTTAAGACACTAAGCAAGGGATATGAACTGAAGTTCATGAAAACACAGAGACTTTATTTGTGCCCTTTTGTGCAATAACTCACCAGTCCATCAGCCAAGGCAGGTATGTTTTACCTTCGAGCATGACTGTAGTGTTGAACCACCCATGACTAAAAAAAAAAAAAGATATTGGGCATTTACAAGAGACAGGTGTGTTATAAATTAACTCAATCAGTACTGTAGTACAAATGTTTTTCAATTTCTTTGGGACAAGCCCAATGTTCTGGAACAAATTATGACGGTGCTTTTAGCACCCTTTGGCTTTTTTAAATAGTCATACAGCAACTCCTATCAAATTTTACTTGTAGCCAGGAAACATTTTCAGCTCTCGCTCTGTGAGTTGTCTGAAGCCCAGGACGATGTCTTTAAACGTTGGCTCCTGCGCAGAAAAAAACAACACTTGGGTAAAGACTGACTTTAAGGCCAGATCGTTATCTATTGCACCATCCTATGAATAAACTGATTGGCAACTGTTATACAGTTTAAAACGTCACCATAAAATCTCAGTTTTATGAGTTCATGAGTGATGCTGACATTATTTGTCAAAGTTACATCATCAGACCAGCCTGTGACTAGATATTCCATTAGAATGTTACACTAAAAAGTACATTCATTTTCCATCCATCCATCCATTTTCGAATCCGCGTATCCTCATGATGGTGCTGGAGCCTATCCCAGCTGTCTTCGGGCAATAGGCGGGGGACACCCTGAACCGGTTGCCAGCCATTTGCAGGGCACACACACACATACAAATAATGGTTCATGCTCACAATCACACCTAAAGCCAATTTGGAGTGCACAAATCAACCTGCCGCCCATATTCATCTTTTTATCTTGAATTAATATTACCACCAAATTTTGGTTTATTTTTCTAATGTCAAATACAAAACTTTACTCACAGGCATTGGTTTTGTGCAAATGCTGTAACCGGACTGGAGGAAGAGACCCATTTTTACACACTCTGGTGAACGGAGACAGCCAACCAAGTAGTCAAAGGTCTGTTTACACCATTCCCTGAAGGTAAGGTAGGGGGCATGCAGAATTGAAACAACATTTTCAAGAGGAATAAGAGTCAAAAAGATTACACACACACACCTCTCCTGAACATTGCCCTTGTCATTCAAGTAAGGCTGCCATAAGCCTGCCGCTCCATCACTGGTGGTCAATGGGGTGAAGCGGTCTGCATACACCTCAATGATCAGTGGGGTGACAATGGAGTGGTACCGCTCATAAATGCTCTGCGCTGTCGAGAGACCGATCACTCCAGCACCTATTACGGCCACACGCATATCTGAAATAAGAGAACAAGAGATAGCTTATCCATTACACAGTTACAGTGGAATCCCTAAGTGTAATTCAAGTGGTACAGATTTAAGTCGGCCACAATAGCGTGTGTTCCCATTTTGGTCATGGGGGCCTATCCCAGCGGACTTTGAGCTTGAGGCGGGGTACACCCTAGACTGGACTGCCACTCAATCACAGGGCACATCCAGTGTCCATAAATACCCACCCGGAGTCACATTCATATTTTGCCATGACATGCTATTGTAATGGATGAGAAGAACATACTGTCCTGTTCAAACGCCACATAGGAGAGGCTGAGCTGTGATTTGAACTTGTCATGACAGTGAGGCAGGCGTGGATGACTCTTTTACACCGCGCTGCCCTCATTTCACTTATAAACTATGTCAAAGGTGGGTGACTGATTAGCATGTCCGCCTCAAAGTGCAGAGGTCAGAGTTCGATTCTGGGCTCCGTCCTGCGTGGAGTTTGCATGTTCTCCCTGTACTTGTGCAGGTTTTCTCTGGTTATTTTTGGGTTGCTCCCACATTCCCAAAACATGCACAATAGGTTAATGGAACACTCAGAATGATCCTTAAGTGTGATTATGAGTATGAATGGTTGTTTATCTATGTGTGCACTGCGATTGGCAAGCAACCAGTTCAGGGTGTACCCCCACGGCTGCCCGAAGTCAGCTGGGAGAGGTTCGAGCTTGCCCACCACCCCTGTGAGGATAAACTGTTCAGAGGATGAATGCATGGATGATGTCAAAAGACACAGGGTGTATTGTTTGTACTTGATAGAGTTCATTGTACAGGACTGGTTAAAACATCCATCCATCCATCCATGATCTGAACTGCTTATTATGCTTACTATAAAATAAAAATAAGAATAAAGAATAAAATAAAGCCTCTGCTACTGGCTGGCAACCAGGGTGTACCCCGCCTGCGGGTCTTACGGGTTCCAGTGTGGCAGCGACCTTTCGTGAGGATAAGCAGTTCGGATGGGTGCAATTTCATAACACAAGACGAGTAATGCAGCGCAGCACAGCAACAAATCGATCAAATTTTGTGCAATGGTTGTTACTGCTTAAGTGTAAACTATGCAATAATTAACAAGCCTGATAACATCTGTGCACCTGAAGTAAAACACAATAGATTTGAGCACATTTCCCTTGCTCTGCAACAGTTTGGATATCCCGTAACTACAAATTAACGCTGAATGAAAATAGTCTCATCCGTACTGACGAAACCGACATACTATACTAATCAATCCGTTTCATGAAGTTCGCAACCAGAACAAACAAGCTGTCTCGGATTCCTACTTGCAACCCCTCCCCCCAAGACCCAAGAGTTACATTTAGCATTTCTGCAAGTGTTGCTTTTCACCTCGTGCGACATTCGTTTTCGCATACGCAAATACACAACTCCATAAGTGATCGCGAAAGGCATTGAATTGCACAAACAAGGTACTGTACCTTTCTTTCAGTGAGGAAGCCGATCAACGATGACAAAGTGAGTGAAAACACTTAACAAGTGTCAGACGTCTCAGACTGAGGGGCGGAGTCTATGCCAAGCCATTTGAGCATTTATTCCAAATCCCTGATATCAAACATGAGTGTGTTACACTAGTTCGATCTCTTTCAGCACTAGTTGGACACTCGGCCACACTAGTGACACCGAATGTCGAACTAGTTGCATACAAACCCCAACTAATCATTCATTTTCAGCAACATGTCAACTTGTCAATCATGGATTATTCTAACATGTGAATTTGTGATTTCCTGCGCGAGTAAATAAGTGCGAGCTGAAATACTCACTAGTTTACTAGAGGCAGATAAAACAGTAGCTAGCTTACTAGTTTAGTAGTTACTAGGCCGAGTGTCCAACTAGTTCTGAAAGAGATCGAACTCGTGTAACACACTCATGTTTGATATCAGGGATTTGGAATAAATGCTCAAATGGCTTGGCGTAGACTCCGCCCCTCAGTCTGAGACGTCTGATGCACTTGATAAGTGTTTTCACTCACTTTGTCATCGTTGATCGGCTTCCTCACTGAAAGAAAGGTACAGTACCTTGTTTGTGCGATTCAATGCCTTTCGCGATCACTTATGGAGTTGTGTATTTGCGTATGCGAAAACGAATGTCGCACGAGGTGAAAAGCAACACTTGCAGAAATGCTAAATTTAACTCTTGGGGGTGGGGGAGGGGTTGCAAGTAGGAATCCGAGACAGCTTGTTTGTTCTGGTTGCGAACTTCATGAAACGGATTGATTAGTATAGTATGTCGGTTTCGTCAGTACGGCATGAGACTATTTTCATTCAGCGTTAATTTGTAGTTACGGGATATCCTAACTGTTGCAGAGCAAGGGAAATGTGCTCAAATCTATTGTGTTTTACTTCAGGTGCACAGATGTTATCAGGCTTGTTAATTATTGCATAGTTTACACTTAAGCAGTAATAACCATTGCACAAAATTTGATCGATTTGTTGCTGTGCTGCGCTGCATTACTCGTCTTGTGTTATGAAATTGCACCCAGCCGAACTGCTTATCCTCACGAAAGGTCGCTGCCACACTGGAACCCGTAAGACCCGTAGGCGGGGTACACCCTGGTTGCCAGCCAGTAGCAGAGGCTTTATTTTATTCCTTATTCTTATTTTTATTTTATAGTAAGCATAATAAGCCGTTCAGATCATGGATGGATGGATGTTTTAGTCAGTCCTGTACAATGAAATCTATCAAGTACAAACAATACACCCTGTGTCTTTTGACGTCATCCATGCATTCATCCTCTGAACAGTTTATCCTCACAGGGGTGGTGGGCAAGCTCGAACCTCTCCCAGCTGACTTCGGGCAGTCGTGGGGGTACACCCTGAACTGGTTGCTTGCCAATCGCAGTGCACACATAGATAAACAACCATTCACACTCATAATCACACTTAGGATCATTCGGAGTGTTCCATTAACCTATTGTGCATGTTTTGGGAATGTGGGAGCAACCCAAAAATAACCAGAGAAAACCTGCACAGGTACAGGGACAACATGCAAACTCCACGCAGGACGGAGCCCAGAATCGAACTCTGACCTCTGCACTTTGAGGCGGACATGCTAATCAGTCACCCACCGTTGACATAGTTCATAAGTGAAATGAGGGCAGCGCGGTGTAAAAGCGTCATCTACGCCTGCCTCACTTTCATGACAAGTTCAAATCACAGCTCAGCCTCTCCTGTGTGGCGTTTGAAGAGGACAGTATGTTCTTCTCATAGACGTGCAATAGCATGTCATGGCAAAATATGAATGTGACTCTGGGTGGGTATTTATGGACACTGGATGTGCCCTGTGATTGAGTGCAGTCCAGTCTAGGGTGTACCCCGCCTCAAGTTCAAAGTCCGCTGGGATAGGCCCCCATGACCAAAAGAGGAACACACGCTATTGTGGATGACTTCAATCTGTACCACTTGAGTTACACTTAGGGATTCCACTGTAACTGTGTAATGGATAAGCTATCTCTTGTTCTCTTATTTCAGATATGCGTGTGGCCGTAATAGGTGCTGGAGTGATCGGTCTCTCGACAGCGCAGAGCATTTATGAGCGGTACCACTCCATTGTCACCCCACTGATCATTGAGGTGTATGCAGACCGCTTCACCCCATTGACCACCAGTGATGGAGCGGCAGGCTTATGGCAGCCTTACTTGAATGACAAGGGCAATGTTCAGGAGAGGTGTGTGTGTAATCTTTTTGACTCGTATTCCTCTTGAAAATGTTGTTTCAATTCTGCATGCCCCCTACCTTACCTTCAGGGAATGGTGTAAACAGACCTTTGACTACTTGGTTAGCTGTCTGCGTTCACCAGAGTGTGTAAAAATGGGTCTCTTCCTCCAGTCCGGTTACAACATCTGCACAAAACCAATGCCTGTGAGTAAAGTTTTGTATTTGACATTAGAAAAATAAACCCAAAATTTGGTGGTAATATTAATTCAAGATAAAAAGATGAATATGGGCGGCAGGTTGATTTGTGCCCTCCAAATTGGCTTTAGGTGTGATTGTGAGCATGAACCATTATTTGTATGTGTGTGTGTGCCCTGCAAATGGCTGGCAACCGGTTCAGGGTGTCCCCCGCCTATTGCCCGAAGACAGCTGGGATAGGCTCCAGCACCATCATGAGGATACGCGGATTCGAAAATGGATGGATGGATGGAAAATGAATGTACTTTTTAGTGTAACATTCTAATGGAATATCTAGTCACAGGCTGGTCTGATGATGTAACTTTGACAAATAATGTCAGCATCACTCATGAACTCATAAAACTGAGATTTTATGGTGACGTTTTAAACTGTATAACAGTTGCCAATCAGTTTATTCATAGGATGGTGCAATAGATAACGATCTGGCCTTAAAGTCAGTCTTTACCCAAGTGTTGTTTTTTTCTGCGCAGGAGCCAACGTTTAAAGACATCGTCCTGGGCTTCAGACAACTCACAGAGCGAGAGCTGAAAATGTTTCCTGGCTACAAGTAAAATTTGATAGGAGTTGCTGTATGACTATTTAAAAAAGCCAAAGGGTGCTAAAAGCACCGTCATAATTTGTTCCAGAACATTGGGCTTGTCCCAAAGAAATTGAAAAACATTTGTACTACAGTACTGATTGAGTTAATTTATAACACACCTGTCTCTTGTAAATGCCCAATATCTTTTTTTTTTTTTTTAGTTATGGGTGGTTCAACACTGCGGTCATGCTCGAAGGTAAAACATACCTGCCTTGGCTGATGGACTGGTGAGTTATTGCACAAAAGGGCACAAATAAAGTCTCTGTGTTTTCATGAACTTCAGTTCATATCCCTTGCTTAGTGTCTTAAGCCATAAACCGCTTTGAGCTGCACACTTTTTTTAACATACAATTTGACATGTCGTGATTTGGTCAGCTACTAAAATCATGACCATATCCATTACTGTACTGTATTCCATTACATTTGAACTTTGATTCACCCTTGTCCCTTTTGTGGGCCAGTAGGTGTGAATCATCAAAAAATTGAATAAATATAAACACTTTACAGTAGATAAGGCACTCAAAGAAATCCATTGTCCATTGTCAAGGAGTGACTGCTTTCCACACTTTAATTGATGAAAGCTGAGATTAGAAAGCAGTAAAGATGTAAAACATTTACATATTGCATGTTTTTTTCTTTTAAGAATGATTTAGCCCAGCAAGTTGTATACGAGTTAACACTGTAAAAGTAATTTACATAATCCAGACAGTAACCCATACAATACATCTGTACATACCCTACAAAATAGGATATTTGGCCCAAATGCTTTGCGTAACAGGAAAAAAAAAGCATCAAGGTCAGCATATGCTGTTATGAATAGTACACCTGGTGTCTTCCTCAGGTTGGCAAAACGGGGTGTGAAATTTTATCACAGAAAAATTGGCTCCTTTGCAGAGGTGAGCTTTGCACCAGATTCTTCACACTATGGAGAACGTCTGATATAAAGTGAATTATTTCTGATGAATGAAGGACTGGACATCTTTTACCTGGAAATAACAAAAGAAAGTGGCACACAAAGATGTTGTGTGAAGAGATATACTCGGTGGCCAAAAGATTGTCACTTCTTTCCTGCTCAGGCCAAAACTCTTGCAGGTTCCAGGATATGAGTACTTTTTTTTTCATTCATTCATCTTCCGAGCCGCTTGATCCTCACTAGGGTCGCGGGGGGCGCTGGAGCCTATCCCAGCAATCTTCGGGCAGTAGGCGGGGGACACCCTGAATCGGTTGCCAGCCAATCGCAGGGCACACAGAAACGAACAACCATACACGCTCACACTCACACCTAGGGACAATTTAGAGCGTTCAATCAGCCTGCCACGCATGTTTTTTGGAATGTGGGAGGAAACCGGAGCACCCGGAGAAAACCCACGCAGGCCCGGGGAGAACATGCAAACTCCACACAGGGAGGCCGGAGCTGGAATCGAACCCGGTACCTCTGCACTGTGAAGCCGACATGCTAACCACTGGACTACCGGGCCGCCCTTGAGTACTTTTTAAAATGTAAAAAAAATAAAATAATAATAATACATTTTATTTATAAGCGCCTTTCAAGACACCCAAGGACACTTTACAATAACAAAAAACACAAAACAATACGGGTTGAGCAGCGGCAGCCAAAACGCGCCAGCTTTTCACTCAACCCGAAGGTGAGAAAGAAACCACAGGGGATGGAGAGAGGGAGAGGTCGTATTTTTAATCAATATCTCTAAGACAAAGGCGGCCCGGTAGTCCAGTGGTTAGCACGTCGGCTTCGCAGTGCAGAGGTACCGGGTTCGATTCCAGCTCCGGCCTCCCTGTGTGGAGTTTGCATGTTCTCCCCGGGCCTGCGTGGGTTTTCTCCGGGTGCTCCGGTTTCCTCCCACATTCCAAAAACATGAGTGGCAGGCTGATTGAACACTCTAAATTGTCCCTAGGTGTGAGTGTGAGTGCGAATGGTTGTTCGTTTCTGTGTGCCCTGCGATTGGCTGGCAACCGATTCAGGGTGTCCCCCGCCTACTGCCCGAAGACGGCTGGGATAGGCTCCAGCACCCCCCGCGACCCTAGTGAGGATCGAGCGGCTCGGAAGATGAATGAATGAATGAATCTCTAACACAATTTCCTAGCCACTTGCTTGTGTAATTTCCAACAAGGAGACACCTCGTTGTCGGTAAAAAAAAAAAAAAAGTACAGTAGCTCTAAATTTTGCCATGGTATTGTATTTTTTCCCTCCTTTTTAAAAGATTTGTCCTCCCCTATTTTTAGCTGTCTAAAAATGGTGCGGATGTGATAATAAACTGTACTGGGGTGAGATCCGGAGACCTCCAACCTGACCCTGAACTCAAACCAGCTCGGGGACAGATAATAAAGGTGAGGAGACTCACTATCTGGATCATTTGGGTGGAGGGGAAAAATGATTAATTCTTCATGTTCCTATTTTCTAGGTAGAAGCCCCATGGCTGAAACACTGGATTTTGACCCACACCGCAGAGATCTACAACTCACCATATATCATTCCAGGGTAGCACTTGTGATTTGAGACTGACAAATTCTCAGCAGTCCAAAGCCACTTTCACACTGCATTCCTGTTAACAATAAAGCTGGCATTTATTCGGCTGTCCCTTTGAGAGAGGACCCACCAACATGGCTTTTTACTGGAAATGTGCTTTCAGATATTGAGAAGGGAGATGGCATCAGCTGCAATTAACCTTTAACACAAAGAGATTGTGGACAGTGAGGCTTTCGTGGTTAAGTTTGACACTCTGGTTAGGGCATGCAATGTTTGATTTCAACCCCACACAAAAAAAGCTGTGAAAATGCCAGTATGAAAGAGGCTTTTAGTGACTTGAAGGAGCACTTTCATTTTGTTTTTTTCAACAAGTTTGTATCTGCAGGAGTCGTCTCGTAGCAGTCGGCGGAGTGTTCCAGTTGGGAAACTGGAATGAAAGCAATGATTCTGCCACCCATGAGCACATTTGGGAACAGGCTTGTCAGCTCGAGCCTAGCTTAAGGGTACAGTATTATTACAATTCTTGTTATCTCAGTAAACATTCAGCCAGAAACTGTTGCACCCGGGCTGCAAGAAGGAGAGATACCGACGCTCGTTCCTACCGACTGCTGTCAAGCGGCTGAATAAAAATAACAACAACAATAATAATAATAATAATAATTAAATGATGTGAAAGACAATTGTAAATAGCACTGCGATTTATCCATTTTGTGTTTATATTGCACTTAATTTAACAGTGTTTGTTGTTTTTTTTCTTCTTTCTTCTTCCTACCTACATTCTTGCTGCTGGAGGCTGTAAATTTCCTCAGTGTGGGACAAATAAAGGATATCTTAATCTTAAACATATACGAGGGGCAGTCAAAAAGTAACGAGCCCTGTTCATTTTATCTGACTTATAACTCATATTTTTTTTCTTCCGAAATTTCAACAGTGTGTTGTTAAAATACTTATGTATAAACTGCTAAAAAATATTTGAATGTATCCACTTCCTGTCATCTATTTTAAAAATGAAGTCATCATGGGGGGCGGCCCGGTAGTCCAGTGGTTAGCACGTCGGCTTCACAGATTCCAGCTCCGTCCTCCCTGTGTGGAGTTTGCATGTTCTCCCCGGGCCTGCGTGGGTTTTCTCCGGGTGCTCCGGTTTCCTCCCACATTCCAAAAAACATGCATGACAGGCTGATTGGGCGCTCTAAATTGTCCCTCGGTGTGAGTGTGGGTGTGTATGGTTGTTCGTCTCTGTGTGCCCTGCGATTGGCTGGCAACTGATTCAGAGTGTCCCCCGCCTACTGCCCGAAGACGGCTGGGATAGGCTCCGGCACCCCCCGCAACCCTAGTGAGGATCAAGCGGTTTGGAAAATGGATGGATGGATGAAATCATCATTGGATGTCTGTCAGAAATAAAGAGCTGTGATTGAATTCCTTGTTTTAGAAGGGTTAGCACCAGTAAACATTTATTAAAAAAAAGATTGGAAAAAAATATTTACGGCGATGCTGGACTTGGCTGCGGCACTGTTTCCTTCTTTTATCATTTTGCACTGGTAATTGGGTAATTTTGGTTTTATTCGTGCCCTTTGATTTGCATTATGTCTGTTGTTGTTTTCTCACCACACAGCATGCCAGGATAGTGGATGACTGGACCGGCCTCAGGCCAGCTCGAAGTAAAGTTAGACTGGAGAGAGAGACTATACTGTGTGGTACCACTGCCGTTGAGGTGATTCATCCAAAACATCTGATCGCAATTCCACATGTGAATTGGTCCTCAGTGTCCGAGTTACTGTGCTTGTCCTGTAGGTGATTCACAACTATGGCCACGGAGGTTTCGGAATTACCATTTGCAGAGGCTGTGCAGAGGAAGCAGCCAGGCTTTTTGGTCAGATTTGGGAAGAAAAGGGCAAGGCACCAAAAGCTCACCTGTGAATTTGTTATTAGCATTCGTGACTCAGTGGTGATCAAATCATAACCCGATAATGTCATTATCATTATAGTAAGGGGCAATCGTTATTCACGATTAAATAAGAAAATGGGACCCATGTTTAAAAAAAATACATCATACGTAGTGAGAGGGGGAGTTTACAA
This sequence comes from Hippocampus zosterae, assembly GCF_025434085.1. Lineage (NCBI taxonomy): Eukaryota > Metazoa > Chordata > Actinopteri > Syngnathiformes > Syngnathidae > Hippocampus > Hippocampus zosterae. The sequence goes on from NC_067456.1 coordinate 12,837,277, forward strand.
ATCCCTGACATCAACAATGACACAAAATCATCTCTTTTACAAAGATTATTTACTTCCATGATGTGCATTTACCTTTTTGTGTTGACAAATTCAGTGTACATTACATATTTATGCCTATTAGATTAATACTGTAACAACCAGCAGCATAGCTCACAGAATAAATGTAAAATTACGCCATTCTCCATATCACCTCTTTCCAAAAAAACAAACAAACCAGATTTGATGAATTATTCACAGAGGTATAAATTAAACCAAAGTACATGGCTGTCTTCAGTCTAAAGTAAACATTAAGTACATATTGTAGATGCAGGATGATGTTTGGAGTCAAATGAAATAGTCACATTTTAAGTATTTTCATCACAGTATTTTATTTTTAATCAGGCTGGTTAAGCTTTGTAGAATGTGATGAAACTATAAAACATTAACTGTCCCATACTATCAATCTAATCATGTATTTTCTAGTACAATGCATGTTTTCTTGTTTCAGAAATGTCACAGACTACCCACACATAATGAACTCATTACTCTGATGAAAGTGTCACCAGATTTCACCTTTGTAATTCTCAAAAATTGATCATGGCATAAACGAATATTCCTACTGGAAATGTCTTGCCTTTAAAAAAAATAATACTAACAAATATCGATCTAAGCGATCGATCGCCCACAAAGTCACCAACAACCCTGAGGAACATCAAGACGGAACCTCAATAAGTTTATGTAACGGAGTCAAGTTACAAAAACAAAACCGAATATTGATAGACAACTTTTAATAGCTTTCATGAAGCGATCTGGTAAAAGAATGATCCAGAAAAACATTCTTAAAGCTTTTTTGTTTTGGTACCTGGGAATTCCGCTAAAGATGTCCACAACAGGTCTTTGTGACGAGACAACGAGAAACACCTGGACAAGACACAAAGGTTTGAGGGAGCTGATTGGTTAAACACAAGGGACCCGGATGACGAGAACAGGTGGAGACAAAAAGGGCACATGAGGGAACAAAACCAAATGCAAGCGAAACAAAAACATAACACTCAATATCACCGCTATCATGTCACAATCATAGAAGCCATCAATAATATTACAAAAATGTGATTAGAACCACACACATATCCATGCCACGTATTCAGTTCAAAAGTAACAGTCTTCTACTAAAATGACAAACACATTTTGAGAAAATAAGCAAATATATCATTCTGATGAAATATGCGGATTCTAAACACATAAATGTGTGCAGACTCCTACATACGTGTATTGCTCGACAAAGTTGGCTGGAACAAGTTATGCGCAAACCAACCAATCGGAAGAAACAAAAATGAAAACATCATCAAGGGCCAGACCTGGCCCCGGCTAGCCCAGTGAGCATCAATTTGAAATAAGCAGTCGAAATTCTCATTTTGCGCTTTATTAAAGCACATTAAATAGCAACACTTAGGATAAAAGATTTTAAAGATTTTACACAATAAATTGCATTTTAGTCACTCTTTTTTCCTTTAATTTCACTTAGCTTAAAGCGGAAGCCAAAACCAATTTTCCAATGCTCAGGCTGCTGAGGTCAGAAAACAGCTGAGCCTTGATGACCTGATTGTTATCTGAGCCCTGATCAACTTGTGATGTCTTTTCCAGTCAACAGCCAGTGGAAAAATGGCTGCCCAATGAGATGGACCAAAATGGGTGGATTTTACGACTAAACTCATATTCCTCATTCGCAATATTCATCAGAATGTGTTTAGAATAGTGGGGGCAGATGGAATATATAATCGTAAGGACATTTTTGGGATTGGCATCCCCTTTAAGCCCGTACTTCATTGAACCGCAAAGGTTTGCACGTATCTGTGCATGTAGGGAACGGTTTTGGGGGGTCAGAGTTCATTGAATGCTGAAAACATTCGCCAGACATTTCCAAACAGTTTTTCATGGTTGCAGTTTTTCTTGTTGTCATCAAATTTTAAATATGTGCCAAAGTTTCTTTAAGGCAAGAAAAACTGTCTCAGACCATTCAAATTGTTGGAGAACGTCTTTGCAACCTTGAATGAACACTGATGAAAAAAACAACATTTGCTGTATAAGATCTGGCCTTAAAAACGTACTACCCATTCAGAAATACAAAAGTGAAATAGAAACCTATGTACGTGTTTGAAATTGCCCCACTGAAAATATTTCAAGACATGAAATATTTGCTATAATGCACAATGTGAATTATAAAGCTAAAATCATGATTGTATTTTTAAAAAAAAGGAAACAAATTGTTCCTTTGTTAAATTGTCATATTTTTTCTTGCTTAATAACACACTTGCTTTAGGTCCCTCGGATTAACTGGCAAAAAAATGCCGCTCAACAAAACAAAGTTGCTCCTCAAATGAAACTAATAAAACTGCTCCACAAAGAAAAAAAAATCCAACCTCGAAACAAAAAACTCAAACATGCACATACACTTACTGGGAGAAGAAAGTAGGCTGTTGAGGTTAAATAAATACTTTTTTTATGGAACAAATATGAGAATTGAAGTTGTTGATGTAGGCCAACGCATGTGATAGTAGTTGAAACAGCAAAGTAGGACTTCCTGGCCATTTAGGTCCACCGCGGGTGGACCTAAACGGTATTTGGTTCTGTCAGTTTTGCTTCATCTCTTCGTTGATTGACTGAGTCGAGCCAGAGAAGGAAGAGATCATATCCTGACTGCTTTTTATAAAGTGTTCGATTTATTTTTACTGTTGCATATGCCATTTGGAGGAACTACAGCAGGGCTTGACTCCCTCATAGATCAGGTTGTGGAACATGCTTTGGATGTCAGTGAAGAGGAGTCACTCAAGTGGAGCAGGGTTTTGTTTTTTGTTTTTTTAAATGAACCTCAGACATTGTGTGAACAGTACAGGACTAATCTGAATCAAAAATGGAAATGATTCCATAATTTTTCTAATATTTACTGATTTACTTGAAACGGGTCATTTTTAAGGAACGTATACTCTACATGGTTAGTGGACAAAAGACAAAAGTCATGGAATAGTACAAGCCTTTGAAATAATGTCACTGTGGGTTTTGCTTTGGGTGTGTCTCTGAGAAGATACAAGTGTCTGCATGTGCATACCTTTTTAGCTTCACTTTTGGAAATTGTTTACTTCAAATCACTTTTGTCATGAGGGGCCAAGGTGTAAATTACAACAATTACTCAATCAGGAGCGTTGACGTGAGGCTCCTAAATGTACAGGAATAAAAGAAAAACATTATATAGTATATTATCTTGCGACCCAGATTCAGGAACCGAAAACCAGCTGCTGACCGCCGTCTGGTTCACAAGGCGTCCTTGGAGTCCTTGGACCCATGTGCATTTTTGGGGTTGAGCCTGGACCCAGTCGGTGGCCTTACGTGACTCAAGTGAATGTCAAACTAGAGAGTGGTAAAATGTTACATCTCCATTGCTTGAAAGCACATCATGTCTGACATGGTGGGCTCAATTTATGTACTCAAACTGTTACGTCACCTTCTTGAAACACTAAAACCAATGGGTCAAGATAGATAGATAGATAGATAGATAGATAGATAGATAGATAGATAGATAGATAGATAGATAGATAGATAGATAGATAGATAGATAGATAGATAGATAGATAGATAGATAGATAGATAGATAGATAGATAGATAGATAGATAGATAGATAGATAGATAGATAGATAGATAGATAGATAGATAGATAGATAGATAGATAGATAGATAGATAGATAGATAGATAGATAGATAGATAGATAGATAGATAGATAGATAGATAGATAGATAGATAGATAGATAGATAGATAGATAGATATTTGCACATGTTGCTGGTTACATGAGCCATAAATGGACCAATACAGCTCTTGGTTCCATTTGAATTCATTTTTAAACTACCCTCTTCATTATGCTGTTCACATTTTGACATTGAGAGACTAGCATGAAGGCAAGTGGCCACTGAGCCCATGAGCAGGCTCTAATATAGAGACTGAAAGATTCCCAGAAAGGCATAAAAGGAGGCCCACTTTGGATCAATACAAGTAAAAACAACCACAACAACACCTGGAGTGAATCTTGCTCTTGAACTCTAACCGTGATTTATTCTTCTATTTCTAAACACTGCTCGGTACGAAGTTTGTAATTTTGTAACACACAACTCATTGCTTTACACTCAATTTCCAAATGATCAACACACTCCTTGCATACAATGCACGTTTGTGACTATTATTTACACTGTTCTGCCAACAGTTTGTCCCTACTGTCACAGGACAAAACTCCATCCATCCATCCATTTTCTAATTTGCTTATCCTCACAAGGGTCACGGGATAATGCTGAAGCCTATCCCAGATGTCTTCAGGCAGAAGGCGGGGTACACGCTGAACTGGTTGCCCGCCAATCGCAGGGCACACGAGATGAACAACTATCAAAGCTCACACTCACACCTAGGGACTATTTAGAGTGTCCCATTAACCTGCCACGCATGTATTTGGAATGTGGGTGGAAACCGGAGTTCATGGAGAAAAGCCACCCAGGCCCGGGGAGAACTTGCAAACTTCATACACGGAGGCCGGACCTGGAATTGAACCCTGTACCTCTGCACTGTGAGGTTGACGCGCTAACCACCGGACCACCAGACGTTACCATAAAGTAACAAAATATAACAGAACACATAAGATAAAACATGGAGAGTCAATCAATCATAACAACTATTCTTGCATACGCCTTGTTGTGTGAAGCAGTTGTCCTTTCACAAGTGGATCAGAAACACCATGCTCAAAACGTGCATGACGTTCCACAAGATGGCTATAAGTTAAATTTGAAAGTAAACCAGAAGCAGTCGCCTCCATTGACGATAAAAGAAATTGGTTCATATCTCCTGTCAATTTTAGATCGGCTTCAATTCCAAGCGCCAACTCTCAGTTCCAAATACGCATCTGCGCTCCACGCCGACGCTACCCTTGCTACTCATCCTTGGCTCCACCAGCCGTCTATCCAGCCGCACTAATGCAGTACCTGGATAAAACCCACGCAGGCACGGGGAGAACATGCAAACTCCACACAGGAAGGCCGCAGCCGGGATCGAACCCACGGCCTCTGCACTGTGAGGTCGACGGCCTAACTGGGAGAAACAGGAGAAACCTCTTTTCGGTAATTAGTATTGTTTGCTATCAGCCTGAGAAGTACAAATAAGCCACAAGTAAGCTGTCGGTGTGGTGTACAATTGAGTGAGCAGGAAGAAGGAAGGAAAGACATGGAGGTGAAGAAATAGGAGCAAGGGGAAGAAAAGGACACAAAGGTGAAGGAGGAAGAAGTGTAAGAAATAAAATTACTGATGTAGACTGAAAATAACTGGAGGGGGGGGGGTCGACATGGAAAAACACTATTATGTTTGTTTTGATGTTATAAATGTAGTAGACACACTGAATAAAAAAACTGGAAGGGAAAGTAAACCCCAAAAATGTCTTTGCAATAACATGTTCTATTGCAGTCCAGCCCCACTCGTCTAAACATGGCAATCTGATCAATATTGCACTTGTGGAATGTGAGTTAATCACAAGGTAACGACCAGTCATGGCTCAGCTTTAAAAAAACAGGTGGTTTTAAAGATGAGCAGCGAGGGGACTTGCCGAATGATCAGTGGGAGGTCATTCCAGAGAGAGGGACCAGCAACGCTCGCCAGCGAGCCCCACATCCAGTTCACCCGTTCACTCGTGGAATATTCCAAACAGGTGTTTTTGGAGCATTGCCCTTGGCCGGTATTTTGTTGCCCAATATCAACTGTTTTGGAACAAGCATCAAATACAAAATGAAAAAATATTTGTTACATTACAAAAAAAAAAGAATAATGTTGATCGTTTGAACAAATATCTTGTCTTTGTAGTGTATTCAGTTGAAGATAACTTGAAAAGGATTTGCAGATCATTGTCATCTGTTTTTATGTCTCAAATGATATTCCAACTTAATTGGAATTCTGCTTTCGTTGTCAAATGGAAAAGAATTCATAAGAATCTCTATCTGCAACCACACCAGATCTCAACCAGCTAAATGGGTTTTTGTCTGACATGTGGTGCCATACCACTATTTGTGCTGAGAATTAACCAACGTCAAAGCCACTTTGGTAAGATGATTAAATGATCATCTTCCTTGTTTCTCAAATTGCTGGCTGCTTTGTTTTCATGTCTTATACATTCATGTGAGTCGCCATGACGCAACTTACACACAGGTTGTAAAACAGACTCAGTGCTATGTCATGGCTGACTTTCTGTCAGCCATGTAACCATCTTGACTAAAATTCACTTCAAAATATAAAATAATGAAAACTGGATAAATAAACTGTAAGAACTGTATTTCACAAGAGAAAAGACGTGCATGGAGAGAATGAAGGGCACATTGGGTGCAAACTCAGAATAATAACGGTGGACATAAATAAGTCAGTGCACCCCTGGTCAAATGCCAGGCGCTTGTGGTTTGAAGAAACAAGACAAAACACTTCAACAACCTTTCGACTATTATTTCAAAATCTGTAGAAATCAATTTATGTGTATTTACATACAGTATATATATATATATATATATATATATAATCTATCCATTTTCCAATTCGCTTTATCCCCACAAGGGTCGCGGGTGGTGCTGGAGCCTATCCCAGCCGTCTTCGGGCACTGTGAGGTCAACGCGCTAACTGCTGGACCACCGGGCTGCCACACACACACACACACATGCATGCATGCACACACACACACACATAGATAGATATTTCAGGAGGGGATATGATAACAGTATTTTTTTCGCCCGACTCAGGCCAGTCTGCACCTGACACTGGGGCACAACTCATTAACTGCAGCAACCTCTCTATTTCCTCGTTTGAGGTGTGCCTGGACTGGTTCCATCTGATTGAGACAGGCTATGCAACAGGTTATTTTCCTTTCCGAGCATCGTGCATAATTTCCTTGTTGGACCTGGAGTTCCATTACCTTTCAGCATCATGAGCATTCAGCATGCTAGCAAGAAAAAAGCTGCCAAAAACAATATTTAGTGAGGTTTTATCGTTACTATTTATTTATATGTATTTTATTTTGTATTACTTTATTTTTTAAACATATTGGACTTTTTGTTTCGTTCTATTTCAATATCGTAGGTTACGTTCGTCATGTACCTGAAGTAGGATTTACCAAACACGTACAATACGAGGAAGTTTACTCCCTCTGCTGCCATCTACTGATTATTTTGCAAAACGTTTACTGGTATCTTTGGGCTCGGCTCAATGTGAGTGAGTGAGTGAGTGAGTGAGTGAGTGAATGAGTGAGTGAGTGAGTGAGTGAGTGAGTGAGTGAGTGAGTGAGTGAGTGAGTGAGTGAGTGAGTGAGTGAGTGAGTGAGTGAGGAACACTATGGCAAGCCATTTGAGCATTTATTCCAAATCCCTGATATCAAACTTAAGTGTGTTACACTAGTTCGATTTTATTTAGCTAGTATGATGTACATATGTACATGCCAGCTAGTATGCCAAAAACATGAGCTAGTGCAACAAAAATCCCTACATGTTAGATATTTGTTGCACTCGTTGTACACAGTCGCTCACAAGTGTTGATTAACACCAACATATGGCAAGCCATTTGAGCATATATTGCAAATCCCTGATATCAAATATGAGTGTGTCACACTAGTTCGAAATCTTTCAGCACATGTTCGACACTCAGCCACACTGGTGATATCAGGGATTTGGAATAAATGCTCAAATGGCTTGCCATAGGTGGAGGCACTCTCTACCGCCCCCACGGCTTCCGTCCTTGTGTTCATTCACCAGGCGCCAGGCGGAGCGTTAGCCGGGCAGCTAGCTAACTCCAACAGGCAGCTCACCAGGCCCTAACGGCCGCCGGTGAATCTTTCGCTTCCAGCCATGGCGTTAGTTACTCTGCAGCGGTCTCCGACCCCCAGCGCCGCGTCCACCGCCAGCACCGCGACCACCACTGCGGGCGAGGTCTGTTTGCTCCGGGGGGAAAAGGGTGAACGTATAAAAACGAATTCTCCGGTGTGTCGTGGTGTTTCTGTGGAGATGATAATGAGGAGAGATGTTGCCGGAGAAAGGCCCCTTTGATGGAAACCTACAGCAGCTACCGCTCTTTGCTTTTTAGCCCACTTAAGTGGCAAGACAATCAGTGCCTCCGTTATATCTGTTTACGTGGGTACAGATGTAAAGAGAACAACGATTAGCCTTTTGCAGTACTGCGAAGCAACTAGCTAACGTTAGCTCGTTCGTGACGTGACTGGCTAGCCGTGAAAATGACGTTTAATTTGATTAAACAGTCTGCCCGGCACAACATAATTAACACTAACGAGAACCATGCATCTCCGTTCTACGCTGCCCTTCATTCACTGTTTGACATTTAAAGTTTGAGCTAGTGACACTTTCGTGTTTTGTGTGATAGCTTGGCTTGTCGCATCCCTGTTAGGATTCTAGAAACAGATCGTTTGATGGCTCCGTTGCGGAATAGCCAGACATTGTCGAGTAAAAGACTCCTACCACTCATAATGGCTTTATTGTGTCATTTTGAGGGGGCTTTTCCGGTTGCATTGGCATTTATGTTTGGTTCAGGGTGACAGTAACTTGCCATTTCAAATTTTAAACACAGTTGTGTTCCTCGTCCTTACCATCAGATGGGGGCGCTAACTACCATGTTTATCAACCACCAACAGTAAAAATGTCCAACCACCCGGCTTCGAATTGAGTTGTATTTTATATTTTGCTAATTTTACAAATTAAAGGCGTCTTTTATCATAATTTCCGATAGTTGTCCGCCTAGCTAATCTACAGTCAAATTGACACAAACAATATTGTTCAAGTAATCAATTTTCAGTATTTGTGTTGTGACCTACTCATTTGTGATTCTTTGTTTATGATAGATCACTTGTTACAATATTAGCTTTTCGATTAACCATCACATTCTTTTTTGGTCACAGATATCTTAAATCTACACAAAGTCGTTTGGAAATAACCTTGTACAAATATCACTCTATTAAGCATAGAGGACTCAGTTACGACTTCGTCGTTGTTCGCATTTGTGAGGAAAGTCCCTACTTTTCTGTTATTTAGTTTTGCTCATTTAAAACGATATCTGTCGTCGTCGGTGCGGTGAGCAGATGTCTGGTGACATGGAACAGTAAAAGCTGCAGCAGCTATGATGTCATCGGCTCGACGGGGGGGGGGGGGGTGCAGTGGTGGAGTACAACTGCAGGAAAAGAGCATTAACAGAAATGTAACATGCTAACGTTGAGTAGCTTCACCCTATTTAGACTTCAAGAGCCTAGGATGGGAAATGCAATGTGTTATTCTTGCATAATAATTGTTCGTAACTGAACATACCCTTTGCATCAGCATATACCCACACCTGCCACTTTAATAGGTACACTTGCGCAATATAATGTTAAACACATTATTAAATAATACAAGAGGTGCAGTGATGAATTGATGAAAGTAAAAATAATAATGAAAAACAATGATGGATTTTTTTTTTATTTTCGCATTGCTCATGTCATGTGCAATGGTGCATGAAACTGGCATGTACAATTTCTGGTGAATAGTAAAGAATAAATCACACTCAACAGCAATTAAGTAGTCTAATAATAAAACAATATGCCTGGTCATTGTTTAGCATGAAATTGCACGTCCTTGGTCTACAATTAAGTTTGGGTTGTCGAATATTTTCTTGTTTTAGTTTCCGTGTTATCTACTATTTTAAATTTCACAGTTCATGGATAATTAAGATATTCTATTTACTGTATTACAGGACTTTGGGAGCGAAGATGAGCGGCGGATGAATCAAAGGTAAGCTGTGTCGCAAGCCACTTTCACATATGAGACACTGCAATATAGACATCAGTTGACAAACTAATCAGCGTTTATCCGCCTGTGCATTTAACACAGAACCCAATGGAGGCGGGATATTGCTGCAACTGTGTGTGATCCGTAATCTGAAAATCACATGCGCAAAGATGTCAGCATCCATTGTTCTTCACACACAATTACCGTACAAACGGGCAGCGTCCACACATATCATCCTTCACTTTTTGCCAGGTCGTCTTTGTTCCTCCATTCAATGTCAGTTGCATTTGTCCAACGCAACACAGAAAAGGGGTTGAAAAAGCTGGGTTTAATAGGTGATGTAAAGGAGACGTAGGTTTAGTGCTGCGTGTGAAGAAATTGTCTGTTTGAGCTATTTCGTGAACTCTGCAATGGCAACAAGAGTTGGCATCAGCGAAGAAACTTGTAAGTTTGGGTACATTTCTGTGAATGTTTTTTAATTTAATTTTTTGGGTCACCGGAGTTCGGTACAAAAAGGCACGCTGTATTAAGGAGAGTCATCTTTTTGGGAGAAGGGTTTTAAAAAAAGTCTTAACGAAACGTTACTATAAAACGTAAACATGCCATGCTTTAATATCATGGCAGCAGAAAACATGGGGGCTGTGGGAAATGTCGTGTTACAATTTGTGCCTTGGCTCTATAAGGATTGGGAAACACTATAAGATGGCAAGGCAAGATCCTGTAGGTGGAAATTTTTTTTGCAGTGACAGGACGAGTTGAAAACCAATGATTACCATTTGCAGTGCCAATTACAATGGAGGACAAAACCAGAGATTTTGAGCGCAATGACAAGAAAAAAAAACTACATCTCGGAACACCAGGTCTGCTTTCTGCAGCAAGAAAATCCTACAATTTGCTTTTCTCACTATGAGCCAGCATAGTCAGATGAGACAAGCACAGTTGTGTTAGTCTCAGGCAGCAGGTGGAGACTGCACCATGTCCCTCCAGTCTGATAGGCCCACACAGACACTAGGAGGGGAGAGGGAGGGAGCACCAGAAGGAGTGGAATCTTAAACACCTCCGAGTCAAGGCTGTCTGTCAGTCTGCCACTCAGTCGAGCGATCGGTTCATGACTCAGAACCAGCGCTACTCCATGGTTCTTTTTTTTTTTTCTGAAGGCTGGCAAACAGGAAGTGGCTTGTGAAGTCAAGGATGCATCTGTTTGTAGAAGCCTTTCAGGAGGCTGTGGTGAAGCTACCTTATTTTGTGGGGAATGCCATGGTGACCCACAGTGAGATGCGGCGCATGTGAGTGAAGTTAAGGCTCTTTAGACTGGAAACAAATATTTGTAACACTAGCAAAATTACTCAGAGATACTGGAATTATCTTCACTTAAATTTCATTCCCTGCCTTCAAATTTGATTGCCGCTGTTGTTAAAGTAATGTCATGCTATCCAGATCAGAAAACGGAATAATTAATCATCGAACTAACACTTCTGTCACTGTACAACAGATTGACTCCTAAAAACTAAAACGTTTTCTCTGTAGTCTTTGGGTGACTTGTTAAAATGTAATAAGAAGAAACTTTTTAAAACTACAACAACTCATGACCTCACGTTCACAAATGATAAATACAGATTCAGGTACAAACATGGATAGCTCACTACATGACATCTGATGATGTACAGGAAGTTTTAAGACTTAATATATAATGGAAGAAAATGATGGTGTATACAAACCAGTAGGTGTGATTATAGCAAATAGAGCAGTCAAGAGATGGTACGTAGTTAGGATGGGAGGACTCAAAGAGGACTGTTGTGAAGGTTTTTCAGAGAGTCCAATATTTTCTTTGATGCATTATACACTGCTATTTTAATGCATGTTTGTGGATGAGCTGAAACTATCCTGATCTAAGTCCTGTGACCTTTGGGTTGAGTTAGTGGTTGAAATTAACAGATGTAATTTGTCCACCATACTGAGCAGCAAGCATCTGCTTGTCTCCCTTTCTACCTCGGCTTTTGTTGCTTCAGCCTCATATTTATCCCTTATTGCCCGAGCCCCCCCTGACACTTGTAAATCCCAAACATCCAACAAACTAAAACTAAATCCACCACAATGGTACAAAAGCTGTCATTTGAAAAGTGTCCACCCATATGCTTTGTTTCTGTAGGGACACCCCCCCCCCCCCCCGCCCCCAATGGTGCTGAGGGTGGAGGGAATGTATTGTGAGGCTTACAATAGGAAGTCCATTGTTTTTGTAAAATGGTCTGCTTGGTGCCGACCTGCTCTTCTGGATTTTTAGACACTGCGCTAGTGTACAGAGGTCTTTTGTGGAAAATGTCCTTGTTAATATTGTATTTCAATCAAAATTATTTTTATGATTGTGATATTAGGCATAATGAAGCAATTATAAATATTGCATGTTTATTTTTTTGTCAATATTGCAATTGAAAATGTGATTACTTTTTACTGTTAGTACTTACTACCTCAGACTCTTTACTTGGGATGTATTTTGTGCCAATTTATCCCCTTGATCATGATGGATGCTGTATCTGAACGCTTTTGATAAAACACACAAGACGAACCACAACATAGTACAACTTTTAAGCAATACACTAATCAGTGAGTTCCAGTAATCAATTAATTCGTGGTTTGACAAGGCCTATTCATTTTGGCATTATTTGGTGCGGTAATGCTCTGTTGCCACAGTATTCTTGTTAGATAATATTACATTAAATGTACTGAAGTACAGTAACTGCACATTGCCCTTTTTCTTAGTAATGCCACAGTGTGACTTAAAGACCTTTTTAGAGAGTCAAGATCTTTTTGTGTTAAGTATAGGGGCTTAAATGTGATTTAAGGAGCTAAATATTATTATTTTTTTATTATTATCATTTGCATAGGACGGTTATGAGTTGAACTGATTCCTAAATTTAGACACTTGTTCACTGGTTCTCCCTGGCACAAAGAGGTTAGTGAGGTATTTTTATGATAGGAATGAATACTTTTAAACAGTGTTTTAGGAAAACATTTGTCTTTTTCTAATCATTCTATATTATGTGAATTACATGTACTTGTCATTCAACAGTTTTGAACTTTCCGAATGATGTCATATTATAGAAAGTAGGCGCCATCCTCCTGCCATTTCCAAGAAATGGAACGACTGAAGTCAGCCTGGACTCCCTGGAGGAATCACGTCACTATTTTTTTATTCACTGATGTCATCTTTTCGACATCTTCTAAGTCAAACCTAGCAAACCTTTTGATTTTATTGGCAGGTGTGAACAGTTAATTGCACTTAATTTGTTAGGGTGGTTGGGGTGGGGTGTTATTTCATCACAAGCCGAGAATTATGCCCAAAATGTTTTTACATGCCATTAACTGAATTAAACAATCCTTTTAAGTGACTCATGCCCGACTCCTGAGTCTCGCTGGCACATTTCTTAAGAAAGCCAAGAATGTTTTTCATGTCATTCCATTTGGCTTACCCTCCCAAACCTTCAATAATCTCCAATCCAATCTCCTGCCCGTCTCCTCACCCACTCTCGCACCAGAAACCACATTACCCCAGTCCTCCAACACTGAAACTGGCTCCCCACCCAGCAACGAATCCAGTTTAAAAATGTTTTCATCATCTTCACGGCCCTTTCCAACCTCACCTCCTCAGACCTGACCTCCTTCACCATCACATCCCTACCTGCAATCTTAGATCTGCCCATGCCAACCTCCTCACGTCTCCCATCCGAACCAAGCACCGGATCTGAGGAGACAGAGCCTTCTCTATCGCTGCCTCCTCCTTCTGGAACGCTCTCCCTTGTCACCTCAGACTCACACTCTCCTCTTTTCACTCCCCTCTTTTAAAAATGGCACTAAAAACAAAGACCGGAAATGGGAAATGTATATGAATGCTGCACAGTGTTTGATCTGTAGCATCTACTGATGTGAAATGTCTCTTTTATGTTTTCCAGCCTGAGTGAGAGCTTCTTTATGGTGAAGGGAGCTGCGCTCTTCCTCCAGCAAGGGAGCTCTCAACAGGGCCAGAAAGTGCAACCCCACCACAAACATGCAGGTGAGAACCACAACAAACATCCAACAGTAGTTATGCATTTTATTCCATTCGTTTCCCTAAGCAGTGCGTTTGTCAGATTTACCAAGATGGTCAGTTTTGTCTAATGAGGAAGTGAAATCTTAACTCCCCAACTCTGCCATAGCTGTTTTGTGGCTGGAGAGATGAGGCTGGAGGTTACCTCTCTGATAATACTGTTGCCATCCTATACTTTTGCCAGATTAAGTACCAATATCCCGTTCACAGTAGGGACTGTGGAGAAAGCATGTTGAAGTTTAAAATGGAGCACTGTAATTTTTTTAAAGTACAGGAAAAGTGTTTTTTTTCCCTTTAGAAAATCTTTGTACATTTGTATGGCACTGTGGGGAAGAAAAGTACTTGTGTATACTTGGCATACAACAATTAAATAACAGATCACTATTACTTGGACGCACATTAACATTTACTCAGTTTTTCAGGATTTTTTCATAGGTGGATAGTTTGGTCATGCACTTCATGCATACATATTTAACATACATCAACTAATGCTAAGAAAACAAGCACTAAGTCAAGTCAAGTCAACAGTATTTATAGAGCACTTTCAAACAGCCATCGCTGCATACAAAGTGTTGTACATGGAGCAATTTAACATGCAAAATAAACAGTAAGACAAATCGGTAATAAAGGCGCTAGAAAGCACCAAACAGTAAAATCAAGAACAAATCTCAGTCATGCTGAGTCGAATGCCAAAGAATACAAGTGAGTTTTGAGGAGGGCTTTGAAGATGGGCAGCAAGGAGGCTTGCCCAATTGTTCAGTGTGAAGTCATTCCAGAGAGGGGGACCAGCAACAGAAAAGGCTCGATCCCTTCTGAGCCTCAGTTTAGTTCTTAACGTCAACTACTTCTGGAAAGCTCGTAACGTGGCACAGAAAAAAAAACTCGAGCACATGGGACAAAATGAATGCTACCATTGTCTTCAGGGCAAAAAAAAAAGATCTAGAAAATATTTGTCATTCTTGTTTAGTTTTTGATGCAGATCATCGTATAACATAATTCTTGGAATTTTCCACTTATGTATTGATTTCTGACTGTTTGTCACTGTCTTTGAACAGGCACCATGCCAACATGGCTGCCTCAGAGCCATGCAAACAAAGGCCATGAATGCACGCCTAACTGTCCGATGCACTTGAGTTATCCAAAACATACTTGAACATTTCAAATTCATCAAAACCGTATTGTCGTTAAGTGTTGCCGCTTTGTCATATATCATCATTGTATTCATGGTTTCCAGTATAAATTCATAGTTTTAAGGATAGAATGTAACTTAAGCACTGTAAGAAACCAATAGCAAAGTTTTACACTTGATATTTAGCTAGCATTTATCCATTTTCTGTACAGATTACAGTATATGCCTTATATTCTGCTGCTACTGATCTCATTTGGCACCTTAACTCATTCACTCCCAAAGATGTATTTAAACGTCTTTTCAGACTTGGTCCAGAATTGGCTGGTACTGAATGAGTTAATGACCTGACACTCAATGTATATTTTTTTCAGGGTTTTGTTAAGACCTGAGGCTAGAAATGACATTATGTTGCAGTGTACGTGACCAAACCGTCGTGCACGTTCCGTTTTTATGCCAAAGGGTGTAATTAACACCTGCTTGGCTGCCACAGTTTGCTCGTCAACATATTTAAACAGTGTTGGCCTGCCATCAACAGTTATCTGTCATTGCTGTTGTTCCTGCACACTCGGTTTCACAATCCAGTTCAAATGATGTATCACAAGGAGGAATGGAACAGTGGGAATGACTTAATGGGGTTTAGTTCATGTTAAAACGGGAAGCCAATTCAGGAATTTAAAACGCCTGTGGTTGAGTAAAAGACTTAATCCTCCTTCGAATTCTTTCACTTTATATTGAATTCAAGTCTGACACAGTCATGACAGTGTCGATGTTCTTTAACAGGGGACTTACCACAACACCTACAGGTGATGATAAACATTCTTCGCTCAGAGGACCGGATCAAACTGGTGAGAAACAACATACAGCATCCCGAAAGTATTTGCAGTGCTTCACTTTTTTCTCCATGTTGTTGTCATGTTATGGCCTTTTCCAAAATTGAAAGAATAATAGTTTTCCTCAAGCATCCCTTAATGACAAGGTTAAAAATAATGATTTATCAAAAACAAACTAAGAAAGTGTTCCGGAGCCTATGCCAGCTGTTTTAGGGCAGTAGGTGTGTGGTACACCCTGAACTGGTTGCCAGCCATTCGCAAGACAAACAACCATCTGCGCTCACACTCATACCTAGGGACAATTGAGAGTGTTCCATCAACCTGCCACGGTATGTGGGAGGAAACCAGAGTACCTGGAGAAAACCCATACAGGCACAGAGAGAACATGCAAACTCCACACAGGGAGGCTGGAGCCGGAATCAAACCCTGCATCTCCGCACTGTGAGGTCGACACGCTAACCAGTTGACCACTGGACCGCCCGCCATGCTTCACTCTAGGAATAATATTGGCCAGGTGATGAGCGGTGCATTGTTACCTCCAAACATGATATCTGGTATTCAAGCCAAAGAGGTCAATTTTTCATCAGATCAAGTCGAAGTGGAATTTGTCTCTCATAGCCTGACCTGTGGCTGTCCTTGGGCAAACATTAGGTGGGCGTTCATTTACCTTTTGTTAAAGGGAGACTCTCTGGCCACCGTATTATACAGCCTTCAGTGGTGGATTGCTGCAGGAATGTTGCCATTTTGGAAGGTTCTCTTTCCTCAGAGGAATGATGGAGCTTGGTTTCAGCCCATGAAGTTCTTGGTCCCCTCTCGTCAAAAGGCCCTTTAGTTTACATCTTCCATTTTGGGATGATGAAGGCCACTGTGCTCAATGCATCAAAACAGCATTTTTTCCCAGACCATTTCTTAGATCCGTGCCTCTACCGAGAATTCCTTTGACTTCATGCTTAGTATATGTTCTGGCATGCACTATCAGTCGTTAAACCTTATAGAGACAGGTGTATGCCTTTCCAAGTCATGTCCAGTCAACTGAATTTACCAAAGGTGAACGAACTCCTTTAAGATGTAAGAAACAGGATACACTGAAGATGTGATGTCTTTTTCTTGCATTTACCAAAATGTCCTTTAAAAAAACAACTCTTTGAGGGTGGCAAGGGGCAAAGATGCCATCAATTTTGGATGCATATGACATAACAAAAAATGTGGACAAAGTGAAATGAATACTCCAAACACACTGTAAATCTAGTAATGCAAATAAGCAAAAACAAACGTGTACATTCAGTACATGCCAGTAGCTTACCTGGCACAGTCAACCTTCTACAATACCATTTATTGTGTGTTAAAGATACTCGACGTGTTCTTTGTAATTATCAGTTGAGAGAGCAGGTTTGAACTGCATAGTTTTGAGAGCATGACCAAATGTTTCCATGGTGTGCATAGGAAGTATGAAACAGACACATACTGGTTAGACTGCCCATTACGCACATACAAATAATTAAACTGATAATTTCCTGTACAGCAGGGGTGCTCAAACTTTTTGGATCGAAGATCTACTTTTTGATCAACTAAGCGCCCGGGATCTACCCTTACCGGCACGCATGCACGCACGCACGCGTACACCCTAATGAGAAACAGCCTGAAACTGAGGCATGCGACGCACTTTTGCAGCCTGTTAACTATCGTAGCTCACACGTACCGTTTTAAAGTGCTTCCCTGGGCCCTCCTACATTCCTATTCTTTGCTCGTGCCCTATGTGAATTTTACACGAAGCAAACTCTGACTGAGAATGACGACGATAAAAGATAGAGCGCGACAGTTCTGATCACAAGCTGCAATTGCAGACTGCTGAGAGCTAACAACTTCCGGCGACGTAATCACGCGCCACCGTAAATTCAAGATTTACCTGCTTTATTTTATTTTTAAATATTTTTTGGGTGAAAATTAGACTGATAGATGATTGGGGTGCAGTGTACATTAACACAAAAAAATACATTATTAACATGTACAAAGACACACAAATGGTTGTTTGTTTTTTTTCTCCTCGACACTCCTCGGATCTACTTGGGACCTGTCTTAGATCTACCGGTAGATCAGGATCTACCTAATGGCCACCCCTGCTGTACAGTTTGTGGCAGCTCTGCAAGTAGTTGTGTTATGTTTATTATTGATCAGTATGCAAAAAATAAACTACTAGTAGTTGTAGTAATAAAAAGCGTTCTCACCATGAACATGAATTCGACTGTGTGTGACATGACTTTGAAATGAATGTGCATTATGTGTGTCTCTGAGTAGGCCGTGCGGCTGGAGAGTGCATGGTTAGATCGTGTGCGATACATGGTAGTTGTATACACCAGTGGACGGCAGGACACAGAGGAGAACATCCTACTGGGAATCGACTTTACTAACAAAGACTGGTGAGAAGACGGTTGTTGTACGCATTACGAGGAATAACACCCGCATTGACGTGTGTAGGATTTTTCCTTGCACTTGTGCTTTGTTTTGTACTCAATCGCGCACATCTTTTGCTTCAGTAACAGTGTCACATATTTGCTAATTTGATTATATCAAATCATGTTTTCCTGTTCTTGCCAACAAAAGCTGTTCGATTGGCATGGTGCTGCCTCTGTGGAGTGACAGTAAAATCCATCTGGATGGAGATGGGTGAGTGCCACCGTAATATTCCCCCTTCATATCACCGCTGCAAAGAACAGCGTATGGCATTCCAACTCGTAGAGTGACCATCTCTTTTGTTTTCACCTCAGGGGCTTTACTGTGAATACGGCAGGGCGGACTCATGTCTTCAAACCTGTGTCAGTGCAGGCTATGTGGTGAGTAATCCCCTGGAGTTATAGTGGCAATCTGCAGCAGTCTAGTTTCTTGACACAATACAACATACTTCCTGCTCGCATGTGCTCAACACAGCATTCAATCTGCACCAGAAAGACTTTTAGGTTTGTCCTCTGCAGGAGTGTGCCCCCTGCTGGAAATGAGAGAATTTTGCGCATTACTTCAGTTGGAATGTACAATTTGCTGTATTTGATTGTTTATGTGGTTTGGATGAAAAGAGTCCAACTGCCCTCCATAATCTTAATCTCAAATTAGGTCAGCTCTCCAGGTGCTCCACAAGGCCTGCGAGGTGTCCCGTAGATACAACTATTTCCCTGGGGGAATGGCTCTCACTTGGATGGGTTACTATGAAAGCTGCATTGCTTCAGAGCAGAGTTGCATCAATGAATGGAACACCATGAAGGACTTGGAATCCACACGTCCCGACTCGCCTACGATGTTTGTCGACAAGTCAGTCATCGCAAATTACATAAATATCTGAACGTTATCTCAGATTCTGTTTGGCCCTGTTTTTAAATGTGTAATCTTTGCATTCGTGTTATCTTCAAAGTGTCAACATATAATTAAAAAAAAAATCTCTCAATAGGCCTTCAGAGAGAGAGAGGACAGAGTGCCTTATCAGAGCCAAACTCCGAAGCATCATGACATGCCAGGATCTTGAGAACGTCACATGCAAACAGGTATGACTCACACGGGGGACCTGATTCCATTGCACTTTTCACTGTTGGGCAATTCAAAGATTTGTATACTACATTAGTGTCTTATGTTGAATAAAATGTCTTTAAAATGTTTCTTCAGATCACTCAATGCAATACGATACAACATTATTCTCGACCACAGCAGCTATAAACAAATCAACACAAATGTTTGTATGGTTTGCTTAAAATTTAAAGTCACGTTGGCCTAAAATGTCTTGATTATGAATTGTGTGAATGCTTTGTCCATGTTGTAAGATCCGTACGGAGTTGGAGCAGCATATGAGCTGCAACCTGAAGGAATTCAAAGAGTTCATCGACAATGAGATGCTGTTGATTTTGGGACAGATGGACAAAGCCACGCTCATCTTTGACCACGTTTACCTGGTAGGAGAACTTATACTGGATCACCAAACTCGCTGAAAGGATAAAAAAAACAATATACTTCTATATTTTTTCTTTCTTTGGAGGGCTCTGAATGGAATGCGTCAAATTTGGAAGAACTGCAAGAGACAGGGTGATTGACTTAATGTTGTCGAGTGGCTGTGATAATCACCCACGTGCAAAATATATTCATATTGTGATCTGAGCAAGAAAGAATGACCTTTCTCTCTCTTCCTCAGGGTGGGCTATATCCTCAATGTTACCAGGGAGATAGACAACTTTTTTCCAGGCACATTCAGTTATCACAATATACGCGTGTATGACGAAGAGGCCACTGACCTGCTGGCTCACTGGAATGATACGTACAACTTCATTGTGAAAGCAAAGTGAGTCCTGATGGAACAGAAAAATTATTTGCCTATTATAGTATGTAATCATCTCTTCAGCCATAAATTGCCGACATGCATTGGGTTGCATCTGTGTGATGACCTGATAAGGTTTTAACGTCCACACGCAGTTGAACTGATTAACCTACTAAAGTGGCCACATCAATGAATACTACTCACAAAAATGAAGGGATATTTGGCTTTCGTATGAACTTTCCCTGTGAACCTAAAATGTCACATAATGTTCGGGAAGGTTCCCTCAACTTTTGAATGCACATGCCCATCTGCTCAGTGTTTCATTAGTTTCTGCACAACTTTCTGTTCTTTATAAAGGAGCAGAAAGGCAAAATTCACAACAGACGTGTGATCCATGAATCGACCAATACATTTCCAGGGACGCCCACTTCAATGCCTTTCTGTTCTTCTCTAAGCATGTCTATACCACTGCTAATGACATTCTGTGACACTATCAGTTCAATGCTCACTTCCTCTGAAAATGTCCTGTTTGAAACCGGACACTTGCTAAGTGAAGATTACGTCTCGGACATTTCACCCAATGCGTAGTGTATAATGTACATCCTAAAAATGTTAAATGAGGCCTTTAACCTTCTTTACCACCAGGAAGAACTACTCCAAATGTCTTGTTCACTGTAAGATGGGTGTCAGCCGATCTGCCTCCACAGTCATCGCGTATGCCATGAAAGAATACGGCTGGTCGCTAGAGAAGGCGTACAACTTTGTCAAGGAAAAGAGGAGCATCACACGACCTAACCCAAGTTTCATGAGACAGCTGGCAGAGTATGAGGGCATCCTTGATGCCAGGTATAGTGCATCTCTTGAATTCCTTTTCTTTTCTTAACTTCTAGCAAGACTGACTTGTCCTTTGCTTCTTCATTCAGCAAACAGCGTCACAACAAGCTGTGGCATCCAGACGCAGACTGTGAGATGGCCGAGGGTCAGCAGGTCTCAGTCCAATGCTGTGGTGAGGAAGAGGGAGACCACCTGACCCCAGAGCCAGCGATGTCTCCCTGCTGTGAAGATGTGCTGCCCGACAAAGGCGCGGCATGCCCCTCCCCTTGCCGAAAAGTAGCTCTGGAGATCGACCCCGCCTACAACAACTATTATTTCCGGAGGCTGTCTGACTCTGCGCTGGACAGTGAGCCCTCAACACCTGTGCGTGGCCCCCCTCTACTTGGCATGGAGAAGGTCTTCATTGAAATTGAGGATGTTGAGCGAGATGCTCTGCTGGATGATGAGGCATTTGATGGGCGGGAGGGCCTGGGGCTTCCCCCTTTTGGCTCAACAGCGGAGGGCACCGCAGCCCAGACCGGCAACCGTGGCCCAGAGCCCCTGGAGGAGCTGCGTCTGAGACTGGAGTTTAGCACAGTAGAGGAAGAGGATGAAGAAGATGTGCAAAAGGAGGAGGCAGACATGGAGGTCCTAATGCAACCAGATGACGGAGGGGGTGGGGACGGAGGTGGAGGAGCGGAGGAAACGCAAGATTTAGAGGTCGAAGGGGATGCAGACGGCAATGGCATGGACCTGGTAACTCTGAACGAAAATTCCAACAACAACAACCGTTTTACCTCTCACCAGAACATTAATGTGAGTTTGTATTTGGAAACCTGAAATGAATGCTTTGATTTGTAATATGTTGTACACACATTGTTCACTTTTTTTCTCTTTAGGGAAAAGCTGCCACGCTTGCAGCTGATGTGTCTTTATTTTCACGGAGGGGTTTAAATTCCAAGCGGATGGACATTTCTCCAACCTCTGTTTCAGAGCCTTGCCTTAAGCTCAGTCCTACTGACGTCCCAAGTGCTCCATTCCTGCTATCTTCAAAAGACCTTGAGTCTACCATGGTGTCTCTTTCCGACTGTGCCAACAGTGCTTCCTTTGGTCCCGCAGCTCTCCCAGATGTACCGCAGCAGCCAGCTGACTCCCTTCATCATATTGTCGGGGTGCAGGACTGTGGTGATATGTGGCATGTAAACAGAGAGTGTGAGAATAGGCCACCTTTGGGTTCTGCAGAGGTTCTCCCTGAGCTGATGACACTGGAGTTGCACAAAGATACACCTTGCCACCTGAACCAGCAGGAGGGGACCTTTGTGGAGCTTCAGAAGCCAGGTGTGGTGCGCCGCCATGCAGAGAGATTGGAGAGACTTTCGGGTTTGACCCAAGAGAGCCTGCCTTCTTCTCTAAAGCCTTTACCCGCATGTCAAATGTCCAAGAACTTTCAGCATGAGGAGGAAGGGGAAGAGTTCCCTGTCTTTCCAAGGGACTTGATAAAATCATCTACACCGTGCCAAGTAAGGTTAGAGCCCCTGGTTGTTCCCCTTACCAATGAAGCCTTGTTGGGGGTGGTGGGGGCGGGGATGCTTACCCCCACCTCCTCGCCTCACGGCACCACATTGACGCGCAGCTCCAGCAGTGACAGTCTGCGCAGCGTGAGAGGAAAGCCCGGCCTTGTACGTCAGCGGGCACAAGAGATCGAGACACGGATGCGTCTGGCGGGCCTCACTGTGTCGTCCAGGCTCAAACGGTCCAACTCGCTGGCCAAGTTGGACAGCCTCAATCTCTCCTCCGAAGACCTGTGCTCTGCCTGCTCATCAGATGCAGGAACACTACTGCTTCTCTCGCTGTCCCCGGAGCCAGATCACAGCATGGAGTGGGAGTCTCCTGCCACCCCCGCTCAATCCCGACCCTGCCAGGACTTGGACACTGCAGAGAAAGCTCTAGCAGGGGAGCCCATAAGCTGACCGGCATGTTGGTTCTCCAGCTCCCTCTCATTTCTCATCCCGTAGCACTGTAGAGGGTTGTACAGATTGTGGAAACAAAAAAGAATATTTACACCACATTCACATGTTTGTCAAACTGCTTTGACAGTGACCGTCATATTGCTGTATCTGATAAGAGAAGCCATCAGTTCACCTCTGACATGGTTGGGATAAACAAGTGCCTTACGTTTGAGACCAGAGAGGCACCAGGTTTTAGGCAGAAGGGTAAGAGGGTGAAAACAACCTTCAATTCACAGCCCCTAGTACGTGGTATGTACTGAAAATGTGTATTGTATCCATCTGTATTTTTTTTTTATTCAGTCCGGTACAAAGTAGTATTGGTAATTGACCAACCAGTTTTTCTTTCTTCCTGTCAGAAAGTGTTGTTTTTGTAAGTATTAATAATTGTACAGTTGTACTACACTGTTTTGTTTGTTTTGTTTTTGTTTTTTTTTGGTCTTAGATGCCACAGGCCTTCATGTTGATATCGTGGAGAGCCATTTCATGCTGAAGTTGAGATCAAATTATGAAATTGATGCGTGACGAAGCCCGAGTTTGATTGAGTGATTGAAATGACAAGTGGAGAGAGTGTGGCGTTTTACTGTCTTCAACCAACATAAGAACAATTTCTGAGTGTGCTGTTCCTTTGCACTTTTTTTTTTAAATTATGTATCATGGTACACAACAAGCTATGTTCCAAAATAACATTGAAGTAATGTTAACCACCTCATAATTCCCTTCAGTGATTTTAGGGAAAGCGGTAAGCAATCATGCTGCGTGGCTTGAATTATATTTAATGTAACGCAAATCAAGGATTTCAGATCAGAAATTTACTTTTTCTTTGGCCATAGTCCTTTTAAAATTCTTGAAAAGCTGCAAGTACAAAAATAAATCATCCCTTAGGATTGCCAACATTATTTTTAAATGTGAAAAACCAAAGCGCTGCGGTTGTCTCATCAATTTAAAGCTGTATGATATAGTCCTTGTGTATATCATGTATTTAAACGCTGTCACATCATTTTGCACATTTGGGAGAAATGGGAAAACTTGAGGGAGTTGTTGGGCTTATTGCTGTTAGGCTTTTATGCTCATATCCACTTTTTTTAAACTACGATCACAATAGGTTACGCCATTTTTGGTAACCATGTTTTTTTATACTTAAAGTATGCAGTAACTTTTGTACTGTACATTGCTGTAGTCTGATTGCATATTGCACTTTTTATGTTAACGTACTGTATGTGTCATTACGAAAATAAACATGTTTTTTTTTCATTATATGCGTAAGATGTGTGTCTCGTTATGATTGTGATTACTCTCAAAAAGGGCCATTTTGATTATCGATAATTCGCCTCAACTTAAATCTTCAGGGAAGTCGAGCTGGGAGGACGAACGCAACCAAGAAGGATTACTTTACAAGCTCCAGCACGCTCATGTAGCTGGCTTTAGGGTCTTTGCAAACTGGAAAAGTGCCATGAACCTTAATATTTGGCCAGTGACTTGACTTTGATGGAGTTCGTGTGTGTGTTACATCATTACGTCACCGTGCTGTCATCTGTGTGCTTTGGCTGGAGAACGTTATTTGGAATTCCGAACAACAGCCAGGTTATATAACGCCCAGTTTACCCCTCCCTGTTTGCGTGACATCAATGAATGACTTAAGTTTCACGCTCTTGTTGCTCTGCTGCCGCCGACCGACCGTGCGTGCCTTTCGACTGAATAATAGGTCTGTGTACAATTGCATGTGATGCAGCGCTGTTATATGGTAGCGCCTGTGTGTGACTGTAGCATAAATATATTTTCATGTCTCAGCATGGTTATGCATACATTGTTTCCAGGAAGTGCGTCTCGCTAAAACATGCTTTAGGTTTTACATTTATAAACTATTTCAAACGAAACACTACCCGAATAGAATGACATTTGTGTTGCTATTACCCGACCCAAGATTAAATATGATAAACATAAAATACCAAACTGTTAGTAAATCGTATTGATCTGACCGTAGGTATTTCTGTAAAGTAGCCAGTGATTATTTGTGCAGTGCGTTGGTTTAAAGCGGCTGCTGAATATGGGGAACATAGGTCTGCAACACAAAACAATTAGTAGAAGCGTGCAAACAAACTGCACGTCCTCCAAAACGGTGGTTTTCGGTCTCTGGTCACGAGGTGTGGGTCGGGCCCTTACCTCGTAATTCCTGGTCTCCAAACCACCACGTTTGTTTTATTTTTCAAGTATGTTTCCTGTCTGCGTGTTGCTACTGTTAAAAATGAAAAAGGTTACAGCTATATACTGTACCATACAACTTCTAATTCCCGTCGACTGCAAACCGACTGCGATGGCAAAAATTACTGACCATATTTTCCAAACATTAAATTTTCCCCAACTTCTTGATAAAGCAGCAAACAGTAAAGTTATGAGAATTGTGTACAATCTTCACATCTTTTTTTGTACTATAGTTATTCATTTTGTCTATTTACTTTCGGGGGTGATTTAGGCACTTCGACTAAACAACACACACCTGGAAAATCACACTGTGATTTCCAAAGTAGTAAATCTCAAGTGTTTTTTTTCTTTGTTTTGTCATATTTTAGGCCCTTTCACATCAAAACAACCAAAATCAGTCCACTATATTGTACACTATATTTACAGGTGGCCCCCACTCTCTTTGCAGCATAGCATCTTTTGTTCTTTCTCTGATTAAGAAAAAGAAAACTAGTGTTGCTTCAATTTAGTATACATCAGAAAAAAATACAATAAAATCATTTCATATCAACCATTATTGTGAAAAATCAGGAGAAAATGTGAGGCCAATAAATATCCATAGTGGTGGTTTTCAAGACAGGAAAAAGTAAGTTTACACGTTTGACTGCAGCATAGCGAAATGAACTGTGACATCACGTGGCTATAAGGCACCCACTGCTTGCGTATTTCAGGGAGGACAGATCATCTCCGAACAAGCAACAAAGAACATACTGTCGGTCCTGCCAGTGGGACTGAGCAAACGTTGGATACACAGACTCACTCCACATCTTCTAACTGGTAAGTGCAATCCTTCACTGACCTGTACATGACAGGAGATCATTATTAAATCCTTTATATTGGATTGACTAAAGCTAAAGGTCCCAAAAAGAGAAATAGCCTGCTATCCACTTTGGGAAAGGTTTATTGGTTATGCTTCCTGTACATGGTGATGCTGCAAAGCACATGGTGATCAAGTGGGAAGCCTCTGGCATTAAAGGGAGGATCGGACAGGATAACGGGCCGCTTGTTAACACTGATGGAATCCCACTTGGGATAGGGTTCACCAAGTTGAGGAATGGGTGCTTTTAGCCTGATGTGGTCACATGAACGAGACAATAAAATGTATCTGTGGCTCTAACATATTTTCTGGTTCTTTCACTACGGTACTTCACACTAGATCCTTTGGCGTTCATGTGTGAAATTCTGCCATGCGCTTCCTCTCCTTGGTGCAGCTTTAGAGGGTCTGATAGCATCTGTTTCCTGGGCCGTATGTTTGGCCAGCATGCAGGCTTGTCAGATGATAAAGCAGCAGTAGTCATATGTTGTCACACCGAAGAGAGAAAACAAGACCCATGCCAGATTGTTGTCTGGTTATTGTTCATTGTGTGGCTACATTTTTTCCACTCGCTCACACACAACTTTTGAGAGCTCAACAGAAAAGAGAAGCCCACTCACCAACCGAATTCTACGCTGCTGGTTCTCACTAGGGTCGCAGGTGAGCTGGAGCCTATCCCAGATGACTTTGGGCAAGAGGTGGGGTACACCCAGGAATGGTTGCCAGTGAATCCCAGGGCACATATGGACAAATACCCAGTCAGACTCATATGCACACCTTAGGACAATTAAGGTTTCAGTTAGCGTAGCATGAATAATGTTGGAATGTGCCAGGAGAAAATCCATGCAAACAAGTCAGTCAAATTATGTCTGTTTCCAAGGCACATCCAATCATAATTGCTGGTGTGCCAGATGTAAAAAGTGTGTACAATGCAAATATACGCCAGTAACTCTGGCGTACATTTGACTATCGTAATTTAGTAAGGTTGTAGATCAGTGAGTAAGTACACAAGTAAGTAAATGCCAAAGTAGGTATGTTCGTCGGTCACTAGGTGAGTAAATAAGCATGTCGGTAAATAAGTATGAAGCAATAGGTTAGTTGGTAGGAAAGTACCGTAAGTTAGCGGGTTATGTTGTCGTACATCATTTCAGAATTGTAGAGTGAATCTTAAAACGGTGCAAATGAAATTACAGTCTATACACAACGTGTTCTGACATATCGCCTAATCATTTATTTCTCCAATCAGTTTTTGGAAGAGGCCCCTCAATTCCTCCTGAATCATAATTCTTCGTCCGACCAAGAAATTTGGGACAATTCTATACTTTGGACTTGGTGGGATCACTTCAGGGAATGTACTTTACCTTTTCCACAGCAAGGTCCGCGAAGGCAAGCTTGGCTGAGTTTGGTGTGGATCAACATGACTTCAACATCATTTTTCTGTTAAGATATTGTCATATTTGCAGGACCAATTCTGACCCTTCCGTGAGCGAGACATATCTCACAGATGGTGAAGAAGGAGAATGCACCCAGCAGGCCTGACTGCGCTGCAAAAACCTTGTGACTGTAATTTGTCTTAAAGTGGTGACATTGCAAGTGCATGAACACTCAACGGAAGCAATACAATAGCAGTTATTGTAATAAGATGCTCTGATTCACAGCAACCAGAAAAATGATCACCGTGTGACGATGAATTGTTTGCTATGTCATTCTGTCCTCACACTTAAACAATTTCAATTGTGTGGACTGTGACAGGATGATTTTTACTGCAGTTATACCTTTGAATGTACGTATTATCTTTCTGCCACTAAGGTTTAACTTTTAATTTCAAATTAATTTGTTAGTGAGTGAGATTACTTTTTAATTGAGTAAAACTGCACATTTTTCAGTGGCATTTTATTGTGGGCAGCCTAAGGCGCAATCCTTTTTAATCAGCGTCATATGCAATCAAGTGAGGTGGGTGGATGATATTATTTTATGCTCATCCGAGATTATCACCATGTCCGGTAAATAAACTAAAAGAAAAAGAAGATACGATTATTAAAGTAACATTAAGGATATCTTATCTTATCTTATCTTATTATTTTGACCGAGATCGTCAGATAGAGCGTATCCCTGTCTGACGATAAGTAAGGGTTGAGTGCAATTGTAGCCCCCTTTTCCATAAATATACTTTTTTTCTCAAAACAAAATAAATTCACTACACGTATGCTGAGTTTAATGATATTAGATTTTATTTGATTAATATTTTACCTCCCACAGGCGGCGTCTTTCACATTTTTGCGCGAAACAATGTATCGTATGCATTACGCAAGATGAGATGATGACAGCCACACAGGAAACCATTTTGGTAAAAATACACTTACATAAGGCAAAAGGTAACCAAAGCTACTGCAGGTCGAGAAATATGGCCACTAGGTCACAAAATGACGCCCATAAATCATATGACTTGGAATTAACCAATAACAGAGCACCGGGCCACATCAAAAAAGTGCAGACTTTGCTTTGAACGGCTTTGAAGGCACCCATATTAACATTAGAAAAAATGTCACAATAAGTATTCATGCTGAAATTAATATCCTGTCTTGTCTGGCTTTTTTTTTTTTTGATGACGTGTCCATGCTCTGTACATACACAGTGACATTCTCACAATGTATGAAGTGCTGCCTCCATGAGTCAAAATGTCATTATTTTTTAACCTTGTTATATATTGACAAATGTATGTCACAGATGTTTTCATAAAACACAAAGTGTTTTTAAAAATCCATAGTTTGTCCCCTTCGAAAAACTTTTCATTCAGTTGGAATAATTTTGAGGCCGATGACTTGTTGCGAAGGTTAACGCCATGTCTTTCTCCATAGACGAGTATGGGACAGACCCAGGACAAATTAGAAGGCAGAGAACATACCCTTGTTGAGGAATTGGAGGACTCCGACTGTGGAGATTCAGACAGTCAATCAGATGATGTCATGAAGACAGGAAGTGCCTGTGAAGAGGAGGCTGGCAGCTCAGAGGGGAAAAAATATTCAGTGGAGCCAGACACGGAAGATTTGGATGAAAGTCATAATCAGGACTTAATAACACTTTCCAGTGAGAGGCACATCAATTTGTGGGTGAGGCAGTTTACTCCAAGCGAGGTGAAACAAGAAGGAGTGTCAGGAAGTGGTCCAGGAAGAGAAGAAGGAAGAAGGGCCGCTCCATTGGTTTCAGCAGGCCAAAACCGAAAAGGTAGAGTAACAACCGAGGAAAGAGCTTCGACATACAAGGTGTTGACTAAAAATAAGATTGGAGAGAAGCGTGCTGAGAAGCAATTTGAAGTCTCCTCGAAGATCAAAATGGAAGACCATTGTGAGGGCAACCAAAACAAATGTGACTTGTATGGCCATCTCCCATCCTCTTGGGATTCAGAATCTCTAATGCTACAAAGGGAAGCAAACAAAGCTCATCAAGACACCGATCTATCGAATCTACCCGCAGACACCGAACCCAGTTTTATTTTGGAGAAGCTGCTGAAGAGAAACCGAATTGAGACGTGTCCAGCTCTGGAAGAAATACAGGAGGTGGACACTGATGAATTGGACATGGAACTGGATATGACCACGCCTGTTGCTGGAGCAACCGAATTCACCACTGAGGAAAGGAACACACCGGCATACAGCACCCGGAGCATATTATCATCGTCTACAATCAAAGCAACACAGGGCGACTTTGAAGTGGAAGATACTGCTGACCGTTTGACCAAAAAATCCAATTTTTGCACAAGTGATATGGTGAAGAAATCAACAAAGGCTCCAGACAACAAGGCAATCATTCCAAATAAAGGTGCTTTAAACCCGTTACAAACTGCTTTACATGAAAGAAGGTCTTATGAGGGCAAGTCTGTGACCACTAAGGAGGCCACGCCATCCTTTCAGCCTGCTCCACTGATAGAAAATGATGACCATACAGGAAACTCAGAACATATGCCCCAAGAAAGTGATGACCAAACGACAAACTCTGAACATCTTCCCCCGAGAACAAATGAAGATGCCAGCTCAATTTCGATCCCATCCAAGGCAAAAGAAAGTTACCCGAGGCAGAATGTTCCCACGACCAACAAAGAAAATGAAACACCAGAGCAGCCTGACAAAAAAACTGTCAGGGAAAGTGATGCTGGAGTTTTAATGAGAGAAAACCCCACCGACACTGGCAGGTCGAGGCCTGTCTCTGATCTCATAAAAGAAAACATACAGCTCCATGAGAAGCGTCTCCACCAGGATTGGTCCAAGCCCGCCGAAGTCAAATGCGACGAGCATAGTCAGTCTGTGAAGGTAGCACAGATGAAGGCCACCTTTGACTCACCTCACAAATCCCCAGAAAAACGAATTGAGAGGAAGCCTTCTGTCAGAAAAGGTAAGGCCATTGCAAACTGTGGGACCACATAGTCTCAGTAATAATGTGGATGGGACATGAGAGCACAACAGCATATATTGCAGTAATGAATGATATGCTTGAGTGGGAGCTGCTTTATGCAATTTACCATCTGCTTTTTTTAAAGAGTTTTAGCAGACATTTTTACCTCAAACACACACACACACACACATACTGGTCAAATTGAAAAGCAGTATCTGAAACAAGATGGCTTTAAAAAAGTAAATAAGCAGATATTGAAACTTTGTAAAATTATGTAAAACTCTTAATGAAAAAAAACAAAATACCATCATTTCAGTATGTAAGTGCCTAAACTAAAATGCCCGATTTTTTTCTATAAAAACGGGTTGCTTGACTGGCTCACAGGAGGACTGAGAAAATATTTCCTAAATATATTTTAGAATATCAAATACAATCCTGGATTGTTTAACTGTGGCTAACCCGGTTTCTGTCGGGCTGTAGCACACCAGTGTAGCGCCATTCTGCTACTTAATCCTTGCAGGTTTATTAACTGTTAATTGTTCTTTTGGGCCCTCTAGTGGTCAGGGGTGTCTAAGCAGATGCTTCCTTCTCTTCTGCCTTGGGCTTTGCAAGAAAGGAATGAAAAGCGTACAACTGCTCCTAAAAAAATCGCCCTATCACAGAACTGACGCTGATTGTTTCATAAAAGTGTCAATCAAGTTCGCTGTACTAATCAGCCACCGCCAAAACGGGCCGGGGGGCGGGTGTATCTCCTAAGCAGGGAAAGCGCTCAGACAGGAAAGCAACTTGGATCAGTCTCGGTTGGATTCGTTGGACTTGCGTCGTTTTATATCACTCTCTTTTTCTCGGGAATATTTTCAAATTTCCTCACATAAGGTAAGTCATGTATTGTTGTTGCGTTTTAGAAATGGTTTCTGTTTGGCTACCCCGACTCCCAAAAAGTACACGCCTTATATCGATTGTACAATGAGTGGTTTTAAGCTAACCTTAGCCGGCGACGGCACTTAACCCATCTGTCAGTGGGAAGGAAATTGTTGTTCATTGGCGAAATAAAGGTTGCGGTTCGCTTGGATGTGTGATCGGCGTTAATTGCGGAAGTAGGACCCGCAGCGGGGGGAAGTGAGTGGGGTGGCGAACCTTTGTGTGGCAGTAAAAACTTAGATCTGCGATGAAGCAACGGAGGCGGAGGTGCATGCAGGCAGAGAAGCCGCGCCCTGGCCCCTGGCACCATGCACCCACTAGTTTGCACCTTCACAGACGACAGGAGTTCCCATATTACGAGCTACTGGTCTTATTTGATCAGAATGCCTAGTTAGAAGTAGCCACGACAAGTTGACAGCAATGTCGTGAATCTCTGCCACACATGGTTGTCTGAGAAATGATCATAACTCAAGTCACACTCAATGAAATGAATGTTTCATTAAAGCTTCAGCGTTTACATTCTACGAGGATTCTTTAAATCTGAGAACATCAGTAGTCCTTAAGATAACTGACAGTTTGGATAGTCCGCTTCAAATTATTTTCACACCACAATAATTATATTATTTTATTTGCGAGGCAAAATTGGGGTCAATGCAACTGTTCCAAACCTTTACTGGGCCAGGGCATTTTATCACTTGACAGAAACCAGAAATGAATCTTAATGCACTTGACCTGACAAAAATGTCACAGGAAATGGAAATGCTGTACAGGTTCGTTATGTACCTTCTACGTCTGGCGGAAGATCATGTAATTGTTTGTCAGAGATAGTTGAACAAAGAGGTTATTTGTATAGATAAAATAATTTATGTGAAATCTTCATTTCCCGTGGCGCACTGGTTTGGAAACTCTGAAGTACTTTAAATTGGGCAATGACGCTCTTCTGCCATGAGTCAGTTTCACTCAAATTGTGGCATTGCTCTGTTGGCATTGTCCTTTTTGGATGTCTCAACTTTTATTGCCCCCTCATCAACATTGTTTTCACAACATCCTAATTAATCCTCATTTAAAAGCTTTTGAACTGCAGAGAGCTCAGATTTCTTCTGCAGGCCCGAGAGAATAGCTAATAAAGACAGTGACCGGAAAAGTGTCAAGAGAAGAGCATGATTTGTGGATTTTGACCCCCACTTAAAAATGCTACTCTTGCTACTCTCGTGGTGTTGTGAGTTACAGGAGTTTCTTTGCTGAGTCCAACTTGAGGATGAATGCTGCTGACTCAGTTACTGTCCCAAAGGCTCGATCGTCAACAGCTGTGTTTAGACTCGTGAACCATTCCAGATGCACTGACTTGGAGTAGTTGTGCTGCAGTGCAAGGTCTTTGAAAGTGCGTTGACTGCCTTCCCATGGTCTGGCTATGGAAGTGGGTCAGGAAGCAAGAGGTCAACAAGAAATGCCAGGGACTTCTGTGTTGGTTGGATAGTAAACAAGACATTCTATATGTGGTGGTTGTTTTTTTTTTTTTTATTGTTTTTTGTCCAAAGTAGTAGTATTTGTTATTTGTATTCACCCACCTTATTCATTCATTTTCATTGACTGTTAGATTTAATTTTGCAATGTTTGTAATGTAGATTGACGACCATATTTTCACGATCATACATTTCACTACATAAAAAGGCACAGTGTCTGTTACGGGTGCTATTTAACTCATCTACAAGACTCATTGTATCATAGGACACAGGCATGGTAAAATGTATGCTAGTTTAAAAAAATATGCTAGCATGCTGGCCTGCTAGTTAGCGTATGTTTTTAAAAAGGCAGGTGGAGCAAAACTGAGTTCGGTTGTACTTTATTGAAGTATTTAACTATTTCACGTTATTTTTTTTTAATCAATACTCATCCTCACATCCATCAAAGTCCTCATCATTTGTATCCCAAATGCACAAAAAAAATGGCAGGTTTCCTCGCGTCATTTTTAGTCTCGTTGCTGTGCGGCTCCTCAGAAATGATGGCGGCTTTTGCAATAGCTTGGACAACAGTGCAAGCAGACACAATCCATCCACAAATTGTGGCGTAAATCGCCCGACGTGGCCTGCCAGTCTTAGTAAAGCTGTGGTCGCCATCGCGCCCACGGCGCGTGCAACTCCACTTTGGTCGTTTCTGTCCATTATTGTGGCAACCAAGAACAATACAGTAGTAAAAGCTGACTTCTCACGTCCTGTTGTGCATATCGCGACCGTGCCGGTCCCCTTCTTCTCTACAGTGTGGTTAAGCTGGATGTCGAAAGTGAGCGACATCTCGTCCATGTGGGTGATGCGGTTGGGCTGGTTTGCGGATGGTCGGCAATTTTTTTTGTTGTCATTCAGAATGCATAATATGCTTGTCCCTCATTACTTGCCATAGCCCTAATGGGCATGTAGGAATGTGAGGATTGGTTGAGACCGGCAGACCGGTACAACAAAGGATTAAAATATTCAAGAGTGTCTTTATTTAATCCAACACGTAACACAGCACATTTTCTT
Organism: Hippocampus zosterae; assembly: GCF_025434085.1. Lineage (NCBI taxonomy): Eukaryota > Metazoa > Chordata > Actinopteri > Syngnathiformes > Syngnathidae > Hippocampus > Hippocampus zosterae. The sequence continues at coordinate 12,871,114 of NC_067456.1, forward strand.
GCAGTAGGAGAGGAAGATGGCCAGCTTTTCCTTTTGCTTGGCACCTGGTGACTGTAACCAGACCAATGTTAATGTTTTTCGAGCGGGTCTTTTTATTAGTTCAGTTTTGTTTATCAGACAAATAAATGTGTCTTTTTTTCCCCTACTATCAATGTGATAATTATCGGTCTAAAAGTTACTATGCGTCCCCTTTGTCCGGTTTTCAGTCAAAACGGCCCTCTTGAGGAAAACTACGATATGGCCCACGACAAAAATGAATTTGACGCCCTTGCGCTTAATCAAATATGTCTTAGTACGCATGCCTGGTCTGCATGATTTGTGTATATAACCTTTACCTCTTCATCACATTTCAATTGCATTAGATACTTTTTTTCTCTGTGTCACTCGGCACAGAGTTGAACTTTGAGCCCATTTTGGAATCGTCTGTAAATCTCATTTCATCTACAAAATATGAAGGTATACAATTGCATTACTTGAGATACTGTTGTGTGTGTGTGTGTGTGATGCATTTATGCTCCATGGATACTTGAATGGAGCAGATGTGTGAGTAGACCGCATGGTAGGTGAAAGAAAAACAGCACCTTATCTCAGTGGTCCACAAAGCTCTGGAATGTAGCAAAGAATCTGATCACAATGGTGGTCTGAGGCCTTGGATACAGAAAGGGGATTTAGGTGGCATCCCATGCAGTCTTCATGACAAAAGACGTGGTGTGAAAGTTATCATAACGACTGTAGTGCCTCTCTCGTTCCAGTATCTAAACATTGTATGAAAACGGCGCAAGTCTCTATGCACTTGCCATGTTTTTGTTGGTAATTGAGTTTTTGTGGTACAGACACACCATAATTACTTGACTGCGTGGTCTGTTAGACCAAAGTAAGAGATAAGTTGGAAAAGAAAAGATTAAAAAAAATAAATTTGATATATGTCAATCTATTTGCAGTTTTGCATATTCATTTACTGGAAGAAGAAGAAAAAAATGTCTTTGTCATGTACACACACACACACACACACATTTTAAAAATTGGATCTGATGGCATTGTCAGGCCACCAGGAGCCAATTTTGGTGGCTCTATCAGAAGCCACTTATAAATGGGGGGGCTGCCATTTATAAGTGGTGCAATACGTAAAGTTTTAGTGATTATATCTTACGAAGCGTCTTTACATTATACAATGACTTTCACGACTGGCAGTTTACTAACATACTGAAATCAAAGCATTACAATTGCACAAGTCAATATTAATGCATCAAAATTAGCACTGACATTTCAAAAATGCTCACCATATATACAAGACTCAAAATAACTAATCGTATCACAGTTGGTGAGCCCAAATTTGCATTTTGCCCCAGGAACTGCAGCGCTACTGAATGCACTTATCATTTGACACAGTTCGTTTCATGTTACTCCAAAATAAAGTGAGAAAAGTTAAGCAGTTTACTGGAATGCCGAGAAGCCTGCCAAAATAGCGTCATGGTGCTCTTGTCTTGGTCCTTTCCTCAGGCTCTGGGGTCCTCTTTCTGTCTCCCCACATCAGGGTCAACTAACTCTGCTAGTTCAGGAGGCAGTAGGGCAATCGCTTTACTTTGGTAAAGACCAGCCAGGCTGTAATTCTCAGTAGGCTGTCACTGGGAAGCATAACACGCCTCCAATGTGTTTCTTGTCTATCATATACGTCACTGGTTATTAAACTGGTGCTTGCTAATGCTGGCCTAAACCCTCCTTTGCTTACATTTTCCTGAATGTCACATTTGTGTGTATTGAAGGAGACCTATTTAATTGCCCTGGACAATTTCAAACAGGGCACCTGTGTAGTTGTCATAGTCTCCCCGCGCCTGTGTGGGTTTTCTCCGGGTACTCCGGTTTCCTCCCACATTGCAAAAAACATTGATGGCAGGCTGATTGAACACTCAAAATTGTCCGTATGTGTGATTGTGAGCATGGATGGTTTTTCGCCTCTGTGTGCCCTGCGAGCGCGGATGGTTTTTCGCCTCTGTGTGCCCTGCGATTGGCTGGCAATCGATTCAGGGTGTCCCCCGACTACTGCCCGGAGACGTCTGGGATAGGCTCCAGCATGCCACGCGACCCTTGTGAGGATAAAGCGGATCAGAAAATGGATAGATGGATGAATTTCAAACAGCTTCCAGATGTTTTATTAACATGTCTCATGCTTTTTGTCCAAATATCCCAGATCAATAATTTTTGTACACTTTGAAGACGCCATTGTCGTGCTTAAATTTGTAGATGTTTGTCATGCAAATGAGTGACAGTTGACCGTGCCCCATATACTGCTAGGCCCAATGACGAAACTGGCTATCATTACCTTTTCAGCTCGGGAAGGAGTGAGGGCATGTAAACGAGGCAAGTGCTCACTTTGTATCTGGATACTTCATATACAATGTTAATAATAATCGACCAGGGGTGCCAACCATTTATGACCAATGATCTAACAACACCCATAAGGGACCCTTCTGTGAATGAAAAAGAAAAAGTAAACGAGATGCAACACAAAACTGAATTGGTGAAAAGAAATCACTGCCTACCTTAGTGTTGAGTGTGGCAACATCACTATCGTAGTGTGCATGTACTCTTTTAAAATGCTGCTCCTGGCGCTCCAGATTCAATTTCTTTAACAATGCCATCAGTGCATTGCAGATCAAAAAATAAAAAGCTCTGATTCCTAGCTGCAAATGCTGTCTGCTGGCCGTTAATATCTTCTTTTATATGAAATTAAAAAAATATTTCCCCCTACACTCCCCCACGCTCGATTATCAGGGCCAATATTTGGCATTTTGGCAATTGTCAACCCCCAACATCTGATAAATGAAATACTGGGTTATTTTGGTGCTGGCTGCAGTACGGTTTCTCTGTCTGCTGTGACTCTTGTCCAGCATTGACCCATTCACATCAGTGATCTGACTGATTCCGCATGCAGTGGGAACCTCAGTGAAAGCTGCATGTTCTCTGGTTCTCAAGCCTTACACTTGCGTGGAGCGGCAAAAAGTTTGACGGTCCGGTGAGCAGATGAAGTTAAGGCTACAGACTTTACCGAAAAATCACAGTCTTCCAAAACTCACAACTACTTGTGACATCACCGTGAACCCATTAATGTTGTATGAATACAAGCGGTAACTCTCTGCGCAGCAGTAATTTGCCTTGCTTTGAGGCTAAAGCTAAGTGCTCTCCTTTGTCACATCGCAGAGATAATTTGCCTTGTCACCCACATGGCCGCGGAGGAAAGTTTAAACACTTGAAAAAAGGTTGCTGATCATATTGATCAGGAAATAGTGATGCAAGAAAGAAGTGCGTGTGCGTGTGTAAACCACATGATAAGATGGTGCAGAAATTGACGGCAAGTGAAAGTCCGGTCGTAGAAATATTTAGAGCTAAAAATGTCACTTTTCTGCTGCCACAGAAAGCCAGTATGGTCGAGACGGCAGCTGCACATGGGACACACAAGGAACACGGAACTTTTTTTTTTTTTTAAAGATCAACTTTTCAGTTACAATTTTTGAAACATTTTATTTACTGTTGTTGGAAATGTTTCATTTCTTTTGTTCGCATTTATATTCCTAAGTCATGCTGCTGAGCCTGGTTGCGCCTGGTCTATTTTGTTAGAAAAGTGTGCACATCACAAAAGCCCTTTGAGAGACATGTCTGAAAAATAAATTTGTGAATTTGTCCAGCCAAGTGGCTCAAAATTTTGCCGAAAAATAAGGAAAAACGTGACAATAAAATGGCCACAAGTTGTTTTGTGTAATTATAACATCACTCTTTTTCAACTGAATACCCTCAAGTCAGTTTTGCTGACATATCCTGTCGCTGAACCCTCGCTTTCATGAAGCTTTGTGCTGTGAGACCTGAAAAATGATGATCACATATCATCAACAACATACTTTTTTTTTTTCCCACGTGCACTTGAATCGCTCATCGCCAAACCACCATGAAGTCTTTCTTAAACAAGTCGAAACTCTTTGCTTCCCTCACGGACCTTAAGCTCGGCGGGTTTTACATGGGGCCCCGAGTCTTTTTTTGTTTTTTTCATAATTTTTTGTTCACATTTAAAAGCAGATCTTAAAATTTTGGGCTGTTAGGATACTCCCATATCACTGCAGGAAGAGCTTCCTGATTGTGTTACAATCCCTGTCCTACAGAGCCATATGTGCTTGTCCCACCCCTATTGGCTCTCATTCAGTGTCTCGCTGTGTAAAACCCATCTTAGAAAACAAGTGTCCTATCTTGTTGGACTGACATGTGCAAACAATAAAATAAATCAACCAAAACTGCAACCACTTTCGCAATTTTGGCTCGTAATGGTGTCTGTTAGAGCAGACCTGGTTTGGTTTTAGTCAAGCTGTGCTTTGTAAAAAGCCTGTGGTTCAATTGAGTAGTCACATTGGTAGCATCTAAATGAGCTTGTTTTATAATCACAAAGAAGCTTTTTAATCTGGTCAAACTAATCCACGATTGTTGCATTCTGGTTTGGAATGCTTTTTTGTTCGCCATACAAACGTTTTTAAGTAACGCTCACCAAATCGTAGTCTTGTGTGCATTTTAAATTTACAACGCTGTCTTGTCTCTCGCAGATATGAAAGGAGTTGTACGGAAGAGCAAATTCCGTCACGTCTTCGGCCAGGCGGCGAAAAATGATCAGTGCTACGACGATATCCGGGTGTCAAGGGTCACATGGGATAGCTCATTCTGTGCGGTCAACCCGAAGTTTGTCGCCATAATTATTGAAGCCAGCGGTGGTGGAGCTTTCCTGGTTCTCCCGCTAAATAAGGTAAGATGAATACACACTAAATATGCTCCATGAAGAGTGTGGTGACTGTGAGCATGCAATTATCCTACCCAGTGGAAATGTCAAGTTTTTGCGATGTGAAAAAATTAGACCAGGATCATTTTTTCATCAAAACACTGTTAGCCTTTGTCATCACCAATAACCCGTGCAAGTAGGGCTGCGCGGTTTAAAGCACTGATGATTTTACAGTTCAACCCCAGCGAGTCCCAGGGACTCGCTGACCAGAAAAGTATGAGCCCCATTAATGCATTTAGAGAGTCCCAAATTTCGAATTCTGAAATGGTGTACTTATTTAATTGCATATGATAATAACACAAACAACATCAATATACATTGATAATAGGTTTATTTCTTATAAACACATGCTGCAAAAATTTTAATAATTCAGGCATACAAGATTGCTGAGAAATAGGTTGTTTCATCCCATGGTTTAGTCTTTGAGTTCATAAATTCCCATCTCTTTACTCTGCTTCCAATGATGCAAGGCTTTCTCAAAGTCAACTTATCGCAAAAAACTTCCTCTGTGATATCTCCTTAATTAACTTTTGCACCACTTGTTCGCAACACTTGTTTTAACGTTACACAACCTGGCAATCGTCTGCTTTCTGCGATGTGAAGGCTGATCTCGCCAATCTCATCTCACGAGAACGGAAATCTCATCACGCGAGATTATTTCACGTGAGATCAAAACAACAATGGCGGCGTTTGTCAAACTGCGATCGTTGATGGAAAAAAAGATGTATCATAGTTATTTTTGTTTGTTTTGACTGAGAAATTTCCCTGCGTCCCAAAAACGCACATTTGGAACTGCGCGTCCCGCGGGAAAATTACGCGTCTAGGACGCGGGACGGAGATGTAACGAGATGGCTGAAATGGTATTCAATGTAATGTATGAATTTGTGCAGGATGCATTTGGCAAAATGCAATGTTTGTGCAAGTTCATAACAGAACCTCCAAGGGTATAAATATTTGCTCTGAGTCTTTGTTTTTCCATAAACTGATGCTTTTTCCTTGTATGACTGAGTAGGGTGAGGTAGCTGCAGAAGGCCACTGTGACTCAGCATAGCCATGCATATTGTTTCCTTCTTTTTGAACACGCCATTCCTTTGCCTCGTGCTTTCAATCTCATCTTTTGTCTCACTTATCTGAACGTCAGCTAATTTATTCCCTAATTTCCATATGAAGGAAGCTGTGGGAGGGAAGGCGGCTAAGCAAGTGAAACATTCCAGATGATCCCATTCATGTTTGGGCTTGTTATCCACCTCATTCCTGAGCACTGTGATGTTGAAACAATTTTGGGGCGAGACTTCCTGTAAATCACCGGAAGTAGCCGTGAGGCATTTATTACATCGGCTTTAATTTCCGGGTGCCCCCACATAGCATGTAAAAATGTTTTGCACAGATTGGGAACTTGTTGGCAACTGTACTAACAACTAGAACAAATTTTAGTCTGTGGCTAAAAGAGCAATGTTTTGAACATGACCCCCAGGGGGAGGAGATAATTTTCCAGCGCCCACGTGAGGATGAGGAGCACAGAAGATTAGGATGAAAATCTTGATTTGAAAAGACAACCTAAATGTTGTGCGTGCGTCACAAGAACATTTGGTTTGATTTTGTGTTTATGTGTTTGTATTAGTCAGGCAACAACATTTTTCTGAACAGTTCATATGTGAGTGTGTCTGGACTGTTGCTAGGCACTATTCATTTCATTTCAGCACAAACATATTCAATGTTTTAATCTTGATCTTCGTAGACAATAATAATGTTGTTGCTGTTATCATCGAGCAGTGTTTTTAGGCACACATACTAGGCGATGTGGTTTACCGTACAGTGGAAAGTTCTTAGGGTTGATTTTATGAGTAAGGATTTGGCTAGGTCACTTTAAGGTGAATTTAAGACTGTGTCCAACCTCTGTACAAAACGTGACCACCTTTATTTCTGTGTAGGTAATGATACCCCTCAGAGCTTTTGATATTGCTCGTTGCCTCACTATCTGAAGTGACAGACTTAAAAAACGCAACACTATTTTTGTCTTCCTCCTACACCACAACATTTGTTAGAAGCAGGATTTAAATGTTTTTTCTTTAAGATGTGACAACTAGAGTTGCCACATTGTTTAAATCTGTAACTGTCATACAAAGTGGACTTCGGCAAAGAGCTACGATGTAAACAAAACACCAATTCTGGTTCATACCGGAAGTTGTGCCCATAATCCACGCAAGGCTCATCGGCCCTTAGAATATGGTGGATGTGGCGCAGGGATGTCGATACGATACTTGTATCATTAGATTAATTTTAATTCAGTTTTTGAATCAAAGGAACAGCTTGTCCTCCCTGACCATGCTGAGGACATCTGCGTCTTGAGTCCCACACAAGCTGTCAATTAGAACTGTATTTAGCTCTTACAAATTAAAGCATAACATTGTATGGCCTAGTGCTTACTGTGCAATACGTACTGTATATCTCTGCTTAACTCATTCACTCCCAAAGATGTTTTTAAACATCTTTTCAGAATTGGTGTAGAATTGGCTGGTACTGAATGAGTTAATATACATGTATGAAGTAGTTCGAATGGATGAAAAGTTGGATGAAGGCCAATTTTGGAAGAAAACCTGTTGGTGTGTCTGCAAAAGACTTGAGGCAGGGGTGGAACTACCTTCCAACAAGACAGGGCTACTAAACATGAAGCAAAATCTGCAATGGAATGGTTCAATACTAAAGGTGTTCAAATGAAAATTCAACTGAAAATCTATAGAAACATCTGAAAACTACTGTTTACAAACACTCTTGATCTAATCTCATTAAAATGGATTTTTTTTTAATACAGATGAATGAGCAGGAATTTCACTCTCTACATGTGCAAAACTGAGAGACACCCCAAAAGACTTGAAGTTGTCATCACAAAAAAGTGGTTCTGCAAAGCTATAACTTTGCACGTCCTACCTTCAGCTTTTTTGGGAAAAAAAATACTGTATACATTTCATTCCACTTTGGTTGTGTCTCACTTCATGTTGATTCTTCCCATTTTTAGATCTTGATTTGAAACCTGAAATGTGGCAAAAGGTCAAAGGGTGGGCTAATGCTCTTGCAAGGCAGTGCGTCTGTTGATATGTTTATGTATATACTCGTATGTGTACATAAACAGGTAATGTGCCTTCTCGAGTTGATCAGCTGATGTTGATTTGTTGCTCGGTTGGTTGTGTCTGCATTTGCCTCTGCTGCGCAGTCCTGCTGACTGCAGAATTTACCATATATGGTCAAATCTGCTCCCTACCCTGACAGCCTTCCAAGAGCGTTTCCTCTCTGCCTGCTATTGGCTGCTCCACGCAGTGCCACTCCATGCGAATGTAGAGCGGCTGAGATGAGAGAACGCGGCTGTAGTCAGATGTCCCCATCCGCCGGCATACGTATATGTTATAATATGTAAGATTGTTTCACGACTCAATTATATTTCATAATGTGGCGCTTTTCTATAATTAGTTACCAGACTGTTTTCTGCTGTGAAATCGTAGGAAAAGCTGGCAATGAGGCAACAGGGCAGGCATTCTCAAATGTTTTCATGAGTTGTGTGGGGGAAAAAAGAGTGTACATCTAATTTTATAGTGGACTGTAGATATCTCTGTTTTTCCATCACCATATGGTGCTCTTGTTGCGATATTCACCGCCCCTCGTTTAGCGCTGCAAGCCTTTCTAGTTCTGATTGTGATTTGTTTTCTGGTTCCACCTTGTTTGTGTCCATCGCACGGATAGAGGGAGACTTGTAAAAGGGGAATTTTCCATTGCACTGTATTGGACAGCATCTGCATTGAAGAGACGTGTGAATCATACCTTAGGCAACAAGGGGAGGAAGTGTGCAGGCCTCTTGTGTCAATGAAAAGAATGTCCTGTCGTGCCGGATGGAATGCTGTTCCTCAAATGTGTTTTGTTTTTCACTGGTTTGCTCCTTTGTGACATGTGCGTACATGCGCGAGTGTGAGTGAATCAACGTTATTTTCTGCTTTCGCACTGGTTGCTGTACAACTGGTTGTTCCGTAGGTTTCGGATCCTTTTGTTATACTGGTCATAAAAGTTATGTAATTGTATGCTATATTTAGCTCTTTAATATTCTCTGCTCTCACATGATTGAGCCTTTGACACAAGTGCATTCACTTTCATGTTGTTTCGTTTTTTATTTATTTTATTGCTGGCATTTAGAACATTTGTCGCTGATGCGCCCCAGAGACCACAGAGTTGAAATTTGCAACTCTTTAACAACCGTTATTGAACTTGTCAGAATAGAGACTGCCCCCAGACAGACAGGCTGATCTTGCACTCAACTTTGTGAACACGGCAAAAAAAAAAAAAAAGGACCTTTGACCAAGAGAAGTAAAAACTTTTAATCAAGATTGGAGACAGATTTGATTTTCAGACAATGTTAAGTCTGCACGGGGGGCTTGGTGGAAACTCCAATTATGTTTGGTGTGTCTGCCCAAGTCAAAAGGTTTTAAATCTGAGCTTCGGACCCTGGTGTGGAGTTTGAATGGTTCTCCCCATGCTTGCACGTGTTTTCTCCAGTTTCCTACCACATTCTAGAAATTCATGGTTGATTAATCGAAGACTTGAAATTTCCTTTAAGTGGGAGTACACATCGGCCAGTATCTTATTGTGTTGGTATCGTAACGGTGAGCAAACATTTTGTGGTTTCGCAGTATTGAAACTGCATCCCTAAAATTTCTTCTTTTGAAATGTTTGGGTTCATAAAAGCCTAAAAATAAAGTTTGATTCATAACTCATTGGCCGCACGCTGCCATTGCCAGGCACTTTCCTTAACAACTCAAAAATAAAACGGCTCATACCATTAATAGAAATTTTGAGCAGTCTTGAAACTATGACATTCTGTCGAACCAATAACCGGCCCATGCCTCGGCGCAGGAAGTTGGAGGTGGAAGCAAAGATATTAGGTTGACGGCTTGGGAATACGGCCAAAGCGTGGGAGCATTTCGGACTGAAATGCAAGGCGAGTACCATGTGTAGTTCTTACACAGACATCACTTTTCTGTGACCTCACTTTATTGTGGAAGACGCCCAATAACGCCACATAGGACGTGTAAGAAGGTAATATTGAACGGAGAGCTAGGTCTCTGTTAATTATGTCTACTGTCAAATTTGTGGGGTTTTTTATTCCAAAGTACGGTATATACCTGCACCTATAATTACATCATAAGAGTGCTTTTTAGTTTTGTTCAGTATGGGTACCTTGCACGGTCTGACACAAGGCCACTCTAGTACTGTACTTGTACTCTTAAGTTATGGTTTGTCTGGTTTTGGAAAACTCTGATGAAGGAGACACTCTCATGAGGTGTCTTCAACACTTCCACAACTTTTTGGAGGACAAAGAATATTGGTTGGATTCCTTGTCAACTTGGCTGAAAACAAATAACCAAAAAAAACTCACAGCCATGAACCTACTGTATTGTCACGTGCTAAAATGCTCACTATGCAGCTGAAGTTGCACCACGGCTACTGATGCCTCGTTTAATGAATGCTTCATGATTTTGATCCATCAAACGCTCCGTTTAAAGTACATCCAGAGATCTGTTTGAAAAGAGAGCGTAAGAGTAAAAAGTCGTAAGAACAATACATGCTGAAGTAAACTACAGATTCTCTGGAAAGCGCTTTGTTACAGCTGCAGCTGTTGTAACATTACAACTTGAGGGTGAAAGTGAGCCCATGTGACGGCTGTAGCGGACTACGGATGGATGGCTTTGTGCAAACTGTGCTAGTGTGTTTTGAGAACTGTAATGAGACCCTCTTCCAGGTGTCCTCAGTCCGGTTGATCTGGTGTGCGCAAATTAGTTTGCTATGTACACACATGTCCAAAGCAAAAGCGGTTATTACTTTGTGGATGAAGGTGCTATTGTGAATGCACTTTTAGTGGTTATTTTGCGTTAAACTATTAACATGTTTTTAAAAAATGGTGATCTTATTCATACAGAGAGTTTTCCTGAAGAATTACGAAATTCTTTAGCCGGCATGAGGACAGATCAACAAGTGCTCTCTACACGCTGTGGAATTCCTTTTTGTTTGGGGGATAAATACACCATTAACACCTCAAAGTCTGTTATATTTGACACCCAAGCCACCCCTCTGCTCTCATTTGTCATACACTTTAACTGGCTGGCTGAATGGGCAATTTAAAAAAAAAGCCTGTGTCGAGCCGAATTGTCGGCCAGATTTGTGTGTGTGATTGTTTTGGGTCTTGATTGTGAGTAGGCCAGTCATGATAACACCTTTTTTGGGCGATACATTTACTAAGCTATCCTGATAAGCACTGGTATCAATGTTTTTTTAAATAATTAATGCCACTGATATAACTACATTTGACCATAATTTAAGGACATCCTTCACGAGCAATCGACCTTCCAATTCCCAAGAGTATTGATCATTGGCATTGAAATGTAGATAATTCACACAATATAAATAAAACAGACTGTGCCTCTGTTTACAAAAAAATGAATACAGTACATAATACACACAACCACACAATAGTGTGGCAGAATATGTTCTGGTTGGACAAGGCTGGAATGGTTCATCACTACAGTTAAGAGTTGGAGGATGCGTCACAGCACAACTGTGTCAGTCAGGTGACAGTATGGTTACATAGCTAATGGTCATGCATTTCCAGCCATCTTGGGACTGTGTGAAATAAGACGCTCGTCAGTACTCCAGAAGTTAATTTAGCTGCTCCCATGCACTTATCTGGAAATTACCCAGAGGAGAGAAATGTGTTGCAAATGTGGATGCACTAATCAGTTGCACAGGACATTAAACAGACTTGACCCTCCCTAATACAAAGTCCACATGCAATTGGCCTTGAGTAAATAGAAGAGTTGTTCACATAATTTTCAACACTCTAGTGGCAGCACAATACTCCTAACTTGGAATATTTGGACTGCACTCTCCCTTTTTGCCTCTAATGTTTTTTTGCTCATTCATCCCAAATCAGCTGTTTGATCAGAACTTTCAGAGGCTGAGCAAAGGAAGCGAATAAATTTACCGGTAAAGAAAAAGAAAGACCTTTCACATACCTACATTTGGTCTGTAGAGACCAGTGCCCATCACAGCTCCATTTGCTCACAGACTTAACCGTTACACCGTAACGCCATGGCGCCTGTTGTACATTTGTTCTATTTCATGAATTAAATGTGTTGCGTTTGTGCAGAATGGGAATGCGCCACCAAACGTCAGGATGCACACACGAGCTCAAAGTGCAGCTAGGTTGGTATTTAACTCATTAAATGCCAAACCGTAAAAATGCATTTGCAAAAACCCAATCATTTCGTGTCAAAGAATAAAAATGTGTTTTGGGTGTTTTTTTTTTTTTTAATTAAAAAATATTAATCGTCAAGTCAGTGCCGCAGCTGTGGGAATGATTTCAATATGATCAATCACCACTACTTGGCAGGTGTGGCTTTGATCAGATCTTGGTCGCACACAGTGTGAGTGGGTGTGGGGTGTAGTACGGCAATCCTAAGGACAAACACTAGCAGTTAACTCGACAACTGAGCTTTTTCAATAAACTAACAAAAAAAGATGACGAAGGGACTTCCTCATCCCTGACGAACATACACACACACACACACACAGAATTCATTCAACGTTCACGAAAACTTCATTCATAGGTCATGCATCAGTGCAGTTAATTTGCAATGAACTGTTATTTTGCAATCAAAGTGACCTTTTTGTGTTGTTTATGTTGTCTATCTGTAACAAAGATGGAAAAAAATGACCATAATTTTTGTAAGCATCTTGCAAGACGCTGCGTCACTGTGAAGGCTGCGGCAAGTGAGCAATTGTTCTATAGGAGACCTTTTTTTTTTTTTTTCTTCAAAATAGATACAGGTAGTCTGAACAAGGTGTCTATGACACTCGAAAGGGTAGAGTTCTCCCTAAGTACTGTCTTCGTTGGTGCTTTAGATCTAATCTTGGTTTGTGCCTGTGCAGCTCCAGTTTGAAAGTGTTCAAATCCTATTTGGCACAACGCGAGGAGAAGGATGCGTTGTAAGATTTTTGGGGTGGCCGGGGTCAGATCATGGAATCGTCTTCCAAGTTGCCGGTGTGATCACTGGCTCACCTTCTCTGTTTGTCAAAGTGTGCCCCAAAACAAGACACTGAAGTACGAGTTGCCCCCGATGAACAGGACATATGTCTGGCATGTCATCACAGCTGATGATGAATGCCTGAGTAAGAGGGAGGAGACATTGTAAACAATCTGAATATCATTCGACATTACTTGTGTTTTTGTTTTGGTATTGTCTTGCAATGTACAATTGGTCATGAAGATTGTCATGCTGTAATTGTTCTTATTTGCGTTTTTTTTTTTTTTGTCAACTACTTTTTACTCCATCACAGCAGGATCGTTTGAACTACCCTTGTTTGCAAACCTATTGAGGATTGTACTCTAGTTTTCCTATTTCAAGACGTGATCAATTGGTGGGACTGACTTAATCGCCGCTTGTCTTTACAGGCGGGACGCATCGACAAAGCCTGCCCAACAGTGTGCGGGCACACCAGTCCAGTGTTGGACATTGACTGGTGCCCCCACAATGATCAGGTCATCGCCAGCAGCTCTGAGGACTGCTCAGTGATGGTAAGATCGGCTGCACATTTACACCTCTCGTTCTTCCTAACTGTGTACCAACAGCAGCACGCGTGTTTTTTACAAAAAAAAAGAGTACCGTTGAAGTCCAGTTTTGTTCTCCCAAGGTACAATTTTTTTTGATTCACAGTTGAAGGTGAAAATAAGAACTGCTGATGGTAAGAGTCAGGTGCACAATTGGTACCTTTTTGTTTGCTTGTAAGGGTACAAACGTGCTAGACCTGTGTAAGACTTTCGAAAGAGCCCACTGTTGGATGAAATACAGGTTCAAGAGATAAACCAGGAGAGCAATTATATAGATTAGGAAAGGGGAAAATCACAAAGTACATTTAGAGTGCTGTAAACCTCACTCACCTTCTTCTGTATGGTGGCAGGGTCACTGTCAGCTTGATTTTCTTCTGTAATTGAGATGAACAGGTTCAAGTGCTTGCTAATTGACTTTTTGGCTCTTCCTGGTCAACTGCTTCAGTTATTAGCCAGTGTACAGTAGGATAGTGTCCAGCTAACCAATGTTTCTAAAAAATAAGGGCATCAGCCCTTCAATACTAAACGTTAATGGCTGCTGCCCCCGTGAGGTGTTTTGTTAGAATGCATATACCAGCATTCTTTTTCTACATGAGCAATTTTAGACTCCAGTCGGGGTGTCACTATCAAATATTTTAGAATTGATTATTTCATGGATTTGGAATAAACATTTATTGCCACACGTTTCTTCCATTTATTAATTCTTTGTTGTTTACTTGTGGTCGTTTATTTGGTATTGTGTAGTGATGAAACGTAACCAAACAAACAATATTTAAGCAGCATCATTTGAAGAGGGAGTGATTTTGTACTCTCCAGCCTTTTTTAACCTGAGAGCTACTTCTTCCGTATTGATTAGTGGGAAGGGTTACTTCGTTATGTCTGTTATACACTTCTGAGGGTACGTCGGGTTGTGGTTCAACTATCTGCCATTATTTGGTTATTCATACCACAGCTGCAAATAACCATTCTACTCATAATAGATTACAATGACTTGCTTTTTCTATAGTTTGCCAATGATGAAGTTACTGGTTTGTCACAAAATTTGACAAAAATGGTCATTGTTTTCCAAAGTAACTGATGAGGGCAAATGTCTTCTTATGAATAAACCCAAACATAAAGCAATCTGCTTTCATGGAATACGTACTACCGAAAAAAGACGAGAACCTGAAAGCGATGATTAATCAATCATCAAAAGGAATTGTAAATGTAATGATTGATGAATTTTCAATTCAGCGATGAATTGTGACACCTCTGGATTGTTTACTTTCTAGTCTGAAATTAGCCTTGCTGACGTTGCTCTTCGTTGGGATTTGCGACCTTTCACAGGTGTGGCAAATTCCTGAGAACGGCCTCGTGGCTCCCATGTCCGAGCCCGCCGTGGAACTGAAAGGTCATTCCAAGCGAGTTGGCGTAATCACATGGCACCCCACAGCTCGCAATGTTCTTCTGAGTGCAGGTGGGAGACAAGTCTCTGGCTGCTCAAATAATTTGCCGAATATCACTTGCTATGCTACTTCATATTACACTTTGGTCTTTGAGCAGTAACATATTGTCTAGGAAAAGTATGCCTCAAAATAATATCTCGAGGGACAACAATGAGACCATTACTTTCTTGCTCAATTACTTTCTTTACTTGCTGTATCAGGTTGTGACAACGTGATCATCATCTGGAACGTGGGCACGGGCGAGGCCATGATCACTTTGGATGACATGCATCCCGATATGATTTACAATGTTTGCTGGAATCGCAATGGCAGTCTCATCTGCACTGCCTGCAAGGACAAGTCTGTCCGTGTTATTGACCCGCGCAAGGAGGAAATTGTTGCTGTAAGAGAAAAACAAAAGGGTGGTGGGAGACAATTTTTTTTTAAAAACAACATTTTGTATGAAATATGAACTTTTCTTCCAGGAGAAAGAAAAGGCACATGACGGCGGTCGTCCCATGAGGGCTATTTTTCTGAAGGATGGCAAAATCCTCACCACTGGTTTCAATCGTAGGAGTGAGAGACTAATCGCCCTGTGGGACACGGTATGATATTTGATTTGTACTGCTGGTACATTTGCTCACTCTGCACTGTTTCTTATACAGTCATCGGACTTGAGGCACACCTCACTCTTTGTGGTAAAGCATGGGTGTCAAATTCAAGGCCCAGTGCCAGATCTGGCCCGCCGCATCATTTTATGTGGCCCACGAAAGCAAAT
Source organism: Hippocampus zosterae (assembly GCF_025434085.1). Lineage (NCBI taxonomy): Eukaryota > Metazoa > Chordata > Actinopteri > Syngnathiformes > Syngnathidae > Hippocampus > Hippocampus zosterae. Next base: position 12,886,776 of record NC_067456.1, read on the forward strand.
CAAACATGTCAACTTCCATGATGTGTGCTAAAATCTCTAAAATTCTCATATGTAATAAATAAGAGACACATTGTAAGCATTTTCTTGTAGCCAAACCCCTCATTACAGAAACTTAAACAATAGTTGAATAAACTGCTATTATTGACTTTAGAAAATTTGGTTTCAGTCATAATCGCCCTCCAAGGGAAACGGGAACTAATATGTGGCCCATGACAAAAATGAGTTTGACCACCCTTGTGCTAAAGTGAAGACGCACCATTACAAATTTGTAATAATTTCAAATTTGCAAATGTCCCCAGTGTGGGACAAATAATGGTTTTCTTATCTTCTTAATATCAAATTTAAGCATTATAGCATTTTATGAGACTTGTAAAGTAAATCGGCAAATCTGCTTTGTAGGCAATTTAACCAGTCAACCATTATGCATCGCCACAATTCCTAACCTTTCATAAAAGAGCCTCTATTGTATGCTTATGTATTATTTCCAGAAAAACTTTGAGGAGCCCATGACAATGCATTGCATGGATGCCAGCAACGGGGTACTCTTGCCCTTCTATGACCCAGACACCAACATGGTTTACGTTTGTGGAAAGGTATGTTCGGATTTATCAAATCTATTGTCTTAGAAATTTGGAACTCCCTTAATTGTTTTTTTTAAATTTTATTTGTTTTCCATTTGTTTTTTGACAGGGTGACAGCAGCATCCGCTACTTTGAAGTGACAGATGAAGATCCATATGTTCACTTCCTTAGCAGCTTTGTCTCCAAGGAGTCTCAGAGGGGCATGGGCTGCATGCCAAAGAGGGGCCTCGATGTCAACAAGTGTGAAATTGCAAGGTAAGGTCTTATAGAGCGTGCAATTCATACCCTCACCACTAGAGAGCAGAAGATGGTCATTAAACAGTCAAATACATTTTTTTCCCTTTCATTTATATTTAACTTTAGGTAATACTTAACTTTGTTTATTACCACCAGGTTCTATAAACTGCATGAAAGGAAATGTGAGCCTATCGTGATGACTGTACCAAGAAAGGTGAGTGCGTGGTCACCCTTCCCAAACACTTGTCGGTGCTCAGCCAAACTAACCACCGCACTGACTTTATCTCTGCCCTCGGTTGTCAGTCTGACCTGTTTCAGGATGACTTGTACCCTGACACGGCTGGGCCTGACTCGGCCCTGGAGGCCGAGGAGTGGTTTGAGGGGAGGAATGGTGACCCCATCCTAATCTCTCTCAAAAATGGCTACGTTCCAACCAAGTCCCGTGATTTCACGGTTGTCAAAAGGAACATTTTAGATGCCAAGGTGACCAAGAGCACAGAGAACTCCTCCTCGGCCCAGAATGCACCGTTTGTGAGTATTGCTGCATTACTGTTGCACACACTATGATTTGCGCAAGGCGTACCGTACCTCGTTTCCAGTCATTTATTTAATTTGGCAGGGCATCACACCGTACTCAAGTTAGTAGTTGTGCTCTGCATTGCAATCGTGGCTCTGGCCTTGTGCTGTTGAGTTTTGTGTACTCTATGCCACGGTCCAAAAACACTGGCATCTATGTGACTTGAGTGGTTATGGGTGTCATGATCAACCTTTTGTTGATCTGTCAACGGTGTACCCTCCCCACTTCTCAGCTCTACCCTGAACAGGATGAATGCATGTACGGATGATGAATCCGGACTGCGTGAGCAGTTGTTTGCAAGATATACTGCGGATAGAAAATGTTCCCTGTTTAAATGCCAGGTTTTTGTGGAAAAAAAGACACCAGGATGAATCATTTCCTCAAAAGTGAATACCTCACGCCTACTCCATGTTTCATGCTCCCAAATTTCACCAAATATTTTTAACTAGTATATTTCTTGATCTTGATCTCAATTTACAAATGACGGTGTCTGCCGCTGGCTCTGAACCACAACAGTCCCCGGACCTTTCCCATAAGCCTGTCTGTAGTGTGCTCTTAAATCACAACCCACTTGGCCTTGCCACAAATTTGAAATGCTTGGATTGATCAGAAGAAATCGTCCCTCGCAGATAAATTGTGTCTTAAGATGGTGTGAAGTTTTTCTTTTTCTTTTATCTGCAATGTAATTGACCAATCCTCAGTTTATAGTGATTAGTCCCAAGCTTTAAACACTATCACACATGTTAATGTTGGCTTGTCTTGGACACTTTATGTCAAATAAATAAATGTTGATGTTACTGTACCCACAGCAGTCGGATGGCAAGCTGGAAGAGATTTTGAAAGAAATCAAATCCCTCAAGGACCTGGTCAGCAGTCAGGAGAAGCGACTTGTCACACTTGAAGAACAAATGTCCAAACTTGCTATTTAGGGACTCTTTGCCCGACCTGCTACAATCCACCCCGTTCCACTGGCTGGGAGGACGACGCAACCAATCACAGCCTAACTCCATGACAGTGATTCGTTTGGGGCCTGTCTTTGCGGCAATCCCTCGCAACATTCCAGACGAACTTTTCCTAGCCAGACCCAAACCCTCTGCATAACACAGTTGGAATAAGGACATGTGGCAACTTTTGCAGGAACTATTCCTCCTCCTCTCCCCCCTCCCCTTACAAAGAACTGTTCCCCTTTCATTCTGCGGCTTTTTTTAAAACTTGTATAATCATTTCCCTTTTTTGACAAAAGAGTGAAATAATTTCCAATTAAAAACATTCCCTATTTTTTCCTTTTATATGTTTTGTTGCCATACGACAACATCGGAATGGCGATAAACGGAAATATTTGCTTGCATAATGCTCACTTGGATGACTTTCTTGACGATTGAGGCTGCACAAATCAACATTTACCTATCTTGTTCTTTTGTCCTATTTTTCTTAATGTCACATGCATTCCTGTATGCTTGGTGCGGTAAATGAAAATGTGCTCCTGTTATTTTAATGTGCAGCCCCCAAAAATAACGCATTCATCAATCATTAGAGCTCTCCTTGGCTTCTGGGAGAGCTTCAGGCACAGTCCACACACGATAGTCGGTGTGATAAGATCATTGGTTGCCTTTGAGCATCGCCAACAATCATGAAAAGAGAATGTAACATTGCATAATTGGTGATCAAATTGAAGATTGCCACAGAAAATTGCTCAAGATAGATTTTTTAAAAAAAAGGTAGATTGTGTGACTCTGTGCCTAACGTCTTTGGCCTTTCTAAATGTCAGCCTGGACGTTCCGTTTTTGCTTAATGGGTGTGGGTTGTTTTTTTATTCATTGTAAGGTTTTTTTTCAGCCTATTTCTCATTCCAGCTGTGCTTATGTCCCTCTTCGTGCATCCACGTTTCCCCCTAATACAGTACAGGAACCCCTGGTGAGTTAATAGAAAAGATCCATTTTCATAATTTTCAATCTGCTTCCCATTGGGAAGAAGAGACGGGTAAAAAGTGTTTGTCACTCGCTTTCGATATTTGTTGCCTCTGTAAAGCCCTGAAAGTGCCATAGTCGCGACTGTGCAGTTGTCTTGTACTGCTGTGTATTTGCGTGTTTAGTTCAAGTCACGTAGTAAAAGGAAGAAAAAGAAACTACTTAAGGTGCTGAAATGTGCAAGTTCATCAGACTTGGGATTCTCCACAAGTCTGTCTCCTGGATGACATCTTTACTTTGAAACATCTCATAATTATAGCAAGTATTATTGCGCCTCATTTGGAATAGCAGTATAACATTACAAGCCATTAAAAAAAAAAATAAAGGGCCAGTATTGGTGGGTGGAATTTAGTGGGACATGACGATCTGGTGCTTTGCTTGCACTGTTAGCACCTGAGCTCGGTTTCTTAGAAAAGTAGTATAAAATAGCTAATCCAAAGGGACACTGTAGGTTGGAAATTGTTCAGTTGAAAGATTTATGTTTGTATTAAGGTTGAGAAAATGAGTGCAAGCTGTATAAATGATGTTTTTTGTTTTTTAATTTCTTTTCCTTTGCTTTGTTGCTGTGCCGAAGAGGGTTTTTTTGGTTGTTTTTTGGGGTTGGTGGGTTTTAAATGTTTCTCCTTGTTTGTGTTCCCTGCACCTTGCCATTATGTAACCTCTGTTATACTGGAGGCCGTGTATGAAAATCAAAGCAAAATCAAGTGAAAACGAACCAGGTTAAAACCTCACGCCGAGGTGCGCTCAGCATTTTTATTTTTCTTGCTTCAAGTATCAAAACATTGATTCCCCCCAAAAAAATAATAAAGACTTTTTAAAATGAGATTGTGAATGGGTGATTTGATTGAATGCAATCAGTGACGCTCCTTTAAACAGTTTAGTTGTTGAACCTTGGAAATGTCACTGCAATTAACTTTCCACGTCGGCTTTTCTGAAGTCAAATTTGATTCAACCTATTAACCCCCTTAGTTTGTACATCCACTGGAATTAGCCTTTATTTCCAAAATTACATGTATTTTTGCTACTAGTCAAACCTAATGCATGATTTAAGTGACCTGTTTCTGTAGTATTTAAAAGTGACTGCTGTAATAAGTGTTGCATGTAATCTTGTGCTAGTTGCATGTTTAAGTGGAAAGTTTTACTAAATTGCCACCTTGATTTCTGACCACCATCACATTAAGTAAGAAATGACCCAAATACAGATTCTTCATAGGTTGCGATAAGTGCTTTTCTAAAAGGCTTTCAATTTAAACGTTGGCTCTGTACATGTGTTTTGGGATGAGAGGCTTGCTTTCTCCCTGTACTGGTCATGTACGCACTGCAGAGACAGGCTGTAATCAAGGCCATATAATTAGAGACACACAGAAGGTTTGGGAGTCACCCCACTGCGGACAGAAATACCCTGAAACATGGGCCTCGTGTACCAAATGCAACGTGGTCATTGCAACGTGAAGTATAATCAGCCAAACTATTAATTGCTTACATGAGTCCCTGGAAAGCAGCCGGTGCATCATGCTCTCCTCAAAGTTGATGTTGTCTTGTGCATGTGGAGAAATATTCCTTTCTACATACATTCCTCTGCATTGCACTTGGGAGAAGAAAAAATGCAGAGTAAAACGATTCGATAGGACCTCAGCCAGGGGATATGAGTCCAAAAGATGATCCCTCTTCGGCCGGACAACTTCAAAGCCACACCCGTGCTGTTTTGTGCCTTCGAATCATCATGGTCACTTTTTTTTTTCATTCTTATGGCGCCCCTGTATCTCAAACATGTCATGAAGTCGAGCAGGAATGAAGGAGGGCGGAGAAGCTGAAAATAGAGGGACGGACATCACTTTCCGAGGAGCGGTTGAAAAAAATGCTACAGTATAACAGGGACGGGAATGCTCGGAAACTCTCCTCCTCTCTTCCTTCACATTGGTGTTGCCCTCTTTGGCCCCCTGCTCTGTCCTCGGCTCACTGTGGTCCTGCTTACACCATCAACCAGCAGAACGTGTAAGTATGGATTTCCATTAGGATTATTTTCGAGTTTTGAGTTGGATGAATAGTGAAAGATGTGCAATGTTTCTTCATGTGCTTGTGTTTTTGACATGTCATCTGATTTGTTTCTGTGATGCTATTGATGCAATGAGCCTTCCTGGTAACTTTATAAACACATTCACCTGTAATTTTATTTGCTCTAAAATATCGGATCAGTATGATATGCTTATATTTCTGTATTAGGACTGTTTCAAAGACATCCTAAAAAACCCTCGTCTTTATTCAAGGAGTAAATACTACTTTCCACCAACATTGTTGATTTTTGTACCCTTATGTAATTTAAATCCTACTCTGACCCAAAAAGTGACTGAACGGTCTGGAGTGGCATCTAATTACTCAATACAGGTATCTAAATACCTACAATGTAAATGATTTTCATCTGTTTGACTATATGCGTGATTCTAGTCCGTACGTACAGTATTTCACCAAGTGTGGACGCACCAGCATAATGTAGTAAATATAATTATGGCCTTAATTGAAGGGTTAGAGCAGTCCGATAGCTGAACAGAAAACCATTTGGCTGAGTGTGCCTATGCGACCACACAGGGAGGCCCATTGACACTGCGCTGTGTCAGTAAGAGGCTCTACATTTTTATTTTAGCCCAAAAGCTGTTGTTACCATCTTGCACTTTCTAACACTTTAAAGATTCACACTTTCTCTGCGGAAAGATTTACAGCATGCATGGTGTAGAAAAGTCTATTTAGCAAATCATATTTAGATGTGAGTTCTTTTTTTTTCAGCAAGTCAACATATTTCTCTGTGCACCAGCCCACAGCAGCTGGTGCCCAGTATAAATATAGAGGCCGCAGCCACTGCTGTCCCACGCCTCTGCGCACAACCTGGACTCTAACTTCCTGCTGGCTTTAGTGTGGTGGATGGGCGGCTTCTCCCTCCTCGACAAATTATAAGGCCAGCAGAACTGCAGAACCAAAGTAACTGTCTCCACCCCAAATAAGTAATGGCTCTGCTGTCTGCTAAAATAGATCTGCTGCGAGATGGGAAATGGAAGAAAAACCTGAATCAAGGTGGTTCACATTACAGATGGAGACCGGGTTGTTGTTTTTAGGTTCAGGACCACACGTATACTGAAACTTGCCCAAAACACTCATCGTATCAAGTCTAAGCAGAAAGCGATGTTTTGCTGAGCTTAATTTACAAGCTAATGTCTTTTTTCTGTGCCTTTTTTTCTCCCTTTGTGTAGGCCTACTATGTTATAGTCTATGTCTATCACATACACTGATCTGCTAAGCTAACACCCAATCAGAGTGATTGCGTTTGACTGACATTTGTTCCTTCTTGTATGATGAGCGTGTTGGGCAAGATTAGTACATGTGTGCATTTATTTCATAAGACCCTGCATTATCGATGGTATGATAAAAGAATGACTTCTGCCGTTTTCAAAGGTGCAAAATTAATCATCTTGTCTAATGCTCACTATAGTGTCAACACTTTGATTGATGGTCACTTCTAATGCACGGCGGCAGCGCAGCCAAGTATCTCAGGGTGATGTGACCATGTGGAGATGTCAGTAAAATGGAACTAATATCTACATCACAGAATGACGTTTATCAAAATCTTGAAATGGAGGGTGTCAGTGCAGAGACCACGTAGCTCCGCCCCTGGACTGCAGCTCACCCGTAACCCAAATGAGGAGAAGCGGTGTAGAAAATAACAATTTTATATGGCAATTGTCCTCTTTAAGTCCTCATCGCTAACCTGGGCAGAGCATATGCCCTTTGTAATTTTGGGTCTTAAGACAACGTTACCTTGAGCAAAATGGCCGTGAGTTAACAACTTGTATGGTACCTAATTGTTTTGATGATGTTGCAGGAAAAATGACATCCCGCTTGGTTTTCCATATGGCCTGCGTGACCTTGCTGTCACTGTGCTGCGGCGTGGCTCGGGGAGCCCCCATGTTCTACAACGTGTCCATGGATGCTAGCGGTGATGACGGGTTGGAGTTCCTCTTCCCAAAGTACTTCTCCACTCGTGCACCTGTTCAAGTCAGCGCTGCTACCCATGTTCCCGACGCTTCCGACACCCCCACGCTCACCAACACCATCACCACGACCATCATCCGTCTGAAGGACTTTGTACTAACCAGAGTGGTGGACTTTCTGGAGGGAAATCTTCTCATCATCATTGTCGTGACCTCTCTCCTCATCGTTATGGTCTTTATTATCTGCTGCGCCTCTGCCATGAGTCAGAAGCAAAAGCTGGCGGCCTACAAGGCCCCGCCTCAAACTTCCGGCAAGTACGCGGCGGAAAAAAACGTTGTACACAGAGGTCCGAACGAGTTCCAGGAGAGGCCGTATGCTGTGGACCACATCAAGAGGGTCCAGATGCAGAGCAGCGCCTCACCCAAGAACCTGCGCATGCCTTCCAAGGCTCTGGTGGGAGAAAGGGGCAGGGACGTTAAGTCGTCACCACGCCCAGAGGTGAGGAAGGTCAGGGAGGTCGAGGAAGTGGAGAATCGCAGAGAGGAGACCAAACACAAAGAGCAGGTGAAGCGCAGGGAGGAGGTGCAGCACACCTCCAGTCAGCCTCTTTGCACCTGTCATCTGAAGAAGGCCCACCACTAGAGTGCCCTCACTGCTGCTGCTCGCATTGCATTGACACAGCAAACGGGAACTTAAGGTGTTTGAGCATTTATTTGACATTAGAAAGTTCTACTCTTTTACATCTAGCAGTGTTTCACTAGTAGTAGCTCGCAGATGTCATCTCAGTTTGGCCTCACAAATAACATTCAGTTTTCCTATTAGAATGTCAAAGTTATCCTATTAGCGTACAGAAATGACATACAGCGGTGGAAAAAAGACGACTCCTAAGACATTCTATTCACGCTCTCCAGTCGTTCTTCTAATGTGGTGAATCATCATTACTATTGAGGTTGTAGAGCACATCCGGACATAGACCTTAAGAGAGAGATCAAAGATTTTGAATAAATGCTCAAATGGTTTTGAAGGTAGAATCGGAAAGCATGTTACTAATATAACACAGCCGTTCTACTAGTATGCCTTGATCATTCTAAAAGTGTGCTCCTTTGTCATACCAGTTAGGACAAAGTATAATTGACTCCATGGTTCTTAAAGACCCTCTAAAGTGAATTCAGTGATTTGTTTCAAAATATATTGTACATGTTCGGAGATAATTGCTGAAAATGGGGAAAGAATGAAAAATACGCAGTCCTGAATTTGAGAGATATAGAGTTGAAGTGTTATTCGCCATTTTGGTTTTTCTGCATCAGCGGTTCTCGACAACAATTGCGATTAAATCTTATTTTTACTCGGCCCATTCCCACCACTCTCGCATGCAGTTAGCTCGTTAGCTATGCCTACACCCTGAAAATGTCTCTTTCCTGGGAGCCACAGAATAGCCTGGTGTCAATATTTCAATTCCCAAGCGAGGAGGTGACCTTGCGGACGAACTTGCTGACCGTCCACCGCCTCGGAGGAGCCCTGAAAAACTTGCAAGCTCGCTGGTGGCTTGCGCCTCAAATCGTGACATGAAAAGTCCTGCGGCGACCACGTTAGATATATTGCAGCCCCCATAAGGTTTAAGCCGATATATGAGTAGGCATAAGAAAGTAGCTTGTCCAAGTAGCATCAATTATTTATTTTATTGTTTTAAGGGGGCGTGGTTTCACACATTCGGGAGACTCGCCCAGAGCATTTAAAAAATAATTAACGGCTTGATTTTTCACAATTTTCAAAGCCTTGTTTTAGATACTTTTTGATTATTTTAATCATTCAAAATGGACAATTTATGATACATTTCTATTTTCACTTTACAGAGACTTTAAGATACATACCAAAGCTATTGAATAAACGCTATACTGTATGCTAATATATTTGAACACACTTACTGGCCACAACATTTGGTAAACCTAGATTTTACCAATATTACCTAGTTTTATCATTTTTAATATATTGCATCAAGCTGCTATGTTGTTTTAGAAACACCTTTAGAATACTGCCAAAATTAGCATTACAGTTATTCTTTTGTCAATCAAATCTGACAATTATCATGCTTGTAAATGCTGAATTTTGGATACAACTCTTGTAGTGGTTTACATTACATTGTACCTAATGTTGTGGATGCCAAGCTTACAGTATATAAATATATACCATGTATGAAAAATAATACAAACAAGATACTGTACTGTTATAAACACAGTTGATGTCCTCATGTTCAGCAATGCTATTTTATTAACTCAACAATCCTTCTGGAGTAATTAAGAAAAATAATATATAAACTCTAAACACATTTTATACATACACTTTGCAGCCTGAGTGCTTATTGAAATATGTTTGTCTAATATAAATACTAAAATAGTGTTAAAGTGTGAACACAATGCCTGCCAAGACAGAGGAATCTCCTCATAATGTCCTGCTGTACATGCAATCAAGACAATTCAGCATGAGAGTGATTTTTTTTTTTGGTGCTACTAGTTGACATGAAACTTAATGTCTTGATTACATTCAAAAAAATTCTTTAGAGACACTTTCAGCATGTTTATTACGTATTTGCTTGTCTTTTTTAATTATTTTTACATTTATCTCATTAGTTCCCTAACTTTTCATGCAAAAAAATAGAACTTATGACATTAATTTAACCAAAGAACGATGTTCAAAAATGCATGTATTAGACTACAGATCATATGTTCATGCTCATTGTCAAAAGGTTACTTTTTTTTTGTAAACTTGTTTTTTTTGCCTATCTTATGTATACAGTAAATTATCAAAGTTTTGATTATTATATATTTCTTCTTTTGTGATCAAAATTACCAACAGTTTTGAAAAATGGACCATACCTTTGTTTCAATAGTGCCACTTTATTTGCCAATATATGGGTGGGGATTTTAGGGGAATTATTTATCTGTATTTATCTGATTTGATTCAAACCGCAGGTTATCGGAGTGTTTCCATTTGTTTCAGCACAACTAAAAGAATCTCATCCAAATGTGAAATTTTCAGTTAGTACAAGTCTTAATTTTGACAGCTTGTATGCATCTCTCTAGGGCGGTGTATTTTATTTTTCTCCTGGTCTTTGCTTCACTTCTGTTGAATAAAACTGTGGATAATAGTTTTGTCATATTTATGTACTCTACACACCAGAGACGAGGGGCGGTCCTTGGTCCTTGGCCTTGGCCTCGGGAGTCAAGTCCTCGGCCTTGGCCTTGGCCTCGGATTGCCTGTCCTCGGACACAATGAGGGCTTCAAAACACTTGTATAAGGACCGCAAAAATTTCTTCTAATTTACTTTCGTTTTGTTTTGTTTTCAGTGTTGGGGGGACACAACAGATGACGTTATGTGCGCATGCGGGTTGTTATTCTAGTCCGCAAACTGAGGAATCGCGCGGATGAAAGTTTGAGATGGCGGTGAAAAAAACTCACCAAAGTCTACTAATTATGATATTTAAGAAATGGGAATGCTTGTCTGAAAGGACGTATCACTAAACTCACCTGTGACGTATGCACAGAACGCGAGAGCGAAATACGACGCGAAGCACGATTACGAGGCAAATTGGTCATTAGATTTGTAGGCTAATCGCTGTGAAAAATATTATGAAACAGTACTGGTTATTGTATAATTTACTGGTTGTATCATGGTAACTTTATGAATAAAACATTCGTCACAAGGTATAGTAATGTTAACTGTTGGTAGAACTAATGATGACGTGTGTTAAATTCTTTCGTCAAATTGATCGTAGATTACACGTGCATCGTCTTGGGAAGAGGATGTCAAGCCACATCAATACTTACCTGAATTAATGAATACCAGTCAATTAATCTTTGCAGTGTGAGATTGGAAAAAATACTCTGATGATGCCACATGAGTACACCAGTTTTTGATCCATTTATTTTTTGGAATAAACCTGGTGTACACAGCTGCTGATGTAATGTTCATTGTTAATGCATCGTTTTCAAACATTGACCCTTGAAACATTATACTTTTGAGTTTCGGAATTCTTGATGATCAATATCAGTCAAAATAGAAACATGGGTTCCCATGATGAACGTTTACGGAACCCAACATTTGTTATTGTGGTTTCCCATTGTAATCCGACGGAACCGGAAAACGGTTACCATGAATTTCCGAAATCCTCAGGCCTGCTCCTGAATTATTTAAATTTTTGCAGCATTTGTTTATCATTGTAAGTATATGTTGTTGTTTGTGTTATTGTCATATGCAATTGAATAAGTAGACCCTTTCAGAATTCGAAATTTAGGACTCTCTCAATCCATAATGGCACTCATACTTTTCTGATCAGCGAGTTCCGAGGACTCACTGCCGGTAAATTGTAAAATTATCACTGAGAGATTACCGCTTTTTCTGCAGTCAGTGATTGACTTCTATGCAAAGTCATTTCTTAACTTGTGTTCCGTGCCATGTCATGCCTGTTAGCTGACATGGCATTTTTAGCCCCAAAAAAACGACCATGTATAGTAAGGCGTTTTGGCCCCCCAAAAATGACCATTTAAGGCATTTTTAGCCCCCCAAAAACGACCATGTAGAGTAAGGCATTTTGGGCCGAAAAAAACCGACCATGTATAAAAAGGCGTTTTTAGCCGAAAAAAAGGACCACATATCGTAAGGCGCTTTTAGCCGAAAAAAATGACCATGTATAGTAAGCTGTTTTTAGCCGAAAAAAACGACCATGTATAGTAAGGCGTTTTTCAAAAAAAAAAAAAAAAAAAAAAAAACCCCACCATGTATAGAAAGGCGTTTTAACCCGAAAAAAAACGACCATGTATAAAAAGGCGTTTTTAGACGAAAAAAACTACCATGTGTAGTAAGGTGTTTTGAGCCGAAAAAAACCGACCACGTATAGTAAGGCGTTTTTAGCCGAAAAAAATTACCATGTATAGTAAGGTATTTTTAGCCCCAAAAAATGACCATTTATATAGTAAGCCATTTTGGCCAAAAAAGAATGACCATGTTTAGTAAGGCGTTTTTAGCCAGAAAAAAACGACCATCTATCGTAAGGCATTTTTAGCCCCCCAAAAATGACCATTTATATAGTAAGGCGTTTTAGCCGAAAAAAAACGACCATGTATAGAAAGGCGTTTTTAGCCGAAAAAAAACTGAAAATGTTTAGTAAGCCGTTTTTTGCCGAAAAAAACGACCATGTATAGTAAGGTGTTTTGAGACCAAAAAAAATGACCATGTGTAGTAAGGTGGTTCAAGAGTCATCGTGCTGCCTTCTATACAGTGTGGTGTGAAAACTGCAAAAGGCAAATCTGTCTGGAATACACAGTATATCGCTGTTGATGTGTTGTAAATGCATATATTTTTGTTCATTGAAAATATTGGTTCATGATAATTACATTTTACATTCATTCAGGCTGTTTGTGTTACCAGGAATAACTACAAACTGGTCCGAATCAGGTCAGGCTAATTTTGAAGAGCAAATACAAATGACAGATTTTACGTATTTGTTACTGTTTGTAAAACAGGGTGTTTTTCCGGACTATTGAAAAAAAAAAGTGAAAATTGAGGGTATACCCACTTTTCTGGGGACCACTACACCATTGGAGTGTCGTATAAAGCATCTTTAATTCTTGGGTCAATAAGACAACAAATCAAAAAGCAATAAATGAAGTGGAATGTGAAAGGTGATTCGTGAGTCACATTCCCACTTTTTCTTTTTTGGGGGGGTCAATCAGGTGCTAAATAATTTGAGGAAAATTGAACTGCCCTCTAAGAGATCACCAGATGGTAGGGTGTCAACCAATTTGCTTGGAGCACAGCTGGCAACCTGTACGACTCTCTAAAACATGAAGAAGTGCTGTGTTATTTGGACCCCTTCTTGTATTGCAGACAACAGAAGGAGCTCTCAAATGTTTTAAGAATCCACGACAGGTAACACAGCACCTCAAAGACATGCTTTTAAACTTTGATGAGTCCCTGCCCAGAATTTTCCCCATTGAAAGGATCTTTAAAAGAGACCGGTAGGACACAAACCTGTTCATTTCCACGGGGGAAGGCATGAGGGACATTGAATGGTAAGAGCAGTTCTAATAGATCCAAGTGGCTCCCCATATTGTTTACTTTGTGTTCCTCTTTGACTGCTATTATTCTCTTGCAGTGATTCATTATGTTGTCCAAATACGGCATCCTTCTGGTCTTCGGCATCTGTTCCCGAGTCTGTATTGCTACATGTCTGTGTCCCATCGGCTGCTGCTGTCTTCGCCCGGGAGTTTTGGTTGTGTGCGAGTCCTCGGGCCTGAGGTCGCTTCCACGTTCACTCCCTCTCAACACCGCTGTCCTGTCAGTGGCAAAAAACAGGCTCTGTAATGTGGACCACCTACTCCTTCCCTTCACCAGCCTGCAGGAGCTCAGCCTCAGTCACAACTTGCTGGCCCGCTTCCCCCGAGGCCTCCCGCCCAGCTTGGAAGAATTGTTTCTACAACAGAACCGCATCACCTACATCACCGTAGGTGCCTTGAGGCAACTGAGGAACCTCACTCTGTTAGATCTGAGAGACAACCACATCCGTGCCATCCAGCCAGGGGCGCTTCAAAACCTGAAAAATTTGCAGGTCCTCATGCTGAAGGGCAACAAATTGGCCAGCTTGTGTCCAAATCGACCTGCCTTTTTAACCCACTTAGACGTCTCTGCTAACTGCATTTTTGCCCTGGCCCCGCCCCCTCTGCCCACCTCGCTCAACGTGCATATATTAAAAATCAGCAGGAACTGCTTACGTTCTGTTTTGGACAGCAACTGTGACAAGGGAACGCATCTCCGATCTGTAGAGCGTATCTACAGCAAGACGATGTGTGAGTGTGACATTTTGTATCGAGGCCACTGGATGCTAAGCAGCTGGTCGAGGATGACTAGCACAGACTTGGAATGCACTGAGCCGGGCCACCTCGCTTACCATCTGCTTTTAAACCTCTCGATGGCGGCAATCTGTCCTGGTATCCTCAAGCCAAATGAAATGACACTTCAGCTGAAGGCCTTGATAGTGAATCCTGTGTCACCTTGGGTCCCGACTTCAGTGGAGGAGAAACATTTGGAAGAATGGTCAGCACAGCAGGGAGAAGAAGACACATCTGCTGGCCATCTTCCTGAAAATAAAGCCTCTGTGAAAACAGTCCGTATGAGTTGCATTTTAGATGGGCACTTATTTTTGCATACTTTAACTTATCGGGACTGTTTGACCTTTAACAAAAGCCAAAACATTGCCGTGTCCCATTCAACTCCAAGCCCTTATGAGGAAAGTAGGCACAAAGACAAGACCACCGTTCACTTCTCTCAGATGATTACAACCCATCTCACAGGGACACGAGCTTCGTTTTTCACAAAGAATGACACTACCTTATCCACCCGCAACCACCTTCACTGGGTGCTCAGTTGGCTGCCGGCAGTCGTGAGTGTATTTTTTCTCCTGCTCATGCTGCTATTTTCCTCGTGCAAAAAAAGGTTTGTCCGTGCTAGAGTGGCTCTTCTTGGAGGGCATTAAGTTAACACTGAAGACAGCCACATTCCGAGTTAAGAGGGTGCCAGCATCCCAGTTTTTACTTCCTCTCAAAAAATAAAAAAAAATCATTTTTCTCAGTTGAGTTGTACAGGTTTATAGGTCACAATCATGTTTCCAAGTTTTCAAATGACTGATGACAAGAGGCTTTATTTCTATTATTAATGGTGCATCAAATTCAAACTTTTCTGAAGCACAAAAGGAACACAGCTGATTTCTTGTAATATTGACCTTTAATTTCCAGTTTCAAAATCTCCATCACAAATACGAATAAAATTGAAGAAGCCGGATATCATATTGTTTTATCAAGATGGTATTTGGTAAGTATGTGATGATGCTTTGAAAAAAAAAGTTACTATTGCATCATCACAAATGCAAATATTATTGAGCAACAGGTTTGTTACACTAAGCAAAAGAAAAGAGAGGAAAGGATCCATAATCCCGAAGGAAGAAAGGGTTCACCACTTTCTGTACAGCCCTGTGACAACGTACATGGCACTTCCCTGAGGCACACCGACCCATTATGGATGCTTAATGATGAGAAACTAACCGCTGGCTTTGACACCCTGCTCCTCCTTGTTCTGTTTTATTCTGTAATCAGACAGGGCTGCTCTTATGGCATCTTCTGCAAGCACTGAAACAGAAGAGAATGAATAGTGAGTGCATTTCTAAGTCCGAGTTTGTATTTAAATGCGCTGGGATATTCTGGACAGAGCATCGCCATGTTCTGATGCCTCCATAAAAGAACGCGCTTTTCCCTCTTGGCCAGGGGTGTCCAAACTTTTTGCCAAGGGGGCCAGATTTTATGTGGTAAAATGTCGGGGGGCCGACCTTGGCTGACATTCTTTACATTGAACAACAATATTGTTCAACAAATTTTAGTAAGCCAGTTTGTTTCACATTTCCATTTTTATTTTAATTTCAACAATCTTAAAAATTTCTTTTGGTTCATTTGAAACAGGCATATCACAAGCAACTGCTTATTCACTTGACTTTTTCTTAAACAGAAGTCTCCTGAGTGCAAATTGATTGATTTGAAACATAAAATGTATCACCATGACTTTTCAATAGTCACAAAACCTTTGACTCTAACAACAGGGAAATGAACAAGCAATACACATATCCACAACTGCAAGGATCATTTGAAATATGACATATCAGTCAATATAAACACGGAGTGATGTCTTGTTAACGCGTGAGTGATGCCCTCTAGTGTCTAAATGCTATTACTCATTTAGTGAATGCTATTACTCATTTAGCCACTAGAGGGAAGCAGTACTCTATGAAACATCACTCACCAGTCTACGAGACCTCAGTCAATGCAACACGTGTTCCATTGCGCCCAAACTGCGGGCCAGACGGCACTGATTCTATGACAGGAGCCGAGGGCCGGATTTGGCCCCCGGGCCAGACTTTGGACATGCCTGCTCTTGGCGAAGGTTTCTCGACTGAACTCCTACCAAATAGCGGTTAAAACTGCACTGACATGTGCCTGCCTGCCATATATACATTTGCTACAACTGTTATCGACATCTGTCATGTTGCATCAATTTCTGCTTTTAAATATCTGTTCACATCGTGTGCTTACTGGAACAATGAAGCTTGACTGGTGGAAGGGAGAGTTCTTTTGCAATGTCTGTGTTCTTGATCCTCAAAGCTTCATCGACCTGTAGGGAAAAAGACCAGAGCTATCTCAATCAATCCAAATAAGAAATTTTCTGAAATGTTTAAATTCTTTGGAGACTCACCGACTTCCCTTTCACCCACTCAGTTGCCAGAGAGCTTGAAGCAATGGCTGATCCGCAGCCAAATGTTTTAAATTTGGCATCCACGATCTTCCCATTTTCATCCACTTCAATCTGGAGAATAAACAATAAAGCAGTTGATCTGCTTGACCAACAGCACCAGTTTATCGTGTATTTTAACCACTTCACTTACCTGCAGTTTCATGACATCACCACAGGCCGGAGCGCCCACTAAACCAGTCCCCACGTTTTGGGCATTTTTATTCAAAGAGCCCACATTTCTTGGATTTTCGTAGTGGTCTACAACCTTCAGAAGGATTTAAGATCTGCTTATCACTCACAGTTGGGAATCGTAATGCAACGAAAATAGGCATTTATTTAACCATGTTTGTAGAACTTGATATCCATAATATCCATGTACTGATATGCTTTTTGCCCTCAAACAGGAAGATTTCACGCACTAGGATAACATTCTTGCATGTAACGTGTTTTTTTTTAACTACACGCCTGGCCTTCTATAACCCGCAAACCAACCTCACTAGTACACTATTGTGCTGCACTAGTACGGTAATACTATCAGGTAACTTGTGGGTATGTGTCATTTGGACCCTACTCGCGACACCAAAAAGGCACTGGTAACGTTTTAGACGTACTTGATTGACTTTAACCTGCATTTCAAGGATATCGATTCAATGCTAAACAGTTACTGAACCAAACAGGCAGCACGCACAAGAGCAAACAACATAACAAAATGCTAGAGCTTCGTTGCAACAATTGGAAAGGTGTCAAAACCGTCCATTTGGTTACCTTCTTGTGATATGAGCAAAGAATCTTTAGCTCCGGACAGAGCAACCTTGCGCTCAACAACAACGAAGACTTTCGTAAGGCCATCGCCATGTTCAGAAACCGACAAGTTCCGGAAACGCACGAGTAAACACGAGTCCAGGAGGTTTGTTTATAAACACCGAGGTCGGCGGAGGAAGGGTCAGAGCGCCCACTAGTGGCTCCTGTTAGCTTTGATAGCTCAGGACTGGGGGGTGTTTCGGTTTGTTACCAGGCAGACAGCCTTTCCAATATGGCAGCGGCGAGCAACGCAGAGCATACGCATTTGCAAGACATGGATGAAGACGACGCGGAGATGGATGATCGGCAAATGGACTCGGAGAGCGACGGTGAAGAAGGCATGGGAGTGAACAATTCTGACGACGAAGATGACGAGACGTCAGAGGACGAGAAAGAAAATGAAGCCGAAATCCAACGCCTAGAAGAGCAGGTAGCTCTTAAATTTAGTGACTTTAGCCGAGTCGCTGAACGCGAATGAATGAGTACGAAACAGTCGCCGACAATTTAACGAGTGAAAGCTTGCCACGCAATTTGCGCTCGCGTAGAAGAAGAGAAAATCGTTGGCCGAAGTTGTTCCATTTGCGACGTTTATTGGCGTGACGTGATGCTAGCTGATCTTGGCCACACACGCGCCGCGCGTTTTGCTTTGTGACGTCACAGTTTCAGTACGAAAGCCGAATAAGTAGAGTGCGAAAAAAGTAATAGAGGACAAATATAGTGTACAGATGGTCACGTGCCACTAAATGCACAATTCTTCATATTTGGGTCGGTGTCCTAAATGTTGTCCAAGTCACTTTCTCCCATCAGCAACACAGGAAATAAACCCAATAAAGTTGATTATTCTACACGCACTCACGTTTCACACGAACCTTGAGCAGAAACCACGACACGAGGTTATAGAAATATTGTACTGTATATGTCTTAATTCGGTTTTAATGACATGAAAGTGGAAGGTGGGAGTTTTAAGTAAGGTAGACTGAAGCTGTGTATCAGAGGTGCGCACTGAGCATGAGCAAGAGTCCTGTAATATTTCTTCCAAAATGTAGCTGTTTTCTCTAAAATTGTTATATTTCATAGTGTAATTATTTATTTAGCTCTTTACTTGTTCGTTCTACTAGGTATTAAATACAGTTATACAATTCTCAATAAAATAGTACAATAAAGTCAATAATCTTTTCAAAATGCATTTTGTTAAAGGTTTGATGAATCTATTGACTTCTCACTCAGACGTCTTGACTCGCATGCCTTCATTTGTGTGATGTAGTGCACTGTGTGGTGTTCAACACAAAATGTTCATCCGAGTGCGAGTTGGATTTCCCCTTGAGGGATTATGAGTACAGGTGTATATATAATTATATATAAATATAATTATGTATAAATATATAACATTTTGAGCATGACGTCTCTGATCCACTGGTTAAAGGAAACTGATTCTCTCCTCTTTCATCTCAAACTGCTTCAAACAACAAAGCGTGTGATGGAAAAGTGGTTAGAACAGCATGACTGTCCGTGTTTTATGTTGTGTTTATTATTTTACATTATGTTAACTGTTTTGTTAAGCGCTTTGTTACAGCTGCCGCTGTTGTGAAAGTGCTATATAAATCAGCATGTATTGTATTGTATTGTATAAAATAAAATGTAGATGTTTTTATTTACCTCATATTATGAATGACCTGGCCAATCTGTTTGCCTGCTTGCCTACCATCCTCTCTCTCTCTCTCTCTCTCTCTCTCTCTGTCTCTTTCTCTTTGGCTTTGTCCCCCCCCAGCTCTCATGTGTAAATTTATATACATGCCAACTAAACCCCACATGAGCATTTAGTGATGGAGGCAAGGGAATAAACTGTTCAGCTAAGAGATAAAATACAGGTCACTACAAAACAATCAAAAAACATGATATATTAACTGAGCATGCTTGATTGCGCACTTGCACACTAAAAAAAGAAAGAGGAGTTCAACCATAAGTGTCTCACTGTCATTTTGAGAACGGTATCTGATCCCAAGCATTAGCTTGTCAAAAAGATATAGACCCCAAATGTTGAATTGTACTGTTCTGTGATTTCTAGCTCTCGATCAATGCGTTTGACTACAACTGCCATGTTGACCTCATCAAACTACTCAAGCATGAGGGCGAGCTGATCCGTTTGCGAAAGGCGAGACAGAAGATGAGTGAACTTTTTCCTCTCACAGAAGGTAGATGTGTACCTGCTGCAAGACAAGATTCCAAACAACAAGTTGACCTGTTTGAATTATATACCTGACCTCCTCTGTGTAACACCACAGAGATCTGGCTTGACTGGCTCAAGGATGAGATTCGCATGACTGAAGAAGAACCAAACCGAGAAAAAGTCAATGAACTTTTTGAAAAGGCTATAAAAGACTACATTTGTAAGTGCATGCTGGCAAAGCAAAGATTCCGCATCTCGGTGTCACAAAATCCTGAGATTCAGTGTCTTCTCCTTCCACTCAGGCCCCGACATCTGGCTGGAATATGCCCAGTATTCCATTGGGGGCATGGGCTCGCCAGGTGGCATTGAAAGAGTGAGATCCGTTTTCGAGAGAGCTATCACAGCTGTTGGGCTTCACATGACCAAGGGACAAACGGTGTGGGAGGCGTACAGAGAATTTGAGAATGCCATCCTGGCCACGGTACAGGTTAGTGTTGTCTTCATTGGTGACATTTGAACAAATGTCCCATGCGATCTATGTTCGTATTGTCTCCCTTTCCATCATATCAGCGACATTTCTCTTTATCAATGTATTTGGGTGAGCTCACGTGCCGTGTAGTCAGTTTATCGTGTTGTTGTTCATCCTCTGTATTGTCTTTCCTTTCAGCCTCCTCCTGGCAAGATTCCCAGCCACGATGAGCAAGAGCTGCTGAACAAGCAGCTTCAGCGCATCCATACACTGTTTCGCCGCCAACTGGCCATCCCCTTAATGGGTAAGGATGTCCTCCAGATGGCGTGCTGGACAGTGAGCTGAAGGCAGCAGAAGTTTGTGTGGGCTGGCCCAGCCTGAAGATATGTGCATGACTCATGTTGAGAATTTTTTTCGTCGTTGTTGTTGTTGAGCATCAACTCTCACATTCGATGTTGAAGAGTGAGTAATAGCAACAAAGTCACCCAAAAAAACAAACTATTTTTTGCTCAAGATTTTTTTGGAGAACCTTTAGCAAATTTAAACCGAACTGAACACATCTCTGCGTTGTATTATGTACAGAAGTGGTTGATGTTTTGTTTCTTACAAATGTTTTTTTTTCCTAGACATGGAGGCAACATATGCAGAATATGAGGAATGGTCTGACAGTGCGCCACCTGAAGAAACTGTGCATCAGTACAAAAGTGCTTTGCGGCAGAGGGAGAAGTACAAGCCTTTTGAAGAGTCCCTGGTAAGCAACCACCAATGAGGCTTCCGACTTGACTGAGCTGCTGACTTTAAACGGCATTCTCTTGGTTCATTCGCCTGTCCCGTCGCAGTTGGTGGCAGAGACGCCTAAATTGGCCGAGTATCAGGCCTACATCGACTTTGAAATGAAGGAAGGGGACCCGGCCCGCATCCAGATGACGTTTGAGCGGACTGTGGTCGACAATTGCCTGGTACCGGACATGTGGACTAAATACACTACATATCTTGTGAGTATTGACTTGGTTTAGGACTCTCGGTGTTTGAGAATGATCTCCTCTTCAGATGACTTTAGTTTCAGTCAAATAGTTTTGTAAAGTTGTGAACGTTTTATGTTGGTGGACGACCAAAGCAACTGGTTGTGATTTTATAACTGAAACGGTGTCAGTTTTCATCCAGCCATCCGTTTTTTATCCCCAAGAGGGTCACGGACATGCTGGAGCATCTCCCAGCTGTCCACGGGCGATGGGCGAGGTACCCCATGATGGTCCATATTACTGTCGCCTTATTTTCTTTGGCCTGTCTAGGACCGTCAACTGAAAATCAAAGATCTGGTTCTCTCCACTCATGATCGTGCTGTCAGAAACTGCCCGTGGACTATGAGTCTGTGGAAGAGCTATTTACAAGCCGTAGAGAGGCATGGAGGCACTCATCAAACTGTTTCAGGCAAGGACTCATTGACACACATTTGACATGTCTGTGAGAATGATTACTGAAGGAGAAGCTGCTGTTTTCCACAGATTTGTTTGAAAAGGCTCTCAATGCAGGGTTCATTCAAGCGACGGATTACGTGGCGATCTGGCAGGTTTATCTCGACTACTTGAGGAGACGCGTGGATTTCAGCCAAGGTGAGAGCAGCACTTGATCAAGTCTGTAGGTGGAAACGTTCACGCACGGTCCCTCTGTTGGTGTCCACGTCACAGAGTCAAGTCAAGAATTGGAGGAGTTGCGCGGATCCTTCACGCGCTGTTTGGACTACATGAAACAAGACGTTGAAGAAAGTAGGTGCCGATCGCATTCAGATGGTTCAAGTTTCATGTGAATTTCCACTCTGACTCGTTTTGTCATCAAACAAGGATTTGGGGAAAGTGGAGACCCTTCTTGTAACATCATGCAAATCTGGGCGAGGATAGAGGTACGTTTTGTTACTCTGACAAGTCTTTAGAATCTTTCGGAATTGTCGTTGTCAGTCTGCTTCAGGTTTTTCAAATATGCCAACGACTGTGGGCTTGTGAAGCCCTTTGGGGCTCGTTGTATTTGATTGCCTCTTCCGTCCTCCTCCCAGGCCCTGCATTGTAAAAACATGCAAAAAGCCAGAGAACTGTGGGACAGCATCATGACAAAAGGGAATGCCAAATATGCCAACATGTGGCTGGAATACTATAACCTCGAACGGTCTGTCAGCGCATATCATGTTCAAAAGTGCTTTAGCGAGCAAACTTTACAGCATGGTCTGGTCACTTGTATTTGGTACTCTCTCTCCAGAGCCTATGGAGATTCGCTCCACTGCCGAAAAGCGCTTCACAGAGCCGTCCAGTGCACCTCTGACTACCCGGAACACGTGTGTGAGGTCTTGCTCACCTTTGAAAGAGTGCAAGGTGAGCTCCCCTCTCATATAACAGACTGGATACGGCAGTTGGGGAGATTTTCACGACACGTCTGCGCATCCAGGCTCTCTGGAGGACTGGGATGTGGCAGTCCTGAAAACCGAGAATCGCCTCAACAGAGTCAATGAGCAACGGGCAAAGGTCAGAGGGCAGCATTTGTTTAAGCATGTCTCTCTTTTAAAGGTTTTTCACTCTCGTGAGTATCCTCTGGCTGTTTTTTTAGCTGGCAGAGAAAGAAGCCACCCAAGCCCTACAAGAGGAGGAACAATCTGAGCAGAAGCGGAAGGCCAAGGCAGAGAAGAGGGCTCAGAAAAAAGTTCAGAAGGGGGGTCGGTTTGCGGAGAAGAGGAAAGCAGAGCACGTGCTCGATCAGGATGAGTGGACTGACCACGCAGGTAAATTGAATACATGGCAAGACACCAAATACATCCGTGTTGCGTCAATAATCATGAAAAATTAGCATTTTCTGAGACTTCAAGCGTTTTCTCCCAAAAGTAACATGATAATACAACCTAGCTATGGAACAATTGGGATTGGCTGGCAACCACTCCAGGGTGTACCCCGAGGCCAAAATCAACTTGGGACAGGCTCCAAAGGCCTTCTCACACTGCACTTGTTTTTTTGTGGTGCACACCGCAGGACCACGCACAAGGATAAACAGCATCCCAGTGCAAGCGTGTCCGTCTTTGGAGGTGAAAGTAACAAATCTTTTCCCACTGGTCGCTGTTAGCACACTGAGATCATTTTGCCAGTCCCTGGCAGACTGGCAGTCCCCATGGGATGCGCCTTTTGACCTCAACTCTCAAATTCAAAATTTTTCTGTTAACATTGCGCACCCGACTCGAGCCCTTGCGACACGTTCACAATGAAATGGGTTTGTCTACACCGTGCTGCACATTGCTGAGTGTCAGCAGCAAAGGGATTTTTTTCCAACTACAGCTCTTAGGCAGACATTTGAAGATTTTAGGCCATTGCTGTTTTGTCAGTGTGAATGATTCATTGTGGTCTTCAAAACACCATCATTATAACGTGTGGGAAAACGTTGGTCATATTCCGTTTCCTCTGGTGTTGATAGACCAAGCTCCGAAGCGACACAGAGGAAATGGTGAGCAAAGCAAGGAGGAGCACACACTGACTCTTGAGATTGACCTCCAGAACAAGGCTCCTCCTGGCTATAAAGGTTCAGCACGGCCTGGATTCAACAAAGCCCAGCAGGCCAGCGCCCAGCAGCAGAGCGATGATAAAACAGAGCTTCGGAATGATGACAGCAGCGTGTTCGTGAGCAACCTGTCGTACACCCTGGAGGAGCCCGAGGCCAGATTGAGGACTCTCTTTGAGACGTGCGGAACCGTCAAACAGATTCGCCTCGTCTCCACCAACAAAGGGACCTTCAAGGGATACGGCTATGTGCAGTTTGAATGCTCAGAGTCCGTCTCTGAAGCCCTCAAACTCGACAGACAGCAAGTGGAGGGCAGGCCTATGTTTGTGTCACCATGTGTAGACAAGAACAAGAACCCTGACTTCAAGGTAAATTTGAAATACAGTCAAGACCCAATATAGAGACCAGAAAAAAACACATCTTAAACTTGCCTGTATACTGTAAAAACCCAAACGATCGCTTAAAAATCTGCAGCGTACTGTAGCAGGGAAACATTGTACTATATGCAAAACATGTCCTTTGTTTAGTGGTGTGTTGTACAAGTGACTACTTTGCCCCTGTAGATGTTCAAGTACAACACAGCAATGGAAAAACACAAAATCTTCATCTCTGGGCTACCATTTTCCTGCACCAAGGAGCAACTGGAAGAACTAAGCAAGAATCACGGCACCCTAAAGGAAGTTCGTCTTGTGACATTCCGTTCAGGAAAGCCCAAGGTGAGACCTACCGATGCAATGTAGTGAGCAGGAGAGTGATCAGTACACAGTGACCTCCCTGATTATGGGCTTGCGCAGGGTTTGGCGTATGTTGAGTTTGCAGATGAAGCCCAGGCTTCTCAGGCAGTGTTGAAAATGGATGGCATGGATGTGGATGGGAACAAAATCTCTGTTGCTATCAGCAACCCTCCTCGCCGAAACACCAGCAAACCCGGTCCCAGTCTGCCCACCACAAACGCGACGCCTCACCAGGTCCACGGCTCGTAAGTTTACCACTGGACACTTAAATCTTCACGAGTGCTTCCAGTTGTGCTTCATTTTTTCAATATTTTTTTTTCCCCCCCAGGAGAGGGAGAGGACGCACACAATTGTCATTGCTCCCTCGCTCTCTGAATCGCCAAAGTGGGTCAGCAAGTAAAGTGGAGAATGGGACTGCGTCTGAGGAAGGTGCCGGAGATGCAAAGCCTTTGTCCAATGCAGACTTTGCTAAAATGCTTCTGAAGAAGTGAAGAGGCTTGCTGGTTTCACACCAAAAGCCATCATGTGATCCTTGCAAAATTCAGAATTTTGAGACTTTGACTTTCTGCAAATGTCAGCTTTCTGGTCATTTTTTCCTGCGAGATTGCCTTAACTGCAGAGCTGCTGCCCTCCACCAGCACCTTTCAACCAAGAACACCATAGACCCTCGTCATTTTTACTCTTCCTTCCCGTTTACTGGCTGTGCTTAAATGTTGCCGTCAGGTTTTATTAAATACGTGTGTGTAAATATGTTTGAAAAATTGTAGACACCATTTTCCCAACCTCAACCTTTTGTTATTTCAGTGGGACATTGGATTGGCAACAATGTGTTAACCAATGTGTAGAATACTGTGTGTGTGTGTGTGTGTGTATGTGTACATACAACAGTATTGTGTCCAAGGACAGGCAACCCGAGGCCAAGGCCAAGGTCTTTTGGTGTCACGAGTAGGGTCCAGATGACGCATACCCGCAAGTTGCCTAGTGAGGTTGGTTTGCGGGTTATAGAAGGCCAGGCGTGTAGTTAAAAAAAAAAAAAACACGTTACATGCAAGAATGTAATCCTAGTGTGTGAAGTTCTTCCTGTTTGAGGGCAAAAAGCATATCAGTACATGGACCTGGATATTATGGATATCAAGTTCTACAAACATGGTTAAATAAATGCCTATTTTCGTTGCATTACGATTCCCAACTGTGAGTGATAAGCAGATCTTAAATCCTTCTGAAGGTTGTAGACCACTACGAAAATCCAAGAAATGTGGGCTCTTTGAATAAAAATGCCAAAAACGCGGGGACAGGTTTAGTGGGTGCTCCGGCCTGTGGTGATGTCATGAAACTGCAGGTAAGTGAAGTGGTTAAAAAACACGATAAACTGGTGCTGTTGGTCAAGCAGATCAACTGCTTTATTGTTTATTCTCCAGATTGAAGTGGATGAAAATGGGAAGATCGTGGATGCCAAATTTAAAACATTTGGCTGCGGATCAGCCATTGCTTCAAGCTCTCTGGCAACTGAGTGGGTGAAAGGGAAGTCGGTGAGTCTCCAAAGAATTTAAACATTTCAGAAAATTTCTTATTTGGATTGATTGAGATAGCTCTGGTCTTTTTCCCTACAGGTCGATGAAGCTTTGAGGATCAAGAACACAGACATTGCAAAAGAACTCTCCCTTCCACCAGTCAAGCTTCATTGTTCCAGTAAGCACACGATGTGAACAGATATTTAAAAGCAGAAATTGATGCAACATGACAGATGTCGATAACAGTTGTAGCAAATGTATATATGGCAGGCAGGCACATGTCAGTGCAGTTTTAACCGCTATTTGGTAGTTCAGTCGAGAAACCTTCGCCAAGAGGGAAAAGCGCGTTCTTTTATGTAGGCATCAGAACATGGCGATGCTCTGTCCAGAATATCCCAGCGCAATTAAATACAAACTCGGACTTAGAAATGCACTCACTATTCGTTCTCTTCCGTTTCAGTGCTTGCAGAAGATGCCATAAGAGCAGCCCTGTCTGACTACAGAATAAAACAGAACAAGGAGGAGCAGAGTACACGCGTACTCATCAAAAGTTTAAAAGCATGTCTTTGAGGTGCTGTGTTACCCGTCGTGGATTCTTAAAACATTCGAGTGCTCCTTCTGTTGTCTGCAATACAAGAAGTGGTCCAAATAACACAGCACGTCTTCATGTTTTAGAGAGTCGTACAAGTTGCCAGCTGTGCTCCAAGCAAGCTGGTTGACACCCTACCATCTGGTGATCTCTTAGAGGGCAGTTCAATTTTCCTCAAATTATTTAGCACCTGATTGACCCCCCAAAAAAAGAAGGAAAAGTGGGAATGTGACTCACGATTCACCTCTCACATTCCACTTCATTTATTGCTTTTTGATTTGTTGTCTTATTGACCCAAGAATTAAAGATGCTTTCTACGACACTCCAATGGTGTAGTGGTCCCCAGAAAAGTGGGTATACCCTCAATTTTCACTTTTTTTTTCAATAGTCCGGAAAAACACCCTGTTTTACAAACAGTAACATATACGAAAAATCTGTCATTTGTATTTGCTCTTCAAAATTAGCCCGACCTGATTCAGACCAGTTTGTAGTTATTCCCGGTAACACAAACCGCCTGAATGAATGTAAAATGTAATTATCATGAACCAACCATGAATCTTTGAAGTGAACGATGAGTCGTTTTGAGCCGAAAAAAACGACCATGAATAGTAAGGCGTTAAAAAGCCTTACTATACTTTTTTTTTTTTTTAACAAAAAACAACGACCATGTATAGTAAGGCGTTTTTAGCCGAAAAAAGCCGGTCAAGCGACGCCAAGGACCGGCTCGAGGAACACATCTCTGACACAAGATAATACCTATCAACTGACTACTAACACAATTGTAAAAAAAAAAAAAAAGTGACTGTGGATTTAAAGACAATCATTTCAACAGTTAAACGATAAACGGTCCAACAATCTCTTATGTCAGGCAGCTTTTGGTTTGACTGAAAATGTCACAATTTAAGAGTCATAATAAATTGACTGGCCGGGGCTGACTTTATTCAAGCACTCATTTAATTTCCCATGTATGCACTTCTGCCAGTGTTAATAACAGTATATATATATATATATATATATACAATGTATATATATACATACACACACATATGACAATTTGTAACATTCTCTAGATGGATTACAAGCCATAAAAAGTGCTCACCACGGTGGCCTAATGTTATATTTAATACACATTCTGTTTAGCCTGTGGATGTTTCATACGGTGAATACAATGGCGGTGTTGATCGGAAAACTTAATGGCTAGTTTATGGTTTGGTAATCCTTGTTTAATTTTACCTTTGTTTTGAAGGCTGAAAAAAAAACGTCATGCCATAAAATAAAAATATCGACCTCACCAGGTGCGATACTTAATGTGGTGTTAAGTCAATTTAAAGTCAATAAAGTGACAGTATCACTTTTTTTATTTGCATAAAATAAATAATCAAATGATGAAAGTGCTTTCACGTTCTTCCCAAAATAAATCTCTACTAGAGGTCCCAAATGTCAATTGTGGAAGCTTCTAAAGTGACACTTTTTCCAGAAGACAACTTCTGATTGTGCTTGAATGGAATTAAAATACCTCTTCCCACTCCAAATGTTCAGCAGGTTCAAGATAGATCCGGCATGAGCTGATGAATATGACCCTTTAGGGTGAAAACTAGACCATGAGCGTTGCCCTCCAAACACCAAATCAGTTGTGAACACTGATGGTGTGTTTGCAATCAGGACAGGCCTGGTCCTGGCTGGACCCCGGGAGTCCCACTGCATGCTCAGTGGTTGAGATCAACAAAGTGTCCAGCGTAATCTCGGTGCATTTGGCAATGAAACGAATGAAGGGACGCACGTCGCCCTCGTTGGCTGTGTCTAGAGCTGCGTAGTACTCGGCCCGTTGCTCTTTGCGAATGGTGATGGGCGGGTATCGCGCTTGCATGAGCACAAGGTTCATCAAGAGGCGTGACGTGCGCCCGTTGCCGTCCACGAACGGGTGCACGTACACCAGTTTGTAGTGTGCAAGAGCGGCGTACTCGACCGGGTGCAGCTGCAAGGCCTCGTCCGAGTTGAGCCACTGGACCAGCTCCTGCATGTGCCGCTGCAGGTCCTGAGGATGCGGAGGGATGTGATGGCCTACAAACACTTGATTGGTGCGCAGGCGCCCTCCCTCCACGGGGTCCACGTAACCCAGCACTCGACGGTGGATCTCCAGGATGTCACTGACGCTCATGGTTCCTGTCCTGGATAACAGCGTGGTGTTGATGTACTTCATGGCTGCGTCCACACCGATGGCCTCATTCTGCTCCTGCAGGCTCTTGCCGGGGACGGCGTAGCGAGTCTCGATGATGTGACGGATCTCGGATAAAGTGAGCGTGCTGCCCTCTATGGCCACGGTGTGGTAGATGTGGTGGTAGTAAGTCTCCTCCATCACCCGACGTAGGGCAGAGTTGCCTTTAGGAATGGACATGAGCCTGCGCACCTTACTGTCTATGATGCCAAAGTGACGCTGGTCAATCTCCTCCACCAGCGGTAGCGTGCGGTCTCGGCTCACCAGTGCCCTTTTATTACAAGGCGAGATGGCCAAAGCCTTGGAATACAGGTGGTCTGCCTGCACCACGTCCTTCTCCTCCAAAATAGTCCCCAGCTCGGTCAGGGCATCAACATAGTCTGGATTCAGACTGAGTGCATGCACCAGCAGCTTGTGGGCTTTCTCCCTCTTGCCGTGTTTCTTCATCTCCTGAGCCAGCTGCAGCGCCGCTCGGGCCTCAAAAATCATCTCTAGATCACAATGGGAGACATAACTGATGTCATTAAGTACTCTCGGTGATCTTTTTGTTTCGTGGTGAGACTTTCTAATGCAAAATATCTGCCTTAAATTAACTTGGTGAAGGTTGGAAAAAAACACATCGACCATCCATTGATTTTACAACCACTTGCATTGTAGACATTGTAGTCTCTGAAGTGTTTAAAAAGAGACTTATAGCTTGATTGATGGAAGCAGGAAGTTTATGCAGCAGGTGAGTGGGTACCTTTGCTAGGCTTGGATCTCGGAAGAAGCAGGTCGAGGGCCGTGAGCGAAACAGTGAGGCCGGTGGTCTCTACAGCTGGGGGCTGCTCGGAGCTCCCCCACAGCCGGCAGCGAAACTGTGCGATGGCATTCAAGGAGCCACGGCATTGCTCCTCCACTCCGACCAGGGGCGTCAGCAGGGCCACCAGAGAGCCCAGGAAGACACACAGAAGCGGGCCCCATCCTCCGAGGAGACGGTCGCTAGTGTATAGCCACGCCGTCACAACTGCCATGGCAATTTCGGGCTAAATCCTCCATTCTCTACGTTCGCACCACTTTTTCTACTTATACCCCGGTGAGGGGCGGATGGTTGAGACTGGAAACCAACCGGGTATCAACAACACATCAACGAACCTGCGAGGCTTTCCAACATGTCCTACGCGAAATATCCAGTTAAAACAAGGGCAAACTTTGGTTCAGCAGTTGTTGTTAATACACTACAAGGCTACAAAACATACGCATCATCGGCGTTTGTCGCCTTGACCCGGAAACATACAGCGAAATCATTGGCCAGGCTCAAATAGAACAACGACGGTGATTGGGTAAAACCCAGCAATACAGCGAAAGTTCGTAGTACTCTCTGATTGGTTAGTCTCTACAAACATTCCCAGTATTTTGTCTGTCAGGCACCCGAAGTCCAATGTACAGAGCAAATAGACACGTTGACATTTTATTACATCACAACGTTCGTGACAATTTCATGGTTCACATTGTTAAACATAATTTTCTTCAATTAAATCCATGGATGGTTAATCTGCACTGCATTCGTTTTTGATCCTTAGCTATTTTTTATACTACAATCGCTGATAGTGTACCAAGTGCAACTTTAACAGAAAAAACAAAGATGGCAGCAGTGTATCGTTTTCCAAACCACACTTATGTGTGGCGCTGTTGCAGTAGTCCGTAGACCAGGGGTGTCCAAACTTTTTGCCAAGGGGGCCAGATTTTATGTGGTAAAATGTCGGGGGGCCGACCTTGGCTGACATTCTTTACATTGAACAACAATATTGTTCAACAAATTTTAGTAAGCCAGTTTGTTTCACATTTCCATTTTTATTTTAATTTCAACAATCTTAAAAATTTCTTTTGATTCATTTGAAACAGGCATATCACAAGCAACTGCTTATTCACTTGACTTTTTCTTAAACTGAAGTCTCCTGAGTGCAAATTGATTGATTTGAAACATAAAATGTATCACCATGACTTTTCAATAGTCACAAAACCTTTGACTCTAACAACAGGGAAATGAACAAGCAATACACATATCCACAACTGCAAGGATCATTTGAAATATGACATATCTGTCAATATAAACACGGAGTGATGTCTTGTTAACTCGTGAGTGATGCCCTCTAGTGTCTAAATGCTATTACTCATTTAGTGAATGCTATTACTCATTTAGCCACTAGAGGGAAGCAGTACTCTATGAAACATCACTCGCCAGTCTACGAGACCTCAGTCAATGCAACACGTGTTCCATTGCGCCCAACCTGCGGGCCAGACGGCACTGATTTTATGACGGGGGCCGAGGGCCGGATGAAATTCGACCGCGGGCCGGACTTTGGACATGTCTGCCGTAGACTGTGTTTTCCAACCAAACTGAGCCAAGGCATTGCATTCGAAAAACTCTTGGCGCACCAGCAAACAATAAAACAAAACTATATTGATGACCTTGTCTGTATTTACTCTCAAATTTACTCACTCGGAGTGTGAATGGCAACAGGTGTATGCTGCCTTCTGCCATCTAGTGGAAGCGCATTTAATTGTTTTGCTTGTCACTGTACGTCGCCGGCGTAGATAGGTGAAAGGTTACATTCAACTTGTCAACGGCAAATTTTAATCAGAGATAGCTTTGTGTGTCCCTTGACGTATTTTTGAAGCTGATTTTTAAAAACGTGAACTTCTTTCTCGCACATCACATCTTTCAGGTATTCTCTTTTTTTGTTTGTTTGTTTTTAAGTTTGACATATAAAAGCTTCTGCAGTACAAATCTTACGGTGCCCTGTAATTTATACCTGTGACGTCTAGAAAAAATTCACCAAATTTCTTAACTCGCTTAATTAATAAATATGATGATAATAATAATAATAATTATTCATTCATTTTCCGAACCGCATTTATCCTCACTAGGGTCGCGAGGGGTGCTGGAGCCTATCCAAGCTGTCTTCGGGCAGCAGGCGGGGGACACCCTGAACCGGTTGCCAGCCAATCGCTCGCACACTCTCACCTAGGGACAATTTTGAGTGTTCAATCAGCCTGCCATGCATGTTTTTGGAATGCACCCGGAGAAAACCCACACAGGCCCGGGGAGAACATGCAAACTCCACACAGGGAGGCCGGAGCCGGGATCAAACCCACAACCTCTGCACTGTGAGGTCGACGTGCTAACCACCGGACCTCTGGGCCACCCGATAATAATGATAATTATAATGATTATTAAAAGCTGATTTGATGGAGAAACCAATGTCAGATTGGTAATCAGCAAAATGATTTAAAGAAATTGTAAACATTTGTTGATCAGTGTTATTTGGCAGAGAAAAATAATTAGAATGATTCCATGAAGCGGCACACCTGATAATCTCCTCTGCAAAAAGTACAGATTCAATAGAGAACATGTGTAGAAAATTTGGTTTCTGAACAAACACACAGGTTCATAAAATTTCTCCTTTGGTATATTGCAGATTTAGAATCTCTTTCGATGTATCGAATTCTAGCACTATCATCATAAAAATGCTAACTAGGTATCAGAGCCTAGACAAAACCAGGTAATCTGGCAATAGTATCTGTAATGATGAAATAATGACTGCTGTGACTCCTTAGATAATGTACCGGTACTTCATATTACCTGAGGAAGCGCAGGGGATTTTGGGTCCGGGCTCCTCTCAGTTCCAGTCAAGTCACGTTTATTTATATAACCTTTAGTCACAAAAAGGCTCAAAGGGCTTCTCATGAAGTTGACAAATATTAACGATATCCCCTGATCTTAACCCCCAGGAGGGCAACGAAAAAAAAAGTGGGGAAAAATGAGAAACCTTGAGAAGGGGCTGCAGATGTGAGAATCTCCCTTCCACGGCTGCAATGGATGCCGAGTGGGCAACATTTGACACAGTATTGTACTATACAATGGGGGTGCCGAGAATCCTTACCACATTTTTGTGTATTAGATGAATGAAGAAAAAAAAGAGTATCCACGCAATAATATTAATCAATAATAATTTTGCACTGCGGGGCGGCCCGGTAGGCCAGTGGTTAGCACGTCGGCTTCACAGTGCAGAGGTACAGGGTTCGATTCCAGCTCCGGCCTCCCTGTGTGGAGTTTGCATGTTCTCCCCGGGCCTGCGCGGGTTTTCTCCGGGTGCTCCGGTTTCCTCCCACATTCCAAAAACATGCATGGCAGGCTGATTGAACACTCTAAATTGTCCCTAGGTGTGAATGTGAGCTTGGATGGTTGTTCGTCTCTGTGTGCCCTGCGATTGGCTGGCAACCGATTCAGGGTGTCCCCCGCCGACTGCCCGGAGACAGCTGGGATAGGCTCCAGCACCCCCCGCGACCCTAGTGAGGATCAAGCGGCTCGGAAGATGAATGAATGAATGAATTTTGCACTGCTGGATAATGTGAATCTCAATTGGGTAGTCTGGCCACAACATTAGGTATAGTTGCACAAGTCTCCAAGAGATTAATTAAATATTGTTAAATGGATCCAATTACTGTACAGTACTTTAACTAGATTGGGTCTACTTAATAGCACGAGTCCTTATGTTTTGACAAATGATACATTTCTCTAATATTGTGCGATTACTTAGTACCGTAATTAGTGCTGTACTATTGACACAAGCACTTGGTATTGATGATTGGATTAGCGGACAAGTTGTCACCAATTTATGGTATCATTGTGACAAAAGTGCTTATTGGTTGTTACGGTATTGATTGTCGTGGCCAGCGAGTGGCTATACAGCTTGCTGTGATCCAATTCCAAGATGGTCTCTTGCTAATTCTATTTCTAGCCATCCTTCATATCCTCTATGCACCTTTATGAGATTTTATGACTTTTATTAAGGGATTTGATACTTTAATATGTGCTGTATCTGAATAAAGATAAATAGGCTTACTTGCATTGGCCAGCAGCTGTAAACCGCCGGTGGTAATGTAGTGTAGATTGATTCCTGGCTCAATGCCAGAGCTGACATATCTTCAGCAGATGGCCATCGTGTGTTATCAGCTCTAAATAGCTGATACTATCACACACTCAGCTTGACGCTCTGCAGGAGCAAACTGTGGCCCCCAAAGTGTAGGACACATGAATGTTGATGCCATCATCTGTCTCTCAAAGCCGAGAGTCCCACTGCGTCTCGGTCACAGAGGTATCACCCTTGACAATAACCTGTTGGAATGTGTTTGGTCTTCATTATCTTCTCACTGGCGTCATTCGTATGCTGCAGCACTCTGCAAGTCAAAGGCAGACTGGAGAATTTAGAGTTGTTTATTGGGCTTACGATTTCCCATTTGAAAATTCATCAACACGTTCAGTGATAAGGAGTGAGGAGGGTGTTCTAATTGTTGCTTTGTTGTATACTAGTCCCATCCCAAATTTATATCAAAACAACAAGAGGAAAAAAACGTCTTTGGACGAGATCTATGTTCAGCGCTCACTGCGGAGAGCTCATTCAATCACACAAGATGACTCTCATCCTGCTAACGAATTTTTTGAAGAACTTCCATCCGGTAGAAGATACAGATCGATACTTGGTAAAACTAGTCGCCATCGCGAAAGTTTTTTCCCTAATGCAGTCCGTCTTCTGAACAAAGATTTAAGCACAGAGTGTTTTAAGCATTTTAAGCATTGACTAGTCCAGTAATGTAATGTTTGATCCTAGCAATTTATGCATGCGTCCGCACCTGTTGAATTCTGTTATGTGTATACATATATAGCTAATAAATGATGATGATGATGAAACAAACCAATTTAAATCCCATCTTAAAGTTGAATAACACTACTGGACTTGTTGAGGCAAGTAACTGATTACTTTTCTTCTTTTGCACCACACAGACAAACACAGGAAGTGAAAATGAAAAGTAAAAAGTTGATATCTTTTCAGACTTACGACAAGATGTTGTCGTGCATCCGCAGGATTTTTTATTCATCCAGAGATTTGGGCGTACTGACGTTGGACCCGAAAAAGGTCAAAATTTCTGTTCCAGTTTACAAAAAGTGTTTGATGGGGTTAAAGTCAGGGTTGTGTGCAATCACATGCATTTATAAACCTTGTTTTGCGCAATGGGACAAAGCTATGATGGAACAGCAAAGAGCCTGCCGTAATTCCTTCATTTTCCGAGGCGCTTATTTAGGTAAAATGCAAAATCAAGATCCTGAGGGGGGCAGTGAGATTTCTAGTCGAGCTTCTGATTGATCCAGGAATGATTAAGACGTGTCTCTGGATATTTTTTGCTTATATTGCATGGTGTATGTATTCAAATTCTATATGCATAGTCTTCAAACATGCGGGTTAGATGTTGCTTTCAGGCAGCACGCTAAACTATTGGTTAGCTCGTCTGCTTCACAATTCTGAGGTTTGAGACTTGGATCTTGGCCCAGTCTAAATTGTCTATCAGTGTGAATACAAGTCTGACGGTTTGTTTCTATGTACCCCTGTGATTGGTTGCCCACCAGTCCAGTGCAAAGAGTCAAGCGCGTACTCGCCATCTCTGCCAAAATCAGCCGGGATAAGGCTCCTGCTCACCTCCAACTCTACTGAGGACCAAGCAATATAGAAAATGGAATAGAAAGAATATTCAAAGAAAACTTTGATAAACAGTATGCTCCAAGACACATGTTAACCTTCAACACAACAAAACAGCCATTGCCGAGGTATGAAGTCGCCAGCCACGTCAAACTCACAGAAAAGGATCTAGGCCTGGCATCCAGGGAATCCGTGTAGGCATCTTGCTCCATTTTGATGAAGTGCCGCTCTCTTAGATCACACTAAGATTATGCAGAAAACGTGTTAACAAGGTACACCTGCTCCCGTACTGTCCAAAAATATCTGCTCGAACTAACTAAATTTAAAAGCTGGCTACAGATAAAACGTGAGCGAGTACATCCACCAAAATAGAAGCGGTCTCCTTTGCAAGAGCGTGAGATGATTGGGAGGCGCATATTTGCCTTTGCAAAGGTGCAAGCGCGAGCCGACTGCATCTTTGTGTGTCGGCTTTTGGTACAAGGCGTCCTCTCGGCGTGGCAGAGATGTACAAACGCCAATCTGCTGCGGCTCAGGAGGTGTTGCTTTTCTGCTGTTCCAGTGATCCCTTGGAAAGACTGACTTTCATCATTTTAAAAACTTACTGAAGGTTCGTCGCAACAGTTACCCAGTTACCCTGCCGATGTCCGCTTGCCAATTCTTATTTGATGTTTAAAAAAATAAATTGCACCCCCCCCCGGAAGGTTTTGTGATATCTACGATGTGGGTTCTCCTTACTTCAAAGTGTTCCTTTCATGTTCTCTTTCCTGCTGCTGTGCCTTTTCCAAAACAGCAGCGAGAAGAAAATTAATGAAGATAACGTTTCCTTGAACTGATGTTTAATATAATAAGCGGAGGCTAAAGACAGCAAATTTGCTCAACTCTCTGGGTTCTACTATTTGGCTTGGGTCCTGCTGCACTTCCTGATTGTGTCAAATCAGGCCTTTGCAGTCTTTGGCGTTTTGTGGAAAAACATGAGCAAATGTGAAAGAAGAGGCAAATGACAAAGAAGAAACATGGGCATGAAAAGAACAGCCCCCGGGTCATGTTTTTGACTCGTTTGACCCAGCTGGCATATGTTCGCAGCTGCGACAACAAATACAAAGTGCACGTGCCTTCATTTGAAATCATTGATGAGTGCTAATGAGGATTTCTTTTTGGCTGAGTTGAAATGTAACACTGAAGGATGATTGTTATCTGAATGATTGTCGTCCTGCGATGCTTTCCTGCCCCTCCACTTGTATATCCGACATCTGTGTTGATAAATGATGCCGATGCATGCACTGTGCACTTCTACTTCATCTTTCCTCGATTTTTTTTCCCTAATAGATGAACAGGCTTCAGGATGAACTTCACGCAAGCTGACATGTTAACTTGAAGCACGCCCCAGAGATGACCTGTCACCGACTATTAATACAGCACATCGTCTGGCTGCTACATTGCTGTGAGAGGAAGAAAATCCATCAGCTCACCTGAAAAAAAAAAAGCGACCTGTCAGGACAGGGAATAAATCCCTCTGGCTCAAATGCCTCGGCTCCTCTCCAACCATCTCGCTCTTCTCTTTCCTTGCAGCCTCTGTGGAGCATCCGTCTGCCTTGCTCTCTGTCAGAAGAGGGGTGTGTGGGGGGGCTTCTGGGTGACAGAGCAAGGTGTCAGAGATAGAGGATCTGGTTAGGCAGTCAGATAGAGAAGAGGCACGCAGGCTTTTTTTGCACCCTCGTGTGGACGCCTCCAATGAGGAGCTTGTAATGACAGTGAGTGAAGGACCTCTCCTCTGGGAGCAACAAATGTCCCCGACTGTCAGCAGCCCAAATATCTATCTTAAAGCGAGAAGCTGCTCCTAAATGTCAAGATCCACACTTGTTGGCAGACTGACAACAGCTGTTACGAGACGATTTGGGAGGTCAAGAAATCTTCCCCCCCCCCCCCCCCCCCCTCCTTCCGTGGAACATGCTCAGGCAAAGGTGTGATTTACCCCCTGCCTGTCCAGGGATGCTCCAGTTTACGTAAGAACACCTAGATTAGAAAACGTTTTATTGGTCCCACGCTTGCTTCACACTTATCTCTGACTTTTTTTGTTTGCCTCTTAACCAAAAGCTGTCTAGAAGAAGTAGAAGGATAGAGCAGGCAAGTTCATGTACACTTGTCTTGACTCAGAACCCATATTTAATGTAGTTCCTTCCTATCCATCTATCTATCTATCTATCTATCTATCTATCTATCTATCTATCTATCTATCTATCTATCTATGTTTTATGTTATGTGTTGTGTTTATTATTTTACCTTATGTTAACTGTTTTGTAAAGCGCTTTGTTACAGCTGCCGCTGTTGTGAAAGCGCTATATAAATCAGCATGTATTGTATTGTATTGTATTGTATTGTATTGTATCTATCTATCTACAGTATCTATCTATCCAAAATCAGATGGGATAGGTTCCAGCTCAACCGAAACACATAATGAGGGTGTCACGCAGCAAGGTGGTGGTGGACCCCAAAAAGCAGGCAGCAGGCAGGAGGGAGGAGCGGGGTATATTTGAAGAATTGTATTTAAAACAAAGAAAACTAAATCCAAAACACACAAAGTCCAAAGTATCAAACAAAAACCATGACTAAATCTAAAACATAAAAATGAACTAAACATGACAGAAAACATGAGCAAACAGCAGCACACATGACAGTAGCGAGAAGCAACAATGACCCGACACCGAGTGTTCGGGCAGGAGTCCTTTTATACAACCAATTACCAAATGACCAACAGGTGTGCAGCTGCCGGGGGAGCCCTACAGTGCCACCTGTTGGTCCCTAAACCGAATCATGACAGAGGGCAATAGTGCGATAGAAGAATGAATGGATGGATTCTACTGTGCTTAGCAAACAGCGACTGCATAAACACTCAAACCGAAATGGGGCAGGAAAAAAAAACAATACAAAACTTTATCTATATATGAGAAAAAGTTAGAAAAAGAGCAGACGAATATGTTACAATTTGCAGTTGGTGAAACACAAAGAAAATCATTCTCTGTCACACACACGCACACACAGGCTAGCACACACATGGACACAGGCCAGTACACACACGCACACACACGTGCGCACACACGTGCGCACACACACAGCCTCAGGAAGAGAGAGGAAATTCAATTTACACTTGTACAGATACACACAAATAATAGAATCCTATAGAACTGCAGTCAAGGAAAGAAGTCTCCAGTCCCAAAGCCAAAGTACTTAATGGCCGAGTCCCCCCTCTGGGCAGTGGCAATGGCTAAAGTAAAGGGATGTGGAGGCCTCAGGTGTGAACCAGGTGATTACTGGAACCGGTACTCCCCCCCGAAGGCTTTATTACACGCAGACACGACACGGTGCGATGGTAACGCTGTTTCTCTTGGCTCTTGAGAAAAGCCTGCATGAGACAAATGATACCTTTAAGGACTCAGCTGTTTATGGCTTATTTTAATTTCTTCCATCTGCTACCCCTCCTGCTATCTTCAACACAATGGTATTGGCGTTAGCATGTCTGTCACACAATTGAGAGGTGCTGCGTTTGGATCTTGGGCACTGTGTGGAGTGCATACTCTTGGGGTATTCTGGCTTACCCCTACTTGTTAAAAAACAAACCGTGTCTAGGGAACATGTCCCGAGTAGATCAGAAAGGCAAGCACTTTGAGAATAAGGAAAAATACAATTTTACGCAAGGAGTTCGATTCGACTTTGCTGGCTCCTCTCAAAGGCGTCTGCCTACTTCTCCTTTCGGCGAGGTCATATAGTTCATATACACGCATGAACAAATGCCACAGACATCTTGCTATCTCGTAACATACTGTCAGAGAGGAACATTCTCTTCTTTGTTATCCTCACTCCAAAACAAAAAAATTATATACATTTTTAACTCATTTTATAACTGCAATGGTGTCTATTTTCCACTTGGGTGACATGGTGGAAAAGTGATTAGCACTGGGGCCTCACAGTGTCGAGGGGCACGTTTTGATTCTGGCTCCAGACTTCCTGTGTGGAGTTAGCATATTCTCCTCGTGCCCGCGTGGGTTTTCTTTGGGTACGCCATTTTCCTCCCACATTCCAAAAACATGCATAGCAGGCTGATTGAACACTCTTCTAAGTTGTCCCTCGGTGTGAGTGTGAGCGCGGATTGTTGTTGGTCTATGTGCGCCCTGCAATTGGCTGGCAACCAGTTCAGGGCGTATCCCACCTGCTGCCCGAAGACAGCTGGGGTAGGCTACAACGCGCCCGCGACCCTCGTGAGGATAAAGCGGATCGGAAAATGGATGGATGGATTTTCCACTTATCCGGTGTGGCCCACCTCTTGCTCAATGTCATCCGGAATAGGCTCCCACTCACCCGAGACCCTAAATTGGATCATTAGAATTCAATGTCAATAATGTTTATTAAACAGTCATTCTTATTGTGCAGGTTACGGCGAGAGAGAGCAGTCGGGGAGAGAGAGCACCAGCAGGCGAGCTACCGAGCGACGGCAAGTCGGCGGGAGATAGCGCCAGCTAACGAGCTGCCGAGCGACGGCGAACAACGAGGGGGAGCACCGGCTTGCGAGCTACCAGGCGACGGCGAATCGGCAAGGGAGAGCACCAGCTAGCGAGCCACCGAACGGCGAGAGAGAGCATGAACCAACTCGCTCAATGGTGAAAGCCAAACGACCTACTGCTCGCCAAACGATCTGCTGCATGCTAAATCTGCTGCTAGGCAAACCACCCGCTGCTAGCTAAACCACCCACTGCTAGTTAAAACACCAGTCGACCTACACCACACTCTACCAGCATCCATCACTCCAACTACTTCACCTCTCTCTGGATTCACACCTGTCTCCATAGCTGAACTCACCAATATCATTTCAACAATGAATTCCTCCACCTGCACACCCAATGCCATCCCATCTTCCTTCGTCAAGCACTCCTTTCCCACCATCTCCCGCCTCGTCATGAACATTGTCAACTCTTCCCTCAACTTTGCCTATGTCCCCTCCTCACTCAAACTGGCTGCCGTAACCCCCATCATCAAAAAACCCGGACTCAACCCGGACATCATGAGCAACTTTCGACCCATCTCCAACCTCCCCTTTCTGTCCAAAGTCATAGAACGTGCCGTCACATCTCAAATTAAAACCTACCTAAACAACAACCAACTTTTTGAACAATTTCAATCTGGATTCCGCACACAACACAGTACTAAAACAGCCCTCCTTAAAACACCAATGACCTCCTCCTCGCCTCTGACTCCGGCCTACTCTCCATCCTCATCCTTCTTGACCTTACAGCTGCCTTTGACACCATCAACCATTCCATCCTACTCTCTCGCCTACAGTCCCTAAAAATCACCGGCAAAGTCCTTACCTGGCTACACTCATATCTCACAGACAGGAAACAATTCATACTCATAAACAACTGCTCTTCCTACACTGCCCCAAGGTGTCCCCCGGGGTTCTGTGCTTGGTCCACTTCTCTTCATTCTCTATCTTTTACCCCTCGGCCAAATCATACGTCATCATGGTCTCCAGTTCCACTGCTACGCTGATGATGTCCAATTGTACATATCTACCAAATCATTGAGCCCAAGCCCACCCCACCCTCTCTAACTGTCTTTAAGATGTCAAATCCTGGTTGCAAACAAACTTTCTCACTCTTAACTGTACTAAATCTCAACTGCTTATAATCGGTCCTCGGTCCCTCACCCAAACAACCACCAACTTTACCCTCATTATAGATAACTTCACCCTGTCTCCCTGCTCTCACTGTCGCAACTTCGGTGTCCTTTTTGATAATAACCTCTCTTTCGATCAGCACATCACCCAACTCACCAAAACTGCTTTCTTCCACCTCAAAAACATTTCTCATCTCCGCCCATCACTTTCTTTCAACGCTGCTCAAACCCTCATCCACGCCTTCATCACCTCCCACCTTGACTACTGCAATAGCATTCTTTACGGTACAACCTCCAAACTCCTCAATAAACTACAGTACATTCAGAATGCCACCGCCCGCCTACTCACCCACACCCGCACTCGTGATCACATCGCCCCCGTCCTTAAAAACCTCCACTGGCTTCCCGTTCCCCAGCGTATTCAATTTAAACTTCTCCTACCCACGTATAAAGCCCTTCACAATCAGGCCCCCTCCTATCTTTCCGACCTTCTTTACCAATACACTCCTTCCCGCAATCTCCGCTCCTCAAACACAAACCTCCTCGCAATCTCCGTGACCAAGCTCAAAACTTGGGGGGACCGAGCCTTCTCTGTCGCCGCCCTCACCCTCTGGAACGCTCTACCACAACACATCCGCAACTGTACTGACCTCCAATCCTTCAAATCATCCCTTAAAACTCACCGGTTTTGCAATGCTTTTAATACCTTTTAATCTCTTTTACCCATTTTTCTTTTTGTTCATCTAAATATGCTTTTGTAAATTATGTATGCTTGTTTTAAATGCACATTTTATCCTGTGTTTTAAGCTCTTGTAAAGTGTCTTTGAGTGTGATGAAAAGCGCTTTCAAATAAAATGTATTATTATTATTATTATTATTAATATTATTTTCTTTGTGTTCTTATTGGTACATGGGGCATTTATTCCTGGAGATGGATTGACAACTTTTACATCACAATTTGGTCATTTTCACATTTTTTTCCCACAAATCAATATTATTGGTCAGTCCACACACATGGGTGTTATTTTTACAAATGATCGACCTATCTAATGTGCCTAAAATGGCTTTCTCACTTTCACAATGCAATGGTCGTGGTTCAACAAACACACTGTTTTGGAGGTCTCCTGAAAGTGATGTTTGGAGGTACAATATCATCTTTTTTTCGAAGATGGTGATACATTAAGATTAAGATTAAGATATCCATTCTTCCTCCCACACTTGGGAAATTTACAGTCTACAGCAGCAAGATTGTGGGTAGAAAGAAAAAAAAATCTCTTGTTTTGGGACACATTGGGTTCTGCTCGGTGACCTGATATTGTGGTAAATGAATAAATGAAGTTATTCATTTATTCTCTTGTTCACAGACTTCACAAGACTTGTTTACCTTATTGTAAATGCATCTCTACAGAATCTTGAGTCACATGTAAAGTTCCTTGGGAGTGCGACATGACACGCTGTTCAACATCGCAAAGCATACATTAAATAGCAAGTATTCCAAAGTTTGGCTCCAAACACTTGCTCACGTGACTTGTTGTCAAGGAGCTTCATTGGTGCTGAGAGGCACACACCTTTGCTGTGTTGCTCAATGTACAGCGAGTCAGCAAAAGACAGCAATACAAAAACAAAGAGGATTATGGATAATTAATTTTACTGGAAGGTTGTGCTGGGATTGAGATTGCACTGAGTCCCTCTTTTTTTTTTCTCCTTGTGACTTCTCGCCTACGGCCTGGAGGAACTGCACATGATTAATTCACTTTATGCCGCTTTCTGTCCGCTGCCTCACTCTCATCATTGCAGGCCCCCCAAAGGGAGACTTTTCACCAATTCTGAATGTTTGAACAAAGAAGTGGATTTGTGTTTGTGTGAGTGTGTGCGCGTCTCAGGGAAATATTTAATTTGCAGTGCGACAAAAGAGAATCAGGAATTGTCGTGTTCAGGCCGTGCTGACTTTTTCCTTATGTGTTGAAACATTTACTTGTTTTTCAAATGGAGCATAAGTCAATTTAAGGCAATCCCACCTCAAGGGCCTGTTTCAAGTTCTCTGTCAGGTGCTGCCGGGCGGTTACATACCAGAGGCCCCAAGAAGGGCAAGCAGGTGAGCAAATAATGTGGAGAAAAGGGCGAGACAGAGATAATTAGGTCTCCACATAGGAGGCATACCATTAGCAGGATCCTCCCTCAGACACTTCTTGCTGTTTCACTTATTATCTCACTGCCTTCCATTGGAGTGGGCGTGCAAGCCGCCAGCTCTGTCAAATGAACCAATTCCAGCACACAGCGATGATTCAGCAACACCAGGCATCTCGTTATTTTCCTCACCTACCAAATGATGACTCTTTGGACCATTTGTTTGGTTTCTATGGGCGGACCGGTATCCAGTGGTTAGCACGTCGGCTTCACAGTGTAGAGGTACTGGGCTCGATTCCAGCTCCGGCCTCCCTGTGTGGAGTTTGCATGGGTTTTCTCCGGGTGCTCCAGTTTTCCCCCATATTCCAAAAACAAGCATGGCAGGCTGATTGGGCGCTCTAAATTGTCCCTCGGTGTGAGTGTGGGCGTGGATTGTTGTTTGTCTCTGTGTGCCCTGCAATTGGCTGCCAACTGATTCAGGGTGTCCCACGTCTACTGCCCGAAGATGGCTGGGATAGGCTGTAGCACACTCTGCGACCCTAGTGAGGATCAAGCGGTTCGGAAAATGGATGGATGTTTGGTTTCTTTGGTAACGTGCGGAAAATTTACCAAAAAAAATCAAAGTCGTACTCTTTGTGACAGGAGTTCAAAACACCAGCAAAACGCCGACCACAAAGTGGCTTGTGCTCCTGCTTCTCTGTCTTTTCCGTCATTCCCATTTTTACACCACACACAGCATCCATGCATGACTTAATTAGACAGCTTCCACACCCCGCGCCCCATCCTGATTCCCGTCAACAACGTAAGCCCAAACCGAGTTCGATTGTAATCATAGTGTCACAGTTGACAAGTTTCAATGTACGGCACAGACACGCTTACATGGCTGCCACTTGCTGATTTGCGCTTCGGAAGCATCAAATGCCAGCAACATCTGATCAAATATTGTGAGCCCATATGGTAATTATCCAAAGATCCCATCTGGAGGCTGCACTTCAACCTATAAAACAAAAACAAATAGCCTGTGGCAGCTTTCGTTCCCTTCGGGGTTGCATTTGTAAGTTCTGCTGTGCCGTGCCATGACAAATAGTAGGTGCCAGAGCTTCATTAATGTTTCCCTCTCACAGAACCGCACGCATTCACAGGCACAGACCAGACCAAACACTTCTCATCGCAACGTACAGTAGTTGTCGTGTAATCAAATTAAAAACCAAAAATCTTTCACGTGAAGAGCTAATTATAGCTCGCTCAATGAAAGCATTTAAAAAAGGAAACCTTTTCTTCGGTTTACCATTGGCCGAGGCACAGTTCAATACATACATCTTCAAATAAGCGTATGAATCAGGCTTTGAGAACAAATTTGGATTTGAAGTGTTTTTCAGATCATTCGGTATTCGGTCATGAACGTGAACTCGAATAGCAAATGCAGATTTTGGGTGCGAGTCTGCGCACTCGTTGTTACTGTCGGTATCATGGTGATTGGGCAAATAATAGATGTTCATCCTCTAGGTTATTATCCTTATTACTAAAACTATATAAAAAAGTCAAGAATAACGTTTTATTCAATTATTACCGGTAACTGTAATGAGGGATTTAGTAACAAGAAAAAGCTTACAATATGTCACTGATTAATTACATATGATAATTTGAAGTTCAGGTACAGAT
Organism: Hippocampus zosterae; assembly: GCF_025434085.1. Classification (NCBI taxonomy): domain Eukaryota; kingdom Metazoa; phylum Chordata; class Actinopteri; order Syngnathiformes; family Syngnathidae; genus Hippocampus; species Hippocampus zosterae. The sequence goes on from NC_067456.1 coordinate 12,931,441, forward strand.
TTTAGCAAGTATCATGGAAGTTGTCATCTTTGATTTGCTTTCGCGGGCCACTTAAAATGATGTGGTGGGCCACATCTGGCCCCCGGGCCTTGAGTTTGACACCAGTGTTCTAAGTGTACATGCAGTGATAATGAAATCAAACGTCATCTTCTGCCTGCTGGATGAGTGAAAAATACATTACGTTGTGTCAAAAGATAACATCTCTCTGAAGATTTTTCCATAGCAATTGGTGTATTTGTATTGCTCAATTCAAAGCAACATTTCCAAAATACAATGCAAGCCAAATTTCAAAGGAATTTTTAATACGAATGGGAACACGACCGCATGTTTGTTATTCTGCTGATCTTTTTCCTTTTCAGCCTTCTTTCTTTTATTTTATTTTTTAAATTTTTATTTATCAGTGGGGAATTCCAGAAGTATAGTGGGCCCAGTGCGTCCCGAATGTCACTTTTGAATTGGCTTCTTCTTGAAAAAGGTCACCAGGGGCAGCTCAGTGAAAGTAACGGGCTGCCTTGAAAGCTCTAAATTTTACTTCAATGTCTTTTCCCTTCAGCTCGTAATTTGTCAAGTGATATGGTTCGTGTCCTGCTGACTGCCATCGCTGCTCTCAAGCTCATAAAACCCCAATTTCTCACTGTACAGCCCTCATCCAGTAACCCTGATATCTCTCCAATTTCTTGGTTGACACGGTTGCCGTAGTTCGAAGACAAATCCAAATTGAAAAAACAGCGGTGTAGTCCTGAGCGGCATTAAACAACCGATCCATGTTTAGACACCACCTCTGCCATTCTGTCTTTGGAGGAATCAGAGTCTGTGGATGAGAAAAGTTTCAAATGAAGTCATGCTTGTCCAAATATTAAAGCTGGCAGGCAGCCAACGTTAATCCTGTTAGATTGTGTGGCTTTTTTGGCCACTGTTGCCCAATATGTCGTGCAAAAAGTACAAATAAAAAAAAGACTGTAGCTTGTTGCCTTTTATCTAAATTCTATCATGATTATTTGTGGATAGCCATGGTTCTTCATTTCAATATTGGCTCCGTCCCTTTTTACATAGTGTTTGTTCTTCCCATGCTTGTGTGGGTTTTGTCTAGGTACTCCAGTTTTCTCCCACAATGACAAAATGTGCATGTTACCTTGGTACCTTGGTGTTCTTCTGAACGACAAACTGGACTGGTCTACAAACACGGACACCCTGATTAGGAAAGGACAGAGCCGACTCTTCCTACTCAGGAAACTGAGGTCTTTTGGGGTTCAGGGGTCGCTCCTTAAGACGTTCTATAACTCGGTGGTGGCCTCGGCCATCCATTATGGCATTGTCTGCTGGTCAGGCAGCATCTCGGCCCGGGACAGAAAGAGACTGGAGCGACTGGTCAGGAAGGCCAGTTCTGTCCTGGGTTGCTCCCTTGACACTCTGGAGGAGGTGGGCAACAGAAGGATGCTAACTAAGCAAAAAACCATGATGGACAGTCCCTCCCACCCCCTCCAGCCCACCCTGACAGCACTTGGTAGCTCCTTCAGCCAGAGACTGTTACACCCGCGCTGCAAGAAGGAGAGATACCGACGCTCGTTCCTACCGACTGCTGTCAGGCTGATGAATAAAAAATAACAATCATAATAATAATAACAATTAAATGATGTGAAGGAAAATTGTAAATAGTACTGCGATTTATCCATTTTGTGTTCATATTGCATTTAATTGAAAGATGTTTGTTGTTTTTTTCTCTTTCTTCTTTCTACATACATTCTTGCTGCTGGAGGCTGTAAATTTCCCCAGTGTGGGACGAATAAAGGATATCTTATCTTACCTTAGATTGATGTCTACATTATGTGGTCTGCGTTTGATTTGCACCCCCCCCCCCCCTCCCTTTCGTAACCCTGAACCGGAGCGTATGGGTATTATTTCTCCATTTCCAGTAAAAGAAATCTCATTTGATAAGTATTGAGTATGGCTTTGCATGTTCTCCCCGTGTCTGCATGGGGTTTCTCCGGGTACTCCGGTTTCCTCCCACGTTCCAAAAGCATGCATGACAGGCTGATTTAACACTGTGAGTGCGGATGGTTGTCTGTGTGCCCTGCGATTGGCTGGCAACCTGTTCGGGGTGTCCCCCACCTACTGCCCAAAGACGGCTGGGTAAGCTCCGGCACCCCCCCGCGACCCTTGTGAGGATAAGCGGATCGGAAAATGGATGGATGGAAATTCTTCTCCTCGTCATATTGATTGCAGCAAATGATCTTGGAGACCCAGTTGACAGCCGGCTACGATTGAAACAAGGCAAAAATGCTCAAATGATGCCCTATCAGTATCTGTGTACCCTGATTAGCATCAGAAAAAGTTGTACTATTTGTTGCAGGTCGGAATTTGGAAAACAGAGTCACTGAAGGGGGCTCAATATTACTGAATCTAAATTAGTTACCTCGTCGCTGAGGATCAAGAAATGATTCTTTAATTTGATCTTGTCTTTCAAAGGGCCGCTCAAATTGCTGTTCCAAATATCAGATATGAATGAAAACAACACCTTTCTGAATCTTGAGAGCGGTCGCCGTTTCTGTTCCAGACGCACCGGAGAAATCATTTCCAACCCCGGTGCATTAAATATCAAGAAGATCATCTCCTCAATTTTATTACAGCCACGGAAGCAACAGTTTGAAGCCAATGATTATTGGCCGGCTAATATTTCCACCGCAAATTAGCAGGATTTCACTCACGTCACACTCAGAGGAAATCAATATTTGTGCAGTCAGGGGGGATCAAGCATTGACTTTTCTACTTGCTTGTTGATGAAAGATTCTAATTAGACATTCAGACATGAGCGCAACCACGTGAGCATGCAAATACGTTTCTTTCAGAAGGCGGATAAATGCTCGCTCGGCTGTCAATCAACGACGGGACTTTTCAAAACAATACCCTGCGGTTAGTTAGTGAGATTGAGGTCAAACCACATTCTAATGGCTGCCGTGTTCTGCGGTTCAACACATCAAACGCATGTCATCCGTTCCCGAGCCTGTGATTTTAAAACCTCGCTCCATTTTAATCAGTATCGCAGAGGTGGGGTTTAGGTAAGCAGATTATCGCTTTGACTGGCACATCCCTGCAACTCTGTAATCTATCAAATGGGTCCCGAGCAGATGACGTCATGTAAATGCCGCGATGGCGCTCATGTTGCTCGAAATTCAATTTCAACGGCACACCGGCTCGGCAAGAGCGGAACCCAAGACGGCAAAGGACCTCAGCGTCGTCCTGATTGCAGCCGCTACTGTCCGTGCCACGAGCCGCCAGTTGATGGCAGCTTTAAAAGCCTGAAAAACACACTCGCTGATTGGCCTGTAGATGTTTCTTTTTTTCCTCTGGGGAAGTTTCCGAAATGAGGACACGTTTTGAAATCAGTTATGCAGTTATTCTGTGCTCTGACTGGAAGCTTGAGGAGATGTTGTTTGAAGTGTGAAGTCAGCACATGGATGAGTTGTGCTATTTGCGAGCGGTGAACACCCAATAGAGCTGAGTAACTGGATTAGTAATATTATGACTGTCAAGCATGACCACGGAGTTGCCACAGAACCAGCATTCAGATCCAGTTACCACATTTAAAAAAAAAACTACCAGTAAACAAAACAATACTTTCAATTCCTGAAAATGTCTCAAGCTGACACTCAGCGTTTGACTCCTGAAAGGGAACTGCGGAGCTGTTCTTCGAGGACAAAGCATCCAGTTTTAGTGCTACATCACTCTCAGATGCCCGTATAATCGACATGGACAGTTTAACTGCGTCACAGCCTGTAAATGAGCACAACGTGTGAAGGATTGGAGGGTCACTTGCACGGGAGCAAGTTGGATGAGCACTTTTCAGGGTGGCCGACCACCGAGAGAAAACATTGTCAATTTGCTTCCCCATCAAATGTTCCATTTTAAGAGTCAGTGAACAAGAGAATCATTGTTCAGTGGAAGAGACCTTTTATTGGCTTCATGCCTCGAAAGGAAAATAGACAGCAGTCTAAGTGGAATTAACAAGCCGTATAAAATGCAACCGAGCTTCGGTTCCGATTTAATGCACTTGTTATAGTCCACAAAATGTTTTTCGTGTTTAACTTGATTTGCTGAATCGTAAAATGTTTTGGGATCATTTACCGTACATGTTTGTCGTATTTTCAAACTTGAGAAAATTGGGAAACAATCGCCTCTGGTGAACAGTGGAAGCCCAAAGCGGGTTTTGGTCAAAGAAAAACTGACTGATGAAAGGTTTGCTGCTGCAAACTAATAACAGATTCAGCTTGTTGCATTTTGATTCTGATGAAATTAATCTCGCTGCGCAGATTGTTTTCTGAGCCGCGGGAAAATGAATTAAACTTCAAACAACTTCATGCGTGATCCAGTCAATCCCACTTTACTCAGCAGAACCAACAGAAGTAGAATAACATTGGAGGAACATTTGATATGTCATGATTCCTTACAAATCCAACGGTTGGACTTCAAACCACAGCTCGGTGCAAATCCGCTGCCGGTGGGGCACTTAAGCGGGATGGCGAAATTGTCCGTCGAGGGAAAACGCGGGATGTTTCTGAAGCATTCATCCGGCTCGAGGGGCGCTGGACTTCAGGCTCTTCATGAATGTCAAGACGGGATTGATCAAGGATCAATGTGATTCTCCATTCCGTTGCTCAAGACAGCGAAGTAACCAAACACGGCTTCGCGCGAGACCGGATGGACGCACACCCTCGATACACAAATGTCTGCCCTCGCCGTTAAAGCTTGAGTGTTTTCAAGAAAAATAGGAAGCAAAGCATTATTCTTTCCCGCAACGGGGAGCATCGTCTCAAACATAACAAAGGAATCGACATTTCCTCTGAGGGACTGCACAGCTTTTCCCAGAGAGAGGCCTGGTTATGTTGGTTATTTATAACCTCAATCTTCATTAGCAAATCTAATCTGCAGGGCACCGGCAGGTCTCTGCAGTGAAAGTGATTTAGTTGAAATTTATCTAAGTGGGTCAAGTAGGCACGTCGAATACAAGTAAATATTTCCCAATTTACCACAGAGCTGCATGGACCGCGGCCCGCCATTTAAATGCATGATGGGGACTGAAATTGCCTCTCCATCATAGCAAGGCAAACCCACGTGAGCGCAACGTATTTCTTGTTGATGCCAAGTGAACTGCAAGAGTTTGGCATCTTCACATTATGGAACGAAAACATGAAGAAAGTATTGATTAAGTCACCCCAAAACGAAACGGAGGCGATGCGGTGCTGACTTAGTTTCAGCTACCTGGTATGCTACGATAGACAAGACTCTGAAGAAAAGCCGTCACAATGAAGTTAGTAGTGGATCCGCGCCTCCATCCAGATTCGCACCGATATTTCATCGTTTTCTCCTTGGACAATATCGCGCTTCTCAGATGATATAATAATTCCATGGCGGAGGTAATAGTATTCTGGCTGCTTCAGCCATCAAGCTGGAGGATCGTCAGAAGTGTTCATATCCCTCGCCTGGCTGCGTTTACCATATTGTCGTCGGGCCCACTCACAAAGGCTGAAAAGTGTCTTTTTATCGGTGTAAGGTCACACTTCAAAAGAAGAGTACAAATATGAGGTACAATTCCAAGTGCACAGCCCTGTAACAGATATTTTGTTATTATGACACCCCCCCAGAGACATGTGGTTTTATATTTACATGATTTTGTTATTGCGCATTGATCTGCAGGCCAGGCACTCACACATCCTCGCCGCAGCCAAACCACTCAACTTGACTCTCCAAGCACATGAACTCCTTGACTGCATATTGCATGCTAAAAAAATGTCTGGCATGAAGGAGTAATGTTTGTTTACGACACTGACATCCGGCAACAATTCTTTTTGCTTTTTTGATTATGTTTGATTTACTGCCTCCTTTTTTTCCCCCTTCATTTAAAAACATTGATTGTGTTGTCCCTGCAATGTGTCTATTTAAAAATGGCCCCGGTGAACCTCATCCATCGCAGAATTCTGAACGGCGCTTTTTCAATGTGATTTCATCTAGACGTGGAAACATTTCGATGTCCACTCAGCAAGAAGTCACCAAATCGTGTGACATCACCAACAAAGACAGTTCAACTTCAACACGTTTAACACCTTTGGGATAAGCCCCAACAGTGATTGTGGGTCTCTACCTCGCAAATTTTCCTGGTGGAAAAAAAATTCCCAAAGTCACAAGTGAAGATTCCATGTTGTCCCTATATTTCTGTTTAATCACTCAACCGTTTGACTCGTTTTGAACGCTAGCACCCAAGCACACTTTTGTAGAAGTTGTAACTATGCAGGATGGTGGGGCATGCATGGGAAAGGATAGACTCATTTCTGCGGTAGCCGAAGAAAGACATCGAGCATGAATTGTATGGAGTGTGAAAATACCTTTTCTATGCAAAAGAAAGTTTTCATAAAATGTTTATCACATTTGGACTGAGGATAAATTATGAATATGCAAGCGCACACACACACACACACCAATAAAAGTACACTTTTGTGGAGCGTAGAAATGTCAGCAATAAGATAAATAGATTCTATTAGAATAGCCTTTTTCTCTCATTTATCTACATTAGATCTTGTATTCTCAGCCTGGTAATCTAAATTATTGAGCAGATGAGAGCTTTGGGGTTTATGCTCTTGACTAAATGTATGTGGAAATGTTGTTTCCCCATTCATCATGTTATCTTCACTTGAAAATCTGTTGATGTTAATCCATCTCTTTTATTCATCACGAGGAGGGCTGGAAAAAGGGGAGGGATAAGGAACCAACCGTCAGTACACGTTGCAGTCGTCTTCACTCATCATAACCTTTTAGAATTGGCAGAACTTTGTCATCTGTGCTTCTTCTTCAAGCGGATGTGCTCACTGCGAAAATTCTCGTGTTCGGGAGAAGCCACAAAGAGTGTGGATGGCTGAATCCGTCTGAACAATTACGACTCGGTACAACCACAGAACCTCTGTGATTCAAGCAGAAATAAAATAATCACTATCCCAGCAGAGAAACAAGCTCCAAAAGAGCATGTTGCAAGGGCAACTACACTCACTGTAACAGTGGCAAGAAGTGATTCTGTCAATTTCTTTTATGAAAAAGGAAAGCATTCAAATGCCGTAAGGATTTGTCAACATCAATTCCATTAGGTGCGTCATCAGTTTCCTAGGAGACCACGATTATAATTTTGTCAGTTCAGTGCATTGTCACACTTTGCGACACTGCTCTCGCCACCAAATCATCTCATTATGATCAAATCGAAGGTCACTTTTGCCCCGCGGGGTGTCTGTGAACAGGATTGGTTCACGACGGAAACGTGGTGAACCAGTGTAGTGGCAGGAAGAAAGAGTGGCAGGTGAAGAAATGAAGAGAGAGGATTTACTTAGTTGAGGTTCGAGCATAAGTGGGAGCTGGAGCTTGGAAAAAAAAAGACTTAACAGTCCAGTGTCAATGTTACTAACATGACGTTGTGTTGATTACGCGCAAGACACTCAGCGGACAGATGATTAGGTACACCTAATACAAGTGAGTGTAAAGAGGGTGCAATTGGATAATTATTTTTCTAAAATGATTGATTGTATACACAATTGCAAGAAAGTATTCATTATGTGAAACATCTGAAATGATCTGGATATGTGCATCAAAAATGCATTGTAAAATACGATCCGATCGGCATCAAAATTCGCAGCAATAACCAAACGCGGTTTCCTTACACTAGTACCGCACAAAAAAATGTTTACATGTTTTTAATGAACACGATATGTCCAGGTCACAGCGCAGGTTGGAAAATGTATGTGAGTCTTGGATTTAATATTTAATGGTATTTGTGTACATTTCTTCTGTTGAAGTTATATTTAAGTTCATTCATTGACCTCTTAGCATCTTCCATCTTCAAGGAGCAAACAGATGGTCTTAAGGTGCAAAATGGCTTGCAAAACTTGGGGCTTCCTTTTTTGTGGTTGATGATGAAATGCATTCAGACCCTGAGGTAGCAAAGCATTCACCCGCCCATGATGCCACCTTTTCTATACTTGCCGTTGGCATTGGGTTTTTATCGACAATCTGTTTTACTAAGGGCTGATGAACATAAAGATACTTTTTGTGACTCCTTAACAATTCCCAATTGTTGGTAAATCTGAGAGGCCTTTTGTGCGGTTCACATCGGGCAATGTTTCTTGAGAATGTTGAAAATATGGTGTGTGTTTATAGTGCTGAGCAACCAACACCTCCAAACAGGTCCCATCGAATGGACTCGAGTTTGGCTGACTCCGGACTTCACTTAGATCTTGGATAAATCATTAGCCTAGGCCGGGGTTCAAATATTTTTTTCTCCCCTGCGCTGTTAAAGTTTCCATGGTGTGCCCAATAAAACTATGAAATCCTCCTAGTATTTAAAGCAGACTGTTTTTTTTAGTGTTGTGACTTAGATGAAGACCAGATCACATTTTATGACCACTTGATGCAGAAATCCAGATAATTTCAAAGCATTCAGATTTTTTTCCTTGCAACTGTATCAGCTGTATACATATGTAAAAACACATTCTGTTATGATTGTAAGTGGGATGCAGTTTGAGTTAAAATGCATATGAAGACAATATACTGTGTATTTATATTACCGGTATTCATGTAGCTTCAAAAACAATAACATCAGTGTTGCAACATTGACATTTGTACAATTACAGAGCAGTACAGGAACATTGGAATGCTTTTGAAGCCAACGTTTATAAATGTAAAAGAAAGAAAGACAAGTCAAAATGATCGTGGATCGAAAAATAGTGGTATAATAAGAGTATTTTTTTTTAAAGCTCTCTTACTGCAATTAGTGCTATATTGTGAATTCTAAAAGCGAATTATTCCGAGAAAATATAAAGGTAGAGTCGAGTAAAACGTTTGGAGAAACAGCTGCAATTCTCCCTTAGAATAACAACCCCTGAATCATTGAGAGGGTGGCTCGTAATAAAGAGAATAGTTTCTCAGTTATTGCCATGACAACCTTGTGCACCATCTTTAGTGGTCTATGCTAGCAGAAACCGACCTTGTAGAGTGGCATGTAGAAGAAAGAAAAAGGAGTGTGTTGTATTAATTAAGCGACCCGGTAGTCCAGTGGTTAGCACGTCGGCTTCACAGTGCAGAGGTACCGGGTTCGATTCCAGCACTGGCCTCCCTGTGTATAGTTTGCATGTTCTCCCCGGGCCTGCGTGGGTTTTCTCCGGGTGCTCCGGTTTCCTCCCACATTCCAAAAACATGCATGGCAGGCTGATTGGGCGCTCTAAATTGTCCCTCGTGTGAGTGTGGGCGTGGATGGTTGTTCGTCTCTGTGTGCCCTGCGATTGGTTGGCAACTGATTCAGGGTGTCCCCCGCCTACTGCCCGGAGGCGGCTGGGATCGGCTCCAGCACCCCCCGTGACTCTAGTGAGGATCAAGCGGTTTGGAAAATGGATGGATGGATGGGTTATATTAATTATGTTCCGCCACTTAACATTATAGTTTATTTGCAAGTCCCCGCTGCCTTCAGGACCAAAGACGTCAATAAGAGTAGAAGACACTTTAGACGCAATTTCCCTATTAACGATGAAGGCATGTTATATATGACAAAAAATATATTGTCAGAAACGTTTTGTCTGATTTCCAGACTTAACACCTGCTTGGATAAAATAATTGGTCTGTCCTCCGTTGAAGAATTTAAACTCACAGTGCTCACTGAAATAACTTGACACTGACAAATGTTCGAAGACAAGACAGTTGTTGCCCTAAAGTGATGGTCCTCTCAATTGAATATCTTGTGACGACTTTTTGAGGATATCGCTGCAATCAAACGATTGTTATAACTGCCGTAGACTTGATGACAGGTATTTTGGCCTATTCCTTGAAGGATTGAAGGGTGCCATCTCCAGATTTCATATTTCATCTGCTTCCCTTTCGGCAGCGGAGCACGTGGAGCTGGACAGCATTAAGTCAACACATTCTGTCTTTCTGTCAACAACTAATAAACTCATCCAGTGGAGGCTGGTGGAGTTTTCTCCGGAGTGTGATGCCATTAAAACGTTTTGTCATTTTCAGAGCAATAGTGATGCCTTCATTTGTCTGTCCTGAGTCAGCATGATGGAAACCTAGCAACCGCTAGGAACAAACGTACCTTAAAATTGCAAATTGCGACATCACGAAAGACTTCTGAATAAATTTGTCATAAAAATATTGTGCCTCGGCCCTATCCATTGGATTGAAGAAGAACTGCTGCGCATGTCAAACTTTTAACAACAGTCAATAGATAAAAATGAGTGTGCCCCGCACCGGAAATGTGTCATTGATCAGACAGCACACACAATCAACTCCTTACTATTTCTCCTGCTCATTTGGAAAGAAATTCTAATCGACAGTACATACGGTATATTTTAAGATCTTTTATTTTTTAACTAATGAACTTCTACTCTTCAAAAAAAGTAATGTGACCAGTGTGTGTGCATTGGGGGGCGGGGGGGGGGGGGGGTGCCCTAGCACCTTCTTTCATTGATCAGCTGCTCCTGCAATGGCAACACCTTTTTTCCTCATTTGTATTGTATTTTTGTCTTCATCTCACTGTAGGTGACTTCAAAAGATGTATCCATTGAACATACTAATGATCATGTGCCATATAAAAGCGGTGGCGGGGGGGGGGGGGGGTCGCACAGTATGGTTTGTGGCGCATTGCCCAGCAATGCCCCAATGACACCGACTGGCTGGCTGGTGACCAATCCAGGATGTCAAGTCAGCCGGGCGATAGGTTCCAGCACGCGCGCCATCGGGATAAAAATAGAAATCGGATGGATGGATTACTAACACAAGAGGACAAGAGTTTTGTCCACGTGCGTTAATGTGGTTAAAAGCTCCGTTTGCTTTCAAGCCGCTCGATGCTTGACGGCTTTGTGAGCACTGCGCTCCCATGTGCAGTCTTCTTCTGTCAGCTTTGAACAAACACATGTGGCTGACAAGAGGCCTCTGGCACACAACACAGAAGCATCCAATTCCCTAAACATCAGAGCCATCTCCCAAAACTCTGACAACCGCACGGGTGAATATTTTATACATTTCATGTTCACAAGACAGAAAAAGGACATGATTGCTTCACCCTTTTTTTTTCCTTTGGTAACAATAGTTCAGTTTATGGCATTTCTTCAATCTCGGAAAGGGGGCGTATTATGACGAACTGTTTGTGCTATATATAAATGTCTGGGCCACTCCTTTAATAGACTTCTACATTTCAGTGCATAGTTGAAAAACTCAAATAGCAGTACTGAAAGTGTTGAGGCGCTGCCGATGACAGTGTTGAGAAACCTTCCGGTCAGCTGACTGCTCAGCACTTTATGACATGAAGGAACCAGCGCAGCTCTGCCGACATTCGTCTCTGGGCAGCATCAAGTCAACAGTAGCGGCAGGTTTGTACCGACTAACATACGTACTCAGCTGTCAGATTGGATTTCCTCATGTGTTCTCCCCCCCCCCCCTTTTCCCCCCCGCAGTAATCTTCTCTCTTCTGTGGAGAGAAAATGGAAGATTTTACTTATGAAGATTTCGGCAACTACACATACTATGAGGACGACCTCACACCACACGAGGAGTCCGTGTTTCAGCACAAATCCACCTGCACGGGAGATGCCCTTTGCGTTTCTCTGCTGGTGATCACCACAACCATTTTTCTGCTGGGCTCCTGCGGCAATGCCTTGGTCATCTGGATCTCTGGCTTCAAAATGAAGAAGACGGTCAACACTACGTGGTACCTGAGCCTGGCCATCTCGGACTTTGTCTTCTGCATCTTTCTTCCGTTCCTCATCGCCAACATGGCCATGGGGAGGTGGATCTTCGGACTCTTCTTGTGCAAGTTCACCTCGTCCGTCTTGTTCCTCAACATGTTCAGCAGCATCTTCCTCCTGGTCGTCATTAGCGTCGACCGCTGCGTGTCCGTCATCTTTCCCGTCTGGGCCCAGAACCACCGCACGGTACGAAAGGCATCGGTCATTGTTATCCTGGCCTGGGTTCTTGCCATCGGACTCAGTCTTCCCTCTGCGGTTTTTCGTGACATTAAGCATCAAATGGGCAGGAGCATTTGCTACAACAACTACACGTTCCACCAACACAGTCACGAAATCATCGGAGTCAGCCGCTTTGTGGGAGGCTTTGCGGTGCCTTTCATGGTCATCAGCGTCTGCTACTCTGTCATCATCCTGAAACTTCGGACCAACAGGATGACTAAATCGTCCAAACCTTTTAAAGTCATGACGGCGCTCATCGCTACCTTCTTCATCTGCTGGCTGCCCTACCACGTGTTCATTCTGCTTGAAGTCAATCAGCAACACCACAACCATTACATCTTAACTGTCGGGACGCAGGTCGGAACCTGCCTGGCGGCGGCCAACAGTTTCCTCAACCCGGTGCTCTATGTCTTTATGGGTAACGACTTCCAGCAAAGGTGTAAGACCTCCTTGCTGTCAAAGATGGAGAATGCCATGGGGGATGATGGTCGCACCACCAGCCGGTATCTGTCCAGGTCCAGCTCTATGGACGGCAGGGTGTCCACACACATTTAAAAGTCCTCCAACTCACACAAAGCCGTGATGACAGTTGTCTCGCACAGCAACACTCTATCGGGAAAACACTGCAAGCAGTTTGAAGCCTCAGTTGTGCGTTCGTGTGCACTACAACATGCAATCAGCAATCCTGACGTTAACTTGACGCGCGATTTCATTGAGGGATGACCTCAGCAAAGGCCCCCCCCCCCCCACACACACACACTTCAGGCGTGTGACGAATAAATCATGAAAATGCAAATTACTTGCATTTTTCACATCCAAACAATTCACAGTGGCAGCGATGGCATTCATGAGTGTCTGAGCGCATACTCTGCATCGTTGAGCAAGCCAATAAAAAAAACCCATAATAATAAAATCATTCCTAAAAAAATAATAATAATAAAAGAAAGAAAATATGTTCTGTTCATGTTGTGTGCAAGGCAGTGTCAAAAACAACAGCAGGGAATAATGTGTTGATGTGCGTGTCGTGTTAATCACTTAAAAAAAAAAGAGGTCGGGATAAAAAGTGCAGGACTGAGAAGAACAAGATGTAAATAGACTGGAAATGACTAAGATAGTTTCTGATTGAAAACATTGAACCAATACTACATCTAAAACGTTTCTCCTTTCTTGTGAAAAAGACCAAATTGGGGGTCATTTTAAAAGAAAGCACAGAAGCCTTTCTGCTTTTCTTATATGGCGGACTAGTTATGTTGAATCAGTTTATACATGTGAATGTTTGCTGATTGATATTTTTCATTTGTGAACCACAGGGTGCAAAGTTTACCACCGAAGCAAAAAGATAAACTCAAGGTTTGTGCAATTTGTGTTCATCTCCGGCTAATGGGAAAGTCTTTGGAGAAGGGAAGAGATGCAATAATTGTTTTGTCATTTCTGTGCTGATAAATAATAATAATAATAATAATTCTACTGATCCTTCACCTGCCCCAAAATAGATCTGTAATTGTGTTTGTGTGGCGGTGTTTATTTACCATAGTGCACATCCTTGTGATGAATGACTGACTAGATGGCTTTTTTGAGACCTGGTGCAGTTAGCTCTCACATGAAGGCCTTGCCTAATGACAAAAGGAAATGAACATCTTCATTCAGTCCACTGCCCCGCACGCTATAATTGATTTTGGACAAGGAGATTATTAGATGATGAATAGATATCTTGCAAGCATAACGTTCATCAATCATGCTACAATTCATATACAATACGTCCGGCTGTTCTCGCCACTCAGCAACCAGCTTGTTGAATGGACCAGTGCGTTTTGTCATTTTAATGAATAAGAGTTGTACAATGCTGTTCTTGCATGCCAGTGTGTGTGTGTGTGTGTGTTTTCTTTTACATTCACTTTTCATTTTTGTAAATAAAGAGTTAAATAAGGCTTTTACCTCATTGGCGCACTGCTTTCTCTCTTTTTTTCTTTAAGTAATATTTACAAAGTATCATGCCATCAATAGAATTGAGCAAGATAATAAATAATCATTAGTTACGCGTGGTGTCAAATTAAAAAACACAGACATGACATGAAACGGATGTCATTATTATTTCAGATCAAAACACTGTCGATTACAGTGATGTAATCACAGCTCATAATGTGGTCAAACCATAAAAAAAAGAATTGAAATCTTGATTAATGTTGGTGGATTAATTGTTTTCAAAAGGGTGCAGCGTGCTTTATGATAAAAAGAACAGATCAAATGAGATGAATGTGTCCGATTTACACCGTCGACCTTGAAAATGGGTTTTGCAGTCAATTACTTCCCACAGCAGAAATCATTCTATCAAAAGAGTGACAAACCCGCTCCCTTTGATGTCAAAATAGAGAAGAGCCACCCTACATGGTCACATCACTGAGCCACTATCGAGGCTACAAAAAACCATTTCAGTATCCTAACAAGCCGACCACATGTGCCATTTGAAATGAAGCAGGATCCCACAGAAATCTATACATCAGTCATTTTGTTCAAGTGTAAACACAGAAATCCAACTTTGACTTATCAAACATCTTCAGGTTAAGCGGGTCTGCTGCTAGCAGGCCATCAGGTAAGAGAAAAGCTTCTTTTCATGTGAAAGAGGTTCCATTGCTATAGACATCAGTTTAAAGTGCACTTGAGACATTTTCGTGGGGTACCCTTACCTCTTAGATCAGGAGCAGGGAACTCTGGTTCTTCGAGAGCCACTTCCTGTCTTTTTTAGAACTCTTCCTACACCGCCACACCTGGTTCAATTGAGCATAATTGTTTTGGGCTTCTGCAGAGCTCACTGATGAGCTGATCGTTTCAATCAGGTGTGTTGGCGTAGGGGGGGATCTAAAACAGGCAGGATATGGCTCTCGAGGAACCGGAGTTCCTTACGCCTGTAGATCGTCGAGACAGACGTGTGTGTGTGTGTGTGTGTGTGTGTGTGTGTGTGTCTGTGTGTGTGTATACAATATATATATGTAGTGCATTCAACGTAAAATTTATATTATATTAAATATATCGATGCATGATGTGTTCTTTTGGCTTCAATAATTTGATGCTTGTTTTTTACACAAAGTTACATGCATGTTTGTTGTTGTGTTTGTTTGGGTTTTTTTGCCGACATAACAAAAAAAAAAGATACAGGCCATTTTATTCTTTTTAATTTTGGTTATTATTTTTTTGGGGCGTGGGCATACACAGTCTTAGTCTAATCTCAGTCTCGACTTCCAAATGTATTGCTCTTGTCTTAGTCTCGATACTCGGTCATCTTGATGATAATAAATCCAATAAAATAACAACAACAAAAAAACTTTAGCCTGTTTAATTGTTTTTTGGATCAAAAACGTTTGAATGGTGATGGACTGATTGTGTGTGCAAAGACGGTATTTGGAAGCCAGGAGAGATGTTTATTTGGAAGGTTTTCTCAGTGTGTAAGCAACAATGTCCCATAAATAAGGAAAAGAAGTTCACTGTGATCCACACATCAGCCATCATCCTACAGCACACCAGGTGTTCTTGTGCTCACACTCCCTTCCCACCTCAACCATATGTCGATTTTTATTTCTTCCCCACTTTTGTATTCCTTGGTTTGACTTCCTGGGCGAAGGTCATCTGAACCCCCCCCCCCCCCCCCACACACACACACACACTCCACATCGCTCTCACCTATCGCTATCATTTTAACCTTGCTGCTTCAGGCCCAGCGTTCGGATGTGAGCAGCTGGTGAATGTCACAGTTTCCAAAGTCGGCTGTGAACATTTGCGGATACGTGCTGACATTACAGTTTGGTAGGTCATGCTTTATGCCGCTGACATCTGAGAACGACCCACGGGGCATCCATACGTATGCAGCAGCAGAACATGTCTGTCAACTCCAAAAATAAAACCATTGATATCAATAGCGAGGAGGTGGGTGTGATGGAACAGTAGCACGATGGGCTTTTCCGATTCCCACAGTGTATCTTAAATCTGCCATTGTGTGTGTTTTCATCGCAGTTAATCAATCTCAATACATTTACTGTATAACCAAGTTGATTGGCTTGGAAAAAGCTGTCTACTCTTTCTATTGCAGTTGCTCCTTTGTTTCCTTGTCGATGCAAACAAGAAGTGAACACAATCCAGTTCTTACTTGACCCATTTGTCCACGTACTGTAGACCTTTTCTGTCCATGACATCTAAAGGCGAGTGAGTCTCATTTAAATGCAAATGACTCACATTTGAATTACCTAGAACTCAGACATGCCCTCTGCAGTGAACAGACAAGAGGGTGAGAGAAAAATGTTGCTTTGACAAGCTGAGAGGGTTGTTAATAAACACTGGCGGATGAAAATGTGGTTCGTAGTACTTCTGTCAATACTTTTGTTCACAAGAAGGCGAAACGTATTTAAATTAAGGGGGAAACCCCGAGTAATATTACTCTTCCTCTCGACCAAACGCATATCTATTTATATTGTGGTCTTAAAAAAATGGCCTCATGCCACTTGAACTAAAACAAATAAATTCAAGTCAAAGAATTTGGAACCTGTAACGATGCGTCCGACTTTGACACCAAAATAGTGATTCATCATTACGCCTCTGACATCTACTCATTTTCTATCGCTTAGCCTGTTCAAGGTTACGGGTGAGCTATCTGTCCATCCCGCACGACCTTGCGGGGGAGAGGCAGGTACACGGTGGACTACTTTCATTTACAACCACATGCGGGGCACATAGGCACACAGACAGCAATTCACGCTCCACTTTTGACTGGGAGACACTCTGCGCAAACCGCGTTTCAATGCGACGGCCCTTTTGAGCATTGCAGATTAATTTCCTGCAGCCTATTTTTGCCTGTAACAAAACATATCTATCTTGATTTTTTGTCTTTCACACAGCTGAAATGTGCTTCGGTTTAAAAACAGTCCAAAAGGTGCATTCGTCTTTGTCTCCTTATTTTCCTTAAAACTAACGCATCTTGCCAGAAAGTCCTCCATCTAAGTGCTACCTGATTTACACAATTTATGAGAACTTGAAACCCCTGGATCGTTATTGTTGACTGCAGATAAGAACAAAATGTCCGTTCCACGTATGAATAAAACGAACTGAAATATCCAACGGGTACCTCACGTGCCGATAATCAAGACGAGACAAGAAAAGAAACGGCACAAACGCTTCTTTTAATCGCATGTTGTGTTAAACACGGCGTCGGAAATCAGAAACGACGCGGCTTGTTTTTCAACTCGATGTGTGGTGACGCGAAAGTAAAAGAAAAACGTGAAAATGAGCTCATCCTACCGGTGGCGTTTGACAAACCGGAGAACACGAACGGATTATCCAGTTGACTTATTTATTGGGCTTCATCACAGTACATTCGTTCCATTGGCGATACATTCAAACCAATCTTTGTTCAAGTGCCTGCTCGTCAATGACAGCAAGAGCCAATCAAGTCGAAAGCATGTTAAAAATAGAAACCGTTTCTAGAATTTGTTTGCTCGTAGTACAAATATTTGGGTGTGTCGGCACACATTACAAAAATAGAGATATACAGTAGCATCCTGAAAATGGAAGTCAGTTTTTGTATTCTGCCTCTTTGCATTTTTTTTCGCTTAATACTCATATAATGTACTGTACATGCTTGTTTTGTTCAAAGCACGAGGCATAGCACTTATGAAACATACCAATGTCAAGAGCGGAATTTTTGCAGTCTGTGGAGAGGTTTTTTTTTTCCCCATCCTTGAGTTTCATTGCCCTTATCACAAAAAGGCAATTACAAAAAGGTTTCATCGAGTGCCATTAACTGTCCTAAAAGGAGCCCAAAAGAACTGAACTAATCTGACCTAAAGCATACAGTGTGTGTGTGTGTGTGTGTGTGTGTGTATCGTCCGATATCTTTGGGGCGATTGTGGCACTGTCAAGTGCTTTTTGGGTTTCGGCATTGAATCCAGTGTCAAGAGAACATATTCACAAGCAGACACGTGCGCCCTGCACACCAGAGATAAATAAATGCTGTCACGATGCATCCCCATCACTCTTTTAGCACAGTGCCTTCTTCAAAGCAAGGAACTGAGAACTTTATCATCAACAACAGAATTCATCTTGCAAATAGTAAGTTCACTAGCTTACAAAAAAAATAATAAATTTTGAATCACACAGTATCATTGTCAGGTAGGTAGAGCCTGCATATTGCATTTATCCCTCAGAAAAGGAGCTTTTTTTTCATCACAACTTCATCTAAAATGTTTCCTAACTAAAGGAGCAGCAGGAAATATTTCACCTTGTTTTCACAAAATAAGATCAACATACCAAAGAGTATTAAATCGTTTTGGATGAAACACGCCACGTGCGCTCACAGCTCTCTCGCGTCGCCTCTTTGTGTTAAGGCGTGTGCACATGCCAACAGAGCATGTGCACGGAAGAGGACAACAAGTGCTCTTTAAAAGTAAATTCCTTCGGTTGTTAAGGTCTGGTTACACACAGGATGAGATGGGGATACATGTCTGTTTTTGGAGAAAAAAAAGAAGAGGGGATTTATTATCTTGGCATGTATTCATCTGGAACACCAGACATGTTCTTTTTCTTTAAGGCATCGTCGACTTTTCTTATCAGTTCACTGATGTTGGCTCGCATTTCGGGAGTGTAGGGGTCATATTTGAGTTTGCGAAGGCCCGATCTCTTGAAGTTGCCATCCTTCTGGCCTTCCATGCAGAGCAGACGCTCCTCGGAAACCTTCAGGCCCAAAAACTCAACCATTCCCTTGAGGTGCGAGAACAAGTCTCTCTTCAGGGCCTCATAGTGGACCACATGGACGTTCTTCCCATAATGGAGCCAGTCCATGATGTGGGACCCCCACCAAGGGGCATGGCTCTTCACAAACTCGGGCCACTCTGCAAGAAAAGCAAGCACACAGAGGAGTTTGAGACGTGAAAAGCCAAGGCTAGCCAATAAAGTGCTCTCCAAATACTTTCACTGTGTGTTATTCATTGTTTTGAGGTGGGAAAATAATTACACTGAAGCAGGAAAGCAGCGCACTTGGGGTGCATTAGGGAAATCACAACTCAGACTGAAATTATGGATGAAAATCGAATGCAAACAAAATGCTGCATTCTTATTTAGTTCTCTCATTAAGGGATGGAAAATCTCATCTCCAGCAAAAATTGCACCGGACCAATTTTAAGACTCTTGTGTGATCTCTTAAAGTCAACGTCCAGACTAAATCCAATCACGTTTTCTTTATGACTTTGGTGACGGATTTATAAAAAGTACATCAAGACAATAACCCCCCCCCCCCCAACCTGTAAAAATATATTGCACAACCAAATTAAACCGAGGAGCAATCAACACGGATGAGAAGTCATGCTCAACACTCATGATGGCTAGACACTGAGGCGTGAGGTTAAGAAACAGCCAAGTCTAGTCACTTCAGACAAGGTTGTTCTGTTAATGGCACTGAGAAATCCTTTTTAAGACGGTACTTTGTGGTGTGGTATGTGGCTACGGGCCACTGGTACTGCCTGGGAACCCTCAAGCTGTCTGGCCATGTCACATTTCTTGGGTGTGCAATAACTTTAAAAAAGGCTTTCATTCAAATGATTTGAAACGGTACAGAAAAAGTAACAGAATGACAACAAGAAATTCAAGAGGAAAATATAACGAGCATAAACATATCTAGTCAAATTTACTGAAGGTCTTATCGTGTAAATAGGAGAAGTTGAGTGATTCGACATACATTTGTGTCTGTTGACAGAAATGGAAATTCTCTACCAGAACCATTTAATTTCGTAAACAGAGGTACCACTGTAGTAGCTGCCATTTGACCGGAAATGCCATATGAATGTGTAAAAGCAGAAAAGCAGAAAAAAAGCAGAGGGCAGTGACAGTTCTTTAAAATTAATTCCACTTTACCCAAAGTGGATTTGAAGGATCCCAATGGAAGGCATCCGTGTCAGAAGCATCATATGCAGAGGTGAGTGCGTCAAATGATACAGTCGATGCGGCTCCCCGAACGCGCTGTCAGGCTAACTCTCAAACTCGCAGCTTACCCCCCGTATGCGAAGTGGCAGCTGTCAAAAGGTCTTTCGCTTACTGATGTCATCACATCATTTCCCCCACCAACACAAAGAGGGGAGCGTTCATTGGAAATGGCAGACCGAATGTGCTGATGTCTTCACAAAGAGATATAACTCACAAAGGGTTGGCAACTCACCAGCCTCTGGAAAATCGATTTCTCCACAGAGAAGATACGTGGACCAGACAAAACCAGTTGCCATAGTTACAAAGATATACCTCAACGGATATACTGGGGGGAAGGGGAATATGGATGAAAAGTATAAAGGCCAGCAAAGGCCACATAATCTGCCCTCATTGCATTACCCAGCACTTAAACATCTTCGCTTGGATTATACGAAGAAAAAGACGTTTAGTCTTCGCAAAACTGAAAAGAGACTTGATTCAATTAAAAAAGTTCCACCGCTAACTCATTAATACAAAGGAAAATACTCATTACGTTTACACAGAGAAAGATAGTCCAATTTCCACTCAATTAGGCCAATAACAGAATGAAGACAAGACATTTAGTAATTATTTTATGACACGAAGTAAGCGAGAACTGGAGAGCTCTGAGCAGTTTGTAATTGCACTTTAACATGTAATCAGTTAATTACACCCAACAGTAATTTATGGTTTTGGCAAGACCACTCCAACATTATGACAAAAAACAAAAACAAAAAAAACCCCACTACATAGCTGGGGGTTGGTGCTCCATGCCAGTGGATGAATGAATGAATGATCAGTTCTGAACCAGATGTATGCCACTTTCAATACGTGCAAAATATGTTCCCTTAATACAATTCATTTTTCATGATACATTTTCCAATGCATGTACATAATATCCACTATTCTAGCCCACAAAAACCCCATCAAACTCATCACTTATTGTATTTTTTTCTCCCCCAGCACAAGGGGGGGTGTAAAAATGACTATTTAAAGACGCCACAAAACTGCTGAGCAGCGAACCAATATTAAGTGCAAGAACTCTTCTTTTTTTTCTCCCAAAACAAATTAACTCACTTACATTTTTAATATTATTGAGGCCCTATGTTTGTTCTTCACATTATTCCAAACTTTCCCAAAATTATGAGGCCCACTCATGTGATCATATGGGGCAGTCTGCCATGGAGTGATGAATAGTAAATAATATATACTGTACATGTGCTAAACAGCTGATGCTCATCATCCTTTGGAGGCAAAATTGCATGGATATCTGTGGCATTGATCGACTATGCTGTGATGTATCAAGTGACAACCCATGCGTGGAGTCCTTTACATTACTTGTAATTGACATTTTAACCGCAGCGTCTTTTCAAATGCTATTTCGAAGAAAATGGCAATCCCTAGTCTGTCAGTGCACTTTGACATGAATGCCCTTTGCATCAAGCAAAACAACAACATAACACCTCCCAGCAGCTTACAAACACATCTAATTATCATGAACGTGTGCCCAAGTATAAACGGATGCACGCGTACTCTCTAATTAAGCTTGGCACGGGCGCCCGAGGAACAAGCTGGTTGTGCACGGTTGACATGACTCATCATGCCATCAAGCAGCATGACTAAGGCCTTGTTTCATTTCTCGTTTCCGAAAACAGTCACCGCAGCCTGATAATTTCCCTTGATATTGAAAAACATTGCCGCATCGGCTTAAGAAAGGTCACAACCATGTCAACCCTCAGATCGGTGGTCATTTCCTCTCCTTCCTGATTGTTCCACATCATTGAATATTTATTCAAACAAGTGCAACTGTGCAATGCAATTAAAGTAACTCAAGAAATATTCAAAAGCAAGAGGATGTTCTTTTTGTCTTCTTGGGGGCATTGCGCAACATGTTTTGCCTCATCTTAATCTCAGTACACTGCGACGGACACACACACACATGCACTGGCATACACAGGACACCGGAAAATTCAGTTTCTCTCTCGCTAAATGCTCCCACTCGTTAATTCCTCCTTACTCTGCTCTTCTTGCCAGCAGCAAGTAAATGTATGTGCACGGTGGCTTGCAAGTGCACAACACAATGGCAAATCATAAAAGCCAATAAAAAACAGACAGAACACCCATAGCCCATAAAGTACAGTGACCTCAAGCCAGTGAAAATAATTCTCAGGGAAACGCGGTTTGCTATTGCTGCTCACTGGATCGAGCAAGTATCCGTCCCTTAAAAATCGAGCCAAGTTTCCTAAAGGCGTCACTTAAATGACTACCGGTATATTCTTAATTATTTCATTTTTAGAGATATTGTGGAAATCATAGCTTCTAATCAGATATGATAGAACATGATCTGAAGTACAATTTTTTACTCACATTTCGGTAAATACAAGCCATTTGGCTATCAACCAAACAGTGCTCGCTTGACAAGAAGCCAGTGTGTCTTGCTGAAGGCAGGAAGATGTAAGAAAATGTTTTCTTCTGTCTTTTAGCGCACATTCAATTTCCTGGTTCTAATTTACATACATTTCCCATGTGCATCTTTTCCCCCAAAATGTAGCAAGAAATCACATTATGATGTCACATAGTGCAAATTTGGCACATTTAGATTTTATTGCAGGTACCAACACCCTTTAGTGTTTTGGAGAATTCGGCAGACCACGCAGCGCCATGCTTGGTGGTCTGGTAGACTGAAGGCATTTTGTTTTCCCACTCCCCCAAGTCTCCCTGACAATTTGGCGACTAAACTTAAGCCCATCTCGCAAGCGGGTCAAAGTGGTGGCGCAGGTAGATTTGATCAAGGTAAGGCAGACATATTCTGATCTCCCCGGACGTGTGTGGACGAGGCACGGATGTGCTCAGAGAAAACAGGAGAGGCAAGCTTCTGTTTCCCCTCCCCCGCACGTGAAGAGTTAAAATAAAAATCTAATGTCAGTGATATCATCATATAAATTATTATTTAAGACACGTGACAATTTGACATTTGGGTACAGATTTTCGCGAGGCTCATTCAAGTTGGCGCACATGATTTTCTTTTGCGGGCCACATAAAATTAGGCGGCGGGCCGTATCTGGCTCCCGGGCCTTGAGTTTGAGACCTGTGCTCTACGGTGTGTGTGCCCTGCGATCTACTGGTGACCAGGTGCTTTCATCCAAAGTCAGGATTGGCACCAGCTTTCTGTGACCCGGAATAAGTACAATGGAAAAGGCACGGTTGATCATGATTAGCCGAATAGTTGAGAGACATGGAATGCTTCATCTTCCTTAGTGAGGTTGACATTTGTCACGTTTGATTCAAATGAAACGGTGGCTGATATGTGGTTCGTTTGGTCACGTGTGAATGCTATCACGTGAACCCTGGTGCGCGGCAAACAAGCAGAACGGGAAGAGGTAGTCTTTGTCAAGTCTGTTCAGCATGGTGAGAGAGCTTGAGCTCATGTCTGAAGGACGAATGACAGGAAAAAAAAAGCATCGAGGAATCTCAAATATCTGACAGTGAAGACTGATAAAACGCATTGGAAGCATTGTTTCTGCGCCACTTGTCTCAATTTGTGTGTGTGTGTGTGTGTGTGTGTGTGTGTGTGTGTGTGTGTGTGTGTGTGAATCCCTTTTACATTTTTGAAGCTTTATGTGACTGATGCTTTGTGTGATTAATCGTAAACTATTAATTAACTCGGAAATTTCCTATTCTATCCGAGCAAGATTAACTGGAAATGAGAAGAGGACAGAGTCATTGGATTCCTACAACCGTTTAGGAAAGGTGCCTGAATGCAACCTATAAGCCCCCTTTGCGTAAGGATATTACCCACAATCCTTTAGGAACTGAGGATTCCAGTTCATCAGTTGGGGAATTTTCTTTGGGTCTTTCTTCTCATGCAATTGTACGTTGTTCTATTTGGGGTTGTCATTTGCCTGTCCCAACCCACTTTACTTCGTGCCCGTGCAACTCAAAGTATTCCTACTTTCTTGAATATTTCAACAACAGCTCATAACATGTGAAATACATTAGCTCCATCTTCTGAGACTCACCTTTCCCTTTCCAGTTGGCTTGGGAGGCGAATCCAATGTGCCCGCCATATAAGCGGTTAAATTCCGCCATGAGAGCCTTATACGGGTTCCGGATTATGAGGATAGTGGCGTCAAAGGCTTCAATGTCCTTTTTACCACTCTCATGCGTCTTTATGCAGATGGTCCTTCCGCTGCGCCAGTGGTCTCGCTCACCTTTAAAACCTGTGAAAAGATGAGAGCACATAACAAATGGATTGCTTACTTAAAGGCACCGAGACGAGTGAAAATGTGGTGTATATTGACCGATAAAAGCAAGTCCGCTCATACCTTTATTGTAGAGTGAAGCATCAAAATAATAGCTGCCGCTATAGAAACCGGTGGCCAGCTCGATGAGGTGGCGACACCAGGTGTTGCCAGATCCGGGGAAACTCGCTAGGGCGACCAGATGATTGACACGAGTAGGAAGGAAGTGTCTGTCCATGCAACGGTTGTCTGGATGCGAGAGAAGACAAGCTATGTTAGAAATATTTTCTTGTGACATTTCTATGACATGGTGACAGACTCATATTATAGTATGTCACTGTGCCACAACGTTAAGTACACCCCAAAAAAATCTGATATCTTTGACAAGAGTTTTATGAAAACATCTGCCTTTCCAAAGGTAAGAATGTTAATCATAATCATTTGGTTGCCATTTTTTTAGCCAATGTGTTCTTTCCTAGTTTAAAATAAAAATACCTCCCATCATGTTGCAGTGCACTATATCACTGCCAACTACAGCCACAATAATAAATAGACAGTAGACCCCTGAATACTTGTAGTTCGGCACCCAATGATTCAGCTATTTATGAATCTTTTCCAATATTTTTCCAATTATTTCTTTCCCAGGAGCCCCCCCAAGGTATATCTCCATTTTCCCCACCAAAATGTTTGGGGTTGTTTTCATTGCATTTATAATGTCCGTCAACAATACATGGATTTTCCGTGTTCAGTCAGCCCCGTCCGTATCCGCCGCAAATAGCAGCTGTGAACTGTATTGTTAAATAAATCCAACCATCCATCCTTTTTCTGATCCGCTTATCCTCACAAGGGTTGTGGGGCGTGCCGGAATCCATCCCAGATGTCTTGGGGTCGTAGGCGGGGGTATACCTTAAACCGGTTGCCAGCCAATCGCAGGGCACACAGAGATGAACAACTATCCGCGCTCACACTCAACCCTAGGAACAATTTAGAGTGTTCCATTCACCTGCCATGCATGTTTTTGGAACGCGAGAGGAAACCGCAGTACCCGGAGAAAACCCACGCATGCACAGACAGAACAAGCAAATTCCACACAGGAAGGCGGGAGCAGGAATCGAACCCTGCACCACTGCATTCTGAAGCAGCTGCGCTAACTCGCAACCACCGGGCCGCCCCCGTTAAATAACATCTTTCAAAATCAAAAGGGAGTATTTGTATTTTTGGAAGGCAACGCACAAGTAACTTTCACAGGCGGTGGGTGTAATCCTCATAGCTCCAAAATCATCACTGTGCACGACACGCCCAAAACTGCATTAATGGTGCATGCAAGACAATTTCAACACTTAAGATTGGTCAATTCTTTGCAAAACTAACACCCCCACCTCGACTGACCGATAGTATAGATTTGAGGAAAAATTATGAAATGTAACAAATTTTGACATAGGAGGTTTCAGCGCGACACCAGAAATATTTAACAAGCACACAATAAAGCCTCCGGTAGATATAGTACAGCAGGGGACACAATCTTTGCTCAGGCCACCCTGTATGGAGTTTGCATGTTTTATGCAGATTACCTCCCGCATTCCAAAAAACATGCACGTTTGCTTAATTGAAGCCTTTAAATTGCCCATAGGTGGGAATGGTTGTTAACTGATTCCGTACCAGCCAATTCTGGACCAAGTCTGAAAAGACGTTTAAAAACGTCTTTGGGAGTGAATAAGTTAATGACTTTACAGTACAGCAACCTAAATCAGCTGAGATGGGTTACGTCACAGCCCCGACTTGATTTGAGAAGCGGAGTAGAAAATCGACTGATGGATAAATGGTTATTTTCCATCTTGTTCATCGGCTGTAGAAAGATTTTTGGAAATGACACAATGTTGGAATGGTGTGAGAGACTTTTCAAGTGATTAGCGAAAGAGGAAGTGAAGTCCTCCAGAGAAAAGGTCAACGCACAAATGTTTTGTGTTGTTATGGTGGGCGATTTGAGAGCTTCTTCTTTCATTAATGTCTGGAATTCAAAGACAAGATCAAGTCTCGAGTTCACAAAGCATTCTCTTCAAGTTCTTCTCACACTGCCGCTTGATTGCAAGGCGTGTGCGTTTTTTTTTTCCTCTTCCAGGCTGCTTATTTCTGCCGAGCCAAGTCACTGCTGTCTTTTGCCCTGAGGAAACATCGCCCACAAAGGCGCATACGGGCTGACACTTGAGGCCAACTGCGATGTTGGAATAACACGAAATGAATCTCCTGCACATTTAGATACGAAAACAGAACAAACTCGACACTCAGAAGAGCACAGACCACCACCAAGGCAGAAAAATCCTAATCAGGACCAACGCCAATTTGTACACCCATCACCCATGTTTCTCCTTAGTTAGTTAGTTAATGTGTTATTCTGTGAAAAATGAAGTATCCTACCTCCATCCAAAAAAATCAGCCAATGTACTCTCTTTGCAAAGTTTTGGGAATTATATTATGTAGTTTTTATGTAACGTAAAAACAGATTTTTTTTTTTTAAATATCCGCCAGCCCATTTCTGGAACGTGATGGTGCATGCATTAAACAGAGTGGTGCACTCAGCAGTTTGACTTGTTCCCCCTTAATGCACCGCTGCGCCCTTGCTTGTCTGTTATTTAGTGAAAACACAGCAAGCGACTGTCGCACTTTCCGCGTGTACCGGCGCGCTTCACGCTTTGGCAGATCAAGGCAACTTTACAAGATACTTTACCTTGAACCTGCGTCTGGTATACCACAAAGTACTCGTCATTCCCGCAGCTCTCAAACTCCTCGCCGGGGCAGCGGTGGAGACACATGCTCTCGTCCTCGGGCTCATGAAGGGAGAAGAGGGAGGTCGGGAAGCCGCAGTGGCATCGATCCCCGGCCAGGACGGCAAGCGATTTCTCCTGAAATACGGCTGCCGTTAAAGACGGCGAGCAGGCTGACATGCACGACGCGGGAACCGCCTCACCTTCTCCGTGCAAGTGTCGACACATTTGTCGACAGACATGTTTTGGATGGAGACTCTGAAAGGGAGAGCCAAGGTGACATTGTCTGGTCTGTGGAAACACCCCTTGAAAATGGCGCTGCCGTCTGAAAAGTCAAAAAGAGCAGCTTACCGACAGGAAAAAACAAAACAAAACAATATTTCCTTCAGTTTTACGGTTCCCGAGCGCAGCCTCCACTTGCGACCTCCATTCACTGACCCCCGATGAAGAGCACCCGCAGGGATCTCGCCTCCATTCTATTGAGGCCCTGCCCCGCTTCTCTCCATTACTGCTTCCATTTTCACAGCGCGTTGATGCCCTTTAACCCAACAACCTCATTCTGATCTAATGGTTGGACCGAACAACAGCAGAGCATAGCTGCTTCTCTTTTCTCTCTAAATGTAATCACATTTGTTCTTTCACTCACTTTCAAGAAGTGAAAAATTGTCCCGTCGTACCTCTTAACAGTGAAAAAACCCGAAGGGTGAAAATGAAAATGTTTTGCTGACATGCAGTCTGTTCACATACCGGCTAAACACATTTTTCAACAATAATATTCAAGTAAGAAGCGTTGATATTATTTTTTGAACACCGCTATGCAGGCACGATTCCAGCATAAAATATATTGTCTCCTATAAGGTTTGAAAATAGTATTTTTTAGCTCTGGTCATGTGACTCAATCTAATGTTTTATTAATCTTTAACCTTTTTATCTCGCCGAAGCTACATTTTTAATGTCATGGCCGTGTTTCTGCTTCCGCCCCCCCACCTATAGTATATTTCTCTCTGTCACCCATCTTTGTCCTTATATACATTTTAAATCCTATTGAAATGGATTTTTCGTGCACTGTTGCCTTGAGCACACATGCGCCATGTAAAAAATGTCACACAAACACAATCTTCGGGGATGAATAATAGACCAATAATGGAAATACTGTTCATGGATGAGGGGGCCTTCTACCGCACTGCCTCGAAAACAAAATGAAAGAAGTCAAATGACGCGCTATGCTGTATGTTCAATTTATCAACTTTTACTGTGAGAATAAAACAAAAATCCTGTTTGTTTCATGGCTTTGTCAAGCAGCTAGCGCAACAATATTATTTCCTCTTGATTTTTGTTTTTGTTTTTTTCCACTGTGGCTCACATGACGCAGAAGGGTCGGAGGTGACGACGTGTCGCGCTGACTAAGCAACGGGAAAAAGCAGAAATGAAAATAATAAACAAAGATCTTTATATGCGAAAGGATGCTTGCAATAATCACGGTTGACGTGTTTGAAATGTCTTTGCAGCAAGATGCCACCGTGCAGTGTGTTACATTTGCTCTTCTAATATTACATTCAACTGCATGAAGCGCTTCCTGCCGCTGGAATTTAAAGGAATCTCCAACAAAGCAACTTCTCCACACACAGCCCACACTCTGAAAGAAGAAACAAGGTTCCGTCCCTATTTCCGATAATCAGCCTTTACTGCCATCACCTCGGTTGTAAAACAGCAGGCGGCGAGTGTTTAGGATGCAGACCACGGCATGCTGGGGGAGGCAGGTTGCACATCTCTCCCAGGGAAGAAGTAAACACGACAGAGCAGCCGGCTCCCAAATGTGGCCTTAACATCCACTAAAACAAATATTTCCCCTTAAAACGGGCCATTGTGTTACATTTCAGGAGCCACATTACATCTTGGCGGTCACGGCGAGTTATTGTTAGCTCATCCTCGGCCGGGTAAAACTGTTGAAATGAACGTGGATCTGATTTCTAAGGGAGAGATTTTTATTGGTTCCCTCTGTTGCTCTGGTAGAGGAGGCGAGACAGATGCATAGTGCTATGAGTAATAATGAAGAAAGCAGTTAAGATAATCGTTCTCATCTCCAAAATGCCATTCCTCCCTTGATAGTGGAGAGCCCCGCGAGTATATCGAGCCGCACGTGGCTGCAATGAAGGGGATTTTCTCACGGCGCCGTGCCGAGTCCTGGCTCAGCTCCAGCCTGTAGATGGATAGCCGGTTGGCTCCTCCGCACATGTTGCTCTTTTCGCCTTTGCACTCCATGTTGCATTCACTCTCCGAAGCGTTGGCCGTCTGAATCTTGTGACCGCAGTAGCACTCTGCTCCAAACTCCAAACCTGCGAACATGTAGCCTCTGCACGCAGACAAGGAAGAACGATTTACCGTCATTAGTAAAGTCAAAGAGGCGGGCGTTAATGACCTGAGCATTCATTAACATCTTAATCCTTCCCTGGTTAATGTCGACTCATATTGAGAGCGACTGTAGTCAATAAAAGCAAATAAATGATCATCCACAGAGGGTGTTGAAGTACACATAAGAACGCGTCCAGAGTTTATTTTGGAACATCTCTCTCGCTCTCTCTCTCTCTCTTTTGCCGACTGAAGATGAACGCCGTTATACATGCTAAGAGGTTTGGAGCCAAGGCCAATTATAAATGATTGCGGTAGTCTTTAAAAGGCTTTGCTCCTGTGGCCCTTCCCTCTGTCGACTTGACTCCCAAGAGGCCTTTCGGATGCAATTAGAAACCCTTCACACAGGATAGCCCCATACCCTCCAGCCCTGCCAATCAAACCCGAACCTCTGTACGCCATTATATGCCGCCGCTTCTCATTTGTTTGTCTTCTCTTATTAAAACCGCGCTCTCGAAATAGCGGGTGGGCCGGTCGGCTGCAGAAAGCCAGCGTGAGGAGAAAAGCATCTGAAAACGATTGGCTCGCTGCACCTATTCTGCACTCGACGAATCAGTGATGGGTGTAATTCGGTGCATTTTCGATAGAGCCGTCCCCGCTATTCCTCAGGGGAGGAAGAGAGGCGAGAGAAAGACGCCGGAGGAGAAAAGAAGACAGGAAGTGAGCGGAGAAATGGAGGAGAGAGAGCACAGCTCAAAGGGAAACAATGAGCACTGATTAAACTGATTGGAATGACTGGAAGGAAAAGGCAGAGCTCTTCTAATAGTGGACGTTTATGCAGATTGTCAAAGCCAAATGTAGCATCGACTCCTGAATGGAGGTGAATACTCGACTTGGCTGTAGAGTGACACAAGTGCTATATATACACTGTATGTTGAAAAATAAATAAAATAAATACGGCCAACTGGGCAACATTTAATGGTCTTTACTCTCCCGCAAAACCTGGCTGCAGGTATTTTCCCAGTTCAGAGAGATGTGTTCAGTTCTAGCCCACAGTCGGCCGACTAAATTATCACAAAGGTGATGGAGGGTGAGGTTCAGGCCCGGCGAGTCAATTCCATCGACAGCAAAAGTCAGAAAAAACATTTCTTCGCCGAGCGTTGTGCACACTGGCTCTCGGGCCTCTCATAAACAAAAAGACTTTCCGCCACCAGGCACACAAACACAAGTACGAGAGTGAAGGTTTGAAAGCGGGTGCTTAACGATATATATACGCTCAATCACGAGGCCCTTTTCGTTCGGTACCGCTGTACGGCCTTTTCCCGCTGGAGAAATGCACGACTCTGATCTGAGAGGCATCATGACTCTACAGTACATAAAGTTACCTCGTTAATCATAATCCGCAGTGTTCAACTTGGCTAATAATACAGCTCTGAAGCTCATTAGATTGCAAGTAATGTTTTTTTATGATATGATGACTTGCTACACAGCACAGTAAAGGAGGCAGAAGCTGCTCAGAAGTACAGTAGTGTCCTCAGACACGTGGCCATGTTTTTCAGTGGGTGGTGTTTACAAGCATATATCCAGCACCTCTAATGAGGGAGAGCCTTTTAATCAGCCTCTCTGAATTTACATCAGCTCATCTGGACAATCCATTGGAATTCATATCTTGGCCTGACAAGGAGTACTCGGATGAGTGTTTTTTTTTTCTTCCTTTCTTTTTTGGGAGGATTTTCATACCTTTCGGCGCAGTTGTCCTGGCAACGGAATACAGTCATTTTTTTGTAATCAAAAAACGAAACTCCTTTTAAGGCCCTCTTTTGTGTTGAATCAACGTAGCAGCCAATATACTTTGCTGTGGATAAAAAAAGAAAAAAGACAAAAGGTTAAATCAGTGAGCTAAATGTGCAGTAAGACAGACACGGTTCAACGAATGCGCGGACGTATAGAAACAGTATATACATTGTGCGGTGTATCCCTGGCATAAGAATGAATTCCAGCTCTGCAAAACAGACCCTTTTGTCTCACTTCACATTCATGTATTAAGTGAGGAGTTCAAACTGGGGCAGGATCTTTATTTATTTATAAAGACACACACCCCCTTCTAGTGGCCTGAAAGTGTAGTGGCACCTCTCTGCCTTTTTTGGAAGGTGTGTGTGTGTGTGTGTGTGGCAGGGTGGGGGTTGGAGCTTCATTGAACTTGTGGCTTCTTCTTCAACGACCAGACCGGCAGAGCTGGGATGAACCTTCAGCAAGCAATCCTTTTGCCATCTGTGCTGTGCCATTACCCCTCTAAGCCGCCGCTAATAGCTAAATGGCTCAGCATTGTCTTGGTCCCCGCATTAGTTTAATTGTTGTGGTTCTAAGCTTCTTATTTAAGCCGCATGCGGTGCCAAGGGTCTATAATCTTCCTAGTAACTAGTGTTCAGATGAGGGAAAAAAAAATTCAATACATCAAATGCAGATTATAGGATAGAGAAAACTGTTGTTCACCAAATTCCTCAAATTGCATCAGGCTGCAAGCTGATATTATAACTCATCCCACAGTTCATCCTTTCCTCTACTCTGTCGGCTCCTCTCTTCGAATGTGACCGTAATTCAGCGTTATTCAGCCTTCCCTTCCGCCTCTCACCGTGTCACCCGATTCCTGTTTCCGCACTACATCCCGTGCGATTGCGCCGCGCAGCCCGGACGTGTTCATGTGTGCTGCGACGATAGCCCGAGCCGTAATATTCCCCTCCAAATGAGATTCCGAGCCAGTGAGAATGGGTGCAGTCAGAGTGAGAGGAGGCTAAAAGTCTCTTAACTCCTCCATAACAGGATTCTGAAGATGGTTACGGAGTAATGAGAGGGCCTGGATGTAAAACGACGAGAGCAATGCCAATGCATTCAAGCTGCTAAGTACTCTATCATCACGTTCCGCTGCAGTGCTACGAGGTTTGAAATTTGTGGGGAAAAAGGGATTGGGGGGGCGGATCGAAAAGACCTTGGTTTAATCAGATAACCTGGAGCTTCGGTGTGCAGAGTAAATATGTTGGCTTCCAAGGCCTTCCTGTGGAGAAAAACACCTTCCTTTCCTTGCCGGCATATGAAATAAAGGTATATCGTCTGAGTGCCGGCTTACTAAAATGAGCAAAGCTTTTGTAGTGGAATAACATTTTTATGTCCTCCAGCAGACTGATCCTCCTCTTCCTCACAAAGGTCTCACGCACGTCTCACCTCAACAAAACAGCCGCCACATTTAGACTGCCACCATTTGTCTGTTTGAATTCTGCCATGTTATTCAATCATAATAACGGAACGTCTGCCCGCGCTGTTAATCGGGGCAAACGTGAAAGCCGCGCACCACAATGGCGCACGCGGGGGAAATCCGTGCTTTTTGATATCTATTTTAGAGATGCTATGAATGAATGAATAAAAATACACAAAGCGAACGTGTTATCTCCCCCTCAATGGAAGTTGAGGGGAGTCTAGAGTGACTTGAAGTGATAAAACGAGCATGCACATTATACAATACAAAATACAGCCATTTTCTCATTGTCCTACACAAAATGACTTTCAGCTGGAGAGGTTAGTCGCGTTGCTGAATGCTAATGGCGCCACCGCAGTGCTTTGGCGTGCCTGCACACTTTTAGCAACAGTGATGGAAGGGACCTGAGGTGCTTCATTAAGAATTTGGACACTTCTCATGAGCAATCTTAGAACACTTGCGGAGGAAAAAAAAGAAGGACATCAAGTCAGATTGTATTTATTGTTCATCTTGTCACTCGGGTTAGCCCAATTTGTCATCCTGTTGAGTGTGCTTTGAAATGACTTCATTTCAGAGAGGAATAGTGTGCGTTTTGTTTCTTAATTGTTATTGGAAAATGTTATGCCTATGACCAAATGTAAGATAATAAGATCATTAAAAAGGACAATTTTTCTAATGCCACATGATATAAGTACGTATGCAGATGTTTTTGTAATAATAATAATAATAATATCCATCCATCTTCGATGCCATTTATGCCAGTGATTTCCACCCACTGTGCAGTGAAACATAAAGTACTAATTGAGCAATTATCAGGAAAATATCCAAATTTACGTCATCGGTCAGAACTATTCCTTATTTCTTCGCCTAATGTTTCCTTTTCAGCAACATCTAGTGGCAGGCAAAATGGCAAAATGCTCTTCCATTAGCTGCACGGCGGTGCAATTAAGCCGTGGATGACAGTTTTGATTGGTGTTGTGCCGCAAGATATTTCAAATTAAAAATATGTGCTATGGTTAAGTGAAGGTTGGAAAGCACTAACGTATCCAGCTGCATGGACGGCAGGCCCGGAAGCGCTATGTTGCGAAGGGCCCACTAATAAATATTTATGCAATCGGCTGCAGCACACAATGTTCAATTTTGACCCGGCAGACATGAGTGACATGGACAGAAAAGAGGAGAAAGAGTTAAAATTGCCAAAAGTGAATGACGACAATCAGCTAAATTAACCAACGGTTAAGTTAAATTCGACACTCACAAGCTTTGCCGGGATATTGATGTTATTAAATGTCACTTACGGAACATGAACTGACACTTGCCTCCTAAAATAAGCCTCTTTGAGCAAGTTTTATGAAGCGCCGTTGTGAGGGAAATTTGCAGCCACCAAGTTTATGAAGACGCCGTGAACCTTGCTATTAAGTTATTTAGATGTTGTGATTCCTCAGCTGTCTGAGTAGCAGCGCCGCAGCACAGCTGAAGGAAGCACGGCGGAGCAGAACTCTCAAGAGGTTTTCACAAATGAGATCTTAATCGTCGTCATGGTGCTCGCCCGACTTACAACACGGCTACAAATGTTTAATCATGATCATTTTGTGCGGTTTGTAATCAGAGAGGACTTTGGATCGATGTTGCGTTAACACACAGCGCTTGAAAACGCTGCCAGGGTATGTATAATGTATAAGAACATTAAAAATGCCGAATCATCTGATAATTTGTTGGAAAATGTAATTAGGCACTTCACAAACACGAGATGGAATTATTATTGAATTGGTTACAATAAGTTCCTTGATTACAAGAATTTCCACAGATTAATTAGCACACGGTGATGATTCTCCTTTTTCAAAGTGGGCTGGTGAGGGAGAACGTGTGATTTATGGTCTCTGTTGTGAAGAGGCGCGGTATTAGTTTGATTCCTGTTCATTAATTTTGCCTGCAAGACAGGATGCACGGCGAGCGAAATACGCAAACTTCACCGCTCATGTACGTGACTACAATCTGTTGGAGTGCAACCCACCTCTTGCGTCGTCAGTCTCTTTCGCGTTGCGGGCTTTCGCCGCAGGGCTCCGCTTGTTGGTGTGGTCTCCAGCTTTGCCTTCTTTTATCTGCGATGCCTTTTTTTTCCACATGGGGGCGTAACCTCGTCCATGCCTGCGAGTCTCCTTAAATACTCTCACGATTCCCAGCCCCCCACTGTCTGACGATGTGACCTGGCTGCCCATCTCAGAAGCCACCACGGTGTAAATACGCATCTCTCGCTTTCCGCAACAGCTGTCGCCGCCAATGCCGGCGTGCAGGAAGACGAGGCTTCCGGCTGTCAGGTAGAGCAAGCCGAGGGTGAAGAAGCGGATCGGTTTCCTGCGGAAATAACGCTGGATCTTCAGCAGAGGTTTGGCCATGCTGGCTAAGCCTGCCACTGGAGCCCGTCGGCCCGGTGACCAACACTCATAAAGCAGAAGACTTCGGAACGGATCCCCCTGCTTCCCAGCGGCCGAAAATCTTTATAAAAATGGAAACCGTTGGGAGGTGTCAATCTGGTACGAAGGTCATCCAAACGACGGCATGAAGAATCCTCCTCCGTGTGCGTCTTGAGTCTCGAGAGGGAAAAAAACAAAACTTGAACCCGTCAGGTTCTTATATTCATGCGAGTGAAATTGTCTGCTGGTTCCTGTTGACAGCAAAGCTCAGAGTGCTTGCTCCGCGCATCCAGAATGAAAAGAGTGAAAGATGATCACTCACCACCGCTTCCACGATAGTTATCAGCCTACAGAAATGCCATCCCGGCACCGCTGCGGCACTTTCTCCCACACTGTGCGACAAGAAGAGGTTTTATTTAGTGGCCGGGTTGAAATCCTTTCACCTTTGAGTGGACGGTTCTTCACGGGAATCCAAGGGAGTCATGGCGTGACTAACCATCTGCAGAAAGGACACAAAAATTGAGGAATAAGTGGAGCGGAGTGGGCTTTTTCGCATGAGCAACACCAAATGACTTCCGCCAACCTGGAAAGAGCGTGGCAAACGCAGTAAAAAAAAAAAAAAGAAAAAAAAGAAAGCAATCCAGGCAATTAAAAAAATAAATAAATAACAGTGAAAGTGTTATGATTCAAAAAGGCGGAAAGCTACTTCAAGGAGCTGAAGTTGTACAAGTACTTTGTCTTTCATAAACTGGGTTAAGCCGGAAGGGAAAAAAACAAAAACAAAACTCTACCCTTTGGCACTTTCGCTAATATCTTTTGGGAGTGGGACTGCGCAGAAATTAAAAACATTCTCAGTCAAGATGACGAGGTGATGATAATGTTTAGAGACTGAAGAGGCAGTTACAACATTTGAGAGACTTGACAGCAACGTTAAAAAGCTCTTTACAAGTGAAACACTGCAAGTGTTCAATTCAAAGATGAGATTCGGCGAAATAATGTGATATAACAATATCTTTTGACTGCAAGTATCTGCGTGAAGCCAATTATTGTTTTGTGCATGTTAAAAAAGTGGGAAAGCTTTGTTGGAGTGGAGGGGGTGGTGTGAGAGAAAAAAAAATTGATTTGCCTTGAGATGTTGGATCACTTGAACTTTCATTGACTCTTTTGAGCCATTAAAAGTGAGAAATGAATTCATCGGGGCAGCACGTCAAAGGCTGTGGTTCCCCTAAGTCCTACCGACTGCTGTCAGGCTGCTGAATAAAAATAACAACAACAATAATGATAATAATAATAATAATTAAATGATGTGAAAGACAATTGTAAATAGCGCTGCCATTATCCATTTTGTGTTTATATTGCACTTAATTGAACGGTGTTTGTTGTTTTTTTTTTCTTCTTTCTTCTTTCTACCTACATTCTTGCTGCTGCAGGCTGTAAATTTCCCCAGTGTGGGACAAATAAAAGATATCTTATCTTATCTTTATCTTATTTAAGCAGCCTTGAGTAAGAGACTGAACCCTCATTTGTGATCAGAATGTGAATGAGTTGCTTATTTTATTTCCGTGGCAGAATGCTTGAGACAACCTTGTTAAAGGGCTCAGAGCACCTTGAAAGTAGAAGCACGTTATTCACAATTATATCAGTGAGTTTTTATGATTTTGCCCGGCGCATTTTACACAGCACCACAATGAATTTTGAACGAAACAATCAACAAGGCAAGGTCACCATTACAGTTGGTAATGGTATGGTCATTTACTCTGTTTGTCTGTGATTGACTGGCAACAAGCCGACTACCCCTATTCAGGTGGGTTAAGCCCCAGTGTGTCCCCCCCCCCCCCCCCCCCGCAACCCTAAACAGGATAAAGGATACAAAAAAATGGATGAATGGATATTATGATCCCTTCAGGGTAAATTCTCCTGGCTGCATATATTTTTGTTGCACAGCGCGTAGAGAACCAGACCGCACACATGCAGGCATGCAAAGAGAGATGCGAGAGTGATGGGATGCACAAAAGGTGACTGTGCCTCTGAGCCCAGCTCAAGGGCACCCCGACAGTAGTGAGGATGCAGAACAGCATTTTTGCGCAGCGGGACTCGAAAGAGCAAATCACAAGCCCTTCTGGATGAGCTACTGCCACAACCAAATTTTTAATTCAAGAGGTTTCACAATAAATCATTCACCATTCAGGAATTGAAGCCTTTTGACATAGAATATGCTAGTTATTTGCGAGTGATCTTTCGTTATACTTCATCTGTGTTTGTCACAAACACGGATGGCACATCTTGATTCATATGGAGCCAAATGTACCTTAGAATCAGTCTCAAGACTGTGCCTCACACAGTTAATGACACAGTACACACTAAAATACGGTACGATAAATTTGATAACCAAGAAAGTACTTTGCAGAAACAATGGCCTGTGAACGTTTCCATTTGCTCTGGACATTTCTGTTGAGTTTAACCCCGTCATGCACTCTGGAACCTGATAACATGATAAGCTGTCCACTGTAGTAACCGTTGTCCCCGAAAAGGTTAAACACACACAATCTCTCTCTCGCTAGCTAACCCATCGCTAGCTAGCTAGCTCGCTAGGTCGGCTGGCATGGCTGAGTGGAAGAGTGGTTGTCTTTCAATCGGCTTTGATCCCCAGCCCGTGCGTGACCATGCTGAAGTGTTCTTGAGTAAGATACAGAACCCCCAGTTGCTCCTGAAGCTCATGTAGGTGAAGGAGGAGTTAGTGTGAAGTCCTTAGAGTGTCTTGTAGGCGGAAAAGTGCCTAACAAGTGAAAGCCCGTTTATCCATCCAGCCGCCCATAATTATTTACTGTTTTATTATTTCAAAAATAAGTATAAAGTAAAAGATATAAAGGTTATCTTATGCGTGCATCATCTATCATAGGCATATTGGTGCATTTGTGTGGGAGGCCTGCAGCCTCCCTCAAAGAAGTTGCCTGTTCTGAGAAGAGTCCGGGAGGCGATAATTGGTAGGTGTAACACAATGCTCCACTGAGAATTTTCCAGGGTATTCAAGGGGACACTCAACTTAGTGACTCTTGTCTGCCACCAGGACAAATCTGCAGAGTGGCTTGTCACCTGAGACCTCACTGGCATTGGCCCACCGGCACCCCCATTCGCACAGCTATTTTACCGTCTGCTGGGCAGCGTTCTGCAAAGACACTCCTCACCCTGTTGGACTGCTAAATGGCTAAACTTTACTTGTGTGTCCTTACGAATGACTTTCATGCACCTAAAAGGGTTTTGATTACTAATGTCTGCATTTTAATTGGGTTCACTGTGACCAAATATCTTTTC
Organism: Hippocampus zosterae; assembly: GCF_025434085.1. NCBI lineage: Eukaryota > Metazoa > Chordata > Actinopteri > Syngnathiformes > Syngnathidae > Hippocampus > Hippocampus zosterae. Next base: position 12,969,733 of record NC_067456.1, read on the forward strand.
CAGGGTCAAATTCATTTCCAAAATGCCAAACACTAAATGTTGAACTTAAAAATGATGAGTGTCACAGGTCACTGCATCACTAAATCACTTTAATGGGGTTAGGCCAGCGGGATTTAAAATGTCCATTAGAGTCTCATTTGTTCATTTGAAAGAAAAAAAATAGCAAAGAAACGCATATCAGTGCTCAATTTGAGGCTCTATGGCAGGGCTGTCCAAACTTTTTCCTCCGAGGGCCACATTCTGAAAAATCGAAGGACCACTTTCAACTTTTTTTTTTAAAATTAATCAAGCACACCCAAATCAGTCAATTAAGTAATTGCATCGTGTTTATTTATTACAGTGTTTTTTCTGGAGGGGCTGCTACATGAACAGATTTTTATAAGGCAAATAAATAAAAAAGGATTTTGAGGTGGTCGAGATCCTGTATCCCATCAGAAAATATCAGGCCCTGCAGTGAACAGCGGACAAATCCCATTTCTACATTCTGAGATGTATATTCATTTCTTTGCACTCAATAATTAGTTGGGTCTCCTTTTGTATGAAATGCTGCATCAAGATGAGGTGGAAAGGAAGTGATCAGATGTGGCAATGGTGCAATGGAAGCCGAGGTTGCTTTCAAGGCTGCCTTAAGGTCATCTGCATTGTTCGGTCTGGCGTCTCTCATCTTCTTGACAGCACCCTTGCGATCGGCTTTCGCTCAGCTGACCAGTTAAGCACAACCAATACCCAGGTCATTGAACCCCAGCTTTTAGTACCTTTGGCAGTGCGTGCAGGCGCCAGGTCCTGCTGGAAAATAAAATCAGTATCTCCAAATAGCTTGTCAGCAGAGGGAAGGATAAAGTGTTCTAGAATTTCATGGTAGATGATTGTGTTGAGTGTGGACTTTTGAAAACACAATGTACTCAAAGCAGCAGATGGCATGGCACCCCAAATCATCACTTGCTGGCTGACAGTGGTAGTCCGGGCTTTTAGTTGAGTGATAATGCACACAGCTCTCAAACTGTGAGGATGGTGGCAGTGTGTGTTCGAGCTTACAGGTGGGTGGATCATGTGGGGACCACCACTGTTAATCAAAGAAGTATAAATATTGTATTTTCCGCACTAAAATGTGCACCTAAAAGCCTTCCATTTCCTTAAAAGCTCACAGCATGCCTTAAAATCCGACGCGCCTTGTGTATGGTTATATGGTAATATGTCAACCCCAAAATGGCTCCTTGCTAGAGACATGCCTTCAACGCAGAGTTTAAACTTAAGGCGATCGGGTTACGCAGTTGAACACGGAAATAGAGCAGCGGCAAGAGAGTTCAACGTTGTCGCTGCCTTATTAAATACGATTTACTGACATCTGATCGTTCTGTTGGCATTTACTTGAGTGTAGCTCCATCTAATGGATGCATTGTAGATTGCGTCTTATAATGCCATGCGTCCAATATATGAAAAAAATTATAAAATAGGCCATTCATTGAAGGTGCGCCTCATAATCCAGTGTGCCTTTTAGTGCGGAAAATACTGTCCATGTCTTGTTGGCATTACAGAAAAAAAAAAAAAAACTACCTCTGATGTTGTGCCAGGTGCGTCTACAATTTTATTAAAATAATGAAACTATTTTATGACTACAACTATCTTCAACCACTTTCTATCCAATGTAGCTTTAGACACAGCCGGCTAACACTGTGAAAGAGCTATCTTTCACCTCTCATTAATTATTGTGCTGTATGGTTTAAACCCTGCAAAGACTGAGGGTTTAAAAAAACAAAAAAACAAAACAAACAACAAAAAAAAAAGGTATAATGTAGTCGACTACAATGGCCTGGTGCAAACTTTGTCTTGCAGCCAGCTTAAGATGTATTCAGCAGACATGCGAAGTATTGATCTTATCGCGCACCCTGCCATTAAATGAATAAAAACAGTATATCATCCTTGGAATTATTGTTATCTGAAAGGTTTATGTATCCCTTCCACGCAAACAGCCTTTGAGGCAATGAATCCCAAAACAATGAAGATGAGGAGATGAATTTACATATAGAATACAGCTGTATAAATAGTTTGCAAACTAACTCCCACACTCTTTCTGTAACCATGGCAGTTTTTCAGCCCTGTGTCAGTACTTTGCCCACTGAGTGTACAAATGATTCATATTGCAAGGCTAACTGGCTCAACAGTAAGCCATTGTCGCAAATCCTGTAATTTGTTTGTCTTGGAGAAAAGTGAATCACAGCTCAACGTGGGACCCTACAGTTAGAAGCCATGAATGAAACATGCGAACAAACATTGCAATTCATCATCGGAAACACTATTTAGACATTTACAGCAGCTTGCAGGTCAAAAATTTAGTTTCATGTTTTAGCTTTCATTAGCCAGATATAGCTGAATGAGGAGGAAGAGCTTCGGCCATGAGGTCCATGTCGGATGAAAAGAGATGAAGAATTGTGGAGACAGCATTGCTATTCACTTTGCCGCTCACATTGTAGAACAAGGCCACACGAGCAGTTACATTACTGGTAAGATTTCAAAATCACCCACATTGAAAAATCTAATTTAACTTCAGATGAGACTGCCGCTGTATGTCAGTTTTGTGTAATTTGACACTTCGTCTGGCCAGTTTGAACGCAAAAGTGCATTTTCATTGAGAGTGTGATGCGTTATCACAGTGGTTACCATCTTTGGCTATTTGGTGGTGGCTGGGAAAATATCATAAGGAGTAGCAGTTTTTGATACAATTAATCATCTCTACTCCATCCTTTCTCAACTAGGAATTTCTGTATCACCCTGCATACCTTGCAGCTTCAATGCTGGTGTCCCTCAGGGTTCAGTAACAGAGTTCTTGGTGCCTTCCTCGTTGGACTGAATTCCCTCAGCCATATGATTGCCATTGGTTATGATTTCTATACTCAACATTAATTCTCCTTCACTCCCAATTAAAGATGAAATAGTATGAACATTTCATATAATAACAGTGATCGGAAATACTGCGGTGAAGTCTTGCAACAAGTGTAATTTTAAATACAACAATATGCAACGAACAAGCAACCAAACTCTTGACAAAGCTGAAATTGTTAACAGCAACAGCCCAACTATATTATCACATATGTAACACCCCTACAAAATTTAATGATTAATGAAACCCAATGCAAACAGACCTGATGTAGAATTGGAGTCTTTATGTAGAATTTTGATTTGATATGTTGCTCCCAACCAGGTGACTTTTTAAAATACTGTACATTCTCAGGCATAGGATACACCTCTTCTATTTAAATATCTATTTCTGCCTATTTATGCCTACATGTAGTGGTCGTGATTGTATATCTCCACTTTCCGTGGTGAGCGTTGGTGCACCTGTTTCTGATTACTCTCTGCTGGCTATTTACGTGCAGCTGAAACCAAAGGAAGACACCGTATCAAATTCATCGCCGAGCGCCACCGTCCCAGCGTATGTGTGTCCTGGTCTGGTGCTAGTTTCCTGTTGCCAGTGTACTTGCAGTCGGGTTTGTTTGACCATCCTATTAAACCTCAGAATCACTGTGACTTTTCTGGGGTATGGTGTTTCACGCCTTGCGTAGGTTTGATTCCGTGTAAAAAAAATGCTGCCATCACTTGGGTTATCTTGTGTCAAGTTTCATAAGCACCGTAACTCATCTGCCATTTTCTTCTTTTTTATTGCCCCTTTTATGAACCCTCCCGTCCCTCTTTTCTTCTTCTTTCTGTATTTGCTGCTGCCATAAAACAATGACGGTGGTACACTTCTTGGATACGCTAAACAATAGATAATTCAAACTTGAAACCAAAATCCGAATCATTTGAAGATATACTATTTCAAACACCTAACTTAACCAATGGTAATAAATACTACAAGATATATTTTGTCTTTATGTTTACGAGTTATCCACAGTCACAATTAGGACTTCTTTGTGTGCTTGTTTAACTTTTAGAGTAAGTGGAAATGATAACGTCCGAAGGGAAGCATGCACATTTTAGAGTGAAGTTTGAACATCATAACATTGCCCCAGCTTGAAAAAGTCAGCCTTACTCAAGGTAAAACCATAGTATCCTCCAGGAATACTGTGACACACTTTAATGTATTATAATAGTTTCTTAGCTTTGTCAATGACAAAGAACGCAGGAAATCGTCAAGGACATGATGAATCGTGGAATTAGCCCCTTGTGCATGTACAGACCCCTTTTTTTAACAGCACCCCATACAAAGTACGGTATTTCAAATGTGCTCTTAGATGCATATTCTCTATGAACATGTCACATATAAATTGCATTCAATTAGTCCAGAAAAGCAGCAACGAAAAATAAGTCACGACTTGACCACATCTCTGGAAGAGCGAGAGGGAGGAAATGAAAGAGACGATGTGCCATGGAGGTCTTTTTGTCAAATCATGGCAATTACTGCAGCAGAACGGACATGAACCCACCGCCTGACCATTTATTCACATTCATATTAAATGAGCCAGCAAATATTTAATCATAGAGGATTTATGGGAGCTAACGTCAAAGTTCATCTTTGGTGAGCGGGCTGACAGCCAGCTCAGCTCATGCTCCAGGCAAATGGTGCCACAAGTCAACCCATAAATATTATTCGTATTCATCTCGGGACTCATTGTTGAATGGAGACTGGAGTTGAGCAAGATAGCACTACAGATCAACACCTCATCTGGTGTTCACGGGAACACAATATCACTTGTGTGACTGACGGCATCTCGATAAAAAGATGAAAATGTCATTTTGTGCCTGCAATTTCTGACATCTGAGCGTTTAACACGGACATAAGAGAGAATACAATGCAATGATGAAAATAGCGCATGATGAATATGTGTTAACCGCAAAAGTAATTTTTGGAGACAATAGCCTCTCGTGAACATTTTCATTGAACTTGGAGAATTCATTTCATTTTAAACAGAAAACCTGAACATATATCAGTTGCAGATTTCTAATCATTGGACTAATGTAGGCAATTAGAAGTTAATTTATAAGTCCGTCTAGCTAGCTCTCTCTCTAGTTAGCTAGAGAGTGTCAATGCTCTAGCTAGCTGTCTAGCTAGTTAAGTATCTACAGATTTTTATTTACCCTGGAAAATTAATTTAATTTTTAACAGAAAAGCTGAATCTAGAGCAGTTGCAGATGTTTTTTTTTTTTGTCATCGGACTAATATCATCAAATCAGAAGTTATGAATTAATATTATAATTCTTAATTTGTTATTCATAGGTAGATCTATTTAGCTATCGCTATAGTAAACTATCGAGCTAGATAAGTATCGACAGATGTTGTCAATTCCCAACTCACCATTTTTTTATTTGTATTTTTGTAAAAAAATAATTGTTTCATATGCTCCAAGACCGCAGATATGATGACAGATGATTCGCTCGACTTTAAAATATTTCAGATTTTGTTCAAGTTGCAAGACCTCTTGGGAGCATCTCCACTCTCTTCCAAAAATATATTAACAGTGAGGCCAATTCCTTTATTTGGGGTTTAACATCAAAAGATGACACACGAGATCAGCGTTTCAACTTTTATTCCCTGATGTATGTGTCTGAATCGGATACACAACTTTAGATAATTATTCGCCCAACATTTTATAGAAGCAAAAGTACCTGAATAGACACTCCGGCCATATTCTTCTGCCTAATGAGTGGTTTGCATCTTTTAGTGACGCATCGGTACTTTTGCTCTTTTTCATGGAGGTTCTTTCTGACAGTGGTTTTACTTTACAGCTCCCAAAACGACTACTTTGTTTTCCTTCGTCTATGCATTCCACATCTGTTACTCAGTATATCAGCATTTCTTTTTCTTCAGGTAAAAAGGGTTTAATATAGCCAATGTTTGGCCAATGGCTTGAATTCATATCTGATCTTCACTCAGCTTCACAATTGCTTCTATTTCAACTCTAAATTATATTCAGGTGATAGTAATCAGCACTGTGTCCTGCGATTGGCTGGCACCCGGTTCAGGGTGTCCCGAAGACAGCTGGAATAGGCTCCCTCACCCCCTGCGACCCTTGCGAGGAGAACGCGGATCGAAAAATGGATGGATGGAGTAATCAGCACTTTGCATACTGTGTTACGTTCTTCTTTTCATCAGTAGGTCAACCCGCAGGGTTACGCTGGTAACATAGCAATCTTTTCGGGCGATAGATATCAGCCGGACAGGCGGCAACACACAGGGAGGAGATGAATGACTGTGGCATATAGGATGTCTTCAGCAGCCCAGGAGCACAACAGTTAAGAGCGTAGTTCCCAAAATCCTGAGCTTCCTCCACACCCTAGGGACCGTCTCTCCATTATACTCTTATATTAGGCCAGCCAATGCACATTAGAAACTTGATGAAAATCACTTGGCTCCTTCCGAAACAGCAAATGTCCTAACAGTTATGTTTATGGCCATCTTCTTCACATTCAAATGACAAAAATGCAACAAATGCATTCTTCATTAAAAGCACCACACAATGATTTAGTTTAATTGAACTCATATTATGAAGTATTTCTGACACTGCGAGCATAGAACACTAACTTGCTGTCAGAGCAAGCAATATAAATCGTAACTACGGTTCCAGTAAGACAAAGCACTTTGCGATCCAAAAACGGACAGCGGTTGCATATGTCAAAATGAAAGGCGAGCAGACAGCTGGATGCCAAGCGTGTGCACAGCAGACTCAAGTGGCTCGCTGAGCGCAGATGTTTGCTCGACCGAGTGCAAGACCCCTGAAACCGGGAGTGGGGACATGGCTGTTTCCCACAACAACAGGATCACAAAGCTAACGTAGTCATTCTTTCTGGATCAGCAAGGTACAGACAGTCGAGCTACATTTTTGGCTCGCCTTATTCACGTAAGCCATTTTAATTAAACAAATGGTTGATCTCAGTGCGGGCCTGCATTAGTGTTTGGCTTGATGCCTGATATGCTTAATTACTGGTGGCCACTCAAAAGGAAAGTCAACAATTTTTGCAAGAATTTATATATTGTGTCACGTTGCAAAAAGCTTTTTTCTTTTTTAAGCTTTGAAGGGCTTTTGCATGTATTTATTAGATCTGACTCCCAAATTGAAGATGAAGATGTTTGCGGCAGACGGCATTCACCTCCACTTCAGAGTCGGTCATGCTAATTGTTATTCATCAGTAGAATATCCCTATCATCTTCTCGAACAAACACAAAAATTGTTTTGTTTGTCACATTACCACTCACTAAATGGCTTGATCACTGGGAATTAAATGGGTCAATATTTGAAGTGTACCGTTTTGCAATTTTGAGTTACAGGTATTTGAGATGAAGCACCCTCCATCCTCCACAATGTGTGTGTGTATGTGTGTGTTTGTGTGTGTACTGTACTGTAACACTTGAGTTGAACTTGTTGATTCTGACAGTTTTGCTCCAGAAGGACAATAAAGAAAAATAGCCCGATCCATGAGCAAAATAGCACATATTTACATATTTTCCACAAGGACTCAACAATGGAGTTGAAAGCCTACATCACAAAACAGAGATGTTCAAGTCCCAGGAGTTTCTGAAATGGTTTTCTGATCCAAATCCTTTCATCAAGACGCCTAAAAATATTCCAATAACTTCTTTAGCAGCCGTGGAGCCAATTCTGGAGAGGCAGTTTAAAATGGGTGTGCAACCGGTATACCAACAAACAAGCAAAATGCAACATTTTGGTGTCTCGTGTCGACACCGCAGTGCAAAAGTGGCTCAACTGACGTGTTGTGTAATGGGCGCGGATGGGAATTTTCTATTTTACATTTGTGGTATACTGTGCTACATTTATTAAATTGGATACATGTGAGTCTCATTGTATCTATCTGGTGTCTATTTTTCAATGAATGAATGAATACTTTATTGTCATTGCACACTTGTTACAACAAGATTTTGCAGGAGCCTCCGCCCCCCCAAGTGTATCGTGAGATATAAAAATATAAAAAAGTATATAAATACATTGCACTTACCTAGACTTACACACAATCACATACAGCTTGCTATTTCCTTTAAAAGAAAGGTTTTTGAGTGAAGAAAAATTTCCAATGAACACAGATTGTTTTTGTATTGCAGCTTCAGCTTCAGACGTTTTTAACAGATAAACCGCATGAAAATTGCTGAAAGATTCAGCGAGTTATGAGTTTTTGAATTGTGCTCATCCCCATGATCTCAAGAGAAATAAAGGATGTGGAGGGGCGGGACCAACGCAGGACTTCCGGTTCAAGATGGAGGCCAGTCTGCACGTCGCTCCAAGTCCCGGCTTCATCAAATGTAATATGGAAGTACACGCAGCTCAAAAGAGGTCATATCTAATGTTCATGTAGCTCTATCTATGTATGGTGACAATCAGTTTGGAATGCAAGCAAGTTCGGAGCAATGAGCACAGAGAGGAAAAAGAAGAAGGAAAAAACCCCCACAAAATATCATTCTGAAGTATTTAAAAAAACACACACACATTCTTGTGCACTCAAAATGTCCAGCGTAGGCGGACACTGATGTTGGATTTCCCAGCATGCCAAGCGCCATTATGTAAATAGTCAGAAGCTATAATTACGTTTTTAATGTTAATACTGTATTTCCCACATTAACATAGATGTTAATACTGTATTTCATTCACCCCTTATATTGAATTATTGTTCACGCACTGTTAGAGTTTATATTTTAGCGTCATGACTGAGTTTGACTTTAAAGTCAGCTGCAAAAATATCTGACCAGTCAATCTTTCAAGATCAAAATTAGCATGATTTCAGTAAAAAAGTTTTTGCGCCCAAATCTCAATTTCATGTGCTTGTGGCCGTAACAGACATCTGCTACTGCATTTGGAAATGAAATGGGAGGGGATGGTGATGCAGTCGTCATGAATCGTGTGTGTGTGGGGGGGGGGTCATGTCTCCCCAGTGCCATTTTTATCCATGCAAGTGTGGCAAAGAGCCTGCAAGCAAAGTTGGGTCTTAAAGATATATGGAGAAAAAAACAAAGGCTTTTCTTTACTGCTTACCGACGCTGCGTATGTCTGCCAGTTTTCTCATGCAATAATAAGGCAACAGATGAACAGTTCTCATAACTGTGTTCTTTTGCAAATTTTGGAAGCGACACCCATGAACGCTTCATAAATTCTTATAGAAACTCCCTTGTGGGCCTACAATGACTCCAGTGTTAAACCCACGTTGCAGCCAAGCAAAGCCTAAGGGTAACTCAAATACCAGTACATTTTGTCATTGAAGTGGATGAAAAAAAAAAATCACAGAAAGAAGATTTAAACTCTGCATATGAAGCTTAAAAATTAAACCCGGGATGGCAAGGAGAAGAGTTCATTGTAATCCTGGTAATACTGTACTCAATGGTCCATTAAGATCGGTGGTGACCTTTTACATTGAAAGAGGTAAGTTAAAGGCTCTAAAAATAATGTAATCCTCCTCTTTGACCGCTGCACAGAAGCATTTAACTGCGGCTTTGTAAGAGAGTGATTGACGGTCAGGATGCCTCTCCATTAAACAGTCATTTGTAACATAGACAAAGACACACTGACAATATAATAGTTCCATGGTGGCCGCGGGCACAAAGTTCATTGAGGCCACAGAGAAAAGGGCCCAAAAAAAGTTTGTCAGTTCCCAAAAATCTGCATCATGAGGAGAATTGCTGGAAATATCCTAATGACACACAAAGTGGCAAGAGAAACCAAAAATAGATTTGAGTTTCATGCCCCTTAGGTTGGTGCCACACACCCCTGCCCCTCGCTCCACATTGATGCCCATTTGACAAACAATCACTTGAATCGAGCCTCTTAAACGGCTTTATAAAGAAGCAATTATTCTGCAGCCGAGGCTCCATCAGCGGGAGATCAACTGATATCTTCCACTATTCACCATGAACAAAGCTCCTCGTTCATGGCCTGGCTGAATATTAGCAGTTTTATCCAGAGACCTTTTGGCCCTTCTCCTCTCCCACCTGAACTAAGGGCGCTGGATCTCGGCTTTAATTAAAAGCAAATTCTCCAAGCTCCGTTATGCTGCAAATCGCAGGCCTCTCTGCTCGAGTGGACTTAGAGGGGATTGCAGAGGGTCTGAGCAAATGTTTGTTTGGTCAGGCAGACAAGGAAGGAGTTGGAAAGAAAGGAAATGACTCTTTGTGGAACTTTGTTGAGGTATGTTTCAACTCCACATCATCAAGTTAAACTGTACAGTACAGCCAAATTCAAACAACAAATAGACTTAGACTCATGTAGAGTCAAATCCAGGTTTTAGTAAAGATATTCAATGAGAAAATTACTTGCCTCAGTCCAATGGGTGAATTATGCAATTTCTTTCCAAACAATAACCTCCGCATTGAAAAAAGTAACCCACTTTTTATTACTTTAAATTTCTGTGCTCTTGTTTGAATGCAGCACAAGTTCAAGATGTGTTCGAACAACCCTCCTGCTCACTGACAAACAGCTCCCAAACTATTGCAAGTTCACTGGTGCACAAAGTCAAACCTTGTAGACCAGATTATGTCATCATTTTCACAAGAGCGCTTTTTTTTCCAAACATAAACAGACATTCTGTAAGATTGAGCGGAGTTTTTGGCTGGCAGAGACATATTTTGTATTCTGGAAAGAGCATTGAAAGGGCAGAGAGAGAGAGATAGAGAGAGAGAGAGCATGTTTACAGATAGCACAGCGCATTGTGTACTCGTCTAACTACCATCAAGGACAGGTGTCTGATTGTGCACAGATTCCTCAAAATCCCTCCCTAAATTTGAGCAACGGCGACAAACATTCTTGTTCTATTCCGTAACAGAGAGAATCTTCACTGAGAAGCAGATTGTTACGATGGAGTGGCCTCAATGTTTTGCAGGGGGAAAGAATTCTCAGAGGGAGATGTATCACATGACCTCCTGTTTTCAGTTTGGCCAGTGTGCGAAAACAGCATCATGCTCCTCGGTGCAAGGAGAAAGAAAGTAGGCCCTGTACTCTCGGATGGCTCGAGCTCCTCGGTGACCGAGTATCCACTCGGCTCGAGAGTCTTTAAGAAGGTGGCCGAATCTTCAAGCGCGATTGTTTTGCGGTCAGCCACTACTTGCATTTAGACTTTCCATACTCGGAGAGGAATGAAACGAATATTGGGCGCATGTCTTAAAAAGCTCCCATCATTTCGGATAGATGAGCGGGAGGTAAAGTGCCGTACAAGCACCGGAGACAATCGCGGTGAAATGAAAAGGTGCCTAGACAAAGCTCGTTGCAGTAGAAGTGATTCGTATTGACTGAACCTCACTTGCCGCTTGCAAGGGACATCTGTTTAGTAAGCACCACTGTGAGTGCAGAACCTCCTCTTAAACAGCTGAATCAATTTCCAACCAGATAAATGAAAAAATAAAAATCACCTCAAATGGCCTTTTTGCTTTCCTGAGCTAGTGCGGTTTGACAACCACTTATTTGTTGAGGGTTTTGACCAGCGGGCATCATTTGGGAATCGGATAACGCCACATTGATTAAGAAGGAAATTCAAGTCATTAATAAAGATGATGTCTCGAGTGAAGGGAGGGTGTGTGTGGGGGGGATAAGGGGGGTAATCCTAAACACCACATGCTAGGATCACTACAGACAATAGAAGATCATTAAACAGCAGGCTGTTTTCTCTGCATGAAGCACACTTAACAGTTGGCTTTAATTAAACAGTTGAGTAGTCTTTGTTTTCGAGGAAACAACGATTTTGTCGAGGACCTGTTGAATGTTGCACTCTTGCCTAACTCTTTGTTGACTTTCCTTGTTTGCGAGGATCTAAAAAGCAGAGGGTGAGCGAGGTGCGGAAGAAAGCCTGAAAACAGAATAATCAAATTTTAAACACTTTCAGCGCTTGCATAAATGCACTGGCCTGAGGTGCATCTTGTTGTTTGCTTTTGTAACGTTTGCATATTACACAGAGGAAATACCAGCCCCGTTTCAATATGAGCTTTATCATAAAGGTTGAATGTATGAATGAAATATATGAAGAGCTCATTCTTTTCTTTCAGACACTACAATTGTGTGTCAGGCTACGTGCCAACTAAAGTTTGAGTCATCAATAAATAAAAAAGATAGATAGCTCTATTGGCGGCCTCACAGTGCAGAGGTGCAGTGTTCAATTCCGCCTAAGGCCTTCCTGTGTGGATTTTGCATGTTCTTCCCGTGCCCGCGTGGGTTTTCTCCAGGTACTCGGGTTTCCTCCCACATTCCAAAAACATGCACGATAAGTTAATGAGACACTCTATATTGTCCCTAGGTGAGCGCCAATGGTTGTTCGTGGATGTGTGCCCTGCGATTGGCTGGCAACCGCTTCAGGGTGTCCCCCACCCACTGCCCGAAGACAGCTGGGATAGGCTCCAGCAGAGGAAAAGCAGATCAGAAAATGGATGGATGCACGGATATATTTCTATACGCATAACTTCACATTTAAAGTACAACCAAAACTGTTGAACAGAAGGAAAAGTTGAGCAGTACAATAGCAAATACCAATATGACTAGCAAAGATGCTGCTATTATTTCTATTTAATAAGCAGAGAGAAAGCCTAGCATGGGAGCTGCCTGCTCGTCTGTCACTCAGCGCCGCGCACACGCCGGCGTGCTGTTTGCGAAGTTCACTGTGCATGACGGCGCAGGGAACGGTGCAGCAGTCTGGATGCATTTGTTTGAGGAACATGTGCAAGTGTGTGTTCACGTGCCGCGCAAAATGTGTACTGAAGCATGCGGCCTCATCAGCATCACGCAAATCTGCTCGTGAAGGTCGAGCAGAACCAGAGGCCAGTTGTCAACATATCTTTTCCAATTAAAAATGATCATCATTAGAAGCCCTCGTTGCACGTTTCTCCTATTTTTAGTCAAGCGATGATGTGCTTGTTCGCGAGTTGCCCTTGTCATTCAGTGCAGCAGCGTTATCTTTTGTCATCAAATGACAAAATCAGCAACGCCACTCTACGTGAAACAGACAGTGGATGAAAGGTGGATTTTTGGCCCAAGCCTGTTTTTTTAAGCCATTTTTCCCCTTATCGCAAGATCTGCGAGTCAGCTCTTACAGGAAGACCTTATTTAGGTGCGGTAGGATGTAGAATCTGACCTCAAAACGTAAAAAAAAAAAGTTACCACATGCGGCCAAAGAGTAAAGGGAAATGGAGAAAGGGTCGCTTCTGCAATGCTGGAAAACGCTTGGTGGCAGAGGAGCATGCAATGAAATGTGCCTTTGTATGATGTTGAGGTAAAATGGGCAAAGCATCTGGGGATTTGGGCTCTCTGACAGCTGCCTACTTTGAGCTGGCAGGAAGGAGCAAGCCTCGATGCCGCAGCCACTGCTATGATGAATAAAATATGACGAGCACACACAGTGGCAGCACACCGTTGCTCTGATGCAACACGGAACAACATCTCAAAAGCAAACAAAAAAAAGAGAGACGCGTGAGTGTGTTTGCGAGATAGAGAAGCTGTTAAAGATTGATCGTATGGATGAAGACAATCGTGACAACAGAGTGAAAACTTGACTTTTTAAAAAAAGACATCCAAGAAAACGCTTCTCTGTTGATTTTTCCCACTGTGCAATTTTGTTAGAGGAAAGTGCGACTGTTGATTTTTTTTCAAAATCTTGTTTTTTTTTAATATATTTATAAAGGAGAAGAAGATAAAAGCTCTGAAAATAGAAAGTGACTTGCTACTGCCAATTCTCCAACCCTCAAACATGAAGGTGCTCCTTTTTCCGAGCCAAGCCTCGTCGATTTATACGCTACCACAAGCTTGCTGCTGGAAAACAAAATCAAGTGAAAGCAACTATACAGTGACCGTGATCCCAAGTAACTCATCAAAAATATTGCACTATATCGCTGAAGAACATGAAACCTTACTTACAACGTTATACTCAAATTCATCAGGTAGACATTTGCAATGTGACTGCACATTTTCGCTATCTGACGATGAACATTAAGCGATAGTACTGGTGGTAATGCAAAAACGAAAATGCCCCTTTATGAACTAAATGCACGCTATGAACGTTAACTGGTCACAACATTAGGGACAAGTGCACATTTTTGTTGCATGCATTACAAGAAATCGACCTAAACATACCAAAACAAAAACAGAAATGCTGCAGAGTCCTGACACGGACCGGAAGAAAAAAAAAACAGAGCGATTGTTTACAGATGTTAATTATTCTGACTGATATCAAGAATAATTTATTAACTCATTTAATCCCAGGCATTTTCACTGGAGCAACCCCCTCAATCCCAGCGTTTTACTGGATTTTGACTGACCTGGCAAGACCCACAGAATATTTGGTTCTAATGCTATATAAACATGGAACCTACCAAAATAAACTTTGGACTCGCTTCTTTCAGTAGAAAAAAATGTTTCTTCATCTTTTTCCATTCTTCAGCAATCGGCATTACAAAATGGCTAAGTTTCATGAAAGTGGCGATTCCTGGGCAAAAAATGGAGAAAATTAGCTTTTTGTGAAAGCATGCACTTCAAGCATTTGGGGCACCACTGCCACCTACTGGTTGCTTTTTTACATGATTTACGATGAAAACGGCTTATTCTCATTCACCGATTGCATCAGACCCTCCTCCTCTCTGTGACGCAAAAAAAAAAAAAGACCTACAAGAACATCCTTAGTAGGCGAGGCCTAATTTTAAAAAGACGTACAAGTACGTCTTGTGGAATGAAAGAGTTAAGTAAAACAATTTGTGTGACCAAAACTATAAAAAAATAAAATAAAATATTTTGGAAACAAACAATATGACTTGGTTGTCCCGACTATGCTCACAACATACAACAGTTTTAAAAATAGCAGTCGTCGATGTCAGCAAGAACAGTAGGAACCTGCAAGATACATGGACATGCTTTGTTGTTGGTCATAAATTCAACCATAGTCTTCTGACTCTGCAAAAGTTGTATCGAGGCTGCTGCACTCGTCCTTGTTTGTTGAAGATGTTTCACCTTTATTCCAAATCGCTTCTTCGCTTCATTTTTAGGTGGGGGAGTTTTCCAATTTATGCCTCGCGGGTGCGTCCCTTGGGCGTGGTCAACAAAAGTGCATTGTTGTCGCTGTCAGAATTAAGAACCAGAAACCCAGTTGCCTCGAGTCAACCTCAGCGGATTACCATGACCTGGATGACTGAGAATCTACACAGACAGCCCTCTGAATCTTCATCCAATCCAATTATGAGGTGGCTGCAGATTGCCATCACTAGTTCTGACTGACGCCGTCATCAAGGTACTTAAGCAGTACGCACCATCCTGTCTGCATAAACAGGTGCTTGGATTTTGATGATGCGGAGGTTTTCGTCCTAGGATCTTCCTATTGAATTATTGGTGTGATTCCTGATGTCAATGATCGAATTCAAACAATAAAAAGCACATTTAAAATATATGGATGTTCGTCTGTTTTGAACAAAATTAGCTGGTCTATGTATGTCTGGTTATGTCATCATGTTAAACCAAGTTTAAATCCAGAATTCGTCTGACGCGACATGAAATATCCCTTTTCCCATTTCGTATCACTCTCAAATGTCAGCATATCAAGCTGTAATTGGTCGCGCTTGTGACAACTTATGGGAAGAGCGAAAAGAAAACATGCAGGAAGGTATTCATCCTGACCTAAAAATTATTCGAGAGGCAAAGCAGTTCACCTATTGATTTTGCGGGTGACTCGAGTGAAGCTTTGGCTGAGGTTTGTGTTTTTGAGCGTACTTGTTATCTGTGAAAGGCAGAAGTCTGACTGGATTTTTGAGGCCGGTGAGTTGACTGTAGATGAAATAACTCAACTCAACTCACTTGTATTTATAGAGCACTTTAAAACAACAATCGCTGTATGATAAGTGATGCACATGAAGCCAATATCATAGAGCCAACATTAAAACAACAAATTAATAACAAAGACGGTAGTAAGCATCAAACAGTAAGTCTAAGATCAAGTCCGAGTCATGCCGTAAAATACAAATGAGTTTTGAGATGAGTTTTAAAGATGGGCAGCGAGGGGGCTTGCCAAATGTTCAGTGGGAGGTCATTCCAGAGAGAGGGACCAGCAACGGAAAAGGCTGGAGCCCCTCTGAGCCTCCGCTTTGTTCTATGTACTTCTAATCAAATGTGGTCCGCAGACCTGAGGCGCCGGGCAGGTGTGTAGGGGCGGATGAGCTCAGAGAGGTAAGGTGGCACGAAGCCATTTAAAGATTTGAAAACAAATAATAGGAACTTAAAAAGAACTCTAAAATGTATTGGGAGCCAGTGAAGGGATGTTCGAGTAGGAGTTATGTGCTCCCTCTTACGAGCTCCAGTTAGGAGTCGTGCAGCAGCATTCTGGACCAGCTGGAGACGCTTAATGGAGGATTGGCTGACGCCCAACATTGTCGAAAAAGGGAAAAAGCGGGCAGAAAATAGACAAAGTACCATTAAGCGAGAAATGACTGACAGCTGTAATGGTCTTGGGAAGAAAACAAATGATGAAAAAAAAAGACAGGGGCAGAATTCAATGATGGCGTTAACGGGTCGTCAAAAGAACCGCGACTGCAACCTAGCGATGCGTTACATGAAGGTCTGTAAAGCCACATGAGACAAAGCAAACAACAGTGTGCATTTTGGCCTCGGTGTAACTGTACAGCTCCGGCGGCTGAGTGAGGAGAGGGTTGACTCGGGGGGTCATTGAAGTGATGAGCACCGAGCTTGAGCTCAGCCATCGCCGCCAGCAGCCTGGGGAAGACATCTGCTCGCTCACCCAGACAGCCGAGGCGATGAGAGCTGACAATGTGGCAATGTGCTCTTGGCTGACCAGGTGTGCTTCATTTACTACATGTTCCAAACATCAGCACCAGCCCGAGCAGTTTAACTGACAGATGGAGAATGTTAAGGCGGCGGAGGAGCTCACGCGTGTGCTGTGCTTACAAGCAGATCCACAAAAGTAGCTGATAAAGGGATAGACTTTCGGCGCTCATCCTGCTTGATGCTGCCGGTGTCGGAAATTAATCGAGCAACATGTCATGCTAAAGCTAAGCGTAACGAGCCCTTACTTTAAGTGAATAGAAATAAAGGCCCCTCTATTCCTGTTGCCCACCTTTGCAAATTAAAACCCAGTGGACATAATTTTACTTTGGATATGCACAACGCCACTGGTAGGTATACGAGCGTTTACTGACTTTGCTTCATATTTAAACTGCATTTTAATACGTTTATGATCCTTGAGGTGACATTTCTTTCCGTGATATCAGACAGGGGATTGGTGCCTTGCTCACCTACGCAGAACAAAGGCAGTTAAACCTGGCTCTCTCCACCAACGAGTTCCGTTGTCTATCCCCACGTGGGTTGTGAACCTGCCGCCCTCCGTTCCTCAAGCAATACACAAACTGAGCCGCTGGCGCCCATTCCAATGATTTATAATGAGCGTTACAAAGAGAAGCCTCGGAACTGGAATAGTTTGAGGAGAACTGACACTTTCAGGGAAGCAAACTCGTGAAAAACACGGCAGTGTGTTCATCCGAGTCATAGAATGGACAAAAATAGCAAGATTAACAACTGATGAAAATGCATTTGTTGCAATAGCACTGTGCAAAAATCCTCCACTCTAGATCACCGATCCATTTTTTGTCAAAGCAGCTTGTGCAAAGTCCTCCACGGGAAGGGGAGGGGAGGAGTCTTGTGGGGTGCCCCCACCTTCAATCCCCCCCCACCCCCACCCCCAGCCCAGTCACCTTGGTTAATAGTTATCACTGTACAGTGTCCTTTTTGTCTGTGCTTCATAGGTGTCAAAGTATTTCAAGTGTCATTCTGACCAGAACTGATGCAACATAAAGCCAAGAGTTGACTGCCAGTACCGACAGGGATGAGTGAGCAATGTGAAGATTGGGAGGCTGAAAAGACTGCAAAGTCCAAGTTGCAAACAACAGCATATTAATGTTACAGTGGAGTGGTTGCCTTCATTTTCTGCTTGAGGTCTCTGTGATCTGATCCAAAATGAGTTATTAAAGGTTTCTAGGAGGACAGTTTGATTATTAGCTGATTATTTCTGTTATTGCTCATTTACAGTCAGGTTTTCTGCACTTTGAGTGTTATTATGTTTTTATTTGCATTACAGCGTTACTCTGTTGTTATTTATTAGAGTATTATGGTACAGCAGGGATGGGCAACTGACCTTTTTTTTTCACCCCACAAAAAACGGTGGGAAATTGGGAAATAATCAAATAACTCTCCTTTTGTTTCCGATGACAATTGTGTGTTTAAAACCAAACAAATGAAAAAGTCAAGCAGACAAACAGTGATACACTCGCAAGGGTCCGCAGTATTACTTTACATCAAGATTTCACGACAGACTTCATTATTATCAATGCATTTACTGATTTGACAAGAGAAATAGTGGACCTCTCATAGTGAGGCATACAGGGTTCATTTTGAATACCTTTGGCTGTCATGTTTTTTTTTGAGAGATGAAGGGCTAAAATGTGCGAAGGCACCGATAATCAAAATTTCTAGTTTGAGGGTGGTAGGGGAGGGTGCAGATATACATCTTGATTTAGCCAAGTTGTCCATTTCACAGCAACCTGACAAATTTCTCCAGCGAGTGTGACAGCCCAATTAGGGCCCAGAAGACTGAAGGGAGATCTGAAGCTGGAACTGACAGACGCAGAGGTGGGTGGGTAGTGGTGGACTACGGGGCGGGGGGGGCTGTTCTGGTGATTCGTGCCATCTGATTCTTTGTCACACTGGGGATCCTTCTGCTGTACCGCTGTACTGTTAAGACAGGCCTTGTCAACATCTCCTGCCATCCTCTTTTGTGCAAAAGCATGTCTTTTTTCTCTCAGTGCTGTCTAAATACGGATAGATCTGTTTTCATAGATCAACTGTCGCCACCCAGAGCAAGTAGTGGTCTCAAAGCTGAGGAAGCACTGCTTGGCTCCTCCCTAATATGGAGGCTCTCCCACTAACTGCCTGACAGACACAGAAAATATATATATTTTTATTATCCACTACATGCACTGTTAACTGGATTAATATTTAGTGCTCCCTCAAGAAGCATTCTAAAATTCTGTAGAAATTAGTTTAGATTTCATCTCATTGGCCTGTCATCTGCTTCAATGAATTCTCAGAGATCAGCATTTACATCTAATGTGCATCAAAAACTGCGTCGCCTCTTTAATTCCTCTGCTCGTGTTCATCGCGCTTAGAAGCAGCAGCATTTCTCACTGGATTCAAATTTAATCAAAGAACTAAATGCGCGCCTCATTCGGAAGAGGTTACGTATTACTATTCTAAACTACAACACTTATCTCTTCCAAAACGCTGCACTTTTTTTCCCAATGACAAAAGTCATGACAGCGACAAGTTCATGACATCAAATCACCTCGTGAGGTGTAAGTAATAAGCTCCGTTGTTAGCCATGTGCTCCTCATAGCCCACAGAGGCATATTTCCATGCTATTTGGGGACGGCTATGAAATGTGATGCATTATAAATGCATCTTAAGTCACTCCCTCCCTCTTTCTTTTCTTCAACATTTCAGCTCGCTAACCGTCATTTCCAGCGTAACGATGTTTGGCCAACATTTTCAGAGAAAGACCATTAGCCAAAAGACAAATGAGTCTTGAACTAACTGGCAGCATTCGGTGCCCCTAGTGTCTGACGGGGGAGTTGCGAAAACCAATTTTTCGATCAAGGAATATTGCCAGGTTGGAGCAGCAGCTACACAGAACAGAGCCCAGCCAGCCCAGCTGTTTCACACCAACAAAGGCCTTTTAGTCAAGCGGGGATCCCATTGAAGAAAGGACAACGGGGGTCTGCTTCTCGTGGTAGGCAATTACAGTGTGATGTGCTAATCTGAGCAACTGGCACCGTCTCAAGGTCGTCTGCTGAACACAGCGTCTGTGTCACTTTACATGCACTGGGTTGCCCACTTTTCTTTGGCACCTTATTCCATTTGCTCAATTACTATCACACCTCCTTCTGTCACCTTGTTCTCACACAAAGAGACAAATTCAGCTCTACTGGACCACTGCCGACTTGAATGAGAAAGAAAAATAGGCGAGAACCTGATGACACATCTGGGACTTGAGCAACCTGTTGCTGAACTCGGTCGAGCTATCTGAGTGTTTTTTTTAACAAAATATTTTAGATATCTTTTATGGACACAACAGATATGCAAGTTAAAGTTAAATCAATTCGGTATGAGAGCTCTGGAAACAGTTTCTCTTTACAAAAATGACAATGCTGTTTGAATTGATACACAACACGGCCTGAATTTAACCTGCCACTTGGTTTTTATTCAATTACTTAGCTTAGCAGATCAGATATCACACTACAGCATGTACTGATATCGCTTGTTTGCCCATTTGTTAATGCTTCACATCGCGGTTGTTTGTCTGCAGTGTTGATCAATGATTCCAGAGAGGAATTAATTTAACAATGTCATTTTTAGTCTGTTTGTAGATTGCAAGGCTGGATAACCACACTCCAACATACTTTGAGGTGTCAATAGTAGGTAAATAAGGTGACCAAAAAAGGAAAATGACAAAAATGACACGATCCACTGTACATTGGGTGTAAGCCACATATAAGGAACTTTATTAAAATGACTAAATTCCAAGAAAGTAATGTGGGATAAAACACACAGCACCAGGTCAATGAATTTCAGTCTTTGAGACCTGACATACAAAAGACGATTAGGTTGCACCATGATTGCAATATTTGTTCCCTTGCATGGCTTGAAAAGAAAGATGAACAGGATGTTGTATCAGTCCCCCACTCCTCCACATTCACACACATTATCCTCTCCTCATATCAGATCTGACAGAATAAGACAACATCTGTGCCCTCAGCAGGATGCAATTCTACGCCTGAAAGCTTCACCCGTGGTAGCCATTTAGACATTCAGTCATTACTGCTGACTAAATGTGAAACCCTACAGGAGGATCCAAACACTGCCAGTTTTATGAAATGTGTTCCATTTTCTTGCTCCATCCACGATATTGAAAAGTATGTTACATTATTTTCAATACCAACTAGCTTTACACAAATCGTCAAGGAAAGCGAAATTAGGATTAATGAGTAACATTTAAATTGGATTGTATTTCATATTTCATGCTGTGGGAGCCAGAGGAAAAAAATCCATACTTCTATGAAAATAAAAAGACCATTAGAATTTGGGATGGGGGTTTGACGAAGGGTTTGTTTGCACAAGAACAATGCAAAACAGTAGCTTTTGGGGGGGGGGGGGGGGTTGCATCATGGCAACAACATTTCTCAATCAATCCTCATTCACAAGGAAAACACCCGATTCAATTTGAATACTGTAACCGTAACACGTGCACAGCCACTAACTGCGTGCCCTCCAATTCTCATCCAAGTGTATTTTTAATACTCTACTTGGTGTATATTTGTGTTGAGTTAAAGGAATGACAAGTGGCCAAATTTCACAGGTTTTCTTAGAAACCATCTTCTGCAAAACGTCCCTACATTTCTTGAGTGAAAATTGGTATTTTTATTTTTTTAATGGAATGGCAGAATGTGTTTCAATGTTTTGAACTTTGATTTCATTACCGGTGTTGTTTGAAGCAAAATCCTGTATGTCTAAAGATGTTGAGTCATCGTGGACGTAAGTGGCTGAAGCTCAACTTCCCATAGTTGTTGCGTTTTTGTACTTCTTTAGCCGGTAAACAAGTTCAGACTGAATCAAAATAGCCACTGATGGTTGCAATCATCCAGGCACTGCATTTTGCCATTTCTTCAATAAACAACAAATCAACAATGGCTTCCATATTCTTACTCCAGGTTCTCCACGTTCATCCCACTTTGCAAAAACATGCAGCTTAACAAATGACGACTGGACGACAAATGGACGTCTCTGTGATTGACTGGCCAGGGTGTACCCTCAGGATAAGGACAATCATTATCAAAAGAAGGACATTTATTTATTTATTGACAAATACTGGTATATGGACATATGTAAATCCATCCATTTTCCGATCCACTTTATCCTCACAAGGGTCAGGGAGGGTGCTGGAGCCGATCCCAGCCGTCTTCGGGCAGTAGGCGGGGGACACCCTGAAGCGGTTGCCATCCAATCGCAGGGCACACAGAGACGAACAAACATGCGTGCTCCCAATCATACCTGGGGACAATTGTGAGTGTTCAATCAGCCTGCCATGCATGTTTTTGGAATGTCCGAGGAAACCAGAGCACTCGGAGAAAACCCACGCAGGCCCGGGGAGAACATGCAAACTCCACACAGGGAGGCCGCAGCTTGAATCGATCCCGGTACTTCTGCACCGTGAGGTCGACGCGCTAACCACTGGATCACGGGGCCGCCCCTATTATGTTTTTTTTTTTTTGCCGCGCTAGACACATACATGCCAAGGACAATTATCTCACCACAAAAAAATGTGGTATTTCACCACCACCTGTGAAGGCAGTGATTACCTGGAAGTGTTCTCTGTAACAAAAAAAGAAGACAAAAAAAAGGTCTAGTGTTGAGAATAATTCTTCCATAAGCCGATAATCCGTCTGAGATGTTCATACAGCAAGGTTGACCCCTTCCTTGGATCTGGGCAGAGATAACAGTGTTTGAAAGATTATCCTCTTTCCAGAAAGGTCCATTTCTTTTTTTTTTTTTTTAGGAAAACGAGTGAGAGTTGAATCCTTAATTCAGCTGACTAATGTGATATTCTGCTTTTTGCACGGCTGACATTATCAAGAGTAGGAGAGGTTCCATGCGTCACGAGCTGTGAAAGCAGAGTATTTAATGCCAGGCTATTTCTGGACTCGTTCTCTAATGAGGATCTTGACATCCTTTTCTTGATGCTGATATACTGGATCAGGAGTGAGTGCGATGTCCAGCCGGCACACAACTCAAAGGACACCTTTGTCGTGTCCCCGCAATGGCAAGCACAAGAAAGCAAAGTCTAATTCTTGTCAGCTCCTCCGGCCATCTTCAAAGCCCGCGGCCATTGGATATGATCCGCCAGCACGTCCCCGAGAGGATGAAAAGATAAGCTCGGGAGGAATTCAGCCTTCACACTCAGCTGCCAGCCGACCCGTCACAACACAAGACTTCAGGTCTGTGAGGAATGTGTCTCGGCTTCTCCTCTGCGGCAGAAGCCAAGCTTGAACTCCCCTCGAATTCAACACCAAATGTGCCGTATAATCGTTGAGGCCGAAGCTCTTTTTTGCTGCGATCGCGGAGAGGGGAGCTCCTGGTGGCGCAAAAAGCTGTGACTTTGACCATGATTATTCACAGCGGCAGTGGGAACAGCACGCTCTCTTTCTTCGGCGCACAAATATGAATTGCTTTGAGTTGGCATATTTCTCTGTTCACCTCTGCCTCGGGGGAGGACCGAGCCAGCAGGGTGACACACACCCTGCCAGCACTGCAATTCATGTGATTTTATTTTTTCTAATGAGTGCCCGCACATTTGCGCACCTTAATAATGCTATAACGGGATTCAAAGTTCCATTAGCAGGGTGTTACAGGACTGAGCAACAGGGAGGGGAGCTATAATTTCTGTGAAAGAGAGACACTCCTGCTATTGATCAATTCGGCTCGGCCTGGACGTGGAAGTGATGAACTGAGCGCTGTGTCGCCGCCGGTATAACTAGGGCTCTGTCGTGCTCTATGCTTCTTATTTACTGGCATGCCCAATGCTGAAATAACAGCAGCATGACCAATTAGTTGCCATTCATCAGCCGATTTCAACAGTACTGCGATATTTCTTTGGCCCACCATAAACCTCGCTTCTTGCGTTTTGCACAAAGCGCTGAGTGCATCGTTCGATATGGTGATCTACAGTATACCGAGGCCATTTGAAACAATGAGCGGGAAGGTGGGTACATGCAGCTGAGTGTGCAGGAATTCACTCGTTAAAATCGTGAACCTGATTCTGTGTGGCGTTGCCTTTTTCCCGAGGTGACTTTGAAGTCATGTCAACGTGTCGCTGTCAACATTGTGAAGACCGTAAATATTTGGATGACGGACATAATACAGTCAATAAAGCACAAGATCTACAATACATTTCAGAAGAGTTGGCATCGGGTTAGGTGAAATAGAATGAATGGGACAGCCATTCCATGACATATGAAACAACTTCACAACAAGATGCCATTCAAGATGTGTATTCTGTATATTTTATTTTATTAATTTTAAAAAACCCCAATGAAGTTTGGCCGTTGTGTAAAATGCTAATTAAAATCAACCCATTTGACTGAGCTGCGCGTACCAGCACTGATTTTGATTGGGAGGAATGTCGGCGCCATTTGACTGTCGTTGCAGGACAGCCCCAGGGCGCTTGTGTCTTGCGCCTGAAATAGGCAGCATTTTCACAGCCCCGCTTTGTTCAGCGGAAAGGTCGATGCTGATGGATAGTCTGCGGCTGGATGGATGCATGGCATGAGGAGCCGACGATGAGAAGAAAGGAGCGTGAGCGCAGAGCGCCGATGCGTATGTGGAAATGGGAGTCGTGGCTTGGAATTGAAGCGGATTTACATGAGACAATCTCTCTTTTTTGTTAATGGATGCTACAGCTTCTTGTTGCGTTCAAGCTTAGATTGTGGCAGACGTGTGCACATTGCAGCAGGACGTCTTTGATCGACTGGTGAAAAGGACACTTCGATTCGCTCCCCTTTCATCTATAACTTCTTCAGACAACAAAGTGTATGCAGGAAAGTGGTGTAGATTGCATGATAGTCTGTGTCCAATGTGTTGTCTTATTTTGTCATTTTATGTTAACTTTTCTTTTGATGGCGGTGCGGGCACCCGCAGCGGCTCCTCTTGTTTTATGTTGTCTTGAGAGGGAAGAAATTTCATCTGCGCTGCATGCTGCACATACAGCGCAGATGAAATTTCTTCAATGAAATTGTACAGTATGTTGCACATACATCACATGTGACAATAAAGTTGTGCTAGACTGGACTTGATGGGGTTAACACAATAAATTGAGGAATGCTCAAAAATCACCTGTTTGGGACATTCAACAGGACAATTGGAAACAGGAGCATGACCGAAAGGCTCAGTTCTTCACAAGCAAGCATGGAATGCGGTTCACCACTTTGTGAACAAATAGTCCAACAGTCTAAGAACATTTACTAATGAACAGTTACTATGAATTTAGGGATTTCATCATCTATGGTACATGAAAAGATTCAGAGAATTTGAAAAAATATTTGTATGTAAGCAGCAAGGTCTAAAACCAAGCTTGCATACCCGTGACCTTTGATCCCGAAAAACGCGACTAGATAAGTTTCTACTTCTCCCTACTCCTTTTTCAAACACGTGTGAGCAAGTAAGATATCACCGAATGTATTTTCACAACCACACGGCACAATGTAATCAGAGGCGCAGTGTCAGTTATGGGTGCTATTTCTGGATTTAACAGATACACGAAATGCACTTCACTATTGGGCATGGCAACTTATGCTGTCCAGTAAGCAACAATGTCAAAAAATTCCATCTACAACGCTACAACCAATAGTGTTGTCCATTCCCAAATGCTTTTTGTTGTTAAAAGGAAAGTAACCATCGGTAACCATACCCCTGTCCCAGCTTTTTTTTGGAAAGTGTTAAAGAAATAAATAACGTTTTTGAATATCAAGTTGGTTGCAAAGGATTTGTAAATCATTTTGTTCATGTTTTTCTTTTCTTTTTTTTTCTTAACAGTGGGGTTTGTATCATCAATCATCAAGATGATCCCTCAACGGGAAATTCAACTCACACTCTGTTGTGAATTTTGTGTCGCAAACATGGCGCACCAGATCACAGATATGCTGGCACGCAAGCAGAGACTCAGAGTGTGTAAGGAGTGCAAACAGTGCTTGACAAATGGAACTGTGAGGGAGTGGGGGTGATGTCTGGCTCAAAGGCACCTCGACAGAAGCCAGCAAACAGACTGGCATCTTTCAAACAACCATTTGCAATTTTATTCATTCATCTATTGATGGATGCATTTTACTTTTTTGTGCGTAGCGATCCCAGAACAAATGACTTCTACTGCCACACAGTTTTGACAGGTATTAGCAGAGATGTATTAAATTAAAAAGGATTTCTGGACCCATGGTTGTAGTTTGCAGTGGTTGAGAATTGCAACACATCCTACTCAGAGGAAATTGATAGTTCATCAGTGATTTAAAAGGAGCAGAGCATAAGGAATGCCTCTTAATGTGATAGAGCCATTATAAATTTATGGAAACAATTACAATCAAACATAAATTATTAAAATGGTATCTCCCTAATATTGTCCATTAAAATCTTTGGAACGACTCTCACAACGGGTCTAGCTCATTTAAATATCTAATATCGGGGCCATTGAGCTGACCAAGTGTACACATCCAGTACAAGGCACACCGATGTTTAATGTGATAGCTAATCTTCTAAACTACATATCCGAATGAAAGGCGGTGATGTGGGTTTAGTACCGGGATGTGTTCTGCATCATAATTATGCCACTGGTTAAAAATTAGCACTCGAAAGGAAGTCGGGCTGCTTCACACTTGGGAGTAAATGATTGCTGTCCAAGCTCCTGTGAGTCTTAACCCAGTGTTTCCCAACCTTGATTGAGGCAAGGCACCAGTTTTCCTTGAGAAAAATCTCACAGCATACCTCCAAACTGGTATTTCACAAAATACGGAAATAATGATGATTTTCGTCTCAATTTACTCACACATTTTCATTCCCATCGTGAGACCCGGGCCTGCTTATTTGAACACAAAGAAGCTATGACTTATTCTGTTACATGAAATGCAACAGGTGGACATACAGGATTATTCGACTTTCAGAGACATCTTATGGAAGAGCAATTAATTGTCCTGCCTGTCACTCTGCGTCGCTACATACAGTAGATAGATGACAACAATATATGCGTAATTGATGCCTGATCATCTGTCATGGCACGCTGGTTACCAATCACTGAATTTAGCCACTGGTGACGCAAAGGGTCACATAAATATCTGTCATAAAGTACATAAATCAGTGGTGAATACATCTGAAATAAAAGGGTGAAAAATCAAATGTGGCCATGTAAGGAACAAGAGGACCACAAGTTGACCAGAGGTATTTTCTTATACTAGAAGTCGACCTAATTCAGACAAAGCAAATTCCTAATCATGATTTTCTTTAACAAGTTGCAGCACATAAAAAAACAACAACAACTCCACAGTAAAATATGCCCTTGCTGTCTCAGCTATTATGGTCTGTTCCAGCAGCAGTGACCTGAAAGATTTTCACACTTCTGTAACATCTCTATTTGTGCGCATTGAACTCATTCGCGCTCAGATTTCGATGAGAAAAAGGTTTAAGAAGATGTTACCTGAGTCGGGAAAAGGCTGCGGAAGATGGTTTGCTGTAGCGAGATGTTTTGTTTTATCTCCTCGTCAACTGGGGGGGAGACCTCAACATGTTTCTCTGAGAAGCAGGCAGCTCGCAATGCCTGTAGTTTCTCTGTTCAATCCCATCAGCTCCAACACCGTCTGAGTGCTCTTGAATAATCTACAGCACCGCAGATGTGCCGCGACACGCTGCTTCCAACACTCTGAGAGGGCGACACCAACTATTGTGCTCACCCGTCCGCTCCAGGCAGACCACCCACCACCCTGCGTTTCCCCGACCCCTGGCATCTGCTCCGGCCGCGGCGTGGTTTGCGACGCGGGCTGTAGGGGAACAGTTTTCTCGCCTCGGTCGGCCGCCCGAGCTAAAGGACGGCGCTCGAACTCTGCGGAGAGCCAGCCCCGCACGGATCGCTCCATATGCGGACCAACAGCACTGCCTGGTGCACTTAAAGAGACACAACATCACAGCGGGGCGCTAGTGCGCTCTCCGACTCTTTTGGGAGATGTGACGATACACTATATTCCATAAGGGGTTCGAAAACTGCAGCGTCTCAAAAAGTACTTTACTGTCATCATATCAGCATAATGGACGACATTAAAATACGGGAGCGTAGGTGGCCCAAGTGTTAATCAACTCTGCAACGGGTTTAGTCTTGAGAAGTAGCTTAGATATTACCGAAAGGAAATGTGCAGTTTGAAACCGCCATAGTCAGATTTCACTCCTCCAAGTCGGACCAAAGCAATGCCCCTCACTGACGCGCATGAATACTGTATAATTCTCAAACATTGTGGTTCTCAACCCCTTAAACCAGGACTGTCAAACTCCGATCCTGGAGGGCCGCTGTCCTGCATGGTTTCCAAGTCTCCCTGTTGCAACACACCTGATTCAAATGAACAGGTTCAATGTCACGCTTCTGCAGAGCTTGCTGATGATCTGATCAGTTGAATCAGGTGTGTTGCAACATGGAGACTTGGAAAACATGCAGGACAGCGGCCCTCCAGCATCTGAGTTTGACACCCCTGCCTTAAACCGAGGGCAACGTTGCCAAAAAACGGCTCTAGAAATGTGCACCCAAAGTCAATTTCTAGCTGTTCTTGAACCATTTGAGTATCAGCATAGTTTTGGTCTCTTTTTGAAATATTTAAAGTTTTATCATTATGAATATTTCTCCCATACAGTAAGAATCTGTGTTAGTGGAAGTGCTCCTGTCACTGAACTATGGATGTTCGAAAACAGAAAAAAAGGTGAATCTTATGTTCGTCTAATTTTTCACAAAATCTGCCTTGAAAATGGATTTAGAATGTTGATTAGTTGACATTATTCAACATTAGTTGAATGTTGATCCTGTAGTGTTTTCCTGTAGTGAAAACACGATAGGATCAAAACGTGAGGTCTCCCCAAGTTCCAGCTCCAATTCGACAATTGTAACACGTAGGGTAGCATTCAAATCTCCAGAAACCCAGATTTTAAAAGATGTATGACATGTTCACACCTGTACTCAGCTGACGACGTGCATCAGAGATTTGTTTTGACAGATGATGGAGAGCCCTTCAGCGGGCCCTCCTAAATTTAAGGGTTTAATGGCATGCAATTATGAAATTGTGTCGTTGTTGTTACTGGGAACGTTGTCCAGCTTCAGCAAATAGCAGTGCTGTTACTAAGTTTCCAAAGTGATCATTGAAAAATGTGAACACTTGTCTTCACGAATGTCAATATCAAAGCCTGAAATCACAGCGGGCTTCACAAGCTCACAGTTGACACATAGTGATGACATCCACTGATCTTAACCCCACACGAGGTTAAAGGTAATTTTAGCAAATTTCAGAAATAACGATTAAGTAGCTCTTACTTTGAAAAGACCGTTGACTCTCTGATCTGCACCATATGGTGCCCAATATGCGCTTTACAAAGCCACATATTCACACATTCACGCACATTTATTCACCGCTGGCGTAATGCCTCACTTAAAACGTATTGCACATAAAGGTCAAATAAAATGTGTACCTAAAAAGATATGGTGTGGTGGACACAGATGGTGTAGTAGAGGTGGAATTGACTGACTTCTATGCGGGCGGCATGTTCAGTCCCCACTCAGCAACATTGTGAATGTGTGACTGAATGATAGTCCGGTCTCTATGTGTGCCATCCAACCGACTGACGACCGGTCTCAGAGTATAGTCCGATTTTTTGCCTGAAGTCAGCTGGGATAGAAAAAGCAGTTTCGAAAATAGATTCATGGATAAATACTTGAAAAGCAACGGTTGTAAAAGATTGAACCCAAATGTAGTGTACTTCAAGGTTGAATACAACTGAACAATATTTAAACAACAAAGGCTATTGTACTTGCTTGAACAAGTTACAATTACTGCATCGTTGGCGAGTATGATGAAGAGGATGGTTTTTAAATGTTCAGACCAACAGCCTGGCAGTCCTGTAGTTTCCGAAAAACAATCCGGGCGGAGTTTCAATGTTCGTCCCACTTTCCAAAAACCATCAGACATGCAATTATGATACCAGACGTGGGGATCAGTCTCTGCTTTTATAACATATTAAATATAAAAGGTAAAACCAAATGCTTTTTTAATTTGAAAAAAAGAGAGCAAAAAATGTGATAAGCAATCATCTTGACCTTATATTAATTAATAACATTGTTGAACAGTGTGAAGTGATTGAAGCATAATTACAAGCTATGACAAAATATGATTCAGTTAGGTCAAAATTTAAATACAGGTTCAGTTACTATTATGGAATCATAATTTGATAACCGACTCTAGTGAAGTCAGCACCTCAGCAGTCACGAACCTCGTCAGTGTGTAACCTAAATGTTTTTTTTTTAACACCTGCGCTTGGAAAATGTATACCGGTACAGTACACACATATGTTACTTATATTTGACGATATAATTCTTATTCTGACAGAAAAACTGAAATCTATTTATCACACTCCGCTGGTGTAGCTGTGGATTCCACACACTGCATTCGAGGTCCCTCGGCCATCTTATTGTTTACAAAATATGTTGTGCGCTTCCGTGTTCAAGGTTATAGAGCAGCTTTGCGTTGGATAAATAGCCCAAATAGAAACTGAACCATAAATACAAAGATCGATCTGGAAGGATTGAGTTTGGCAAGCGAAGAACTTTGTTAATGGAGTAAGCAGTTTTCTTAGCAGTAGAAAGGTACCTCTGAGCAAGGCAGCAACTGCCTCCTTTTGACATCATTTTTCAAATGCACAGTCAATGTCTTCCACTTGCACTTTTGTCGTGTTGAACAATCTTACATTTTGACGGCGCTTGAGTTTTACAAAAGACCCAAAGTCTTTTTTTTAATTGGTCTACGTACAGTATTCATTTTTTGCGAAGGTTTCAAAATTGAAAACACAGGGAGGATTTAAACTGAAGTCAGTTTTGCACACGTGAGCTTGAAAATAATCCATTGCAGTTTATAGACCATTTTGATGCGCAACTCACCCAAAAGAGTTCACCTATTTGAAAAGGAAATTATAGCGCGATAAGAAATAGCTCTCCTGCCGGCGCAGTTAATGTGAATGTCTGTTGGGAGCTCCTGACTGCCTCACTGTAAAAATGGAACATGGCAATAGAAGAGATAACATCAGACCCAATGACATTGAGCAGCACATTTTTTTTGGGGGGGGGGGGTTGTTTGTTTAGACTGGCTGACCGGTTTGTCTTTGAGAGCGCATGTTTTATTTCTTTTTTTACACACAACACTTGCGCATTTTAACACTTCCCTTTGGTGTAGTTGCACAATCGAATCCACGACAGCTGTTTCAAAATCTCCGCCTTATATAATATTGCTCCATTTTGCTGGTTTGATATTGTTGGTTACGGTGGTTTACAGCATTACAATGGGAAGTCTGGCCAATATTTTATCCTCCTCCTGAAATTATGTTCCCCCTAAATTATAAACTTGTCACAGTGTGATGCAGCGTAATGATTATGACACTGCAACTCAACATCACTTCAGTCAGAAATTATTTTCTGCTCTTGTGGTGAGTAAGTGGGGGGGGGGGGGGGGGGGGGAACATTTAAGGATGTTGGCGTTTGATAATCCTAACCAATTGCATAAGTTTCTGGTGCCATTGTGCGGATTCATCTGCTTCCTGAGCTCATATATCAAGCCCACTTTGACTTGTGTACGCTTGTATGTGTGTATGCGTGTGTACTGTTGTGCGCGCGAGCGAATTGGGGTTAGGTACAGTTTAGAGAAAGAGACAAACAAGTGTCTGTGCTCGTGTGGGCAGATGGCAGTCAGCTGTAACAGTTGGTGACATTTAACCTATGTCTTTTTTTTGGTTTGTGTGTTTTAAATCAAATGGTCTTGTTTGAGAACATGTATGTTCAAGTATGCGCAAATTCAAACATTTTCCTGCAAATAATTCAATTACGGGGAAGTTTTATTTTTTCCTGCTGTGAATTTGGCTTTTAATCCGAATAACTTCGTCGGCCTCACCTCAGCCAAACCCACTTCCAGATGTTCAGCTGCTGCTGTTGCAGCTGCACGCACGATTTCTGGAGTGGGATTGGGTTGATCATCCAGTCTGTTCCGGCGCAAATCTCCTTGTGTGTAAACTGTGTCTCTTCAATCAGGCCCATCACTCTCATCCTTGACAGCCTCTGCAATTAAATCAATGTCTTAGAGGGACTGTACTGGGCAGCTCTTTAAAGAGCATTTACACGCAGGGGCAATTCGCATGCAAGCAGCCAGCGCACACAAGATATGCACGCGAGGATATTCAAGAGGACACTAGCATACTCGTCAATCAATTTTACGCAAAGAAGAGTTAATGAAAAAAATGTCGCCCTGCCCGTGAGGTGAGTGGATGCCACATGGATCATCAGCTGATTGAGTAGGCCATTAAATGTTGGCCTGCCCTTAAGGGATCTCGTGCTGACACAACAGAGATGACTCTGCATACTCCAGCAGCATTAATTCATGGTTTGGTTGTTGTCTGTGCCGTCGCCCGTAGCGCTGTCACCTACAATTACTCTTCTCTGCATGGTGACTCAGAGATGGTCTCCAACTTAGAGAGGCACTTTAAAAATCGCCAGTGCGCAAGTGGCGATATTACTCACGCTGAATAAAGCAGACAGGGCGGGACCGCAGCCAAACAATAGCATCCTAAAATGTATATGTTCAAGGGGGGGTAAAAGGATTTGTTGCCTTATTCGCACAGACGGCACATGGAAAGGCCTCGCATCCCTGCATTTGCAAATAAATGCAAAGCATCCCCTGTGATATTCCGCCCCGCTCAGAGACAAACGTATGCATTATTCGAGGTCAAAAGTGGAGGTTCAATCACGCGGGGGATCAAATTGAGGCCCAACCAATATGGAGGCAGACCCTCATATATCTCCATCACAAGTTAGCGTCATTCTGCGTTGGCTTGTGTCATATCGCTTCTGGGTTATCCCCCACGCAGATGAAAAGGCATCTAAATAGATGATAATGGGCTCATTGTGCAAAGTCTCTTCTCTCGGGGGAACACGTTGGCGGAGGTATGAAGCTGCTGGGGTAGGAGTGGGGGGGAGGAAGGGTGGGGCTTCACTTTGAGAATGTGACCACCAGTGAAATACTTTCTCTGATGGGTGTGTTTTATGTCGATATCTGGCAAACGCATGATGCGCACGCTCTCCAACAATTAACACATCAACAACGGGCGCGGTGTTGCCCTTGGATCTCCTCTTTATCTTTTATAATCTCAACATTTGCAGGAATATATCTGTTGAGCACATGCACAAGGACAATCTATTAATAGTGGGACTTGTATCCACAATCCCATAGATCACCTGTTTGTATTCTTAAAGGAGGTTCCACCCAAGGGAGCAGTGATGCGCTGGTGCCGCTCACAAAGCCTCGTGAGAAATCCGACGGGACAGTGCAGCCTGTGCAGCAAGGGGTTTGCCTGAGAAATGAGGTTGTCACATGTTTTTTGCATCGCAACAAAGGGGTCACGTTGCAAGGTGGTGGTGGACCCCAAAAAGCAGGCACAAGGGAGGAGCAGGGTGTACTTGAACAAGTCTATTAAAATACTAAGGAAACGAAATCCAGAACACACAAAGTTTGGAAAACAAAGTCCAAAGTAGCAAACGAAACCATGGCATAAGTAAAAAACAAAGTGATAAACACAAACCAACAGAAATTGTGACAGCAACTAACAATGACAGAGGCGAACAATGACCCAACCATGAGTGGTCGGGTGGGAGTCCTTCTATACAGCTAACGACATAACGACCAACAGGTGTGCAGCTGCAGGGAGACCCTACAGTGCCACCTGTTGGTCACAAACCCAAACATACAACATGATATTCTTTAACTTCAGCCTTTTTTTTTTTTTTTGCTTTGAAAGAAAGATATTGCAGTAATGTCAGGAAGCCATGTCGTCATTGACCGGTTTCAGGTTTCTTCAATACGCACAAGTTTTGTCAACACATGAGTCAGTCAGCTTTTTTTTGTCCGCTTAAGACATGCTTTGAAGTGGCAGGCGAATGATTAATTGTCATGTGAGATCAGAAAAATGCTCACGGGAAAGTCAAGGTTGCCTCCTGTATACCGCCATCAGAGCTGAAACGCAACCGGTTGACTGTGAGTGAAGAGCCAGGAAAACACAAGGCGGTGCTTGGATTCTAATTTATAACCAGCACACAGATTACACTCAAAAACTCGGTGTGTCATGGAGTTTTTATACTATGTCTGTGCTAAATGAGAATTGAAATCACAACATTGGCAGAAGGAAAAAAAAATCTCTACAAAAAAAAAATAATCACGCTCACTTTTTATTGACACAAGCAGAGGAATTCCTGGAACAATATGTGTGTTGTTGTGGTTGTACTTTGCAGAGCTGTTGGAATGTGCTGTCCCATACCACCAATTGTATCTATTAAATGAACGAGCCACAACAAGTAAAAACGCTCCTTCAGGCGACGCCACGCCATGCAAAAAGCGAGCATTAGCATAAGGCGGCATTTCAATTTAGTACAACAACAAAAAAGACTACCTGTTGCAAATGACATACAGCGACTGCATAGAAAGTGTGCAAATGCATTTTTCATATTTGCCTGACAGCGCTGAACTGTTTTGCAGATCCGCACTTGGTCGACTTGCATCAATACAACTGTCCTGTTTTCAAAAGCAACTGCCACCATTGATTGGACATCCACTTTCTCATTTACTTCGATGATATTGCTAACAAGTTACTTTCTCGTGTCAAACACTTGATTATTACGTGTCATGTTCATTGACCTTTGTATTGATTCATTATTCCCCCCCCCCCCCCCCCCATCCCTTCGCATACACCCCAAGGGGCCCAATCACCAATGTCTGGAAGCATGCAAAGCATGAAATCGGGCTAATAAAAATGCAGATCTCACTGATGGCAAATGATATAATTTGGCTAGAATTATGGACACATAAAATGTGTCAATAATAATAACAGCTGCACAGTAAGTAGACCTCTAAATATTACAGGGAAAAAAGGAGGCTGCAGTCTTTGATTGTTTTTCTTGAGTCTAACTCAAGGACATTCATGACCACAGCTGATTGCGAGTTTGAGACGTTTTCTGCAAACTGAGAGTACAATGTATGTACTGTACAATGTATGTAATGTATTGATTTCTCTCCCCCGACTACGGAGAAACGCACAAAGAGCCATAAAATGCTTTCCAACTCTTCCACGGTTATTTCATAGGCATAAAATAATATTAATAAAATGACAAGCGATTTAGGATCAAGCATAAAAAGCAACAAAAAGCCTGATTTCTGTGTCATTTCAGGAATGTTCATGTAAGAAGGTGACCGAAGTTTATTCAGCTCACATAAACTCAAATTTTAATGACTTCATTCGTAGCAACTGATTATTAGGAAAAAAAATTAATGAAATAAAATAACCTTGGCTTCCAGTCCCACTGAAGCAACTGTAATTTACATGGATGGTTGCATCACTGCTCCTTGGGGCAACAACACTGATAGTTAATCAATAAGCCTGTGGAGTCACATTAAAAGCTTGGTCTTCTTGTTGCTTTTGCGGTATGCGGCAGTTTGTTTTCTGCAGTTCATCTCAATGGTCCTCATCCGTCATATTCGTCATGCAAACATGAGAGTGCATCTTGTTGTGTCACAGTTACACAAAACTTCAACTTTATGAATCATCTCCTGAGGCGCAGTATTAAAAGTAGTATCAGGAGTTGATTTATTGAGTTTATTATTCACTGCTGCATCATTTTTATTTTGGAGGTGATAAGAAGCGTCTGGATAAATGGAAATGCTGTGTGTTAAAAGGTGTTGTAAATCAAGATCCGGTGACAGCCAGTGACCCTGACGTATTTTCCGTGTGACCTTCCGAGAAGCCGTGCGGAGGGACGAGCGTTGGATTGATAAGCGTCCCTCGGCCGCATTAACATACAGGAGGAGAAGAAAAAAAAAAGAGTCAGACTGTTTGGCATTAACATTCAGCCGAAATCAGCAAGTCATAGTAATGCGAGGACGCTTTGTCCTGGGCTTATATGTGAGAGCCCTCTCTTTTGGACTCTGGTCTTCACTGTGAAACCTGATTAGGCTTCTTTCAGGCAGCACATGGCAGCAGTGTGATATACGGGCTTCTCGTATAACAAACAGTAATGAAATGTGCTCAGATACTCTGACTGTGCTGGTCAAGGGAGTGGAAAGAAAGAAAGAAAAAAAAAACAGGTCTGCTTTTAATAAAGGCCAAGCGGCTGCATGAGGAAAGAGCAGGTGGAACAGAATTGAAGAAGGTAGGGGCAGTCCTCATCTAAGAAACCCAGTCATGGCTGCAGGTATTAATAATTCAGCAGTCTCTTTGAAAACTACCACAAAATAGATTCTCAATAATTTAACGGGTGCAATGCGTTAATTCGAAATATCCATAATTAATGAGATTATCCTTTAGCGTTCGACTTGGATCCCGGGCACTTGCGCACTACTAATCAATTGACAAACATGCTCTTATGTAGATTTTCGTCCAGTGGCTGACTGAGACGGTGATATTCAACCTTCGCTGTAATTGTTATTCCGGAAGTGTCTCAGTGTCACTGCCGCCGCTGCCGGGGCTAGTATTACCGGAGACCTACATCTTTCGGTCACTATGAAAAAATAATGATTCGTTCACAGCGTTTCATTTGATCCCTTTGACTCTGCCGACTGTTGTTCCTCATCAGACTGATCCGACACAGTCGAGGATGCTTCGGTTCTGCAGCCTCGTTTCATATAGTCGTGGTCTTCGGACAAGTGGAGAAACTTGAGCTGCCTGGACGCAATCCATATTTCTCCTGCAGTCCAGTCGCAGGCTCTTTGTCCAGCGTGGCACAATGAAGCTGTCCTCGTTGTGAAGGCCACCGGCATTAAAAATGGCTAAAAGAATTACAGACATGAGACGCATTCTTTCAAGTGGCTTTCTTCCAATCCCTCATAGCTGCCAAACTGTCTGAGTGCTCCTCCTCTTCTCCTCTGCCTGCTTTTGTATTATTAATGCCTGCAGTGTGAATGATGACTGACAACAGAGACAAAGAAAGATCATAGTGTGTGCGTGCTCGTATGTGTGTGCGTGTGAGTGTGTGTGTGGCTTTTTGCAACAGAGGAGGGGTGTTGTTGTGAAAACACCACTCAAACTGCCCAATAAACCAATATGTGGTGAATTCCCACAATTTGGGAGAATTGAGGCATTTGTCGAGACACTCAAGAAGACGCCACATCGATGTATGTCCATTGTTCATCTTTCCAAATTGTCTTTCAAACATCTAAGAGGACAAAAAAAATTTCACACATACTGTAGATCCCGAGGGCTCGGTTCGTCAACGCATCCGCACGCTCCCGCTAGCTCAGATTATGGAAAACAACAAAATATGCTACATTAATTATGCAGATGACAGACAAATTTGCATCGCCATCTCTGAAGACCACTATAATCCCATTCAACTGCTGAACAACTGCAGCAAATGAAATCACGAATAAACGTGCTCGATTTTTTTTGGTTTGTTTGTTTTTGTTCCCTCAAACAAAAGCGAAAAATGAAGCCATTTTCTCTGCAGCATAGAAAAGTGATTAGAAATCAATACCATGCTTGATTGTTTGGAGAGGTGCTTTTATTTATTTTTTTGGTCGATGTGTTTAAAAAAAGAAAAAGAAAAAGAAAAAAAAGAACAACAACCCAAGACATAAATCTGGTCTTGGACTTCAATTTAATTCGGCTACAGTCAACTTTATTATCATTTGAAGATTAGGATTCGCATCTCAATAGGATTAAGAAAGGCTTGTCCATGTATTTTTAATCAGCAGGCTCAACTACACTACTTTAAGTGTCTTTACACATCTTAACCAGAAGATTGCAGTTGCTACACTAAAAATCCAATCAATGCAATTGGCAGGTCAACTTAATGTCTTTTTTTCCCCCTGCTGTTAGAAATCAAGGTTGAAATATTGACAATATTTGAAGTGATTTAGCGCCCAAAAGCGAAACCATGGGGATCACAACAGCTTTGTGTAATAATAATAATAATATCCATATCATTTTTTTATGCTTGTCTGAGGAAAATGAATTGTTCTGATATTTTTATACCCAAAAGAAATATAGTCAATGCATTTGCTATTCCATGCGTGTAACAGCAAAATGACTGCCTGTATTTTGTGTGCTCACTGAAGTGTTTGTTTATTATTGAGCAAGCAGGGGGAAAAAAAACTCAATCTGG
Organism: Hippocampus zosterae; assembly: GCF_025434085.1. Taxonomy (NCBI): domain Eukaryota; kingdom Metazoa; phylum Chordata; class Actinopteri; order Syngnathiformes; family Syngnathidae; genus Hippocampus; species Hippocampus zosterae. The sequence continues at coordinate 13,007,716 of NC_067456.1, forward strand.
TAATTGGGGTTTGTGTCATCAGGAAATTGCAGGGTATCAAATTGTTTTTAAAGCACTGCCAACAACACCAGCCCCGCGGTGCTAATAATACATCAATGGGAGACATTCACATGATCGCGCACACCCACATGCAAACTAGACCCTCATACACATGAGAGGAAAATTTAGGTGAATAATTGCCAGCATATCATTTGCCAACATAATTTTCAAGATGTTAAATCGGGACATGTTGGGACAACATGTTACACCGGAGCCTAAGGGGACAAAAGGCGGCATCACGTCAGGCTCCACTTTCCATGAGTGCACGCCTGCCTTCCCTTTTTATTTATTTATTTATTTTTAAACAGAATGAAATAATATAGATTTCCACGCAGCTGTCAAATGGCACCTCCGTTGTGACACTGCTCTCATTGAGCATGCCCAGGAGAGTTGACCCACTTTCTGATACAATTTGTCTCAGTGACATTCTCCTTCACGGCTGTTTTATCCTGCCAGTCATCACAAATTACTTCAGATGACCTTGAACAGAAGCAAGAGTCAACTTTGGTGTCTCGTCAATGTTGATTTCACTCAAATACAATTACAATCAGCGTGGATCAAGTGGATTCGGCTTAACGTTGTGTTTTGTATGGGTTATATAGATATAGACTCGCCTGCGTAACTGACTCTGTGAAAATACTCATGGCTCTGAAATGTCCCTTTTGAACATTTAGATGAAAGACCAAATGAGCACAAACATTTTTTTATGAAACCTCAGCCTCCATTTCAGGATGAATTGCAAAGACCAATCCTTGAAAGACTCCATCTAGGTTGGTGTATTGTATTCTTCCTTTTTGTTATTTGTATTGTGTACGGTGTCCTACAGTGCACAGAAAGGCAATGACAAATAAAAAAGACTGTAACTAATAATATCATTACAATTTAACTGCTTTTTTCAAATCGGTGCAGTCGTGATTCAAAATACAATGAAAAACACACTTTTGAGTTTTGTGAGGAAATATCTATTGGTAAGAACCCAATTTGGAGAAACTCCTTTTTGAATTCAGATTGTTGGGATGTCAGACCATCAAAACACGAAGTTCAAATTAAATAAGGAAAAATACATTTGTCGAAATCAGGGTTGTGTGAAAATTGTTCCACAAAAAAAAAAAAAACGTGTCCAGTCATGCCTTTAGGATTTTGATTTGCGCACTGGGTGACAGTCATGGTGAAACAGAAAATACACTTTCCCCAAAGTGTTTCCATGTTGGAACCAAATCGTTGTCCATTATGGTAAAATAACAAATGAATATTTTTTACTGGAAGATGAACCTCCCACCGATTCATTATCAAGTGCTTCCCAAGACTTTTGCACATATTCTCTGGAAAAAGAAAAGAAAAGCATAGCACTTTTTTCATATATTTTAATAAACAGGACTGAGGCGGCCTGGCGGGGATGAGTAGTTAAGACATGCGCCTCACACTCTGGGGCATTGTCTCCCTGTCCTTGCCTCCGTTTCTCCGAGTTCTCTGGGTTCCTTCCACAAACCTACATGGAGGTTAATTGGAGACTCTTGTCCTTCAGTGCAGATGTAAGTGTCAATGGTTGTTTTTCCTCCATCTGCTCTGCGATTGGTTGCTGACCCGTCCGGGATGTAGCCCACCCCCTTGCCCTAAATCTGCTGGATTGGGCTCAAAGGAATAAGTGGTGTAGAAAATGATGAATGGTTGACTGATTGATTGTCCAAGCAATTTCATTATGAAGACCTTTTCATGTGCCAAGTTTGTATCAAAAGTACTGCTCAGTCTTGTGTGCTGTATTTTTATGAAGGCGAGAACGTGGTCAAACGTTGGTATCATAAAACGAGCATATTCATAAAAATCCATAACTGCTGTAATCGTGCGTGGCTGATGTGAAATGTTTTTTTGTATTTTTCTGCACTAAAAGCCGGAAATGAAATGTGAAAATGTGTGCTACATACTGGACAGGAAATAAGAAGAGGTCTGTGTGTGTGTGTGTGTGTGTGTGTGTGTGTGTGTGTGTGTGTGTGTGTGTGTCCGTGGGTTTTTTTTCAAGTAAATAAAAAGCTGTTGCGTCAACACGGAGACAAGTAAATTTTCCGAGAAAAACACTGCTGCCCAAGGACAGCCCAAGAGGACTCTATTAAAAATTAGATTTGGGCAGAGATGGAAGGATCCTTATGGCAAAGGAAGGTGTAAACGCGTGACAGAGAGAGTCGAAAAAGATGCATAATAGTCATCATCCTTGGGTCAAATTCAATTTCCTACTTTCCTTATGAGAGCAGACATGACATATTGCTATTTCAGAGCAACCTCATTTAGTCTGCAAGCAGAATCAGTTCACTCCAAAATCCAGAGACTTATGTTGTGCAGAGAACATATCAGACGTTCTTTGCCTACACACCCACACCTACGTCAATTCCAACCTAATCCAGGCTGCAATATGATTCTTCATAGGCGGTTTCACAGAGGAAGGAGTGCCAAAGTTGCCTTTTTCTAATTTTGCCTTTTCTCATTTTCCAAGATCCGGATTGAAAGACGTTCACACAATGTGGAGGTCATTTTGGGGGGTGTTAACCGCAGGGTTCATGCAAATGTATTTGTGCTTGGATATCACCACACGACTCCAAAATCTCATATTCAGCCTTCAGCTCTGCTCAGTTAGGGCAGCTTTCACAATCTTACTGCATCTGCAGCATCTGTATGTACATAAATAAGACAGCCCCCAAACGGCTGCATCCACCAGTATGATACTAGTTGCAGTTGCAAAAGATAAAACACATTTGCGCTTTGAAGATTGCTCCCACTTCAATCAAATCCTAATGAGCTTCCATTGGGGTTGCAGGACTCCAAGGAAACCTTTGTACTGTCACATTAACTGGCCATATGAGCACTGACTCACCTTAAGCATATTACTACATTTGGGAGAAAGGCTAAGTGATGCTTCGAGCTGAAGTCTCATTACCAGAAGGAGGTGTTATAGGGACCGACCTCTTCTGTATGCACATCCCCGACAGCCTTAAAGCAAGCTCCAAAGAATCCTTATTAAACAAAAGGAAAGCGTGCAGCAAGAGCACACTGTAGCATCCCAGCATCAAAAGCGCTCATCTGCATATGAAATGTTAGCAAGACATGCTCATTAGCATTCCACTCAAGTGAAAAGCTCAAGTAAATAGATGTGTTTACCCAGACATTCCAGACAAATCCTGCATGGAGTCAAGATAAAGACAATCATGTTTTCACCGGCACACAATATGAGTTGTTTTTTTTTGGGGGGGGGGGGCTATCACACTGCCTTTTGCGATGCAAATACAAACATCTGTTTACCTGGCTATAGGTTGTTGCCATGCAGCAGACCGGGGCAATGTATCAATTCGGCTTGAAGACTGAATCTTAAGATCAACTACAGATAAAGACAGAAAGTTGCACATGCATTTAACAACAACAGATTCATTTTATAGATTGTCTGCACAGTGAACACATGCTTCAAGCAAGTCAGCAACCCCCAGGGAAACACGATTCGGCATTTATCACAGAAGTGACATTACACAGCGTGAGCAAGAAAGGAAAAAAAAGACAGATGCCTTTGACTGAATAATCCTGTATCAACTGTGATTGCTAATATTTTAATGTGTCACCAATCTGTGTCGCTCTTATTAAAAAAATACTCAAGAGTTTTATTTTTATTATTTCTTACTGATTCACTGCTTGCAGACACCTCATAACAGAAGATCAGTAGTGCGGCCCCATAAGGATGTTTTTTATGGTCACCTAAAAGTTTACAATGCTTTTTATTTATTTTTTTCTATTTTCCCAGTTGAAGGTTAAGCTCTTCTTTCATAAAGGTCTAATCATGTCTCTTTCCCAGTTACCCTCACCGTAAATTTGGAAAAATCAACACCGTTACAGCTTGAGTCATTTCACCACCACAGTGCAACGTTCACAGTTGAATACCCCTAAAGTTGTGCCGTTTAACCCGTCGTGTCACACGTGATGTTACTTAAGACCTCCCCGGGTCTCATGAAAGCTCAGCAACACTGATGTTGACAGCCAGACCAGTCTCAACCGGAGCGGTTGCGAGAAGAACGTGAAAACGCAAGATCTTCCACAAGTTACATGAAGTAAGCAGACGTTCAAAGAAGTTGTAGTCCAGTGTCACCAGATGCGCTGCTACATGTCATCGAGGGAGCAGGGTGTTCAGATGTTTTTGCCCTTTAAAATGATTTTACCGTTTAAAAAAATGAAAATAGAAAGAAATGCTTCATTCATAGTTTGCTTGATTATTTCTTTAATTTCCTACGGACAACAATGTTTTTAATAGGTCGAAAAAGGATCAGGCATCTTCGAACTTATATTGTATATTAAATGTCATTTCAGTTACCGGTATATCATCAAAATCATACATTTCATCACACAAAACAAAAGACAATCAAACGGGCCGAGTGTAAAAATGTGTTAATTTTTCAAAGTGCATCCTTTCAAAAACCCACAATTAATTCAAATAATATGTTCTATGACAACGTAAGTAACGAAGTAATGGCTTATTACGTAATTAGACGTACAGGAGGCTGCCATGTTTGGCCACCATCTTTCTGCTACAGATACTCAGAGGAGACAAATTTTGCGAGCCTAGTAGCAAGTGTAACAAATTCCATGCACTTAGTGCGAGGCAATACGAAAAATCTTTTGGGATGATATATTGCTTGCACCTCTGCTGGGGACATTTACAAGTCTACCACCATAGCCTTGCAAAGTGTGGTCTCTCTAAGACACCGTAGTGCACGTGCTTGCACCTTTCGAGCTCAGGTCATTGCATTCTATTAGTTCACCACGAGATAGCAGTGAATTCTACACACTGTACCTGTAAACGCAGAAATGTTCAAACAAACCGTGTAATTCGGATACCTTAATGCGAACATGTAAATGCGAAATGGCATTGACAGACAAAGTGAAATTATTACTGTCATTTTAAACCTTTGAATAACTGCTACAACTCATAAACCGAGTATACAATATTCAGAGAATATATTCTCTGTTCTATGAGAACAACAAATATTAGAACGGGCAAAATGTGGTGCTGCGTTGCGCTGAAAAGGCCACGATGTAGCAGGGGTGAAAGCAATGAACCGCAATCATCAGGGCTCACCCGACATCTGGAAAATCCGTGGGGATTTTTGCTTCACGAGCATACCTGCTCGCTCTGAGACATTACAAGAGGCTTTATGTTCCCTGCTCGACAAAGTGCTGCAGTGGGGTCGTCAGGATGGAGTCGTCGCGTGAGAGTCAACATGAGTCAAACTCAAAGCACTTTGTACTATTCTCAGCAGCAAAGCTGCGATTTGACACTTGAAATAATCTTCGCGCACACACGAACGCCTGCGATAATTAAATGCGATTACATTTGCTTTAGAGGAGATAAATCACACTGGGCACCCACAGGAAAAACAGACAACCCGAACATTTTCACACCATAACACAGAGTCAGTGACCCATACAATCATATAAGCCCGTCAATTGCCCATTCCAACTCACAATCACTTTCCCTCCGCCATGCATAACCATTTATTTGCTGCCTTCTGGCCTTCACTGTCTGTGACTATTGATCCGACAGTGCTCCATGCTCTGATTTAGAGGCCATGATACGGTTTGCCACGAGCCAAACAGGAAGGGGGATGGGACTATTGATTAACACACAGCTCTGCTATGAGCGCCGCACTCCTCTATGACAATTCACCTAATTCCTTTTCAAACCTCATGAGCATCGCATTCACATTTGTCCTGACTCTGCTCTCCTTCGTGCCCCAGCTGGATCATCCGCTCTGACGATACAGCCAATGTAGTGAAACCATCCACCCACACCCCTACAATGCATACCAATTGATTCTCAATAGCATGTGCCAGTGGTGATTTCCTCAAACCCAAATTGAGTTATACTATTGGGTGTGAGTGGGCATGTGTGTTTGCCCTACACAGAGTATCAGATATGGGTCTCAAAAGAAGCTTACACACACACACGCGCGCGCACGCACACACACACACACACACACACTTGCAGAGAGGCAGGCTCAATCATGCAGAACCCACCCGCCCAAAAAAACAGTAAAGTTCAAATCTGCTGCTATACTGCCACCAAGTGACGGCCAAGGAAACAATAGGCATGAGGGCAACTTCAACTGTTTATTGACCAAAATAACAGCATACATCCAATTTCATTCAGCACGACAAAAATACTGATATAGATAACGATATAAAATAAATGATTTCATGTAGGAGTTGCCATAAAAGTGAATTTGCATGTTGAGGTCAATGTGGAAATGGCATATATGAAGTAAAAGGCATTTTTTGTTGCATATGATCATAAAGAATGCAAGAAGGCAAGACAGTAAGAGAAAAAAAAATGAATACTCATCACGTTATTTGTGCCAAGGCATGGTGCCAAGTAATTGTTTCCCGTACAAGTTACTCATGCGCTGTCTATAAAGTGACCCAAAATTTACAAATCGACAAGGGAATAAATATCTTTCAAATTTTGCAAAACAAATCCAAGCGAAGCACATCAAAATAAATCTAAATCCAGAATTGGCAGGGCCCAGTTACCTAGCATGTGACTATAGGTCTTCCTTGTCTTCTGCATCCAGCACTATGCCTTGACTTTGGATGTTGGTAGATAAAGACTTTTCAACGTCTGCATCATGTCTGCTTCTGGGTCCAAATTCCGCTCCTCACCTGACAGTACATGCTGACCAGTCATGAACCCAGCATACTCAAACACAATCCATTGAGCCACAAACATCACTAACTGCTACCAACGACCCATTCCTCCACCTCCAATCAGGGAGTGAACGCTTCACAGGCCTTTTCAGCGCCAACCCCTCGTGTCGCTCCTTCTCGATGGGTCGCGTAGGATGTCACAAGCGCCTACTGGCTGCTATCATCCTCAGTCTGCCAACCACCCCCACACCCTTCGTGTAAACTGTCTTTTCCTCCATGTCTCTTTCACCTGTGCCTTCTACTCGCCCCAGTTTTTCATGTGCCAGCATCTATTTTACCACCCCCATGTTTTGTTTTTAGAGTCAGATTTTTCGTATTGTGAATAAGGCCCCAATTTTGTTAACCTCCTTTCTGATTCCGATGACAATTTTGACACTGACTTTGGTTTTCGTGGTCCCTTCCCCAGTCGTTATTCAAGATCTTGTCAGTTTTTGCTCACTCACCTAAGCACATCTAAGATTTTTATTTTTCCTCTCTAAAGGTTGTTTTTCCCCTTTTGTCAATAGAGTTGTACAGAGGGAAAAGCTTTGCAATAATCTATCTTGAGTTCATCGTTTTCATTTTAGAAAAAAAACAGGCATTTGTACAGGAGTGTGTTGACTTTTTTTGCACACATGCTTTATACAGTGATCCTTCGCTACTTCGCGGTTCGTTTATCGTGGGTTCAGTGCATCGCAGATTTTTTCAAACATTAATTTTTTTTAAACATACATGGAGTACAGTACTGTATATGTTGCTCTATATGACTCGCTGTTGTTTTGCAGCTTTTCGCGGCCCGTTTTCAGACTTTTAAAAAAAGTTTTTTTTTTTTACCTGTTTAGGTTAAATGGACACTACTTCGCGGATTTTCGTTTATCGCGGGTAGTTTTGGTCACCATTAACCGCGATAAATGAGGGATTACTGTATATGACAAGTTGACTGATTTGTCATAGAGAAGTGAAATTAAAAATATGCCTTAACATTACAGTAAGGCATAGATTTTTTAAAAATACATTAAATACATTCATGGTTGTTGTGAAACAAAGCTATGTCATTTGAATTGTTATAATCTGTTTAAGGCTATTCAGCATGTACATTCATTTAGTTTTGAGTTCATGTGTTCAAATAAATTATATTAGCTGCAAAAGCCCGTGCATGTGTCATTTTAGATTATGATTGTACACATATCAACACATGTAATTCAGCCACCCTCCTCCCAACCCGTCAAAAAAAAAAGATTTTAAGGCAAATTTATGTTAAACTGAGACTTGCAGTTTGGCTTTCAGGTATAGGACATACACTGTATATGTGCAGCCCATTGCACACAATGAGAGTATAATCAGATTTTGATGATTTAATGATTTTGATTTTGCGCTGATGTGAATTCCCGTTCAGATCTGCCAGGCAAAAGTATGCAAATGGATTGCCAGAAATGCAAAGTTATGAAAATCAAATGCAAAAACATCTGCATTCACAAGCACTCACTTTCTACTCAGGCCCGGTAAGACACTTTGGATTTAAAAACAAGGGCTTTGAACTTTGATATGTCTGGTTAGACATTTCAAGTGTGTCAAATTAAAAACTGTCATGGTTTATTTCCAACTGCAATTAAATAGCTTTATTTTAACTCATTCAGTACGAGCCAATTCTGGACCTAGTCTGAAAAGACGTTTGAAGACGTCTTTGAGAGTGAATGACTTATGCACAGTATACTGAGATTCTTTCTCAGTTAATTTTTTTCCATGATGCAAAAAAAAAAAGACATTACCCCTCCCATATCAAAGTACTGTATCAATGTGTTCTCTTGCTGTTTCTGCCGCCGAGCTGCCAAGTTTTTGTTTTTCAGGTAGAGGATCATCAACAGCCAGCTCTACTGTGGTAGTCACAGCTGTTTTCAGTCTCTAAAAAGAAGAAAGGGGAAGATTTAAAACCAATACTTAAAATGCGGCTGCATCTTCAACACTCACAGTACACACTCCCCAGCCAGCCACAACATTCAAAAGACCTACACATTCTATCCAAACGTCTATTCCGCTTGTTCGCATTATGGGTCAATTGCAGGCTAGCCCCACTGACTTTGGGCAAGAAGTGGGCTACACACGGAAATGATAGCCAGCAAATCTCAGCGCAACTAATACTCTACTTTATTCATATAGTGCTTTCACAACAGCTGCAGAACACTTTTACAGAACACATGAATGACATAGACAAACAATATCACACTTATGAACAATACAGCCTTCATCATAGCCATCGTCAGCCCTTAGGACAATGTTGGTTCTTCAATTAGACGAGCATTTTTTTTTTTTTACGTGGAAGGAGCACCTGAAGAAACCCATGCAAGGACATGGAGATCATGCAAATACCACACAGGAAGTCCTGTCCAGTAGTTGTGTTAAAAATTGTGCTGTAGCGATGACATGCGTGGAGATTTTAGACATGCATGCGAGTGTGCGGACTGCATTTGATCGGAGATTTGGATCTACATACAACTTCAACAGCAAGACTGGGTTGCTGACGCAAAGGAAAGTGCTGCCCAGCTTGACCTATATCAATCTTGTGCAATTAGTATGTGCACAATCGTCATATGGTACTAGTCATCCAAAGGCAATTTTCCAGTGCTGCAATGTAGGACGCAAATGAACTGAATTCATTCGATGCCAGCTGTTTTTCTCAAATTGAGAATGCCGGTGCCAGCCATTCTTGACCATTTTGGACATTTCTCTTTTTGCACGATAACTATAAACAAGGATATGGGAAGCAACAGCCCCCTGCCCGCCGACTACTACAGCCAACAAAGACACACATACATGGCATTGTCAATGACAAATGACCCTTAGTTAGTGCCGTTTGCCTTTCAGTATGACAGCCGCCAATGCATTGTGGGAAATGCAGAAAACCTCAAACCCCTCTATTCTGTCACACATTTATGTGACATGTGAAATATTAGGATTGAAAAACCCAGGGGTCTTTTTAGGATTTTTTAAAACACGAATATGAGCATACTTGGGTTTTTGGGCGTTTCCATGGCATTCAGGTTTTAAAAGTTTTTTTGACTGCATGTAAATGCAGTCAAAGTAAGGCGAAGCAAAATGAAATGCTCCACTGCAAAAAACAAAAACAAATTGCATTGGTTCTCTCTTGTCCCATTGCCCCATTTCTGTAGTGGAGAAATCATTTTCTAAGAAATGTTGGCGGCCCGGTAGTCCAGTGGTTAGCACGTCGACTTCATAGTGCAGAGGCACCGGGTTCAATTCCAGCTACGGCCTCCTTGTGTGGAGTTTGCATGTTCTCCCTGGGCCTGCGTGTGTTTTCTCCGGGTATTCCGGTTACCGGTACCTCCCACATACCAAAAACATGCATGGCAGGCTGATTCATCACTCAAAAATTGTCCCTAGGTGTGAGTGAGGGTGTGCATGGTTGTTTGTCTCTGTTTTTGCTGCGATTGGCTAGTAAGCGATTTGGGGTGTCCCCCGCCTCCTGCCCGAAGACAGCTGGGATAGGCTCCAGCACCCCCTGCAACCCTAGTGAGGATAAAGCGGTTCGGAAAATGGGTGGATGGATGGATGGATGGATGCTCGTGAAATACTGTTCTGATCCAAAGACAACATTCTATCCAGACCTAGTGAAGTTCCAACCTTCAAATTCTTGTTATCTTGGCACATGATGTTATGTATGAATAAAGCTGATGTAAGCAACTACAGTAAACAAAAAAAAATTAGTACAGTAAACGAATGCTATGGGAAATCATAAAATCCCATTCTGGTGAATGAGGATTCATAGAAGTTTAAAAAAAACTGAACACAAAACATCAAATGAACATGTAAATGTGTATGGGCTGCTGAACAGAAAGTTTTAGTATCAGTGAAAGAGTTACAGAGTGAGTTTAGCAGGCGTGCTTGCACTGAAAAGAAAACAGTCACAGAGAACAGCCAAACAAAGGCACACAATTTGCACAGTCATGATCCCATACATCCGTCCTATTCTCACCGAGAGAAAAGAGCCTTTGTTGTTATAGATCTCATGAATGGCTCCAATGGGAATCCAGATCAGAGAGACCAGTGAGACGCCCCATCCCACCACTTCAGCCCACAACGGGTACTTATATGTCCCATACTGAACAGGAGTGTACTGGATGATGCTGGAGACCAGTATGCACTACAAAAAAGAAAACATCAAGTTAGGTGTACGGTGCAGGCGATCATGCTCGTTTTGTTTTTATATGCGGTGAACCACCACTTACTCACGGTTCAGCATTCTTGGAGTCACCTATTCGCAATATTTTGCCTTTTTTTTTTAAATCTATGCTCTGGCCTTCCTGTGATTGTAAATGGTTGTTTGTCTCTGTGTGCCCTGCGATTGGCTGGCAACCTGTTCAGGGTGTCCCCCGCCTACTGCCCGAAGACAGCTGGGATAGGCTCCAGTACACCCGTGACCCTAGTGTGGATAAGTGGTTTGGATAGTGGATGGATGGATGTTGTTTTGTTTTTGTTTTTTTTGGGGGGGGGGGGGAGCAATGTCCATTTTTTGTGGAAAGTGCCTATTAGAAGTTTATTTCCATTTTATCCAACAATTTTTGGGGGAACTAGTTTTTTTTTCCAGAACATTTATAATGAGCATTAATTATACACTGATTTTCGCTATTCACTAGCCGGCCTGGTCCGTATCCTTCCACCCTATTTGTACATGAATGTGTACGTATGTGTGTGTATATGTATATGTTTATGCAGGGATCACAACTACCTTTTTGGATTGATGCACCCAACTTATTTTCTTGGCCAGAGCATAGATTTAAACTCTGGACCTCTGTACAAAAAAAAAAAAAAAAAAAAGCCAAAATATTGCAAATAGGTGACTCCAAGAATCGCCAAAAAATCGTTCAAAATATTTCTTTTTCTTGCAGAGCAGTTTTAGACGGATGGACGAACAGACGGACGGACGGACGGACGGACGAACAGACAGACGGACAGACAGATAGAGAAGAATGTAATCGTGTTCGAAGAGAGCCTCACCAGCACCAGCAAAGGACAGATAAGGAACCAGCACACGCGAAAGAAGATGTTCGCAGGCTTTCCGAGCATCTTCTCAATCATATAAGAGATGCGGCGGACCCCTAGTGGAATACGACAAGTTCTTATTACATAAAACACAAACCAATACATCTCAACTGGTTCTGGCAGCTTGGCAGTGAATGCGGCTCCCACAACAGCCTTACAATTTAACAGACACGGCACAACATCAAATGAGGATCTTACCGAACAACCAGCAGACTGCAATAACCTCAAAGAAAGCCAAGAACATGAGGGACACCACAGCAGTGTAGTGGTCCATCAACTGAAACACATATATACCACCCTGTGGGGAAAAAAAAAAGAAATCATCACTTGTGATACATTTGTGGCGTCGCAGCTGAAAAGATGAGAAATTGAACAAATGGAATCATTCAAACACATCTGCATTACCTTTGTAACATGTGGAAGTCCAAAAAGAAAGCTGACAATACAAACAAGCAGGGCCAATAGCTCTTCCCTCTTGAGAAAGTGCAGAATTTGTGTTCTAAATTCATCTTTTATGAATGTCAAAGCCACCTCAAGTGTGGCAAACTGCAGAAGAAAGGAAACATGTTCTTACTTTGTTCGGGAGTGGGGTGGGGATTGTCCTGTGATAACAATATTATGCAATCAACTGGCAAACATTTTAGAGTCATTTATGAATCTTTGAAATGAATGAGAAATCAAAAGACCGCTGAAAAGTATAACATCCCTCATTGAAACTATAAATGGTACTGCTATTACCATGATACTAATACATCAAGTGGAAATTGTAAAGTGGGCAATAACAGGCCAATAACATAATTAGCAGATGAACTATCATTGTAAGAGTGTGGATGTTTACCTGGCTGTCCAGACCAAGACAGAGCAGCATAAAGAAAAAGAGAGGAGCCCACAGCTGAAAGGCCGGCATAGTGGAGAGGGCTTCAGGGTACACAACAAACACAAGACCGGGACCTTTAAAAAAAATTAATTTAATTTTAAAAATCCCAGTCAGAATATTGGTTATTTGTATTAGAAATACAAATGCAAGACATTTAATGATTTATGCCATCAAATGAACCAGAAACATTCAATGTTAGGGTTACCTCAAGAGCAGTTTAAGATTACTGGCTGGATTGAAAAGACGTTTTCGAGACACAAAATCTGACTTGTATGCGACGATGGCTTTCAGAACTGTTTCCTTGTTGCCTACCGTCTGTTGATATGTTGTCCACGGGGAGATTATGAATGTGTGCCATGTAGCCAATAGCTGAGAAGATCACAAAGCCAGCCAGAATGCTTGTGAAGGAGTTGATGAATGATACAATCAAAACATCTCTGGAAGAGAAGATGGGTCAAATAAATAATAATAAGAATAACGAGAAGAAGAAGGAAAAGAAGAAGATCAAGAAGACTGCAATCCCATTGTTTGTGTCAGAACAAAAGTGTGTCTAAAGTATCAAAAGACAAACAGCCTTGCTGGAGTACATATACACACACACAAAATATATATAAATATATATATATATATATATATATATATATATATTATTTTTTGGCCCTATATTACCGCCCTAGACTCATGGTACCTCAATAACAATCTTAGAATATATCATTAATAAGGGGAAGTAACAAAGTAAAGGAATACAATTTGAGGAAAAACATGACTCAGGCCTTTTATATTACCTCGTGATGTTGTTGTTGAACTTATTGTAACTTGCCAGTGAAATCATGGAACCAAAAGCAATTCCCAGGGAATTGAACACTTGGGCTGCTGCATTAACCCAAACCTGCGTGTGAGGCAATACAAATCAGGCAGACGAATAAACAAAAAGAGCATACATCTCTTAATTAAACTGAGTGAGACATGTTTTAAGTTGTCCTTATTAATTATTATTACTGTTTGTATGTTACACGGATTGAGGAATTATTACTGATAATTCAGAAGTTTCACCAGTGTGTGTGTGTGTGTGTGCGTAAGTGTGTCAAATCTTCTTCAGTGACAACCTTTTTTATCTCCCCAAACTCTGTTGCACAAACTATGTTATTATTCCCAAACATTACTGCGAACTTGTATCCCTACTGACCATATGTTTTACAGCCAGAGATTATTGTCACCATTTTATTTCTCTTGGACAATTATTTGCACATGCATACTCATCCCGCACAGCCAAATTCGAGGCAGAAAGTCACTTATAATAATTGATAATAATCGAAACGTTTAAAACCAATTTAACGATACAGTTACATTTATTTTACAGATGATTTCACCTTGACTTCAAAAAGTTTGTTCCAGACAGGAGTCACAAAGTACAGGACACCCTCCTTGGCACCAGGTAGCTGCATATTGTTGATGAGCAGGGCGAACAAGATGAAGTATGGGAATGTAGCAGTGAAATAAACAACCTGTAGGAGAAAATCAATAGGACATGCATCAAAAAAAAAAATCTATAGAAAGGTTTTAAATGTTTGGAATTCAGATTTATTTCTTTTTTTTAGTCTTCACCGGTTCTGAGAACCGTGTCTTTGAACTTTGATGCAAATGGGCGAATAAATTGTCAAGATAAACATTCAAGCAATACAAAACAACAAGTCTATCTTGTCTATTCTGACCTTGCCAGATGATCTGACTCCTTTAAAAATGCATAAATACACTAAGCCCCAGGCAAGTAAGAGACAGCCAAAGAGTTCCCACTGAAAGCCACCAACATCTTCGATGCCACTGGTTTTCTCCAGAAGCCTGCGACTGAAAATCCAAAATTAAAAAAAAAAAAAAAAACACAAAAGATTCATTAATTCATGAACATCTAACATAACAACAGGGGACTCTATACAGTAAAAACATACCAATAGAAGGCTGATTATTGCACTCCAAAGAGGACAAAATGTCAGTTTCCAAACAACGGGCATTTTTTTAAAATTACGTAGCGGACATTTTTGTGGTTTAGGGAGTGTAGAATGGGGGCTTGTTCATTCTTGTTGTGGCTTAGGTATGTAACTTCATACACGTGAAAAGCAAAATGCACAGTGCTTTTACATGTTCCTGATTTTGTCATGTCATGCATCAGCAATCATATCTTTGGTCCTGTAGCTGGGATGCGTCCTGTTTCCACAGGTCATCCTTTGATTTTTGAGATGTTTCTGCACCTTTATTACCGTGTTGTGCAACCGTGATACATTGATCTGGCTGACATTATTTGCCAAGGCACACCCCCGTCTATGAAGTTTCACAATTAACAGTGCGTGTTCAAGCAAGCACTAAACACGAAATCAACAGCAGAGCTCAGAGACAGGATTTTGCCGCCGTCGAGAAACACATTGTCGCTATGTCACGGCTTCAGCATTCCTCTGTGGGAAGAGGAGATCCTTCCATCAGGAGAACCATCTTTGCTGCAACAAGAGAGATGCTCTCACCATGCTGGGAGTAAACCTTGCCCCGCTTATCACCTAGCCAGTAAGCCAGTAAGGCCTGGTGGGAAGCAGCTTCATGCTGTGAGGATGATACTGGGGAGATCGTAGGAAATAAAAGGAATGGGGGAAAGACGGATGCAAAAATGTACAGTGATATTCTGGGTGAAGACACAGACGTGTGAACTTGACTTCAAGCTGGGGCAAAGGTTCATCTTTCAGCAGGACAGCGAATGTAAGTACACTGCCAGGGTAAAAAAAAGGACTGGCTTGAGGACAACTCAGTGAATGTCCTCGAGTGATCCAACCGAGCAGAGACTCGAATGCAACGGGACATTTAAGGAAAGACAGGCCAACAGCTGTGCACCAACACACCCCATCCAAACCGCCTCGCTTAAAGATGAATGAGCAAGACTGTCGAAAGATTGTATTGGATTGGATATAACTTTGTCAACTGTGTTGTATGCACAGATGAAATGCCTTCCCTCTCAACATAAAACAAGAAACAAGATACGATAGGTGCGCCAAGCTTATGGTATTGGATTCTAAAAGTCTTTCTTGGGGCTTGAACTACTGATAAAGGTGCATCAAAAAATACTAAGCAAAGGCCGTGAATATTTAATATACACGTGATTTCTTAGGGTTTTTTTTTTTATTTGTAATGTATTTGCAGGATTGAAAAAAAAAATCCCAGAAACATCTTTTGCGGTGTTAATTTGGGATATACTAAGCAAAGGCCATGAATATTTTATGTACATGTGATTTCTTAGATTTTTTGTTGTTGTTATTTGTAATGTATTAGCAGGATTGAAAAAGAAACATCTTTTGTGGTGTTATTTTGGGATATTGTGCGTAGAATTTTGAAGAATACAATGAATGTATTCAATTTTGGAGTAAGGCTGCGACATGGCAAAATGTGGAAAATGCAAAGCTTGGTCAGTAACGATCAAACCATCAAAAGTGAAATAAAAATGCAATTAAGGCTGCTCACTCAAAGAACTGTTGACTCGCGGACTGCATATCTGTGGCATTGCCGGGGAAACCACTGGAACAGTTCTCAAAGACATTCCAGCTGTTGTTACAAGTCTTCCAAGGAGGTGTTGCTCCAAAGGAGCGAAACAAATAGAAAAGAGCCCAGCTCATGAGCACATTGTAGTAGGTGCAGAAGACGTAGGATATTATCACAGTTGCAAGACCAACACCTGCGATGAAAGATTAGTTGTCAGACATCACTGTTTGAGACAGTATCATAACACATGACAAACCTTTTCAGTGAAAGACAAACATCCACTTGTCTCAGTCTGTAATGTGCGCTGGTTATAAAAAAAATTAAATCGACACACCCCTGTTAAAATCCCATGCCAATCATGAGTCAAATTATTTCAAAATGTCTCCTAACATGAGTGTGACCTGTAACCATTGCATGTAAACTTAAAAAAAATAAAAATTAAACTATCTCAAGGGAATACGGTTGCAAGTGTGCAATCCTTCTCTTAACCGGGCATTCGGCTAGGAGGTAAATAAAGTTCAGATGTTCAGTATGCTTTTCTTGACTTTTTTGTAGTCGGGTCTAACACAAGCCATGAGGTTCCGCAGCATCACTTGAATCTCGTCGTTCAAAGGTTTCAGTCTACAGAAGAGTTAAAAAAAAAAGATTCAATGCATTAAATATACAGAGAAAAAGGAAAAAAGTCACTATCAAGTGGAGAAAAAAAGGCACCGCATTACAAAGACCTTGACATACCCTTAACATTGCTGAAATGACTCAAAGCAAACTGGACAGGCAGACTGCAAAGCGGCCAAAGGTAACATTGCAAGAAAGTAGTGGCTGTTTGTCTGAGCTGAGGCTGGAGTGGCAAGACAGCCTTATCTTACCAGAACACACTTATCTTACTGCGGAACCTTTACTTGGGTAACTCTTTGGGGAACTCCTACTCCTTAGTGAATATTTCTGCTGAGATGTGTTAATTTATCCCATTACATGGAGCTATATTCCAATCGCTACTTTTTCTTTGTATCCATCTATTAGTGCTTGCGCCATCTATTTGTCCTAGTGCAACAGTGAGTCTTGCACCGAGGGTGATGTCACACGACTCGGTTTCACCAAATAAAACAACCGGCAGCGATGCTTGACTTCTGGTTTAACAATCAAACCGAGCCCATCTACTTGTCCGAGCGCGACAGTGAGACTTGCACCTCGGGTGATGTCACCCGACATTCCGGTTTAACAATCAAACCGAGCCAGACAGTAACATGACAAGAACACCTCTCTCCACGGGCCTGCAGAAAAGCAACATTTTTTTTGAAGCATGATTGGAATCTTCATTTATTTTGCAGACTATGAAAAAGAACGGTTATGCCATGAGTGGTTATCTATGCCTGCATTAAAAATTCCAAATCCAACAACAAGAACAGTTTTCTATGTAATCTCTGATGAGCTCATGTGCTTCCCCCCGCCCCAACTGTCAACAATTTAAGACCATTTGTTGTGGCTGAATTCCTCTTAATGTATCTTCCAAACCGCTTGATCCTCACTAGGGTCGCGGGGGTGCTGGAGCCTATCCCAGCTGCCTTCGGGCAGTAGGCGGGGGACACCCCGAATTGGTTGCCAGCCAATCGCAGGGCACACAGAGACAAACAACCATCCATGCCCACACTCACACCTAGGGACAATTTAGAGTGATCAATCAGTCTGCCATGCATGTTTTTGGAATGTGGGAGGAAACCGGAGTACCCGGAGAAAACCCACGCAGGCCCGGGGAGAACATGCAAACTCCACACAGGGAGGCCGGAGCTGGAATTGACCTCTGCACTGCGAAGTCGACATGCTAACCACTGGACTACCGGGCCGCCTTCTTAATGTATGTCATTATAAAATGATTAATTGTATTATTGTTTTGGTTATAGGTCACATTAAATTATGGAAAAGGTCTAAAGAAATGTATCTTCGCCTCACTGTTTATATAAAAAAAAAACAACTTGGCAAGTTGGGGTGTGTCGATTTTTTTAATCTAGTGTGTCGCAATCAAACAGTTTTTCAATTTGGATAGTGTTTTGGATAATGACTTCCTTAAACAGCTAATATCCTAGTGTTACAACAAAGCCACACTTATTTTGCCCTGTGGGGATAAACTCATGAGACACTGAGAAATGCAGCAGTGCAGAAATTACGGAATTAATATTGTCCTATACAATCAACTTGTCTGACGCCTTTTTTCTTTGTCCCGTTAGATTGCCTAACAAAACCAGTACGCAGTATACAGACTGGACTCCCCCACCAGTGCATCAAACCAAATCCCTGTCAAAAAAGAACCCCTTGGAGCAATTGCTGCTTCACTTCTCTTTTTCCGTCATTTTATTAGCCCGGCAGGAGACATGTCCCCCAAGTGGCAAAGGTGGGAACACTGACATGCTGCCATTCATTCGACTCCAGCGTGGGTCCTGATTCAACAATTTCTATTGAAATCACTGATTGGGGGTCAACATCATGGCAAATTGCACAGAGTTGCATGTGAAAATCATTCAAAAGAGTGTACAGAAAAAAACTACCTGATTTCTGGCCTCTGTTTATCACAGAGCATAAACGTGGGAGAAAGGAGTGCTAAAACAAGTGAAGGGCCCATGTTTTGATCGGGTAGATAATCTCTGTCTTTAAAGAGAAACTATGGAGAAAATCCAGTTAGAACAATGAAGACAGCATAATTCATGAATCATTGAAAAGACTTTTGACAGATGATTGATTGATTGATGGCTAAGCTGCTGCATGGTTGATGTTGGCAACACTGTTTAACAACACCATAAATGTGAGAACTGCTTGATTGCACAATATTGTTATGCATGTGGCAAATGATGACCTCATAATGTGTTATGGCTGAACGATTTTGGAAATAATCGAATTGCGAGTGTTTCCCTTACGAAATACTTTCACATGCAGGTTTGGCAACTATGATAATTATGTCACACAGATGTCTTCCTACATGTCACTTCATGCTATAAAACACGATATGTAAAGGTGGACTGCACTTCTTAAATGCTGCACTTATCATATATAATAATAATAATAATAATACATTTTATTTATGAGCGCCTTTCAAGACACCGTTAGATAAATAAAACGTGTCAAAAAGTAACAATCACGGTCTCCAGCTAATAACCTCGCACATGCTAATGTGTAGGATAACTTTAGGTTATGTCTGTTTATGATGTACCGTGACATCTTTCATTTTCAATAATGGATAAGCACATTAAAAATAAAAAATAAAATTAAAAAAGAAGAATTTTAGATACTCGCCTTCAGTGTCTCATGAGACGAAAAACTGAGAGAAAGCTCGCGCGGCACTTTTACAACTTTGCCTTCTCTGCCTGTTCTGAACTGCACCCTCAATATAGTGACCAGTCAGATGGCAGTCATTGCGATAATAAAATTGTGTTTTATCAAATCACATCACACACACAATTAATCATTCGAGCCCATACTGTGTATTATTTTTATTTCTTAAATCAAATTGTCAATAACCTCTGTGAAAATTATAACTAGCCAAGTAAGTTCTCATCCCCGCTTGTGTCGACAGTCACAAAAGGAACCCAAGGTTGACAACTATTTTTCTCACAGTGTGTCCCATTTAAATGTGCGTCATGAAATAGCTCCCTTTTTTAATAAGTCTAATGTAAATGTAGTTACTGAAACATGCAGGTTTTTCTTAAAGAGAACGCTTTGCCAAATGTTGACATACGCACTTTGCAGATCAGAAGACAATCTCATCTAACACACTGACTCAGAATGAATGAGTAGACCAAATTCAAAGGGAACAGTACCGGTACATTAGTTCAACAAAGGGCCGAGATTAAATTAGTGGCAGGTCTTTAAGCATTGGTCAGCTCCTGAACATGATACTTAATTAGTGCAACCCAATCCCAATGTAACCTCCCAACAAAGTTCTCATTGTTTGGTAACAGCAATGGATTGGGATCAAAGAATCAGCAGTGTCATAAATATCTGGATGGATTTTAACACTGAGGAAAATGTTCATGTCATAAGAAATCTGAAGGGGGGAAAAAAAACAACTCTCGGACTGCAATCAAATAAGTAACTCACCTTTTAACAGAGGGCAGACTTTGGCTAGGGCGTGCACTGGCCCTAGATTAGTGAACTGGCCAATGGCAAACTCCATAAGAAGCAGCGGGATGCCACACAAGAATACCATTATGAGGTAGGGCACCAAAAAAGCTCCTGGAGCAAAAGGAAAGAAGAGAAGAAGTCTTTATGGATGATGCTTCAGTCAGGAATGAGTTCCATGTATAGTGTGAAGATATTGAACTTAATGGCGGTTGACTTAATGACACATAATACCACGTACGCTCTTCAAAGCATTTACAAACGAGAGGAATGAAAACATTGTCAAACAGAATAAAGAAATAAAAAGTAGCTTTCTAAACATTATTGAAAGAATGTATCGTGCAAGAAAAAGATTTTGGAAAATTAACTTTTAAAATGCCTTGAAGTACCTCAATCATCGGTATGGGGGAAGCAATGTTTCTGTGGATCCAAAAGCAATCAAACTTGGAGCTGATTTTACTTCTGCTTCGCCCATTTGAGTGATAACATAACAGCTAAATGCCGTTAGTATGTTCACCACGTTTTTTTGCTGCAATGGGGCCCTTTTTCTTTTGAACGCTTACGGTATGTGAACCCTATTTGACACCAGGTGGAAGGTTATGGATTATACGTTTATATTTTCACATCGCCAGTTTTGATCATCATGAGGCCCCGGTGAGAACGGTGAGGAAACACAACCTAATTTCTGAGGTGGCTGCAAATTTTATCGAGAGTTTCAAGAGCACTCCTGCTGACATTTTACCTACATGTTGTGATTTTATAGCTTATCATTTTAACAGCCATTTTAAATGAACATTTGATTCCGTGGCGCCACTTTTAACTGAAACTATAAAAATTTAAGACTAGACGCCCTTGGAGAAATGACGCAATCAATAACTCAAAAAAGAAAATGCAGCAGTACAGAGAAGAGATGGAGAAATCGTAAACTCGTGGCTCATGATGAGATATCGTGAGAACAACTCAAATCTTATAATAAAACTTTAAAACAGGCAAGAACATCTTATTTTTCAAATCTCATCATAATTAATAAGAACAACTCCTTTCTTTTCCTCACCTTTGATCTTATAAGTAGCTCAGATTTTAACTCTTGCAGGGACAATTTATCATGTGATCATTAATGGTGCATGAAAAATCCCCACAGAACACCAACAGATGCTCTCTGTGAGGACTTTGTAGAGTCCTGAGGATTTCACGGTAACGATCGTTTCATATCATTTCCATGGGATTATTTTAACGATACCGAAAAATCATTTCCCATAAAAAACACTGCGCACTAGTTCACTGTACGCGATCGAATCTCTCCTGTGTGATCAACGGCATTTCACTGTGCCTATATGTGTGTTTGTGGTGTGGTGTCCGTTTTTCTTCTAATCTACTTCCGTGTTTTGTTTTCAGTGGTGGGGTGTGGGGGGCGGAACAGATAACGCATGCTGAGAAAGCGCGCGGATGACGGAGTGAGATGGCGGCGGGAAAAAACACAGAAAGGTGTATTACTTACGACATTTAAGAAATAGAAATGCCAGTCGAATTTTTCATTCGAGTCATCCGAAGAAAGGCGTCTCACTAAAACCACTTGTGATGTATGCACATAACACCAAAGAGAAACACGACGGGAGGCATGATTCCGAGTATTGTAGTTGGTCATTCGATCTAAAGGCGAATCACGGTGAAAATATTATGAAACAGTTTGAGTTTTTCTATAATTTAATAGTTGTAGACATAGTAACTTTATGGATATAACATTCGTCACAAGGTGTAGTAATACTAATGTTAACTGTCGGTAGAACTAACAATGACGTGTGGTAGATTTTTTGGTCTAATTGATTGTAGACTACCCAGTGCATCGTCTTGGGATAGGAAAGAGGACATCAAGCCATATCAATACTATAAGTCTATGTATAGTAATAAGGTTTTTTTTTTTACGATTCATCACGTGATTTTAATAATTCTATTCTGTTTGAATAGAAATGTACAATGTTGTCCCGTTTTAAAGTTTCATCTTGTTACATGCTTGATTGACCTCAAAGTGCTTGTGTTCAGAACATTTTGCACACAATGGAAGCACAGAGAATCAGATAGATCAAGGGACCTGAGCAGATTATACCTGACTACATCTCAGAGATGAGGATTTAACCTTCATTAGTAGACACATTGGTGCCTGTTATCTTATGACTCAGGAAAGGAAGATTTAACCTTGGACGGAAGGGAGTACTCGAACGCTCCAGCATGAGAAAGCGTCACGAGCCAGATTACAGACAATATCAGTTCAAGGAGACACTGCTCGTTAAAATGTACACGTGCATGTTAGTTTTCGGATGTTGGTGCTGGTACCAAGAGAATGCTTTGGCTGAGGGGCGACCCAACGGGGCCGTCCAGACGTGTGGCATGTTGATGAAGATGGGATTGTTTTATGTTATGTTTCTTGTAATTTGCATGTTCAATCAATAAAAAGGGCGGCAGAGGTTGCAGAGGTCAGGTGAAAGTGGGGAGCGCACACCGGGTGGCTTCAAGGAGAACTGCACCTCCTGCCGGCAGTGAAAGTCGATCTGTTCCTGCATCGAACCTTTGTTAACTGTCAGAGTGAAAATCTCTACATATTCCCATTACATGCTTTTGTAATCATAAAGGGGGTGAGTAGCCATTGATTATGTTTATTTACATAAATAGCACACACACATAATCATGTCAACAGTGTCAGGTTTACTTGTGGCCCATGGTGTATAGCCAAAGTTTGTGGTATGCTGTATTCATGATGCCATATGAATACAATAAAAGTGTTCAAAAACATATTTTGATCCATTAATTTTATTGAATAAGCCTGGAGTACACGGCTGCTGATGTAATTATGTTCATTGCTAATGCATAGTTTTCAAACATTTACCCAATAAATATTACTTTTGAGTATCAGAATTCTTGATTATGAATATAACTCAAAATAGAAAAAAGGGTTCCTATGATGAGCGTTTACAGAACCCAAAATTAGTCATTGTGGTTTCTCATTGGGTAATCCAACGGAACTGAAAAATGGTCTCTGTTAATTCCTTTCATCCTCAGGCTGTAGACCAGCGGTCCCCAACCTGTTTTGCCCCATGGATCGGTTTAATGTCAGAGAATATTTTCCGGGACCAGCCTTTAAGGTGTGACGGATAAATACAACAAAATACTATGATATGACCTGCATGAAAACTAGAATTTTCTAAACATAATAATAAACACGAATCATGACACGAGGAATGTCCTATCTGGCCGCAACACTCTCTGGTCACTATGGTCACGTTTAAACATGCCTTCAGAATAAGATAGGCCACAAATACAAAGTGCATGAAAAATACAACTCACCATCGCCACATATTATGCAGAGTGGGCTTGCTGCATGGGAATCTCCAGTTGAGATAAATCCGTATTTTAAGGAGGACTCTGATACCGTCTATTAAATGTAGCCTTATATTTCTGGAATGTCATAGGTTCCTCTTCTGTCTCCTGGCTAGGCTTTCCGAACACTTTTTTTTATTTTTTACTCGTTTTGCGAGCTCCTGGGTTTCATTTTTGCGGTAACCGATCACGTGACCGAGAAGCGCTCCTTGATTTGCATTAAGAGTAACACACCGTAGACTGATGTTACAGAGAATCTGCTAACTTTTCAAAATATTTTTTTTCAGACTCCGAAATAAATTAAACGGAAGTAATGTAAGTCCTTCATTCTGTCTGTGACGCCCGGTACCAAATGACCGATGGACGGGTACCGGTCCACGGCCCGGGGGTTGGGGACCCCTGCTGTAGACCACGCCAGAAGTAAAATCAATGACATAATATCCTGTATTTTAGCTTATCAAAATGTAAGTTCTAATAAACCCTGATAGGCCTTTTTACTGGCGAAAACACTGGAAAGTTTTGCCCTGGTTGATGCAAGGACACTGTGGTTAAATTTGGAAAGATATCCTGTGGCCCAGATTGAGTTGTCTTTTCCAAAAACCTGTCGTGAAGAGAAAGGTTGGTGACATGAACAGCCAATTTTAAGAAAAAGAGGAGATGAAATGTTGTAGTAGGGCACCACCCCAGACAAACTCAAGCGGCCACACATAGCTTCAATTATTCAGGAACTAAAGCATGCCGTGGATTATAGAGCATTAGCAGAACTTTAACGTGTTTTACAGCAAAATGTATGAATATTGACAGACAGCACGAGACAAAATTTTTTTTACAATAACTAAAATAAAATAAATTATGGGTTCCATGTTTTGAGTCCACTCTTGTGTCATTTTGTACCTCAACAATCTGTAAATTGAAACTTGTGCCCTAAATTTGGGGTGAAATTTGGAGAGTGAAAACAAACTCCTCCCTTAAAAACTCAAGTGGATTTAGATAACTGAGTGAAGCACATTTACGAAACACGTCCTCGTTGTAGCTTTGTCAGGCAATTATATATGTTTTATTTTATTATAATTTAGGTTGAAGAAAATACCAAAGAAAAAAATATATAGTTGTGACGAATTCCTCCCATCAGCGTGCAAAAGATTGTCGATGTACTTTACGGTATGAAGAAATTATATCATCAGGCATTACGTACCTCCACCGCTACTGTAGCACAGGTAGGGGAATCTCCAGACATTGCCAAGCCCGACCGCATAGCCCACCGTGGCCAGAATGAACTCCATCCGCCCGCTCCATGTGGGTCTCGCCACATCCTTCTTTCCGCCGGGTACTTGTCCAATCGAGGTTAACAAAACGCTCGTTTTCTCGTCACCCATGATCGGTTCACTACTGGTGGGATCGCCGGCCAGTGCTGAGTTGATGAGAATGAATTATTATGCGTTACACAACCGTTATATGCACGACTTTTCCCCCCACAAAAGATTAATCCGGTCACGTACAAAGAGTGAAACGGATTGAATGGGATACGGTCGTTACAGGGCTGGTCAAGTGAAATGTACTCGCGTGCGTTTGGTAATGATGACAGCGTTGTCAAGTTAGGGAGTTGTGGTCAATCCTAATCCAAAATAAAAGATTCTATACGTCAATGTACACTGTTAAATAGGAAGCCCATGCGATCGGTGGTTTTGTTTTGGAAACACAAACATTTTGACGGAAGTTTAACATAATACTTCCTTTGCTAACTTTCAGTCCAAGCTTGTGAACCTCACGACAGTGGGGAGGGAAGTAATAGATACTGTATAGTGCTTTGAGCAGTCCAACGGATGTTGAATATGCCGCCATATTGGATGTGTAAAAGCGACGTGATCATTAAAACGCGTTTATATTCCTGCTTTGTGTATGTATTCGGACTTTACCCATTACAACATCAATTTGTGAATAGAATTTAATTAGCTGATTTTGGTTTGGCTCATATTGAGAATTCGCGGAACTATAGCGCTCTCATTGTTATGTGTTTTGACATACTTTTAACTTATACAACAGGTACTTTCCTAAAAATAAAAGCAGTTGGAAGGAGAGGCTTTTTAGCTTTTCCGTCTGCAGTAACTGTCCTTATTTCTGCTGTTGTCAAACTGATGTAGATATACTGAATTAAAAGCCATTCATCAAAAGCCGTTCTCTGTAAACATTATTGCATTTATTCTGAAAAATCCAAATATCACATTTTTTACAGATTTCTATAATACATTTTGATCAACGTGACAAACAATTGATCATGTCAGAATAAACAGGATTGTACAAAATGATTTATGTGGATGTGTCACGTTTGCAAGGTGGTGGTGGACCCCAAAAAGCAGGCAGGCGGGAGGAGCAGGGTGAACTTGACGAATTATATTTGATAAAACAGAAAAAAATGAATCCAAAACAAACAAAGTGCTAACAACCAAAACTAATCCAAAGTAGCAAAACAAAACCATGACTGTGGCAGAAAAACTAACAGGAACAGAACCATGACAGAAACAAACATGACAGGGGCAAGCGAACAAACAAAATGCAATGAACAAACATGGCAGCAGCCAAGAGCAACAATGACCCGACCCTGAGTGTACGGGCAGGAGTAAGAAGAAATCATCAGCAACGCCAAACCAATTTATATCTGCTGTACATCTGTCATAAAAGACAATTCAATACGTGTCTAAATGTAGTGATTTTTTTTTGTGGGGGGCTCTTCAAATCAAGAATTGTGTTTTTGTTTGTTTGTTTTTTTGTTACACCCGTACTTAGAACACAAAGATTGATTACATGTCATCTGCGTTCTGTCAGACATTCAATAACAAAGAGTTCCTTTTTTGCTTGCATGCTCTTCAAGAGCCTTGCTTTTTTGTTCTTTTTTTGTTGTTTTTGTCTTTTGTTTTGTCACATGTTGTTTGTTGTTTCATCGTGTGGACCTGATATGGACTGTTTACAGCGTTTTTTGGCCACGACATTCGTCAAAGGAGAAGCATCTGTGCTTAGTGGTTGCGCCTTCTCGGCAGCACGCATGTGCCAGCACAGATTTTGATTGGGAGGAATGTCGGCGCCATTGACTGTCGGTGCTGGACAGACCTGGGGCGCTTGTGTTTTTTGCGCCTGTAATGGGCAGAATTTTTCACAACCTCGTTTTGTTCAGTGGAGATGTCAGCTCTGTTGGACAGTCGGCGTTGGTGCGGCGGGATGGATGGCTGCGGAAGTTGAGGATGAGAGAGGATCGTTGGCGCAGAGCGCCGATGCGTATTTGGAACCGAGAGTCGCCGGTTGGAATTGAAATGGATTTCCATGGGACAGGAGAAGTGAACCAATCTCTTTTTTCGTCAATGGATGCTACAGCTTCTTGTTGACTTTGAAACTTAGCTTGTGGCCGACGTGTTCACATTTTGAGCATGACGTCTCTGATCCACTCTCAAAGCTCTTTGTTACAGCTGCCGCTGTTATGAAAGCGCTATATAAATCAGCATGTATTGTATTGCATTGTATCGTAAATTCGGGAATATTGTTCTAAGATAGCACAATCATTAACTCAGAAACAACAACCTTACTCAGAAACTGAAAAAAACAAGTAGGCAGGGGACACCCTGAATCGGTTGCCAGCCAATCGCAGGGCACACAGAGACGAACAACCACACACGCCCACACTCACACTTAGGGACAATTTAGAGTGTTCAATCAGCCTGCCATGCATGTATTTGGAATGTGGGAGGAAACCAGAGTACCTGGAGAAAACCCGCGCAGGCCTGCGGAGAACATGCAAACTCCACACAGGGAGGCCGGAGCCGGAATTGAACGCGGTACCTCTGCACTGTGAAGTCGATGTGCTAACCACTGGTCTACTGGGCCGCCCACAGTACAATATTAATCAAGGTAAATGTTTTATTTTTCAGACCATTGGATCTCTGCCAGGGTGGCACAGTGATTAACTGGTTAGCACATCAACCTCACAGTGCAGAGGTGCAGGGTTCGATTCCGGCTCAAGCCTCCCCGTGCGTGCGTGGGTTTTCTCCGGATACTCCGGTTTCCTCCCACATTCCAAAACTGTGCATGGTAGGCTAATGGAACACTCTAAATTGTCCTTAGGTGTGACTGTGAGCATGGATGGTTATTCATCTATGTGTGCCTTGCAATTGACTGGCAACCAGTTTGGGGGGTACCCCACCTCCTGCCCACAGACTGTTGAGGTTCCAGCACGCCTGTGACCCTTTTGAGGATGAGCGGATTGAAAAAATGGATGGATCTCTGCCCTCTATCCACTGAGTGTAGAGATAGACAGACAAATAGACAGACCCCCCCCCCCCCATTTTTTTTGCTGCATACAAAATGCTGTATATGGAGTAAAAATCTGCCATCCAACAACAAATACAGTAAACAAATAAATTAATAACACAAATACGCAGACACCATAAAACACTAAAATAATAATGAGTTTAATACTGAGTCAAAAGACATCTAAAAATGTGTTTCAGGGCAAGTTTTAAAAATTGCGAAGGGGCTTGCCTCACATTTGATGAAAGGTCATTCCAAAGGAAAACCAGCAATGGAATATGAAAAATTGATTTAAAAAAATGTAAAATTCCCTCAAAGAGTACTGGTTTATTATCCCTATTTTACTGACGCCTAGTGATACTAATCTATACTAATACTAAACTATAGAAAATAGTATAAAAAATGGATATTGCCTGAAGACAGCTGGGATAGGTTCCAGCACGCCTGCGACCCACGCGAGGAAAGCGTCTCGGATCATGATTGGATGGATAGATTCACTTATTGATCTGATTTCACTTTAATGTAGTTTACACATTTGGGCAGCATGGGGCGCTACTGTTGTTTTGTTGGACACTTGGCATTCTCCTGTTTTCAGGTGCTGCTGTTCAGCACTTCCGCTTTCAGGCACAGGAATTCGTAGCCAGTACGACGTCACTCATCCTGCATTTCGGTGTTATTTTTCACCGGGAGCGACGAGTCGCGGAGTACAATTCCACACGGACGCCGTTTTTCGCAGTATGCAACGTGTGTAAAAGGTTAAAACGACGCTCGCCTAATTGAGCAGATGGGAGACACAGAAGGTGAGGAATTAGTTCAGCTTCAAGATGCCGAGGGGTGATATATTGTTGCTAGTTTAGCACGAAGCTGTAATGTTTTACTCACAGGATTGTTTAACTTGGTCGATTCAAGTGTTAGGTCGCAGCACTGTTGTTTTGCTTGTTGCAGGTACAGAAGAGTGTTACTGTGCGGGCTGTGGAACAAGAGTCCACGAGCCGTTCCGCATGAAGGTCTTTCAGGACATTTGGCACTACGCCTGCTTCCAGTAAGTCTCTCAGATCAAAACCCCATACATGTCTCACAAGGCACAACTGAGCGGTGCGGGGATGGATCCCAAAGTGGGTTGGCATGAAATGAACGCTTTGTTTTGCATTGACAGTGGCGCTGCTCTTGGTCAACATGTCACTGTTTTGGGTTCGTCACAAACGGCCTTCAGGATAATCGCAGAAGCTTCTGTATCACAGACTAAACACGGCTGGTTTCGGTTATGGAGTGACAGTATGAACTGGCTTTGCTGTTAACACGTAGTGGTGGATGACATCTGCACTTGTGCAGCAAGCAATTGAATCAAGACTGTTTAGCAGCTGATTTTACCTTAATGATTGACAAAGTGGAGTTGAAGTGGGAGTTGCGGGTTTAACAGGTTACTGTTCCATGAGGAGATACACCATGTAGACATACCAGTTAGCCTTTGCTCATCCGGTACATGCCAACATAAGCAGTTTGCAAACAGCAAGTAGATTCTCACTGTGCCATAAGATTGCCTCTGATCATCAGAAAGTGATGACACTTGCCTGCCAAATTGGAGTGTGAGAATTAAGCTCA
Organism: Hippocampus zosterae; assembly: GCF_025434085.1. Lineage (NCBI taxonomy): Eukaryota > Metazoa > Chordata > Actinopteri > Syngnathiformes > Syngnathidae > Hippocampus > Hippocampus zosterae. The sequence goes on from NC_067456.1 coordinate 13,037,294, forward strand.
AGTTAAAGTACAAACACTTCAGAGTAACATTTTACCAAAATTGACACCATGTACATAATACTATTATGGACTTTGTAATTGCTCATGGACATGTGAGTTGTATTCTGACCCGTCCATTTCTGTCTCACTTGGGTGGCCTGTAAGCTTGAGTCTATCCTGGCTCACTTTAGGTGCGAGACAATGTGAAACGAAACAACCAAGAAAATATTTTGCGTTTCCTATTTGACTGAATCGTGTTTGGCTATGTGCCGTTGCGTCCACTGGCTACACACAGATCTCCTACAAACATAGTTTTTCTTTGGCTTTTGAAGACATCTGGATTTTCCAAATCGTCAAAGTGTATGATATCTCTAAACACGGAAATAACTGCACACTGTCCTGAAACAACCTCAGATTTTAGTCCTGCCAAACTTTGCCTCTTCAAGATCATACACAACCCTGTCCTTGTTTCAGAGCCCATGTTCCTCTCACTGTTGCATTACTCACCATTGAGACGCTTCTCCTGCTGCTGCATTACTTTCTAAATCACGATGTCAAGTTGTCTGTAACTTCTCCACTGTTTCTATTTATACACTATTGCGAGATACAATACAATATACAATACATGATGATTTATATAGCGCTTTCACAACAGCGGCAGCTGTAACAAAGCGCTTTACAAAACAGTAAACATAAAGTAAAATAATAAACACAACACATAACATAAAACATTATATTATGTTTATAAATTATAATATGAGATATTAGATGCACGTGTGTGTGGCGGCTGTAGTGTCACGTAGCTAAATGTGCAGCGTTGCATTGAAGTGTAAGAATGGCATCATTCGAATGACACACTTTATTCTAAATTTGTAAACTACAGAGTAATCAGATTACCAGAGCAAAGCAAGCCAAACATCCTTTGCCTGATGACGCTGCCAACGGACCACCTCCACCTTGTATAACATTCTTATGCGCTGATGTCACTTTTGTTCCAGTCAACCTGGCAGTGTTGAGGCCTATATGAAGTAGCACCCTCCCGCGCTATGTCTGCATTCCTCACCAGCAATTCAGAGATGGGAGTCTGCTGTCTCAAAATTCAGCTCATGAAACCTTTTGTTTGTTTGCTGCAAAGGAAGCTTTGCCTGTTCTTTTGTGCCTCATTTGGAATGGGTGGAATACTTTTTGTCGTGGTTTTTGCTTCTGCCAAACAAGCTTTTGTTTTCGTAGATGCACGTTTGTTGGTTTGTTTGTGTGTAATTTCCGGTTTTCAAATATGGTTATTTACTGGTTTGGTCTGCGCTATGTGCAGTGTTGAGGAAAGGGGGGAGGGGATGCCATACTGCACACAGATTGATCTCTAGTTGACTGCAGACTGCAAAGTACGAGCCGCAGCTGATATATATATATTCGGCAATGAAAGCCATTGATTTAAATATGCCGATCGCATTCTTTTGTTCTGAAATTGGCCGATCACGATTGGAGGCGGATCCATCGGAGCACCATTAGTCTGGAGAAGTTGTGAAGTCAAGTCAACAGTATTTATAGAGCACTTTCAAACAGCCATCGCTGCATACAAAGTGCTGTACATGGAGCGATTTAACATATACAATAAGCAGTAAGACGAATCAGTAATAAGTAATAAGTAATAAGGCGGTAGAAAGCACCAAGCAGTAAAACCAATAGCAAATCTAAGTCATGCTGAGTCAAACGCCAAAGAATACAAGTGAGTTTTGAGGAGGGCTTTAAAGATGGGCAGCGAGGAGGCTTGCCGAATGTTCAGTGGGAGGTCATTCCAGAGAGATGGACCAGCAACAGAAAAGGCTCGATCCCCTCTGAGCCTCAGTTTAGTTCTTGGTACGTCTAGCAAAGACTGGTCCACAGACCTGAGGCGCCGGGCAGGGGTGTAGGGGCGTATGAGCTCAGAGAGGTAAGGTGGCGCGAGATTATTCAGAGATTTGAAAACAAAGAGGAGGATCTTAAAAATAATTCTAAAATGAATGGGGAGCCAGTGAAGGGATGCCAAAGTAGGAGTTATGTGCTCCCTCTTACGAGTACCAGTCAAGAGGCGAGCAGCGGCATTCTGTACCAGCTGAAGGCGCTTGAACAGTGTTGATAAAGTCTCAAGGAGATTGCGATCTAAATATGAGTGATGTGACTTCAGCTGTGGGAAGTTGAGCTACTGTAATTGACACCAGACCTTCACTACACAATCCTACTTGGCAGGATTCGTTTGCTCAAAGCAACACTGGCATGGCAACATAAGTGTCGGATTCTTAGAGCATTCAAATTCCTTTAAAAGAAATAAAAAGTCTGGCCCAGAATGAACACTCAGTCAGGATGAACCTTCATGGTTCAGATTTGGGCATTTCTGAGATCATCTTCCTTTGCTTGTGTCTTTCCTTGTACTCGTCCATTTTATTTACAGCACACATGGCCAGATCCGGCCCATCACATGAAATTTAATTAACCTGTCAAAGCAAATCATGTGTCTCGTCTGTTTCATGTGGCTCTGTTAAAATTGGTGCCAAAATTGCACATTGTTTTCACTCTAATGTAGTGGTGCTGTAAGCATTTCCTGTTACTAAATCACTTTTTAATTGACTAGAACAAAGTTGATTTTGTATTTTCCTGTGCTTCTGATTTCAAACTATATTATCCATCAATTGTTTGGATTTTATATATAATAATGACTGTATTTTCCAGATTATAAATCGCTCCGGGTTATAGCTCGCAACAACCATAAAATGCATAATAAAGAAGAAAAAAACATATATGTCGCACTGGAGTATAAGTCACATTTTGGGGGGAAATTTATTTGATAAAATCCAACACCAAGAACATGTATCTTGAAAGGCAATTTAAATTCAACTAAAATAGCAAAGAACACGCTGAATAAGTGTACGATATGCTAACGTTACATGACGCATAAACGACGAACCCAGAATGTGCCTGGTATGTTCAAGTAACATATTAGGAGTTATTCAGATAACTTACTACTATATTGATAACAAGTTCACCAAACCATTAATGTCACTCCAAATCACTAAATCCAATGGGATCTTTATCCTCTCTGTCACTTTAAAGCAACTCTGCCAACTCCGGAGGTAGAAGATGCAACGCTTCCTCTTATACGTCTCTTACGTCAGACTCATCGTGGTTTTATCAATACAGGTCTAGAGCGGCCTCTTGCGGTTTAATGTGAAAATAACATGTGAAATGATTATACTGCAGTAATGTACAATACAATACATGCTGATTTATATATGTGTTCATAATTTCACCCATAAATCGCTCCAGAGTATAAATCGCACCCCCAGCCAAACTATGAAAAAAAACCCCTGCGACTTATAGTCCGGAAAATACGCTAATGATCAAGTGATGAAAGTACATTTATTCGGTTTCATAGTCATAACGGCCCTCTGGGGGAAACCAAAGCTACGCCGGTGGCCTGTGGCAAAATTGAGTTTGACACCCCTGATTTAGATGTATATTCCAAGTGACGCATATCCATTATGACTATTTACATTCATTGAACACACAAACAAAATGGAGTACAGTAATTACGTTTCAGGTTTGAATTCTCTTTCAAAGTTTTGTGCTGTGCGTGCTCAGCAGCCTTTAAAGGGGGCAAGCTGCAGACACGCACTACAAATAAATCACGTTTGCTCAGAGCCGCCGCGAGCTGATTTTTACCGCCGGCACATCCTAAGTGTACCCATATGTGTGCACGTAAACAATCAAGAATGTGGATCTACAGCGAAAGCCGCAGCCAGAGTTTGTGTCCACTCATTCCTGCAGTGGAGGGAAAACAGGGAATTAGCCCTGAAGTGCAGGTCAACCTGACTCCAGCCTTCAAGTAGCAGACAGAGCTTGGTCTGGATCCTCAAGCAGGAACAGCTAACGCCTGACCATAGTGTTTGAGTTTACACAAAGTCCTTTCAAAGCTAGCATCTTTCCAACTTCATTTTAGGAGTAGAGCCTTGTGAATATAAATTGTGGAACCACACTCCCGAGACGTGACTCAACGGAGGACAAAAAGTAAGGACATTTTTGTTTGGTAGATTATTTCTTGGTTGTAACTGAGCTCGGCGATAAATCATCGATCACTGGAAAGCCCATTTATTCCCCTTTTAAATGGCCGTGCATTTGTGAGATGAGCAGCAGAGCTGAGTCTGTTCTTTTTACACCGAGGAATAATTTGCCAAATCTCCAAGCAAATCGGCATCCATATTTTCGCAGTCTGGGACCCAAGTCTGTCCACAACGCTTGCCGCCACAGAGCGGAGTTTGTCACAGACGTCCTGACCTCAACCCCATTGAAAACTTGCAATGAGTTTGCGCATGCTGTTCGTGCCAGAGTGGCCAACACAACCACATTGGCTGACTCGTGACAAACACGTTGCCAAAAAAAAAAAGGCAAAATGTCTTTTTATTCTCAAACATTCATCATGCAATACACCAAACACGAGTTCATGGTAGTTTGGCATTGGCGGAGATTTTGCTACATTGTCATGCGGGCAACTCACAATCTGACCTCTGCTGCTCATCCCACAAATTTGGTACAATTTTTTTTTTCTTACAAATTTGGGACCATTGAGTGGAAATAATTAGATTCCCAACTGCCCAGTATAAGATGTGGTGCCAAGAAACATTGTCCAAACCAAGAAATAATCTACCAAACACACATTTCCTTACTTGCTATGCTTGTACTCTTTGTGTATAAGCTATTTTCAAGTCCATTTTTAATGTTAGGGCCTCTTAAAATTGAAATTTCGTGTTGTGGTCAAAATGTGACTCTTTCTTGTTTGGACTGCATACCGGGAAGAAAAAAAGAATCTCTTAAAGTCCCTGTGAAGTGAAAATAAAAAGGTCTTCTACATTTGACACCCCAGAGAAGAGTGTGCTACATTTTGAAGCCGCGAAAATATATCTACTTAATGCCTCCAGTGGTTGAAATATATCCCACCGGCTCATGGTGTGGCTGCTGCAATGTTGTCCTACATAGCGGCCACACTACGCTGGCTTTCATGTCGGTCAGTTTTCTAAAAATGTATTTTACCTTGCTTTTTTTTTTTTTTTTGCATTCTCCGAATGACATGCGCACATTCATGGGTGACAATGAGGCACTCTACAGCGACCACTGCAGCCCAAAGCCCTGGGCCAAACACTGGCAGTCAAGTCAAATTAAAAAAAAATAACCCCCCCACCTCCCTTCACACTAATCCTCGAGGGAATAAAAAAGAATGAATTCCCAACTGACCTAATTATTCGAAATGGGCATTTGACTAAATTTGCTTGTTTGACTATGTTGGGAGTTTATTACCACAAGAGAGATTGTTGATATAACTTCCCATAGCTCATGTTCTAATCCTCAAACCACAAACCGGTGAATCAACAACACTTTGACTGACAACAGCAAAGTTGTACATTACATTTTGCCCCCATTTTTCTATTCCGTGCATCTGAACTTAGTCATATTAATTTCAATTATTGACAACTGAAACCCTTCTGTCTGCCTCTGGCTTTACACTATAAGCCAGAGGCAGACATTAAAAAGGTTGTTCAACTCTTAAGTTATAGTTGAACGACCTTTTTCATGTCACATATTTTTTGTCATATATTGCAATCAAAGGTCACTTGCACTATTCCTATGTCCACTAGACTGAACTGAATTACACACAGGCGTTTCCTGTCGTATGAATGGAAACACAGTTTAATCACTCATCAAGCACAGGAGAAAAATCGTTTTGGAGAACGTTTGCAACAATCCCACACGCTAAGATAAGGATCCCATGAAAGGTGAAACACTTCCTCCCAAAGTCCTCAATGTCACAACTAAAGGTCACGCTACCTACCACGCCGTCCTTCAAACAAAAGAATACACTCAGCAGGAATGCGGCTCAAGGAAATCAGGAATGTTTACTTTGCAGTGTTTTTGCCGGCTGGACTGTTGCATTGTTCGTCGGAAACCCACCTGAGTTTGTTCTGAGCACCTCCCTGTTATCAGTACGGCTTCAAGGACCTTTCGGTGCAGTTTCATAATGTTGTGTTATGTAATACACATTTAATGAATGGTCATGGGGGGGGGGTTCTAGAATTTTCTCCACCTAGGAGGTGCTCAAAGTGACAATAGCAGATTAATCAGTTTTATTTCTAGCATAAAAAAGTATTCCTTGCTTTCTATGCTGTTTTTTTTTTGTTCTGATCCACGTACATGTAATAAATCATGCTCATCTTGAAATGTTTGGATAGGTGGCTTGACTAATTGATCAAAATGTTACTTGTGCTATGAAGCATTAAATTTTCTATTGTTGAAATAATTGCTGTAGAAAATCGACATTTTTCTTGGCCTGCTAAATCATCATCGAGCGTCACCTCTCCACATTTGTCTCAACAATGCAGAAGCAGTCATACTTGACAATTGCCGTGTGTTCAAGAAGGCCTTCAGTGCAGCTTTGATTACGGTACTTTCCTGGCCTTGACACGGTAGCCTCTCACCCCTTTACGCTCAAAATATTTGTTGTTTAACCATTGCTTTTGTCTTAGGGTGGAGAAGCTTTGTTTTGGGGTTGTTATTACGTTCATGATTTCACAGTTGTATCACAGTGGGGTGGCAAACATAGAATAACTCGCTCAGACACTATCAGAGAATGGCGGATGACGAAAGACATAAATAACTTTAATGTCAAGCTTGACAGGTAGTCCGAAGACCCAACTATCTGTAGGCAAGTCATTAAAAAGTAACATTTTCCCCTTAAAGTTATGCCCAAAAAACACTCAAATCAGTCTGTGCCAATGTCAGTCAACATGAATCATTTACTTTGTCCTGAGCAAGAGGCACCAGGCCAGGATGGGAAGCTTTGAGTACACCGTCAGCGGTCTCCCTCTGATTTATCATGTCACACTGCATACTTGGAATGGTTTCACAGGACTCGGATTAGCAAATCACAGATCCGTTTCAAAATCAGTTGAAAAAAAAGTTTAGGTCAAGTTGAGCAATTATTCTAATTGAAAATCTTTAGAGTTTCAAGAACTTTTTGAAGATGTGCAATGTTGAAACAACGTAGGCAGCCTTTTGGTAAACTAATCACAGCGCTCTATAGTCAATTGTTCTCCGGCATCCAAAGTTGCTGCCCAGTTCTGCTTAACCAGTAAATCTTGTTGAACAAAATGTTCACAGTCTGCAGCTGTTTCTCAGTCTGCCCCATTCTGCATTTCACACATTTGGCCTCGAAGTTGCGATTATAAATGTCCTCTTACTTCAGCCGACGTCGCTCCAGGTCACAAATGGGTCCAATTATTAACTGGAATTTTCAACTTCCACACCTGAATTTGCTTAGATTTCGCAACATCTGCCAGTTAATGCGGCCTTCGTTTCTTTATTTGAAGCCGGGGGTTGCGATACTGGAACACTTTGACCAAGGCTTGAATTACAAAAGATTTGCACCTTTGACCAAAAGGCTAATGTGGTGGCCCAGATAAGGAGGCGCTCTATAAACAAACCCTCGGTTCCAGCGAAATCGCTCTCATGTCAACAACTGCAGACCTCCTTAACAACTACCACTTAATAACTTACTCTCTACAAAAACATTGGCGCGTCACTCTCTCGAGCAGCAAAGTTTGAAGGCGGCAGGTTGCGGCAGCTCCATCGGCCATCGCACTTCCCTTGTTTCATAAAAAAAAAACAACTTGGTTTCAAGAGGCTTTTCAAATACATTTCAGACAAAAGCAAAAGGCTGACCAGACCTGTTTTTGTCCTCCCAGGTGCTCTGTGTGCTGCGACCACCTGACTAACTGGTACTATGAGAAGGATGGGAAGTTGTACTGTCGCAAACACTACTGGGAGAGGTTTGGAGAGCTGTGTCACGGATGCTCTCTGCTCATGACCGGACCTGCAATGGTAAATCTGCCACAATCTCCAGACTGTATTCTGACATCCACCTGATTTATTGTGCAGCTCATATTTTATCCAATGCATGCAAGCTTTTCGACAAGCTGTCATCATCTTCTCGCCACGTCATTACTCTTCCTACTCGCAGTACTTATTTATTGTGCCCTACGCCGACGTGCCGCTATGATGTCCACTTATTTTGCACATCAGTATCATGACGCTGACATACATTCGACTGATTGTATTATTTTCATCTTGTGTGTACAACATTTTGTCACAGCAGCACTTAAAGTACTTTAGAAACCGAGTTGCGTAATAAGGGACTAACTTCAATTGCCTTGTTTGTATGAGCTGTAGTCTTTTTCCCCTCCTCCGCGACGTTAGTTATTTTGTGTTCAGTGTCCAAATCAAACTGTAAGACCAATCTAGTGCCCCTGCTTGGCCACCATCAACCCACGAGCCAACAAATCCCCCCCCCCCCCCCCCCCTAATTGGATAATACCAGAATGCCCACAGAGCATGTCAAAGCGCTCTATGTTCCACTTTCTCCCTTCTACTTTGGATGAATGCGAACACACATTACAAGGCGGGAGAGTGTACGCTTTTCGCGGTGATTACGTTTACAGAGCAGTGATACTTTTACATAGGCTTGCAGCTGAACATGGCAGCCATCCAAACCCATTGGCCAACTAAGTTTCCCCCTTGAGGCCTCATTCTGCACCAAAGTTCTCCACGGTTGCCCTACTCCAGAACACAGAACGTGGTTTGGGGGCCCACCTCATGTTCAGTCTCCTGTAGTGAAGCAGCACGGTAGAGTCAACAACAAAAAAAAGCAGTTGTGAGCTTTTTTTGTTTGTTGTTAACTACCGTGTTTGGAAAGTTTGTGTAGTGTACTATTGCTGAATTTATATTGGCCATGCATGTTTACTCAACTGTAGGTAATACAATGCTCTATTTTTAGCATATGCAAGTAATTCCATTGGAGAAAAATGGCATGCACTGAATTATTGAAAAACATAATGTCACACTTAATGTCATGTCACATTCATCACGCAGACATCATCCTCTCAGCACTGACTCACAGCTGTACTTACATCAGTAGTTTTTAAAAAGGTGTTTTACGTATACGTAGCGGGAAAATAAATGGCTGCGGTTAAAAAAAAATCCTGTAGGGCAGGCGCAAACTTGATTGCTCATACAAACAGGTGGAATGGAAGCTGATCTATGATGCGCGTACATCCAGCATTGCTTGTGCCAAAATTGCTGTGCGGTTTATTTTGCACAGTCTGGGGAGGAGTATAAAATATGCAAATGGGTTAATGTCACACTTGCAGTGTGATTAATCGCACCCAAGACAAATTGCGATTTTGTGTCTTTCAATAGCGTGTCTGAAAGGCAGGTTCAATCCGCAGTGATCTGCATAATCGCAAGGAGGTGTAAGCGAGATGAAAGGTGACACAGTACTGCTCAGGTCAACATTTTTGACATGCTCCAAACAAAAATAATTTTCTTAAATGTGATTTGTAGCCAGTCACAAGAAGGAGTCATGCCATTTTATGGTTTTTCTTTTCTAAAATTCACTGACATGTTTATCTCCCACTAGCACTTTCACATCCTTAACTTGCAGTGTTGTGTCTTCTACATTAAAAAATATGAACCCGCTACTGTAGCCTAAAGCGCAAAACTCCAGTAGTTGCTGCCTGCTGCTCCTTAAGGTTAGAAAAACTGAAGATGAAATGAAAAGCTACTTTCTGCATCTGTTGCTTGTTAAGTGACAAAAAAAGGAAAAAGAAAAATTAAATCCTGGTCATATGGAGGAAAAAAAAAAGAAATACCTGCTTCATGCAGTAACTTGTTAGTCTTTATGGACAGATTGCCTTGAGCTTCGGCTCTATAGAGTCTGTTTTTTTTCCCTCACTGTAAACGCAATTTCTTCCCCATGCTGCTTTGTTTTGTTGTGTTCAAAAGCAGCTGCAAACTTTTCACTGAGTGACTCCTGACATGACCGTCTAGCAACCATATTTCCTATTTTGACAAGAAAGCCGTACTTCCAACCGCTGAAGTATGCGATGATCGTACTTTTGAAGTGAAGACAGATGCGTTTGTTCATCTCGCCCGAGAGCAATGAACACCAAAGGGCACAGCCTCGATTCCAGAAAGATAACAACGTGCACAAGATCGCGCACGCGAGCGATCGCTTTCGGGAGCTTGAAAACGAGACGGAGCATCTCAGTTGCCAACGTGACGGTGACATCATAGCAGATTCTAGACTGGCTGAAACCGAAGCAGGTGTTGTGCCTGTGTCAGCACTGCCGGCTGGAAGTTCATCCTGAGAACACTTCTTCGATTGGGAGGGAGGAAAAGAAAATACAAATGCAATGCAGCAAGAAATTCAACAACACCGTTTGTGTTTCCAGGTGGCTGGAGAACACAAGTATCATCCCGAGTGCTTTGTATGTCTCAGCTGCAAGGTGGTAATTGAGGACCGGGATACATATGCCTTAGTGGAGCGCTCTAAACTCTTCTGGTAAGCCGATGTCCACCGCGTCATACGGAGAGTTGTTTCGAATAGTTTACATCTATTACATTAGGGGGAGGGTGTGGGGGGGCTCTTCTAAAAATGCTTCCCTTATTCCAGACTGCACTGAACTTTCAACTCTTTTTAATTCAAAATATCATGTAATAGTTGTCAAATTCTCAAAAATTGTGATTTGGCATGCTTGCTTTGCTGTGTCTTTTCATTGGGGATGTTTCAGTGAATTGCCTTTGTTGAAGTAATCAAACTAATTTGGCTGCAATGATAAAGATTTTGGTAAATTAATATATCAAATGATTCTCGTGTTACTGAAGATTCTCCTTCACCAAAAGCATAATAGAATTTTGATTCCATCCATCCATCGTCCACTTATCCAAGTTTGGGTCACAGAGACGGCAAGCCGTAAGCCGTCATTTTGATTGTGCCACAATACAGTATTTCGTAATCTCGTAATGTTTTGTGAACAATTGATTCTATTCAAAGGCCACTTAGCCGTCATTATTACGTAGTCATTTTCCATGACTCCTTCCGCGCCGCTCCCGAGCGCTGCAACTTCAAACGGCAGCTTGTCAGCACGCGTCATCTCGCCCCCTCTGCTTTTGTCTGCAGCGGGAAGTGCTACAAGCAGCTGATCCTCACCCCCATGTTGGAAAAGCGCTCGCATGACTCCGTCCTGGACTCCCTCCCCCACACGGTGACGCTCATCTCAATGCCCTCCGCGGCCAACGGCAAGAGAGGCCTGTCCGTATCGGTGCTGCGTGACGTCAGTGGCGTGGCGAGTGTCCAAGTCACAGAGTGAGTGACCCTCCGGTTGGGTGCATGTTGTGTGCTTCCTGCTGGGGGGAGTTTTTCCACTGACTTTCTGATCAGCGTTTATTTGTTCTTTTAATTTGCATCTGTGCTCTTCATAATGTCTCAGCCTTACACTACTATCAACATACGCAATGTTTCCAGCAGGGTCAGAGGGATGCTCATTTTCAGCGCGATGAACACGTGTCCCTGTATGTGGTGTTGTTTTACGAGCAGGGTCAGAGGGATGCTCATTAGTCCCGAGGTGCGGAATGCCATCCACGTTGGAGACAGGATCCTTGAGATTAATGGTGTTCCGGTGGGGACACTGCTGGAGGAAGAGGTGATTTTTGCACTTCCCGAAAATGTTCAGTCAGAGGCATGGTCTGTAAATTCTAATTGCGTATGAGTTTCACCTCACCGCCACAGAATGTCCCTTTGTTGTTTTCGTGCATCAACAGCAGCTGGGAATTTTGCCATTCCATTCATTCCACCATCATTAATGCATTCTTCAGCAGGGAGAGGATTCTATGACAAATGAATGCAGTACTTGGGAGTCATTGAGTTTTCACAGCCTCACTCTCACATCATTATTGTCACATCAAAACATTTCTCTCGCTGCCTGTGCAGACATCTCCTTCCGCTGCGCTCTCTTTCGACACTTGACAGACATCTGCAGGACATGCACACCATCACAACCAATACAAGAACATTTCTGACAAATTCTGCCTTCACGTAATAATAATGATGATAATGATAATAATACATTCAAGTTGGAAGTGCCTGTACATCAATAAACAACCATTAAGACAGAATTACTAAATAATAATTCATACATACTTGCCAACCAATATGACGGCATTTTTTTCTTCCCCAAATTGCTGACTTTGTGATTTGAAAATTGCATTGCATTGTCGATTTGAATTGGAATAATCGCTGAGCCCTGTTTTATGTTTTTGGCCTAGAAGTGTTTTTCATACAAATATATACCGTAAGTACTTTAATTATTACTTTACTCCAGAGCATTGTAAACCAAGGATCCCCATTTGTTTATTATTGAGTCTGTAATTTGCATTGCTGCAAATGTGCACTCTTTCATATTGTCACCTTCTTAAAATAAGTACCGGTAATTGTCGTTTTTCTTTTCTTTTTTTCTTTCTCAGAACATGAAAAAAATAAGCCAAATTCTGATTATATTCCATATGTTAATAATTTCATTTCAGGCCTAGAACTGAGTGATCTTTTTAACTCGGGTTGCAGCCGATTTTAGCATCATGAAGAAATCTTTAAGGATTTTTAAAAAATGACCAAAATTTGACTTTGGTCATTATTTTAAAGAGGCTGACGATACGGTGGCTCTCATATTTCGTTCAACTTGCTGGTTCTACTCTGGCATCGGTTAAATTAAAAACCTCTCTGATTGTGAGAACCCAACACACTGACATTGTCCGGTAGCGAGAAAGTTAAAAATGTTGAACAGCCTTTTGATTGATATAGGTGGATGACCTCATTCATCGCACCAGTCAAACATTACAGCTGCTTATCGAATATGACCCGGTGAGGCAACGTTTGGACCGGCTCCGACTGGAAACGTCCAGGAACGCGCTGGGAGTGCCGGCGACCTCCCGCATGCGCCTGTCCTCGCCATCAAACGCGGTCCTGGAGAGAACTGAGTTGGACGACAGCACACTGAAGAGGAGATCTTTGAGGTTCGTCTTGGCCAGGAAAAAAAAAAACTGCCACACGTGTGCAGCTTTTTGCTGTAGCGTAGATCTTATGGAATTGGACCACTTTGTCCGTTTTCAGGCGCAGTAACAGCATATGCAAGTCCCCTGGACCCAATTCCCCCAACGAGTACCTTTTCATCACCCGAGACATTGGTCGCTCTGAATCTTTGAGGTCGTCCAGTAGCTGCTCTCATCGCATCTTCAGGCCATGTGACCTCATCCACGGCGAGGTTTTGGGAAAAGGCTTCTTTGGACAGGCTATCAAGGTCCCGCCTCTCTCTCTCTCTCTCTCTCTGAATGAACGACCCCCGCACCTATCATGAAGTTTCAAGTGCTCTTTTTCTTTTGTTGGGTGGGCAGGTGACTCATAAAGCCACAGGAGAGGTGATGGTGATGAAAGAGCTGCTTCGCTGTGACGAGGAGACCCAGAAAACTTTCCTCAAGGAGGTAATGAGTTGCAGTAGGCCTGCGCTTCCTCACGTTCAAAGCGGTGCACTGTGCCGACCTGTAATTTATTCTTCTGCGGAAAAGAGCGCCACATGTTTCAACAATGATCTCTTTGTTTTCGTTGCCGTGTGCAGAACTTTATCCACAGTCGTGTTTGTTCGGGGATTTCATGTTTATTTTCTCGTCGGGCACATTTTAGCATTAGCTGACTGACTACGCATGATCCATCATCACCTTTAGGTCAAAGTCATGCGGAGCCTGGAGCATCCTCATGTCCTGAAGTTCATCGGTGTACTGTACAAGGACAAGAGACTCAATTTGATTACGGAGTTCATCGAAGGAGGCACCCTGAAGGACTTCATCAGAGACACTGTGGGTTTGAAGTAGGGTTGAAGACTTAAGCAAATTCAAATCAAGATCTCAACGCAATAGAAGTCAATGTTCCAATTGCAACGGCTGCAATTTGGCGGGGGGAAGAAACGCAAGAACCTCTGATTCACTTTGGTCGGTTGGCGGACCTTTTTTTATACATATAAAATGTGTACCGGTATATTTATTTCTCTATATAGTGTTGAGATAGGGTGTGCTTGAGAAGTGCAGTCCACATGAAAAGTTGAAGTGATAAAGCCACCGATTTGTTTGCATTATTGTTACGGTCTGATTTGTCATTGATGGATTCCCGCCACACTTGTTTGGTAGAATGTCGTTGTGGTGAATGCTTAAAAGCTGTCAAGCCAAAGTCTTTAGCGAGTTAACTACTCTAATTGAAGTCAATACATAAACTCTCTTTTAATTAATAGTTCACTTGTCTCCATTTGAGCTTACGCCTATCAGACCCCAGGGCATTTATGCAGAATAAATTTGAGATTGTTTATTGCAATACATTGCTTGTATTTGTTTAAAAAAAAAAGTTTGGAAGTGGTTCTTTAAAAAAAAAAAAGTGTATAGCAATCTCGATATTGAAGGGGAAAAAGTCACCCCAACGCAAGTAGTTCAGCACTCGTTTTAAGCTCGGATTCACTTCAGAACATGTAGAAGAGCAGAAACAAGGAAGTGAAACAGTTGGGGGTGCTGACCTGAAGTAAACTGTCAGAAGCTTGAATGGGCCCTAGAGGGCTGGCCTGGATGAGGAAAACAGTATTTTTTAATTATTTTTTTAAGAGTTTAGTGTTCTGGTCCAAATGTCAGTTTAATGATGTTCATGCCTATCTTTAAATCTTCGACCCTTGTAATTGTATTTTGATTGATCTTGCTTTTTGTCCTACCAGGATCCGTTTCCATGGGAGCAAAGAGTGAGCTTTGCAAAAAGCATTGCGTCTGGCATGGTGAGTAGTAGGCTGATTACACAGACTGATGATATGAGTGAACCATTTGCAGGCCTTAATTGTAATGCTAATGTACCATGCGCTTAAAGCACACTGCAATAATTTCATTGCCATTAGTTCTGTTGCCTTTAAAAACCACTGATTCTTCAAACACATTGTAAACTTACTTCAACATGTCCATTTTGTATGTTTAATAGAAACATCCTTGATATGCACATTTTAAGTTATTTAATTGCTTTTTTTCTCTGCTCCCCCCTCCAAAAATGTCTTGGTCTCAGTCCTATCTTCACTCTATGAGCATCATACACCGAGACCTCAACTCTCACAACTGCCTGGTTAAACTGGTAAGTGGCAAAGTGTCGTAAGCACCCTCCAGTGACAAATTCACAGCATTTGACTCCAAATGAATCTGTCAATAGGACAACACCGTGGTCGTTGCCGACTTCGGACTGTCGCGACTCATCGTAGAAGAGAAAGTGAAGCCATCACCTGATAAAAACTCCACCAAGAAGAGGGTGTTCCGACGTTCTGACCGGAAGAAAAGGTATACCGTGGTTGGAAACCCCTACTGGATGGCCCCAGAGATGCTAAATGGTGCGTTGTGCAACAAATTACTGACCTGTTGTCTGGAAAGTGCAAGCGATTTTGCTCAGTCTCGTGTTTGATTGGTTTTCAGGTAAACGCTATGATGAAAAGGTGGACATTTTCTCCTATGGAATTGTTCTATGTGAGGTAAGAATTGAACTTTGAGGTTTAAGCGAAGAATCCTAAAGCTGTGATACTTGTCAATTATGGACCCTCACTCCGATATCCTATGATCCAGATCATCGGAAAGGTCTACGCAGATCCAGAATGTCTCCCCAGAACTCTGGACTTCGGTCTGAACGTGGGAAAGTTTGTGGAAAAGTTCCTCCCTGAAGACTGTCCGCCAGCGTTCTTTCCGCTGGCTGTGGCTTGTTGCGATCTCACACCAGACAACCGGTGAGACCCTTTTGGTGATTTGAAATGCTCTGCAAAAAAGAAAAGAGTATACCTGTATACAATAGTCCTCCTCTACCACTGGGGGTTATGTTACGACCACCTTCGCAATAAGTGTAACCCGCAAGACTGAAATCTCCAATTTAATTATTTAATAGGTATGTTTTTTATAGCATTTACAAGACTTTTTTTACACTCTCTAAAGACTAGACGTCTCTAAACACAAAAAAAATACAGAGAAGAGTGAGAGAGCAAGAGCAATACACCAATTCATCAATTCCATTTTCTCAAAAGCGCCTTATAATCCAATGTGCCTTATATATGGATCAATATATTCTGATTTCATGGACGTAGTATTTTAAATGTTCTGGGAAGTAATTTGTTCCAACTTGAGTGGTTGTGAAAGCTCTGTATAAACAAAGCTGTGTTTTAATTGTATTGTATTCCTTTAAAGTAGCCCCATCTAGTGGATGCATAATGGAACCACAGCAACTATTCTATGCGCCTTAGAATGTGGCGCGCCCGAAAGATGAAAACTCTTAAAATAGGTCATTCGTTGAGGGCACATCTTATACTCTGAAACGGCTCATAGTGCGGAAAATTGGGTATATTAAAAATGTCACTGTGTTGTGTCATAAAAGTAAAGTAAGTTGCAATTTCCTCTTGTGTTTGAAACTTCTTTCTTCTGTATCGTCAAATAGTAATTCAAAAATGAAAACATTTAAAATTATGGATGAAATTCATTGATAAAGATCAAAACAAATGATGTTTTTACTAAAATTATACACCAGTTAGTTTCACTTTTATAAAGTATAGTTTCAGGTATCTGTAGTTATATTTTTAAGGACTAGTTGTTACCCATTGATGTTTATTTAAATTCTTGACTGAATTTTTTTTCCCCAATTGCACAAGTACTTTTATTTATTTCATTCGATTTTGTTAACTATCATGACTGTGGTTGTGGACTAGAGCAGAGAATGTGATCGATGTGAAACTTTAAAAGAGCAGAGCGGGCATATGCTGTTCATATGATCGAGTTTGACTTTTCACCTCTAACCCCTTTGCGCTTCCCTTTGTAGTCCACCGTTCCAGAAGCTGGAGGACTGCTTCAAAGCTCTGTCCCTCAACCAGGAGCTGGGCATCCCTCTCCCATCCGAATTAGATGAACTCCATCAAAGTCTGAGTCGACTCCACTGGCCCAAAGATGGTTCTTCCCCGGCGCCAAGCCCAGATGAGCCGCAATCCCCCAAAGTGGCCTCCCCAGACTGCTCTGGGACATCAGACAATGGCACTTAGTACCCGCCCTCTTTTTCGAGCCATGTAACCCCTCTGACCTGCTGCACCAATTACACGAAACAGCGAGAGGTAAGCTGTGCCGCAGCCACGTGAGGACCCAGAAAGTGTGCTGGGCTGCTCTCGTTTCGGTGTGCAAGTGGAGGCTGCCTTTCAACAGCTATTACCTTTTACTTTTTAATGCACACGGGTCTCATTGTAATGTGTACGGTGCAGAAATGCTAAATACATGTTCCTTTGGTCTGTTTCCAAACGGAAATTCCGCCTTGGTTCTCGCGTCAGGTTGAAACCATACTTGTTTTTTCTGCCATTGTGTGAAATGCAATATTTTCCCATCAGAGGGCGCCCTCGTTCCACTGCTGCTATCTTTCCATTTCTTGAGGAAACAAACGGCAACAGGACCAAAGGGTGCGGCAGCAACAGTTGAATTCCTCGACCAGGGGGACTGTTTTGATTTCACTACTCATTCGCGTCACATGCAAGGTTGTTGCTAGATATTTGCACTTTTTAACTTTTTTTGTAGCAATTTCTCACAAGTTGCGTTCATGTTTTGTGTTGTTGCCAAATTCTCACCCGGGTCATGTTCTCCATACACCTGCTGCTTTTGCTTTTCAAAAAGGGCTTGTTGAAACACACTAATCTCAAAAACCTGTTTTTCTACAGAAGAACTGGATTGCTTTGTAATTTTTCACATCCATTTGAATGTAGATATTGTACATATTGCTCAATGTGAGGTCTCTTTTTTTTTTTATAAATGAAACTTTTAGATTTTAGACATTTCAATTCACTGTGGATGTTGATTTGCCTTCTTGTTACTGTTCTAGTCGCCTCAAGGTACTGACAACAAATTTTTAACACTGATATTTAAGAATCAAGAGGGGTTCCTAAATAAACACTCACGCAACAGATTATTTTAGCTATTCGCTAGTTAGACGATTGAATTTTAGCTCATTGTAGTCCGTGGTTTTTAATAAGCAAAATAAATACTTTCTTACAAGTGCCCCAAACACTCACGATGACAATGTGTTCACACACATTTTGAGACTTGGATAAGTTATGTGGACACTAGCACCCGTGTGACTATTTTTATATTTAATTCGCAAATACTGTGATGTTCTTTGTGTCTCGAGCTTTATACATGTTGGAGTACACAAAAAATCAGCCATTCCTATTAGTTCAGTGATGTTGGTCGTTATTGATAGTTTTAAATGCGATACTTGGGATGACCGCTGACTCGTTTCCATTCCTAAAGTTGTGTATTTATTTATCTTTACCAATGAGGAAATGTTTCACTAAATATCTGCAGTGGTTCTAGATTCTTCTGACGACTGTATATTTGTTGATAAATGTGTGTTTGTACTAAATTTTCACATATCGTTTTACCAATTTAAAGAAAAGATTACTCCAAAAGCGATGACTTCGCGGGCGGCTCAAATGTGTAGTTAGGATAGAATGACCAGCAGGGGGAGTTCAAGGTTTCCATGTTGAGTAATCGTTCAATCTGTATGGATTTCCATGAATGAAATTAAACATACCAGTTTGCACCTTTGTTTTTTTATTTCAGTCTCACTGAAAAGCACACACTCTTACAAATACAAGCACGTAATGTCAATGCAACTGCATTTTGTATGTCCGTTTGGTGAAGACAATAAGTCAGGACACAAAACAATTGAACAGCAGTAATCAAAGACTCCAGTGATGCTGCAGACAGGGCGTGTTGATGAATTGTATTTATGATGCAAACACGCATCTGGGAGTGCACGTTGAGTAGACGGTGTTGATGTCACAAACAGCATGTGAGTACAATGTCAGCAGGCCCCTGCAGCAGCCGTGAGCCTACAAGGGTGGGACTTTGTGTTCCGCCGGTGCCCGCGCGTGCGCTGCGGGTAGTGTTATGCCATCCAGAGGACCAACTCAAATGCCACACATGCTTCCTGAGAGAAACATATTTCCTGCCACTCCTTAACCTGTGGAACTAAAGCACATCTTTCTCTCTCAAAGTGCATTCGCCAGGTAGAGTGCTAAGGCATTTCTGGGTGGAAAAGCCTTTTTTCTGTGGGCTTTTTTTTTTTTTTGCTCCACTCATCCTACCTTTTGAGGGGGATGCTTATTTTTACATGCATGCCCAATGTCTGTACAAATCGATATACATTATATGTAGGGTTGTCCCTCGGCACAGCCAGCGTGTCAAAGCACATTGCTATTCATCAGCAGAGAGTGCACTTTCTCTGCATAGTATGTACAAAAGGTTACAAATGATGCCCATGCTTCCCGTCAACGGCCTCATCTCACACAGCTATAACACTGACAAAGTCTCTGGTACTCCTAATTAAGAGGGCAGGCAACAATCTTTTTTTTTGGCTTTCAAATATATCAAAATACACTTCAAACGGCTCCCTCTCCTTATGTCCTTATTTGTCTCACGTAGGCAAAAATAAAAGGAAACGGGACATGGCACCAGTCTTCAGATCAAACTGCTTCTGGACACCAAACGGTCATGAGGGTCATTTTGGTCCACTAGATTATTCATAAATCTTGATTCATGCACCGGGAGTCCCCGCTTGCTGGCCCATGAGGAGATCCTCGCCCTCCAGCTCCCCCTGGACCGGGGTAATCTCGTGCTCGGCCGTCACCACAATGGTGTTCTCGTCGACCAGCTCGCACGTGGGGTTGGAGAAGGCTGACAGGGGGAGGGTGATCCTCTGCATCTCGCGCTCGTACACTCGCTGCTCGTGCTGCTTCTTCAGGTCTCGGCCCCTGGACAAGCACACACAGTGCATATTGACGTGATCCGTTTTCTTCAAACAGCAAGTATAACGATTCAAGTTTTCAGGACATTTGTTTTTGTTTCAAATACAGTGGTGCATGGACATATGAGTGCTATTTGGTGGCACTGAGCACAATTAACTTCACAACAAGCAGCGGTATGGCAGAAAGTGAACAAGTTATATTGCTACTCTGAGTTGAACGTGACTGTCAAACTAAACATAAAACAGAGAATTACACATTGTGTATTTAAAACAACCACATTACTTCAATAGATCCGGTTAGTGCTAATAAGGGAAAGGCCAAAAATAGGCTAACAAGTAGCACCTGTGTTGCGGTGTTATAACACTTTGAACACAATCCGTGAAGGAACACAGACAATATAAAAATACTGCATATATTATTTATCCTCTTCAAAGAAGACCTAATATTGCAGCAGCTTACAACAGAGCTGAGATTCACCTCCATGTGCTGTGTATCAGTATGTCTCTATTACACTGCCCCCTAGTGGACAAAGTTCACACACCAGAAGGGGCAGCACCATTTCCACAGAATTGAAGCAAAAACAAAAAAACATCTTTTTTTTTTTACATTTGTCATGACGGTATGGTTGTGGTTTTATGTATTTTTTATTACGTACAGTGCTATTCAGTGCTACTGTTCCAATTAAAAACGTTTTTTTAATTGTTGGAATTTTTTGGGGTAGGAGGCTCGAAAGGATTGATGGCATTTCGATTCATTTCAATAGGGAAAGATTATTCTG
This sequence comes from Hippocampus zosterae, assembly GCF_025434085.1. NCBI lineage: Eukaryota > Metazoa > Chordata > Actinopteri > Syngnathiformes > Syngnathidae > Hippocampus > Hippocampus zosterae. The sequence continues at coordinate 13,057,790 of NC_067456.1, forward strand.
ACATTTGAGTGTTTTGAGTTAGAAGTATGATCATATCTCAAAGCCCCGCTGTACAGTAGTTCTTTTTCACAGCTTCAAAACACGTAGTTCAAATTGCACTCCAGTTGAGCTAGTTTTTCAAGATGTTAGTGTACAAAATGGAGCTAGTGTACAATAACTGCAGTCCGTGTTGCCAAGTTCACAATTTTTCGAACGATTTTTATGACTATCTTTAAGAGGAGCAACTTCAATTCCTGCAAAGACGGACAAATCATGGGCGGAGCCATATTACATTCTTTGCCATATGACGACAAAGTCCGATGGAATGCAACTGCAGAATCAATCGCGCTGAATCCTGCAAAAGACGAGTCGCAAAAGGAATGATTTAGAGACAAGTTGGAAACGTCTGAGCTGAGGAATTTGCTTCCAAGCTATCCGCACAACTCTGTATGAGAAAAGAGAGAGAGAGCCGAAGGGGATGCACATACAGTTATTATGCTGTTTATAATAGCAAACTCTCACCAGAAATCCCGCCTTGCTCAGGGCAAAGTTGGTCTGTACATTAGTGAAAATAAATGAATAAATAAAATAAATATAATTAGTGATATTTTTAAAGGGTTTCATTTAAATACTGTACGGCCCAAGGCAACACTGAGATGTGTCTTTTTGTGAGCCTCAGATAAACTGCTGTGATGTGTTTTGAGCGGAAACAGTGGCAGATGGTGAACAGGACAGGCTGGCATGAGTCGTCTATTTTGAGACTGAGCCATGTTTGTACTGATCAATAGCCAAACGAGACAGGTACCGTTATACTCAACTTGTTTCTCTTCTGGCCATTCATTTTCTACCAGCTGGTTTTTGAGTAAGAGGATGGGTACACCCTGGACTGGTCGCTAGCCAATCGCAGAGCAGAACCAAACAATCATTTACAACTGTTGACTACTCAATCTTCGATGAACTTAACATACATGCATTGAAAATGGAAGCCGCTGTACCAGGAAAAAACCCGCGAAAAAAGACTGCACAGGACTTTTGACTGTGAGACGCATGCAACCCTGCTTGGTTGTTGAGTTATTTGCACTGTGTCATCAGAAAGACAAGGGTCATGCTGTTCTTGCACATAAAACCCAAGATGTAACATTCTTCTCCTAATTAATCACCCTCTTAGAAAAGAAATACACAGCTTATCCGACAAGCAATACGTTGTGCTCTAGACTTCACTGCAGTAAATGTCTCCTCCACACCATCTTTCCTAAGAAGCTGAAATGAAAAAGCCTTAAAAAAAAGACATTTCATTTCCTGCCATCCCCCCGCAGCATGTTCTTTCAGGTATGGCGTGCAAATGTGCAACAACACAGACAATTAGAGTGGAATGTGCAAGAACACATGATGGCCCGCAACACACACCACCATTAAAGCGAGTGTGCAATGTAATGGACGCTGACCAATGCGAAGCTGAAAGCTGAAAAAAAAGAAAAGAAAAGAAAAAAGCCGTTTTACTTCTGTAACTTGAACTGTTGCCTCTAGCGATGAAATGCACTCTCACATGTGCACACACGCACACATGAAACACTAAACACTCTTCTTTCACCGGGGTGGGGGTGGGGGGTCGACAAAATACTTTTTTCTGTAGATTTGATAACATGCAGCCATTTCTCCCAAAAGTCGAAGCAATCTTGCTTTTTGTGAAAAGAAAAATCCATTGATGCCAACATTTTTTTTTACTCTTGTGACACCTCCAACATCTGAACAGTGGTTTCATTTTATAAACCAGCTAAATAACATTTACAGGGCATCCACTCTTTTTTGGGGAACCTTTCCAGGGCTCTTTCATCTGTTACAGTACAAGTCAAGTTATCACAACACACACACACACACACACACACACAGCTTTGGAGAAGTGTTAGTTTCTAAAATTGTACCTTATATGTTGTACATTTAAACAGATTGCTTCAATGTTACCAAATTGGCGCCGAAAAAATAAATAAATTGAAGCTCTGCAAATCAATTCACAACATTCACCCAAATAGGGAGGTTCAAAAGAACGACTATGAAGAGATCTCACTTGGATGTTAACATTTACAAAGTAAATCTGAGCGATGGAACGCGGCCAATTGACTAATGAGATGCCGATGGGTTGGAGAGTCCGACGTCCATGATAGCACCTGCGGCACTGCTAAAGTTGGCTAGCCCGGGTGCAAAACACTCGCTAAAAAAGATTCATGAAAAGTCAGAGTTCTGCTGTATAAACGCAGTATTTTCATCAAGCTGAACTCCGACTGAAGTTTTTTTTTCCGGCCAAATATTTTCTGTTTCTGCTGGCAGGCAATGGAGCAAGTACGAAATACTGAGTGCCCAATAAGATGACCTGTTACCAGTCACTAACCGTTGTCATGGTCGCTACGGCTCTACTGAAACCAGAGATGCATCTCATTCCAGAGCGCACACCCAAAAGGGACAGCATGCTCACTACAGCTCTCTGTCGCTCAACAAAGGAGTCTTGATATAAAGCGCAACAGCAACACCCTGGAACTGAAGTTCAGCAGTTTTGGTGTTTCCTCCTCGGTCAATTACACTTTTTTTTTGGTTTAAGTATCTGTACTTCTACTTAAGTACAGAACGCAAGTACTTTTGCCACCTCTCCGTTCTTATTTCATTTGTTTTTTTTGATGCGCTTGTTCATGCACCGACCTTTTGTAGAAGTAGCCAAAAGTGATGCCCGCCCCAAGAACGATGATAACCACCATCATGATGATGCCGAGGGCGTAGCCTAAAAAGCGCATCAAGCAATCGGCAAGTTAGAGTCTATAAAAGTAATCGTGCATATTTTCAGGGGGCGAAATACATACCAAGCGTCCCCAGATCCTTTTTCTTTTTGGGTCCGGTGTGCACCCGCTGGCTGATTCCCATCACTGGCTGCACGCCGGCGGCTTCTCCCAAAGATGAGTGCGTCTTTGACGGGAGATCAGTATTTGGGTCGAGATTGGCCCCTGTTGGGCCATCCGACTCCGACTCTGGTGCGTTGGTGGACGTGAGCTCTGGAACACAACGAAGGAGCATCAACGTTAATGACTTTTAAAGCTTGGAGCTTTGCCAACGTATCATCACATCAGCCAAAGCAGTCAGTCGGGATTGCTTTTGTGAGATTGTTAGGAAAGGTACATCTAGTTAATTTATGGAGACAGCTTAATGGGTTTTATTGAATATGCTTTGTCAAATTCATTATCAAGCAAGTACCGTGGAACCAAGGACTGCCTTTACAGAATTTGATTACTCCAACATAACACTACATGTTTTTTGCCTCAATATCATCACGTGAAAAGTATTAAGGATGTATAGTATCATTCGTATTTTTATAAATATAGTTTTGTCATCTCCAATGTATCGCAGATCATTCTTCACCTGAAAAAAGATGGTCACTTATTATGCATATGTCTGGAACATGTCTTCTGTGATAAACTGGGCTTCACTGTTTAAGTTTACATCTTGATATTGTTGTATAATGTGTAGAGAAAAATGAGGCACTTTGTGTGAAATTAGACTCCAGAGTTACGCCATATCATAATGTGCATATTTTTCTGGTTACTGTTGTTCTAATAATGAGACCAGCGATGCCAGGGCTGAAAGAGTGTTGCGATCCTGCTCTTGTTGAGTGCTACAACGGCAAAACATATGGGAAATTATCTTTTGAAAGGAAGCAGCGGTCATAAAACTGCTCTGCATGCTCATAAGCAACAGGAGGTTTGGCCTGCACATCTGCGCTTCAATATTTTCCCACATCGCCCATTTCCTTTGCAAGCACAAGTCAGCTGTTTACAAAGGTGACTTTTACAAGTGGAGCAGTGGAGCAGCCTATACGGTTCTGTCTCCAAGGTGAGAAAGCCACCGTCTACCAATGAGGGACAATGTGAGGCGTGGCAAAAAAAGAAAAAAAAAGAAAAAAAGAGTCGAGCAAGTGGACTTTTTTAACACAAAACTGTGGTCGCCATGATTGTTGATCTAAGACAGGAAGGAAACAAAGGGTAAATTAGACTCAACAGAGATTTAACGAAGTGACCTACTATTGAGGAGGGCGGAGGGAAATCTTATTTTACTTGCACTTGGATTATTTGGAACGAGAACCAGTGATCCATCAAAGTTTTAAACCACACTGCCAATTTCTCTGGGCTGACAAACAAAAATGTTTGGGGAGCTGCAGAAAAATGTCATCTTGCTTCTCCAGAACATAACTCACTTTGAAGCACGTTTGCAAATCAAGCAAGCTTTTTTATGTTGTTGATGTTTTGTTTTTAGGGAATTTTCCATGATTTCCAGTTCTCAAGGAAAGGAGGTTAGAAGTCACCTTGGCATGGCTCGATGGAACAGAACTGTTTCTGAATGATCCCATAGGGGGCCGCAATGTAGCACCAAGGCCGCTCTGAGGAGTCCGGGTTTCTGCAGTAATTGTGATCTCCCACACCTATATTAGGAAGGAGTAAAACAGCACAGGTCTCTTACTGAGGCCCTCATTTGAACCGACACACACCTACAACCACACACACACACTTGTCCTGCTGTGGCTGCCCAGCATTGGACTCATTAATCATTCACACAACTTCATCACACAACAATGAGCAAGCCGCCATGGGGACAAAGACAAGAAGAAGCAGCTGCTGATGTGCAAAGGGACGCCATTTAAAACCATAAACATACTGTTATGGACAGCCATTCTAGCATTTATTTGATACCCATCTCAAGGTTCATGTACAGTATTAGTATACGGCAGGGGTCGGCAACCCAAAATGTTGAAAGAGCCATATAGGACAAAAAAAAAAAACAACTACGAAAAACAAATATGTCTTCAGCCGCAAAAAAATAAAAGCCTTCTATAAAACTTACAATGAAGGAAACACATGCTGTAAGCATGTAGGAGACTGGACTGTCTCAGAATTGTTTCTGTTATTAATTCATTTGTGGTGTGTTCACAAACACCCCGATAGAATTTATTTTGTGATTTACTCGCTTGATTTTTTTGTTTTGTGCATTGTTTTTCGCTTTCCTTAGTGTCAGTGAAGTGATCATTAATTTCAGTTTTTTTGGAGGTTGTCTTTGAACGCCTCTTGAGTTGAATGAGAAGAGAGACTGACGCAGACGTGTCTGTTTGTCGAGACGGTTAAAAGCATAAATAAAGTGTACGTTTGAAAAAAACCAACATCACAGCTCTCCTTTTTCAGAGCTGCAACATGCATCTATATCTATTTGAGCTATATTAGCCTACTATCAACATATTTTTCCATTTTCAAACATTTTTATAAAGCTCCGGAGCCACTGGATGTCGCTAAAGAGCTGCATGCGGTTCTGGAGCCACGTCTTGCCGACCCCCGGTATACAGTCTTTTCTTCCAGTTACGTTTAGGAACAGACTATTAACAGAATCGATTTACTACAAATGTAGGAGAGCAAAGTTGTTCAACTAGGGTTTATGAAATGTTATCCAGTTGTGGGGAGGGAAAACATCCGGGTACATACTATACATATATCGATTGAGACAGTTGTTACACTGTACTTTCAGTGCTGCTGGTGCACTGCACCGAATGGTTGTATAAACTACCATGTCCTACAACGCTGACATCAAGATGACTATCAAAAATATCGAATAAATGCCAAAATGGCTCTCCATGCACGTTGCATTGCATGAGACTAATTTCAGTCTTGGTAACAACACTTTAAAATCAGATGCATTATTTTCTTGTAATCTATTTAACCAAATAAACATTAGATGCGTTTACCTGTGTGAGGATCATACTCTGTGTACGTGTCGGTCCAATTTAGACAAGTCAGGCCTGAGGAGGAACTCGCCTTATCTCCTCTGTAACTCACTCCATTGGAATCAATGCACTCTGCAGAATAACAACAAATAGGCAGAAATGATAATTACAACGGGCTGGGAAAGAAGCTTTGGGCTGAGATGGTATTTGGATATAAAAGAAAAAAAAGAAATGAAAGACAACGTCAACAGTGTCCAAAAAAAAAACAACGTGCCGATTATTTACCTTTTTGGTCTGCATTTAAAAAGCTGCCGTCCACGAAGGCTGCGCTGAGGAAAACAATGTGCAAAGAAAGAAACATCCTGCAGGGATGACGGACTGAATCCATTTCTCAAGATACTTTTTTATGAGCCTAAAGAGAAAGAGCCTGTGCTGAGGGCAACAGACACACTGCTCCTCTCGATGAAAGTCTCAGCCCTTGTTTTTGCCAAAAAGACGAGCTCCCCTTTCTTCGTAAACAACCTTCAGCTGGAGGAAGAGCCGCGTGAGGAGCGAGCAGCAACAGCAGCAGAAAAAAACACACCTCCAGGTCCTAAAGCCATACTGCGTTCACAAATACGTTCACGCGATTTACTCGACATACGCGGTTTCCAGATTACAAACGGTGGCAACGAGCCACTTTAGCGCAGTTGCGGACGAATATATTGTCATGCAGCAGAAGAGGACGCGCTCAGAATCGATTGCTGTCAAACCAGCTGATTTTTATTTTAATTATAAATGTTCATGGTCTAGAAGTGTTTTCCGTATTATTTATTGTAATCATGACATTTCGAGGTTGCAAAACGTGTATACAGAACTAGTTTGCGCAGCGAACTAACAATGGGACGTCACGCGGCACAAGAAACACGCTCAGTTACAGCCAAACTTAATGTTTTCCGTGTTATTGTTTTATATTTATGGCCTATATTTGGGTTTGAACGATATGTACTCAAATTTGACATATAGTGATTAATACAAATGGCGTGCAGTGAACTACACATAACATGAAGCACGCAAATTTCCTACCCCATACTTGCTGTGTTCATTTTATATCAGAAAATAGATGGATGAGTCTTATACATATGGACTAGAAGTGTTCCTCGCGTCATTTGCACCAAATATATTTCTACGTATTATGTTTTGCTTGGAATAGTTTTTTAAATTTAATATTTACTGTTAATATAATATTTCGAGTATACGAATTTGCTCGAAATTAACTATGTGCACAGGTGGGGAAAAGGCGTGTTTTTCAAATCTGATTGTTTTATATTTATGGTCTACAAAGATCTGCCATAGGCATGACATTACTTGTGCGTTACGTTCCAATAAGATTTGGTAAAGAATGGAATACGTTTTAATTTGTGCATGTCTTCAGATTCCGTCGTAAACCGAGAACCATGAAATGCAGACGAGCACCTGCGTAGCATGCAGTCTGACAAACAATCGTCAGTCGGGTAGTCCAACTCAAACGTGCGTGTTTACATTTACTACATTAAAACTACAATGACTTTTCATGTCGATACATAGCTTCCCATCTGACCCACATTGACTCGTGGCTTTCCATTTATAATCCCAGTGAAGTCCTATCTGGCCCTAAATACGCGCGCACGTGTCCCGTGCTCTTCCCCTCCAACTCACGAGCCCTGTTTTTCTACGCAGCCAGAAAGTGCACTCCGCAGAGGCCCAGAACTGGCAGCTCCAGTGCATACCGGTAGGTTCCCTTTCTTTGTCGGTGCGCATTGTTGGCAGTGCGCAAAATGAGAGCAGCCAACTCGTGACACACTCAAGAGTTCATCTGCCCACAGAAGCCAGGCACATTTTTCGGCACTGGGTTGTGCAAACACAGCAGCATCTGTTTGCTCTACGTTTGGCTGGGTGAGGGTCTTTGGACCCTTTCCCTGCACGTGCAGTGGAAAAACCATGTCACCATCAACACAAACAACACACAGGAATCAAGTACATACACGTTGCTACACACTGCACATTTGAGTGTACTTGTTTGGGTTTCTGTATCAGAACAAATTAGATTTGGACCACTGAAGTCAAACACATTGTGTTCGATCTGTCATACAACTTCCACTGCTTCTGCCTTCAGTGAAAATATTGGTATACTCTATATATTTTTAGAAACCCAAAGTGTCGACAAAGTAACGGTGGTCACTTGCAGAAATAGCACCTCAGCAGTTCCCTGACAATTCCAAAACAATTTGCATTGTACAGTAATTGCATATGGAGCCCTGAGAGGAAGGATAATTGGTGACAAAATGGAAAAACACTCCCTCTGTTCCCACTCCAGATGGTAAACATGTGCTTCAATGTGTGCACACGAGGCCAATACAAGCACCTATTTGGCCTTGTTCCACGTTGCCATCGTCGGTTTCTGAATTAAACAGGAAGCAGGCAGGTTGCAGTGGTCCAAGAATCACATTTAGCAAAGAGATTTTGGAATCTCAACTAGTTGCAAGTCTCACAACTGTGTAGGCATAAACACAACCTGTTGGCTGAATAATGAATTTGTGTTGCCAATTTGTTTTACATATCTGCAAAACAAACAACAGGAGCAGGCGAACGCTCGCATTGAGTTCCTTTGTTCTTCCCTACTTGTGGAGCAAAGTTGAAGCCATCATTTGCAATTGTTCTTCTGAGTTAAACTTTGGTCGTGGGAGTAAAAATAATGAATCCTCCAAAATGGAATGACTCACTTTTACAAAGCCGGAAAGAAAATATTCAGATTCATCACTATGCGTCATTGTCCAAAAAATAGCATGTCATTTGAGAAAAAAAAAAACAACAACAACAAAACCACCCGCCTGTATCTGTCAGTGAGTCATTTATCACACCCACCTCAAGAAGAAGCGGGAGGCAATGTGATGATGTAAGACTCTGCTAGTATGTGGGCTGTCTACAAGCGAGCACCCATCCTCTGCCAATTCAGAGCCAGTCCATCATCTTGCACTCTCATGCGGTTGGGAAAATGGCCACTTATGCGGGCACAAGGCCTCTAATGGAGCACATAAAGAACACTGTATTTCCCAGCTTGGCACTGAGCAGTCAGCCTCTCCCGGCGTACTGCAGATACTGAGGATGGTCACAAATTGCAAGCAAATACTGGTATGTACACTACTAAAACCCTCCGGCAAATTGAAGACTAAGTCTTCAAGACTTCCATAAATACCAAACACAATGCATTGTGATGCGGAATTAAGGAAACATTGTTTCAACATCACAATGAAATCCCTTTTTATGCCCTCACCTTGAAAATGTAGCAAATAAGGAAACTCATGAGGTCTTATTAAAAGTGACATAAAGTTGCACATTGGACATTGATAAGTGTATGAAAAAATATATAGATATTTGTGTTTGTTTCAATGGATGGAGATGCATTTTACAGGTCCCACACAGTGCTCTGGTAACTGTGTAGTAAGTGGTTACCAGTAAATAATGTTTTGTTTTGGGTTTTTTTAACATGACTTTATTGTCCACAAGTTGTTGTTGTTTTTTTGGGGGGGGCGTAAATGAGTCATTGCGATCATGTATATTGTTTGTATTATCTTATAATATATCTATCTTTGCTTAGTATCGAAAGTCCGTGGTATGATAGTCTTAGGTCTCCAGCCACTGCAGATGCTAGAGAAGATCTCAAGTGCACACCTTGCTCACTTAGATGAGTGCAAATATCCTTTAAAGTCATCTGGAGGGCTGAAGGATCACAAAGGTGTTGCAGACGGTCACAAGTTTTGGAAAGGTGGAGAAGGAAGGTGGCTCTCGTTAGCAAGCCGCAAAGGGTGTTGTGAAACCGGGGGTCTGTGAGAAGTGTCAGCATCTCAGCTAGAAAGACAACATGGTAACTCAGAGTTAATTACAAACAACAATACTGTGGTTATCGACTTGGCGAAATAAAAACACAGATGTTTACCGGTAATTTACCGTAATACTGACATATTAGAATGAGCACTTAAAATCTTGGCATTGTTTAGAGTTGCTGAGTGTAGTCTTGTTAAATGCTATCTTTTAGAATAGCAAGCCTATTTCTAGTTGTGCTGATGAAAATAATCACAAATACACCACAATATGATACGGTTATATAACAAATGACCTTCAAATGATCGATACAAATATTAAAACATAGTCCATTTTGCGAGAAACTTGCCCAACACTGTTTGTATCTAGACACACAAGTGTGCTACCTGGCTGGAGGCTTTTGCACAATGTGAGGTTGTCGAGCAGCGGAGCAGCGTTCTCTTCCGCCCATGTGCTCAGGCGCTGTGCCAGGGCTGAAGATTCAGAGTATTTTTCAGCCATAAGCAGCAGGTAAGGCAACACATATTCAGACATCACTGAAGGCTCAGCAAACACGTTGGCGTCATCCTGCTCATAGAGGCTTCCGCAGCTGAGGAAGACGAAACATAATGCTGAGCAACCTCCCTGTCAAGTGTTTTCTGATATCGAATCAGCAAAGTGACCCACCCACTGACTGCGATTTCACTTAGCACAGATCTCAGGTCAGAGTGGGGCACATGGCACAGAAGCACCTGCAGTGTACCCGTTATGTCCCAGCACTCTTCCAATAACAATTCCAGCAGCAGCGGTATAGCCAGGTTAACCTGCATGAGGTAGAGCCTCCTCTGCGGTCCTCCTCCTCTGGCGTGATGTAGCATGGAGATGAAGCGGGCGGCTTTCGTCCTCACCTGTTGGCTTTGGTCCTGCAGCAAGTACAGGCCTGTGTTCAGCAATCTGCAAGAGATACAGTTACCATTTGCTTCAAAGCAGCATTTTTGTATTGTTGAAAGACTGTGTGGGCATTTTCGAACCGTACTTGATCAAGAGAGTTGGAGGAATGAGATTGTGGCTCGTTAGAGGAAGGCCAGCCACACACAGCGCTTCAGCACAAGATATTCTCAGAACTTCAGCAGCATGGGGGGACCGGTGAGTCTCCATCACGCCACACCAGCGTTGGATTAAAGAATCCTGAGAACTTGTTTAAAAAAAAAAGTATAAAGATTAGAGAATGAAGTGAGAGCTAAGCAGGGAGACAATAAAAGACGTAAAATTGGATTCTCACCACTGTGAAAGCAGGAGGCTTGCACCATGCAGAGCTCGGGACAAGAACTCTGACCCGCCTCTCTGATCCTCAAGGTCTCTCAATAACAAATCCAGACACTCCAAAAGAACAGACTCCTCAAGGGAGACTTGCGGAGGAGGATCCTCGGTGGCCATCACTCCTACGAAGGCTGCAACGTGGGCCCTGCGGTACTCCGCAATGGGGCTCAACAGTGCCTCCCTCAGACCGGACTGCAAATAAAAAGCACCGAATGAAACCAGGCTTCATCTGGTCAAATATGCTTTATGCTTGAATGGTACAAAAATAAGAAGTATTTATGTGTACACTTTTCGTTATATATATTTAGAGCTTTTGCAGGTCCCGGGGGAGGCGCTCTTCACTACACATTATGCGGCAAGGCCGACTTTGAACAGTTTTCAGCCTGTAACTACCTGCAGCACACTCTGGATCAATTCTTTAAAGTGTGTGTTCAATGACGCATGGTCCTGGTCCTGCACCACCCATGTGACCAATGTCAGCCTCAAATCACAGCTCGCCGTTCTAAGAGTCTCCAAAAGGTCTGGCGCCCACTTGGGGTCGGTACCGAGTAACTGGATGGCTCGTTGGTGAAAGGAAAACAAGCCAACCTGAAATGAAGGAAACAACCATCAGTGTCACTGGTGAATAGATCTTGTTTATGTACTGTATAAATATTCCTCACCAACCTTTTGGGTAAGTGTGTGTGTGTGTGTGTGTGTGTGTGTGTGTGTATTGGGGTCTTTTTCAGAAGAATTCGTGCCACTTTGGAAGTACAGTCGACCCTCGCATACTTGCAGTTGGACACCGATAGATTTGCAATTTCCCTAATTCATTTTCAAAGGTGTGGTAGGGGTTGGTTGTTCCCATTTTTTTCTCTCCCCTCCTTTATTTCCCCACTATTCTTTGAGGAAAATGTGTACTCAATACATATCAGCATTTTATGAAGAATTATGAGGTTAAAAAAAGAAAAAAAAATCCCTCCCAAAGCATTTTAATGCCATCGTGAATCACGTATGGCCCACAGGAAGCATTTACATTGTTTTTTTTTTCTTGAAATTGTTTAGTTTCAAATGTATGTAATCTTTATTTATGTTCTATTCGATTGTCTTACTAAATAACTGGTTAATTGATTTCGTGTACACAACTCAATGATAACCGATATTCGTAAAATAAACCAAGCTTTTATATAAATGTAGCCGTTTTATTTTACGAAATAACAATATATACTAATTATCAACACTATTTCAATTTGAGCTGAAGCCTCGAGATTTGCTTGACATCCTGCACACGTTGGTGAAGAGCGCCGATGCGTATTTGGAACCGTGAGTCGCCGCTTGGAATTGAAATGGATTTCCATGGGACAGGAGAAGTGAACCAATCTCTTTTTTCGGCAATGGATGCTACAGCTTCTTGTTGACTTTGAAACTTAGCTTGTAGCCGACGTGTGCACATTTTGAGCATGACGTCTCTGATCCACTGGTTAAAGGACACTTTGATTCTCTCCTCTTTCATCTCAAACCGCCTCAAACAACAAAGCGTGTGACGAAAAAGTGGTTAGGACTGCACGACTGTCCGTGTTTTATGTTATGTGTTGTGTTTATTATTTTACTTTATGTTAACTGTTTTGTAAAGCGCTTTGTTACAGCTGCCGCTGTTGTGAAAGCGCTATATAAATCAGCATGTATTGTATTGTATTGTATTGTATGATGGTTTGCACCCGCACAAACCTTTTGTGGCTAAACTCACGATTTTTGTGACTATGGAGGTTGGAGGTACCGTAATACATGATTTGTTTACATTTTACGTTCTGAATGACTCATCTATGATGGTTCTATTCTACAGCAGCAAGCTAGCAATAAACTCCAAACACATGACAACATCATCCATAATGTGTGTTTAAAAACACATCACCACGGTATCACACACCTGAAGTCCCTGCTTTGGTGTGCGAAGCTCACGTATGAGAACGTCAAAGAGCATGGAGAGAAAAGTCTCGCAGCAAAATCTTCTCAGTGACTCCACAACGTTAACATATGCTGCTCTCACCAGCGGGCAGCGCTGAATATCTGTGGCAAGCCACAGCGATGTCTCCACAGTGCTCACCGCTGCATGAAGCTCTGCTGCAGGCACACTGCATAGACAAGACGAGTCAGCAAGTCAAAGCCTGGAGGGTCTGGTCAATCAATCAGGCCGAATTTAATGACTCACCAGTCTTTTCCGAGAGTTCTGTCCAGCACAGCTTTAATGTGGAGCAGTTGCCCGTGAAGCCAATTGTGACAGCAGCGCTCCGGTGTGCAGGGCAACCGGGCCGTCAGATTGATGAGGATGTTCACATACTCTGACGGGGGAGTCATGGCGACCAGTGCCTTGGAGGCCATCACTCTCACACTGTAAACAGGACTGGCAGAGAGCTGGAGTAAAGGAGGCAGGAAGTCCGCCAAGGTTCTGAACACATAAAATGACAGAAAACAGTAAGTTGCCTCACAAAATAATGTTTAAGATTTGTGTTGACCGAATCAATTCAAACACAGCGAGGGAAGCCTAAAGTAACACTATTTTAAAAACTTTTGGTGGAGAAAAGATACCAATTTCAAATGCGAAACCACATTTGATATATTGAAATTACATTGGTGTCGAACACTGCAGATCATGTTTGATTTTTTATTTATTTTTTTTGCAAATATGCATGTGTCTGATATTTTTTTCATGCAGTGTGAACAGTACAATTTTTTTCCAAATCTGACCTAGTCGTCTTTCAGTAGTGGATATGAATTGTATCTGTATCCGATGCGTCCACTGTATGAACTCTCATCCACACATCCGATGTAGACGCCAAGAAAAGCCAAATATGTGCACAGCGCAGGCGGTGAAGAATGCTTGTGAGAGTACTGACAATCATGGGTTTTCGTAACGGTCCATGCTTTTATATTTGACTTTAATATGATCCACCCTAGAAATGCTTGGGGTGATAGTAGTGATTCATCTTCAGAGTCTTCATGAGTTACGTGTGGCAATGGCATGATGTAATCTTGGGTTGACACCACCTTCTCCTGCCTTGGTCCTCTGTTGATATGAGATGATAAAATGAGCCCCTACAAATGGGACCTTATTTACTTCTGTAGACACTGTGCTATGTGACGTTGTTTTTTGGGACGTGTGCCACTCGATGTCTTGCTGTGTGCGCATGGGTGTCACATCATAGACGCATTCATTTTGTGTAATATGAACAAGTACATTATATGCAAAAATTTAAATTTAACAAAAAAATCTGAATTGGGCATCACACCCCGTAATGTGAACGTAACCTTAGTTGCATAAGTGGGGTGAAAAATAGCACCCTAAGAGTTCTAAGTATAATTCAGTGCAGATCTACATACACCACTAACAACTATAACCACAATAAACACAATCGAATTAACATTTCTGTAAGACTGTCAATCAAAACGGTGCATCACTATATGGTATTTATGTTAGGTGGGATTTCTACTTGTTCCCATTTGTGCATTAGGTTATGGAAGTTCATCTTATGAAGCGGACAGTGACTGGACAACTCAGCTTGCCATAGACTTTGATGTTGGCTCGTATAACCTTACTCTGTTGAGTCCTGTACGCCAGGTTGGAGTTGGGATAAAAGAGTAAGAATCGGGAAGAGTGACGGCTGAAGGCGGAGCCTCGCCTCCTCAGTTGGACACTGAAGGTCACTCGCTGCCTCTCGGAGCTCCTCAAGGAGGAAGAGTTGGAGCGTGGAGTAGTGGTGGAAGAAGGCGTGGGGGGACATGCCATATTTAGTCCCACCCTCACTGCTGGGCCTCTGACCGAGCATCCGTGAGCAAAGAGAACCTGGTGAACACATCTCGCATGAGTAGGCCTACAGTCACGCACCATCCAGATGAAGAGTAATGTGCTTGTATCCTACTGTAAAGCTGCAAAGCTGCATTCCTCATGGCCCAGCAGGGAGAACTAAGCAGAGTGAGAGCCAAAATGGCTACACTGGGTGCAAACTGAAGAATGGCGACACCCAAGCTTGATCCTCGTACCAGAGCCTGGAGCGTGTGAACAGCACACACCTGTGATGGACAAATGGAGCGTTACACACATCTGAACGCATTCGGATCTCACAAATAAGATAAAATATCCTTTATTTGTCCCACATTGGGGGACAAATAGAGGATACAATTATTTGTCTTTTCAGTCAGAAAACAGTATTGTTGCACTTCTGCCAATGCACCTGTGGGAGGTCCAGTGTCTGGTCCCAGTTCTCAGGAAGTGGGATTCTAGCCGTGTCCAGTAAGGTTTGCATGGTATGTGCCAAGAGTGGCCGTGCCGTACTGGGCTCCTCCGCAGACACGACGCAGAGGATGAGCATCGGTAATCCTGCAGCCCGGCGGGTTACAGAAGTACAACTGGGAGACTGCACAACTTGTAACGCCTGAGGACATTACGGCGAGTGTGAGGGAGAGAAAAGGGGAGACAGAGAGATAGCCATAGAGAGAGCGAGACACATCCCATGTGTAAGCTAGCATCTTCTACATTCATTCAGAAATGTGAGAATGTGCAAACAATTCACTTGTTGGAGCATCTGAGATGGTATATCCCTGAGCTCAGGTTCACTACTGCTGAGTAGAGCTGAACAGTATCTGGTGAAGCCGACAGAACATCCCTCTACTGCCCCCTGGTGACGAAAGAGAAGATGTACTTCAATTCACATCGGTATTTAAACATGCAATAAATAAATACTATAAAAACATTTCACACCCCAATGTAAATTTCTTATGAATTGACATTTCAACATTTTCATTGGAAAGATTTCTGTTTGTACAGAAAGATTGGTTGTGTTGAGAAATTCATGGCTGCAAGTGCAAACAAATATTTGGGGGCGAATCAAAGAATTTTGATTGGAACTGCGGAAAAGAACACGCAAAACGCAAAGAGCTCTCGAGAGACACTTGAACACACCCAGTGACGGCATTTGAGGAGAATAAGTCTAAAAATAGCTGATGCTGTTTCTAGTTGTTGCTTTGTGAGAAAGCAGGTGTCGGGCTTGGATTCAGAGAGAATTTTCTCCACAAGTGATCCTAAAAGGATCCCCGTTTCCTAATGAGAAGAACAGAAATAAACGCATGAGTATTTAAAAGAAGTACAGTATTAAAATGCTAAATTACCACGAGTTTGTGTTGGTACCTTAAGTGACACCCAGCAGCAGGTGAGAACAAGGCTGTGTTCTTCAGACAACAAGACACACTCCTCACCGCCATCTACGAGATTTTCTTCAGATGCGTGGGCTATCAGAGAGCTGATGGCATTCCCCATATCACAGAAAGAAGGGGGAGCATCTAAAGGAGAAATCATTTCAGATTGTGCAGTGCGCCTTATCCTTTAAGTGAAAACTCAAACCTGCTTTTTTTTAATTGAAGATTACCACTTTCCGTTTCCTGCTGTCCATGCAACATGCCAAGCAGAAGCAACGAAATGTTCTTGAGCAGGCTCAGCAGATCACTGATTAGTGTAGAACCAAGTGAATCTGAGATGCTGCATCTGTCGTCCAACAAACATTTCTGCAGGGCGCTCAGAACTCCTGAAACCAAAGTCAAGACGGATTGAAATTAAAAACAAACGAAAACAGAAAAACGAATGAAATGGTGTTCAACTTTTACATTTAGACTGACCGTGCATAGGCTTGGTTCTGGCAGAGAGCATTACATCTGCTTTGGCTGTGAGGTAGTGATCCTTCAGCTCATTCACAAGGAATCTAGCAAAGCTGGAGGCCTTGATGTTATGTACGCTGCTGGCACCGGCACTGATTATTTTGCATTCAAGAAGGCCTTGCCATCTAAAAAACAAAAGAGTTGATAACTACCAACCAGTGCTTCACACATTCTGAGTGAGACACAAGCAAAAGCACATCTTGTATGCACACTCATGGGGTACATTCGGTAAACCTGCACCAACTAATAACATCCAATACAAGAGATTTATAAATTATACTTCAGACAGGTATTAACAGTATGTTTATGATCGTGGTTGGAGCAGCTGTGTGGAACTCTACTGCAATGTAATATTAATATTATTGTGACGTTCAGGCAGATTTATTTACAAAGCCCTGAGCAACAAATGAGTCTCAAAGGTCATTAGAGGCCCACAGTGGAAAAATACTAAAGTCATCCCCTGATCTAACCCACCCCAAGAAGGGAAAGGAAAAAAAATGCCACATGGGTGTGCTAGAACATGTTAACTAGAACAGCATAAAAGTCCATTTAACAGGACTGTGTCGCAAGAAGACACCTTTGGGGAAGGTTTGTCACCGTACGTGGCGATATGGCATGGTAACATTGTCGAAATAATGATGCAGCACAGTTCTACACAGCCAGAATTTAGGTACATATCCTGTGTTGGATGTCATTATACGGACCGGGACTACGTAATAATCCTTTGGGTGGTATGGCTTACTTGTGATAGAGGACCTTCATCATCAGCGCCCCCATCTGAGCCTCCTGGACCCGAGGACTGCACAGAAGCTGCTTGGTACGAACGAGCAGAGCCGCAGCGACATCGGCAGGAAAAACAGAAGGGAAAAATCTCACCAATAATCCTGCGGAAAGTTCCCGAATCTGAAAAAGGAAACATTTATTGACTTCTCTTAATCTGAGAAAGATACTACAAATGAGGCTTGTGCAGCTCTACTTCATTCGTGGAATCTTCCAAACAGCTGATGAGGACCAGCAGTTTTTCTCTGGAGAAGAAGTCCCACTGTCCTCTTGACGTGGCACAGGTCAAGAGAGATCCCATGTCCACTGGAGAAAACAAATCAAGGAATAGGGATGAAAGCATTCAGAGTATAACAATAAACCAAAATAACATTTTAAACAGCTAGTATTCATCCGCCCACTATCCGTGGATCTCATCTTCACGAGCCCATCCCGGCTGTCTTCAAGTAGGAGGCAGGGTACACCCTGAACTAGTTGACAGCCAATGGAAGAGCACACATAGACAAACAATCATCTGCGCTCACACTCAAACCTAGGGACGATTTAGAGTATTCCATTAACTTGCCATGCATGTTTTGGGAATGTGGGAGGAAACCAGAGGAAACCCGTAGAAAACCCACACATATCTTTACTTTTGTTGTGCGCACTGTCTCTTTTATCTCAAGCTAAGTAGTGAATAAGGGCGCAATCAAGTGTGAGGGACTCCCTGGACTGGGTTATGCCTATCTGTGTGTGCTACCTACTAGGGCTGTGACACGCTAATCTTTTTGTACTCGATTCCCGTCGACTATTCCATCCATTACTTTGAAGAACAATATGAGACATCAGACATGTGACCAAACCAGGAACTAAATCTTAATCAATTTCATTTAATTTAATTTCATCAATCATTTCGAAATAATGTGCTGTTTTAGAACATAGGGATGGAAATTAAAATCTTTTTTTTTATCTGATTCATTGAAAAATTAATCAACACATTCATGGATTATCAAAAATAACTCATTTGTAGCCTTAGTAGATTAACACAGACTATCACACATGGAGTCTGTATTCACTAATTTATGCAGTGGATGTTAAACAGGGAATTACTTAACCCTTGAGTCTCGTGGGTGTGGGAAAGAAAGAAAGAAAGAAAGAAAGAAAGAAAGAGAGAGAAAGAGAGAGAGCGCACTGTCATGTACTGCCGTTAGACAGAGATACCGCGGAACGACAGATCGATAGATAGAAGGATCGATCGGCATGGATACTTTATTGATCCCGCGAGAGAAATAATATTTCATAAAATTGATACATTACAGTGGCCGTTACTGACCGGGTGGCTGTCCCTTTTTCTTGTCAGGGCTCCAAGTGTCAGTGCATGTCTCCAGCAGTGCAGACAGTAACAGTAAGACAGTTTTCTTCCTCTGGTAACTGTGATTTGGTGTCAAGTTACAGCATACCAGTTGGCTCAACCAGTCCACAAAACCTATGACAAATATAAACAAATAAAACATTTTAAAATCCAAGGGATAGATTGTAAACGCGCTGAGATTTTGTGATTAGGCAGACCTGTGGCAAAACAATGCAAGATTTGCATTCAAATGCTCTTAAAACTGTGGTACATTCTTGTCAGTTTGCCAAGACTTTGCAGGAATTTAAGTGACAGATATTTGTATTCCTATTATTAATGAAATTGATACAATTCAAATCAAACTCTCATGTGACCATGAATGCTTTGTTTGATTTTTGTTATTCGATGGCAGACGTCTGTATTTTTGACTTCTGATCTCGTCTTCGCAATATTCTTTGCCGGATTTGTCTTAAGTGTCATTGAAAGTGTCAAATCAAACTCGACGAAAATCCAAAAGATTAAAACGTTTCAACCAAAGTATAACATTGGTCATCTTTGTCAAAAGGAGTCTCGAGGCAACTTAGCCCTTTGCTGGGCTGCAAAGCATCATCTTACAAACAGCAAACATCTCACCTATTCCCAAGGCGAGTATTTCCTGTGAGCTTTCCATCTGGCTGCTATTCCCTTTGCCCTTTTGTTGTTTGATGTGCGCCAAGCAGCCATCTCTGATCCGAACCAAAAATCTCCTCGCCGCTGCTTGAAAATGTTGTCGGAAAAGTGAGGACTCTGAATTTAAGTTCTGAGGAATGAAGGTTCTCATTATTGACAGTTCATCTGATGTTGGAATCTCTTTGGTCTTGAGGCTGCAACACAGTAGGTTGAGGGCGGCAAGTCGAATGTTGTCATCAGCAGAGCCCAGGGCGAGTTGGAGGATTTTCAGGGTAGAGCTCCCCTGCAGAACCCAGGGAGAACTCCCAGTCACAGCCCGGTAGCTACTCATGATGAATGCCCAGGCACAGAGGTGGCCTGTTGAGAACGGGTCCAGGGAGGCCAGCAGAGGCTCCACAGCAGAGGGGAAGACTTGGAAGGTGCAAGGGAGTAAGTGCGTTGAGCTGTTGTTTTGAAGAATAACTATATTTGAGGTCAGGGCCTCAAGCAGGACAGGAAGCCATCGTTCTGCCCACTTATTGCCCAGATCTGACTCTGACAGTGACTTTAGAGTGTCGCCAGAAAGCTCTTTTCTCTGCTGCTGGATCAGACACTTGTACAGTTCCGACCCGCAGGGAGACAGGTGATCGTTTGACATGCACTTCAGGAGGTGATTTGGTATTTCAGCATAGTGATCCAGCACCTGCTTGATAAAAGGGTTGTGCATTAAAGGCCAGCGCGATGTTTACAAGGGAAAAGCATTCGAGCTCACCGTGTCAGTCCCCAAATACGGAAGGAGAGCGCAGAGGCGATGGAACTTGGCTTTGGATTCCCACGGGAGTTGGATAATTCGATGCAGTAGAGTCAAATAAAGAGGCTTATTCGTGTCACCAAACTGCTCACAGTCCATGTCGTAGAGGTCCAGCAACAAGCTAAAGGTAACACGGGCACAGTCGGACACGCCTTCCACCTATCAGGGCACATCAAGACAAGCGTCTATAAGAAAAAAAATTATACGTTACAATCCTGAATGTGAATACACATACACACTTCTCCATCAGCGATCCCATTAAAGCACGTTGGACTAAACTTGGATTTTTTTTTAGGTGGTAGTTGCTGTAAAATGTTTATTTATATCCTAGTGTATATTTATATGATGCTGTTCAGTTCTACACGACTAAACTTCAACTACAGTTATACATAAAGAATATTTCTATGCTAGTGTCAATCAAAATTGAGCATGAAAACAGTTGATATAGTTCTTGGGTCTCATTAGATTTTGCAGGAGTACCTGATGTTGTGACCCAGTGAGTTCATGTGTGTGAATTTGGATCTATTTGTAGGATACACTGAGACTGACTATTGGGTTTGGCTACAAATGTACTCATTTCAACCACAGTACATTTCTTGAGGGATTTTAGCGCGCCTGCATGAATGAATGAATGAATGAATAAATAATATTGATTTTATAGATTTGTCAAGTCAACAGTATTTATAGAGCACTTTCAAACAGCCATCGCTGCATACAAAGTGCTGTACATGGAGCAATTTAACATGCACAATAAACAGTAAGACAAATCGGTAATAAAGGCGGTAGAAAGCACCAAAGAGTAAAACCAAGAACAAATCTAAGTTATGCTGACGCGAATGCTAAAGAATACAAGTGAGTTTTGAGGAGGGCTTCAAAGATGGGCAGCGAGGAGGCTTGCCAAATGTTCAGTGGGAGGTCATTCCAGAGAGAGGGACCAGCAACAGAAAAGGCTCGATCCCCTCTGAGCCTCAGTTTAGTTCTTGGTACTTCTAATAATATCTGGTCCACAGACCTGAGGTGCCGGGCAGGTGTGTAGGGGCGAATGAGCTCAGAGAGGTAAGGTGGCGCGAGATTATTCAGAGATTTGTGTAGCAAAGAAATATGAATCTACCGGTAATCACTAAAATTAAATACATAATGCACACTACAAATAATGTAAAACTATACCAATAAAGTAGTTGAACTCACTGGACTTTCAGCACCGGTCCAAATAACAGAAATCAGCTTTTGCTGCAGGTTGCTGTCATCGGGCAGAAAACGGCCACCCGTCATCTTCCAGATATCAGGCACACATTCTTTGACCTTCTTCAGCCACAGTGTGAACACTGCAACCACGTGTCATGTTTGAACAGGTGATCTTTGCATGGAAGCACGTGAATAAAATGTCTTGCTATGACTCACCCTCAAATGCAAGGTAGTGGCAATTCAGCTTCTCTTCACACAAATCATAAAGTAGAGGAAACAAAGCATCCAGCAGTAAACTGCCCTGCAAAGACAACTACCGGTAAGCATCGTTAGGTAAATAAAGTCAATAAAGTCTCTCGGCTTAGGTGAATTATGCTGGCCTCCAGATTTACCTCTGCACAGGAACTGAGCAATATGTGAGGTTGACAGCATGTGAGGAGGCCCCTGCTCATTGCCAACTGACCCAGTGCGCCTCCTGATGTGGGGCAACACTGCACCTGAAGGGTGCCCACAGTCAGAAGCCAGGGCTCTTGGGAAAGAAAACATTGTGAGAAACCACTGAGCATGGAGGTGTAGAATTTCAAGATGAGATTTATACAAAAATAAAATAAATAGGAGTGAATTTTTCAGCATCTCTTCACAGACTACACAGCTACTCCAAACAGGATCTGGCTGGTCAGCAGAGATACCGTACCTAATTGAGAGCTCTGGAAAAGACTCCAAGCAGCTGCTGCACCTGCGCTGCTCTCTGATGCCGTGTTGATGAGCATGGCCATGGCCGTCCCGGCCAAAAGACGAGTGTCTCTGCTGCAGCTCTGCGGGACAGTAATGACAAGGAGGGAAGAAAAAGAACCAGGACACTGATTGGACCCTTGATTAGTTTTCACTTGCATTGTCGAATGAGATCCAAAACAAGCGCTGCATTAATTCAATTTTACTGACACTCAGAGAGGAATTCATTGATCAAGCCATTTGTTACTGGGGTGAAAGTTTGTAGTGGTGTATAATTGGACTGCATCCCACTGAGTAATGTTTCGAACACAACACCCTTCACATGTAGCTAATTAGCATGAATGCTACACCACACCAAACCACAAATACAAGAATGAAAACATAATAAAAATAACAGAATTTGACAAAACAAAAGATGAGTCAAGGAAGAAGAAAATGACATCATAGTGCGTGAATTCAGGCTTTAAATAATTGACAGCAAAATTAATTAATCACAAACCTGTCCAAATATTATTTCTGCGAGAACCTGCAAGATTTTCTTAATGGCTGGGGTACTCTCCTTTTTTCCCCATACTGCAAAAGACACCTCTCTAGACAAAAGCTGAAATATCTGGAGGCAGACCTGTGGAGATCATATATTGGGGAGAAGATGACGAGCTGTGATGGAGGTCATGGATTCTGTGCATTTCCGAAAGTATACTAACCTTGACAGCCATGTAACATAGCTGCCCATCTCGCAGTGGCTCTTGTTGCACTATTAAAGGGAAGAATTTCGCCATTTTGTCCAGAAAGGCAGGACAAAGCTCCCTCCACACATCACGGCCCACAGAGCTAACCTCCAGGAACATACAAGCTAAAAGTGTAAATAAACGACAACATTATAACAACTTGCTCAATCTAAAGATATTGAAGAACTTTATCAAATATTCTGTCTCAACCAAGATACTGTTAAGCACGTTCAATTTTAGCTTGAGTGACTACATGAACATCAGCTCTCAGTGTGATGCAACTTCTGTGATCAGAATCAGTGATGAGAAGGAACAAAATAGAAACACTTTATTGCAGCGCACAGGTAACGTCATTTGTGATTTTTCTTTTAGACAAACTTCTGTTTATAATCCCTACATGTGAAAAAAAAACCTACTGTATGTACCACCACTGCTACTACTGCATATACAATGGCAAGCAAATGTATCAGCATAGTGAACACAAACCTCTCTGAAGGTGTTCATGAGAGAATATCTGGAAAAACAGAACGGTCAGCATTAACCTGTGCAGCTTTCGGAAATGTCAGCAAAGTTTGAACGGAAAATGTTGGCGTGTACCTGCTCTGAGTGAACTATAGAACTCAAACAGGCGTGGATCTCTCCAAACACCAACTGATGATCCACCATCGCCAGACACTGCAACATCTGTAGAGAAGCAGGAAACATGAGTGAGATAACATTTCCATTTCAACAGCAAGCAGACTGCATACTGCGAGAGTCGACCTGGTCCACTTTTCTACAGGCTGTAGATATGTGCACCATCTGAAGCTGCAAGCAGACTAGAAGTCTGACTACAAGCTCAAGGTGATCACGCGCCAGGACATGTAGATTCACCGTCTTCAACAGTTGGGCAGCCTCGTCCAAAATGCGCTCCTTGGTCCTTTTAACGTCGCTCCTGTTCATATTGGGTATATCGGGGGTACAATTAATGCCATCTCCACGTCTGCGAATCGTCTCGACAGGAAAAAAACAAACCTGGAGCACTCCGAAAGTTTATCGAAAACGCGCTCGAGCTTTTGGTCCTCGGCGATGACACAGTTTTGCAGACTTGTCAGAAGTTCATCAAAAGACATCATTTCAACTATCACATTCGCAGCACACATGGGGCATTGACAACCGTGAGGCTGGTTTAGCCTCTGTACGTCTTCTACCAGTTCGAAAGCTGACATTCTGGTTTTACAGTGACTTACTGCCGCCTGGTGGACGGAGTGTGCAGGTTCTCTTACATAAACCAAGCCGGAACCGGGATAGAATGGTCGATACATGTAATAATAATAATAATAATACATTTTGTGGTGTATTAACCACTGTAATTATTTGTATACTGTTTGTATTCCTTCATTGTAATAGCGTTACCATTCCCTCTTCGGTTTTGATGTGTATGCAACTCCCGATTTGTAAGACAAAACATTAAACACGTGTATCAGCCTCTTATTTAAATACGCCACAATGTTGTGCGGTACAGTACACAGATCGAACTGCAAACTACAACTGAAACAGAAAAGGTATGCAACTGAAACGAGAAAGATTTTCTTCATGAAGTGCTTTTAAATTTGAGAGTCTCAATCAAACCTGCAAAAATGTTTTTTTAGGCAGAACGCTTTCATTTTGCATTGGACCTCGTTATTCAAGAACAGAATAACTGAATGTACCTCCGGTCACATTACTAAAACTGTAAACTAAGTGGGAGAGGAGGAGTGTTCTGTTTAAAACAGGGGTGAAAAATAAAGGGATGAGTGTGGAAATGTAATGTGTGTGTGCATGGTGTGCACCAGCGTCACCATGCGCGCTGAGAGTGAGAGCAGTTTGCTCACATGCACAGCTTCGAGGGAACATTGATGATGATAATAGTTTTTAGTCAGCATTGAGGGCTAAACAGACACCCTGAAGCACCCAGTGGGAGAGGTGCTCATTGGTGAACAAATTAGCCTCAAAAACCAAACCCACACCCATTGCATTTCTCCGTAATGATGTAGTATACACTGGTGTCCGCAAAGTATTCTGTGAAGAAAAACACACAAACATTTATTGGGAAAACAACAAATGAATTGACACACACAACATGGACTGTGATCCATACCTGTAACCTGAGACGTTGGGTCTCTATGGGTATGACTCTGAGAATAGGCAGTTGAACTGCAAGAACTTTTGGTTTACTCTTCACCAGGCAGCCCATTTCCATGTCCCAGTCTGCTCCTTCCAGGTACAAACCAGACACAAAGAAACCTGCAAGTAAAACTCCTAAGAATGAACCTCTACAATTTGATGAGGGACACGCGATCCAAAGGGTTTGAGTTAATTACCCTGCGCATGTCTGTCACTGACTTCTTCCACTTCACAGTAGCGGGTCACCTCAGTGTAAAGTGTGGAAAGATCCAGAGGCCAACCATTTTTTCTGCATGCAGCTTGAATGAGGGCAGTCAGGTAGGATTCTGGGATGTGGAGTCCTGACAACCACATGACCTTTGGCTCTGCTGTATCCACCTTTTAACAAACAAAATTGTAAAAAATAAAATAAAAGGGTGTATAACACAAATGTGCGTTATGTCATGCACAACATTCCTCACCCATGATTTATATTGCTCAAATCGCCTCTTGAAATGTATAATCCAGTTGCCTAGAGACTTGAGGGTGTCAGGTGCTAACTTCTTCCAAATAGCAGGGATCTGACCATTAAAAAGGGCCCGGGCAACTTCGTCCAGCTCACTGCTCATACCCACCTCACCGACCAAGGCCTACACACACCGTGCAATAAAAACCAAAGTAAGTCTATGAAGGACACAACAACGGTGTGTCCCGCTTTCTCACCCTCTGCAGCTCAGCCAGAGACCGCTTCATACGGACCACTAGCTTGTTGAAGCGCTCCAGTTCTTGAAGGAGCACCACTGATGTAGGGGAGATATCCGTGCCAAATTGCTTGCGGATAACATCCAGGTCAAATAATGCTGGCAGCTTGCTCTGAATGTCCTGGGCGACCTGAGTGATGTACTCATCCCTGCTGATGCCTCCACCAGACTCTCCTGAAGCAGAGGAAAGTGGTTGTGAAGCGGCAAAGCACCTCAGAAAACAGCTGAGGCATATGGAAGAACACAACCGTGACTACATACCCGTCTGTGGTTGGAGGTCGATGAGATGCAACCACATGTCTTTAGCTGCTTGTGTGTAGTATCCTATCTCTGCATTGGAATGAAGACCCATCACCTCGGGGGTGTTTGCCAATGGCAGAGACTCAATCTCATCTGTAACCAATGCTAAGTTATGAAGGATAACAGTAAACTATTTATAGGAAGGTAAGCAGGTAATTAAAAACTGACCAATATAAACATCCGTGGGTCCATTTAGAGGAATCCTGTAGTCTACCTCATTGTTTTTGAAGAAGTGAAAGCGGCAAAAGTCATAAAAGAGGAAGTCTCCAAAGTACTCATCCATGTAGACATTTAGGATCCTGCGGTCAAAACTATCTATGACTCGTCCACCATACATCACCTGTGGAATGTGTGTATGTGAATTTACAGCACAATTAATATCTATGAAAAAAGGAATACAGTATGATGTATTCAAGCTTTGCCTAACCTCGCCTACAAGGTACTTAATACTGCCCCAGGGGATGTTGCTCTCCTTTTGGTTATGAGCTTTGGTCAGGTAGGTGTTCAAGATCTCCAAACACACCTGTTGAGCACAGTTGCAGCACAGAGGTAACTCGACACAGACCAGATGGGTCCAAAGACTTCTTCGTGCCACTTACCAAGAAGTCTGATTCGCTAAAGTCATAAGGGACGTTCCATCCAATTTTGCCATACTTGCGCCTCTCTTGCACCACGGCATGGAAGAAAGACAGCACATAGACCAGGCTGCGGAAGGCAGGGTGTGGGCATCCAGTCATAGTCTCGTGGGAGATTTTCGAGTAGGTGGCTCTCATGTTGAGCTTGAGACCATTTGGAGCCTCAGTGACAACCTGCAGCGCATGGCAACAGAAAGGCATCACTGAGGAGCAACCAATTAGGGAAAGGACCATTGAAGCCAGTTCGTGTTTCAGATATTACGAAAAGCATAGACAGCGGGAATGCCACCTTAAGAGATTTTTGAAGAATACCAATGGGAAAGTCATCAATCGGGTTGGTGGTCAACCAAAGGCGAAAATTGGGGTGAGGTTTGGTGACCCTCTCGATGCACTTCTCCAAATCTTTCAGCCATTTCACCAGCACGTGGCAGTTCTGGAGCATCAGCCACTGACCGCGAGCCGCTGCCAGCTCCAGAAGGTGTAATGCAACCTTGTAGGGTGGGGCGGGAGGGTATGGGGTTGGTGGGAGGTTTGAGAGGGTATTTCACATACTTTTTTACCTCTCGAGATTAAATTTGAAGAGTTCTGACATTGCTGACATGACACTTTGGCCAAAAACTGGAAATAAGGTGCATGTTCGATTATTTAATATTTGCTGAGAATGAAGAGTAATCATCTTCATGATTCCCGATCCCTTCTTAGTTCCAATATTGATTGCGATCTACGTCACTTCATGTTGTGAATTTGGTTCGCAGTTTTAACGGTTATGTTATTTTATTTTGGTGATAGTTACTTGCTTCGTCTCGGTTGTTCAAGCCTTTTCTTTGTTTCCCCCCTTTTTCCTGTTCCCATTTACGCTGCTTCAAGTCTAACCGCTGTCAGATTTGTTTGGTCTTTATTTTGGTAAAGACGTGTTTTCTGAATGTTCTGACATGTTCTGTCGTATTCTTATATTGACACGATGCTCTTGGAAACCAGCCTGTTTTACAGGGATAACACAGGAGGTTCATAATCTCTGAACCAGCTGATCGTCAAATGTCTTACACAAGGACTGGAAAGGATGATCTGGGAGGTAAAAGAGGTCCAGCCATAAAATTTCATATTATGTTTTGCATTGTGAGATAGCCATTCTCACCTATTTCATATACAGTAAGGCCTTCTCTGAGTGATAAAAAGAAGAGAAAATATAACCATGGTACCTTCTCTTGCCCTTGGCCCATAGCAAGGAACTTGAACTTGCCCCGAAAGCCAGTCCTGTCAGCCAGTTTCATGAGGTCAGCGCCAGGGTCAGAACCAGGGCTCAGGATGAAGACAATAGGGGAGAACTGTGTGCTCTGCTCATAAATAACATCAACACTGATCACAGGAGGTTGAACATATCTGTGAAGAAAGATATGAAACATATTTCATGAACAAGAATGTCACTTCGGTTGAAACAGCATAAATATAGTCGGATTGAATTTTTTTGAAGAAATGAAACAGATAGACACCTCTCGCCCATGGTGAGAGTGACGTAGTCATTGATGCCTCTGTAAATTCTGTCAACACGAAAACAGCGCAGCAAGAGCAGCTTCTGAAAGTCTGTCAGCTTGTCATCATATTTCATTGGCAGCGGAGCCTGTTCCGGCGCATCAAGGTCATACCACTGGGAAGAAACACAAAGAAAGTCAGACAGTTGAGTAGGTGAATGACAGCTCGTGATTTATGTCATTTATTAAGAGCCACAACTTACTGATTGCCAGTCTGATGAATTTCTACTCATATCATCAGGCAAAGATTCAAACTTCTCAGGAAAAAGTTCAGATAGTTTCACAACATCTTCCCATCCAGAATCAGGAAGCCAGTTACAAGTCTTTTTGTAAAAACTCTTTTCCAAAGACAGATTACCTTTGCACAAGAGAAAGACAGTCTGCCGTGAGTGCTCACTGTGAAGTACTGTAACCTTATGTTAATTATGTCACCTTTGATGAAAAATTCCAGTTCCTCCTGAGGTACTCGACCTTCTGACTGCTCAATCTTGATGGTGATGATGAACGAGAAGAGAAGCTTGTGTTTCTCAAACAGACCTGTGAAAAGAATCATCCCTGATTATTGTATGAATTTTTAAAAAGAGTTAATGTGAAACAGATGTGGCTTACCGGTGCAGCCATACTTATATATGTTATATGTCAGACTGTTCATGATGTTATTCAGTCTTGAGGGCAGAGCAGGACTTTGTGGAGACTTACGCAGGGAAAAGTCAAAGACTTCCAGATACGAGGCGAGAGAATACTGGTACATGCTGTTTACCAGAGCCATTTCTGTCAATGCAAAGAATAAAATAGCACCGCGCTTGGCAGCTGGTCGGTAGCCGTTTCGGAGCACGTCAATGTCCACGGATGTCGTCACAGCCAACTTAAGCTTCTCAAACACCTGATGATCACATAAGTAGAAAGTAGAATAAGACTCACTTGAAACGTGACATTCCAAGTGTTGTTCTCCACCCACACTTGGCGTTTGGCAAACTGACCTCACTGGATTTTGACTTTGTTTCCTCCAAAGTGTAGACCAGCTCTGTGTTATCCAACATGTTGCCGGTAGACGTGGCCAGCTCCCTTAACAGGGTGTCACCGAGGTTCTTCAGCAGCTTCTTATTGTCGCTCGTCTCCTGGATCAAAAACTCCCGCTGCTCTTCCAGCTCCTTCTTCTCAAAGCCCATGATAACACTGAGCAATTGGTCCTCCAGGCCCTTAAGGGTCACTGCGTGTAATATGATGGGTGAGAAAAGTCCTAGCCCAGGACAGAACGCACAGGAAACGGTCTTACCGGTATAATTGATAACCATGGCTTTTCCAAACACAGAGGGGGAAAATTTGGGGTTTCCCAGTTTAGTGTTGAGGTAAAGTCGGAAGTTGGGATCAAAGTCCACCTCTTTGTCACCTAGCATGACAACCTGCCTGCCTTCTGCTCCTTTCAAATTCTTCTCCAGGACATTGTCAATCACGGGGTCAATGTACTCATCGACATCTTGGAAAAGGAACGGGAACCCGTATTTAATGGCCATCTCAAGGTGTTTCAGGAAATCGGGATCATTGAAGGAGGAGATCTGTGGACAAAAGAGCTTGAACTGTTTTCATCTTGGGGGCTTTTTGTGGAAATTATGAAAAGGAACAATGCACCACATTGACTCCCCTCCGTGAGTCCGTCACCTTACCGTGGTGGAGGGGTTTGTGTGTCCCAATGATCCTAGAAGCTAAGTTGTCTGGGGCTTTATGCCCCTGGCAGGGTCACCCATGGCAAACAGGTTCTAGGTGAGGGGCCAGACAAAGCACGGCTCAAAGACCCCTTATGATGAACAAAATATATGGACCAAGGTTTCCCTTGCCCGGACGCGGGTCACCGGGGCCCCCCTCTGGAGCCAGGCCTGGAGGTGGGGCTCGTTGGCAAGCGCCTGGTGGCCGGGCCTACACCCATGGGGCCCGGCCGGGCACAGCCCGAAGAGGCAACGTGGGTCCCCCTTCCCATGGGCTCACCACCCATGAGAGGGGCCAAAGGGGTCGGGTGCAATGTGAGCTGGGCGGCAGCCAAAGGCGGGGACCCTGGCGGTCCGATCCTCGGCTGCAGAAGCTAGCTCTTGGGACATGGAATGTCACCTCTCTGGCAGGGAAGGAGCCCGAGCTGGTGTGTGAGGCAGAGAATTTCCGACTGGATATAGTCGGACTTGCCTCCACACACAGCCTGGGTTCCGGTACCAGTTCTCTCGAGAGGGGTTGGACTCTCTTCCACTCTGGAGTTGCTCACGGTGAGAGGCGCAGAGCAGGTGTGGGCATACTCATTGCCCCCCGGCTCAGTGCCTGTACATTGGGGTTCACACCGGTAGACGAGAGGGTTGCCTCCCTCCGCCTGCGGGTGGGGGGACGGGTCCTGACTGTTGTTTGTGCATATGCACCAAACAGCAGCTCAGCATACCCACCCTTTTTGGAGTCCTTGGAGGGTGTGCTGGAGAGTACTCCTGCTGGGGACTCCCTTGTTCTGCTGGGGGACTTCAATGCTCACGTGGGCAATGACAGTGAGACCTGGAGGGGCGTGATTGGGAGGAACGGCCCCCCCGATCAAAACCCGAGTGGTGTTTTGTTATTGGACTTCTGTGCTCGTCACGGATTGTCCATAACGAACACCTTGTTCAAACATAAGGGTGTCCATATGTGCACTTGGCACCAGGACACCTTAGGTCACAGTTCGATGATCGACTTTGTTGTTGTATCATCGGATTTGCGGCCGCATGTTCTGGACACTCGGGTGAAGAGAGGGGCGGAGCTGTCAACTGATCACCACCTGGTGGTGAGTAGGCTCCGATGGTGGGGGAAGATGCCGGTCCGTCCTGGCAGACCCAAACGTATAGTGAGGGTTTGTTGGGAGCGTCTGGCGGAATCCCCTGTCAGAAGGAGTTTCAACTCCCACCTCCGACAGAGCTTTTCCCATGTTCCGGGGGAGGCGGGGGACATTGAGCCCGAGTGGACCGTGTTCCGTGCCTCTATTGTTGAGGCGGCCAATCTGAGTTGTGGCCGTAAGGTGGTTGGTGCCTGTCGTGGCGGCAACCCCCGTACTCGCTGGTGGACACCAGCAGTAAGGGATGCCGTCAAGCTGAAGAAGGAGTCCTATCGAGCCTTTATGGCCTGTGGGACCCCAGAGGCAGCTGACGGGTATCGATTGGCCAAGCGGGCCGCGGCTTCGGTGGTCGCCGAGGCAAAAACCCGAGCGTGGGAAGAGTTCGGTGAGGCCATGGAAGCCGACTTCCGGACGGCTTCGAGGAAATTCTGGTCCACCATCCGACGTCTCAGGAGGGGGAAGCAGTGCACCACTAACACTGTGTACAGTGGGGATGGGGCGCTGCTGACTTCGACTCGGGACGTTGTGAACCGGTGGGCAGAGTACTTCGAAGACCTCCTCAACTCCACCAACACGCCTTCCTTGGAGGAAGCAGAGCCCGGGGGCTCTGAGGTGGGCTCTCCTATCTCTGTGGTTGAAGTCACCGATGTGGTTAAAAAGCTCCTCGGTGGCAAGGCCCCAGGGGTGGATGAGATCCGCCCGGAGTTCCTCAAGGCTCTGGATGTTGTGGGGCTGTCCTGGTTGACACGCCTCTGCAACATCGCGTGGACAACAGGGAGAGTGCCTCTGGATTGGCAGACCGGGGTGGTAGTCCCTCTTTTTAAAAAGGGGGACCGGAGGGTGTGTTCCAACTACAGAGGGATCACACTCCTCAGCCTCCCTGGTAAGGTCTATTCAGGGGTGCTGGAGAGGAGGGTCCGTCAGGAAGTCGATCCTCAGATTGAAGAGGAGCAGTGTGGTTTTCGTCCCGGCCGTGGAACAGTGGACCAGCTCTACACCCTTAGCAGGGTCCTTGAGGGTATGTGGGAATTCGCCCAACCAGTCTACATGTGTTTTGTGGACTTGGAGAAGGCGTTTGACCGTGTCCCTCGGGGAGTTCTGTGGGGGGTGCTTCGTGGGTATGGGGTACCGAACCCCCTGATACGGGCTGTTCGGTCACTATACCACCGATGTCAGAGTTTGGTTCGCATTGCCGGCAGTAAGTCGGAATCGTTTCCAGTGGAGGTAGGACTCCGCCAAGGCTGCCCTTTGTCGCCGATTCTGTTCATAACCTTTATGGACAGAATTTCTAGGCGCAGCCGAAGCGTTGAGGGGGTCCGTTTTGGGGGCCTCAGTATTTCATCCCTGCTTTTTGCAGATGATGTGGTGCTGTTGGCTCCTTCAAACGGGGCTCTCCAACTCTCACTGGAGCGTTTCGCAGCCGAGTGTGAAGCGGTTGGGATGAAAATCAGCACCTCCAAATCTGAAACCATGGTCCTCAGTCGGAAAAGGGTGGAGTGCCCCCTCCGGGTCGGGGAGGAGATCTTACCCCAAGTGGAGGAGTTCAAGTATCTTGGGGTCTTGTTCACGAGTGGGGGTAGGAGGGAGCGGGAGATCGACAGGCGGATCGGTGCAGCGTCTGCTGTGATGCGGACGTTGTATCGGTCTGTCGTGGTGAAGAAGGAGCTGAGCCAAAAGGCGAAGCTCTCAATTTACCGGTCGATCTTCGTCCCAACCCTCACCTATGGTCACGAGCTATGGGTCGTGACCGAAAGAACGAGATCCCGGATACAAGCGGCTGAAATGAGTTTTCTTCGCAGGGTGTCCGGGCTCTCCCTTAGAGATAAGGTTAGAAGCTCGGTCATCCGGGAGGGGCTCAGAGTCGAGCCGCTTCTCCTCCACATCGAGAGGAGCCAGATGAGATGGCTTGGGCATCTGATTCGGATGCCTCCTGAGCGCCTCCCCGGTGAGGTGTTCCGGTCATGTCCCACCGGGAGGAGACCCAGAGGAAGACCCAGGACACGCTGGAGAGACTATGTCACCCAGCTGGCCTGGGAACGCCTCGGGATCCCCCGGGGAGAGCTGGAAGAAGTAGCTAGGGAGAGGGAAGTCTGGGCTTCCCTGCTAAAGCTGTTGCCCCCGCGACCCGGCCCCGGATAAGCGGTAGATGATGGATGGATGGATGGATGGATGGACAATGCACCACATGTCACAGTATGAGACTTTTTTTTCTTGTACCTTGAGGTTATTGCTTGCCTCCTTCTTCTTAATCCAGTTCAGGGCTTGTTGTTGAGGGTCAATACACATGGGGAAACGGCTGCCTCTTGTTGTAAGGATTCCATTCTGCACTGACAACTCATCTGGAGGCAAACCCTCTGACCCCCACCTGGAAATTCCCATGTGGTCAGTGGGATGGCCAGCCAACATGAAGACCACAACAGGTTCTTTTCAACCATCTCACCTGCTGATTTCCACCTCATCTGTTAATAAGTTGTCCACTTTAAACGGCTGGCTCAAGGGAATGCATCTCTCCTTTACGTCGTCAACCCACGTTTGGTACACCATCTCATTCCTGAAGTCCCAGCTGAAGGCTCCCTCGTAGCTCAAGAAGGCAGCAGAGAGTAGACAGTCTCCGAGGAGACGCACACGCCGTTGTTTCAAATCCTCTAAATCGTGTGCCCACCTGAAAATAGCAACCACATCATTGAATAAAAAACAAGCGTGCATCACTCATGGAGTTCTGTTTCGTTGTCATCTCACCTCACATTCTCAGAGCTCAGGCCCGAGATAAGTTTGTCAGCAGCTATGAGTCTTCTCTCCATCAGCTCAGCCTCCTCTTGTAGTTTCTGTTTCTCCCCAATAGCAATTTGATATTTGTCTCTGAGAGCCATCAGCTCTCTCTGGATATCACTGAGTTCACTTTGAATGAGCTCCAGCTCCCTCTTACTCTCAAAGAAGTTCCTTTCAAGGAGCGCGACCTGTAAACACCAGCCACAATCGTTTCTGCCTTGCTTCTAAGCAAACACACCACCACAATTCTCTTCACTTGCTTCACATTACTTTGTCCCTTTTGGGCTTTATCTCCCTGGCAACTTCACAGTAACCAACGACAGCCTCCACAAATTTGAACATTCCTGAACCTGCTTTGCTGATGGCTTGCATTTCCTCAAGGCTGGTCCCAAGGTTCTTCAGGAAGCCTGCAAAATGGAACACACAAGGAAATCAAAGCAGCAGACGGCATAGTCAGCAGTGCAATTTTTTTTTATTCTCGTCACTGATATTGTTCTCAATCTACCCTTGACAGTCTTGACCTGGTTGGCACCGATGGCATCACAGTCCATCTCCATCAGTGAACGCAGAAAGCCAGGTTCTGACATCATCGCCTTCGCAGCTTGCCAGCTAATTTCCTTTTTTTTACACAGCACCAGGATACATTCACACACCACCTGCACCTGCTTGGGTGGTTTTGCAAAGGATCTGCATGAAGAGGGACCAGAAAAAACCAAATAGCTGGATAAGCTTGCCATTCGGGTACAGTCTATTATTAGTATGTCGATCAATTGTTTATTTGGACAACAAGTAATCCTGCAAGTCAGAATGAAAAAAAGTTCACCTGATCTCAGTGACATCAGATTTATCAAGGTCTTGCAAGGCAATGCGAGCTGCTTCTAATGCTGGCAGAGCTTCAGCCAGGGATGTTTCAGCTTCTAACTTTTCAACAGCAATCACTTTATTTTGCTCTTCAATCTCTTTGGCTTTGTCTTGCGCTAGTGTCTTTTTCTCCTCGGCTAAAAGGGAAAGTCCACTGTTATCAACAGTACATTAGTATGTAAGTACTGAGTTGCAGGTTTTCACTGACCCACTGTGGTGCTCGAGGCAATCTCGAACAGCATGGTCTCACAGGCTGCAGACTTCTCCGCGAGAACCACCTTCTGCTCTGCCAGTTTGATGTTTAGCTCATCCAGTTGTACACTGGCTTCCTTTAACTTGTCCAACCCCCCCTCAAGATGTTTGCACTGCGCTGGAACCCATAAACAAATTTGTTGTCACCTTTCCACTGTGAAAATGTTTTCCATCCTCTTACCAAGAATATACTGGTCCTTTTCCTGCAGGAGTTTCAAATATGTGTTAATGAAGTCCAAATAGTTCTTTGGGGTGACATAGTTAGAACGTCTAAGTTTTTGCTGGAACAGCGTACTGTAGTTGCCAACCGACTTATGGACCAAGCAGACATGCTCTGTCACAGCTTGAGCATGTTCCCTTGGAATCATTTCACTTTCACCTGCACAAATGACAAAGCACAACATCGCAGCTGCAATATGATAATCATGCACACATTACAATCCAATGTAGTGTGGGACAAATAGACTTGTCCGACTTGTCCGAAGCCATTCATTATGAAGGATTCTGATTAAATATTCTTATTGATGCAAAGTCATTCTCTCAAATATTCAACACTGTCCAAATTATTATGCATGTACTGTAGAATTGAAATGAAATATTAGTTTCTACTATCTGATGTAAATATTAGAGCGATTTCACAGTAAAGCCTAATTAACAAAAAATATCTAACAAAGCTGCTCTATATTATTCAGCAATTCATTTTTTTCCATGCAGAATAAGTCAAGTCAACAAGTCAACAGTATTTATAGAGCACTTTCGAACAGCCATCGCTGCATACAAAGTGCTGTACATGGAGCGATTTAACATACACAATAAACAGTAAATTCAAGAAAATCATTCGTACTTTTCAACATTTTGCGTGTGACTACTGACTAGGAGACTATTAAAAAAGCAGCTGTGAAAAAGCAGACTAATTTGGATGGCCCAGATGGATGTGGTTGTGGGAGGTTGCGCAACTCGGAGGTGGCTAAGTTATGTTTTGAGAAATTAGATGGTCGCCCCCCGCCCCTTTACCCTGTAGAAAAATAAAAATATCCTCAGGAAAATGTGTGGAATTTCTAACGGACCATTCCCTGGTATGGTTTAAAAAAAAAGTCAGTTCCACAGTAAAATTATTCTCATTTTTCTTAATTAGTCTCAAGACAATGCGGCATGTCATTAGTGCTTTTTAGAAACTATGGATATAAGGGGAGAAAAAGTCATGGTGTGGCCACTGAAGGAAGATACAATTCCAAACATGGAATTGAGTCGGGAGCTCAATTTAAGCATGTTCGGTTTCTGAGACAAACAGATTCCATAATGTATGAATATGTGTGCTACGAACCTAGGAAAAACTCAGCTACAGCACGTAATGCTTGTGGAGGCCATGATAAGTACCAGTCAATCACAGTGTTGTTCATCAGTCCTGAAAAATACATGAAGGAAATTATATGATATTAAATACAAAATAAGACCAAACTCAAAATGTTTCAGTTTTACCTGGAAAGTTTCTGCAGCGTGTTCTCAGGGTATCTCCAACAGGAGACATGCCTAAAACTATGTGGAGGTTGCTGGCACTTTTATTGACAAAATACTGCCACACACTGTCTTTAGAAGGACCGGGTCCCATTTTGAGAGCCTCTTCACGAAGCTGGTTGAGGACCGCTTCTTTCTCATCATCAGGAAACAGTGCAGGAACAATACCTGGCAGAAGACAGGATGATTCCAGGACAACAGGTCACTTGTTTAATTTGGGAACTAAATTTAGTATCAAGAAGGAAATCACAAGTTGCAGTTTGTCCAACCTGATGTAAGCATGTTGTTTATGAGTTCCAGAAAACTTTCTTCTGCAACATCAGCATCAGTAAAGAGAAACACAGTCTTCTTATTTTCGATGCCCAGCTTCAAATATAATTTTTTCAAATCTTCATAAAAGTTTGATTTGCAATATCCTCTGCTGAGGGTTATCTCAAACACCTGAGGGGTCATCAATGACAAAAAAAAAGCCTGCTATTAGGATTTTAAGATGTCATTTAAAATACAAACCCCAATTTCAATGAATTTTAGACAAGCGGTTGTATGATATAAAATCATCTGGATCCGGGTACATTGTTAAAGTAGACGAAACATCTACCTTAAAAATGTATCTGGATCCAGATGATTTTATTTTGTGTAATCACTTCATGTAATAAATTTGAGGAAATTCAACACACCATTTTTTTAAGACTAGGGTAAAAATAATTTTCAAATCATTGTATACCCTTCTTATTAACATTTTACCCAACATCCCAAATTCATTGGAATAGGAATTTGTAGATCTTGAATAGATTTAGGTTATTTTGGCAACCGCTTCAAGTCTATAAATGGTAGGATGTAATGTAACTTTGTTTTACAACCTCATAGTCAGCAGCGAAGGCAGCAAGCTTGGTGATGGACTGTTTGCCTGAGCCTCCCACACCCACAAGCAGAGCATGACCTCGATCAATGCGGATGATGCGGTGCACTCGAGTCAGATGTTCCAGGGCGTCATCAAACAGCACAAGATTCATCCTCGACATTCTATCATTGTATTCCTCTAGAATCTCCTACAGGATACAGAAATGGTCTTTCCAACTTCTGTTCAATTTCTAAGCAAAAGGAGAACTCGATTGATCATAACATCACTATACCTGAAATAGGGCTTTAGAAGCTTCATAATCCAGCAAGTCCTCATATACTCTTGGTTCTGTCTTGCTCAGAGCTGCCCTGTAGTCTCCAAAAAGAACTGGGTCTCTCATAACATCCTCTAGGCATGGCTTGAAATGCACCTCAACTAAGTTCTTAATAAGACTTTGAACCTGAGGAACAAATAAATCCATTGGTGTAATTAAATCTTGAAAGCGATATTATTTCATAAATTGTAGCTTGGTTAACAGATGAAAGCACCTGTGCAGTAAGTGTATTGTCAGTGTGTGTGTGTGTGTGTGTCTACACACACACACACGATTCATATTATGATAGTGAACACAACTGAAAACTGAGTTTTTACCATTTTTTTGTCTTTTTCATCAACGAGTCTGTCGTGAAAAATCCTCAAACACTCATTTCGCCAAACCCGTACAAATAGAGAGACCGTCAAAAATCTGTTTTGGTGGAATGAGGTCAAGCATAAGTGCACACACATACAAAACACATTGTAATATCTGTCAAGAGAATGAATTGCCTTGATCAAACCTGTGAGGCTGAGTGAGGGTGAGGCCATTGTAGACCCTCGATAGGTCTCTCAGGGTAAAGATGTAGTGGAATTTTGCTGGAGTCGGTGGAAGTTCTTTGACAAGGCTGTTGTATAGTTCCAGTGTGCACAAGGTGACTTTATCACAAACGTTCTGTACCGCATCCTCAAAGTGCTAAAATAGTCAGTCAAATGAATTATACATGACACGACACGCATGGAGACCAGCAATAGCCGTTCTGAAAAGATATTTACTTTGGTGTGGCCTTTGATAATGGAGGAGTAGATCAGGTGGAGAGACTCTACAGCAGGGAAAGGAATACTGAAGACACTGAAGAGGGAAAGGAAGCGGGGATCCACCTCGTTCCTCCCACCTCCGGCCTTCCCCATGGCAGCAATGAAGCCAAGGTCTTTGAGGGTTTTGTAGGTGAGCTCCTTTCCTCTGTCATAAAGGCCCCCTCTGTCCAATAAGAGCTTCAGCAGTGCAATTGGCTGCTGTGTGCCATAGCTATCCACCTGGACAAGATGGAAAAATACAGCCAAACGACATACTCATGAAATTTAACTGATAACAGTCAAGTAAAAATGTATCCAAATCCAGATGAGCTGCAGATACCATTGGCATATTCATGTCATCTATATAGATCAATAATCTTTTGCCCACTGGAGGACCATATAAATCTTTGGTCCTTTTCTCTATATTGGCCTCTAAATTTTTCTGGAGGTCCATTGATGTTGTCCTCGATGAAAGGTTGATGGTCAAAGTAATCTGTTGGAAAATATTAACAAAATGCAAACCAGCTAAGGCAGTTTTAAATGTTACAATGCCTGGCTGGGGAACTCACATTTTTTTCTCCATTTTGGTTCTTCAAAAAGTTATGAACAGTGGCTGTTTTAGAGGTCCCGGGGTTTCCAACCAAAAGAACAGACCTCTTTACCTTAACCATCTGTTCCAAGATCCAGCTCGTTTTTGTGGTATCCACAGTTGGGACTTGGGCCAAACATTTGAAATATAAACAGGAGAAAGCTTGTTTGGTTAAAATCACTTCAATGCAGTCAATTATACATGACGGTCTTACCCAGAATGTCATTAAATTTAATTTCATGATTATGAATGTATTTCGGGACCAGATAACTCCAGGGAACCCACTTCAGCTGTGTTCCACAGAAATGAAAATCAAAGAGAGTGGGCAAGAACCCTGAAGAAATGATCAAATCATCATCAATATCGACAATGGATTTGATTCCATGCAAAATCTAGTTCAATTATTCTGAACTTGTTTAAAATAAGCAAATAGCAATTATTAAAAAAGGTACGTCCAAATTCGTTTACCTGGGATCTCTCCAGGTCCAGCCATTTTTTTTTCATTGCACACAGTGGTTAAGCTAGAAATCCTTTTGATTAAATCATCAAATTTTTCTCTTCCATCATCCACCAGTGTTGCCCCAAGAGAGCAGTACAGCGCTTCCAAGAAGTAACACTCCAACACATCTGCACTTTGGTTCTCATTTTCAAGTAGGGCATCAAGGGTCATGCAGAGCTGGGACACCTGAACATATAACCAACACAATATGAATCGCCATCAGCTGTCTGGATCACAGATGGTCCTCACTTTCCTGCATAAGTTAAGCAACAAATGTTTCAGGAGAACACGTCACACATCCTACCATATTTAGATCAGTCTGCGGGACAACAGTCTTCAGTTTCTGCCCTTGTTTCCCATCAACAATACCTTCCACAATCATGTCAATCAAGGTGTGCACGTACTTTTCAAAAAGTTTATCAAGTTCTTCTTGTTCCTAAAAAAATGATTCAAGTTACAAAAGACAACAACAAGTGCGAAGACTACATTTCCGATTCAATGAGGATGCTCTACTTTGACGGGTCTGGTTTTTAACCATTTCTGCCAGTATGGGGTGTAACGCAAGTTTTTGGGATCCACAAAAACCATTCCACAGCGGGAGACAGTAGCAGGGGAAGCATACTGCAGATCTCCAACCTGCAATCATGAGAATAACAAAACAAAACATTGCATCGTATTAAAAAAATAGAGCATATGTATCAATGACATCCGTAAATACATACAGACCTCAAACAGCAGCGCACAGTGACCTTGTAAACGAATTCGTTCTCCATTAGCCAGAGTAAGGAGCTTGTTGTCGTCCATTACCGAATTCATGTTCTCAACCCAGAGAGCATCCACATCCCCATCAAAAAGGATATATCTGTGAGTTGAAGTAAATATGTTCATTGTGCACAAGCTTACATTAGTATTTCTTTTGTCTAATATTTAGTATATTTTAGTGGATTGTACTTTATTACCTTAACTGTATGTAATACAGTTTCGGTCTTACCTCCTCTCTTGTTTGTCGGTAGGCTTGTTGATGTCACGGAAGATGTTGGATAAGACCCCATCAGTCCAGTCTCGAGTGTCAGGATGCAGAATACCATAAAGTTCAATGACACTCACAGCTTTGGGGTTCAGGGGATATAACTTGGTGTGCAATCCCAGTCTGGTGGTGAGCGACCAATCACAGGATCACATATAGTACATGCAACAACCGAACAGCAGATTCAAATTTGGTTATCTGAAGTGACACTGACTTGGTTTGTGCTTGGCATAATGTGCTGATTACAACCGATTTCCCTCCACTTGTTGGGCCCACTAACATAGTTGTATGCCGTACCATCATTGTTTCGTACATCTGCAGCACTTTATCCACCTGGAAGCACAGACGCATTAGTGTGTCTGAGGTTTTAGAAGACTCAACTAAAATTTATTATCTGTTGCTGAAAATGAGACGTGTTTCAGATGCATACAAACCCAGAAGAATATGACAATGTAAATAACGCGACATACCTGGACAGGCAACAAAATGTACTTGTTCTCTTGCAGGACCTCTTCGACAGCATCAGTGAAGTTAGGATAACCAACGCGAGGGCATTCCAGACCCGGAAACAGGTCTGAGATGAGCCCGAGGAACAGGGGCACATCCTCAAACACAAACTTTGGTAGATTCATGTCCCTCAAGGTTCGCATCAATACCACATCCTTCAAAAAATAGAAAGATACATGGTAAATGGAGTATCCAGTAGTGCTTTATCTACACCAAATGGTGCCCAAAGTGCATGACTGCATAAAAACTACCGACAATGTTGCAGGGAGGAAAACTTAATTGCCGGTAAATTATTTTAGGTACGGTAATCTTAAAACACAATTTTTAAGTGTGTGGAATTGTAATGTAACATCTGGTGTGTTCGAGTTAATGCAGTGTATTCATTAACTGTATTGTAGCTACCATTCACATTTCCACACTAGTGGATGAGGTTGTCATTGAAGATACACATTCTTCAGAAATAATTAATTTGTTATTTTTTGTCATGATTACACCTGATGGTTTTACCTCAGTGATGTCTGGTGAGCCCCTCTTCAGTTCTCCTGCCATCACGAGGACAGATTTCAAAGCTCGCAGGCCAAAGTCATAATGAGACTGCTTGGATAGCTGCTCTCGGGCCAATTTGTATAGCACAGTCATCTTCTTTGCAAGGATCTAAATGAGACAAGGGTCGAGAGAAGTTTTCAGCTGTCCAAGAGAATATGTGGAATTAAATGCGTTGCAG
This sequence comes from Hippocampus zosterae, assembly GCF_025434085.1. NCBI lineage: Eukaryota > Metazoa > Chordata > Actinopteri > Syngnathiformes > Syngnathidae > Hippocampus > Hippocampus zosterae. The sequence goes on from NC_067456.1 coordinate 13,099,435, forward strand.
TTGAAATTTGTAGTCTCGTTCTACCCCTAATCCCGAGGCCTACATTTGGGTCACCTACTCACCTTGGCCATGAGGAATCCCTCAGAAAAGAGCATGATCTCACAAATTTGTTGCAAGTCAGGCACAATCACCACCACGGGCCTGAAGAGAGCTTTGACTGATTCGGGCAGCTCTGTGCGCCCTGCGTAGCCCGGGTTCATGGTGATGAAAATCCCAATTCGGCTATCCAGTGTAATCTCATGACCTTCAAACTGATGCAAAAATGACATGGTGGTAGGCAGCGAAAGTCCAAGGGAACAATCGTCTGAAATAGAACTGAGCATGCATAATAATGCAGCTGAGACTTACGTTAAATATTTTAAGATGCAGAATGAGAGCATTGCGGATGGTTTGGATTTGGGAAGAGATAACTGAAAGCACTGAGGCATCAATGCGGTTGAATTCATCAAAGCAGCCCCAAGCTCCACATTGGGCCAAGCCAGAGAGGATCTTGCCCACAGCCTACACAACAAGGAAGATAATGATTCAGGAATACACACCAAAAAAGTCTCAATACGTGCAATTCGATTTATGAAGGTAATACAATCATCACTACTGTTTGCCAGATTAGCTACCATGTAGTCCATGCCTTCCCCACAGTTGGTAACCACACAGAGCAGGCCCAAAGCTTTGGCCAGATCTTTGGTTGACTCTGTCTTTCCAGTACCGGCTGGCCCAGCAGGAGCTCCACCCAGGAACATGGAGAGAGCCTTCACCACAAACACAAGCCATATCAACAACTGTGTACTTGCTACAAGAGTTGTCAGTACTGTACTCACAAACCTGTGTGATCGTGAGGTAGATCCGGTCGGTCAGAGGAGTTATAACCAAGCGACCGTTCAACCCCATGTATTCGTAGCCATAAAAAAAAGATGCACTGCACTGACGTACAACGAGATTGTCTTCCCCTTGGACCCAGTAGAATCTCAATTGGCTTTCCCACGCAAACTCTTCAGCATTGGTTACACTGCAGGGACAGTAACGAGACTTGGTCACCTTCACACATCTTGTGCGTTCCAGAGGCTACAATGTTTGACAGTAGCAGAGCTCAAAACTATGAGAGCTGTACCTATTCAAGAGAATGCCGTCTACAATGTCTCTTGCATGGACATCTATGATAAGGACAGTGTTGATCTTCCGTCTGTCATTTTTCTTCATAGGCTGCGTTATTCGTGACACTAACTCATCAATCTGTTGGTGCATTTTCTTCGCACAGTTCTTGAGAGCATATTGATCTCCTTTCTTCAAGTTGCTAAAAACATCCTCCACCTCCCATGTCCACCACACTTGATTTGCAGCCAGTACCACCATGCCCTGGTACAGCAACATCCAGTCCACCCTGAGTGGCAAGGAGACTCATGGTGGGAAACTTTTTACTCACAGACAGAGAGAGATAAACCTGTTTTCCAATCCACACACACACCTGCCTCTGTCTTCACAGTAGCGAAAGATCGCCTCCTTGGTGATGAGTCGATTCGTTCTCCTCATCTCGTGTAGGACTCCAGTCATCCATTCCTCCACCCTTCCTTTGATCTGGACGGGCTTTTGAAACTCCATCACTTCGCCCTCAGCAGATACCATAGCTCCTGCTGAGGTTTCCCCACTGCTCTCCGCATCAAAACGCAGGGATGCGATATTGTCGTACATCTAGTGGAACAAAGGCAAAATAGTGTCAAACACGTTTGACATATCTGATGTGACCGACCTTGACAAAGTACACGCTCTGGGTGATAATAACACTCTTACCTTTATCATGTGTTCCTGCACACAGTCGTGATGACTACTCCCCAAAATGCTGAGCAGTTCATCATCAGAGATGAAGAAGAAGCGTGGGAATGCATCCCGCTTCGAATCTAGGTAGTCGTTGAGACTTTTCTGGCACCTTTCTAGGTTGTCACTGAGGGTCTGCAGGTCCATTAGCCGGTTGGGAACCAGGCAACAGTGCTTTATGTTTGGGTTCCTCTGTGCTTCATTCATTATCTACACAATAATTAATATAATGTCATTTACATTTCAGTTATCAATTATCTTAATGTTTGAACAAGACTTACTTCTTTAAACTTTTTGTCAATGATGCCAAATTTCTTGGCTTCCTCTGGTAACTGTGAGGAAATATCACCACCAATGAAAATGCTCTCCAAGTATATCCATTTCCGTTGTACCAGCAACCAAATCTGTGCAAAACATTGTTTTTCTTTATTATGTTCAAATTCGGCCCAAGCGTTCAAGTATTGGCCCCATTGTCTGACCTCTATCGTCTCACTGATAAGAGACAGGTCTTTCTCCCATTGTTGTATGGTGCTCAAGAAAGGTCCAACAAAACGGCTCCCTGCCATGCTCTGCAAATTCATGGCATCGTTGTCCACATTAGACAAGATCTCATCCACTGCACCCAAGATGCAACACTGTTGCTGGGTGCCTTTGCGGTAGGGTTGGACAATGAATTTCATGTTTTCCCAGGTTTCCACCACCTCCTTCACACCCTTAGAGGCACACACAGACATTCTTACCTACGGTATTTGTTTCATCTACCTCGAATTCAAGATGATTTATCAAGACCAAAGGCTCACCTTTTCAATACCAAGCTCTTTGACAGCCGAAGTGACAATGTCATTGATCACACCGGCATGCTTATGAAGATCCATGGCAAACATGTTCTCCAGAGTAAAGCTGCATCTGTTCATCTCAAAGCTTGTGCCAGTCCTTTTCATCAATTGTTTCCAGTGTCTGTTGCACCAAGAATAAACATACCGGTATATATCAAGTAAAAACACACATAAACATTTTCAATTGGTCATATAAAGAAAGAGAAAATTAGAATATTAAAAAAGACAATTTGACACGAAGAGAGGGGTAGAACTGAAACCTGATCAGCATTCACCATGGGAATGGGAAGCCCTAGCTTTACACAGCACAAGTGACAGGAAATGAACGGATAAAAGTATTCTGTGTGATTCGTCGCTACATGATGAATCACATCACAAAGTGAAGGAGAACATTTTGGGGGGGGGTCACTTGAGGACAGACCTTTCTCTGAGGGCTTCATTCTTCAGGTCCAGTAGAAAAGGAAGAGAATCTCTGAATTCCATCATTCTGCCCTCAACAAAGCAGGCCACAGGCAAGGCTCGCACATCTTTGGGCAGCTTCCTCAAATTTTGGACAAATAATTCAACACCATCCTGAAGCAAGTGGATATCTAAGTCCACCCACAAAGTCTGAGACCACTTGGCCTTTGCAACCTGATAAACAATATCAGCATCCAAAGAAATGATGAGTCCCCCCGCCCAAAAAAAATAAATCTGATGTGTCACAGTATTTTTGTGATTTAAACCTGACCTTTTGATCACGGAAGATATCATAAATCTGCCTTAAACCATTCATGTCTTTTTGTATGCTGACAATCTCTGGATACGCAAGGACGGGAAGGTCCAATAGCTTCTCAGCATTAGCTAGCTCCTGCCGTCCGGCCACCATTTTGGCAAGCTCTGCTTCATTCGAGTCCATTAGTGATAGTCCTACAACGAAAAACAAGATGGTTCAATGCACTGCCATTCAATAATATTTATTATCATTTTTCTGGTTACGGATTTCAAAAGAATAAATACCTTTTTCTAGATCATTTCCAACAGCTCCGGGACCATGCATGTTAAAACTTTCAAAAAAGAGGGACAACTCCTCTTGAAAGTCTTCTGCCATCTTTTTGGCAGTCTTTATGTACAACAGGTGATTGGAAAAGACAGAACTGAAGCAGTGTATCTCTAATGTTATGGCTTTATTTTTTGTTGTTTTTTTATGTGACGTGATGTGTAGTTAACGCTCTGATGTTGTTCTCACCTCTTTGAATGATATCTTTACATCTGTCAGACTCAGATCCACCTGTCTGGATTCTGCAAAAAGGTCACTCCAAATCTGGTTAATATTTTCTACGAGTTCCAGTTCGGCTTTTTCAACCTACACATAAAAAAAAAGTCTCAAATGTTCTGAAAAATATTGACCGAATGTCTTATTTCACACAAAAAAACCCACCAACACAAATTAAAAGCTGAACAACAATACCTCCACTTTGTACATCGCCAGCGTTCGGTATCTTTCCTGGATATCGGTGATGCACAACTCGACATTAAGAGACATGTCTCGAATGTTTGACACAGTCCCAAGGACATTCTTCAAGTTCTCAAAAGTGTCAGGACTCTGTTTCAGCTTCTCAGAAAGTTGCTACGGAACACAAATGATCAAAAGGATGATTAAAATTGGTTTTAAAAAAGTTGTTCACATTTCTGACTCATGTATAGGGATGCATGCACGCATGCATGTTACCATGAGGTCATCTTTTAAGTTGAAGAGTTCATCTTTGGCAGATTTGTTGAGCAATCTCCCCAGTGAAGTGATCCAGTACCCTGACATCTCCTGCACAGTCCGGCACAGTGGCTCCAGGTTTAGTTGGACAATGTGTACATTCTGAAACAAAGGCTCTACAAGCACCTTTTGATGTATGTGATCATAAAACTGAAGCCTCTTATCATACATGACACATGATGGATTTTTGGCAGCAAACTTTTCACACACTGTGGCTTTGTCCCTTTCCCATAGAGCCTGGTACTGTTTCCAATGGTTAAGGTGCTGGTCGACAGAAAGCAACAACCGCTGAATGTTCTCGGATACTGCAAGTGCACTTTCATTGATTTGAGGATGATGACACACTTCTTCATGGAAGCTAAAAGTCACCAAGTCATCACCATCTACATGCTGTGGTGGGCACTCAATGCAGGTTCCATTCATCCAGCGCTCAAATTCCTGGAACACAAACATGGAGGTGAACAGATTTCAAACACAGTGATGCACATCCCCGGCCCAAAATCTGCGACGGCTCACAGAAGAGGAAATAACTGTCCTACTTTGGTGGACTCAACACAATCTCGGATACGCTGCATAAGTAACTGGTAGATCTCATTTATTTTAGGCTGCAACAAAATCTTGGGGGCAGAGAGGATGGCATCGATACGGAAGAGAGGGTCGCTCCCCATCAGCGCAGCATTGAAAGCCTTGATGTTCCTGAATGTGGCAAACAACACAAATCTTGTTCAAGAGCTGGTCCTTGTGGTTGATAATTGGTCCTGCTTTACAGGACATTACCTCTGCACCATGCTAATGAGAGCCTCGTGCACCTTGCATTCCCAGAATGCATAATAACTTGACATATTGGTACACTTGCCAGTGTTTGTTTCCATGATCAAGTGTTCCACCTTTGAGATGACAGGTCCAATGTCAGCGTATTTGCTTTTCAACAAATTCACTGTCTTGAACTGCTCTCTATCAACACATTCACAAAACTCCCTGACACCTGAGATAAAAGAAAAAAAGATACAATAAAATCATCATTGGAGCGATGTATTACATTTGATTACAAATGTGAGCATTTTTGTTGAATATACTTGGTAAAAGGTCCATCTTGTCTGGAGCAGGGCATTTCAGGAGGACTGCCATCGTGATGGATTGCAACTTAGCTTCAATATCGAACTCATTGTTCTCTATTTGACTGACAATTGACTCAAACTTTGAGAGCTCCTGATTGGCCTCATTGATGAAATCTGCAATTGCTAAATTTAAACATAAGGGCATTAGTTTCATGTCACAGAGATTTTTTTTTCTGGAACAACATGTCAAAGCATAATTTTAGCATCATACCTAAGGAACTCCAGTTCAGTCTCTTGCATCCTGACAACAACAGCGTTTCAACCCTTTTGATGATTTGAGACAACATAGTGATCTTTGCATCACTCAGACTATCGACTGTAGAGTTGTAGCTGCTGACAAGCTTGCGTAGCTCATTACTGTACCTGTGTCGAATATGAAAAGCAGAATTTACAGTGTGTTTTTTGTGGTATTTTCTAGGCCTTGGTGAGTATGACTACCTTATGAAGTTGAGCTCCTGTAGAGTCACGTTTTGAGCAACCTCAGGCACAGAAAAGGACATTGAAATCAAGTTTTTTGTCTCTGAAATTATTGTCATGATCTCCGGTGGAAAGTTTGCACAATATCGCCGATACTTTTGTAAATGGATTTCAGACTTGGCGGGGATGACCTAAATGATACAAAATAAATCTCAAGAAATACAACATAGCAATGTCACACCAGTGCAAGGTCATGACGATGATACGTACCAGCTCACTCTGGACATGGCTTTCATTCACAATGATGGCCAAAATGGGTGTCTTCAGTAACAATGGCAAGTGGCGTTCAGTATCAGACACCCATGACCGATACTTTTTAACAGCATACTCATTCATTTTTCTTGCCATTTCCAAGTATTTGTTTTTTGCCTAAGAGTTGTATGAGAGTTTTGAATGATTCTTCAATTCTGTCTAAATTGAATATCAAGTACCAGACTCACTACAGCTGTGCAAAAATTGAATAACTCACCAGTTTTCCCATTTCACTCTCCAACAAACCCGGCATTGTCAGGAGAAGAAGCATTCCTTCTTTTACATGGTGAAAAAGGGAATGTGTCCATCTGATGCTGCCTGCCACAGGGGGCTCATTCTTATTTATTTTTGGTTTGTTTTTATTGTCCTCAAATATTTCATTCACAATGTCCACCTACAGAAAATATCATGCTTAATCGGCAGCTGTACTGTACATTTGAGCTCTGAGTTGTGACCAAAAGAACAAGGTCATGGATACAAGTGGCGGAAATGAGTTTGTTCCACAGGGTGTCCAGACTCTCCCTAAGAGACGGGGTGAGAAGCTTGGTCATTTGGGAGGGACTCAGAGCCAGAGGTGGTGCAGGCACCTGACGAGAGTGCGTCTTGGACACCTCTCCCTGGTGAGTTGGTCCGGGCATGTCCCACTGGGAGGAAGCTCAGATTGTGCCATTTGGGAGAATATGTCTCCCAAATGGCACAGGAAAGCATTGACGACCCCCCCTGACTGAGAAGAGTTGGACGAAGTGGCTGGGGACAAGGAAGTTTGGGCTTCCCTGCTTGAGATGCTGCCCCCATGACCCACAACCCCAGATGAGTGTTAGTGGATGCTTGCGTCACACACTATACTGAAAATCATGAACTGGTAGTCTCCTAATTTGCCTTGCTTACAATGTTTTAAGTATGGCTACTAAACATATGCAAGACCAGTGATCATTAACAAACCTCTTTGCAATACTGAGCCAGAAGGTCATTAGTCTTCTTCAGCAAATGATTATTGATGGCTGGTCTAGACCGAATATCTTTGTACTTCACAAGCATTCCAAAAGCAGCAGTCGAAGAGCGCAGTGACGTGAAAGACTTGTCAATAAAGGCAATCACCTCCCTTTCCATTGCCTGATCAAAAACAAATACACGGTACAGAACAACAGCATTAATCCAAATGAACATGTATAGCCTACGGTGACAATGCCTGTTAATTTCAAACTTACAAAAACACTGCTGTTGAAGTTTTGCATGATGATTTTCCAGCTGCTCATCTTGCAGACATTGAAAGGATCAAAAGTTACTTCCTCAAAAGGTGAGATAAGGTTGTCCACTTTGGCCTGCATTTCATCAAAACGTTTTGGATCCAAAGTCACACTTTTTAACTCTGGGCTGAAGATGTTGAAATACTCGTCCAAACTCTGCATTAACCAATACAAATATTAAATATGGAGCTGTTGTTACATGTTCCTTGCTCACACAAGAATATGAACGCTGACCTGTAAAACATTGTACAAGTCCTGGCAGATGGAAGCCATGTAATCGGTTTTCTCGAAGAGCTTTCTCGTGTCAAACTCCCAACGTTTACCAGTGCCTCGTTGTTCAATTTCGGCACGCACTTCAAAGTAGGACGACTTCCACAAATCCAGAACTTGCTTTGCATCATTCACCTTGGATTTTGCCACCTTTCTTTCATCTCTGTCCAAGTGACACAATCAGAATCTCATGACAGAAAACAGAATAGTTATGTCATGTATTAATAAAATGCACATACTTGAACAGCACGTGGATGTCAATGACTTGAGCCACACGCTCAGACAGTTGCCAAACGATGCGCTCCATCAGAGGGACCATGCGTTCATTCTTGTTATAGTAGCTGGATATTAACCACACAATTTGTAGGCTGTTCATAAGTGATGGGATGGTCTCCCGAACCACATTAAAATTTGCGCCTGTGGCCAGATTCTACGACAGAAAACCCTTGGTGAGTTAGTTCTAATATTCTTCGTGTCAATATTTTTTTTCCCCTGCTTTTCTGAACACATAAATATTTCCCGAAATTTTGATAACACATTATAGCGGTAACTCACCTTGAAATGCCTTTCCAGTGTTTGGAGGAAACGTACATTTTCGTCTGCCTCCAGGCAGTATTTAACAAGTTGAGCCTCTGTCGCCTCCATCGTGGGAATCACACCTGCTTTTGCTTTGGTCAGTACCAACAGAATCTTTTTTACCACAGGTTGATGAAGCCTCATTCTCAGAGCAGTCAGGATGGAGACGCGGTCCTGCCAAAAAACGATTTCTGCCATCGGACTAGGTGTCTGTGGCTTCTTTTTTTCTTGCTCCTCAATAACGTCAGTAAGCTGAGTCTGCCAATTCATCACACACTGCTCCAACGTCTCTACGACTGCTGGATTGGTCAGCAGGTTACTGACATCTGGCTTCAGATCTAGCTCTGGGATGCTCAGTGCAATGTCATCTGCGATATAAATGGAACAGACACATTTTAGTCAAGTAGTTACTCAACACTGACATGGAAATGATGGAAAATGGAAGTGGTATGCTTTCACTGTTCCATATTTTCAATATTTTGTGAACCAGTCTCAAATTTGCAGTCACTGCTTTTTAGTACATCTGTTGCCATTCGAGAAAGAATGACAAATCCTATAATAATCCGTCTGGGAAAATTCACTTCTAAAAGTATTGATAATTACCTCGAACAAGAGAAATTTTGTTGTTGTTTTTTTTCATTGGGAAAATAAAAACAACCCCTCCAAAATTTAAAAGCTGCAAATTGACATACAGAATGTGAGAAACAAACCTTGAGTTTTAAGCTGTTGAATAGTTGAATTGACCAAAGCCAAAAACGTGTGCGTGCTGTTGAGTAACTCATTACGAATGGGTGCTTGGTCACTTGTCTTGGTCGGGCTTTCTTTACCACCACTGAATTCTTCACATCGAGAAGCGGCTTCAGCCAGACAGACAGCCTTAGTTTTCTTCAGCTGATGAGCAGTCATTAATGGAATATAGATCTAAAAAAAAGTACATAAATTGTCATTTGTCTTGGTAGATTTGTTCCAAGTCCCTGTCAACTTGACGGCTGTGACTGTGAGACTCACTTACATGTACAAGTTTTTTCTGCAGTGTCTGCAGGTTGTGTCCATTATGCAAACTGATTTCGAAGAACTTGGGCATCAGCTGATTGGCTTCAATTATGTCAAGTGGTTCTGCAATGGTCTCTGAAATGGAACACGGATAACAATGGATTGGTTTCCCCAATAGAATTTAATCATCTTGACGCTGCTCTTACTCTTTGTGGTCCTGAGGAAACATAAAACTCGAGATTTGGCAAATCTCTCTGGAACTTGGTTCATAGCCATGTGAAGCCCAGTGTGATAAACTTGTTTGTGAATCGTCTGAAAACACACAGGTTTATTTATTTATTGCATCATGTTTACCAGCTTTTTTAAAATGTGCTTTTATTCAATCTCACATGTCTGATGGGTTGTTCAGGAGTCCTATTTCCTCTTTGAGTCACCGATTCCTCTTCATGATCCAAAGAGTCACTGGAGTTGCTCTTTTCTGGAGTTACTGGTGCAATGGTAACATTAGATTGAGGATATTTAAGAAAACATTAAAATGTAATGAAAAAAATGTAACTCACCCTGTGGAATTTGAACATCAATCTCCTCCTCTCGGACAGTTTTTATAAAGAGAAGACACGACACAGTGTTTTCTTCAGAAACGACATTTAAATAGCGAATAAGTTCCTCCTCCTCTTTTCCATCTCTCCTATTCAGAAGTTCGTCAAAACATTTGTTATCGCTTAAATTGAAATGCGCACGAACTCGTTGTCGTATCCATTCCACGCGTATATCGTAGTGAGCCATGACTACAAATTAATGTTCCTTAACATTGTAAATTTGGCAAGTTCTGGTACGCGTACGCAGTGGATGAGTGCCATGTAAATCGTCGTCCCAGCAACCAACAAACTGAAGGACTTCCTGCTTCAAGACAAGAGAAAGGCGCAGCGGTCGGAAAAGCTTACTGCTTCTTTCTTTTAAAAACTGTGCATATTACTGTATGTTCCATAAAATACCTTACATTGGTCAACTCGCATTTCACAATAACATGTTTCGCCAGAATATAATTCAATGTTTTGGTTTTCTGTCCTGTTGGTGGACCCATGCAGGGATGGACAAATTGCGAATGGCAATTTTTTTTACTGACAGTAAGAGGCACATATCGCTCCAGAATGTCTTCATAGCCTTTACACTTCATGATTGCCTACATAGATTCAAGGTACCCTGTGCTGGATGCAAGGGTGTTTGCAGGGGCGTTGTTAGGAATATATCTCTACTGGAGCCCAGGCCCACTGCAATAGTGGTCTTCAACCACTGGCTTGCGGCCTGGTATCGGTTTGTCGGCACTCTGTAATAGGCCGCACAGATACATTGAAAAATAAAAATCCTCCAGCAGAGTATATACACCCCAAATGTTCAATATCACTAGGGCAGAAATGGAACAGATGGTTGCCGATCCATGAAATATCAGTCAGACCATGTAACTGTCTGTGGTGGAAAAATGGTTGGAAAACTTTTGATCATTCTGAATTTTCCAAGATGGCGTCTTTCTGTGCACATTTCACTCTATACCCTTCCCTGCTCCAGTCGCTTGACAATGCCTTTTTATTAATAATGATTACAGGCCAATCTGCTATTTTGAGTTTGAAACAATGGGTAATTTTTTCCTACTTTCTGAAGTCTTTAAAATTTCATAACTTCCTTAATTGGTAACATATCAACTAAATGTAAATAACATTTTATTCAAGCTGTTTTCTGTGACATTCGTCAAGTTCCAGTTGTGTTATCTCAGGGACCACTGTGGGTGCTTCTTTCTTTGAAGGAGGGTAGAAAGTATTTTCTCAGTGTACTGTAAATAGTAATAGATGCATTCAAACTATACATTTGGCTTATTAATTGGATTCAGTTTCTTCATTATTGAAACCCAACTGTTCAAGTGTCCAGTTGTTATATCACAATTGTTGAGTATGTTGCAAATAAAACAATTGGCATTTGTTCTTGCTCCCACATCACAGAGATATTGGTTCAAACATCATCAGAGATTTTACCTCATATATCAAACTTTATTGAGAAGATGTACAGAACATCAATTTATACATTAGCAAAGAGCCACACTGTTTTTATCATTGGTGCAAAATAATGACATTGTCAATGTCATTATTTTGACAATGTTATTAAATCTTTCACAACAAATTATTTAAATGAAATCAGCCATCTCCAAACATTTTATGTTCCATAAAGTAAAAGTGGCAGTCTGACACAAAACAAGCACGCAATTGACAATTTTGAGAAAATTGGAGTGTTGACATATACACAATATTATCACAAATGGCAAAGCAAACCTGGTATTAATGGTTAAAACAGCGTTGTCTTAAACAATACAACTGGTATGAATGAAAACATGTCAAAACTATGTGGTATCTTATTATCAATGACTGTTCTGCCAGAGAACATGGGCCAACAATCAAGGGTAAAATAAACAAAATTAGCCCTCAGTAATTCCTGATGCCAGTCATAATCACCTCAAGTTTAACATACCGCTGATTGATGCCAGACTTTACCATATAATCACGCTCGATAAAGACCTGTGCTGTGACTGTTGGTCACTCATTGAAGATGCAGTAAGCAGCTAACCAGCAATCACTGAATTGACTTATCCATGCATAGAATGCAATATCGTGCAGTAACTGCCAGATATAAAGATGACAATACGAAAACAACAAATGTGCGTTCATCTTTAATTCTGCAGGATTTTATAAATGAATAAAAAAAATCCTGTTAAAGCAGTAATATGTCATCTCACACCTTCCTGACTTACAATTTTTATTTACAAACATAAAAAGATACCAGATCATACATTGTGTTTTGGTATCATAAATTAAGAAGGCAAGGCTAACAGAAGGCATTTATGGTGTTCATTCGTTGTATTAAGGCAAGCAACCAAAGGGTGAGCTATTAAATGAAGGCTTGCTTTCTACAAAGTGTATAAAAATCAAATGTGCCAAAACTGAAACTTGGGGGAAAAGTAAAAAAAGATGAAGTCGGCGAATTATGTTTTGGATAATTAGGTAATGTGCACAAATAAGAAATGTGTGGGCGGAAAATGAAAAGATGTTTTTTTATAAATAACAAAAACCTTAGCGATAACGAAATCCAATCTAACAAGGTTTGTGTGCACATAAACTTACTTCACTTTATCAAATTCTCAACTTGGTGGAAGTGCTTCGTAATACTTGACATCAAGTTGGGCCTTATGATAAAATTGAAATTACAAACTACATCATCTGTGCCCTAAAGTGAAACATATATACCGGTACTGTCTATGGTACAAAATAGCCTACAATATTTACTGTACAAACTCTCAGAACAGCTGTATTTTTGGTACATCTCAAACTGGCAGTGTACATGCTGTAGGGTGTTGTGGTCCTCTTAAAAGTTCAACTCACTAAGGAAAATGGGTAAAGCGGTGACAGAAACACACATAAAAAAAAAATCAAACTCGATGATGAAATCACTGGAATAATCACATATTGGCTTTTTAAATCATCCAAGCGAATGTCCATTACTTCACAGCAACCCTTCCTGTTCAAAGCTGGAGGGCAGGAGAGAGAATGAAAATGGGTAAAACTTGACTCCGGTCCCACTGTAGAATTTATTCTGAAACTCCACCCTGAGGGAGGAAAAATAGATTTTTTTAAATCAAAAAGATTCAATAAAGTCCATGGCAGTTTGTGCACCTATGTAGGCATCTTACCAGTGCAGTCGAAGGGCATGGAGGAAAGCAGACAGACCCTCCATTACCAGCAGGATGGACACGGTGAGAACGGCAAACAGGCCAAACACCGGCACTAAGAATAAAACCCCAAGAATCGATTCCATTCGCAGTCCTACTCGCATCACCATGGCCCAAAGTACTTCAGATAGCTCTGTGTGCAGAAAAATGCCTCCTTATACAAAGTGTGATGACGTGAACATTTAACACCTGTTATGAGGGGACACAGACCGAGCCATCACGCGAATACAGAAAATCCATATGAGTGATACCCATTGAAATGCATTTAGGAAAACAAAAATGTCAACCAAAAACATATTATTCAAAAAGCACCACTAAGCATTCAATATACGTTTTGTGGAGAGGAAATTGGGGGGGAAATAAGGGACCCCATCCCCAAACAAACAAATCTGCAAGATACAAATTCGCAGGTGCCGATATGTGAGGTGAGTGTAATGACAACACTTGTGGGATTCAATGAAAATACAAATGAATTATTGAACTATAGACTTGAACTGCATTTTAACTGAATTATACAATTTGATACACTAAGCAATGCTCTTCCATTCAAATTGATTTCGAGTGACCAAATTCATGGCACTCCACTACTCATGAAAGAAAAAAACATCGTGATTGCAAAAATAACTTGACTCTGTCATAAGTAATGATCCATCATATTTGAAACCTAACGATGAAAATCAAACATAGCTTTGGAATTGTGGTGAAATGGGATTGTTTTTAAAAACAAAACTTGTGAACTAATAACTTCTTTTGTTTCACAACCGTTTGAGACAATCACTGCAATGAAATATTGTTTGAAACCTTCACTGAAACATGAACTGACCGAATGTTTCTGCTTCTTCCACAGACATTCACTAAGATTTGGATCAGGGTTCATAGAAGCCCACTTCAGGTCGGCACCAACAGTGAGCGATGCTGTTGAGCTGCAGGAGACATAATGGGTCTTTTTGGCATGCGAGACCCCTGTGAGCCAACTGGAATGCAACTTCGATGGTGACTAAGGCAAAAACTTGACCACGGGAGGGGTTTGGTGAGACAAAAGAGAAGGGCTTTCGGAACTCTTCGAGGAAATTCTGGTCCACCTCAGGAAGGGAAAGCACAATGCACCATGAACACTGTGTATGGTGGGGGGGGGGGTGTGTGCCGACCTTAACTGAGAGGTTATGGGTCGGTGGGGAGAATAATTTGAAACCCTCCTCAGTGATAGACTGCATCTGATTATCGTGGTACGAGGCTGAACTGAAAGGCAAAGCTAATGGTTAACCGGTCAATGTAGGTTCCCACCCGTATCTAAGGTCACAAGGTGTGGGTCATGACTAAAAGAACAAGAATAGAAGCTATTTAAGTGGTTTTTAAAAATGAACCTTATTTTAATTACCTGGAGGGCGATCAGGATCTCAAAACAAATCTAGTTTGAACTTTAGTTCCACTACACTGTGAAGCTGTACAGGCATCAAGGAGTTGTTGGTAACCTGCACTGGCTGGACAAGAAGGCTTCATACTTACGGGCATGTGCCAGGCTCAGAGCCCAGAGCCTGAGGTAAGAAGCTGTATTGGATATGCACCCTAGGCAGTATTCTATAGTGTGGATGGCCTGGTGCAGGAACTCATCAGCAAAGTCAAACTGTTAGAAACAAAAATAAAAAAAGAAAGTAGCTTATTGGTTTTGTCAAGATTTTGCTGGAGTGCAGTAGCTGACAATGCTGACCTCCTCCGTGTGCTGCTCCCCACTCGAGGAGAGCTCACTGTGACTGCTGCCCTCCTCCATGTCACGAGTCCGTAACAAGAAGAGCTCCTCTTCACTGCTATGACGCACACGCTCATAACCCTGAGAATACATTTGACATCAACTCAGATTTGCTTAAACATACTTGTAGACATTTTGACTGGCAAATAAGTACTCTACTCACCCTGTACAAACTAAGCCGATGACTTCCACGGTGAAGCCAATAGAGGTAGAGTGGTTTCCCAAGGAACAGTACAGGCACTGAGAGCACAGCGATGACTACCAGAAACATCTGCAAGCCGCTCTGGAAATAGAAACAAAAAAAATCCAGCTTCATTTACAGAGTGTCCCCCCTCCCATAAATAAACTTTACATATCTACGAACAATCTACTGAAATTACAGAAAAGCTAAATAATTTAGAATGATCGCTTTTCATTTTACAGGTGCATAACACTCAGTGAAAAATTTTATCCATCCATCCATCTGACCCCCCCCAAAATTAGACCAAGGTCTCTTTTCCAAGGATGTGTTTATCAATGCTCATTTTGAAGTGCTGTAGTTTAACAACCATTTATGTGTCAGACAGAGACTTTTATAAACAACAAAATCAGTTTCAGCAGAATCAGTTACGGTTACCCAGCGGGCCAAATATTTGGTAGGAAGCGGGACACTTTAGTTCCTCACCTGTCCAGGGTAAAGGGGCTGAACCGAGTCCCCCTGCATGAGGAACATGTTTATAAAGTGAATGAGGATGCTCGGAGCCTGTCTGGAGTTCTTGGCAGAGAAGAAGAGCCACTTGTAGAGTATCATGAAGACCAGGTATCCAAAGAGGCATAGCAAGAACAAGATCTCGGGGAGAAATACCAAGTACAAATTGTGCTTCCTCCTGAAGTGCCTGTTTTCATGAATAAAAGTGAGACAAACAATCAAGTCCTATCGTTTGCGTTCATCTCATGTTACCATGAAAAATAAAATACTTACAAGTGATTGAAAGTGCTGAGGATCACCCCAAAGCTCATGTGAATGATACCCAATATGACTGACATTTTCATCTTATAGGAGTTCAGAAACATAAGACGGTTTGAAGCCAAGTTCCAAATCTTGAATAAGAAAACACAATCATGTATTATCCAAAAATAGCAGGCAGCACAAAGCAGCTAAAGAACTAATGGAAATATGCACTCAAGTTTTACAAATCAAGGACAAAACATGTTTTGTATTATAAATTGAAGGCACATGTCAGCTACATCAATCATAGCAGCAGCCTAAGCAAATGCATCACAAAAGCTGTATAGCATGTCAATGTTTTCATTGTGACGGCAATGACTGGATTATTATATACATACTCTTTTACCAAATCCTTAAACACCATAAGGGGTTATTTTATTGTTATTTTACATGTGACAAGATTTCAACACCGTCCACTCACTGGGTCAATTCCAAGAGGGTATGGTCCTTTGAACACTCCAGTGACATTTGGATCCAGAATAAGAAAGCCATTCTCTCTGACATCCTGAACACTATTTGGAGAGGATTAAACCACCATAGTGAGTTGAAAGCAGAATATTTGACTCTTTCACAAGCTTTCCTGGATGTTTTGTGTTTGTCATTGGGACACACTTACTTCCACGCATTAGCTGTGAACATGGCTTTGACGCTCCATCCGGAACCAAAGATGTTCATGGATTTGGAGAAACAGTCATTGTATATCAGGCCCGTATAAACAGAGAAAAGGCCCATCATTAGGATGATGTAACGACCTTCAAAAAAAGTGTTCCAGATCTGGACAGCAAAATCATCCAGTTACAAGTCAGCCTTATCAGGAAACAGGTACACTTCGATTACACGTTGTAAAGCAATTTACCTCATTCCTGGTATTCTTAAGCTTGCGGTTATTCTCACACAACACCATCCAAAAAGCAAAGGCAGCCATAAGAAGACCATGACCCATGTCTCCAAACATCACGGCGAACAGGAAGGGGAATGTAATAATTGTGAAAGGAGCTACAATAAATAGTGGGGAAGATATTAGGAACAACAGTAATATGAGCAGTTATACTTCTCAACCGGTGGGGCAGTAATTATAATATACGAGGTAGGTCTCCAAGCATATAAATAAATATTTTATCAAATGCATCTATTTCTACAACAAAAACTGTCACAACAAAAAGTAAAAAGATACCCGCTTACCAGGATTGACTTCTCTGTATGTCCCCACTCCATAGGCATCCACAATGTTCTGGAAGCCAACAGTGAACTTGTTGGACCTTATCAGGGTAGGGGGAGTGTCATTGGTGGGTATGCGATTGACAAAGGATGGAACTGTTGATCCACTTTTCCTCTGTCAAACAAAATACACGTCACCAGAATCAACATGAACATTGATAGGAGTAACGGCACGGCATTTCAGTGATACGGAATATACAGTAATTACTTTTTCATTCAACGCTGTTACTGTTGTTGCCAAAAAAACAGTGTAACATTATTTTAATTAGTAAATCACCAAAAGGGTTTTCAATGGACAAGCAGGACCTCTAAACCATGAGGTTGGAGGTTTTTTTGTTTGTTTTGTTTTTCTTTTACTTTGTGAGGGGGCACGACTCAACTATATAAGTAGTGATGATTGGCGGGGTAGAGTCAAATTTCATTGTAAGCCAATCAGAAGGAAGAGAGTTGGGCAGATGCAGACACAACTGGCTCACACAAGTATGGAGTTATGAGCACTGAAAAGAAGATACGGGAATGGCGAGCCCAGTTAAATTTACAGGGAAAGCAGCGTTTGAACTGAAGTACAGACATTACTATTTCCCCACCCCCACCCGCCCATAACCAAAATTAAAGGAAAGAACGTATACAATAAAAGTGCTTCTCTAAGTCAAAGTTGAGTATTTCGAACCTTTAATGGCCATTAAAACAAAATCTGAAACTTAATTCTGAAAATGGCAGAAAAATAAATGATCTTCCTCCATTCACAAACTAATGACAAAGTCGGTCGTGGTGGAAGAGTTTCTTTACCGATCCTTCTTCGAGTGCTCTTCTCAGAGTGGGAAGCTCATCGACAGGACACCAGACCTCAGCAATAAGACACTTGTTGGTGACGTCAAAACTACACTGGTTGAGAATGTAGTAGATAGCTTTCATCTTTTTGACCTGGATGACCCAAGTGTAGACCGATTCAGAGGCCTTGATCAGGACCTGCTTCAGGTAATCTTCAGTTCGATGAAGTACCTGCAAACAACAGTAACAAATTGGTTACATAGAATTACCAGGAAGACATACTACATGTGGTCTGTATTTTTATGATCCGGATAAACACAAAGTGGATATTTCCAGATACAAACTTGAGACTGAAAGAACAGATTCAGAAGGGATAGAATTCAAGTACGGTAGGTGTACCGTATTTAGAAAAAGAAAAAAAATCCTCGCCGGGATCTTATGCTGATCATGTGCTACAGGAAGAGCAATTGGATTTTTCAATCACAGTGTGTTAAAGTTAACAAACGATTTACGAGACAGTGACCCGTAGAGAAACTTTCCTCGCTCACTAACGCAGAAGAAATTGGTTACACATTTAAGAGAGCCTCTTTGTGGCTACTTTTCAATCTGTACTGTGGTGTTACATGATGTGATAATGGATATTAGGGATGTGAATCTCAGCACTGAAGACGATTCGATACACATCACGATCCACTGCCAGCGATGCGATACTTAAACGATACATGGAATTTTCTGGCGATACGATGCGATACGATTCACCGTCGTCACGATGCGATACGATTCGATACACATTAAGTTCAAATCAATGCGATCCGATACGATACAATGTAATTTGTTGCGATACTGTGCAATTAAACATGATGCAAATAAGGAAAGAAAAAAAGCTTTTAAAAAGATGGAATTCAGTATGGTATTACAAAAAGGATACCACTTTATTCCTTATAAAGAGTAGAACCTGTAAAACAACTTATTTAAGCCCTTTCACAATTGGGTTTTGTGCAAAGAAAATGTAAACAATTTGGCACCTGAGACTCACAGCTGTTGCTATAGTGTAAACACAAACAGACTATTCTCACTGAGTGTCTTATATGAAATATAATAATAATATATATATATGTATATGAATCTCTAGCGCAAGATGTCCACCCATCCACTGTAAGTGCAACTCTTTGCGCACTGTTCAGCGACACAGTAATCTCACTTCTCACTTTGTTGTACACATCGGGAATATGTTTGTAAGTGAACACAGACCTGTCTGGTATTTTATACCTGGGTTCCAAAACGTGCACGAGCTGTCTGAAACCCTCGTTGTCCACCACGCTAAGGCTGGAGGTCTTTGCATATGAAATAAGCAGTGATCTTAGTTATAGCTATTGCGCGGTCACAGTGAGTTGCAAGGGGACTCCCAAAATAAGAGGCAATTTTTTTCTGATCCTGACCTGGTTTACCAAGAGTTTCTCCGGTGTCCGACGAGGAACTGGGCGTGGAAGCGGGGGTGCGGGAGGGAAACTTGTCGGTGATCTGGTGCCATCGGTTTAAGTGGGTCTGCATATTTGTGGTGCTGCCGTTGTATGGCTTCTTAGTGCGACATTCCTTGCAAATTACGGAGGTTTTATCAAGCTTTCCGTCTTTCCTTTCGAAGCCGAAGTATTTACAAACATAGGATTTGAATGTTGCGGGTGCATTAAATATAATAGATTCCTCGCTGCTGCTTGCGCTAACTTCCATGTTTCGCTAGTTGTGTACCGTCCGTATTCAACACAAAACGCAAAACAATGATGGTGCGGTGCATTCATTGCGCCTAGGAAAGGGCAAATAGGTGACGTTTAACATGAATAAAACGGTTGCTAGAATCGGATTTTACCGATACCCACCAAATGCATCGTGATGAATCGCGATTTCACCCGTCAAAACGGTTGCTAGAATCGGATTTTACCGATTATGTTCCACACCCCTAATACCCATCAATGCATCGTGATGAATCGCGATTTCACCGATACCCATCAATGCATCGTGATGAATCGCGATTTCACCCGTCAATCGCATCGTACCCAGTGAATGAGCCGATGCACTCGGATCGCGGACGTGCGCATCGATGTATCGATTAATATCGATTATTTTCCACACCCCTAATGGATATGTATGCACGCGTCTTAATTTGCATGTGATCTGGATGCAGTACATCAGTTTTTTGGTTTTTTAATTACCGGAATTCAAATATGACATCCATTTCTTGAAATTTATTTGCATATTCTCTTGAACTGAAATGGAGATCATCTATTTAGAGGTTTTTAAAATGGTTTAAAATTATTTGGAATGCGGCCTAAGTCCTTTTTTTTACGTCTTAACATTTTGAGTGCATCTACGGTTTCCTGTTAACTGTGTTGCCTCACTTTTGATATTTAACATCCGTATATCACATTTTAACCATAAGACAATTTACAAGGAATATCTCTTAGTCAATGACAAACACACCAAACTTGCATTCTGTCACCAATTGAACCAGTGCAAGAAAAAAAAAGAGGACATACAGTGTGCAGGTCCTGAATGCGAGTACTTAGTCCTTGCACAACATCGTTCCTCTCCTCATTGTTACTGGGATATGGATACAGATGACAGTGGTAGCTAGGGGTGGAAAGAAAACAGATATCACTTGAAGGTGACTCTTTCTTTTCCATAGCAATAGAATAGAGTAGTGTGGAATATTACCAGTCACAGATCTTCTTCACTTTCTGGCCAATTTGTTCTCCCCAGTAGGAGATTAGAAACACCACACTTTTGGTGGGCTCACCCTATAAAAAAGGCATAATGGCTTCATTTAAGAATATTAGCATCACAACATGAAGAAGGAAAAAAGATTCCATTGATTTTTATGAACAACTGCGAGGCAGACGTGTTAACAATTTAGCTGCCGTGATGCCAAGAAAGAGATTCCAAAACATAATTTTAAGCACATCTGCATGATATTCTTTTCACACAACATCTACACAACATCATAGCAATCTGCGTTATGGTAACATGGCAAGACGGTGTATCTCATACTTTTTTACCGGACATGCCCAAAGCAAAGTGTGACAAATACACCCTCTACCCATCCACCAACACACACATAAAAATCAGGAACCAAACCAATGTTACTAATTTTTTAAAAGCCACAATAAAATGATGATTATGCTATTCAGGATATTAGGGTCACTCATAGCTTAAATTTATATAATCAAAATGTGCATGTAACGCGGCAAACAAGAGCCAATTTAAAGACCTACAGTGTCAGGATCTTCGAGATACTCCTCAACTTCAGCATAGCTGAGAATAGTGAAGCCTTTACACACTCTCCACAGCATTCGCTCAAAGGCCTCGATCTTTGCCCTCTGGATGAGCCCAGAAACGAAACTGCGAAAGATTGAAAACAAGATTCACAAACAGCACAATCATGCATGTATTTTACTCATCTATCTATACATCCAACCATTTGGCACTGGACTAGAGCTGGTCCCAAAAGCCGGTATCCCACTGAGGGGCGAACATATGCGAGTGATGGCAAATGTAGCGAATGTTGTGTTCTCGTCAGGGATCATTCAAGGTTGCAAGCGTTCACCCAATGATTTCCGGATGCTTGCCAACAGTTTAAATGTTTTTTTTTCTTGGCGCAAGGAAAACATTCGCAACCTTCGCAAACACTCGCAAATGTTGCCCATTCAAATGTTGCTCATCTTTGATATGTTGTATGTTATACAACAGAGTTTTTATTTTACCCTAGTTTGGCTCCAAGCCTCTGCATACTGCTATAATCCATCATTGTGTCTTTTTCTAGGAAAGGAAACTCCTCATATGCAACTTGCAATGGCTCTCTCTAGAGGGAAAGCGATACATAATCAAGGGATGGGAGAGAAGAAAATGAAACAGCAGATTCCACTCTTCATGTATTATCAGGCTGGGTGTTAATACATCGTTTTCAGTGTTACATGCACAACAAGAAATGCCAGCTACTACAGTATGACTCACTTACCTCAGCGCTTCTCTGCACAAAGTTGCAAGTGATGCGCAGCATGTGTGTGTACTCTGTGAGCTCCAACAGATTCTTCTGCAATCTCTCCTTATTCCTCATGACCTCCCCTAACTCCACTTCCAGCCTCTGTAGTTGCTCCTGCACAAACACATGCATACACAACCACTGGGCTGCTAACCAGGAGTCAAAATGTGTAATAAAAGCTGTGAACATACCATTATACCCATCACGTGTTTTGGTAAAGGAGCCACAGGATTAACATCGCCGTCCGGCAAGGAAATGTCAGCTTTCTTGATTTCTCTCAACAGATAGCCTGTGGACAGCACATGGGGCAGTTTAAAACTCTGCATGAATCTATTGTGTATTTTAAACAAATCTTATTATCAGCCTTTCATACCGCATTAGGGGGTTATTCTCTCGTCTTGACTGAATAAAAAAGCTTCAGTTGAGTGAAGGCCCTCACATTCAACTCAATGAACACAGGATGGCATTCTCATAACAACAGTCACTGACTTTCAATTGAATTCAATGAGAAGACGTTCTGTTCATTATTGCATAACTACTCTATGCAATTATAGCTTTTTCCAGGCCTTGAACTAAGTCACTGCATTCATACTTTTAATTTACACAATTACGCACATAAATTCATTAATAACAATCCTATCATATTGGCTTTCACTCAAATCATTGGTTTTCTGTTTCAGATAAAAAATACATACCAAGGATCCTCTCCATCTCTTCACATCTTTTGATTTCATTGACATATTTTCGTTGAAATACATTAACACTGGGATTAAGCTGAAACAGGAAGCCACACAAAAACGTCAACAGCTGTTGCACGGCAAAATGAAATTTAACGCGAAACTTTTCATTTCGTTTTTTTAATTTAGAAACCTCAGCGAAGAATGGTAATAACGGTCATGAATGCATTTGTGAGAGACATTTTCCACAAGAACATGTAAACTGCATCAGAACTTACATCTCTGAACTCTACAATGCCCAATTCTCCTAGATCACCGATGCAGTCGTATGCTGACCCGGACTGAAGAAACAGTTGGGCCAAGCACATTTCTTCACCCCGCAGCAAAGAGCCCATTTTAGCTTGCTGATCCCTTCTTCTCTGCTGAGTGGCTGCTGTTGTTAGCAAGCTAACAAGCTGGTCAAAGATAGATAACGTTCATTAAATTTCAGACAGTGTCCCGCAAGTTGCGTCGAGTTCATCCAGCGTCATATTGTGAATCCTGTGGTACAAATACACTTGACTTGCTTCACGTCCTAACGCTATCCATACACAGGTTCTTTCTATCGTTGTACCAGCTATACATAAGGCTATATCCCTCTTCGCTTGGCTGAAAATAAAGCTCCTCCCAAAGATCAAATAGATACGGTAAGTCCTCAAATAGTAGGGTCACCACCAACCAGCAAACAACTTGATATGCAATTTTTTCATAGTTCATAAAGTTTTAGCAGGAGGTCGCTGGTTTATTCTCCACGTCACTCTGTTTTGGAGTCTGCGCAGTGACTCTTCATAATGTGCTACACGTGATCGGGCGAATTGTACACAAAAGATTTTATGTGAATGGAGTTTTATTTTTGGGCAAAAATATGACTGCTATGAAATACATAATTCAAATGAGGATCTGTGGATTAAAAAATTAGAATAAGAAAAACACTTTCACAATAACAAAACTATTTTTGTTTTGTTATGGATAAAATACAGAGCTTTTAAAACTCTATACAAACATCTACTGATTAGATGTAGTTTTCTTATTTATATATTTATTTTTAAACAAAAACATCTTGAAATTAGTACTACTTCTGGGGTGTTTTTCATTCCAATTAATTCATCATTATTTATTTATAGATTTAATTATGTATTTGTTTGTTAATCATTACAATATTATAATTTTGACTTTTGTTTTGGTATTTCTCAGAAAAAAACTGCAGTGTCTGAATAAACTCACATCTAGACGCCTTAAGATACGTAAAAAGTGCCGATTTAAAGATTTCCTGTTCTTGAAATTTAATTTAAAATTAACTCCATCCTTTTTTAAGCGCCACTTTAAAACGATGGGAGATGTTGAGAACCGGATGTACGTATTTTTCATCGCGCTATGTTTGTTATCCAACAGTACTTTGCCTTTGGGAAGTGGCGATGCTGTTAATTCTCCATATACGGTTGTAATGTGTGCAGATTTTTTATTGAAATATACATTTAATGTTTTGCAACGACCAAGAATAATAAAAGATAACTCGTTTTAGCGGCGCGCCAACATGCTAAAGTCGCTTAATAATTACGTCACCGTGTGTTTTCGTGTTTGTCGCTAAGTAACGCGTAACTCAAAAGTAGCTTGAAGCTTCAATCTTCGTCAAGTCAAGTCAACAGTATTTATAGAGCACTTTCAAACATCTTGAATGTTACTGTGATTTTTAACCACATAATCTTTTAGACATGTGTTTGGTGAATCAGGATTTGACTCCATGATCAATGACTTAAAAAGTCTCCGCAAGCTCCTTCGGATAAAATGGTCAAAGTGGTGGTTGTCCTGTCTTTCCTACTGTTTTGTTGGGCGGATAGCACACACCTTGGTAAGTAATGGTATTTCTGAGTTGAGTTAGTACATTTAAATGCGACAGTTTAATGTTATAAATCTACGACCAGTAGGCTATGTGTTCAGACATACACGTCCTTGTCATCAGTTTTCCAGCCATCGTTCATTATTGCCACTGGACCGAGAATCACAACATTTTTACTTGGAAACATAAAAGACGTCTCTCTGAATGTACGCAAAGTATTTCCATCTAACGTAACAGGTACATATAACAAGAACTCCTTATCATTTTTGATTGAGGTGGGAAAGGCACGTGCTAACTATTGTTGCTGGTTTATTGACAGGAAGCATCGACCCTCCATCGTGTGCAGCTAACGAAACTTTGTGGATTGTCACAAAGGAACTGGTTGGAACGGTAGGAACGTCAACTTCCAAAGCGTTGTACTTCGTCACAACATGCATAGACAAAACCGAAAAAAATGTAAAACCACACAACACACACCGACCGAGTGCACTCATTTGACATGCAATGGTCCTCCTTTGTTTGATTTGTGATTCCACAGAATGCACTCCGGGTTAATCTGCAGTTAAATAAAAGCCTGCATTTGTGTGGTGATAACGAAACCGACTGCTGTCCAAAGCCGATGTGTGTCCTCGAGAGCCTGCAGGTATCTGCCTGTGTGGCCAACGCGGTTCAGGCATCATTGCTGATACAGGCCAAGATTCATGCTCATTTGATTTCTGCTTTTCCTACAACAGGTAGTTATACTGAATCTGCTATGCTATACACTAACTTGAATTACAAGAGCGTCATAATTTTCAGTAAATGTTAATCTCCTGTCCATTCTAGACAATCAAACGGTCATTCCAAACCAAGTGTATGAACCTCTGGGCTCCTGTCCATGTGACCTCACTGCTAGGACCTGTGATATCCGCTGTTGTTGTGACAAGGTACCTGCAAGAAAACGGACCAGTATCACACTAAGAATAAGAACAAGAATAAGATTCTCTATTTATCCTCTGTCATGTTTGCCTTTGCTTCAACAGGACTGTTCGCCTGAAGAGTTGATGCTGTTCCAGTCACACTGTCACCCAGGACCCTTTGGTGGGCAGCTCCCTCTGGTTCCAGACTATCACTGCTCTGCGCAAAGAGACAACTCCCCAGATTGGTTCCCCTTTCTGTGTGTCATCTCCCCACCAGAAAACAACCCATATCTGGGACTGTTCTACAATGGAGACAAAATGTAAAATGTTATTTTGTTGTTTTGTTGTATTTCTTATGATGTTATTCATTGCCAAAATTAATTATGCGTTGTATTTTTGTCATTTGATTTGTTTAGAATACCAAAGCCTCGCCCCTCCTTCCAAATCCCTGTTTTGTCTGAACCAGTTTTTAATACCTACAGACAAGGAAATCCCATTTTTACTTTGGATGATCAATTGTTCACTATTCCCCAGGTTAGTAATGTTTAATTTATGAGTAACAATGGCATGGTTTGTCTTTTTGTGTTCATTTTGCCAAAGATAACCAAAACATTGGCTGTGTTTTGTACACAGATGGCAATTGGACACTGTGTTGACAATGCTCCTGTAGCCTTTTTGGAGAATTTTAGTCACAAATGTGTAAACCTGCTGAACTCTTGTCCAACTGCTTTCCCTTTTCGAACACTTGCATCAGATTTAAGAGTTCGAGTGAACAATGGACAAGGAGGTATGTATTAAGTCTTAGATAACTGTAAAGACTGCCTGTAAACATTTTGGTTTGGTTAAATAATTTCTCTTTCTTCTAGGTGATGTCACGGTCATAGTCAGAGATGAATTGATAGGGGATTTGAGTCAATTCCTGTCAAATGCAGTTGTTAATCCAGGTACAAATATTACAACATACCATCGTCAAGCAGATTTGTGTCCTCTGTGCCTGATTAATTTATTTCCCTTCAGATGAAAGCCTGGTCTGTGACAATGTCACCTTGGCGTTGGATTACACATTCTACTGGAAAAGAAATCACATCACAAAAGTCATCCTGATACGCTCTGTCGGAACAGTCATTTTCAAAGGAAGCGGTACAAGGCCATTACACATCCCTTATATAATCCATATCATTTTTTAAAACAAAAATTTAGGCGGGGGGAGCTTTGCTCTCTAATCAGTTTGTCTTTCCAGTGGACTTAACTACGAGGTATTCTGCTGTTTTCCTGACGAGAGATTATGTGGGAGAGTCCAACTCGGGGAATCCAGGTTAGAGCAGTTTATCCTGAGAAAATCTGTGAGAATCGTTTCAGTCAAATTTGAAATACCTGCTTAACACACCAGCATGTGGAATGACAGGTTATCAAGTGGGAAAGCCCGTCATTGCCGGAATTAAGCGCACACAGAACACTGCTTTCTCTGTTCAGAGGACATCAATCAATCTCTGGAAACCAGGTGATACGATGACAGTTGTTTGGTTGATCATCGATTGTCACCAATTGAATGCTAGCGTTCTTTGTACTAAAATCGATTAACAAAGAACCCATTCTTCATTCTGCTTTAAAGTGCGTGATGGGCTATGTTTCACTGCTGAGAAACAACCAGTTCTGTTCGCTATGAATTCAACATCAGGATGTCATTTACATGTCAGCCTCCAAAATCTGACCCAGTGTGATCTCCTCAGGTAATATTATCATAATATAAAATGAGGTAACATGTGCTCAAGCAAATTAAAATGTCTTCTCTCCTCCAGAGCCACTGTTGGTTCTTTGCAGACAAACATGATCACAGCCACATATGTTGCAAACAAAGGAAACCCAAATTCTGAAAAAGAGGCAGACTGGGTCAAAATAAGCTGTAAGTACACATGAAGAATGTATTTTTTAGTCACGTGTTTGATGTATAGGTGACATGGGATGAACTGCTGCGCATTTCTGCTTTACTGTCGTGTGAACTGATTTTTAGATATGAACTCGAGCAATTCTTTGGAAGTTGGAGATGGTTCGTGTGGTGGGATTCCGTCCCACATCCATATCTCCATTTGGAGCCTAGTTACTGAGACGACTGAAGGAACTGCTCAAAGCAATATCCAAGCTATACAAGTTCGGTATGTGTATAGAAGTCCAAATCATGCTGCAAACTGTAAATAACAGTAATTCAAGACTAAGTCTTCTTTTTTTGGACTATTTTAGGTCCACACTGTCCACATGGACATTAGACTGCGGAGGAGGGGATTTGTCTCCATGTGCAGATCCTACAGAGACCCAGATGTTTCATGTGACTTCGTCAGTTACCTTTATTGAGATTCCAATCCATCATGGACCTCCAAAAACCAGGTCATTAAAAAGGCAACCCCCCTTGCAAATATTGATACTTGTTGAAGCAATTCATTTTAAAATGATGGGTCAGGTCATGGTCTAAATCATCCTGTTCTTATGGCTACAAAAGTGAATCCCTTGAAAACAGCTACGGTAATCTCTTGGCGGTGACACGGTGATTTTGTATTTCAGTGAGGAAAAAAAAGCCCATTTTCACTTTGCATTTATCGCTACACGTCCATTTTAGAAATGGGCTGGAAGATAATAACATGAGTCATGCAGTGAAGGGTGTGTTCGCAAATTCACTTTTCCCAACACGATTCGAAAAGTGGTGTGTCTGGATAGGCGGAGTGTGCTCAGAGCGTATTTTCGAGTGGGTCTGCTTCCATCTTCTGGTGAAATATAAAACAGCTTTTTTTTGTACACGTCTACTGTACAGTGCTGTTGGGCCACACATTATTAATTTTATGCCAGAAGCAAACATGGCAAGAGCCAAAATGACATGTGGATCACTCAAAGAAGTTCTCCACAGTATCAATCTGGGACCGCTCCAATGTGAGCTGCGGGCCGGACTTTGGACACGCCTGATTTAAACAATTGCATCTGTTAAGAGTCACGGATTATTTAAAAGTTTTACGGCTTGCTTGAAAAAAAACTTTGTGAGCCACATTGTGACCTGACACTGCGGTATCGACTCTCTGAGGGGAGAAATGTAAATTTTGTGAATTTGGAGGATGTGTCTGCTCCTTACTAATATTTTTGGCCATCCAAGTGACTCAACTGTTGTAAATGTCATGTCGAGACGAGGAGGTTGCACCGCAGATGTCCTCTGCAGTTTTTAATCACAGCCTGCAGCACATTTCTCTGCTGCATTGTGCAATTTCCAAACCGCACAATGATGGAACTAGTACTGATAAATCTCCATTGAAATTGCTCAGGACGGTTTCCATACCAAATTTCTTGAAGTTTCTTAAAAAGTAGAATAATTTTTTTCAGTGTTGTTGTTTGGATACAGTGATTTTGTGTGCAAGTGATGCACATCTTGGTTTGTGCATTGATATGTAAGGGTGAGCTGAACTGCAGTACTGCACTCTTTTTGTTTCTCAGGTTCCAGATAAACTTCACAGAGTATGATTGTAACAAAAATGATGTATGTTGGCCTCATCTTGCCTTCCCCTTGACCAAATATTACACTGGTAAGTCTCATCTCACAATGGTTTCTGGATTTCTTACATAAGCAATATTTGACCACTATATTTGACCGCATACTAAGTTGAAAGAATCAGTTACATTCCGTTTAAAAAAAGTAGTGTTAGTGTTAAAATAATTGTATTCCAATTTCAATACACTTTTTATTCACTTTTTCTTTTTTATTAGGTGAACCACATTCTCAGGCTTTGGCTAAAGGCCTAATTTTGCTCTTCTTTTTCATCGCTGCCTCACTTCTTGGGACTCCCTGGAGGCAAATCCGGCAGGCATGGAATAGTTCTTCTCGTGCTGTAATACGGGATTACTGAAGAGATGCTTGTGTGATACAGTTATCTAAGAACAGTTCTTACACTGGTTGTAGGTTTACTCTTTAGATGTGTTATCTAGAACATGCTATGTTCACACAGTTCAGAGATTCACGTGCGTGCAAGCAAATTATGTCAACGTTCACCATTAGATAGCTATCATATAGCAGAGCGCTTGAGGTGAACGCTCAGTTCTCCAGCCACCAGTCCCTATTTCCTTACTTGGACTGTAAAGTTCTTTGTACTGTTGGTTCATGTTTATATTGTGTATAGTGGCAGGTGCACCATTTTGTTCTGAAATAAAAAATGAGTTGAATGTTATTTTCCGGGGCTCCAACCTTTCACAATGGGTAGAGGGTATATTTCTCTCCTCACAAGTTACTAATTAATGTAACAAGAAGCATACATGCATGACCATCCGACTGACTGTATGTTGCATCCAATTCCTACAATGTCATTACCAGACTGTTCACTGCAAGAGTCAGAGCACATCAGAAGGGTAAAGTATTCTTCATGTGAAAATTGTGGATGAAACATACAGACCTACTCCCTTCAAGTCAGCAGTTCCACAATCTGAGTCAAGCCAACAAAAACCTGTGGTAGAGGTCCTGTATCGATTTATAGGAAGAGAAACGGGTACTATTTTTATGTAAATATTTTTGTATTAGTCTTGTTATTAACATCTATTCATCCGAAACCGATTAATCCTCACGAGGGTCGCGGGTGAGAAAAGAAAAAAAAAAGTGTTGCATGTACAAGTAAATGTTTCAGAAAAGGAACTGTACACAGTATAGAATGCAATATAGATATAGAGATGTGATAACCAATTATACGATGTGCTGTTCTGTTATTTAACACTTTGATTTCATGTTTGTATTGTACAAAAATAATCACATTCGTTTGAATGTACGGAAGTAGTCTATTAAGTTAGTTTCATTCGTTTTATCTCTGATAAATATATTTTACAATATGGGCAGTTGGAATATAAGAAAAGTCGCTGGTGGCGCATCGCGGTACACTCGCCTGACTTGTGCAGGCCGCGTGGGATCGGTTCACACTCAGTGACAGTGAGAATGTGGGTGTGTATGGTTGTTCATCTCTATATGTGCTGTGCGACTGACTGCCGACCAATTCGGGGTAATCCGCCCTTTCACCCAAAGTAAACTGGGGTAGGCTCCAGCACCCCCCACGACCACTTCAAGATAAACGGTGATGAAAATGGGTGGATTGAATTTTTTAAAAAGGTCAGATGGAGCCTTCTATACAACTTCATTTGATTGTATCTTGTTTATGGTTAATTCGTTTGACATTTATTCAGTCCTTAAATTGGGCGGCCCAGTGGTTGACTGGTTAGGTTGTCAACCTCACAATGCAGAGGTTCTGCGTTCGATCCCGGCTCCGGCCTTCCTGCGTGGAGTTTACATGTTTTCCGCCATCCCTGCGTGGGTTTTCTCCGGGTACTACGGTTTCCTCCCACATTCCAAAAAGCATGCATGGCATGCTGATTGACCACTCTAAATTGTCCCAAAGTGTGAGCGCGGATGGTTGTTCGTCTCTGTGGGCCTTGCGATTGGCTGGCAACTGATTCAAGGTGTCCCCCGCCTCCTGCCCGAAGACAGATGGGAAAGGCTCCAGACCTCCAACGACACTTGTTAGGATAAAGCAAATCGGAAAATGGATGGTCTTTAACCCTGGAGAACCCAAGAACATTTTTTTCTTTGGAAAATGATGAATTTTACATTAAATGACTGCTATATGTTCACTGAACACCAAAATGTTTTTTTCAAATATTCAATGCTTTAATCCCAATTTAGGATTCGTGCCAAATTTGACCCTTCTGGATTTAAGGGTAGCATTTGAGTAGCAGAATTTATAGGGGCCAAATTTGACTACGTGGGTTCTCCAGGGTTAAATTGTGTTAAATACGGTTAGTTGGAGTAAAAAAAGGTTAACTGAATCCTTTTTGCGTCACCTCTCACATACGTCGTGTGACGTCAGTGTTCAACGTAATGGTAGCGTAGATATTTTTGGTTCGTGTGTCGACGTCTATCCACAGAATTCCCTTTGGTCTATTTTAAGTTAATTTTGAAATGTTACGTTTGTTTTTACATGTCAGCGTTTCTAATAAAATGGTGGGTCGTACATTATAGAACCCACGATTAAATCATAAAATTCTAGCGGCATCGCGGACGTGTGTTGAAAATGGAAGAACAAGAACAAGAAGTGACGAATTCGGATCCTCAGGAGTATCCAGACGAGTCGGGCTCTCAAATCCTCTCAGAGGAAATAGGTGTGTTTCATTTCATCGTCTATGCAAATGATAAACTTCGATATCTTATGTCTGAGATCACTGTGTTTAGAAATTAAAGATGAGTCGTCACCTGAACCTGAAGAGGAGGAATACCTGTCGCCTACTCCCGTGGAGATTGTCAGGAGCAACGAATACATCCTGAGGTTACTGCAGAAAAAACTTGTTCATGTAGGTTGGCATTCCCAGCAAGTCTGACTGTTGAATTTTGTTTTTGCTGAATATAGAATTGCAGTATAGAACTCGACCGGGACCAAACCAGTCTATTTTTGATTTTTTTTAAATGAAAAAAATATAAACAGGTCCTGGATCTACTGTTTTATCGAGATCCACGTCAAAAGCTAAATGATTTTTCCTTCCCTCATGCCAAGGAGGTCACTTAAATTTAGGCTGAGCCCTTTAGGATTTACCTAGTCCTTTTAACAAACTCATACAGACTATTCTAACCATGGATATCCCTTGAGTGATTATCTAACCACCCACAAAATGTAATGAGGTAGTTACTAGTTGTTTTTTAATGCTATCCTGTGAACATAGCCAAAGCCATGAAGCTGTTGTGCAGGTATTAAACCTACCAAAAAAAAAAAACACAATTGAGGTTGCCATTGTATCTCTTTTTAGATCTATATCCCATTAATGACTGCCCATCAGATGAAGAATATTAAATTCAACTGTCAGACTAAAGAAGTTTCTCTTCATGAAGAGTCCAAAAATGAAAAGGAGTCTCCAACCAAACCAAGTGATCCAGCACCCATTCGCAATGAGTTACTTAACAGCACGCACAAGTTCTTGGGAGTGGTTAATACAACTATTCAACAACTTAAAGCTCAAGGTTAGTACATTTCGATAAATTTTGTATTTCCAACCTTCTTGGTACTCTGCTGACATATGATCTCCTCGCCAGAGATTCCATCAAGGATTTGAGGAGGGAAAATGTTTAGAGAAATTCTATGTCCTCATTTAATTGATGTAAATTGTGTCTAAAGGCTGTGCATTCAAATCGGAGCTCCAGACTGCCGCTAAATGGTAGCATTTCGCTCTTAAAATTTGAGACAGAGCAGCTACAATTTTCGTCTATTCGTGCCAGCGCAACCAGTAAATTAGCTGATTTATCATTATATGTTATTAATTGCTATTCTTTTTGTAGATTAGCATCAAATTATACAATGTTATTTATTGTTAAAGCACAGCTGTAGTCCAATATGATTTTAAAAAATAGGGACTTCGTTAATGTTGATGACTGTCAGTGAGTTGTAAAGAAAAAAAATACTTTCTCCATCCTTTTGATCTCGATATATTTTAAAGGGGAAAGATTCAATTCAGTTGGATGTGTTGTCCTCACATCGACTGAATTAAACCAGATTTTCCAAGTCAAATCGTTTTTTTGTTCCACCCCAATGAGGTAAAGCCCATGAAAGCTGTCAAGCACCAGCTCTAGCTGGCATCTGATTTGAGGGTAATTGAGAAATGACGGAAAGCCAATGCAAAAATTTAATTTCCTTGTTGACTGAACCATCTGGCTTCTGCCCGCTGACTGAACTCTTACTCTTTTGATCATACAAATAACCATTTTATTGCAGATGAGATTGCACTACACATCCCAGAGATAGACATGGAGGCAGATGTCAATACACTGGTTGGCAATTTAGAGCTGGTAGAGGAGCTGAAGCAGTGCGTGACAAACTGGCAGAGTCAGCTTCTTACTGTTATTGAGGAGCAAGATCGCAAGAAGCCAGAGACACCCCGTCCGATGGCAGAAATCATTTTTTGGCAGGAGCGTTCTTCCATCCTGAGTGCTCTGACAGCAAAGCTGAATCAACCTGTGGTAAAGAAGATTTTGCTAGTATTGACCAAAGCGCAATCGGATGTGATTATTCCTATGGAGACCACGGTGTCTAAACTTGTTAAATACAGTTTGGAGGCAGATGAAAATATAGGTTTCCTCAAAACACTGGAAAGGCATTTCAAGGTGAGTAATATGTTTGACCCAAATTTGGTAAATGTCTATCCCCAAACCAAATGTTTTCCCTTCTAGAATCTGGCTACTGGAGCACACTTTAGTGTGATTATAGAGACCATCCCACCTCTGATGAACAGCCTACAAGTTGTGTGGTTAAT
Source organism: Hippocampus zosterae (assembly GCF_025434085.1). Classification (NCBI taxonomy): domain Eukaryota; kingdom Metazoa; phylum Chordata; class Actinopteri; order Syngnathiformes; family Syngnathidae; genus Hippocampus; species Hippocampus zosterae. The sequence goes on from NC_067456.1 coordinate 13,133,048, forward strand.
CTCCTGCCACTATAACAGGAATGATCGCATGGTCCCCTTGATGGAGCGCATTGTTTGGCAACTGTCAGAGCGTGTGGCTCAAGTCATTGATATCCACGTGCTGTTCAAGTACGTCAATGAAACTGAAATGTAAGTGTTGCCCGTTCCCCGTCATGAGAGTCTGATTGTGCGTCTCTTATAGAGATAAGAGAGAGTTGGCCAAATCCAAGGTGGATGATGCCAAGCAAGTTCTGGAATTGTGGAAGTCCTCTTACTTTGAAGTGCGTGCAGAAATTCAAAAAGGAGGCACTGGTAAACGTTGGGAGTTTGACAGGCGAAAGCTTTTTGAGAAAACGGATTACATGGCCACCATCTGCCAGGACCTGTCTAACGTTTTGCACGTCAGTGTTTTTTACCCATTCACACTCATCAGCACCTGCTGCATGGGGGGTTATCGCATAAACAAGCTTGGTGTTGATGTTGACTTGTTTTGTTTTCTGCAGAATTTGGAAGAGTTCTACAACATCTTCTGTCCAGAGTTAAAAAGTGTGACTTGGGACCCAAAACGTTTTGATGAAATGCAGGCCAAAGTGGACAACCTTATCTTACCTTTTGAGGAAGCCAATTTTGATCCTTTCAGTCGTTGTAAGATTAGCAGCTGGAAAATCATCATGCAAAACTTCAACAGTGCGGTTTATGTAAGTTCAGGATGCAGTTTGACTTGATTCCTCCTACAATCGAAGGAATCAGAAGGATTCTAAGTTCAACCTAAAGATCATTATCAGTGTACTTGTGATATTTTATCTTTACCGTGTTTGATTAGGCCATTGAGAGGGATGTCATTGCCTTCATTGACCAGTCCTTCAAGACACTGCGCTCTTCAACTGCTGCCTTTGAAATGCTTGTCAAGTACAAAGACATTCGATCTAGACCAGCCATCAATAATCATTTAATGAAAAAGACAAATGATGTTTTGGCTCAATATTGCAAAGAGGTTAGTCTGAGGTCACTGTCAAGGTTCACTTGAAAAGTGGTGCATGTATTTTATAACACTGCTGAAAACCCCTTTCGGAGGGCAAAACAATTTGCCATTTTTGTATATGATCTCAACCACTGTCAAAATATTTGTTTTTCCTTTATTTTGTTTTTAAATAGTAACGAACATCACTTGTCTTTGTTACAGGTGGATAGTGTAAATGAAATATTTGAGGAAAAGAGAGATAAACCACAAATTAATAAAAATGAGCCTCCCATGGCAGGAGGCATCAGGTGGACACATTCCCTTTTTCAGCGCATAAAAGGTGGCATGCTTCCTCTCCTGAGAATGCCAAATTTACTGGAAAGTGAAATGGGCCTACTGGTGAGGAACTGTACTTTTTTTTTTTACAACATGTACAAGAATTACCTGAAGGTAGTGGGACATTTTGAAAACTGTCTTTACTTTGTACTTCTGTGAATTTTACTAAGGCAAAGAGCAAATATTTGGAAATGGCCAAAAAAATAAGCGAGTATGGAGTTAAGAAGTATAAGTCCTGGATAGCTGAAACTGAACGCAACTTGCCAATTTTATTAAGAAAACCTGTCTTGGTCATAATTTCAAAGGAAACCCAACGAGAGCTGGTATGTATGTATTCCATTGATCGTATTTTATCACAAAACATGGCAAATTGCACAGATTTTTTCTGAATTAGTTGGGTTTTTTTCCAAATATTGAGGCCGTCCCAGCCAAACCTGACATCAAGGGACAGAAAGATAGGCGATACCATGTTAACTTTCCACCAGAGATCATGACAATAATTGCAGAGGTTAAAAACTTGATTTCAATGTCCTTCTCCATGCCTGAGGTAACTCGAAACGTGACTCTTCAGGAGTCCAACTTTATCAGGTAGTCACACTCACCAAGGATTCGAACATGCCACAAAAACATACATCACTTTAACCTTTGCATTTCCCATTGGATATAGGTACAATGATGACCTGGGCAAGCTTGTCAACCGCTACAACTCTACAATCGATAGTCTGAGTGATTCAAAGATCACCATGTTGTCTCAAAACATAAAAAGGGTAGAAACAGTGTTATTTCCAGGATGCAAAAGACTGAACTGGAATTCCTTGGGTATGGTGCTGTCACTTTTCTATGATTTCGTTCATATGAATTCTACATGGGAGCTGTTTCTATGTTTACGTTTAGCGATTGCGGATTTCATCAACAATGGCAACCCGGAGCTGTCAAAGTTTGAGACAGTTGTCAATCAAATACAGAACAACGAGCTTGATATTGAGAGCAAGTTGCAATCCATAATGATGGCAGATCTCCTAAAATGCCCAGCGCCAGATAAGATTGACATTTTACCAAGTATGTTGATTAAAACAACATTTTAATCAAATGTCCTCACTCATCGGTATTTCAGTCATACTGATTTTATTTCTCAGGTGTCAGGGAGTTTTTTGAATGTATTGATCGAGAACGGATCAAAACAGTGAATATGTTGAGAAGCAAATACGCTGACATTGGACCTGTTATCTCAAAGGTGGAACACTTGATCATGGAAACAAACACTGGCAAGTGCACCAGTATGTCAAGTTATTATGCATACTGGGAACGCAAGGTGCACGAGGCTCTCATTAGCATGGTGCAGAGGTAATATCCAGTGAACTGTAACAAATATGAGAACAATACTTGAATGGTTTACATTCTTGTTTCAGTCTTTATATTGGAACAAGTGTGTGACTGGTGCCGGATTCTTTGTAACAAATATTCGGTTGATTGTTGTTGTTAGGAACATCAAGGCTTTCAATGTTGTGCTGATGGGAAACATCCCTCTCTTCCGTGTCGATGCCATCCTTTCCCCGCCCAAAATTTTGTTGCAGCCAAAGACAAATGAGATTTCCCGGACACTTATACAGTGTATCAGAGAGTGTGTCGAGAGCACGAAAGTAGGACCGTTATTTCCTCTTCTGTGAGCCTTTGCAGATTTTTGGCTGGAAATGTGCATCGGTGTGTGAAATCTGTCCACCTCCATGTTTGTCTTCCAGGAATTTGTGCGTTGGATGAGTGGAACCTGCATTGAGTGCCCACCACAGCATGTAGATGGTGACGACTTTGTGACTTTTAACTTCTTTGAGGATGTGTGTCATCTTCCTCAAATTAATGAAAGTGCCTTTGCTGTGTCCCAGAACATTCAGCAGTTGATGCTTTCTGTAGACCAGCACCTTAGCCACTGGAAACAATACCAGCCTTTATGGGAAAAGGACAATGCCACAGTTTGTGAAAAGTTTGCTGATAAAAATCCATCTTGTGCTATGTATGACCAGAGGCTGCAATTCTATGCTCAAATAAATCAGAGGGTGGTAGTTGAGTCTCTTTTTAAGAATGTACACATCATTCAACTAAACCTGGAGCCACTGGCCCGCACTGTGCAGGAGACTGCAGAGTCCTGGATCACTTCACTGGGGAGTTTGCTCAACAAATCGGCGAAAGAAGAACTCCTCAACTTGAAAGAAGAACTCATGGTAATGTGTGTGTATATTTCACAGAAAATGATTCAATTGACAAATTTTGTTACTGACTTTAGTAGTCTTGGTAAAATTCATATCTTCATGTTGTGTATTCAACAGCAACTCTCAGAGAAACTTAAACAGAGTCCTGATACTTTTGACAACTTGAAGAATGTCCTCGGGACAATCTCAGACATTAGAGACATGTCTCTTAATGTGAGACTGAGCATCACCGATATTCAGGAAAGATACAGAACACTGGCTATGTACAAAGTGGAGGTAATGTCTTCCAAGGCTGTGTTAATCCTATCAATTTAATTTCATCAATATTTTTTACGATTTTTGCATTTCCTGAGTCTCACCCCAATGTGTAGGTTGCACAGGAGGAAAAGGAACTAATGGAAAATATTAACCAGATATGGAGTGACCTGTTTGCAGAATCCAAACGAGTAGATCGGAGTTTAACAAATGTCAAGATGTCATTTAAAGAGGTTAGAACCTATAGCAATTGCACATTTTCATCTCAACCATGACCAAACATTGTACATCGTTTTGATGTTGTTTTTTACATCTACAATTTCATTGTCATTCTGCTCCGCACAAAGACTACCAAGGGGATGACTGAAGAGTTTCAGCAGAATTTGTCCATCTTTGTTGGAAGCTTTAATACGGATGGCCCTGGAGCTGTCGGTGATGATTTAGATCTAGGTATTTGAAAACATTCTATAACCAGCATGACAATACATTGTTTTGGGTATTCTTCAAGGACATTTTGTCAGTTACTCTCCACCCCCCACTCCTTACAGGCCTCTCAAAAATGGAACACTATGAAGCAGAGCTTGCCAAGGCAGTGGAGGGACGGCAGGACTTAGCCAATGCAGAGAAGCTGCTGGACCTTCCCATCACTGTTTATCCAGAGATTGTCAGCATCCAAAAAGATATGAATGGCTACAGGTTGATATATGACATCTATCAAGAGCAAAAGGTCACGTTCAACGGCAGTCTTGGGGGGTGGGGGGGGGGGACACGCGGAAAAATCAGGCACACCTCATACTTTTTAGTCTTTTGATCCTGATGTTGTTTCACAGGCTGCAAAGCACAAATGGTCTCAGACCTTATGGGCAGACTTAAATATCCACTTGCTCCAGGAGGGTACTGAAGGATTTATCAAAGATTTGAAAAAGTTGCCCAAAGATGTGAGGTCACTACCAATGGCCTTCTTCCTAGAGGGCAGAATGAAGGAATTTAGAGATTCGCTTCCTCTTTTGTTGGACCTTAAGAATGAAGCCCTTAGAGAAAGGTGAGTGTGCAAATTGCTCTAAGTTTTGAAGGAGGTAAAAATGACAGCTATACATCTTTTATTTTAACAGTGTTCTTTTTCATTTGTATTTATTATCATCTCTGAAGGTGAACTTTATCTTACACTCTGCTGGATGTAATTTATTTTGCCACAAACATGCCAGAGCGAATTGCCATTACGTGATTAATTAAGTAAATCAAACGACTGACAGCCATTCATTTTTTCATCACTTATTCTGAGTTTAGTTGTAGTGGCAGCACACCAACAGCACTTTTCCTAGAATTTCTTGTGTTCCTTGGCTATATCCAATAGAAGCATTTCAGCATTTCTTGATTTATCCATGGGGGGTCTTTTCATTTTTATCAAGCCCATCAGCCACATTTGCTGATTCTTCTCAATGTGAAGTACCAGTATTTCAACTTCTGATGGATTTTCAAATTAGTTAAGTCACTGAAAGTTATGGCCAGCCACCATGCAAAGGACACTTTCTTCAGCTGCTTCCAATATCCATGCAACTATTATCTAATTTTTTTCATTCATTCATTCATTCATTCATCTTCCGAGCCGCTTGATCCTCACTAGGGTCGCGGGGGGTGCTGGAGCCTATCCCAGCTGTCTTCGGGCAGTAGGCGGGGGACACCCTGAATCGGTTGCCAGCCAATCGCAGGGCACACAGAAACGAACAACCATTCGCACTCATACCTAGGGACAATTTAGAGTGTTCAATCAGCCTGCCACACATGTTTTTGGAATGTGGAAGGAAACCGGAGCACCCGGAGAAAACCCACGCAGGCCCGGGGAGAACATGCAAACTCCACACAGGGAGGCCGGAGCTGGAATCGAATCCGGTACCTCTGCACTGTGAAGCCGACGTGCTAACCACTGGACTACCGGGCCGCCACATTATCTCATTTTGCCTTGAGTAATTTCCGCATGCCCTTTCCGAATGATGGAGTGTCATTGATAAATTGATTGGTAAGGGAAGACATTAACATTCTCATTTCCCTGGAGGGGATTTTGGCATTACTCACTGGTTCCTGCATGGGCAGATGACATTTGTGCGGGATTTCAGAGTATCTCAGGGTTTATTCTACCGCTAAATCAGAATTACAACAATATACAAATTGAGGTTTACCAAAATTTATTTGTGGCCTTCCAAGACAATATATTCCTACCACCCTTCATAGCTTTGTGTGATGTTGATTGTTCCACCAAAGCAACCCAAAAGGCCTCTTTTCACCTATGGATCTTTGGTTTAAGGTCTTCTCTTACCAAATAGACCAATGATTATCCTTCGACTTATACACGGTGGTCAAACTAGAAACAGTATTTCTGAGCGTTAAGAGCCAACTGACAGAAAATAGAGCAAAACTCAAATGGAAAAGGACACATGACATTAAATGAACACAATGAGAGGGAATTAAAAAACACAAATTCAAATATTTCTTCCAATAGACACTGGAAAGAATTGATGGATCGAACTGGTACAAGCTTTGAGATGAACCCGACCACCTTCACGCTAGAGAACATGTTTGCGATGGAGCTTCATAAATATGCTGATGTCATAGGTGACATTGTTACTTCAGCTTCGAAAGAGCTTGGTATTGAAAAGGTAAGCCCTTCTCTCGATACCAGAAGATAATTGTCCTAAGAATAAAATGGATTGTCTATAAATAATATTGGTATTTGTGTTGCAGGGTGTGAAAGAGGTAGTAGAAACTTGGGGGAACATGCAATTCATTATACAATCCTACAGTAAGGGTGCCCATCAACAGTGTGCTGTTTTGGGCGCAGTGGATGAGATCCTTTTGATTGTGGACAACGATGCCATGAATTTGCAGAGCATGGCAGGGAGCCGTTTTGTTGGACCTTTCTTGAACACCATCCAACAATGGGAGAAAGACCTGTCTCTTATCAGTGAGACGATAGAGGTCAGACAGTTTGGCTAAATCCCCCACCAACTTTTGAGTTAAATTTTAAAAGTGAATCCAAAATATTTCACACAGGTTTGGTTGCTGGTGCAGCGAAAATGGATGTACTTGGAGAGCATATTCATTGGTGGTGATATTTCCTCACAGTTACCAGAGGAAGCCAAAAAATTTGATATCATTGACAAAAAGTTTAAAGAGGTGAGTGTTGTTCAGACATTAAGAGAGTTAATGACGAAACTGTAAAAGATGTAAAATTTTTTTTTGTGTGTGTGTGTGTAGAAAGTGTTGTGTTGTGTTATTTTTTTTATTTTGACTTCAAAATGGCGCCGCGAGAGTGGCTGCCTTTCCAACAGCTCCTATATTTTGTTGTTCTACTTCTTCCTTTCATAACTTTGCTGCTGTGAATTGGGAATTTCTCCATTGGGAGACTAATAAAAGTTTTCTTATCTTATATTAGATAATGAATGATGCACAGGGCAACCCAAACATTAAGCGTTGTTGCGTGATTCCAAACCGGCTAATGGACCTGCAGACCCTCAGTGAGAACCTTGAGAGATGTCAGAAAAGTCTCAACGACTACCTAGATTCGAAGCGGGATGCATTCCCACGCTTCTTCTTCATCTCTGATGATGAACTGCTCAGCATTTTGGGAAGTAGTCATCACGACTGTGTGCAGGAACACATGATAAAGGTAAGCGTGAACAGACTGTCTTTCAATTTTTTCACTGAACCTGTGCTGTTGTAGCCGATATTGTTTGTTGAATGTGTGTGAAATCGGATACAGAATGTGAAATGGTCCACCCTTTTTCTACCTTATTCTGCAAGATGTATGACAACATCGCATCTCTCCGGTTTGACTCGGAAAGCAGTGGGGAAACCTCAGCAGGAGCTATGGTATCTGCTGAGGGCGAAGTGATGGAGTTTCAAAAGCCCGTCCAGATCAAAGGAAGGGTGGAGGAATGGATGACTGGAGTCCTACACGAGATGAGGAGAACGAATCGACTCATCACCAAGGAGGCGATCTTTCGCTACTGTGAAGACAGAGGCAGGTGTGTGTGTGGATTGGAAAACATGTTTATCTCTCTCTGTCTGTGAGTAAAAAGTTTCCCACCATGAGTCTCCTTGCCACTCAGGGTGGACTGGATGTTGCTGTTTCAAGGCATGGTGGTACTGGCTACAAATCAAGTGTGGTGGACATGGGAGGTGGAGGATGTTTTTTGCAACTTGAAAAAAGGAGAAAAATACGCTCTAAAGAACTATGCAACGAAAATGCACCAGCAGATTGATGAGTTGGTAACACGTTCAACACAGCCTATGAAGAAAAATGACAGGCGGAAGATCAATACTGTTCTGATCATCGATGTCCATGCAAGAGACATTGTAGACAACTTTGTCTTGAACAGGTACAGCTTATTTCGGGCCCTGCTTCGATCAACAATTGGAACCTTTTTACTTGTGTGTTAAGCCAAATTGGTCTCATGATCCTCTCTGCAGTATTACAGATGCAAAGGAGTTTGAGTGGGAAAGTCAATTAAGATTCTACTGGGTCCAAGAAGATGACAATCTTGTTATACGTCAGTGCAGTGCAACCTTTAGCTACGGCTACGAATATATGGGGTTGAACGGTCGCTTGGTTATAACTCCCCTGACAGACCGAATCTACCTCACGATCACACAGGTTTGTGAGTACAGTACTGACAACTCTTGTAGCAAGTACACAGTTGTTGATGTGGCTTGTGTTTGTGGTGAAGGCTCTCTCCATGTTCCTGGGCGGAGCTCCTGCTGGGCCAGCCGGTACTGGAAAGACAGAGTCAACCAAAGATCTGGCCAAAGCTTTGGGCCTGCTCTGTGTAGTTACCAACTGTGGGGAAGGCATGGACTACATGGTAGCTAATCTGGCAAACAATAGTGACGATTGTATTCTCTTCGTAAATTGAATTGCACGCACTGAGACCTTTTTGGTGTGTATTCCTGAATCATTATCTTCCTTGTTGTGTAGGCTGTGGGCAAGATCCTCTCTGGCTTGGCCCAATGTGGAGCTTGGGGCTGCTTTGATGAATTCAACCGCATTGATGCCTCAGTGCTTTCAGTTATCTCTTCCCAAATCCAAACCATTCGCAATGCTCTCATTCTGTACCTTAAAATATTCAATGTAAGTCTTTGAAGTGCGATATAATCATATAAAGTTCTTTTTTTTTGTTCACTTTATTGTTGCCTATTTGATGAACTTGAGCTAACTTTCATCATATCATTTTGAAAATCAGTTTGAAGGTCACGAGATTACCCTGGACAGCCGAATTGGGATTTTCATCACCATGAACCCGGGCTACGCAGGGCGCACAGAGCTGCCAGAATCTGTCAAAGCTCTCTTCAGGCCCGTGGTGGTGATTGTGCCTGACTTGCAACAAATTTGTGAGATCATGCTCTTTTCTGAGGGATTCCTCATGGCCAAGGTGAGAAATGTACCCACATTTCTGTCCCACTGTTGACATTTGTATCCAGACAACAACTTAACACTCCCCAACATTGACTTAACACATTTGCCTTTTCATGAGCTGAATGCATCCGTCTGCTTTTGTTTCATTCAGGTTCTTGCAAAGAAAATGACTGTGCTCTATAAATTGGCTCGAGAGCAGCTGTCCAAGCAGTCTCATTATGACTTTGGCCTGCGCGCTTTGAAATCTGTCCTCGTGATGGCAGGAGAACTGAAGAGGGGCTCACCAGACATCACTGAGGTATAGTGTGCGTGTGTGTGCGTGTGTGTGTGCGTGTGTGTGTGTGTGTGTGTGCGTGTGTATGTGTGTGTGTGTGTGTGTACGATATTTTTTTTCACTTAACGTGTCCTTGAGCAAGCAAAATATTTCTGAATAATTTGTCTTACATGGCAACTTCCTCTAGAGGATGACATGAAATATTGTAGTTCTGTTTTCATTGATTCCTGTATTATCAGCATTTTATGCATGGGTCACATTTTTTTCCAAACAAAAGATGAGCATTTTATGCAACAACAGCTTTTTAATAGGTTCCCTCTTTTTCTTTAGGATGTTGTATTGATGCGAGCGCTGAGGGATATGAATCTTCCAAAATTTATATTTGAGGATGTGCCTCTGTTCCTTGGGCTGATCTCAGACCTGTTTCCGGGGCTGGAATGCCCCCGTGTTCGTTATCCCAACTTCAATGATGCTGTAGAAGAAAACCTGCAAGACAACAAATATATCTTACTGCCTATCCAGGTTCATGTTATTCATTGTGTCGAATTATTTAGTTCCCGGGCTTCCACTTTCTGCAGCTGAAAGTGGAACTTTCAACAAATGGAAATAATGGATTTCCATTTGAGTCTTCTGAAACCCTTTCTACATTTAATGCTTTTAGGTGGATAAAGTGGTGCAAATGTATGAAACAATGATGACACGACACACAACGATGATAGTGGGCCCAACAGGTGGTGGGAAATCGGTTGTAATCAGCACATTATGTCAAGCTCAAACCAAGTCAGTGTTTCAGACACTTCAAACTTTTGTCAGTTTCCTTTGTCGTGTATATGTGTTCCAGTCATCAATATCTCACCAACAGATTGGGATTTCACACCAAATTATATCCCCTGAACCCTAAAGCTGTGAGTGTCATTGAACTGTATGGTATTCTGGATCCTGACACTCGAGACTGGACTGATGGGGTCTTATCCAACATCTTCCGAGACATCAACAAGCCGACCGACAAACAAGAGAGGAGGTAAGACCAAAACATTTGCTAGACATTAAATAACATGTCACTTCTACTGTTCTCAGTGTTGATATAAATTCCGAACATGAAAATATGAACTCACAGATATATCCTTTTTGATGGGGATGTGGATGCTCTCTGGGTTGAGAACATGAATTCGGTAATGGACGACAACAAGCTCCTTACTCTGGCTAATGGAGAACGAATTCGTTTACAAGGTCACTGTGCGCTGCTGTTTGAGGTCTGTATGTATTTACGGATGTCATTGATACATATGCTCTATTTTTTTAATACGAAGCAATGTTTTGTTTTGTTATTCTCATGATTGCAGGTTGGAGATCTGCAGTATGCTTCCCCTGCTACTGTCTCCCGCTGTGGAATGGTTTTTGTGGATCCCAAAAACTTGCGTTACACCCCATACTGGCAGAAATGGTTGAAAACCAGACCCGTCAAAGTAGAGCATCTTCATTGAATCGGAAATGTACTCTTCACACTTGTTGTCGTCTTTTGTAACTCGAATCCTTTTTTTTAGGAACAAGAAGAACTTGATAAACTTTTTGAAAAGTACGTGCACACCTTGATTGACATGATCGTGGAAGGTATTGTTGATGGGAAACAAGGGCAGAAACTGAAGACTGTTGTCCCGCAGACTGATCTAAATATGGTAGGATGTGTGACGTGTTCTCCTGAAACATTTATTGCTTAACTTATGCAAGAAAGTGAGGACCAGCTGTGATCCAGACAGCTGATGGCGATTCATATTGCTTTGGTGATATGTTCAGGTGTCCCAGCTTTGCATGACCCTTGATGCCCTACTTGAAAATGAGAACCAAAGTGCAGATGTGTTGGAGTGTTACTTCTTGGAAGCGCTGTACTGCTCTCTTGGGGCAACACTGGTGGATGATGGAAGAGAAAAATTTGATGATTTAATCAAAAGGATTTCTAGCTTAACCACTGTGTGCGATGAAAAAAAAATGGCTGGACCTGGAGAGATCCCAGGTAAGAGACAAATTTCGACTTGATGATGCTGCCTTCGTATTTGTTATAAAGTTTCACTCAGACACTTGCAGCGGATAGTAGTGTGCATTCATTATTATACATAATGGAAGCATTATTGTGCCAGGAATTGTTTGTATTTTTTGTTTAAACAGTAATTGATTAGGTTCCAGTGAATTTTAATAGATGTCATTCATACAGGGCAGCAGCCAACTCTGTATGATTTCCATTTTGATGACGCAAAGCAAAAGTGGGTTCCCTGGACTTCCCTGGTTACCAAATACATCCACAACCCTGAAATGAAGTTTTCGGATATTCTTGGTAAGGCTTTACTTTGAGCTAATTGTTGAGGATAACCAAGTATGTTAATTACAAATGTATATACTTTGGAGACTTTTACTCATATTTCCACCAAATGATACAAGACCACCACAGTTCAGTTCTTTGTTCGCGATGCTCATTCCTTTCATTTTTGTTTTTGTAATAATTCTCCGTCAATCAACAGTCTGCAGTTTGTTTTTATTTTTTAAAGGCCCTGAAAAATTTGGCTTGATGGGTCAGATATTCTAACCTTTACAACAGAAATACAAACACATTTTTAGTGCTTTTTTTTTTTTAAACTGGGCTTGTGGACCAATTTTGTTTCTCCTTGACTCTCTAATATACTACCTTTGCCTCAGTCCCAACTGTGGATACCACGAGAACCAGCTGGCTATTGGAACAGATGGTGAAGATAAAGAGGTCCGTTCTTTTGGTTGGGGACTCTGGAACGTCCAAAACCGCGACCATTAGTAACTTTCTGAAACACCTAAGTGGAGATTCAAATGTAAGTCAGTCAGACAGGTTTCAGCATTCACTGCCCTACCTGTTTTTGATGTGTATGTTTGCCGCCAGATTACTTTGACCATCAACCTTTCATCCAGGACAACATCAATGGACCTCCAGAGGAACCTGGAGGCCAATGTAGAGAAAAGGACCAAAGAAATATATGGTCCTCCAATGGGAAAGAGACTGTTGGTCTATATAGATGACATGAATATGCCAAAGGTCTACAATCGACTTTGACCACAGGGTTTCAAGTGAATGTCTCTTATTTGGTCGGCCATATTCTTTCTTCCTGTCCAGGTGGATAGCTATGGCACACAGCAGCCAATTGCACTGTTGAAGCTCTTATTGGACAGAGGAGGCATCTATGACCGAGGAAAGGAGCTCACCTACAAAACCCTCAAAGACCTTGGCTTCATTGCCGCCATGGGAATAGCAGGAGGTGGGAGGAACGAGGTGGATACCCGTTTTGTTTCACTCTTCAGTGTCTTCAGTATCCCTTTCCCAGCAATGGAGTCTCTCCATCTGATCTATTCATCCATTATCAAAGGTCACACCAAAGTGAGTAGCATCTTATCATGAAGGCCATTGCTGGTCTCAATACACCTCATGTAATGTGGAATGCATTTGATTGATTATTTTAGCTCTTTGAGGATGTGGTACAGAAGGTTTGTGATAAAGTCACCTTCTGCACACTGGAACTGTACAATAGCCTTGTCAAAGACCTGCCGCCAACTCCAGCAAAGTTTCACTACATCTTCAATCTACGAGACCTATCGAGGGTGTATAATGGACTAACACTCACAGAGCCTGAAAGGTCTGTTAAAGCCAATGAATTCTCTCCACGGGTCTTGAGTTGCACAGTGTTGTGTTGTGCGTTGTGTCGTTATGTGTGTACTTGTTTGTTTAACCTTTTTTGTCACTACAACAGATTTTCGACCGTCAGTATATTTGTACGGGTTTGGCGAAATGAGTGTCTGAGGATTTTTCACGATAGACTCATTGATGAAAAGGACAAAAACCTGGTAAATTCATTAATTCATCACAATAATATGAATTATATGTATGGCGGAATTAATCTACATTAAAAAGTAACATCTATGCGTTTATCTTTACACCTTTTCCCAACAGGTTCAAGGCCTTATAAAGGCCTTAGTTGAAGAGCATTTTAAGGCAAACATAGACGAGGTTATGAGAGACCCAGTTCTTTTCGGAGACTACAGGACAGCCTTGAGTGAAACAGAACCAAGAGTCTACGAGGACTTACAGGACTTTGAAGCTTCAAAAGCTCTGTTTCAGGTATGATGGTGGCATCACTTCAAATAACCAAATTTGAAAAGACTTGGAGAGACCATTTTTGTATCCTGCAGGAGATTCTAGAGGAATACAATGATAGAATGTCGAGGATGAATCTGGTACTGTTTGATGACGCCCTGGAACATCTGACTCGAGTGCACCGCATCATCCGCATTGATCGAGGTCATGCTCTGCTTGTGGGTGTGGGAGGCTCAGGCAAACAGTCCATTACCAAGCTTGCTGCCTTCACTGCTGACTGTGAGGTTGTAAAACTGTTTTGTTTTAAATACAAATTTTGTGACGTCTTGCTTTTGAATGGTTGCCAAAGTAAACAATAATGGCTACTAGAATCATTTGTAATGGCACCTTTCAAATTACCTGTGGAATCACCACCTGTGATACAGGGACAATGGGTCGGGTGATCCGGGTCATGGTCAAAGGCCGTGATCCTGGCTGTCTAGTCTTTGGTTGAACAAGTGAGACCCTTGGATGTAAAACATCACCTTTCTGTCGGGAAAGCAGCCTCAGCCGGTGTACAAGGTCAAGAGGCTCTGACAAGATGTAATTGACTCGCAGACCGCCCCCTACCATATCGTCCGGGAGCACTTTCTTTTACCACAACAATCAAGTATCTAGTATCAAGTCAAGTATCAAGTACAACTTTATTGTCAAATGTGCTGTGTCTGTCAATCTGTGAACATACAGCACAGATTAAATTTACTCCCTCTTAAACAGCAGAATCACCTGCCCCACTCCCCTGAATCCTACGGTCATATCTGTGATGGCGGTCTTTGTATTTCAAAAGTATAACATCATGAGTGAACCCTCTGAATCAATGAACCTATCATTATTATCATGATAATTATTATATTTGGTGGATGAGGCCACACACGGCGTGACCACTTCAGAGCGATGTGCTGTGATTGTCCTGGCCATTTTTACATCATTCGAAAGTGGAGGTCTGCTTTCATTTCCTAATGTATTTTGCACACTTCCATCGTCGGGATGGACTCTGCTTCTGCTTCCACAAAATTGTCCGTGCCTCTGCTGCACTGAATTGAAAGGAAATGAGTGGAGCCACATTCATGGACCATGAAGTAAGTTGGCTGTGTTCACTCCCACAACAGCGCAAACACCGCTTCATATCTGCTCCCGTCGACGAAAATATCAAAACAAGGGAAACTTCACCCATGTGCACAGTTAGTCTGCACTTTGCACTAGAGATTGGCTGGATGCGAAAATAGGGCCAGCTGGCCGTGGTGTGGAAATTAGGTGGTCATTGCCCACAGTGGCAGTTGTCTCGAATCCCAAAGTGGAGGCTGGATGCATGGATCGGCCTTTCAAGATCTAATAGCCGTCTTTTTTCATGATTTCCTCAGGTTTTTGAGATAACACTGAGTAGAGGATATTGCGAATCAACCTTTCGTGATGACTTGAAAACCTTGTATTTGAAACTTGGCATTGAAAACAAGAAGGTCGTGTTTCTCTTCACTGATGCTCATGTTGCTGAGGAAGGTTTTTTGGAACTCATCAACAACATGCTTACGTCAGGTTGGATATATTCTTAACGTCCGGGTTCATACTGTCCTACATTTCATTCTTTCATGAAAAAAAGTGAGATGTCATCCTGCGATCATGATGTCTGTCCTCTTATAGGTATCGTTCCTGCATTGTTTCCCGATGATGAGAAAGAAGCGGTCCTCAACCAGCTTCGAGAAGAGGCCCTCAAAATGGGATCAGGTCCTACAAAAGACAGTGTGTGGCAGTATTTTGTCAATAAAAGTGCCAGCAACCTCCACATAGTTTTAGGCATGTCTCCTGTCGGAGATACCTTGAGAACACGCTGCAGAAACTTTCCAGGTAAAATGGGGGGAAGAAAATGTCTCTTTTTTTTCAACACACTGTGAGACTGTTGATAATAAATTGTCACCTGTTCTGATTCTTCTCCAGGACTGATGAACAACACTGTAATAGATTGGTTCTTGCCATGGCCTCCGCAGGCGCTACTTGCCGTCGCTGAGTCTTTTCTCGGTTAGAATTGTCACACATTTATACCCTTCACTGCTTTTATGCCAATTGTCAAATCTTTCTCTTTCTACGGCTTCAAGATTTTATTTTATTTTATTATTTTTTTCTGAATAGATAGAGCCATGCTTTTTGGTTCTTCACACCAAATCAATCACATGAGTTACCGCCCCAAAAAACGTATGCAGTGTCACAATGGTATGACACAAAAGTGTTCAAAGTAAATGGGAACACCCAACAGTTTTTTTTTAAACAATGATTTCTGATTTCATATTTCTGTTATTCCATATGATACAAGAGGCATCCATCCATTTTCAGTTGCAACATGAGAAATGGAACATGGGTTTTTGGAACACAAATGAATGTTTGCCTCTGTTTTGAACTTATTAGTTCTACGTAGAGGCGACTATGAGAGTCGAGACCGGCGATATGGTATTGTGGTTGATTGATTTCTGGTGCCACGGCTTGTTTAGTTGTTGGTTCTACATGATCTTAATAGCGTTGATGTACTTATGTCAATTGCACAGGTGAAAGTGAAATGATTCCTAAGGAACACGCTCCAGCTGTTATCGAGCATGTCTGCATGGTCCATAAATCTGTTGGAGAATACAGCATTCTGTTCCTCCAAAAACTTCGACGTTCGAACTTTGTTACCCCAAAGAATTACTTGGACTTCATCAGCACATATTCGAGCCTTCTGCAGGAAAAAGACCAGTATATACTGGGTAAGCGGGTGGAAAATAATGAAATAGAAGTTGGCATTGGAGAAGTGACAATAAGTTATGCGTTCCAGCGCAGTGTAAACATCTTGAAGGGGGGTTGGATAAGCTGAAGGAGGCCAGTGTTCAACTGGATGAGCTGAACATCAAACTGGCAGAGCAGAAGGTGGTTCTCGCGGAGAAGTCTGCAGCCTGTGAGACAATGCTGGTAGAGATTGCCTCAAACACCGCAGTGGGTCAGTGAAAACCTGCAAAACTAGTATTGTTACGGCTGAAAAACAGCATACTACTGTACTTCAACTCGTGTGGTGAATCTTTTTCTCTAGCCGAGGAGAAAAAGACACTTGCAGAAGACAAAGCCAAAGAGATTGAAGAGCAAAACAAAGTGATTGCTGTTGAAAAGTTAGAAGCAGAAACATCCCTGGCTGAAGCCCTGCCAGCATTAGAAGCAGCTCGCATTGCCTTACAAGACCTTGATAAATCTGATGTCACTGAGATCAGGTAAACTCTCTCTTGCTGACTTACAGAATGACTTGTCCAACTACTGTAAACCGGTCAACACTCATTCTAAAGCGTTCCATCCTGCCATGGATTTCTTTCCTGTTGTTGCTTCATTTAGATCCTTTGCAAAGCCACCCAAGCAGGTGCAGGTGGTGTGTGAGTGTATCCTGGTGCTGTGTAAAAAAAAAGAAATTAGCTGGCAAGCAGCGAAAGCGATGATGTCAGATCCTGGCTTTTTGCGTTCACTGATGGAAATGGACTGTGATGCCATCGGTCCCAACCAGGTCAAGACTGTCAAAGGTCAGTCAACATCCTGATCAAGAAGAGTGCAGTAAATAAATTAAAAATACTTGTGTACGTGTTGGTAAATTTGCATTGCAAAGTACAGTATGTTGTCTGTTGCAATGATTTCCTTTGAGCATTCTGCGTCTTAGGTTTCCTGAAGAACCTTGGGACCAGCCTTGAGGAAATGCAAGCCATCAGCAAAGCAGGTTCAGGAATGTTCAAGTTTGTGGAGGCTGTTGTCGGTTACTGTGAAGTTGCCAGGGAGATAAAGCCCAAAAGGGACAAAGTAATGAACGAACGAATGAAGACAATTAGGTTGACAGAATGGACAGTAACCTGACTTGTATTTTGCAGGTGGCACGTCTCGAAAGAAATTTCTTTCAGAGCAAGAAGGAGCTGGAGTTCATTCAGAGTGAGCTCAGTAATATCCAGAGAGAACTGAAGGCTCTTGGCGACAAATATCAAACTGCGATTGCGGAGAAACAGAAACTACAAGAGGAGGCTGAGCTGATGGAGAGAAGACTCATAGCTGCTGACAAACTAATCTCGGGCCTGAGCTCTGAGAATGTGAGGTGAGATGACAATTGGGACAACAAAACAGAACTCCATGAGTGATGCACGCTCGTTTTTTTTTTCTTTTATGTGGTTTCTGTTTTCAGGTGGACACACGATCTAGAGGAGTTGAAACGACGGCGTGTGCGTCTCCTCGGAGACTGTCTACTCTCTGCTGCCTTCTTGAGCTACGAGGGAGCCTTCAGCTGGGACTTCAGGAATGAGATGGTGTACCAAACCTGGGTTGACGACGTAAAGGAGAGATGCATTCCCTTGAGCCAGCCGTTTAAAGTGGACAACTTATTAACAGATGAGGTGGAAATCAGCAGGTGAGAAGCCACGAACATGGTTGAAAAGAACTACCTGTTGTGGTCTTCATGTTGGCTGGCCATCCCACTGACCGCATGGGAATTTCCAGGTGGGGGTCAGAGGGTTTGCCTCCAGATGAGTTGTCAGTGCAGAATGGAATCCTTACAACAAGAGGCAGCCGTTTCCCCATGTGTATTGACCCTCAACAACAAGCCCTGAACTG
Source organism: Hippocampus zosterae (assembly GCF_025434085.1). Classification (NCBI taxonomy): domain Eukaryota; kingdom Metazoa; phylum Chordata; class Actinopteri; order Syngnathiformes; family Syngnathidae; genus Hippocampus; species Hippocampus zosterae. The sequence continues at coordinate 13,151,210 of NC_067456.1, forward strand.
GATTAAGAAGAAGGAGGCAAGCAATAACCTCAAGGTACAAGAAAAAAAAAGTCTCATACTGTGACATGTGGTGCATTGTTCCTTTTCATAATTTCCACAAAAAGCCCCCAAGATGATAACAGTTCAAGCTCTTTTGTCCACAGATCTCCTCCTTCAATGATCCCGACTTCCTGAAACACCTTGAGATGGCCATTAAATACGGGTTCCCGTTCCTTTTCCAAGATGTCGATGAGTACATTGACCCCGTGATTGACAATGTCCTGGAGAAGAATTTGAAAGGAGCAGAGGGCAGGCAGGTTGTCATGCTAGGTGACAAAGAGGTGGACTTTGATCCCAACTTCCGACTTTACCTCAACACTAAACTGGGAAACCCCAAATTTTCCCCCTCTGTGTTTGGAAAAGCCATGGTTATCAATTATACCGGTAAGACAGTTTCCTGTGCGTTCTGTCCTGGGCTAGGACTTTTCTCACCCATCATATTACACGCAGTGACCCTTAAGGGCCTGGAGGACCAATTGCTCAGTGTTATCATGGGCTTTGAGAAGAAGGAGCTGGAAGAGCAGCGGGAGTTTTTGATCCAGGAGACGAGCGACAATAAGAAGCTGCTGAAGAACCTCGGTGACACCCTGTTAAGGGAGCTGGCCACGTCTACCGGCAACATGTTGGATAACACAGAGCTGGTCTACACTTTGGAGGAAACAAAGTCAAAATCCAGTGAGGTCAGTTTGCCAAAGGCCAAGTGTGGATGGAGAACAACACTTGGAATGTCACGTTTCACGTGGGTCACCTTATTCTACTTATGTGTTCATCAGGTGTTTGAGAAGCTTAAGTTGGCTGTGACGACATCCGTGGACATTGACGTACTCCGAAACGGCTACCGACCAGCTGCCAAGCGGGGTGCTATTTTATTCTTTGCATTGACAGAAATGGCTCTGGTAAACAGCATGTACCAGTATTCTCTCGCCTCTTATCTGGAAGTGTTTGACTTTTCCCTGCGTAAGTCTCCACCAAATGCAGCTCTGCCAAAAAGACTGAAAAACATCAGGAACAGTCTGACATACAATGTCTATAATTATGGCTGCACAGGTAAACCGCATCTGTTTAACATGAACTTTTTCTTTAAATTCCACATCTTAACCGGGGATGATTCTGTTCTTCACAGGTCTGTTTGAGAAACACAAGCTTCTCTTCTCATTCAACATGACCATCAAGATTGAGCAGGCAGAAGATCGAGTCCCCCAGGAAGAACTGGAGTTTTTCATCAAAGGTCATATAGATAATTAAACCTTTTCCTGAGGTCGCTCTACTTCACAGTGAGCATCAGCACTCACAGCAGATTGTCTTTCACTTCTGCTAGGTAATCTGTCCCTGGAAAAGAGCTCACGCAAAAAGACTTGTAGCTGGCTTCCTGATTCTGCCTGGGAAGATGTCGTGAAACTATCTGAGCTTTTTCCTGGGCAGTTTGAGTCTCTGCCTGATGATGTTTGCAGAAATTCATTAGAGTGGCAGTCAGTAAGTTGTGGCTATTTATTTATGATAATATTCACAAGCTGCCTTTCAACTACTTGACTGTGTTTGTGTTTCTTCCCAGTGGTATGACCTTGATGCGCCGGAACAAGCTCCGCTGCCAATGAAATATGATGACAAGTTGACAGACTTTCAGAAGCTGCTCCTGCTGCGCTGTTTCCGTGTTGACAGAGTCTACAGAGCCATCACCGACTATGTCACTCTCACCATGGGCGAGAGGTATTTCATTTGTCCAACCGATTTGACAAAAGTGTATTTTGTTGCAGAAATAGGGGAACATGCTCTTAGATGAATTTTTCTAATCTTTCTTCACAGATATGTTCAACCTCCTGTGATCAGTTTTGATGTTATTTATGAGCAGAGCACACAGTTCTCCCCTATCGTCTTCATCCTGAGCCCTGGCTCTGACCCTGGCGCTGACCTTATGAAACTCGCGGACAGGAATGGCTTTGGGAGCAAGTTCAAGTTCCTTGCAATGGGCCAAGGGCAGGAGACGGTACCATGATTTTAGTTCCTGTACTTCAAGTCATTCTGAAAGGGCCTTATGTCAAAATATCAGTCGAGGAAGGGCAATCAATCCATGAATATAAGACCACTTGGTGCTTCATTGTGAATTTACCCACCTGTGTTGAACTCTTTCGGAATGATCATCATCTTTAAATGAGTGCCATCAAAATAAATCTTGCTATTTCTCGCCAATGGCTGATGAAGAACTTGTACTTTATTTACTGTGTCAGGAAATGATGTCAACTATTTAGCTTCAAGAAGTTAATTAAGCGTTTGAATGTAACGTTCATTTTTTCTTTATCAAGGTTGCATTACACCTTCTGGAGCTGGCAGCGGCTCGCGGTCAGTGGCTGATGCTCCAGAACTGCCACCTGCTGGTAAAATGGCTGAAAGATTTGGAGAAGTGCATCGAAAGGGTCACCAAACCTCACCCCAATTTTCGCCTTTGGTTGACCACCAACCCGATTGATGACTTTCCCATTGGTATTCTTCAAAAATCTCTTAAGGTGGCATTCCCGCTGTCTATACTTTTCGTAATATCTGAAACACGAACTGGCTTCAATGGTCCTTTCCCACTTCCTAATTGGTTGCTCTTCAGTGATGCCTTTCTGTTGCCATGCGCTGCAGGTTGTCACTGAGGCTCCAAATGGTCTCAAGCTCAACATGAGAGCCACTTACTCGAAAATCTCCCATGAGACTATGACTGGATGCCCACACTCTGCCTTCCGCAGCCTGGTCTACGTGCTGTCTTTCTTCCATGCCGTGGTGCAAGAGAGGCGCAAGTATGGCAAAATTGGATGGAATGTCCCTTATGACTTTAGCGAATCAGACTTCTTGGTAAGTGGCACGAAGAAGTCTTTGGACCCATCTGGTCTGTGTCGAGTTACCTCTGTGCTGCAACTGTGCTCAACAGGTGTGTTTGGAGATCTTGAACACCTACCTGACCAAAGCTCACAACCAAAAAGAGAGCAACATCCCCTGGGGCAGTATTAAGTACCTTGTAGGCGAGGTTAGGCAAAGCTTGAATACATCATACTGTATTCCTTTTTTCATAGATATTAATTGTGCTGTAAATTCACATACACACATTCCACAGGTGATGTATGGTGGACGAGTCATAGATAGTTTTGACCGCAGGATCCTAAATGTCTACATGGATGAGTATTTTGGAGACTTCCTCTTTTATGACTTTTGCCGCTTTCACTTCTTCAAAAACAACGATGTGGACTACAAGGTTCCAGCAAATGGACCCAAGACAGTATATATTGGTCAGTTGTTATTTGCATTGTTTTCGATTAGCTTACAGTTAATAGTTGGGCGGTCAACATTCACGACTTGTGTGCCTGGCTTGTTTCAGATGAGATTGAGTCTCTGCCATTGGCAAACACCCCCGAGGTGATGGGTCTTCATTCCAATGCAGAGATAGGATACTACACACAAGCAGCTAAAGACATGTGGTTGCATCTCATCGACCTCCAACCACAGACGGGTATGTAGTCGTGGTTGTCTTCTTCCATATGCCTCAGCTGTTTTCTGAGGTGCTTTGCCGCTTCACAACCACTTTCCTCTGCTTCAGGAGAGTCTGGTGGAGGCATCAGCAGGGATGAGTACATCACTCAGGTCGCCCAGGACATTCAAAGCAAGCTGCCAGCATTATTTGACCTGGATGTTATCCGCAAGCAATTTGGCACGGATATCTCCCCTACATCAGTGGTGCTCCTTCAAGAACTGGAGCGCTTCAACAAGCTAGTGGTCCGCATGAAGCGGTCTCTGGCAGAGCTGCAGAGGGTGAGAAAGCGGGACACACCTTTGTTGTGTCTTTCATTGACTTTCTTTGGTTTTTATTGTCCGGTGTGTGTAGGCCTTGGCCGGTGAGGTGGGCATGAGCAGTGAGCTGGACGAAGTTGCCCGGGCCCTTTTTAATGGTCAGATCCCTGCTATTTGGAAGAAGTTAGCACCTGACACCCTCAAGTCCCTGGGCAACTGGATGATACATTTCAAGAGGCGATTTGAGCAATATAAATCATGGGTGAGTAATGCTGTGCATGACATCATGTACATTTGTGTACACCTTTTTTTTCAATTTTGTTTGTCAAAAGGTGGATTCAGCAGAGCCAAAGGTCATGTGGTTATCGGGGCTCCACATCCCAGAATCTTACTTGACTGCCCTCGTTCAAGCCGCATGCAGAAAAAATGGTTGGCCTCTGGATCTTTCCACACTTTATACTGAGGTGACCCGCTTCCGTGAAGAGGAGGAAGTCAGTGACAGACCTGCACAAGGTAATGAACTGAAACTATTTGAAAACAACGACATGCTAACTGTGGGCCCTTTTTACACAATATCCATTTTCTCGCCGCCCAAGATATCAAGACATATTGTATTGTATTGTATTTTACGAAAATTAATAATAGACGGGGCCTGTGTCGTACACTAGAGGGTGACACAGGAGTGGATTTTCAGTTCCATCTCATCCAACTCCCACAGAAAAAAGTCCCATCCTGTCCCAGTCCGAGACCATACTGTCATAGTGTCGTGTTAAAAAAAAAAACAACAACAACAAAACAATAAATAAAGAAACGACTTCCGACCCATCCTTCTTTTCAGAATGAATGCCACTCCTTTACCGCTCCCATTTTGGAGGTAAACTACAAAAAAAAGGAATAATAAATCATATGAGTCATTGCTTGCAGGCTGTTTTGTGTCTGGTTTGTACCTGGAGGGAGCAGACTGGGACATGGATGTCGGCTGCCTGGTGAAGAGTAAACCAAAAGTTCTGGAGGTACAGCTGCCCATTCTCAGAGTCATCCCTATTGAGACCCGCCGCCTCAGGTTACAGGTGTGGATCACCATCAGTGTTGTGTGCATCAACTCTTTTATTGTGTATCGGCAACAGTTTTTGGCAATGGTTGTATGTGATGTGCTCCTCCTCAGAAAACATTGCGGACTCCGGTCTACACGACATCGTTACGGAGGAATGCAATGGGTGTAGGTTTGGTTTTTGAGGCTGATCTATTCACCACCGAGCACCTCTCCCATTGGGTACTTCAGGGTGTCTGTTTATCCCTCAATACTGACTAAAGACAGCCTTCGATTGTTCGTGACATACAGCCAATGAGCGTTTTGAGTGAACTGCATCAGAACACGTCCAATTCAGAAGCTGTTTCATTCTGTGCTCACTAGATGGCAGCTCCTCCCTCAGATGCAGGAACCCGGAAGGTCTGTTTCATTGGACTACAGACTCCAATTAAAACTGATCCTATCTGGGTGCATCACCATTATATTTGGTTTTCAGCATCACTTCAACTTTTGGCTATGTTGTTTTCAATTGCCATTTTGAATAAGAATGATTGAAGCATTCAATCCATTGGGAAAGCAGTTGTAATTTGCTCCACACATACATTTTATTTTCATCATCAGTAAGCAGCTGTCATCAGTAAATAAAAATACATACAACCAAACATAATTAGTTTACTTCTGATTTTAAGTATACAAATAAATATATTTATCTTTGGTCCTATAAGGATTTGAACACTGCGTATTCAGACGTCTCAATAAAAAGGAAATTACTATTTTGTCTTAAGAATGCTCAGTTCCTACATTGCGTCAATTCTTTCATCCATGCACAACTACACAGACAATAGATAATGTGTTTGCACAGTCGGGAATTAAGAAAGCAGGAGAGCAACTACTCAAGACAGACGGGGGGGAATCCTCTCAACGGAGTCGACCCCATCTCTCTCCGCATAGGACAAAATTATTTTCAGCTGCTTGTGACTGGAGGGATTTACCTTAACTCGAAACTGTTCCATTTCCTGCTTTGTGCAACTGCTTGCATGGACTGTCCTCATTAAATGCCAACGTTGCTCTGAAATTTAAAGAACACATTCACACAGATCACAATCTATCCATTAGCCTAACCAACTTCCTTTTTAGTTGTGTGAGAGCAGGTGCGTTCACTGAATGCCTTATCTGCCCCCCAAGGCCCTCTTCACTAAGTACTTCTGAGTGTCTAAACACTTAATTTATCTCAATCAATAACCAAATTGTACAAATCAGGAATAATCGATGCCACATCAGCATGTATGACTGTTTCGTGACACCTGAGCCGTAAAGTTTCCTGTACCGCACATTCGTATCTTGGATCGTGGTCCTGAGTTTCAGCACCAGGTGTTTAGCTTGGATCAGGAGCATAGCTCTGTGGTTAGTGGCTGCTTGATTTGTAACTCGACATGTCTCACATGTATGGGCAGACGGCTGCTTTCCTCCCGCCTTCTGTCTGTATGTAGGGGCACTGATGACTCTACCATACTGACACTAAATATATGTGCCGTGGTGGTGCTGAATGTGCATAATTGGACCAGGGTACTTAAAACCACGTAGCGTTTGAATGGTGAGGGCAAACACCCTCACGGGCCACAACATACGGTATACCTGCATAATTTAATGCGCAAGAGCTGTATGACATGTTCGAATTTTACATAATTATAATGCTCTGTTTTTGTTTTAGTTTTTTTAGCACAGCGTCCTAGTTGTCCACTTATAATCTTCCGGAAATCACATGACTGAGCCCCACATGCATTTGTTTATGCAACCATGCTGGCAGGATAGGCACGATTTTGGCAAGCAAAGGATTCACGATGGAGAACAGTAATAAAATGAGCACTTATCAGTCAACAAGTGGATTCACATCTCACTGATGAAAATGTAGGGTCATTAAACAACCAGTCTAGACCAGGGGTGCCCATTAGGTAGATCCTGATCTACCAGTAGATCTAAGACAGGTCCCAAGTAGATCTGAAGAGTGTCGAGGAGAAAAAAAAACAAACAACCATTTGTGTGTCTTTGTACATGTTCGTAACATATTTTTTGTGTTCATGTACGCTGCACCCTAATCATCCTATTAGTCTCATTTTCACAAAATAAATATAAAAATAAAATAAAATAAAGCGGGCGGCCCGGTAGTCCAGTGGTTAGCACGTCGGCTACACAGTGCAGAGGTACCGGGTTCGATTCCAGCTCCGGCCTCCCTGTGTGGAGTTTGCATGTTCTCCCCGGGCCTGCGTGGGTTTTCTCCAGGTGCTCCGGTTTCCTCCCACATTCCAAAAACATGGGTGGCAGGCTGATTGAACACTCTAAATTGTCCCTAGGTGTGAGTGTGAGTGCAAATGGTTGTTCGTTTCTGTGTGCCCTGCGATTGGCTGGCAACCGATTCAGGGTGTCCCCCGCCTACTGCCCGAAGACAGCTGGGATAGGCTCCAGCACCCCCCGCGACCCTAGTGAGGAACAAGCGGCTCGGAAGCTGAATGAATGAATGAATAAAATAAAGCAGGTAAATCTTGAATTTACGGTCGCGCCTGATTACTTCACCGGAAGTTGTTAGCGCTCAGCAGTCTGCAATTGCAGCTTGTAATGCTGCAGGAATGGGTCCATACTTTTGGATCACCTAAACAACACATTAGTGATGGGTCCATGAGGCCTCATGAGGCGTGTCGACACACTGACACACTGTGTTGATACTGTGCTGATACTGTGTCACTGACCACTGCCACCTGCTGGACCTTCAAGATCCCTGCATCCAACCCACTCAACAGACTTTACTGACTGATAATTTTTTTTGTATATTGAACATATAAAATATACAATTCGGTAATAAATTGGCAAAAAGTGAAGGTAAGATATAAAAAAAGGAAAAGAAAATAGTCATCATCACAAATATGTGTTCAAACGAGTAGAAAGAAGTAAAAAAACCCTAGAGTCCTACCCCTTCTTATATATGAATTGATCATTTTTCAAAATAGAAAAGAAAGTCTACATATCAACAAATGCTTTTACCCTTATGTATGCTGTACTTATACATTTTTACAACTTTAGGTTTGTATATACAGTACATACTCATTGGAGCACAAGTATATGTCGATTTTCTCATATTCATAATGGATGCTACATTTCATTAATATATTAAATAATCTCATCAATGTATTCCTGATGTATTGCTATATTTCATGGGTGTATCGAATTTATTAGCTTAATTCTGATTTGTGTAGTTGTCTTGTACTACTCTCAAATTCATTTTTAATCTCAGCAAGAGAGTTACTCATTTTACTGGTCCGTTTCAGAATCATTCCACAGATTTACACCTATTACAGATACACTCCTTTGCGTGATTGTTCGTGTTTTGGATTTTTCTGTATAGGTTAGTACCCCTTAAATTATGACAACTTTCTCGAATTTTAAAAAGCTTCTGGATGTTTTGGCAAAGGAGGTTATTGTGTGCTTTGTACATTAATTGGGCGATTTTGAAGTCAACCAGGTCATGAGATTTCATTGTTTAATTTGATAAACAGTGGATTTGTGGGTTCCGTCTATTTGGAGCCAGTAATTGTTCTGATTGCTTTGTATTGTAGTTTTAAAACAGTTTTACTGGCATTTCCCCATATTTCCACACAATAGGTCAAATATGGAAGTAATAAAAGTGTGTACAAGGATTTCTTATTCAGCACATCCTTAGTTTTGGGAGGATCCCTATGGTTTGGGATATTTTTCTTTTATTATCTATTATGTAGCTGCCAGCACGGTTTTGCATCTACAACTGTCCCAAGACATTTTCATAAGGTCATTCATCGATTTGATGAAGTGTATACAATATCATTCACATCCATTTTGCAACATTCAATGTGTTCAAATAATGTGAAGATCATTTGAATGAGGATGCTTGTGGGCTTTGATTTCACATTTTTATTGAGAAAAATAAGACGCTACAATGTTTTAAACTTCAGCCTGTTGCGTCTTTTACAAGCAATTTCTCCTGCTGTGAAGAACACACGCTCACAAGGGACGGATGTGGCTGGCGTACAAAGGAACTCCTTTGCGAGGTGGGAGAGGTTTGGGAAAGAAGTGTGTTGGTCCTTCCAGTACAGCTGCTTCCTGGAACCTTGATTGTCAAACATGGAGTGGAGAGTCAACCAATAATTACTGATTGTCAATTAATCATCAACATAGCAACCGTGAAAAGATGAGTGAACGTTTGTATACCTGGCGTAATACCGGGTGTATCGCGAACTTCATTCTCATGCTTGGCCCGATAATGCCTCAGCATGGTGGAGTTGCTTCTGTTGGCGAATTGACTTGGCAAATTCGACATTTCACCTGTAATGAAATGTGAATAAGAAGTAACTAAGAGTTACCTTGAAATGTATTCGGATTAGAATGGTACAACACATGTCAATAATCTGAGAGGCACTCACCGAGTGCCTCTCGCCGAGAGGCTCTCGGCGACAGAAGGCGATTTGAATAAATAAATAAATAAATAATACCTTATTCTCCGGGACATCACAATGGCCCCACACGGCGGATGATTTGCGTCTCTGCTCCATAATCGGCAAGGAAGGCAAGGCACGAACACGAAGTCTGCACTGACACGAGCTTCGACAAGCGAGCGTGAGTGAGGTCTGGCTTGTTTCGGCAGGTGTTCCTTATAAACACTGTGTGGCGGGCTTTTGCTGCGTCAACGCCCTCTGCACTGAGTCGACGCCCCCTGGACTGAGTGGCGCAGCCTGTACTGTGCCAAGCAGCCGATGCAGTCTAAACTGCACCGGTGCAGTTCACGTGTCAATTAGCAGCCTGGACTGTGTCAACGCAGCCGATGTGTCAATTAGCAGCCTGGACTGTGTCAACACAGTCGATGTGTCAATTAGAAGCCTGGACTGTGTCAACGCAGTTCACGTGTCAATCACGTGACGTAATGAGCCAGCACATGCATCGACACGTGGTTTGCTCTGTGAGCCCGGCGCATGTGTCAATGCATCGGTGTCACTGGACCCATCACTACAACACATAGAAACAACACACATGAACATGTTGCCTCAGTCAACATCACTACAGTTGCTCCCTGACGGACCTGCATCAACGGACTGAATCTTGACAAAAGCAACCAACGACAGGACAGGGTCTGTCACGTAGCAAGGTGGTGGTGGACCCCAAAAAGCAGGCAGGTGGGAGGAGCGGGGTGTATTTGAGGAATTCTACTATTTAAAAAAAAAAAAACTAAATCCAAAACACACAAAGTCCAAAGTATCAAACAAAAACCATGACTAAATCTAAAACAGAACAATGAACTAAACATGACAGAAAACAAGAGCAAACAGCAACACACATGACAGTAGCAAGAAGCAACAATGACCCGACACTGAGTGTCCAGGCTTGGAGTCCTTGTAAAGGCCTGATTACCTATGACCAACAGGTGTGCAGCTGCCGGGGGAGCCCTCCAGTGCCACCTGTTGGTCCCTAAACCGAATCATGACCGGGTCTGGTCCGGGATGTACTTGTAGTGTGACGTCTAGCCCGGTCCAAGACATGATATTTATCTGGTCGTTTTAACAGTGAGACAGAAAAGTCTTGTGGTTTGACAAGGACATTATTCAGACCGGTTGACAATATATTAACTGCGCAAAGTTTTTCCTTTTTAGTTTAAAATAACTTATTTTAACCTCCAGGATCCCCCTCCGTACCCTGGCCAATGACAAACTGCTTGTTTTTCTCTTTGGTTCCATTTTAAATCCATCTACATTACATTGTGTTGTACTAGCCTCATCCTATCTTAGTGCTGAGGTACTTTGTTTGGCTTAAGTTGGCAAACTCGCTTTCGCAAACAGCTCCAGCTGTGCAACTCCTTCCAAGCGTCTGCTTGAATGTAATGGGTACATGGCTTTCACGGATGTGCACTACCCACGCATACTGTATATGTCAACCATCGGGAGACGGGACTCTGACTCAAATGGGAAAACCCTGATTCGGGGTTAATTTTTAGCTTTTTGCTATCCGCTTAAATGGTGGTGTTTACATTAGGTGAAGTGCATAAAGAGATACGTGATGTTAATCACAGCAAAGCTATACTGCAAATTTCATATTGAGCTGGTTGAGAAGAGCAACACATTTTAGATATACAGTAGGCCCGTGTCATGTCATGGCTTCACAGTGATTCCCAACCCCATTAGATGTGCAAGATCAAGTGTGCCACAGGAAATGATTTAATATTACTTCATTGGTCATAAAATGATCCGTTTACTACAATGGTCTCCAATCTTTTTTCTGCCATAGACCAGTTTTTGGTCCTCCAAGTGCTGATGGAAATTATTTGCTCATGCAACATTAAATGAACATGAATTGCGGATATACGGTATCTGCCCTGCTACATTATAGACCAGCAGATATACCGCGGTAGAGCTGTGCGGCCATTGTTAGAATCTATTGTTTCTGTCTTCAGTGTTCCACTGTGTGGCCCCTCCTTCTGTTCTGTTCCTTTCCCTTAATGCAGCTTGGGCTGGGCATCTCCCCACTCATTGCACCTGTCTCACCTTCACACCTGCCAGTCTTCACCTCATCAGCCACGCTCTCCTCTGCGCCATAAAGACCAGTCTGAAGATCCACCCGTAGCCAGTTGGTCAGCTACCTTCCCTGCCATATTCTATGCTGCCCAGCCCTCAAGTACACCTCGGTTTGGTTTCTCTGCCTGCCTCCTTGTCCTGGCCCTCTGCCCTGACAATAAATGCCTTTGTGTCCTGTGCTTGTCTTAAGCTAAGCTTAATCAATGAGTCGCAGACCAGGAGTTGGGCACCACTGATTTACTACACATCATGTATCTTTATTTGTCTTTCTATGCCAGTGATGTTTCGCGACAGGCGTAGCAATAAAATATTTTCCTGTACTAGATGACAGAGGTAACATTAAAATGTCCGTCATAGTTTGTGTGGCATTTTTTGCTCTGTCTTGTGAAGTGAGATTGTTTGAAGATAAAATGTGCTTTGTTCCAATAAAGGTTGGCAAACACTGCCGTAATATATACTATATGGAGTACAGTATATGCAACCACTGTAGGCACAATATTGGATATATTGAGTGTCCGGCTAATCACAACTGAGTATTATTGTTTTAATGAATGCATTTTTTTTATACAGCACTTGTATTGGATCTCACAAAGAGGACCTCATGAGTAGCCGGTAAGTCTCAACTGCTCTTGACTTGAGCATGTATTGTCCCCCGAGAGAGAGAGAGAGAGCGAGAGAGAGAGAGAGAGAGAGAGAGAGCGAGAGAGAGAGAGCGAGAGAGAGAGAGAGAGAGAGAGAGAGAGAGAGAGAGAGAGAGAGAGAGAGAGAGAGAGAGAGAGAGAGAGAGAGAGAGCGAGAGCGAGAGCGAGAGCGAGCGAGAGAGAGAGAGAGAGAGAAACCGAGAAACCGAGAAACTGGGCAGGGTAAAACGACTAAGTAGGCTGTGCTTTAAAGAGACCAGAGGAGCGAGCCTATAAAAAGTGCTTTCATGCCCGCTGTTGTTTCCAGCTCCCATGTGCGCAGTCACACCGAGAAGAACAATTAACGCCCGCAGGTCCACTTCAACGTGTCCGCTTTGGGTGATTAAATCACCATGCCTCAAAGCGTTTAAGACTTCTTCCAACACTAAAATCATATTTTATTGGATGGGATCCCCGTGTTCCCTTAAAGTGCCTCTTTTTGACACATATCTCCCTTCACTTTCTCCCCATTTTCCCGAGTTGCCTCTCCCTACCGGGGGTAGTGCGGCTCATTAAAACCTTCGTGGCTGCGCTTTTTCATTTGATGCCACGGCAATGGGACCTTGCCAATGGGAGAACGTGTTCGTACGTTGCAGGAAAAGTTTGCTTTGGACCGTGCTGGTCCTCTGGTTGTGCACGCCCGCGGACGGAACCTGGAAGACTGGACTTTACAAAACCAGAGAGCAAGCTGCAGCCTCTCATGCCTCTATCTATCAGAAAAGGTAAGCGGTTTTTATTCACTTGGTTTGTTGAACTGCTCAGGTTTTTTAATTTATTTTTTTTTTGCGCGAGGAGAAGCGCAGATGCACATATCGCTATTTTTAAACCCTGCACTCACATCGCGTGTCGATGCCAGCTTCTTTCCTCTCCATCCATCTAGCGAGTCTCATTGTATTCTTGACATTTGGTTTCCCTTTTCCTGTCCATGTGTGCTGAGTGCTCTCATCCTGAAGTTGGCCCACCCTCTCGAGAGCACGTCCTCTCTCCCTCCTGGCGAAACGAGATGCAACATCTTCAAAAAAATTGGCCATTTAAATTTAGCTTCTTAACTTCTCTTCTGGAAACTGATACTATTTGAACTATGAGGCGACGTCTTCCCACTTTGCGAATATGTATGCTCCCTGTGGCCTGTGTGTGTATGTGCAATGTTAAAAATGTGAAGGAGAATAATGAAAATTCCATTCTCAAGGGATGCTTACTCGGCCGTCACATTTCAGATGACTAATCTTGTTGGTAAATACATTTGAATCCCTAGTTATGTATTTATGTAGTGCCTGCGGAACCGTGTTAGAATGAGACTGGTTACGTCATGCTTCAAATGAGTTTTGCACAGTACTGCTGATTGTTAATGTAAGGCAAAACCTCTCCACAATGGTGGACGGGTGGGGGGGATTGTTGGTGATTTTATTTTTTTCGTAATGTATTTTCATGGCAGTGTAGCAGTTAAACTATTCTCTCCAAGACCAGGTATAGACTCTGAATGGGTCCCACGTCAGTTTTTATTGAGTTGTCTGTAGTTAAAATAAAGAAGCTATAATTTATGTATTGGTTGAGAAGAGTGCATTGGTGGCTTTTTGGAATGTGAATGTAGTAAAATAATGTAATCATGAATTGATCTATATGGTGTAACCTTATTGGGGCGATGACGCTTAACCTTCCGTGCGCTCCGATTCAAATTTGGTTTGCAGGTTAAAAGCAAGTGTGGATTTTGCACGTTCTCGTTGACATTGTGAGTGTATATGAGGTTGCGACTCTAAATCACGAGACGCCAAACGTTTTTGAAATTAATTAAATTAAAAAAGTTCTTGGGTACTGTTTAACCCAAAGGGTTTCATACACACTTCTGAAATAACAAATGTGCTCAAATGACCTTTAATCGATATATAGTATAGCAACAAATTATCCTATGATGCAACCGCATTACAATTTCAGCTTTAGTGTGCAAAAGGTTCTGCTCCAAAACGTTCAGGTAGGGTGGCCATCTCAGCCGATGAATCCAAATTTACCTAAAACCGTGTGTGCAGTCAGATAGGCTTTATCGCCCTTGGGGGGGGGGGGGGGGGCTTCAACTCAGAATAGCAAGGAGGCACACTCTCCAGGTGGATTTCATAGCTTCCAGCTTGTGCTGCACTGGCCAACTTTGCTGGTTGGCTCCCCCTGTCACTCATGGCCTCAGGTCTGTGGACATATTTACTAAACACAAGCATCTGGGACTTCATTGCATCTGGACTCACTTTCTTCCCCTGAAAGTTGAGAAGTTTACAGTGGGTCTGTAAGTGGTAGATAACATTTGCGGGACGGGAGCTGCTGCGGCCTCCACAAGGGTCAGGGGGTTTAAGGAATCATGGGGTCGGGCGAGACTCGGAAAGATCTTGTAAAGCTTATCGTGGGTAAATGGTCGCAGAGTGACATTTTAGGAAGAGAGTATTTTGCTTGCTTGTATTTTGTAAGTCCATAAAAAGGGAATACTTTAAAAAATATGTATGAATCGGACAGCTCCTACTAAAATGCCATCCAATTCGATACTCCTGCTCGAAACTAAAATCGCAATTAAAAAAAAAACCTTTGAGTCTGTAAAACAAAGATGAACACTGATCTTCTTTTATATATGCAGCTATTTGTAGTTGTATCAAATGGTTTTGGCCCGGTGTGTGTCCCAGAGAGAGAATCTGCACAAAGTTTGGACGTTCTCATATTAGCAGAGGGAGAAGAAAAAAAAGACGAATGCATTCCCACCACGGCATTAATCAAATGAATGGGGATTAACACTACTTGAGTAATTTCTCGACTGGTGCGGTCACTCTGTAGCGGAGTTGATAAAGCGTTCATTCACCCTCGTTCTCCTTTAAAACTATACGGCTCAGTTCTCTGAAAAGGGGGGGTGGGTAGCGGCTTTATTTGGTGCCTCGTCCATTTCTTTATCTTCACGTTTAAACACTTGTCATGGTCTGACAGGCAGTCTAAGCCCTATGGTCTGCCTCATTCCTCATCCATCTTACCCACGTCCACCTTTCTTTAAGTATGGGAATAGAGAGGACTGGGATTCCAGTGGCTGCGCTTCGTGTCGCTTGAAGCAGAATGGCTCAGGAGTTCACTTGCTACACTTCAACGAAAAAGTCTATTTGAAAGCAGCGACGCATAGCAACACTGGTTAGTCTTAATTAAGGTCAAATACAGGTCTGACGATCATATTAGGCACGGCTTCAATTTGGAATGAGTTGCAAACTACAAAGATAACGTTTGGGGAATCATGATGGCAGTGTTGAGGAAAGACACACAGCACAAATAATTTGCTGTTGTCCTGTCCAAATGGTAGGAATTGAGCAAACTATATTTGATGTACATTATCCACAATAGGTGCCCCTAATTTTGCAGATGTAATTTGTTGCAGGCTTCCATTTATGATGTGAATCTTGAGCTCGCCATGTCGTGGGCTGTTTATTTAATTACTTCCTTACTTTAATGCTCATGGAGTTGGCCACCCCCTTAATGTATTTTCAGGGCCCAAGCTGAGACCTCTGTGAGGTCCCTATTGGGAATTGTTGTTATTGTGGTTGTAGTTTACAATGGTCACGAATTGCACTGGATCACGTGTTTCTCAAATTTTACACCTCACTTGCAGCAAAAGGAGGAGCAGCTGCAGTTCAGTACTACATTTACATCAGTGCAACATTATACTGAAAGGGAACTCCTTTTGGTCACCTACAACCATCCATTTGGGTCATCCAAAGGCAAATTTCTGATACAGCTTCTGAATCTATCTTACGAGCAAGCAAGTGTGCCCGCTGTTTTTGCCAATGAGTGTTGCTTCCCCCCTCACGCCATCTATCCACATGTGAGATGGCACTCCAGATGAATGGGCTTTCTCACTTGGGAACACTTAAAGATGCACACAGCCATGACACACTCAAAGGCAACAGGTGTCCACACCTGAAAGCCCCAGACACACAAAGACATGTGAGGGTCTTCCTTTTTTTCCATAGCTGTGGTGAGGAGGCACTTCACTGTGACCTTTGATGACCTTTATGTTGCTTTACTTACATTCTCTCTCTCTCACACACACACACACACACACACACACACACACACACACACACATGCTTTGAACTTCCACCATCCCTTTTGTGTCTTATCTTCTATTGCTCATTTCGTTTCTCCAGTTTCTTTCACACGCCAATTTGTCTTTTGGCTTTTCAAGCAGCTGCAGATTGTGACACCCGCTCATTTTAGTCATGGCTGCGGATTGTGTCCTCAGCGCATTAGTCTTGTATGCCTCTCCAATCCTATGGGATTAGATCTGTCTCATAATTGTCTTTCCCTCTTTTGACCATGTTCCCATGGGAAGCTTCCTGCGTAACCCTTATTAAAAATACTCTCCTCTTTCTGCCACATCTGTGCTTTGTCTTCCCCAAAACAGGTTCCCTGAGGTTTTTGTTGGTGGCCTATAAACACATCCTAAAGCCATTCCAACCCCCCCCCCTCCTCCCTTCCCCCCCTTTTTTATACCCACACCCATTTTATCACTGTAACGTTGGCAAAAATGCATCGAATGGTGGTCCAGGGCCTTCGCACAGTAGTCGAGCTTCTTGCCATCCCCTAAACGTTACTGACATATTTTCCACTAGCATCTGCTCATGCAACATTTTTGGCCCTCTTAGCTTTTGTCTGCCAACTTTTTCCTCTTCTCCCAGTCCTCAGTACGAAGTGTACTAAGCAGTCTCATGAAAGATGTAGGCTGTGTGAGCTTCAACGACCAGATGGGCCAACGCTGAAGATTTACTAGATTGTCATTTTCAAACTGTTGGCTGCAAAAGATGGTGAATGATTTATTTATTTTGCTGCAGCGTCATCGTGCCATGTGTGCTTTCTGGATGTGACACACACATTGGACCCACTCCAGTAAGGGTTGTTGACCGTTTTGAAATGAGAGTTGCATAAACAAATGTGACTATTATTAGCCCATGAAGCCACCGCAAAATATACCAAACAAGCCTTGTATGATAGTGATTGGAAATGGAATGAGTGGACTTGACTGGCCATATGGTATTTGATAACCTTGTTGTATTATATTTAGATATTACAGTCGAAGACACACAAGTACCTTTAACCTTTCAGGAATATACCCTTGTATACTCCTACGCTTGGAGAAAGTATTGTTCTCCGTTTTGTCATACATCATTGCTCATTAAGGTAAGCTAGATCGGAAATTATATAATGCCACGTGCACTCCTTAGGACCGATACAGTCACAAAGGTTGGCGTTTCCTCTGTGACAATTCCCTGAGTACAATACAAACAGAGCAAGAGGCCATAAAAGTCATCCCCCGCTAATGACGATCTTTAGCAGTGGCCAGGTGTACCTCGACGCACTCCCCCCAGAGCCTGGGAAACTGAGCTTTATCAGTTGGTTGTGGGTGATAAATGGATGCAAAAGGACCACCCTTAAACAATGCTGCTCAACTTGACTGGATCACCTTCACTATCTAACATTTTCCACTAATGATTCGAAATGTGTGTGACCCATGTGAAGACTTTTGTGATGTCATGCTGTAATCTTATAGATATTTTGTTACCAGTAAACTAAATTGCTGTACTTCAAGAACATCTTTTTCAAATTAGGTTTCTTGGCTTGATGTTTAATGCATCCTGTAGCAATAGCTTCCTCAGTGTTTTTAATCTATGATTTGACGATGGAACCCTCTTTTGGGGGCGGAGGGGGTGGGGGGGGGGTAGGCAGAGTCTGTCTCTAAACTCATTCACTCCCAAAGACATATTTATGTCTTTTCACACTCCACACATTCAACCCCAGATACTTTTTTTCTTCTTCAATTTTTCCTAGACTTAGTGTTAAAAAAAGGGTCTAGAATTGGCTGGTACTAAATTAAAGAAACAACCATTAAATAATGAGGATTCTAAATTGGAGATTATGTTTGACTTGAGTGATCAATATGAAGCCCAACACGATGCCAATGTAAGCCATGATTGGGTTTGAAAATATAAATACTGTAAAACTCATTTATAAGACACAAAAGGCATCAAATGCCATGGAAGACGTCTAAAAGGAGGGGTGGCAGAATCTTTCTCTTGGTGATGGGAAAAAAACTGTTCACATCAGTAGAAGTCAAAATTATTATGCACACGTATTGGGAAAACTAGAACCAGATATTTTAAAAACCGATTTGTTTTACTGTTTATTGTATCTGTTAAATTGCTCCATGTACAGCACTTTGTATGCAGCGATGGCTGTTTGAAAGTGCTCTATAAATACAGTTGACTTGACTTAAACGTGTAGACTTTTGCAATATTTAAGTATGGGGAAGACAGTGACTGACAGAAGAAACCAAGGTCGGTCTGTATGAGAGTGATGGGAAGAGGAAAGTATGGTGAAGGAAAGGGAAATACCACATCACATGTCAAACAGCAGTGTTATGACAGGGGTGTACAATGCAATATGGATTGCCAAGTGTATATGATCAAGAAGGCGGACTTCAGGTTACTTGTTGAAACCCATCCTATTTATTTATTCATTGTTTTCACAATTCTTTTGACGACAAAAGCTCATATCATTCTCAAAATATTCTTTGAGTTTGCCTCAAAGCTGCGTCAACATTGTCATGCTATTAGGTCAAAATAGAGTAAAATCTATTCGGACTGTTTCCAATTCTAGCTCAGAAAGGGAACAGGTCCAACACGGTAATAGCAAGGTGTACCTAATCAAGTGCATAGAGCAAGTATATACGAAGAGTTATAGTCGGGTGCGTCTTTTCTACAATCAGCAGATCTATGTGTGCGGCCACCACCACATGTGGGGATTGTTAATGGGAGCTGCTTAGCATCCTTTGCCTTTGGCGCTTTCTCTTTGTCTCTCTCACACTAACATATGGTCATGCGTATTGACAAACAGACGGTGGTGTCCCCCCCACCCCCCACCCCCCCAGGCCTGCGAAGACGTTGGCAGCAGAACACACAAAGTTCTGCGCTAAGTGGCCTGCAGTTTCCTTTGTGGTTTGTAAATGGAGCTCACAGTTACAGAGCTGTGCAGTTATTGATTGTGTAAACACACCATGGTAATAGTTTGCCATGTTTATCCTCCAGCTATCACCATGTGAATGTAATCGGGGGCTTTGTACACGTCAATGTTAATAAAATCATGGGAAGCCGTGTCACATTTTACTGCCTCATTGTGGGGATTAGTTTTTTTTTTTTTGTGACAGTGGGTAACTAAAAATTGTGTGATGAGATGAGAGAACTTTTTTGTTTTTTTGTCAAACCTACAAGCAGATGTGAAGCATTGACCCCGAAAAATATTTTTGTCATGCCGGGTTGTTCTTTTTACACTCCCAGACACTGAGGAAAATGTCCTACAAAGCTTCTGCGGCCATAGAACGGACTCCAGATCTTGACCGGCATGTGTTGAAACACTCCCCATCTCAGTATGGGACCTCATCTGCTATTCAGGGTGTCATTATCTGAGAGCTGAATGCAAATGAATGGACGCCGCAGTGTAAATAGAGCTTATAATGCACTTCTGCATATCTCGTGGCTGAATTAATCTGTGTAAACACCATAAAGGAGTTTCAAACAAAGGACTGAGGAGAGCGAGAACCGAATCAAGACAACAGCTTAGTGAATGGGATTGTGAAGCGAATTTCCTGTCATGAGCACGATGCAGTTTGAGTGACCTTGTTACGGTTTCCAAGTGATGTATGGCTTGAATTATTTACTTGTTGAAATGCTATTCTCGTGTATCTGAAAGACAAATATTCTGCACGCTTGCCTTCAGATTTGTGTACATTTTTGTGTGTCCTTTCAGAAACTGGTGTCCTCATACTGCCACAAGGACGGTGAGTTGCCAAGTGCAGAATGGGACAGTCGTGCAGAGAGTCTACCAGACATGCCGCTGGCCACAGGGATGTACAGGGGGCAGGTGAGCAAGAGCAATGTAACTCGTGCTACTTCGATACCAATATTGCTGATCTGTGAATGCTCAATAGTACTCTGAAATGTGATGTGCTTGGGAAACACTCTACAATAAACACTCCCATTTTTTTTGTTCATTCTCTCTCGATAGATAGATAATGTGTGTGTGTATATGTATACATTTAAAAAAATTATACACAGACGCCACAATGAGCCTTTCCAAAAAAAAATTTTTTTTAATCTAGCAGAAACACACCACGTTCAGTTAGTGTTGGCCAAAATTAGGAATGAGTTCATGAACTTTCGCTCATTCAAGTCATTCACATATAGCACTGGCATAGTTCAATCCATTTATTGGTCTAGTGAGAATTGTCCCTACGATGAGACTGAGAAAAGAGTGTGAGGAACACAATAGGTGTCATTGCTGAAACAAAGCTTGTATGCTTTCGGGAAACGGCCACACTATAAGTAGAATGAGCATGAAATCTTGGATGTCCCCGTTTTCTTTTTTACCTTTGTTGACTTTGTCAAGTCCCTGTTCCTGATTCTTTGTTAAATTTATAGCCGTTTGTGTGTATGTAGTTGGCGTAACCATGACGAGCCTGCCGTGAAAACAAAAGCCAGATCAAGGGTTAGCGTTCCAAGCTTTACTGTGATGAATTGAAGCGTGTAATGCTTTTACATTTTTGTGTTTTCCAGCTACAGGACCGTTGTCAGACCTTCCTATAAAACGGTGTACCGCACCGTGACCTCACTGGAGTGGAAATGCTGTCCAGGATTCAGCGGGACTGCCTGTGAAGAAGGTAAGTCCAAAGAGAGCTCCTGGACCCAGGAAATGGTTTTGAAAAGGAAGTTGGCTTTAATTAGTGACTTGATACAATTCTTGTTTTTATATATACGCTGATTAAATCAAACTGGTGTCATTCTAACAGTTCAGTTAACCTGTGTAAATCTTTGAATGCCCTGGAAATAAAATGCATAGTAATTAATATTGTTCGTGAATAATAATGCGGTCTAAAAATTAATCGAGCCTTATGTCAAATGAGAATTCATCATGTTAAATTTGTTTACTGTGCTGCAGCATTGGTGCTTTGTTCTTTTGTGTGTGTGTGTGTGTGTTATTGTGGTGTGACTAGAATATAGTCATCATCGTCTCAAAGTGCCATGTTAGCGTGGCTGTTTTCTAATTGTGACCACATTAGCTGCTTGATGTGCATGCCTAACCCCCCACCCCCACACACACACACACATTCATATGGGGATGTAGCACAACTTGTCACACAGAGCAGAATAAATATTTACTGTGGTTCAGGTGGTCCATTTTGGGGACACTGAAAGCAGGGCTGGTTTTTCCAACAACCTGCAGCTGACCTCCACGTGATCACAACAGTGATAAATCAATCTCACCCACCATAAGGCGAAGTTCACCAGCGGACTAGACTTTACTTCACAAAAGCAGAGCAGAGAGGAAATTATCCAATTAAGTTTTTGCCAAAGGAGATTCCCCTCGGGTTGTCATGGCAGCAGGGGGCTGTCGAGCCAGCAGGGATGCTGGGATTAGCCACTTAACCGAACGCTGTTTCGGGTGGCTCAGATCACAGGCTTCACTGAGTGGAAGTGACAGTTTCCATTCATGGGGGCCTTACTCTCTGGCACCGCGGATGCTATCCAGGGCCACCGGCGCTTTGTTCCATCCCCGCCATGTGAGCAGCGCCACTAAGAGGACCCAGAACCTGAGTGCACGTTGCCACCCGCCTCATTCACAGCTTGAAGCCAAAATAAAAGCTGCCCCACACGGGCAAAGCCGGCCCACGGCGCGGGCTTAGATCTATTGCCACCAAGTGAAGTGAAAGCTGCACGCGCAGTTCAATGAGTGCAAGTTTGAAAGGCAAGCTCTTTAATACCAATTTGGGTCTACCTATCTGTTTTTCTTCGGGGGATTGTTTTTAACATGTCAGTGAGCACTTTTTGAGTTTCATTTCTTTTCTTTTTTTTTAGTAGACCGGTACTTTCAATTGAATAATGGTATTTAACTCATTCAATCGCAGGCATTTTCCCTGGAGCAACCCCCTCAATCTCAGCATTTTACTGGATTTTGACTGATTTTTGCAAGGCCCACAGAATATTTGGTTCTAATGCTATATAAAGATGGAGCCTACCAAAATAAAGTTTGGACTCTCTTCTTTCAGCAGAATTTTTTTTTCTATCTCGTTCCATTCTTCAGCAATCGGCATTACAAAATGGCTAAGTTTCATGAAAATGGTGATTCCTGGGCAAAAAAACAATGCAAACGACTTATTCTCGTTCAGATTGCATCAGACCCTCCTCCTCTCTATGATGCAAACAAAAAAAGACTTAGACGTACAGGTACGTCCTTGGTATGTGGGGCCTAATTTTAAAAAGACGTACAAGTAAGTCTTGTGGAATGAAAGAGTTTAATGTACTTGTTCGAACACAAACATCCTAGCGTGCCAGTGTCTGAGCAAAACAGTAATAACATTCTACTTAAGAGCTCATGAATCTCATTGAAATAGCGGACCCATATGCAGTACCTTTGACACACCTCTCGTTCCCATCATCCCCATTGTTCCGCTTGTCAGACTGTGGAAAATGTGGATGAGCCGCTCATTTAGTTCGACCCCCATCATTCTCTCAACGGGCCACCCCAGGTCACCGCTGACTACACGTCCCGGTATGCATCAAATCCAGCGTTAACATCCCGTCTGCCTTGAGGTGCAAAGTGAGACTAGCCTGCGCGCACGCTGACAGCGCTCTCACTGATGTGGTTCAACGGAGATGAGAGAGTTGCTTTCTCTTGCGTCCGTCCATTCTCACCAGCCCGCGCCTTCCGGCGATCGGCAAACATAAATCAGCCGGTCCGCCGGCGGAGAAGTCGAGATAGCGTGTCTCTGTTTTAGTTTTGCATTTCCCAAAACTAAGGCGGCGGCGGCGGCGGCGGCAGCGGCAGCGTGCGGAGATAAATGAGGGAGGATAATGTGGAATGATGGTGCCATGCTGTCACACAAGATTTCAAGCCTATCGTATTCATGCTTTTTAAGCAAAACATTACATCACATCGGGTTTCATAACCGAGCATGCACTCCTTCAGAGTCCATGCGGGGTAAGATAACACGACATCCGAAAGGCACCGCTCACATGCGCTCTTTTTCTAACTGTCTCACCCCGACCTCAGGCTTTGACTGGAATTCCAGGCCAGTGGTGTAATTACTGACTTCTAATTGTTTTCTATGAGGTTTGGGAGATATTGTCTTACCTCTGGACCTCGAACATAATGGTCTTTATCGCTGATTGAGTCCAATAGAGGGAGAAAAAAAAGTTTGTAAGTATTTGCAGATGGAGGAAATTTCATAGCCCGCAAGGAGCAGCGATTTAGTTGCACCGAAGAACAGTGAATGCTTCTTTTCAGATGGCAGATCATCCAAAATAAATATCTAAATTAGTCCTCATTCGGAGACAAGGCAGTGATATCAGGATGAATTGAACTTTTAAATATTTGATTCCATCTGCGGCAAACTTGTCTGAATATTTACCTTCTCTTGGGAGTGGCCTATGAATATCGACGACACTTGATATCTTGGATGGGATTCGCTATGTGGATGAGTGCCATCAAGGAGATGAGCGAACCTTATCACAGGAGCAGGGCTGCCGGGCGATACACGGCATATGGGGAATTGTAGGCAAGAATTAGCACGGCTGTCAAAGCTCCGCCGCAGGGGGTACCCATCAAGACATATCTCAAAGCCATGCGGAGGAGGATGCGGTTTTTGAGATGCAATTTGCGCTATGGCTGGGAGGCTGAGGCACATTGTCCTTAATAAGCCGCAGAAACTTAATCTGTGTTTTCACAGCTCTGTCCGGCCTTATCACGGCCCTACACTCTCAAGCCAGCGCTTTAAGTATCATTCAGTCACACTTTGCAAAGCAAGAGTGGGAGTGTGCATGGATGCGTGTATACAACATTTCCACCAAATTCGGAAAGTGGGTTTGGAGGGTTTCATACGAGGATTTGTTTAGTGAAAGATGCAGCTGTTCAGGGTGATTAGCTGTTGTAGGGTTTCGTGCTTTAGTAGCTGTAAGTGGAGGAAGACCAGCATAAGGTGAATTAGAGCAGCAGATCTCCTCTCCCACCACGTGCGGACCACTACAGCAAAGCTATGAAAATCTGAAGACTGCCAATGCATCTTTCATTCAACTGTCAGACTGCCCTAGAGGTGTTTCTGTTTCAGTGTTGGGTTTGGCATCTTGTCATTTGAGCTACACCCCCCCGCACCTCCCACATACTTCCAAATTCTAAAGAGAAACACAAAATGCAAACACGCATTGAAGTAGGCAGCCACACGAATGCCACGCAGCAGCTGATCTTTATGGTGTCGATGGCAAATACAACAGCAAATGTTGAGATCCAAAGTGGAAGCAGCTGAGTCTGAGGTGAAATGGCTGCACGGCTCCAGATGAGCAAGCTGCCGTTTCTTGACGACCAGGCGTCCTTTGCGGGAAGTGTATGGATAGTTATTATATTAACAGATCCAATACCGAAAAACTCGGATTAGCATCATTTACTGCCAGATATTAGCCGTTCAGTGAACCACCGACATTTTCCAGAATCACCCACAATAAGTGAAAATCCACAACACTGACGATAAAATAAATAATTACATATATTCCACTAAAAGCAATCCAGACTTATTATAACACAATTACTTCACACCTGTTCTCATTCTGTCACACAGTTCACCACTGAAGAGGTCAGGTACGCTTGCTTCAAGCATTTTGTAACTCCCAGTTGAAGTTTACATGAAGTAAAATAAATGTTTAAGATGATATTTTGAAACACTTAAATGTTCATATAATTTAATCTAACCAAACTCCGCTGTCTTAATACTAACATAATTCCAAAACACCATTCAGAATGTAAATGATCATAGATGTTAGGGAGCAAACCAGACACAAAGAGTATACAATAAATACACGCAAACAATATAGCCCATGTGTGAATGATGAACCATGACATAGCCTATGAACAATATATTCCACCTACTGGTACAAAACTGTAAAAAAAAAAAAAAAAAAACTTTGTTACTATAGGGAATACGTTGTATTGACCTTTGGGCTTATACCGCCAATAAGCGATTTTTCAAATGTGAAAGACCCTACCATGGTGTACTTGGGGATGGGCAACATTGCACGTCACAGACTTAACAAGCAGTCCAATGTGTGAGATGGATTTCAATATTTCGCCCCACACTTATTGGCACAGCACATTTTACAGATTTTATGTGACGTCCAAACTTTCCAGGTCTTGAATCTGAGTTGAGTTTTATGTATCTGGCTGCTGAGCTGGAAACGGCAATTCCGCTCACTGATTTATTTATTATTTCCCAACGCTTCCCCAGGGAGCTCATTCAAATCTGTTTTTCCTACAGTTAGAAAGAAAGTAGGACTCATCAGCAGTGGAAAAAAAAAGCCAAAACACTTTTACAAACAGAAAAAAATAGACACCACCACTGATTTTGGGTTAAATATCCCTTAGCAAGATTCACCTCTACCAGACGCTTTTTTTTAAGCTACTGTAGCTGGATACTCAAACACGTTTTTTGGGCTGAATCGCTCGAATCTAATTTAAATTGGTTGGTTTCCTGGAACAGCCTCGGATTTTAAGCGTCATCCGCATCCGTTAAGCGTCATCCATTCAGTAGTGTTGCAGTCTTCTGCGAATATATTCTTGAAGCTTAATGTTTGACTGCTATATCCATTTGAAAACTAGTTTCAATGTGTGTTTGGTATCATGGTCTTATGGGAACACCCAATTGTTCATGTGCGAGTCGTCCTCTTCAATACACCCGTACCGCTGTCAGCCCCAGAGCATGGTGCTACCACCATCGTACTTCACGGTTGGCCCGGTGTCCTTAGCTTTGCAAGCCTCATCTTGACTCATCCAATCATAACTTTTTTTTTAACTCGGTGAAATACTGTAGCAATTTTTTTTGTCTTCTCTGACTATTAAACTTAAGTCCAGAAAGACATTTGGCTAGTCTACATAGACTGATTTAAAAAAAAAAGAAGCAAGTCCTGTACTAGTACTATAGCGCCACTTTTGTGCCTTAACAAAAAAAAAGCCTTTGTTTCTTTTAAATTAATTTTGAAGAGACTCCCAAAATGATCAAGTTATCCGATGGCACGTACAATGAATGTGTCTTTTTGTTTTGCGTGTGACCTATTTGCTTACACATTACCGTATATATACACTTACACGTACTGTACTTCCTAGAATATATCTTCGATATGGAGCACTTGTCTTACGCTGTAGTAGCTTTATACACACTACTGCTTTTCATGATGCAGCTGATTGCTTGGCTCCCTTCTGAGCTCTTAAACACACATTGTACAACATCGGCAAGGGTCGACTGTTGCTTCTAAGTGGGTGGGATTTTATGGAGTCCACCTTGAAGCTTCCGCTCCCATGTACTCTCAACCACAAACAAGCCACATCACAGAGATTTTGCTGGGGTTTCTCATGGTGACATCATTTATGGTCTCTCAATCGCGGACCTCCCAACAACCCCCCCCCCCCCCCCCGCCCAGTTCTGTCACTTCTTCCCGGCCAATTTTTGGATGCAACTGATTCCTCTGCTGATGCTGCAAGTTTCACTGCTGCTTCGCTTTAACGTTTTGTTTCCATCTGTTCACGTGGCGCCTCTTCGGTGCTGAGCAAGAGCAGAGATGAGATGAGCAGTGCTGATGTTTGCGATTAGTTCTGGACGAAAAAACAAGTGAAGATGATCTGCGGCCACGTGCTAGCCTGCTCGGCTTTGAATAGTCTCCAGCAAAGATAAATGACCTCACTTAATGGGCCCAAAGAGAGAAGAACGGACCACAACAGTACGTACGGTCCTCTGAAACTCAAATAACCGATATACTTTATGACGCCGTTGGGTTACATGACAAACAAATGGGGGATATACAGGAAGTGTGAGAAAACTATAACGACACAAGTGTGTGATTCTGCAGGTTTCGTACGGTGCCAAGTATCACGTCATTCAACAAAGACGCCCAAATTTGTGAATGAATCTTTGCCCAAGGACTGTGACGTAATGTTGGCCCAATTGAAAGCATGATTTTTTTTTATACTAAAACGGATGATCTATCTATATAACGATACGAATCATTGCTCGAAAATTACAATACTGTAGTCCTAATTGTTCAGAGATTAAAACCTCACTATATCATGTTCCAACTGGATTATTTTCGAGGAATATGAGTTTTCACATCCAACCTTGAGATCCTGGCATCTGAAGAGCTTTTAATTAACTGCGGTGATGACCTCAAGTAAAGGTCCAATAACAAAGTAACACTCAGGTTGAGGTCATGGGGCAATTTCTTGTCATCCTACCTTTCCAGGGCTCACTGTCATAGACAACATGAGAAGTGAAGTCCCCTAGAGCAGAATGATGGGGGTGTACTCCAGGAGCACACCCCCTCGAAAGGACTCCAAACTGCAGTCAACATTTTGAAACCAAGCTTTCAACTGCTTTTTGTGTGAGTCAGTTTGGTTCACATTTCGTTCTTAACGTGTCTCCATCTTTTGGGATACAAGCCACAAAACGGTTCAAAAGCTAAAGAATAGGTAAAATGCTCTGACAAAGACTTTTTTTTAATGAATTATTCAAAAGTCATGGTTCATTTCACTGTCACGCAGAGAATCCCACTACTGTGTTGTGTTTCATAACAAGTGAAGTACCATTTGCATTAATAGACCGTGTAGGGCACGCCTCATTAAGCAAAGTGTTTGTTTCTGCTTTGCTCTTAGGCATTTCCTCGGGTCATGTCCTTGTTTTTTTTTTTTTTTTTTTTTTACTTGTACAAATTAGCCAGTATAGGCGTCCATGTGCAAGTTAGCAGCACAGCATCTACAGCCAGTCTGAAGAGTGAGGCCCTTTCTCGCACCTTCTTCCTTTGAGGGACACCTTGTTCTAATTACCTCAGGGGAGCTTTTTTCACTTTGTGCTTGAGTGGCCCCTCATCAGGCGAACGTTGTTGCAGTGCTGCTAAGACAATGTTGGGGGGCCCAGCAGGGGGATCTCATTAACTACAGGACGTACCCTTGAATCTCTAAACCCAGGCCCACATTCCGCCCTTTACACTGCCCCCATGGGAGTCATACAGGGTGGTGGTGGGGGGGGGGGGGGGGGGGGGGGTTTGCAACACGGTTATTGTTTTGGCTGGACCCTTGCCACGTCCACAACGTGCAGCCAGCATGATGACCTCCCCCAGCTTCTATCAGCACCATAAATAAACTCTCGAGCGCGTGTCTGCATGTTGCTGCTTCCCTGAGGTGGTAATGCCACCTCACTCACAAAACGCAGCTCACTCACAGTCCGAGGAGGCCAAGCACACCTCCCAAAACCTATACCTGTTCATTTCAGCGCACATGCACCCGAAGAAAGGATGCTCTGCTTACTCAGCCACAGAGTCATAATAAATAAATAAATAAATAAATAGCGTCCAATACAAGACACCGGCACATTTTCTGCCTGCCTTTTGTCAAAAGCACACACACACACACACACACACACACACACACACACCATCTGCGTTTGTTGTCAGTGACAGATTGGCAGTAAATCGGGGCGAATGTGCCAGATTTGGAAGGCTGTCTCGTGGATGAAACCACGATGGACAAAGATTATGTCATGCGCTATTATTTCTTTTGGCAGACCTTCGCATTCTGTTCAAGATCTTCAGAGACACTATGTAGCAAATACATCACCTAACTCTACGACTGCGCTGTTCCTTTGCTGTACGTCATTGGAGGTAAAAGTGGATAAAAACAAAATTTGGCTGGGCTTTTTCAAGCTGTTCTTGATTTCAGCCACATAGCCAACACCGCTGTATATGTTGTCGCATCAGATCAAACCGGCCATTATTAACAGATGTGGTTCAAAGCCAGAAAAGCCTCAATTTCTACATACCTGAATTGGTTTTAGCAAAAAAACGCAGCCAGCGTTAAGATTTTGTCATTGTGTATTCATGATTTATCACACGCTGTTTTAGACAGAAGTAGTCCTGCCAGGGTGTAGTCATTGAACTGCTTGTGATGAGCTTTAGACTGCATTCACACCAAGAGCAGACTGGCCTTCGAAAGCACCAGCGGTTTTATTGATGAGCTGCAGGTCTCTTCAGGCAGTCGATTGAGCACCTCATTTAGATTATTAGATTATTATTTGCATCTGTACCAGTAGCTGGTTCCCATTTTTTACTCCACCTTCATCCCCCTAAAAAAATAAATAAAGAGAATAAATCCTCAGTTTTTCCACTCAAGAGGCCCAGAGCCTACCCCGTCCAATATATCCCCTTGGTACTTTTTTCCCTTCTGAAGTACACATTATAGGTGTGGTGTGAATGAACATTGATTTGCAATGTGCAACAGGAAGTTGTTTCCATTTCTGTCACCTGTCGGCTCTTGCTTGTTTTTGGCTCATTTTCACTGTGTGTCTACCCCTGGTTTCACACTAACAAATTTGGGTCTCTGCTCAGGACCAATGCAATTTATACATGATGCATTGTGCATTAGTCATCCGTTTGATCGTGGCATATTTAGCGTTTAGATCAGGGGTGTCAAGAAGCACAAGAAGATTAGGAAAATGTTGAAATTTAATGAACAAATCTGTTACAAAACATTTCATGAAGCACCTTAGATTTCCTGAGACAAAAGTGCAGTTTACTTTTATCATTCACATATATGCATTGCAACTGATCCCACTGATTGTACAAAGGCACAAAACTTTAACAAATAATTGGTATATAAAAATATGGGAATGTACTTTAAGATTAATCGAGATTTATAAAGGCAGGAATTTTTTAACCATTTACACATGTGCATATAAAATCTAAATGTAATTTCTGCCTACACCTTAGAAACGAAGGAGAGTGCTATTAAATGTGTAAAGAATAAAGTATTCACGTCCTTGATAGCATCTGCCGTATTGCGTCTGGCTCAGTGACAGACTGAGACTGCTGTCTTCTACTCTGATCCAAACAGTGTGCCCTCCATGAATTGCACCTTATAAAAATATCCATTCCGTGTCTTTTATGCATTTTTTTTTCACTTTTAAATGATCCTGCGGGCCTAATTGAACCTCCTTGGGGGTCGGTTCTGGCCCACGGGCCATATGTTTGGCACCCCTGGTTTAGAGCTTTATCAGTGAACCAAAGGTGGACCAGGCAGAAAAATATTAAGGGTCTTGGACAAAGCGCAAAAACACCAATCCACCGAAAGAACAAACAAACCGCCTTATTGGATAACATCAGATCACATTTCGTTGGCTTTAAATCAACCTCACTCATCAAATGTGACCACACACTTCATTTGCATACACGGGCCCAACATATTAACAACATTAGGTAATGAGAAGAGGATCACACAAGTGCTTATTTGAGCATTAACCATCATTATTTCAATATAATGGCTTATTCTTAGCTAAGTCTTTTCGTATGAACCCTTCACTTTCCTGTATAAACGACTTGAGTGACTTGAATAAACAAAGAACTGTGAAAGGAGCATTACTGGATCTCTAGCCAGATGGGCCCTGATCCCAAGACAAAGCTGAAGATTAGACTTTGGTCGAAATGTTGGGGCTCATGAGTTATTCCTTCCCTGCTTGTGCTCGGAACCGGAGAACTGCGGATCTAGTTCCTGGCCACTCTAAAAGGAGGAGAACGGGATGACTCCATAGGTGCCAATTACCTCAAGTTCTATCTTGTTCAAAAAAAGAAAAGAAAGCCAGGGCAAATCAGATAACAGTGTTGTCCTCTGACTGTGAAGGGAAAAAAGAGCTACGGGCAGGGGGTCTCTTCATATACAACAATTTAATGTGTGGGATTTTTCCAGAATAATAGAAAGTACAATATTTGTTTGTCTTTGAGTGGTAGTGCTGCATCAGCAAGTTTCTTCAGGGTCAAAGTTAGACTCCTTAGAAACGGAGCCAGTACAGCATGACCTTAAGTAGTAATGGAGTATCAGCAAATCAAATCGGCGACAGGTTGCCACAGATATAGCAGGAAATAATACTGTGTATGGAATAAAATGTTCACCATTACCGTGTTCTCCACATTTTGGCTTCTAAGATTATCTCAGAGGCCAGGGTTGATCCTGTTCGGGATTCAAATCATCCAGAGGTCACTGGAGGTTAGCGAGAAGACTTCAGCCAATGTTCTAGCTTCAGATTTGCTCACAGGATAAAGCCACTCTGTTCAGGATCAGTCATCCAAAAGCTCTGATTCCCAAATTGGGATTATTTCAAATCGTCCATTCCTACCTTGTACGACGAGTTACTTTATAATTCCCAAACCACTAAAACAGGAGTGATTTGCGTGTTTCAATCAAGAAACCAGCTGCATATACACACAAATTTTCAATACGCTGCCATTTGTAGCCATTAATGTTTTAGTCATCGTGCTCCTTTCATTTATCGTTTGCAGCATCAGTTCAGTAGCTGTGTCCAAAATAGTAAAAGAACGGCGAAAATTTGACACAACGTAAAGTCACCACAAAAGCAGAGAAACCTGAGGATTTGGTGTGCTTTCGGGGGTCTGGCACTGGAAAAGGCTGACCCAATTCCATATGCCGTTCAAGGAGAATAGGTTCTGGAAGTCCAATGCTGCTTTGAAGCCAGCGTCCTTTTCGGCACGACAATTATATACAGCTGCAGATGAGAAATATGAATATTATAAAGATGATTTCCCCCTTGCCCCGCTTTTATCTGTCACATTGTGTTCTGTTCCTCACTATATCCAAGTCTGACTTGGACACACATGGTCTCAAGTGTGTGTGAGATGTGTACTGCTTTTTTTTTTAATAACCGCGCATTAATCCAATATAAATTTCATTTCATATGTGGGGGCGCACATAATTTATACGAACAACCCTAACCTCTTCCATGACAGTCTCGTGACTTAGACATCACAATTCATGCAAAGTCATGAGAGAAAGGGCTAGTTGTCTTGTGTGCACTTGTCTGACATGGGCAATTTGTAATGACGAGGCAGTTGAGCAGCCAGCAGCTCGCTGGCTGCTAAGAGGCTTGCTGACAGCGGGAAGGCTGAGAAGGAGGTAGAAGTTGGATGGATTTCTCTGTGCCTGTCATCTTGCAGGTTACACATAGGCACTCCATTGTTATTACACTATTCTGCCAATAGTGTAATAACAATTGAATGAATGACAGAATGTTTGATGGATTGGAGAGGCAGACATATGGAGGGATGGATGAAAGAACAGATGGACAGATGAATGCATGAATGGAATAATGGATAGATAATCGATGCATGAA
Organism: Hippocampus zosterae; assembly: GCF_025434085.1. Classification (NCBI taxonomy): domain Eukaryota; kingdom Metazoa; phylum Chordata; class Actinopteri; order Syngnathiformes; family Syngnathidae; genus Hippocampus; species Hippocampus zosterae. Next base: position 13,183,574 of record NC_067456.1, read on the forward strand.
TAAATACTGTAGATATGCATAAATGCATATGTATGCATAACAAATATTGGAGTGAAAGATTAACTTGGGGAAATTCAAAGTAAATTTTAAAATGTTTTTTTTTTTTTAAGTTAAGAATACCTTTATTAGTCTCGCAATTGAGAAAGCAAATGTTACTTGGATAGTCTTAGTTTATTAAAAAAAAAATTCACTCAGGGTTGAGGAATGAACCCCCAACCTTCAGGTCAGAAGACCTCGACCATACCATTTGTAAAATGTATTTTGAATTTCTGAATGAAAACAACTTTACCAGGCTTTTTAAACGTAAATCCATCCATCCATTTTCCGGCAGGGGAGGGGGGTGCCGGAGTCGATCCCAGCTGTCTTCGGGCGGTAGGCGGGGGACACCCTGAACCGGTTGCCAGACAATCGCAGGGCACACAGAGACAAACAACCATCCCCGCTCACACCTATGGACTATTTTTAGTGTTCAGCCTGCCATGCATGTTTTTGGAATGTGGGAGGAAACTGGAGCACCCGGAGAAAACCCACGCAGGCCTGGGGAGAACATGCAAACTCCACACAGGGAGGCCGGAGCTGGAACTGAACCCGGACCTCTGCACTGTGAAGTCGACGTGCTAACCACTGGACCACCGGGTCGCCCTTTTAAAGTAAATATCACTAAATATTTTTTTTTCCGTGTGGATGTATGTAAGGAGGCTGGATGGCTGGATGCTACCGAAATGGGTGCGTGAATGGCTAATTGGAAGAAAATAAATGTATTTTAGGCGCACAGTGGTCGACTGGTTAGTACATCCGCCACATGCTGCAGAGGTGCAGGGTTTGATTCCGGGCTCTGGCCTTCCTGCGTGTGTTTTCTCCGGGTACTCCGGTTTCCTCCCACATTCCAAAAACATGCACGGCAGGTTAACGGAGCACTCAAAATTGTCTCTCGACGTGATTGTGAGCTTGAATGGTTGTTTGTCATTGTGTGCCCTGTAATTGGGTGGCAACCAGTTCAGAGTGTACCCCACCTACGGCCCAAAGAGAGCTGGGATCGGCTCCAGCACACCCGCGACCCTCGTCAGGATAAGAAGAGGAGAAAACGAATGGATAAATGTATCTCTCTTTGTGAGTTTAAGGGATGGAGAGTTGTGTGGACGAAAAGATGATAAATGGATGTGCACCTATGATACTATATGCTAACGGAATGGATTATAAATGGTTAATAGGTGAATGTAAGGCTTGAAGAAATGATCAGTTCCTGAGGATGATGTGATGGAATGATCAAGATTTCAGAGTGGCTTTTCATTGTGACCAGCCTATGGAACTACCTGCGCAATAATCATTCTGTCGCATCAGCATCTTGATATGCCACCGCTGTGAGGTGGGATGCATTAGCTCAACAAAGGACAAATGCTCACTAATGCAGAGAGTCGGCAGGTTTGTGAAGATTTTTTGACAGACCTTTTGTGTCTGTATAAAAAAAACTGAAGTCTTTGAGCCCAGCTCATGAAAAATGGGAACAAACAACAAGTGTGTTGATTTGTTTTCCATTTTCCACTTGCCTTGGGGTCTCACCACAGATGATGTCATATGTAATTACAGGGCTTCAACGTTTTTTTTAGAGTGGCCTGGCAAGAGCCATGTGCAGTGTTATGCAGATGCCGCATCTGCGTATTAAAGGTTGATCTGAACCAGACCGGTACCTGAGTTTCATTTCAACAGAGTATGCGGCAGTCCATTCTGCGAGGACAGTTTTTGTGTGCAAAAACTATACATGCTGTAGGATATGCCAGGAGAAACGTATTCATCGGTATTATACCACAGCACCATATTCATACAGAAATGCTGGTTTGCCTCTGTGCACAACACACAGGCTGTCTGATAAGGCCACTGCAGAGGGAGCAGCACTCACGTACATGACACAAACACTTTGAGCATGGCCTGCGACATATTTAGTTGAGATAATCCAAATGTCGCCAGCAGCCGCTATGACCGCGACTTTGCTGATGATTAATAGCTAGTCTCCTGGAAGGTCGAAGTGAGTTAAGCCGGCAGATTCTCAGAAGAATGAAAACTCCCCACCGTTCTTTCTGTCCATGGAACGTTGATAATTTATTTTGACCTCATTGACTAACTGCAACTGCTGAGTCCTAAATTCAGTTTGTTCTGATGCAAGAATAATGAAATCACAAAACCAGCTGCAATATATCTCAGTTTCTAATCACTCCCAAAAGCTGTTTTATTTTTTTCTTTTCATGCATGCTGAAGCGGCAAAACAATCAAGTAGAGACAAAAAGGTTTGAGCAATGTGTTTACATAAAAGTGAGTGTGGGCAGCTATTGTTATTTCCACTTCAATAGAAGAGAAACCGAAACAGATTCACTCAGAGAGATGAATGACTCAAATTTACTGCAATTTGAGTCTCTTCATATTGTCACAAAACACAGTTGACTTGCCAGTGTGCAGTCCATTCTCCTTATTATCATATTGTCATTTCACAATATCATACCATGCAGCCAGAACATAATTTTTTTTTCATCTTTGCGAAATGTGCGCGACTCTAGCCAATCCGAGTTGTCCTCCTAACCTTGGTTGGAAAGTTGAAATAAACAGAATCCGCCACTAAATGAAAGAAGAAGCACAAAACAAAAAGGAAAAAGTAGCAAATTATACCAAACGTACATTGAAACGCGCAGCTGATGATCAGCCATGACTTCTGAAGATGAAGCTATTTTGGCAAAGAGAAGTTCCTCCCATCGCGGTATCTCCAGAGCGGCGTGGAGGAGAAAACTATTCTGCGTGCGATGAATCATTTGAATAAGTAGCAAGTGATCAAGTGGAAAGCATGAAAATGCCATCAGAGTTTGCCCAGCCTGCCCCCGTAAGCATTAGCAGTTTGGTCGCTAATCACTAACCGGCAGCACCAGCAATCAATTGTGTCACATTTGCAAGTAGCAATGATGATTATGCCGTATGTAGGATTATAACTTCAATGTTATTATGAGGCGTATTTATTATTCCTGATGGGTCCACTTCTTTGTAGTTCACTGTGTTTAGTTTATTGTACATTTGTTATGCAGTAGAATAACACTGTTTGAAATTCCTTAAAAACATCTACGTTAATTAAATGTTGAATTACTCTATAGTTGTTTTTGTTGTCAATACCAGTGCTTTAAAACTGGCAATTTAAAAGCAACGAATAAAATGATTGCCGGACCGCTCACAGCATGTACGACATAGTAAGCGTGTATTAAAACATCGCACCCCCCCCAAAAAAATCACACAATGTACTATCACGGCAGTCACATGTTGACGACTGAGCGAACTAAATTTTCCCACAGCGCTGATGGGACAAGCCAATGGAATGTGATCATCTGCACCCAGTGATGGCCAAGGGTGCATGTCATAACTAATTGACATGTTAAGTCGGCTGTGTCTTAAGCTCCATGGCAGAAGCTCCGTTGACCCCCTGGGTACGATCGAACCCCGGTTAAGAACCACTGCTTTCGAATAATCATCCCTGAGGTGAGGTCTTGTGAAATATATGGACATCCAAATGCCAAATAGGTAGCAATCAAACTGACTGCAGGTTCCAGGGCTCAAAGTGCATTTTCAAAGGTGATCAAAATTGCTCCCCCAAACCCCCATTTAGAAATCTGCTGCTTACATGTGAACAAAGCAACTTGTACTCATGCAGGGACGTTTTGGATGCTCCAAGAGTATCCTACTGTGGAGTTTTCCTTGGACTTTTTCTTTGCCTCCATCAGCACTTTCTCACACTGTGGGAGGGCAGGGAAGACTGTTGTTTGTAAAACACGCTGGATGCCAGCATGGAGTCGTTTGGCTAGAGGGGAGCTTGGGTTCTTTTGTAAGCACACCGCACCAGGCCCGACCGGAGGGTCGACAGACCCTCATGGACCTGCACCCACCACACACACTCTTTTATTAGCCGACAGGAGCAGCATGATTGATGGTTTAGTTGTGAGCTTCTCTTCTGGCCTGTTGTTTGTCTGCGATGAGGAGGCGTTGACAGCTGGGCTAAATTTTCATCTTGTTTTCCCCGCTCCACTGCTCCTCCTGTAATCTGTTTCCAGTCCTCTGCATGGCACTCTCCCCTCATGCTCTCTGCTGTTTGTGTGCATTGGTGTGTTCTTTCATCATCGTGTGCATGTCTTCACACAGTCGACTGTGGACATGTTGTGCTGATAAGGACAACATTCTGGTGTAAAGGCAGGCGGATAAAGAGGATGAAGGGAGTGAGAACACATCCTTCCTCTATCTCCTTTCCCGTGCCTGTCAGACTGGTCAACATTTTTTTTTAATCAGAAATGCAAGTAAACTTTTTCTCAATGGGTTTTTTTTTTTTTTTGCATTGATTCCAAATCCGCCCTAGTTTTTTTTTGTATAGCACACCAGGTTTTCATAATAATAACTAATGTATAGTAATCGGTAAGGTCGTAATCTGTTTAGTAATCCAATATTGGTGAATTATTAATTAGGTTCAGCAACAGCTGGAATTATTTTGGGGGGAAATGTCACAGTTGCAAAACATGGTGAAATCTGTATTGCACAAAACCAAAAAAAAAAAAAAAACGAGGATTTGTGGCGCTATTAAACCCTGGAGAACCCAAGAACCTTTTTCTTCTTTGGAAAATGATGAATTATAAATTAAATGACTGCTATATGTTCACTGAACACCAAAATGTTTTTTTTCTTTCAATGCTTTAATCCAAATTTAGGATTAGGGCCAAATTTGACCCTTTGGGATTTAAGGGTAGCATTTGAGTAGCAGAATTTATAGGGGCCAAATTTGATCCTGTGGGTTCTCCAGGGTTAAAAGTGATCACATTGCAGCATCCTTGGGCATCCAAGCAACATCGTTTTGATAAGAACAGTGAGGGAGGAACAATGTGTTACCAACAGTCTTCCTGGACCGCATCATCAGTCTGGTGTGCCGTTGCCAAAAAATGAGGCAAGAAAAAAAAAAAAAGAATCCCTCCTTCTACGGCTCATAAATCTCCCTTTGAAACTGAAAATGCCCCAGGGGGTAACCAGTGTTGATATGAAAGTTTGGCGTCAACTAATTTATGTATCAATCTTCATTCTTGAATCGTAATTTCGCAACACAAGGTTTAGGAGAAGTACCGCATGTTCATTGTCTTATCATTATTTGCCACATACATTCTTATATATGATGCAAAAGGATTTTTATGACAACCATTTTGACTAAAACTGTTATCTAAAACTGCACACAATTAAGGCAAACAACAACACGTCAATGTTAAAGCCAAAAATTGCTGCTGTGGAAAAACGTAATTGACACAACAAAGCTAGCAGGAGACTTTTGAACATAATTTATTAGTTTTTTTTATTGTAATGAGACCAACCAGTACGTGATTGCACTTTGTGTCTGTTGTCTTTACATATCTCTTCAGCGCTTTTGCCACATCACAACACTCTGACCCTCATCTAGAGGTATACAAGAAATCTCCCTCCCCATCCCCTGTGTCTGTGTTTTGTTTAGTTTTACTTTATCATCCCTTTGTTGAGCACAGAGCGCATGCATACTTATCTCCGGTGGGGCAAAACACAAACACACCAAGTCCCTGCATGCATGAAGGCCCACTTTCTTCTCAGGGGATGTAGACAGGAGACAGAACCTCATGCTGGAGAAACATTTGCCAGACCTGGGGTGTCGTCATTTTGGGTTTGGGTGGCTGCGTGCATGCGTGTGTGTGTGTGTGTGTGTGTGTTCAGAAAAAACAGACCTGTAACGTGTAGATTTAAAAGGACATGTATACTGAGGGTATACAGTATGAGGCACACAATTGTCTGTCAAGAATAATAGCAACAATGAGAAAGAGGTGGATAATCCAGACGCAACAACTGGTGATGGGGTGGGGGATATTTTTTTCTGCAGGCCCAAGCCTGTTATCAAGATATTTATCAGCAGGTTGCTGTGCTGAAATCCCATTGACATCATTCTGCTTATTTCCTGGGGGGAAAACGTGTAGTTTGGTTAAGGAGTTGTCATTAACACTGAGATGCTACAGATAGCTTCCCAAATTTCTCCATTTCAGTAATTAATGTCATCCTTGCACGCAGCTCCTGGAGCAGGGTCTCGCACACACACACACACACACACACACACACACACACACACACACACACATACACACACACATGAAAGGAGATTTACTTCCACCTCCTCTGCGGTGGATTAAAGACAAACCCATGTTTGTTGTAACGGGCTAAAGGTCAAATATTATACGATTCCACACAGTTGTTCAGAGGTCACCAAAGATCAGGTTTGTTTTGTCTGTCGTCTGTTTTGCTGGATGCAAGTTAATCCCTTGTCATGGCTGTGCTGTGGAAATGAGGTCCAGATTGTGGAATTCATTGGGGATTTCTTGTTAAATAGAGGCAGCCGTGGTCACTTTGATTCTTCAGTTAAATTTCATGATGTATTTGTGTAAGTGTTTTAATGTGAGGGTCATCGTAGCCGTTTTATTGCCACTAAAACCTCCATGCCATCCGTCAGTGAGCAGATTGACGGCGAGTGCTGTGTTGGATTATGGCTGTCACGTCGCGTGTCCGCCAGCAGGTGGCGGGTTTTCTCACCCGCCATCTGCGCACCTGTCCGTAATTTCGGGCTGATTACCCTCCTATATTAATGAGACCCCGGCAGTTCTCCCACTGCCGGAGAATTCCTCACCGTGCCATTGATCTCTCGTGCTAACTCCTCAATTTGTAGATTACTCGTTGCCTTCTTGCCTTGCGGCCTTGACTCTTGCCATTCGCGTTAATCACTAAATTGAATACTTAGATATTGCCTAATCAGTAGCTCCTCGCACTTTGTTTTTCAGCGAGCGTTTTCAGTTGTTCCCTTATTTCTTCCCTGGTCCTTATTTGACCAGCGTTTTGTGTTTCCGTTTTTTCCCTGTCGGGCCCTTTCTGTTTTTGTCATTAAAGACACTCTTTGCTTTGAGAAAATTCTTTCGTTGTCTGTTTTCCGGGGATCCAATCCTTTATTTTTTCGTTCTGCACGGAGCGATCATTATCGCTTCGGGCAGATCGTGACAGAATTCTCCGGCCACCATGGATCCCGCAGACATCGAAAAATTTTTTTCCGCTCTTTCCCGACAAGAGCAACAGATGAGTCAGCAGGGCCAAGCCATTAGGGAACTCCGTGGCGCGGTCTCCATGCTGGCTCATCGGTCCGATGATTTAGAACCTCGGTTGGTCCGGGTGGAAGAGCGGAGACCATCTCCCCCCGGGGTTCATTCTATTATTCCCGAAGCGCCCTCCTCATATCCCGTTATGACGAGGGAGCCATCGCTTCCACACCCCCCTCGCTACGGGGGCGAGCACGGGCAGTGTGGACACTTCCTCCACCTGTGCTCTCTCATATTCGACCTACAGCCTTCTGCCTATGCTAATGACGCCGCCAAGGTGGCTTATGTCATGAGTCTGTTAACAGGTCCGGCGGCATCGTGGGCGATTGCGACCAGTGACGCCAAGCCGAATCTCCGTACCTCGTTCCCCGACTTCGTGGCTGCGTTCCGCCGGGTGTTCCATCATCCCGTGCGAGGCAGAGAGGCAGAGGGCCGGCTACTCGCCCTCCGCCAGGGAGAGCGATCGGTAGCGGATTACTCCATCGAGTTCCGGATCCTGGCCGCCCAGAGTGGATACGATGATCGGGCGCTGTGTGGCCTGTTTCGCCGCGGGCTAAACCCTCAACTCAAGGACGAGCTGGCGACCCGCGACCACAGCACCAACCTGGAGGAATTAATCGACCTCTCCCTCCTCATGGACAATCGCCTGAGGGAGCGAAGCCGGGAGCGTGGAGGTGATCGGTCCCAGTTCCGACGAACACCCACGGAGGAACAGGTGCAGCTGGGAGGCAGGGACGCTGGTGCGGAGGAAAGAAAGCGTCGTTTCAGCGACCGAGCGACGACTGACGGCGTTCCACCATCTCCTCACGCCGCAACCAGCCATCCGGGGTCGTCACCCCCTGCCCACCAGGAGTACTGTGAGTCACGACCGCGCGCGCCCCCCTTCGAGTCTAGGCGAGTCGACTCGCGGCCTGGACACCCCAACAGACTCGAACTCGAGGGGGAGATATTAACGGGGTCCCGGTCGTGGCGGGTTCGGGCTCTGGTTGACTCGGGGGCTGATGACTGTATAATGGACACCGATCTCGCATCCGAGCTGGGTTGTTCCGTGGAGAGGTTGATAGATAGGAAGCGGGTTTGTGACCTTGATGGGCGCCTCCTGGCGGTAGTTACGCATAGGACGGAGCCGTTGAAACTTCTACTGTCCGGCAACCATGTCGAACATCGCCGTTTTTACCTAATGCCGTCTCGCAATGCCCCGATCGTTCTCGGGTTACCCTGGCTGAGGACACACAATCCCGTGATTTCCTGGGCGCGCCCAGCGATAGACAGCTGGAGCCCATATTGTTACCAGCACTGTCTTCAATCGGCCGTCGGGAAGCATGAACGTGTCACGCCCCCCGAGGAGATCTGCCTTGACGGAGTGCCGGATTGCTATCGGGATCTAAAGGAGGTGTTCAGCGAGGATCGTGCCCACTCTTTGCCCCCACACCGCCCCTACGATTGTGCTATAGACCTGCAGGCGGGCGCTCCGTTGCCGACCTCGCGGCTGTATCAGGTGTCCCAACCCGAGCGCGAGGCATTGACGGAGTACATCAACAGCTCGCTCGCCGCAGGTCTTATTAGACCATCGCGTTCACCGTTAGGGGCGGGTTTTTTCTTCGTAGGGAAGAAAGACAAGACCCTGCGACCCTGCGTAGACTATCGGGGATTAAACGAGATAACAATTAAGAATAGATACCCGCTACCCTTGCTGGACTCCGCCTTCGCCCCATTGCAGTCAGCCACCATTTTCTCCAAATTAGACTTGCGCAGCGCTTACCACTTGATTCGCATCCGGGAGGGTGACGAGTGGAAGACGGCTTTTAAGACCCCTCTGGGTCATTTTGAATACCTGGTTATGCCTTTTGGGCTCACCAACGCCCCTGCCGTTTTTCAAAATCTAATTAATGATGTGCTAAGGGACATGATAAACATCTTTTGTTTCGTTTACCTTGACGATATTTTAATTTTTTCCCAGTCACTACACGAGCACCAGCAACACGTTAGGCTGGTGCTACAACGTCTACTGGAGAACCGGCTCTTCGTCAAGGCAGAAAAGTGTGAATTCCATGTCCCCGTCATCTCCTTCCTAGGGTTCATTATTGAACAGGGCAGGTTAAGGGCGGACCCCATTAAGACGCGTGCAGTCACTAACTGGCCGGTTCCGTCCAATCGCAAGGAACTGCAGCGCTTTCTGGGGTTCGCCAACTTCTACCGACGCTTTATCCGCGGTTATAGTCAGAAGGCGCTCCCCTTAACCCGCCTTACGTCCATCAAAACCCCATTTAAGTGGGATTCGACCGCGGATGCGGCGTTCGCAAACCTGAAGGCGGCGTTCACCAGTCCCCCCGTACTACAGCACCCTGATCCTGATCTCCCCTTTATCGTGGAGGTGGACGCCTCGGATTCGGGGGTGGGGGCTGTGCTGTCCCAGCGCTCTCCGGTCGACCAGAAGTTGCACCCCTGCGCCTTCTTCTCCCGTCGACTCAGTGCCGCTGAGTCCAATTACGACGTGGGCAACCGTGAACTGTTGGCAGTTGTGACCGCCTTGCAGGAGTGGCGGCACTGGCTCGAGGGGGCAAAGGAACCCTTTACGGTCTACACGGATCATAAGAACCTCGCCTACCTCCGCTCCGCCAAAAGACTGAACGCCCGTCAGGCCCGGTGGGCCCTCTTCCTTACCAGGTTCGACTTCATCCTCACCTACTCTCCCGGGTCTAAGAACACCAAGCCCGACGCCCTCTCCCGTCTCCACGAGCCTGCGGGGAGGGATCGATCCCCGGAGACCATCCTCCCGGCCCGGTGCGTCGTGGGGGCCGTCCAGTGGGAGGTTGAGCAGCGGATCCAGGCAGCCCTGGAGGGGGTTCAGGTGCCGACGGAGTGCCCAGCAGGGAGGCTATTCGTACCTCCTCCCTTACGATCTGAAGTTCTGCAGTGGGGACATGGGTCCAAGGTGGCGTGTCATCCCGGGGTGAACCGGACTGTGCAACTCGTCGCCCAGCGTTTCTGGTGGCCGGAGCTCCGCAACGACGTGACGGAGTTCGTCAAGGCCTGCACCTCCTGCGCCTGCGGCAAGTCGTCCCATCAGCCGCCGGCGGGACTGCTCCAGCCGTTGCCCATTCCTCCTCGCCCGTGGTCCCACATCGCCCTGGACTTCGTCACGGGTCTCCCGCCTTCCCGGGGTCGAACTGTCGTACTCACGATCGTGGACCGCTTCTCCAAGGCGGCTCATTTTGTTCCTTTGTCCAGGTTGCCGTCGGCGCTGGAGACCGCCGACCTCCTTGTCGAACACGTCTTCCGTCTCCACGGCATTCCACTGGACATTGTCTCGGACCGGGGGCCCCAGTTCGTATCCCGCGTCTGGAAGCAGTTCTGCCGGTCCCTCGGGGCCACGGCCAGTCTGACCTCGGGGTACCACCCCCAGTCCAATGGACAAGCCGAGCGTGCCAACCAGGATCTGGGGGCGGCCCTCCGCTGTGTGTGCCTTCACCGTCCCTCATCCTGGGTCGACCACTTGCCCTGGGTGGAGTACGCGCACAACACACTCGTCTCTTCTGCCACTGGTAGGTCCCCCTTCATGGCCGCCTACGGGTACCAGCCGCCGCTGTTCCCGTCCCAGGAGGGGCAGGTGGAGGTCCCCTCTGTGCAGCACCACCTCAAGCGGGCCCATCGCGTGTGGAAGGAGGCCCGGGCTGCGTTGTCCCGCACGGCGGCCAGGAACCAGCGGATCGCGGATCGTCGCCGGCGCCCGGCTCCTTCATACGTGGTAGGACAGAAGGTGTGGCTGGCGACTAGGGATCTTCGGCTGGCCGGCACGTCTGCGAAACTGGGACCCCGATTTACTGGACCGTTCGAGGTCGAGGCCGTCATCAGTCCGTCTGCAGTCAGGCTCCGGCTGCCGCCCACCATGAAGGTTCACCCCGTCTTCCACGTCTCCCTACTCAAACCCGTGTCTTCCAGTGACTTGGCTCCTCCTCCCACGCCGCCGCCCCCTCCGCGGGTCGTCGACGGTGACCCGGTGTACACGGTTCGTGCCATCCTGGACTCTCGGCGCAGGGGAAAGGGGTTCCAGTATCTGGTCGACTGGGAGGGCTACGGGCCTGAGGAGCGGCAGTGGGTGCCTCGCTCCTGGATCCTTGATCCATCCCTTTTGCGCGACTTCCACGCTACACATCCATCCAAGCCGGGTAGTCCGCCGGGAGGCGTCCATTGAGGGGGGGGTACTGTCACGTCGCGTGTCCGCCAGCAGGTGGCGGGTTTTCTCACCCGCCATCTGCGCACCTGTCCGTAATTTCGGGCTGATTACCCTCCTATATTAATGAGACCCCGGCAGTTCTCCCACTGCCGGAGAATTCCTCACCGTGCCATTGATCTCTCGTGCTAACTCCTCAATTTGTAGATTACTCGTTGCCTTCTTGCCTTGCGGCCTTGACTCTTGCCATTCGCGTTAATCACTAAATTGAATACTTAGATATTGCCTAATCAGTAGCTCCTCGCACTTTGTTTTTCAGCGAGCGTTTTCAGTTGTTCCCTTATTTCTTCCCTGGTCCTTATTTGACCAGCGTTTTGTGTTTCCGTTTTTTCCCTGTCGGGCCCTTTCTGTTTTTGTCATTAAAGACACTCTTTGCTTTGAGAAAATTCTTTCGTTGTCTGTTTTCCGGGGATCCAATCCTTTATTTTTTCGTTCTGCACGGAGCGATCATTATCGCTTCGGGCAGATCGTGACAATGGCAAATTTGACCCCCACCAGGTGCGTACGACCTGTGTCAGCGTCTCGCATTTTGGCCGTGGTGTTATGTTCCATGGTGCCACCTGAATGTTCCGCAGGCTGAGCCTGAAAAAGTCAAGTCAGCTTTGATCCCACCCTGCAGCCCTGGAAGTAAGTGGGCTCTAATCCCCCAAAAGCCTTAAAAAGACACAGAGGAATGCCTGGCACACAGCGCGCCATTCACTCAAGGATTAGACTCAGATCAGCATCACACTCTCATTTACTTCACTCCCTCTTCCCACATACAGTCATGCGGGGCTTTAGTGTGTCTGTGCACTTGTACACGTCCTTGTGTGTGTGCTTGTATGTTGAAATTGGACAGGAACATGCGAGGCGGTATTTACACTACATCGGGGGGGGGTCCATTGTTTCTCCACCAAATATCTCAAACCTTTTTTCCGTTCAATTTTTCTTCTGTATGAATAGACAGAAACGTTATATCAAGTGGAAGCTGTAATAGCTGCGACGGGGGGACATGAGGGGGGTATACTCGCCAAGTGTAATAATATTTTTACTCACATGGTGTGAATTAATGAGGCCGCAATACTAATCAAAACAAATCATGGCATTGGGTTGGAGTAAGAAATGTTAATCCTGGCAGTGTATTCATATGTAAAAGACTCATTCAGATGATTATATATCTTGTCTGTGATGTTTTACAATTACTTCAACTCACAACTATTCTTAGCAAGCCCTCCTCGTTATAGTTTTCTGACGTTGTTCGATATTCTTCAGTGCATGAGCTTTCTAAGGAAAATCTAAATCAAAGACCCTGTGAGTGCGCCCGCTTGCAATGTGTCGGACACGCAGACCGCGACGCTTTGATCAGCCCGATTTTCATTTCGCATGATGAATACGGCAATGCCGTGAGCTGCAATGAATATACCTACACCTGCAAATCGAGCTTCTGCAGCTCTGTGCGGATGCATTCATGGAATGAAAATGACTCAACTTCATTTTCACATCAATGTGAAGTCATTTTCAAGTGTGGGAGGGGATGGTTTGTTGTCTTGAATCTCCAAATTATTTACAAGCGCATCATATGGTATTGAAAAAGAATGTTGGCATTACCTTTATGTATTCTCACAAAGCTTTCAGGGCTCCTCAAAGCTTCTCACTTCAAATTACGGTACATACGAGTGGATGAACACGCATACGCACACGTTTTTGGGGGCTCAATTTAATTGAGGGGCTGGGGAGTCATTTAGGAAGGGCAATAAATCAATTGCCTCATTCCCACATCTGCAATCTGACAGCGATTTCAGAAAGTGTCGTTGAACATTCTTCATCCAGACAAATCCCAGAGCAGGGCCCAATAACGCCCCACTGGAATGATCCACGGGGAAAATAAAGAATTCTGGTGTTACATGAGATGTTCCTGTGGTAAATGACATATCCAACTGTGGTGCAATTGGGCAATACTGTCCAAAAGATGTTAAATCACGAGCAAAACAAAACATGACACACTTGTTGTTCCCGGCACATTTGGGGACAAGAAGTGGGTTTGTGGTTTGCGATGAAAGCAATTGATCATTTATTATATGCTCTTAATGACTGCAATTTGGCAACCCCGCCTTGGCTCTAGAAGTCACTGTCACAGAGTGCATGTGCTCAACAAGCACTTTGGTTGCCATGGCTCTGTCTGCATATTTGTCAGAGCGGTCGCAACTGTTCCTTTTTGTTAACACGGATGTCTGTGGACAAATCTATCTTATTGAAACCCCACTCTAATGTGTACCGTGTTTTCACAACCATACGGCACACTGCATTAAGAGGCGCATTGTCAGTTACGGGCACTATAATCTCTATTTAACACTTACACGCACTGCATTATTGGCGGCGGGCTTGGTAAAACGAAGGCCGGCTGAAACAATACGCTAGCATGCACGCTAGCGTATGTTTTTAAAAAAGAGACAGGAGCAAAACTGAGTTTGGTGCTACTTAGGTATTTAACACTGTACTCATATTATTTTTGGATCAATCCTCCTCAAAACCACCACAGTCCTCATCTTCTGTATCCAAAATAAACAGCTGGGCAAGTTCACAATCAAATAGGCCAGGTTCCCCCTCTCGTCATTGTCAGGGTCAGTCTCGTTACTGTGCGGCTCTTCAGAAATGATGTTGGCTTTTTCGAAAGCTCGATCGAACATTAGTGCGAAGAGATACATTAGCCCAAGCATCTACAATCAATTTACAAATTGCGGCATAACTCGCCCGGTGCTGGCTTCAGTCTTTGTAAAGCTGCGTTCGCCGTCTGGCATCCATCGCTTCCACGCCACTCGCAACTTCACTTTGAACGCTCTGTTTACACCGATGTCCAGCGCTAGAAGTTCCTTTGTCAAGCCTCTTTCTCTTAAAAATCACCATAGGTGGCAGTTTCTGTCCATTACATTCACAGATTTTGGAACTCAATGCACTGATTAGGCGGCCCGTCCATTTTGGAGAAAATGTAAGACTTTTGAGTGTTCCTTATGGTCATGAAAATACGGTACGGTACATATATGACAAAAGGAAAAGTCACACATAGCTGCCGCGGGCAACAGGAGACATAGGAAGTGTTGAGAGCAGCCTTGACAAATAAACCCTGCTACAGTGGACGTGTCCTCCAAACACTGTGGGCCAAGGATTCCCTCAGTCACTTCCTGAGTGTGTACACCAGAGGATATGGACCATGTTCAGATGTCAGCTTTGTGGATTGGGTCATGCTTGGCTTCATCTGAGGACACAGAGCTGGAGCACTTGTCAACCTCTGACAAATAATTGGGGTCAGAGGAAAGGGTCTCATGGGCAGGAATTCAGCTGTTTGATTTGTTGAGAGGCGGCAACCGGTTAGCATGGCCGCCTCACAATGCAGAGGTTCAGGGTTTGATTCCGGGCCCCTGTGTGGACTTTTTGCATGTTCTCCCCGTGCCTGTGTTGGTTTTCTCCGGGTACTCCGGTTTCTTCCCACATTCCAAAACATGCATGCCATGCTGATTGAACACTCCAAATTGTCCCTAGCTGTGTGTGTGAGTGTGGATCGTTGTTTGTCTCTGTGTGCCCTGCGATTGGCTGGCAACCGGTTCAGGGTGTGCGCCGCCTGTTACCTAAAGAAAACTGGGATAGACTGTAGCACGCCCACGACACTTGAGAATAAAGCGGTTCAGATAATGGATGGATGGCTTGTTGAGAGCATATTCTCCTAGAGCAAGCACTACCACATTTGATTGGTTAATCTTTTTTTTCCATTTCTGAGAGCAATGTTTCCCAGAACTAAGGCACATATTTAACATGAGAAAAAAATGCCCTGGTGCTCTACCAAAAATGTCACCAAAAGTTCAGCACCTTCTGCCATCTAGTGAAACTTTTAATTCATCTGCTTGTCAATATGCATTGCTGGCATAGATAGTTGAGCAAAGATACATGATTTGTCGTAAACAAAGTAATCTACTGACCAAATAAATGAAAATCATAATTTACAGCAGCACCCTAGTGAGGATTAAGCGGTTCGGAAAATGGATGGATGGACCTCTGATGGTCTCTTGGGGCACTAATGTGCCACGGCTGATCCACCATTAATAAAGACTCCTGAAGTACATGATCTGAGTTCGACATGGTCATGACTGAAACAGTAACACTAAACTTAATGCCATCAAAATTATTTTTATTCATTTCCATATTTTAAGGTACCTGTCAGGGTTTTGTCAGCTCCTTGGCTTTGGTGTTCACATTTTAAACTTTGGACTTTTCATGTACAGACATAGAAATATTATCTGCAATCCAAGACCCCCCCCCCCCACCAAAAAAAAAAAAACAAAGTAGTGGTTATGGTTTGCTATATGTTGCCGTTTCATACAACCTACAACTACAGTTGTCAAATAAATGCGGTGCCATTAACCACACAATATCTCCCTCTGAGATGTTGTATAAAATGGGCTAAAAATAATATACTCTTGTTATAAAGTGTTATAAAGTACCAGAAAGAACAATAACATGAGACTTTAAAAGAGCACTTGTGTAAATAGTAAACGCTGCATTGTGAAATCGGGGATTACTAGCAACATGATGGTTACACCGAAACATTTTTTGTTCAACCTTTGGCCTGATTATCACCTGTCTGCTTTCCAGACTGTTTGCGTTGTGTTCACCATTGAATTTTACAGCCAAACGTGTCTTTGTTTCCAGATGGCGGGACTAACGATGAATGATGAAATTATGAACCAATGTGGAAACCAGAACGGTTACAGTAGAACACACCCAGCTACAGCAACATTAATTTATATAGTTCATTATTTTAGTCCCAGAGTGCAGCTCCAAGCAGACCATCTTATATTTCAACAGCAAGAAATGTATGGTCTTGGTGCGTTTATGTTGGATGTATTTTTCTGGTCTGCGTTGTTTTTCAAGCTGTTGCGTGTAAGCCAGCTGTGGCAGCGTGTTAATGATGGAGCATTCAAGGCTGCAGTGTGTCGGGAATGTTTTATACAGAGAGGTCACCCACTAAGCCTCCTCCCTGCTACACCAAACCAATGGTGGAGTGTGCGGTTTTCTTGTTTTCAATGCTTCCCCAAGTGACCGCGGGATCAAGACAAGTGGGAAGTGAGCATCATTGGTCAAGATGCCAAGCATGCTTCTTGAAAGAGAAAGCGCGAGTCACAGAGTCGGTCAGGGTCACCGTAGGCATTCATCAGGTGTCTGTCTCTCTTTATAAAAGTGAAGTGCGTATGCCGTGTCATTGGCCTGTGACACAATTTTATGAAACATCTGCGCCTTTCAAGTGCAGGAAATGTTTAAAGACGGTTGGATGGTTTGGCGCAGCCTGTCTTACCACATTCAAACTTAACTCTGCAATTCAACAGATGTGCCCGCTGCTAACTTTAGCCACTTTATATTAACCGCACTTCTGTTTGCTTCAATGTTATTAAGAAAATGTTTTTTTGGTCACTGCTAACTGGTAAGACCGTGACAGCAGCAAATGCAATTCCTTTAAAAAAAATCCACTTAAGAGTCTTGGATTTGATTTACAGTAAATGCCAGAGTCACTGTTTTGGCTTTTTGGTGCTGTAATGTGCATGGCAGACCAGTATACTTTTTTAGCAAAAACATTTTTTAAAACTAATTTGTGTTCATAAATACATGTTCTTAGGCACTTTCCGAAAAAGTCTTTTAGATACAATTAGTCTGTTTTTAAGATAAGATAAGATGACCATTATTTATTCTCTAAGTTTAAGATTGTCAATGCTCTTTGATTTACAAGGGCCCCAATTTAGGATTTTCAATTTTTTTTTAACTTAAAGCCATTGCTTGGTCAGTTCTTTGTTTTGAGCTGGGAGACAAATTTTGAGGTACAATCAAGCTTCAGGTTTTCTGAGCTTTTGAGTACATGACGCTGCTGGAGTGAAGTGGGGGAAAAAACAGATGGCTGCAGTCGCCGATGCACTTCCTCATCTGTTTATTGAATATGACAGTCGGTCACACAAATACAAAATGAAAACACTCTCGAGGAGAACTGACATTGTCGTGATTCATTGAATTCCATTCAAGTGTTCAGTTTCCGCTCCTTGATAGTGTGAATTTGGTTGGCTGCTTCTTTATGTGCCCTGCGAACGACTGGCGACCAGTAAGGTGTATAATCTGCCTTTTGACCAAAGTGAGCTGGGATAGGCTTCAACTCCCTACGACTCTGAACAGGATAATCGGCATAGAAAATGGATGGATGTATAAGTGAGGGACAAATTGCATATTTTTCAAGAATGATCTTTACTAAAGGTGTCAATATTAGCATAGTACAAAGCTGACGTGCTAACTTGGCTCTCCTGGGTAACTCACTCTAATCATATTCAATCAGTGTGGAGGGTTGCAGTTACGGAACGGGAGAATCTTCCTCATGCTTCCACGCCAGAGTCATGTCATACTGTGCAGATTTATTTAGAGGTCTACATTGCTGTAGCACAAAGTTGATGTCATGTTGTTCTACTCCACAGAATCGTGCGGATTCTCAATGATCCGTTTATGACTTACTATACAAATCCCTTGGCTGTTTATTGTCGAATAAATCCATCAGGCCAGCCGTCATAAAGAGACCACCTAGCCTCATGAAGAATTTGAATGCAGACTCATAATTTTATGGAGCTTTCAACATGGAATGTCCAATTTTGAACAGGAATAAGGGAATGAAAACTAATTTCAACTATGAGTCATCTTACTGGGTTTGTGTGATTATTCAGAAATTACGCATAACATACAATTACAAAAGTTATTTTTTTTTTCCAATTTCCGGAATGCAAGTAACTATCATTTCTTGAATGTATAAATCACGTTGAGCTTTTTACTGCTTTTGAAATGTTTTTTTTAAAATGAACAATGATTATATTTTATCATTCAAAGGATCGTTTTAATTGAAGAGCATCTACATAGTGGTGTACCAATCATTATGGAAACATTAACAAATGGTAATTATGTTATGAAAGCGCTTTGTAAATAAAGATGTATTTTATTGTTATTTGGGGCAGCTTTGGGATAAACCTTAACATTGGGTGCCGGTCGAATGAATTTCTTGCACTGAACAATATTTTCAGACTTTGAAAGAAAGCTGTTGTCATGTCAACAAAGTTTCTGTTTTCGGTTCAAATGAGTCACAAGACATTTCCTGTCTCTCATAGAAAAAAAAAGAGACCACCACTGCACCAGCATAGGGGCTGGACTACCTGCTATGTAATTACAAGGGAAGGTGGTAACTGTCGTTAGTGCACCATTTTCCCTTGATTAGTATTTTTTGCAGGTATTCTCGTCCATCTGGCGGTTTTCCCTGTTGAAGCTCTCTTCTGAGGAAGTGGGAGAATTAGGTAGCAAAAGGGGCGGGGGGGATTTATGGAAGGCATCCTGTACAGAGAGGGTCTACCTAACCCACAGCTCCTGTCTGCAAGTGGCAATGGGAACTAGTGTCTGTAGTCAAACAACCATGCCTGTCAGCAGTCAGCCCACCAGTCTGACCACCGGGCTTGGTGCTGCTCTGTAATTACACACCACAGCCTGCTGGTGGGAGGAGGTAGACTGAGAGCTTCTAAGTGCCATCAGTATCAGTAAAGGCATGTGTTGCAAAAACAGCCAGTGTTGGGAGAGCTGGAGTGTGAGAGGGAAGGTGCTGTCAAGACAGCTCTGTCTGGATTGAGGTGGGAAAACGCCTCTTTCCTGTGAGAGATTACAGGCTGCGCCGGTTGAAGAACATCAGCATTGGCTGGATATATGTGAGAATTGTCACAGGAGGAGTGGGATTTATTTGTCCAATAGTCCAGAATGGCATCACATTCACTTTGTGCTGACCGTGTGGGTAAAATCCTCGACCCACAGCGGTTAATCTCAACCTCTTAAATCATGATCTGAACGAGACATTTGACAACCAAGAATTGAAAGGATCATTTCCTTTTCCAGAAGTAAGGTCCATAAATGCGTGCTAGGAGGAGTTCGAAGTAGAAGATCTGAACTCAACCCTATCATGAGCCCGTTATCCAACATCATTGATTTCACATATTTTCCCCCAAAAAGTCCGCAAGAGCAGAAGCTGCCAATTGCCAACAATTAGATTTGATATTCAATGGCGCATTATGATCTAACAAGGTCAAGATGTATGTTTAGATCGGGGATGGGCAACTTTAAGGATGGGAGGGTGCCACAACTTTTCATCAGCCTTGTGCTGCAAATGGCTAAGACCAAATGAGCTGAGAGGCAGAGCCTGATTGGTGCTGCGTAAGTTCTGCAAGTCTGCCTGTGAGTGTCTGAGCACGAGTCGTGGCCAACAGCAGCTATGGCTTGAGTTTGCTGATTATATTTGTGTTTTGCTGTCCTCTCGGTATTCTCGGTATTAGTTATTGTTGCTGTACTTTGCAGTGTTGTAGAACTGCACTGCTTCGTATGGACTCATCACATCTGACCTTAATAGTTTTTGTCAAGGCATAGTTGATTTACCTACTAACCCAAGCTCCAAACCGATTATGTAGGTGCACCTCATTTTGAGGAATGGTTTGTATCCTTGAGCATCCTTTTTACCAGATGCTGTCTTGGCTCAACTGTCTGTGCTGCTTGATGAGGTGAGATGTGTGTGCTGGAGTCGGGGACCTCTACGACCTGCCATAATCTCACCTCAAGGTCTTGGAGACTTCCTTCGCAACACCTCCTTTGCATTTGTAAAGCAGACACACCTGCATCCCTGTGCTCTTGTTTTCGAACACAATTTAAACATGCTGTTAGGTATCGGTTTAGTTTAACTTGGGGATCACTTACGTGACCGCGCTTTTTCTCTCGCCTGTAATTACAGTGAAGCCTCTCCAGTGTAGGGGCTTGTACCATTTCTCTGACTAAGACGATGCAGCGTTTCACTTGTGGAGGAAGGGGATGATGAAGTGTTTCGATCACCTAATTAACGAAAAGGTGTTACCTTGGGAAAACAAAATAAACACTGAAGTTCAGGTGCAGGTCTGCAATGCACTGAGCAGTATGCTAGAGCTACAGGTATACAAACAAGCATCAATGAGTGTGTGTGTGTGTGTGGCTCTATGCAGTAACAAAATTGTCTCTTAGTCTCTGACCGGTTGGCCACCCCTGCCCTATACCCTTCCTTTTTTCTACTTTCCTTCATGTATGACTGAGACAGGAGTGAAGCCATCAGCATTTGCCCGTTTAGGTTTTGCGATTTTTGTGAGAATATCATTTCCTTGCCCATCACTGCCCAATTGTCATTGGCGCAGTGTTGCAAAATTGCCGCAGGGCAAGACGTTCGTCTGTCCCTCGCTGCAGTTGAGCAGTATGACCATCACACTGCACTCTAGCAAGGTGGATCTTGGAAAAACCATAGAAATGGCAAGAAAGACAAATCATTTCAATTTTTTACAAATGGGTGGAATACTAATGAGGGAGTTTCCACCCAACGGTTTGTTGACCGACAGAGGCCTCTCTGCAAGGCATCTTAACGAAGGACATTTGCCACCCAAAAGAATGATACTGTTTCTGGTGCTGGGGCGTGCCTCTAATTTGAAGCGTAAATAGTCTGGTTTTGCCACACCAACTCAGGCTGGTCTGGCCTAACCAAGCCTTGTTGCATGAAATGATGAAGTGAAACATCTTCTGCGACAAACAGAGCAGTCCGGTTGCGATCGATTCGATGAATGAATAAATCCACAAGCATCCAATTGGACTTTTTGTCCCTTTTAAAACCGATGATCCAAAGTTCCCGCAAAGCGTCCGTATATATGGTGTAGTCACTTTGTTCATCCCGTCTCATCCCGGTTCGACGAGTTGTGCTCTCTGTAATTAGTGCGTGGGTGTGCACACGCCGCAGCAGTGCTATTCATCCTGTCCGAGCCTGTGCAGAGACAGAGACAAACACCCTCAGCACCCACTAATGATGCTGCAGTGCTGAGCTCAGCTAATTGACCAGACAGAGATGGATCAGGAACTTTACACTCTGCTGTGTCTGCGAGCTTTGGTGTGTGCGTGCGTGTGTGTGTGTGTGTGTGTGTGTATTGTCCTTTGCGTGCAAACACACAGGCTAGCTTTACCCTTTTGATGCAGGATCTCCACTTTCAGCAAAACTATAAAAACAAGCCAAGGCCCACCACCACAAAATAGATTTCAAAAATCTGATTTCATGGATAAGTGGAGCAACAAAAATCAGACTGAAATGTTGCTGGATGTGCATTTTTCCAACAATGAAGCAGGAATGTAAAGGATTATGTTTTTCGGACTACAAGTCACACTAGTTTTCATCATTTGGCAGGTTCTGCGACTCAGATGCTACTTATGTGTATTCAAATTTGAGTTTGGACCGGCCCCCAACCACACATTGCATTTCCGCCGGTGGAAAGAAGATGATTGTAGAAGAAGACATTGAAGCAGAAGAAATTCAAGCAGAAAAAAAACAGTCGTCATGGCAGTGTTTTACAGCACCAAATGTGCAGATGCCAGTCAGGATTCTACTTTTGGCCACGATGCAATGCGGGTTTCTCGTTCAAGTAAGCCATTATGAACTAAAAATAAATACTCGTCTGCTGTTAAAAGCAGACGTTTTTGGCCATCATCATCGGGAACATTTGTAAATTGACTCTGACTCCACTTTGTGAGTGTCTGAATTTGGAGAGCAAGAGTGCGCTCCTCTCCAATTAATTTACAATGACAGTGTATGTTATGAAGCAATCGGCAGAGCAGCACCTGTTTGAAGTATTTCCATCTGCACTGTCTGACGTACTGGATTCCAGCACTCCTTTTATGGTGCATTTTGAATCACCGAATGGCGCTTGAAACGGTGCGCACTGGAACTGTATTTCCATACACGCCCACAATTGGGAAACAGGGATTTTGGTTGTGAGTCCAAGCTCAACAGTTCTTGTTCTCAGTTTTTATACAATAAACTTCCCCAAAACATGTGACTAAAATTCCAGAGCGATTTCTAGTTTTTAAAAAAATAGTTGTTAACAAAATGTTATTTTTGCCGGAGCTGCATAGGAGGATTGGCAAGTCTATTCGTAAGATTCTGGCTAAATGATTTGTGACTCTGTCTGACCTTCAGCCTGAACTCCATACAATGATGTAAAGGGTTCCACAGGTAGAAGAGTTTTTAATAAGAACCTCTGAGATTTGATCATTAAGGAGAGAGAAGATATTTGCTGCAATTACTTTGTAGCGTCTTCGATGGGCTGCAATGCACAGGACAGGACCTCAGTCGGGTGTGCAGGTCACAATGGAGGCACTGTGATCTTCACTCAACCCCATCGCTCTATTATCAAGCAGCAAGGGAAAAGATCATTCACGGAGTGTTTACAAACAAATGACAAAAGACAGCATGTGCAGCTGAATAGGACAAGACCTCGAGCCAAGGGCAGGAGGGCTTCTGGCCCACTGAACTCTCAGCAGGGCATTTCCCTCATGAATAGGCTCTAATGAACAGGGCCCAGTGCCGCTGTGAGGGCAAGAGGCCAAATATATTCACATGTTTATTTGACACCTAGTCCCCGGTGGGGCAATTAGCCCACTGAGATGCAAACATTGAATGTCCACGGAGAGGCACCGTGGCGTCCTAACTACGATGACGTTACGGTGTTGGATCTCATGTGAAGCCTCAAAGTAGCCTTCCCTGCCTTTCACTGAACTCGCTCAGGAGCTGGTAAAGAGATTTATTTCACCTTTGAAGTTTCACGAGACTGGGAGTAATTGTGTAAAAAGATGTGTGTAGGAGATACTTGTCCTTGTGCCAAATCCAGTTTACGGCTCGCACAATAACCCGTGTGTGGGTGGGGTAATTGAGGCTCTAACTCGAGAGAAAAAGAATGAGTGCTTGCAAGGGGTGATGTCTACATTTCCTGTCCAAAGTCCATTTTTGGTAATTAAAACCAGCCATCGTTTGTGCATAAACACACCCACGCACTACACAGTGCAGAATGTCGAACACATCCAAGTTTTTGTTTGCCTTGACTGCTACATGGTTGATATTGTTATCTAAACACAGAGGAGGTTGCCACATTTTAGGGGAGTCTTTTGCTGATTAAATCCATCTTTGCCTATAATCCTTAGAAAAAAATACCCACAAGGCAAAACACTAAAATCATAAGCGAGGTTTGAGGAAAGGGGTTCAGTTTCCCACAAACCATCTGCTCTGTGTCTCTTTCATACCACCACCATCCACGTTTTGGGGTAATCACTCAAGATGTTATGCTTTGCTGCCTAAAATTCGCAAATGTTTTTTTTTCCCCCTGTGGGACAGTAAGCACACATCATCATCTGCTGTTTTTTCACTAGCGAGAGAAACAGTTGATTGTGAAACGTTACACTGCAGGAATACATTAATGAACAAGACCTTCGTAACTCTTAGCTGCAGGTGGTTTTGCATTTTTTCAGTGCTGGTGACAAAATGCAAGGAAGTTCTACTTCCTGGTTGCTAATGAGGTGCCCTACCCAACCACTTGTTTAGAGCAGGAGCACCTGGCCTGAGCAGATCCAGACCGAAACAGACAAAGGAGTTCGCCAGAACCACAAAGCCCACTGAAACCATTCAGAACCCACAGAAAAAACTCCCACACTTCATAAAATGAAGGCCGGACAGTCTGCAAGCTCATTCTCGTGGCACAAGCAAGCTACTGTTGACTCGCTCTCTCCCATGGGTTTCCGATGTTCTACTGACAACTCTACATAAGGAACAATACAACAAAAAGGAAAACTTGGCCATGGGTCACAGTACGCACAGTTGTCCCTTTCAGAAGTAGCAGAGAATTAAAAAAAATGTCAACCATTACTCAGCATGTGTAGTAGCGAGTGAGCTGTCGCTCATCCCAACTATTCGCAAGAAGTGTTGACAGTGTTTTTGTAGCAACCCCTCTCATTCAGTGGACATCTTGAACAAACAATAATAGCCTGCACATTCACATGCGTCTTTTTAACTTGAACTCCGAAGGGACGGCACATTACACCATTTTATCCGCACTGCACAAACTGCTTGGCAATGTTAGAGTTCATTTTAAAATGATTATACAGTGGTGCACATTTTTGTGTCTTTATTCTGTGAGTGGCAAACCATGCCTTTTGCCGTTCTATTTTTGCCAACATCATCGAAAAGATAATCCATTAATTCAAATGGATGATCTTCGTTGATGCTCCCCATCAATGTTCATATTTAGGTAGCCACTTCAAACTAGCAATTGAAGCTTGCCAGGTTGGAGTAAATGAAACAAAAAGATTATTTTTTTTCTTCATTCTTAACTGGTGCTTCAACTCGAGCATAGTTTTTGTATTTGTTGTATTAAATACTCAGACAAGCTTAGTGTATTGAAATTCCGTTAGGATACAACATCACCCTGCACGCATCACATTACAAGAATCGGAGCGTGGGAATTCTTCTGTGGATATTCTCCTCTGAGGAGACTACAGGGCAATGCCGTGGGGGCCTCATCTCGGAATTCCTAACATTTCTTACCTTCCTAAAAAGGCAAATTGTGTTCAAATGCCAATCTCCAACTATGAACAAGATGATTTCACAAGTCATGTCATTCAAGTCAAATTCAAGTTGAGTCTTTCCCAAGTTGTTGGCCAGTCCTCAAATGGCAACTTTGCGTCTGACTTGAGTGAAGTCAAATGGCACAATCCCACGGTGTCTGACACCCACAGAGGGACACAGAAAATAAGGGCTAACAGGCTCCCAACCAGTTTTTGTTGGACATTGTGCTGCACATTATGTGGTTGTGCACTTTGTACACATAGGGGAAGTGTAATACAGACATTAGGATATGGATGGAGACATGGAGTCATTGCTATTAGTCAGTTTGAGTTATATGAGTTCTTCTTCACTGAGGATAAAGAAGAAAGGCCTGCTAGTGTTATTATGTCTACATGTGCTGCACCACCGTTTGTGTTGGGGTTCTAACATCAATACACCGATGTTGTTCGTTAGCCTACTAATGGTGCTTTGAATTGTTTGCTAGCATTAAGCTATGATGTAGATGTAAGCAAAGCTGTGTGGTTGCTTTAAATAAACACCATGGAATTCTCTTTATCCCTGTCTCCCCGACTGCGGTGTGCTTCTAAGCTATTTGAATTGAGTTCACAGAAACCACACAGCACTCGTATTTGAGAATTTAGCTTGCAAAAATTGGTTTGCAAATAAGGAAACCTATTCAGTTTGCGTTGAATGAATGTTTATGTGGAAAATAGTAATTGTGCTTACACATTTGCAGTGACACTGAAATGTTATCATATAAAGTACTTTTTTCAAAGTCCTGATTTCCATGCACATTTGCATTCGAGTTTAGAAGACAGTAACATGAATACCAATATATTTGTCAGCTAATAAGGACTTCAAATGCAAAAGGACCTCAAACAAGCCATATCAGAGTAACATTATGACTTCAAGTCTAAATGACAGGAAGTGACATCATCCCGTCTCTTTCTCTTCTTCAGATGCAGGGAAACTGCATGTGGCTCAGGAGGCAATAAGAAAATCGTCCACACTGCGTCGCCCACCTGCACGCACGGGGGAGCCCCTTTCATGTAAGAGCTACCTTGTGTTCCAACTTGACCAGTATTTTATTTATTTATTTTTTCAAAGACTGACATGAATCTCCTGTGGATGTAAATGACTATTTTCTGTTTTCTAGACTGTCTCAACTGCAGTCGAATCACAGCAATGAATGACAGGCTGAATTCGCTCGAGGCTAAGGTTTGTGTACACATGTGACCTCGGATAATCAAGGATGTGATTACGGTAAATAGGTTTCATTGCACACATTTTCATGTCTCCCCCTCACCAGGTCCAAGTACTCACTGCCTTGCCGTCCATATCTCAACGCCACTCTCCGTCCAAAGGAAGAGTTGCACCTGAGGCCGCCTTAATGTTAGGGGCCGCTCCTGCTCAGGGGGCTCCGGGTGAGCCGGGACCTGCCGGTAGGTATACTTTCTAGCCTTCTGTGAAGGGCTATATTGCTCAACAACTACCACATGAATTAAGTGTGAGTTCACAATTCTTTCACCATTATCTTACAACTGTTTTTTTTTTAGCCCTTTCTACCTGCTCACATCTGCACTCATTAAATATCCTATTTCCACCTCTCCACATACCCTCATTTCCTCCAGTCTGAGTAAGAGAGTCATTGTCGGTGCATGCTTACAGAGCTCAAGGCGAGCACTTCACCTCTTCTTTCCTGGACTCGAGCCCAACCTTGGCTGCGGCTGCTGCTGGAAAAAAATAAAATAAAAATCCAACATATGAACTCTGTACAGAACAGTAATACGGCCTGGTTAAAAAAGAAAAATTACCGGTACCACATTTATTTACATTATTGACGATAAATGAAGGTTATTTATTTCACAGATCACAAAAACATTCCCATACAGATCACAGGAGTTTGGGACACCACTCTTTATGCTTGCCTTTGGGCTTTTCAGCTCTGTAACAGAAGCTCAATTATGTCCTTCTGTTACAGGTCCTCAAGGTGAAAGGGGCAGCGCTGGTCTTCCAGGCAGAGATGGTAAAATTGGACATACAGTTGATGTTGAACCCAAATAGTTTCATCTGTATGATTAGTGATGACTGTCTTTGCTTGTAAGGCAAAACGGGTTCTCGAGGCTTGCCAGGTCCCACTGGGCCTCGGGGTGAGGTGGGCGTAAGGGGCCCAGCTGGAAGCCCTGGTTTGAGGGGAACCTCAGGGCCCGCAGGTAAGACGGCACCCCCACAGAACAAACCATGGAATGAGGATTTTGAGATGAAGTAAACCGATTATGAACTTAAATTTCCATCTGAGCGCGCATTTCTTGCCTTTCTACTTTTGAGGCATTTGATGGTCTCGCTGTTAACCAAACACTTGTGGAAACAAGACTGAGCCATGATATCCGGCTTTGGGGTGTTTGTCTTTTACTTAAGCCACTTGGTCAATCCAAAAAGGGCTCCAGCTGTAACAAGAAGCATGTTCCAAACATTGCTGCTGACTTTCTGAAATTGGGCCATTTGTTTCATTTCAATTGGATTTTAAAAGATCACTTTTTCAGTGGGCATTCTCACAATCACACCATGAGACAATTTGGTGTTCCATTAGCCTGCCATGCATGTTTTTGCAATGTGGGAGGAAACCGGACTACCCGAAGAAAAGCCACGCAGGCACAGGGAGAACATGCAAACTCCACAGAGGGAGTCCGGAGCCAGAATCGAACTTTGCACCTCTGCACTGTGAGGTCGGCGTGCTTGCTAGTCAACCACCGTGCCACCAAATAAATCAACTGTAGGATAAAAGTAAATCCACAGTCAGCTGTGACTTGAATGATGATGAATTAAATCGTGGCATGAGTTTCATAACATCTGCCCTCGACGTGTGGCCCGTGTTCTTAACCTGCTCCTAGGTAAGGAATGTCCAGACATTGACCATTTTTAGGGTGGCAGAGGGGGTGGTGGGTGGTGGATTGTGTTCATAAAATGCAAAGACAATTATCTCTTAAGACAGATCGTGGGGAAATGAGAGTGAATTGAACTTTGTGTCATTATAGATTATAGTGAGAAATGTAAAAATGGTTTAATATATTTTGATATTATATCTGGTCCAGGTAAGCCGGTCATTTGAATCATTGTGCCATATTGTAGCTCAGATTTCCCTTCCGCACTGCCAAATCGCCACAGCTGCATATGTTGCAACTTAAGTGAAAATGAACTACATGGGTGTCAGATCAGGGTTATAATAACATTACCTTGCAAAGTAATAATTCTCAGACTGCGCCTGTCAGTTGAAATATGGTGTGGTGTCACAGTAACGACAAAGGTGCCGTGTCGGGACCCCCACCCCCAAAACAAAAAAAGAGTACAAGGAGCGGCCACATTACCTTTTAAATCCAAACAATGATGTCAGATATTGTTATGGTATGACCTTGTTTCCACCCTAGCCCATGCACGCTTGTTTAATATGAATTGGTAACACTTTATTGCAATGAAAATCATGCTCGGTTGGCTTTCTTATTGGAACCTTCCTCTAGAGTCAGTCATATGCACCATGGCTAAAAACATTGGCACAATCATGCACCAACCATTGTATCCTCCTCTCCCTCTATGTTGAGTTTATGGAGAGATTTAAATGTTCTCCCTGTACTTGTGTGGGATTTCTCAGAGTTGATCATTTTTGCATTCCCAAAAAAAATGCATGTCAGATGACTGTAAATTGTCCAGAGCAGGAAATGTGAGTGAATGATTGTTTGTCTGTATGTGCACTGCGAATGGTGAGTCCGGGGTGTGTCCATCATCCAAAGTCAGCTGGGATAGGCTCCAATTCACCTTACTCTAATCAGGAGATGCAGATAATAATAACAATAATAATAATACATTGGATGGATGGATGGATGAATTGACTGCAAAAGGTTTACAGTGTTTAGTCTTTTCTATTAAGACCTCTTTAATTCACTCGTAGAAAAACTTTTTTAACTCAATGCAACATGAAGCATAGTCATTGGAAGTAAAGCAGCCATATTAGTAGGCTAAAAAAATGGCCAGAGGGCCAGAGTACAGATTCCAAATGCATGCAACTCATTAAACTTTCCATCTGAATTTTAGCCGACGGAGCAACGCAAATGGATTTGATTCTTTTTTTTTCCTTTTTTTTCCCTAATCATAGCTACACTATTCATGGTCACTATGCTGTTTCCTTGCCAATTGGGGTCAAAGAATTGTGTTGCTCTGGTTAGCAGACAAAAGGTCAGGTCAAATACTCTGAAATTCAAAATAGCACAACGGTGATTTATTCATATAGAATTGACTCTGCATTGTATAAATGGGAAGAAAACGGCTGTATTGTCTCAATTTTATTTACAACGGTGCCATCTATAGGTCTGGTGGGGCAGGGCTGCACTTTTCAAAATCACCCCTTGAAGCTTTATTTTCAGCTCCTATGTTCAGTGCATTTCTTTGTGTGTGTGTCCTCTGTCATCTCAGGCCCCCGGGGTCCCCCAGGACTTCCAGGAGAGAGAGGTCTCCCGGGCCCTCCTGGGCCTCCAGGACCATCTACTCCTGCTAGTGCCCGCATTCCAAGTAAGACCCGAATGTCAATACTCAACACAAATGCATCAAATTATTGTTACAGTGGAGCCTCCAAACATAATCTAATCCAAGATGCTGTTTGACCTCCATAAAAGTAATGGAAGGTGACTTCATTTGATCTTAAATTGCCCCTGTCATATCTAACTACCATACCGAATATGCGTGATATATTAATTAGAAGAGAAATTGAGTAAAACTACTAACCCTTCAAAGGCAGAAAGACACGTTGGAGAGGGAATAGGTTTTCTGAGCAATACTGTCAAGTATGACCAGAATTAATAAAGCCATGTATCATACATTTTGCCCATTGATAATATAGTGGTTACTCACCTGACCTTGTGCAGGCAGCAATGGGTTCAGTTGCCACTCAGTGACGGTGGGAAAATAAGAGTGAATGGTTGCCTCTCTTGATATGTGCCCTGCGAAATGACGACAAGTCTTGGGTATTGTCCGCCTTTCATTCAAAGTCAGGTGAAGTAGGCTTCAGGTCCCGTCTGAGTATTAAACTTTTAAAAAGGCGTTTTTATTGCTACTTGCTCCATTTTGCTTCCATGCCAAGTATAAACAGAATCAAAGGTGGTGAAAATAAAGCCAATGAGACGGCATGAGATTGACATGCCGTGATGAGAACCTGGTCACTTCTGATGTCACTCAACTGCTTCCAGATGTCGGTTCCTCACAACTCTCAAGGTCAATGCATCAGCACCTTTTATTTGTTGATTCACTGGTTTTAAGGGGGGGGGGGGAGTATTTAAAGCACAGATTTGTCAGTGTGAGCGTCCTGTGTAGATATTAGGATTGGCATGATGAGACTGGGAGCCATTTCTTTCACATCAAAGTAACAGCAGGGAATGTCGGGAGGACAGGACGGCGGGCGGGCCGATCTGTGCTGACCTTACTTGGGAAAACACTGGTTTGTTTAGCTTACATGTAACCATGAGGGGGTTACTTGTCCCTCCTGCGGACCACTAGCGCTTCAAAACCTGCTCCCAGAATGTTAAGAATGAAGACGAGCTCTGTTCGTTCACCTTGACGTGATATCCTTCAAGTTCACAGTCTGGAAATACAAAGAGAAGATGTGAAGACAAACAGACAGAGTAACAACTGGCCTGGTGTGGATGTCGAACTCAATTTCAGATGCTCAATGATTTTTCAGCTGGACGATGTTATCTGTCATCGTTCCTCCTCCTGGTGTCTATCTCTCCCTGAGCTCAAAGACTCCAAGAACACACACTTCCGCTCACTCACCTTTTTGTATCTATACTTGGAATCAGGGATTAACTGCAAACCCTGCGCTTGAGACACATGAGCATGATTTGGCTTCCTGCAAGGGTGATTGTTTAAAAATTCCATTGTAGCCTCACATCAAAGGTTGCCTTTATTTTGTGCCTCACAAATGCAGCCCTCCCCAAAAAATCCAAAGTACCTACATTTTCTGATCATTTGCATGTTGTACAAATGATTAAAAAAGAATTTAAATCACTGTCAGTTTTTGTAACACAGCGCCACTGTGTGGTATAAGTAGGAATGGCATTTGTATTGCACTACATTTTTGTACAGTCGTGGACGGACCCTTTTTTTGCTCACTTTAGAGTTGTACAATTCACACTTAAGAAATGTGATTCACTGAAGTATCCCCGTGTTTTCTGGACTTGGTCATTAAAATAACTTAAAATGTCTGTGATCCACAAACATGACGCACAAGTTAAGCAGCCAATCAAGTAAAACAAAATAGGGATGAGTGTATTGCGATGATAGTTGTTTTCGTTTAACATGTAATTTTTATTTTACATTTTATTTTCAGATCGAGGAAGAGACCCCTTCTTCACCAACACTTTTCATGATTCGACACCAGGGCCGCAGGGTCCCCCTGGGCCGATTGGTTAGTATCTTTTGATGCGCAAAAATGAATCGAATTGGACAGGAGCTTTTATTCTTTCAAATACAGTACATGATGCAACTATATGCACAGTTTATCCAAAAACCCTCGTCATATTTGAAATTAAACTTCATTTTTCATGCATTACTCTATAGAGCCGGTATATGATCTAATGTTGACACCAGACTATTTCTGAACAACACGCTAATTGTTTTAGCATTCCCTGCCATACGTATGTTATTATACAACAGCTCAATAAATCAACAAAAATATATATGTATTATCATGGTACAAATGAATTTAAAAAAAGATTCATTGTCAGAGGTACCGGGTTCGATTCCAGCTCCGGCCTCCCTGTGTGGAGTTTGCATGTTCTCCCCGGGCCAGCGTGGGTTTTCTCCGGGTGCTCCGGTTTCCTCCCACATTCCAAAAACATGCGTGGCAGGCTGATTGAACACTCTAAATTGTCCCTAGGTGTGAGTGTGAGCGTGGATGGTTGTTCGTCTCTGTGTGCCCTATGATTGGCTGGCAACCAATTCAGGGTGTTCCCCGCCTACTGCCCGAAGACAGCTGGGATAGGCTCCAGCACCCCCCGCGACCCCAGTGAGGATAAAGCGGTTCGGAAGATGAATGAATGAATATTTTCATTGTAATATTGTTTCAAGGAAAATTCATGCTGAAAGCCCGAATTTCTCATTGCTAATTCTAATTCATGCGTAGGTCCCATGGGTCCAAAAGGACCAGCAGGACCTCCGGGCCCACAGGGACAAAACGTAAGATGGCTGACACCAATTTAGAAAAAAAATTGTCTCAAAACTAAGTTTGTTCTAATTTTGTTTATGTTGACAGGGTAAACCCGGGACTCCTGGAGCACAGGGTCTTATGGGGCCCAAGGGAGAGCGTGGAGAGAGAGTGAGTGCCACTGATTGTTCAATAGCTTTTCTGTTTGTTCACCCATGATGTTGAAACAAAATGATGTGATGCACTTTTGGTTCAGGGTCCCTCAGGTTACCCAGGGGACAGGGGCTTCAGGGGCGAGCCGGTAAGCCAACCCAAACCCTAACCTAAGTTTTTAGCATTAGAAGGATATTGATAACGATCTTTATAACATAATAAAAACATTTCAATTTTCTTTGAGTCACACTTATAGTTGTACTATTCTTTTCCAGGGATTACCGGGTCCCAAAGGAGAGCCTGGAGAGAAGGGCTTACCGGTGAGGAAGTAGCGCATTGGGTGGTAATGTGGTACTGTACTGTACAAGCACTTTTGGTGGAACAAAAGTGAAGCTTTTGCTTCTGAGAACTATTTTAATACTCCCCTGTTAAGTATTACATTTCCTCTGTCTGTCTAACCCTTCCTTTTCTTTGACCTCTTTTTCATTTGACAAGAGCAATCTAAATGTAAGATATTTTCTATTCAGGCTATGTGTATTTGGCTATATGTTTTTCTTCTCACCCATCATGTGTTTTTATTTACCGGTATGTTTGTTTTGTACATGTGATTTCAGCTGGTGAACCGTATGCGTTTGTGTGTGGAAAACTTCAATCTTTACGCGTTTTTGTGTTTTTTGATCCTTGGGGTGCGCTCCGGACTGCAGCCCCATCCCCATCGTGACATTGTCCTCTTGACCCTGAAGCTGTCTGACTCCCTCTGCAAGCCATGGCTACCTTTCACAGTCACTTTGGCAGCATCTGACTTTGGCATATATGTCCAAATACCGTCACACCATCAATTTGGTTCTACCAACCCACTATGACCAAGAGATAGAGGAGAAGGCTGAATCCTTCAGCACATTTTCCTAAATTAACGGTCTTCAAAATTCATTGTCTTCTCTTCTGATGAAATCATATAGCAAATGAAAGTGAAATGCATGCGATGCATATGCCAAATAATTTCATTAATGTGTCAGTCGTGGATTCTGTTGGGTTCAGAGGTGTTGTGGAGTGGATACAGCTACCCTCTTTTATCCCATCTTGCAAAAGATTCATTTTTTGCATGTACATAACAAGGCTGCTATATTGAAATATAGAAAAATCGCCCCTCATTATACAATGTTCTTGCTATGAATTAAATAGTCTGCATTGGCTAAAAGTATTTTACTTTGCCTGTTTTCGACAAACATAAATCATTCTCCTTTCTGTTTTACTAATCTGAACATTTTTACCATGCACCCCCCCCCCGAAGACCCCCCATTTGCATGCCTTATTATTATTTGTTTTTTTTTAATCGTGAATTATGGTCTTTTTCTTATTGCCTTGTTTAAACAAAAAAAAAGTGTAACAGGATTTGAATTTGCACTCACTGGGCACTCTCTTAGGTACCCTTGTACATTACCCGCGTATGTGATCAAACTGTATTAATAAATCTTTGAATTTTTAATATTATTACAATTACACAAAATCAATTATATAACTTATAACATGGTACAACATAAAAAATTACACTACGCCACATTGTAAAGGAGTCGGTGTATAATTTGTTTAAAACAGTGTAAAGTTACTGTCCCCTCAAAAAAACTCAATACACAGCCGTTAAAATAGAAGTCAAGTCAAAAATATTCTTTACACAATATGTTTTATGCGTTCTATCCAGAAGTTGATTTATATATATAAAATTCCTCGTCTCACCCCCCCTCGGGTGGTGTCCGTCCCTCATTCAGCTCGGGTCCTCTATCAGAGGCCAGGAAGCTTGAGGGTTCTGCGCAGTATCCTTGCTGTTCCCAGCACTGCACATTTCTGGACTGAGATGTCCGATGTTACCATTTCAAAAAATTATTGCAATTGATTAGATATTTTATTCAGATTTGTTCTATTGTATTCAGCGTTTACTAGTTGGTTTTTTTTTACCTCTTTAAATACATTTCTACATGGGCACCATTAGTTGCACAAAGCACATCAAGACGGTACTTGCATTCTTGCCATGTTCGCTGTAGCATAGCCTTATCAATTGTGGCAATGGCATTAGTAATCCTTTACTTTAGGTCAGTAATGTCGCTTTGTTCGACACACGATATCTTTAATATAGCCCCATAGAAAGAAGTCTAGGGGTGATATCTGGTGAACGTGGCGGCCAAGGAATTGGCCCATTCCTTCCAATCCATCGGTCTGTAAATGTTTGATTGAGGAACCCACGAACATGCAGCCCCCAATGTGGTGGTGCACCATTTTGCTGAAAACTGATGCTTGGTTGAAGGTCATTCAGTTGTGATGCCACATATTCAGTTAAAAGGTCACAGTAAACATTTGCAGAAATTTTGTAGGGCTTCATTCAACATCACCTCTTTCACAAACAGGATCCCTGATACACACAAATGCAGTGTGATAAAAATCTTTAATAAACACTGAATACAATAGAACAAATCTGAATAAAATATCTAATCAATTGTGTTTTTAATACATTTGTGAAATGCTAAATAGACTTTATGGACACTGTATAATTTGGGGATTACCGTCAACTGTGTATGAGAAGAGTAAAGTTGGGGACATACGACTTAATACTGCCATTCTAAATAACAGCAAAAATCAAATAATACTTGAGTGTCAATTAAAAGTCACCATTATTACCTTTGTGTACCTCTTAAAGTATCCAGTGAGTGCATGTTTTGCACTGCACTCTGTCCCCTCTCAGTCAGATAATGACCGTATTAACATTAAGCAAGTCCTTCCCTGGCTGAGTTGCGGACAGAAACAATTATGCATACATCGCATGAGCAAATATAAATCCTGGAAGAGTTTAAACCAGGTGTGTCAAACATGTGACCGCTGTGACGTGCATGCTGCTGTTCTCCAGCCCGGCATGGCAAAGACTGTCGTCATACCGTAGAGCAGCATGGCCAGAGAATGAGGGAGATGGAGACATGTAGGAAGCAGACAATGCTGGACAGATGTGTGGACTGTTTAACCTTCTAACTGCTGAACTGTATTGAGAAGAACGAAACAAATGACCTGCATCTCGGCGTGCAGTTCTTCAGCTTGCGCTCCTAACAATGACGGCTGTATCTATCTTCACAGGGGGACGGAATACATCAGATCAGAGAGGCGCTGAAGATCTTAGCTGAGAGGGTTTTAATCCTCGAGACTATGATCGGTATTCATGGTGAGTAGGAGGCCTGAGGCAGGGTCAGTTTAAGGCAGGGGTCAAGGTAGGGGGCTCCATCTGGCACTACACTTTACCGATTGGGACAGGGAGTGGCAACAGTCACGAGCAGCCCCCCCAGGACTCAGGCTGGTGTTTCCACACCCCCCTCACGCAGCCCCCTTCCCTGTCACTGCTCTCTGATAGGACTTTAGCTTGCAGATGTTCCGCGACTTGCAGGCTGATCTTGAGCTTCTGGCTCGTAGGGTGACGCTGCTGGAGGCTATCATCTGGCCAGGTAATGATGAGACATCCTCACCTACAGCTCTGATGGCCCTCAAACAGACACACACACGCGCAAAAGAAAATCTAGAAAACCTAGTGAGTGCTGGAAGCATGTCATGACATGACAAAATCTTAGTGAACTGCGGAATGTTGATGTAGCTGCTTTAAAGTCGATTTTTAAAAAATAGAATTGCAATTTTTATAATCAAGCGAAGTTACTGCTTTTAATTTATGAAAATCAATGTGCTTTGTGGATGAATGTGTTTCGGTTGTATCGCATGTGCTAGTCTGGAGAGTAGCGCTGCAACATTTAGTTTTTATCTCTCAAATTAAATTCATTTGGTATTTGAGACTGTCATTAACTTGAAATGCTTGGTCACAACCACGACCCCACCAGATATGTTGATTTGTCACACTTTCCATGATACATTTGGATGAAAGCACAATTCAGATGCACTGTACTTGCGCTTCCTAGTGGGGAAGTTGATGTACACAGTTTCATCCACCTTTGACCTTTGGCTTCTTCAGAATCAGGAATGACCCTTTTTGGATCCAGTAAGATCTAAAGGAAAATCTCAATCATGGACAAAATCTCATCCTAAAATGTCTGGTGGGATACCATAAAAAAAATGGATCACTTTTTGTCTGCAAACAGTTATGAGTATTGTTGCTGATGAAAAGCATGTATGTCTTTTTTTTTTCTTTATGTCCACCCCGCGCCTCAAAATATCTTTCCCGACAATATCTTTTTCAGAACACCACATCTTAAAAACAACACCAAAAAAAACAGCTGTACATTGACATACACGCTTTTCCTTTGGACAAAGGACGATAAGAACAACAGCATTTGGCACTGAGCAGTTGTCTGTGCTAGCGTACTGACTGTTAAGTGTTGTTGCAGTACCGCTCACCAGACACACACTTTGTTGCAGGTTCGATCGGCAACGAGACTTGATAGAGAATAAACCGATGTACAACTGTGTGTCAGATCAAATTGCGGGCATCCTTTAATAATTCTAGTTTAAAAAAAAAACGTCTGTGAGACGACGGCGTGCATGTGGTCAAACACAGTGTTGGGCAGGGAGGCCCTGTTCCAACTGCTGTCTTTCTTCAACAGAACCTGATCTAGGCTCTGGGGATGGACCATTTGGCACAGCCTCCCCTAGTTTCTACAGAGATAAGCGAGCAGGTGCGCTTCCGTATCGACCTTCTCTTCGGTCTTCCGACACCAAGGTTCAAGGGAAGTAGCCCCCCCTCAACCCCCACCCCCGCACTCCCTGAGGACTGCAGGCTGAGTTAGGCCTCCCCTTCCGATAGGTCGCATCACTTAATTGATAGCCTTTTTGAGGGGGCTTTCCTGTCAGATTTAGGTTGGGGGACACCTCAGGGAAATGCCAATGATACTCCACCATGTCCACCTCGCCTGTAACGAGTTTGACACCCCCTATCACCATAACCACTTCCAGCTGCAGCTCCGCGGGTCTCACACGTTCGGCAAGAGGAAGCTCCGAATTACCTGTGGTGCTCCTCAGGTCACAAATCTTGGCAATAAGGGTCATTTAGCTTCATCCGTTTGTGGGGATGTAACAGAACGACGAGTCTTGAGTTTGTCATTCTTTTTTTTTTTTTAATGTAACAGCAATGTCATGAGATCTCATGACCATGTACAATTTCTTGGACGACACAGAAAACCTCTAATCATTTTGTTGTAACTCTTGTATTGCTAAACTCAGTTAAGATGTAGTGCACTAAAAACACAGTCATCACTACTATTACTGAGATATGTTGCTATATGTGAGCGTGATGTGTGTTACAATTAAAATACACACTGAAAAAGTATATTACAACATATTTACATTTGTTGCATAGCCTATGATCCAGTGGAGTTTATTTTATCCTGAAGATTTTGGGGGAAAAAAACCTCACAGGAAAAGGCTAAACTGGAACCACTGTTATATTGGTGCTGTCCTAAGAAGACCTTTTTTTTCTCCATAGTAAATGAAACTTATTGTGAACGTATTTAAAATTGTCAGTGGTAGTTTGTCTTGTATGTCGTTGTATAACAACTTTTGACATTTTATTTCTTGCAAATGTGTTGAGTTGATACAACCCTGTCTCCTGATGATCGCTGTAATAAAACGCTGTTCACTGTTTTTTTTAAAAAAACATGTTACATCCCTTTGTGTCACTAAAGAATGTTAACGTCAATATTAGACATTCACCATCGGGCTGGGCATACGTAGCAATGGATTCATTCATTAACTGATGTTTTCTTCTGTTGATTTCAGACAAAAAAATAGAGATTTTCTTGATTCGAACAAGTACATTGTTTGCACCAGATTATCTTTTGTCAAACTATCATATCATTTGATTATTTTGAGGAAAAAATACATAAATGTACCACATTTTACTTATGTGCAACCAAACATTAAGTACCTGTACCTTTTTTTGTGTGGCACTGGTAGAAAACCACTTTATATTTATTCCTCAGAGAACAAAACAATACAAGTTGATGATTAGATTTGTGGTTGGATTTTGAATTTTAATTTATTTTTAATCTAAAATGTAGCTCTGCTAGACTTTCAGTCGCATGTTCTTATTTAAGCAACATTAAATGAATTTGATAAATTCCAAATTTGTGTGAACACACACAAAAAAAATCGTAATTTGCCATCAGTGACCCGCATTAGTGCATGAAGATATTGATTCTGAAAGGGAACTCGGGGTAGATCGTTTCTTGAATCAAAGGAGGCAAAGTTAAGTGCCCTCCGTGGCTCTGGCCCAACTAGTTTGTGGTCTTAAGATAAACATGACGGCTAACTGCAATAACAATTTGAATGGTATCATTGCTCTTTGGCACGAGGCACTGGCATCAAAAAAGCAGTTCGGGAAAGTCAATATTAGTTTCTCAATTAATTGAGGGTTCTGCGCAGTATCCTTGCTGTTCCCAGCACTACTCTTTCCTGGACTGAGATGTCCGATATTGTTTCCGGGATCTGTTGCAACCACTCTTCTAGTTTGGGGGGGTCACTTCCCCGAGTGCTGCGACCACCATAGGCACTACTGTCACCTTTACTTTCCAGGCTCTCTCCAGCTCCTCTCTGAGGCGTTGGTATTTCTCCACCTTCTCATGTTCCTTCTTTCTGATGTTTCCATCACTTGGGACTGCTACATCCACTACCACGGCTTTCCTCTGCCCTTTACGTATGATTACGATATCTGGTTGGTTCGCCATTACCATTTTGTCAGGTTGTATCTGGACGTCCCACAGGATCTTCGCTATAGATAGATAGATAAAAAAAATAATTTCTTGCTTGATTATCAACTGCTCGTTTCCCCATACTGCATGAAACAAATGTAGTCAAACTCCCATGCCTTGTCTGAAATAATGTTCAGCAGTTTATTTCAGAGAAGGAATAAAAGTTCAATGTCGAGTTGGCTGTATGAAGGCCAACAGTTTTGCAGTCTCCATGTCAGTTTTGAGTCAATTCAGGGCTTTTGAGTGGCGTAGTCTTCTTCCCCTTTGCTGTCACCACAGCCTGCTCTCCAACACGGTTGTCGATGAGTAAGGAAATTGCGCCATCCAGCTGTTTTGATGCTGCAAGCGCCACTACAGCTTTTTCTGTGGGGAAGCCCATCTTCTCCAGTTGCTGGAGTCTTGGGAAAAACATTGTAGTCAACATTCCGCCAAATCATAAAGCATCATCACGTATATGAAAGATATGACTTTTTGTAGTTACCAACCTCAGGGCAGAAACAGAGGATTTTGGCACCTCTACTTTTCGATTCTCTTCTTCTGGGACATCCTGTAAGGAGGCAAGTATTCCAGCCCTCAGCATCTGTTCTTCCACCACCTCTGCTTCAGTCTCTGGCCTCCAACCAGACAGTGGCTCCTCCCACGGATGGTGGTTCAATGATAAGGGGTCGCTCATGGGAGATGGTGTTGCATGAGCTTCATGCATAAACTGAGAATATGATCTGGAACTTGAGAGGGAATATAGAAAAATAAAACAACGTAATTATGGCGAAGGTTAGTGTGACTATGGAATGGATGGAAACAAGATGACTCGTACATTTGTGAGGAGCTGTAGGTTGGCAATCCGAGTCTGGATGAAGTGAGAATATACGCTGGAGTGGGAATGAAGGTTAGGACATAGGCTTTCTCCAGCTCCTGTAACATCCCAATGAGGCTGGGACTATCTGAAAGGTTAATTAAGTATCACAAGAAGACACTGCAATTGGCAAAGCACCTTCAAGCTTCCTGTGAATCATTAACCTCCTCAGAGTAGTTACAAATTGCAACTAATTGATTGTTGCAATTTGTAACTATTTTTGCCTCACTCACACCGTGATCAAGCAAGTTTTCTACTAAACCATGGAATTTACTGTAGTTCTGTGGCAAAGAACAGAAAAGGTCCCTAAAACAGTCGTACCTTCAAGATTCCCAAGTCTTGACACTAAATAGACTGTATGCATTGACAACAGATAATGAATGAATGTTTACAAATGATTGTACACTGCAAAAACTAAACTCAAAACTAAAATTTTAAAGATAAAATAATGGCAAAATGTGCCCGTTTTTCATCCACAAAGATATTTTTTTATTGCCAGTCTTTGTGCAAGAGTATTTTACTTTCTTCGGGCATTTCTTCCATGAATATCTTACAGTATTACAACTATGAGATTTTATTATTAAACTTGAAGTAATTCCATAATTCTACAGTTGTTGAGGCTGTCAAATTTTCACATTTTATTGCCAGTTAATTTTACTTAAGTAATATATTCATCATTGAATTGCTTTCTTTAGCAGTCTGGCACATGTTGGAGATGGGTGAAATCTTAATTTAATCATAATTCTTAATGGTGGAAGTTGTCTTTATTGCTTGTTGAAATGACAAAA
Source organism: Hippocampus zosterae (assembly GCF_025434085.1). Taxonomy (NCBI): domain Eukaryota; kingdom Metazoa; phylum Chordata; class Actinopteri; order Syngnathiformes; family Syngnathidae; genus Hippocampus; species Hippocampus zosterae. The sequence goes on from NC_067456.1 coordinate 13,224,150, forward strand.
TAAATGCTGTGCCCTTGTTGAAGGACAACAAGGCATCAGATAGAATCAGGGGTGGGCAAACTACGGCCCACGGGCCAAATCCGGACCGTTGGTCTTTTTAATCCGGCCCGTCGAAGGTTGGTACACAATTAAGGTTCGATGTCAATGACTGCATTCATTTCATTTGGACTTGTAATGACAGGCATTTCAACGGCAGGTGGCACAGTTACTTGAAGTTGCAGAGCATAGGGAGGAAGGGGGAGACGATACGGAAGCCCGCAGTAGGGAAGCCCGCAGTAGCGCCAAGTCAAGCAAATCACGTTCGATACGACGGAATAATGTACTCTTAAAGTCTGAAAAACGTGCCAAAAAATGCAAAATACTGCTTTTTTAAATAAAGAACTCCAATAATAAAATGGTTCATTTAAGGTTCAATGATTTTGTTGTTTACGATGATACTAGTGCAGCGTGTTATACCGGAGACAAATTCCTTGTGTGTTCTACATACTTGGCCAATAAAGATGATTCTGATTCTGATTAATATTATGTCGAATTTAGTTCACCCTTTTGATCCGGCCCTCCATAATATTTTCTGGTTCTCATGTGGCCCTATGCAAAAAATAATTGCCCACCCCTGAGCTAGATGAAGGTGAGCTACCTTCAGGCAGACCTCTACTATTGCACAACTCTTCAACACAGCATATTTTACTGAATACAACATTGACATTGAAACAGGAGTTTTGCACCTTTCAAAGGGCACGATAAAATCTATCCATCCATCACTTATCTTTGTTAGGATTAGTTGGCGTCCATCCTGACTTTGGCAAGAGGTGGCGATGCACGTTCTGGAATTGTGCATGACTTGGCCAGCCAATTGTAGGGCACATACAACCAACCATTCATACTTACATTCACACATATTGATAATTTGGTGTCTTCAATGAACTTGAAAAGCAGGCTTTTGCAATGTGGGTGGACTCTGGGAACATGGAGGAGCCCCAACCCCAGAACTGTTATGTGGATGTGCTCAAGACTGGTCCAACATGCCACCACAAAGGCTCACACTAAGATATCCTTACATATTACGTACGGTAATTCTGTTCATATTCAAACAAGGATACAATTATGAGCGATGCATATGGCACAGAAGTTAAGTAGGGCAGGTGTTCCGGGCACCACGATCAGACAAACCAGCAACAGCAACCAGGGCAGAATCCAAACTGGCAAACAGCCCTGCAGTCGTCTTTTTGTCACGTGCCGGCACTGGGTTGTAAACAATGCCAGCTGAATGGCAGCATAGCCACAGACTCGACTGGCCTCAAGACTGAAGACAAAGATGACCAACGTGTAAATAAGAGGTAATACGGTCATTGTCAGGGTGGAGAGGGCAAGGTAGGCGACTGTGCCCCAGATACGCTCCTGGCGTGGTCCGAACAGCAGCAGCATAGCAACGCTGACGAGCAGAGAAGGTAAATCGTCATGATTGAGAGCGTACAGGAACACGTCTAGAAGAAACAAGGGTTGGTTGAAAATTAACTGTTGTTTGCTACGAATTCTTACAGTAAACCCATATTCCGTTTGTGAATTGATACCTCTGAAACGTGGAAAGTCTCCACCTGGACCTAAACTGAGACTCGTTTGGGGACCTGCAGCATACACTATCAAGATGAGCGCCACCAGGAGGGTTGTCCCTAGAAAGAATCCTGGACGACCTGAGCCGAGCCATACTGAAAATACACGATAACGCATGACCTAAATGACTTGCTTGTTCTTCTTTCCCCCCTTTGAGCTACGCTGGTCCGTTCGTCTGGATGAAGTGGCCATTATTTCGTTTTTGATCGCAGGGAATCGACACTCGCTGTACTGTAACTAATATATTCGTTTGAGTCTGTATAGTATCCATGTGTTGATATGACGTCAAAATGATCCTCCAAAACAAACAGTATAAATCGAAAGCCTCTTGTACTGTATTGTTTATGCTTACTTCTACGTGACGTCATATAACACACTTCTTCGCGAGCAGTTGACAGAGTATGATACTGCCACCTATTGGACAGACTGAGGCTTTCAGGGAAACAAGTTGCATCCTTACTGTACTGCATTGTAAATACAGGTACTGTGCTCTACTGTGTTGTCATGGGCATAGTGGACGGCGGACAGGGGCATGGGATATGCCCACTTTCCCCCTTGTCGCCCCCACTAATGCATACACCTTTTACAGCAGTAAAACTGTTCAATTTCTTATACATGTCCTAACACGGATGCAAACAACATGAAACCTGAAGAAAAATCTCCTTTCAAGATTGTCATCAGGGGCGGAGCTAATGTTGACCCCATTCATGATCAACAGCGAATCAAGTTGACAATTCCTAATTTGGAATACAGTCCTGTAAAATAGACACTCAAGCACAACACGATTGTGACCATCTACTACAGTATTTCAATACAGTAATATGATCAGAAAATGTTTGCATATGCATCTATGATGTTATGGCTGTGGGACAGTTGTCATTTTATGCGTTAGCTGGCAGCATTTTTGCAATCAGACATAATTTTTTATTTTTGTTGGTTTGGGAATTTTGGTGCTGCTGGACCATGATATAGGAATAAGAGTCGGCGCATAAATGTACAGTGAGGCGAGAGAGACGAGTAGAAGGGACGAAAACATTCGAACCAATCTTTCTCCATGTGTGTTTTTCACCAATGGACAATCTATCGGATGACCTCAGTTTGTTTATTAAAACCTCACATTTTAGTGAGTGATGTCATGTAAGCTGCTTTTAAGATGTGATCACGACATCTATGATTCGGCGAGTCGGTGACCCAATACCTTTCAAAGGAGACGGTGTCAGCTCTCTAATAACATTTAAGGCATGGGTCTCAAACTCAATTTATGTGGAGGCGCTGGAGATATTGTCAGGATGTGTCTGGGCTAAACAAGTATTCCACAAAAAAGTTTCAAGTATTCAGAAAAAGCACAACTAATCCAATCTTCTCGTTCTTTATTCATTATTCATTCTTTGGAACATGAACAGATCTTCAGAATGTGAACAAGATCGGTGCTCTCATCTCCTTCATACTTTGCATACTCCTCAGCATGTCTATTTGAGTAATGACATCTGATTTCTTGAGCACCAGAACTTTGTATGCCCATTCAAGATATGTCGGTCTAGCCATATGCACAGCAAAAAAAAAAAAAAAGTGACTCTGCTTTTTCTTGAAATCAGCTTTTCTTGTTGCCAACATTTTTCTTCATAGCAGGTTTTGACAAAGACAGGATGTATTTTCCTTCCCGTTGATGTACCTTTAGAATTATGTTTTGCCATGAGCCAAAGCTATGGCATCCCATAAATTATGGGAAATGACACTGCAAAAGTGTGGGGGCTGCATTAACATTAAACTTTGGTATCAGGAAGTGAGCTGCAAAATATCAGCCTGCGGGATGCAAAAAAACGTTTGAGACCCCTGATTTTAGATTGGGGGGAAAGGTTATGTGGTGAATTATGATCAGAGATTCATGTGTCCTGTAAATTTTTTATGATTTGTTTTATGTATGGATTTTGTACATCACATTGTAGAGTTTGTTATACTTGTATGTCTTTAGTATATATTTATTTATACAGTAGTTCCTTTTAAAAAATGTTGCCTTATTTTACTCTGCTGCCTGTAGCTAGGTCTGCTTTCCAAAAGAGAATTCACTCCCAATTGACTTACCTGAATAAATAAAGGTTATATATATTTTTTAAATTAAATAATGATTGTTCCGTTGTTTTGTCTCAGTCCTATATCTAATAAGACAAGATACGATATCCTTTACTTGTCCCGCACTGGGGAAATTTACAGTCAGAGTTCAGAAAGGAAACCACTCGGTAGGGAGAGGGGGAAGGGGGGTTGTCCGCATTCTCTCTATAATAAAATAAAGATTTTAAAAGTGAAATTAATGTAAGGTTCAGTAATGTATTGCAGAAGTGTGTTTTGGGTATTCTACCTTTTGGGAACAAGAAGCCAGAAAATTCAACGCTGTTCCAAACTCCGAATTCATATTTTCATACAAATACATAAAATAAAGCTCACGAGCACTTTTATCGTCACATACAAAAGGAGTTTCGAAAGACACTGTAGTAGTTATATTCGTGAGTCAAAAAAAACCTATCGCGTTATTTGAAAGGATGAGTCTGTTGTCTCGCGATATTTCATGGTTATTGCGCACTCAAAGGCGTCTCTCCAACAATCAACTTTATCCAGTCGTCTTTTACAAGACACGCAAAATGGCGTCGGCTCCCGGTAAGTGTAGATTTTGGAAACATCTCTCTTTTTATTGAGTCTGAAATATTTAATCATATTTTAATATTATAGTGTTTAATATATTTAATTTACTGAGTCTACCGATTTAGTTTTTATTAGCTCTATTGAAGCGAATAGTCATTGCTGTGAATTGGCGCCTGACACAAGGCCTAACGTAATCTTCGATGTACGTCGGCGTCGTCGTCTCACCCCCTTCTCCTTTTGAATTCGATTAGCTGTTCTGTCTTTTCATCCCCATTTAAGGTCAGGAATGTATAACCTGTCGAGTTACACGTATTGTTCGCCGAATGATCGTTCAGGCCCCGCCATTCATGAGCGGCGCTCAAACCGCGGGCTGGTTGAACGTTAGCATTAAAATATTAGCATCGTGGCTCGTAGCGCTTCAAATAGTAACAACGGTCCTTTTGTTTTATTTGACTTTCAACAGATTACAGCTCCTACAACCAGTCCAGTTCTCAACCGGGGTAAGTGACCAAATATGCGCCTGAGTGACGTTGAAGCTGCGACTCGTTCATTGTTAAGCGAGCAACATGTGCCTCACGCGTATGCTACAACGTCCTGCGTTCTTTTTGAGTCCGGTACATCCCTAATCTTAAACTTTACTTTGCAGGTATGCTTCCTATGCTGCCCCGGCCTCACAAGCTTATGGACAATCTGCCCAGGTAAATGATGATTGTATGCCTGCGATCTCAAATGAGCAAAGATGGTTTAGTGATAGATAGTTGGACCTTGGGTTGTGCGATGTAGCTATAATGTAAATACCTCGGTATTTTCGCCTGATATCTCGATAACAATAGCACTACGTTTTAGGTGAAAACTTGGCATTTTAAAAGAAAACACCTTTGATCAAAAATGATGTGGAAAGTGTACTTACCATTATGTTGTACTGCACCCGTGCTTTAATAATAAATAACAATTTTATGCTGCATCGGAAGTGTTCGTTGTTGTGTATGAATTTGCATGTCCAACTGGAGTATGGATAAGTGGTTAAGAATATGGTTTGTGCTGTGTTGCTTTGAAAAAAAAATAACCAGTCACCCGCCACGCATGACTTTAGTTATGCATGCATTATACAGTAATGTTTAACTCCCAGGGACATGAGCTATGCCTGGATCCAATTTGGAGGGTCCCCATGCAATATGTTACAATGTATGACTTTTTAAAATTGATCTACAAAGAAATTGTGGCCGTCAACAAAGACGCATTGCAATCAAAATAGGATAGTGACTTGCTGATGCATTCAATTGAATGGAGTAGCGAGGTGTGGGTTGCATGTACGTTTTTACAAGCTCCATTTTCTCCACTGAGAATTTTTCATCATAAATATGGGCATGTAATGTTCTTATACACAATAAATGTGGACCAGCTAGTGATGCACAATAATTATAGATCGACTTAATTACCAACACGATACCTGAAAAAAATCTCATCACTCTTATTGGTCCAATAGTGCAAAATTAGGCTTATTTTGAAAGAGCCATTGAAATACACCTATGTAGAACCAGTCGGTCTCCTCAAGTCAAAAAGCTTTTTATACATTTTGAAACTTAGGGTAAACGTTTTCATTCATTTGCATAGCCCACCCCATGGCCATGACACCTCCTCGGAGATGATGACAACCGAGACATGTCTTTTCCTTTTTAACTGAAGTTTAGCTTTGTTGCTGGATACTGTATTCGTGTGGACATGTTCGTCATTGACTTATAGTACATATTGACTAGCAACTTTTCACTGCATTTTCAAAATTGTGGCCGAAATGGCGCGTGACTAGTGGGACCTTTGTAGATTATCGGGTCTGGCAGGCATTGCAATCGGCAGAGTCGACATAAGCAAACGCGCCGAGCCAAACGAAACCACACTTGTCAACATTACAGACGAGCGAGCCGACCAGCGGGACGGGACCTCTGTGGATTGTTGTTGGCGGGGCAACGTAAAAAAAAAAATCGAGATAGGTTAGTGTTTGCGCGAAGCCCAAATGGTTTTTCGTCAGTTTGTTCAAAGGTGCAATTGCATCGCAACCAGTTTTTCTCATTGCAACTACATTTTGAACATGTTCAAAATTTGTTGACAGCAATAAAAACCATTTGCCAATGTCTGAATGGCTTTGCAACCTTTAACAGACCCCAGCGATTAAAATATTCGCTATTCACAAGCCGTTGCTGCTCAGTGAGATAAGATACCACCTTAATAGTGCAGTATGTTAAAGGAATAGTAGTACAATTAGTGGAAAATATTGGCAGCGAATTCTTAATTACGGTACACCCAATCTTGAGTCATTTGATTGGCCAATACAAAGTGCAAGTGCTGTTTGATATCGCAGTGATTTAATTTTGCTTTGAATTCAGCAGCAGACATATGGCCAGCAAAGTTACGGATCGTATGCCCAGCCTGCTGCCGCCGCTGCTGACAACACATACACTCAAGCAACTCCCGCTGCTGGAAGTTACACTCAACAGCAGCCACCGCAGCAATACAGCTCCTCTTATGGCCAGGCAGCACAAGGTATGTGATCAAAGGAGATCAACTGGAATTGGGATCAGGATAGAATTAGTGGGTCAACAAACCTCAAGTTTTTTAGGTTTTTTTTTTTTTTGCATGTGGAATTTTCAAGTTGAAAAAAATTTTGTCTTGTGTATTCCACAGCTGGCTATCCTGCTGCTCAGTCGACAGCTCATGGTTACACCCAGTCATCCCAGGCTTATGGAGCACAGGCTTATGATGGTGCTCCTGCTGCTGCCGCCGCCGCCGCTGCTGCTGCTCCAGCTGCATCCCAGTCTTATGGGTCTCAGCCTGGTTATACTGCTCAATCTGCATATCCTGCATATGGTCAGCAGCCAGCTCCTGCTGCACCGCAGAGGTGTGTTGCCATTTGTCAAGAACTGTCTCTCTTGATACCACAAATGTAGCCATGCTTTTTGCTGCATTGTTTTGTGTCTCCCATTAGTTACAGTGCCAACAGTCAGCCTGCGAGTTACAACCAAAGCAGCTACTCCCAACAGGCAGGATATGGCCAGCAGCAGTCTGGCTACCAGGCTCAGCAGACCAGCTACAGCCAACCGCAGGGTGGGTACCAGCAACAGGCCCAACAGCAGGCCCCTCCTTCTTATCCACCCCAGGCTGGAGGTTCTTATGGGCAACCTCCAGCTAGCCAGTATGGCCAGCAAGGTGGACCACCCAGCTATCAGTCCAACCATTACAGTAAGCTTGGTTCCGTTGTTATACTACTGTAACATTTACGTTCATGTAGGGGGGGGGAGAATAGCATTCTGATGGACTTGTCGTTTATAGATAATTACAGACAAGATGGCCAGGGAGGGGGCTCTGGTTACTCAGACCCGTCACGGTACTCAGAGGGCAGGGGTCGTGACGGTTTTGACAGAGGAGGAATGATGCATCGTGGCCGTGGCGGCATGGGTCGTGGCATGGGGTAAGTGTCTTTCTTGAGCACATGACAGACTTTGTATTTTGACTCTGCAAGTGTTATGGCTACTTAGGGCAGGGCTGAGGCAAATAGTAAATATAATAATAAAAAATACTGATGGTGGTGATGATCAAGAGTGCTTTATCGGGTACCACCAAGATTGATTTTATAAAGTTTACTGGCCAGCAAAACTAGCGTTTTTGTGTCATTGTTTCCCTCAGCCCCGTCACTAAATTGTCTTGGTAAGTGAACATTTTATAATTTCTGTCAGCAGATTTATTGGGGCCTGTGCATAATGTAGGAAGGGGCAGGTTTATCTTTAAGGTTTCACTTTAAACGATTTGAGTAGCGATGGGACATTGCAAATCAAATTCTAATTACAACCGCTAGACACAAAGGATTGACGGATTCTATCAGTGTATTGTTCAAACGGCTATCAATTCACTGGATTTCACTGCACCACAAAGATTCACAATTCAGTATTTCGCTGGTGCGCATATAGTGGTATGGGACATTCATATTGTTAATCTACTAAAAGGTAAATGCAAAAGTGTCATTTTTAGAGAAGTTTCACGTTTGACATACCAGGTTGAATTGTATGGGTCTTTCAAATGGTTACATGAATTCCATTAAATTCGGTCTGATGTACTAAAATATACGTAAGGTTGTGATTGTTACAACATTCCCACCTAAATTGTTTGCCCTTTGCGTAAACAAGCTTAAGTTGGTGTTATTTTTGGGGGGAACAGCATTCGGTGTTTATTTTTGCTGTAAAAGTCTTAAGTAATGCCAACAATGGAAAGGCATATGAGCAAGGGTAAAGGTGCTCTTGGAATTTAAAAAAAACATTTATTGTGCCAAAAATGAGAGGGGGGGAACAACCCTTGTTTTCTACTTGACTCTTTTTTTTTTAACTATCTGTGGCTAACCGTTCATATTTGTTTGGATTTCCTTGTAAATTTTCTTCCTTGCGAAAATAAACGACTACTGTATATAAGTAGCGGTAAGGACATAAAACAACAAATACACATTTTTCTTAATTTAAAGGCACATTCTGGTATTACGTCACCTACCTGCTTTGGGGGCTTTTTTAAACTATAGCAGGAAAACATCTTTGTCAGGATAAAACACAAATGCTCTCTTTGTATGAGTGATGCGATTACCAAACAAGACCTTTTGTGTGGTCATTTGTGATTTTAATTTCGGACAAAGCTTAGTTAAAAATTGGGATTGGTATGGCACTTGGTATTTGCTCTCTACACACATGGGCACATTTGATATATTTCAGGTATGCATACCTGTTGGTATGCATAATGTGACTGTGTTGGCGGGTTTGATCCAAGCCGTAATGCACTTATCCAACCACAACGGGCACTTCTTGAGTTGAATTTATTTAACGTGTGTTTGTTTGCGTTTGGGATGGGATCTTGATGTTTGGAAACTTCAATTTAAAAAACATCAAACATTTTTAAAAAAAATGTTTAGCTCCAGGTTGCTGATAAAGAGGTCAATGAGTTACAACGAAAAGTTCTGTTTTTGTGGGGATTTTGAATGGGGTGAACAGGGTACTCGTGCCACATGTACATAACTATTCGTAGGGCAAACGTGAATCGCTTCGATTCAATTGCTTTCATGATCGAGGACTCCAATATTACTCAATTACAAAAAAATACCATTCATGTAGGGCTGTGCGATAATTCAATATCAACATGTATCATGATAGATATGAATAGAAAATGCTGTTGTGAATGCTAGACAGATTTAAACCCTTCCGGATGGAGACATGGTTTCGAAGTGAAGGATCTCCCCAACTTTTACGCGCACTAGAACTAACACTAGTTAGCCATGCCCAGCCGGCCCTTGAACTACACTCAAGTCAAAATCAGGCAAGTAAAATCTGATTGTTCCATAGCAATCCACTATAGAGTTAACATAGGCCTGACACGGATGCTCAAAGGTAATGCTTGCACTACGAGAGTAGCAATTCACTGCAGATGCATGATCATTGAATAGCAGTAATGTAACATCTAACATATAAGTGTTTGCGATACACTGGTGGAGAAACCGCACATTTAACTACATTACAATATGTACAAAAACTTCTTTTTTCTTAAGTGTTTTCAAATAAATATCAATATCGACTGTTATGAAATACTTATATTGTCAGACATTTTTCAGCCATATCGCCCAGCCCTATTAAGAACATTATGTTTAAGGCATTTAAACTTTATATTGACCAGTTTGAGTTGCTGAAGATGAAGTATTGTGTTATAATACAATGACCTAAATTCACTTTTTTCTTTGGTTCTTGGATATCTGTGATATTTTTAGTCATATCATCCAGCCCTTTGTTCACTAAATGGTGTTCTGAATAACACAGGACTGCTTATTTCTTGTAGGAAGATTTGAGTGAATTTGGTGTGCTACAGGTCGGCAGAAATGATATAAATAGGATACCCACTTAAATATTAGAGTTGCACAGGGGAATTAGGGGGAGGTGGGCTGGTCACAATGTTATTTTTTGAAATGTTTAAAACTGTATTTTGTGTTTTTGGAATTCAACTGTTTGATCACCTTGAGAACCTTTTAACATGCTTTGTCACATTTATACCGTACAGGTAACAGAGCCATTTAAAAGCATCTTTTCTAGAAAGTATCTGTACTCTGTGCAGAGGCACCAACTTAAGCCCCGCAGGAGGGATCTTAAACTGATTGGGGGTCTGCCTTATTTTCCGACAACTGAGGATGGTGGTCTTTCTGAGCATGTGATGGGTGTTTTTATTGTGTATTTTATTTTTAATTAGGGGTGCACTGATCAGTTTCCTGGCCGATCACAATACGGATCTTTAAAAAGCCAAAGATATTCCACTCTTCCCTTTTCATAACCAACAAAATATACCTTCAATGTTACAATCTTGTTTTATTGTAAATCATTGAACTGTACCTGTGAAATAATACCAATGTGTTGTTTAAACTGCAAGAAGCAGCTCTCTCGAAAAAACAGCAGAAAGCAATAGCATGGGTGAACAAAATTGGTTTTAAGTGATTGTTCCCCACCGCACACACACACACACACACATGCACAATTTAAGTGTACCTGTGGTGGTCTGAAGGAGAAATATTTATGGTTTATCAAGACAAACTACATCTAATCATGTTTTTGAGTTACCCTGGTTGCAAACCCTTGAAACCTATTTGTCGAGACTCCATGGCAGCTAATGCGCGCAGCCATATTTGTCTGCAAAAGGCATTGAAAGCTGTCATGGTCAAATTTAAATATTCTGAGTCAGTCACCATTTTCCAGAGTTGGGCATTTCGGAAGGTCCATCAATAGCCAGTGATGAACGCCCATCTTGATGAATCTGTCAGATGAGGCCGGTGTACAGCGCAAAATGAATCATTATCTACCGCATGCAAAGCTGGAAGCCATGGCACGGATCAGGTTACGTCCTTTTCAGTCTAAATGAATAAATATCAGCATCCTGATGCTATGTTCACAGCTAAGACAAGACTGATTTACACCCAGAGACAAGCGATCTGGCCTATCACCCAATAGTGACTGGTGCAAGGGATGGATGGCCCAGTCAATGCGTTGGTGTTGCACCCGTCACAAGATGACATTGAGATTAATCAGAGGGACTGTTAGACAAAAAAAAACAATGCGAGCACCAGCTATTTATCAAACAATATGGTGCCATTTTCCCATTAATACTTCGGAATGGCCTGCCAGAATTACATTTTAAGGAAATCGGTGCACCCCTATTTTTAATACATGAACAAGTGTTTTCACGAGTGTTTTAAAAATCAAGTTATTTCTGTAAAATGTTTACTGTTTACCTTTTTTGCTGTGTAATATTTACTGTACTTTTATTGTATCCCTTGGTGAGGGTGAACTATCAGGTGCATTCTCCTGTTTTCTTTTTTGTGTGTGTACATCTGTAACATAACTTGAGCCTAATGTTAAAAGCAACAGTACATTCCTGTCAATGCATCTGAAATAATTTTGTCAATGTTTAGCTAATGTCACATGCTTTTTAAGCTTCTATACACAACTGTTATCACCAAGTTACTAGTATTAACACACAATCCCCTCAGTTACTCTGTATAACAACATAGGGGGGGTTGACTTGCTGTTAGCCTATATAGAATGTTTTTGACTCCCTCAATCAAGCCACTTTGCTCGAGCCATGGATGTGGCTGTAAAAGGGAAATGGCCTTCATATCTTCATTTATTCCCCCATAGCAGCGCTGGAGACAGAGGTGGCTTCAGTAAGCCTGGTGGTAAGTTAACGAGAATTACACTGGTTAGTCCTTTACAAGCCTCGATAACTTCCAACTATGTTTTGAGTATTCGTTTTGCTACCTTGGGATGAAACGTCCATTTTATGAACATGCCCTAATTGGGGAAATTTGTCCAATGCCTGAGACCATTTTCACAGAGGTTTTTGGTGAAATTCAGCCACCGCTTATGGTTTGATCAGTTTTCCAAAGGTTAATCGGGGAAAAATGCTGCTCGTGACTGCGTTGATGTGATAAAAATCTTTTTTTTTTTTTTTTTTTTTTAAACCAAACAACTTTTAGGGGTGGAGGAGACAATTACTTATTGGTCAAAGAGGCTTTTCAAAGAACACAAAATTATTCTTTATGGGGTCGGAGGTATTTTATCCTTCCAATCGTGTACGGTTTGATGGTTAACATGGCCCCACTGTTATATTGAAGTCTGAACTATAACCGTTTTGTAGTACTCATGGTGTTGTACATTGGATTTGAGTAGCACATGCTGACTGTTTCTCTTCCCCCCTCCCTTTCTCTTGGCCACCACTTATTGGATCATAGGACACATGGGTGGCGAAGAACGTGAGATGGGTGAGTTGAATTTTAGCATTGGACACTGAACATTTGACCTTAGTTAAACGTTTTGTTTATCTTTAGGACGACCTGAAGAGCAAGACGAATCGGAGAACTGTGCTATCTACATCACTGGCTTGACAGAGAAGGCCAACATTGACGAGATGGCTGAGTTCTTTAAACACGTCGGACCAATTAGAGTAAGAATAATTATGAAAGAACGTGGATATCAAACGATACAAGGCTAACTTCTCATTTCTCTACAGTTCAATCGCAGGCTCGGCCAGCTTGCCATAAACATCTACACTGATAAGGATTCAGGAAAGCCCAAAGGGGATGCCACCCTCTCCTATGAGGAGCCTGTCTGCGCTAAAGCTGCTGTGGAGCACTTTGATGGTAGAAGAACCGGTAGTTTAACATGTCGTGTGTGTGTGTGAAGTGGAAATGCTTATTTTTGTTGTCAAACTCGCAGGTAAGGAGTTTCAGGGCCGCAGACTCAAGGTGTCAATGGCACGCCGTAAAACGCAGATTCCCATGCGCGATGGCATGATGGGCCGTGGGGGTAAGTCTACAGGCCCTCTCTCTTTTTAGCAATTTGAACCTTATGGTATCTTTTGTAATTATCCAAAATATCCCGTTAGGTATGATGGGCCGCGGAGGCGAGCGCGGTGGGTTCATGCCCCGAGGTGGCCCACGTGGCATGGGCCGAGGCGGGCCCACAGGAGGCAACATGCAACAAAGGGCCGGAGACTGGGAGTGTCCTAATCCGTATGTATTTGATTATCATTTTACCTCACTAGTATAATGTGAACAGCAATTGCTTCAATATGTCTTTTGGTTTCAGTGGTTGTGGCAACCAAAATTTTGCCTGGAGAATGGAGTGCAACCAATGCAAAGCACCCAAACCAGAAGGCATGGGCGGTGGGCCCCCATTTTCTCCTGGGGGTGAAAGAGGCAGAGGTGGCATGGGAATGGGAATGCGAGGAGGCAGAGGCATGGACCGCGGCGGTCCCTCGGGTGGTCCTGGAGGTTTCCGAGGAGGCTGGGGAGGCGATCGCGGTGGCTTCAGGGGAGGCGATCGTGGTGGATTCAGGGGCCGTGGCGGCATGGACAGAGGTGGTTTCCGTGGTTCCGGCCGTGGTGGACCGCCCATGGGTGGCAGAGGAAGGGGAATGGGCCCACCAGGTGGCAAGATGGATATGAGGTACAGCAAGAGCCAAAATGGTCAATAGTTGATAGTGCTACTGGTCTAAGAGCACGGAAGCTGCTATGTGGCATCACTTGATATGCTGTGCTTCTTGTTCCTCTCTCTTAGGGACCATCGCCAGGAGCGCAGAGAAAGACCATATTGAAGTCATTCTTAAACCTTCCTTGTATGGCATTTTTTTTTTCTTTTAACATCAGAATTTTTAATTTTGTGGTTCCATTTTGTCACTTAAAATAATGACTCTCGTATATATTTGAACGCAAAAATTTGGCATGCATCCTCAAACAGATCATTCGTTTCTAGCCCTGAAATAAAATTCCTAAATATGTCAAGATTTAGTTACATTAGTTTGTTTTGGGGCCTGGGGGGGTGAACGATAGACCATTATTTTCAGGTGACAATATGTTGATAGGTTATCTAACTGCCGTCAAACATCCTCTGCAGTTTACATTTCCATTTTTACTTTATTCTAGCTTGTTTATATGCTACCTTGTCACATGCCTGTCTTTTTTTATGCAGGAAAGTTTTGTCATTGTATCAACACGGTATATTTGTTGTGAATTTGCCTGCACCCTTTTCCTTCAAATTGTTGTGCGGAATAAACCTTTTATGGATAATATGCAGTCTGTTGGGTTTTCCTTAAATCAAATTTTCTGAGGAGTGTAGAATATACTTGAGTCATCCCATCGCCAACTACAATCAAGTCACAGTAGAAGTGACAACTGCAAAATGTACATTTCTAAATTTGATAGTACCTATGGATTTGTTGTTGCATCTTCTAATTCATCGATCCATCCACTATGCACACCGCTCATCTACACGAGGGCATCGCCTAACTGCCTTTTATTGACAATTTTTAAATATTTTGGCTGCCGTCATCTCCGGGTTCTAATCATCATACCAGAAGGTGGCGCAGTTTGTAGAAAGACCTGACTAGTTGAGAGCAGTAAACCTCTGAAGATGTTTTGTGGTTTTCACAAGTCCAACAGGTATTTGAAAATCTTCAATTGCTTTATTCAGTGTTATCTGTCTGAATCCCACTGCTCTCTAAAGTGGAGCACATTAAGTAATATCTGCAAACTTATTGTTTCAAGATGGAAGTACTCTATTTGTCGGGGTTTTTTTTTTTTTTGCTTTCTTACACAAATTGCGTTTTTATTCCAAAATATTTGTTGTTTGCAAGTCCCAACCGACGTGGGAAGTACAGTAGTTCCTCAATGACTGATTAATAGACTACATGCACATACACGCTTTACTGACAGCCTGATTCATCAAGGCCCAGAAAATGATCTCATCACCACTGCCATCCCCATTCTCTCTCCGTGTCTTCTGCTCCCCCTCCCTTCCCTTCTTTCTCTCGTTCTTGAACAGACACATCCCTCTTGTTTTAAATCAAAACAAGCCTTCCACCTCGGCAGTGGGCGCTGCTTAAGTTCAAACTATCACAAATCATGAGAACTCAAAACTGATCCAGTGGAAGTGAGAAGTAAAATTTCTGGTTTAACTTCGTTTATTTTATACGTACTTTCAAAAGCTGGTTGGCCATTATTGCGCTTGTGTATAAAGATGCTGACAGCTTCAGTGCTTCAAACTTGTTGGCAGTTTAGCGCCATGCGTTCTTGCCGTTTTGTGGTCAACGAACTACTCTTTGTTTACAGACTCTCCTTAAGGCCCCAAGCAGGTGATGTTTCTGCTTTTTTTGTACATTCCAAAAGAACCTGATAATCAGGTTTGCTGTCCCAACTGATGAACATTTTTATCTCTGAAGAATCTTGCTGTGTTGTAAATGGAGTCATGGATGTAAATGAACCACTCTCTTCAATATGTTGACTCGACTCTTTAGTGTGTCTGCCCCTTAATATTAAGTATACAGAGAGACCCAAGAGTGCTAAAGCTCCACAATTATTATTGAAGGTCATGCAGCTTCCGGAGAATTGCAGCAGGATGACAGTCCCATGATCATAAGAGGCTTCAGTCTCAGACTGTTAATTAGAAGCCACACAAAGACTTCATTATAGGGAGAATAAAACCAGCTTGTGTACACTATTTAAAAATATGTCTCAGGTTGGTAGCTACATAAAATTGTGCTTGAGAGTCGCTCAAGTCGACCTTTTTTTCTGCTGAATATCGGAAATAATTCCTTTCAACAGACATGTCCCAATATAGAACAGAAAAGGGTGTATATGTATGCAAGTTAAACGATGTTTTAAATTAAAAAAAAATGGAAGCGAACATGCAGTTACTTTCTCGAGTGAACAATAACATCGAGTGGTTGTTATTGTTCAATTCCGCAAAAAGGAACCATTGGTTTAGCTTCCCTGAATTTTCTGTGTGGAGTTTGCACATTTTCCCTCGTATCTGCTTGTTGTTGAATATTCTGTTAGCTTCCTTAGCATGACATGTCACGAACAGCAAATGCGTTCCTCAGGAGACTGAGCAACACGGGTGATGACGTCATTCCGTTAGGTCTTTGAAGATGCAAAAACGTTTTGTCTTTCATCTCTTATCGACTCATTTGCGGGAAAGTCAAAACTTATGGTCAGTTCAGTTGACAGGCCTTTTCAACCCGAAAGGAGCCACAAATTTGTCTTTTTTGAAATAGATATCCAGACAGAGGAGGTGTTTCAAAAGTAAGTTATCTGATTTGGTCTCATTCTATTTGTGTCTAAAAGTAATATGAAGTTGTTGCATGGCTTTCTTTTGGTTGAGGCATGGCCCGGTGACTATGGGGTTAAGTTCTCCTCCTCCTTCTTCCCGAGTTGATCCACATAATGGGATGTGCCACCGCGTCGCTCCGCTGCTTTAAGCCCCGCGGCAGGCCAACATATTGAACGCAGGAGGCGGCGCGACATGGGCCGAGTCTCTTCGTGGCGGTACGTGGGCTCGCTGTCGCTCAGAGGTCGTTATTTTATCTGGGAGAAGAAGACACAGACACGGCCACACGTGGATGTTTGTGGGCCGGGAGGATCCGGCGGCCAAGGGGCGCGTTGATTGCTCAGAGCAAGAAAACCGGCTTCCCTCACCGAGACCCACCCGGAACACGCATCCACGCGCCACGGCCGCAGCCACTCCGCATCCCGCTATGCCCGTGACAGCGGCGCAAAGCTGGGCCTCTACTCGCCGCACATGCACGCAGGCATGGGTACGTCCACACGCTTACTGGAGCTTATTTTGCAGATGAGGATTTGGAGCGCGGTTGCGCAATGAGGAGACCTGGAATCAAGTGAGACTTTTATCGATACATAATCCGACAATATGGCCGATCAGAGCAACATCCAGTCCGCCGCCTCCAAGAGCATCCGGCCCTTTAAATCCAGCGAAGAGTACCTTTACGCCATGAAGGAGGACCTGGCGGAATGGCTGAACACCCTCTACGACCTGGACCTGAGCGCAGACACCTTCGTGGATGGTCTGGAGACGGGCTGCGCCCTGTGTCGGCACGCCAACAACGTCAACCGAGCCGCACAAGACTTCCAGTTGGGGTACCCCGAGGCGGCCCAGTCCATGAAGCTGCCTCGCAAAGACGTTGTCTTCCAGTCCCGCAACGTCAGCGCGGGTTCATTCTTGGCTCGGGACAACGTGTCCAATTTCATCAGCTGGTGTCGTCAGGAGCTGTGGATCAAGGATGTGCTCATGTTCGAGACCAACGACTTGGTGGAGAGATGCAACGAGAAGAATTTTGTGCTGTGCCTGCTCGAGGTGGCGCGTCGTGGCGCCAAGTTCGGCATGCTGGCCCCCATGCTCATCCAGCTGGAGGAGGAGATCGAGGAGGAGATCCGAGACCAGCAGGGCGGCCTGCAGATGGACCCCCGAGAGCCGGAGGTGCAGAGTCCACCCGGCAGGTGCTTCGGACGCAGAGAGAGCAACCACTGCGTGGAGGACGAGCCCGAGCCGGAACCTTTCACGTGGCCCCAGAAGAGAGTTTTGTGTGACATGAGGAATTTGGATGAGTTGGTAAGTCGCCAGGGGCGCGTTTATATTCATTCCCACCCAGTAATCGATTCCTGCCCCCCCATCCTTCCCCTGCACATGCATACACACATACCGTATTTGCAGATTTGCAAGATTTGTATATATATCCACTAAAAAGTTTGAATTTGGTAAAATCTTCCCATTTCCTGAGCTACATGAAGTCCTTAAACTCTTTGTAATGACCTCCCACTGAACATTCGACAAGCCCCCTCTTTGGCCATCTTTAAAACTGGTCTCAAAACTCTTTGTTTTCTTTGGCTTTTGACTCAGTATGACTCAAACTTGATCTTAGTTTTACTGTTTTGTGGTTTCTACTATTATTGTTGTATATATGATATTTACTCCATGTACAACACTTTGTTTACAGTGGTGGTTATTTTAAAGTGCTCTATAAATACAGTTGAGTTGAGTTAAAAATCATCTTGGAGATTATTACGCTGGTCAACTAATTTTTGCAAAATATTTTAATCAGCGACACAAGTAAACTTTTGTAGGTACTGTATTTTTTATGTGCACTGAGTCTGAATCTGCCCTCATTTTCTTCTGTAGCACTTCAGGTTTTCTTAATCATAAACTAATATAATAACGATAACATTACATTTAGTATAATAATAAATGTTACATTTACAACAAGAGTTTGGTTCAGTCGGGTGGATTTTTTAAATTCTGAAACCTCACAGCTATAATTTAGAGCGAATGGTAAACTCTGTATTGCACAAACGTTTGTCGGTCAAAATAAAAGAACAATGAAAAGATTTCAAAAACCCAACGTGCTAGAATAAAAAGTAAATATTTTTTTCAATTTTAACATTTAATAAAAAAGTCAGAAGTCTTGCATGGAAATCAGTTTCAAACACATATTTTAAAATACAACAATTGTTCAGTGTATGTGAAGAAGAGATTTGGTGAAAATAAATACTTATAGTATCCGTTAAAGTCAAGAAAATGTCCAATGTAGATATAGTTTTTCTGCCAAAATTAAAGGAATAGATGCATGCAGCAAGAAATATGACGTACATACACTGTTATTGGTTTAGAGGGCCCCCAACCACCCTCCCCAGGCCTCTGGTGTAAAGTTTTATTGAAATATTGCTCAACTTGATTGACACTGTCATGTAGCAATCACTTCCCAGGTTTGTTGTACTACAAAATTATTCTTGAGTAGAGACACATTAAATTTAGCAGATTGCTAAAAAGCTACCACACAAATCTACATCCCTTTGCCCTTCATGAGGAGTATACTGTGCACAAAGGGTCGAACACGGAAGGTAGTCTCAAAGTCTCCATCCACAGCGGCCAACTTTACATCATCCAGAAGTGGATATCTGCTTGCAGGTCCTTAAAAATTTACTTTGCATGTGCCAATCTCCTGCATCTATATGCAACGCCGACTGCTTAGCTCTTTCTACACTCAATTTATAGGGATTGAAGGGAGCCGCTTCAGTTGGCCAGGGGAGTCAGCTCTGTTACCTCCCACAATGGCGCAAACACCCTCTTCTATTTGCGCTAGTCTAGCAATTTATTCCCCAAAAAGAAAACTCCACCTATGCTCACAGTTAGAGTGCACTTAGCGCGGGACACAAAAATAGGGCCCAATGTCTTTAGTGTTTAATCTTGTGTGCACGACCAATCCCCAGATTGTGCAAGTGTATCTTCTATTCAGTTAAAACGCATTGCAAGTTTACTCATTGTCGTAGGCAGAGGAGTAAAAGGTCAAACGTGGCGGAATTTAATCTCTAGACCTGCCGACTCCGATCTCATGAGACAGTATTGGTGTACCTAATGTTGTTTCTAGTGAGTGTTTTTCTACCACAGAAACATGTGACAAGTGGAGCATATCCGAGCACGCTGGGTAACATGTCAGTGTTTTTTGTATTATGGTCGTGTGAGAGAAAAATTGCATTCCTTCTCACCTGAAGTGTTTGCGTGTCTGTGACGCCAAAACTCGCGCAAGAGAGATGTGGACAAAGTTAATTTGTTAGTTGTCATAATCATCTCTTTGAGACACAAACCTTCAATGCCATTCGCAAATCGGGAAGTTTCTTTTTTTATGTCCACTTAATTCCCTATAGTTGATGTTTACAAAATGTATTTGCTTCAATGACATTTCCCTTATTGTCATTGTGGTTAAACCCGTTGACCTCTTCCCGAGGCACACACGTGAGATGGGCAAAGATCTCGTGAAGAGGCAAAGCTAATGAGCAGGCAGACGGCGCAGCAGCACATACGCTTGAGGGCGAAGATGATG
Organism: Hippocampus zosterae; assembly: GCF_025434085.1. Lineage (NCBI taxonomy): Eukaryota > Metazoa > Chordata > Actinopteri > Syngnathiformes > Syngnathidae > Hippocampus > Hippocampus zosterae. The sequence continues at coordinate 13,244,130 of NC_067456.1, forward strand.
TTTGGGCATTGACGAGCTGAACAATGTGTCTCTTTGAGACTAAAAAGATGACAGCGGAGAAGAGGTTTTGAGGGAAGAAGGACTGGACTGGACAGTCATGCTGCTGAAACAGCAGAGCAGAGCGCTCCTGACATGACCTCTATGGGCAGACTTTGTGAGCTTGTGGAGGAGGATATGTCCAGACTGTGTACACACTCATATGACTGAGGCTTATACAACTGCACTTTTAGGACAAAAGGTGCCTGTCTTTCTTATTTTGGTATTCAAACAGAGAGTCTTTTTTGGAGAAGTGTTTGGCTTTATTCACGTCATTACTTTCATAGAAGCACACATTATTTTGTTTTACACGCTATTTCTGTAGACAGGCACACGTCTGATTAGTGTAATAACGGGTGCATCTTCATTTTTGTGCCGGGGCAAGTGAAGGTAAGCATGTTTGCAAATTTGGTAGACTGCGCTGACAACATAATTCGCAAGGGGAGATCTTGCAGTTTACCTGTATAAATACACTTTGCACAATGTCAAGGACTGTGTGTGCCTCGACTGGCCTTATTTGAAAGGGAGTCATCTCTGTTACATCCTACAATGGCGCAAATGCTCTCTTCCACCTGTGAAAGAAAGAAAACTCCCCAAATGCACACAGTAAAACTGCATTTTGCACTTGATTTGAGCTGAGCACAACAATAGAGCCTCATAAGTTTATTCTGACTAATTTAATAACTGTTCAATATACATACTGCATACGCATTTGTCTCCAACTACAAGTGGATAAAAAGAAAAGAAAAATCATGTTTTCATGGAAATGGCATGATGGATAACCCTACCCTGGAAGTTTTTGAAAATGTTTTTCCCACCGGCATGTACATTTAGTAAATTCTGTCAACACAGAACACGTGCAAATGTTCACTCTGAGTATATATGAGTATGTCACAACCTAATGATGTAACATAGTGCTGTAATCTCTGTGAAGTTAAAAACACATCAAATCTATTTGATTCTAATTCCTTGTATCGCTAACTACTGGCACGATACACAAATTACGATCGTTTCAGTTGTGCCTTCATAGTCGCCCAGTAATACCGTCGTTTGTTTGCGTCGTCGAAATGTGAAACATTTGAAAAGGTACTTGCATAAGCAAAACTAAAGTGTGTTTGAAATGCATACCGCAGTCCAAGAGATGCCTGATGCATGCATTATGGTCATCTTCCAGCATGCATTTGTTGTTTTGATGGGCTCGCAAATTTATCCTACAAACCGTCGGGGTGGGGGGGCTTTCGTTTGTTATTTGTGTTATATGTCACAGCCTGCCTTGAGATTAGTGTTCCATAATTACTGGAAACCTCATTACGTTTAGTCATGTCTGTCAAAGAAGAAGGGAAAGTTGCAGGGGTTTAATTTTATTGGTCCGCAGCTGTTGGAGCAGACTGTGTGGCTTCTGCTCTCCATGATGACAAGTTCCTGCATCATACAGTATAGATAGCCCTCTGTCCTTAATGACTTCCTTTTGCTTCCCTTAAACCATTGATTTCTAATAATACAGCATTTTCCATCTCTCTATTAATATCCGCATTCGCTACGGATGAAATGTCATCTAATACCTTAAGATTGCTGATTCCCATGAGAGACAAAGAGAAACAAGTACATCACTGTCAGGATTAGAATTCCTTTTTTAAGTGTTAATATCTACTAAATAGGGTGGCCCGGTAGTCCAGTGGTTAGCACGTCGGCTTCACAGTGCAGAGGTACCGGGTTCGATTCCAGCTCCGGCCTCCCTGTGTGGAGTTTGCATGTTCTCCCCGGGCCTGCGTGGGTTTTCTCCGGGTGCTCCGGTTTCCTCCCACGTTCCAAAAACATGTGTGGCAGGCTGATTGAACACTCTAAATTGTCCCTAGGTGTGAGTGTGAGTGTGAGTGCGAATGGTTGTTCGTTTCTGTGTGCCCTGCGATTGGCTGGCAACCGATTCAGGGTGTCCCCCACCTACTGCCCGAAGACAGCTGGGATAGGCTCCAGCACCCCCCGCGTCCCTAGTGAGGATCAAGCGGCTCGGAAGATGAATGAATGAATACTATCTACTAAATATGCACTTATGTTAGTTAGAGCTGCTTCTGTGTCCTAAAAGCAAACAGTTGATACGCAGCCTGGCGTCATGTTTGCAAAGCAAGGGCATGTCCGGTTTACTTTCTTGGTTCCTGCCACTTGCGCATTTTCACCATTGTTGTTCTTCGGTGATGCATTGACGACTTTGCCCTTACTCATCTCACCGTGGGACCTCTTTACACTTAAAGTTAGGGAAGTAACCAGGCACTCATTTCCTTCATCAGAACTTGAGTCAGGGGCGCGTGCGTCAGTAGTTCTGTCAAGGCAATAGAATGGGAGTGACATCATTGCGATACTCATAAAAACAATTGATCTCCACATGGTTTCATTTAAAGAGTTTTCTCTTTGACCTTGTAACTAGTCTTTATGTCCATATCGTGTTTATCCTCTTCTTGAGGGGATTTGATCATATCTCCACTAGCGAGGGATTATGACAGCGACTCCAACTTTATATACAGTGCATTGTATGCATTTCGGCACTGCGCATTTTCTAGGTTGCTATTAGGCCAGGAGCTGCTCATGTAGGCTGTGCAATGCCTATACTGTAATTAAAAAGCATTCAGCCCCCTGTCTCTAATGGACATTCATATTGTTCCCCATGTCGGCATCAATGTGCTGTGCGTATATAATCTGAAGACAAAGCGCCATCCTTTTTGCCATATTTCCAACTGGTTCATCGTTTTCCTCACCCGAGGCTTCAGCTGTAGTTGTTACATTCCCATCCCCCCACCTCTCGTTGCCAGATAGAGCTAAGAAACAGAACAGTATGTCTTGTGGTAAATGAATAGACTATCACTGCTGACAGTGCGGTAACTAAATGCTGTAATTTCAATCAAAGTCTTTGTTTGGATGGAGATGAGAGCAGAGGTCGGGGGGGAGGGGGGGATGAGGGGATGCGCCGGATCCTTTTATGGGCTAGTTAGTTATCACATGCTCCAACTCATGCATTGAGGAAATCCAAAAACAAAAAGCATGGTAGACAAAAGAGCGGGTCCCCCCCCGAGTGACTTTACTGTACACTCGGCTAAACCTGACTGCAGTCGATGCTGCTCTGAGAAGAAGAGCTACAGTAGAGCGCAAGAAAAGTAGGTCATTCCTGCCCTGCATTGGGTCACACGCTTTGCTGAGAGAGCGTGGCTCCACTCATTGCTTCTGTCTTTCATTGTCACATGCTCTCATGGCTGTCAGGTGTCACCCGTTTTAGGGTTCTTTCCCCTGGGGACTTTGCACATAGCCCAAGGTGTCCATCCTTCCAGGCAGTGAGAAACAACCGACTTAAATGGCATGTCGTCTGTTTTATGGCTCCTTATAAAACTGTTTCATAATATCGGCTGCTTGTCTGTATGATTGGTGTTTAATTACGCGTTGATCTGAGCGGGCTTCTGTCCGCGTGTGGTTATTTCCTGCGCCTGCCTGCAGCGTCTTCAAGGAGGTCTCAGGTGGCCATTGCACAGAATGACCCCATTGATTGCTCCAGTCTGACTTTGTACGTGCAAACATTCACCATAGATTCCACTAATTTGATTTAATATCGAATCATTTTCTGGACATGTTGAGAAATAAATGGTCATTGATCACGTGATTGCTACAGCTTGGCGGTGAAATAAAAAAAATTCAGCTTGGATAAGATCACACTGCAGCTGACAGAGGAAAGCAATACATAACTTGTTGCTTTGGGGTTAGAAGTGTCTGTTCAACCAGCTACGTGCGAAGATAAACACCACCTCTTCAGTCAAGCATGCAAATGTTAAAAATTCACCATTTTGCTTCCTGTAAATATTATTCATTGCACTGCATTGGCTAGGTACATTAAGTACTGATTAGTTTTGAGCAAAGAAATATTTTACACCAAGACTTTGTAAACTAGGCTATGGTAAAATAACATAATTCATGCACGGTGGGATCTAAATAGGGACGGTGTCCTTCATGTAGCATATACAGTAGCAGTATTGTCATAATTATTTATTGTGGGATCCTAATCTATTACTATTCCATATTACAATGTTTCTCCCTTGATATCCAATTTGTTTTTTTTTGACGAGCATTTAAGTTGTCCAACTTTTCCTTCCTGGCGCAGCATAAGAAAACAAAAACAAAAACTCCAATTCAAATGTAGACATTGGGCACCAGCAATTGGCACACAGTTATTGGCATTACAAAAATTCACAGGTTGCCATATCAATAGTTCCATGCAAGACGTGAATGTGATTGGAAGTCCCGCACGAGTTCTAAAAGGATGCCGTTGTTTCCATGTCGGAATTTCCATTCATGGTACGTAGATAATATCTTTGAATCCTTTTCACTTTTGAAAAATGCCACGTCATCACAATTTTAATTCTGTGAAAACACTGTGTGTTCTCTCTCTCCCTGTGATTGACTCACAGACATCAAATAATTGAAACGGTTCCTGTAAATTCCTATCTAGGGAGTTTCCATAATCTCTAGTTTTTTTATTGTTGAAGTTTGGTAATAATTATCTCTTGCATAACAATCCCGTGATGAGCTCGTGTTCTTGCACGCAAGCACACCTATGTTTGTCAAAAGCACTAAGCCAACATAGATTGTTGACTCCTGATCTTATTTGTCCAAAAGTCTCAGAGTAAAATAGAGCCGTACACGTGTGAAATGGCATGCAAAATCTTGATCCCTTCCCCTCCCATTTCCCCTCTTCACCGTCCCTGAGGGGTAGGCTCAGCCCTCAGTATCAGTCTATCTCTTCCACGAATGCTCCTTCATGTGCTTGCAGGTCAGGAAGGCAAGGAATGAAAACGTTTTAATGCAAACACTCCAGATAGAACTTGTCACCGACATGACACGTAATTCCAGTTCAACCGTAACTAAAACCAAAATGGCCGTCAAAGCGATCTCTTCATTCAAAAATACATAAAATAAAATAAAATAAAATACAATAAAAATGTTGTCACCCTATTTTTGCATCTAGACATTCCTAACTTAGGATAGTAGGCAGCATGTTGTGAATCGTTCATTTTTTCCCTCTCTTTTTTTTTCTTGCTTTGAACATCTGCACATCCTACTCCAAGCATCTCATGTGACCAGCCTCCATTTATAATTCATCCATCCGTTTCTCACCGCCTTCAGGCGCCTCGTTCCCAATATTTCTTGCCTGACCTTGTCTTTCTCCTCCCCCTCTATCTGGTTGTGGTGTGTAAGACGTTGAGTGTACCTTGTGTGTGCATGAATTTCCAGGCGAGCGACGGCTTGGGAAGAGCACACATTTCATTTTGAAGAGAAAAATACTTGAACACATGGCAGGGGCTTGTTTGGAATAAAATAGGTGACCTCATGAAGCTGAACAGCTGAGAGCAAAGAATGAAAAAAAATATTGCAAACGGAACCATTGGAAAGGCTGTGTGTGTGTGTGTGTGTGTGTGTGTGTGTGAGTGTGTGTGTGTGTGTGTGTCTGTTTCCATGGCAATGGTTCCATTAACTCACAGGCTGGGGGTTTTCCAAACAGGGCTACTCACAAATTGAAAATCACAGTGACGGAGCAGACAGAAAGAGGGCAGGCACATGCATATACTGTTGCAATGTAAGCAAACAAAATACAGCAAGTCAAGAGGTGACTGAGCCAGGTGGCAGTCCGCATCCCAGCTGCGATTCCACCCATTTAATTGGCAAGAGGCCGCCCCAAAGGAAATGAGAATCTTCTCAACACACTAGGTGAAGGCTGCACTTCTTTCATCCCGTGTGCCTTGTGTAGTGCAGCCCCGGCTGTCGAAAAGATGGAAGCTGATGATATGATTATGGCGTCTGAATTGAAGCATAATCTCATCTACTTGCAATCATTGGCTCCTGTGTCCACACTTTGCGAAGGTGACATGCGAAGGCCCTCGTAAGTCTTTTTACAAATGCAACTAATACCCTGTTAAAAAAAAAAAAAAACATCTTATTTGGCGGGGCAAAAATGGTCATTTAAGTTGGAAGAACTTAAAATATTTAAGTATTGACATTTATGGCAACGGTATTAGCACAACAAAGCAAGCAAGCAAGCTAACTATCTCTAAGTTAGGGAGAATATACGAGGAATTCTTTGTTGTGAAATGCGAAAAAAATATGGTCACGACAGCAAAAGTTAAAATATTTTGTTGACTTTGACCAACTTTAAATTTTATTGAAGCTTGTTGCCTTCAAATTTTAAGTTCATGCAACCTTTTTTTTTTGAGATTGTACTTTTTACTTGTCACACAAGTACAAAAAAGAAGTAAATGCTGCTCTCTTATTTGAAACTCAGTCTCTTTACCTCACATCACCTCTCTAATCAAATATATACCCACAGATTCTGTTGATTGATTCTTATTATTAACATTATAAGTTATTGTAACTCTCATGAATTGTGCTTTGGTATTTGGCACATAATGACGTAAAAGTTATTGGAGTTGGGTTCTTGGTGTTCTGTCAACCAAGAAGTTCCAGCACACTTGTTTGAGACATGCCAAGAACAAGATGTGAGTTGTCCAATCCTGAGAGAGCTCAGGGCTGTATAGCACAGGCAGATCTGGCTCCACCCTGCAGTCGTGTCTGACTCCAGTTGCCTAATAAGCAGCCCCAACCACAGCAAGGGCGCTGGCTTGTGATCGCAATTCAAAATCCAGCTGGCGGCGCTGGCCTGCTGACATCATCACCGCCACCACCACCACCTCCCCCATCTGCTCCTGCTCTGGTTTGTGGGCTCCTTCCCTACCATCGCCCGATGTTGCCACTGCCAGAAACAATGTCACATAGGACAGAGTGTATCCATCGCTATGTCGGCATATTTATTTTTAACCGAAGTAATCTGGAGAAATAAGTCTAGGAAGTGCTCCTAATGTGGCAAGAGAAATGGGTGGAGCACTCTATCACCTAGTAGATCCAAAGAGTGGACTTGGAAAGGAAAATGACACACACGCTAAACGTACAGAATGCATACTTATTGTGTAGCTGACATTTCTCTCTGTAAAGGTCACAATTACAGATATGTGACTAAGCATGACCTCATCTCGGCTTCGCAGACGTGTGGGATAGGAAGAGGTCAATGGAGCTGTTCCTTAATGAGTGTTGTGTTTTGTTCCTCTCAGGTCCGTGAGATTCTGGGCCGGTGTTCCTGTCCAGCTCAGTTTCCTATGATCAAGGTGTCAGAGGGCAAGTACAAAGTGGGAGACTCCAGTGCGCTGATCTTCATAAGGGTATGTCCATCAACTTTTCTCGGCTTCTAGTATAATGACACTTGATTATATGTTAGTAAAAGGGTTCAGTTAAAATGGTGACTCTATTGAATCGCTTTGAGTCCTTAAGCTGCTTGAGCTCGATTGTCGCACACATTCTGCATAAGCTTCAATAAGGCTGCTGATGTAATCAGCTGCATTTGTCCCATCGTTGAAAATTATTATTTTGTCCTTTTGAGGTCTGCTGTAATTGCACCGTAACATACGGTGGTAGCTTCAATAAATCAATCCGTATGTTGGAGGAATAACAGAGGGCTGTCTCAGCATGTTAAGAGCAAAGCTGCTTTTTTTTCTTTCTTCTTTGACATCACAGTCTGAGAGCATCATCACAGTGCAGTGGAACCTCTGAGGTCAAACACAATTTGGTTCGAGATGCCGATCAACCTCCGATTTGGTCACATTTTGGAACCAGCTTTCCCATTTAGAAATGTAATTCCTCTGTTTGGGTTCAAAATGTCATCCTAGAACCTGTATGAACCATACAAAGCTTTTTTTCACCATTCTCAAATGTCACCCAAAAAAAGTGGTTAAGATAAGATATCCTTTATTCGTCCCACACTGGGGAAATTTACAATACGGTACATAGGGTACCGGTATATTAAATCTTCATCAAACAAAAACAAAATCAATGTCACACTACGTAGCGGGAAGGAAGGCTTTCGGGATTCACATGACTTCATGTATGCAATTTTCACTCTCTCAGCAGTCACAAAAGTGGAAAAATAAAGAAACCACTCCCTCAAGTCAACTTAGTTTTATTTCTCGGGCACTTTAGATCCAAAGTGCTGTGCATGAATATACCGTAACATACAACATGAACATAAAGCATAAGACAATTGACGAGAGTAGTTTAGAAGCAATACAACAATAATAAAGTTTTAAAAAATACAGTCAAAACAAATAACCCTAAAACAAGCTGTCTTGAAGTTTGTTATAAAAATCGGTTTGAAGGTATGTTTAAAAACGAACAGCAACATGCTCGTCTGATGTGCCTTAGGAGGTCATTCCATAGTTTGGGATCAGGCCAGCAATAGAAATAGCTCCATCACCTCTGAACTTCAACTTAGTCTTTGACCTCAATGACAATTTACAATTTGTGAGTGTGTGCTTGGCAGGTGAGTCTCTTCATATAAAGACGAGATTGAATTGAATTTACGCATACGATTGTTCTTTCATGATCGATTTATCATATTCATCATATTGTCCTGATCAACCAGAACCGATATGCTCCATGTTTGATTGTATATCGTACTTCACTATACCGTGACATCGCAACAAGATTTCCAGCTCTTTTTCTCGACATCATTGGTACCAACAATAAATAAATTGAAAAAAACAGTCCTCCAGTCTGACGTCTCTCTCGCATGGTGCCAAGCATGATGATACGTCAACCTCTTTTGAGTTTTTCAGTCAATTTAAAGACCGTGTTTGAATCTTGGGGGTTCGACTGTAAGCACTGCAATTGCACACTGTGTTCACTGTTTTGAAAACAGTTGTCTGGCCCACTCCCAGAACTGCACTTTTTCCCAGTGAGACACAAATAGAGATTTAGGTCATTTCCTGCATTGGCCTTTATCTCGGCAGTATTTTTGCGCAGGCAGCACTGTTTGTCTCAGTTTCAGATAAGGAGTTGCCACTATACCCGCATCAAACCTCATAGGACTGGGTGTGGAGACTGCTAGGCAGTATTGATTCAGTCTCGCTTACCTATATGGTGCCCCTGGCAGATTAATGGGATGGTGTACCAAATTGTGAACATCTACAGGCTCGATCTGCTCCACTGTCAGCGTCGATACACATTTCACTGCGTGGTTCCACCTTGTCAATACTTCACATTGTGGAATTTGATAAATAAAAAGTACTGTTTCTCAGTGCTTTCAAGATTTAGATTTAACATGTATTCTTCTTCTTCTTCGGACACTTGATTAGCCACATCTGTGCAGCTTATGATGCATTTTGAATCATCTGTACCACAGATGATTCAAAACTATTTTTTTTTTTTACAGAATTCTTTTGATACACGGGGCTACAAACACTTTGCAGTTCTTCGCCATCCCCTGCAAATGTAACTGCAAAGTGAATCATATTAAACTTTTAAAGTCCTCTTTGCGCATCTTTGTAAGTGCAGAATAACTGAAACTTCTTTCATCGGATCCCGTTGAAAGGTACCTAATATTGTGAATGGCTATGTCAATCGTGTTTTGCTGTAATTCTCTCAGACAAATACACACCTACTGTGTATTTTATGATACTTACCGGTATACGAATTACCAGAACTGCCATATTAGTCAAATGTGTTGATGGCATGTGAGTAAACAAAAAGTGATGTCGTGTTGCCACTCTTTATTCATAAGTGCGTTGTTGGAGTGTGCGTGTGATTTTCTGTGTGCTCATCTGCCATTCTGGGAGCGTTTCACTTGTCAGATTAGTTCTGTTCACACTGTCTCCGCCCTCTCCCAGTTCCTCTAGGAGGATGGCAGTGATTATGCATATGCCTGAACAGCCATACAAGTGAGGCCAACACGCCTCTTTTATTCTACTGAGCAGAGGAAGCTGTGGTTGCCTTGATCGCCAAAAAAAAAAGACAAAACTATTCAGCAGCTAAAGCTTTGTCAAGGGTGTTGGTGGCTGAAAAAGGCCATGAAACAGATAAAGCAAATGGGCAACTGAGCCATTAGGACAGAGGAGTAGTTGATAATGTTTCTTTTCCTTGAGGGAGGCCACTTTTCCTGAGAAAAGGATGCTTTCAGTCACGAATATAGGATTTGATCAACAAAATGAGAGCGATCATTGTTTGAACGTGTGCATTTATTAAGATGCTGTTGCTATAGAAACAGGGTTTGAGTGTGTCGAGCCCCAGCAGCTGAGCCAGCAATGGAAAGTGGAAGATGGTCCTTGAACATCTTTTTGGCCAGCTTGTGGGATCTGGAAATGAATATATGGCGTACGATTTTTTCATAAAACGGAACAAAGGGTTTGGATATGTTTACAATTGCAATTGGACACAGAGTGTTTTGTTGAATCACGTAATCGAAGCTTTGGCATGGCACACTGTAAATCTGCTCAAATGCTGGTTTCAGAACGACTGACTGTTGCATCACTTAGTCTCTCTAATCATTTTTTTCCCTTGCACTTTAGTTTTAAGTGATCTGCACTGTTTGATTTTATGGCTCATTTTGTGGGAAGATTATACACTGTATATATTTGATCAAAAGTGACATCATTTCAATTACGATTATGTGAGTAAGTAAGTGTCCTCGGTCGACAAAATTAAATAAATTCTCAAAATTCCAACAGCATATTCACTTGGATATAGATTTTAAAACTAATCCACAAAGCCTCACAAATGTTCACAAATGTGATTTTTGTGCCATGTCTAAATATGCTTTGCAGTTGCTGTATTTTTCAGAAATGGAATCGAAAATGCACACTGCACATTCTTGTTCAACTGTGTATGTGCAAATTCAAACATGCAAAATGCCTTTTCATTTTGAGTTAATGTCATTCTTAACCTTGGAAACAAAAAAGAAGGAAAAAGCAAACAATCAACTAAAATTAAAATTAACATTAAACCTACGTTGTACACATTTTGTTAAAATTCGAGACCTTGATTTGATTTTTCAACACTATGAACTTATATTTTCGAGCAGATTATGTAATCTGCTCCAAGGTTAAACCATTGCCCTCGTAAAAGCTTGACTTCCTTAAGGTTCTCCTGCACAGGCCTTTTTTTTTTTGTATGTGACATTTAAATATTCAGGTGTAAATGCAATTTACACTCTTAATAAAAATGCACATTGAAATACTTAAGTGTTAAGTTAAAAACAAACCCATCCATCTTCTATACCGCTTATCCTGGCCATAGGGCCTTGGGGTCCATGCACCTTTCATGTGATTATTAAGATAACATGTGGAAATAACGAATACTAATCATTTATTTCAAATTTTACGACCTTTGGGCCATTCCACCGTGTTCATGTGTATCTTTAACATCTACCAAAAGAGAAACAATAACTGTAGTATATGTACTAGACTACTGTTCACATCAAAATATGAGAAAGTCACTAAACTGTTCTTAGGTAGCAGTATCAGACAACCAGTGACACTGTCACCAGCCTGAAGCCAGGTCACTTGAGAGTAAGCAGTTTATGCTCTGACAAAGATAAGCAGATCAGCTGTTTTGACGCATCATCATGCAGGAGGGGAGCAGAGTGAGCCAGATGAGACTAGTGGATTGACGAGAAAACGTATTATAGAGAAGGTGGGGTCAGACGGAGGCGCGCACATCCCATGTCTGTGGCCTCTCCCTGACCACGATTTGGAACCCGGTGATTAGATGCTACGCCACGTGCGATGAGCCCAAAATAAATGTTGTGCCAGGATAAAGAGATGTACCCTGATGGATTGTCGCAGACCCAGGTACGACCTTTTAAAACATGTGGCTGGCAGCACCTATTACACAACACGATGCGAGGCGGCGCATCACATCAGGCAGAGTGTGTTGCTTCAGTGAGGACAGCTTCTGCCTGGAGGGAGTGCGGCTCTTCACTCTGATCTTGTGGATGTGTGTGCCTCAGAGAGCAGAGGAGAGTAGAAAGTGACATCGCCATGACCCCCCCTCTGTTAGGGACAACCACCCTCATTTCCCCGCTCCACTCTCTGACAACTAAATTCCCAGAGTGGACAGCAGGGGTGAGTTGTTACCATGCTAATTTTACCACGCTATCCTCTGAGGGAATATCAAACCAGACGAATGCAAAAGGCCAAAATGCAAATCTTTACAACGCAACAGCTCTTTATTATGCTACCTTTTCAGTTTAATTGTGAGTTGGCATGGCAATGAACAGCCCTCTTAATGATGGCAGCTGGGCGTGATGGAGGAGAAAGGGGGAGATGTGGGGGGAGGGTGAAAGAGGGGGCATCTAGATGTTATGTAACATTTTCGGCAAGCTGTCCCACTTGTAGAAGAATCTATTGACTGTTGTGCTGCAATACATGAAAAACATTCATCGGTTTAACATTTCCATATATGGTGATGTGATTGTGTGCTGAAACATTGTTTTCTTGTTTTTTGTTTCGGCTTCAGGTCCTTCGTACCCATGTGATGGTACGTGTTGGAGGGGGCTGGGACACATTGGAACACTACTTGGACAAGCATGACCCATGTCGCTGTGCAGCCTTTGGTGAGCTCACTTACTTTTGCCCGTCAGTTGCTTTACTGAACAGCAACATTTGTAGTATCTTGTTCTGTTTGAATCTAAGGTTCTAAACAAATTATCCCCAATTGTGAGCTGTGTTCGGAAAAGGTGTGGACACCGTAAGGACCGCACATGAGAGGAAATTCATAATGGGTCCATTTATCGCTGTTATTCAGCTTTGTGTATACGCCTTCTATTTCATTTTGACCTCTGACTCATTGGACATTAGCCAAGAAAAGAACACATTCATCCAGGTTTGCAATGGAAAATGTGCTTTAACTGCTACCATGACCTGAAAGTACTGACATTTAGCTTTGCAATAACTTGTGAGAAGCAATGTCCAAAGTGTTTCTGAAATGGTGACATCATGGACTTCTGTCCGGCTGATGCAAGCTGCAATTACTTTTAGTCAGAGTTGCATGGCTAACAACCTCAGTCAATATCATGGTCGCTGTCCCGTAAGCAAAATATTTAGTCCTCCTTTTGATATCCAAAACCTGATTTGGTTGTCCTTGATTGGCTTCTGTTATTAAACCCCCGTCCACTTGTCACCCTGTAGCCCACCGGTACCATCAGGCCAAGGCCAGTGGCCAAAGTCAGGGAGGCCAGAGTAAGTCCTCAAGTGCACATTCTTCCCGCTCAACAAGTCCTGGTCCACACTGGCGAAACGACGGCATGGCACCTTACAAACCACCCGACAGACGCACGCTGGAGCCCTCATCCACACCTTGTGCCTCAAACGCTTCCACAAGACCAAGCCACGCTCAGAACTTCTCTGCCCCTACTGAACCGGAACCGCGTACTGGTCTTCCACGACCACCCAGAGATCGCTCGGAACCTCGAGCTTTCAACCCGCTGAGGTGAGTGTGCGTGTCTACAAAGTGTGCAGGAAAGTTCATTCATGATACGGAAGTAATCGCTCTCAGGTTATCTTTTGCCTCTTGTTCTTTTGTGCCACCTGGCAGGGCAGCCCGAGAAAAAAACAATTTGACGTATGCACAACAAGTGCAAATGCCAAGAAGCAGATTAGATTAGACCGGAACAGACTTATCTAATCTCAGGTGACATTGCCTTGTTAAATCCGCCTCACCCGACCACTCTTTAGCACCGTCTAGTGGAGAACATTCAATAAGAGGCTCTTCTGCGTCCTCTTCTTTCTAACAGCTTTGTCACTCTCCTCCATTTCCTTCACTTCAGTGAACATGAAAGATGACCAGATCATTTCACCCCATGCCTGACTCGAACAAATAAACTCTGATGTGCTTCGGAATTTGCATGTTCCGTGATTGAATAGTAGTGACAAAGCCAGATTAGCAGCATTGTCCCCCAGCCGCTTGTCCGCTGCTTGTAAAGAGAATTAAGGCCTAATACATTTGGTTCAATTCAGACATTCCTCATAGATCAGTGGGAAAGCACTGTTTTAAACATAATGACGTGGTTATTTTGGCACAAGGCCAATGTCCTGTATTTAGAAATGACACTCGATAGATGTCAAGTCCAGAGAACGTTCAAATTAACTCTGAGTGGGTGCTGGATTCCAGACGAGAGAAATTGTAATCAGCCCACTATCCCTCGACAACTGTTGAAAGCTAACTGGGGAACTAGGTCAACAGGTGGGCTTGCTTTCTGCAACGAATTACCAAATTTGGGCATGTGTTCATTTCCTATGAAATGTTTAAATTGGTGTTATGAAGCAATCGGCAGTGATGTAATGACTCAATTTAGATTGACTCCATTTTACACCACTGAAACACAATAACAAATACATGAGAGCATAATGGAAATAAACATTTTATAATATCAGAGCAACTTTGAGTTTGTTACTGGTCTGTTTCTGATCATGAACAGGTATATAGATAACTACAGATGATATACAGTATGTGCAGACACTTAAAAGTACAACGCAGTCTTTACATATCAACCTTTGCTTACTTCCTCCTCCAAGTGAACATTAAGAGCTGATCGTACAGTCAGAGTGGAGAGTCCCACTGGTGCATTACCGTGGAACAGTGCCTAATTGAGAAATGGCAGGACTGTGTGTTTAGTTCTAATCCTCTCACTTGTTCCCATCTTGACTGTAATCCCCCTGGCCGTCATACCCCACTGTACGGAGAAACACTGAGCGGTGGGCCAGTTGGACATTCTCTCTTCAGTCAGGTTGTCACCAAACGTGTTCTATTAGGGACCTTGTGAAATTTGTCATTTGAAAAGTTGCTGTGAGGCAGATTGTGTCACATCCATGAAAGATGACTCAGGGAAAAGAATGACGAAACAAATATGATCCATTATCACATATTGTGTGTTTCTGAAATGTAAATGCTTCTCCCCTTATCATGTTTCAGGAACAGGGAGACAATGTTGCCCATGACCAGACGTCTCTCTGGAGATAGTGACTCTTCCACAGCGTCCTCCAAAGGAGGAGGAGGAGGAGGACGTCTCTCTCTTAGTGGGACGTCACACCGCTCTAGTGAAGAGGTTGTCTTACTTGTCAATCGAAAGGAGGGTAAGCATGTGATTGAGAGGCCTGGAAATCATAGCACACCGCGCAGCTCATTGCCCCGTGCACGCAGCCAGTCTCGGGAACGCTCAGTGATTGCTTCCGCATTGAAACCTAACCCACCTCAAGCACCTGATGGAGTTCGAAACGCACGGACGGAAAGGGGCAGATCTCTTGGTAACGAAGGTCCCAGAAGGCTACATGCTCCTCGTTCGCACAGCCAGAGTAAGGTACCCGGCCATACTCGGTCCAGTGAAGCCATACCAGGGCCTGGCCCCAGTCAAGCAGCAGCGAGACGAGAGGACTCTCGCAATAGACTGCCCCCGTCGTCTCCCAGGATAAGTGGGGTGTTGTCAAAGAGGCAGTCAGCCTCGTGCTCCAACTCACCCATTAAAGGAGTACAAACCAACAACAACAACAGCCCTAGTAAGAAGACAATAAACACTCCCAGACCCCCTCGCTTACCCTCAACAGGAAGGGGCAGAATGCTACCCCCAGTCACTGCGGCAGGACGGCGGTCTCCTCATTCCTTGCCCCGGAATTCTCACCATCATGCTGCCCACCTGCCTCGGTCATCCCAAAGCACTCGACCAAATGGACGAGGCCTCAGTAGAACCTGGTCTGGTCTGGGCCATCAGGATCCTGAAGAGGAAGGACTGGGCCCTGGGTTGGAGATGCCGCCAACCCTGGACCCGCAGAGAGAGCAGGACCTGTATCGCAGCTTTGAGGCTGAGTATTTAGCTAACACACAACAAGCCAGAGGAGGGTCGAGTAGAGTAATGGGCCAGCATGGTTCCAGAACCCATTCAGTACCTGTGCTCACTGATTCTAATATCACAGATTCTGCTTATTCGTCCTCTAACTCCTCCTCTTCCTCCCTGAACGTGGGTGCAAAGATAAGAGCCCTGCCGGACCTCAGGGAGTCCAAAAGGGCTAACCCCTGCCACTTTCCCTTAGAGGACCCCTTGAACTTACTTTACGGACACAACTTTGGCCAAGGGGAGTCCGAACACTGGAAGGAGCATGGGACTGGTCTCAAAAAGCTCCCAGGCATCTCGAGCTACACGGGACAGAAAACATCCGTTTCTTGTCCAGGAAACACTAACCGTCTGGTGAATCAGGTTCTGCCTCAAACTGTTCACTGTAAAAATATGAATGGAGACCATGGGTGTCAACAAGATAATGAATGGCACAAAAACTCACAAGGAAATGTTCTTCAGGAGACTCACCAGCCAAACTTACCAGATGATGTCCAGAATAGCGATGGTAGTGATGACCTCCCTCCCCCAAAGGCCTGTCCCTCACCTGTCCCACTGCCCCTATCCGAGGATTGCTCTTTTCAGGACTCGTCCAGTGAAAACTCTTCAATGTGCTTCAGCCTAAGCGAGTCCCACTCTGAATCTCCCCCGTCAACATCTCCCCTGGCCAATGGCAACGCAGGGGGTGAGGGACTACACGCTAACAAAGAACAAAAGAAGTTGGAAGGCGTAGCCCTTAATTCCAAACACAAACTTGCAACCAGAATGAGGCCTCGTGCTGACAACGGCCCATCAAACAACCCTTCACGAATCCCCACACTGGTCAGCTTCAGAGAAGCCCAGGTTCATGAGACACTTTCACCTTGCCACACGACACCCCTCTCCCCTCATAACTCCCGCCGTCCTACTTGCAACACCTTACACCAGGCCATCACTGATGTAGGTCATCCTCAACCCTGTTCTCCTGCCATGGGCAACAAGGATTGCACCTTCCCTGGAAAGTCAGGGAGCCTGGACACTGAAGCTTGCATGTAGCACAGAGCTGTAGGGAATAACACAAGTGGCTGTTGTCCTTACTGTTGACTACTGTGTAAAAAAATTAATATACTTTGGACTGAGCTATCGACTGTTTTATTGCATGTCACATTGCTTTTATTTTGCACTCCAGCCAAATCATTTATTACCAAAGGAATGGTGTTGAACATGTATTTTACTGTCATTATTTTTAAAGTGTGCTTGGGGAACTTTTTGCCAATAATAAGGTGTTTTTTTTGCTTGAAACTTAACAGAGCGTTAGAGAGCGCATATGTGCTGCCATGTGTGCCATGGAGGGGCATGGTCAAGTGCCAGATTTAAAGCTGCATCATTTTCCATACACAAAACCTTACTCAATTTAATCGGTGCCCTCTTGTGGTTTGTCACGGCCTTGCAAGTTAAAAAACTGCTAGAATTCTCCTAACCGGAAGTCTTCTTTGACTCAGTTTCTACATAATATATATGGGTTCGATTTTCTTTGGCACTTTTTCATAATTGTCTGTGGGTCAATGAAGGTTATATTGCTTTGTTGTCATTTTCACTGACAAAAATGTGGAGTTGTTGCCTCCGACCAAACTACTTAAGAATCCACACATGTACAGGTTTCAGTTGCATAGTAGAAAATGAATGTGTAAATAAATGGGTAGGTGCCCGCTTAGGCATGTGGGCTAGGCTTTGTATATAAGAATGCAAGGAATATAATGTAAATATTGGCTATACTAAGTCCTGGGCTGCCTTAGCTATGCAATTTTGGGTGGTGAAATGCCTTGACAGTTCCCTTTGCCTTACAATATTTTCACAATTTACGTTTTGAATGTTTCTGTTAAAAATCACAACACTACATTGCCATCATTAATGGTGAAGTAATTTGCAGGAATTGAATAAGAATGTTGAAATTTACAAAGGTCATTGCCCAGTTTAGATACATGTTAATTCTTGTCCCTGAATTCTATTATTTGGACAATTTAAGAAAACATTCAAGGAAAAATAAAACCTATTTGAGCAAATTGAGCATCTTTACATTGTAACAGATTTTATTGTGGAAAGACGTACAGTACCCCTATTTCAATTCCCAAATGATCGATCTTGGTGTCATGTGATACATAGCATCTTTCAGCAGTATGATGACATTTGATTGGTAACAAATGACTGTATCAATCGATAGGCTACTGTAGCCGGAAACATATCGGTAATTATAAACATCATTTTATTAATTAAAAAAAGAGAGAATTGTTCCGTCAGGGCCCTGTGGACAAAGCTACAAAATTATGAAACAAAACACTGCTTTTTATTTCATGTCTCAAAATATTTTCGGAAAAATATTATCTCTAGAGACATTGCAGGGAATTGACACACTGACTGGGCTTAAAAGGACTGTATTTGTGTACATGCTCTATGAGTGGGATGAAAGGGGGTTAATGTTGGGTCTTATTTATTTATTTATAAAGTGATGTTTCATTGGACTTGCGTGGCACCCTTGGGCAAGGTACTGTAAATGAAACATCTTGAAGGAAAGCCAAATTAGAGCCTTATCTGTAAAAACTATTATTGATCAATCATGATTTTTAGCTCAGATGAATTCAAATGCACAATATTATTAGAACTGTTTCAATCCATTAGTAGGGGCAAGTTTTACAAATGTACAGTATGCTTTTAATGTTCTAAAAGTTCTAAATTGAGAGTTTCCCTCTGGATTCATCAAACATATTTTCATTTGGTCTTCATAAAAGTTTACCAACGAGGAAAATATCACCTATTCAAAACAACTGTAATTAGTCTGGGCTGTCAATCTAATATCCTTAAAAAAGTTGATCTTTTTGTCTACCCTGACCAGCAAAATCTGAATGTTCAAAATTTCTTCTATGATATTTTTTTTTCACTTGAGTCAATCCATTAAATGCACTAATTGTGAAATTTTGATGTACAAAAATCTGCAATATTATAACTGGGTTTCTCTTTCGAAGGTGAAAATGCTGTTGAATCTTGGAATAAAAACTTTCCTTCTGAACTTTAGTCTTATTGTTGCTCCTTACTTTGTCCTTTATACTGTAGTTCTTAAGGAAGGAGGATTTTATTGTTCGTGTGTGCAGATTTTGCAGGATGAAGTGAAAACTAGATGGCTTGAACAGTAAACAATCATAATGATTTGCTAGAATTTATTTCCGGCATTTGGATGCCAAAAAGCTGTTTTCAGCTATTAATTTTAAGTGCAGAGTTCTCATAGTTATGTGTCTGGTGAGTGTTCCCTGGGGAGTCACATGGGATTTGTGACCCTTGTGGGGATAAGCAGATCAGAAAATGGATGGATGGATGGACACTCTACAAATCAATTGATAATTATAATTTTGTGATGTCTCTTAATCATTTTAACAGCTTTGAACCCTTTGGGAGTCAGTCACGGTTATTTCTACGTTTAATGGTCCAACCATTGAAGGCAATTTTTGGACAGTGCTACTGTAAAATTGTTTTATATTCCTCCACCCGTCCACTTGAGCAGACTTGTATCGATGTCTCCATGTGTGTTTACAAACGTTATTTTTGCGAGAAGACGGAAGTATACCGAGTGGGAGGAGACGAAGGCAAAAATCATCATCATCATTATTACCAGCACACAACTCTTCCTACACCTCTCGCGGTAAGATGTCTCGCCAAAATTACTGTATCGACAGTGTAATTTTTTTATTACAAAGTGCGCACTAATTCGTTGTGTGAGTTTTAAAATAGGTCGTCAGATTAAGAGCTTAACTATCCCAGCAAAAGCTTCTTTAAGCCTGTGCTTAGAAGGGCATGTCTCAGCCGATCGCGTTGAAGTGGCTACCTGACACTGACAGCCGCACAGTAGTAGCAGCAGCTGCTAACATTAGCACTTAGCAACTATCATTCATTTGACTGTAAGCATGCAGGAATGGGCCAACCAACTTTGCGTAAGTAGTTGGCAAGAGAGCGTAAATACGCGAGCAACCTGGAACACGGGTTTAAGAAACTTGTCGGTTAAAATGTTTTTTTTTCCCTCCCAAAAGTCTCTCCTTGCTGGATTATCAGGCGTCTAGCCTGCTATGCTATCGCGTTAGCTCGATTCTAGCGAAGCTTTCTGTGCTATCTCTGGGGAATTGAACAGAGGGTCAGTTCACGTCATTGACACGTAACGCTAGTTTGAAAATCACCAAAATGTGGACGAGCAGTTTGGTGTCAGTTTGAGGTGTTATCTGTCATCTGTCGCGGCTTGGCAAAGTAGCTAGCTAGACAGCATCGTATTTGGTCAACTTGAGGCCAACAGCCTCTCCTGACGTTGACTGCTTACTAAATAATTGATGTCAGGATGTCTTTTCCCCCCAAGCATCTTATTGTTACAGATAGTGTTACAAGATAGTACCCGGGAAGACTTTCCAGCTGCTTGCGTCATTACTTGTACTTAAAAGTTGCCTCGTGAAAGCAACTATGTACGATGCCAAATAGAATTTTACTTAGAATTTAAGTTCAGTTACTTTTAAACTACACGATAAGAGTATGTACGTAAGCGCGGGGCTGCCAAAGTGGAGTCAATTTTAAAACATTTCAGTTTTTATTTTTAAAATTCGTACTTCATTCTATGGCTTTTGACTCAACGTGAGGCTGTATTGTTTGAGTGTTTTGTGGTTTTTGTATCGTATGACGATTTTTTTACTCTGTACAGTACTTTGTTTGCCGCAATGGTTGTTCGAAAGTGCTTTAAGAGGTTGAGCTGACTGGGCTATGTCTTTCAAATATACTGTAGAGTAGTTCGATGTATTGGTAAAGTGCAGAATTGCGAACGTGCAAGTCAAAATGCCAAGTGACATGAGAGGAAAAATGCTATGGTTTTAGCATTTAGTCTGTTTTACCAGTGCATGCGAACGACTTTGTCAACATGTTCAGACGACTTTGTAGTGCATACGGACGACTTTTCTCTCTGGTCAAACAACATAGCCCAGTTAAATTTGTCAATCACATTGGCAGTTCCATACTTAAGAAATATTGACATTTCTAATTAAAAAGAGAGAGAAAGTCTCCACACCCACCTTCGTGGCATATTGTATATCTATATCTTGGTTCACTCAGCTTTGAAACATCCATTGACTAAAGTCAGAAAACAGATGAGCCATGATTGATTGTTATCTGTACTCTGAACAACTGATGTCATTTTCAGTCAACATCAAGTGGCAAAATTGCCACCCCCTGACATAGATATTAGAACACGTGGATTTTGAAGCTTAATTTGTATTCCACAAACACATTAACACCGTGTTCAGACTAATGGGGTGGCATAGAACAAAGATGCATGTTGCACATAAAGCACATTTGACAAAGTTGTACTTGACTTGATACTTGTAGATGATTTTTGAGTTGACTTCGCCTTGATGACAGAGAATGTATAATGTTTGGGATCGTTTCACACTCAATAAAAGAAGCTAAAGTGCAGTTATTGCAAAGCTTTCCCGCCGTCGAACCCGAGCATCGCGGGGGGCAAAAACAAGACGGCCGAACACCCGCATAGTGCACAGGATTTTCTTGATGACAGAGAATGTATAATGTTTGGGATCGTTTCACACTCAATAAAATAAGCTAAAGTGCAGTTATTGCAAAGCTTTCTTCAGTTACACAACCGCGTGTCTATGGTAAAGTCAACATTGTTAGGCCAATAGCCCTGCCACCACCAGTGAAAATGAATTGTAATTCTTCCACAGGAAGTTGGGATAGGGGGAGGATCGAAACAGCCGTTGTACTTTCAATCGTTTTATTGAACAAATAGTAGGAAAATACAGTAAATACAAGCACATTCTTTGACAACTTGCTGATGGCCTTGGAAATGTTTGCCTTCTGCAGCACAATCCATTGTGTTCTCATTTTGTTGGATCTGTGGTTTTCTAGAAGGCAGGAAGTCCTTTATTTCCTAGTGCTTGCACTTCTAATTTTTCCTGTTGCTTTTGTGCTGTTTTCTTCCTGGAAGATTGAGGTTAATCTTTTTCATTTATTTGTGATTTTAGGAGAACCGACAATTTGGATCCAAGATGACAGACTCAAAGTACTTCACCACCACCAAAAAAGGTTTGTCATATGTAAATGCTTACCTTCTTTAAAAAAAAAAAATACATTTGACATATTGTTCTTCTTTGAGTCATTGTGCCAATGAAAATCTGATGCCAATGTGGACATAATTTCTTATATTTACTTCACTTTTTCCAGCTGTTCACCTTCGTAAACTACATCCCGTGTTGCAATTGTATTGTATAAATTTGACACAAGCACTTGGTAGCTTCATTACATTATGCAAGTGTGTCTAACTGTTAAGTACCTGTTAATTCTATGATACTGCCCTTTCAAATGATCTCCTGACATTTTTTATTGATGCAGGTGAAATCTTTGAGCTCAAGGCTGAGTTGAACAGTGATAAAAAAGAGAAAAAGAAAGAGGCAGTGAAGAAAGTGATTGCATCTATGACCGTTGGCAAGGATGTCAGGTAAGCCACTGATGACCGGTCAGGTCGATGATTACCCTCCATGTTGATTCGGCGCTTACATACAAGTATGTTGTTGCCCTTTTAGTGCCCTATTTCCAGATGTTGTGAACTGCATGCAGACGGACAACTTGGAACTGAAAAAGCTGGTCTACCTCTATCTGATGAACTATGCCAAGAGTCAGCCAGACATGGCCATCATGGCTGTTAATACCTTTGTTAAGGTACATGACCGTTAAGTATCTTTCTCATCGATTTTTCCTTAATACAACTATTTCATGTCCGTAATAAATGGATGATGAAATATAAGGTTTCTTTATTGCAGTACGACTTAAAATATGTGGAAAAATTAGTTATAAGCGCAACAACGTCAATTGACATTTAGTACTTTTTTTTTTTTTAAACTATCCAGGACTGTGAAGACCCAAATCCCCTAATTCGAGCACTGGCTGTTCGCACCATGGGATGCATCCGCGTGGACAAGATCACTGAGTACCTGTGCGAGCCTCTAAGAAAGTGTTTAAAAGACGAAGACCCCTATGTGAGGAAGACCGCAGCTGTGTGCGTAGCCAAACTACATGATATCAACGCACAGCTTGTGGAGGATCAGGGCTTCCTGGACACCCTCAAAGACCTTATCTCTGACTCAAACCCCATGGTACAACTCAATTAGTCGGCATGCTAGTTAGCATTGGCTATGTATTACCACTGATGCTACTTCAATGCTCCATGTTCAGGTGGTTGCAAACGCAGTGGCAGCGCTGTCAGAAATTGCAGAGTCTCATCCCAACAGCAATCTTCTGGACCTAAACCCTCAAACCATCAACAAGTTACTAACAGCTCTTAATGAGTGTACAGAGTGGGGGCAGATCTTCATTCTGGACTGTCTGGCCAATTACACACCACGAGATGACCGGGAATCCCAAAGGTAAGAGGACTGCACAACATCCACCCTCTCACTTCCACTCTCCCCATC
The DNA here is from genome assembly GCF_025434085.1 of Hippocampus zosterae. Lineage (NCBI taxonomy): Eukaryota > Metazoa > Chordata > Actinopteri > Syngnathiformes > Syngnathidae > Hippocampus > Hippocampus zosterae. The sequence goes on from NC_067456.1 coordinate 13,267,386, forward strand.
TTATTTTTATCCATTAACCCCTTATTTTACCAGCATCTGTGAGCGCGTCACCCCACGGCTGTCCCACGCAAACTCTGCTGTGGTGTTGTCGGCTGTAAAAGTTCTCATGAAGTTCATGGAGATGTTACCCAAAGACCTGGACTACTATGGAACCCTACTGAAGAAGCTGGCCCCTCCACTGGTCACTCTCCTCTCTGCTGAGCCCGAGTTGCAATATGTAGCATTGCGAAACATCAACCTCATCGTACAAAGACGGTAAGTCTGTCAACAGTTTTTTTGTCACATCCATATACTAAGAAAGCTGGGTTTAGTCATTTTTTTGTGTCCATGTTTTGTTACATGCATGTCAGATGGTTAAAATAATAAATGTTGACCTTTCAGACCAGAGATTTTGAAACATGAGATGAAGGTTTTCTTTGTGAAATACAATGACCCGATTTATGTCAAACTGGAGAAACTGGACATCATGATCCGCTTGGCATCTCAAGCCAACATCGCCCAGGTATTTACTGCCAACAATATGAAGCCTTTTTCGTATCCTCTTGTGGGTGGAGAAAATTATATCCTGATTATTCATCTGTCTTGCTGCAGGTGCTCGCTGAATTGAAGGAATATGCCACCGAGGTGGATGTAGATTTTGTCCGTAAAGCCGTCAGGGCCATAGGACGCTGTGCCATTAAAGTAGAGGTGAGAGTAATATGGATGCAATAGATTGTACTATTTTAAGTACACTGTTTAAAAGCTAGCCGTGGTGGTTAATTTTAATTTTAATTTTGCTTGTGGCTTGACTGGTAATAATTACTTGAGCACGGAAAACCACCTATGAGCTATAAAAATATTCCTCTGTATTGATATTTGACTTTTATAATGTAAATTCATTTCTAACGTGCAAAGTGAAAGCCAATGAAACTTGGGTTTGTATAATATTTTCATGGGTCAGCTAGACACAAATGGAGATATTTCATATGTCATTTTGACTGTGTTAAAAATTCTTCCTTTACAACCTTGATAAAATACGGATTTTTCTCATACTGGATCACATAAACAGTTATTCCTGTGGCCACATTGTATAGGGTTAATGGCCATGTCATGATTAATAATGGTATTTTCTGTCATTAGCAATCTGCAGAGCGCTGTGTCAGTACACTGCTTGACCTCATCCAGACAAAGGTCAACTATGTTGTGCAGGAGGCCATTGTGGTCATCAAGGATATCTTTCGCAAGTACCCTAACAAGTAAGTACCCAGTTGGGTTTGGCTAGGTTTCTCCTCTTTACCTGAAGGGTGCATATAGTGCTTTTATTAATTCTCTTTTGTACACTGTAGCATCAGCACAGAGGAAAACTGGATGGCGGGGGGGGCACATACAATTGGACATCCTCAGATTCGGATGAGGGTTCTTTGAAATGTGCAGAAAATCCATTATGTTTTGGATAGCTGATAAAGCAGCTGTCGCGTACATTGAAAAATTGTCTGTACCTTGTCAATTAGGGCTGTGCGTTATGTCTCAAATTTAATACCCCATATATAATATCCCAATGTTTTTGCTAGATTCTGAAATAATACCTTTGGTTCAATAAAAACATATACCGGTATATACAGTATACTTTTTAAAGAAATAACAAAATATCAATCCAAAAGGATGCGGAAAGTGTATTTTTTTCTTTAGAACTTTTTGACTGCCGTCAACACAAACAAAGTTAGCAATAAATTAAAAAACATTGCATGGGTGTTTCATGCAAATAAGACTGTTAAAAAAAACAGATATAGTCATTAAATCGTAGCGGAGCATTTACACCTGCAGGTTAAATCAAGTCCTATGCACAGTTTGGATAACTTTGGTTGGATATCAGAATCAGGCCTCTTCCACATGTCTAAAAATCCGACATCTATTCAATAGACAGCATAGACTGCAACAAAATACACAGTTAGAATGATCCCTGTTAATGCCAGCCTTGAAGTCACTGATGGTGATGTAGACACTTGGCTTTGAACCAATTAGTGACAAGTCGACGCTTCAACTTTACTACTCCGCAATGACTGAGTTTGAAGTGGATTAATTGCCGATCACATGTTTTGGCATTAATAACAGTCACCTCACTGAAATCGAGCTCAGGCATGTGGAAAAATTGAACGAAAAATGAGACTTGTACCATGTTGTCTTCCAAAAGATGTGTACAGCAAAACACAAGTGCTGTGAATGCTCATTTGAAAAGCCCCCTGTCAATGTTTAACTGGCAAACAACTGAAATCCTCAAAACAGCCATCGGTGTATTTACCAAATGGCTTTCTGTCACAGTGTAAAGACAGAGAAAATACTGTCGCTTCTGTTTCGGTAATGAAATGAGAACAAATGGTGCTTGATCAGCCATCTTTCTTTTGAAAATAAATGGTGAATGTTGCCCGTATTTATGCCCAAAACAAAGCATTCTAGATTGTGTTTCAGTCAAGCCTTCGCCCTACAGACACGCCTGCAAGCTCCTCTTTCTTCATCCAGTCACGCCATCTGACTCACTCATCCAATCACAAATCACAGTCAGGCACCTTTACTGCCTCATAGACCGTCAGAACTTATATCATTCCACAGACAATCCACGTAACACGTCAGTAGCAGAGTCACGAGAATCCATTATTACTGAGGTTTTATTTTTTACGATTACAGTCCTGTGGCAAGTACTGACCTTGCACTTGTTTTATATGAATTACAATTTTTACCCTTTTTAATTTTCTGCATGGCAATAAAGGTGTCTGTGAAGGCATGAATAAGTCAAGGTGTGAGGCGACTGCATATCAATCATGTATTTATTTTCAGATATTACAATGTAACTCAAAGTGCTTCACGTTCTTAAAATCACCCACCACCGACAAGCATGCACACAAACAAGATAAAAAGTGAAACATGTACAAGAACAATGATTGCCTTGATCTGTCCGAATGTCTGTGGTTAAATGGTTCAAAACTCCCCTCCCCTATCAGCCCATTAAATCGATGCCGCACACCATTTATTGCACTAAAGGCAAAGCGATCGATGCACAGCAGATGATAAAGGTCATCAGAGAATACCTGTCTGGTCACGTTTCATCTCTCGGTGCATGTGTAGGCGAGTTGACCATTTACTGCTGGCCATTTTCCACGCTATTAAGATGTTCGTCATGCCTGTTCTAGCCCAACTCCAACGCTTCACATTGTCATACAATTATATTTGTGTGACATACAATGGCAAGACTTAAGGAGTAACTAACAACGCTATACAATATAGTCTACCTCGACTTAAGAATAACTGCTTTTGAGTTTTATGAAATATTTAACCAAATCACCTAATTTTGCATGTCTGCTACCTGAATCCTATTGCATAACTGGAAATGCCTTAGATGGGCTAACAAAACCAGTATCAATCTTGCGGTATGCATAAAACCTTTACACCACTTATGAATGAAAACAAACGTTAGTGACATATGCAGACAGCGGACAACCATACAGCCATATATTCTTTGTCCTCTGAAAAACAGCATTGTTGTAATGTTTTTTTTTTTGTTTCATCATCAAATCTACATGTGGTATTTCTGTACGGTTATGTAACTTATGTTCTGCTATACTTGAATACTGTTTACTGATTATCAACAAAAGTATTCTTATGCATTTTTGCCCATTTTAACAATCTTTGCCATGCCCCAAGGAAGGGAATGGCATCTGCGGGGTGGGAGGTGGCAATGGTTACGTGTGATTTAAATATGAAAGGTTTATTCCATGGATTGGTAACTTAAATGATGGAAAGGGGGGTGGGGGACTATACTTCCTAGCCAGTTGTCTCACAAAAATGCCATTGTAAATATGGATAAAATATGTCCATACGTCTCTTTATTGAACCAATGTACATGAGAGTCGCCTAATGTATTTCATGTTGAAGGCTTATTCAAACGATCCAGCCGTCAACAACAAAACACTTGAACAATTAAAATAAAACCACAGACTGTGAATTACCATTCAAAGATGGTCACAAACTGCTGAACAGTGAGCCAAAATGATGTGTAGGAACTCATTTTGTGCATTTTTCCACAAAAAACAACTCACACGAAATTTTAATATTGGCCAGGTACTATGTTTGTCCTGCAAGTCATTTCAAATTTGCAAAAAAAATATTTGGCCTTGTCACGATGTACCACAGTGTTTCCTCACATTTTGATGATGATAAATTCCAAGTACAAAAATTCTTTGTTTCCAAATTTATTCATGGATTTTAATAATCAAGGGGCCTCTCAGAGTGAGAGCAATTGTCCATCCCTGGTTTATTCATTAACAAACCAGTCCAACTGGATTTATAGGCGCAATGCATCTCTTTTCTCATGGATTTGTCACTATTTAAGTGCATCTCATGACATTTGCAGGTATGAGAGTGTGATTGCTACTTTGTGTGAAAACCTGGACTCGCTGGATGAGCCGGAAGCGCGTGCAGCCATGATTTGGATTGTGGGGGAGTATGCTGAGCGCATCGACAATGCCGATGAACTACTTGAGAGCTTTTTGGAGGGTTTCCATGATGAAAGCACCCAGGTTGGTTCAAGAGAATGCAAGATGATGACCATTTTAATGTCAATATGCAACCTGGGCTCACTGTCACGGTTGGGAAATTCGGTTTGATTGCTTTAATTGCACACAGTCTAATCTACCTGTCTAAAATGTTTTGGCATTTATGAGGAACCTGAGCAGTCGAGTGAGGTTATTGTGATGCCGTGTGCGTGAATGAAGGCAGTTGTAAAAAAACAAAACAAACAAAACGGGCAGATAGATTCCCTCTTAACAGTTAACCGTGGGCAAAGTAAATGTATTTCAGGTAATTGTTGGAGAGATTTGAACATGTTCTGCTTCTTTTCATTCTGTGCTTCAGGTGCAGTTGCAGCTTTTAACAGCCATTGTTAAGTTATTCCTCAAGAAGCCAACTGAGACCCAAGAGCTGGTGCAGCAGGTCCTCAGTCTGGCAACTCAGGTAAGATTACACCAGTTCCATGCCAGTAATTCAAGCGACTGCTCTTAATTGAATGGACATATGGATGTGAATGTTTCTCCCCTATTGTATCTTTCTCCAGGACTCCGATAATCCAGACCTTAGGGATCGAGGCTACATCTACTGGCGTCTGCTCTCCACTGACCCAGTGGCTGCTAAGGAGGTGGTTCTGGCTGAGAAGCCTCTGATCTCTGAAGAGACCGACTTGATTGAACCCACACTGCTAGAGGAGCTCATATGCCACATTGGTACGCTGGCCTCCGTCTATCACAAGCCACCCAGCGCCTTTGTTGAGGGCAGCCGTGGTGTTCAGCACAAGAGACTCCCCGGGAGTGCTGCATCGTGAGTTACTCTCTGGTTTGAGCATAACACTGCAGGCACAGCACATCTGAAGTGCATTTGCATTCCTCTGAGTACTTCAAATTCTTTGAATGAAAATGATGAATCATGGTGATGGTTCCTGTAAATTCCTAATTAATAAAATCCTAGCTTGTCATCCACAGCTTCATCAGAGAAAAACAAAGAAATCCAGACTGTTCTCTTGGTTCTCTATCGCCGTTTACTTCAACATTAGAGCAATGTTAGGAATGTTTTTTTTTCAGGATGACAAAAATATAGAATGGGGGGAATAAAGGGAGAAAGAAAGAAACAAACAAGCTGTGGATCCACTCCATGCTTGCTTGACCCCATTGCCCTCCAAATATGAATACAATGAAATTTGAAATTTTTGAGATTATCCACATATTCACTGCATGTGTAGTGAATCCTGTGAACTAATTACTTATTGTAAACATGAACTATCGACATTTTAATATTTAATCATCTAATACTGTAGCCCCTATTCATCAGCATGAACATGAATCCCATTTTATCCAAATATGAATTCACATATTTGGCTCCTATGGTTTTGAAAGAATACTGTATTTATTGACCCCAGCTTGGAAAACAAAGTCTTTTTCCAGACAGGGCTGACATTTGACTTTTCTCGCTCTTTCTGCTAGCGGGGAAAGCGTGGAAAGTCCAGACACAGGTTCTGCTCCTGTTGCTTCTGAGGCACCCCCTGCCGTCATCCCATCCCAGGACCTTCTTGGAGATCTGCTCAATCTAGATCTGACACCTACAACCACAACTGGACCGCCACCACCCTCCTCTGCCATGCAGATGGGTGCTATGGACCTTCTAGGAGGAGGACTGGACAGCCTGGTAAAGCCTTTCAACAATTCCTTTTAATTCTGCTTCCTGTGCTGTCTTTCTTTCTTTTTATTATACTACTATGCCGTTTTATTATGGTCACAATATGTTTTTCCTCCCTTGTTCAATGCTGCACCTACAGATGGGGGATGAGTCTGAGCCGGTAACAACACTGAGAGCAGGGAACATTTTGAGACCATTTTATTAAGCATTAGAATGAATTTGTCCGACTGTGATTTTTTTTTTCTTTTAAATCATGCATATCATTTATCACCTATTACACCGATATACTGTATATGTAGTTGGAACCAGAGCCCCATCTCTTGTTTCCCATCTCTTTCAATCAGCCGCCCGTTCCCCTGCGAAGGGACACTCCTCAATCACCACAGTCCCCCCTTCAATCCCCATCGCCCCCAGATTACAGCCCGACTGAGGTTGGTCCAGGGGACCTCACTTGCCAGAGGCTTGAATTCACTCTTGTCCCATGATGTACCACCGTGACCTCTAGATTACTGTACCAGTTCACCTGATCTGTGCCTTCGTTACTGTTTCCAGTCCTGACGGGGTTTTTTTGGGACCTGTTACCTATGTGTATTGTAGTAGCACCCCACTTCCTACACTCAATAGTTTAGCATTATCCTTGTTTGATGTCATCACTACATCACGTTCACCACCGTTAGCAGTGTATACTCAGCCATAGCTGTATGCCCAGCGAAATGTTCTATCTGCCCCCCTAGTGCCCATGCTTGCAGCTGCTCACTCATCATCCAACCACCTCAGACCTGCACAATATCACTTGATGTTACAAACTCAATAACCAAACTTTTTGTTTCATTTCCAGCTTGGTGGAGACCTTGGTGGCAGTCCTGCTGTAAGTTGTTATAATTTACCTCAACCTTCGAGCGACTTTGCAGCGATCAGCTGATTGTTTTGTCACCTGCAGATGACAGCTGGCTTTGGTGCACCGCCCACTGCCGGACCGCCTTCTTTCACCGCCCCTGTAAGTGGGGGTCTTGACGACCTGTTTGATCTTGGCGGTGGAGTGGGTATGTCAATGGGAGCCTATGTACCTCCTAAAATGGTGAGTATAAAAAATATGTGCTGTTGAATGACTTGAGAACACCGCTGGTTTTCTTTTGATCGAAATGTCCTTTTTCTAGCTTTGGCTTCCAGCTATGAAGGCTAAGGGTCTGGAAATTTCGGGCACATTTGGTCGTCGAGCGGGGGTTGTTCAAATGGAGATGACCCTCACAAATAAAGCGATGAGTGTCATGACTGATTTTGCCATTCAGTTCAACAGAAATAGGTACACCCTGCTAGTTAGGTGTTACCAGTGAATGTATACATTTCTGTCCATAACACTCTTTTGCTCCTCTACGGCTTTAGTTTTGGTTTGGCTCCTGCTGGTCCTCTCCAGGTTCTTACTCCAGTTAGTCCTAACCAGAGTATAGAAGCGGTCCTTCCACTCAACACTGTGGGACCTGTCATGAAGATGGAGCCTCTCAACAACCTGCAGGTAACGCACTCAAAACGTTTACTTCTTCGGATGAGGGTGGAAGATTTGCTGGGTATTACATGTATCTTTTGAATTTTTCTAGATCAGTTATGTTTAACTAAATGTTATTGGGTGCCACAATTTTTCTTCAGTGCTACTTGGTGAGCCACGTAAGTCCATGCATTTCCTAAACAGATGCATAACAAAAGTTTCATTTTAAATATTCACAAAATGTGTGCCGGCCCACGAATATTGAAAAGCTGCAAATAGTTGATGGCCATTGAAAATCATTGGGAAAATGTGAGAGGCATTTTTTCACTTTTTTTTTCATGAGTGAACCCAAAGAATTAAAAAAAAAAAGATACACCTTCAAAATGTGTTTTCCACGAAAAATGGGGATTGGCTCCTCAAAAATAAATAAACAGGAAAAATAAATGCAGAAAAAAATTGGTGAATCCGACGATGCTAAACCGTAAATAAGTAGGGGTCCTCTGTAGCACAGGAAACATGTTTCTAATTTCCCCTACAAAAAAGTTGCCCATCTCTGATTAAGAATCATCTCTCCAAGCACCACCCTTTTCAGTGACACAAAAGTGTGATTGCCTCATGATAATCTGATCATTTTAAACAGTGGCCTTTGTGTGTAATTTAAACATGTCATCTGTATTAGTGATGTTTAGAATATCGAATGGTAAATACTAACCAATTTTTTAAATATAGTTTTTAAATTACTTTACATATGCTTAATCCATAGACGTGCAACACTAAAATAGAAGATGAGAGCTTCTAGAAAAAAACGGGCAATGCAACCAGTGGCTACTTTGTTTCTCTATGCTGTTCTCCAGCTTTCTACTCCGCTTTGATGGGCACCACTCTCTTGTTTCGACACCCTCTTTGAGAATTTTTTTTTAAAAAGAAGCTTTTGTCATTTTTTTTTTAGTGCTGATGGAACGTAGTATGCCAGAGCATTATTTCGAGTACTCTTTAAACCACTGATGTGTGGTTGCAGTTTTTGTAGCCTCCACACTGACTGAAACCTTTTATGGCAAATATGCACATTCAAAAGAAAAAGATATAGCGGCTTTCAACAGAGGCATTGTGACTGCAGGCTATTCATAATTAATGGCAGTCACCTGCCGCGTTCAGCGCGTTGCCAAACCCGCAAGTGATCAGTTTAGCTAAGATAGCAGATTGCTTCATTAACTGCAGCCTCTTTAATCATTCATTAGCACTTCCACTTTATCTCCCTGGCTCTGTGTTAAAAATGTTCTTCTGTTACTCATTTAGGTGGTCTCAGTCGGAACTTCTGTCTGATTTCCTAAAATCCCAAAGAGCAGATGTTAAATTGCTTCTACACTCTGTAAACAAATTGCTTGTTCATTCAATCTTACAAGTTCGCACACTGTTGGCAAGTCAAGTTAAGTCAACTTTATTGTCAAATATGCTTTATGTGAAACATACAGCATAGATGAAATTTCTTTGCTCTCAACCACAGTGCAAACACAGAAGAGAGAGTAGCCGCTGTGGGTACCCGCGTCACCATCAACAGAACTGTTAACATAAAATGACAAAACAGGTGTAAGAGTAGTGGAAACTGCCGTATTTAATCAGGGGTTTCACACCTTTGGTACGGCTTCAACAATGGAAAGTTTGGGCATGCATTACTTGGTCAAAATAAAGTTATAAGTGATGGAATTGGACATATTAAGCCTGCTCCACACCATGCAATGTGACTGAAAGCGACTGGAAAGAACACTTGATATGACTATTGGCTTGTCCTATCTGGAGTCACTCACATGATTTTTTTTTTGGCTAGGTTTCTACACCACATGCCCTACCGGATAGAACCCATCGATTTTTATTTTATTTTATTTTTTTAAATCCAGGCTTAGGACCGGCAATGGCTGGGTATTGGAAATCTATTCATGAATTAAATACATGGCGTCTACACCAAAGGAGCTGTATAAAATAAGATAATCCTTTATTTGTCCCACACTGGGGAAATTTACAGCCTCCAGCAGCAAGAATGTGGGTAGAAAGAAGAAAAAACAAACAAACACCGTTCAATTAAGTGCAATATAAATACAAAATTGATAAATCGCAGTGCTATTTACAATTGTTTTTCACATTTTACATTTGTTTCACATCATTTAAGTATTATTATTATTGTTATAATACATGTATGTACTGCATTACAAGAATGTACAATTATACTCCCATTGCGTGATCTGAACAATAGCATACTGATTACAATCGGTGATTCCCAGCAACACGCCACCTGACCTGTTGCAATGGAAAAGCTGCGACTGCTAGTGTTCTTATTCGGAATCATTTTAAGGTTCTACATCATGCACTGTGTCAGTTTTCTTATTTAACAACAAACAAGGCATGATTGTCAAGGAAGAAGTGGATCGCTCTTGTCCACATATAACCATTCCATGACCGAACTTGCGAATTTTTCCGACGCTTTGCTTTTCAAGCCACAGGACAGAGGAAATTGAAAATAAAGTACATTGTTTTTGTAAATACAGTACATTATAGTACTATGTTGTAAATATATATACAATATAGCCATGCTGCATATAATGTATTGGTACAGCTTGGCGGTGGAGAGGTGGATCTCGCCTCATATCCCGAAACATCATTATTGTTTTGAAAGATCATGTGATGCGACATGGTATTTTTGATTGGCTGTTGAATCTGCGATGTTGCAATGCCATTCGGCAGCAATTCGATTTCGAATTAAAACAAAATTAGTTGCCGCTTGTCAGAATTAGTTGAGAATTAACCTCAATTCAGTCTCATTTGATCATGTTGCTTGGTATGCAGCAGCCCTCATCCAAAGTGGCAGACAAACATGCATTTATAATTAAGAAGTTTTTGGCTTCATTGGCCCTCGCCGTCAGAGAAATTAATTCAACAGTACGTTTTATATATTATTGAGGCTGTAGAATTAGTGGTAGCCACTCCCCATCAGAGAGTAATTAATTTACTATGTTTTATCTATCATTGAGGTTGTAGTTAATGGTAGCGCTACACTGCACTGCCTCGTACTGAAATATATTTTTGCTATTCAGTGCTAAATAAGGTAATCAGAATGGTAGATCCATTCCAAAATAGAACACTATTATAATATTTTTATTTGAAAGGCAGGCTGTGTACATGGCCCTGATGTAGCTGGAGAGTTGCTCCTCTCGTGAATAAAATTTGTGCTAATGTGACATAAGGTATGTGTGACTACGAATGATATTGCACACAACACTTGACAAGTAATTATTTTTCCATTGCTTTCTCCTGCCATCTTCTTCCATCCCACTTGAAAACCGCCGGTCTCATAGGTGGCTGTTAAGAACAACATTGATGTCTTCTACTTCAGCTGCCAGTATCCCATCAGCATGCTCTTCGTAGAGGACGGGAAGATGGGTTAGTGCTTTTGCTGCAGCTCTTCACTTCAATGCCCTCAAATCCCTCTAATGTAGCTAGGGCTAGCATCTGTCAGTAAAAGCCTTACTGGCAGATTGCCTTTTAGATGTAATGTGGAGGTTCAGACTAAATGCGATTTTTATACATGTAGATCTGATGTGTGTTGCTGTTGCGTCCCACACCCAGTATCCCCATGCCAATCGTATTTGATGATCTTGTCTCATTAGCACTAAAACTTTGGACTTACCCAGTGCTTGTCTTTTTATGTGCAGAGCGACAGGTGTTCCTTGCCACGTGGAAAGACATTCCGAATGAAAATGAGTCCAAGTTCCAGCTCAACGACTGTCATCTTAACGCAGGTGAGAAGGAAGGACTTTACCTTAGAGTGGCGTCACAGATCATATAGCCCAACTAAGACAGAATTAATTTGTATTTATTTGAAGTAAATTGTATTGAACCACAATTCATTAGCATCAGTCAATTTTTGTGTTGGATACTTGGTTTTATGCAACCAATTAAGGATCCAAGCTTGAGAAGAAATGCTAATGACCCCTTAATGGATATTTTCCTTTTTCTTGTGAGGGGAAAAAATGAGTGTGTTATAGGTTAGTCAGTGCATCACATCAACAACTATTACTTACAATTAGTGAGTTAGTGACTATTTGCAAGTCCTGACCTGCAGTCATATTGTGGCTCAGATGACTCTTTGTTTTCAAAGATGCGGCCTCAAGCAAACTGCAGGGCAGCAACATCTTCACCATAGCCAAGCGAACTGTGGAGGGTCAGGACATGCTCTACCAGTCCATGAAACTCACCAATGGAATTTGGGTGCTTGCGGAGCTTAGGGCCCAGGCAGGAAACCCCAACTACACGGTGAGTTCACACAGTTTCTTAACATTTTCAACATAAGGCCAACACCCAAAAAGTTTGTTCTCTACACCAAGGCCAACCTTATATTATGTCTTGCCTTAACGTTAGTATATACATATCAATAAATTACATGAATCAAAATGTGCTATGTCAACCAATAGTAAGTCAGGAATTTGTTATGGAAAATCACATATTTCACTTCATTTTCACTGGCCACATCCAAGCCCCAGTACAATACAATACAATACAATACATGCTGATTTATATAGCGCTTTCACAACAGCGGTAGCTGTAACAAAGCGCTTTACAAAACAGTTAACATAAAGTAAAATAATAAACACAACACATAACATAAAACACGGACAGTCGTGCAGTCCTAACCACTTTTCCGTCACACGCTTTGTTGTTTGAAGCAGTTTGAGATGAAAGAGGAGAGAATCAAAGTGTCCTTTAACCAGTGGATCAGAGACGTCATGCTCAAAATGTGCACACGTCGGCTACAAGCTAAGTTTCAAAGTCAACAAGAAGCTGTAGCATCCATTGATGAAAAAAGAGATTGGTTCACTTCTCCTGTCCCATGGAAATCCATTTCAATTCCAAGCGGCGACTCACGGTTCCAAATACGCATCGGCGCTCTTCGCCAACGCTCCTCTCTCCTCATCCTCAACTTCAGCGGCCATCCATCCAGCCGCACCAACGCCAACTGTCCAACAGCGCTGACATAGCCACTGAACAAATCGGGGTTGTGAAAAATGCTGCCCATTACTGGCGCAAAAAAACACAAGCGCCCCAGGTCTGTCCAGCACCGACAGTCAATGGCGCCGACATTCCTCCCAATCAAAATCTGTGCTGGTACAGGCGTGCTGCCGAGAAGGCGCAACCACCAAGCACAGATACTGCTCCTTTGACGAATGTCGTGGCCAAAAAGCGCTGAAAACAGTCCATATCAGGTCCACACGATGAAACAACACACAACATGTGACAAAACAAAAGACAAAACAGCAAAAAAGAACAACAAAGCAAGGCTCTTGAAGAGCACTTGCCGAAGGCTGCCTACTCGGGCGCCATCTTGGAAAAAAAGTACCTCCAAACCTGTTCAAACAAGGGCTCCGCTAAATAAAAATAAATAAAAAATGAAGTCGGCCGAAAGATCTAAAAATGCCATGATCCAAAGAAATTCAAGAACAGATGAGAATTAAACAATAAGAATACATCAGTCTGGAAAAGGGTCGTTTACAAAGCCATTCCTAAAAGTCTAGGACTCCAGCGAATCATCATGAGAGCTTTTATCCACAAATTGAGAAAGCAAGGAGCAGTGGTGATTTTTTCCACAAGTGGCCAGCTGACAGAAATTACCCCAAGAGCTCGGCGATGACTCATTCAGGAGTTCACAAAGGAACAAGGACAACATCTAAAGCGGTTGTTACCAACCTCCTCCCAATGATCTACCCCCTTGTGACATATATATTTTTTCAGCCAAGTCCCCCAAGCCAGCGCAGAGCATTTTTGGATGGGGAAAAAAAAACAAACTGAAAAACACAGAGTGCGTAGCTGTCAGTGTCTGACTTACTAACTTTTGGAGCTCCATTTGGTGTGGTATTTTTACAACTGGAAATTAAAAACATGTATTGTATGTATATTTTTCTTGATTAAAGAAATAGAACACAAAACACATTTCAACTTAATAAATGGCCAACTGGTTTTTATATTTTTTAAAAATCAACATTTTACACTTAAATATTAACTGGGCATAGCAAAACACATTTTCCTCTAGAAACATTAGTAGGAATTTAGATTCAACCATGAAAATAAAGTGGTTCAGATGATGGATAAAAGGCATGGTTTTGCCATCCCTTAATACAGAGGTGGTCAAACTAAGACCCGCGGGACAAATCTGGCCCGTTTGTCTTTTTAATCCGGCCCGCCGAAAGTTGGTATACAATTAAGGTTTGATGTCAACGACTGCATTCATTTCATTTGGACTTGTAATGACCGGCATTTCAGCGCCAGGTGGCATAGTTACTTGAAGTTGCAGAGCATGGGGAGGAAGGGAGACACGATACGGAAACCCGCAGTAGCGCCAAGTCAAGCAAATCCCGTTCGATACGACGGAATAATGTACTCTTAAAGTCTGAAAAACGTGCCCAAGAATGCGAAATACTGCTTTTTAAATAAAGAAATCCAATTAATATTATGTTGAATTTAGTTTACCCTTTTGATCCGGCCCTCCATAATATTTTCTGGTTCTCATGTGGCCCTATGCAAAAAATGATTGCCCACCCCTGCCTTAATATGACCAGAAAACAATGGGGCAGTAGTTTCAGATTTAGTGAATTTATTTGAGAGTTCTTAAGACAATTTGAGTAGTCTCAGCAATCTCCTTCTGACCTTTCTTTTTGTTTAACGGTACGTCGAACTGTAGATGAATGAGGGAATCAATGGAACATTTCTATTGACAGGAATCTCTTCTACAGTACCTGACTAAAAAACAAAAAGGGAAAAAATGAAAAGAATAAGAAGAGAGAATAGATACTGATGTGCAAAAATGAGAGAGTAGGAAGAGAGAGTGACTTGGAAGGTAGGCGATGATTGCTCTAAGATGGCAATAGTAGTATGTGTGTGTGAATGTTTGTCAGTGCATGCTTGTTTGGTGATGCTTTGTGTCTAAGCTTGTCTCAGCCTTGATGGATCATGTTTAGCTTCGACTTTCTGGAAGATGGGTCCTGATTGACATCCTTGCTGTGACATCCCGGCTGCTGCTCACATTATTATTATTATTATTTTGTCTTTTCTACAGTTTGACAACGTATTGTTCTTTTTCAGTAATCATAATTTTAAACTGTTGCACACCAATGTGAGAAATGCGGTATATATCGATCAAGTCACCCACCTTATTAGGTACAACTGCACAATGTAATAAAATACAATGCAATAGCTGCATCAAAAATTGCAGCAATATGGGCTCATGGTGTACAAAGTAGTTTTTAATAGTATAGAACGACAGAGCAACATCGTATGTATGTAGGTAGTGCATTTCTATTCTAGGCATTTTTCAAAGATAAAATGTTTAATACAGTACTTCCATGGGATCTCATTTAGGATGGCGGATCTATCGTATTTTCCGCACTATAAGGCGCACCTAAAAGCATTAAATTTCCTCAAAAGCCGACAGATTCAGATTAAGAAAACTTTATTTATCCCCGTGGGGCAATTAGGACTTAACAGGCACGCTCTGCACAAGAAACATGAAAAACAATGACGAACATGGGAAACAGTGCAAAGGGCCTGTCTGTACTCACTGTGCGCACAGCGCCCCGAGATCTTAGTTCAGAAAGGAAACCACTAGGGAGGGAGAGGGGGGAAAAAAAACATGCTCGGACTATCCTCTTCTAAGGATAATTGGTGTCGAGGAGAAAAAAAAGACCCCAGCACGTAAAGAAGCATAAGACAGTTACAACAAGGCACAAGACATAACATGTAATGAGGGGGCTGATGGATGGGGGGAGCGCGACACGGCCCGACCGGCGAGCTGCCCAGTCCATTCGAGCACTCAGCTGATCAGTTCACGTCGCGGGGAAAACCAGGAACAATGAAGGCAGTGATGACAAAGGTGTGCATGCGCGTGTGATTGTCTGGTTGTGTGTGCGTATCAGACATAACACAACACAACAAATAGGACACAAACAGTTGTGCCAGTAAAGACCGGCAGCTTTTTCACTTCAAATAAAGCCTCTCCCGTCGGTTGAATTTTGCGATAGATCGGGAAACTGCTAACACCAAACAGCAGCGCATACCTGGTATCAAAAGGCCTGTAGAGGTCTTCCACATCCTCAACGGACAGTATTGACAGGCACACCATTCTCCACTTCCTCCAGGGATCTAGGGTGTACCCAGCTGCAAATGTCCCTGAGGGGCAAGTAGGCTCCTCACTGCCTGCTCTTCTCATCGAGAACATTTTGTCGATGGCATAGAGAGACCAGCCAACTAATTCCATGGTTTGTTTTAGGATGAAAGTACGGCAGAAGGCTAGGAAAGTCAGACAAGGACAGCACATGGACTGAGTGGCGAGCAGTGAAGGGGGAGGTCGAGGGCAGGAGCAGAGCAAAAAAGTGTCCGCCTTCGTGGAGAGCCAAGCAGACGGTCCGCCTTATAATGCGATACGCCTTAAATATGGATCAATATTCAGATTTCTTGGACGCAGTGTTTTAAATATTCTGGAAAGCGCTTTGTCACAGCTGCAACGGTTGTGAAAGCTCTATAGAAATCAAGCTGTATTGTATTCCTTTAACGTAGCTCCATCTAGTGGGTGCATAACGCAACCGCAGCCACTATTGTAGCTTCTATTCTATGCGCCTTATAATGTGGGGCGCCCTATATGAAAACAGTTTTGAAACGGCCCATTCATTGAAGGCCTGATACTCCGAAGCGCCTTATTGTCCGGAAAATATGTTAACTAATGTGTGGACAGACCATTGATTATTATTATTTCTTGCGTCTTTGTGAGCCACAAATTGAAGATAAACCACATTTAAATGGATGTTTATTACTTTTAATATATGCTGCTAACAGTTTGCATTTGATGATTTCGCTTTCTTTGACTTAACTTTAAACTTTGCATTTTGTGTGTGTGTGTGTTTGGATGCTACATTGAGGTTATTGCTCATTAGCGATGAAAAGAAAAGCTGATGCTTCGTGTTCACTATTTGTTCTGTCACTTGCCTCCGAGCTGCTGGCTGCTTGCACTTGGTTCCTTGGCACGGCAAGTTGAGGCTACGTCGGCAGAGGCTATTTTTAGATGAGAAAGACAGTGAGGCCCTGCCACTGCGTTTTTTTTTTAAGGCCTATGTTGCACTCTGGAAAAAATATGTTAACACTAATTGTTACAGCATCTGAACACAGAGGTAAAATAGTTTCACTTTTGCAGCTTTCTCCCTTAAGAAGAAACTTAATTGGCTTCAATTCTTCCATGATGCTTTATGTCTTGCCCTTGAATATTATAGTCCCGTCCCACTTCTGCACTCCATATCTCTACTATGAGTGAATGAGTTTGACTTTAGACACTCAACATCAAATTCTGCAAGCGTGGAAGTAAAATAGGAGAAATAAAGTGAGTGGGACATGTCGGAGAAATGGGGCGCATCTTTTGGACACATTCTCATCTGCTATCTCGTGTCCCCATAGCAACTGTGTGACCAATTATGTTGCCCTGTTTGTCTCCCCATACTCCCTTCTTCATATGGTAATTGTGGGTTTTGGTTAAACTGGATTTGTGCATAAACTCTTCATCTGACCACCTCACTAAAATCTGGTGTGTGTGAGAGAACACTCAAATGTGTTCCCTTTAATTTGTAAATTTTAAATAAACTCACCTGTGACAAGTAACAGCTGCTGGTAAATTAAATATCCCACTCAACAACTCTTCAAAAGGGGGGTTAAGAAGGAAGAGCAAAGAACTGATTTGCGGTCAGTTAGAGGCACTTAAACTGGTGGAAGATGTGTGTCACCTCCCATTTTACCTTGTTTGCTTGTGGTTGGTTAATTCGTAACACAGCCGCATCCCACAAGTATGCACACCTATGTAACCTCCCCTCTTGAATATATCTTAATGTTACAGGTCATGCTAACAGTGGAATAACTTGAGATGATTTGTCTTGTTCTCAATATTTTATGTTCCAAAATCCTATCATCCCAACTGGAGCATGCACACTTTTTATTGTCTGCACCAAATCCTCTGAAAGTGATGCACAAAAAAAAGCAACCTTCGAACATAAATGGACATCAACACTTGCTGTGAATTTTCAACCTGTTGCCGTGTGGTTAAAGCCTGCTTCTGATCTTTTTCAGGTCTCCCTGAGATGCAGAGCCCCCGAGGTTTCCCAGTGCGTGTTCCAGAGCTACGAAGCGGTCCTGAAGAACTGAGAGAAGGGGGGGAAACAAATAATAATAAGAAATAAAAAATAAATGGCGGGCCAGATGCTGGCCGTCTGCCTCTCCTCCTTGTGGACCACGTCACACTGATTTGCAGTGATGGACATTGGTTGCCGCATCCTCTCTGTCTTTCTACCAGCTCCTTATTGGTTTTTCATCATTTATTGGCCCAATTTAGATTCAGTTTCAACCTAATTTAGTTTGTAAGTATCATTATCTCCTTCTAACTGAACGAAATAATCCAGATGTGCAGGTTGAGCTCTTGGTCCGACCTGAGCCACCTGTCATCTTATTGTAGAGAATCAACAGAATGCCGGTTTGGCATTCACATCACAATATATTTATTTTAGGGTCCTATGTGCTGAATTGCCCTCCTCCCAGACCAACGCTCAAGATGCTCAAAAGCTTCTTATGCATGTGTGAGCTTCAGGCAGATGGTCTTGGCTTCATTAGTATGTTTGTTCATGTTTTCTTTCCTTAGGACAGCCATATCTGGACTTTCTATCGACTGAAACAGCCCTCTGAGCTCTATTGTAGACATTCCATTCTTTAATTTTCTTTTGGTAGATGCGTCTGTTTGCATCAGGGCAACACAACGTCAACTGAGATGAAGGCTGAGAAAGACTACGTGTAAAGGATGAAGTGGCTGTTCTTAACACTAAAGTAATCAGTGTGCGTCTTGGATGGCTCAGACAGCGCTCAGTTTCTCGCCCTTGTACTCTGAAGATGAATTGGATTTCTTTCTCTTTTTTTTTTATTTTCGGTCACTGCACTGATGGCCTTTTCGTCAGCTCTCCGAGGTGAACGCATCTATCACCTTTTATATCGATTGATTCGCAGGTGGCTCTGTTACCAGCGTTTGTGGAGTCATCTCACGTTAAAAAGAAAACAACAACAAAAAAACTAATGCCGAATCACTTTTTTGTGTTGTTTGTCCGTTGTGCGTACATCATTCAAAATAAAAATATTAAAAGTCTTGATCAATTCTGCTGTGCTACTTTTTTCCAGTTTGTTTTAGGCCAGAATTCATCCCACTGAAGTTATAGTTTTGAAAATCTTCCAACTAAAGCCGAATGGAATTGACGAGGACTCAAATAGTCGTAGATTGCAATAGATCACTGTTGACCTTTTGCATCCAGACGTGGCAAGCATCCTCCTCAGCTCTGCATACAAAGTCGGCCTCCTCTTTCTCGTTTTCAATTTCCACAAACGTCTTGACCTTCATCCACTCCTGCTGAGTGCATCCTCACGTCCAAGTGGCTGCTCTGAAAGACCGTTTAGGGTCTGTGCCGTTTAAGCTTTGCGCTCCTTTTCAGGGAGCTCACCGCGGATTTCAGACCTGTCACTTCAAGGGGGACATGATGCGCCCCTGGGCAATCCAGATCACACACTGATGCGCTGACTTCTTTGTCCCTCTGATCACTATTGCGACTTTTGTCTCTGCTCTGCAGACGATCAATAAGATTGATCAGGTTTTGTAAATGCCTGCCCACGCAGGGCAACGCTGAATTGGACACAGACTCCTGCAGTGCAGTGATTGACTTCGCACTCACAAATGCAGTGATGGATCAAGTATTTATGGGGTCCTGAAGATCATTTGACCGTGACGTCACATCTGCTTGACTTCTGGTACAATGGTGAAATTTCCACTGGATTGTATTTTGATGTTTGTATCACCGATTTTATTTTTTAATATGTGCAAAGTGGTCTCAGGGCCCCAAGCAGCCACTTGGTTCTCTTATCTGGCGAGCCGCCTCTCTTTATGGAATATTTTCTCAAAAATGTCCGAATTCATCACTTGGACATTCTCAGTCAGTCTACCACCTCCCTTCACTATCAATGACATAGAGCCACGCGGTCGTGTTCGCTCACTTATCGATTGTTTTACTTTCTCCCCAATGATTCAGTGAGTAATTCAGTGAGATCATTATAGCGAAAACCCAATGGCAACCTCAAACATGCTGAGTATGATCTATTTTTTTTGGAGGGGGGGGGGGGGGGGGTTCATCAGCAGCTCGTTGCTGTACACTGTGCTAATAAAGCGCTTTTTTTTATCAATGTCTCAGGCACTTTTCGACCTGGCTGCTTCTGTTAATGAATGACCAACATTTAGCATGCTTGCCACTGTCCCTGCCTACGCCAAAGCTGTCCCAATTTTCTTCTACAGTTAATGTTTTATGAGGAGTGAAGCAGAAAACAGGCTAACTGCCTCATGCTATTAAACCCACTGGACTCAACGTTAGATACACTAGCTAAATCTAATGAGATCCAATCTAAGAGCTGTAGGAAATGTCGGCTTGTAAATAATAACGTATTCCGCTGGACATCTTATGGCTTGTCTCGTTACCTGCAGAAATCCAAAGTAGAGGAGGGCAGAACATGTTTACACTGCACAGGAAGGCCTACGCTGAGATTCGAGCCGATGTCCTCTCGACTGTGAAGCAGACGTGTTCAACACTAGATGTCCATGCTAATAATCTTAGTACTGTAATAATTAACAAAAGAAGAATAAAATATACTGTAGTTCACAATAATTTTGCCACTCCCATTCTGCTTTAAAGACAAAATAAAAGGCTCCAAATATAGATATGAATTCCCACTTATTAATGGTCCTCCTCCATTCAGCTATATTACGGTAATTTAACACTAAGGTATTTTTCTTGTGACTGTAGTTTGTACTGGTTAAGAACTGCACTGAGGCAGTGCAGTTCGAAACTGATAAAACCCTGGGGAACCCAAGACCCCTTCTTTGGAAAATGATGAATTATACATTAAATGACTGCTATATGTTCACTGAACACCAAAATATATGTTTATTCAAATATTTAATGCTTTAATACTAATTTACGATTAGGGCCAAATTGGACACCCTTGGGACTTGAGTAGCAGAATTTATAGTGGCCAAATTTGACCCCGTGGGTTCTCCGGGGCTTAACACAAATATTAACCAAAAAAGTGAGCATATTCTTGAATAAATGCTGATCCTTATTGTCTTTATAATGCAATTAACCTATGTATACACCAGTTGCTATACATACAACAGTATCATTGTTAAACCGGCACAGCATTCACACTGTATTATTTGTGAGTACCGGTAAATTGAAATGAAAAATAAACGGAATAGTGAAACAATGCAACGTAACTCTAAGTGTCCCCTTAGTTTTTTTGGAGGGGGGGGGGGGGCAATGTATAGTGTTTTCTCTGCTAAATCCCTCTTCCTGCCACATCCCATAATGTGGCAGGAAGAGGGATTTAGTTAGTTCCTCGAAGTCTCTAAATCATCCATCGGTATGAACAGTTGTTTGTCTCTATGTATAGTCACCGTGAACACTGCACACCTGTGACCTCAATAATCTCCAAAATATTGTGCTGATCACCTTTATATTTTCACAGATTGAATGAACATGAGTAGAGCTGAGCATATGGATTTGGCTAACTATTATAAAGGATTATATACTACTATATAATCCACATTTGCTGACAGGTGACAACAGAACATGACAAGCAAGGCAGTAAACAATATTGCAAGGCTTGTCATCTTCTTTCACAGACGTAATCATGCTGCTGTGAGGGGGGGAAAGCTGTTCCCGTCCATAAATAATATGTGTCATTAAAATGCACTGAATGTAGTCATAAAAACCGCATTAAATCATGATTGCGTTTTTCAGGGGGGTGAATTACAGTGTTGACAGCGTTTTTACGCATACTGTACAGACCCATTACATAAGAGTCATTTTTTAGCCCAATCAGTGCTCTCTTTAATACCTTGGGCTGGCTCTGGAACAGTTGGAGGGATGGCGCTGCGCCTGGGCTCGGGAGGTACGATAGCAACGCCAGATGTTAAGACCCTCAATCATTTCAGTTGAAATTCTATGATATATTTATTGTTTTAAAATTAAAATAAAAACCTCAGCCCCTCCTTATGTATCGGGCAGTACATCTCCCCTCGGAGGTAAAATTATCCTGGAGCTGTGTGCCTAAACAAGTCGTGTAGAAAATGGAAGGGGATACTTTTCTTCACATTTTTGCTTGGTGTCCTGTGATATTCTTCTCAGGTAAAATAACATGTCTTGCCTCATATAAAGTTTGCCAAACACTACAGAAGTGACTATTGAGTATTCGTGAAAGCCACGTTTCGTTGAATTTCAAATGAGTTCAGATTTTTTTACAAGCACTACGGAATACTTGCACTTAAAAGTCGTGTCACTTTTGAGTGGATCCGCGGCCATGGTGGGACTGTGATGGATTGGGCTCGGCGTCTCTGCCGCTCTCTCCACGAACGAGTCGCGTCCCTCGGCGAGATGATGTGCACTCCCGCATCACCGTGACAGCTTCCACACTGAATCACGTGACAGAGAGGGAGAAAGGGAGAGAGAGAAAGAGCGAGAAGCTGGTGCCTTATCCGCAGACGCACGGTGCTCGTCCATGGGATGCCATAACAGAAAGCCCACGTCTGTCACCGCCTTTGTGGATTACCTTTTCCATCTTAATATGACCCGGTGCTGAATGAACCCATCTATAGCGTCGATTTGAGGAAGTATAATATGTGGCGGTGGGTGTTTTTACCACACGTGGAGCGCGTCTGGGTGCCGTGTGATGGATGTGCGTGGAAATTCGCTGTAGCGTGGGGATGAATTAGCGATGAAGACACCGAGGGCTCATGCTTGTCTTGGCCAAGGTCAGATTGGAGCCAGGCTGTGAATATGTCCATGTGGAGGGCACCTAGGTGGGCTACTTTGCAGGGGGTCTCTTATGGACACCCCCCTCCAACACACACACACACACACACACAAAACACTTTTCCCATTTTGCCCTGTCTGGGGTTTTTATTTTCTTTTGTCATTTATGCCCATTTAACTTTCCCCCTGATTTATTGTTTGAAACCATCCTTTTTAAATGATTTTACTTATGTACTGTATGTATTGGTTTACAAGTCTTTCTATTGTTGACATGCACATCTCTATGCTTTTATGCCATGTCAAAAAGAAAGTAAAATATTTTTATTTGGCACGTGTTTATGAACAACAGTAACATTTTTTTTTCTATTTGTGATCCGACTGTCTTCCCTTCCACTCCACAGGATGCCATTACAGAGAACACAAGTCTGCTGGCTGCGTGGATTTCTTTTTCGGCCCTCCAGCCTGGAACTGTAACTTGGCTAGCGAGAAATCCAGCTTGACATCCGGGTGTCCATGGTGTTGACACCAGGAATGGTGGAGACGTTGAGTATCGCCGTCATCGGTGCTCCCGCAGTGGGCAAAACTTCTATCATTCGCCAGTTTATCTACAATGACTTCTCGGAGGTGTATACGCCGACCCGCTCCAGATATGTGTACCGACCCTCCGTCATTCTCAACGGGAGCATGTACGAACTGAAGGTCCTGGACGTCCCGCCGATCTCCTCTTTCCCGTCCAGTTCCAGTCAGGTAATGCCGCAGCACGGTGGAGCGAAGTGACCCAGTACATATACTTCATTCGTGTGCTTCAGAAAATATTTCAGGAATCTGTACTCAAGTATGTGCTTTTTTGATGTGTCTGCACTTTTCTAAAACAGATACCTCCAAGTATTTTTCTACATTAGAGTGACCATATTCCTATTCCCCCCCCCCCCAAAAAAAGTTACTTGACCCAGCCTCCAGATACTGAAATGATACTCAAAGGTCTCATACATTTTAACTCGAATCATTTTAAAGTAAGACTGCATTATATTGGAAAATTATGTGATATGGGTGTTGCATTTTGCAAAATCGATGATATTGCGGTATTTAATATGAACCTAAAGAGATGTCATCTTTATTATTTAAGGAAGACATTTTTGTTTCATGCCGAAAAAAATCAATGTATTTTTGTCTACGTCAGTTCTTTAGTGTTAGTAATGCCCCAAGATGCGCTTCATCTATTGGATAGCGACGCGCATTTAAGGTTGCATCTGATTGGTCCAAGTTAGATGAAAGCATGCAATTCCACATGCTTTTAGTGTGCATCTTTTACATTCTGCACTGCAGGTGCCATGATTACAATGCATACCTGTCAACTTTTCGGAGCGCCAACCTGTATAAACTACCAAAAAAATCCTTATAAAGAGCAAAAACTCCTTATAACATACCAAAGCATTTTATATGTCAAAATAACGGCAGAAAAAAAACAAGGAAATGTTCAATGATATTTATTGTAGATCTCCATAATACAATGTCTGGTTAATGTCTAATCATCATTCGACTTAGTGGCATTACTGTGTTCAGAGTTGTATTCCTGCGTTACTTTTTTCGAGTAGAAAAAAGTACTGGGCAAAAGCAAATGGAACTACCTGTTGAGGAAAAAAAAAAGCCCGGAAATTTTCAGAATCCGTATGATTTGTGCGATACGGCCATATAACTAAGATTCACCACAAAATCCGTATGAACTATGGCTAAACCGTATGAGTTGACAGGTATGACAATGACATTTATTTTTTCACCATGTTATGCCTTCTGTGTATGGGTAGAAAATAAAACATCCATCCATTACCCAAGCCGTTTAAGTAATAAAACGGTCGCCTAACAATTTAACAAAGAAAATAAAAAAGATCACTCCATTTCTCCATCCTGTGGATCTAACCGTTAAAGAACTTGGTCAACTTTGCACTTTTTGAACTCTCTCTGAATACAGCTTTTAGGGTGTTTTTCTGTATCGAGCTTTGAGTTCTACGACCAGCACCTATTATTATTATTAAAACATTTTCCTGCGAGCTTTGCACATTACTACCTTGATCCTCAACTCTGAACCATTAGTCGTGGGGAGTGACTGCAGTTGTATTTGGCTTTTTCAACCAGTAAAAATAACGCACCTCTCAGTCAAGTGACTTCAACCACAGTGGCTAAATGAACGGGATTTCATGCCATCCCATTTCATCAGCAAACAGTTGGCATTCACACTTGTACCTGACCGCACCTGCACCACACACTTGCCCTGACTGCCGTTGCTTGCCTTCTCTTTTGGGTTCTCCTTGCCCTGCCAGCGTTCATGTCACATACGGTGATGACGGCATACTCCGCCTCTCATGGAGGAAAAAAAATACCATCAGCAAAATGAAACTCATTGTAATTGGTCCCACGAGAACCAATTAAAGACATTTTCATAAATTATAAAACAGTCCCGGCCGGATGCCCGAACAGCATTTTAAAAAAGTGGACATGTCTGGGCAAAAGAGGACGTTTGGTCAGGGCCACCTCTTTCTTACTCTCTGACCACCCTCCGCATCTCAGGAAAGTATCCCCCCCCCACACACACACACATTGTTGTAGTGTTCTTTGACTCCTTGATACTCTGCCACAAGTCATTTATGACTAACTGCGTATTTAAAGAAAACCCTTCAGTTGAGCTCTGTGTAAACGGTAAGATAATCTGACTTCAGTAAAGAATCTTGAAATAAAATGCACACGCGTGCCAATGTTGGCCAACACATTCATAATATAAGCAGAAACAGATAATAAGTAAAAAGTTTAAAATTCTGAAGAATTACTTTGTGTCTTTGTGCTTTTTAGATGTGATTTGAATGAATGAGCCGTTGATCACAGTATGGAAAATGGCGTCAGCCATTGATGTCGATTGATCAATCTGATTGGCCGTTAACGATAGCGAGTGAGTGCATGAGATAGAAGTAGTAGAGTTGGAGGCGATCTGTAAATTTTGCCGGGCCCTCATTAGTCATCCGCAAGTGGCCGGGCCCCCTTCCATCATCTCATTTTTTTTCAAGCTGAACATAAACTGCGAGTGTGGGTCCATCAATCCGTAATGGTTTATTTTTATCCTTCATCATTGATTTACAGTTCTTCACCTTTATCATTAGTATCATCAGATCTTTTTTTTTGCTTCTGGGGCGACAGCCAGTTGGCGTCATACATTGGGGCAGCACAAGGCATACACACAGCTAAATAGTTTTCTTTTTTCACTCATACTCTCCTTTTTATTTACTCTTTCTTTTATTTTGTTTTTTTTAACCCATTGTAACCTCGCTGGCGTGTTTTTTTTTTTTTTTGCTTCATTTGTACACCATTTCTATCTGAATTTTCAAAATGTTCTATCTTCTTTTTCAAATAAATGTTATTGAAATGGGGTGGGGGCGTGGGGGGAGACGCACATCCAAATAATAGTAAAACACACACTGACTGCATTAAACTGGTCGATGCTCAACTGAGGGCTCCTGATAAATGCTGAAGTCTCACACGACGACTGTTTGGCCTCCATACTTGTGACATCTTTTTTCAGTCAATATTGATTGGTTTCCAAATAGTTGGACATTTGTGTTGAATTGGCCTGTTTGGCAGCTCCCTCAGAAAAAATCATCCTACGCATCGTGAGAGTCAGTTGGATGTCAGTCTTGGCTTAAAAAAGTTCAGAGCCGGGCCATTGCACACCATTGATTTTGCTCTGGTCCCTTCTTTAGTTGCTTTGACTATTTAACCTCACCAGTGGTGCACTGACCGCTCACCGCTGAGGTGCACTATTGGTTTAGCACCAGCATTTTCATCCAAAGTCTTTAGGCCTGGCTATATTTTGCCCCAAAATACAAAATCATTTTAATTTCATTTGTGAAAATCATTGTGGAAAATTGCATTGACTTCTGATGTCTTGCCATTTCTCACGGGGAAGAATGACATTTTCCTTGTACGTAGATCAGTTGTGTTCACATTGTTAACCGTCGGAGACCACAACACTGATATTATTTTTTTTGGCACGCTCAGATGTCCCCCGTCTCGTTGCTATGGAGACACAACTGACTTAACGCTTCACTTTGACGTTTTAAAGTGCCCCTAGTGAAGACCGTACGGTGTATTATTTATTCACCACGATGTGTCTTCCTCACTCTGATACAGCATGACTTTGTTTGCTCGTAGCGAAAAGGCAGGATGATTCTGCATACGGAATACTGGCACAGCACTTGCTTTTGTAATCCTACATTTAAAAATAGAACACCCTGTCCTTTGTCTCATGACCACAGGTCATATGGCACGTTTCATTATAGATAGTTTTTGTTCCCTTATAACAATATGGCTTTCGACTGATGGAAAAAAACAAAAGTACAGCTGTTGCCATGAATATGAAGGTTGTATTATTGCTTTATCAGTTCTCTGTAGGTGTATGTCTCATGCAAGGATTTGGGAGGTCAAACGAATCCAGCATTGAATCGCAGCATGTGGAGTTGACATGTTCTCCCCATGCTTGTGTGGGTTTTCTGCATCGATTCTGCATTCCCACCACATCGCCAAAAACATGCATACAGTATTAGATTCATTGAAACCCCTAAATCACCGGTGTCAAACTCAAGGCCCGAGGAGCCAGATCCGGTCCGCCAGGTCATTTTATGTGGCCCACGAAAATCATGTGTGTCAACTTGCTAAAATCTGTACCAAAATGTTAAATAGTCATGTGGAATGAATAACATTCAGATTTTGCAATAGTTTTGTGACACAGTTTACACTCACTTGAACATTAATTGAACAAACTATTAGAATGACTTGACTGATTTCAAAACTAGTGATCTATTAATTTGTTGTGTACAAGTAAGGGAAGACATAACTTCAAATTGACCCGCGACTTAAATGAGTTTGACACCCCTGCCCTAAATTGTCCATAGGTGTCCAATGTGTGTGTGATTTGTTGTTTGTCGATACAGTATGTGCACTGCCAAAATAATCGGTTCCAGATTGAAATTGTCTCCAGAATAAAAACCAAGAAAAAAGGTAAGAAAGAAACAAACAAACCAAACCAACAAACGCCAAAAAACTGGAACACTCTCAACTGTCGTCTCTACACATGTTCCATGTGTATATCATGTCTCCCATCCAAACTTAGCTGGAATAGACCCCAGCTTACTTGGCCACAACACTGAACTGGATGCGCACTGCACTGACAAAAAAACAAAAAAACAAAAAATGAATGAAGCAATGTATCACACCAAATATTTGAGCTTTGGCTCATGTTAATAAATAATTTAATAGAGACGGTGTGACGGTTAAAGACTGGTGAGTACATCTGCCTCACAGTTCAATGGTTGCAGTTTCAAATCCAAGCTCTCGGTATTTCAGTTTCCTCCTGCATTTTGAAAACGTGCATGTTCGGTTCATTGAAAACTTTCAATTTTCCTTAGGTGTGACTGGAAGTGAAATGGTTGAGGACAGGCGGTAAAGGTGTAGGTGTGGGAGGAGGATCGATTGAATGGATGAAAAGTCCATTCCAATGTCCGCACATCTTGTATGTTGAGGTTGATATAAAGTCGACTGACCTTTATAGAAAATAATACAAAAATAATGAAACATTTGTTTATTTTTGAGTCAATCCAAAAATGCAGAAATTCCATATTATATTGTACTCTTCTCCCTCTCAAGTTGCTGAATAACCAAATTCGCCCTGCCTCTTCGTGTTCCGCGATGTGATGATAACAGAGTCATATTGTTCCATTGACAGTGTCAGTATAATTGAATTGCTTTTGTTTAGGATTTATTTTTTTAAAAATTGTATAGCGCTTGCATTGGACCTAAGTAGATGTACACCTGCACTGTTGAGTGGTGAAAAGGGCAAGCAAATTTGCATTGTTAAGATCATAGCTTTTTCTCTGAACAAGTTCATCTATGCATATCATGAACCTGATATTTTCCTGGCCAAAAGGTGCAAAAACATCTGGAGGTTATTTGCATATGATTGCAGGATGTGCACTCCAAACCATCTCAGTTGATGGTGTGACTCATGTCCTCAAGAGGACTGCTTTCGAGTGCCAAATCTCCAAGGTCGCCACATTTAGTTTCTTCACAACACCGGATGAAGGCGCGGCTCATTTCTTTTGTTGCTTTGACGTCACAAATAAGAGCAGACGTGGCTGTCCACACCATGGAGGTGACACGTAGAACGCAAAATGAGGCTGAGAAGCAGACAAGAAGGACCTTGAACAGGTTCAGAGGAGTCCAGTGCAATGAAACATTTCGCTCACTTGATCACTTTTCTTGCATTTCTTTACATTTAAAGTGAGAGTCCTCTGTCTTTATTTCCTTAACTTTCTCATCTCGAGACAACCCAAACTTACTAAAATATATCATGCATTACTGGAAAATCTTTGATTCCAACTCCAGCCTCCCTGTGTGGAGTTTGCATGTTCTCCCCGGGCCTGCGTGGGTTTTCTCTGGGTACTCCAGTTTCCTCCCACATTCCAAAAACACGCATGGCAGGTTAATAGAACACACCAAATTGTCCCTAAGTGTGAGTGTAAGCGCGGATGGTTGTTTGTCTCTGTGTGCCCTGCGATTGGCTGGCAACCGATTCAGGGTGTCCCCCGCCTACTTCCCGAATACGGCTGGGATAGGCTCCACCCCCTTCACGACCATTGTGAGGATGAGGCGGATCGGGAAATGGATGCACACTGGAAAATCAACAATGTATATAGACAGTCAGAATTCCACCTAAATTTGAAAGAAAAATTGTATCCAAAACTTGCCCTTGAGTCCTGAATCCACCAAAAATATGGCAAGCTTGGGCAACACGACACCTTTCCCCTCTGGCTTTCTGCTACATATTTGAAAGACTTGTTTTTCGTACTTTCATGACACTTTTTTAAAATTCTCGCATCCTGTCGATATCGGCAAAAGAGCAAATGGTACTGAGAGTGCTCATAGACCACCCAATATATCGTACTGCCCACTTGTTAGTGATACAGTACGCTGGCTGTATCTTAGTAGCTGCAAGACAACACAAAATGTCGGAATTTCTGTCCCTGCAGTTACAGCTCATAAGTCCTGGTGCAATATTAAGTCTCGCAGTTGGAACAAAGCATAAGTCAACATAAACAAAAAGCCGAAGTTAATAACACTAATGTGGTACATGAAGGATAAAGTAAGATGATGGGAGCATAACATTTTTGGATTCTGAGCCGGGGGCAACATATCCACGAGTCATACGGCAAATCATCAACTTTATATAGATTTGTTAAAAGTTGAATCGGTCATTGATTTTGTGCAACCCCTAAATGTCACTTCTCGGAAACCACTTTATTTTTTATTTTTTGCATGAGTAAGAAAAGTGGATCGTCTGGACTTCCGGCATTTTCCCGTGACAGTCGGCGACTCAGTAAAAATGGAGCCCCTGTCATTTTTGGAAAGTCTGATCTCAATGATGCTTAATCCCGCTTTGAAGAGATGTAAGGAGGGCTTGGAATGAGATGTGATGAGTGTTCCGTGTGTGTGCCGGAGTGCGGGCCACGCTTTGAGTCACACGAAGAGGCTTTTAAGCACACAGATGTGTTGAATCATATCGAAGCGGCATTTTCATCCCATGGTGAGGGGGTGTGTGCTCTGCTGTCCGTCGCAGCCTTGGGAAGGTATCCGCACACAGAGAAAACCATTAGCTGAGTGCTACCACACTATTTCTATGAGCAAGATTTATGGGTGCCCCTTGCTCAGCAACTCACCTGCCAGGACTCCGACCCCTTTTTTGTTCCCCCTTTAATTTTGTTTTTTTGTCTATTCTAGTCATGTCCGGCTTGTACTAGAGGCGTCACGCTTTGTGTGTTCACATTCTCTGTTCATAATGAGCACGCTGATGAGACACGGCGTATTTTAGAATCAATGCCCTGCTCGGTTTGGAGCGCTTCAGGTGGGGAAATGCAACTCTGGTGACACCAACTGAAATGGATATGGAGTTGAGTCCAGATTTTTTTGTTTCACACCCTGGCCGCATTTTAACTTGAAGTAAATTTGCCTTTTGTGGATGGGCATCCTTCATCTGGAAAAGACCCAAGAAAGACCTCGTGCTAATTCCATTTGTTTATTACATTTTGACGTAAAGCTGCGAGCCCCAAATTATTCGTAGCCTTTCTCATTTTATAAACGTCTTGTGTTTTAAATTTATAGCTCAGCAGAATGCAAAGTTAGAACTGTCTGTAGTTCAAGGAAATGCCTTCAAGCTGAGTCCTGGAACATCTTAGCGTACAGCATGCACTCTCTCTGTCTCTCCTCCTCTCTCTCCATGGTGTAATGGTATATTTGCCTGATTTGCATGCAGGCAGCATGAGTTCCCTTCCCATTACCTGACAGTGTGAATGGTTGTCTTCCTCAATATGTGCCCTGCGTCCGACTGGTGAGCAGTCTTAGGTTTAGTCTACCCTTTACCCAAAGTCAGCTGGGAAGCTTCCACTCATCCTTGACACTGAACAAGATAAGAGGGGCATAGAAAATAGATGGATGCATGTTAATTTGTATATTCCAGTTATATTTATTGTCAAAGTGAAGTAGAAGGACCGATTGAAATGTTTACTTTCCAGTGCCCGTCAACGGAAACATAAAAAATGTATGATTGGCATTCTTTTGACCTGCTGCGCTATTTCTATTTATCTCAAGGGGGACCTCCCCATTTTTAAAGCAAAACTACACTGTGTGAGCTGCGTTTGCACCCGTCAAAACACGGTAGTCTGATTTATATTTAGATAAAGAATGAAACGGACTTGTTCATCTCCATAAGGGGGAGGGGGGGCGATCATGTTGAGCAAGGGTGTGCCCAGTGATTTGCTGCACACCAGTCCAGGACGCACTCTGACTCTGTCCCAAAGTTAGCTGGGATAGAACAAGTGGTGTTGAAAATCGATGGGCTTCTTATTATAACTTACTACCTTTTTGCTTAAGGATACCCATTCATCAAATACAAATTCACTTTTGTCACAGTATCAATTATTCTGGCCTTGACTTGAATGTACCAACACAGATGGTTCGGGGGCAGAAAAGTTCTTGGCCTCAATAGTGGCGGAAATAAAAGAGCAACTGAAGACACGGGAGGAATTCGGTGCAGTCGCTTAGAAAGGTTGCCGAGAGTTTAATGGACACTGTTGAAGGACAGCTGACCAAATAGTCCTCTAATTTGTCATGAATAAACTGCAGGGTGGGGTGCTTGAGCGCGCCTCTGCGCTTCAGAGCAATATCTCATCACTTCATGTTATTTGGGGGGAAAAAATGAACATTTTATGATGATTATTTCAACCCGGTCTAATATTGGAAACAAACAAGATGTCTACCTTTCTACTTGAATTGCCGTGTGGTACGCCTGTCTGCTGCTGATAATATTGAGCGTTTGCCACAGTACGTCAGTGAGATGCGATAACAGCCTCGCTCTTGGCTCATTAATCAGTTTTATTTTGGACATGAGCGTCTGGACATTTGTCTTAGTTTTCTCTGTTCATGCTGTCAGCTTGAAATTGCATAATGTTACACGTTATGTAACTTTGAGCCTTCCAAATATGAGGCGCTCATCCCTGAAGGGTGTGTGTGTGTGCGCGTGTGTGCGTGTGTGCCTGCGCGCGGACGCATGAATTTGTGTGAGTACAAATAGTGTTTGGGAAGCTTTAAAGGCGCCACAAGGCCACTTTTGTCACAGGTGTCAAGATTAGTGTGCTTAAGTGAGGTGGCGGCACCCAACTGCAGCAAAAGCTAACGCAAAGCTTTTTTTCTTTCTTTCTTTTTTAAAGAAGAAAAAGTCCAAGAGATGAGTGGCGGGGATTACATGCACATCAGCACCAGCAAGGATTTAAGAGAAACCACGAGGATATTGTGGATTAAATATTTGGAAATACGGTACTTCCATCCATCAGCCACTCGACTGATCTATCTGTGTGAGAGAGACAAAGTGTTGTCCAAGTGTATTTGAACTATTCAGTGAAGCTATCTTTATTCACTAATTTTGACAGTAGTCTTACCATTTTGTCATTCTGCACATATTTTTGTCATTTTGTGCACGAGTGCAAATTATGAGCAATGGGCCATAACTGTCTCTATGTTATTTAAAATGCTGTGAATTTCAAAAAAGACTTCAGTCGGACAGATTGAAATGTTCTTGGTAAGGTCACCACCGTTAAGAGGAGGACGATTTTTACCCTCAGGGGACCCAATTGACTTTATTTGCAAACGACCTATGGTTGACGCTGATTACCTGACACGTCTCCCACCACAGTTTACTGTACATGAGTATGAATCGATCACAATGATTCATGGTGCCTCCTTAAATTAGAAGACTTGGACAGCTTTGTCTTTTGTCATATGCCCGCAGTTGTCAGGGAAACGTGTTGTGTTTTGGCTCTTGAGGAGACAAGGAGGAGATGCTCTATTTCCTCCCAGAAGACTGTCTCCAAACATAACAGCCGTGCTCCCACAAGCACACCGTGGCACAAATAAACATGCCCACACATGCATTTTTAAAAATCCACTTGACTTCATTTGCACCCTGATCCCGCCTATGCTTTCTTACCTTTTGTGTCTTGTTTCGGCTGTCAAGACATATTCTCGCTGCCCCCCTGCTCCTCCTCATCCTTCCCATCCTCCTCCTCCTCCTTGTCCTCCACATTTAAAAACAGAACTGGGACCACAAGGAACATATGAGATGAGAATAAACCATGCTATTTTTAGCTCAGCTGCAACTTCCTTCACTGTGCACCTGACGATTGTCAGATGAGGCTAAGCTGTGTTGATGTGCTGTTATTAAATCACTATACATAGATCGATTGATAGAATGTCTCTGTCTCTCTCTCTCTCTCTTTATATATATACACAGCATGTGCACACACAGTTTTCCCCCTTTTATTTTAAAATGAACTTATGCAGAAAATGGTCACACTTCCATCCAGTGATCCTTCGTCTTTCACCTTTGATGTCAGAGACGTCAGCGATGCATGTTTGCCTCCACGTTTGAGCAGCCTCATTACCCGTGCAGAAGTGTGCGACGCCTCACACTCACTCTGCCAGCCACCCTCACTCCTCTGTGTTTGCATTTCCATCTTTGCAAGTTACACCAAGTCTCGCCCTCGCCTCCCTCTGCCATGTTCATAAATGATTATATTATTTGTTTTTGTGCAGCGTGAGGCCTCATTTCCGACATTACAAGGCGATTCTCCACATTCAAATTTTGTGTTACACGGGGCGGTAGGATGGAGTGCTATAAATTAAGTACCACAGGGGAGAACAGTCTGGCTAATTAGAACAATCATTGCTTGAAAAGGAGGGGTCAAAAGCTAATCCGAAGCAAGAAATGAAAATATGGCTTTATTTGATATGTGCTTTGGCTTACTGGCACATCAGAAACAACAACAAAACCGTCTTAAATAATGCACTGTACAAAAATACTACGTTCAAGGACCTTCACAAAAACCTCCCGCACAAACGAAACCCCCAGGGCAGAATACTGTCATTGTGTGTTGCAGCAAAATTGCTAAAATATGATTTGATCGGTGGACCCTGGAAGGCGCTGTTTGTGGAAGACGGCACGCAAGCTGTACAACGACAGAGTTCGTAATTGCGCTCACCAAAATAGTTTCATAATCCTCATGAAATATGATGGCTCTCTGCAGAGCAGCATGGCAGCAGGTGGCAAAGATGAGGCAAAATCATTTTCGCAATTACATCTTTAATTGAAATAGGTCCTGGCACGTTTCATATTTCACATTTTGTTCTCTGTCAATGAGTGTTAAAATTTCAGATTAAAAGTGGCAGACTGAGTTCATCATGGTTGCCAGCTGTAAAAAATAAATAAATAAATAAATAAATTAACCCTCGATCTAGTTCACGAGGTTATCTTCCCCCATTTTCTAAAACGTTATCTCAAGGCTGAATTTCTTTTCTCATTTGTCCTTCGAAAGCAGGCCTTGACATCACAGCCCTCTCTTTCCATCTCCATCTTCCAGCAGGAGTAATATACAGTAATTCATTGGGCGCTGTTGTGGAGGCTAATCATGTTACTCATTGTATCATTTTCATATAATTCATATGATGAATAACAATAAAGACACTTTATGTTCATATTCCTGTAATGATATGAGCAAACCGTATATGAAAATCATTGAATCTACCGGAAAAAAAATCAACACTGCGCCGTTCTTCTGCTACTCCATGTTTTCATTCATCAATTCTGCGTTGCCACAGTTTTTCCCCCTTTGAAGCAATGGGAAGCAGTACTTAACGGCATACGCTCACCGTGTTTTATGACTTTGTCGTGGGTCGTCCAACTCTCAGAACTGACTCTGACTCTCCAACGACCCTGAGCCAAAGTGATTTGGAATAATTAAAGAAGCACATGCTGTTCAACCTCTCTCTTTATTGCTTTTTATTCCAGCCATCTATCCATTCTTTTTTTATACAGCTTATTCTCACGAGGCTCACGGGTATGCTGGAGCCTATCCCAGATGAATTTGGGCCTGGGAACGGCACACCCCAAACTGGTCTGCAGGCAATCGCAGACAATGTATTCTATGCTTTTGTAGTTAGCTGCTATATGTATCATATGTGTCGCACACATAGAGTATGAGCCACACCAAAACAACTACCGGTATAAGCTCGTTGCATAATTCAACGGCACAACACATTCTCATGAGAATTTTCAGCCATATTCCATACAGATACGACAAAAGCAACATGCAGAAACTGTGTTTGGGTATTTTTTAGCCAAATGAACGCCACTGTGGCTGTGCAACATTGCACCCGATATATACAATGGTGGATCCTGCATAAACAAACAAACAAACAAAAAACACACACACAAGTGAGGCTGAGGTACAACAAAGAAAATGATTTTCTTTGACACAAATATGGTTTCACGATTATGATGGCCATTGCCAATGACTAAAATATTTACGGCACGATAAATGGAGGTAGTAAACATCAGCCTAGTGAACTGTACCAGTCTTTGCATTTCAGTTTGAACTGCATCCAAGGGAAATTAGATTTAATGACCCGTTGTACACTGTCGAATCTCAAATCGCTGTACATTGTTTAGTTTTTTTAATTTGGTCTCGCTTTAAATAATGAAGCATTATTTGTGTATGTGTCCTCCAGGAGTGGCTGGATTTGCGTTGCAGAGGCGTTCGCAACGCCAACGCCTACATCCTGGTGTACGACATCTGCTGCGTGGAGAGTTTTGAATACGTGAAGATGATCAGGCAGCAGATAGTAGAACACAGGTATGGTCGGCGCCTCGGCGCCGCACTTGCTCTGGCAAGCAGCTTGTTAACTATCACACTAGTTTGGTGGCGATGACAACACAGTATCTTGAAGACAGCGTACAATTTTGCAGGCGAGACTACAAAGTGTACAATAAACTGCTTCGTGACAGGGTGACAGTGACAGATAAGCCGCAGCGGTAACCTATCTTTTAATTCCCCCCAGCATCCTGACAGTGCAGTAATGACATTTGATTCGTATTGTTGACACATGACAAGCCTCAAATGTGACTGGAGATTGATTCAAAGATGACTTTTTAAGCATATTTCTGCTGTTAATGGGCAGTAGATGTGGTAAAGGATGCGGTAAAATGGAGATAATACTTTTTGAAAGGTATAATGGCTGACTTCATTTGTTTTGTATGGAGCTTCAGGACAGGACTGGCCCCATACAGCCAATATACCCACTTTGAGTTTTGCATTAGTGTGAAGGGTTATTGTGCGTATCGTAGTAGGTCTATAAACCAAAGCTGAGAAGAAAAAATATGCATGAAGATTGGATGCAGGGGAAAAGTGTAATCATACATTGCATTAACAACTGAAGACTGACTGGTGTGGGATTCGTTCTTTCAATTGAAAATAATTCTGCTTATTTGGACAGAATGCACATTCGCCTGGCATCAATTAAAACATTAAAATTGTTTTTTAACATTTGCGTTTGTTTAGCCCACTGGCATGAAGCCATATTGTCATACTCTTGAGATGTCTTGTTAATATTGCAGATATTGTTATCCAGCCTGTGAAAAGGAGACACGTGGTGTGATCACTGCGTTTTTCAAGACTTTTGTAATTTCACCTTAGGGATGTAAAATAATTCTGTTCAAGTCTCTTTGTGCGTATTCCGGTGTGTGGAGCTATCGGGCCATCTGTCCTGTTAGATGTGCTAATATGTCGGTCTTTGTCATCAATGAGGCAGACCGTATTAAGCCTTAAGAGGGGAACAGATAAGTTGTTTGAACGGCAGCTGCCACTGAACCTTCATGCATTGTAATGTAACTAATAGAATATTAGACCATTTGTCCTGTACATAAACTTATTTGACGCTTTTTCATAAAATAAATATCAGGTCTCCCTGCCATACTAATAATGCCTACTAAAAAAAGGACAATTAAATTTAGCAATATAACGACCGAGAGTTCCTATGCGCAAGGAAGATGTTATAGTGGTGCCTTTAAAATATGATAATTAATTCCATGATTATGCCCTTAACACAAAACATCTTATCCGAAATCATCTTTCCCCATTGAAATGAATAGGAATGCAAAGAATCTGTTCCTTTGTTAGGTTTTTAAATACGGAAAATAGCAATCAAGATACTGTACATTACTTAAACATGAAAACACATGAATTAAACTGTTTGTGCTGTTCATCATGATGAATTAATTGTGACTTCTTCTGTTGTGTGTGACGTGGCCACTAGGAGGTAGTTTAATACTGTTTTGCAGACAGAAACAAAGAAAAGTTGCACGATTGCTGTCAGTGTCCACAGCTGTGAGCCGCTTGATAGAGGCATGGTTAAAATTCTGTTGGAGGTGCGAGTTGAAACTCCTTCTGACAAGCGATTATGCTAGAAGTTCCTAGCCGACCCTCACAATAAGTATCATGCAGCCGCAAGTGTGATGACAACAACAAAGGTGATTATCGAACTGTGGCCTAGAGTGTCCTGGTGCCAGGTGCATGTCTGGGCACCCTTATGTTTGAACATTGTGTTACTTATGGACAATCAGTAACAAGCACAGAGCTCCAATAACAAAGCACCACTCAGGAATGGATCAGTCAGGCTGTTTCTCCTGATCAAGGTCTCACTGTCATTGCCCACATCAGCATTGAAGTTTCGCAGCAGAACCAGAGACGGTGCCCTTCAGTACCTACACCTCCAGGCCTGACTATAGAGAAGGACACTTGTGACCCATTTCCTGGTGAAAGAAAAAAAATCTCCAATTATGTCCCTCACCTTGGACTTGGGTAACACAACGCCCCTGAGAGCTCCTCGGGTCCTCCATCATGATAAGGTGACGACCAATAACGGGCCTAAAAAATGGAATATGATCATCACTTGCCAGCCCGAATGCCTTACACACAGGCATTGTTCTAACTACGTGTGAACAATTGAATATTTCCATGCACAATGTCTTTGTCCACCCAGTCCAGGCAGCTGACAATGTCATTGTGTTCACTGCGCCTAATTGCAATACCCATTTCTATTCTTCTGCTGTCTTTTACTAGTCCTGTTCTGCTCACACATTCCTTCATTGTAATCTTTGTACAGTATTGAGAAACAAAACTGTATGTATGTCTTTTTTTTTCTTGGGGAGCACAGTGACCTGGTGGTTCTTATGATCTGAAATGTGTGTGGGGGGAGACAGAATATTTCTGACACAGTAACATTCAGGCTAAAATAGACTGTAGACTATATGCATACATCATTTCCGCATTTGGGCTATGGAGGCGTGCTCACCTCCGGTCGCTTGCCTAACACATAATGTTTGTATTGAAATCTTGAAAATATGCTCACAATCTGCTAAAATGACATCACGTTACCATCAATAACAGTTATCCAAGTGTTGGCAAAGCAATCAAAGCATCGCATCTCATTTAATGAGCCATTTGCTGTATCACAGTACATTCGGGACCATGTGAACGTAGACTTGCGCGGCTTATTTTGACATGCGTTTCTGTCAGAGATTTCCTCGGACAAAGTTAAAGAAATGACTCGGCACACAGGAAAATTGTCTTCAATTTCGGCGGAAGCGGATCTCTGAGAGCGAACGACGGTTAGTTGCTCCGCGATCACACTCAAAGTCCCGTCTCCGCGAGTTTGACATTTTATTGTAACATATGCAAAATACAAGAAAAACACTGCCCCCGATATTTGCATGCCGCACCCCCGGTCCAGCCCTCGGTAGTGATTGGTTACCTGTTTTTCAAACTTGAACCATCAGTACATTGGCGCCTTTTCTGTCTGGTCTACATCGAATTAACATGTTGCAGACTTTGCGGATGGCCAATGTCGCCTGGTCGCGACGGGTGTTCTCAACTCGTCTTTTGTTGCTCAACCGCTGTTCCCGAATGATTCATTCCCCTTTTGTGACCGAGTTTCGCCTTCTCCCCTGTGGTCGCCCACCTGTATTGACGTGCTAAGTGTGGACTTCAACAGTCCTCCGGCCAGATGGCCGGCGCCTTTGTGTGCAGGCATTTGGGGGTGCTGGATATGCACCCAAACGCTTCGATGTGCCCAAATAAATGAAACTTTAAACATGATACAATTTTGCACATATATTCCTCTAACAGCAACCCAACTTTATTTAGAACGCACAAATCAATAAATAAATAAAAGACACCCCCCACGCACTCACACACAAACACACACACAAATGTATGCTCACCACTCCCTTGCTATTTCTTTTCACACTCCATATTGCTTGCAAGCAGTGCTGCACAGTGTGGTGTGAGCCCACCCTGCCCACCCAGAACCCATGAGCTCTAATCCTCCAATCCGCCCCCTCACATCTCAGAAGAAAGGCAGGCAAAAGCTGCAAATAGCTCAGCTTGCACACACCAAGCACCCACATGCTAACACATGTCAACCTTTGCAGGGAAGGCAGCAGCAGCGAAGTGCCCATTCTGGTGGTGGGCAATAAAAGAGACCTCCAGCGGCAGCGCTTCACGCCTCGCAGGGCGGTGTCGGTTCTGGTCAAGAAGACGTGGAAGTGCGGCTATGTGGAATGCTCAGCCAAGTTCAACTGGCACGTGGTCCTGCTCTTCAAGGAGCTGCTGGGCATCGCCGTGGCGCGGGGCCTGCGCCAGAATCACACCTCCATCCGCCTGCAAGGGGCACTGCAGAGGAACCGCTGCACCATCATGTGACCCTCTCACCTCAGCAGGGGAGCAAAGGACTTCTTGATCTTAATGGCTGGAAACTCAATACCCTGTGGCCTCCTGCTTTACTGAGCTGATTTTACATAATGAGCATTATTGAGAAGCTGCGCTTGCACGATTCCATTCATGGGTCTCATCCAACCGCTTCCGAGTCGCATTCTGCTGTTCACTTTTCTGGCATACAAGTAAAGAGGAGTCGCCATATGACACAACAGGCCTTGCATTGCATAGACACTCGGGTGTCTGATTCCTTACTTCTCTTAGTGACGGTAGACTAATTGGAAAGAAGCTGCTTTCGTGAGACTCAAAGGGCGAGAGGCAGCAAGATTGGTTGAGTCTTCCTTGTGAATGTGTTCTATTCAGTGAGGTAGAGGAGGTGACAACTGAAAAAAATATATATTTGGGGAGATCTTCTTAAGAGATGGATTAGTATGTTTCTAGATTCAGTAAGGTAGCATACATTTCTCGGTTCAATGACACTTTTTGTTACCTGCCCATACTGCAGCTATGATGATGTTTGTTTAGACTAAAGGTGTTGCATAGTTGTCATGCAGCGGAAAATGCTGCAGTCCCTTATCGTGATGTACTGTAGGACCCCCACACCCACCCCATCCCTTTTTCATCAACCACCCCACTTCCCATCCCACCCCTCTCACTCGGTGGCTGGTGAATACATTAACGCAAGGGAATTATGGACCTGCAGGAGGCTGCGGAGCCTGAAAAAAAGGCACTGCATGCCGGTTTGATTGTGTGTGGGGGGGGGGGGGGGGTGGCGATTGGACAGTGCGCGTGTGTATGAGAAGTGGCATGCTTGATCGCTGACATTCAAGCAAGCAAAGGGACGGAACAAGCAAATGAGAGACGGACCCTGAAAGCTTTGTCTTAGAAAGGAGCAATAAAATTCCGCCTGACCGACAGAGCCATTGTATTGTGTTTAAGATCAATTGATTAAACCCATCCACACTTAAAAAACAAAAAATGCTGCAGCAGTGCTCCAAGACGTCAACCAAACACTACACAAGTGTGTCCCAGACAGAGACAACTCTAATAAAGGTTTCCTAACCTGGCTCTTAAACAATGTATGGCAATTATGTGAGACTTACAGTTTGTAAACATGACTGCACTGAACATTAGAAGACTTGTTGTATCTAAGAGGGATTTCTTGAGTAATTGACTTGCATGCTATTGTTGGCACCAGATCCAACAGGTCAGGTTTTAATTGCACTGATGTGAAAATGTGATATCGTGTTGGATTTTTTTGTAACACATGGTTGTCTGACTGTGTTGTGAGTTGCGGAGTGGTGTGGTTGTTTTACACTGGCATGTGGGAGCACAAGCTTGTGATGTAGTGCTGATCCTTTTGTCAGGGTAGATTGCTGTTTTAGTCATTTTTGTTTTCGATTCAAAATTTCAAAAGACATGTAGCAGCAACTGTGTGTAGCATGAGTTCTCATCAGATCGCGCGTTTCCAAATAATAAGGGCTACAGTTTTTTTTAAAACAAACTTGTATTTGATTTATTATGATAGTATTGTGATATTTTGACATGATGAAATAAAGGCGTTTGGGAACAGCAATTGCAACTTCTCAGTGCCTTGTATAATTTCAGCACTTGGCAACATTTGGGCAACAGTGCCATCTAGTGTACAGTATGTACTTTCACCGTTTGATTGGTCGTGAGCTGATCATGAGCGTTGTAGTGTTGAAAAGTTTGGTCAATTGAGCTTAGACTCAACCTACTCCATTAGATGTGACTGAGGATGTTTATCTTTTTGTGTCAAGTGGTTCATTGGATGCCAGTCCAGGGTGTTCCTCACCTCTCACGCAAAGCCAGTTCGCCTCCAGCTCACCCAGTAAATTGTATTTTTACCAGAGCAGAAGAAATGTAATTACCAGAATTCTGGGGATGAATTATATGAGAAACAATGAGAACAAATTCATACACGGAAAAGCTGATAATGTTGAATTTTAAAGTTGAACTTGCAGCGACGACGTGCTGTGCATTTGGTGCATGGACCTTCACTATGGAATTACTCGACCATGTCTTATTTTGTAAGACCATGTCTGCCACCACTATCACATTGCAACTACAGAAGCCATCCATATACAAAAGAAGAATTGTATCCCCCTCACATGATGACTCAAGTGTCTATCTATAAAAATGCGCTACTGTGCCACAAGCATCATCTGGAATAGTTCCGAATCAATAGTTATTTGACGGGGGTTGCAGAATCGCCTTCTGTTGATCAATAGGAAAGGGATAATATGCCAATTGGTTGCGTGTCGCCACGGATCACTACTATCCACTAGTTGCATTAGTGAATAACTTTGCTGCTGTGAATTGGGAATTTCTCCATTGTGAGACTAATAAAGGTTTTTCTTATTTTTCTTCTTCTTAGTGTGCATTCGTCATTCTACTAATGCACCATAGTTGTTTTTAGTGCACTGGATTGTCTTATTAGTGAGGACAAAGAGGGTACTAGTACACGGACATT
Source organism: Hippocampus zosterae (assembly GCF_025434085.1). Taxonomy (NCBI): domain Eukaryota; kingdom Metazoa; phylum Chordata; class Actinopteri; order Syngnathiformes; family Syngnathidae; genus Hippocampus; species Hippocampus zosterae. The sequence continues at coordinate 13,309,665 of NC_067456.1, forward strand.
AGACTGGATATTGAGCTTATCGAATAAATACCAACATGACTTTCTACATACTTCCTAATATCATTGCAATTGGTATGGCATTTACAGTCATTTGAATGTTTGGAGCCCATGTGAAGAAATATTTTTTTCAGTGTATGATAATCTGTGTTGTGGATTCTGTCGTGCATAAGAAATGATTAACATCTTGCCAGTCACAGCAACTGTCTTTGATTGGTTGTTTTTACTTGGGTGTTGTGTTTTCTTGCAAATCCAGTTAGACAAACAAGATGGGGCCAGAGAGGCCTAACTTGTTTTTCCACTCCTGTACTGCTTTCAGGTCATACTTAGTTTTAACAAATATAAATAATAATAATAATAAAAAAAAGAACATTGAAAACCCACTAATTGAAAAATATGTAATTAGAACAAATGGTGTGTATTTATTCGTCTGTCTTTGCCAGCGACATATTGTGACCGCCAGAACAATTAAAATGCCTTTCGACTTGATGCAATTCATCTGTGCCTCTACTAGTTGTGACATTGTCTTTTGACACACAATATACAATATGCACAATATCCAATAGGTTGGGAAACTGCTCTACACTACAGTACCCAACAGCAGAAGCGTCATGTGAAAAGGAGGGCACTCGGCTCTCTCGCTCGCTCTCAGGGCGGACCTTCCTCCGCTACGCCCTTTCGTCGTCGCCGCCGACTTGCTCGTTCGCTCGCTATCCAAGCAGGGTTGCTGTTGGCGGTGTCCCTGTCGATGAAACCTGCGTGCGGCTGAGCGGAGGATGAGTGAGCAAGGGAAGGGCTCGGCATCCGCTTCTGCTGCGGCCCCGCTGGTGGCTGCAGCAGCTGCAGCAGGCTCGGATACTTACAAAGGTTGGCTTTTTAAATGGACCAACTACCTGAAAGGATACCAGCGGCGATGGTTCGTCCTAAGCAATGGCCTGCTGTCATATTACAGGTAAAAACATACAGACTACAGTCAACGGGCTTGCTGTAAAGAACTAATAATGGACACGGAGCGAGTTCCATTGGTGCATCACTCCAGCTGTATTCAGCGGCTGGCTAGCGGGCTAACTGTCGCTGTCAGGCGGCCAGCTGACAGCCACTTTCAACAACGTGGCTGTTTTGTTCCAAATGGCAGCTGGTTTGGCAGTGGCGACAGGACGTCCGCTGCGCTCGCCGAACTATGTTCTGTCACAAATGTGCCCGTTGACACGTTTGTGACACATAACCGCACTCATTGTAGGAACGACGTCCCGTAGCTCGCCAAGCTAGCTACTTTCATTCTTGATGAGAGTCAAGCTTCATACGCCCTCATTTCTAAACATATGGTCCGCCATTTATTTATTTATTTATTTATTTGTATTGCCAGGTTTTAATTGGTGATTGTGACGGTTGAAGACGATTCATCGGAATCAATACTAAGCAATGTTATTGTGCAACATCTCACACCTGTAGCCGAGGTGTTTCTTGCAGGGCACACGAGCCCCAGACAAAATGCAACCGAAAGAAATGATAAAAACAATAGTGTGACACACTTATTTTTGTCAGTATGTAGAATAGTTTGCAGCGCTAAGGTGTGTCGTAGGAAATGATCAATTCCATCCCCATCTCAGTTCTGCCAAAATGATAATTTATTCACTAAAAATAATGTATTTCTTAGTCTTCTTTTGGAAATGTAGTGTAATGACCGGCAGAACCATTTAATGGTCTTCACCTAGATGACATAAGGTACACTTAACACGTTTCAGCCTGTTGCCATCCAAACAACACAGTTGCTTCGTGTTCAACTAAACGGGCCTAGATTTCAAAAACAGTAAAAAAAAATGTTTGTACATCAACACCATTGTTTCACTACAGCAATCCCACGGATAAAATGCCACAATATGCCACCTAAACCTGTCTGAATCGGAATTGGTGTCAAGGAAGTATGTCGAAGTGATGCATCTTGGCAAGAGACACGTTATGTTGTCAGGGAGGAGCTAAGTTTAGACTGGGTTGTTAGTGGAAGTTACAGAGTCTTTGCCACATATGCTCGTACATCCATATAAATCATTTTTCAAAATCAGTCTTTTTTCAATTTATTTTTAGTCAACCATTGTGAGATAAATTCAAAATAATGGTAAACTGTTGGGTCATATTTTATTATACCGTATTTTCACGACCATTCGGCGCACCGTATTGTTGGCCGCAGTCTCATTAACAGGTGCTATTTCTGTATTTGACACAGACAAAACGCACTGTATTATTGGGCGCAGTTTTACAGTGGTAAAACATCCTCCAGCTTAAACATACGGCAAGAATGCGCACACGCTGAAAACACGTTAGCTTGAAGCATACGGTAGTATGCCAAGACATACGGATACACGCTAAAAACACATTTTTAAAAAGGCAACTGAAGCAAAACTGAGTTCGGTTGTATTTTATTTAGCCATCGTACAATGTACTCATGTTTTTCGATCAATCATCAGATCAGAAATCCATCAATGTCCTCATCTTCTGTATCAGAATTGAACAATTGTGCAAGTACCGGTAATCCATCAAAAACGCCAGGTTCCCTCTCGTTGTCAGAGTCACTCTCATTGCCATGTGGTTCCACAGAAATAATGCCGGCTTTGCCAAAAGCTCGAACAACAGTGCAAGCAGACACGTTCGTCCAAGCAGCCACAATCCATTCGCAAATTGTGGCGTAACTCACTCTTTGTAAAGTTGTGTTTGGCATCAATCATCCATTGTTCCCATGCCGCTCGCAACTTTACTTTGAACGCCCGGTTGATGCCGATGTCCAGCGGTTAGAGTTCTTTAGTCAAGCCTCCAAGAATGACGGCAAGCTCAGAGTTCATTTGCTTGACTTGGTTTTTCACCGCTGTTGTGAGATGGGCACGCATGCCAAAAGCATAACCGATGGCTTGAAGTTTGAACTGAGCTTCATAGGCGTGTCTCTTTGAAGAATTTATTTTCGGGGGTTCTTAGAAACCAAAACCGAAGTTGTTTTTTTTTCTAATAATGCACATAGCCACACTTTATACAGGTCTTGGTACCTGCTTGCGGCGTCCCTTTAGCGTCCACTTACACGCCCACCCTTCACTCATTGGCGGACTTCTTCGCCGCATGCCTGTCCTCACTCACTTCCGCCTTTTCTCTATATAAACAGCATGTCGGCTGTTAGTCAAGTTTTGGAACTCAGTGCATACATAAGACGCTCCGCATCATAAGGCATCCTGTCCATTTTGGAGAAAATTTAAGACTTTTAATGGCGCCCTATAGTTGTGAAAATACGGTACTTGCAGTTAATGTAAGCATCGGAAGGGGGAAATATAAAAAACGTGTATTTATTTTTTTAAGCTAATATTTGCTGAAGATTATTGTCACATTTTGTGACATTTGCTTGGTGGTGTACCATGAATATTTTTCATCATGTAATATGTGCCTTGGCTCAGTGAAAGTTGGCAAACACTGATAGTGGACATGTCAGTCTAAATTCTACCTGACACCTTCACCCTCCCACTTCTTCATTAATCCGCAATCCAATACGAGTGCCGTATCAAAAAGGCAAAGATGCGTAATGCCCGTTTTCTCGTGATACTGTCAGAAAGGTATTCTGTAGTTTCTTGTAGAACTACGTTGCTACATCCTTAGAGCCATAAAACATTTTTCAGTTGAATGTACAGTAAGTGCACCGACTATATTTCGACATACAACTGTTGAAGGTTACTGCAGTATTATCTGTCAAAGCTGTGAGTGACATTGTAAATAATTAAGGAAGTCTACCTTTCAGCTAAGTGGGTGCATTGTGCTTTGTGATGTAACGAGCAAAATGGGTTTTTAGAGTATTTGCTGAGGATTATGTTGTTAAATATTTTCGGGCTTTTAGACGTACATTGAAGCAGGGCTTGACATAATGCCCGGAGAGAAGTTCAGGGTATCAGTGATGCTCAAGGACACCACACGGTCCTTTGAGGATTTTAGGGGTGCATGGTCCATGCATCCTCTCTAGCTTTGTTTGACCCCACTTGACAAAGCTCAAAGTTCTTTTGTTCTCATTGTTCTTCCGGTCGATGACTTGAATTGGGATCCCATGGTGGCAGGGGGCGATCCTGACCAATCAGCTGCAGCTGTTGCTGATTGTAAAATGGAAGAAATGTCCAGCCAGAGTTGTTGTATCAGCATACTCACTGAGGAAGCCTCTTTAGCAGTTTTCAATGTAGCGCGTGTCATTTGACACAAAGGTATGAATGTCAGAGCCTGTGGTGAAAGCAGAGCCACCTGCTGCTGCTGCTGCCCTCTATTAATAGTCCATTATGTTGTAAGGCCATTGCCATCACTGCGCGACGTCTGAGCACAGACTAGTCGTTGTCTCATCCTCTGCTCCAGCCCACTGTGTGTCTAACCTGAAGGATTTTTTTTAATGGCAGGCTACATGTTTGTTTTTTTTTGTTTTTTTTAATCTTGTGAGAGAAGTAAAAATAAAAAGTGTGAGACCTGACAACATGTTAAGTGTAACCAATGCCCCTGCGTGTTTACGACATTTTTATTTCCTGTTGTATCTTTTCATCATATTTTTGTTTCTAGTTTTAGGTTAGATTAAAAAAGTACATCAATAATTATATTATAATCGATATTTGGTGTGTTCAGGTTTTTTGTTCCCCCCGACGTTAAGTCGTTTTTGGAACCCCATAGCGACTTTGTGGCAAGTTTTCAAAAAAGCAAGTAACAAATGTAATTCACTCTCAGAAACAGATATGTGTTGTTCAATATGAGACAATCTGAGACGTATTTCGATATATTTTAAAGTGGAACGATTCAATTTGGTTCTAAATAAAAAACACTTTTCTGATTGGAGTTGTTTTTCTTGTTTTTTATTACACCCCGAATTAAGATGCAAAATATTCGCAACAGTTGGACTTTTTTGTACATTCTAGTGTTTTTATGATCTTAACGATTGAATTTTTTGGACCCTCTATATTGATCACAATAAACGCAGATGAAATATGCCAAACAGATGCATATCTATCATCAGCATAAGAAGCTGTGATCAGTATTTTTTTGCCCTTTGTCAAAGGTCAGATTTCATGTTGTGGCGAGTAGTACTTGGGGCAGTTGGAGGCCCAGTCGGTGATCTGAGGGAGCTCTTTCATTGCCAAGGTCTGTCGCTTTGAAAGTAACATGTTCTGCTCCTTAACTTGTCGTGGAGAAGGCAAAGTGCAACGACAGAACAGCAAAATCAATACCTCAACTCAGCACCTGCCTCTGTTAAATTGTAATGACTTTTATTGAGATGCATCTGTCTTATCGAGATTTTACCCGTTGGACTCACAGGACGACATGGGTGGCTTTTTTTCCCCCCTTCATTCCCTATCAGGCTTCTTGTTGCGTATTCACCCAGATAACCTTCTTACCTAAATTATTTTTAAGTCTTCATTCCATATTCAATTTCCTCATTTAGTTTTGCTTCTCGTTTTAATGCTGTCAGCTCCTCTTATGCGCCTCTTTAATGAGATCTGGCTGGCTGCTTTAAAGAAGATTATAAGGCATTAAATGGCTAAATGCTCCTTGATCTGCCAAATCAGTGAATCTGCTCCGGTCGTTCTTAGAAGAGGAGGCGGGTGTGTGTGTGTGTGTGGTGGTAGGGGGTTCGCATCGTTTTGTATTGTTTTTGTTTTTTTTTTTAGGGGGGGGGGGGGTAGTGTGTGAAAGTGGTACCTTAAAGAAAGAGCTTGGAACTGTTTCCTATCTTAATTGTTTCAGTCATCTACTTGCTCGTGTCCGTTTTGAATGTATTTGTTTGGCTTTGCTATCTTATGTTCCCCTTGTCCTCATCAGCAATCCTTTGGTACCTTCCCACTGTGTTGCACGATACAACATTATGAGCTACAACAAAGTTATCTGAATTCTCCAGCTGGGTGTTGTCATTTCCTTGTCCTGTCCCTGTTTGCACTATGTCAGCATGCTCTGTTATTCACCCGCTCGTATTCCATCATGACTTGCTCCAGATTTGGATTTGTTTTATGATGGGTGTGCGCACAAAGGACGAGTGAATGACGCGGTATTCTGACGGGTGCACAACCTACCCTCAGCTTCTTCCCCTCTCACCTCATGCATCATAATGCACCTGTGGTTTAGCTTCTATGGATGAATCCATAACCTTTGCATGGCCTCACCTTCGCACTGTATAGATCTGGACCTTCTCTTACCTATCCAGCTTGCAGACCCATTTAGCACAAGTACTCTGAATTTGAGCCGGTGAAAGAAATCTCGGCTGCTGACTGCTTCTTGTGCAGCCCTTATGTGGACTTGTCTGAACAACTGAATGCGTCGCTTGTTGCGGATTAACACAAGCAAGTGAAAGCTGCTGGGGCGGATTCAGCGCCAACCCCTCCAGACCGTAATGAGGCGGCAACCACCTTGTCAGTGTCAACTGTGACTGGAGTTGTTGTTGAGCTTAGTGCTTTGAGAGCCAGATGCTAGTGGCAGTAAGGCCTCACTCTGGAATTACTGAATGGGCATTAGCACCCACCGACCACATGACTGTATGCTCTCAAATGGCTGGTTTTGGACCAATGGGAGAACATTTTCATATCTAGCATGTGATACTGCAGTTTGGTTCGGCATGTTAGATTATAAAACCTGTATAGGCTTTTCTTTCTAATGTCAAGTCAAGTCAAGTCAACAGTATTTATAGAGCACTTTCAAACAGCCATCGCTGCATACAAAGTGCTGTACATGGAGCGATTTAACATATACAATAAACAGTAAGACGAATCAGTAATAAGTAATAAGTAATAAGGCGGTAGAAAGCACCAAGCAGTAAAAACAATAGCAAATCTAAGTCATGCTGAGTCAAACGCCAAAGAATACAAGTGAGTTTTGTGAAATTATGCCCAGCTATTGCTTGCAGCCAGTGTTGGGGAAGTTCATTTTTGACGCAAACTAGTGCGAAGTTCAGTTCACAAGTTATTTTATGGCACTTGTTCAGTTCACAGTGCATATGAAAAAAAAAACTAAGGTCATTGTTCCAAAAATGAACTGATCCATAGTCTTTGTTGTGATTTTCTTTTTTTTTTTTTTTTTTTTTTAACGGTACGTTACTGTGATCCATTACATTCCCAGTACTGGCGTTTCCCCATTGCCACCCATTCAGTCTACACTAGTCGATAATTGCTACTTTCACGCTACAATGTCATGAGGAAAAACTTGAATGCTCCTTTTTCAATGAGGAATTAAAAGAAAAACTAGACTGTAGTCTTCAATTTTCAACCACAATTATAATTAACATAGGAACCAGTCTGAGGTCGGAAATGAGCTGTCACACGCACACACAAAAACACACCCTAACTAAACCCCATCCCGTCTTCAGGCTACCGTAAAATGATGACTCACTTCTGACTTCCCCCTCCAAACTGCCATCATGCTTTTTGATGACTCATGCGGCCGTGAGAGGCTCTCCGGCTTGGGTGCTAAATAAGGTCCTTATTCCCCTATATGAAGGCTTATTTACCATGTGTTCAGCCAGAACGAAACCTGGCACTCTTGACAAACAAACTGTCGTCCAAAAGCCAGAAGAGGTGCCAGAATGGGCGGATTAGCAAAACCATTCATCAGGCAGAAATACGCTACGTTAGGTTTACATTCACCCAATGTATGAAAAAGTGCATGAATGTTTGTTCTTTGGACTCGTTCAGCCGAGACGGATAAGATGAATTTGAAATCTTATGAATTTGTTTTGGGAATCAAACTCTGTTTTATATTTACTAATTCAACTCTTTTTCAGGGAATGGGTGTGGGACGGGGCTTTGTTTTTCTTTTCCTCTACACGTTTTTAAATCCCCATTCCCATTCTGTTTGCTCAGTTTTTTATTTTTCTCTTTTCGTACCAGAGCAGACAGTGACATCGTTTTGTAGACATCCATGGCCCGCTCAATGGTGACACATGCACAAAATGTTCCTTGTGCCAACTTGCCTCTCCATGCGTGTTTTCCTTTTGCAGGACACAGGCGGAAATGGCGCACACATGTCGTGGGACAATCAATCTGGCCACCGCTCACATCGACACAGAGGATGCCTGCAACATTGTCCTGAGCAGCAGTGGCCGCACATACCACCTGAAAGCTAGTACCGAGGTGGAGCGGCAGCGATGGATCACAGCCCTTGAGTTGGCTAAAGCTAAAGCCATTCGCATGATGAATGACCAGTCTGGTAAGTAAGTGCAGGCGGCTTCTTATTTGTAGGAAGTGGAGCGTCCGTAAAATACTAAACTTCAACTGCTTTTCCATTGTTCTACCCTGAAACAGCCTGCCCCCACCCTGGGCGTTCGCTTTTCTGTTGCACTTTTTTGGAGCCATGCAGTTCAAATGGAACCTGCTCTGAAGTGGTTCTAAAACGCAGCCCAAACCGTGCTGTGACATCACTGTCATCTGATTGGCTGAGAGATGTAGCTGCTTCTTTAAGAGATGCGGCAAGTAACTGCACACCCGCGTTTCTTGGTTTTAACTCATTCAGTACCAGCCAATTCTGGACCAAGTCTGAAAAGACGTTTAAAAACGTCTTTGGGAGTGAATGAGTTAAGAGAGCGAGAGCTGGTGCCAAGACATAAAAATACAGTATATACAATACACATCATTTGTGTTTTACCACAACGCTTAACCATATTTACAATATCCTATGTACCAATGGATGAAATAGTATAGCTTGTAGAAAAACATTTTGGCAGATGGTACGCCCTGCTCACTCTGTCCCTTGAATGAGAGATCGGCAAGTCTCCAAAGGGAGGGCGAATTGCATTCTGTTGAACCTTTCCGGAGGTGTTGACCGTAATGAAGACATTGCCCCCTCCCTGTAGCTGGCAGCTATGTCGACTGCCATCACAAGGGTGACGAAGACAAGCCGCTAGTGGCAGCAACTCAGAAGCGGCTAAAAATGAATGAAAGCGAGCTCTCTTTTCGAGGTCTATGAACCTGGCGACGTACGCATGACTTGCAGACATTTTTACTACAAGCTACACTATTGCAACCCTTGGTACATAGGAAATTGGAATTATGATTTAGCCTTGTTGCAAACACAAAATATGTGGCTTGCATATGCTGCATTTTTATGCATTGACGGCGGACGGCTGCCTCTGACTGACTTAAACCCGGAAATTGACTTTTATCTTGTGTGAAAGCTTTGCAGCATTTCCACATCATGACACAGTAATTCATATTTTGAATTGCTGTAGAACTACTCTTGAAAATCAAATGGCAGAACCCCGCATACCGTGAGTACAGAGTGGACGTTCCACAGTTCACTTGATCCTGCCCCAATCCCACCTCATTTGATTGGTGCCTGTTTGTAATGGAGAAGGAACGGAGGCCGAGATGGTGTGGGGCATGGCCGTTCACGATTCCGTCTTGGAAAGGTGGATTTTGGTAAATGATGGCTGGGAAGTTCAAGCTAAGTGAAAAATGTATACTTATGCTCAAAATGAATATACCAATTTACAGATTTTATTTGCGTAGGTTGCAAAATCCAAGTTGTTTTCAATGACCCAACAAAACAAGAGTTTCTATGTCGGCACAGCTCGTTATTTCTTTTAATGTTGCCATCTTTTAAACAGTAGGGCTTGAATCATTTTGAGTGCAACTGCAACAATGTGTTTGAAGTGTTACCTATGACGAACCATTTGTATTTGTGTAGCCTTTGTGAACTTAGTCACCATAGATCAAGATAATAGACTTTTGTCCAAATGCTGATCTCCTTTGCGCCCTGATGTTTGAAATTCAGCCGTGGTAATGTTTCCATTCACACCCTTTCTTTTAAACAATTGACATTCCAGCTTGAGCCAGGAGAAGGCAGCCAAGTATTGCTGTTGGATAACAAAGCAGAGCATGCTTGGCTGGTGTTGATGCTCAGAGTCTGTGGGAAAGACCTTTTCCTCTACTTTTCTTACTGGCCATATCCCAAAGCCTGTTTGTCGCTAAGAGGAAGCTGATAGACTTAGTGAGGCTAAATATTCCTGGTCCCCAATGTGAAAGTCGGATGACTACATATAGACCGGCAATGCAGTACCAGTAAATATAAGGGATGGGCTTTGCATCCCTCGATATTTTGTCAAATAATATGGCATTGCGCTCCGGTTTCCTCCCACATTCCAAAAATATGCATGGCAGGCTGATTGAACACTCTAAATTGTCCCTAGGTGTGAGTGTGAGCGTGGATGGTTGTTCGTCTATGTGTGCCCTGCGATTGGCTGGCAACCGATTCAGGGTGTCCCCTGCCTACTGCCCGGAGACGGCTGGGATGGGCTCCAGCACCCCCCGCGACCCTAGTGAGGATCAAGCGGTACGGAAGATGAATGAATGAATGAATGAATATGGCATTGCGCACACTGATGCCCAGCCTCTACAGAACCTTGAGTAGCTTTGTGTATTTCATTTCAGTCTTGCATGACTATTGCAAGCAACTATTTTGATTTGTTTTACTGTTTATTGTATATGTTAAATTGCTCCATGTACAGCACTTTGTATGCAGTGATGACTGTTTGAAAGTGCTCTATAAATAGTTGACTTGACTTGAACTATTCAAAGGAAGATAGCACATTCATGCTAAATAAGATGATTTTTAAAGACAGTGAGAAATATGAATGATGTATCTGTTCAGGCTTGTGGTTGTGGGTGAACAGTGAGCGACTTTGTGTAAGCACTTATCAGGATCAGGCATTTTTCGCGCTCAGAGAACATCACATTCGTCACTCTTGGGCAAACACACCTCAGTTACAAGGTGCCTTTGTTCATCAAACATCACCATTCTATCAGGACCAAAGAGTTGCTATTGATCCTCTGTTAGTCCCCCAGGAATCTGCAGGGAAATTGTGTTTACTCCGCAGAGAATAATCCTGATTCTATGGAGAGCAAATCTTGATTCTGTGATTTGAAAGTTGATTTTTCCATGAGCATTGAAAAAATAAATTACCAGTTCTAAGGCAAATAAATGTACGTGAATGAAGTTAGAATTTTTGGAAACATCTACAAAACACTGTGGAACATTGTGGTTATAAAATAATCAAATTTGTATTTGCTTTGTGCCTTCTAGGGCAGATTCGTAAAAAAACAATAATACTAATAATAAACTATTATTATAACAAGTGATAATAAAGCAAAGATCTAAAGTGTAACTAGACACTTGACCTCGATATTAATGTAAACATACTGCATAGCCAATAAAAATAAATATAATTCAACCAGACAGGTCATTTCTTCTGCGCGGCAATAGCATGACGTCATATTTACTGGCCGTCTCTATATAATGACAAGAAATAAAAGCATCACCTCATTTATTCCCCATAATAATCCCACTACCTCCTGCACCGGTCCTCTGTCAAAGATGATTTTAAAAATGAGGTGCTAAACGTTCGGTCATATTTACTTCCGTAAACACAGCCGTGTGTCGTAGTCTTTTCTGTTCGTCACTCGACGTCGTGCTTCGTGCCTATGCGTGTCACGGTGTCGTGGACGTCTTCAGTTAACCTTGGAGGGCGCATTCGTTTTTGGTCCTGTGAAGGAGAACAAAAAAGAACGGAGTAAAAAAATTCTAATTGGGCATTACACGCCTGCAGTATGAATGCAGCCTGAATTTGCGATATCTTAATGCTGGGTTGAAAACTACATGCAAATGTAATATTCTGCACCACGCAAATTCCTGCGGGGACTAATGAGGCGTGCAAAGATTTAACCATTGTGTGTATTAATCTATTTCTGAGACACTACAATATGCTTTAGTGGGACTTTTAAGTAAAATGGATTAGATTTAAAGAGCCTTACAACGCTGAGGCTTTTGTCAGCAGATGGCACTGTTCATTCACCGTCCCTACACATCAATGTTGGTCCTTTCGGGAGATGATATCGTGTACCTGTATTGAAAACTAGTCCGTTAAAAAGATTCAATAGAAATCATTAAAGGTAATCAAATTATTTAATATAATCAACTCACTTTTATTGATTGAGCACTTAAAAAAAACTAATGTCACTGAAAGTACTACAGTTGAAGTAAAGGTTCAGTATTCAGTTGAAGTAAAGGTTCAGTATTCAGTGAAAAATTCAAGAGCGGAGTGACTCTTAAGTTTTTTTTTTCCCAATGGCGTACGTATGTAAAGTAGACAAAATATAAAATAAGTATTTGCAAATTCGAATATTTTCCAACATCACTTTAAACTATTATACCACAATTAATGCCTGGTCTACAATGAACTTTATCTTCTATCTTATATATTTTTTTATATATCTATCTATCTATCATATATATATATATATATATATTGCGCGTCGTCCCGCACGCGGTCTGTCCTTCCGTCTGTCCCTTTTCAAAACGTACCTACTTCACTGCGCCGCTCAGGCAGTGGCTCACTACGATCGCGCGGGCATCTTAGCGAAAAAATGTTGTCTACCCACAAGCATTGCAATGAAATTGTTAGTTATTTAGTAGAGCTAAACATCTCTTTATTTTCACGATAAGCAATGAAGATGAACAAAAAGTTGAACCAAGCAACAACACTTTTGTGGGCCAAAGGCCCACCTTACCAGCCTTCCGCAGGAACTAGCTGATGAGCCGGCCGGAGGGCGGCGAACCAGCTAGTATGTTTATAAATGTGAAACAGCACACGAGGCTCACCAGACACAGGCAGAGATCATTATGTGATAATCTAAAGAGTAATTTGACTATCTTGAACTTGGCGAGGTGGATTCACCCACATTTTCAGCAATTTTGGTATCTGTTACATTGCTCAAAAACACGGTGAGCTCTGCCAATTTTCGCTTTTATCTTCATCGCCATGCATATTGTGGGTTGCTTTTCTCCCTGCTTATTTTGAATGCACACAGCTGCAATTTGCTTTCATGTGTAGCAGTTGACATACTGGTTTTATTAAACTGAGCATTCCACTTTGCAAACACAGAACAAGACAGACTCTTGTGTGTTTTTCAAGCTTGCAGTGGAGTTCAGAAATGACAGTGGATGACATTGCAATTCTTTCTTTTTATAGTCCATTTATTTGCATCTTGTCTTCACTTGGTTTTACAGGTGAGCTGGTGCCTACCTGTGCGGTAAATCATAGATTTCTGCTACGTTCCACTGAAATGAGTCACTTTAAAAACTTTGCTTTCGTTGTAGGGTCTTGACATTGTCATGTGACTGCCTGTCTCTGTTTAATTGCTGAAACGGAGTCAAACACCCCTCTTAGTTACATTGGAATGGTGAAATAGAATATTTGACAGTCTTTATGACGTACAAATAAAATATGCAGAGATAAAATACAAGTGGTGGGCGGAATGTAGCTCAATGTAACTGAGTAAAAGTAGTGTTTCTTCTGAACTAAAGAGTTGAAGTAAAAAGTATGTTGCATGAAAAAAACCCTAATAACTGCAATTCATTCTCATTCTCATTACTGCTTTGTTCCTAATATACTGTACGGTATATTATAAGTTACCCCATCTGGGTACAAATTTAGATGAAACTACTCGGCCAAAAGTTAGACTAGATCCCATCTAGTCATTTGAGCCGTTTGACTTTGACGCTGCCAGGCTCGCGTGATTCTTTTTTTAAAGTGGGTCTGTGCAAGTTTGGGAATAAACTGTTTGATGACTGTCAAGAACTCTTCTTCATTGCGTTTGTTGGTTAGCATAGATATAGAATTTGTGTTCTGGCTTCATTTTACTGGTGCTCTCTCCGTGGTCCTGAATCTGAGACAATGTGAAGAAAGATCAAGAACACCATCATTTTTTTTTTTTTGCTTGCGTTTTCAACCCCTCCTCCCATTTTCCACATCAGACTCCGCCCACCCCTACCCTATATTCTTTCTAGTATTCGCTCTTCTTCATTTGCCTTCTTACTCTGTGGTTTTCTGGCCTCCTGGTATCTGTGTTTCACTCAGGGTTTTTTTTTTTCGGAGAGTTCTTTTTTTTTTTCCCCCCTCATCAACTTTGGAGCAGAAGGAGTCGGTCTTGTAAGTATGTGGCTCATATTTCCTTGTCTTTCTGTGCATTTTGTGTATATTGTGTGTGTGTGTTTGTATAGGAGCTGCACTCTATCCTAGCAGTAGTGGGATATTAATACATCTGTCATTTCTACTATTACACAAACGCTATTATTCATTTTGCATGTATTTGACTTATTTGTGATAATACCTTTTTAATTTGAAATGCTTTTCAATTATTTGAATAACTAAACTCAGTCCACTATTTATAGGCATACCGGTATATTAAGGAAAACTACAGTATATTTACATTATGCAACATGCCTAATCAATTTGCAGCTGCCCCTGTTTAGATATTTGTTGTAGTATTTGTCATGCACTCTGTCCTGCTTTCTGTACCTGCATGTATTTGAGAGACAATCTTCCAAAAGGGTAGATGGCAATATTAACATGTTATTTGTATTGAATGTCACACCTTTCATTTGGAGGTTGAGTCACAATATCATCGGCAATGAATGTTGTTGATACCACATGACATTACATTCAGTGTAGACCAGGGGTGGGCAATTAATTTTGCCCAAGGGCAACGTGAGAAACTGTAAGTGGTTATCGAGGGTCACGACAACCTGCTCACTTCAATTGTGTTAGGTTCATTTAATGCATTTGAATTTGTACATGTGCAAAAATAAAGTGTGTTTTTCTATTATGAAATCATATATGTGTTCAAATCATAAGCAGTCATATTAAAAATGTGTACAATGCATTCAACATTCACAAAAAACGTCTACAATGTTACTTGTTATCCGTCTGGAACTGTCAAGTCAAGTCAAGTCAAGTCAACCAAATTATTATCAGGGCAAAGCTCCCTTTGCTCGTCACTGTGAAGGGAATAAGTACCGTATGTTGCGAACATGAAGAAACAAATTGTCTTTTTCAGACACGCTGTTCTTGCTCGTGCTTGCCTGTACAGCTCACACTTACATTGTAGGTAATCACACCCTTAATTAAACAACTGTTTCAACTGTCTCATTGCTAACCTATCGTGAAGTGCAAATAAGATAAAAGTATTACACTTTTCAATACAGCATAAAGACCTTGCGAGGGCAGGTCAGAGACTTTGGACTAGCCGCCGGGTCCGGTGTGGAGCCACCCTGGAATTCAGCTCAGGGATGTGACAGTTGGTTGTACATACAGCAACAGTTACTTCCCAGTGGAAGGTGAAAACATGACCATGGATTTTTGTTGTTGTTGTAAAGGTTGTCAGAGAGGCGAGCAGAACAGACAGAAAATGAAATGGCTTGTTTAATGTTCTTCCTTTGGTGTAGACACCTCACTCTGACTTGATATTGCCTAGCTTAATGTGATCCTTAGGTTTCTTTTTAAAGCAACATAGCCACACTTAATACCATGCCTGCTAGCTTTCCAGAAATAGCTGACTTTTGCTGTCAGCCAGCAGACAGACAGGGAAGCGGAAGGGCTGTGAGGGTGCTGTACACTCTGGTTTTAGTTGAGTAGATCACGGTTGGCCGGCCTGACCGGTCCTGTCTCCTCTCTGCTTTCAACTCCCTCCCCCTCCGCCCCTCTCCAATCTGCACTGCAATGACAGAAGCGTGTGGAGGGGAATTGAAAATGTGCAAGGCTTTGTGGATGTGTTTCCGGAAGCAAAGCGGAAGAGTGGATGACTGGGAGGAGCACCCGAGTTCCTTTCCCACATCCTTGGGGTGGCGTTGTACGTATGTCCGTGAATATGTATGCGCGTGCGGTTACGCTGCAATGCTAACTGGAAAAAGTGTCCGCCTCAGCCCCCTCCTCCACTCTGCGATGCGTCTCGAGGAGCGTGTAGTGGAATCAGGGCCGCACAGAGTGGGATGAAGGGCCGGAGATGCTGGGAGCCGAGAAGCGTCCGCTCCCTATGTGCCTCGGGCTGCTTGGGTAAACTCAACCAGGGTCAGTACCGCTTTGGCCAGGAAACGGGGAGCTGTCACACTCCTCCTCTCCATCTGTCAAACGAAAAACCTTTCGCATCATGCTATGTGAAACTCAGCCGAGCTGAAGCCGTCATCCATCCATCTCTTTTGGGCATCTGACACCAAGGATGCTCGGAATTCGACAGCCTCCTCCTACAATGCAGCAAATGCAGGTACATGCTGTAATAGGAACAGAAGCAGCCTGTCCTGCCATTTGCCCTTCTCGCTGCATGCTGTGCTCATCTCTTTCTGTCTTCCTTCCATGCTGTTTTAAGTCCCACTTACTGGCACTTCTTTGCGCTTGCTCCGCTTTCCATTCGCATGTGTGGATGAGCTGCGGGTATGTTGTGTCTGAAAATTATTTGTCAAGAATTCAAGGCTTCATTGCTCTTCCATTTCTAATGTAAGAAAGTAAAGTTTACCAACCAACCAAAATCAAGATACTTTTTTTTTTACCAAGAAAAGCCACTGCACTTTTTCTTTCCGCTGCTCCTACTATAGATATCCTTTACAGGCCTGTGGTTGTGTTGGACACTTTTATGTGGAGCAGCTGTGCTCTTATGTCCTGGGCTTTCTGCCCCCTCTGGCTGCTGTTTGTTCATTCAAATGAGTTTGTCTGTGGCACCACAGATGGGATTGTTTTAAGGCCTTTTGCTGTCAGCTTCAGCACTCACTCCTCTATATTGAAGGGAACTCAAAACAATGAGTCATATTTAATACAGATCCACCCCAAACATTCCTCATTGTGACATGTTATCAGGTTCTATAACAACCAAAATACTCTACAAGAGTATTCCCGTGTTACGCATAACTTTACCAGTGCTCTGAACCAAAATGGAAAACATTTGTGGAACACGGCAGATGTGTTTTGTGTCTCCTGACTCAGGCTGCAGTTTATCCAATCAGAAGAGCGTGCTCGGACAAGAATGAGGCTTGCAGATGCGTAGTAGTGGCCTTAATAATGAAGAAATACACAACCACACAGCGCAACGGTTGCGCAACACGAAAGAGCAGGTCATTATGGACAATGTCTAAATCTTTAACCAAAGACCATAACAGTTTTTTTTTAACTCTGACATAGAATGGCCAGAATTATTCAGTTGGTGGGGACATCATATTTGGGACTGAATTATAATGTATGCTATACAGTACATTTTAGATGTTCTGAACATCAACATGAAGATATATTCGTTAAGTGGACGTCTAACTTTTAATTCAAGACGACTGGAGTATCACTTATTTGATAAACTGGTTCAATTGCTCTTGACCGTAGCTGCTCATTAATTATGGATATTGCAATTCCTTTGATTTTTAAAAAAAATAAATTCAGGTTGAGAATTTTTGCAACATTTACACCTGTCATTACAAAGCAAGTGATTCAACGCAAAAAGGAGGAGCAGTTCACCTTACCTATCCTTGAAATTATACTTCAACATTTACTGTATAAGCTTTTATAATTAAATATTTAATCAAATATGTGTACAGATGTAGTCTTTGTCTCAAATATGTTAAGTATAATCACTGTTGACATATTTTAAACATGCTGGTACCCTTATACACTTCCTAGCGAGGGGAGCAAACCCTCGTTCGCGGTTTGTCAATTATTGCGGCCCAGTCCTGTTCCCCTTTAGCCGCGATAAGTCAATGATCACTGTACTGTAAATGGTGTATATAATAATACTTGTCAGCGGTTGTCGCAAAGGGCAGCATTCAAGACGACAGTATTGACGGGGAGTGGAAATGTAGCGTTAATACAGTACGGCAGTATCAAATATATGGAGCGAAGTAAGAACTATCGATCTATTAATAATAATCGGGCCCCCCATGGCGTTTCCTGTGGCCCACCATAAGTATGACGTCTGGGGACGGGTTTGATTAGAGGTCTGTTGGCAGACTTGTGGATCACCTTATGTGATTCTGCACTAGATAATCATTTCCTGCTATAGTTTTGGAGTTCATCATTTCAAAATGTGCAGCTCTTAATGTGCATACTAAGAGTGCTTCGATGCCACCGGTACGATTTGTGTTGATCTCTGCCCTGGTTTTGATGGCCTTCGTTGTGGCTCATTATCTTGTAACACTGACACCAGGCTACTTAAGAGTGTGATGAATCCCCATCTTGCCATGTTTTTGGCTCACCGACTCACGGTTCACAATCGCACTAAATTGTTTTCCATTTGCATCAATGTCATCCGGTGTGATACAGTAACAGCAGGAAGATGTTCCTGAAATGTTCCAATATTAACTACACGAGTTAAACAAAGCACTTGTACGAGAAAATTTTGTTTATAACCAAAAATGTGTATCAATTCTATGCTCATTGTTCTTTACATTTGAGCTTGCGTTTGACATGCACAGTAGCAATTTAATGTTTCTCCATTAAATTCAGATTTTGTTTTATTTAAAAAAGCAAAAACCAAAAACGGGTATATCGTGCATTGTAATGGAAAAAAAAGAGTGCAACAGTGCGACAAGAATTTGGTGATAACAGATGGACGCTCACTTCACTAGTTTGCTAATCTGGATACATTAAGTGTTTGGAATGTGTTTTGATAGTTATTTTTTCATATGCCGTTTTGATGTTTCTCTCACAACTCAGTGTACAGAGTGCACAATCACTGATCAGATGCAATGAAGGTCAAAGGAGTGATGCAAAGTTCCCATATATGACCTGTAAATTTGTATACCCTCTGAGGGCGGGGAACAGTGGCGGTGCTGGCGGAAACACGTGCAAGGTGTTGTCCAATGTGCTAATATGCGGGTGGGAGCTGGTCTACCCTTGAAGCATGACTTGTGTGATAATGGGATACAAGCATTGCCTCATGGTGCTCCATTCTCTACACCAGTGGTGCACAGGGGTTTTCAGCATGCAAGCTACTTAGAAATGGTTAAAAATGATCTGCACCTGCAAAAATGGTCAACATATTTATTTCTGAACACATTGAGTGTTCTCCTTATGTGCAATATTTGTTGTCTTTCAATTCTGCACGAACTGATGTTGCACAATACAACTCGGTACTTTTTTTTTTGTTTTTGTCACTACCGGTACCTTAGTCTGATGAATTGTGCTGAATGGAATTAGCCAGGGATGAGTAGTCCAGAGAGTAGCTGCTGACAGCCACTCCAAGCGCTCCTCCAAATGATAATCATGGTGCAGCAATATCACATAAGTGGAGCCAAATACTGTATACTCAATGAAAAAGCACATTTATTGATTTTGAGTTAGTCGTCGAACACGCTGCGACTATATGGCATTGTGGAATGAAAAAGTCGTCCTTGCATTCCATAGAGAAGTGGTAGGTTTTTGGCTGATTGCTTTGTCCAGCTCTGTAATTAATTTGTTTACCTTTTCATAAGTTTAATAGTAAGGTGGTTGTACACTCAAAAAATCAGAAGCACTGAGATAATCATTGCTTCTTCTCATAGCCTTCGGCCCACAAAAGTGTTGTTGCTTGGTTCAACTTTTTGTTCATCTTCATTGCTTATCGCGAAAATAAAGAGATGTTTTGCTCTACTAAATAAATAACAATTTTATTGCAATGCTTGTGGGTAGACAACATTTTTTCGCTAAGATGCCCGCGCGATCGTAGTGAGCCACTGCCTGAGCGGCGCAGTGGCGGCGCGCAGCGGCGCGGTGAAGTAGGTACGTTTTGAAAAGGGACAGACGGAAGGACAGACCGCGTGCGGGACGACGCGCAATATATATATAGATGTTTTAGAATATCAAAGAAGAAGCTTGAGAGGCTTAGCTGGGGCTACACGGACTTCTGATGGGGCTGCAGCACCTTCTAGACCTGTAAATTGCAGGAGTGTCGCTGTTATTTTTTGCAATGATCCGGTTCAATTTGGTTTCGCAAGCAGAGCATCGTGCTCTGTGCGGCGGGCCTTTAGCACAAAAGCTATGTAATGCATTGAGGTACACACATGCATGGATACATTGGTATGAAACAACACACACGCAGATGCAGTGAATGCACCTTCACTCACAGTCACGCGTACATAAACAAACACAACAAACAATTCTATTGTAGCATAAAATTGTGATTTATTTCTGAAGCACAGTGGCAGTGCAATGGGAATTGAATTATTTGACATTTTTTGATGACTTGGTTAATGTCGATGACTGTTAGTGACTTCTAATTAAAAAATGTGCATCCTCTTGGACTGAACCAACAGTAATATCGTTAGAGATATCTGACATGAATATCGTGTTAAGAAATTCACAGAGCCCTAGTTTTTTTTAACTTGGACATATATCACATCTTTTTGATTTTTAATTGAACGTCCGAAAAAATGAAACCGCAATCATGCTCATTGTAGCTGCTTTGGCTAAAGTCGGATTGTTTAATTGTCATGTACGTGAGTGAGGGATATGGCTTTGGTCAAAGAATCTGGGGTTGGGGATGAGGATTAGTGAAGTGAGGCTATATTTCAAAACTTGCTCCCAGTTTTAAAACTGCATGCGAACTCTCCCTTCCTGCAATACGATTGTATACGGAGGATTTAACTTTGAACATCAAAGACTTGACACAGACGCCGTGTATACTCTTCTTTGAAGCTTTCAGCCCCAACTCGTAGCCCCGGCTCCTGAGTTTTTTGGAAGGGGAATTGGGGCATCAGGCGGTGCTGCTATAAACAGTCCCTGTGTTAACAAACATGCTTGTGGACATGTGACTGTTTATTTTAAGTGGCATCGCTGAGAGCTGCAAAACTTGCTGGTTGATTGAGGTTGAGGAGTCAGAGCATGCTGCAGCTAGTGCATTTTCTGCTTCATAGCCCCAAATCGATTGTATCACTGGGATGCTATTGATCTGTTTCTTGTTAGAACTATGCACGTATGTTACGAGGCTGAATGCAAAGATAAAGCTCTGAGTGGAGACTTGGGAGTGACAAGCTTACTGGCAGGTTGCACAATCAATCTGGGAGCTGTGTCAAAGCATCGGTCTTCATAACGTCTAACTTGTTGTTGTTTTTTATTATTTAACGTATTCATCCAGGTCAGGCGAGTCTCTTTTACATTTGCCTAGACTCTAGCCGAATGCTCAAACTGACCCACTTCAAGAGTCAATATTTTTTTCCCCTTTTCAATCAATCCGGAGCACTCACTCGCTGTTACGTTTGTCCATCCCTCCCTCCTTGGTTTCTAATAACCATCCTTTTTGTTAAATCCATGTGTAGCTGTGGCCGTAGTTAAAATATAGTGGACATAGTTTTTAGATCGTTTTTCAGACACTGTAGTCCACAAATTATCTGTCGGGGGCTGAGAGGAGGGTTACTATTATGCAAATCAACCACATATCTATCCATATATATTTTAAAAAAAAAATATATCACACCTATTATAATGAACTCGCTGGTTCGCCGCCCTCCGGACGGCTCATCAGCTAGTTCCTGCGGAAGGCTGGTAAGGTGGGCCTTCGGCCCACAAAAGTGTTGTTGCTTGGTTCAACTTTTTGTTCATCTTCATTGCTTATCACGAAAATAAAGAGATGTTTAGCTCTACTAAATAACTAACAATTTCATTGCAATGCTTGTGGGTAGACAACATTTTTTCGCTAAGATGCCCGCGCGATAGTAGTGAGTCACTGCCTGAGCGGCGCGCAGCGGCGCGGTGAAGTAGGTACGTTTTGAAAAGGGACAGACGGAAGGACAGACCGCGTGCGGGACGACGCGCAATATATATATACATTCACTTAGTTATCAGAGTATTGAATAGGGGAGACTTTTGGGGAGAGATGTGTTTTGTAGGAAAACACTGCATGCAAGTCTTTCCTTCCATTCAAACACTGTAGTCAGCTTTCTTAGCTGCTGTTTTTGTGACACTGCGGAATGTTCCCTGTGTTATGTTGCAATATTCAGATCTTTGTATTTGAATTGAAATTGTTTGAGAAAAAAAGATAGCTGATGTAATTTCTTGTTGTTGTAAGAAGTCTCTCAATAATTTGGTTGTCGATGCACTCATTGCTTTCCCTTCCTAATGCAACTTGTATTTCCAGTTTATTTTGTGTGCGTCTGTTTGATGATGTCGGTGTGAGTGAGGAATGCAGAGCTGACACCGCAACATTTCAGTTTAACTTCTGGTACCCGCTATAATGAGACCTTATCACTGGAAGAGGCAGGTGCAAGCCTAATGGGTACGGACAAGTTAGGAGTCCCCAAATGCCACTGACGTGATTTACACGTAGAACTGCCAAAGGAGATAAAGGTTAGTGGGTGTCAGACGAAGCCATCTGATGAATTACATTCCTGGCTGATTGTGTGACGGGAAACCCATAATTGTCTCGGTAAAGAAATAAATGATAAAAAGTGAGCTGGATAATATCGTATCATAGAGTACTGTATTGCATAAGTATGGCAGTGCTGCTAAGTGAGCAGTGATGAAGGTTGAATATTTTGAATGGTAACTATGTGGCTCAGCAAAAAGGCAACTGGAAATGAGTCAGACAATGGAGGTTGTGCTTTGTGCAGGGAAAATATCGGAAGGAAAACCTTTTTCAATAAATGTCCCATTTTATGTTCCAGATGACTCAGGAGACGAGGAGCCGGCATCCCAATCGGACCGCACTGAGATTCAGGGAACTTTAAAGATACTCGTCAGCAAGCTTGATGACCTCAGCACGTGTAATGACTTGATTGCCAAGCACGGGGCTGCCTTGCAACGTTCTCTCAGTGAACTCGAGGGCCTGAAAGTTCCTGTGGAGGGAGGTGAGAAGATCAAAGCAGTCAACGAGAGAGCCACCCTCTTCCGCATCACTTCTAATGCTATGATCAATGTGAGTAGCCTCACGCTAACACGCACTCATGAGTTTGCCTTGACAACGTGCATTATGGTACCACCTCCAAACTGCTCAGCAAGTTCTAAAGATGCAGTGTGGAGCATCCTGACCAACTCCATCACATCTGGTATGGGAATTGTGCCGTACAGAACAGGAAGGCTCTCCAGCATGTCATTAAAACTGCACACCACATCTGCGGAGTTGCCTTCACTATGTATGTGAACTGGTATTAGAAGATGAGTCGGGGGTTGTACAGGTAGATTATGAGGTTTAGGTAATAATGGTTCAGAAGGTCAAAGTTCTGCCTCTTTCGTCGATTCATAGTTTAGTTTTCATGAAATAGTTATTGGTAAATGTTCAAAAATCACATTTGGTAAATCTATCCTTGGGTAATGTCTTCCCCGAATCTATCACTTTATTGGCTTCTCAATGAAATGCAGAACCGACGTGAAATATTTGACTCGCGATTGGTGAGTTAAACTGTCGAGCCAACCTCGCCACGCTAGCTTTGGCTCACAGAGCTTTCTGCGAGCCGTGAAATCAGACAGAATGCACAAAAGTTGTATGTGTTGTCCCTCTCCTCTCCATTTCAAACCCTGCACGTTGCTAACTGCTAGCAACATACCGCTTCGCCTCTTTGGCATTCAGCCGTTGGCGTCTATGTTTACGTGCCTTGGAGCTATTTTCAAAGCACTTCACATCGTTATTAAATGGAGGGAGGTGGGTAGTTTACCATGACCGTGCAAACCGAATCCCAACAAGCAGTCGAATCGAAGAGTTTGTATAGTTTTCACAAAACATCACACCCCTAAGTTAGGTTATTTAGCTGTACTTAAATTTCACAATCGCCTACTTTTTACTGGTGCCAAACTAGTGTTGACGTAATCAATCCCATCAATCTAGTGAATAACTAGTGAAGACCTTGACTATGACACATAATGTCAAGCATAATAACTGATCCAATAAGGTTGGATCTGGGTAGTAGCGACACATCTAGAGTTGCAAGTTTCTGGATGAGCGTTGGGGCTTGAAATGTTGACGTAATGACACTCAGTCTGATTGTTGGTATGTGAGAGGGTGGGGAACAGCCACCTTCTCTCTTTCAAACTGAGCTCACTGGTGTCACAGCTTTCTGGGTTGCAGTAACAGACTCTACTCGTAAGCGGACAACTGCACATGGTGTGTTGAACCACTTTTTAAAAAAATATTTTATTATTCTATGATCATTTTTGTTTCTAATATTCACTGACCAAATTTTAGTTTAGACCAAAAGTACTTTGATTTTACAATTTGATTAAAAACCAGACCACAGTCCTTTCCAGGAGGGAATTATACCCAAAGCTGTTGTTTTTTTTTTTTGCAAAGCAGTAAGGGAAATTTGAATCGACTGTCATAAGACCACCCCTACTGGATTGTCAACGTTATTATGATGTCCTTTACCAAAAACGTGATTCCGACAAGAGGTCAGAGCAAGCATAAATTCCCTGCGGTCGTTTTACTTCCACATATCTTAATGGCTCTCCAGAAGGGAAATTAGATCCGATTATGGAATGCAGGGAGTCCTGCAACCATGGGGGTGGTTTTCCAAGCACAGTAGACATGCAGTGATCTGGGAGTATGACTATGGAGGTCACCCTTGTCCATTTAGGTGTGATGTAACTGCCCACATATGCTACACGTGCATGGGTGTACTGCATGTGTGCGCACGTACTGACTGACAGGAGTGGTTCCCAGTTCAGTGAGTCTTTAAATGTCAAAGTGTCATATTTTCATACCAGCAGCACCAGTTCCCGTGTCCGCCGGTTTTAGCCTTTATTAACCTCGTCCTCCATCACTACCGGACGTCACATGCAGTCTGCTCGTGAACTGGAGACTCAGCAGTAAAAATGTGGAACTAGCGTATGGTTTTTCAATGGGTGTTGGTTTCATAGTCACGTCTGAGGAAGTGAACTGCAAGTTCATATGCATGTCGAGTATTTAAATTGAGTGATTGCACCAGTGGTTGAGGCACTTCATGTTTGACCACTTGAAGGTAAGGGGGAAGGAATGGTACTTGGGAAACGTTAACAGGATTCTGCGTTTTCAACAAAATTGTTTAGGTCATTTACTATTCTTTTGGACATTGAACATGAAAGTGAATTTGTTTTAGGTGAGGCAAAAACAGTCTTCTAATGAAAAACCTGGGAAAATGTCAGCTGCTTATTTAGAAATTTTGATCAAATGGAAGTTTATGGATGTATCTTTCCATTTAACTTTTTATGTTGTCCTTGATTGAGTGATAACTAATTGTGCGTTTTAATGGATACGTAGTAGAATGAAACACTCGAATTATGGTTTTATGAATTCAGATCCTGGATAATGTTGTCAAACATACATTTTAGTAAGCAGCAAAAATGAAGTTTGCGGTACTTTTATTTGATATAAATGGCCCTTCTTATTTAGTGACTGTCACATGACATTTTTCTCTTAAGTGTTGTCAGCTCTAAGGTGTTCCGGTTCATTTACTTTTGTGCTTACTGTGTAGTAGGAACATCAGGCATACGATGCCGTGCCAACAAATGCTGACAAGTCGTTTCTGTGTGATCTGAAGTAACCTCTCGGGCTCAGCAGTCTGAGCACAGCAGGAATAATGACGCCCCCCTCTTGACTTAAAAGTCCTCTGCCATGCAATCAGCGTGAACGCGTAACTCATCACTCACTCTGTTGACTTTGTTTACACTATACTTGGGGTAAAATGACCCGAAACCCAAATTTCTGGACAGCAACATTTGTTTTCCCTGAAGAGCAGTGAGCAGCAATCATATCATGCCTGGAAGTGAAACCAGATCTTGTGTCAGTCCCTTAAGCAACGAAGAAGACTGGAAATGAACTCTACTTTCTCTCTTTTGTTTTTGTTCAACGGATCTACGTGACAGATTGAAAACATGTGTTGTACCGGACCGCACGTCAGAGCAAATGACAGCATTTGTGTGCTTGTGTTTCCCCAGGCTTGTCGAGATTTCCTGGACCTGGCTGAGACTCACAGTCGAAGGTGGCAGCGGGCACTGCAGTATGAGCGAGAGCAGCGTACCCACCTGGAAGAGACCATCGAGCAGCTAGCCAAGCAGCACAACAGTCTGGAGCGAGCGTGGAGAGCGGCACCGACGCTTTCATCCAGCACACCCAGCGCCCCGGCCGACAAGAAGGGTGAGCATGAGTCTCCTGCTTCTTTTCTACTTCATTGGAACAAGGTCACGTGATAAAACCCCATCTTGTCAGATGGTTTGGATCTAATTATGTTCTCCTTAGCAATACGTCAGGGAGTTACGTCGCATCTGATTTGATGACATTACGAAATAATGTTTATCATGTGACTTGTGTGTGGCGTATGTTTGGTTTGCTCGCTGTATATACATACTGAATGTCCTTCCGATCGAAGGGAGTGAGAGGCCGCTCAAAGGAGAGGCCAGTGATGAAGATGAGGACACTGAATACTTTGACGCCATGGAAGAATCCCCTGCATTTATCACAGTGACTGCCACTGACAACACACAGCACAGGTCTGAACATGCCCTGACGTTTTTTCTTACTCATATGTCTCCATGAGCATTATTCAGAGAGTTTTGCTTGGTCTTTGTTGCTGTCAATTCTACTGCCACTGGCATTGGGTTTTCTTTGTCTCCATTCCAGGCGATCTCAGAGTAGTTTGAGTGGAGCGAGTGGAGGCAATTCCTACGATTGGAACCAGGACGACCATGTAAGTCACTTTTTAATTTTCTAATGACAGAGTTGCTGTCATGTTTTCATGATGCTCATTGCTTGTTGTTCACTCCGGTCACTCCTCACATATTGAGACTTAAAGGCAGATCTTCTCGACGTCTTGTTCACGCTAGCACAGATAGCATGTTCATGTTTTTAGGTTGGTACGCTATCCACTGAGCTGTGATCGTTTACTATCCATCCATCCATCCATTTTCTGTTCCGCTTTATCCTCACAAGGGTCGCGGGGGGTGCTGGAGCCTTTCCCAGCCATCTTTGGGCAGAAGGCAGGGGACACCCTGAACCGGTTGCTAGCCAATCGCAGGGCACATAGAAACGAACAACCATCCGCGCTCACACTCACACCTACGGAAAATTTGTGGGAGGAGACCGGAGTACCCGGAGAAAACCCACGCAGGCCCGTGGAGAACATGCAAACTCCACACAGGAAGACTGGAGCTGGAATTGAACCCGGTATATCTGCACCATGAGGTTGACACGCTAATACTGGACCACCGGGCCGCCCTGATCTTTTACTAAGATCCCAAATAGCTGTCACTCACTCGACCAGATTGTGTGCACTGTCGACAATGGGTGTAATCGTCAAATCGACTGCTGTATTTAAAACTCATTCAGTATTAATTCTAGACCAAGTCTGAAAAGACGTTTAAAAACGTCTTTGGGAGTGAATGTGTTAAAAGACTACATTCAAAACTGTTATACTGTCACTCAGTGTTTGGAAGCCTGCCAACAAATTTAAAATCACGCTCTATCAACCAAGCTTTTGTCGTTCAGCTTCCACATTTTGCGTGAGCGATCAAATTTGCACCTGTTTTTGCAGATGCGAACCTTTTGCCTATAAGGCTTGTTACAGCTTTTAGTTCTTAATTAGCTGCGGTGTCTGCTTCTCTCATCCCCATTGCTGCTGTTGCTGCTTCTTGATCACTGACTTGTCTTATGTTCCCATTGTGCTTCCTGTCACTTGCTCATTCGCCGTTGGATTTGTTTTCTGCTGTTCAGCTTTACTCGGTCAAACTTGGATGTAGTCCACGACTTTCATCTATCGTCCGCAGATGTCTCCAAGCTATAATGATGTGTCAGGGAAAGAGCTGCAGCCGCGCAGACAAAGGCGGACTCGTGTCCCTGACAAGCCTAACTACTCCCTCAATTTGTGGAGCATCATGAAGAACTGCATTGGCAAGGAGCTCTCCAAAATTCCCATGCCTGTGAGTGAGCATGGCTTCCTGCGTTTCTGAACATTCTGGCCTTGGTTCAACAACTTTTCCGAAATTTCTGTTCGTCATCTTCAACTCCGCATCCGCAGGTGAACTTCAATGAGCCTCTGTCGATGCTACAACGTCTCACTGAAGATTTGGAGTATCATGAGCTCCTGGACAAGGCAGCACGCTGTGACTCCTCGCTGGAGCAGATGTGTTTGGTTGCCGCCTTCTCCGTGTCTTCTTACTCCACTACGATCCACCGGACGGCCAAACCTTTCAACCCGCTTTTGGGGGAGACCTACGAGCTTGATCGCCTCGAGGAGTTTGGCTACCGCTCACTGTGCGAGCAGGTAAAAATCACAGTGAAACGCGTACTTTGTTTAACAAATGCAAACTGGATATTTGGCGTTCTGAATTGTACTTCTGTCATTTATTGTGAATTCCCGTCCATTTTGGTAAAAGGTGAGCCATCACCCCCCTGCGGCTGCACATCATGTGATTTCCCAGCGAGGCTGGACCTTATGGCAGGAAATTACAATTGCCAGCAAGTTCCGTGGAAAATACCTCTCCATCATGCCTCTGGGTAAGACGTTCATTTATCGCTGCTTGGAAACGCCTCAATTCCAACAAATGCTTTGTCTGTCAAAACAAAGAGCATCAATTGCCAAATTGTGCGTGAACTGCAAGCTAAGAGACTATTCTCCTGTGCGAGAGGGTTTGACCGCTGCAGCTGTGTCCTGCACACTTGATACCCCGGGGTAGGGAAAATAAATCACGGTTGCTTGGTGACACTTATGACACAAACATAAAATATGGAATTAAGGGGAGTTATACTGTATCATTCCGGTCCAGTGATCGGAGGCAGTGGTATTTGCACGCTTTCTTTCGTTCCTTCCGGGTGGTGTCCTGTATCGGAAAAGACATGCAGTATGGAGCAATTGTTTATCATAAACTCATGTTTGCAATCTTCCAGGCTTAGTTGATGACGGGCTAGGTGAGAATGAAAAGACTCTGTGCAGTCCTTAAATGTGTGAGAACATGTTTTGGAGGCAAACACTGTTCATAGACCTGCGGTAATAGTATGCATGTAGATTTTAAAACCAAATAGTTCATGTTTCTGAGCTTTCATCAAAACGACATGACGGTCGTATGCTAACACTCATAGGTTGTTGTTGTGGTTTGACATCTCCAGGGGCAATTCATCTGCAGTTCCACTCTAGCGGCAACCACTACGTGTGGAGAAAAGTCACGTCCACGGTGCACAACATAATTGTGGGCAAGCTGTGGATTGACCAGGTTTGTTTACAAGCACTTCTCATCGATTGCCATCCATCCGCGCGTTAAAGCCCAAGCAATCTGGTTACTTTTCGTGTAGCCTGCGGTTCTCGAATGGCAACTCATTATTGCTTATAAATTCTTTATTAAGCTGGTGTTGGGATTGAAGGGAGTTTTCAGATGTGAATGTATCTGCACATTTATTCATTGTTATCTTCTTTGCAGTGCACTGGCTGACATGATGTCAATTGCATCTCACTCCTTTTTGTGTGTGTGTGTGTGTGTGTGCAGTCAGGAGATATTGAAATAGTGAATCACAGGACCAAAGAGACCTGTCAACTGAAATTCTCTCCCTACAGTTATTTCTCCAGGGATGTTCCTCGGAAGGTAAATCCTCCTTTCTGCTTTTCCTTGCTGACACCACTCCTCTTCTTTTTAAAACTTGTCTTGTTTCGGCTGCCTAGCCATGAAGAATGGTGGCTCTCTATGCCTTTTGATGCTTAAAATACTCCCTTTGTGGTCGTTTGTGCTGTGCCATTTACTGGTAATCCACTGTTGATAGAACAGGTTTTGTGAAAGCACAAACGGAGAGAAAAGAAAGCACAAAACAAAAGTAAAAAAAAAAAAATGCGTGATAGCTGAAGAATACAGTTTGTAACAGCTCCAGGAGGGAACAACCAGTCCCCCCCACCTGCCAAGCACCACTGCCCCTCCCCCAATTCCACAAGGCAAGTAAGAAGCCCCACCACCCGTCAATGGGGTTAGCCACCAATTGCGAGTGGTGGTAGCATGCGACGGTGAAGCAGTCACCCCGGAGGATAGGGCAGGCAAGATGCAAGTAGCTGGAGTGATGATTTTGTGTGAAACTGACGCCTGTGGGAGAATACTGACAGCTTCAGGAGAATCTTGAAAAGAGCTGTAGCACAGCTACAGTCATTGCTCAAAACTGTATCCACGCATACTCTACATTACGTAAAATAACTATTCGATGTTTCCTTTTCAGAGACAGACCTGATACAGCTCTTGCATTGTAACTTAGATTGGCCATAAGACCCAATAAAAGTCTGATGAGTGTAATACAGTTCGATTTTATTCATCTCATTCCATAACTTGCTTTACATGTGTTATTCCTCTTTGATGATATTTATACATATCAATAGCGAGATATCCGTTTTCGTCATTCCAGGTGACAGGTGTGGTGGCTGACTGTGTTGGCCAAGCTCATTACATCCTGTCTGGTACGTGGGACGAGAAAATGGAGAGTGCTAAGATCATTCAGAGCAGCCGGGGTGGGAGTGGAACAGAAGGCAAGCAGAAGACCATCTACCAGACCTTGCCCCCCAAACTTTTGTGGAAGAAGTATTCTCTCCCGTAAGAGCCATGTCTCATGAGTCTTATTAAGCCGCACTGAATCTTCACTTTTAGTGCGCAATTAAACGCGCTGCTCTTTCTATTTTTCCTCCTAGAGAGAATGCTGAGAACATGTACTACTTCTCAGCGCTGGCGCTGACCCTGAACGAGCCAGAAGATGGAGTTGGTGTGACCGACAGCCGTCTGAGGCCAGACCAGAGGCTGATGGAAGATGGGCGATGGGATGAAGCCAATTCAGAGAAACAAAGGTTAGAAGAGAAACAAAGAGCCGTGAGGAGGAGGAGAGAAGCGGAGGCCTCTGATGCTCTCGATGAAGGTATGTGGAAAAAAATGATTGAGCTAAATAATATGGCCATCAAGATCAATACACCCCCCATTTACTTAGTTGGGCTGTGATAGGTGAGGTAGCAATGGGTGGATCTCAGTGATCCGCCCCAGCCATCAGGGGGGTGACACCAGTGGTTGCCAACCTTTTTTGTCTTGTGCACCCCCGAACCCTTTTGTCATACCATGAGGGGACCCACACACTCATACATGTTGATGTCTCCAAAAGTAGGAAAGTAACACGGCCGATTATTTCCCGGGGAATGAAAACCATTTCATTTTGTTGCCTTAATTCGAACATTTTATTATTATCCATTGTCTTCTTTTTAACTCAAACTAAAAATTTAGGAGTAAAAATAAAGAACAAACCTCTCTTTGTGATACTGTATATAACTCTTTACCACAAAAACGAGGGCTCCTTTCAACAAGTCCCCTTTAAACAGGCATATTAATTTAATAAAATAATAATAATAAAAATAACAGAAACAAAACACTGGGCAAGAATAATATTCAGACCCATTGTAGCAGTTTTTCTTTTCATCAGTCATCTGAGCTTAAATGTGACATTTGAGTTGACTCGCCGTTGTGATTTTGGTGCCACTGTGCCACGAGTTATTGATTTGGCAAATGTCCATGTAGCCACTGCAATGTACTCACGTACCCCTCGTTGGAAAACACTGGATTACAACAAATACTGTGCGACATAAAAACCAACGCTATAACTAAAATGAAGCCTTTTTTTAAACGACTAAACCTAATAAAAACTAACAAAATTGTTGAAACACTAAAGCGTGGGTGTGCGTGCATGTGTGGACAGATTGTATTCATGTACCCATGACTTGTGTTTTTTTCCCCCCTCCCTCTACTGGTGGTCAGAATGTGATAATGACTCTGGTGAGTGGGGGTTTCTCTGCGCCCTCTGTTGACGCACACGCATACATGGTCATCTTGTCTGTACTCTCTTTGTGTTCTACCATTGTTGGACCTGCATGATGTCTCCTTTCATGTCTCCTTCCGACAAATCAATCAGGAAAAAAAAAGTTTGTTTTTTTTCCTGCATAGGTGAGAAGCTTATATCAAATAGTTCATAAGTATTTAAATCTCTAAATCTACACAGTGTAGACGAGTCGGCCGTGTATGAGCAAGATAAACGTAATCCTTGTTTAATGTTATGTTTGCAGTGTGGTGTTTTTGTTTTCCTTGAAGGGGAAATCAAGTCAAAGATGCTCTTTGCACTAATGTGTTCTGTGTGGCCCCACAAGTCCAAGCATGGTATGGTTCGATTAGATTAAAAATGTGATTATGGGCAATGAATTGAGCACAAAAAACCCCCACATTTTTTTTAAATCCACCTGTTTTCATCCATATCAGCTGGCGGCCATTTTGCCGTGAACTGCCACTTGCTGTTGACTGAAAATTACATCACAGTGCCCAAGGGCTCAGCTAACATCCATCGCAGCTCAATGTGTTTTCTGGGGTTGGTCATGTGACATTGGCAAGCTGGGCCCTGTGATGTCATTTTCAGTCGACTGCGAGTGCTAGTACAAAGCTGCTTAATTCATTTTCCATAAGCGCAATTTTTAGTGTTTGGGCTATTGGGGACGCATAGAACATACTATTGTAAAAAAAAAAAAAAAAAAGAGAGAGAGAGAGAGACTGTATATTTGACTTGATTTAGCCTTGAACTAGAGCTAAAGGAAATTGCTGTTCGAGCATCAGTATTAATCCCAACTGTCTATCGATTTTTTTCTTGTTTTGCACACACGCATACCATTCAAACCATTCACTGCAACATGAAACTGGTTCACATTTGGAGACTTCCCAAATGCAGCACACAGTGACTGATTGCTTCTCGTGTACATAATCATAATGTATGTACGGAGGACATTGCCCGCGGGTGTGACTCGATGACGGCAGCCACGTAACACACTGCGATCTTTTCGACAGGTCGAGAATACGAAGGTTACCAGCCGTTGTGGTTTCAGCAGAGGAGGGACTCGGTCACTGGAGAGACAAACTTTGTGTACAAAGGGGGCTACTGGGAGGCCAAGGATAGACAGGACTGGACCATGTGTCCCAATATATTCTAACGCAGCACGCTCCCCCCCACCGCGCATCAGAACCTCAGGAGACACGGAGCTGCTCGGCCTCGCCTCTTCCGGCAGTGTGGTGTAGCAGACTCACGATAGCTCCACGTGGAGCTGTGTGAGCAGAAGGTGGTGAATGTGACACACACACTCTTTGTACCTCCCAATATACACCCTCACTGCTCTTCAGATGGAAAGTATGATTGGGATGTTCCTGATCCCAGAGCGTGGATGTGGACTTGTTACACCACACTAAAAGCACCCGTTGAGGTGCTTTAACATGGCACTTTTAATCATTCACCCGTACAGGATTAGATTGAGTCTGTAGATGACACCTTGCAACAAGAGATTTAAAAAAAAAAACACTGTCTCTCCCCAAGTCAGTTACATTAAGCATCGTTTGTCAAACTCAAATGAGTTCTCGATTACTCACTTTCTGATTTGAGTTCTAATTAGCGCTAATCTAATTCACTTGCATAAGAAATTGTTGGAGTGATTGTTTTAGGGGTTTTTTTGTAGTCTCTCAACAGGCTACAACAGGTTTTAATCAAATTTAAAATTGAGATTTTTGTATTTGAGTTAAACTCATAAGTATTGTATCATATATTGAAACCATGTCATGAAGCTTATTTTCACAGTAAATGTGCTTTATTATTACTTCCAATGATTATTTTTTTCAGTGCCACAATAGAAGATAGTGAGTTTGCTTTAGTTGTAACAAATGAATTGCCAATTTGGCATGATGACATCCTGACCATGACCTTACTGAAAAATGAACAACACTAGCTCTTGGGGGGGGGGGGGGGAATTAAAAAGAACATTGTAATCGCTGTGAAAATAAACAGATGGTTTGACAATGCTGGATACGAAAGTGGCAGACATTGTACATCTTCTCTACTAGGTTATGTGTTGAGTTGCAAATACAGCGATCCCAGCGGAATGCTGCATTTCATATCCTGTGCATACAACTTCTACTTCATTAAATCATCTCTTTCGAGACTACACTATGAACCTGACCTCACAGGTTTTTAATAAAAAAGTCAACCGACATGATTTTCTAGTCCCTTCAGCAATCCTATTTGTTCCCAATGAATATTCTATGTTTATCGTAGCAAGTTGTCGCCACTTTGCCCCTGAGTGACGTAGGTGGTGTTCAAATGCATCACAAAGATTGTTCATGAGGACTCGCCGTTGTTTGGCGTACACCTCTGCATATGCACACAGAACTTGCGAAAGCACTTCCGCATTCTTGCTGGAAAAAATGTCCAGTTTGAATGTAACATGGCTTTCCTTAGAAATTCTCTGATTGTGAGTGAATTGCAAGAATGCTTCAAAGCAGTTCATGCTTCAGAAAGGGTTGTAAGAGCCCGTCCCACTTGGTACATTGAAGATTCCATTGAAATGCATCCATTTTGGGCATCTTATACCTGACTTGGCACTCGTCACTGTGCATGAAATGAGACTAGAACGTATCGTTGTGTTCCTGCTGATACGAAATGTACTTTCTCTCGTTTTGGTGCTCTTCCATGGCATCACATCCAGTGACAGCGTCCACCGTTCAGTACTAACGCAATGTCGATCCAATGTCTCCTCAGTGTCGTCTTTTTATACTGTAGTTGATTTCATCGGCGCTGGGTGAGCCTGGAGCCTCTGTTGGCAGCAGGTTAAAGGTCGTAGAAAAGATCAGGGCTGGTTCCTTCCGAGCAGAAACCGCAGAGGCCTTTGCTCCACGCTCACCGCAGTTCCAATGTCTTGTCCGCAGTGTTTGTATACTGATCTGGGATCAGCTTTTAAAGTACCCCCAGTCTTTTGCCTGTGATTGACTGACCTGTGCACTACACATCCAGTGACAAGCTTTAGGGAAAAAAAAGGCAGTATTTTTTGTACCGGTAATTATTGGTAGGAATACGGATTTCAAAGCTAGAGGTACTGTCATGTTCCCTTTGGTCTATTTTGTGTGTGAATATTTTGTGATAAGAAAATTATAATGTAAAATAGTCCTATGAGAATGAAGTTAGCTGGATAGCAGGTTTGAAATGCAGTCATAAATTGGCATTTTGAACTGCAACATATTCCATATAATGATTGAAGAAAACCCGGAGACACACTCATTAGCTTAAGTAGCCTAGTTCATGTAAATAGCTCCAAAATCACAGAAAAGAGGCCTTATTTTATTATAACCCCCCACCCCAAAAAAAGCTACTGAAACGTTTTACAATGTTCCCTCCTTTGATCACGTTTCCATCACTGACTTAAAGCAACATAGCGATGACATTCAATTGTACGGTCGATCTTTGACTCATATCAGTGTTGTCTGTTCAAGACAGAGTAGGTTTACCTACGTCCTGTGGGACAGTATTTTATGCAGCACAACATGCCTTTTTGGGGGGGATAAACACGTAAAAGCATGTAACCCACACTGTAATCAGCCGGTGACCGTTACTGGGTTTACCCCACCTCTCTCTGAGCTGGGATAGGCTCCAGCTAGCCCATGACTCTAGTGAGGGTGTGTGGCATAGAAAATGGAAGGTGTAACCCACACATTATAAATATGTGTCATAATGTGCTTTGTGTTTAACATCAATTTAGTGTGATGTTCAGAGGACTTAAATGGACCTTGATAGGCTAAAAGTCCAAATATCTGTTTGAATGGATCGCAACCATCGCAGCAGTTCAAATTTTCATGTCATTATTTTCTTTCATAAGAACTCATTTGGCAGTTGATAATTGTACAAAGAGAAAGTATGGCTTGTTTCCTTTGCTCAGGTTGAGCCACATGATAACTTTTGCTTTTCAAGTCGAAAATGTATTTCAAGTACGTACTGCATTTTGAATGATAATTGAATGACATGTCATCGGTACAGTTCCGAAAACGATAATAGATTGTGACTGTGGCTGTACAGGACCGGATATCTGTAGCAATAACACACAAAAGTCGGTTTTCAGTCTTGAGCAGAAAGGGAAAAACAACCAAAGTGTATCCGTAGAGCTGTGC
The DNA here is from genome assembly GCF_025434085.1 of Hippocampus zosterae. Lineage (NCBI taxonomy): Eukaryota > Metazoa > Chordata > Actinopteri > Syngnathiformes > Syngnathidae > Hippocampus > Hippocampus zosterae. The sequence goes on from NC_067456.1 coordinate 13,345,351, forward strand.
TGTAGATTCAACAATGTCTTCATTTGCCTTCCCTTTCTTGAGAGGGTTCTAATGTTTCTCTTTCAGCATTTCTCACCTGACTCTTGGTGGGATTTCAGCTTTAATTTTTGGAATGCGTTTACGCCTGACCTTCTCATGGGTGCCATTATTATAATGTTTGCATATTTATACACTTTGTATAATGTGACATATACAGTATGGTGCGCTCGGGATGGCACTCATTTTCTTCCAGTTTGAAGCCGTTTAGTTCCAAGGAAGAAGTAAAGTGTGTGGAAGACGAAAATGTGTTTTTCCTTGCCTTGTCCAAACTAAAACCAACTGAACCAACTGGAACTGTGACCTCTGGTTTGCTGAGAAAAAATGCTGCTGATCTTACTAATCGATGTAAAAGTGAAATTCAATGCAACGTAACGGCAGTCTGGTAGAAATATCGAAAGTTCGCTGACATGCCTTGACTTCTCTTCCTTCCCTAATACACGTACTGTAAGTGTATTCAGATGTAAATCACAAGTTACAAGTTGTTTTTACAGAAATTCTGTATTTTTCCCCCTCACTTTATAACATTGTCTTATAACAACCAAGGCACAAGAATAAAAACAAAGTTGTTGACACTGGCTGTCTTTTTTTTTGTCTCAGTCGTAGAAACGAATTACATTTGACATCATGTGAACGATTGCAAGCTTGCCTCTGCCCGGAATATTGAATCGTGTGCTAGGGGGAATTAGGGCACCATTGGTCTCGATAAAGTAGCTACATGTTAAGTGAGATCCTAAATTAGAGAAAAGATGACTCGAGGCCTTCCATGAAATGGGTTTCAGATATTGAACAATGCTTGTTCTTTTACTAAGAATGTATTACATATGTATATGTGCATATACACACATATACAGTGTTAATGCGCTGTCTACTTTGTGCTCTCCCAGTATATTAGCTTGTCGACGCTCCTTTCTGGTGTTTGCCATCTAAACTTTGACTAGGTTGCCGTGGCAACCCACTGTGTACTCGGGACCCACCGCAGCCGCTGAAAAGATATTGTGCTTCCTCTCCAACGTAAGATTCAGCCAATATACTTTCTCTCCATTTGTATAACTTTTATCAAGCTCCGGAAAGAGTAATCTCAAGTTATTCAGTCTGCGTGTGGAGTGCCTGTGGCGTGACTTTTAGCGTATCGCAGCTCTTGAAGCTTTGGTTTCCACGGCATCCAAGCAACATTTTTGTGACTCCGCAGCCTTACTGGTGTTATATTTTTATACCCAGTACAACATGGAGCCACTCAGCCATTACACAGGGGACCAGAATGAATTTCACTCAGGTCTGCAATTATAAATAAATAGCAGAGCCATCCATATGTGTGTGTAGGCGGCCGTGTTGTAGACATGCTTTGGTTTCTGTCCTCAAAAGACCAACACAACAGCGGCAGCGGGTTTGAACCAGCTCGACCTCCTCTCAGTGCGGACCCCTGTGACTTCCTGCTGGATGCCATTGACGCTCAGCTGGGGAACCTGCAAGTCGGTCATTTTCTGCTCTGAATCAGACATAACATATTTGGTGAATCAATAAGCCTGATTGACTAAATGCACGTAGGTCAAGAATCGGCAACTTGACCGCATCGATTCAGGTAATGCACACCTCACGAAATATTTGAATGCTATTTCAACGTGATGGTTGATGATTTTTTTTTTTTCCCCCAACTCTTCTGTTCAGCCCCATTTAGGTTGAGTCAGGCTCCCAGCAAAGATACCGGTCTTGGCAGCACAGTGTCCCAGACAAATGACACCCCCATGTCTTGTCTGGATCTGCAAGTCACTCCAGCAGTTCAACAAACAGCAGGTAAGATGTATGTAACATCGGAAGAAAATTGGAAACTTTGATTTTAGTTGTGAGTTGTCGTCGTTTCTGCCTACCGTTGTTGTCACATCAACCCGAGGTCGTTCTTCTTTCAAAGTGATGACTTAAACTCTAGATCGGTATTTAAATTGTCATTTTTCCTCATGAGAAGAATTCTCTTAAATCACCATCTGTGTGCATGAAATTATTTTCTTCCACGGGGAAAAATGTCAATCTTGGTAGAGATCTGCAATATTTTAGTTCTCATGTTTTACTGATGGACTTTTTATTATTTGCATGAAACCCACTAAGCGGACAATTTAAATGAATAAATTAATTTATTTCAGTGTTGCTCCAGTTCAACTTTGAACATTTAAAAAATGTTGCTCATGTACAAGTCTGATTTTTTTTTCCCCCGTAGACAGCACAAGCTCCGTGGCTCCCGCAACACATGAGGTGGCCACGTGGGAACTGGACGTACGGACAAGCGGAAAAGTGCAGATGGAGAGTCACAAGGAACAGGTCATGTGGAGACTAGAGAGACTTCTTGGAGACACCTGTAAGCAAGGGACAATGTCAAGTGACCCTCATCCGCCTTCAGAAAGTATTTGCACTGAAGACTTTGTGAGGTGCTTTCGAGAGGAGATGGTTGAACTGGCTTTGCCAGAGGGGAGCCTTGATGAGCTCGACAAACAGGGGGAGGCTGAAAGGACTTTGATGACATCTAGCGGGGACCCTTGCCTGAGTCGCCAAAACACTCAAAAGGGTGTCAGAAGTGAAGCAACTACAAATGTGAAAAGTAGTAAACAGGAGCCAGAACAAAGTGAGGAACTCGGAAGATGTTCTTCTGAAACATCTGGAGTTCAGACTTCACATGTTGGTGAGGACAGAGGAGTCACACACACAAAACAACAGTCTGTCTGGCGTCAGTCTTGTGACTCGTCTCAACTGAGTGACAGAGCCATAATTTGACTGTGCTTTTTTTCTTTCAGTCTTCTACAGCACAGAGGTGGAAAAAGAACATCAGAACCCAAAGCACATTATTTCTCCAAAGGCCAGGTGCTTAGCAGGTACCAAACACACAGTACAGTATTTGCATGCACCATTCACATATCCAACCCTAGAGCTGTACCTTTACAAGAACACAATGATTAGTTTTGAGTGACGCTGTCGAAGAGGTGTTAAAATATGTTATTGTGTGCCCGTACACTGGCTTAGTAGTTAGCATGTCTGTCCGTTACAATGCTGTCCTTTGTGTCACAGGAATACCTGTGCGGAATTTTGACACGGTGTCCGTGGACAGTGACCTTGATTCGGTTTGTACAGATCAGGTCAGGCAGCACCTCTGCAGACGGGCTGGTAAGCGTGATGACAGAAGGTGGAAAGAAGACAATTTTATGTCATCTATCAAAAGTGTACAGTGATCCCTCGCTATTTCGTGGTTTGTTTATCACGACTTCAGTGCACTGTGGATTTTTTCAAACATATTGAGAGAGAGAGAGAACTTATAAGAACAAAAGCAGGTCTCTTTCATCCTTAATTGTCTAATCGTCCTTAATTGACTAATCATAAACACGTCTGCTGCAGACGGGATCCTGGCGGGTGTGTGTGTGTGTGTGTGTGTGTGTGTGTGTGTGTGTGTGTGTGTGTGTGTGTGTGTGTGTGTGTGTGTGTGTGTGTGTGTGTGTGTGTGTGTGTGTGTGTGTGTGTGTGTGTGTGTGTGTGTGTGTGTGTGTGCACGTGTGTGTGTGTGTGCGTGTATTAGTGCGCTCTGCTCAAGTGCAAAGGCCCACGTGGGGCAATTTGTTTTTTTTTTTTATGTGTATGTTAATAACGAGGGATAACTGTATACAGTATCAACTTGGCTAAACAATGAATGGCAAAATTCAATTAAATCTAGAACTGCCAAGTTTTGCTACATTTAGGATTACACTCTCACATGTCTCCTGTAAAACACACACACACGGAATGACAGTGAGCAACCGGTACTTGCTTTAGGATTTGATTTCTAACCGTGGCATGAATGATGACTAATGTTCTTTGTCGCCAAAGTTCAAAAACCCACAGGAGCTGCGCAAAACAAAAGTACTCGCTGTAAAGCACAGCAAAAGTGCAGGTAAATAGCACGGAAGATCACGGCAAAGCACACTCTGCATATTTGTCTCTATATGATGACTATTCTGATGCGTATCATTTATTTTTCATTGCTAGGCCGATGAAATCTTTGGAGGATGATGACAAGGACACTGATGAGGAATCAAATGGACACTGGAGCAGGCGGTCCGAGCTTGAGAAGGCGTCAGAGAAGATGCACTCAGCTTGGGAGAAGATGAGCGAGCGCCTCTCCTCGCTCAGACAAGTATTTTTCCGCCAAATGGCGTACATTTGCTCAGCTGCGGGTATACAAACCGTGATTGTGTACGTCTGACTTAGAGATGTGAGAAAGTGGAGGAGACTCTTCGCATGAAAAAGTCTCATTTAACCGAGGTGGAGCTCTCCCTTTCTGAGCTGCAATTGAGAAGAAAGGTAACGTGTAAAATATCCATTCGGCCATTTATCAGGAAGAAAAATGAAAGCGTGTTCTACTTCTATTTCCCACCAGCATGCCTTTCATGATCTTGAGCGACTCAGTGCAGAGACCGGCCACCTAGAGACAGAGAAGAGTCAATTAGAGGTTGTGCTAAAGGACTGTAAGGCAGAGATAAACTCATTAAGGTATGAATTCAAACACTGCCAGCCCATTTGGAGTCCTGTGATGAGACGCGCTGTCTGTTGTGCTGTACAGTTGCCAGCTGCAGAACCTTCAGAGGCAAAAAGAGTCCCACCTCCGCACAGTCAGAAATTTGCAAGAAGAGCTAAAGAAGAGAGAACAACTCGAGCAGCTGTCCTGCGTGGAGGTGGTTCCCGTTGCTCAGCGGTGGACCGGCTCTTTTCTTGGCGCACTTGACTTATTCCTTCAAATGCTTCTCAAACAGACCAGCAGAGCGACGTCAGAGCTGGAGAGACAGTTGGGTTGTGCCAATGCTGAACTATTCTCTGAGCGACGGCGGGCAAGAGAGAAGCAGGAATCCATGCAACAAGTAAAATATGACCACGGGATAAACGGGTTGACGCCACGACAAATGGAGAAACATCAAATATTCCAAGTCTGTACTTTTGTGTTAATAATTTTATGTTGAGCAGATGCTGGAGGAAACTTGCGAGGAACTCCTGAGGGCCTCCGAGGCACAGACCTCCCTGAGGAATAGATGCTCTTCTCTAGAAGAGATGCACAAGCAGAAAAAGGAGGAGATAGAGGTGATTACTTTGACGTGAGCAATTGTTGCAACTCTGTTGCTATTCCCAGGCGAGCAAATGTGCGTGATACTTTGACAGAAGCGCCGTTTTGATTTCACTTAGAATCTAGAGTGTCAAGCAGAGGAGCTACGGGGAAAGCTTGGAGCATGCACGGCCAAGGTGGACACGCTTGAGAAACTGTTGGGCCAGAAGGAGCAACAACTGCAAGAACTACAGGAGCAACACGGAGGCTTGCAAACAGAAAGAGAGCGACTGAAGGGAGAGCTGGAGTTCCTAAAAAGTCAACAGCACAGTGCTCTTCAAGAAGCCAGAGAACACGCCCGTACCATGATGGTGAGCGTTTAGAATCGTCACAGTATCCAGAACATTCCAATAAGCGCTCCAAAAATATTTCAGGAGGCGGCGCTGAAGCAGCAGAGGAAAGATTTAGTCTCCATTCATGAGCAGCAAATGCAAAAGGTGAGAAATCCGCTTCAAAGTAGCTCGATTGAGATGTTTGGAGCCGAGTCGGTGAAGCGCGTCGAAAACAAACGCAGCGAAGGCATGAAAGTCTATGATTGGTCAAATCTCGTTAGCTCAAGAAAGATGACGCAAAGGCGCTGAAGAATTCACTGGAGCACCAGAAGGAGGAGTCGAGGAAACGTGAAGAAGAGCTGCGGGCGCAAACATTACAGACGGTGCTGTACTGCGAACCGTTTGACAAAACTCTTCGCGGCGACATTACGTGGACACTTTGCTCCTCTCACATTCAGGTGCACAAAGCCATAGATGAGGAGAGGAGGAAGTGGGAGGCGGACAAAATTGCAGCCGTACACTTCCACCGTGGTTTACTGGAAGAGCAGAACAGGAGGGACCTGGAAACGGCTCAGAGCGAGCTACATCGAGAGAAAGCCAATGCGTTGACGCTTCAGCGTCGAGTGGCGGAGCTGCAAAGCGTAAGTTGACTGTCGCTGATTGGCCTTGCCACACAGCCGTAGATCCGCTTCCCCATTCCATCAACTGTTCTTGTCACTTTCATAAGCGCGTGCAGGAGCTGGAGGCCGAGCGCTGCGTGCAGCAGCGAGAGCAGGAGTCTCTGCTCTCGGCCGTTTGCAAGTCACTAAAGCAGGAGCGGCGGGACGAGCTGGACAAATTGCAGAAACACATGTTGCAGGTACAAGATATCCTCTGCGACCATAGCAGAAAAGTGAACGAGTCGGACTTTTTTTCGTAGGAAAGTGGCAAGACCGAGCTGCAGCTTGAGCAGGCTGTGCGGAAGGCCGAGGCAGAAACGGAGAGGATTGGCAGGATGCTTGAAGAGCAGCGGGTCAGCCATCTTGATGCTCGAGCTGAGCAGGAGCAGCAGCTCGGGGTCTGGGCTCAGGAGCTGGTGGCCCAGTGCGAGTTTCTACGCCTCTTGATCGAGAAAAATGGAGGCCAACAAAATGCGGTGCAGCTCCCTCGCAGGTATAATTTCCCTCAAGGGTGCACGGTGGTTCTAAATTTTTGTCACCCTCAGACGTGCACTGTCCTATTATCGCAAAGACGCACAAACTGCTTTTGTAAGCAGTTTTTTTTTGTAAACATCATAAACTGCAACTTTATGTTTTCAAACTGCTTTTGAAAACATAAATATTTTACTCACAGCTTGGTACGGAGCTCTTCTTTTTAGGGAAGTCCCTTAGCTAATACACGTTGTATATTCCATATGAGAACTCGCGATAGAGAGGTGCATGAATTCTGAATATCTGGACTCCAAGTACCATATTTTCCGCACTAAAAGGCGCACTGGACCATGAGGCGCACTTTCGATGAATGGCCTATTTGGTCATTCATTTCATGTATTGCACGCACTGGACTATAAGGCGCAATCTACAATGCATCCACTAGATGGAGCTACAGGTACGTCTTTGTCAAAAAAGTAAATAAACAATTACTTCAAGGAAACTATGAAAAATTGAAAATACAGTCACTCATCAAAACAGAAAATCACAAAATATATTCTATAGCCCCTCGACAGAATTAATTTTGGCATTTCCTTGAGTGTAGCTGCAACAGAACGATCAGATGTATTGGGGTCGACATATTAGCATAATGACCATACACAAGGCGCACCGGATTTTAAGGTGCGCTGTGAGCGTTTAAGAAAATAGAAGACTTTTTGGTGCACCATATACAGTAGTGCGGAAAATACGGTAATCGTCTTTCTGACGCATGTCTGTCCAAATAATTATCCAGATAAAAGGCCAAGTCCGAGCTACGATGAATGTCCAGTATTTTACTGCAAATTATTTACCGCAGATTCCCAAATGTGTACTATTTATTTCTAAGATGGTGTATGATGCTACAGTTAGTTGAACAGTCATTCATTATAGTAAATATTAGTATGGAAAAAAATATATAGGCCATGTATATGAAACAAATAAGTAATACGGCATGAACCGAATGTACTTTCTTGTGCTGCGCGAGGATGTATTCTTACGCCACTTTGCAAGCTGGGTCACTGGATGAAATTCTTTACCCCAAAATGTCATCTGCCCCTGCTGTAGTAAACTAAGGAGCCCTTGTCATTTTTTACGATAACTATCCTAACCACACTTTTTCCCGACCCTCCAGTTGGGGGAAAAAAAAATGAAAACATTCCTGACCAATACATTGCGTGTTCCAGCTCTACCATCGATGAGGCTCTTGCCCAACTGAAGGCTCAACAAGAGCCCTTGAAACATCTGATTGAGTACCTTCATCAAGAGTTTGATTCTCAAAGGCAAGCAAGTGAACAGCTGCTCAAAGACAAGGTGTAGTTTGCTCGAGTGAATATCCATTTGCAGCCAGGCTAGGTATTGGACTGCTAAATTCATATTTTGCTTCCAGGAGCGGGCGTTGAGGATTCAGAGGGAACAGATGAGAATGGAACAAAAGCAAGCCTTGGATTCTCTGAAGAATCGTCTCATTCAGGTAAAACACTTCTACTGTCTGTGTGAGTGGGCGTGCATGTGTGTGTGTGTTAAGAAATTGGACTGTGTGTTGCCAGAATGGTTTGCTGGAGGATTCAAATGTCAAATTTCATTGACCCAGGATCACGTTGAGGAGCTGAGTAGTTTGAAATGGGCTCATTGGAGTGCCGCCGGATTGGAAGCCTCACTTCGCAAGCAGCTGGAGGACAAAGACATGGAGCTGAGGCAAGTCCAAAGGAACATGACTCAGTGGAAGGAACAGACCACCGCTCGACTGGCCTGCAAGTTTGAGGAAGAGTTGACAGCTGAACTGGAAAGGTGACATGCATATCAGGGCAGAATGTGTCTCTCTGAGTTTTTTGTTGTTGTTGTTTTAAACACACTACGACTCACATCCATAGAGCGCCAAGTCTGTCTGCCCCGATCAAAATCCAACAAAATCGCATTCTGCCATAAAACCTCCTTTACCCGAGTCTGAAATTTCGTCCAAGCAGAAATGGCCAGTGAGGCGTACATGGCGCGTCTACCAAATTCACAAACGCAACAAATTAGTCCATTGCACCGGCACAAAAAATGACAAAGCGCCCATTTTTATGCTGATTATTGCTGGTTGTGTATATTTTAAGTGTCATTCATTTTTGCCATCCCACAGGTGCAGATCAAAGTTATTAAGGGGCAGGTAAAACTGTATAAACCCGTTGAGGAATAGTTTGCTAATACTACTAACCAGCATGACCTCACCTGTACTCACACCGATATTTCCCAATGCTATGTCAGATTAGCCCATTGAGTGTGTCGGCCTCCGTAGGCGTCAGCTAACACCTCCACTGTTCACAGATGGCAAATGGTCACTTTCCAAATTGGTGATTGTGCATCTTTTTCAGAAAGACGTCCATGAATGAAGAGGAACAGCTGAGGACGGAGGGTCAGCGAAGGCTTAGTGCAAAGGTACCACCATTCCTCAACCTGGGGATAAACGCAATGTCCAGAATGATTTCGCTTTGTCTGCATCAGCATCATAATGCTCACCATTGCGACTGTTTGACCTTCTTTTAGGCTGCCTCCCCCCAGACCTCCTCGGACGTGGCCTCATTAAAACTTGTGCATTACTTGCAGAGCAGAGTCAAGCAGCTCCGTGTAGAGAACCAGACGTGGGTGCCAACAGGACCAAACTTTCCTACAGTGGGTGCTTTCTTTTTCAATCTGGTGACACGTTTGTGTGATCAAACAGTTTCCTAGTACTGTAGTGTATAATTGCTACTCATTTTTTCTTTTTTAAATAGCACAACCATCAAGAGAGTAGGAAGGCTTGAGTCCCCCATTCATGAGGTTCAACCGCAAGTTAAGAAACATCACATGCTTCCCAGTATTACTCTTTCAAAGTGTTTCTTTTTCATTTAACGATGAATCATTCATTCACTGTTGCCTGTACTTAACATAGCAGGTCACAGTGACAATGACACAAGCAAAGTTTTAGTCATCCTTTGAACTTTCTACTGTGTCAAGGTTTTATGGTTCAACGTACAAGAGGTTTACAGATTTAACATGAAAAATCTCATAAAACTCTTCTTTGTGGGATTCCCTTATATGCTCATAAATGTTACGTAATGTTAAGATGGAACATGCAAAGGCCAAATGGTACAAAGGCACAATATGTAACTTACAGCTTTCGAAACGTTTCAAGAATATGAACTAGCTTTATTGTTGTATATACGTTAGTCGCTCCATGTACAGCACTTTGTATGCAGCGATGGGTGTTTTAAAGTACTCTATAAATACAGTTAACACCAGAATCGGGATTGGTGTCAGAGTGCCAAAAGATGCTTGGTGTTTCATGCATACTGTTGTATAGCACATTTTTGATAAAGGATGAAGCACACTTTTATTAGAAAATAAATACAGAGTCAACATGTCTCACTTGAATACTGCTGCAAACATGCAGGGGGAAAAACCCCCCAAAAATTAAAATAAAAAGGGACATTTCCAGGATTTTCTAAATTCAAAGCCCACAAACGATACTTGCTCAACAAAAGGGAAATCTGATCCTTCAACCACAACAAATCCAGCTTTGACACAAAGTCACGCACGTTGTTGGCCTGTATTGAACATTGAGGAATCACATTTCGATTCATGATGGCAAAAGTGTACAAAATCAGTGGCTACTCACTGATGATTAACTAAAGACAAACTGTAATATTTACCAGACTTTGGCAAATGCCGAGATCAAACTTCTTCCTCTACCCTTACACAGGCTGCGCGAATGATGCTATGAAATGCAAATAAGGCATCATGACAGTTGTCTGCGCTTATATTCAAGCTGCCAAATGTCACCAAAGCAGTGGATGATTCCCAACTATTTTCAAGTGGCTAAGCTAGCCCTCAAGCAGGAGAAATCCAGACGCGTCCGAGCAATCTTATACTTTCTTACATTTCCATGTCCTCCTCTCCACAGCTTTCTGTGACAGGAAGGTTATGAAGAGGACACTGTGCTTCGGCGTGGGCGACGTGCGGGGTCGGCGAAGGACAGGGAGTTGGGGTCGGTCGCAAAACAGTCTGTTGTTTCCTCTGTTTCTGTAAGGAGCCTTTTAGTCTGCGACAGAAGGGGTCTTCGGGTGGCCGCCACAATACCAACTCCATGCAGGAATGGCTTCTAAACATACGAAGGGTCAGGAGTCAGTGGCACATTGAAATATCCAGCGAGCATTTCATTTTAGATTTCATTCAGCAACTTGAAAGCAGAGGAGAACATACACAGATTGGGCGACTGTGTGTGGCAGAATGTCGTTGAAGCCTCGTTGCAGGCCTTCCTTCAAACTGTCCGAGATGACCAACACCGGCCTTCGTTGCACGGGCTCCACATCCAGATCCTCGTCATCGTCCTCTAACGTTATTCTGCTCAATGATAGATCATTCTTAAGGCGCTTTACATGCAGCATTTGGTTTTCAAGGCGCCCAGCTCATGGTCGGGGGCAGGAGAACTTATACAAACTTGCAAATATTTGTCACGTTTGCTAAGCAACCAAACGGGAAGCAGCCTTGTGCATTTTCCTGCTGGTTTAGATGTCAAATAGGCCGCAGCTTGGCAAGGCGCGTTTTTCACGGTTACAACGAAAAGCCAATTGTAAAGACATTGTACCAGTGAAAAAAGTGCTGCATTGCTAAATTTTATTGAACGCGAACAATTTTATTGTTAAATGTGAAATCACATTTCTATCATCAAATTGGTGCAGATCTCCGTCCGTCGCTTAACCACATTTATCTCATTTCCCAGAGCTCATGACACTGGACGCATGATTTTTGTTCCATTTTCTCTTTGCCGTTTTAAGTGGACAGCTTCACTATAATCTGTTGGTACTCTATCGATTGATCCGTGATTGGGGAGGTCTACTGTGGTAAGCACAGTGTGAAAAGGCCTTTAATGATGTTCTCGTGTGATACTTTAACTTCTCAAATTTGCAACCACTAACTTAGAGTGGGGGAGGGGGGCTACCACAGTAGTTATACAGTGCATCCAATATGCATTCATAACAAAATGGAATAAAATGATTTTCTTCAAGATCTTACACCTTATTATAACTGATTTTTGATTTTCCCTTACATTTTTTTTGTTTTGTGCAAATTTAATAAAAAATAAATTTACATTTTAATCATGCACCTTTGGCAGCAATGACTTATGTCATGCCACAAGTTTGGAAAGTGGGAACCTGCAGAATATTCAGTAATAGTGCAGCATCCAAAAAGACAACACAGCACAGGAGAAGCTAACGAGCATGATTGTTCACGTTTGTCATTTCTAGCCATGTCTCCTCAGATGTTAAGACATCAACATTTCACATCATGGTTTTGTTGACCAAAGGAATGAGAGTATGCATGAAGAAACACAGACGATTACTAATTCACACACCAAAGGCATTCCAAGATGTTTCCTCTAGAATACAAGAAATATATCAGTACCCCTATAACCTTTTGGCATTTTATTATTTGTTCTTTTATAAACTGATGAAATGAGAAGTTGTAGCAGTGTTGTGGAACAGACTGGGACCTGTTGCCTTAAAGTGTAGAACACACATCTGAAAATGTAAATGCATTTCAAGTACTGTACACCATTTCCCCGCAATGTTTCATAGTGCATACCTGTTTTCGATCTCCTGAAGTCTCCTCTGTGCTGCTTCGATCTCCATGCAGGAGCTCTCCGTCTCAGGTCGAGATGTGGAAGAAGAGGATAGGGGAGTCAGGTTGTGAGGGGCTGGGCAAGGCTGTGGTGGAGCATGGGTGGCTTCTTGGGTACACAAAGGAGGGCAATTATTTGGAGCAGGCCATTCAGGACTCCTGGGGATGTGCGAAATGTCCAACTGTGTTTCCGCTGTTAATCTCCTCCTTTTAGCAAGACATCCACTGAGAAAATAGGAAGAGGTATTGAGGGAAAAAACTCGAACAGACTGTATGATAACCAAGCCTGTCTTATACATACTCATCATCAACTCTCCTCCTGTGCTTCCTGAGGCACCTTGTCTCCCAACTGCTGTGACAGAGGACATATATTGCACACATGATCATTTGTTGGCAGCAAACTGTTGAGAATACTGTATGCAAAAAAAAAACTAAATGAGTTTTTACCTGTTTGGCAACATTCCTCTTGGTAAATGGCCAGATGTACTTGGACTTCCGAGCTCTAATTCGGGCAGGCTTGTGGACCCCGAGAACGTGTACATGCTTGGTAGAAACCCCGCCTGGCTGCTTGTGGTCGCCAAATGATTCATAATATGGTCCAGTCGGCGAAATTAGCATTAAAAAACGTAGGTGAAATGTGAAAAGAAAACTACAGTTTTGATCCGCGGAACTGTCTTCTTATTACTGAGCACTTTCAAGTAATTTTTGCCACTTGAGATGTGTCCAGACTGGGGCAACTCTCTGGATACCCGCTGCGCATTAAAACAATACTTCTGAGAATATCTGGACAAAGATCTGCAGCTGTGACAGTTATAGAATGGCACAAATCATAACATCATCCAGCTAAATTAAGACGACGGACGACCAGGTGCAACCAACTGCCCTTCCCCTTTCCGCAATGTTGTTTTTTTTATTGCTAGCTCGTCTCCGTTCCGTTCAACACAGAGTAATAAAAGGAAATGAAACACTAAACACGCACAACCTTACGAACCTATTAAAGTGACCCCACTTGCAAGCAGCGTCCAGTGTACGGTGGCCTCCGCAGCGAGTAGTAAACTTACTGCTAGGTTGACATAGCACGGGAGCCAGACGCGCCGGAAGATTCGACGAGATTCTGGAAACGGCGCAAGGAACGATGGGAGTTGTCGTTGTTGACGAATAGACAACAGTGAGAGCAAAACATGTCGTTCGTCAAAACGCGCAGAGTTGATCCTCCGTTACCGCTCTGACTTAAACACCAATACCGTGCGTGAGACATATCAAAACTCCGCAGAACGTTTAAACAAGACCGTTTGGCCCAAGTTCCGGATGATTGTCGAGTTACTCCTCTCTTATCTCAAAGTGCAGGTCACGTGATACCGCGGAGCTCTTCATCAGCCCAGCTCCCGAACTTGTCGCTCTACTCTGGACTGACGCTTTTCGGAGGTAACGCATGACTCGATATTGTCAAACGCGTACACACGTTTGACAAAAATAACCTTTTGGCTATAGGCCACATTTGCATGACATCATCCATTCGTTGTTTGTATGTAAACTGTTGGTGGAGATTTAATGAGGTGCGATTGATAATTGAACGCGGACCGTTTTCCCCTCCGGTATATGAACACTTGAGGCCATTGTGTTGTTTATTCGAAAACTGTTGCATTATTTGTTCGAACCTTGAAGAAGATTGATAGTGTTTTTTTTCTATTTTTCTTTATTTTGTCTTTTTGAAGGTAATCCAGGATGTATCATTTAGTTGTTGTTTTCGGGCTGCTGGCGTTGGCCTCCAGTTTACCTTGTGGTAAGTGAAGTGTTATACTTTATACACCATCGTTCCAAGTGACGCTTTGCATTTTTTAAGACAATCATCTTTTTAAGTACATTAATTATTTCAATTATGATTAATTTGATGTTCTTTGGAAAATAAAACATTACTCATTCTAGGACCCCCCCCCCCCCCCCAATCAAAACTTGACAGTATTTTGCTTTTGGCGTCTGAACTTGCGGAAGAATCTAGGTTAAAAACAAACGTGACTCACTGTTCTGGATGTTCCCCCATGTTGCAATTGCCTTATGAGTGTTTCCCAATCTTTGAGCAAAGGCGCATTTGGCATTTAGATAATCCTACATCACACCACCAATAGAACTACTAATAATAATAATAAAACCACAAATAGTCCCAAAGTTTAGAATTTTTTTCATTCATTAATACTATAGAGTATGTCCAAATTTTGATTGTACTTGTCGTGGAACAAACTGCAGCTTGAGCTCTTGAACAATCTAAGTTCCATCCAACAGCTGGATTAAATATTTCCCTTTCAAAAGATAATCATGTTAAATTTTGTTTTTTTTTAAATATAGCTGTTTATTATTGTAGTTGTTTGTACTTCTGTAGAACTGCCCTGGTGTCTTATATTTTAGTTACCTAATTAGGCTGTTATATATTAAGATTTAATAGCCTCTACATGTATATTATATTGCAAAAGTCAAATTCTCATGCCTTAGTTTCACCCTAGTGTTATTGCTGAGGTTGCAATTGTGACTGTGCCACACTTTGAGCCTTCATGTTGATGTTAGCAAGCTGCAGGTTCTGAACTACTTTTATGAAAGTTGCAACATTTTCTGTATATTTAACCCAGACACTTCTGGATCCAACCATGAGCTGCTGCTTTCACTCAATAAAGATCTCCTACGCTCACTGGAGGGACGGGAAGGACTTCCTAATCCCAGTGTCCACTTGGCATTACGGCTATCAGAACTCCACAACCTTTTAAAAGAGGGGGAGCATTTAAATAGACTGACAAGTCATTTTCACAATGACATTCAAAGGTAATTTGCCAGAATAGCCACTTTTTGAATTGATGTCCAATGTGACCAAGTGATCAAAATGTCTTCCTAATCTTGCCATGTCGTAACCTCTGTGTTCCTAAGCTTCCTCACTGGCAATCAACCTGTTGTTGGCCGCTTGGCATTGTATACTCTGGCCTTGAAGTCATCTTGCTTTGACCTCAACACAATCACCTTCACGGTAGGCGACAAGAGTGAGACTCTGCTGACACACCTCAAAAAGCAGATGGAACAAGAGAAAGAATACATTACATGTATGTTCACTTTCTTTTTTTGGGTTTAAAATGCTGTTCAACCAGATTGTGATTGCCAGAGTCTTTGTTTAACCGCAGTAGTTAAAAACATCTTTTTTTTGGTCATCTTTTCCTCTAGTCAGCCAACGCCCTTTGACCAACTATTACCAGTATTCATTGGGTGTGCTTGCTCTCTGTGTGAGCGGTGTCAGGGTCAACAACCACGCTGTCAACAAACTCATCAAGGCAGTTGAACATGAGCACTTCACGCATGGAGATAGTGTGAGCATTGGTGGGTGAACCTGTTTTGAATGTCTGCTGTCATAGTTCATACTGGGTGTAATTGATAATTAAAAATTTGGACTCACAAATATTTCAGCTAAATACAGATAATTCCATATAATAAAAGTGCCATTAGCCTAAGTTCTGATAATTCCATCATACATCTCCCGTTTCTGTTTTATAGATACATATGCCATGGCTGCAATGGCCCTTCAGTGTGTGAACAATTCAGAGAATTCTTTTTGTAGTGCAAAGGAATCCAGTTGCACTATACACAATGCTGCCGAGCTTGACACGGCCCTGGCCAACATTAAACAGAAGTTGTTGGTCTCGCAAAGGGCTGATGGTCATATTGGCAATGAGTTCAGCACTGGCCTCGCCGTACAAGTACGTACCTATTTTATTTTTTGGTTACATTTATGAGGTTTTCTTGTAGAGTTGGCATGTTCTTATACTTTTGTGGATTTTCTCCACATTCCAAATTAGTCATATTAGATTAATTGCAGTATATAAATTGTCCAGAGGTGTGAAAGCCATCAGTTTGTCGATATGTACTCTGTCTGGTTAGAAGGTGCCCAAAGTCAGATGGAATAGGCTCAAGCTGACCAATGATGCTAATGAGAACAAATTCCATAGAAAACAGTTGCCATTTAACCAGATTGTATTCAACCTTGGAGGTGCTGTTTCCTGTTTACGCATCATGCAAAGCCCAAATCATCTTAAATGTTGTGTTCAGGCTCTAATAGCAATGGGCAGCCCGGTGTCGGAGTGTGCCGCTTCAATGGAAGCCATGAGGAGAGATGCCAGAGACAACAAATACCACAACCCCATGGCCATATCTCAGGCACTGCCAGCGCTGCAGCAGAAATCCTACTTGAGTGTTCAAAGCAAGAACTGCATCAATGAAGACAGTATGTCCCGTGCTATTCTTTTACATCTGTGGTCTAGTGATTTTTAAGTTAGTGTTTACATGCTCACCTTTTGTCTACACACAGACACGTTGGCGCTTGAGCCCACCGACCCTGTTACAGTGTTGCCCAGTAAAACCAATGTGGCGGTGATTGTGGAAGTGGTGACATCATCTGGGACATCAAGTCCGTATTCACTAGATGTGCCCAAGGGAAGCTCTCTTTTGGAGACCCTTAACCTCCTCAATGGAAAAAATCTTGGCTTCACGTGAGTCTTTTAATTCTGTGTGACTTATTCCAGTGTATTCTTGAAATAATGTTAAATGCTATATGGAGCAGGTTTGAGACTGAGTCAAGCCAGTGGGGACCGTTCTTAAGTGTGGTGAATGGAGAGCGGGCCAGACAGGGCGACCGCAGATACTGGCACCTCGCCTCTGATGGCACCGCTCTCACTGAAGGTGAAAACAAACGTGCATCTACTGTACAGTCATACACAATATAAAACTAAATTCCATCTTTTCTTTATATAATATGCACTGTTTCTGTGTTTCAGGTATCGGCGATTTCAAATTGAAAGTGGGCCAAAAGATCACCCTCACAAACACAAGCTATTAATGGTGCCATTGATCATGAGTGATCAGTTTGGAACCAAAACAACTTTGATTTTCTTCCAGTACAATCATATGTAAATTGCATAAGTGATTAAATGCTTCTAATGGCCCCTCAGTAGTATTGAATTGCAAATGTGTTTGACTGACAGTTGTGTCACAGATGAGTACATTTTAAGAGAACCATTCTGCAACAGTTCATGTATACATTTGCATTTAACAAGTATTGAGAGTGCGGCCCGGTAGTCCAGTGGTTAGCCCGTTGACTTCACAGTGCAGAGTTACCGGGTTCAATTCCAGCCCTGGCTTCCATGTGTGGAGTTTGCATGTTCTCCCTGGGCCTGCGTGGGTTTTCTCCGGGTGCTCCGGTTTCCTCCCACTGACTAAACACACTAAATTGTCCCTCAGTGTGAGTGTGAGCGCGCATGGTTGTTGGTCTCTGTGTGCCCTGCGATTGGCTGGCGACCGGTTCAGGGTCCCCCCGGCCTACTCCCCGAAGACGGCTGGGATAAGATCCCTGGTGACGATTAAGCGGTTCGGAAAATGGATGGATGGAAGTATTGAGAGCCCTTATGGATATTTTAAGACCTAGGGATTTTATTTTTGAATGGCCCTCGAAACGCCCTATATAAATGTGGTTGTCGTCTAACTCATTTGTAAGGTTGCTGCTGCTATTTTTTAATTCAATTTTTTTCAAATGTAATGAAAGGTGAGAATTTCATGTTTTAATTTCCAAATTATATTGGGGGTGGGGGGGGGGTTGTACAGACGACGTGGACAAACGTAGCCGCGAACAAACCGGAAGGTTAGTAATTATGTATGAATGCGGGATTGTTTTAACTTTGCTTCAAGCAGGCTTTTGCGATTCTAGATACAGTATCGTGTTCGATTAATTGTTCATTTGTATTTTGAAACTTCATACCGGAAGTACGCAATCAATCTCTTCCGGGGCAGTCTTTGTCATTCATTCGCTACCTCATTTCGAAAGATGTAGTCATATAACCACTCATTATAAAACGCAGTGGTACTTGTGCTACTCCATTAAAAAAATACTACATTCCGTTTGGTTGAGTCAAGTAGATGAAGATAACCTTTTTTTTTGTAGTTAGCATGAATAGTAAATGTCTCACCCCTACGAGAACGACACAGCACTAGTTGACACGAGTAGTGTCATTGCTACTTAGCGTAATGGTTTTCCTGCACCGATGCATCCTCCGTCGGTTTTACAAATCAAAACCGAAGGCAGGTGTCCTGCAGCTCCTGAGTAGGTGCGAGACCCGCAACAATTTTTCCCAAAAAGTTACTCAACCTTACCATAAACGAGGTACCATGGCTAAAAGAACGTCAAGTGCAGCAGCTTCAAATCAGGATGGACTGAAGAGGGTTTCTATTGAGGGGAACATTGGTAAGATCCGTCTTCGAGATATTGTGCATTCGCCACCTCAAGAGTTGCAACAGTTCCTTTGTGTTTGGAATTCTTAGCTGTTGGAAAGTCAACCTTTTCAAGACTCCTGGGAGCAGCATGTCCAGACTGGGAGGTGGTTTCAGAACCTGTCAGCAAATGGCAGAATATTGTCAGCGGGGCCTCAAAGGTGCGGAGTGTGTAGCTTCCTCCTCATAAAAAAATGCAGAAAAAGTGTAATTCGGGCAGAAGTTGCTGGTGAATGCTGACGCACTAACGCTGAACTGAACTGATGTGTAATTGAAATGTACAATGTGATACTCTTTTGATGTAATGATTTCAATCGGCAAATAAATGTGAAAAGAATAAGTAAATACAGTATGTAAATTGTCTTTTACTCTTGGCAATTTATGGTTAAACTTTGGAGAATAATGCACGAATGATCTGAACATTTTCATGTTGCAATGTAGCATATGTGGATACAATCACTTCAGATTTTAAGAAAGTAAAAACGTGGCTCAGCAAAAATGTTTGTAATCGAAATGACAATTTAAATTTCATTTCAAAACAATAAACCTCATAAGACCACACAACATTATTATTATTATTATTGTCATTATTATTGACATTTTGTACAAACCCACAGTACAAGGTCTTTTGATTACTAGGCCTACTGCCTGAAGACGGCTGGGATAGGCTACAACACCCCCGCAACCCTTGTGAGGATAAGCGGATCAGAAAATGGATAGTTGGATGGATTATGGTAACAGTCTTTGAAAATTATGAAGAACTTGGGATTTATTGATGATGGAAATTCAAGGGATAGCAATACAAAAGTTTAGATTTTATCCTCCTTTATGAAGATCTGCATATGCGAGTAAATTGTGACCTAAGATTGAGCTGAATTTTTGTTGCGTTCGTTGAATGTTTTGCTTTGGAAGTTTGTGTGAATTGTCTTTCTTTTCTCACAAATGTGCATATATTGGATTTTTTTTGAGAAGTTTGAAATGGGTCAAAAAAGGATTAAGTAATATTGTGAAACAAAGTCAAAATGTGTAATTATTTCTGTGATCTCTGCTGCTTCCACTGCACAGGAAAAGACTGTGAGCAACCTGCTGGAGATGATGTACCAGGATCCTCAACGCTGGTCGTACACCTTCCAGACGTACTCGTGCATGAGCCGCTTCCAAACGCAGCTGCAGCCCGCACCTGCGCGCCCATTCCACTCAGAAGGAAGGCCAATGCGGATTTATGAACGTTCCGTCTACAGCGACAGGTCAGTTAGATGCTTGATTACACCCGAGGACTTGTGGCGCTATCTCGGCTGGTCACAGTGTGAGCCTTGCAAATGATCTAATAATGCTAACCTAGCATATGATAAATATGAATTAAGATGCAAAATCAACCTGTTTTTATTCATCTCAGGGTGCGGCCATATTGCATATAGCATTTTTTAAATGAGTTCTCTTGTGCTTTTCCTTCCCAGATACATTTTTGCCCTGAGCATGTATGAACTGGGTTGTATCAACTCGACAGAGTGGGCAATCTACCAGGACTGGCACTCGCTACTCGTCGATCAGTTTGGACACCAGGTGGCGCTAGAAGGCATCATCTATCTCAAAGCGCCACCTGAGGTCTACACAAACTCTTCGCCATTGAAGGTATCGGGTTTGCGCTCTTGACAGCGTTTTGTTCCTGACACGCATGTATTTGTCAGAAATGCATGGAGCGCCTGCAGCTGCGAGGGAGGCCAGAGGAGAAGACTTTGCAGCTGGACTATCTGCAAAAGTTACACGAGCAGCATGAGAGGTGGCTTGTGGAGAAAACAACCGAGTGAGTGAACTGGTACTAAGCGACTCCCTCATACTTTCGAATGGCGTTATCTCACTTGCGTTTGTACCTTAAAAAATTAGAACTACCTACAGTTACATCGAGACTTCTCTGATAGTGCCGGCCAAAAGTAAACAATATCTTTGTGATGGCAGAATATCTGTACTGGACCTTGTCGAATGTTGAGATTGTAAAAAAGAGAGGGTTTTTGGTTTTTTTTATTGGGCAAAAGTTGAACACTGGCTCCACTATCTTCTCCCAGGATCCATTTTGAGTCATTGAAAAAGATCCCCGTGCTGGAGCTGGATGCCAGTGTGGAGTTTCAGAGTGACCCAACAGCACAGGAGAACTTCATCAGACAGGTGAGATGAAGGCTTTCAAATGGCTGCTGCTGTGCAAAGGTTCGCCACAAGAGGGCCCTATTTGACGTTGGGAATCCCGATTGTCCGTTGTTTGCAGCGATTTTGATCCTTTTCATCTTACCTCAGGTGAAGGATTTCTTCACTGCTTTATGAAGAGTGTCATTCGCATGTGCCAGTACAGCAGTCAGAACAGGCATGTGACATGAATCCTGGCAGAGATCCAAGCTCAATGACTCGGTCGTGAAACGATGGATAAAGAAGCAAAACTGCAGTTAATAACCCTTTGAAGCACAACTGTGTTTAGAGTTTAGAATGTTTACTTGCAGCAATTTGTTCTGTTACATTTCATCAGGAATACGTATGCTAACTAATGAGAGCTGCATCAAAAGTATGCCTTTAGACAGGTAATAAAGCTCACTTTTAATGGACCCACCGTATTTCAATACACGAGAAGCCAGAAAATATTAGAAATAAATCTCTGAAATCTCTCCGCACCACTATAAACTGCAAATAGATGACTACAATGTGTTTCAAACACGTCTAAAAGTGTCAAAAGTGAGCATTATTATTTTTGTAAAGGAATATTTTGGCTCTCATTATTCGTCTGCCTGACACTGTAATAATACAGATCGATAGGGATCATCTTCATCACTTTTTTGTACTTGTCACTGTTGTTTGGGGTATTTGCTGCATTGCGTTTTCATCTGTGTGTTTTTTAAATACATTCCTGGATGTTTTTGTCAATAAAGTTTTCTCTTTTTCACTTTGGTGGTCTTCTCCTACTTCTACTTAACATTGAGGTGTTAATGGCTGTATGGCATCGTAGGTGTTAATTGTTAACCGATTACTGCTTGTCCAGGGGATTAAGGCTTTTGGGTGACTATAAAAGTTGAGGGCGGTGTGACAGGACAATGACCTTGGCTAAATAGTTTTGGGGTTTTTTTTTTTTGTTCTGTTAGTGTTGGTCTCTGATGTGCTCTGGTGATCAGAGGGCCCACTGGGATGCCTGGAATGGCCAGGGGTCATCAAAGGGCGGCTGTCTGCTATAAAGGGGCCTGACTTCTCTTCCGGGTGCACATCACTTCAACCTGAGACTAGCTGAGGAAGGGAAGGAAGGAAACCGTCACCTCTCGCTCGCAGTGTCACTCGGAAATGGCTGCCTACGTGCTTCTTTTCTGCTCTTTTGGCCTGGTCTTGTCTACGCAAAGGTCCGAGTATCGCGCAGGCCCAGGGAGCAGCGTAGCCGCAAGGAACGTTTCCCTGCACCCTCGCGGCAGGTTCCCTCTGTACATGATGCAGCTCTATCGCTCGTTCAGGGCGGCCGACGTCCCGTCAATGGCGGCCGTCGTCACCGGTGGCAGTCGGCCGGCTCGAGAGTCGGACTCCGTCGTCAGCGTTATGGCAAATGGTGAGTCAACTGAATGGTTTTGTATTTCCTCCTCGTTTTTGCAACAGATCTCTGACTGCTGTTATCTATGATCTGTCACCCCCAATCACCCCTGCCTCCTTTTTACAGCCCAGCTAGTGTCAAAATGTTTATTCCACTTTAAAGGCTTTGTCCATTTTACGTGTGAGGGTGTGTATATTAGCCCTCAGACGGCCTTGCACAGGGGGGTTCAATACACATCCTGTCCTGTCCCGCCGCAGTGTTTTGACATTTGTCCGACGATCTGGTTTGTCCAGTCACCAAGCCTGCATCTATTACGGAAAGCTCTTTGAGCATTTATTCAATAGCCTTGTGAGCCATCTGAACGTCCATGTGCTAGGACACACTTTAACTTCACCACTAAGCCAATTCAACACACTTGGAGAACAACAGGGTCTTCATTGTAAAGGGTTTGCCACTCTGAGTCATAATAGTTTTGTAATTTTCATGATCATCTTCAGGGCGGCCCGGTAGTCCAGTGGTTAGCACGTCGGCTTCACAGTGCAGAGGTACCGGGTTCGATTCCAGCTCCGGCCTACCTGTGTGGAGTTTGCATGTCCTCCCCGGGCCTGCGTGGGTTTTCTCCGGGTGCTCCGGTTTCCTCCCTCATTCCAAAAACTTGGGTGGCAGGCTGATTGAACACTCTAAATTGTCCGTAGGTGTGAGTGTGGGCGTGGATGGTTGTTCGTCTCTGTGTGCCCTGTGATTGGCTGGCAACCGATTCAGGGTGTCCCTTGCCTACTGCCCGGAGACAGCTGGGATAGGCTCCAGCACCCCCCGCGACCCTAGTGAGGATCAAGCGGCTCGGAAGATGAATGAATGAAATGATCATCTTCACTTCGTTTTGACATTTGTTTTTTAAAATTTGTGAAGATGAAGAGCAGACCTGAAGCTGGATATTCAAATTTAGATTTTTTTTTTCCAGGTTACCATCAAGCGGGCGACAGATGGATCGTTACCTTTGACATGTCGTCTCTTTCGACCAGTGACAGAGTCCATTTAGCAGAGCTCCGCATCCGATTGCCTGCCCGATCCGCACACAAGCGGGCCGTGGTGGATTTGTATCACTCACGGAATTGTGAGCACGGGGATGGCCCGTTGTGCCACGACGAACGCCTTCTCCTGGGGAGCGTCAGCGCGTCTGCCAGCAAGTCTTCATGGAAGGTTTTTAACGTCACAGCACTTTTGAGGTACTGGCTCTACCAAGGAGACAGAGTATCGAGCTGGGAGGCCTCGGCAAAACCTGAACCTGACCTTGGGAGTGGTTCTGGGGATTTTGAGCAGATACCACGCAAGGTTCTTTTTAAGAACCCAGGAAGGCAAAGTATTCGGGCAATGATGGTGCTCTTCTTCAAACATGACCTCCCTCAGGAAGGTCACTCGGCCTACAGCCTGCTGCACACCGTGGAAAACTCCAAGTACGTCACCATGGAGCGAAGCAGCGGCGAAAGCCAAAGTCGACGCCACAAAAGGAACAAGATGGAGAGGGTGATGTTGGCGGCTGGCGGCGGCCCCACCGTGACACCGGAGGGCACGCAGCGGCCTCTTTGTCGCAAAGTTGACATGTGGGTGGACTTCGACCACATCGGCTGGGACGAGTGGATCGTCCATCCAAAACGCTTCAATGCTTATCGCTGCGAGGGGCAGTGTCCGACACCCCTGGACGAATCTTTCAACCCCACCAACCACGCGTACATGCAAGTAAGAAGATTTGACAGGTTGGTTCAACGTGATCACAAACAGAGCTGCTGACTCATGTTTTCTCTCTTGTTGTTGTTGTTGTTGCAGAGCCTTTTGAAATACCACCACCCGGAAAGGGTGAGCTGCCCGTCCTGTGTACCGACACGCCTCGGCCCTCTGTCCATGTTGTACTACGAGAACGACGATCTGACCCTGCGCCATCACGAGGACATGATCGTTGAAGAATGCGGCTGTCACTGAGTGACAGCCCTGACGAAATCGCCTGCTCAACCAACATTGTCCCTGGCAAAAGGGGTGGTGTGACATGGGGATCATTAGCCATACAGGGTGCTACTCAATACTTGATTCTGTCTTTACTATTTATACTCCATACTGTATATTTTGTACATAAAATATCCCAAATTTATTAAACATTTATTTTGACATCAGTGTTGTGCTTTTTATTTTCTGACACATTTGATTATCCATCCCCTCCATCCATTTTCAACACCGCTTATCGTGAAGAGGGTGGCGCGGTGTTGGTGGCGCCACCCTCAAGGCATTTTTGGCCGAAAAAAAATGACCATGTATAGTAAGGCTTTTCAGCCGAAAAAAATGACCATGTATAGTCAGGCGCTTTTAGCCGATAAAACTGACCATGTATAGTAAGCCGTTTTTAGCCGAAAAAAACGACCATGTATATAGTAAGGCGTTTTTAGCTGAAAAAAATGATGGTGTGTATTAAGGCGTTTTTAGCCGAAAAAAACGACCGTGTATGTAGTAAGGGGTTTTTGGCCGGAAAAATAGACCATGTATAGTAAAGCGTTTTTAGCCGAAAAAAAACGACCATGTATAGTGAGGCGTTTTTAGCCGAAAAAAAGGACCATGTATTGTAAGGCATTTTTAGCCCCAAAAAATGACCATGGAATTTTTTTAAAGGAATTTTTAGCGTCCAAAACGACCATGTATAGAAAGGCGTTTTTAGCTAAAAAAAGAAAAAAACCATGTATGTATAGTAAAGGAATTTTTAGCGTTAAAAACAACGAAGTATAGTAAGGCGTTTTTTGCCGAAAAAAACGACCATGTACAGTAAGGCGTTTTTGGCCGGAAAAAAAAGACCATGTATATGAAGGCGTTTTTAGCTGAAAAAAAATGTCCATGGATAGTAAGGCATTTTTAATCGAAAAAAACCACCATGTATAGTAAGGCGTTTTAGCTGGAAAAAAAAGACCATGTATAGTAGGGCGTTTTTAGCCCCAAAAAACGACCATGTGTATAGTAAGGCATTTTTGCCCCCCCCCAAAAAAACGACCATGTATAGTAAGGCATTTTTAGCCCTCCAAAAACGACCAGGTATAGTAAGGAATTTTTGGCAGAAAAAAACGACCATGTATAGTAAAGCGTTTTTGGCCGAAAAAAATGACCTTGTATAGTGAGGCGTTTTTAGCCGAAAAAAATGCCTCACTATACATTGGAGCATTTTTAGCCCCCAAAAAATGACCTTGTATAGTAAGGAATTTTTAGCGTCCAAAACGACCATGTATAGAAAGGCATTTTTAGCTCCAAAAAAACCGACCATGTATGTATAGTAAGGCATTTTTAGCGTTAAAAACAACAATGTATAGTAGGGCGTTTTTAGCCCAAAAAAACGACCATGTATATTAAGGCGTTTTTAGCTGAAAAAAATGACCACGTATAGTAAGGTGTTTTTAATCGAAAAAAATGACCATGTGTAGCAAGGCTTTTTTAGCTGAAAAAAACGACCATGTATATTAAGGCGTTTTTAGCTGAAAAAAATGACCATGTATAGTAAGGCGCTTTTAGCCGAAAAAAACGACCATGTATATAGTAAGGCGTTTTTAGCTGAAAAAAACGACGGTGTATATTAAGGCGTTTTTAGCTGAAAAAAACGACCGTGTATATAGTAAGGTGTTTTTGGCCGAAAAAATAGACCATGTATAGTAAAGCGTTTTTAGCAAGGCGTTTTTAGCCGAAAAAAACGACCATGTGTATAGTAAGGCATTTTTGCCCCCCCCCAAAAAAACGACCATGTATAGTAAGGCATTTTTGGCAGAAAAAAAACGACCATGTATAGTAAAGCGTTTTTGGCCGAAAAAAATGACCTTGTATAGTGAGGCGTTTTTAGCCGAAAAAAATGCCTCACTATACATTGGGGCATTTTTAGCCCCCAAAAAATGACCTTGTATAGAAAGGCATTTTTAGCTCCAAAAAAACGACCATGTATGTATAGTAAGGAATTTTTAGCGTTAAAAACAACAATGTATAGTAAGGCGTTTTTAGCCGAAAAAAACGACCATGTACAGTAAGGCGTTTTTGGACGGAAAAAAAAGACCATTTATAGTAAGGCATTTTTAGCAAGGCGTTTTTAGCTGAAAAAAATGTCCATGGATAGTAAGACGTTTTTAGCCGAAAAAAAACGATCATGTAAGGCGTTTTTGCCCCCCCCCCCCAAAAAAGACCACGTATAGTAAGGCGTTTTTGCTGAAAAAAAAAGACCATGTATAGTAGGGCGTTTTTAGCCCAAAAAAACGACCATGTATATTAAGGCGTTTATAGCTGAAAAAAATGACCACGTATAGTAAGGCGTTTTTAATCGAAAAAAATGACCATGTGTAGTAAGGCTTTTTTAGCTGAAAAAAATGACCATGTATAGTAAGGCGTTTTTAATCGAAAAAAAACGACCATGTGTAGTAAGGCGTTTTTAATCGAAAAAAACGACTACGTATATAGTAAGGCGTTTTTAGCCGAAAAAGAAAGACCATGTATAGTAGGGCGTTTTTAGCCCCAAAAAACGACCATGTATATTAAGGCGTTTTTAGCTGAAAAAAATGACCATGTATAGTAAGGCTTTTTTAGCTGAAAAAAATGACCATGTATAGTAAGGAGTTTTTAATCGAAAAAAATGACCATGTATAGTAAGGCTTTTTTAGCTGAAAAAAACGAACATGTATCGTAAGGCTTTTTTAGCTGAAAAAAATGACCATGTATAGTAAGGCGCTTTTAATCGAAAAAAAAATGACCACGTATAGTAAGGCGTTTTTAGCCTTAAAAAAACGACTACGTATATAGTAAGGCGTTTTTAGCCGAAAAAGAAAGACCATGTATAGTAGGGCGTTTTTAGCCCAAAAAACAACCATGTATATTAAGGCTTTTTTAGCTGAAAAAATGACCATGTATAGTAAGGCGTTTTTAATCGAAAAAAATGACCATGTATAGTAAGGCTTTTTTAGCTGAAAAAACGACCATGTATATAGTAAGGCGTTTTTAGCCGAAAAAAAAGACCATGTATAGTAAGGCGTTTTTAGCCAAAAAAAACGACCATGTGTATTAAGGCGTTTTTAGCTGAAAAAATGACCATGTATAGTAAGGCGTTTTTAATCGAAAAAAATGACCATGTATAGTAAGGCTTTTTTAGTTGAAAAAAACGACCATGTATATAGTAAGGCGTTTTTAGCCGAAAAAAAAGACAATGTATAGTAAGGCGTTTTTAGCCGAAAAAAACGACCATGTATATGAAGGCGTTTCTAGCCGAAAAAAAATTTACCACGTATAGCAACCCTTTTTTGGCCGAAAAAAATGACCATGTATAGTAAGGCATTTTTGGCAGAAAAAAAACGACCATGTGTAGTAAAGCGTTTTTAGCCGAAAAAAAACGACCATGTATATATAGCAAGGGGTTTTTCGCAAGGCGTTTTTAGCCGAAAAAAACGACCATGTATTGTAAGGCATTTTTAGCCCCAAGAAAACGACCATGTATAGTAAGGCTTTTTTAGCTGAAAAAAATGACCATGTATAGTAAGGCTTTTTTAGCTGAAAAAAATGACCATGTATAGTAAGGCGTTTTTAATCGAAAAAAATGACCATGTATAGTAAGGCTTTTTTAGCTGAAAAAAACGACCATGTATATAGTAAGGCGTTTTTAGCCGAAAAAAAGACCATGTATAGTAAGGCGTTTTTAGCCAAAAAAAACGACCATGTATTTTAAGGCGTTTTTAGCTGAAAAAAATGACCATGTATTAAGCCGTTTTTAATCGAAAAAAAACGACCACGTATAGTAAGGCGTTTTTAGCCTTAAAAAAAACGACTACGTATATAGTAAGGCGTTTTTAGCCGAAAAAGAAAGACCATGTATAGTCGGGCGTTTTTAGCCCAAAAAAACAACCATGTATATTAAGGCTTTTTTAGCTGAAAAAATGACCATGTATAGTAAGGCGTTTTTAATCGAAAAAAAAAAGACCATTTATAGTAAGGCTTTTTTAGCTGAAAAAAACGACCATGTATATAGTAAGGCGTTTTTAGCCGAAAAAAAGACCATGTATAGTAAGGCGTTTTTAGCCGAAAAAAACGACCATGTATATGAAGGCGTTTTTAGCCGAATTTTTTTTTACCATGTATAGCAACCCTTTTTTGGCCGAAAAAAAAATGACCATGTATAGTAAGGCATTTTTGGCAGAAAAAAACCGACCATGTATAGTAAAGCGTTTTTAGCCGGAAAAAAAACGACCATGTATATATAGCAAGGCGTTTTTCGCAAGGCGTTTTTAGCCGAAAAAACGACCATGTATTGTAAGGCATTTTTAGCCCCCAAAAAACGACCATATATAGTAAGGCGTTTTTAATCGAAAAAAATGACCATGTGTAGTAAGGCGTTTTTAATCGAAAAAAACGACTACGTATATAGTAAGGCGTTTTTAGCCGAAAAAGAAAGACCATGTATAGTAGGGCGTTTTTAGCCCCAAAAAACGACCATGTATATTAAGGCGTTTTTAGCTGAAAAAAATGACCATGTATAGTAAGGCTTTTTTAGCTGAAAAAAATGACCATGTATAGTAAGGCTTTTTTAGCTGAAAAAAATGACCATGTATAGTAAGGAGTTTTTAATCGAAAAAAATGACCATGTATAGTAAGGCTTTTTTAGCTGAAAAAAACGAACATGTATCGTAAGGCTTTTTTAGCTGAAAAAAATGACCATGTATAGTAAGGCGTTTTTAATCGAAAAAAAAACGACCACGTATAGTAAGGCGTTTTTAGCCTTAAAAAAACGACTACGTATATAGTAAGGCGTTTTTAGCCGAAAAAGAAAGACCATGTATAGTAGGGCGTTTTTAGCCCAAAAAAACAACCATGTATATTAAGGCTTTTTTAGCTGAAAAAATGACCATGTATAGTAAGGCGTTTTTAATCGAAAAAAAAATGACCATTTATAGTAAGGCTTTTTTAGCTGAAAAAAACGACCATGTATATAGTAAGGCGTTTTTAGCCGAAAAAAAGACCATGTATAGTAAGGCGTTTTTAGCCGAAAAAAACGACCATGTATATGAAGGCGTTTTTAGCCGAAAAAAAACGACCATGTATATATAGCAAGGGGTTTTTCGCAAGGCGTTTTTAGCCGAAAAAAACGACCATGTATTGTAAGGCATTTTTAGCCCCAAGAAAACGACCATGTATAGTAAGGCTTTTTTAGCTGAAAAAAATGACCATGTATAGTAAGGCTTTTTTAGCTGAAAAAAATGACCATGTATAGTAAGGCGTTTTTAATCGAAAAAAATGACCATGTATAGTAAGGCTTTTTTAGCTGAAAAAAACGACCATGTATATAGTAAGGCGTTTTTAGCCGAAAAAAAAGACCATGTATAGTAAGGCGTTTTTAGCCAAAAAAAACGACCATGTATTTTAAGGCGTTTTTAGCTGAAAAAAATGACCATGTATTAAGCCGTTTTTAATCGAAAAAAAACGACCACGTATAGTAAGGCGTTTTTAGCCTTAAAAAAAACGACTACGTATATAGTAAGGCGTTTTTAGCCGAAAAAGAAAGACCATGTATAGTCGGGCGTTTTTAGCCCAAAAAAACAACCATGTATATTAAGGCTTTTTTAGCTGAAAAAATGACCATGTATAGTAAGGCGTTTTTAATCGAAAAAAAAATGACCATTTATAGTAAGGCTTTTTTAGCTGAAAAAAACGACCATGTATATAGTAAGGCGTTTTTAGCCGAAAAAAAGACCATGTATAGTAAGGCGTTTTTAGCCGAAAAAAACGACCATGTATATGAAGGCGTTTTTAGCCGAATTTTTTTTTACCATGTATAGCAACCCTTTTTTGGCCGAAAAAAAATGACCATGTATAGTAAGGCATTTTTGGCAGAAAAAAACCGACCATGTATAGTAAAGCGTTTTTAGCCGAAAAAAAAACGACCATGTATATATAGCAAGGCGTTTTTCGCAAGGCGTTTTTAGCCGAAAAAACGACCATGTATTGTAAGGCATTTTTAGCCCCCAAAAAACGACCATATATAGTAAGGCGTTTTTAATCGAAAAAAATGACCATGTATAGTAAGGCTTTTTTAGCTGAAAAAAACGACCATGTATATAGTAAGCCGTTTTTAGCCGAAAAAAAAGACCATGTATAGTAAGGCGTTTTTAGCCAAAAAAAACGACCATGTATATTAAGGCGTTTTTAGCTGAAAAAAATGACCATGTATTAAGCCGTTTTTAATCGAAAAAAATGACCATGTATCGTAAGGCTTTTTTAGCTGAAAAAAACGACCATGTATATAGTAAGGCCTTTTTAGCCGAAAAAAAAGACCATGTATAGTAAGGCGTTTTTAGCCAAAAAAAACGACCATGTATATTAAGGCGTTTTTAGCTGAAAAAAATGACCATGTATTAAGCCGTTTTTAATCGAAAAAAAACGACCACGTATAGTAAGGCGTTTTTAGCCTTAAAAAAAACGACTACGTATATAGTAAGGCGTTTTTAGCCAAAAAAATCAACCATGTATATTAAGGTTTTTTTAGCTGAAAAAATGACCATGTATAGTAAGGTGTTTTTAATCGAAAAAAAATGACCATTTATAGTAAGGCGTTTTTAGCCGAAAAAAACGACCATGTATATGAAGGCGTTTTTAGCCGAAATTTTTTTTACCATGTATAGCAACCCTTTTTTGGCCAAAAAAAAATGACCATGTATAGTAAGGCATTTTTGGCAGAAAGAAACCGACCATGTATAGTAAAGCGTTTTTAGCCGAAAAAAAACGACCATGTATATATAGCAAGGCGTTTTTCGCAAGGCGTTTTTAGCCGAAAAAAACGACCATGTATTCTAAGGCATTTTTAGCCCCCAAAAAACGACCATATATAGTAAGGCGTTTTTAATCGAAAAAAATGACCATGTATAGTAAGGCTTTTTTAGCTGAAAAAAACGACCATGTATATAGTAAGGCCTTTTAGCCGAAAAAAAAGACCATGTATAGTAAGGCGTTTTTAGCCAAAAAAAACGACCATGTATTCATTCATTCATTCATTTTCCGAGCCGCTTGATCCTCACTAGGGTCGCGGGGGTGCTGGAGCCTATCACAGCTGTCTTCGGGCAGTAGGCGGGGGACACCCTGAATCGGTTGCCAGCCAATCGCAGGGCACACATAGACGAACAACCATCCACGCTCACACTCACACCTAGGGACAATTTAGAGTGTTCAATCAGCCTGCCATGCATATTTTTTTGGAATGTGGGAGGAAACCGGAGCACCCGGAGAAAACCCACGCAGGCCCGGGGAGAACATGCAAACTCCACACAGGGAGGCCGGAGCTGGAATCGAACCCGGTACCTCTGCACTGTGAAGCCGACGTGCTAACCACTGGACTACCGGGCTGACCATGTATATTAAGGCGTTTTTAGCTGAAAAAAATGACCATGTATTAAGCCGTTTTTAATCGAAAAAAACCGACCACGTATAGTAAGGCGTTTTTAGTCTTAAAAAAACGACTACGTATATAGTAAGGCGTTTTTAGCCGAAAAAGAAAGACCATGTATAGTAGGGCGTTTTTAGCCCAAAAAAAACCCATGTATATTAAGGCTTTTTTAGCTGAAAAAATGACCATGTATAGTAAGGCGTTTTTAATCGAAAAAAATGGCCATTTATAGTAAGGCTTTTTTAGCTGAAAAAAACGACCATGTATATAGTAAGGCGTTTTTAGCCGAAAAAAAACGACCATGTATATGAAGGCGTTTTTAGCCGAAATTTTTTTTACCATGTACAGCAACCCTTTTTTGGCCGAAAAAAAATGACCATGTATAGTAAGGCATTTTTGGCAGAAAAAAACCGACCATGTATAGTAAAGGGCTAAAAATGCCTTACTATACCTGGTCGTAGGGCGGCCCGGTAGTCCAGTGGTTAGCACGTCGGCTTCACAGTGCAGAGGTACCGGGTTCGATTCCAGCTCCGGCCTCCCTGTGTGGAGTTTGCATGTTCTCCCCGGGCCTGCGTGGGTTTTCTCCGGGTGCTCCGGTTTACTCCCACATTCCAAAAACATGTGTGGCAGGCTGATTGAACACTCTAAATTGTCCCTAGGTGTGAATGTGAGCGCGGATGGTTGTTCGTCTCTGTGTGCCCTGTGATTGGCTGGCAACCGATTCAGGGTGTCCCCCGCCTACTGCCTGGAGACAGCTGGAATAGGCTCCAGCACCCCCCGCGACCCTCGTGAGGATCAAGCGGTACGGAAATGAATGAATACCTGGTCGTTTTTTTCGGCTAAAAACGCCTTACTATACATGGTCGTTTTTTTCGGCTAAAAACGCCTTACTTTGCATGGTCCTTTTTTTTTGGCTAAAAATGCCTTACTACATATGGTCGTTTTTTGGGGGCTAAAAATGCCTTACTATACATGGTAGGTTTTTTTTTCGGCCATAAACGCCCTAATATATATCCTTGTTTTTTTTTCGGCTAAAAACGCTTTACTATACATGGTCGTTTTTTTTTCGGCCATAAACGCCCTAATATATATCCTTGTTTTTTTTTTTTTCGCTTTACTATACATGGTCGTTTTTTTGGGGCTAAAAACGCCATGCTATACATGGTCGTTTTTTTCGGCTAAAATCATGGATGCCAGATGTGGGCCACTGCAGGACCGGCAGTCATTGAGGTATGTGGGCCGGGTGTACGTCCCATGTCTGCCCCGGAGGTGAAAACTCTGAATAGAAAACTCATCTTCCTAACCGCTTGATCCTCACTAGGGTCGCGGGGGGTGCTGGAGCCTATCCCAGCTGTCTCCGGGCAGTAGGCGGGGGACACCCTGAATCGGTTGCCAGCCAATCGCAGGGCACACAGAGACGAACAACCATTCTCACTCACACACACACCTAGGGACAATTTAGAGTGTTTCATCAGCCTGCCATGCATATTTTTGGAATGTGGGAGGAAACCGGAGCACCCGGAGAAAACCCACGCAGGCCCGGGGAGAACATGCAAACTCCACACAGGGAGGCCGGAGCTGGAATCGAACCCGGTACCTCTGCACTGTGAAGCCGACGTGCTAACCACTGGACTACCGGGCTGACCATGTATATTAAGGCGTTTTTAGCTGAAAAAAATGACCATGTATTAAGCCGTTTTTAATCGAAAAAAACCGACCACGTATAGTAAGGCGTTTTTAGTCTTAAAAAAACGACTACGTATATAGTAAGGCGTTTTTAGCCGAAAAAGAAAGACCATGTATAGTAGGGCGTTTTTAGCCCAAAAAAAAACCATGTATATTAAGGCTTTTTTAGCTGAAAAAATGACCATGTATAGTAAGGCGTTTTTAATCGAAAAAAATGGCCATTTATAGTAAGGCTTTTTTAGCTGAAAAAAACGACCATGTATATAGTAAGGCGTTTTTAGCCGAAAAAAACGACCATGTATATGAAGGCGTTTTTAGCCGAAATTTTTTTTACCATGTACAGCAACCCTTTTTTGGCCGAAAAAAAATGACCATGTATAGTAAGGCATTTTTGGCAGAAAAAAACCGACCATGTATAGTAAAGGGCTAAAAATGCCTTACTATACCTGGTCGTAGGGCGGCCCGGTAGTCCAGTGGTTAGCACGTCGGCTTCACAGTGCAGAGGTACCGGGTTCGATTCCAGCTCCGGCCTCCCTGTGTGGAGTTTGCATGTTCTCCCCGGGCCTGCGTGGGTTTTCTCCGGGTGCTCCGGTTTACTCCCACATTCCAAAAACATGTGTGGCAGGCTGATTGAACACTCTAAATTGTCCCTAGGTGTGAATGTGAGCGCGGATGGTTGTTCGTCTCTGTGTGCCCTGTGATTGGCTGGCAACCGATTCAGGGTGTCCCCCGCCTACTGCCTGGAGACAGCTGGAATAGGCTCCAGCACCCCCCGCGACCCTCGTGAGGATCAAGCGGTACGGAAATGAATGAATACCTGGTCGTTTTTTTCGGCTAAAAACGCCTTACTATACATGGTCGTTTTTTTCGGCTAAAAACGCCTTACTTTGCATGGTCCTTTTTTTTTGGCTAAAAATGCCTTACTACATATGGTCGTTTTTTGGGGGCTAAAAATGCCTTACTATACATGGTAGGTTTTTTTTTCGGCCATAAACGCCCTAATATATATCCTTGTTTTTTTTTCGGCTAAAAACGCTTTACTATACATGGTCGGTTTTTTTTCGGCCATAAACGCCCTAATATATATCCTTGTTTTTTTTTTTTTCGCTTTACTATACATGGTCGTTTTTTTGGGGCTAAAAACGCCATGCTATACATGGTCGTTTTTTTCGGCTAAAATCATGGATGCCAGATGTGGGCCACTGCAGGACCGGCAGTCATTGAGGTATGTGGGCCGGGTGTACGTCCCATGTCTGCCCCGGAGGTGAAAACTCTGAATAGAAAACTCATCTTCCTAACCGCTTGATCCTCACTAGGGTCGCGGGGGGTGCTGGAGCCTATCCCAGCTGTCTCCGGGCAGTAGGCGGGGGACACCCTGAATCGGTTGCCAGCCAATCGCAGGGCACACAGAGACGAACAACCATTCTCACTCACACACACACCTAGGGACAATTTAGAGTGTTTCATCAGCCTGCCATGCATATTTTTGGAATGTGGGAGGAAACCGGAGCACCCGGAGAAAACCCACGCAGGCCCGGGGAGAACATGCAAACTCCACACAGGGAGGCCGGAGCTGGAATCGAACCCGGTACCTCTGCACTGTGAAGCCGACGTGCTAACCACTGGACTACCGGGCTGACCATGTATATTAAGGCGTTTTTAGCTGAAAAAAATGACCATGTATTAAGCCGTTTTTAATCGAAAAAAACCGACCACGTATAGTAAGGCGTTTTTAGTCTTAAAAAAACGACTACGTATATAGTAAGGCGTTTTTAGCCGAAAAAGAAAGACCATGTATAGTAGGGCGTTTTTAGCCCAAAAAAAAACCATGTATATTAAGGCTTTTTTAGCTGAAAAAATGACCATGTATAGTAAGGCGTTTTTAATCGAAAAAAATGGCCATTTATAGTAAGGCTTTTTTAGCTGAAAAAAACGACCATGTATATAGTAAGGCGTTTTTAGCCGAAAAAAACGACCATGTATATGAAGGCGTTTTTAGCCGAAATTTTTTTTACCATGTACAGCAACCCTTTTTTGGCCGAAAAAAAATGACCATGTATAGTAAGGCATTTTTGGCAGAAAAAAACCGACCATGTATAGTAAAGGGCTAAAAATGCCTTACTATACCTGGTCGTAGGGCGGCCCGGTAGTCCAGTGGTTAGCACGTCGGCTTCACAGTGCAGAGGTACCGGGTTCGATTCCAGCTCCGGCCTCCCTGTGTGGAGTTTGCATGTTCTCCCCGGGCCTGCGTGGGTTTTCTCCGGGTGCTCCGGTTTACTCCCACATTCCAAAAACATGTGTGGCAGGCTGATTGAACACTCTAAATTGTCCCTAGGTGTGAATGTGAGCGCGGATGGTTGTTCGTCTCTGTGTGCCCTGTGATTGGCTGGCAACCGATTCAGGGTGTCCCCCGCCTACTGCCTGGAGACAGCTGGAATAGGCTCCAGCACCCCCCGCGACCCTCGTGAGGATCAAGCGGTACGGAAATGAATGAATACCTGGTCGTTTTTTTCGGCTAAAAACGCCTTACTATACATGGTCGTTTTTTTCGGCTAAAAACGCCTTACTTTGCATGGTCCTTTTTTTTTGGCTAAAAATGCCTTACTACATATGGTCGTTTTTTGGGGGCTAAAAATGCCTTACTATACATGGTAGGTTTTTTTTTCGGCCATAAACGCCCTAATATATATCCTTGTTTTTTTTTCGGCTAAAAACGCTTTACTATACATGGTCGGTTTTTTTTCGGCCATAAACGCCCTAATATATATCCTTGTTTTTTTTTTTTTCGCTTTACTATACATGGTCGTTTTTTTGGGGCTAAAAACGCCATGCTATACATGGTCGTTTTTTTCGGCTAAAATCATGGATGCCAGATGTGGGCCACTGCAGGACCGGCAGTCATTGAGGTATGTGGGCCGGGTGTACGTCCCATGTCTGCCCCGGAGGTGAAAACTCTGAATAGAAAACTGCTGGATGGAAATATTTGAGCTTCAGAAAACACACATGCAATACACACCACACTGCAGTGGATGAACTCTTTCTTCAGTGTAACTTGCTTAACCAGCACAGAGGTCCTAATATGTTTCTTCATCCTCCTGTGAATTGTATGCTGGGGTCACATCATCATCATCACCATTCCTTAGTAGGCATCTCCAGCCTCTTTTGTGGATTGTGATCACACATGCTGGCTGCGCTGGATCAATGTGGCGAGGAAGAAAAGCAGTAGCACTTGTTTGTTTAGACGAGGGGGTGTCAGGAAGCAGAGGTGACAAGGAGAGAGTTGAGGCCAGCAGGCCAATGCGGGGGCGGCGGGGGCCAGCACAAGCGTCTGGATGCGGAGGCTACCATGGAAGGAAGACAGGATGGACTGGAAGTGATCACACGAAACTGTCCAATCCACACCTCACATGCAGCAACACAAGTAGACAGAGTCATCTAACCACTGTGTGTGGATTGTTTTGTCAGTCACGCAAGGTATCTTTGAATAAAAGTGTGTTTTGTGCTTTATCAGAAACGTCCCAGTTTCGGCTTAAATACTCGTATAGTTTCAAGTGTTCAAATCATGTTCTAAATGTTTGAGGCCATATTTTATGCTGAAGTGGTGGCT
Organism: Hippocampus zosterae; assembly: GCF_025434085.1. NCBI lineage: Eukaryota > Metazoa > Chordata > Actinopteri > Syngnathiformes > Syngnathidae > Hippocampus > Hippocampus zosterae. The sequence continues at coordinate 13,382,142 of NC_067456.1, forward strand.
GTGGGAGTTGCCTTTGTGTATATTGACCTTTTCTTCTGCACGCGGGCAGATGAATGAGCTTATCAGTTGGTGTACGCTCTTTGAGGAATTCTGCTGATATGACTTGTGTGCAGGAGACCTTGCATTCTCCCAAACACATCTGAAGTTCTAATAATAATAATAACAGAAATGACCTCCTACCGTGTAGAAATAAAACAAAGATAAGGTCAAGGTCAAACGGAGGTAGTCTTTATTTCTGAAAAATACTTAAGCGAGCAAATGTAAATGTGTGTTGCCCCTTGGAGTTGGTCTGGCCCCATTGTGTATTGCGACCAATGAAGTGAAGCAGAAGCAGATCGTTAAATCACAAGCACACACAAATGTAGAATGCAGACAAAAATGTGGAATTCAATTATATTTTCTTTAATGTCGTGACTCTCACAAAAGGACAGCTCAGATTCAAAATGGCACTCTTTTGGAAATGAACCCGGATTTAAGCCTCAAATGACATCTCGCACATTTCAAGACTGAAAGTCTGACAAGTGAAAGCGTCTGTGGAAATAACTGCATATTTTGCAGGACATATTGGGAAATGGTCCCTTTCATTCTGATTGTCTCATAGTTTACAATATGCTGAGCGGGCTTGTTGGCAAGTGTACATTTTCAATTTAGAGTAAGGCACACTTGTTTTCAGCCTTAAGACTGACTGAGGTTCGATCACAGATTTGCTCTGGGTGTGGGGGCGTGGGGTGACTGAAAATCATCCATCTTCAGGAAACAGGCAGCTGGACATGATGGTAGCCCGGGGCCTCTTTTCACAGCATCTTGTTGGTATGATTCACATGGCACCAAGACCACTCAGATGTCCATTTCAAACTGTGCATCATCACCTTAAAACACACATAAACACGGGCAGTTTGTTTTTCTGTGCGCGCAGGAACTCGTGTAAAGAAATGAATACACAAATTATACTACAGTTGTTTTGTTAACAGTCCAGTGAACTTTTTGTCAAATTGAAATATATATCGCGGTTCTCTTGAACGTACCAGTGGGGTTGCTTGCAGCTTCAGCGCTGTTGTTTAGTAGTTCTCCATCGCTGGCCTTCTTCTCATTGGTTCCGGCGGAGGGGGGACTTGTCACACCGGGAATGTCTGGAAGGCATCGCGGAGGGGTCTTGGCCAGAGGAGAGCTGCGACACCCCAGCAGGAACTTTCGGTCATAGATAATCCTGGTACCTTTAGGATTTACACACAATAATTCATTCAAAAACATTTGATAAAAAGAGTCCTCTTAATGCATGTTAATGAAACATGAGCCTGTTTTGATCCATTGAAAATTGAAACTTTTTCTATTGCATTTAATCCTCTCCCTATCTCCACTCGCAGTTGAAGGTTACTGTCAAACTAAACATAAAACAAAGAGAATTTCACATTGTCCATTGAAAGCAAACATAGAACCTGCAGCTACCTGAATGCTAACATAGGATAGGAAACCACATACGCATGTTCTAACAATTAACATCTAGGTGGCAATGGTGTTACCATTTAAGCAACACAAACGGTGCGGCAACACCTAGACAGGCCATTAATATTCGTTCACCTCCACGAAGTGAGGAAAAACAACAAATCTTTCTCCCAGAGTTAAGTTTCTCTGTGATTGAGGTGGCTTGCTGGATAAAACAGTGCACATACAAATGGGACAGTAGATTTTGTGGCCAACCAATTTCTTTGGCAAGCTTGCTCTGATATTGCTGAACCACAAGATGCATTTGTTCCATGTTGATAAGGTACAATGCATATTGACAGCATCTGTAGCAGAGGTCTTCAACCATCAGTCAGCGAACTGGTACCGACCGGGCCTCGACCTGCACTAAGACAGACCTGCAAGCATATTTTGTCCGTCAGACGGGCGGAAATGTGCGTGACTCTTTCCAAATCGGAGTCCTTCTAACATTGGTTTGCAAGTTGAAATAAACAGAATCTGCCAATAAATGAAAGAAGAAACAGTACACAGAAAGCAATAATAATAAACTGACCAAATGAAGGGCAACCATGACTTCCAAAGATGAAGCTATTTTGACGAGAGACGTTCCTACCCTAGTGGTCTCGCTAGAGCGACGCGGAGGAGGAAGCTGTTGTGCGTGCTATGTCGTCAAACACAAGACAATGTAAGAAATTCGCTGAATCATTTGAACAAGGAGCAACCATGTGATCAAGAGGAAAGCATGAAAATACGAGCAGAGTTTGCACAGCCTGACCATGTTAACATTAGCAGTTTAGTTGATAACAATTAGCCAGCAGCCACAGGATGCAGCAATCAATCATGTCGTCTTTTGTAATCTTGCAAGTAGCAATGATGCTAACACCCATGTAGGATCGTAACTTCATAAATAATAATGCTTACATCCTCAGGGGTATTCATTTATTCTATTTGTCCATTTCTCAGTAGTTCACCGTGTTATTTTATTTTGTTGTGCAGTAGAATGTTGAAAAAACGTTGAATTACTCTATAATTATCTTTGTTGTCAGTAGCAGTACTTTAAAATTGGCACGGGTTGCCGGTGCGCAAACAACATGTACTTGTCTCGACCGGTTCGTGACACAAAAAAGCTTGGGGCCCACTGAGCTATAGCACTGTGTTGATATGTACAACGGAATACTAGAAGTCAGGAGCCCTTGGAAGTCTCTCAATTTATGACGTCAACATAAACAAGCAAAAGAATGTAATCAATAAAAAGATGAATTGATTGACTGATAGAAAAGAAAGAGGCAGCGGTGTGCACTCATGATTTGCGCCTTATAGTTTTGAAGCTTGGGGCTGGAATATCTGCCCCAGCGTTCCAGTGTGGAGTTTGTATGTTCTCCCTGCGTTTGGGAACGTTTTCTATGGGTACTTTGACTTTCTCCCTCATTCCAAAAACACATTCGGTAGGTTAATGAAAGAGTGCAAATTGTATGAGAATGTGACTCTATATGGGCCTTGCGACAGGAGGTGAGTAACCAGACCACGGTGTACCCACCTCTAGCCAAAAGTAAGCTGGGACTTGTGATCGGAATGATGATAAGCAGTATAGCGAGCTGATGGATGGAAAAAACACAGACTGAATAAGACCTCATCAATTACCTTTACAAAGTAATTTTAAATTTGCTTTCTTACATTTATTCAAGGCTAGGGAGTTGACGTTTTTGAAGTACAACTAAGAAATGGGTAAAGGTTAGTCTTAAAGCTGATGTTTGTGTATAAACAATTCCAAAAATTATATAAGCAACAATAGTAATAATTTATAATAGTGTGTACAGAGAATGGATGAGTAGACAGAATTGTTTTCCTTGCGTTGTGAAATTGTTGATGGCACATTCCTCCAGACAAAAAAGTGACCGGAAGTGGCGTCACAAGCACAGGGACGGAAAATCGATACAGCCCATGCATGCACTATCAAGATAACAAATCCACTGTATCATTTTCACATTACGTAAAGACAAGATTTAAAAAAAAAACATAATTTTTCTTACTACTGCCAGTTTTCTTTTCTCTTCGACTGATACTCTCCGACTTGCACAGTTTTGTAGGACATAACTTTGGCTTTTGTAGTAACGCGTTCAAAAAGAGATTAAATGTAAAAAAAAAAAAAAAACTATTACAAGTTTGGTGCTCAATTCCAACCACCTCGTCCCATAAACGACGCTCTATCCATGAACCTTAGCAACTAGCACTAGCATGGCTTGCGACAGTGGTAGGAAGGCTCTTCGATCCTATGTCTGCAACATCCATATCCACGCTCGCGGGGAACATTCATTAAGGTGTAGACGAATTAAAGTACGTACCACCAGGAGTGGTGCTGAAAGCGGTGCCCCCGGGAGTAGTGGAGTAATCTTGGGGCATGTGCTCAGCATCGTGGATGGCCACCATCCTGCTCGACGGGATTGCAGTTGCATTGCTCGACTGGCAGTCGGTGGACATGTTCTCCAAATAAGATGTTTGCAATATCAATGGGATAGCGCTAACTAAAATCTGCTTTAACTCAAGTAGACCAGGACAATCGAGTATCCGCCACCTCGCTGTGCCTCGGATACGAGTATCCTCGCATAAACACAAATAAATACCGGATATCCTTAAGTGCAAATAATTGGAATACGTATGGAAAAAAAGTCACATTTCACTGAAATGCACACACAGACGGGTGGTTCAGGTTCTTTGTTAAAAGGACCTGAACACGTCCCCTCACTTGCACGCGCACACGCACTCACAAAAACCAAAACCACCAAACAGCCACACAGGGAAGCTAAGTAACATCCACACGTGGACACGGTGAGCCTTCACCGCCTCCAAGCGGCCAAAAGACATTCCTGCACTCAGTTTGAATAAACACTTATGTACATTGACTTGCTAAAATGCCAAAATTGCAAACTACCTTGACTTTTAAAAACCTTGAGCTATTTTTTGTTTGAGTCCCCCTTTTAAAAATTGAATCATATTTGAATAAACAGACCCAAAGACTGAATATATAGACTGGAGAAAAGGCGACAGAAACTGGCTCGATAGGGACATGGAAAGTCACCTCTCTGACTCGGAAGGACCTTGAGAGAGTGTACAGAGTGTAGCAGTTCCGACGAGATATACAGTACTTAGGCTGTGGTACCAGTCATTGTGAGAGGATTCTCTTCCAAACTGGAGTTGGCCACAGTGAGCGGCACGATACTTTTGCCTTCCGGATCAGTGTCTGTACATTGGGGTTCATCCCTGTGGATGAGCGCGTAGCCTCCCTCCCAGTTTTTCCCCCTGACTGTGGTTGATGGATGTGCTCAAACAGCAGTTCAAAGTTCCCATTGAAGTGCCTGGAGAGATGCTAGTGAACGCTCCCGCAAGGGACTCCCTCATTCTGCTTCAATGCTCACACGGGAAACAACAGTGAGACTTGGAAGAGTGTGATTGGAAGGACAACAGTGTCAGAACCCAGGTGGTGTTCATATATTGGACTTCTGTTCATAAACTAAACAAAACATTGTTTTTCATCATTATGATGTTATAGATCAGGTGAAAGGTAGAGCTGCATGATGTGTCTCATCAGAAAGAAAACACACACAAACACATTGCATTTCTTTATTAATTTTGTAAATGTTGAGCTGGTGTACAGAGAAGGTCGTCAACAGATGTTCTTGGATTTGATTGGATTGATAGTTTTTTTTAACATGTCGACTTAAAATTCATGTTTGATTCCCCATAACAATAATAAAAAATTGCAAACAAAACAAGTTCAAATGCCTGCGAGACCCTTATTCATCTTCAGGTGCAGGCATTACCCAGAAGTCAACAGTCTCTTTGTAGCTACATCTGAAGGTTTGATGCTAAAAGTACATCCATAACATAACTAGAATCCCAGTTGACACGGAGAGGTGCATAGCATTCTAAGTAAATATATATTCTCTCATATTATATCTATATATATGTCTATATATATAGATAGATATATATAGCCTTTTATGTTAAAAACATTTTCTGTGCATGTGTGCATTTGCATTCCTTAGTATTGAGTAATATGCTATTGCGTTAATATCCATCCATTCTAAAAGGAATATACAGTACATGTCTTCTCTAATTTTTGCAATGGAAATGTTTTTGCTTGGATTGGTGCATGCCGTCACTTCAGTCATCTCTTCATCAGTGAAAAAGCATCCCTCTGCGTGCACATAGCAAGACTCCTCCACATTCAGCGTGACGCCATATGGAAGCCTTTGAAGGAATATACTGGAGAGTATAGGGTAAGGCGTGGGGGGAGCAAATTGGGAGGTGGGCTGTGTTGAGGGAAAATACTTGTCATCACCTTACCTCTCTGAGCTCATCCGCCCCTACACACCTGCCCGGCGCCTCAGGTCTGTGGACCAGACTTTGTTAGAAGTACCAAGAACTAAACTGAGGCTCAGAGGGGATCAAGCCTTTTCTGTTGCTGGTCCCTCTCTCTGGAATGACCTCCCACTGAACATTCGGCAAGCCTCCTCGCTGCCCATCTTCAAAGCTCTCCTCAAAACTCACTTGTATTCTTTGGCATTCGACTCAGCATGACTTAGATTTGTTCTTGGTTTTACTGTTTGGTGCTTTCTACCGCCTTTATTACCGATTTGTCTTACTGTTTATTGTGCATGTTAAATTGCTCCATGTACAGCACTTTGTATGCAGCGATGGCTGTTTGAAAGTGCTCTATAAATACTGTTGACTTGACTCGTCTTGACTTAACCATTGGAGCCATCGAGATTTTTTTATTTGCACCCATGTAATGTCTTTAATAGATCCCCAACCCTGACATCAGTAACAGCCCCTGCTTCAAAAACAAAGCCCTTCTGTGCAAAACATAAGGGAAAGTACAGCTTTACACGCGTTCTCTTTACCTCATTAGTGTAGTGAAATGCATCGAATAGAAAAAAATATTGTGAATGATGGTTGGATCTAAAAACAAAAACAAAAAGTTGGTGGCTTCATTGAAATTAGTGTAACATATGTTTGCAATGAGGGTAATGATCGACAGCAAATACGGAGCGTACATTATACGTCTCATCTACTATTAGCATAGTCACTGCATCAACACATAACATTTACAGTATTACCAAGACTTTACATTCATCTATGACTGCTAAAAAAACCCCCATCGTACATCCATGTTTATTGCAACTTTTTGTGAGACTAAGAACAGGTAGTCAACACAATCCAATGAAGAAAAGGCTTACTGTAATTAAGTGATGTGAAATAGTACATGTACCGAGGTCAATCAATCATTCAACTTGGGAATTAGCTTTGACGGTGACCAACAAAACAGTAAGCACTTTGCTGACAAACCATCAGCATGAGGACATTTTCCGTAATCAGGACCGTGATCTCAAATAAATGATTTAAAATAATAGTTTCTCAAAGAGGCAAAGTGATCAGAATGTGCAATTCTAATGTGCTGACATCATTTCTGAATGGAGTAAAGCTGCGACCCACAGACTGAAACCCCGACTGCGACCCCCGGAATCCTCTCTCCGTGTTCTTTTATTAGTGCGCTTATTGCTTCCTCAGCATGAGACACAATGACAACTAAACACGCTTGAGCGAGGGCGGGCTCACAGTTGTGGCTCAGTCTCTCTTCACAGTGATTGCTGGCCGGCTCTGCAATATGCAAAGCCAAGGAGACAAACATGAGAGCTCAACACATAGACGACCCTCAGCAAAATATGTGAAATCCTTTTTCCCTCATGGATGGAGGGGGGCGGGGGGTGACTTTGGAGACCATCAGGGATTCTGGAGGTGGGCTGTACTGTAACGCTACATTGTTTAGAGGGACGCAGAAGTTGCATTTTGGCTTCTACGGATGAACACAAACCTCACGAGTGTAAGAAAATTGTGACGTAACTCCTCCTGGTTATCTGCCATTTACAGTGTTTAATGGCGCAAAGGTTCGCACACGGTCTCCTTCACTCCCAAGCACACTACACACTGTAAGAGTAAATGGACCCTCTGTGTGTCAAGTCAGAGGCGAAAAAAGCACATGGAGAGCATGAGGAAAAAACGGCAGATCACATTTGTATGTTGCTGTCCACACAAAGATACAGTCTATATAATATCATAAGTGATTATAGGTTCAGATTGAGAGGGAGAAGAAAAGGGAGGAATACCGTAGCAGCATCAGGAAGATGTTAAACAACAATGCAACACCGCAGTTAAGTGCATACCGTAATATGTACAAGACACACATCCTTAGGTGATGGTTGTAGCACTGCTAAGCTTCCAATTTCTGCTTTTTGTTGGAGGAGAGGTCATAGGTCACCTCGACGTCTGTAGCTGTTATTGCTCCCATTTTGTGAAAAGTTAGATCAATGTTTCCCGATTGATTACACGTACAATACCCCATATTGCATAACCGTATCCACATAGCCGAATCGACCCTGTCGCCCCGATCCTCCCCTTCCCCATCCACCATCGGTATTTGTATTTAAACACAGGCCATGCGGCAGCAGTCGCTCATGCTGACAGACAACAGGAAGCATGTCTGGGGTGCTACTTTTTTGTCCGTTTTGTTTTATAGGAAATCATGCTTCTCCTTTAGTAGTTTGTACTCATGTTGTTGTTGTTTTTTTAATAATAAAAAATTGTTGGTAAAAACTACGATTACCCTTCCAGTATGTGCGAAAGCAGTGACTTGGTGCCATTTGTTTCCTTTGCCATTTTTTGTTTGTTTGCTTGTTTGTGAGTGTTCTTCAGTTTGTGTCATCTGCTGCTGGTCATGTGTCCATGTAGGATGTTTTTGGGGATGGGCTCAACTCCTGCAGAGAACTCTGAGGACAGAGGAAAACATTTAGCTCATTTTGGACAATCACCATTTTTGACAGACCGCTATTGATGATAACGTTGGCCATCTATTGTGAGCCTTTGGGGAAAACAACATGGACAGTCAACCGCTGCATCCCCGCCGTGAGTAGATTTATACTATTCTGTACTGCCTTGAGATATGAGTGCTATTTGTTCATTGATCACACTTACAACTCATGGACATTGTTGCAGCCACCCTGCCAAAAACGTTTAATGAATGCATTTCTGAATAATGAAAATAAGACTGAAAAAGTGTGTCATGATAATACAATTAGACACACTTAAATACATGTTTACTGTATTTTCCGCACTAAAAGGCGCACCTAAAAGCCTTCCATTTTCTTAAAAGCTCACAGCACCAATACCAACGATAATACTAATCAGCCAAACGATGGCTCAAAATCTCGAAAAACTCACGTTGGGTCACCTGGGTCTCAAGGCACCTCCGTGCCTGTAATTGCCAATCGATTCCACAAGGACTACTTTTGTCTAAATGAAGCTCTTCAGCTTCCGTCAAAAGTTCATTTGCAACAAGCTACCATCAGATGTTACCAAAGCAATTCTGTTATTGCTTTGGCCTGAGCAGAAAAACAGTGAATAGGTGAGTTTTTTCTAAAAATAATAATAAATAAATAAATAAATAAATGGAGGGTAAGTTCCCCCCAAAATTTGTGATGAGGCAGCGGTTGACTGTACAAGTAGTCTTGTGAAATAAATTGGACCACATTTGACATTTATCTGTCCTCCACCTCCCCAGCGCCATTGTATTAGATATCCTGTTTACAACATGGAGCAAGCAGAAAGGCGCTGGCAGAGCTTGCTTCACGTTCAGCTGTCATTTACTTGAAATACCAACAACCTGAGGAATGTAATGGCCCCACTGTTGGAAATGGCAAGTAAGGCACGCTACCACACAGACATCTCCGTGCACACATATACACACTCGGGCTCGCGCATGGGTGCACACAAGCATGGTCACTTCAACCTTGACAACAACCTTATTTCTTTTGCTCAACTGGTCATACCTAACATGAAAAACAAAACATTTGCCCTGATGTGCGTATGCTGATGACGTTGTAAAAGAGGAAACAACAGGACGGATAGAAGTATTGGCAATATTATTAAATATGGCTAATTTCTATTTAGCAAGTGTCATGATTCATCCGCAACATAAACATATTGATCTATGTTTCTACGATCCAACTGCATCGATCTGTGCAGAGGAAATATGTCGATAAAAATCAATAGATTGTGTCGATACGAGGAAACAGCATACTGGATTCACACAGACTTTATATGAAAGCGTGTATATTACTCTGCTCGGTGCACGTTGAAGTCTTTCAAGTGAGTTTAGCTATGCTTGCAAGCCGCTAACATATGCACACGTTTGGGACTTATTTGTCATGGGCTAACAATTGGCCCCTCATGTTCAAAGCCAGAGGGCAGCCGTCTTACGTTGCCATTTGTTAGCAGCAATATTTGTTTGGTTTTCGCTGCAAACAGATTTGTTCACTTTTTCACTCGCTCTCTGTGTATATCTAACACATTATTCCCAAAAGCTTTGTCTGATGGAAACCTCATGCTGTTTTGTTTCTATCCATTAGCATCTGACTGTTTACAGGCACTGCTGAGACGCACACATCACCATTAAAAAAAGCTCTGAATTCAAGATTAATTCTCTTTTTCACACATAATTCGTTTTCTTTCGCCCAACCTTAATCCCCATTCACAGGACACTACATCAAATGCACATGCACAATAAATTAATCCAACATAAAAAGATACCCTCCCTATCTTGCTCTCTCTCTCTCTCTCTCTCTCTCTCACTCTCTCCCTTCCTGTCTGCCTCATTCTGCAGGTATAATGTTGGATCTACATGACTACTTATATTGGATTTCATTAGTTTGTGCAGGCATGCCTAATTAAATGTCCAGTGAGTATACTCAAACCCAAACAAATCGCTATTCATCAAATATTTTAGGTAAAGCTAGTCATCTTTCGGTTTTGCTGTGCCAGCATCACATTGCAATATAGGATTAGTGTTGAAGTTAAAGGTACATGCCGTGGCATTTAATTCAGGAGGAGAGTGGAGAGTGGATTAAATGCTCTCTCCCAGCACAGGCGCACTGTGGGTGAGTCCCGTACCTGCGGGAAAGCAGCGCTCAGACTGCCTCACTGCTTAACTCTCCGCAGGCTGGCACATTTCACTATCTGAGCACCTTTCTTCACAGTATCCACAGTATCGGGCTACAGTCGAAGGAAGAGATGGGATGACAGGGGCGGAACGAAAGGCGGGAGGGAATATTAATGAGGTGAAATGTTGAGGGAAACCAGAGAGGCAAAAAAAAAAAGAGGATGGACAGAATAAATAAAAGTCAGAGGTGAAGAAAGAGGGAAACAAGGGGGGAACAAAGAAATGATATACATATATATAAATATATCGACAGGCAGGCAAGGACAGAAGTGAAGGCTGGCAACTGTAGATAAGAACTATACACTATGTGGACTGGAGAGATGAAAGGTGGAGCGACAGAGCACACAGTCTGAATTGAAGTACCACAGACTTTAAATGTCACACATTCATGAAGCATTTGTCAACAAACAGGACAAACGTGTGAGGTAGGTGCAGTTTAGCGATTGTTACAATAGCTGGAAACTTGAATTCTGTGACTGGTGACTTGTGAGGATTCTAGCTGGCAGTAATGACAGCGGCTGAGTATTTTTTGCTTCGCTTCCATGCAGAGATCACAGGGGAACCTCCGAAGGTGAACACTCAAAATGTGGCACGACACGAAATGCGAGTGAAATGATTGGGAACAATATACTTCACATGTTAAAAGAAAGCGGGTACAGTGACGAATCTCAAAAATGTGTTGAGATGATTATATTGACATGACATTTACTGTTAACAAACAAACACCTTTTTGATGCCATCATGGAAGCCCAAGTGGTGGTAAATGAAAGAAATTAAAAGTGTGACGACGACCTATTTAGTACAACAAAACATGCATTTATTTCTTTTTATTAGCCATTAGAAAAAAAAAATCAGGGCAGTCGAGTTTTTCATAAACGTGCATGTGAAGGTTCCAAATAGCTCATAGGTGTGAATGTGAGTGTTAACGGGCATTTGTGCCCCGTAAATGCTTGTGGCAAGTACAGTACAGGGTTTCCCAGACTCCAGCTGAGGACAGGCGCTACACAAAACGGGTGGATGGAAAAAAAATCAAAAGGGAGTTCAACGTGCATCTTCCTGGATTGTGTTCAACTTTGGAGGTTCCACCAAACATCACACGCCTCTTTTCTACTGCTTGACAATTATCATCATCATCATCATCATCAAAGAGTGACGCTCATGCATGTTAAGCTTCTTGGTGATCTTGATGCGACCCTGATCCAGGAGCTCAAGCCTCACCAAGATACATGATGTCAATCAAAGCATCGCATCAGATGACTGAATCATCTGATGTAAATCGGTCCATCTGGGCTAAAAGTAGGAGCGGAGGGATGGGGTGGGAATGGTGAGACAACTGGCTGCAGATCAGAAGCCCACCTTGCTGCTTTCCCGGCCCAGGATGGCGTAACTCATGAACTGCTCGGCGTCCACCTCCAGCTCGTTGGCGTCCTGCAGAGAGCCGTCCACGCTCACGTCCTGAACGCCATCCTCACCCTTTCCTCTGCGCACGACCTTTCGCACAATCTGCCGCATACAATGGCGGAGTTGGCAGTGGGCCGCAGAGACATTCAGAGTTTCATATTCAGATTCGCGTAAAGACGCCCCATTTCGACATGCTCCCTTAATCCGCTACAAAGCAATCATTAAAATACTAGTGAATACCCAAATAAATAATTGATGATAATAATTTTTAAAATGCTTTGTTTTCTGACCGGCGGGAAGAAATCACCAAATGCTCTGTCGTGATTTAGCTTCACTTTGAAGATACCTACATTTGTTGGTTGCCCAATAAAATGCTTGTACTCCATAACAGAACAATGACAAGTGTCTGACCTTTTTAGTGATCATGTTTCCATGCTCGTCCATAAATTGTTCCTCGCTGACCTGTTCCCCAGGAAGATCTTCCATTTCATCCCCCTGTGGACAGGGAAGTGATCAACATACTATTACTACCGTTCGTAGACTAAAACATTCAGGAGATACAAATTGCACAGTAAAAAGGGTGGATGACATTTGCGTGAACAGATTTGTCCTTCAAGGAACTGCATTATACTGACGATGATCTGATTGCAGCTTGCGAAAAAAGTAACTATGACATCCATGATCACCAAATTTGACGTAGACAGTAACCAATGTTCAGAATTATCAACAGTCAAAGTTCAGAGTGCAAACAAGGGCAGAGCCCCCCCCAAAAAATGTCGGTGGGGTGGCCAAGGTGACACAACACCTCACTCAGGGGTGGCCGTGGGCACACATCACTCACATGATTTTAAGCCCCGCTGAAACAAATAAGTCATTGTTCATCACACCATCCGCAGTCAAGATGTACACACTTTCCCAATACGCTCAGAATACAAGCAGGAACAAGTCGAAAGAAAAGCAACCTTTGGCTGAGTTTAAATGATTAATGCCTTTTTCCCCCTGTTGCTTTGCTTTTGTTTACCATCTCGCAGTCTATGTCGATCTCTTGCATTGATTCGGTCAGAATCAATGCAAGAATCAATTGACCAATCAGAATGGTCAATTGTCACCGATGGCCGATGCCATTTTTTCATACTGTGATTGATGGCGCCTTCATTCAAATCATATCTAAAAAGCACAATGGCACAAAAACTCCTCATGCTTCACAATGCTAAACTTTTAGTTTTACTTTTACTTTTACTTTTAGTGTTGCTCCTGCTTGTATTATGAGTGTGTGTACAAGATGGATATACTCTGTGTGTATGAGACCATGCCTGTGGATGGTTTGATAAACAATGACATCTCTGCCATGTTGTTTACTTGAGAGAGTGAAAATGATGATTTGAATTCATACGTAAGAATAAAATGTCCTTTACTGAAAAGATTCTTTATGCATTTGCAATCAGATCACTTGTAAAGTCCATCTTTAACTAAGCATGTAGATTGGCCCCTGTGTGCAAAAACTTCACCTGACTAAAATAACTAAACAATTAAGCAAAAAAAAAAAAAGTACCTGTAAGTGCAGATAATCACCCCAAAAGCATGACCTACATGTTATTCCTTTTGTCAACACTTCAAAGCAGTTAGATGAACGGTTTTCAAATTTCCTGTGCAACAGCAAAATATGTCCATTTGCTACTAATTGCAGAGCATTATTAGTTTTTCCTTCTGAAAAACAAAACGATGACTTATCAGCGACCGCAGCGTATCCCACTGGACATAACAGCTGTTCTACAAAACAATCTGCTTCAAATAAGGTTAGCTCCAACCAAACCAATGACAACGATAGAAATGTCACAGCTTCATCAGAAACGAACATTTTTGTTCATTATGGGATCCCATGACTATGTGTGGTCCAAAACATTAGTTCTAAAATACATTTAACGTAATATAACTGAAAGGAGAGTTCTGCAGGAAAAAAAAAAATTCCTCTTTACGGTAAAGTCAAACAGTGCATCTAATGTTCCTGTCCTCCCTTCCTGAGGTACCTTAAGGATGACTCTCCTGCGAACCACCCTGGTGGTGACGTTCTCCTCTTCGTCAGCCACGCCCTCCCCCTCGCCAAGCTCATGGTCAAGCTGTACGTGGACGTAGGTGAGGATCGAGCGCACGGAGCCGCTGGCTATGTGTAGAATGTTCTGACAGCTGATGACCAGAAAGGCCAACAGTACCAAACTGAAGAGGAGCTCCGTCACCAGAGCCCACATTGCCCCGCTTGGATCAGCCACAGAACCGCGCAGCCCCTTGACATGCACCCCGCAGAGCAGCTCGTCAAACCTTCAGCGTCTTCTTCAATCCCAAAAAACAAACCCAGCGACAGCTGCAGCCCCCGGCCTGCCTTCACCGTCACACTTTTGCTCTTTGGTTTCTATCCTTGCATAAAGCGGGGCAGTGGGCCCTTTCCCTTCGGACTCGATTCCTTCCCCCTGGAGGACCCTGTCAATGACTTTGGTGGTTGTGGTGGCGGGGGTTCTACTCCCACCTCTCTGTCGCTTTGACCATGTGATCTGTGAGCTTTAAATACCTTGAGATCATTCGGTGACCCTGGGCAGCCACACGCAGCCATTCTTGATGTAGACATTACTTTTAGCACTACCTGGGTGTCTTACGCATTATCACGTACAAGCGCAGTAAAACGTCACAACGATGTGCAGTTACAAATGAGCTGCATAAAAATAACCTATCTGTGAGTTTGAAATTAAACAAAGCTTTGTCACCACCATACAAAGTGCCCAGATGCTCCAGAAACAAACGTCTATTTGTGCTTTCTTCCGCACTTCCAAAATTGTGGTTGTCCTTTGCAGCGTGATGTCATGAACGTCAACACGTGGGAAGGACCAGGGTGGGGAGTTTGTAACATGAGTGGCACAGTGAGAATTCTTTCTATATTTGGCCTCACGTGCTGTTTGTGTCCATCTTCGTCCTCAGACTGTATATGCCTGCTTAATGTGTACGTATTTTGGATATACTGTACAGAGTGAGGAATCTAATGAGTCTTAGACAAAATTAAGATATACTGGACTGAGAATCCACATATACCAGCTGTGAATCAGATTTGAAAGCATCTTGCTAATTTCAGTATTTGCGTGTGGAGAAAAATAATATTTATATTTTGACATATACTGTATTGGCCCGAATATATGACGGTGTTTTTTTGCATTGAAATAAGACTGAAAAAGTGGGGGTCGTCTTATATTCGGGATCTAGACATTATACCCATTCACGACGCTAAATGGCGCCAGATATCATTGAAGCGAATGCTGAACTTGACTCCCCAGGCCAAAGTGAACCCCTGTCACGAAGAATAAAAATAAAAAATAGCGGTAAGAAAGAAAAGAGAAGAAAATAATAGAAGAGATAACAGAAAATGGAGAAACGTAGGGACAATCTGGAGAAAAGTGGATCGAATATCGGCCAGGTTAACCAGCAACTAAGGAGAAGTTACGATGTAATTTACATTTCAAGAATTAGAAGTCATTCATTTATGAATGTGATTGCACTTTAGTTTACATGTTTAAATGTTCAGATATTAAGATTTGAATGAGGCAAAATAACATTTAACTTTCCCTCAAATATATTGTTATAATCATTTGTTTCAGGTGTACTGTAATTATTTTCGGCATAAAAATTAATTTGGTGTTCAAAAAGTCTTTTTTCAAACTTGACTCTTGAAAAAGAGGGTGTCGTCTTATAATCGGGGCCGTCTTACATTCGGGCCGTTTACGGTATTAACTGAAGTGGGCTATGTCACAGCTTACACTTGCAAGCTAATGAGATCCAGTACAAGGGCTGGAGAATGCCTGTCTGCAAAAATAAACGATGATCAGAGTCAGTTTTTACTAGCAGAACGGTATATATTTTTTAGAAGTTGAATACTACCGCCAAACAATGTGAAAAGTTGTTTTCATCACTGCTTTTATGCTTACATCGGAAGAATCACACAAATAATTGCAGAAGATTTGCTGAAGCACTTTTAAAGTAAAGGCCAAACGAGGAATTGGTTTCCCCTTTTTCCCATTCATGCTTGCTAGCAGTACTGCCCGGTGTTTGCTCACCTGTCCTTTGAAGCGCACGTCATCCCAGGCCCTCAGCTCTGGGGCCCTGTGGGGGAAGCCCAAACCCTTCTCAAACGGCTGGGTACCGCGGAAGTGCCCGCGTAAACTCTCAGAGTGTCCCATGTCCCTCACAGGCTGCAGCAAAGCCTCCTGGGACAAATGGGACTGGTCTCCGTCCATGGCGTTGCAGCAAGACGATATCATGGTGTCAATGACTTGCCTAGATTTTGGCTGGTTGGCCACCCAGGTCTGCGGGTCTGTGACTGGGATCCACCCTTGACCTGTCTGTTCCTGGAGGTAGGAAATGAATGAGCTGCTTCCACTTCCATTTCCTCCATTAGATGACCTGAAAAGGAAGAGCACATACTCAAGGTTCATGCACACCAAAATACAATTCTAACAATACGCTGCATTTTTATTTCTACAAATCTTTGCAAATGTTAACATTTTCAAATGATGACTTCACCAGTGAGATTTTTTTTTTAGAACAGGCCTGTTGCCTACTCATGTGGTCCTTGGGCGCTCCCTGGTGCCCGCGGGCACCATGTTGGTGAAGATTTTGAAATGAGCCTGCTAGCGTGTTTTTATGGCGTCGTTTAGAATAGTTTGTATGAATGAGCCGTCAGGCACAATGGACCTTACGTCAGATGTGAATTGTATTTTGACAAGCCGATTGTTTTGCTGGCGTGATGAATGTGGGTGGGCGGGGTCAAACTCACCTGTCACCATTACGATCCGCAACACAGGTGAGACCGGGTGACTCACTGAGTCGGGCATACAACCTTTGCTGTCCTGCAACAAGAGAAAGCCCTTCCTCTGAACTCTGAGTCCCTCCTCCTCCTCGTCTTCCTCCATTGCCACCAGTTGTACTGGTGACGGCCGACATCTCCGAACTCGCCTCTGACCCCTGCCCATCGTTCAGTCCGTTAAGATTGATACCAGCGATGGTACCGCCAAGCGAGGCCGGCGTGGCGGTGCTAAGCGAGTCAACACCCATCTCCGAATCGTCCTCGGGCAGTTCGATCGAGCTGCTCAGCACGACGCCCCCTGCGCTGGCGGCGCTAGCCCGACTGGCAGGCCGACCCAGACTTCCATAGGGCAACCCGAGCAGGCCCTCTGAGTCGTCGGCATTACTGCACTCTAACGAGGAATCCTCCACAGGCACTAGGGAGGGGGAGTTGCCGGAGGGCCACACCTGCACGTCTGACATCTCCATGAGGGTGTCCTCCTCTGTGGTGGCGATGGGCGCGCAGTCCAGGCTGGAGACCTCCTGCCAGTAGGGCTCAGCACCCAGAGGCGAGGGCAGGTTGTATTGCATGGAGGCCGGTGACAGAAGCTCATCCTGCGCCAGCCCATAACCTGGAGCGACACACAGAGAAGCACACTGACACCCGCCCCCCCCACCACCTCGCTCCCCATCTCACGGTCGCGGTACCGGGAGCCTGGGAGGGGGAGAGTGCCCCTTTGCCCGGGAGCTTGGCAAATTGGGGA
Source organism: Hippocampus zosterae (assembly GCF_025434085.1). Classification (NCBI taxonomy): domain Eukaryota; kingdom Metazoa; phylum Chordata; class Actinopteri; order Syngnathiformes; family Syngnathidae; genus Hippocampus; species Hippocampus zosterae. The sequence goes on from NC_067456.1 coordinate 13,399,641, forward strand.
GGGGTAGAGGAAGCTGAAGGGGGAGGAAATTGTAAAGGAGTAGGAAGCGAACACAGGAATGAGCCAAGACAAAGAGGAATAAAAGTGCAGAGGAAATCGAGGAAAAGAGCATGGATATTTAGAAGATGGGGGAGGGTTGTCAAATGCTGACAGGAGGGGAGGGCCAGTAGTAGCAGCAGCAGACACATATGGACCAACAAGGTTAGACTGAGGCCAACTTGAGACTGATGCTGCTCTGCTGGCTGCCACCTGTGGGGAAACGACAGCGGTTACAGCCCCCCAAAAATGGAGCCGTTAAATCCATCCACATGCGGGAATCAACCCACTCGCGTCACGTGCCTCTCATCCAGACACACAAAATCGCCGTCACACTTCTGCATGCATTCAACCCCGCTCAGGTTAGTATTGTTGTCAGGCTAAAGAACATGCATGCAAGCTATCTCATTAACATACACACACACACACACTGTCTGGCCTCAAACCATTTTGATCCAATCCTAATGAGAGCGCGAGAAAACATTTAAGCTTCTAAGTATAGGAGAGGTGGCGTTTCCGATGTAGCGACAATTTTCAGGATTAAAATAGTCAAATAGCATTAATTAGTGAAATGGCTTTGGACTCAGGTCACTCCCACATGTGGGGAAAAACATACTGTACACGGAAAGGCAGGCCATCTGTTTTAAAGCACAGGAGCAGAAGTTTTATTTTCCTTTTGTTTTGTTCTTCAAAATAAGACTGGAACTGCACTTGAACACACGTTGCAATCGGCATGAAAATGATGAACTGGGGTGAATTTGTTGAAGTTGCCCTGGGCAAAGTAAACAGGCTGCAAAGTGGAACGTAGAGCACACAGTGAAACGGGAAGAATTCTCCCCCTCCCCTTCCCCCACCTCCCACAACCAGGCCTTCGTGCACAGCAGAAAACGAGCAAGAGATAAGGGTCGGCGTTTCATTCGCTTCATGCTCAAGCACTGCTGAGAGTGCAGCAGACATCTGAGACAACTTGCGACCTCAACCACCTTGTGACCTACAAGCTACACGAACTCTCATACTCCAAACTGCTGCACTGTGATCACAGTGACAAGTGCCTGTTGCTCATTGCATTCGGTCGAATAAATGTGAAACTCATTCTAAAGGGCCTCACACCGTGATCATGTGCAATTACATTTACACGCAATCGTGTTGTGACTGGAAATCTAAGAGGAATGTAATTACCATTCCCAATGTTGACGCTAATAGTTTACAGTAAAAATGGAGCAAAGGTCGTAAAGTATATGTATCTGTATTTCTCTGTATTACAAAATATCAGACCACTTTTTGAGGTCATCGGGGGGGGGGGGGGGGGGTTCCCCAGCAATCTGCAATTCAGCATATTACATACAGTACAGTAGTTATCTAACTTGCCCGCTTCCTGGAAATAAATCAAAAGATACTGGAAAAATGACATCTGCAAAACAGACGGAGTTGACTGTGTGATCAATAACAGACTTAAGACTGGAAGGCAACCCAGTGAAACCGATGGGAAATGTACATTACTGTGCAAACGTCTCACTTGCTTTCTTATTTAAATGAGCTGCTAATATAAAGACAGATTTTGCAGGATTAAAGATTTCCACACACTTTGAAGAAAGGCACACGGTGCCCGGATCAAGGGAATACGATACATTCTGGATCCGGACCAGAGGATCGAGATTAGGGTGTGCCGCAAACATTTAATTTCATTCATTCAACCACTTTGACATCATTGGAACATGCTTTACTACTTTGTAGTCACAATCTGGAGGCTAATTTTAACTTGGTCTGCCCAAACTCGGGTCCCGCCCGCTGCTGGATTGAACTCCTTCCTCACACTATCAAACACTACTGGAATTCGCATCGTCACCCAATGACTCTCTCTTTACTGACAAATATGATTTCCTTCCTGAGCTTGTAAATGTCTTTGAATCTACGGTAAATGCATTTAAATGTTGTCATTGTGTGTTCTGTTAATAAGCTGCTTTTCCCTTTGCTTTGCCTTTGAATGCCTTGAGCTGCTCTTTTTGTAAATGATTTTGGTTGAGTGTTACACAAAGGGATACCTTGTGTGTAAAATATCATTAAAATTTGCATTGCCTTCCCTAACAAATCTAACAATGATCTTTTTTTCCATACTTTTGCACGGTATTGTAAATATATGATACAGAAATAAAGCGATGACATGACACACTGATGGGAGGACGTGAAGTAGCATTGGCTCAAATACAAAAATTGATTAACAAGGACGTATTGAAAGTTGGGGTGGATGAGGTGTCTGGAGTGGGGGAGGAGGTGCAACATGAAATTGAAACCAACGCGATACTACACACGATACAACACTTTGATTGGTTACACAAAACACTCCATCAAATGGTCACCCGTAATGGTGAATCAATCACAAAAGCATAACATTCATTCATGAAGACAACAGACTCTTGCCATTGATTACAAAAAAGGTTCGCCACCTTTTTTCACCCCCCCATATGAAGACCTCCGAGGACAGAAAGGAACATTCACCGTAGTCATGCCATGCAAAGGTAACCGTGAGATCCAGTTTCAATGCATTGTTAGAGATCTTAACTCGTTCGGCTCAAATGCAACTATGAGTGTGCAAATGCAGGGGAGGCATGCACATGCAAGGCTTGCTGGGCAAGGAGGAGGACATTGTGGGGGGGAATAATAAATAGAAAGGAGAGGGTGATGAACATAGAAGCAAAGTAGGGGAGAGAGCGAGGGTCACCTCCCCTCTCCCATTGGCCACTGAGTGCACACAGACTGTGTGATGTGAATCATTCACAGAGCGGACACTTACAAACGTGGGAGTTTCAAGACTCTTACCAAAAAAAAAAAGGGCGAGAAATAAAACAATCGCAAAAGAAAAATGCACGAAAACGTCGCAAGTAAATCAAAGAAAAAATATGGGTCAGAGGTCAACACAAGGTCGGCAGGAGGTCGGAGTTCGGAGATCAGTAAGGAGGAGGACGAGTGAGGCTGCAAATGACATGTCCACAGAAAAAGAGGAGGACAGATTCACAGGGAAGGACAACAGGGCTTCCAAAATGACATTCAGTTCACCAACAGCATTATTGGTTCAAAAGAAACTTCATGCTACATCGGGCATGACGAGTTCATCAAAATTAAACTGCAACGTCTCTCCAGAATCAGAGGGTACATTTTATTCTCTCTATGTACTTTCGACTGTCTTAACTGTGAAGGTTCTGAGCAGGAACATCGTCAGACAAAAAGTAAAGCAAGCACCCTCATTTCCTGCAGTTATATTTTTTAAATTTACTTCCACCTAATATCGATGGATATTTTTAAAAGAACGTGTTTTCCTTTGCATCCTTGCCGTTCCCGCTCATGTCAAAAGACGCGATCCGCACCTCGCACAACACTTGCACTAGGCATAAATTTAGAACCTACTGACACAACCCTGACACAAGATCTCCATGAAGTCAAAAATTAGTCTAGTATGCTCAACCTGATCTATTTAAAAATAAAAATAACTTTAATTTAAGAGGGAAGTAATTGCTTGTAATAACCGTTTTGAAAAAAGAAAAAACATTTCATTTTATTGTATCGCTCTTAATGACAATTACTTTGACAGAGCAGAAAATGCATTTGGGAGGCAAATGGGACACGACGGGATGGCAATCATTCGATGTGATCTGAATGATCTCTTCCTTTCTTTGGCTTTGGTTTCCGCTGCACGGTTACATCTCGTTACATTGCCTCCGTTTTTCACACAATTGCGCCAGCAGCCTGTCGGACATCGGATACAGGCAGGAGTGGCCAACTTTCCACCGGTGAAAATGGAGTCAATAGGATGGAAGGCACGTGTGAACGAAACCACAAGAAAAAGGGAGTAAAGGACCACCGGATGTACTGACTTTTGCTAGTCAGGCAACACTTGGGATCGATGAACGGTCTGCATCATGTGCAACAACATGCTGCAATATGAAGCAGGAATAAGACGGCGGTGAATGCTTGCAGCTTATCAAAACATTTGCGGAGACAATTCTTGTACTTGATCTCATTAGATTGTGAAGATCTATCTAACGAGTGTAAATAAATGCTTTGTAGTGGAAGGCCCGACTGGGGTTGAATGGCAGTAGGAGTGTCCTGAGTCCATGAGCATTTTGCTGCGGTTACATCCTGCAAAAGTCTCAAGGCGGCATTCGTACGCATTAGATAAGCAGGGAAATAAGAGAGGGGGATTCGGAGAGGGCTTCAGAGGATGGAAGGGAGGGAGGTAAGATGGTACACAGTCAAGCTTGTTGAGGAGCACTCACCATTGGTCATGGCAGGAGAGAGGTGCTCCCTCTCATGATGCCGTCTGCCGAGTTCACGAGATCCTTGTCGGGGAGGCTGCGCCGGTTGGCCCTCAAGCATGGTGACGATGTCCATGCGGTCGATACTCTTCAGGGCCGCATACAAGGTCTCCACTGCAGCGGCGCAAGCCGACACATAAACAGAGGACTGTCAGGACAATCGGAAGCTGGACGGTGAATGTGACGAGAGAGCGATTTGGAGCAGCCTGCACGGACTTTTGGCTCTCTTGCCCTCACGAGTTGCCCACAAGTTGAGTAGCGCAGAACTCTGCTCCAGCAGGGAGTTGGGATTCTCCACGCGGATCTTATTGATGTCATCCACACTCAGCTGAAGCTCACGAGCCAACTCTAAGGAGAATGAATCGCAAGATAAGCGCATTACGAGAACCTTGTTTCCGCCCATGCGGACAGAGGGATGACCGCTATCCACCTAAACAATTTTGAGTTTGTTGAATCAGCACAGAGGGAGACATGATGATGAGACGAGGTGAACACAGTTGGTTTTCAAAGACGAAAAGCAACATGCGCGACATTTCTGTTGACTTACCGGCCCAGCTCAGTCCTAACTGTTCCGCAATCACGGCCATCTTTAGCTCAGTCCTCTCCATGGCGCTCATTGATGCTGCGAGTTGCACATGTGACCAAAAAAAAAAAAACCCAAATTGGCGGTTTTTACTTTGTAAGTTTATTTGGCAGTGTTACCACAAAGATATTGAAACGAGGTAATTTGAAGCAACTTATTTCACAGCAAGATCATTTTTGACGAAACGTGTGAAATTGGACTGGGTGATTCCTACCCATGGCGGGTTCATTGAGAGCACTGTATCTTTCTCTTAGAGCCAGCGGGGTCAAAGTTCGTCTGCGGTCTTCACTTCCAATAATCTATCAATCAAGTACACAATAGTGAACATGGTATAAAGATCTCGACAAGACACACTGGCGGGTGCTGGTCATTCAAATGAGGGGGTAAGCTCAGCTCCGCCTCAAACAGATCATCCAATCATCATGCAGAAACTGAGCGTCCGCCCTGTAGACCCCCAGAGACGCCAAAAGCGGGATAAAGCCCCGCATTTATCCAATGTATGGCCAGTCTCGCGAAATGGCACAGCCCACTGAAGCTGTAGTCGCTCAGCGTTCGGCTGTGGAAAGCACCGTGGTGCAGCGGGCAATGAGAAGGAAGTTCATAATCATCAGTAGCTGATTATGAATAAAAGCTGAAGTCATTCGAGCGCATTTTTAGTCAATAAAATATCCAGACGGCAGTACATATTTCACCACTTTTTGGTGAGGATGCCGAGCTTCCCTCTAAGAACAATCGCGACTGCCATAGACAGATAGAGAAGCGAGCTGGCTCTGATTTGTACCTTGACACATGGAGGCATGGTGATGTTGAGGTTACACAACACATGTTGACTGTCTTCATACTTGGTGGTCTTGCGAAGGAAAGACAGGAAACCAGCGTGCTCTTTGCTGCTATCTCTCACCTTGCACACAAGCAGCAAAGGAGCAATGAAGACACACTCTCGTGCTGTACAAGGACAATTTCACTGCACATGTTGGCACCTTAACAGAGACAAGAAGTCTGTTATCTCTGAAGGCCTGGAAGCTGAAGCAGCGAGGCTGCTGGGTGGCCTTCCGTACTGGTACGAGATTGCCGGAACACTCCAGGTGAAGCGGCATTCCCTCCATTACCTGAGAGAGGAGTCGGTAAGATTCGTAAATAGCGTGTGTTGTGAAGCGATGCTTTTCCAGTTTTGACCAACCGACCTCAATGTCCCTGCTGCGGGCCACCTCGGTGAAGTTCTCATGCTGTTCCAGGGTTTTATCCATCTTATCGTCTGTCATGCAGTAACAGCGCAGGCGGCCTTCGCGTAACTCGTTCATCTTGGCGAAAACCACAAACTTTGCCATGTAAGGTACGGCTGACAGCTCTTTGTAGAGAAGGTTGGCAAAGGAGACAGACTCTGCTGTACGAGGACAGTCTGCCAACCAGAACCTTTGAGGCACCAAAAAAAAAAAAAGCTGATGATATACATGCTTATATCGGCAATTAGCAACATTTTTAGAGGGGCATAAACAACAGCATTTTTTTTTCTAACAAATCATGGCAGGGCTCAGTTAACGATGTTGAATTGTCAATTACTTTTCCTGTACAGCTAATAAAGCTTTTGGAAAGTTTATTTTTTTTCTGAATGAACCATGCTTGACATTTCATTCATTCATCTTCCGAGCCGCTTGATCCTCACTAGGGTCGCGGGGGGTGCTGGAGCCAGCTGTCTTCGGGCAGTAGGCGGGGACACCCTGAATCGGTTGCCAGCCAATCGCAGGGCACACAGAAACGAACAACCATTCGCACTCACACTCACACCTAGGGACAATTTAGAGTGTTCAATCAGCCTGCCACGCATGTTTTTGGAATGTGGCAGGAAACCGGAGCACCCGGAGAAAACCCACGCAGGCCCGGGGAGAACATGCAAACTCCACACAGGGAGGCCGGAGCTGGAATCGAACCCGGTACCTCTGCACTGTGAAGCCGACGTGCTAACCACTGGACTACCGGGCCGGATTGCTTGACATTTATGGTCAAGAAAATGAGCATTATCTGTTCTTTGAAGATGTCATTAGAGCTCCAGCTCTAATGTCGTCTCCCGTGGGTACGGGCGGGTGCATGCAGTGCAACCAAGTCAACTTACCGTGCAGATACATTGGTTGTAAAACTGGCACATTGGTTTGCGTAGACAAGCTTAGTGGTGCCAGTGATGTCCTCCCATTGGGCTGCAGCTGTCCCGCCTGAGAAGGACAAGATGAGACCCAGGTGAATACAGATATCGCATCAAAATATTTGCAATCCGATATATGGTTCCTTGAAAGCGCAGACCAACAACCAGTTCTCCTGCCAAGTAGAAGGAGCATGAAGTACCTATGACAGAGCAAAGCAGGCGCAGACTGGTGGTATCCCCCTCCCCGGAGTCCCGGGGGCTCTCCCGCCAGGACGGAGGCAGGGGGATGCGAAGGCCGATGGGTCGGTGGAATTTTCGCCGCCGAGGCTCCACCGTCACCACGGGGCCAAAGTTGGCTTGGTTACCAAGCAGCTTAGCAACCAACTCATCTGGAACGGGCTGAGCCTGAGGTCAAACGTCAGTGATGCAGGGGTGGAACACCACAACGGTGATGAAGCACAATGTGCAAATGTGGAAGGGATAGCAAGAGAGAGTCATGAGTTGACGTGAGGCAAGATGAGAAGGGAAAAACATGAGAACAGAGTAAATAACAGAAATCGAAACTAAATTGCTTATAATAACGCATAGACAAAAATCAAACCAAACTGTGTGATACAAAACATTTTTATTCCGTGAGATTTGATATTAAAGGTTTGTATAGATTTTGCCAACAAAGAAGAAACATAAAACATGAACAAAACAGAAACATAAACATTAAACTTAAGAGTGTGTGCTGAAACTTTGAACCGCATTCGTTTTATTTTCAGTCGTTTACCATTTTCCTATTGATTTTACAACATGAGTGGTGGTTTTAAGTTAGGAATAATTCATTAGGCTATCCATATATACATTTTGGTGTCTAACTGACACTAGGCACATGATGTGTTTATCACAGGGATGGGCAACTTGTGGCCCTCGTCCATTCTTAGAGAGGGAACGCTTTAAGGACCAACTTTACTGCACTACACTACACTGTTCACACAGGTGAGTTAGCCAGACTGGTAAATTGAGGATTGGAATAACATGCTGGAAAAACATATGGTACAGTAGTATTCAGGGATTCACGCTAAGTACCAGACAAGGGTGCGGTGTAATGTCAGGGGGACTGCGTGCAAACCCAGGGAACATGTTTTTTCCCCCTGTATTAAAATAAAGTGTAATTGCACATTCACTACAGTAGGTGGCGGTGGGGCTCTCATTTCAAACGAGTGTACAAAGTGTAGGTCCTCTACAGAGGTGTGCTTCTGACAAATCAGCACTTTTGTGCCATCTTTGAATGGGAATTTTTATGCAAGAGAGGCCTTTGCACTGGGGAGTGGGAGGAAATCACAGTATGTGCTTATTATTTTTTTTTTTTCAGTGTGTATTTGAAAGTCAAAATATATGACAATAATGGTACTCTTCTGCAAGTTGGTTTAAAAAAAAGCCATATTTTGTTCTCATTAAAAATTACATTTTTATCATAGATCTGGTTAGGATGTGTGCGGATTGATGCGGTCCCGCAGGTGCGCTAACGAAAAATTGTGGCCCCATCATTTCAGTTGACCATCCCTAGTCTATCATTTCATTTATTTACTGTTAAATATTCAGACATTATATTAATATATATAACTGACATTGCTTTCCCTTATAGTCATATTTGTGAACTTGGGTTCATCAGTATTTGGACAAAATTAAAAAACCCAGACAAAAAAAATTGCACTTCAGAAATCTGATCATTTGTTCCATACTATCTTGAAAAAAAGAAAGAAAAGAAAAGAAAAGGTTGGTTACTGTACTGCTTAAAAAACATTTAAAATTAGATTTCTCATATTAAAATTTTTGTACCCAACAGTATGAATCAGATAATTGGACCGATAAATCTATTCTAAGTTACACTGTACACGGTTCTAATAAAATGATCAACAAGATTTTCTGACTACTCTTGCAGTTGTGTAGCTGGTGTTTTTAAATTTACACCAATGTGTCCTGTCCATCTGATCATTGGAGTGAGCAAACACATACAGGAGATTCAAGGTCCAATAAAGAGGTCAAGTTTTTGTCAGGACACGTCTCCTGCACGTGTTCCACCTATTTTCAAAATACTTGAAATCAAAATCAGAAAGAACAATAGTGGAATATATGACCAGGAAAAAAAAATATATATATATATTACAATATATGGACATAAGTATTGGGTCAATACAAATCTTATTTCCCTTAGAACACTATTCTATGCTTCCAACTTTGTTGAAACCGATTGGACGTGTCATTTTCTGTTGCAGCACAAATATGTCCCAGTGCACAAAGTGAGGCCACGATGAATTGAGGAGAAGAACTCAATCATAACACAGAATGCCCTCGAGTTCCAACATCCAACATCCAACACTAATTCTGGATGAAGAAAACATTTTCTTCCATTTTTACATCCCCAAAATGTCCCCCAAAGTATGTCCATACAGTGCATGAGTAAGGAAATGAGAAATAAAAACAAAAAAAAACACAAGGCCACAAAGTAGCTTACTAGGATAAAGGTGCAAAGTGCATGCACTGTGTGATGGTGACAGCAAAATAAAATCACAAGCATGCAAGGCAATAGCGGACATGGGGACGAATATATCCAACAGGCTTTTCTTTCATGATTCTGTCGTCCTTCCTTCCTTCTCCTCATCGTCCCATCTCACCTGCAGTCCCAGCCGGACTCGCTTGGTGACCGCCGTCTCGGGAAATGTGGCCTGGACCAGCGGCACCAGTTTGCTCGTCAAGGAACCCCCCTCAGGCCCAATCAGGTCGCTCTCTTGCTGGACCCGTGACACAACGGCAAAATAAAGCGGGAAATCAGTTGAGATGATGCGGCGAATTCGCTTCTTCCCAAGTTCCTCCTGACTTTCCAAGTCTGACAAAAGAAAATGACCAAATGAAATGATCGTGCATCAGGCTGTAGTCATGCACACAGAGTGGAAAGATTCTCACCTTCGTCCATCCCATTGAGAATGGTTTCAAGAACCTCGTCACCATAGCGATTGCGGTGTTCCTTCCATACAGATCCATTCTCACTCCTCAGCACCACAAGCTCGCGGTCACCATGACTCAGAGCCGCAAAGTGAGGGATCTCCACGATCACTGGCCTGTCACATGACATTAAAACATTATTTTATGAAAACTTCTTCACGTCATTGTATTTTGTTATTCGTGTGTGGTGGGTGGATGAACAATTTTAAATCCAACATATCCTGGTGGGATACCCCAGTCCACCTGCTCTGCACCGCTTTGGCTAAAACAAAGCAACCAGGAAGACCAATTACGTCCTCACCCAAGAAACTGCATGCCGGCTGGGCCGAGGGAGATGATTCTGCTGGCCAGGCCCTCTCCCTCCACAAGCGGAGGTGGACTTGTGAGCTTCTGCGGCTTCACCAGGCGACAGGTGATGCGGGTGGGAGCCGCACAGGTCTTTGGGGGAATAATGACCCGCAGACCATTGTGCCTACTGCCTCGCATTGAGCCGCCTCGGGCATCCACCATAAAACTGACCAGAAACCTGTCGCCGGACAACATAGAATTTCTTTTCACACCCTGATCACAGATTAGGGTTGTCAAACGTTGTGTTGAGCTGACCCTGTGTGTATGGGACTGGCGACTGGGCTGACGTTGTCGGATGTTTCAGTTGCTGGGCTGCTGGGAATCAGCGAGTCTTCATCATACTCTTTTGGCAGTGGAAGTGGAGTGTGCTGCAGACAGAACAAACGGATCATGAAACCGGTAAACCAACGCTGCAATATGTTTGACATGCAAAGAGTAGACGCAGACAGAACTAAACATAATCCCCCCCAAAATCTAACATTAAAATATGTCTTCAAATGTTATGTTTGGTGGGTAATGTCATGATTCACATTGTCAGAGTGGAATTCATTTCGGAATGTTTACGACCAGCAAAGAAAGTTCCGTGATAGCGTACAGTTTTACATCAATGCAAACCGCCACACCAAGGACCTTCAAAGGAGTCCAACACTATAAAATGATGCACGTCATTAAAAGACATTTAAGCAGATTGCGAGTATGCAAAGTGACCTTGTGAATGAATTAGTGATGAATTTAGATGAAAAAGATCCTCTCATGTCAAATATGTGACGGCCAATTCATGCATGTGCTCAACCTGATCGAGCTCGTGTTCTTTCAGGATCACAGTCTCGGGTGAAACGCGGGGAATCCTGGGAATGGCTGGCGAGTAATTTCTGTTGAATGAGAAACAAACACAAAATTTCAGATGGAGGTTATTTCACTGGTGCTCGAGTGTTTTTATTTCATAAGTAAATCCAAGTCGAGTCCCCTGCTATCCGGTTTTGCTCTGTCCCCTGTTTCCCACAGCCCCCTTACGCTGTGCCCAGCCCTCTCTCGTACTCCAGCGACTTCTTGGGGGAGAGGAAATCGTCATCATGGTCTTTCATGTCATCCATCTTCATGTACCTGGCCCCTTCTGTCCCCAGTAGCTCCTCTCCTTCATACAACAACATGCCAACGAGAGTGAACAGACCGAGGTCAGGTTGGTCAAACCGCAAAAAGGGGAAAGAGGGAAAGAGAGAGAGAGAAAGAGAGAGAGAGAGAGAGAGAGAGAGAGAGAGAGAGAGAGGGCAAGGTGTTAATCAGCCGTTTGAAGGGTTAGACATCATGGAAACCGGATGAGATGATGCATGAGTGACGTGGATCTTGTTCATGCAAGTAGTAACATCACAACGAACACTTCAAGGATGAAACATTGCCTCATCAATTGATAGGCATGATGAATGTGGTCAAGATTGCAAGAATGTTGACATATTAAGATGATTACGATAAACAAAGTCTTCAGAACAGAGAGGACGGCATAGAAATCTAATGTCAGTCATATTCATTACTTACCCTTCCAAAACATGACCATATTGTTTTTTTGTTCAAAAGTAATGAAAAATATCATTTTGAGTTAAAATACTAAATACTAATACTAACTTTATGACCCAGCATTGATATAAGACTTAAAAGTGTTTAATATAATACATGCTATAATGAAATAGTAGTTGCTACAACTGAATCCTAACAGTGTACATTGGAGCTTTGTAAATACAAAGAAGAGGGTAAAAGGAAGTTGCAGTCAGGTTATAATACTGAGACTTTATCAAGCCTACCACAAGTGCTCAGTGATGCAAAATTTAGCCACGATTAGACCAACATCAACAACACTATTACATCATTTTAGATAACATTGTTTTCACCCACAGTTGCTCTCATACCACAGACATTTGAATTAGTGAATGAGTTGTGCGCACATGGCGGTGAGAAACTGGAGAGGAGACCACAGTGAACACCGGCACAGACAAGCTAGCAGAAGATAACAATGGAGAGGACGAGCTTGAAATGGAGACGCATACTGTACTTCATTACGTAAACCTCCAAATGGCACACATAGAGATAAAAAGACATGCATACCTAATGTTAGCTGTGCAAGGCCTAAAAAAAAGTGAAAAAACAGTTAAAAAAAAAAAAAAGAACTGTGAGGCCAGTTCAATTCAATTTATAATAAACCGGCTGCATTGCTATTTAACTGACGTGTCATACCTTCATCCTCGGACACATCCAGTATCTCGTCCACTGTTTCTGGGAAACTCATGCGGTGTTTTTCCGTGATTGTCTGAGGGGCACACAAAAAGTACATGGACATTTGAATCGTTTGTTCATACCGTTGTCCGCGTTGACAGCGAGATTTCAAACCTCCTCACCATGGAAACAGTCTCCTCAGTCACAAGCTTTAACACGTCAATCACAGAGATGTAGCCCAGCCTCTTGGCAATCGCGAGTGCTGACGTCCCATTCTAACGGACACAGACATACAATGATCCCACGGTAACGTTTCATGACAGTTGGGAGGAAAAGGTCCCGTCCTGCTCACCGTTGTTGTCTCGTTAGGCTGAGCTCCATGCTTCAGCAACAGCGTGACAATGTCTGTGTGTCCTTGCTGGGCGGCCTGGTGCAGGGGAGTGTAGCCAAGCTAGATAAGATAAGAGACAGTTATCGGTACCACTTTCTTTCTTCCTTTCTTTATGCACTAACTACAGCTGCATGACATCTAACTAATGGCATTCCCTGAATGATGCACTACATCTCTACCTTTTCCTTTGTTAGGGCTTCTCTAAGTGTCACTACACGCCCATACACCAGAAAATGTTTATTTTACCCTGACACAGAAGCCTGATTGAAGTTAATTGGCTGTAGGTTGTGTTTATAAAGCATTACATATAAACATTTATGCTGACAATATGTTACTGGCCATGTTCCAAGCAAATGTTTTACTCCATTTGATCTCCCCCAAACCTCGAAAGGAAGTGCCAAATCCTCCGCAACATCCATCATTTCTATGTCAACATAGACAAATATACTTTTATTAAGCCTGTGAGGTTCAATTAGGAGAAGATGCCAGGGCCTCCTGCATTACCCCCAAGCTACATCCTTCTGTCCACATTGTACACACAACTACACGATATGCATTGAATAAATGGCTTGTCTGCAAATACATAATTGCTTATATAAGTTAGGGTATGTTCCACTGAGTGCTACAATTGTATCAATTAGTTCATGTACAGCCATTCCGCTATAACTCTGTTGCAGATTAATTTTACAACCCGAAGGAGGAGCTCACCCTTGTTTTGCTGTTGACATTGGCCTGATGCTGCAGCAGGAATTTCACCATTTTGATGTTGCCATAGTGACATGCGATATGGAGAGGTGTGTAGCCCATCTGAGATGACACATTCAAACAGTCAAGGACTTTTAACACTAACGCTTAAAAAAAAAGACTGAAGTTCAATCATAATGAAGTTGATTTCATGCATAATAGCTGATTGTATCCGATTGTACACATTTCATTCTTCATGATACATTTTTAGTTTCTGAGACATATCTATGGCAGTGATGGTAAAATAATTTTATAAAGGGACCACATGAGAAGTGGTTGTCGAGGGCCACATCAACATGCTAACAATAGCATTGTTTTGATAAGTTGGAACTTGTGCAAATATGGTTGGAGTTGTTATAGTTATCGGAAATATAAGTGATGTGACTAAGTACATAAAAATGTTCAGTGACCTCTACTACTTAATGGCTGCTGGTCAAGTATTTTGACAATCATGAAACAAAAATATACAGTAAATTCAGTCATTTCGAATTCACATTTACAGCACATACTAACATGATTTAATCATGTTCACAGTGCTTATCAAGTTTTCAGTATCTTTTGTTGTGCTGACATTTTGACCACCAACTACTAACGCATATTCAGGTCATTGCATCATTTTTAGAAACCTTACCCGTGTGGCCGCTTGAACCGAGGCTCCTTGCTTTACTAAAATGTCAGCAATGCCAACATGTCCCTCCTGTGCCACAAGATGGAGTGGTGTCAGTCCACTCTGAAGTGAAAAAAAAAGAAAGAAAGAAGTCATACACATTTTAAATCACACATGCACACAAATATGTCTAAACGGCCTTCTTGCCTTGTTGCCAAGGTTGACATTAGCCTGTTTGGAGATGAGCAGAGAGACCATGTCGGGCCTTCCTTCCTGCGAGGCCAGGTGGAGAGGTGTGACTCCCTGTAGAGACTCAGCATTGGCTGAAGCTCCATACTGCAACAGGCTGTTAGCCACCTCCATTTGATTCTGCTTGGCTGCGATATGCAAGGCTGTGTAGCCGTTCTAAATAGAAATTATGAGGGGCAGTTACAAATAAGTCCCATCGCATGAATCGCATATACTGTATGAATGAACTTAATGATCCCTCACCCTGGCTGCACTGTGTGGTGAACCCCCCTTGCTTACAAGCAGGTTGACAACATCCAGGTTGTTGTGATGCACAGCGACGTGCAGTGGAGTCAGACCATTCTGCAAGAATGTATCATGGTAAATACATACACAGCATGCCGGTAGGTCTGAACTGACTTGAATGGAGTCTGACACAGTCTCCAAAGGGTTTTCCAAGAGTTTCTTACCTTCCCGGCGGCATTAGGGTTCGCTCCCCTTTCCAGCAACAGCTCAGCCACATCTACCTTGCCGTACTTGGAAGCCACATGAAGCGGAGTAAACCCTTTCTGCACAGACACCAACGGGAGTATGGACCCGTTATTGAACAGTCAGAAGAGCGAAGCAACCAAACGGCGCTTTGAGTCGTACCTTAGTCATCTTTGTTTGCTGTGCTTCCTTGTCCAGCAGGATACGCACAGTTTGCACGTGACCCTCCCGGGCTGCGATGTGAAGAGGCGTGTGTCCTGCTGTGGTTGTGGAGTTTGGTTTGGCTTTGTGCTCCAAAAGCAGTTTCACAATCTCCTTGTGGCCCATTCGAGACGCACAATGCAGGGGTGTTTGGTCATCCTAGCAAAGGTGGTGAGAGATGCGATGAAATGTACTCATTTACATAACTGGTTGCTTCACTCTGATGTTTAGCTTAACGCATTTAAGGTTGCTGCTTTGGTGTGTGGAGAGAAAATTGATTTAAAGTTCGAAATGCAACTAGCAATTCAGAATATTTGATTCATTTTTCAAATCCCATTTAAAGATTGGGATTTTGATTCGTGTTTAGGCATTTACTCTTTGCCAACAATGTCATGCATAGGTAACTCCTCTCCTTTCCCAACAGCACTTTCAAAACGTAAATTATGCCTTCGTCGCATCTCAGCTGGATGACTGTAGTGCACTTTTGTTTTGGAGTCAGCCAAGCCTCCAACAAGCGTCTTCAGATAATCCAAAATGTTGCTGCTCATTCTTCATTGGTACTCATAAGAGGGCCGTCCCTTCACTAACTCCCTGTACATTTTAGAATTCTTTTTAAGATTCTATTATTTGCTTTTAAATCTTGAAATGGTCTCGCCTCATCTTATCTCTCTGAGCTCTCTTACCCTTTGGCTTACGTCAGCGGTCCAGGTGCAATTAGAGGTACCGAGAACTAAGTGAGGGCTCAGAGGGGATGAAACCTTTTCGATTGCCGGTTCGTCTCTTCGGAATGCTAAAGCCCCCTCAATGCCCGTCTTTAAAATGTGTCTTAAATTACATTTTTATTCTTTGGCTTTGTACTCAGCATGAGACTTGGTTTTAGTTTGACTGTTTTTGTGCTTTTTACCCTCTTCATTATTCATTAGTTTTAACCATCTTTGCTGTTGTTTGACTTATTTTTGTTCCATGGCACTTTGTAAGCAGCGGTGGTTGTTTTAAAGTGCTCTATAAATACAGTTGAGTTGAGTTGAGGTGACGGAAGTGTAGATATCCACCTTGGCTTTGGCATCCACTGGTGCTGCATTCTGTAGTAAAAACTCTGCCACGTCAACGTGTCCTGCCCGAGAAGCCATATGGAGGGGGGTTTCGACTTTCTGCCCACGCGCACACAAATGACAAATACACACATCAACTACATCATCAAAGTCAAAATGAATGTACCGGATCACTTCTTGAAGTAGATCAGCACAGTAACTCAGACGCTCTGACTAAGCTTGTCATTGAAGAATATAACTCACCACATTAGAAGCACTGGGCGAAGCGCCTTTCTGCAGAAGGATCTTGGCAATGTTGAGGTGGCCCATGAAAGATGCCACATGCAAGGGCGTCAAGCCAGACTATTTAAAAACAATGTTGCTTTAGAAGGACTATGGCCATTAGGTACTGTATATAAGAACACAAATATTTATGTTATGTTATTTTGAAGTACAGGAGGTCTCCAAGTTATGGATGTTCATAAAATGTCATATTTTTAACCTTGTACCACATCATACTGTATGGTCATGTAGTTCCTCTTTCTGCCGAAACATGCCAAGCAGCAATGCACCTTACATGCATTTCCAACACACATCTAAGATGAGAAGAAGAGGAAGACTACTTCCGTGAGCTTGTCAGGTGCTATTAAACACCACAAAGAAGAAAAAGAAGAAGAAGAAGAAGAAGAAGAATGAAGACAACTCAGGCCGCTGAAAACTCTGCAATGCTTTCGTGATCACCTGCCTCCCCAACAATGCCAACTCAGCAGCTCACTTGAACTTGGCGCTCTTCTCCGGCGAGTATATTTGTCTATCGCCACCAATAATTTCTCTTTCCTCCACTTCCATCTATATATTGACACTCTAAAGGTAAGTTACAGTACAATACGACTGTGGTGCTTGTTGACATAATTCCAACATAAATCCATGAAACTGGTCATTGAGGGAGTCATTCAGGAAGGAGTGGTTTGCGTGTGGTGGACTTCCAGTTGACTACGTTTTTGCCAAGCAAAAAAAGAGTAAAATATTTAGTGAGACACGTCCTGTGTCTCCTTTTCTTTGGCACCTCACTCGCGTTTTTTGTTGTTGTTGTTGTTGTTATGACCTCAAATAGCTATTATAAATTGGAATTTCATGTGTCTCAACTTAAGAACAATTCATCTTATGAACAGCCTCTTGGAACCCACTGCGTTCATAAACTGCGAACCCTCTGTACTTCATGTCTTTACCTCAGTCACGGCCTCTAGTGATGCTGCGTGTTTGAGCAGAAGATCCATCACGCGCATGTGGTTCTTTTTACAAGCAATGTGCAAAGGAGTAAAGCCATTCTGAAAATAGGAAAATAATTTATCTTCAGTACATAACGTGCATACATCTTCAGCTGGAAAAGTTCAATTTAAACAACCTCACCAGGCACTTCTTTAAGTTTACGCTACAATAATAATTTTCAAAGGAGATAAGGACACTATGATGATATGACATACAATGCAAGGGCGCTCCCAAAAGTCCTTGACAGAACTAATGCTCTGCTTTAATTAACAAGAATTAATTCAATGGTGTGGTTGCAGATTCCTGATGTGGTTATAGTTTTCAGAAGTAAAGCATTGCAGAACTTCTCATGAGCTCGCCACCTATGGGAGGTGGCCAATGAGGTTGGATGCTTTGAGGGCTGGGTGCCAGCCGAATGTGGGAGCCTTGGGTGCTCCAGTGTCAAGCTACATAAATTGGCTGTCGGGACGTAGAATGTTACTTCTCTGTCAGGGAGCAGGACAAACTGGTGTGTGAGGTTGAGAAGTTCTCATTGAATGTCATCGGGCTTACCTCTGGCTCATCAGATTTAAGAGATACGGTGTTGATTTCATCCTGGATATGTAACAGGGGATCAGCTCTACACAATCCACAGATGCGTGGGAGTTCACCCAACCCGTCTACATGTGTTTTGTGGAATTGGAAAAATCTTTCGATCTAATCCCCTAAGAAGATCTGTGGTGGTTGCTTCGAGAGTATCGTACAGGGGTAACCTGATACAGGCTGGTCGACCCTTGTAATCACTTGTGTCAGAGTTTAGAGCTCTAAGTTGGATTTGTTTCCAGTGTTGGATGGACTCCACTATGGCTGCTCTTCGATTGTGCTCATAACCTTTATGGATAGATTTCTAGGCGGAGCCATGATGTTGAGGAGGTCCGGTTTGGTGACCACATCCCTGCTTTTTGCAGATGATCTGGTACTGGTGGCTTCATCAAGCCATAATCTTTCACTGGGTGAAAGTTCACAGCTGGGTGTGAAACAGTTGAGATGAGAATCGGCACCTACAAATCTGAGACCATGCTAGTCAGTTGGAAAAGGCTGGGGTGCTCTTTCCCGGTCGGGAATGAAATTCTGCCTCGATTGGAGGAGTTCAAGTACATTGGGGTATTTTTCATGATTGAAAGAAGAATGGAGCGGGAGATAGATAGACCGCTCAGTGCAGCGTCAGCAGTCATGCAGACTCTGTATTGATCTGTCATGGTGAAGAAGGAGCTCAGCCAAAAGACAAAGCTGTTGATTTACTAATAGATCTACGTTCCTACTCTCACCTATGGTCACAAGCATTGGGTCTTGACCGAAAAAGCAAGATGGCGCATACAAGCAGCCGAAATGAGTTTCCTCACGAGGGAGACCCGGTTATCCGTTAAAGATAGGCTAAGAAGCTTCATCATTCATGTGAAGGAGCCAGAAGAGGTGGCTCGGGCATCTTGTTAGGATGCCTCCTGGATGACTATGTCTCCCAGTTGACCTGCGAACACCTGAGGATTTCCCCAGAAAACTTGGACGAAGAAACTGAGGAGATGGAAGACTGGGCTTCTTTGCTTAAGCTGCTGCCACTGTGTCCAGATCCCGGATAAGATGAAGAATGGATGAATGAAAAACTGCAGTAAACTAAGAGGTGTTAATGATGTTTAGCTTATTTTAGTGCTCATAGGCTAACTGAAATATTAGAAACACTTTCTGTGTAATACAGTACAGTTCTACACAAAATAAACGTTTTAACACTTTGTAAAAGCAGTTTATCTTACAGCTCATGTCATGGATCGTATTCGATTGAGCAGGTCTACTTGAACCTAAATATATAGTGTAGTAACAGGTTTAAAAGTCACTGACCAGTGCCCGAGAGTTGGGTTTGGCCCCCTTGTCAAGGAGAACCTTTGCCATTCGGTGGTGTCCACAGTGTGCGGCCACATGTAGAGGTGTTAAATGGTCCAACGTGATGTCATCAATGCCTGCGTTGTACTGCAGAAGCTGCTTGACGCAGTCTGCATGGTCCCCTTGTGCTGACATGTGGATTGGAGAAAGGCCATTCTGGGGAAAAAAGAAATGTTGACATTCAAGTCCCTTGAAAAACGGATATATATGATATTATACACCGGTACTATGAAGAATTATTGCCAGTGTTAGTTTTATTTTGCTTGAGAAAAAATGCTCTTGACTCAAAATAGATTACCTTGGTCTTGGCCTGGATGGGGGCCCCATTGTCAAGCAGAATTTCTATTATTCTGACATGACCATTTCTAGCTGCACAGTGCAGAGGAGTGAGCTCATCCTGGTGAGAGACGGTATCTATTAGTGGCAGTGAAAAGCACGGAGTGAATCCAAGACTGTGATAAGATGCTGCACCTTGGTCTTGGCATCTATTTGTGCCCCTCTATCCAGGAGGAGTCGGACCATGATCACATTCCCCCGTCTGGATGCGATGTGCAGAGGTGTAATGCCGTTCTACAATGATATATAGATGCAATTAGATCCACACACAAAATTACAGTAGTGGAAAAAACAAACCACACGAGCATACAATGTTCTCCCGCTATTTGCTGATGCATCATTCGCACACCTGCTGTATCATAATAAAAAAAAACAGTTCTTTTTTTTACAGTCAAGTCCAAATTTAGAGCATGTAGTGCGGAATGTTGTGCGAAAACATGCTGGGTAGCCCCGAGATCTACTGTCAGAGACACAGCAAATGAAGAATAGCAAACAGAAGAGGCAGAAAACGTCCCCAAGCCCCAAACTCCAGTAATGGTTGTTGTTCTGACAGAACGTGGACAGTATATATATATGTACCTGTGAGTATTACTGTATGCTCTTTTTGAATATGTCGCTGCTCCATGTATGTGAAAGTAGAAGTCGTTACCTTCTTTGCTTTAAAAGTGTATCATTACTGTAATCTATTTTCGTTAGCCTGTGGCATTTTGAGTTATACGTTAGCATGAAGCTCGTAGGCTTTTTGTTGAAATCGATTTGTTGAACATTTCGGCGTTTCAATATCCAATGCCTTATTCTTGTTTGTTTTATGGGTCCGTTTTGAACTTCAAACAGGAGCTTAAACAGACTTTGCCTTATATTTGGAGAACTGGTAAAGTTTAAGTGTTTTAAAATGTGTTTAAAGCTTCTGAGAGGATAAAAATACACATATAGGTGTCTACAGTGCAGATTTTCACCTATATGGTTAGGTCGGGCATGTATCTCCCACTATAAATTGGGGTTCACTCTATAGTAATTCCATACCTTTGGGGTGAAATTAACATTGGCTCCTCTGTTGAGAAGAAGTTGGGCAACGTTCAAGTTTTCATAATGTGCAGCAATGTGGAGGGGTGTGAATCCAGTCTGCAAGGACAACAAAGTGGCACCTAAGTGTCACTCATTCAATGGATGATCATAACACCAACGGCGTCACGTACCTTGCTGAGCACATCAGGGTTTGGGTCGTTCTGCAGTAGCACTGCAGCCGTGCGTGTATCGTCATTGCGTGCTGCAATGTGCAGCGCAGGGAGGCGGACCTTCCCCTTGGTGCCGTAGTTAATGAGCAGCGCAACAATATTTTCATGGCCCTGTTGTAGAGCCACAGCCAGAGGAGTGAATCCATCCTGTAGAAGACGGCAGAAACTCAGAAGGCAAGTTGATTGCAGACAGACAATTAGAGCAATGTCAGCGGTGAAGACTGATGAGCACACAACACGATGGTTTGACAACGAGTCAGGATCAGCAGGATATCATCGAGCAGATTTGTTGGAGTACTGATTGAACACGTCTCTTGCTCTTTGGTACCTCGGTTGGAACGCTCTGATTAGCCCCGTTCTCCAGAAGAAACTTCACAACCTCTAGATGGTTTTCTTGTGCAGCCATGTAGAGTGGAGTGAAACCCTTCTGTCTCAGAAATAAACACACACGCACACACACACACGTACACGCACACGCACGCACAGCAGAGATGCCAAAAGCGACGAGATAGATAGTTACACATACACATAACAAGGATGCACACCGATACTCACAAATATAGAAGCAAAGACACATGTGTACATCGGCATTGTCAGTACAATACAATGGTTTCACAGTAGGCGCCGGATAGAAAAGCAGCTGAGAGAGAGAGAGAGAGAGCGCACAGCATGGGGGGCCTCACCTGCGACTGAGCATTAACGTTGGCACCGTAGTTAACCAGCTCTGTGACCACCAGCTCCTGTCCCGCCAAGGCAGCAATGTGCAGGGCCGTGTTTCCTTTCTGGGTAAACACCGATACGCGGGAACAAAAGTACACTTTACACTCGACTCTCATGAGGATAAGCGGCTTGGAAAATGGGTGGATGGATGAATGATCAGGGATGACAGGAAATTATGTTGTTTGTTGTTTTCAAACGTCTTCTTTCAAGAAACGACTGATTCAATCCGCAAAAGTATTCAGCATCAAAGCCAACTAATATACCGTCTGATTGTTTGAGTGGCCATAACCCCGTCTGCAACTCAACTCACTTTATTGATAGAGTGCTTTAAAAAAAGCAAGGCTACATCCAAAGTGCTGTCGAGAAAGTCAAAATCAGATTTATAAAAACCAAGACGGTTAAAACACTAAATGAATAACATCAAAACAGTAAACACAATAAAACACAAAAACAATGTTGATTCTCATGCAAATGCACTTTCAGACCAAGTTTAAAGATGAACAGAAAGGAGAATCAAAAAAAAGATGAAAAAAGAGAAAAAGAAAAGGGCTGCTGGCGAGACAACAGTTTGCTTTCTGAACATCTACTCATTTTATTTAATTCTAAAGAATATTGATTAACATTACTGCACAATCACTGCGCATTTGCATTTCATCAACAGTTTTTGGTAAAAATGTCATTGGTGTGGACAGACTGCTGCTCGGCGAGTTACCTTTGTTGTCGTCTCCAGGACAATTCCTTTGTGAAGTAACTCCAGCACCATTTTGACATGGCCTTCTTTTGAGGCCAGATGAAGCCCATTGAGCCCATTCTGAGGGGGAGAATCATTTTATAGGCAAGATTTACACAACGATTCCCGAATCAATAAAGCATAAGGCCAATGAGTTAACCAGTATATAGACCATGCGTGATCAAGATTTAGTTTGTTGACACAGAAGCCAAAACACTCACAAACCAGACCAGGCCATGACTGACACAGGGCACCACAGATCATTACCAAAAATAAAGTCTACAAAGATGAAAATGAGAATGAAACCATTGTCATTGGATTAATGATAATGACAGCAGAAGAAGCGAACGGCGGCAGAAGAGGAGGAGGACTGGAGCGAGATGGCAGGCCGTTGGTCTCGTGGCTGGGAAGAATACAAGCCGTGTGGGATAGGTCTGACCTCACACAGCCTTCATTCAGCCGCACAGGACATGTGAGGTTGGACCTTTCCCACACCACTGATATTATTCCTCTGAGTGGAGAGACCACAGCAGACCATCACTCTACGGCAAATGCAGGAGAGGGGTGTGACAAGGAAGGAAAATGCAAAATAATCAGGGAGAATTAAAACAGCGCACTAATACCGAGGGGGAGGCGGTTGTTGGGTTGAGAGATAAAGGAAAACAGACTGAAGCAGTGTGCCGGTGAGCAAGCCATTCTGAAGACACCAACATCACCACCAGCACCACCACAGTACAGATGCACTCCACCCCAACTCCCACCCCATTGGACCAAAATATTACACGAGCGTAAGTCAACACGGGCAGGATGGCAATGCATCATGTGCAAGTCACAACCAGTAGTTCAGGTCAATTTGAAACATTGACATCTGGGGCTTTATTTTAGAAGACAGCGTGGTTGTGCTCTGCATAAAAAGTGACACGTCTTGATTTTCTTGCCTGGTGTGGCTCCTGTCGTGCAACTTGTCCGTTCTCTGCCGTGAGTACGCACACTCATGCAGAGAAAGGTGGAATAGCGAGGGAACAGGAGGTGAGGGGTTTGTTTAAAAGACCAACTTGACAGCCAGCGTGCGGATCGGGGCTTCGGGATGGCAATGCCGCTTTAGAGCGCCCTCTTGTCGGCCTTGAGTCACAGAGAAACATTTGTGAACAATGTCTTCACACTGGTATGGCCACTGTAGAGCGCCTTGTTGTCACGACGTGGGGAGGGAATAGCCTCCAGAGGTTTCCAGCAGATATATTTGTTTTGTTACGTTTGTCGTTCAAACTTGGAAGTTATGTGCAGGCATAAGAAAGATGCTAGACA
This sequence comes from Hippocampus zosterae, assembly GCF_025434085.1. NCBI lineage: Eukaryota > Metazoa > Chordata > Actinopteri > Syngnathiformes > Syngnathidae > Hippocampus > Hippocampus zosterae. The sequence goes on from NC_067456.1 coordinate 13,423,451, forward strand.
AAGTAGCATCCATTTTTCCAGGTCGAAGAACTGATCATTGATTGACAATTGATAGAGGAACAGGGCGTGACTTCAGCGCTTTCAGTGGACACGCCCATGGTGCCTGAAAGAGCATAGCGATTTTCACAATTTTGAATAAATACTTGGGGATCTAACGGGGTTGTTGTCTCTGTTGTTTAACACATTTATAATCAATTTTCACTTTCCGGGGACCTCAAGCCACTGAGAAAAAAAGTAAATAAGATTCACAGACTTTTAAATGACAATAGTTAGAATGGTTTTGTCTAAAGGCAGTTTGGAAATTTTCACTACTTGTGCATTTAAAGTCTCTCTTCGTTGGGTGTCTTGCTTCATCGCCGTGGAGAAGCGAACTACTGTTGCTGTACAAGCGCATTTGTCATGAGAGGTCCGTGTTGTTGAGGTCCACATAAAGAATGACATGATGTTGAGGACAAAGTGACAGTACTCATGCTTGTGGTCACGTTACAAGTGCTTGAGGGCAGCAGTTGGAGGCCCATTACCATGGAGAACAAGCATCAGATAAAAGGATGCAGGATGAAAGAGGTGGTGCAAAGAAGACACCATTTGCCCATTTATTACCTACCCTGGAGGCCTGAGCATGCATATACAGTACATGGCAGAGTGCAAAGTCGCAAACAACTATAATATTGCTTGGATTACTGCACACATCATGCACACCTATGATTTAAATCCAAAGTACAGAGCATCTGGAGACGACCGAGACAACGATCCAGCATTTCACATTTTCTAGGTCATTTCTCTTTGCGTTTGAAAGAGATAGTATCCATCCGGGGAGCTGTTTCATTTGCGATGAAATCTCATTATGATCACATCTCGAAAATGGAGCTCTTGCGACTCCCTCACCTGATTGGCGGTATTGATATCAATGCCATTTTTGATGTGTTCCAGAGCCTTGTCCAGGTTGCCAGAACGGGCCGCACGGAGAAAACTGTTGCCAGCATCTGCCTGCAAACACAGCGGACAAAAGGAAAGGAGGGAGGGATAAGGGGTAAAGTAAAGGACACACAAAGAAGAGGAATAAAGAGGAAAATAGAGAGAGACAGTTGCGTTAAGCATAAGGACTGTTCGAAATGACCCATCAGCTTTCCACTCATTTCATTCCTCGCTTGTGATCATTTGTTCTTTTGGTAGTGCATTTTAAAACCACCAGCACTTATAAAGAAGTGTACTGAATGCTGTGATATCTGTTACGGGTGACCTAAAGCCATGATTTCATCAAGCGGGATAGTCCAATGGAAGTTTACTGCGAAGGCGAACTAATGTTATTGTAACCAGGCTCGCATTTTGTCATCTTTTCATCGTGGCATGTGGTGATGTCTTCGCAATGTTTGGGTTCTTCCTGTTCAACACAGTTTGTCAGACTGTTGTACATTATATGTCACCATGGTTGGGACACCAGACAAAAGGTGTCCAAATGTTGAATGCAAATTTTAGAAAACAAAACACAAACAAAAACAACAACAAAAACAGAGTGCCATCCCAAAACAAGGAAAACAAAAGTTTAAGGTAACAGGTACCACTTCTCATTTGTGATGCTTCCCCATAAAAATCTAGTCACTCGATTTAAGTAAAAAGGCAAACGTGACATTTGAATGCCATTGTCTGTTCAAGCAACACCAAGTCACAGTGAACTACGTGGCAAAATATACATTGCCGACATGGCACTTTATATCACCCACGTTTTGCTTGTGCGCACTAGTTTATTGCCACTCCTGGGCAGGTGGGGGCGCTGCTGAAACATGATTACGCATGCAGCACTGAAAGGAGGAAAAGTAAGAAAGGGCAGAACCTGAATGCAGCACACTCTGCGCCCTCTCATCTCATTTCGCCTGGGCGCAACATACTCTTCCTTACGTCTAACTATTTATCTATCTGTCTAAACACGCTGCTCAGTAAAACTATAAATTCAGCAATGCATTCATTGGACAGCACAACACTTAATGCTACATCACAAACACACCGCTGAAGCGGATTTTTTTTTCTGCTCCCCTTTCAACTTTGTACCACGGTGCCTTAAGCTGTGTCGTTTATTGTTGCAGTCCGTTGGTCCTCTTTTGACAAGAGGCAGTGAGCTTGAGTAAGGGAAAAAAAAAGTAGTGAAAGGATCCACATGCCTGCAGCAGAGGCATAGCAACAAACGACACAGCATAGCCTCAGCATGACTCTAATGGCAAAGCACTGTGCAAAGACAGAGGTCACTTTAAAAAAAAAAAGGTTGGAGTGATCGCACTCGAAAGAGAAACTCGAAAAGCAAAAGCTGCTTCCAGCTAAAACACTTCCGGATTAATTGCACGTACAATGCACGCCTTGTTCCTGCCAAAATATAGACCAACACTTTCTCTTGTTGGGTAGTTCAAAATAAAGCATTTAGAGTCACATAAATTGTGCTACTTTGTGTGAGCACGCTAACCCTGCTGAGCGACTTTCCTGAGTCAGTCACTCTGACAAATTCTCACTCATTCCAAATTGGAACAGCTTCCAGGATTAGGAAAAAAAAGAAAATGTGAATTGAAAGTCTATTTTCATAAAAAATTCAGTTTTATTATTTCTGGATTGGTTGAGCGAGCGCATGTCTCTGAATTACTTACACAGTTGCCGAGTTGAGCACGTCTCCCATCTGAATGGACTCTCGTATTCCATTCTATTGGGAGATGATAACCCAACATCTGACTCGCACACGTACACGCCATCCATCAATATTGTGACCTGACTGCAGCTCGACATGCGACCACAAAAAACAAGCATAGTTGTCTCTTGAATTACAGTTATTGCATATCGAGTATGCTACATAACTCACAGAAACTGGTAAAAACAAGCAGGTGGAAATTTAACCCATTTTGCATGAGGCCAAATGAAGGGGAAGCTTTTTACACTGTCGGCAAGTAAAACCTGTTTTGTAAATATGTTACTAAATGCAAAACTGTTAAGATATAAAATGCACCAAGGACAACAGGCTGGCATGCTGTTGCATGAAATGTTTTTAAAGTGCCATGGTGACACCCCAAGCATCCTCTCATCACTGTGGGAGCAAACACAGCTGATGCGGGCCCACATCCACCATGGTGACACCTTAGAAACCCCCCCATACAAGGGCGCAGGCAACAGCTTGCCCACAGAGCTGTAGGTTAATATCACGGGAATGACAAACACATTTTCTCACCTAAGTGAAGCATTTTTGTCTTTGTGTCTATCTGCGTGGGTCATGAAATGTCTGTGCACCGAGATAAGGGTGGATGAACTCCACCCATTCCTTTACTCAGAAATAAACAGACGTATGCAGAGAAACACCCTTAAATATTTGGGGGGGGGGGGGAGTTGCTTACATTACATTGGCTGGGACGCTATGGCATGATTTAGACAAATGTGTTGCTCCTTGATTATTCCCAGGGAAAGGACACGCTTACCCACTTGGGCTGAACAAAGCTGCGTGAGCCAATTTATCATTCAATTTGTAGGAAAAGAAACAAGATAAAACACCTCGCTTCACAGCTCCACCATAAACAAGAACGACATTGCAATTGTGCATGGTTGAGTAACACTAACGAAGACGTGCTTGGCGTAAGAGAATGCAAAATTACATTCTTTAACTCACAGTGAAGGCCAAAATTCACCTTACCAAAAATCGGCATCTATGCTCACCCCCCCCCCCCCCCTCGCCCCGCCCCCCAGCCTTGTTTCTGTTCTGCTGGTGCTGCAGCAGTCAGAATGACATCACCCCCTCGCTGGTGGACTGCAGTGTCTGAAAGCTCAGAGTTTGCGTGCATGTGTGTGCGAGACCAACATCCTTGCCTTCCTCTGAAGGATCCCCATTTGGACAAAGGCTTAATTGTGTTGGTGAGAGAGTAAACAGAGAAGCAGCAAGTCAATTATACTGGATAATAGAATCAAAATTTGCAGAATGCAGATCCCATGTCATTTGGATTTGTGACATTTGGATTCGAGAAGACAACAGAGGGGTTTTCATTGGGCCGCGGGTGCTTCGTATAATCACATTTCTCACTTGTTTATGCCGTTTATTCCGAATAGAAAGCATTCTGCGATCTTTCCGTTCTATGCCTTTCATGAGGATTTTCATGCTGACACATTTGAAGGCAATCTTTCAATACTATCAAAACAGTCAACCATTTTTTTTCAGCTGAGTGAATAGTTATTGATCATATTTAAAGTAAATCAGGGGGGAAATTGCTACACGTAAAGCTGCTCTACTGGATGGTACAAGTATTGTCATACGTGTTCCGATACCTTTCGCCGTCTATGAGCAGCTTGACTCATCCAGGAGCCTGACGGTTTAATCCACATCTCTTTTCTCGCAGTCTGAACATGTTGGCCTCAGGAAGGGAAATCAAGCTAGGGATTAAACTAGCACCTTGTTAGCGGTGCAAGGGAGCTCAATCCTGTAGGTCTTCCGTAGAATGCCAATGGAAGAATATCACTGCCAAACATCCGGGATTTGGATACGGTTTCAGTGAACCGCAGCACTCTAGCAAAAAATGAAAGGCACACTCTTGCTTTCTGTTTATTTGCGTTCACCCTTCAGGTTTGCTGTAAGAGCACCAAGACCAAATCATACAACTTTGAAATCTTGCCACTATTGTCTGTTAATTTCAGGGAGAAAAGCCTGTTTAGTAAATTATGAACAATTTAACCCTTTCAGGGACAGCGGCTGCCGCAGTGGACAGCTTATCATGCTATCAGGTTACAGGGTTAAATGTGCAGAAATTGAGCTGCAAAAGAGAGTGGGATCGGAGAGTTTCCATACAATTTACGGGAACATGCATCAGCGGATATGGAAATTCCTGCAGAGTACTTAAACAGCAATTTCATCATCCTTTTCTGCTGACTTGCATTTACTCAATAAATTGATTTCCTTTCTTGGGGCCTTTTCCCCGTTAGCCTCAACACCCTGGCTTTTGTCTCTCAGGCTGATCCATGGAGATTGAGCAGGCAGCGAGCTGGTTCCGGATTCAGAGATGTAGTAAGTGTTGACTCACTGGAAAGGAGGCCCGTGAGACTGCTCTGCATCGGGCACATTTACAGGAAGCGAGCGAGCACTCCTTTGAAGCTGTTCAAATGTTTCAACTCGTCACGTGTGTCTGTATGGAGATCACAACACATCATCTCCATCTTTACTATTTACTTTTTTACACAGCATGTCTCCCCTCTGCCTTGCTTATTTATCAGCTTCTTATACGTCTCCCTGCTTTTTTCATCCACTGTGCTTCGTCAAGGTCATTGTCAATCTCTTTCAAAAAATGACCATGAGGATTAAAGCCATAGTGGTAGGAGTTCATAAACACCCGATATGGTAAACACCATGTGCAGAGTAACTGTCATTACGTACACATCATTATCTTATAATGGCCAGATGACTGATCCGCAACATGACAGCTTTGAGCTGCCAAGTTTGTATCATTAGTGGGAATAAACAAAATCTATCAGTTTGCACTTGCCAATAGCAAAAGCCAGTGAAGTAAATTACAGTTATCACACAAAACTTTTCTCAATAGATCATCAAAACATGATGAATAAGGCCAGAATGTCTCTACGCCCATTATGCCATCTTAGTGGATATTTGGGACAGAAAGATATGTTTGGAAACTTTTAATTCGACATTGTGTCAACTACTGCTGATCCACAAATGTTGAAATGAATCTACTTGTTGATGACTCACTCTGATGTATTAATAGAACTAAATCCGATGGCAATGGAATGACTAAACATTTTAGGACAGTCAAGAACCACAGTGGAAATTGGCTGCAATTTCTTTTCAGACCTGCAAAGAACAAAACTGTCCAAACACTTGGCTGTTAGCGGTTGCATGTTCTTTGTTGGTTCTTTGGATGCTTAAGTCCATAAAGTGTTCAGTAAAGTTACTTTTGAATGGATTTCATTAATTGACCACCTCATCAGTTGCCGACCTCTAGTTTACTTACCCGGCTAATCCTCGTTGACAAAATACAATGGGAACGTTAAACAGAGGAACGAGTGAAGTCAAAAATAAGATTAAGCGTAACACAACAGACACACACACACATACACTAATCTTGGATGCACACGCGACTAATTTTCGTAGATAATCCTGAGCAATCAAGCTCCCACCCATTTTGCAAAAGTGGGCCTCATTTCAATAACTTTTATCAAAAAACATCTTTTCAAAGTGAGCGCTGCACAAACAACTTGCGCTTTTAACAACTCCGATGTTGGGTAAGGCAGTGACTGAAAGTAAAAGAACGTGCCAGGTCAAACTCTTACCTCGCCGGTAGGGTTGTTACATGCTTTCTGAGTGTGTTGCTCTATCTATCACACTTTTTGGGGCAGTGTCAGACAGAACAAGATAAATTAAGGATGGGAAACATTTAGGGGTAAAGGCAGGAGCAGTCTTTTCAATGGTAGACACAAACAAACATGAATGTATATTAACGGTGTAATGTAATATAATTGACAATAAAGTTGACTTGAACTTGAATAGTTGGTGGATAGAGTCACTTCAAGCTGAGAGCCCGACCGACACTGAACAAAAGTGGCGTACCGTCCTGAGACAATGTGAGAAAATGTTTTGATGATCACAGTAATAAAAATGGCCCAAAACTCCATGAAGCATGTGAGAGAGAGAGACATTACATTGCAAAAGAGGAGAAGTAAAACGTTTGCAGTACTCACTCCGAAAGTGATGCTCTTGATTGGCATGCCTGCTGGCGCTCCACTGCCTTTTTTTTTTTAGGTTCTGTTTCTTCCAATTTGAAAGATGTCTTTCCAATTGCGCCTTGCAAGCGCCACCACGCAAGGCACGCCGAGCCCCGTCCGACGTAAACACGGGCGTACACACCCACACAGGCGCACACACTTCAGTAAGCTGGATCCGGCTCGGTGGGTGGAGAGACAGGGGGAGGGTGGGGTGAGGGGGCCCGGGGTTTTTATCTCTACAGGAATGTTGCCTGTATCTAAAGACACACATTTTACTAGCAACCAAAAACCAATGGGCGCCCCGAACTCTCAGCAAGAATCTCCTACCTACTGTACATCCTTAATGGTAAATGTTTCTGTTTTGTCCAAAGAAAGTTCCATCCAGCTTTGCACCTTTGAGGCCTAACCTCGCCATCCTCCATCCTCATTCTCCAGGCTCTGCTCTGCTCTCTACCTCACATACCCTCCACCATTCAGGATTTAGTTGCACTGGCACCTCCACTTTATCCCGCCTTTCTCTTGTCCCGTCTCCCCGACATGTCACGCCCATCTCTGCATCTCCTGTATGTTTAGTGACAGCCGCACAATCATTTGTTCACGGACCATAAATAGACCAAAATAGAGTTACTGTGGAAAATGGGTGGATTTTTTTTTTCTTGGTGGAGTGGAGGGGGAAGGGGGGCGAGGGGGTTGCAGATCTGTTTCAGTTTGTGAGGTGACTTACAGTGACAAAGCGCTTGGCGAGGGGGTTGCTGCCACCACCCCATGACAATGGGCCAGACACTCAGCTTGGTGGTGGTGGTGGTGGGGGGGGGGGCATAAAGGGGCCAGCCCCTCAAAAGGCCCTGCCTCCTTTAATAAAGCGTCCGTCATTCCTCAGTTGAAAAGGCCCTCTTTTCTCTACCTCTCCCTCCTCTCTGTCTCTCCTGGCTAAATGCTGGGAAAAGTACATCACTGCCAAAACCATGCAGAGAGATAAATGCTGTAGGAGAGTGTGTGTGTGTGTGGGGGGGGGGGGGGGGGTGTAGAAAGAAGGCGACATACAACTCAGTAGCATTAAACCATAACCTGGGCAAAAACACTATATGGGCTCTCTCTACTGTCCACACTAAAAGCATTGAGCGCTACACTGCTAAATAGTACGTGTCCCAAGAAGACACACTTTAATAGAATATCAATGAAGACTTGACAAATTGTCCTGTCGCCCTCGGCTATTAAAAGCCTGAAATTCTCTGAAATATACCTCCACTGTAGAGCGCACTACAGTACATCTGAGAAAAAGAACGATAGCTTATCACCAATGTGTGAAGAGGCTCTCTAATATGTAGCTAAGTAAACTCTTTTGGGGAAGTTGACATCAATCATGGCACACTACGTTTTGGTAGCAGAGTTGATTTAGATTCGGGTCGGATGTGCCCTCTGCACCCGATGTCAGGACCGCCTTGTCGACAGGATAAAGGGCTTCAGTTGTCCACGTGTGCTGCTTTTAGTGGGGTGCCGGATGAGCTAAGGGAAGAATTAACACGAATAATGGCCCGGAGTCAACCTCCAACTTGTCTCACTCCTCTTGCTTGATATGGCCCTGCTGCCAACAGGATCTCTTCGATATTACTGGATTTGATCAAGGGTCCAAATATCCATCCATCCATTATTCATACCACTTGTCCTAATTCTGTAAAATACATCTGATGTAAACAAGTGTTCACTTTTCTGATTTGGCTCACTTCAATTTCGTTCGCCATAAAACTACTGGGCTGTCACACTCGGAAAAGCCTTGGGGTGCCAGACTGTGATGCCTAATGAATCAACACTCGCTCCATGGCATGTAGGTGTCAGTGAGAGAGTCTGCAGCAAATCGACGGCCGCAGCAGTTTCAAATACTGTGCACATATGCACACACATATCCAACAATAAGCCTGCGAGAGACCGAAAAAAAGGGGGATGTAAGTTAGAGCTGATCATTATATACATAAATGACAAAGGATATCGAAAGCCTCGCATGAATTTTCAAAGCCCTGTGGGAGAAAATTCAAGGTATTAGAAACACAGGATTACACCACATATGAATGAAGCCAATAGAAAGAAAGATGGCATGAGATGATGGGTCGTCACTGGTCCAGGTTTCCATTCATCTTCCTAAGTAGACAGGTGGAGATAGTGTGCGTGAGCGACGCGAAAAGAGAAGCTCTTTTGGGGAGGGTATGTGTTCTTCACAAGTCTTTTGATACTGAGCACCATCTGCAAACTTTGAATGAGTTTCAAACAACTGGAGATGAGTCAGGATCAGGCAGCAGCTGCTCACACACACCACATTTTCTTATCAGTCTGGTTTGTCAAGAAGCCCTCCTCGGAATACCTTTTAATAAGAGACGATGCACCGCAAGCATGTGGCGAACCTGCTGGTCATCCACTTCCGTGTGAAATGAAGAATGATGCTCGATTGAGACAATTCACTGTGTTGGTGATTGACAGTGCAGTCTGATACATTCGCATATAAGAATGGTGAATGGCAGTGATGGCAATACTGGACAATTATTTCTTGATTGAAAACAGTTGGATATGTACTGCATCAAGTTCAGGCCACTTTCTCTAGGTTTATTTTTAGGACTCTGACATGAGTAAATAATGTTGGAATTTGATTGAGTCAAAGAAATGTGGGTCCATTTTGATAAATGGAACTCAAACAATGAAACTAGAAATAAATTACCGGTATAACAGTAGCTGTTATTAATGAATAATCTAAGTTTCATTGTATCTCTTTTTCCACAGTACTAATGACTCATGTACTAATGTAAAAGCAGGAGTGCCCAACCAGTCGATCGCGGTCAATTGTTAAACAGCAGCTTGCACCCAAGTCGACCGCGAGGGCTCTAAGGGAAGGGAAAAAAAGAATGACGCTGTGTGTGTGTGTGTGTGTGCGTGCGCGCGCGCGTGTGTGTTTATATCACTATTGGGCTACTATTGCTCAGGTTCATGAATGACAGTTTTTGGCAAAACGTAATCCTGAAATGACATCTGATGTCCATTCAACCAGCCCCAGTCATGGCTTGTTCAAACCATGCCATGAAGATAAAAGTTGGCCACCAGAACAGACAATTTCAAGAAAAACTTAATGACAGAAAGACATTATGTTTGTTTTTTGTTTTTTGCTAAGCACAGGAGCATCTGTTATTAGAACTGAAAATTAATTATGAGCAGTTCACTCAATGCAGGTTTCGCATTATTAATTTCGGAACAGCGAATGCGTGGAGTCAGCGAAAGGGGCTGCTCTACTCCGCGTACCCTGACCCACAGCATGCTGGCCGCAGCGTGGCTAAGCCAGGGACGTGCGGTCAGGGGAGGCAGGTGAGGCAGTGCCGCACCTCTGAACGCGCATTGCATTGCGCAATCATCACAAACTGGGTTGATACATGCAACTGGCACGTCCTGCTTGCCGTACATCTGCACATCAGCAATATAACATTTGCAGATACATTTATTTCATCTGCTTTTCTTAAGTCTGGCTAATGTTTTTAAAACATTTATGTTGAATGTTTTTTGTGACATATTTAGATTTGCTGATGGGAAATAAAACCGCAGTGAAAAGGCATAGGTTGCGGCAGATCGTTCTCTGCCGCAATTAAGAGGGCGTACGTGAGCAAACAGGTACTTTTGCGCTCTTCTTCTGTGCAGAGGCGCCAGGCGAGTCAAGTGCGATCCTTTTTTAAATTTGCTCCGTCGGACAGCCAAAATGGAAGAAAAGGATTATATATCGAAGCTTAAAAACTTCTCAAAACTTGACTTTCAGTCAAAAGTGGACGTGATTAACACAGGTAGACCAACGCCGGAGTGAAAAGGTTTGCTTCAAACTACGGGACAGCCCGGACAACTTTTCAAACGGAGTGGTAAAGAACAGTGATGTGGCTGTCCTTCGAAAACCCGTCTTTACTGTTTTCCCTGCCTTTTGTTCTCGATTTGTCTGGATATTGTGATATAAAAAGCGCAAGGATCGATTTGGCATTGAACGAACAGCGGAGGTTCAACGTTAGCATCCGCAATGCCAAGGTAAGGGAAAACCGAGAGATTGTGAAAGACCTCATTCATGCAACCTGCTTTTTCGCTAAACGGGAGTTGGCATTTCGTGGTCACGACGAGAGGGCAAGCTCTTCTAATCGTGGCGATTATGTAGAACTATCACATGCTTTTGATGAGAAAGATGAGAGGTTAGCTAGACATTTGGACTCATCCAGTGTGCTTTCTGGCTTGTCCAATAGAATACAGAACGATACAATTGAAGCTTTCGGTGATGTGATAATAAATGATCTAAAAAGGGAGATCAATGCTGCCCCATTTGTTTCCATAGAGTTGGACGAGACTACGGATATCACAAACAAAGCACAGATCTGTTATTTTGCGCTATGTTGCCAAAAGTGAAGTGGACTGTGGTGGTGGAAGCATTTTTAGGATTTGATGATGTAAGTGATGATAGGCGAGCCCCTGCTGTAGCTGCGTATGTCTTGGAAGTGTTGGAGAAAAAAGCTGTGTTTAAAAACTAGTAGCGCAAACCTATGATCCCGATCGCTGGGACAATGATACTCAAATGATGGTCACTGGATATGATCGATGGCTGTCAGAAGCATCGACATGCTTTTTAATGATGGCGTATGAGGGCATTTTCAGTGAAACTGATGCACTTTTTAGAGTGCTGCAAAACAAAGTCATGGACATTGGATATTGTTGTGCGCGAACCCACGACACCATCGGAGTTGTTGAACGCATGAGACGGGACTTTAACACACTGTATGAGCGATTTGAGCAGAAATGCAGCACACTTGGCCGAAACAACAGTGGAAGAAATCAGTCGGTGAGAGACGAGAGAAAACAAATGTTCGACAAGATTATGGTCAACATCAGTGTTCAAATGAAAGCTAGGTTTGATCATTTTGTGAGCTAGCTTTCCTCGGTTTGGTCGACTGTACAAAATTTAATGACATGTCACAACATTTTGATGACACCAAACTGCAGAGCCTATCAAAATCTTATAACAAAATAAATTAGGCTAAGAAAAATACAATAGAATATTGTATTTTTACCCATGGGGTCAAATTTTGGATATGAAATAACTAGTAGCCAATTGAATAAGCTACTGTTTTTGGTTGATACATTTGTAAATCTGACACTAAAGGAGTCGGTGCCTCACCAACCATGAACCTCACCGCACGCCACTGGGCTAAGCAGAAGACCGAGGATCAGGAATGAACTTGAACATTGGCTGCGGGCATTCACTGGCGGCTTGCTAATCTGGAAACGGCGCAGGTATCCCATAGTTGGTGCGAATTGGCTCTGGCTGTTGAATACACGGTCAGATACGTAGCAAACCGTGGATTTTGGGAACCATTCCACCCCTAGTCTAAATAAATTCCCATGTCATGTAAATGTGTTGGCTTCCATTTAAATAGTACACTGTATATGCCTACTTCTGGAGGAAAATGCTTAGCTCCCTGAATATGAGCTTGACAGAAACAAACAAGAAAAATAAGATACATTCTAATCGTAGCAAGTACGTGTAAAACCTAAAATGAATTTGACAATAAGAACTAAGCTAACTGCATTGGAATAGAGTACTTACAGTAAATGCTGTCTCACACAAACATACACATTCAAAATTGCACACTTTCATGACTCTAAATCTCTCTCTCTCACACACACACACGCACACGCGCACACACACACTTCGGGGAAATTCATGCAGTTATAAAATACAGACATAAACCATGTTGACATAATGCAGCAATTAGTAATCATCCAAATGCATACAAGGCTTATATTTCAGGCAGCGTACTTAAATAAAATAAAATAGCTTCTGAATAACTGTGCAATTCGGGTATGATTACAAGTGATGTACATTAATTGGGCTATGCTCACTCCTCATGAATAATATTTGGATACGGTGTAGTATACCCATTCCAAACTGCTATAAGGCAGCAGGTAGGTTCAAACTGTAGCCTTACAGCAAAGAAGTTGGGGGGTTCAAATCTCAAATTGCACATTTGTGTGATTTAGTGATGTCCTCCCTGTGCTTCTGTGAGGTTTCACTCCAAGTTTAAGTTGTGCCCCAGGTCAAGAGGGACACACTCCAGCCTTCCTATGGCTTCCCATGAGAGAAAACAGACTGCTATAAATTAATCTAAAATTAAAGGGCCCTTATGCCATGAACAAAGAATCGGTTCTCATTTATAAATAAATATTTATTACTGATGGTAATGTTGAAATCTAATCACCTATTTAAGTTTGAAAACAGAAAACAAAAGTCAAAGGTTGTAAAATGTGGACATGGAACAGAATTTTCATAAAGTTGCCTAAAATTCTGTCAATGCTTTGTTACCATGACGCGCGACAGTTTCATGAACATCAAACTCACTTGAGCCGTATGACGGGATTGATTACATGCCCTAAGACTCTTGACATTAACAGAAGTTGATAGAGATGTCCCGGTCGGATCACGTACTCTGAATTTTTTTCTGATCACGAGGTTTGCAGTTGAGCGGGCATCGGGGAAAAATGATTGCTTTTCTTCCTTTTCAGAACCTGTATAGGTCACAAAGGGACCAAATAATCCAAAGCTATAAAGATCTTGTCAAATGGAGCAGTAATATCTTTGTTTTATGTTCGGCAATGTTAAGTTTTGTTTTTTCTGGCAGCGGTCCGAGTGGCAGTAAGAGCCATGCACGCATACAAAGAGGCTCTGCCTGCGCGCAGTGCTCACCCTCCGTGCTGCAGCAGAATATAAATTGGTTGGAGCAACAAGGAGACACAGACGATACGGAAACACTCACGGTATGACATAACATAAAATAGCTAAAGTTTCCCTTGCCTGATATAAAGCCATCTTACGAAACTACATAAGAGTTTAAGAGAGCGACGGACGGGTTAGCAATTGTAAAGTGCCCAAATGACGTTACTTGAACTGAAAGTTGAGCAAGGGTAAATTATTTGGTGACAAGCGAGCTTGTTCCCCACTGGGTGCATTTAACGATGTTATAAATCAATGTCTTTTGTAGATGATAAAAGTCCCACACGTACCGACGAACATGTAGCTCTGTGGTCATTTTAGACTGCACGCGCCAAGAAATAATAATGATGTATTTATTGCTTAGCATCAGATAAATCAAGTGCACTCACACACAGGAGTCCCTCATTCTATGTTAATGCTTATATGTATACGCCATTCTACTAATTGGTGTCATTTGCTTCCCTGGGAAATAGAATGTATAAATGCACGATACAGTTACATGAAAATAAAATAAAATAAAATAAAATATAAAGCGTCCTGCACATTGTTGTATTGATGTAAAATGTGTTGTGCTTAAATGTTAGCATTCTATTAGAATAAATGTCATGGCTATACTGTACGCTTTTGTTAACAAAAACGCATGAAGAGTTTCAGTACAAAAACAATGATGTAAATTAAAACGTCTGAAATTCAACAATACACATTTTGAGTTGAAAAGAATTTAGTAGAAAAAGAAGAGAGAATCATAGAACAACAACAACAAAAAAGTGTGATCGGGACATCTCTAGCAGTTAACTTATTTTTAGACTTGTGTGACAGTTAAGAATGCTAGAATGTTGGGTAGAAAATTATCTATAGAGCTTTATGGCGGTAACAATTTGACCAAGAAGCAGGTTAGCTTTATTCCCTTTGTATATATGGGAAATTTTCTTATGAGGTCGGCCAGTACCCCTACCCGGTATCTGTTTGACCTTTGAGGTCCCACTGTATATTTTTCCATCAGGTGACACAGGGCTGGCAGATTAGCTCCGAGACCTTTGATATGTAGAACAAGCAGCCGATAGGAACTTCACTCATTCCCAAAGCAGACCAGCTTGGTTAAAATCTCTTTCCATTCACCTGGTGAAAGGTGGAAAGAGCAAGAATCTTTGCCTTGAGACTTTCTGACCACCTTCCCCACGTTGTCTGCGCATTCATCTTAATGACATGCACATGCACGCATGCATGCATTGGTTGTCACTCAAGTTTCTCTCCTTTTTAACATCACTTAGAATATGTCGTTAGATAGACTTCTCTTCGGTGATGAATGTCTTTATTGTGACTTACTGCTGCAAAAATCTGTGGGAGAACAATTCCGAATGGCTGACCATTTCTGTTGCTCTGTCTTCTCGTTAAAGTCTGTATCTAACCAACTGAGACCTTGATCTGGTGGTTCAACACACACACACACACACACCAAAAAAAACAAAAAAACAACCCTTATCCTTTAATCTGAAATCTTCAAAGCTGGTATTAATAACCCTGGGATAAAAATGAGTGTTTCAATATTTGAATAGGCCATGGCCTTTCACATGTAAATTTCACCCTGCGCCCCCTCACTGAAACAAATTACAGCCAACTGCTGGCGGTTGGACTTGAATGGGCGTTCTAATGTAGTCTGCGTCTACAGTGGGCTGGGGGAGCATCTGGAAAAGAGAAACTGAGACGGGGGAGAATTTATATGACAGTGCAGAGTTTGACAGTTTGCTTTTCTGCATATTGAATGTGCTATGCAACCACAGTGTGACGAATGGGGCTTGGCTTCCAGAGCGTCTGTCTCTGAGGACTAAATGAGGGCTAGTTAGAGCTGTAGGGGACCTTCTCCAATCTTAATAAGTGGTAATAGTATCAGAGGGGCCACGGCCTTTACACAGACCACTGACAATACACAACTGCCTGATAGGAGGGGCGTGGCGGGTTGATGAAGACGGTTTGAGTTCTCTCATCACCAAGCGGCTGGCTGAATTATCTGCAAACTGCTTGGATATCAAAACAACACTAAGTTTTTATGTTGTTTTGTCATGATAATAATTAGTGATCTGTAAAGATTGTGAATTATAAAATTTCCAGACACACCAAAATCCAGAACCTTTTTTAATCCAGACGGTTGATACTTATTTTCTGGTTTAACTTGGACCTACTGGTTTCTCTGTTAAATGTTACCATGAAAAAAAATGAAACCGTCTCAATTTTTCATTTAACTGAAGTTCAGTGTCATAATGGTACTGCACTGGTACTGAATGATTATTGATCAAAGGAGAGAAAGAAATATGCAACTGCCCATTACATATGTAAGAATGAGCAACAACAAAAATAACGGTAATAATAATAATAATAATACATTTTATTTATAAGCACTCTATATTGTTTTTAATTGCCCGTTCACATGTTTCCACTCGCCGTCTATTGGATTTGCACACATTGAGTACAATTTAAGTTTTCTGGCAAGACAATGTTTTCTGTTAGTTTGTTCAGAACAGGCATCTCCTGAAATTCGGGCTTTAAGAAACCTCATAGTGCCCCATCAACATTGGGAGCACGATGGAGATAGAAAGGGTGGCATGAGTAAATTTGAGATAGCAATCGCGAGGATTTGAGGGGAAAGAAAGGTCTGGAACAAGTTTCCCAGTGGCCTAATTGCACTTAGATGAACTCTCTTCCACTTAGTCATCATGGATTCAAGATCATCTATTCGATAGGTGCAATGAAACCGCATTGGTGAAGGAGTCCCAGACTGTTTACGTAGATCAAGGCAGACAAAAAACAGACACAGCATGTGGATTGCTGTCACATTAGAAATACACAAGAGCCACAATAAACAAATAGTGACATCAAGGCGTGCACAACCACAATGGCGCAGCAGGAAAGCGCACCCGCAAACAAACACAGCACATCGAGTTGTTTCACATCCACCGAAATGTTGAAGCACTGAAGATGCCATGCAATACTGAGAATAAGCATGCACACAACGCACTGATAAGGTCGACCGCCAAGACACAACAACACACGCCCACACACAAATGCGTCTCACACTCGCACGCACAAACACTCTTGATCGAATATGATGGGCGCCTACATAAAATCACAGCGATACAGATGAAACAAGCATATTTACTAAATTAGAAGAACCCACAGGAAAAATACTTTGACTGTGTTATCATTAGTGTGAACCTCTGCTGCAGGAACTATTTTGTGTGGATGGATATCACAAGTGTTACACCACTACATAAAAGTTATATTTTGCCCGTGGACTCTTGCCATGTAATATGCTGACTTGATAATACCAGTTCCTGATATATCACGAGACACGGAGAAAGATGTTCATATTAAAACACACTCGTGTCGCTAATGTGAAACAACAACAACGAAAAAGTTTCTACAACATTTAAAAAAAAAAAAAAACATCAAATGAATGAAACGTGTCAATCAGCAAGTTAGTACGATATGTCAAGCGGGGACAGGGAACAGTGAAAAAGCTCCAGCGTTATCTACGACACCTGTACCACTGAATTAGCTCACAGCACAACAGCGCGACTTGAATGAATTAGCGCTACGATACCATAAGCAACACAAGAAAAGTGACACCAAAAAAATGAAACAGCGGCAGTGTGACACAAAATTTACATGATGGGGTGACCATCAGTACAGAATATAGAAATACACATATATACACATATTAATATTTTAAAAAAAAGCGAGATATACGTGTTGCAGATATTTACTTCATCATCATTGAGCCATACTCCTTGGCCATCGGGCATCTCAGAGCTCACACTACTGTCCTGATCGATTAGCCAGCGATGCACGGCGTGGGCCTAAAAGAACATACGACATAAAGAGAGAGCCCAGTTAATAGCAACAGTGAGATGCAGAAGATGGAGTCACAGAAAAGAGAGCAGGAGAGAAAACTGGACATGAGAAGCAAGGAATATCAAAGAGAGCAGCAAATGAACATCATATTGAGACATGAGTAGAAACCACAGATTAGGCATCGGAAGGAAAGGGCAACAGAAGGGGCAACAGCTCCAACCAAACCTCCCCTGCCCTCCCCCCCGGCAAAAATAATTTGTCTGTGGGAAACAGGTAAGGATGATCAGCATCGCTACGCGCACCACAAGGATGTCACGCATGCAGTGGCCCTCGTGGGCAACGGGAGACTGATGGCAGTGGACAAGGTGGTTGGTGGTGGTGTCGATGATCACAGATGAATCAACAGAGTCGTGGTTCAAGTGAGTCTGGATTCCCTTTAATGCTTGCTTCAGCGGGTGTACTTACATAGAATACAGGCCTCACCAGTGAGCGGGGCAACTTCAGCCATGCCAGATTTGATCCACAATGAATACTGACCAAAAAAATATGGATAATAATAGAATGGCACACCATAGAGCACAGATCCCCCCCAAACTGTATATACAGTATATGTGAATGAGTTCATTGATTTTGGTTCGTCAGATACTTCCTGGTACATGGAGTGTGATGCAAAAAACAGGTTGGTGATGCTATTCAATCCCCCGGCTCCCAAAACACACACACACACACACACACACACACACACGCACACACACACACACACGCACACACGCACACACGCACACACTCTTGACAGTCCCATTGTCAGCATGATGACGCCAGCCACAAAAATGAATTCCTCACTATTTGGTACCTCATTAAAATGTACCGGTAAAGAGTTCTACCTTGGTCCACACAGCACCTGAAGATGCAAGGTTTCACCATTTCCATTCTGAAGCCGGGTCAAAATTGTGGCTAGAAAATAACAGAACATGAAAAGTTCCTTAGAAATCTTGCATGTTCTCCCCATGCCTGTGTGGGTTTTCGCTGAGTGCTCCATTTTCCTGCCACATTCCAAAAACGTGGCAGTTTAATGGAAGACTCAACATTGCCCAGAAGTGTGAGTGTGAATGGTTATTTGTCTAGATATGCCCTGCTAGGCAATATCCAAAGTTGCACATTACTAATTCCTATTTTTCATATCCAGGAGGTGGGCAACCGGAGGACGCTAGCCAAGCTAATAGCTATGATGGACAGACCCTCCCACCCCCTCCAGGCCACCCTGACCGCACTGGGCAGCTCGTTCAGTGAGAGACTGATACACCCGCGCTGAAAGAAGGAGAGGTACCACAGCTCATTCCTGACGACTGCTGTCAGGTTATTGAATAGATGGACCTGAAAACTGGGACTCACCCCCACTCACCCATTTTTAATATGCTTATATTTATATTTTATAGTTTATATTTATTTATGTACTTTTTGTTTTGCTACTTCTCCCTTTCATATTTGTGCTGCTGTAAATTGGGAATTTCTCCATTGCAAGACAAATAAAGGTTTTCTGATCTTATTTTATTTTTGTCTATTTAAAGTTAATGCTATCAGTTCGGAAAACTAATGAATGAATGTTAATGCCCCGTTTGACTAAAATAAATAAATAAATACATACATAATCAGAAGTCATTCAGCAGTAACATTAGTCTTACCGAAATACACATTTTGGCGACTCGACCCTCCTCTGCTGAGAGTCAACAGTGTGCAACTCGCACAAAAAATCCCCATCTGTTTCTCTTGACTGTTGCGGTATCAGCACTAAAAAACAAGCAAACACAGCTACTTTTGGAATGTCTGGCACTACTCTGCTGCAAAAAAGCCCATCAAGATGCATACAAACCGCAGATTTCTGTCATGGCGACAACTACAACGATAGCGTGAGGCTGGTAGGCGTCCCCTTAGCAAAATGATATTCGCTGCCGACTGCTGAGTTACATAAAAGTATTGTTTTGTGTTTCACAAGTTTAACCGTCTGAATCTCACACAAACCTTCCACGTGTAACTCAGGAAGCGCTGCTGGTTGCCTGCCTCCGCAAATACAGCACCACCCACATTCTCTGAGACAACTATAGTTGGCGATTCGGATACACATGCTGTTAAATACGGGGAATGTCAGCCTACTTGTGGTTTGCTAATCCCAAATTCATCTATTCTTTTTTTTTTGGAGGGGTTGGGGGTGAAACAACCTACTGTAATCTTATTGCTGAAAAATTCAGCTATGCACATATTTTTGGGCTCTTATGGTAATGCCTTAAGATGCTGCGTCAAAGCACTGGCTCAAAGTAGTAAATAGTATCAATGGAGTATTGTGGAAGTGACAAAAAAGACCAAGGGCTGGTATACCAAAGATCATCACGTAGTTTTCTGACCAGGTGTTGCCACTTCCAACAAAAGATGAAACACGCCATCCAATAACTCAACTTAATTTGGAGCACTTTAAAAACAACCACAGTGCTTTACATAAAGTAAATATCAGACACGTGTTTGTTATTCATTTAAAACACTAAATGAATAACAAACATAAAACCAGTAGAAGGTCATTCCAAAAGGAAATGAACTCTAAAATGTATGAGGAGCCAGTATGGGGAGGCCAGAACTCCGATGTCATTTTTATTTACTTATTTATTTGTTTGTTTCTTTTTGTAGAAAAGTGGGTTCCCAAGACATATTTCCTTCAGGAAGTCCTTTTTGGCCGTAGCTTCTTGAACGTTTAGATTTTCTTCTTGTACTGCATGCTCATAATAAAAACGTTGAGTCAATCAAATCAAACATTCAATCAACTATTTTTCTATTATGGTTATCTATTATGGTTACCGCTGTCATTTTAACATTGGACATCCGAGTTATTGTTTCATGCAGCATATGTGAACACAAGCCAAGCGCACCGTACCGGAATTCACTTTGATGTGCACCCAAAGAGTTTGGTGCACCAGGGATCACATGGCAGCGTTCACATTTGACTAACCTGACTAGTGTGAACACAGCAGAAAACAGGTCGTACATTTTAAAGGCAATCCACAACAACCTTTTCCCGGAGGATTTTTTTTTTTGCGAGGAAGTTTGATGTACTCGCATGAGATGCAGACGCACTAACACTCATCAAGAGAAGGCCAAAGTTGAGGTGTCAGCAGAAACAGATGCAACAGTCAACACGCGACAGCTGAGGACACACGTGGAGTCACCTCAAGGGTACTGTGAATCACACGGTGACAGCAGAGGCCAAAGCCTTTGCAAGGAAACCTTAAAATAGACAAAACCAGGTTAAAGCACTGCAGTACACTGTATCACTTTACAGACAAAGTTGTCAAAGTTGCACTTTGCGTGACCTTTCTTTTTTCATTTTTGGGAAGACTGCTCATTAAATCGCGCTTGTGATTTGCGCGGCCCTGTTTGTCAATGTTGGTGCGAGCAAATGAGATGCGGCGGCGTCATTTGCAGAGTTTGTGGCGAGTTACAGAGCGTGTCGGCTTAAAAGGATAATTGGATTAAGTAGCAGACGGGTAGTGATGACAGGAGAAGAGGGGCAAAAGAAGAGGAGGAGGTGGGAGACGGCTGAGGCAGAAGGGGATTGAGAGCTGCTGATAAGAGGAACGGGCCATTCCACTGAGGAGCCTTTGGGAGCCTTAGGGCAGCCAAAAGAAACAGGGGGAACTCCAACCGTTACGCTGTAGCTTAGAAGGATAAAGGAGATAACATTCGTCGTCTCTGGACACCTGACTCGCAGCGCCTTGCTAGTTGGGTATACTCGATACAATCAGAAACGGCGGCTAAGAAGGAAAAAAAATAACACTCGTTACAATGCCGATGTCACCTTAACGGCTGTTAAGATGCATCAGAGCCTGATAGCTCCCCACGTTCCCGGCTTATTCCTCACAGTTTGATCTGCAGGGGCAGGGTTGAAGAGTGAGGTGAAGACAGCTTGTGAGAGCTCCGCAAATCTCAAAAATGAAGACGAAATGATGAACAAGTGAGAGTGGGAGCACCTTTCTGAAAGCTAAGCTCTATACAGGAGAAAAACGATATTGAATGATAATAGTGAATCGATCCTTTATTTTCCTCGGAGCAGAGCAATTTAATTGAATACGCACATTGATTTCCTGCAGGAAAGAAGAAAAAAAACACGGCTGTAGCATAATTGACTCAACAGGCGTGGGAGTATTTAAAACTTTTCAAATTAGATTAGCCGAAAATGACTTGCTCAAACTACAAAGCCGACCATGACTTATGAAGTAAATTATCAGCTCGGCTGCCGGGATTTTTGCTAGGAAGGCATTTTTTATTTTAAGAGTTGTTAATTGGCTTGCAGCTTGCTGCTTTTCTTTATCACACCAATGAGTGGATAATCGTTTTAAATCAAGGTTAACATTTCTGGGATCGGATTTCAGAAGAATAAACATCTAAAAGAAAAAAATAAGATTGCACAACACCTGAAGAGCTGTGTTCTGATATACTGTCTATGCTAAATGTATATTTGGTCATGGCGTTGTTGTTTTTAAACAGAGGCATTGTATTTAGTACAAGAGTGACATAATGCATGTCTCACAATTTGAGACTAGCAACATCATGAGTGAAGTTACCGGCACACATGATTGATGCATGTTGCTCTTAAATCCCATTTCTTCTACTCTAATATGTTCTTGGGTTATTAAGTGATGCCTATCTCACATGTCTTACAATGTCATCTTTGACAGAGTTGCAGTTGGAATCTATGATGTACAGAAAGAGAGAGTTCAACTGAAAAGGGATCCAATGTTAACACCCATAATGCACACCAACCCTGAATATAAATCTTATCAACGTATACGGTATATAATTATCAACATTTAATGGCCATAACAGTTAACAGTGAATAACGCTCCACCAGCCATGCCAGACGTTCACCATAACAACCAAACTGATTTAGGAACTAAATAGCACCACACTAAGAATGAAGTCTAAGCATAAATATCAATCTGACCCACATATACAGTATTTACTTTGACGTTGCATCTTGATCGGCACACAGGAGAGGGTGGAGAAGCAGGTACTTTGTAATTCAAATGAATAACGTTCTCCCAGCCATGCATGTCCTTTTACTTCCTGCCCGGTGTTGACTGTTTCGTCATTAAGTACGATTATTGCGGCGTTTAACCGGTAAAATTTGGGCTGATTATTATTATTTTGAAAATATGTGCTAGGGAATAAATTGTTCGAACCCTAATTTATATCGGAATTTATTTTCAGGGAAAATAGTGTGATGGAGACTTTGCTACATTTGAAGAAAAACACAGAAACAAATAAATAAAGTATGTTGTGAGAAAGTTGCAACGGGTGAGAGGTTTTACATGTAAGCAGCCGTAAATGACTGGCTGGAGAAGTTACTAGGAAAGCGTGAGTGAGAGTATCAAGGGCTGATTAATAGTGCAAAGCAGACAGCTGGTAGCTCTGCACACAGCACACGGCAAGCAAACGAAGCTCACTGAGCAGGTGAGATGAATCTTGGAAGGGCACAGGTGGAAGCTCCAGGTGGTATGAAAGGGGAAGATGGTACAGATGCGTCTATTTTCACTCCGTCCCTGCCTTCCTCACCATCTTTTCAATTGAAGGGCAATGTATTGTTGTTGTAAAGTCAAACTTTTCTCGGGATTTACTCCGAGGATACCAACAGAGGGCTGGTTGAGGCACCAAGTGGAAATGTTTAAAGCACAAAAGTTAGTGACACCACTGTGTTCAATTTATACTGACAGGGTCAAGGGTGCATTGGGAACAAAAACGTGATGCTCAGTGAACATTCATTGCCAACATGGGCGGTGTATTGTTTGGAGGGCTGTGAGTGGAAAAAAAGGTGAGGACCTTTGGATTTTATGTTTACTAATGACTTTTAGCTGTCTCTGATTTTTGTATTTATATTGCACAGCACTGGTTTTACCATGCCAGACAAATTAAATTGTATCCACCGATGCATTACCATAATAAAACACATGCATGAAAACAAGATAAACTCAAAGAGACAGCGCGGCCAAAAACCTGGATTTGAGAGGCTTATTTTCATCTTTCTTTCTTGCGTTTCGTTCTTTTATGTTGCTCTTTTCTTTTCGCCCAGAGAAATAGAAAGAGACATGCCTTTTCTTTCAGCCTGTGCCTCATTATGGTGCTTTTCAGGTCTGCTCTTTTGTAAGGGGCCAGCCTAGAGCCTTGCACGCGCATCGCGGAACAGCCGGTGGATTACCCAGAGTCTTGTCAAGACCGCATCGGTACCCGCGACCGCTCTCGTCCACTCCCCTGCCAACTGCAGCGCGAACGTTACATGCGTTAATAAGTGAAGCCAAAGAGCCATGCCAAGACTAAACCAGCAGCAACAGCTGCCGTGCCACATACATCAATGTAAACAATACATCCACCAGGGCACGGCTGTCATATTAGCGGACACAGTCTGATGTCAAATAATCAGCATAAAATGTTTCAGCGAAAAACATACAAAGAGCGCCACGCCGCATCTGAACAGCAATGAGATTAGAAGTTCAGAAGTGATCTTCACCTGCTCCTCCGACAAACATTTGCTTAAATTAGACCCATGAGAATATCTTGTCAAATGGCATATGTAGACGTATAAGAGGAGAGCAAAGCAGGGGACGTTAAGCTTTGCAAAGGATGACACCATTGGGTAATTACAAGGAGAAACAAATATAATGAATTATTTAATCAAAAATGCATATTTTTTTTCTGTCTGTTGATATTCTACTTTGTACATACAAATGAGCGCTCTCAAAATGAACGACCTCCTCCTGAACGACAACTAATCGATTATCAAATGAATCGACATTGTTCAACGTAGTCTGTAGCAATTAGTTGAACAAAACAAAGCAACAACGGTCTACTCTTCGAGATGTGACTCTCTGTTAGTTCTCAAAACAAACAGTGGTGAGTGGCAGATGAGCCCGAAAATGAAAAACCACGAAAGAAATCAGTTGTGGATGCAAACAGTGAACAATGCAAAAGTCAAACTTGTTCTCTGCCGCGCCGGTGTGGCGTTTTCCTGCTTCCTCTCACTTTACACAAACATTGATGGTAGAATAGTGGAGTTGTCAAAATTGTGGTTGTGACTGTGAGTGTTTTGTTGATACAGGGATTGAAGAACAGTTTGATCTATATGAAGGACATTTTTTGCCTCAATGGTCACGGTTGGTATGACTTGACAAATTGTATGAAACAAACCAGTCTATTCGACATGCTAGAATAATACAATGTTAGTCACGAAAAAAAAAGTGTATTTGTGGATGAATTGAGCAGTCAGCAGAAGGTTTGGAGTCCATCTAGCAGAGCTGTTCTCTCAGCCTATGGCTGTTCCCTCTGGGGACATGAAACACCGAAGCCCTCCTCAATCACTGCAACGTGTGGCGCTAAATGAGACCCGCTGCACTTGTATGTTTACTATGTAACATATGAATTAAAGTTAGCGTATGTCAAGGCTTTTCATGTGAACAACTGATGACAGGAGGCAAATGCAAGTAACCCTTCAGGAACATGTTCGGCCTGCGGTGCGACATCGCGGAGGAGCGGTGAAATCGCATGCGGAGTGAGCGCAGACCTCTCTGCTTTGGGAAATTAAATTTGGCGCGAAATTGTCAAGTTGACAACCCCAACATCACCATATTAAGACAAAGATGGGGGCGCTAACAGCTGTAAAATTTTACTTTGCTGGCCCAGCATTATGGACTCACGACTCGATGAGGGTGATGAAGATTGATGATTCGTCAGGACAAAGACAGATTACGGCAACATCTTGAACGAAAAACAGAAGATCCTCTCCAGATGCTCCAATGTGTAGCTTCTTCTTCTGCTCAATGATGCACAACAGTACACCAGCTGCTTTGCAACCAGTCAGTGATAAAAGCCAAGAAAAACACAATTCGCCTTTGTTAATGTTTAAAACCACTGTGTGCCGTGAGGATTTGCAGGTCCCAAGTCGGGGACACGGGGGATTTATTGCGGATTCACGGTAACTAGTTACACAATGATTGACGTAATTGTCCAGCCTATGTGATAAAACCGGATAGATTGAGAAAAGGACTGTGTACACGCGGAGTGCACAGTTTGAATAAGGAATTGTTTTCTGCATTCCTCCGTTTTACTTTTCACTAAGAGTTTTAATTGTTAAATTATTTAACACTGCCAATAATATCTTCTCTGGAAGGGGACCGTCCTGCCCCTCCCTCCCCGACATTCATGAAAAAATGAAGACCACTCATGCTGTTGAAAAGCTAACGCCCAGCTGTTTGGATTTATTGATTAATTATTTACAGAAATGAATAGCAGTCACTGCTGGCTAGAGGAAGGCATCCAAAGTCTGTTACTCACACAAGCCAAATGCACTATGGTGTCGCACAGTCCACATTGCATATTCTGGGAGGAGTAGATGCAAATGCTTCAATTCAGAATGTGCAATTGTTTTTTGGATTTTTTTAAGATCTCTTCCTGTTCCTTGATCTCTGTGCTTGAAGCCATTATCACTCTGAGGCAGATGCCAGATCGTCATCAACAAGCATTATGTTGATTGAGTCCAAAACTCGAGCCATTTACTGGATACTGTACTGTCTATTGCATATCGCAGTACCCCACAATGGCAAGGAGCCACATTCAAAATGAGAGGTAACGGGGAGGACAGATCTTCTCTGCTCGTGTGAATATTTTTGAAATGCCAAAAACAAGAAATATTGCGACATGTTGTCTATTCAGCAATGGATTAGAACTTCTGATTGATGAAAGAGGGCTAACTTGAAGCCAGTCATGGTCACCTACGACCAAAGTCCTTTCAACTCTGCATTTCTGTGCACCCGGGTCAAATGGTGCTGTAGACTTCCAGAGCTGCCATTTGCATGACTCAAGTTATAAATCCAGTGTTACGCAGGATGGCCCAAAATGATCTGAGCCACATGTTTCTTTCTCCGTAACATCGTAATGTTTGTTTGCCTCTTCCGCTAACAAGTCCCTTCAAACTACAATTTGTCAGAGCAGAGCTCTCCAAAATGTTCCATGGTGCAAACCATTCTTTTAAAAGGGAAGTCTTGTCAAAAAATGTTTTGACAATATGTTCTCTGCAAAACCCCTACTCATTAACACAGTATGCTGATTCATGTTGCAACTGTGGAATGTGAATTAAACAGCATAATGGCCAGTTCTGCCAGCGCAAAATCAAGCAAAATACCACAAGAAAAAAAAACTGGACCCACGCGCACAGTTAGACTGCACTTGGCGTTGGATTTGCGCATAGAACGAAAATAGGGCCCCAAGTGGAAAGATGGCTGCCACCTTAAAATTGGGCGGATTTTGCTGCTTAATTCACATCCCCAAATGCAATATTAGTCATAATCCTTGGTTTGGACTATAAAACATGATTGTCAAGAAAACGTTTGACTTGACTTCCCATTTAAGTACAGCGCTCGCCACCACTTTTACACACATTGCCAATAGCACTCAATCTGTTACTGTGAGTAAACACGCAATCTTTGCAATTCCAGGAAAAGATTACAAATTTGGTCGATGATCTGCAACATGCCCAGTAATCGCTCGTTGCAATCTATCAGAGCAATCATGCAATTTAGCACTCGCTAAACTCGCTAAGATCCCCCTTATGATATCAGGCCCTGTGTGTTCATGAAGTGGGCGCGCTCCTTGCTGCAGCTCTCAGATTCTGCAGTCGACAATAAAAAGTCATCCAACCGTACGCCCCCTACACACAACAGGGCAGGAAACAATAGACATGAGCTAAAATGCCGTATTGTAAACCATGAGCAGGAATACAGCCGAGCATGTGGCTGCAAATATGACCTGTTCATTCAAGTAGCTCCATCCTCATTCCTCACATGCAGCACAGTCATGCACACACAGCAGGAATGCCGAATGCAACTAAAAATAGCAGCGCGTTTGCGCCGCACCGCCATCATTATTCCTTTCATCGTCCTTATCAGCAGAGCGGGGCTCCGTGAGTTGGTGGACAGTCAAATCGCTTTCATGGAGCTTTTTTAGCCTCACCCTCACTTTGACACCTCTCTGTTTTCAGCACTCGTCCTCCATGTTGCCAAAATTCAAACTTGTTTCCCCAAGGATGCCGCTCCTCATATGCACATTCACCTTCATTTTATCTTGCTTAAAAAAACATGGCAGCTGACATCCGAACACTGGACCAGGAGGAAGGACAGGAGTACTCATCATAGAGAAAAATGTGACAAGGTCACACAAATCAGCAGTCGCGCTGGCAAACACATTGAACTCATGCAACACGCCGTTTCACTTGATTATGAAGCATACTGTATATGCAGCACGACTGTTTACAGAGTATAAGTCTTCATTTGCTGTTGAAAATGTGTCCTTGTCGACACAATCTGTGAATAACAATCTCATTTATAGCTGAGCCGCCGAGATCAAAAGCACAATCTGTTGCAAAGTACAAAAGGTCAAACATCTTTAAAAAAATGCACACAAGCTTTCAAGTAACATTTTAACATTCTTAAATGTTATATGAAAAAAAGTTAAACAATAAGACAATAAGCTTAAAAATGATGGTGGTTTAAGGTACCGGTAGTTGGCAAGGTGAAAAAAAATCTTGTTCACCCACAAACTGATACCACATAGCACAGTGAATGCCCCCCAATTTAGTGTTTTCTATCAGCCTGCCATGCATGTTTTTGGAATGTGGGAGGAAACCGGAGTGCTCTGAGAAAACCCACGCAGGCCCGGGGAGAACTTGCAAACTCCACACAGGGAGGCCTGAGCTGGAATTGAACCCGGTACCTTTGCACTGTGAGGGCGACGCGCTAACCACTGGATCACTGGGCTGCCTTCACAAATTCAACAATTTCTAATTTTTTTTAATGAAAAATTAGTCATTAGCTGATAAACGTGCATGTTCTCATTTTGTGGGACATATTGTAACACCATTAGATGCCACAAGATGGCTTCAAAGATTTGGCAAAGTAGAAAAGTAATAATTTTTTTGTCAAAGCATTACGTGGGAGTGACATGTCGACAGAGATTACAGTATTAGCATTGTACAGTATGTTGGGAAGAAGCTACGTTCCACCCGGGTTGTTAGTGGAAATTAGAATGATTCTTCATAGCATGAGCATTTATTATTATTATTAATATTTTTTAATCAAAATTATCTTGTAACACATTTGCTAAGTTTAACGATGACATTGTAAAATGTGTGCATTCAACTGTTTTGGGATCACAATGTGTTCTGCATTTACAGTTCAAGCAATATGGGCAAGTATAAACATTTTGGGGGGGGGGGGGGGGGCGGACACATCAATTACTCACACTTATTCTTTTTTTCAAAACAGAGCTTGGTCCCTGTTCCACAAAAGATCCCGCGTGACTGTACCGATCTTATTTTCCTCGTTTATGGCTTGCGCGATAATCAGATAAAAGACAACGGTTATTTTCTTTCTAAACTTACGCCCCATAGAGTACTTTGTACGTTACACGTGAAGGTATGCATGTAGGTTGTGGAGTAAGCGTTGCAACTAAAAGGTACAAAAAGCCAAAGCAAAATTTCATTTGATGCTATGGTTTTAACTCGTAGGTTTTGGGGGACTTCAGCAGCATATTTTGAGCGAGCTAACTTTTCATAATTGATTTCCCTTTTCATTAATCTTCTTGTGATTTGGTTTCATGTGGAGGACTGAACAATTCAATTCACAGATTCATGTATGAGTCAACCCCTTTCTGGTCCTATTGCTTCACTGAGATACAATTAAAAGACGATCAACCACGTTCACATGGATGTATGCATTATCCTTCCACTAACCTTTGAAATTCCCCCCGCGCCCTTTTTTTTTTTGCACAGTTAATCACTTTTTGCCCTTTTGTTGGAGCCTCTTTTGGCTCACAACACAGTTATACTCAACACCTAAATGAACTTGACCAGAGCTGCACACACCTGTGGCCTGTGAAAAACACACACATCTCTTTTCACACACCCAAAATCTATCGCACTAGCACAGAGGAGACCCTCACCCTCAACAGAAAAGGAGCACTTGAACTGGGATTCCAAGGGCATGAGTGACTGAAGTAGGTTGTCGAAAGCAAGCAACGGAAAGGACCATGGTCAGCTTGGGGTTGAACAAGAAAGAAAAGCAACAAGGAAAAGCACGTGAGCATGCCTGAGAAAGCCGAGTGGTAGGAGAGAGAACAATCCCAGAAAAAGAAAAGGGCAGATTGGTTTGGACGTGATGAGAGCAGGCATTGTACCGATGAGAGTGATGGAGAGAAGAAAGGAGCCAAGTGAAGATGGGGCTCTTTTGAAGGACTAGAACAGTGGTTCTTAACCTTGTTAGAGGTACTGAACCCAACCCAACCAGTTCATATGCACATTTACCAAACCCTTTATTAGTGAAAAACAAAAACGATTTGTTTTACAAATTCCAGACATTTAAAAAAAACGCATTTATTATACACAGAAAAAAGTAAAAACAACTATCAAATACAGTCAAACCTCGGTTTTCAAATATCTCTGGTCTCGACCAAAAATTTTGAGTTTTTTCATGCCTCGGATGACGACCGAATTTTGGTTCTCAAACAAAGTGAGCGCACAAGAATGCGTCACTTGACTCCTCTCGCCGTCCTTACACGAGGAAGTGACGCTTCCTCGTGTAGCGTTACATTGCGAACAGACATGTTCAATAAAGATTTTTTTTTTTTTTTAAAGAGCGTGGTTTTGGTTTTCGAACAAATCGGTTTTCGAACAGCCTTCTGGAACGGATTAAGGTCGAAATCGAGGTATGACTGTCTACGTTTTTTTTATTGTGCACAAAATGAACCAGCCAGTGATGGCTAAGCGGGCATGACATAACTAATTCGTCGGGTGTGTCTTAACCTCCACGGCAGAGGCAAAACCCCACACAGGCAAGGGGAGAACATGCCAAGTCTGACGTGCTAACCAGTCGACCACCGGGTGGCCCGCAACATAACATATGGCAAATTTTCATTTTCTGTTGACCCTTTGAAGTCTGGGCTACCCTGCTAAAGCCGTTGTCCCCGCGACCCGGCCCCGGATAAGCGGAAGATGATGGATGGATGGATGGATGGATGGATGGCTGTTGGAATTTTTACGATGACGTCTGATTGGTCATCAATAATCAGTATTTTTCTGTAGTCGCTCATGATATCAACTAAAATATCAAATGATATGGAGTATCAGGGCTCTCAGAACAATTACATCCCTGTGATTGGATTCCTGCCTACAATCCCCCAGTTGTCCTCATTGGTACACTAGTACTTCAAAGCAGGCTGATAGTACATCTCGTTCTTGTTGCCTTACTACTGATCGGAGGACTTGGAGCTGTTCAAATGCTGATTTAGTTGCAGTTGTTGTCCTGGTTAACATCCACATAACTGCAATGTCGGTATTTCATTCCCATTTACTCACTCTCTGCTTTTATTGCTGTTTGTGAACCACTCCATTCAAAAGAAAAGGGCCTTTGGACAAAGAAACTGTGTACTAGTGTCCACTCAAGCACAACAATTGACTTGATGGACGGCGGCAGAATTGCAACGCACACGATTCTCAATATATGAGTAAAGGAAATCCGATTTATTCATACGACTGAAATGAAATGAAAATGAATCACTTTGTCGGGTCATAAATGACACCTTGAGAGCATGTGGATGACGCTCACCTTTGCTGTCTTTAAATCATTCATGACCCTGTCTCGCTGTGTGCCACGCAGTGTCACAGTTGCATCCAACAATCAGGATCCCCCGCACCTGCAATCACCCAACACTCCCAGATTCATTGTTCCATTTTTCGCACTAAAACTGACCTTAGGAGACAACGTATTAAAAAAAAAATGTCCCTCCGATGACTCCATTCACCTCTTAATTGTTCCAATAAATCCGATCTGTTTCAGTTTTATACTCGGAGCAGAAGAAGCAAGGAAAATAACCCCTGCACAGAGGTTCCCCTTTAGGATTCCTACGCGTCAACAAAGATCCACTCCCCTATATGTCCGAATCGGCTTTATGGAATTCTTGAAATGATCAAA
Source organism: Hippocampus zosterae (assembly GCF_025434085.1). Classification (NCBI taxonomy): domain Eukaryota; kingdom Metazoa; phylum Chordata; class Actinopteri; order Syngnathiformes; family Syngnathidae; genus Hippocampus; species Hippocampus zosterae. Next base: position 13,454,852 of record NC_067456.1, read on the forward strand.
CAAACAGCAGTCAGCATTGTAAGCGGAGGACTTTTCACTTGAATCTTAATAAGATTGCTGCGTACCAACATAAATATGCTGCAGCGATGTGGTTATTTATAGAAGTTGCCCAACTATCAGTGCTGAGAGGATGTGTTGATCGCAGGAAAAGGCTGGACAGAGCTTGCAATGCTTTACTGGTGGTGACACTGTCGTTTTTTCAAAATGTCCTTAATGGCTGCTCAATGTCTTCACAAGCTTAAGATTTGATTGGCCGGGCAGACATCAGTATTAACAGCGTGATGTAGCTACAGTTGTTTTACTGACGCGCACTAAGAAGTTATCAGTTCTTTAACGTCTAATTTGCCCTCTTTGTCAAGTGCATTGCTGAACAAAAATTAATAATTGATGAGTCTGCGTACCATTATTGCGAAGCCGCGTTGAATTGCTGCATTAGAAAGGAAGGGAGGGAAAGGCGGGTGTGAACAGTGCATGTGTTTGAGTATGCATGTGTGTGCCTTTGTGTGGGTATACAGTACACACTTTTGCAATCTGGGAAAATGGAAAGCGCTGTGAGCTGGAAAAAGACGGACACTCCAAGAATCGCACCCACCGCAACTGACTCCACACAATTTGAGAATAGTGGTAGTGTCACATTCTTGAAAGGTGCTGTCCTTTCACTCCTCCTGAGCAGCTCCTGCACAGTAACACACCGTTGAGGTTTCATGCGAAGGAGCGCTAACCTCCTCGGACCAGCAGGGGGGGCAAAACTAAATCATCATCATCATTCACTTTTCTCCTAAACAAATATGGTGCAATATCAACAGCATAGCATTCAGTCAATTGACATAACATTTTTGCATTTAGATGTGTTGCGGTGATGCTGAAGCAAAGGCCTCACCTCTCAGCATCCTGAAATTACTTTCAAGAACCACAAACCCAATGAAAACAGAGATATGAGAGCAGGATTAAGAAGAACTGCTGGAGGATACTGAAGTAGGACAAACCTGTTAGTTGTTAGTTGTTTTGGTAAAGTATTTAACGCCAGAATAAACCGGATTTGCATTAAGTAGTGTCAAAGATATCATCAGACATACAAACTAGATTTTTGCACTCCCTCACACACCGCAGCTCTGTATGAGGATATTCTCAGTGCATTGCATAACAACCCGAGGCTGAAGGTCAAGGATTCTACAAGTGTCTAAAAGCAAGTGTTAAAAATACATGCGATGCAGAAAACTGAGAAGCTGCTACAGTAAATGAATTACGTTTAAGACTAAGAAACTTGTATACCGGTACAACACTTTAGTTGAAATCATTGTCATGCCCAAAAGGGAATTTTACTTTTTCCAGCCTGCCATAAGTTTTATTTATTCATTCCCGCACGCCCCCAGCATTTCCTCTCACTGATAAATGGTATCAGCGGATTAAGATGTGGCTGTTATTCAAAAGGAAACAGTGGCCACGTGAGTTGTGGTAAGACGGAATAAAGAAAGTGATGAAGTGGGTCCTTTTTCATTGACTCAGCAGGATGCAAGAATGAAAAAGTGAGTGAAATGGAGTGAAGGCGGAGAATGCAGAAAAGAAAGAAAACAGATGAAGTTGGAAATTAGCTCATCTAGGGAAATAAGTTGACATTCTCGACAGTCAGAGGCCACTTCTGTCTTTTTACAGTGAATCTGTCCTAAAATGCTTTTAAATAAGCAGTAGGGAGAGTTATTGTACGGGTAATTTTTGGCCATATGGTCCCAGAGGCCATATGGCCATACCAAAAAAAATGACATTGGCTTCTCTTATACGGGCATGTATGCACACACTTTTAGGTGAACAGGCAATTAAATATCTGCCAGAGTGGTGCAGAACAATTTCTACTTTAACAGCAACTAAGCACGCTGAGATGCCTCAAGCCCTGCTATAGATTCGCGTGCACTTTAAGTTTGCAGCAGGGGCAAAGCGCCACGGGCTAAGGAAACGAGGGAAGGAGCGGCTTGACTGTATGTGTACCATAGGGAAGCAGCAGAAAGATGGATAAGGACAAGATGAAGAGAGCCAAATGCTGAGTTGTTCGAATATGACTCCAGTCATCGATAACAATGAATAATTCATCAAATAATCTTTATAACACTGCCAATTTTCTGTGTTTCAATTAAAAAAGAAACAAGTGTATTGCCTTCCAGTGTGCAGGAGTGGGTCATCGATGATAGTGTTAGTAGAACAAGAAAGTACCTAATGAGCAGGTAATGAGACTTGGTACTTAGTGTCACAATACTTTCCTCTGACCAATTAGTGGAATTATTAATCATTTTCGAGTTTGTTTGTTTTTTTTCATCCTTGCAAAAGAGAGAGGATTTAGATTTTTTGCAAGTGTCAACTAACAACCATACGGGAAGACAGATTCTTCTGATTACAAAAAATGCTGTACAGTCTATGACGTCAGTCTTCATGCATGTCCCCGCTAGGACCACTAGGTGGCGACATCCTACATACACAGTGGGTGCTGACTAAGATCTTGCTGACAGTGAGTGGGTGTGCTTGTGCCAAGTCTACATGCATGTGCGTACTAATATGATCCAGTTGGGGGTGTGTTTGACCTTGTGGAGCAACTGCATTCCCACAAATTCGCCTCCATCCTCAGTCGACATCACTACTTTCCCTGAAGTCTGCACACACGTGCCCACACATATGTATCAGCACAAGAGAATGTAGCCAAAATGTAATCCTAAGGTTGCACACAGCTTGTGTGTGATGGAGAGTCTAGAATTTAATTGTTTTAGTCCGTGAGACTGAAAACCCTCCAACATTACTTTGTTGTATACTAATAGTGCTTCACTGTGTCACTCCAGTGCCAAATCGGCCAATGGGAGCAGAGGAGATGTTGCGATAAGAAATCCTGCAGTGTTGCACCGTGCCACAAGTAACTGCAGCAGAGAGGTGCAAACTAGGAATCTATATTGGAAGAAGAGAATTGATTCTTGGACGGATGCACGCCGAGGTGCAATGAGAATGAGAGAGTAAGGCAAAGAAAGGCGTGGGCACCTGCCTCTGCATCAGCTGGAAGAAAAAAAAAAACAATCTCGAGGGTCAGCCAATTAGAGGGAGGGTGACACTGCTCTCCTCACAGCTCGCTTGTAAATCCTGCGCCACTTTATGAGCCACGTGCCTCTGCTCCATAAATGTGAGTGCTCGCTATGAAGCACGACGGCACAAAATATAATGCTCATACAGGAGGACTGAATTGTTGACTAATTAATCACGCTGACCTATCTTTGACATGTGGCTGTTTTCGGACTATGTTAAAAATACGTATAAAAATATGTCTCATATCATTGTCTGACAAATAGTATTTATACAGCAGAACCTGAAAAAACCATATCTTAAATTGCACATGAGCGGGCAGGTCAAGATGTCATTACGTGAGACATCAACTCCAAGAGCTTGTAAAATAAGGGTGTGTTTCCACCACAGGCCTAATCCTAGTTATGGTTGCCCTCATGGGCCAGTTCAAATGGGGAAGCCACATGAATGTATAAATGCCCGGGGGTGTAGAAGTGCACCAAAAAGCACAGTTGTGTATGTATTTTTGTTTTGGTTCTTATTTGCTACAGAAAGGAAAAAAGAAAAACATGTTTGAGGTTAAACAGGGATAGATTGAATTGAATTTTAAATGAAACATAAAGAGCTTAAAACCTTTCTTTTTAAGAAAGTGTAGCAGTAATTGTTTGTCGTCTTTTTAGGAAGTTAGTGTCAGATGTGCAAGAGTGGCCCATGTGGCTCCAGTTCAACATAGTTCACATCTTGTCCTTTACCAGATATGTTCTGCGTATGTTATGTTATCCTTTGGTCATTATCATCCTTATGCTGGATAACTTTTTCGAAGAAGTCATGAACAAATTTGGCAAGCTTTCCAAGCATAGTCATCGACTCTGGTCCTCGAGGGTCGCTTTCCTGCAATGTTTTAGATGTTTTCCTCTGCAAAACACCTTATTAAAATGATCAGCTCATCAGTAAGATCTGGTAACAATCCTGATCATGCGAATTTGAAACAGGGGTGTTGGAGGAGGAAGCATCTAAAACTTGCATGATAGTGGCCACTCGAGGACCAGATCCCTGATTAACTTTGAATTTGGGTGTGCACTGCAACTCACCGAAAAATCAACTGGAATGCTAATATTTTACACACAGCCTAAAGACTTGTTTTTTTTTTTTTTAAAGCGCAAGAGACTAGCATAAGGACTGTTTTGTAACAGATGTGCTCAAAAATGATCAAAGTGAACCTGTCATCTCTTGATGGCATTATAAGGAAACGATGAGTGACTTAAGATAGTTCTGGCAAATGGAATCACAGCTCTCTTTCATGCATGTTCTCTTAGTTTTTTTTGTTGTTGTTGGCGATCCTCCTATGGAGAGGAATCAAATCAAAGTAGAACTACTTCTTCCCCTTGTGACGACACACTTGAAAGGGTTTACAAATGGCTCGGCTTTTAATTACAGGGCCATGATGCTATGACACTGTGGTGACACTTGTCTCAAGGATTAGACGACTCAAGAAATCATCATTGCACTCAGTCAGATGGCATTCAGGAGTACTGAGTATCCTTAGAAGCACCTAGGCCAAAGGCAGGTCTTTTGTTACCATCTGCATCATGAACGCCTCATCACTGGGATAAAACACAGGCTGGTTTCAGGTTTGAGGTGTCCTGAAATATTCAATCATGCTTTAGGAAATAACTCAGATGTATTGAGGTCATGTCTACATTCAAGCTTGTCTGAAAATTTGTACAAACTGCCCATTACAAAAGTACATCACAGACGTAAGATGTTTTTCAGTTACGCGGGGGGAAAAATGTCTAAATAATCACTAAAAGGTCAGTCAGCACCGAGACTTAGGAAAGGACGTGACTCAATTTTCTTGCTCAACTAGTGGAAATGAACGATGAATAAATCAATGCACAAAGAATATATACAGCGTTGAAACTGCAAAACGACAAGGTAAACTATATATTTATCTGAATATCCATATATCGGTCTCTAATCTTTTTATTTTATCGATTAACGAAATGTTTTGTAACAAAAGAAACAAACCATAAAGAGAACAAAAACCAGAACCCCCCTAAAAAAAGCAGATACATTTGTCTTGCCTGTGTGAACTTAGATTATTTACATTCCATCTTTCGGTGGGGGTGCAATTAAGATCTGCATGGATGAAGTTCAACTTCCCATGTCAATCCATCCATCCATTCATTGTATCTCGCTTATCTAGAGTGATTCACGATGGCAATAGCTTTAGCAGGGAAGCCTTCCCTCTCCCCAGCCACTTCTCCCAGCTCCTCCAGGGGGTTCCCAAGGAGGTCCCAGGCCAGCTGGGGGACGTCGTCTCTCTAGCGTGTCCTGGGTCGTCCCCGGGGCTTCCTGCCAGTGGGACATGCCCGCAAAACCTCACCAGGGAGGCGTCCAGGAGGTATCGTAATCAAATGCCCGAGCTACCTCATCTGTCCTGTCACGATGTGGAGGAGAAGTGGCTCAACTCTGAGCCCCTCCCGGATGACCGAGCTTCTCACCTTATGTCTCAGACAGCGCCCAGACACCCTGCAGAGGAAACTCATTTCGGCCGCTTGTATCCGGGATCGCGTTCTTACGATCACAACGTCACAGCTCGTGACCATAAGTGAGGAGAAGAACATAGATCGTCCGGTAAATCGAGAGCTTCGCCTTTTGGCTCAGCTCCTTCTTCACCAGGACTGACCGATACAATGTCCACGTCACAGCAGACGCGACACTGATCCGCCTGTCGATCTCCCCCTCCATCCTGCCGTCACTCGTGAACAAGATCCCAAGATACTTGACGTCCTCCAATTGGAGTATAGATCTCATCCCCGACCCGGAGAGGGCACTCCCCCCTTTTCCGACCGAGAACCATGGTTTCCAGACTTAATCTTTAGCACCGCTGCTGGTTGCAGATATGTACTGGACAAGACTCCATATATGGCTTCAAGACCACTCAAAACTAATTTTGTGTCAGAAGACATGGGATTGCATTTATGGTCAGGGCAAGGTTGATCAGTGGAGAGGGGATCCGAGACTGCCCACCGCACAGGCTCATATCTTATGAATGTCTCAGAGAGAGACTCTGCAGAGAGTGTATCACAGCAGAACCCCGAGCGTCTGCAAGCAAGCACCTGATTCCACCACCTGCTCTTTCCCTCTCCGCTGTCTCGTCAAACAAGGAGCTTAAAGGGAAAAGACCGAGATGAGGTCCCCATAGTAAAAGCTTTCTGAGAGCAAACAGCAATGACCTGTCACATTACTCACTGCACTGCATCTGTATCCGTTTGCTATCTCCGTTTTCCGTTTTATTTTTGTATTACGAGGATACATTTCAATAACCCTGATCTCTCTCAATTCTTGTTTCAGCGACTTATGAAATAGCTGCGCTGTCAGAATAACAATTGAGGGGAGAGATTAGCGCGATTGGCCAAGGAGAGAGATTGTGAGGAAGATGGGAGAGACCGAGGGAGGCACTTGACAGAGAGTCTGAGGAAGCCCCTCTCAATATGACACATCATTTCACGTGCCATCTCGGAAATAAATAGATTATGTGCCGCAGTGGGAGGATGAACGAAGGCAGATGCTTCCGTCATTAAGGTTTCACGCCGCAACTGGCGCAGTTGTATGTGCCAGCTCAGCTTTATTTACCATCAGTAATCATCACGTGCTTTTATGACACAGAAGTTCATGCGTGCACGAATGAATCATTACAGCCGCACTAAAAATCCATCAGTGACAGAATGAAAGTGTTTCATGAGTAAATACTCAAAAGCTTTAGAGTTCTGGGAAAGCCGGACGCCCTGCAGAGGAGACGTGCCTGATGGATGTTTGATGTTGCCTCTTTTCTCTTCTCGTTCATCCATTTTATGAGGAGAGAGTTCAGATCAACTTAAAAATAAGGGCAGACTTCTCGAAGGAAGTAAATCTGTTACAAGTAGGCACGCCGCAGACTGCGTGATGCTTCCGAATTCACCTGCAACCATTGCAATTAATGACAACTGGACATTGTGGTAGGTTATATGTATCAACAGCGATATCGCTGTCAACATTTCTTTCACATTGTGCAATTTTTCAGGTACATTATTGTGTTTTAATACTGCCTCAAATGAGAACACGAACGAGCCCACCGATTAGCTGTAAGGTAGGAGAGAGTGATGAAAGTCTTCATTCTGTGAAACGGCGGATTCGGAGCTGCAGCATTCAGTCACATTGGTGGCCCCAGCCAAGCGGAAGACTGCATTGCTTCAAATTGAGAGTCCTGTCACCCTGGAAATGATTCAGGCTTGACAGGGTTAAACTTGGACGGATGTTTGATATTCTCATAAGGTTCAATTTTCACACGCTCATACTCCGCATCATGCGACGATGTGCACTATGCGTAGGAACATTCCCGAAATGTGACTGCATTTGTTGTCAATTCAAACGTGCATGCAATATCAGCGCTACCGGCTCCATTTCTCTTACTGTCTGTGAAAAGGGCCGTCCGCAAATCACATATTCCAGATAGACATGTGGCACGAATCATGCTACATCAAATAAAAATCTATCTTCTTTATTTTGACTGCTGCAGTAGCTGGAAATGGTGGAACTGTCCAAATTGCACATTAAACTTGACGGATATCTCTCATGGAGAAACTACATGAAATAAAGTGTCCGAAATATTAATCAGAAATCTATTTAAACACATTTTCTCACTCTGGCAAGTTTAGTTGTTGACAGTGGGAAAACAATGCCTACTGCAGCTCAAAATGCGAATCTGACACTATGGAGTAATAGGGAACATTTAAGTGATGTAAATAAACCCCCAAGAATCACTGAAAACACTCTATATAGCCCGTGTATCATTTGAATTTCTTCATTGTTGAATATGGCCATAGAATATCGTTGTGCAACGTTTTGCAGAAGCATGAACCGTCAATCACAAACACTGTCTATCCAGAATTGTTCTATGTAGCAAATGCATTTTTTGTGTGAAATCAAATTATTGTTTATTTAAAAATACATACAGTATGTCTATATATTTATGTTTTTTGCCAATGTCGCTCATTGATATTTGGCCCCTCACATTGGGTGATGTAGCTGGGACTCCTTGTGAACTGGGCAATACTGAACAACGTTCTGATTCTCTTCATACAATACTGTATGGTGTACCACATCATTTTTTTTTTATTCGTAAAAAGATGGTGTGTAAGTTAAGGAAGACACTAGTTGCAACAGAAAGAGGACATTGGAAAGAGTAAAGACAAAAAAATATATTGAAAGATGGGGCTCGCTTCCATTCATCTCAAATACATTTTTAACACAAACTTCATTATTTCATCCACATGTGCATATGAAATTCTAAATATAGTTCAGTGTTGTTAAAAAAAAAACAAGAGGTGTTCTGTGTATACTGTATTTTGCGCACGGTAGGCGGCTGTGTCGAGCTCACTTGATTAATGTTTCCATGCATTTTAACTAGCTATACTGTAATTCGTGTCGTCACCACATCGATCAACTGTGATTCAAATTTTGAAAATCGCTGCAAAATCAAATGAAATCTTGTGTACATTGCACAATTGTGCAGTGGTGTCAGCCACATCAAACAGCTATGAACTCATTCTCTACAACCTCATTGAAAAAGCTTGAAGGCAGGAGGAGGGAATGGTGGGTTTGGTGGATTGGCCTCATGTGCATCTTCCGTTGCAGCGTTAATTAAAGGACGATGCAGCTTCCGGCCGACCTGCTCACGCAGCTCTTATACAGTCATTCCCGGCCTCCATCAACCTGAATGAGTGCCTGGACCAAGCCTGGCGAGTCATCTGACTGTGGGCTTCCACTGGGCCACCTGAGCGCACACACACTCCATCAATTCAAAGGACACGGAACTGACAGAAGTGATTTACAACCATTTCCCTGATGATTTTCCTCATGGTAAAACTATTGCCTAATTCTTACCGTACGTCGTCTTAAACCTGAGTTGACTTAGACATAATTAATGACACAAGAGGTCACAACCATAATGACAACTCCATACTTAATGTCATGTATAAGGTGTGGTTAATAGGGTCAAATATAATACGATATAATGCTGTAGCACTTCAAATCAAACACACAAAATACAGCCGAACCTTGATTTAACGGACTCAGATTCAACACGTTTTGAATGTAACAGCGAAAATAGTGTCCAATGCACTCAATGTGCCCTTTTGTACAGCAGTTGTCAAAGTCTGTAGTGGCCACGCTGGCAGGGAGCAATGGAAAGCTTGGACGCAGTGGAAAGCAGTGTAGGCTCGGAGCTCGAGATGAGTTTACAAGTTTACACGTCTATTGAACCCGTTATACTTATTTTTAGTAGAGTATACAGTTGTTTTATATCGCAAGTCTTTCTCTATGGCATCCAATTGTAACAGAGGTGCGAAAAAGCAATATGTAGTTCCTGTGCTGCCATAGAGCGAAACCTGGTTAATTTATTTTTCTCTGCTTTTGTAATAGACTTAAATTTAGTTGTCCTGTGTCGTATGATGTCATTGTCACTGTTGCAATGGGCCAGGGCCAAGGGCTAAACAGAGATGTACCGTTACCCTGGCAACCAGGACCGGCAAAGTGATGGGCAGGCCGTAGCCACGTGTTACGGAGCTGGGGCTCCTCTTCTATGATCGATTGCAATATCTATTAGTTCTCACAGATAGGTGCATTCTTCATAGATGCACTAAGAGTTGTCATAGTTTAGTTGGGTTGGGCCGGTAGGAGTGCTGCCAGGACTGCCTGGATCACCTATTCGGGATGTATACGTTGTACATTTCACACAGGATTAATTCTGCAGATTGTGAACAAGCTAGCAATAATGGCCTATAATATAATAATAGCTACTTTATATGCTGACAAATCCCGCTTGCTGCCTGTATGAGGCAATCACAGTAATTGTGCTTGTGGAACATGGAATGGAACATTACTGTCTGTTATCTAATTGTGAAAACAATAAATGCAAATGGGAGGTTGTATGTATAAAACACATGCTGCAATGTTAATTGAATTTCCCCCTCCTCTATGGATCATGCTAGAGGAATCACATGCAGGAGATGCTGCCGATGGCCCTTCTTGATCGGATAGTCTCAGGGTCAATCATTTCATCACAATTTATTTTAAACTACAGATGGCTGAAAAATTGATTGTGAAGGTGCCAATGCAGATTCTGTCTCTTGGGGGCAATTTACAAAGAACAGTCTCTGTATTGTTAAAACACTCATAAAAATGAGGAATCAGATTGTGATGGAGAGAGCTCACTGCCTTTTACAACTCACTGAATCTGACAGAAAGCTGTGTTGAACCCTCCTGTTGTCCTCGGGTCAAAATGACCCACATTGTGTTAAAAACGCCCCAAAAATGCCCTAAATTATATTTTTTAACTTGAAATTTTATGACTTTTCCTAGATTAGCCCCAACTGTAGAAACATTGAAACATTTTATTCACATTTCCACGGAAGCTGTACAAAAAATGTACAAAGGTGCTCTTCGGGTCAAAATGACCCATGAGTCAAATAGAGTTGACATCAAGGTCACAATGTTATTTACACACCATAGAATGTTTCAATGTTTTAGTTGTGTCTCAGATAAATTAGTAGAACACGTGAACAAGACAGTAGCAGACATAAATAAGACAAGATAGGGGGCGTTCTCATAGATGGCAGAACTCTTTTTTTGTGGATTTCAAGGGGTTATAAAGGTGCTACAGATGACAGGACTCCGAATTCTCTCTATGCTGATGCCACGAGTGTGCGTTATGACATTGAAGAGGCTCAAGAGCTGATTTTTTTCTGCTGTCCAGCAAGACAACAGATTCAGAAGAGGAAGTAGAGGATGTATCAGAAGAAGATGGGGAGGAATAAAACCCAGAGCATGATGAATCATCTTCAGAACAAGAATAAATCCCTGAAGCTGAAAGAGAGACTTTCCTTTCAAAAAATGGCAAAATAACATGGTGCTCAGCAGCATGAAGACCAGGAAAAAGCAGGAAAAAAAGAAAGAAACTTTAGTCATTGGAATGAATACAAATGCATCCATAACTCATTTTCGCACATTTCTTTTCCTTTTCTTAAGCTATAGAAATACAAGTGAAGAGGGAGAACTATATCTCACATAATGTGGTGAAGGACAAGTTGTTTCTTCAAGCAATATGAAATTTGGTGTTTAAAATTCAATTTAGCTGCTTATTTGTGGGGCTTTAGTGAAGATGGGTCAGTTTGACCCGGAGGACACAGGGTGTGTACAGGAAATGAGGACAACAGGAGGGTTAAAATACAGCTGACTTTGCAGAGGTAATTAGGGCTACATCTTTGTCCATAAAACTGACTAACTAATGACATGATGTAGCAGCCAATAACCAAAGTGCACTGCCAGTGGTTCAAATTAAAGAAGGATAGCTTGGAAAATGTTCACTTTAATCTCTCATTACAAGGTTCCAGGTATGCGGACAGCTATGATCAGACGCCAGTTGCTCACTGTGATGGGCTTAGTCACCACTGCAGCACCGCTAATCCATTGCACCAACCTGCATACGCAGCCATACAGTAACACACACACACGTACGCGCGCATGCACACACGCACACACACATTAACATTGCATCGGCACTTAAGACAGCCATTACAACATTGGCACAGGTACTTTGAGAAGGCTCTATTTTCCAGTTCAGGCAGGAAAAATAAGAATTTGCAGGGCAGAGAAGAAGAGCAAAACTTGAATTCTAACCAACTAAATCTTTATGCGGAAGAGAGGGACTCACTGTCGATATTTGCACGGTGCTATACCACTGGGGGGTGTACTTAAAAGATGCCTGAATGTGATGTGATGCAGCAACAACACCTTGGTGCTCGAACAGTCTACAGTAGCGAAGTAGCTTTAGTGCATACTGACCAGAGGAATTGCATTAATGAGTCTTGAGAGGGTGCACCACTAATGGGTCAAGACTTTGCTGCCACAACTATCTTTCATTGCAATTCCCTGCCTTATAAGTGTCGAACACTAGCTTACTCAACTGCAGAGTGTCGGCACCAATGGTGACCTCTTCGCCAAATCATGATACCGACTACATACACATCAGCCTACAGCGGTCTTCACACCGCTATGTTTTTTTTATTTGTCCTTCCCGTTATACAAAATGAAATGGTCAATAGAGGCAAAAAATACCGATAGAGACACTGTGGTAAGAAACATAAAAGCATCTACAATTGTAGCCAGCAATTTTTTTTTCTGTCAAACCAGCTGCTGATTGTTCACCCTATGACATGAAATTATGTATGATGATGCATGCCACTACGAGCCCAAACTACTAAATGTAGGAAAACACATGGCACATCAGAGAGAAATTATTGTATTTGAGAGAAATTGAGTGGAACGAATGAGTGTTTTAAACACGGTAGTGCTCACTCGCAAGATCAAATACCGAAGCAGCAAAGGAATTACTACAAAGAGGAAGCATATCTGTCACTGATAATAAAAGCCCATTCACAGATTCTAAAATACAACTTTTAGGTTTTGTTTACATGATAAATCTACCCTAATGTTTTGCAGACGGTGATTAACTGGGGACTAGTCCACAGTGTAAACGGCCACTCGAAGGCTACTGGGCTGTGCTCAGCTCACCCACAGCCATTTGGACAAGCGGGATAGGAAACGGATAGATGGATGTTTTGTAGAGTATAATGTCTCAAGTTAAGGCCTCGAATGGCTCCTCTGCAGAGTTCACGTGTCCTCTCTGCTTGCTCCCAGAGTCCAAACACATGACGTCTAAATTTCTCTTACATGGCAATGACCGATGCATCAGCACTGTAATCGACGAGTTATGTGGTCTAATTCCAGAGTTGTTCACCATGACCACTGCCCAGGAAAAACAGATTATTAAATGGATGGATGCTGGATAGTAACACATGGATGTTTGAAGAAATCATTTTTTCATCAGGACCAGAAAGGTGCTGACAATGATTTACCTCAGTGTTGTTTTTAATATTTCAAACTTTTTATGTCTGCATTTCATGAAATACCTGATGACCATGAGTAGAGAAAATCCCATTGGCATCTTCCTCACAAGACAATTGCCATCATGAAAATCAAACTCTTACGTACTGTCTCTTCAACATAACACTGGCGTGCTGAATCTTCAAATAAAATGTGAATAGGGTCTATCTTTAGACCTCTGAATTTATCATGGGTCCAACACGATAAACAATGCAGTAAGGTGAGCAATATAAGGTGGCTTTTGACAGAAAGGCGGAATAGGCACTAATTTAGACAATTTAGCTCAGCGACTACCGTCATTTTTTTTCTCGATAGCCCAAGTCATCTATGAATGCAAAGCTAAAACAGCATGCTCTACTTCTTAGCATCATAAACAACACATGAAAAGATAAGTACATATTAAAGGGTTGACAAGTCTTCTTACTTGAAGGGGTAAAAAACCCACCCTTAGTGCAGGATAAAAGGCTTAAATGACAAGAAGCTGCTTTGCTAGGAATAAAATACACAAGTGAGGGTGCATGTTGTCTGTTAATGTTTGGTTAGAGGTACAAGAAGACTGCTGGCTTGACAAAGTGCGGATAATCCGCTTTAAAACATACAGTATATTTTTGATAGATGGATGAGAGATTGGGAGAGTGTAGGAGAGGCTTATTTAAGAGACTTAAGCGCCATGGTTATGTAACTGATATAGGATCCCCCGAAACAATGCGTGTTGAGTCAAACTTATGCTGCTTTAGGAGCCTCAGCAGATATCTCAGCTGTGATCATGCATACCATTAGAGCGCTGCAGGCTTTCCTTACTTGTGCCTCCCCTTTCCAGACTTACTCATATGCATGTAAACATGACTTGTTCTCACACCATTGTACATGTAAGAGAGATCAAGAGCACAGGTTGATGCAAACCTGGCAGACAGTATTGGGCTTGACATTCTTGTGGAGTCAAACTGCCTTCCTCTTTTTTTTTATCATACCTACTGTAAAAAATGAAAAATGCAAGCATCCCTGGACTTGATGGAGGGTGCAGTCTTGTGTTTGGCCACAACACTCCACCGCATCAGCACCAGGTTGTTTTTTAGACAGCTTGGGACTATGCACATTTACAGGATTGCTGATGAGCTATTTTCAACCGCCACTTACTAGCGAACTCTTAAGGATGACACATTTTAATTTCAACATAAAATCTGAAATTGAACCATATGTAGTAACGCTGTGCTCGCTGCACACACCAATTTTAGCGTAGGTCCCTGCAGTTGGTGAGTGACGGAGCAGTGATTTATTGGTTACGATAAGCTTTGCATTGGAATCCTCAGGCAGAAGACAGAAGCCCGCAGGTATTCCACCACAGTGATAATTCCAAAGCCAAATAAAAAGAAAAAGCTAGGTCACTACATGAATTTCACAGTACCATGGTGAAGTGTGGATAAAAAAGGTGTGAAGAGGGACCGAGACGCATTGCTTCCCTGGCAGACAATTGATTGAGGACACTCAATAAACTGGGCATAAAGCAATAGAAAGGATTAAGAGAGCATGCAGTGTGCTAAAACGTTTCCCGTCTTTGTATGTACGTGACATACATGTGTGCCAGGGAGGATGTGTGTACACACAGTGGAAACACAACATGAAGGGCTTTCCATGTGTGCCCAGGCACCCCAGACTCAGTTAGCATGACACAAAAAAAGGGGGGGGGGGCATCTTAAGCTTTCAAAACCCCCTCCCGCCAGAACCTACCCCACCCCTGACTGACTACGACACCTGTGTATCATCCCAGTACCTTGCGCTTTTTATCCCGTGAGCGGCTCCTCTTCTTGACCTTTTCCTCCTCTTTCTCTTTGCGCTCCTGCTCTGCTTGGGCTTCTAAATCCTTGTTTTTGCGGAGGTGTTTGGCCGCTTGAGCCATGACGCTTCGGAGAGTCTGGGTGCTGTCAGCGTGTCCAGATCTTACGGTGCTGGGACTTTTACCCGGCGCGTGCCAACACTAGTGCTGCTGCCGCTGTGTTCCTCTATGGTTCTGTAGAGTCTGAGCGTGCTCACTCTGCCTCTTACTCTTCCTCCTCCTCCTCTCCTCTTCAGCAGTGCAGTCAGTCTCTCTCACAAACACACACACACACACACACACACACACACAGCGGCAGTCCTCAGCCGTCTGCTGTGGGATGCGATTGCAGCACAGCATTCTCTCGATCGTTAATGCACATTTCCCTCATCAATGTTTTTCTGCAGCCTTTGCCACCGGTGTCCTTAGACGTGAGAAGACAGAGAAGTATTTCTATAAAAGATTAAATTAAGGAGTTGACTTCCCCTTTTCTGGTTCATAGAGTAGCTCTCTGTATGTTACTTATGTGCACTGGATTGGGTTTTCTGTATCCAGCCACCCCATAGACTGATTGAAACACTCAGTTTGGGAAAGGCTTCAGCATCTTTGAGGCAAAAACACTTTTTCCTCCTCACATGACATTGATTTTGGTTCATTTTCCAGTTGCTGTATTTGATTTCTCACTATCTTGTAATCCTGCCATGTGTCCTGCACAGGAAGCTATAGACCCAATCAGGACATCACTAACACAAATTACGATAGCGGAGGAAATAAAAGAAATGTAAAATATGCATGAGGGGAGGGGGGGACAGCTATTGACTGTTAACTCTGCTCTTCTCCGTACTCCCTCTTCCTGCTGTTCTGGTGAAGCACTGCAGCAGATCGTACTGTGCAAGGATGTTGCTGCAGTGTGCTTGTGTATGCAACATCTGGGAGCTATGCGGTGCTCTTTCTTTTACAATCTATTGAAACGTTTGATACATGCAGTCTTTAGTAAGGGAATCCAAGGTGGCATCGTGATCCCCCCCACCCCACCCTTTCTTCTGGCTTCCCATTTTCTGTTTCTCAAATTTCATGAACTGTGCAACACTTCTGCAGGACATTGTTTTTATGCATCTCCTCCTGTCTAGATATATGTGCAGCTAGGATTAAGCAAATGGAAATAAGTTTTGAAGGCATCGACTCCAGCTCTCTTCTCCCTGTTCTCAGTTTTTCCCTCGTCCTCCTGATAACGCTGCTGACGCAGGTAAAAAAAAATAATCCTTTTACATCCTTTTTCATGGCTCACTATACATCACACAAATGTCCATATTAGAATATCTACGCAAAAACACAAACTTCAGGGACACAGAGGAAAAAGAGTTAGCCTATTTTCCTATGATTTAGAAATCCAATGTATCATTTCTTTGGCTGCTTTGGGGAAAAAAAACGTCTTCCTACCAGCAGTCCTTGCTATGTCTGCACTAATTCTCCCCTACAGCCTGCCCTACATCTCCCTCTTAGTTTTTCCTTCTGTTGAGGCGTCCCCAGATCCAAGAGCAGATCCTCATACAGCAGCATACTAATGAACTGACTTGTGATGATTCTGCCCTCAGTCTACAACACTACAACATAAATCACTCATATAAGCTGTTAAACTATGACACAGACAAACACAAATACTGATGGACTGACACCTCTGTGGCAAGACCATTCATCATAATATCGAACTCCTGGGAAATGTTCTCAAATCAATCACCACTGCATCTGGCTGCAATGACAATAAGGAATGTTTTGCTCAGCCAACTAGACTGGTCTCATTCAACAACACTGCTGTTGGAGCGCTAGTTTTACTGATGGTTTGAACACTGCCACTATTCCAACCCATACTCACACACAAAAAGGAGTTTACAAATGATGCTTCACTGGGGCATTCTGGGGTCTTGAGGTGAGAACTGGCTATGTTTTTGTAGCCAGTCCATGCACCACATACACAGGTTTGCAACTGATAAGTGTAAAGTGGTGGCCCATGATGAAGTGCTGCCTCCAATGAGTGAAAAGACAAACTGATGCCATCTTTGTGGAGGCTCATGTGTGCTTCGCTATTGGTATTTGCTTTTTTAAGCCTGATGCTCAAAACTGTACATCACTCCAAGTTGTCTGACAATGGTTTTCTGAAGTGTTTCTGAGCTCAGACTCGTTACCAGACCTCAGACGGAAGGGGGGCAGGGCACATGAAATGCATGGCAGGGTCCAATTGACCTCCCGGGGAAGATGAAAAAGTCAGGTAATGTTTAGCGATATGATGTTTATGAGATTGAACATCATCTGTATTTGTTTTTTGCAGTGTTAATTCAAATCAAATAATGGCGTTTTAGGTTTTTACCACTCTTTGAGTGGCTTTCGACAGCCTCCGAGTTGCGCCCTACTCTGGCTCCGCACTTGAACAAAGAAGTACAGGGTAAAATTGCATGTGAAAGATGAAAGCAAAAAACGTTCAAAGTGCCTGTTAGGATACTATGTTCATTGTGTGTAAATTGATGAAACAGTATGAGAGCTCCCAGTATGAGAGCCGGGGTCACCTACCTAGTCCGTCAAGTTACCCAGCTCACACTGAATAACAATGATCAAGATCAATTTAGAGGGTCTGTAATGATATTCAGATAATATACAGTTTTAAATAACCATAAATATAACTTTGATATCGACTTTTGTGGATGATCTTGCCTCTAGAGCTGGAGTTAATTTGACAACAAAACTAAAAGCTAGTTATCACCATGGCTGTAGCCTAGCCCATCTCTCTACCTTACAGGTCCAGTCTTAATGTTACTTTGGAGCAAATGTTTGAATGCTTGTTTATCTTGGAGACAGTTAGCTGGGAGTGAGGCTGTCCGGAATGTTTAGTCCATTGAAGATAATGCTGCAGCTGTGTTTTTGGCTTTGGGGATGTAAAGAATAGGACTCCACCTAACAAACTCATGGAATAACTAGAGCCCTCTTCCTCAACTGGCGGACCGCGATCCACGACCGGACCGCCGACCTCCTCTGTCCGGACCGCCGACCTCCTCGGTCCGGACCTCCTCTGTCCGGACCCTCGGCAAATTGTATAAAATAATTTATAAATTGATTTTTACGTTATACATTTTATATTTGTGGACTATAATCTGCGCATTACCGCGATCGCTTGTTAAATTTATCCGTTGTATTCTTTGCGTGCACTAACAGATGTAATGCAGGGGACCTCGGCAGCGCGACTTTGTGTGTATAATATTTGACTCACTCGAGACCCTGCCTGAGCAGGGCATGTCGGCGATAACGATGCGCTGATTGGCTCCTCTGAACTTAAGGTGTGTCCATACATAAGCGTAGGGATATACGATGCGCTGATTGGCTCCTCTGAACTTAAGGTGTGTCCATACATAAGCGTCAGCACCCATTCAAAATGGACGATTGTGTCAGGAAACAGACGCATGCGCGACGCCACATTGTGCTCACAGCTTCAGCCCAGGAGACTCCGCACACAGACAATTAGACAAAACGAATCGCGGGAGGTTTCGATTGTGTGCAGTTCTGCTGCCGTCTACTTTGCAGCTGTTTAATAGCAGAACACCGCAACATGGAAAATGAACATCCCAATGGCGTCCTCAAATAATATTTGCATGCCTCAGACATTGCATTCACCTATAGTGGAAGAAAAGCACTGCGCATTCTTGTGCTCTCTTGTGTCAGTATTTAAAATGGTTCTTAACTCCTCTTCTGATATATTTTTTAAGTGGTTTCAGAAGGGATGTGAAAAGGGGAATTGTACAAATGAAAATGATATTTTTGTTTTTATGTTTAGTATCTATTTTGGTAAAATTAGTATTTTGTTTTGTTTTTGTTAATGGGAAAATTACAACTACTGTTTAACAAAGTTAAAATAGAAATAGCCCTTTTAGGGAAATAAGACATTTTTATTATTAAGCAGGCTCAACTTAACAAAATAAAAGAGTTCCTGTGCCTCAACACAATACCCCTCATTATTTGCTGTGTACTGGCAAAGTGAATATTTGTTATTTTCATGCACCCCATTATTGGTTGGTTGTGAGGAGTGTTGATTTGTATAAGCTTAGCTTGACCATACTAAATGGGCATGTTGCCCTGGTCCCCATGACCGTTGTGCATGGGACCGGACCTAGGTCTTTAAAAAAAAAAAAGTGGACCGACAGCATTTCTAGTTGAGGACCACTGAACTAGAGTCTGATTTACATAATACATCGACACATCGCTTCACCATTTTGTTTGTTGGATGGCCACAGGCAGGTTTTAAGGCAGGTTTTCACAATGGACAATGTTTGGTGGACCTTGACCATTTGGGGGGCATGGTTTTGTTAATGGACAATACCCTACAGGCAGTCATACAGTGATTTTGTTGCTCCATACTTTTAGTGCGAGTGTACTCTATTCATGCACAGCTTGAGTGGCACACTTTGCAACAAAACCTTGCCTTGATTTCTTTTCTGGAACGGATTCAAATGGCTCTTCAGTTGTCCTGACTAACTTGCCACACTGCGCAAGGTACATTCTAAAGGTGTAATGTGGAAACATGTTAACGGACTCCGAATGTCCGAACACTGCGCTCAATCGTCACAAACATTTATGTCGAAATCTCTACTCATGCTCATTTCAACCTTTGAAAATAGAGCGACCGTCCCAATATTTCTGATTTTATGCACAAGAGACTTTTGCGTCTCCAGAGGTGCCCACTACAAAAGCTTATGTTGCGTAATGAGGAAAACCTTTCATCCCTAATATCTAGTGTGGGCAAAAGTAGAGATGTCTGCATACATTCTGGCAATGACTGGTTGCATTTATAAGTACATACTGCTTGTCCTCATTCGGATCATTACCGTTGAGCTGGAGTCCATTCCATCAGATTTTGGGCAGTAGGACACACAGCCATTCACAACCCAGCACGCATGTTTTGGAGATTTAGGAGGAAGTGAAAGCACAAAGACAAAACCCATGCACGCATGAAAATGTAAACTCCACACAAAGATGTTCCAATGGAGATTTTAACCCAGATCTCCTGTCTGTGAGTCAGACTTGCTAGCCACCAGTTCAGCATGTTGCTATGTAAAACATCAATACAAGTCTTTTGGGACATCTAAAGATTCGTGAACACATTGTCACATAGAACAGTCACGCATTCACACCTATGGACAATTTAGTCTGCAATCAAGATCACATGCTATACCCAAGGAAAACCCATACGACCTTGGCGAAAAATGCGCATATTCCACAGAGGAAGGCTGCAACAAAGATTTGAACACCGAACAGCAAAACTGTGAAGCAGACATGTGACCACTTTACACTCTGCTACTCTGAACAATAATCTAATCTTATAGATATCTCGGCCTGTCACAGAGGGATCACATGGGGGAAGTGACAGACAAATGCTTTATCTATTCTGTTGTTGCGCATTGGACAACAGCAGCCGCTCAGCCCAATGTTTACTATGCTGCTCATGTGGGATCAGCCTGAACATTTCTGATAGCAAATGTCTCCAGTGTGTTCGCTGGCAGAGGCCCACAACCTACAGTGGCTTACTACAGGTCTGTGTGGGCCCTCACCATTCTCTGCACCATCATGCCGAGTTCTTTTCGCAGCATTGGGACGTGATGTACAAGCGTTGTTTCTGCTTCCACAGTATGGCTGAAGCCTGTGTGTCTTTTTGAAATTTTCAGTGGCTCAAAGGATCATAACGCTGACCTTTTAACCATGGGAAACAGATTATCATTGGGTATTTGCAGGCGATCAATTGGAATGGTGACAAGTAACCAATGTGCATTAAAGGACATCAGGCTCCCTCTGCTGGTGTATAAGGGGTACTACAGAGTGGAACCAGGATTTCTTCCCAAGTACGTACGTAGTAACCCAAGTCAGTGCATGTGTCATTCATTCATTCATTCATCTTCCTAACCGCTTGATCCTCACTAGGGTCGCGGGGGGTGCTGGAGCCTATCCCAGCCGTCTCCGGGCAGTAGGCGGGGGACACCCTGAATCGGTCGCCAGCCAATCGCAGGGCACACAGAGACGAACAACCATTCGCACTCACACTCACACCTAGGGACAATTTAGAGTGTTCAATCAGCCTGCCATGCATATTTTTGGAATGTGGGAGGAAACCGGAGCACCCGGAGAAAACCCACGCAGGCCCGAGGAGAACATGCAAACTCCACACAGGGAGGCCGGAGCTGGAATCGAACCCGGTACCTCTGCACTGTGAAGCCCACGTGCTAACCACTGGACTACCGGGCCGTGATTGATTATTTTTTTTTGTCTCTAGGTTTTGTTTTGCAGTACTGTGTCACAAATGCAGGTGACAACCAAATTCATAACCTATCCAATTATGTTTTACTGTATGTATTGCATTAAGTATGTCAAATCACAGTTTCTTCCGGGCTGTAAATCAGTTAGTTTTGTTGTCCACTTAGAAAATGCAAGCTCAGTAAACTTTGGGCAGTGATCCAGACATGACATCCCGGGCTGTTGAAATCACACACTTTTTGGGGGCTGGGGAAAGTCCTAATCGAAGGTTTAGTTTAACAAGAAAAACTGAACAGATGAACTCATCATTTACTTTCAAGTAAAAATGGGGCAAATAATTGACATTTTGGCGATGAAGGGAGAAGGTGCTCACTGTTTTTGTATCCCTCTCTCCCTCTACGGTGCAATGACAACAGTGAGAGCTCTGATTGGGAAAAGCCATATGGCAGATGACAACCCAACTGCAGGTTCCATGTCCCCACTGTAGGACAGCTCAGGCACGCTGCCACATCACTTGATCTTACTCTGCAAGTCTGCATCCTATGAAAAGACTACATGGTGACAAGGCAATGAAGTGTCTGCAGCTCAGTATTGTGTACAGTAGTGAGTGTAGTGTCGCAACTGCAGCATTAGCAGTCAATATGAGCATAACACTAAGCGGGAATAATTTGACTGCAAATCGCTGCCCTCGAGCCAAAAAGCTCCTATGTCGAACCTTGGAAAATATTATATTTTTTCACAAATCTATAGTTTTGGTGAGTCCACATGCGTGGGTGTTATTTTTGACAAATTACTGACCGAGCTAATGTGTGGAAAATGGCCTGTTCTCTTTCATGATGCAATGTAAATAGTCCAAGAAACATGCCGTTTTTAGGTTCTCCTGAAAACTTGATGAATTTGGAGGTGAAGCAGTGGGGTCAAACATATGGCCACAGGCAAAACCGGCAATTCCATCCAACCAGCAGGATGGAATTTGAAAGTGGGATAATGTTGAAGCAAACTTGCAATAAAATGTTGCATCAAAAGTTTGATAATTAATGACTGGAGGGGCTTAAATAGAATGAGTACTGACTTGAGAAAGTCATCAGGAGACTCACTTGTTAAGGACAAGACAGCTAAATTTGTTGCTACTTTGGTGTGGTTCCGGCAAACTGTTGGCAATAGTCACCCATTCTGTGGGCATTAAAAAATTCTATCCAGACAATTCATTAAAAAAAAATAATAAACGAACACGCACACACACATTGCGGTTATGCCTTGTGTTTTAGCAACTGCTGTGACTAAACGGTGCTCAGTTCATCCCAAAGCGCAAGTTCTGCTTACAGTTCTTTGAAAACCAATCCATGCATGTAATAGTTTTTTTTTATTTTAATGTGCATTCCCACATTGCCAAAATATGCATGGCAGGTTAATACAACATTCTAAATTGTTCCAAGGTGCGATTGTGAGCGGGAATGGTTGTTCGTCTCCATGTGCCCTGCGATTGACTGGCAACCAGTTCAGGGTGTACCCCAGCGACAGCTCCAGTACACCCGCGACTCTCGTGAAGATCAGCGCATTAGAAAATGGATGCATGGATGGATGGATGACTCATCTTATTCTGATCATATGCATAACAGGGTATAGTGAGGCATCAAGGCTACCCGTTTTATAAAAATGTGAAAATTAAAAGAGAGGACATACAGTACCTTTGCTTTATCCGTTCTTTTGGAAAACTATTTGATGATGTCAAGTCCAGCGTATCATGCGAATCACTGCTTTGTTCTTCTTCTACCACACTTAAAAGGTTAGAAAGGTTATGGTAACAGGGCTGAATGCATGTGGTGGCACACACGGTCCATGAATAATAGTTATTTCAAATAGTATGCTTATTAAAACAAATGTTCCCACATTGACATGAAACAGTCATGAAAAAAATAACATTAAAAAAATTACATTTTAATTATTTTATTTTTCGATTTAGTCATGGGTAGGGTGGGACAAGAGACAATTTTGAGAGGGTACCCAGACTTATATAGTATTTTTAAATCTATTTTCAACCATTCTTTTGTCTTAGTTGTTTTATTTATTTTAGATTTGGTCTCACAAAAACAAAGAAACTGCATGTTTTAAAAATTTTCATTTGGATTATTTAAAATTTGATGGGTGGGCCGTAAAGTGTCCCCTAATTCTAGAATAACGTGTGTGTGTGTTACAACTCAGTTGAAAGGGTTAGCATTTTTCCTCATTGACAAAAACTAACAAAAGTAAGTCAAATTCGTACTACTAGTTTTGTGGAGCATTTTCTGCAAATGAACTGGAAATGTGATGCTCTGTGGCTACGGAAACGCCAAAGCCAATTCACTCCTCCCCTCTAGTGGTAGGACAGGGGTGCAACGTGGAATGTTGGTCTGCAACGTGAAAAGTTCCGGTACAGGGATAACAAAAGATATATTTCAAACCCTAACTATAAACTACAAGTTTTCTCCTTCAGTATTGGCCAAACAGAACCAGCATGTCTGTGTCTTAACACAGTTTTCAAATGTGTTAAGACAGGGCATTATCTGCGTAGTGTAGAGCCTGACCTGGGATGAAAAATGACTTCACAGCTTACACATTTATTCATTCATTCATTCATTCATCTTCCTAACCGCTTGATCCTCACTAGGGTCGCGGGGGGTGCTGGAGCCTATCCCAGCTGTCTCCGGGCAGTAGGCGGGGGACACCCTGAATCGGTTGCCAGCCAATCGCAGGGCACACAGAGACGAACAACCATTCGCACTCACACTCACACCTAGGGACAATTTAGAGTGTTCAATCAGCCTGCCATGCATATTTTTGGAATGTGGGAGGAAACCGGAGCACCCGGAGAAAACCCACGCAGGCCCGGGGAGAACATGCAAACTCCACACAGGGAGGCCGGAGCTGGAATCGAACCCGGTACCTCTGCACTGTGAAGCCCACGTGCTAACCACTGGACTACCGGGCCGCCCGCTTACACATTTACCACAGCTCAAATAATAATGGGATGGGCTGGAACAGCACATTTGCATCGTAGAGTTACAGTTCTAAAATATGCATCAAGCTTGTGATGCAATCACGTCAATAGAACCAAAATCAACACGTTGGATTGCCTCCATTACCTTGTGGAATTTAAAGGGCACCCTGCTTCTACTAATGAAATGTCAAGTGTATCGTGAGAATTAAAGTACATATGCCATATGTTTGTTTTTAACAAGGATGAGAGAACCTGACAGAACCTGGAAGTGACCACGAGCAAGCCACACAGTAATAATTCAAAAAATAAGAAAAAAATTAGGAATGAAAGAAAAGGAAATGGAGCAGGAAGCGTTGGGAAGGAGGCCAGAGACCGGAGGCTGTCACCACAAACAGTTGAGACTCAGTCCCCCGAGTGCCATTCCCTTCCTCTCGCTCCTCCCTGTTCTCATTCCTCATCTCTTCTCCCGTACCGTCTCTTTTCCTCTGTGTATTTTTCTTCCACGGATTCCTTACAAATGGCTTCCGCTGGTTTTCCCTTTGCACAAATTATTTCATCCCCGTTTCAGCTCCATCAATCTTTCCCCCACAGGTGGTCAACCTCTGCACAATGAGCGCACCCTCAATCAGAACCACCACTTTAATAGTAATGGGTACTTAATGGCAGGTTTCCCATACTGCTCTTATGATGCCGATCATCAATGTTGATGTTTCTAATGAAAAAGAACAAATAAAAGCACTTTTGTTTATATATTATATATATATTTGATGCTTTTAGGGCTTGTACAAATTAACTATGTGAGAAATAAAATACTGCCAGAAACCTGGGGCAGAATCTGTCAATATGACAATTCCAAAAAGGATTCTACTTAATTGTACTTAATTGTATTCAAACCAGAAAGGAGAACATCTGGCGTTACTGTTAAAGGTTCAGAAGAGAACGCCAATACAGTACTCTCTACGGACGGTTGGAGTAATTACTGGTTGTCTTTTACAAGGTGTAAGCAGAGCCAAAACAGACAGTGGCTCCCCTTATGACACCCAGCGAGTCCTCAGTTTGTCCCAATCTGTTCAACTAGATGTACACCCCGCCTCCTTCCACCTGTCCTCTATTCTTCCTTTCAAATCAGGCGTCCCTGCCAATCAATTTGATCACCATGACAACAGTTTGCAGGATGTCTCTGCCAAACGCCACCACCCAACCCTATAAACAAAAACAAAACAAAAAAAACTGAACAACGACAGCTCAGGATTGATGAGGGAGCATTTTGTCAAAGGCCAGATTAGATTAGGTCTGACACACACACACGCACACACACAAACAACTCACAGACAGCAGGTGCTTTTGGTTAAACCTTAATTACATGATCTCTGATTTCTCTGATTGATATGCTAAT
Organism: Hippocampus zosterae; assembly: GCF_025434085.1. Lineage (NCBI taxonomy): Eukaryota > Metazoa > Chordata > Actinopteri > Syngnathiformes > Syngnathidae > Hippocampus > Hippocampus zosterae. The sequence continues at coordinate 13,480,346 of NC_067456.1, forward strand.
GACTACATAATTAATGCAAAAGCAGAAATACCAGCAGCCTTAGTAATGAGTGGATTTATTTGATTAGTTATCCTCCTGCATATTCAAGCATGTTGGTAAACAGTGGACATATCAAGTGGTTGTCGTCACAGTGTTACAAGTACTGGTATGCCACATCTACAATGCCGCTCATTTCACCATTCAAAACATGCAATATATATATATATATAAAGTTTTGATTGACACACATATACATAAATATATACACACATACTTATATGTCAATAAGTTTTGATTGACCGAGTCAAAAAGGTACGAATTAAACAACATGTCTATTATTGTGGCTAAACTTTACAGAAGTGTAGCAGTACAGCTCTTTACCACTGCAAACTACAACCAGAATAACAAACATTGTCAACACAAAAACCTCAAGGCAGTGACAAACTAAACGGATCATAATAATTGTAAAGTAAATATATATACATACACACGATACAGCGCTTGTATATATTGTTTTGTACAAATGTGCATAATGTTGTTTGGTTGGAGCAGATACAAATGCGCAGTGACACAGATATAGGTAGTGGTGACAAATGATTCCACAGAAGCAAAACAGAATGGGGCAAAACTCACAGGTAGGTGGCGCTTTGAGGCTGCTCACGCAATAGGACTCATGCAGCATCTGCTCCCAAAAGTTGTGATCATGCACTCGACGGCCATAGCATTAGGTACACCTGCGCAACGCGGTGGAATTAAGACATTTAAAAATATAATTACGCTCAGAGCCTTATTATTCAGTTAACATTCATTTATTATTGCACTTTGTATCGTGTAGCCTGGACTGCGCCATACGGAGTTGTCTCTATTTTTTTGTCTTTGATGTCATAAGTAAACAGTTTGACTGCACCACATTCATATAAGAAGTGCTTTACGGATAGGCTCGATTAAAAATAAAAAACTTTAATTTGCCTCAATATATTAATGGTGTTTTCTGTGTAATTTAAAATAATGTCATTTTTAAAACAAAAAAGGAAGTCAGTGAGCAGCTGGCTGGGAGAAGCGGAGACTCAGTTATCCCTCAATTTTGCGGACAAGAAGAAAATCTATCCACTTAAGTTATGAAATGTGGGCATGCTAGATGCACAAAAAAATGGTTAGAAGGCCTAAGGAGTCAGTCGGTGTTGTAACGTCTCAAGAAGCATGTGCTGTATAACTTTGGAAGTGATTAGAAGGACTTTAAACTATCCGATATTTCTTAAGCTGTAAAGGCACATTATCTTTAAAAAGAAAAATTCTTTTAAAAGCACAACTTGTCCCTTGTAAGCTTACATCCTATTTTCGGAAACCAACAAAGGATAAGTGTTGCTTAAGGGCACCTTGAGAGTGGTCTGGATGCAGACGTGCATCCCTTCAACAATTAGAAGTTCAAAGCACAAGCCTCTAGTGAAGCGAGCTTCCGGACAAAAAAAAACATTTGTGACGGCAACCCTGAACAATATTAACAACTGGATGGGCGGAACTTCATTTCATATTTCCTATGGCCAAAATTGAAGTTGACCAGCATCTTGGAAAAGATTCCATTCAATCTTTAATGTTCAACTGTACAATCAAAACTGATTTTATCTTTGTGCAGACATTTTCTCTTCTTGTTTTTGATTGGATTGTAAAGGTGAACCTGATGTTATGTGCATTCAAGCAAAATGTAGTAAAAACTAACTTCTTGCATCGCGAAGACTAAGCACCGACTGTAGCTTTGTACTTCAAAACCAGAGAGACACCATATGACAAATCATCTTTGGTGGTTGAGTAATGTCTTCTCCCCGCTGCTTTCACTAAACTCCAATATATTTTCCTATAAATGGGGGAGTGAAAGCACATGTGGGCCATGACCAGGTTGAGGAGTTACAACTTCACGCTACTCCCTCTTTTCTGGGGGCCTAAACCACACCACCCACAAGGCTGAAGGCTTGCATGCAGGCAGTTGAACAGTAATGGCTAAGATTATTTGATTCAGCCCTAGGTGTCGTTATGAGCCCAAATTGGTCCATTTGAAAGGAGTGATGGGTGTTGCTGTTATGTTAACACCGTAAAGGCCTGCCTATATTTTGAGTTGAAAACCTGTCAAAGAGTTATGTTCAACTTTCTGGTATGATTTTGAATACATTTAAAAAACATGCAAAAAAGAGACGACGCAAATGATGAAACAATTAAACGAACTTTGAATCATTTAAATAGCCATCCATCTTCTGATCCACTTTATCCTCACAAGGGTCGCGGGGCGTGCTGGAGCCTATCCCAGCCGTTTTCCGGCAGTAGGCAGGGGACGCCCTGAACCGGTTGCCAGCCAATCGCAGGTCATAGAAATATTAATAAGAAAATATTGCTTCTTTGTAGTTACTTTTTTTGCATGACCATAATTTTCAACATTTCACATTTTGGGGGCTTTATATCTTGTTCAGTCGGGCCACCGTCAGTAAACTTCGGGCAATCCAACCAAGTCGCTTGCCAAAAACTTGGGAATGACTTGACTTGACTTAGGACTTGGTATCTAAGCGACTCGACTTGATCTACATGACTTGAAAAGTCATCAGGTTATAGTTATATATCTGCATTTTAACACAGTTTGCCTTTTTAGGAAGGAAAGCAATAAAGAGAGAAAAAGAGAAAGATTCCGCTTCATTCCCCCCAACTTGGCAGCCCAGCCAGCATCACTGTGTTGTTGTTAAGTGGCGACTGAAACATTAACAGTGGTGAGATCAACTTCGAGGATCATTCATTTGGATTAATGAATTATCTTGCTTATGATGTTGGAACTTGAAGGTTACGACTTGAGAATTATTTGTAACTTGCACATATGCGGCTTCCTACCACGCCAATTTTGAGCGATATTAGTAGCTCATGTAGTGTGACTACACTCAATAATTGTTTGTCTTGCCACATAGTGCGATATGTCCTGCGCCGTCCTTAGATTGGCATTGACCAAATGGAAGACAGTGCCCTCCTATTTATGACGAGACCTGATGTGGTGTACTCTCACAATACAATCACAATATAGTGTACCGTATTTAAAAAGTGACTTGAACAATTGGGTAAATATTGCAAAGTATAAGTAGCATTTCAGCTCATGCTACGTTTGCTAACTGCAAAGCTTGAAGCTGATTAGCAAACAAATTGGTCTACTCGAGTTCTTTTTGGAGACTAGACAGTCCACATCAACTCTTTTCTTAATGCAGCATTTACTGAACATAGAAACAACGCACAGCCACGTAACGCCGACATCGACATGACTTTGAAAGCTGCTTACCGTCACCGATCTTGACAGAAGGACGCGAAGTCTGGTCGGTGACGGAATTGTTTTGTGACATCTCGCCAGGTCCAAGACACAGGAAGATATTGATCTGGTAGTGTGACGCTGCGACTGTCGTGAACGACAAAAAAGTCACGTAGTTCGACAAGGCCATAAAAGAGAGGGAGCTTTCCAAATATGTCTGTTATGTTGCTAACTAATTCAATTGGAGTCGCGAGTTTCACGACGGGCTAAGGCTGGGAGAGTCGGGGAGAAGTTAATACGGGTAATGAATGGCGGCCTTGGTTAACTAACGTACCTCTGAATAATGTGTTTCTTACGGGGCCACTTGGGCCACGCTTGATGGATGGCCTTACAGAAGCCAGGTCAATTAGCCGGGTAGACTTTCCCTCCATGTCGGCAGCAGACAGTACCACCACGGAGTTCACCTCTGTCACAAGCCGAGTCTGTAATTAATCACCCACCCACCCGCCCACGCCACGCACGCACGCACGCACGCACGCACGCACGCACGCACGCTCGACTCACCTCCGCCGCGGGCGCGCACCCTCAGGCAAAGCGCGCGCCCGATGACCACATGTATTATGCATCGCCCTCTTATCCAGCTAATTTTAAATATTGTAAAGTGAAAAGGGGCGGCCCGGTAGGACAGTGGTTAGCACGTAGGCTTCACAGCGCAGAGGTACCGGGCTCGATTCCAGCTCCGGCCTCCCTGTGTGGAGTTTGCATGTTCTCCCCGGGCCTGCGTGGGTTTTCTCCGGGTGCTCCGGTTTCCTCCCACATTCCAAAAACATGCGTGGCAGATAGGCTGATTGAACACTCTAAATTGTCCCTAGGTGTGAGTGTGAGTGCGAATGGTTGTTCGTTTCTGTGTGCCCTGCGATTGGCTGGCAACCGATTCAGGGTGTCCCCCGCCTACTGCCCGAAGACAGCTGGGATAGGCTCCAGCACCCCCCACGACTCTAGTGAGGATCAAGCGGCTCGGAAGATGAATGAATATAGTGAAAAGTGACTACACACAAATCATATAAAGCCAAAAGTAAACAAAAGAATATCAAACGTGTTTTTAAAAAAAGCCTTAAAACCTACTTCATTAGCTGAATACCTCACAATAATTTTTTGAACAAAAGGATTCCCAAATAATATCAAAATAATGAACACGTGACGAGAAACTAAAAGCATTCCCAGATGAAATTAGAAAACATATTTTGTAAGAGTGTGTACTGTAGTCATTTGCTAATTGGGCCTTTCGTAAACAAGTTGTCTATTATTGACCAACTCAAACGATGACATCATCAAATCAAGTCTGCAAAGATTACATGCAGCATGTAGCAAAAGGGTAATTCCATGTAAAATAAATAAGAAGCCAAGAATCAAGAAAATCAGGACTGAAATATTTATTTTTAATTTGAAAGATGATGTATTGTGTTTGATTGGATTGTAAAGGTGAACCTGATGTTAAGGTATACCTACTGCCCGAAGACAGCTGGGATAGGCTCCGGCACCCCCCGCCACCCTAGTGAGGAGCAAGGGGCTCGGAAGATGAATGAATGAATGAATGAAGATGATGTATTATATTTTCCTCCCTTTTATATCCAAGCACACCTCAAATTTTGAAGAAAGACTCAGAGATGAACAAAAAATTCATTTTTGATTTTACATGGAATGACCAAAAATGTTTATCAATTCATCTATACAACCTAAAAATAAAGAAATGTGCCAGACCTGTACCAAATCTAAAATGTTCTTGCAATATGCTATATACACATTTACCATTTCAGACTCGAAAAACTTTTCCTTGAACTTGTGAAAATGCAGTATGATTTTTCCATTCAAAAGTACTATGTCTGAATTTGCCTTCATTCATGTCATTTGTTTTTTATTATTATTTTAAGTAAAGTGACGTTGTTGGGTTGTATATACATTTGCACATTCCTATATGTTTTAAATCTATTTGAAATTAATGCTTTGATTCAACAAATATTTAATCAGAAGTCACTCACGAATGACTCAGTACTTGAGGGTACTGATTGATTGGTTTATTTTTCCTGAGTACATACTCTTAAGTAATTATTTGGAAGACTATTTTTTAACTTAAATTACAGTATACAATGAGACCTCTTATGTGAGTACAAGTTTTGGCTACTTCACCCACCTCCGCATGCCATGCCATTAGTTGGCCATGTCAACTTTTGAAAGAAACTTTGCAAGCATGAACATCAAACTTTCCAGCCTGCCTGATCTTTCTTTTGAATCTCCTTTATCAGTCTATGCACTGGACTTGAAAAGGTGACGTTAATGTGACTTTGTTTGACACATTTTGTTACCCAGCCAATGAACACTTTGCCAGAGAAAAGTTACAAGCACAAACAGTATACAACAGGCCTGTGGTCCGCTGCCCCTTTTTTTCTCTAAAAAGGTTTGACCATCATAACGGCAACATTATGTCATAAATTACTTTAAGACCATATTAGGCTGCCATTGTGTGAACATGATTACCTTTCAGCCCTTTGACTGGACAGAATACAGATTGAGAGGTAGCGACAGAGACGTCACTCTGCGTTCACAGAACATCCTCCTGTGCTCGGGACAAAGAGGCTGGCTGACAGATGAGGCTTGTGTCTGGGGGCAGGGAAGTTGTGTGTTGCCGCCGCTGCTGCTGCTGCTGCGCTGTGTGTGTGCGCGTGCTACTTATTCATATGCGGATGCATGCATGTCTGAGTGTGTGCACCTATACGTGTTTTGTGTGTGTATGTGTGTATTTAGTCGGAGGGAGTGGGCAGGGTCTCATGGGGCAGCTCTGTGTCTGTCCCATCTGCCACCCCACTCTACTGACACCCAGGGGAATGGCATAAGGGGCAGGGGATTCGTTTTAGAAACAGGAATTGGGGTCCAATGGTCTAATGGGCAACAACACAGGTTTTACTGACCGGCTCAAGTCAAAGGACACTGGCTGTGCGTGGACGCCAATCTTTTTGACAAAACAGTCGGCCGCCCCTGTCAAGCTTAGCCTCATACTGACTAATAAGGCATGGCTCAAATGAGAAAGGGGTGCTGCATATTTTAGACACACACATATTGCTTGCACCCGAGGCTAATGTCAGCCTAATGCATGGCCATGCTGTGGCCGGAGGGCTAATTGGGTATATAAACACAAACACCTCCCTTGAGAGGAAAGAGGGATGGATGTCTGTTTTTGTTTTTTGTTTTTTAATTGTGAAGGTGACGGTACTGTGCCTTCAACTTTGAAACTCATCGATTCACATGCAGTATCAATAATGAAAGATAACATCGTCTTTGCTCTCATTAGAGTTTCCTCCCAAGCGGTGCATGCAGTGTGATGTGCAACGTCTCTGTAGCAGGTGGCATCTCATCTTGTCTTTATCCAAACTGTGATCAGAAGGCAGTAAATGGCGCTGATGCTGCTGCCACAACGGCAACAGTGAGAACAGTCAAGTGGAGAAGGAGCATATGGCTCCCGCACCGCTGGGCAGGAGGAGCACTCAGTAAGATGAATGCCGTGGCATCGGGAACAAAGCTGACTTTAACTCAGCAAATTAACACCATACCAAAGCCGGGAAGAGTCAAGCAGGCAGTTTTTGCCTTACATAGATGGCCCTACTGTCAAAGTCACGTGACCGCCAGGTGAAGTCGATCCTTATATCCTAGTAGATGATTCCTTTTATCCATAAATAGAATGATATAAAGGCATGGGTGCAACCCTGCCCCCTTACTGCTTTGAGCGCTATGTTAATGAAACAGTTGCTGTTTCCTGGCATTACATTAATTACCCGATCAAAATAGAGTGGGTAATTAACTGCCCTCCTTTACCAATGCTAATTACATTAACGGAGAAGGGCCATTTCAGGAGAACAAAACGGATACGGGGACCACAGCGGAGTTGTCGTCTTGCCAGACAAAAACTTAAAAAAGCAAGGAAACCATTCGACACATGTTCTGTAAGTGCATTTTCAGAGCTGGCGAAAGATGAGGAGGAGGAGGAGGCCACAATGGAGGGAGACTCATGTGGTTCTCACTTGGGGCCCCCAGAGGGTGAGTCCTCAGAGACAAGCAGGCTTATTGGAGAGGAGAAAGGCAGAAAGATGGGGGATGGAGGTGGGTGTTGTTGTTTATCTTGACATGCTCTGCTCAGTCTTTAACACTCACATCACAATTAAGTTGCTGCGGCTAGGTAGACAAAATAAATGCTGCGCAAGCATACAGGTCGAAATACAAACAAAAATAGATCCAGCAAGACACGAGAGAACATTCTTAATGGCCGCTTTCATTGGGAATTGATAGAAGGGAATTTTAAATTCGTGGGATGAGCACGATCAAGATTAAAAACCAAAGATGCTGAATGATTTGCTTCATTGTTTTATTTGGAGCACAAAATATAATTACACCTTGCGATATACAAATCACATTTGCACCATGTTTGTACCGTTTGAAAGAAAAAGATGGGTTCAAAACATATTAAAATTGCTAATATTTTTTAAATAAATAAAGTTAACCAAACTCTAAAAACGAATTTATAAATGTCCTTGACTCTGCGTGTTTTCACATTCGGAAAATGGCGTTCATGGTTTGATATCGGTCACTAAAAGTAATATGTTGTACCCATTATGTACTGATGTCTTTTATTGTGCTTTCATTTACTGTACTGCATAGTAACTAACATGTGCTCTGCAGAAACATGTTGAATGAAGCTGAAAATGTTGATGGTAAGCTATCGTGTCAAATTTTCATTGGAGGATGACATAATTACAGTACAGAGTCGCACTGGTTCAACAAAGCATGCATTACACATGAAATAAGGCTAACTAACATTTTTTTTCCTTTATACAAGGACAAAGAACCTTCTTTTATGGCCTGACTCATAATCATAATGCACAACAGTAATCCTGGTTATGCAAAGCGCTTGCAAAACTGCAGATATGTAAAAGTTTTTGATGAAATCCACACGTAGTAAAAATTTCAAATTGAGTGGCAACGTTGTTCACTTAACTCAATCAACAGTCGGGAAAAAGAATCACTTTTATAAAACATGTTTATATTATTCCCTAAACTAGCTATAATAAGTTAAATTGCTTGTACTTAAATAAATCAATATATGAATTCCTTTATCAATAACCCTTGAGACAAACAATTGTCACTTGTAAAATCTTGGAGATCAGAACAAAAAATAAAGGGTTTGTTTGTTTTGTTTCTGGAATGTAAATTGTCTTCAAAAAGTCTACTGCAAAAAACATGTCACTAACTCACAGACAGTGTACACACATGCTGTTTAAAGTGTCCATACGCAGACGAATAGCACCCTGCTTTTCAGAGCTGTCCGTCATTCAAAAAGGTTCAGTGCTCGTGTATACATCTCTGGCAAAAGTTTTGGGCAGGTGATGGAAGAATGCAGAATATGGCATGTGGTAGCGCGCCGGAACAAAACACAGAGCTTTTGAAGCTTGTGGTAGAATTAGGACCATGAGGTTTTCTTCATGTCACAGTGTGGTATGGTCCAGCCTGGTTTGCAAAGAAACATTGCCTGCCTGTAAATAGGGTTGAAGTAATCTCCTCTACCTCTGGAAAAGATGTCTCGTCTTTGGATAGTTTCAACGTTTGCCCTTTCATCCGCCTGCGTAAAGGAGGACTAAAAATGGCGGGATGGCCTCGGGTAGCAAAGCTAGTCACGGTTGCTACTGATCAAATTTCCATCCTCCCTGCCCTCTTAGTGCCAAAAGAGGGGCTAAGTGAAGCAGTGGTCTGGGGTAGATTTGCTACATCGGGTGGACAACCAGGCCCGTCATCGCTGGAGAGAAAAAAAAATATGCACGTCTATGATTCTAATTTTGCATTCATGTACTGCACATCCAACCACTTTGCGTATCTGGGTCAGTCAAAGTGTTGTCGTGGTTAGAGGAAGGGGTTAGACTGCATTCGTAAGTTCGGAGAGCGGGGTCAGATAGTGAGTCGGATGGCTACCTCTGAAGCTGTTACCGCCTGAGGCGGGGCAGGCAGGGGAAGGGGAACCCTGGGGCCTGAGCACGGGAGCAAAAGCACTCTTCTGTTTAGCAGCGGATGGGAAAGAGGAGAAAGGCAACAGAGATGATGACGAGCTGGAGCTCCCTGGTATGGTCGGGCTGGAGGGCATGACTGTGGACGAGAGCCCGACGTTAATCTCAGGTCTTGACATTGCAATATCATGTTGGCCAATAGTCTTACTGTAGGGGGATCCCGTGGGGGAAGCGCTGCTGAAGCCGGGTGAGCCAGGAACCCCTAGACTGGTCATAGGAACGGTTCCGTAGCCTCCCGTCATAGCCCCGCTGCCGCCATAGCTCGACTGTTGAGGTGTGGAAGCTGAGGGGTAACCTCTTGGCGATAAGCTGCTTGAGTTGCGAATATAAGCTGGAGAAAATAGTTCAAGGCTGGGTCATACGTCCACAAGGGTCTCTTTTTTTTTTTGCATAAGACAAAGCTGTGCTCAAATTAAGAGCCGCTACGCTTACCTTGGCTGCTCTGCCCCGGCTCCCCGATGCTGACACCTAATTGGGAAGGGTAGGAACCCAAACCCATGACGCTGCCATGGGCTGGTGAGCTGGGCAGCGCTTGTAGCTGACTGTGAGGACGGGGAACACTGTAGAGGGCCTCGGCGATGTCGGCTGCTCTTTTTAGCAACATGTCCTAAAAGGGGAGAAACGCACCGTCATGACTCATCTTCATCTCGACTACCCATAAAGCAAGTTATGTGAATCCTCCGAAACACGATTAGTGAAGATCAAATTATCTCAAAACCAAGGAATGTGTTAAAGACATTTTTATGTGGGTTTAACATTTGCATTTTGGCTTCGGAGTCTGAAAGTCGAGTCATTTCCCACGGTAATTGGCTCAAAGTTTTTGCTTCTCACCTGATTACTGTGTGGATTCCCATACAAAGCCTCCACAAGATCTGCCGCCCTCTTAAGCAGAATTTCCTGCAAACAGTATTAATATTTCAGATGTTGACAAATTAGGTTCCAAGCTGCAATGAAAAATGTTTTTTTGTTGAGCAATACGATAACGAGCACACATTTGAAAGCGCGAGTCTCTCACCTTAGCCATTTTTTCTGGGTCGCCAGGATGCCGTGGGATTACTTTCTGAAGCCGCTGGAAACCGTAGTCTATTGTCGGCTCATTCAGGGCTGTAACAGACACAGGCATTTGGGACCTTAAACCAGTATTTCCCAACCTTAATTGAACCAAAAGCACATCTTTCACGTGAGAAAAAAAAAATCTCACGGCGCACTGCTTGGCAATCAATGACTTAAATATCTCTCACAAGTTCCAACTGTGAACAAGAACATCTGCGCCACCTTTAATTGGCAAAAGCCCCAATCTGTTGCATGAGCACCTGTGTAGATGAAGCGTCCGGGGGCTCCCTTGCAGAATTGTTTCGATTTATATGACAATGTGACCTCCACCACCCCTGGGATGTGACGAGGCGGAGTCTGGACACGGATAGCGTGCGGCGTGATTAGCTGTGGGAAAATAACTCGTTCACGTTAGGAAATAAATTAGAAAAGAGAAATACAGGCAGAATGGATGCGAATGTGAAATGTCCACCACAGTAATGAGAGGAGAAATGCTCACTCTTACCTCGCTCCAAACTAACATGCTTCCAAACACCACCTGCAGTCCATCAAAGAAGTTCTCCCCAATGACAATGACCATGGCCCCGCCTGTAGTCCAGCCCTCACTGGGACTGATGGCTTTGATGCAAGGGGTGGCTGAAAAGAAAGGCGAAAAAGGAATTCTTCAACATCGAGGGAGTGCACATTTTGCAAACAAAATGTGGGACCAATGTCAATGAATTTACACAGTGAACACAATATTGGATCTCATAGATCTAATTGGATGTCAGTGCATCTGGGATACAGTTCATTCAAAAGTTTTGAATTACCGGTAAGTTTCACATGGCTCTCCTGCCTCGTAGGTTACCTGGCATCCATTCAGCTCTGCTTTAAGCTACCAAATATGGAATTGCACCTCAGAAAGGGTGACAGTGACTTCTTGTTATTTACAAGAGGCTACTTCATTTTGGACTATAGGAATCAAAGTATTATGACAGAAAAGTAACTGTACGATATGGATAGCCTCAGTGTCATAACTAATCTATTTCGTACATAATTAGGAATGACAGCCGAGTAACTTAAGCATGTGTCATGACACCGTTCTGTTTCTGGACACGAAAGCAAACATAGACGTTAATGTAACACGGTATTGGCTTACCATACTCCATGGTATTCTCCGCAGACTCTCCCGGCTCCAGTCTGCGAGCCCTCCGACCGTGTTTGGAGTTGTTGTGAACGAACATGTTGTCAGACACTGCTAGGACGTGGCCGTCCACGCTCACAGTGCTGGACAGGACCACCTGACACAGAGGAAATGAAGCATGAGCATCCGTGCATGACTTGGACCGCATGCTGAGAGTTAGAATCTCTGGTTTCAAGAAGCAAATGCCTCAAGTGAAACAATTTGTTTCGGCACGGAGGTGATGCTATATGATTTCTCAGTCTGCAATGTGACATCGGTGGGAACTTGATAAAATATCTGCATTGACTCTTTTGGGTCTCCACCTGGGCTCCCCTAAGTTTGTGATTGATATAGCATGCAGCCAGCTCATCATCGCTGCGTGATCCTTCAATGACACCAAACATATGGAGCAAATCTCCCACTTTTGCTGGCTGTTAAAATCAGGGCATGATATAGTGCGTCCCTAATTTCATCTGGACACACCATGTGTGGGTTCTCTCACACATCTGCCATGCAAGAATGACACGGACATAGTAAATGAGAGGACACTTGTGGTGTGTCCAAGTGATAATCAGTTTCGGAATGCTCTGATTCAAAAAAAGTCGAGTTGATCTACAGTATTTGTAGCTAATACTTATTTATTCGTTCATTTTTGGAAACTGTTTGAAAATAAACACATGGTAATAATTTTGCACGTGGGGGAAAAAAAATGCAAAAGAAAGAAAAAGAGACAAAAAACACATGCTTAGGTGGTAGAAAGTGCGGGTAGCTCTAAGAAAAATAACTGTAAATTATCGATCAAGCAGCTGACTTGTATCCAGCCTTGAGCACCTTTTAACCCAGAGATGAGAGTCTTTGCGGGCTCATAACTTTCTCAGCATGTGTCACATCCCAGGAGTTAAAGCAAACACCGAGGAACGCGCAAGACGGAAAAGGGGACAAGGTTAGCCGGGAGAAACAGAATGCCAGACAGGGGCCGCTGGTGCTGATAGATGGCAATGGAAGTGAGGCAGGAGTGTCCCCGGTGACCACTTCCTGGGTCACAGAGTGTGACCTTTTCCATCTGGAGCCAATCATTCAATTCTTGACAACTTCCTGAAACACCTCAACCTATTTCCTGCATCCCAGCAGCCTCTCTTAAACATACAAATACTTTCTTTTTTCTTTTTCTTTTTTTTAACTGCAAGATCATCCTTATTGATTTCACCTTAATTCCGCCTCACTAGTCTTTTGCAAATTGTGAGTCGTGTTTTGACAAACAAGGATGAGATAAAAACCAGAAAGTTGTTCACATCAGTGCGTTGATTTCTGCATCTCATCATAAGCCCTCATCCTACAACGATGCATTTGTTCTTCATCTGCCAATACCTGGAATCTCCTCATGTCCCTGGGGTTTCCCGCTGTCTTCAGACAATTCTGGTTGCATTTCAAGAAAAACTTCAAGAAGAACCTGCAGAGGTAAATATAAGGACACGTGTTTGCAGAACGACAACAAGTAAGAAATAACATGAAAAGGATCATGTGCATGATTACTTTGCTCACAAACAACACTTGAACAGTCAAACAAGACATTCATTATTTTCAGGAACGTTCGTGGTGGGTGCGGATTCACGTGGGTGTTGATGCATATCTACCTGATTATAACTCTGACATCAATCCCAGCAGTTAAGTTTATAGTCTGTTAAGGCAATGCCATTAAAGTCGAAACCAAAGTGATGAGAATGAGAAGTAGAGTCCGGTGAAAAGCTTTGTTGTATTTCAAAGTCAACTACAGCCAGTGATGTGTGCCTGCAGACCCAAGGGAACGCTACATCCCACAACGGCCTACTCGAACCGCCACATGGGAATGAACTGGGATATGAAATACAGAGAAAGCGCAAAGTAGTGATGGAGACCGAGGCAGTGGCATGGACATGAATTTTGTTGGCAGGTACACGTGTTTCATTATGCATGTGAGTTTATTTGGAGTGGGGAAGGCTGCATAGAGGCATCGGGAAGGTTGCTGATAGCCTCTCCACCACCAAAGAAAAGCAAAGTAAAAGACGGGATAAATAGGGGAGAGGGAGACTACGCAGAGACTCCAAATCCCAGGTGTACGCAGTTCGGCAACATAGCTCGCTGCCATGGCAACGCGGCTCTGCCGCAATCCCAAAGTCCCCACGCTGAGAGGCGAAGACAGCCATGCGAAAGAGAAGCTAACAACGTGAACACATCCTGTATCACTCAAACACAGGAAAAAGAGATGCCTTGCAAGGTGAGATGTAGGGGAATTACATGTTTGTATGTGTGTGTATGTGGGGGAGGGTGGGGGGGGATAAGACATTCGTCTCAGTGATATGAGTCACATTATGGGAGCAAAAGCAAACTAAAATAATTTAAAACGGCAATTGGCCTGTCGAAGTCCATTCCTTGCCAATGAAAAACAACCATTAATGCTCCAATAAAACTAGCAACAATGGTTTCGAGAGTTTTTCCCCCACCCACACTGCGCTCTGTGCAAATATAAATTATCTTCAGGGAGAGCGGAGTGGAAACTTCACATTAACCCTGAGCTTCGAACACACCCATCAAATTCTAATCTCTCCTTCATAGTTTTTTACAAATAATTCTTCAATCTCTCTCGTCAACTTCCTCCCTTGTGAGAACAACCAGGTTGGCATTTCTCTGGCTCCATTTGCTTGTCGAATATATATCTTCATTTGCGTTGTTACATCAAAGGACAATTAATACTGATGTTGGCAGAAAGTGATCATATTTATGATTCAGCGGTTTGTCATCCAATTTGAGAATAACACTGTAAATCGGAATTTTGGGTTGAGCTAAGTGCAAAGTTCACATCGGCGAGTCTACAGCTTGATCTTTTTCTGAAGCATGAGTGATCCTGTCAGTCCAGCTAATATCTGCCGATGGGAAATTGTCATGGCAGTTGCACGAAGGAGTATTAGGGCCACAGTGAAAAGAAAAAAAGTTGTAAAGTTCACCCAAGTAGCGACTGCCACTCATGTCGTCAACTCAGTCAATCTGGTCACTGATGGAATGATCGCCTCCAACCTCCGGCTTTGCACACTTTATGAGGGCCCTTGACCTTGTTTGTTGACTTCTTCTCATCATTCTTTGTTTGTATGACACCAGATGCCTCACACACAAACACATATTCACATGCGTGCATGCACACTCTAATTCATTGACACCCCCACCTTTGTCTCCACCCCCAGCCCTTCCCAAAAAACCCATTGAGTCAACTTTTCACCCCCCTCAGTTCGGACGCACACAGCTGCAAATGCTGAAATTAAAGCGAGACATTGACGCATATATTAGCATATATTAGCTGCCTTCCCCTGCCCACTTAACATGCAAATCTCCAGCCCCGTCGCCTCGCACCTTCTGCCACACATTCATTTGCTGAATTATAATTAGACTAATCTTGCATAATTAATAAGAAGTCGAGGACCCTCTGTTTTTTTTTTTATATCCCCTTCTCTATTGTGGTTGCAAAAGTTTAATATTGCTGTTGTTTGTTTTTGTTTTGGTATTGTAATACACCCACACACCTCCCCATCCTCAAAGAGGAGATGAAGAGGAGAAGATACAAAGAAGTGGAAATGATCTTCATGCCATGGGGGTGGGGGGTATTTCAGAAAAGGGAGATTTATTTTTTTTTAAAAAGGGTGTTTATGTTTCTTATGTGTATTAGGCCATGAAATATTCCTAGTATAGTAAGCCTATGGTAAACAACAATTTCAGTCACATTGAGGAAACTGTATATGATATAAAGACACAGAAAAGGCTGAAAAATGTGTAAGTAATGCCTCGCGGTGAATATGACAACCAATTCATAAGCTTCATCGGGAAATAAAATCAAGTTCGATCTTCTTCAGCATCGACTCTGCACAGACGGACTTAAGCCAGTGGACACAAAGCAAAGACAAAAGTCTTAAAGCGAGGGATCACATTCCACACTGAAACCACAGGGAGCCTGTTTTTTTTCCTTTTCTGTCTTCACTTCTACATCTCTGTTAACCCCTTTTGTCTGCATCTGTTTCACTTCCCAAGACTAAACATGGGCCTCGCAGCATGCGGTCACTATCCAAATGGTGACAACTTGCTCAACTTAAATATCAACAATCACCCAATACATGTAAATTTGCTATTCTTCTTTCCTCTGGGACTCTCTGTTTTTACATTTTTGACCACCGGCGCATCTGTTGCACATAATGGCAACCCGCTAAGCTTTACATATGGGCTTAATAACGAAGGCTACACCTGAGCATCACAAGACCTCCAAGAAAATTTTCATAGGCATTCATCAACACTAATGATTGTTGACACAAGTGGCTTTTCACCTCGGCATAAAAGGGTGGGACAATGTATTGAAAGTTATCAATCTGTTAGCTACTGCTCAAAGACAGCTGGCATAGGCTCCATCATGCCCACGAACCTTCTGAGGATAAGCAGTTCAGGTAATGAGTGGATGGATGCGATGAAAAGGACAAAAATAAAAATGAAATAAATTCCTCATACGTTTATTTACTAGTGAATAAAAGTGGATTTTATTTGGATTATTTTCTATTCTCACAAAGTTCTTTAAATCATTAAAATACACTTAGACAGATATTTTCTGTACAGCTAATATGTAGATCCAATTAATAATGTAAACATGTTTTTACCTGCTTTTAAAAAAATGCCCGCGAAGGAAGCCACACTTTGCGCAAATCGTTCCTCATTTTGGGGGCAAAGACCTGCAAGATTATATCACCTTTAGTTTTTAATCTTGTGATATTGTAACAACTTGCAGGCTATATGAGAAAAAGATAGAACTAGAAGTAAAGAATTTTAGCACTCATGGTTAAGGTTACGCTTTTGAAGCCTCTGCCCTTGCAACCTGCGGCTGGTGCTCATTCAGCAGTTGGACTGGGCTCATTTTTCCAATCACCCTCTTCTTCTTTCCCCCTCTTGAGATTTCTGTTGGGGAAATGTGGGTCTTTTTTATTATTATTATTAGAAAGTAATCCATTGCTGAGATGGACAGCAAGCTAACGAACTCTAACCTGCGGTGCATTCAGAAATTCACGCTGATGCCCGTGCATTCCTCTGAAAGCGGATGTGATCAGAGAGATCGAGTGCGCTCCGATCTCATTCATTTCTGAATTTAGCCAGCACTGGTGCACTGTGTCCCCAGTCAAAGCACCGAGTGCATAGTGCCCTTTTTTATGCACTAAATAGCCAAACTACACGTTTCAGCAACACTCAAAGTTTCCAAGCTGTTGCAGTGAACCAATGCACGCTCGAAGATGATTTCCAAACAAGTCCCTAATGCGCAAGTAACTGAAAGACTCACCCTGCCCCTCCCTTAGCCTTGCAAACAGACATGGGGTACAGCTGCAACACAAACACGGAAACAGGTACAGTTTTGTATTGGAGCAGAGTGGACACTTACCTGAGAACTTCAAAAATGTGTATGGATATACTGTATAAATAAATACATTGTTGAGGGGGGGAGGGGAGGTGGTGAACGGGAGCTAGACATATTTCTGATGGGGCAATAACTGCCCGCCTCTCAGAGGGAACAGTGCCCATGGCAAAACACGCACCGGCCACTCTGATGATATGTTTTTAAATATTCGAAACTATCTCGATGTGTGAGCGGTCTAACAAATTTAGCGTTCACTCTGTGATTTTGTAACATTTGACAACTCTGCGTTTTGCCACATAAATGCGAACCGGTTCACAGTTTTGCGTGTCAGTGGGTTCATTTGAGGGTCAAAATACACATTTTATATTGCAAACAACGATGCAAAGTCTTGTATTTCGAACGTTGAAACCTCCTTCCCTTTAGACAGTAAAGAAACAGAAAGAAATGAAATCACAGAAAAATAGAAAAGCGGTAAAGACGGAGGAAGAGAGATGGAGATTTATTGATGTCCAGTATTCAAGGCTATCACTCATTCAATATCCACCACCCCTACACACACACACACACACACACACAAAACCGACACACCACCCAGAAAAAAAAACAGTGTCCTGACATGGTGGGGGGAAGATTAGGAAACCAGATGTGCAGCATTAAAACATACTGACGTGCTGAGGGTCTTCCTCTGCCACACTCACACACTGGGAGCACTAAGTCATACACCAGGCCCACAAATGCATGTATGCATCATGCCTGTGTCACACATGAGTAAAGGCCGCGTAGACCTCATACTCGTGTGCGTTTGCTTGGAAAAATATACAAGACTAAACGTGGCTTGCAAGCAATAAATGTACCCACAATTTATGACATCATGTCAATTACTCAGAAGCAAAACCAAATGACCAAATTGCATCCAATGGCTTTGGGTGAGAATTATGACAAAGCCATTTTGACCGAGGATACGTTTCACACAGAGACACAAGTCTACAGATGGCTCGTCATGCATCGGTGTATGAATATGCATCCAATTAGTACATGTGCCCAGGCCGAAGACTGGCCAAGGGGGAGGATTGGAGATGTTTTGTTTTCCTCTGTGGGGAGAGCTATGTTTGGGGGTGTTGGAGGGGGATCGGTAATAAATACCCCTGGACCTGGGTCCCCTGGCAGACTGGAAGCTAGACTGGTCACCAGGGTTAACACCCGGGGCACATGACCTTTGACACTGCTAATGGGGCACAGAAAACCCTCAATGAACTGATACACCCTCTGTCGCATACCACCACAGGACCTTTCACACCAGCCTTCCAGTCAACCCCCCCAACACACACTCACGCACACACACACTAACCTCCCCTCTCAAAACATACAGCCGTATCACTGGCATCAGCTTCTCACAGCCAAACTGACTCCTTGTTGGGGTTTTTTTTTTCTTTTTGCTCATTTCAGATGAGTTCTGCACAAAATCAAATGTGTGATTTATTGACTTGGATGAGACTGTTAATGTCTGAAACTGCCAACATTTCAACAGCATCCTGGGTATTTTTCACTGGAAAGCCATATGACATTGGGCTATTATGAAGGGTTGCCCTGAACAAATTAACAAGGCTCTTGTACATATGTACACTCTAATTCGCACCTGTTGGGAATTTTGAGTTGCCAGTGAACCAAATTTGCCTGTTTTGACCCACGCAGGCACACGAAGGACATATTAAAACCAAAACAGAAAGAGATCTGAACTCAGGAATGTGGAAACCACTAAACACCCGTGCATGGCAGTGGAATCATTCGGAAGAATTTAGGAGAAAGGAAAAAAAACAGTGAAATACTAAATTTTAAGAGGGGGTTAAATTACAAGGTCTTTGTATGCATGTGGTGTCCGGTTTGACTTAATTTTAAGTTTCCAAATACCTATACAGCACGGCATGCGGGGTTTGTCTCGTCTTGTGTTGTGTTTCTTGGTACTTAACTGAATCTTCCAGTGATTTGGATTTATTTAACTCATTCACTCCCAAAGACGTTTTTAAACGTCTTTTCAGACTTGGTCCAGAATTGGCTGGTTCTGAACAAGTTAAAAGTGATTTGTGTTGAACTGACTGCATGATGCCTTGGGTCGGCTCTCCCTCCGCCCAAATTACAATGTCCGAGAAAACATTTGTTTTGCGAATCTGGTGGTTTTGTTTTAAAAATCAAAGGTCGGCTAGCTAAACGACGTTGGCATTCCCAAAAGCCCTGTTTGACCTTCAAATTCCCTACTCGAATTGTTCCACCCACCTCTAAACTTGAGAACTGTGACAAAAGCGAACATTTAGCACGTTAGTCCTGATTTATAGAGTTTAGAGGGGTTGTAAAACTTTCATGTGGAGCAGAGGCTGCGAGAGGGGACAAAACAAGAGGTACTCAGGTGTTTCATCAAGTTGCTTCGTGTTCTTACTTGCTGCAAATGTGCTTTTAATTTGACTTGAATTCAATTTAAAGTCTCCCTAGCTTAACCAAAAGAGTGCCACCACATGGGACAGCGGTCAGTCTGCCAAAAAGATGGATATGAAAAGATATTCAGAGTCTGGAGAACACGCATTCACAACCAGGACAGGGAATAGAAGTCCCATCAGTGGGCTGACCTCTCCCAGAATGTTTGCTTCCTCCTGAGGGACAAGCATTCAAAATATACTCTCATAACTGTCAAATGGTGACATGGAGCCTCCTTTGCAGCTGAACAGATTTGAACATGCCAGAAGGTCATGCGCAATACGCTAACACTAATCGGGGTTTTTCAGTTTCAATCAGACACGAATCAGTTTCACCGCCACCATGTGTAAATCAAAGATTGACCCAAACGTTTCTCCAAGAGGAAGCGTGGATCAGGGGATGGATGCCGCCAAGTGAGAGAAGAGAGGAAAGAGAAGAGTCGAAGCGACAGAAGAAGAGATGTCTTCTTAATTAGCCAGTAATGATAAGATCTGACAAACAACATCTGTTTCCTGAAAGCCAGAGAAGGGGGAGGGCGGGGGTGGGGAGTTGGGGGGTCTAGGATGGGAAACCTGTGAAGTCTCCACAACAGGGACCTGCTTGTAAGAAAGTAAAGGGGGAGATGTGTGAGGGAGGGAATGCCGTGTAGCGTGACACAATAGAAGGGTGGAGGATGAGGAGGAAGACAGACAGACAGGGGAGGGAAATCTGACAGGGTTGAAAGCGTCTAAAAAGCCAGGATGAGTTTGACAGACAGTGGAGAGGAAAACAGATCAAAATGAGAGGAAAGTCGGGGAGCTAGACACACACACACACACTGCGAGGATAATGGTCCTGCAGGGAGGTGAAGGAACGTGTGAAGAGACGCGAATGGAATCGCTCAGCGGTCCAGGGTGCTGTAATTTACTGTCTGTGGCTAATACGCAGCAAATGTGTGGAGTCCGGGACGATGAGAGGTAAAGAGGAGCCCAGAGCTGGTCGGGCTTACTTGGTGTTGTTGGGGGGAGCAAGCCGACTTTTGGGGCTCACAGCATGCCTGCTGGGAGCCTGTCAGCAGTCACATGCCCCCCCCCCCCACCTTGCCCCCGCCACTGACAGATTCATCAGGGCTGCTACCAACTCATGCACACACCCAGAAGTTTATTGTGACATTGAAATAGTTAATACTTGACTCTTATTTTGTTTCTCCTCCTTGAAGAGCAACTCCACAACATCTGCTGTGTGAATGATGAAACGCAAGGCAGACGATGAGGGCATACAAATAATCATTTTAGGCTTATTTACTTCTTCCATCTATAAAATGACAGCATGATATAATCTGGAACAAAAGAGAAAGAAGTCACTCTGCCAAAGTCGTATTAGAATGTGTTGCTTGGAATACACACTCTAGTACACACAGCAAAATGAAAACTGTATATTCATTCATTCATTCATATCATATATATATATATATATATATATATATATATATATATATATATATAAGTTATAATAAAGTATATATCTATATATATATATATATATATATATATATAAATACAAAATACATACAATTTTGATGTTATAATAAAAAAATTAACTACTTTTTAAATGTTTAACTAAGGATAAAATAGTGTCGCAAAATTCTGCAAGAAAAAAAAATTCAATTGTTGGTATTTCAGGGGGAGGGCATAGATAAAGAACAGCGATACCTTCTGGCATTAACCGACAAGTATCCTGAGGATGAAACAGTTTTAGGTTTATGAAAATGTAAATATTAGCATTCCTGAATGTTTTTCTTTAAAAATACCAAATCCAACTCTGGTGAGACTATCGGCTGTCCAGATTTCAGCTAAACAGACAAACAAACAAACTTGGGAGGCTTGCTGGGCTTGAGCAGCACCAGGGGGCATTGTTAAGTCATTAGTGAAATTTAAGACCTTTACACAGGAGGGTGACCAGGCTCCATCATGCTCATGCTCATGCGCAGGCGCACACACACACACACACACACACACACACACACACACACACACACACTCCAACACTTGTGTCCAAGTAAAGAAAACAGCCGTTGTTCCTGAATACCATTACTAACTGGCCTATGACTTTGCAAAACACACACACACACACATATATATATATATATATGCGCACACACACACACAAGCATGCATACAAGAGCCTGATTATGCTAAATGTATGACAAAATAAATGATGATGCTGAGAACTTTCCCTTTAAAGCCAAGCCCGCAGAATGGGAAGTCACATCTACGCCCGCATCACAACACCGCTCACTTGCTTGTAATCTGAATTGCCCTCCAAATCATGCTAATCTGCCCTCTTCTGATCCTCTGAGCCCCACCAGTTAATCTCCGCACTGCTCAAGTAAAAGTGAACCCTATTCGGAGTCAGACAAATGGGAGTCCTTGCCCCTGCTACTTTGGAAACTCCGCAAGATTCACGCAGTACTTACACAACATCAGGGAATCCTTTTTTTTAAACTGTTCTTGAGCACGTTACTTTTAACTTTTTCTCCCTAGGTTCGAAAAATCTGTACTGTCGACTTCTTACTTCATCAAGACTCTTGTAACTATTTTCAACAACGGCAGTTGGCAACACAACGTAAAAAGATAAGAAAAAACACGTACGACATGAAGGAACATGAACCAGGGAGAACAAATGATGGCAATAACAGATTCGGAGAATAAGATATTCCTCATTCATGACAATAAAATGTCCTAACTTTAATTTTGCTTCTACTAAGAGTTGAGGCAGTATTTCTACTTTTACCTGAGTCTTTCTTCTTAAATAAGTCTGTACAGGTACTTAAGTACACAATGCAAGTAGTTTTGCCATCTCAGCGCAGCATCAATTTCAATTGGACTGAAGAATAAAAACACTTTTGTTTTGAATGGGTGATAACCTGATGTGGACCTCACAGTGGAATTTTTCAAAACCAACATCGTAATTTTCCTTTTCATTGTAAATTGTAAAATAGCCTTTAAAGACAACCAAGCCGGTCACACGTGTGTATAGTGTCCAGTCTGGGCATATGCATGCATGTCACAACAACAACAACAACAACAATAACAACCACAGAGTTCTTTGTTTTCATGGATTCATCATAACGGCTCCATTTACTTCCTGAACTGCTTTTGCAACAACTGTTGGCACATCGTTCGGTCAAATTGAACACACAAATGAACTTCAACGCTTCCCAAATCACAATATTTCTCTCATCAAAACCTTCCGCTGTGCTCTACGCCTGACATGAGGTCGGTAAACTTTTAGCAGTCTGACTGACCGAGGCTCTCAGGCAGTACCTGTCAAGAAAAGTGGTATTTTGTGGACTATGCATGGTCTCTCCCTGTCTGTCTTTGTCTCCTTCTTCTCTTTGCATCGCCCCCCAGGGAGGAAGCATCCCATGGTCCTGTGCCAGCTGCTCAGTGGTCCAGCCTGTGTGAGTGAGGTGGTGTGCACTGGAGCCTCAGGGCCCTGTCGCCGGGCTGCCCCCGCCCCCCAACCCAACCACCACCCCACACACCAAGTCTTGTCTGATAGACTTACTGACAGGGGGTGTGAAGAGTGTGTCCAAGGTTTGACCACCAGGGAGAGACCGTGACAGCGGACCGGAGGGACTTGTGGACCTAACTTTATATGTGCATAGAAATATGTGCATGTTTGTCTTCTACTACCAACACTGTAGGTCAAGCGAGACAATAAATACTCCTGTCTAGACACAATTAGAAAAATATGACTGCAAACCTTTACTGAGGCAGACCGAACAACAAGTTCCATCCAAATGTAATGGGCTTTTTTTTTTCTCGACTCGCGCCAGATACTGCGCACCATGTTTGGTGAGAATCAGCGCAGCAGGTTTTTTGGGGTTTTTTTTTGTGTAATCCGCCAGCAGACAAACATGCACACTAATAATGGTGAAAACAAGACCTCCATAGTGGAGGTAAAAATACTTTTTCCATTGACTATTTTTAAACTCTCCAGTGAGTAATACAATGAATAGCTGAAATGCCAGGCAGACATAAATTCAACAGAATAAGCATCTCTTGATTGATTATGAAGCCATTATATTTGTGTTCTGAAAAAACTGTGCCTGAAATTTGGAAACATAAATTATATTTGTCTATTCAAAGCGGTTGTGATATCAATTGGTTGTGAGAATGAAATATCAGCAAAAACTTCTGTAAAAAAAAAGAACGGAGTCAGAAAAGGAAAATAGAAATGTATGTCGATGGTTATGAATCGTACGCACGCTGTAGTCTTGCAGTCAATTTATCCGAAAGACTAAAATGACAGTTTTCGTGTTTTATTACCACTTTGGATTAACGGCACAGAACAAATTCCATTAATCTGTTAAATGTGTGTTAATGATAAAGTCGCAATTAAAACAATAATAAAAATAAAAATAATAGTGCTATTAAAAATTGCTCAGCTTCTTCTTTTTACATATCTATCTATCTGCATACTCTTTGTTGTTTGAAGCGACGATAGCGAAGCGATTCGGAGTCTCCTTTCAGCAATTGATCAGAGATGTCACGTCTGCTCCACTCACACGGCACATCTGATACAATGACATTGTTGACTCACACGTTCGGCTTTGGAGTGCTTGTACTATGATGACCTAACAGGGCTTTGTGGTACATCAAGTATACATCTGGGAAATGGGAGGAATGTGACCTCCGACACGGTCCAAAAGTGTTGCTGCATTTATTCTTTGGATGAAAGTTTAATGTTCTTTCCCAAAGAGTGATTTGATTTTCCTATGAAACAGAAGTAAGCGTTCAGGAAAGAGGGCCCCCCCCACCCACCCACCACTGTTCCAAGCCCAGGGGTACGCCATCGTGGCTGCTGGGAAAACAGCCGTGTTCAGAAGCAACACTTTACATCATGCGTAGTTTGTTTCTTAAATGGGTTTAAGTTGGCCGTGCTCAAGCAGGTGGAGCCGCAACCATTTAAACAGATGGTCTCCGAGACAGCGCAAGACATTTACATATAACAATAGGTGATATCTGAATAGTTTTTTTGTCAAACTACCCAGACAGTGTTAATCCATTCAAACAAATGTTGGCTACAGATTTACTGCATTATACCAAAGAGACCTACGTTTATATTGTGACCATATACCCATGATTTGGCAAACACCATCGGCATTGATCATCATCCCACTTGGGTAGTTTGTCAAAGAGATTCACTTTGTGGAGAAAAAAAAAACAAAGAAGAGCTCGACTAGTTGAAAACACACCCACACACGGCGGTGCATGTACATAACTAGAACTAGAAGACAACAAATGGATCAATACAACCCACAAACCCAGATTAAGACTAATGGATTCCACTTGCAGTCCAGAATCTGAAGTCAAGCCGTGACACACATAATGAATGCTTTACAAGGAAAGCGAAAATCTTAAAAAGCACAACTAGCTTCTCTAAAGACCACCAAAAAAAATCCCACCATATGTCCCCTGTTGTGTACTGTTTTCTCACTTTTAAAATGTCGACTTTAGGAATTGCTGACCTTCCAGCAGCTTTGGTGAGCCCATTTTGAGTCCTGGGGAGGACACAACAATATTGACAGCATTGGAAAATTCCTATTGATTATTCTTCTTTTCTCCGAGTGCCGGCTTGTTAAAAAAGACCGCTCTTAGGAACACGATCAATTAGTGAGATAGTGCTTGCCATTGATCACCCGCCTACCCCCACACCGCAAGGCCGCTGCCTCGCGATGGATCCCTCCGCACACTCCTTATGACCAACTATTGATTTCCGCTTCTTAGCCCAATATAAAAGCACCCGCACCCACCCAGTGAATGCTGACCTCTCCAATACAAAGCACACAGTCCGTTCTTACTAATACTAATACTGACATCTGCTTGTCTCCATTCGAAAGCCACCACAGCACTCATAAATACAAAGGTCATCTTGGGCTCACAACCATTATAACTTTGAGCTCAGAGGTCATCACGTCAATAATGCTGCCGTATTAAAAAAAAAAAAAACGGGGGGTTGAATGCATGGAGCCTTTCACAGGATGGGCAAAAATGGCACTTTGAGATTTTACTTTTTAATTGGTATGAGCTTTTAACTGGGTGGGACGCCTTTCTTTTAAAAACTGGCAAAAGTATAAAGGAATAAAATTTTCGCCAAAAGAAACGGGTGTTCCTCCATCTTGACAAAAGCAGTGGTTTCAGCTACCGTGTCACTCTGCTTCATCTTCTGTAACTTCTATAGGAAGTGTTGGTTTCGTGCCAAACATGCCTTTTGGAATTGTAGGCAAAAGTTCCAGCTTTCGTTTTATTGCACCATAACATTATCGCCCTGCAAGTGCTTTTAGAAGGCCTGAGAATTTTGGCACAAAGTAGTTGGGCCTAGATATTTCCCTTTGGAAGAAAAGTCTGAGGGAGATTTGTCTTTAGCTGAAAAACTGTGACTTTAGTCAAAGTGGAAGGGCTGATGAAACTTTCCAAATAGCAGTCACTTTTGAAGACGAACTTCATTCCAAGCATCCATCCAAATCAACAAAAGAATAACGTCACCAGAAAAAGACTTTTTGGTTCGTCAAAAGCCATTCAAAGTCCAGACCTGAATCCAATTGAAAATATGTAGCTGGGTGGGATATGAATCTGGCTGTTGAAAAATTAGAAAGATTTGTCGCACTTCTACAAAGTGGTGTCAAATATGATCAAGTATACCGTGTTAACATGCCATGAAAAAAAATACTGCTGTTTAAATTAAATTAACGGTGCCAAAATGTGATTTTATTTTTGCACACCCGTACAGCCAATAACCTTTCATACATTTTCTATTTGCTATATTCCTTGTCTGACAGATCTTTTAAAGCCTTTACTATTTTTACTTGATGATTAATGTCTTCGTTTTTTACGTTTTGAAACAATTTATGATAGTTTCATATTAGGTGCACACAGGGACAAAATTCTGCCCGGGTTGGCATAGGGGATGCTGGCCTGCGGCCGTCATGCACAGAAAAATTGTCATCGATGGGCCGTGATGCACTGAAATGCAGCCGTCACGCGCTGAAACTTAATTACTTAATTGCTGACGGGGGAAGTCGACGGCTGCCGGCGGCCACGCTGGCCAGGACCGGCCCGGGAATACATCGGCCGTTTGGGGAAATTCACATAGTTTTCCGAAATTCCCGATGGCCACCCCACCCCAGGATGCACATCAGAGCAATCGGGCTTTTTAACAAACATCTGTTCCGTTTCTATATCCACTCTACATGTGTAGTTTCAGGAACTCAAAGCCAGCAGTCAATTAAGAACGAAAAGCAGTCAATGAAGAACGAAAAGATGTGAAGAATGATTCGTTTTTCGAACACGCAGTGAGAAGAGTTAGCAAAGATTTATGGTGATGTGCCCCAAGGAGTCAATCTATCTTTCTATCGATCGGCCGTCGGACCAATCCGTGGGCAACAGTGTCTATCGGTCAAAGATAAGTGCCGCTCGCCAAACAGAGACGTCACACCGGGCCTAGAAGCGTATCGAAGAGTTGGCTCGAGTTAAGATTACACAATTGTAAAATTATTCGACACAGCAGGCAAGCGCCGATTAAATCATCTTCTCCCTCGGACAAGTCGAGAGTCATGGCTTTGTGCCTTCTTCCCCGCACCCCCTATCCGTCCTTTCACCCCTCCTCGTGGATCAGATGTGATCTCGTTCTCTTTTCACTCAACTCGGGATTAGGGGGAGAAGGGGGCGGGAGGTGTGGTGGCGGCCGCAGCGGGAGAAGGGGGAGAGGGAAAACTGAAACAATATGGAAAGGAGATTAGAAAAGTGGGGGTTTGGGGCCATTTGGGGAATTGCAAACTACCTTGTGCTTGGTTAGTCGTCCTTATGACACTGCCTAATTATGGCAAAATTAGACTGGCCAACGGAAAAGGGAGGCGTGTTTACTTAGATGCTCACTCAATTGAAAAAAAGAGAAAAGGAATTAGGTGCTAGAGGGTGAAGTACTATGTGAACGCATGTTGTGGTGAAGACGTACAGGAGATGAGAAGAGTGGATGGCAGAAGATGAAAAGAAGGGAAACGGAGGAAGAAATGGGTGGAAAGCATCATGGGCAATGGACGTGAGCGGGCCCCTGCGCACTGCATGTTAATTGGAGAACAGGTGTTGGGGCTGGAAGCAGGAGGCTGATTACTGGAAGCACAGAAACAGACTATCCTCCCCCCCTTCCCACACGAACACACACACACACACACACACACACACACATGAATTATTTAAGATCCACGAGGTGACTGGGGAAAAAGGTCAGAGTAGGGGTCACTGAGACACATATACAATTGCACACACATTCATATACAGAAATAAACGTGTACGTTTCCAAAAACACTCACATGAGAACATACCTATATACCTGGGCATGCAAATGCTCCCTATTTTTTTTTTTTGTTTCTTTCTACCAAGCGTGCGGTGTGCCGACATACAGCGGAAAGAGAAAATGCACAGAAGGGGGATTTCAAATGGAACACACCAAATTCGCTGGGCTTATCAGAAATTAACTATAGCGCCTAATGGGATGCTCCCAGAGGAGAGGATTTTGCAGGCTAGTCAAGAGGGAGAGACCCCCACCAGGATGGGATGTTCCCCGTGCGATTAGAAAGGAGCAGAGGTCAACGATTCAGCTTAAATCAGTCATAAAATCCCGCAACCCTCGCAATGGAAATACTGTATACATGATTCGTCGTCTCCGCAGCAGGCTGTGGAGTCACTTAAATTGAGGTTAAAGGCATGTAAGGAGGAAGTGTATATGGGATGGGACATCGAGAGAGAATAATGTGCAAATGAGAAAAGCAGCTGCTCCGAGGCATTCTGGGAACACTGAAAAGACAACAGCCTAGTTTTTCCATGATATGAAAAATATCCTGAGCAGAACTCCTGGGAGACACACTGTCAACAGGCAGCCAGCTTGAACTGAGAAGGGGAAGAAAAGGGTCCTTGACATAAATGAAGTGAGCGTTTTCTCCACAATTGTTATGAAAGTGGGATTGAAGGGAAGACGGAAGGAGAGGAGGTGTGGCGGGAGGGACGGCCAATGAAGGTTGCACCGATGACATCACAGCCAAAGTATTCTCGCTTATGACCATTCATCACTCTGCTGACAGAGCCCGTGAAAACCCCAAATCGCTCGAATGCGAGGGCCTTCACACACTCTGATTACTGCGGCGGTTAAAGTGTGATAAGTGGCGGTCAGGGTGAACACCGACTACACGTGTGAGTCGGCGCGCACATATGAAACATAGACATGCTTCTCCTATGAAGATTAATGTGTGTTTGGTGGGGGGGTCTCAGGTGCAACTGGTCTTGTTTGAGACCTGAACAGACATCCATCATAATTCAACACTCACTGGACACTTTATTAGGTACACCTGGGCAATCTAGTAAGATCCAAAGCAAGTGATGTACGTATTAAAAGCGCTCAATTTGAATTGACACTGTAAAGATACACATAGCAAATGTCTACCACTTGTCTTGACACGAAAACATTTTTGAAATGCCTCTGATTCGTCACTGTGCTCATAACTTGCAACCATTTCATCTGAAAAATATCTTTTCCTATTGAAATGAATGGAAAGGACAATAATCCATTCCAGTCTTCTCGCCCAGGAAAAATAAACAAACAAAAAAAATGGTAGCGTGATTTGATCAGGAAAAATAGCCCCCCCACAATATTGTACTTAGATACATTTAAATATAAACAGACAGATATACCGACCATTGAGTCATCTCAACTCTTCTGAGCACAACAATTTGGCAATATTAGTAATTCTTTGCAGAATCTGAACAATATATGACTGAGTATTTTTATTGTCTCTCTCCATGTATTGCTTCACCATAAGCGTTGCGTCCATCGCCCAAAGTGTTCAAGCATGGCAACATAGATGCTATTTAGGGCTAGGGTCTCAAAATTGGCCATTGGGCCATTTGTAGCCTGCAGAATGATATTTTGCCACCCCCCACTTGACATCAAAGTTTAATATTGGTGCAACCACCGCGTTTTTGCGATGTCGTTGCCTTGGGCATTTTGTGTGTGTATGTGAGTGTTTTTCTTTTTTTTTTTAAATCACGTGCAGGCTGTAGCTCGGGCTCATGACAGCTTTAGGTGAAAAGTAATTCTGAAGTGACACCAATTGGAAGCAAAAAGATATCCTGTGAAATAGTCCCAGCCATGTCTATTTCAAAATCTACCGTGAAGAGAAAGGTTGGCGACAAGAACAGCCAAGTTCAAGAATAACAGGAGATGGAATGTTTTTTTGTTGAACACAGGGGAACCCCGACATCTGCATAGAGGAAGTTGCGCTGTTCAAGAAATCAGATGTCATGACTCAACTAGATATGCCGAGGACTATGCAAAGTAAGACCGTGTCTTCTTTTTTTTTCCCAGAATGAGTCACTATTCGCCAAACTGCTGCTTAGTGTGAAGGAAGTCGAGTAGAGATCACTGCCACCATATCGTGCTTGCATATCAAGTCTCCACTCGCAAGTCAAAGCAACAAAATAAATAAAATACGTCTCGCAACTTGTATCTCAAGGCACCACTGTAATGGAAGTTGTTCTCCCAACCAATACACAATGTGAAAGTCACAAATTCTTGTTTTCGTACTCAACTAGATGTCTAGGATTGAAACATGACTTTTCCAAGTATTTGGCGCTGCACTATAACAGACTGTTTTTAATACTCACATCTACAATGAATCATGCAGCGCAAATTACACCACTGCAAATTACCACCACAATAAAAAACATTGTTGAATTGATACCTCACATGCCATGTCAAGCAATAGGCTTGAGGAGCAATTTTAATCTCTGTAATGACCTCTTGTGCTGGATCTATTTTTATAGTCACTATGCAATTGTCGCTTTGCATTGGGACTAACCAACATGGCCAAAGGGCTGCTTCTAATACATCAACATTCACTGCTTCATCCAGCCTGTACGACTATACAGAGAGCCCAAACCAGATGAAGTGTAACGGGGCGGAAATGCAAAAGGGGCTTGTGAGCGGTTAAATTCACCTAAAAGCGCAATCTTTCTCAGTGTGCGTGTTGTATGAACCGATGCTTTGTGTACTGTATTGGAGCTCCTTACCTGTCAATGATGACTGGGTCAGAGGGCGTCTCATTTCGGTTACCGCAACTCTTCTTCTCACAACAGCGGCTGAGTGGGCAATTAAAGGGACAGAAAAGACAAGAGGGAAAAGTCAGTGAGGAAAATAAGCAATTTAAACAGGAGCAGCCGTCATTTGTTCACAGGCCCAGACTCTGCAGTCCACCAACATCCAGCGGAACACAAAGGAGGCATGAGAGGGAAGGGGAGGAGGGGATAAAAGAATAGAGGAGGAAGAAAAGGTACAACAACATACCCTACAAACAGTGAGAGACCATTCAAAAGTGAAAAGGCAGCCAGCCAATCTGTCACATTGATTCCGAAATCAAATTCGACCCCCACGCGCGCGCATACACATACACACACACACACACACACACACGCACACAACCATTCGTCAGCAGTCTTGTCCGAGGAGCCTGCTGGTCCCCCCCCCCCCCACTCCGAAGTCCCCTTTGCTGCATAACAAAAGTGCCCCCACCCTTTACCATCTGCCACCCCTACACCTCGCCTCACCCTTCTCGTGTCCCAGCTTGGCCCTACCCTGCCCCCCTCCACCCCCCTGTCAGACGGCCTCACTCCCCAGCTGTGACGCTTGCCCTCTGCCTCTTCGGCTCTGTTATTAGCCAGCTGTGAGTCACATTCGGGCATCTGCTGGCAATACAATGGCACAGCCCACTCCATCTAAGTCCCCCATCCTTTCCCCGCTGTTGCCCTCCAACTCTGGGTCAGTGGCCCACTCATCTCTCCGTTTCCTCTTCCTGCACACACCCGTGTTTACCCATTTACCTTCAGAAAGCACGCTATTATTATATCGTTATTTTCCAAACCAAGTGATATGGAGCACACGGGGTCTTCAAGCTGCTCCCTCTCCAACTACATTTGCGCAATGTGTCCCTCATCACACGTTGACAAAGTTCAAACATGCTGTCTCGGTTCATTCCTGCAGTGTCAATTTGATGAAGGAATTGTACTAACAGTCCACTTAAGCACTTCTGGTTATGTCAGCTGTCATCTCTCCGCGCAACTACAGTGCACTGGTTGGCGACATGCTGCTTATAGTTACTTGAGGTGGGGGCGGGGGCTTGTTATTACAAGGCATTTACAGTGTGTGAAAAACAGAAGACAAAAATGCACATTGAGAGTGATGGTTAGGGAAATCTATTTGGATATATTGTTAGATTCAAGATTTAGCGCATCATACCTGAGTTTGTGTGACGCTTTCATTGACTTTCTCATTCTAAATTCTAAATGATTAAAATGTTTTAGATCTGGCCTGTCCAATGTATTCTTGCTGTGCGCCA
This sequence comes from Hippocampus zosterae, assembly GCF_025434085.1. NCBI lineage: Eukaryota > Metazoa > Chordata > Actinopteri > Syngnathiformes > Syngnathidae > Hippocampus > Hippocampus zosterae. Next base: position 13,512,224 of record NC_067456.1, read on the forward strand.
CATTATAGTTATAGCTTCCTTTTGAGCGACATTATCACTGTACGACCAGATACTCTAAATGTACGCTTCGTCATATTATTACATAATGTACAACAACACAAAACAAAATGATGGATAACTCGCTTGAATATAGAAGTCAATGTTATTTTACAAAAGTGTTTGGTATTGGAAAAAAAAAATCTGCAATATATCTCAGTTTGCAAATGCTGGCACTGTAGAACATGTCCACTGTCAATGCTCATGGGCTCCATATTCGAACACGGCACAGCTGTGCTCTCGCGTAAAAAACTGGTGTGTCCTGATTTTTGTGCCGCCACAAAGAATAGTTTTGCCGGTTTGGGAATTTAGCAAACCGCGCTGCGCCATGCCTGGGCATTCTGCTCTACCAAAGACATTCCCTTTGACATTGCCCCGGTGCACCTAACAATTTGGTGCCTGAAACTTTACTAAACTTAATACCTGCTGGGCTCACGTCTAAGTATTGGCGCAGGTTATGTAACGTGATTTGGGGTGATTTGATCAAGGTCCAGGCAGACAGATTCTGTGCTCCGGAGACATCTGTAGTGGATGTCATCATGTCAACAGGGTGGACTGTGGTCTCCACGTAGCCACTTCACAGTGGAAATATGTGATCTCCCTGACCAACATTAAACCGTCCCAAGTGGAAATCTGTTTGCAGTTCCCTCTGAACATACTTGGCATGCTTTGAACTTCCGCATTAACTCCGGCAAACCAGTTTCCTTTTTCTCCCATCAAGAACTTTGCTCATCTCGGGCGCCGATTTTGAAGGCAACGAGAAGATCCATTTTAACTGACTGAAAAACAAGTTGGCTGTGTTCGCGGTCACAATGGCGGAAAGCGCCGGCTTTTATCGACATCAAGCTGCATTCGCCTTTCAAAAATATCAAAACCTGCCCTTGGACAGATTTAGACCACAAAATTGCACAAAAATAGAGCCCATGATTTACAGTGAAGGGCCACATGCATTACTGTGGCGGGCTTGATGTGGCCCCTTGGCCTTAAGTTTGACACCGGTGCTGTAGCTCATGCTAGACGTTAGCAGCTTATAAAAACATAAGGAAAACATGATGTCACAGCGCAAACCCATCTTTTGACCTTCCCTTGAATGCAAAATCCTCCTTCACACTGATCACTGTGCAGCCCCCACAGACCTCACTGAACTCCTCCACCCACACACATCAGCTAGAACCGTGTCAGGCCAAATGCACTGTCTGCGCTGAACCAAAACTCAAGATCAGGGGCGACAGGGCCTTCAAGGCTGCTGGTCCCTGTCTGTGAAATGCCCTCCTCGATCACCTCAGGGTGCTTTTAAGAAAGAACTCAAGACCTTCCTTCAAAAAAATAAAAAAATAAAAAATAAAAAATAAAACAAAACTTTTCCTGACTGAGTTTATGGAATTTTATCTGTTGACTGTTCTATTGATTACACTCCACTCCCCACCCCAATTTTCTTTGTTAGTATTACATTTTATTGTTACCGGTGCTGTGCACTTTGAGATTTTTTTCCCCAAATGTAAAGTGTGTTATGAATAAAATATCTTATTATTATTATCATTATTATTATTATTGCTCCTGCTTTTGTGCCTACTTCAGCTACAAAAATTCTGATTCAGCATAATAACCTCAGAGGATGTCTTATGTGGTCCTTATTGTATGTATCTAAACAAACTAAACTATGGTAAAAATCAACTAATTAATCAATCAAAATGTGTACATTTTTTGAGGGAACAGTGACATATGAAATGTGCCCAAACATACAAATAACAGTACTGTATTCAGGATTCAAGCAAGAGCATGAATCTACAGTTTTTTCTTTTATATTAAGTACACAGCATTTCTCCGAAGATACATACGATCCATCCATCCATATTTGAGCTATAGGTATTTGTATGCCTTGTGCGGCCAGTTTGGGGTGTAGTCCGCCCCTCCACCCGAAGTGAGCTGGGATAGGCTCCAGCCTGCTACCCTGTTCAGGATGAGCGATGTTGAAAATGGATTTTCTTTTTACCTTTTTAAATATTTTTTTCAGCTCTTTTTTTGTAACTTTACCACTACACCAGGCTGTTACCACCAGAGGGTGTGTGTGTGTGTGTGTGTGTGTGTGTGTGTGTGTGTGCGTGTGTGTGTGTGTGTGTGTGTGTGTGCGTGTGTGTGCGTGTGTGTGTGTGTGTGTGCGTGTGTGTGTGTGTGTGTGTGTGTGTGTGTGTGTGTGTGTGTATGTTAGCGATATAGCGTGAGGTGCATACCACCCACCTGCACATGACCTCATGAGTGAGCAGGACCCTGCACATTTCGGGATTTTTGTTTTGGCCCTCGTATGAAATTGGCTGTGGAGGGGCAGGGGGCAACAGGATGTGTCAGTTTCATGTCAAATCACATCATTCCTTTGAAAGCTGAATTTCATTAGGAAAGCAGAGCTCACCGACCTGTTTTGTGACCGAGTCGATAAGTCGTGCATAGAGATCTTGCTCCGTACGGACCCCTGCACAAAAAGAGAAGATGTTTGTTTTCGATATCTTGGCATGGCAGACCTCTTTTACTCATACCTGCAGATGTTATAATAAGCAAGTGTGACAATCAGTTACCACAGAAGGAATTCATCTGCAAAAAAAACATTGTCAACCAGCAGCTCCTTAGTGCTTTATAGATTTCATACACTCTATGGACAGGAAAACAACTCTGAATCGTTTAACATTTGCATTTGCACAAGAACTCGTTTCAACATAGCCTGCATGATACGACAATATATCCAGCTTCTTCCAGTTGACCCCAAGTGTACAAAACAATTAGAAATGTTGTTTCTTTTGGAGATATAATGAAGTGGAAACTGGAAGGGGAACAAAACAGTTCCAGAAATACGATGACACGGGGCTTTTTATCTGTGTGCCGCCATATAATAAGACTTCAGCTGGCCCAAACAGTGATATAAAACATCAACGCTACAATTCTTTGAACTGTACTGGGGATGGTTTGAAATTAAAGATTGATGATCAAACTCTTATCCCCCATGGTCAGCCCCTCAATAGAAAAAAATATACAAGATTGAACTCGCTCCAAGCAACATGGAGAAATACGATTGGCATGCACCTCATATTTTCTCTCTGATGGTTTCTGAGGGATTTTGGAAGTTATTTCATGTTTGATCATTATTAGCTCTCTTCTTTTTGAGGACAGAATTTACAGCCACGCTCTCACAATCTATCAACTGCGATGACATATTCCCAAGACTTGTTGGAGACTTTGTGTAACTACAATGCGCACAGCAACAGGTAAAACAACAACAACCAGCTTGACAAGTTTTATTTCATTGGAGGCCAAAGAGAGTTAACCGTTTCTTCAATTCCTCTCTCTCTCTCGCTCTCTATATATATATTTATATATATAAACAGCAAATCACAGAGATGAAATAGAGGTGTAATGAATTGCTTCTTGAGGGAAGATATTTTTTTAATATACATATTTAAGCAACTTTAGAGAGAGTATTGCTTTTTAAAAGATGTTCCCTCATCAAAGTCTCTATTGAGATGCCTTTGATATCACATGGGGGAAGGGGATGAAGAGGAAGTCATCTTGGTGTGTGCGTATGCTGTATAAGGGGGTTGCTGGAGAACATGTCTTTTATCTTCTCTCCCATGGGTGCCACTGTGATGGCAGAGCAGGGGCAGCGGTTGCTCATGGGAACCAAATTTCTGCCTGTATCCTTAATGTGATGTGGGAAACACAATTGGAGTGTGGTTGAAGTGTTCTTTATATGACTGATCTTTGAGTTCTGGAGTGTCCAGGATGGCAATATATGTCATAACCAGGCTCCTAAAAAAACTTTCACCGTTTCTGTTTCACTTGTGCTTTTGTTGTATTTGAAGACAGACTTGTATGTTTTGCAAGTGGCCGTGTCTCATTTTTGTTTCCGTATGTCGTATAATTGCCGAGAAGTATATACTAGTACTATATCAGTACTATATCAGATGCATGAGTACAGCATGGGTGCTCTGGCTTGTAATGTGGGTTGCCCTCAAAAATGTTGATTTTTGCGCCTATGACAGCTTCTGAAGCAATTTGCATTTTTTTTCACATTTAAAGTTTTATTGACATTTCAATAATTAACGTGAGGGGGAAAGTATTAAAGATAAGATAAGATAAGATATCCTTTATTCGTCCCACAATGGGGAAATTTACAGCCTCCAGCAGCAAGAATGTATGTAGAGAGCGATGTTATACATCGACAGGCGCCTCGGTTCCACGTTATCAAAATGTGTTCAACTTACATATGTCATTTGAAGACTTTTGAGAAGGTTTACATAGAAAACACTCATCAGTAAGCTCCGCATAAACCTGATAATGATCCTGACCATTTGAATCAAGTGTGTTGAATGAGGGGAACACCTAAAACGTGCAGGATTGTGGCCCTCAAAGACCCGAGCTGCCTACCCGTGCTCTATATTAAACCTTGAAATTTGCATTTTGTACTTATTTGGTCCTCAAGGTACAAAATGCTTACTTGGAGAAAACGTTACTCTTATCAATATAGATTAAATGTAAAAGTGTATAATCCTTTGTCACTGGGCTGGCAGTGTCATGGGAACAGATTTAGTCGCCGTGATGCTTTCGATTTAAACTTCGGAAACATACAGTAGCTGGTGTAGTTTAATGTAGCTTGTACCTTGAGAGACAACAAAGGGCTCCTACTGTACTTCCTTCACCGTTTAAACATTCCTATCTGATCAATTGAAAGGTATGTGTTCACTTTCTCTTACCGTTGCTGTAGAGGAGCTGGAGCTTGTAGTGAGTGCCATTGTTGGTCTTTTCTCCCGTCTGCTCCTTGGAAAGACACGCACACACCCACACAACACAGAGCATGTAGTTAAGCGCGTTAGGGACACAGTTAAACACAAAGCCGATCTCTCCAAATCCTGCAGTTCGACCTTCTCTGGGAGCGGCGTTGAGATCACAGAGCTCAACATGATGTGCGTCGTTGCCATAAGCGCAATGCTTAACCTTGGGTCACATCTCCTCATCGGAGAGGCTGAGCCATCATGTCTCATACAAACACCAAAAGCTTGGAGAGTGGCTGGCGGAGAAGTTTGGAGTGCGACAAGTGTGTTTGACCATAGTGCATGTAAGAATGAGCAGCGGTCGACCTTGACGGGAAAACTTCCTTTGCGCTATGCTTCTACTTGCCTCCGGCCCCCCACCTCCTCTCTTGCACCCCCTTTCTTGCTCGTCTTCTACCTCTACTGGTCTTTCTAAGTGGTCTCAAAGGAATGCTCTCTGGTCCAATAACCCAGGAGGCATCTCAAAGATGAGAGCAAGGGGAGAAGAACAAGAAGCCGGGGGGGGGGCAGAGAAACTGGGAAAAGGGGAAGAGGAAGAGGGCAAATTAAGATGCATGAAGATAAGTTGGGGAAGCGGCAAAGCTTGCGTTTGTAATATCAGGAGATAGATTGATGACTGCTTTTGTAGGTTTTATCAATATCAACAGAAGATTGTTTATTTTATCATGCCATCGCCCTACCTCAGCATAATTACAAAGCCAAAACAGATGCCGGGGTAACCATGCAGAAAATGAACCCACTGGCACACACTGACAGCTTTCAAACCTGGCATTAACACACACACACACACACCCCACCCCTGACATTCTCGGCAAACCTGACTTGACAAGATGTTGGGAGCCATGATGGGCTCACACACGGCACAAGTGTCTGTCAACAGTGGACTCTCAACTGCACTTGGTCCATGTGCATGTCCCACTTGGCCAACCTGAGGAATTTGCCCCCTGCCCCACAGTGCTCTTTTGAGAAGAGACTTTGATGATGAGCTCTCTACGGATAACTTAACAGGAGTGGGAATCGTTTGCATTTTTAAATAAATAAATAAATAAAAATGGCGGTGGCCTCCTCCTTCTAATGAGGCACGCTGCTAATTAGTCATTAGATATTCTTTTTCAATCCCACATCATCAACTCACTGAGGGGATACAGAGCTTGTGTAAGCATGAAGCCGTCAGCTGTTCCACCCGGGCGCCGAACATCAAGAGGAGCAACTGGTTTCTATTGCTGTGATCTGTTAGCACGTATTCTTGCTGCCATTTGAGGGGGAGCGCATATCTTTCGTGGAGAGTGGTGGCCAAATGTACTTGTAGAGTGAAGCCCTCACACACCTTGTCGTGTTCCACAAAGTCCACAAAGGCGGTCCTCTCCACCTCCACAGGCTGCCCGTGTCTGTCGTAGAGCGCCAGCACAAAGTGGAAGAAATTGGACTTGCGCAGATTGGAAGGAGGCTGCTTCTCAAAGTGAGCTCTGGACAGGGCCACTCCACTGGGGATACACATGCAGGTGCACTCCATTAAACTGACATGACAACTTTTTCTGGGGGTCATCATGTCACAGTGTGGTGTTTGCACAAAACCAAAGGTGGGCTTTACAATTAAATTGAAGTCGGGGTTCCTCATACTGTAATTCTTCAAAAATCACATTACGTTAATAAAAGCTATTATTTAAACATCAAAGTTTCTTTCAAGATGCAAAACAAATTGTCACAATTTTTAGTATTAAAATATTACAAATCATCATAAGGTAGTTCTCAATTTAAGATTTAGTTCCACTTTATTAAATGCATCTTTCTCCAAATCGAAGTTTTAAAGTATAGCAGTACAGCATTGCAGTTTTCACAAATTTAGTATCTCCAAATCCCGCTGAAGCATACAAAATAATAAAACCAGTTTAATAATAATAATAATAATAATAATAGTAATATGAAGAAATAAAAGTGGAAGATGAAGAAGAAAAAGAAGAAAAGAAGAAGAAAGGGTGCAGAAAACTTGAAACAAAAATATTCCTTGCAAAATTTAATCCTTTGATTTATCAGGACAAAGTGATTTAATTACAAACTGCCAAAAAAGGGGAACAACCCTGCACACTTAATGTATTTCTGTTTACTTACATGTCATTAAAATTCATTTTCTCTCCTGCAACATTCTAACAGTGGGCCTATACTTTATTTTTTCACACTAAAAAAAATGCAAATACAAATTTTATACATATATATATAACATATAAACAAAATATACAAACAAACTACCGGTTGGTCTGTACTATAGATTGTAACCAAACCGTGCATTACCTCCACTCTCACTTTTAATGTATTTTCTTCAGCACAAGGTTTTATTTTGAGAGAACCTGTCGTTTCTTCTCTAAACTTTTCAATGAACAAGAATGTACAAAATTCGTTTTTCAGATCAATTAAAATATGATGACAACCAACACAGATTCAAAATGGTGTGACTGTTTTTGTTTGTTTGTTTTTCAATCAAACGAATGCGTGCGTCTGTTGAATAAGTCCCAAAAACATTCTGTATGTGTGCTTCATTTTCCAATTTATGGCGTGGGTAAACTTTAGGTTCACGTGACGCTATAGTTTTGTTAATAAGCAGTTCCCTTTTATGCCCACATTATGTGCACATTACCCATAAAATTGATTGTCATTTTTCCGACACTATTTTGTGTTTTTTTACTTTTAAAAACTATTTTCATTCAGGCTTTTAGTCCCATCGCTTTGAGAAAAGAGGAGTTATATTTCACAACACGTATGCAGAGGTTTTTTTTCAGTCGAAAAATATAATCCAGGCACTTTTCACAAATGTCTCTATATCCACAGATGATATTTAAGCATTCGACAGATGACCAGTACCTTTGCGCAGCGACGTTGGCATCCACCACGCCGACATTACGCACCCAAGAGCGGACTGGATCCATCTCCTCTCCAAGACTTCTCTCTTTTAATCCGCTCACTTCTCGCATCAAATGCTCCTGGATCCCGAACATTTAAACCCTGTCCTGAGCGGTGGGTGCACTTTTTGAAACTCAACAAAAAGTCAGCCGGGGAGCCAAAGCCCTACCGAGGGAACGCACTCCAAAATCGGCGCCGCGCTCCTCCAAGGCGCAGCAAGAAAGGCAGAGGTGGGAAGAAAAAGAGAGCTTTGGGAGCTAAAGTTGCTGATAAAGTGTGAGGTTTTGAAGAGTGTCTCGTTGTGAATCCGCTCGCACTTGCGTTTAAAGGTGCGAAGACGTGAATAAATAGATCCCGCCACCGTTTTCAATCATGGTCCAAATACAACACCCGCAATCATCTGTTCGGTTCAACTAACTCCTGCCGCACAAAATTGTGTGTAAGTCTGTTTGGATGTCAGTGCAACCGAGCAGCTCGCATCCAAACAGTTGCTCCGAGGGCCGGGGGGCTAACAGCGAACCACTGTCGGGAGGCATGAATGAGGATGCAGCGTGGAGAGGGAGGGGCCTCGGTGCCATATGTTGCCATGGATGCTCTCATTGGTGGAAAGTGCGTCCCGTTATTTGGATCACAGCCACGTTCACCATCCGCTGCCTGATATTTACACTAACTTTACACGCTCAAAACACATCCAGGCACATCAGATTTGGCATTATTCGTACCTGTAGCGTTCCTCCTCAAATTAGATAGCTACTCGTTTAATTTGAAAAGATATTCTGTATTTGTTCAAATACAGCAGCGAGCACCGAACGCGGTATCCACGAAAGGTTCATCAACCTCACACCGTATGTCAGTTACCTCTTAAAACTCTTCGCGCGTCCCTCATAGAACCGGATCAGAACCTGATGAAAAGAGCAGCAAAAAATGACAACACGCGTATATATCACATTTCCTCACTTTTTTTTTCTTGTTCAAAACATCAAGTTTTGCCCAACCCTGATTCTTTCCCCCTCAGCCTATTGTCGTCTTATTGGCCGGGACAATGTCACAATGACAGTGTAAATCTCCCCCCGACCCCCCTTTTCTGGTCGCGCCGCAGCCCACCATCTGCCGCCAGCGCGGGACAAAGTCAGATGTTCCCCCCAATTATGAGAGCCGTCCCGGGGAGTCGTGCTGCCTCCCCCGCCCCTCTCCTCCAGCCCCTCCCCACTCACCTCCACCCAGCTTTGTCGTTTTGTCCACCGCACAGGTCAGCTCTCATGACAGCTCCATTGTACCTTAAGTCTGCACACTTAAAGGACATTCCTTCACTGTTCCTGAAATATGATGTTAATGATATGCAATCAGCAGAAAAACGGTTGTTTTTATTTTGTAGAGTTAGTTAACATAAACCGCAACATAAGCAAAAAAATCTATTAAAATGAAAAAATACAAGGAACAAATTGTTCTGGATGACTGTGTCAGTAAAGAGGCCCACTTTAAACAAGGCAGTTCCATGTAACTTATATAGCCTATTCAGAAACTTTTCTTCAACTTAAAAAAATGTTTTAGGACTACTACTCCTACGTGGTGGTAGTAGTAATAGTAGTAGTGGTGGTGGTGGTGGTGGTGCACTCACCTGACTTGTATGCAGGCAGCATTGGATCGGTTCTCACTCAGTGATGGTGTGGATGTGGCTGTGAATGGTCATTTGTCTCTATATGTGCCCTGCGACTGACTGGCGAACAGTTCAGGGTGTAGTCTGCATACCGCCCGAAGTCAGCCGGGGTAGACGACTTCCCACAATCCTCTTCAGGATTAGCAGTGTTGAAAATGAATGGATGGATGGATTAATATTAATAGCAGTAGTAGTATTGCTAACTGTGCATGCATTATACTTGTGGTTACAATAATAATAAGAATAATAATTATAATATTTGTGTACATCATTGCAGCTAGCTGAAGAATCTTGAAATAAGTTTATGAAAGTACTAAAGACATTCTACAATTCTGATGTTGAGGAAGGCATGAGATTTCAGGGGTGATAATCTGCATTGTTTTGGGGTTTCTTCACAGCTTGCAAATGAGCTGATCGTTTGAACCAGGTGTGGTGAATTTATTCCATTTTATCTTGTCGGCTTGTTACACAAACTAAAGTCATCTGGATCCAGACAGGTTTATCCACCTAAAAAAAATGTAAAGCCAGATGATTCTATTGTGTGCAGCTACTTGAAAAAATAAAATGGAGTAAATTCAAAACACCATTTTTTTTTCAGTGTGGTACTTTGGCTTGACGCTCACCTCGATCATGGTGCTGCTCTGAGCCAACTTTTACTAATCAACAAGTGGACTTCACTACCACACATTCATGATGAAAACTTGAAGTCAGCAAATGACTAAATGTGAGTTTTTGACACCTGCAATATGCCAGTTTACAATTTACATAGAACTTTGTACTCACCCATTTGCTGCCATTGCAGGACTTTGTTCAAAGACGAAATGTTCGGCCCAAAAGACGCCAACTTTATGTACAGTAGTATGCCTGCAGGGGGGGATCAAGAGAACAAATATAAGGTGTTTGTGGATGACAATAATGGCTAGCCACATCAGCTTTGAACAAAGATTCAAAGGTAGCCCTAAAATATTTAAACCAGCAACAGTGGAACCACAAAAATGGCAGCGAGGAATAAGTGAAGACCACAAACAATAGTGTGCTAACGAGAACTTTATTTGCCATAGAAGTTACATGATACACGACACACCAATAGAGCAAGTTGTTTAGCTATGTGTAAATGAGACCAGGATCTATGCGTAAATGAGACCAGTTTAATAAATTTATAGAATATGACTTGACTTTCTTTGAATAATCTATAAATAATCTCTATGGACGTTCAACCCTTAGTGTGTTGTCGTTGTTGTGCGCGCGCGTGTGTGTGTGTGTTGGAGGTAGCAGCTGGTTCCCGTCCCTCTCCTCTAATAGCAGAACTAATGTAGGCCACCATCCCCATCTACCATTGACTGCCAGTGTATTGAGCTGTTTTTTTGTTAGGTTTCCTTTACTTATTAAGATGCATATCCCCAGTGAGCATGCTCAATTTACCATAGAGGCAAAGTTACTTAAGCGTTTTCCGGAATATCAGAAAATGAGTCAAATTCATGTGACCAATGTAACAGTGATTCAGTTTGTTCATATGAACGAGGCACAGTACTAATTTCGTTCAGCAAAGGAGATCTGAAAATCCTGTCTTGAAACTGTTCTTTCTGCAGCTCTGTCATAACTCTAAAGACTTGAATTTGGGACTTTAAATATACTGCACTCAAATCTTTCAAATCTGTGAATATGTATTACTAACAAGGCCATTCCATAATGTATTTTTCAGTGATACAATAGGTGAATTTAAGCAGTCCAGTGAGAGACTGAATGAATGCACCGATGATGCAACAACTGTCAATGATGCAGCGATGCACTTAAATCACTTTTCCTTTTCATTTCACTCTTGGAAAAAAGGTTTGAAATACAAAGAGCTTTTTACCTGGTTAAATAAAGGATACGTAATTAGTCAAAACATAAGGCACACCAGCACAGTTGAATGAGATCACTACATTTTGACTGATGATGGGAAACTAATATAACAGCATGTACATTTACTGTTTGATCACAAATAATCGTTTTCTTTAACATTAAAATTATTAAGATTATATTGATGAATATTTGTTTGAAAAATTCACAAATATTGTGCTGTTGCTGTGATACATTTTCTTCACGGTGGTGACGACTGCCTTCAAGCTTTATTTTATTGTTAGCTAGGTCAACAATTCAAACTATACAGTAATTTCATTGTATGTACTGTTTTAAACATTTAAAACTGTACATCACATTTACAAAGCAATTCTTTTTATTTTTTTAAGATAGAAAGATATCCTTTATTTGTCCCACTCTGGGGAGATTTACCTTCCAGCATGATTGTGGGTAGAAAGAAGAAAGAAGAAAAACAAAGTGTTTGCATTCACAAAATAAATGTACACCGTTCAATTAAGTGCAAGATAAATATATAGATATATAAAAGGTGGCTGTGCTAATTACTCTACTGTTAATTAGTCAGAGCAGCAAATGTTAAAAATTTATTCCGATCACGTTATTAATATTGATGTATAGTAATTTTTTTGGTCATCCAAGTTTTAAATGTTAGTGTGATCCCTGTGTGTTGAAGACATAAAATTCAACAGGAGAGTTGAAAATCAAAACCAAAAAAACATTAACAATTATTATATTAAAACAAAGGGAGAACGCCATCTATGACAATACGAAACTCTTTCTCATGCTTTTATGGAGAATCTACATTTCGTCTAACTGGATTTTGGAAAGTAAAATTCCACAAGTTGTAGCCCTGACTACTTTCATTTACGTACCTTGTATATTAGCGCCATCCACTGGTTAATAGAAGAACATGTCATTTTATTTGTTGAACCTACAGAGGATTATGGCATAAGTATGAGTGTAATTAACTCAAGATAGCGCAATATGTAAAATTGTACCACCACCCAAAAGTTTACCGTTAACTATATTACTGTGGTAATCGCAATTTGAAGTCAATTTTGCAGGGTATTGCATGCTTGAAAATTCATTTTGGTGGCTGAGGTTTTACACAAGTAATGGTGATTTTAAGAAAATACTATTTGCAATTTTCAGCTTTTGGTGGTGGGGCCCCAAGTGATATTTCACAGAAAAAAGGGCCCCAAATCTTTGGTGGTACCAATGGCTGCTACCAATTTCTAATATACAAATACTGTACTCCATTGGTATGCTGTGTGTGTGTGTGTGCGCGTGTGTGTGTGCGTGCGTGTGTGTGCGTGCGTGCGTGTGTGTGTGTGCGTGTGCGTGTGTGTGTGTGTGTGTGTGCTTTTTAAGTGTATTAAGATAACTTAGGATCATATTCATCAATCTATTGAAATATTAGAATCAACCCTTTGAGCAAAAGAATGATAATTCTGTTATCCATCTTAAAAGTTTGATATGATTCATCTTGTAGAGACACACGCTGTATTTATATATTTATTGGCATATTCATTCAATTTAATTATGGCAACAAAGCAGAAAAGAATAGCTTTTCTCTCAAGATGATTCAGTTGTGCTCCTGTCAAAAATATCCTATGACATGTGGGAAGTCATTGTTTCGGAAGAGGGGGAAAAAGAAAATATTTTAAAATGATGAATTCTTTTCAAAGAAGGAGAACACAATATCACATAGCACAAGTAATATGCAGCTGTAAGATATATGTATACACACACACACCCGCACACACACACACACACACACACACACACACACACACACACACACACACACACACACAAAACAAGCGCAACATTTGTACACGCCCTGGATGAAGGCAGTATCTATCTATCTATCTATCTATCTATCTATCTATCTATCTATCTATCTATCTATCTATCTATCTATCTATCTATCTATCTATCTAGCTAGCTAGCTATTGATGAAATTAAACCAAACTTTTAAAAAAATGGGGGTCAATGCAAATTCTACAGTATTTTTGCGTTTGTATTCAACAGGACAAAACGTGAGCACATGAGCTTTTCCATTTGTAACTATTCTTCAAGATGTTTTGTACTAGTGATTAGTCCTCAGTAAAGAGCAAATGCCCATTGAAGTAGCTGTCTCTTGTCAGACCATTGCCACCAAAGTTAGCTATAAGCCATACTTTGTCTCCCCTTTTCAGCTTAATGTATGTGCTTCCACTGGCTGAGATGTAACCTTCCTGCTTGGTGGTAAATGAGTGCAAAATGATTTCTCCGTTACGCATCAGATCCACACTCGCCGCATGCTCAAAGATGGTGCAGGAGAACTGAAATTCATACACTCCTGGATACATGCAAGTAAATATGCCTGTGTTGATGTCATAGCTGTTCTGCCCATTATAGATGACCTCTTGGAAGGGGATAGGAATACCGGGTCTGGGGAAATTATTGCTCAGCCGTACAGAGAAAGCCATTTTCTCAGAGCTAAAGGATCCCGGGGCTCCTGGAGGTCCTGGAAAAGGAAAAACAAAGACAGATAGATAGGCACCTGGAGTTCCTGGAAAAGGAAAAACAGATCGGTAACAACCTTAAAACTGCTGGGTAATTTTTAACCCGCCAGTTTTAAGGGTATACAGGCACCCGTGTGTCATGAAAAGAAAAAACATCAATATGTTTACCTGGAGGTCCAGGGGGTCCAGGATGTCCATATCCTGGAGGTCCAGGAGGTACATATCCTGGAGGTCCGGGAGGTCCATATCCTGGAGGTCCAGGAGGTCCATATCCTGGAGGTCCAGGAGGTCCATATCCTGGAGGTCCAGGAGGTCCATATCCTGGAGGTCCAGGAGGTCCATATCCTGGAGGTCCAGGAGGTCCATAACCTCCAGGTGCCATTCCTGACCAGGGTGACCAGGCTGACCATGCTGTCCAGGGAGCTGGTATCAATCAATGGGTGATAGCAGTCAGTCAAAATCCAATTTTTAGTCAAGCATCTCAAGAGAGTTTTGAAATTACTCCATTCCGATTGCAAAGTATTTACAAAGGTCAGAGAGACAGGCATTTGCAATGAATGTGCAATTGAAATTGTTATTATTCTTTCATAGATAGATAGATCAGAAGGTCCAAGTAACATGTGTGTTTTACACACCTGGATTGGGCTTGGTGCCTGGTATGGTGTCAGGAAATCCATACGCTACAATACATAGGATGATGAAGTCAGTCATTCCACAACACAAAGACAAACGGCAGTCTTTTTCTCAAGCTCAAGCTTTTCCCATGGGACTCACGGGTTTCTTTCCATGGAGTGAGGTCAAACTCCGGGATGTAACGGCAGTCAGTGTAACCGTCACCACGTGGCCGGAACAGGAACGGTTGGTTTGGAATTTCTGTGATGCCAGTGTTGTCACAGATAATGCGAGACATCGACGTCGTCAACAGAGAGGCTCTCTGGGCCCTTGTGAATACTCCATCATTCTCCCACCAAAATCTGGAAAGGAGATATTGTCACCGAATTTGTACGCGAAAGCAGCTTCACGGCATGTATTTGTTCATATCTCTTTACCTGTCTCCCGATCTAGCATTGCGGAATTGAATTGCAATCAGGCAGGCAAACAAGGGTCCAACTCTTCCTCCTTTCACCAGAGGCTCTGTAATTCCTCCGAGCCACGGATCAATGTTATCAGGTGTGCCGTACAGATCCAGAAGCTTCATCGCCAATTCCTTATTTCTCAGCACGTCAGCCAGTTCCTCCAGATTTCTTGGTTGTGACAGACCACAGAACTTGCGCCATTGGTTATATCCTGAGAACATGGGTATAAACCTAATAAAAATCCACTCTTGAGACAACTAACGGTTGTGTATGCTGGAAGAAACAGATACCAGGGAGTCCGTGGTCACGTCCCCGCTGCATATTGAGAGAGGCCAGATCCAGCGCCATCTCAAAAGAGAATCTAAACAGCAAATCTCTCAGCTGATCAGTAATGATGGCATCCTGAACGTTCAACTTGGCCTGCCGACCCACAAGGCCCCTCATGATTGGGTCTATACCACCTGAAACCATTTTTACATGTCCTGTGATCATATGCAAGGGCATGGAGTAGAAGGCAACTGCAGACAGGGACTATACCTTCAAAGACAATCCTCCATGGTGTGTTCAAGGCTGTGTGCAGCAATGGAGAGGGGTACAACGGGTGATCCTCATAGGACGCGTCGAGACGGAAAACAAATGGCTGAATCATCGAGTGGCCGTATCGATAGGCAGCTGTTGCATATACGTTGGAAATTGTGGCGTCGATGAATTTATCGTAGCCAGGGTAGGTAGAGAGCTGCTTCGCTAAAACTTCAGGACCAACAATGTAGCCGATGTAGTCTCTGAATGTAATAATCTATAAGAGACCACAAAGAATGTAAACGGGACAATTCTTCAAACAAGATGATTGTTCATGAGAGGCCAGCTCTAACCTGGAGTTGGGCTCCCACAATCTTGCGGGCTTCCTGGTACAGTCTCTCTCCATTCCAGTCAGGATTTAATTTCGCCAGGGCTCGAGCCAGACGGTTGTGATCACGTAAAAAGAGCGTGTGCAGCGAAGTCAAAATAACGTTCTCGTTGGAACGTTCATCACCTTCAACGTTTACATCAGTTAAAACAGTTGCAATCCAGAATCTCCGAAGGAGAACATAGCAAATGACCTCGTTCAGCCTGTCACTCACCTGCCAAAAAGCAAAGCACTTCCTTGGCATTTTTGTCATTGGTGATGCGAGCTCGGGTTGCACACACATTGGCCATCATCTTGGTAAAGGGTAGCAGTTCTCTGCCGTTGTCAGTAAACTCTTCATTAACCCTCAACAAGCCCAGATCTGTGGTGAGGTCACGGAGCTCCAGAGCTTTTTCGTCATCCGAGCCGTACACCTGACTTCCATCAATGTAGGATGTGAGGGAGTTCAGTTGTTGGCGCACAGTGGCACCGCCAAAGATGGCCCCCGTGGGGCCGGATCCACATGTTGCCGTTGATCGGAAAAAAGGGATGCACTCCTGCTTGCCAAAGCGCGGGCCATTCTTGGGAATCTGCACAGAGGGTGAGATGCGGTGAGTGTGTTTGTGTTTGCGGGTGTGCCGCGTGAGCCAGACGGTTATGGAAGATTACTGACCAAAATAGGGAAGCAAGGCTCGGTGCGCTCACAGCTCTCGTCGCAATCCAGACCGTTGCTGAATGAACGGATTACCGGGGAATGTGGCGCTAAGGTCTGGTCGTGGTCTGTCCATTGTCCAAAGGAGGGCAACAGATGAGTAAAGACTGAGTCGCTCACTATATCGCTGTTGGCTGTGGTCAGGATACGATTGGACACTTCTCTTACCTTCAATGATAAAGATATCATTTCATCAAAGGTAGCAATTTCAACTCTATATGCATTTGCATAGCGTCAGTTGAATTTTACATCGAAGCAGAATTGGATGATCGTACCAAAGGAAGAAGGAAGCCATTGATTTTAATCGGGTCCCATCCTCGGGGCACCGAGATTCCGTCCTGGTACTCAGCCGGAAGCCAGCGTACGAATGGTATGTTAGAGGCTCCCCATCGAGGATTGTGCCTGCAGGCAAGTGGAATTAATCAGGGCCTCATCATGGGTGGTGCTCAATTTAGGGTGTAAAAGCTAAGAAATTCAATCAAACTGGGAAAGGGCCAAAAGCCAGTAAGCAAGAACGACCGTTGTCTTACTCGTTGTTGCAGACGCCACTTATGGTACGAAAGACGTTCAGGTTGGGAATTGTCTTGCAAGAGGGCATGCGCTGTCGAGGTGAGCAGCCTGTCAGTTCTGCAATGAACTCCAGATCTTCCTCAGACAGCAAATCTAGCGACAAAATCATATCAAAATCAGTTATTGATGCTCTACGCCAGGGGTGCCCAAACTTTTTGGACCAAAGATCTACTTTTCGATCAACTAACCTCCCGGGATCTACCCTTACTGGCACGCGCGCGCGCACACACACACGCACACGTACACACACACACACACACACACACACACACCATGATGAGAAACGGCCTGAAACAGAGGCACTTTTTCACGCACTGTTTCAGCCTGTTAACTATCGTAGCTCACACGTACCGTTTTAAAGTGCTTCCCTGGGCCCTCCTAGATTCCTATTCTTTGCTCGTGCCCTCGGTGAATTGTACACGAAGCAAACTCTGAATGAGAATCATGACTATAAAAGATAGAGCGCAACCGCTCTGATCACAAGCTGCAATTGCAGACTGCTGAGCGCTAACAACTTCCGGTGACATAATCACACGCCATCGTAAATTCAAGATTTACCTGCTTTATTTTATTTTTTTAATATTTCTTTGTGAAAATGAGACTGATAGGATGATTAGGGTGCAGCGTACATTAACACAAAATTATATATTACTAACATGTACCAAGACACACAAATGATTGTTTGTTTTCCTACTCGACACTCCGCGGATCTATTTGAGACCTATCTTCGATCTAAAATCGGTTCTCGACCAAACTGAGCGCACTTGAATGCGCCACTTGACTCCTCTTGCTTTCCTTACACGAGGAAGTGTAAGTTCCTTAGGTAGACGAGGAAGTGACGCTTCCTCGTGTAGCATTCCATTGTGAGCAGACATGTTCAATAAAGCGTTTTATTTTTTTTTAAAGAGCGTGGTTTCGGTTTTCGAACAGCCCTCTGGAACGGATTATGGTCGAAAACCGAGGTATGACTGTATATATATATGTTAGAGGCTCCCCATCGAGGATTGTGATAACTGTATATATATATATATATATATATATATATATATATATATATATATACAGTCATACCTCGGTTTTCGACCATAATATACAGTGTATGTATATATACACATATAAGACATTCCAATCTTGGAAAGTCCCAAACACTGAGTCCAGTATTGGCCCGAATATAAGACGGCCCTGATTATAAGACGACCCCCTTTTTCAAGACTCAAGTTTGAAAAAAAACTTTTTGAACACCAAATAATTTTTATGCAGAAAATAATAACGAAACAAATGATTACAACAATATAAAAAAACATGATATTTTGCCTCATTCAAATCTTAATATCATTTAAATATGTAATCTAAAGTGCAATCACATTCGTGAATGAACGGCTTCTGGTTTTTTAAATGTAAATGACATCATACTGTAACTTCTCCTCAGCTGCCGGTTAACCTGGCCGATCTTCGACCCACTTTTCTCCAGATTGTCATTACGTTTCTCCATTTTCTGTTATCTCTTCTATTATTTTCTTCTTTTTTCTTTCATACCGCTATTTTTTATTTTTATTCTTCGTGACAGGGGTTCACTTTGGCCTGGGGAGTCAAGTTCAGCATTCACTTCAATGATATCTGGCACCATCTAGCGTCGTGAATGGGTATGCAGTAATGTCTAGACCCCGAATATAAGACAACCCCCACTTTTTCAGTCTTATTTCAATGCAAAAAACACAATCTTATATTCGCGCCAATACGGTACTGACGAATATTGAGATACTATTTTCACACACCTGTGGCGTTGATGGAACGTCTTTGACGTCTTTCTGCCGACCTTTTGACAATATTCAGTGTGGCGTCCATGTAATCAGCAGATCGGGCCACCTCACGGGTGAGTCCCATAGGTTGCTTGAAAAAGCGCAACACATCCTGAGGTCTGGCTCCATTGCGTCTGACACGATCAAGGCACCTAGAGCACCAAGTGGTCACATTCACAAACAGCGAGTCTCTTGTTCACAACCCTATTGCAGTAATTCTCATTGGGTACACCTGCACAATGTAGGAGCCTGTTTTCGTAAACAGCACACATGCGCTTGATGTAAAAACTGGTGCATATTCATCTTCATGCAAGGG
Source organism: Hippocampus zosterae (assembly GCF_025434085.1). NCBI lineage: Eukaryota > Metazoa > Chordata > Actinopteri > Syngnathiformes > Syngnathidae > Hippocampus > Hippocampus zosterae. Next base: position 13,531,358 of record NC_067456.1, read on the forward strand.
CAAGTCTCGTTTACCCTGTTTGGGAATTTGGAGACCGCATTACGCCTCGCTGGGCGTTCCGGTCGAGCGAAGGCACTTTCTATTACACGCCCACAGGGCACCTGACAATTGGGTGACAGGAGGTAGGCTTTGGATCAACTCAAAGCAAGTGTACGGTAAGTTGTGGCGCAGGTGGTGTAACGCAATTTGCGCGGATTTGATCAAGGCGCAGGCAGACAGATTCTGAGATCTGTGGACATTTGTGTTGGATGTCATCGCATTTCATTCATAAATATGAAAACTAATTGAACTGACTGTCTTTTTTGTTATTATCTTAAAAATGTGATTGACAGCCAGCCCCCACCCGACCCCCAACTGCTAGATAAAACTGTTGTCACACAAGGACACACGATAGCAGTTGCTGTTCAATGTGTTTTGCGCATGCCGATCCCCTGCATGGACTCCAGAGAGTCCTTTCGCCATGTAGACTGCACAGCTCTCCTGTGCTGAATTTAAAGGAAATGACTGGAGCCACATCCACTTGATGGCAAACAAGTCGGCTGTGTTGCCTCTCACAACTGCGCACACACCCCTTCCTACTTGCGCCAGTCTATGTAAAAGCAGCAAAAGAAAGTAAATGAAAAAAAAAGAAAGAAAACAAATAAATTATCCAATTAATCTGATGCATTTATCCAAATAATCTTTATCTAACTATGCCAGCAATGACAGGCAGAACAATTCAGCGCTCTTCCACTAGGTGGCAGAATTCCAGTAACCAGTGCATCCATATTTGTCATGTTTCGGTTTGGGACCAACAGGGGGAGCCCTACAGTGCCACCTGTTGGTCCCAAACCGAAACATGACAGTCTACCACCACCGTGCAACGTGACAATATTGACATTTATGCAACGGAATAATAGTTTGCACTCAGAAATCAGTAAGTAAATTTGTGGGTAAATTGAGACAAGGTCGTGTATTTCAGTATAGTCTACATTTGTGACATTCTTTTTAATGACGTGCCGTAAGATTTTAGGCTCATTAAATTTGGGAGAAATTTCCCTCCACTGCTTGTCCTCATTTGGGTTGCCAGTTTTCTTGAAGTCAGGAACGAAGCCACGAACCAAAACAGTTGTAGAGGGCCAAGCAAATACGTTTACTCCCTAAACCGAGTCAAATATTAATTTCATGTATTTACCTCTCTGAGCTCATCCGGCCCTATATACCTGCCCGGCGCCTCAGGTCTGCGGACCTGACATTATTAGAAGTACCAAGAACTAAACTGAGGCTCAGAGGGGATGGAGCCTTTTCTGTTGCTGGTCCCTCTCTCTGGAATGAGCTCCCAGTGAACATTCGGCAAGCCTCCTCGCTGCCCATCTTCAAAACCCTCCTCAAAACTCACCTGTATTCTTTGGCATTTGACTCAGCATGACTTGGATTTGTTCTTGGTTTTACTGTTTGTTGCTTTCTACCGTCTTTATTACCAATTTGTTTTACTGTTTATTGTATATGTTAAATTGCTCCATGTACAACACTTTGTATGGAGCCATGGCTGTTTGAAAGTGCTCTATAAATACTGTTGACTTGACTTGACATATCGCAACAAATTGTCTTGGATGGCTTGAGCCTAGGTTTGCCCCGAGGACGACTGTGAAGCATATGTACTAGGCCACAAGATGCCAAAGAGTTGTTTTTACTTAAAGAAATGTTTTGTTCTGCCCCCTTGTTGCCAAACATTATGACAAAGAATTTTTTAAAAAAAACTCAATTAACATGAGTTTGCAGCTCTATTGAACCCTAATATTTGTTTTTTCATCAAAACAATGGCTAGTTAGCGTTCAACATTTCTCGGCTCCAGTACAAAAAAATCCTTTCATCCAATCTATGAACTTACTCTTGTCTTGAGTATTCATATGCCGAGTCCACCTTAGTGATGGCGGCGTTGACAGCCTGTTCAAGGCTCGCCCTGCTCAGAAATTCTGGAAGCAAATACAGAAATATAATCAAAACTAATCTGTTGAACATATCAAATCATATACGATTAAATGTGTGTGAGCAAGCTGTACTTACGGGCATTCACCTGCCACTGCGCGCAAAGCGCTGCAAGCAGCAGGCACGCACCCCGAAACATCTCTGGTGAGGAGAAAAAAAGGGGTGGGGGAGACACCACGTCAAACTCATAGAATTAAAGCTAATACGATTAAATAACAATGCCAAATAAAAATGAATAAAACGTTTCTTTTTTGTTTGCTTGTTTGTTTAAGGTTTAGGTATCGTAAGTGACCTGTAAGGAAGTAGCTCCAAGATGTTTAAATCAGCAGCGGCAGTCAGTGTACAGTAAGGGAGTTGCCAAGCTCGTAGCTTTTATAAAGGCGCGTCACTGGAAACACTTTTCGTCACCAAGAATTTGGAGCATTTGTTTTCCTTGTTTCTCTTTTGTTTTGTTTTGTTTTTTCTTTGTTCCGCCTTGGGCTCCCGGTTTAACCACTTTAACCAGGGCCGAGATAATTATGAAAAGTATACACATCACAAATCCGCTCATTCGTTTATCGTAATTAGACTGCCCTTTCATTAGGTTATTTTCACGCAATACATAATATTCTTGGGGAGGATTCATGGTTATGATTTTTGGCGGCACGGCGTCGACCGGTTAGCAGGTACACACTTCCAAAAAGCTGGCGACCCTCGTGATTATAAAGCGGTTCAGATCATGCATTGAGGAATGGCCATGATCTTTAAATGTCTGCGCACTATTTGCATAGTCTGAAACGTATTCATTCTGTGACATCGAGTAGGTACTTTTATGCCTACACGTAACGATTGTTACACAAAATATGCATGGACAATGGAGTAAGAAAAAACGTTGACAGGTGATGTCAAACAACTTCCTGGAGAAGCGTTCGTGACAAGACGCGATGCTTGATTAACATTTCTTCCAGTCTTCCACGCCCACACAAAAAACAACATTTGGATTTACTGTACTTAATTCAAACACGTACATCCTTTGCACACGAATAAAATGTGTTAAACTTAGGTCATTTTCACGTGTTTTCCTCAAAAAGAAATAAATGATACATTCATTCATTCATTCATTCATCTGTGTAAAACCTTTTAATCACGTGCAACCGATTATCGAGTACTTTTGTTTTTCGGTGCACGGCACACGCACACGCTGCGCGTGCGCTGGTTCACACGCGTTTGCAATTTTTTTTGCAAATTCTGATAATTTTCTTGTCAGTCATTTGTATTGCACTATTTTATCGATAATTTTAACCGTTATTTTAACAATTTCCATGATGCCGGTTTTTCTTTTTGTCCATTTTGTTGTCAAGTTACAGTAAAAGTTGTGACCTTATATTTTTAATCATTTGAAGTTACCCAGAATATTCATTTGTAAATATGTTTAATGTTTCAGAAGTATTTAGACAACGCAAGAGTTTATCATTTTCTCTCTTCACTCTCTTTCAGCACCTGAACAGATTTGAAATTAAAAAAAAATCAAAATGTGATTGAATTATATCAACTTTCAGCTTTACTTTAAGTGACTTTACAAAATGTGGCATTTAACATATCCGTGAGACACTCATTTCATGGATAGAACACCTTTTCAGAAGCTCAATAAGACATCATTTACTTGTAGTGAAATCCATTGCATCACTGATTAAAGTGTGAAGCCTGCATGACCAAATCATAATTGTGTTGCCTGAAGATACATGCCAGGCCTGCAATGCAACCTTTTTGGTCTTGATCATGCAAGTAAGTGAAAGGCTTGCGCTATTGTCTTGAAATCAGGCCACAGCTGGATTAAGCTTTCGTTACTTTGCAGAGAACTACAACCACAACAATGAATTGTTGAATTAATACATCTCAGTCCATCATAAGTGAGCTCTTGTATTCGGTCTCATTTAATTTAAGTCAGCAGGTTCAATTGCATGCCACCCGGTAGTCAACTGGTTAGCATGTAGGCCTCACAGTGCAGATGTGCAGGTTTCGATCCCAGCTCCGACCTCCCTGTGGGGATTTGGCCTGGGTACTCCGGTTTCCTACCACATTCCAAAAACATGCATGGCAGGTTAATGCACCACTCTAAATTGGTCCTCTGTGTGATTGTGAGTGCAAATGGTTGTTTGTCTCTGTGTGCCCCTTGTGAAGACAAGTGGATCAGAAAATGACTGGATGGAAGGTTCAATGGTTGATGAAAGTACTTCAAGTAATTCTTTGGTGTGGTCAAAAACGTGAAAATAAGAGGGATAACAGGCTAAAACTAATGCCTTAATATGACTAAAGTTATGATAACAGTTACAGAGTACAACTGGCTCGGGTGACCTTCATGAATAGAAATGATTGCTCCAACGTATAGGAAGTGACTCATGTCATATGAAGATAAATAATTTTCCATGACGTTCACTCCCATGAGGATACTCCCCCCATAGGTAGAATTCAGTGGCCATTTTATGCGTTTCAAACTTGGCGAATTCAGTGGAGACTTTGTGATTTAATTTACCTCTTAATGTCAGATTTTACTTGGTGGTAGTTGGTTGGAAGACCCCAAGAGGTAGGGGAGGAGCAGGGTGACTGACCAAGATGTATTTAACAAAAATACACTTGCAGGGTACACTTGAGGAAACTCATACTCAAAAGTCCTGGAAAACCACAGGAAACCAAAAGTAGTAAAAACCTATGACAGAAGACAAAACGTGACAGGGGGCGCACACAGACAACAACAATAACCCAACAAAGACTGACTGAACCCAGGGAACTAAATACAAACGAAGTGACAAGACCACAAGAAACACCTGGACAAGACACAAAGGGTTGAGGGAGAGAGAACAGGTGGAGAGAAAAAGGGTACACGAGGGAATCTAAATCAAATGTAAACTAAACAAAAACATAACAGTACCCCTCCCAGACGTCCCAAAATGACCCAATGGCTTGGCTCGGCGGAAACAGGGCAGGGGCGCGATACTTGCACCGCCGGGAACAGGAACGGGTGGCAGTGAGACCAGGGCCCTGGTCCTGAGGGGTCCAATCTTGGTTGGATCATTCTGTCAAGGTTTTGCATGGTGGTAGGCGGACGACCCCCCCCCCCCCACCACCACCACCACCACACACACACACACACACACACACACACACACACACACACACACAAAAGCATAGAGTAGGAGGGTGGGCTGAACAAAATGTATTTAACAAAAATGCAAACAGGAGTCCACTGGACAAAACTAACTGAAGTACTCAAAGTCTTGAAAACCACAAGGAACCCATCCATCCATCCATTTTCCAAACCGCTTGATCCTCACTTGAGTCGCGGGGGGCGCTGGAGCCTATCCCAGCTGTCTTCGGGCAGTAGGCGGGGGACACCCCGAATCGGTTGCCAGCCAATCGCAGGGCACACAGAGACGAACAACCATCCACGCTCACATTCACACCTAGGGACAATTTAGAGTGTTCAATCAGCCTACCATGCATATTTTTTGGGGAATGTGGGAGGAAACCGGAGCACCCGGAGAAAACCCAAGCAGGCCCGGGGAGAACATGCAAACTCCACACAGGGAGGCCGGAGCTGGAATTGAACCCGGCACCTCTGCACTGTGAAGTCGACGTGCTAACCACTGGACTACCGGGCCGCCCACAAGGAACCCAAATAGCCAAAACCTACGACACAGACACCCACAATGATCCGACCAAGTCTGACAGAACTCAGGGAACTAAATACAAGCAAAGTGACGAGACAACGAGAAACAAAAATGAATACATCATCAAGGGCCAGAGCTGGCTCCGGCTAGCCCAGTGAGCACCAATTTGAAATAAGCAGTCGAAATTCTCATTTTGCGCTTTATAAAAGCACATTAAATAGCAACACTTAGGATAAAATATTTTTAAGATTTTACACAATAAATTGCATTTTAGTCACTCTTTTTTCCTTTAAATTAATTTCACTCGGCTTAAAGCGGAAGCCAAACCCAATTTTCCAATGCTCAGGCTGCTGAAGTCAGAAAACAGCTGAGCCTTGATGACCTGATTGTTATCTGAGCCCTGATCAACTTGTGATGTCTTTTCCATTCAACAGCCAGTGGAAAAATGGCTGCCTGATGAGATGGACAAAAACGGGTGGATTTTACGACTAAACTCATATTCCTCATTCGCAATATTCATCAGAATGTGTTTAGAATAGTGGGGGCAGATGGAATATGTAATCGTATGGACATTTTTGGGATTGACATCCCCTTTAAGCCCGTACTTCATTGAACCGCAAAGGTTTGCACGTATCTGCACATGTAGGGAACGGTTTTGGGGGGTCAGAGTTCATTGAATGCTGAAAACATTCGCCAGACATTTCCTAACAGTTTTCATGGTTGTAGTTTTTCTTGTTGTCATCAAATTTTAAATATATATATATATATATATATATATATATATATATATGTGCCAAATTTTCTTTACAGAAGAGGTACAGAAGAAAAACTGTCTCAGACCATTCAAATTGTTGGCAAACGTCTTTGCAACCTCGAATGAACACTGATGAAAAAAACCAAAACCATTTGTTATATAAGATCCGGCCTTAAAATACGTACTACCTATTCAGAAATACAAAAGTGAAATAGAAACCTATGTACGTGTTTGAAATTGCCCCACTGAAAATATTTAAAGACATGAAAATATTTGCTATAATGCACAATGTGAATTATAAAGCTAAAAATGTGATTGTATTAAAAAAAAGGAAACAAATTCTTCCTTTGTTAGATCTTTCTTTTCTTAGATTTTTTCTTAGATCTTAGATTTTTCTTGTTTAATAACACACTTGCTTCAGGTCCCTCGGATTAACTGGCAAAAAAACGCTGCTCAACATTACAAAGTTGCTCCTCAAACGAAACTAATAAAACTGCTCCACAAAGAAAAAAAAAAAGTCCAACCTCGAAACAAAAAACTCAAACATGCACATACACTTACTGGGAGAAGAAAGTAGGCTGTTGGGGTTAAATTAATACATTTTTATGGAACAAATATGAGAATTGAAGTTGTTGATGTAGGCCAACGCATGTGATAGTAGTTAAAACAGCAAAGTAGGACTTCCTGGAACATTTAGGTCCACCGCGGGTGGACCTAAACGGTATTTGGTTCTGTCAGTTTTGCTTCATCTCTTCGTTGATTGACTGAGTCGAGCCAGAGAAGGAAGAGATCATATCCTGACTGCTTTTTATAAAGTGTTCGATTTATTTTTACTGCTGCATCTGCCATTTGGATGAACTACAACAGGGCTTGACTCCCTCACAGATCAGGTTGTGCAACATGCTTTGGATGTCAGTGAAGAGGAGTCACTCAAGTGGAGCAGGGTTTTGTTTTTTGTTTTTTTAAATGAACCTCAGGCATTGTGTGAACAGTACAGGACTAATCTGAATCAAAAATGGAAATGTTTCCATAATTTGTTTAATATTTACTGATTTACTTGAAACGGGTCATTTTAAGGAACGCATACTCTACATGGTTAGTGGACAAAAGACAAAAGTTATGGTATAGTACAAGCCTTTGAAATAATGTCACCGTGGGTTTTGCTTTGGGTGTGTCTCTGAGAAGATACAAGTGTCTGCATGTGCATACCTTTTTAGCTTCACTTTTGGAAATTGTTCACCTCAAATCACTTTTGTCATGAGGGCCCAAGGTGTAAATTACAACAATTACTCAATCAGGAGCGTTGACGTGAGGCTCCTAAATGTACAGGAATAAAAGAAATACATTATATAGTATATTATCTTGCGACCCAGATTCAGGAACCGAAAACCAGCTGCTGACCGCCATCTGGTTCACAAGGCGTCCTTGGAATCCTTGGACCCATGTACATTTTTGGGGTTGAGCCTGGACCCAGTCTTACGTGACTCAAGTGAATGTCAAACTAGAGAGTGGTAAAATGTTACATCTCCATTGCTTGAAAGCACATCATGTCTCCTAACGTCGAGTTTCTGTTATTGTGTCAACCATCAACCAGGAAATGGAAGTAATTTGAGCTTGAGAGCATCACTCATTCTTTCTGTCTCTTAACTTCTTCCCCTGCGGCACCTGTTGCGGTAAAGATTTGCTCGACAACATACTGAAGTCTCATTTTGAACTTTCCAACCCACACAATTTGACACTTAAGCAACACACCCTTACAACAATAAGATCTTTTTACTGCTTACAAGATTGAAAAAAACACATACAGTATAATGGACAAAAATCATTATCATATAACATGAATCCATCCATTTTCAACACTGCTAATCCTGAACAGGGTCGAGGGGAGCGACTGGATCCGATCCCAGCTGACTGAGCGGAAGTCCTACCCCCACTGGAAACGATTCTGACTTACTGCCGGCAATGTGAACCAAACTCTGACATCGGTGGTATAGTGACCGAACAGCCCGTATCAGGGGGTTCGGTACCCCATACCCTCGAAGCACCCCCCACAGAACTCCCCGAGGGACATGGTCAAACGCCTTCTCCAAATCCACAAAACACATGTAGACTGGTTGGGCGAATTCCCACATACCCTCGAGGACCCTGCTAAGGGTGTAGAGCTGGTCCACTGTTCCACGGCCGGGACGAAAACCACACTGCTCCTCCTCAATCTGAGGCTCGACTTCCTGACGGACCCTCCTCTCCAGCACCCCTGAATAGACCTTACCAGGGAGGGTGAGGAGTGTGATCCCTCTATAGTTGGAACACACCCTCCGGTCCCCCTTTTTAAAAAGAGGGACTACCACCCCAGTCTGCCAATCCAGAGGCACTCTCCCTGTTGACCACGCGATGTTGCAGAGGCGTGTCAACCAGGACAGCCCCACAACATCCAGAGCCCTGAGGAACTCCGGGCGGATCTCATCCACCCCTGGGGCCTTGCCACCGAGGAGCTTTTTAACCACATCGGTGACTTCAGCCACAGAGATAGGAGAGCCCACCTCAGAGTCCCCGGCCTCTGCTTCCTCCAAGGAAGACGTGTTGGTGGAGTAGAGGAGGTCTTCGAAGTACTCTGCCCACCGGTTCACAACGTCCCGAGTCGAAGTCAGCAGCGCCCCATCCCCACTGTACACAGTGTTAGTGGTGCACTGCTTCCCCCTCCTGAGACGTTGTATGGTGGACCAGAATTTCCTCAAAGCCGTCCGAAAGTCGGCTTCCATGGCCTCACCAAACTCTTCCCACGCTCGGGTTTTTGCCTCTGCGACCACCGAAGCTGCGTTTCGCTTGGACAGTCGATACCCGTCAGCTGCCTCTGGGGTCCCACAGGCCATAAAGGCTTGATAGGACTCCTTCTTCAGCTTGACGGCATCCCTTACTGCTGGTGTCCACCAGCGAGTACGGGGGTTGCCGCCACGACAGGCACCAACCACCATACGGCCACAACTCAGATTGGCCGCCTCAACAATAGAGGCACGGAACATGGTCCACTCGGGCTCGATGTCCCCCGCCTCCCCCGGAACATGGGAAAAGCTCTGTCGAAGGTGGGAGTTGAAACTCTTTCTAACAGGGGATTCCGCCAGACGCTCCCAACAAACCCTCACAATACGTTTGGGTCTGCCAGGACGGACCGGCATCTTCCCCCACCATCGGAGCCTACTCACCACCAGGTGGTGATCAGTTGACAGCTCCGCCCCTCTCTTCACCCGAGTGTCCAGAACATGCGGCCGCAAATCCGATGATACAACTACAAAGTCGATTATCGAACTGCGGCCTAGGGTGTCCTGGTGCCAAGTGCACATATGGACACCCTTATGTTTGAACAAGGTATTCGTTATGGACAATCCGTGGCGAGCACAGAAGTCCAATAACAAAACACCACTCGAGTTCTGACCGGGGGGGCCGTTCCTCCCAATCACGCCTCTCCAGGTCTCACTGTCGTTGCCCACGTGAGCATTGAAGTCCCCCAGCAGAACAAGGGAGTCCCCAGCAGGAGTACTCTCCAGCACACCCTCCAAGGACTCCAAAAATGGTGGGTATGCTGAGCTGCTGTTTGGTGCATATGCACAAACAACAGTCAGGACTCGTCCACCCACCCGAAGGCGGAGGGAGGCAACCCTCTCGTCTACCGGTGTGAACCCCAATGTACAGGCACTGAGCCGGGGGGCAATGAGTATGCCCACACCTGCTCTGCGCCTCTTACCGTGAGCAACTCCAGAGTGGAAGAGAGTCCAGCCCCTCTCGAGAGAACTGGTACCAGAACTCAGGCTGTGTGTGGAGGCAAGTCCGACTATATCCAGTCGGAAATTCTCTGCCTCGCACACCAGCTCGGGCTCTTTCCCTGCCAGAGAGGTGACATTCCATGTCCCAAGAGCTAGCTTCTGCAGCCAAGGATCGGACCGCCAGGGTCCCCGCCTTTGGCTGCCGCCCAGCTCACATTGCACCCGACCCCTTTGGCCCCTCTCATGGGTGGTGAGCCCATGGGAAGGGGGACCCACGTTGCCTCTTCGGGCTGTGCCCGGCCGGGCCCCATGGGTGTAGGCCCGGCCACCAGGCGCTTGCCAACGAGCCCCACCTCCAGGCCTGGCTCCAGAGTGGGGCCCCGGTGACCCACGTCCGGGCAAGGGAAACCTTGGTCCATCTATTGTATTCATCATGAGGGTCTATGAGGGTATATTTTCAGTGTGTGTAGATAGATAGATAGAGATAGAGAGATAGAGAGAGAGAGAGAGAGAGATTGCACATGTTGCTGGTTACATGAGCCATAAATGGACCAATACATCTCTTGGTTCCATTTGAATTCATTTTTAAACTACCCTCTTCATTATGCTGTTCACATTTTGACATTGAGAGACTAGCATGAAGGCAAGTGGCCACTGAGCCCATGAGCAGGCCCCAATATAGAGACTGAAAGATTCCCAGAAAGGCATAAAAGGAGGCCCACCTTGGATCAATAGAAGTAAAAACAACCACAACAACACCTGGAGTGAATCTTGCTCTTGAACTCTAACCGTGATTTCTTTGTCTATTTCTAAACACTGCTCGGTACGAAGTTTGTAATTTTGTAACACACAACTCATTGCTTTACACTCAATTTCCAAATGATCAACACACTCCTTGCATACAATGCACATTTGTGACTATTATTTACACTGTTCTGCCAACAGTCTGTCCCTACTGTCACAGGAAAAAACTCCATCCATCCATCCATTTTCTAATTTTCTTATCCTCACAAGGGTCACGGGATAATGCATAAGCCTATCCCAGATGTCTTCGGGCAGTAGGTGGGGTACACCCTGAACTGGTTGCCCGCCAATCGCAGGGCACACAGAGATGAACAACTATCAAAGCTCACACTCACACCTAGGGACTATTTAGAGTGTCCCATTAACCTGCCACGCATGTGTTTGGAATGTGGGAGGAAACCGGAGTTCATGGAGAAAAGCCATGCAGGCCCGGGGAGAACTTGCAAACTTCACACACGGAGGCCGGAGCTGGAATTGAACCCGGTACCTCTGCACTGTGAGGTTGACGCGCTAACCACCGGACCACCAGACGTTACCATAAAGTAACAAAATATAACAGAACACATAAGATAAAACATGGAGAGTCAATCAATCATAACAACTATTCTTGCATACGCCTTGTTGTGTGAAGCAGTTGTCCTTTCACAAGTGGATCAGAAACACCATGCTCAAAACGTGCATGACGTTCCACAAGATGGCTATAAGTTAAATTTGAAAGTAAACCAGAAGCAGTCGCCTCCATTGACGATAAAAGAAATTGGTTCATATCTCCTGTCAATTTTAGATCGGCTTCAATTCCAACCGCCAACTCTCAGTTCCAAATACGCATCTGCACTCCACGCCGACGCTACCCTCGCTACTCATCCTTGGCTCCACCAGCCGTCTATCCAGCCGCAGTAATGCAGTACCTGGATAAAACCCACGCAGGCACGGGCAGAACATGCAAACTCCACACAGGAAGGCCGCAGCCGGGATCGAACCCACAGCCTCTGCACTGTAAGGTCGACGCGCTAACTGGGAGAAACAGGAGAAACCTCTTTTCGGTAATTAGTATTGTTTGCTATCAGCCTGAGAAGTACAAATAAGCCACAAGTAAGCTGTCGGTGGGGTGTACAATTGAGTGAGCAGGAAGAAGGAAGGAAAGACATGGAGGTGAAGAAATAGGAGCAAGGGGAAGAAAAGGACACAAAGGTGAAGGAGGAAGAAGTGTAAGAAATAAAATTACTGATGGCTACATGATGTAGACTGAAAATAACTGGGGGGGAGGAGGTTGACGTGGAAAAACACTATTATGTTTGTTTTGATGTTATAAATATAGTAGACGCACTGAATAAAAAAACTGGAAGGGGAAGTAAACCCCAAAAATGTCTTTGCAATAACATGTTCTATTGCAGTCCAGCCCCACTCGTCTAAACATGGCAATCTGATCAATATTGCACTTGATCAGATGTAAACAGGTGGTTTTAAAGATGAGCAGCGAGGGTACTTGCCGAATGTTCATTGGGAGGTCATTCCACAGAGAGGGACCAGCAACGCTCGACAGCAAGCCCCACCTCCAGTTCACCCGTTCACTCGTGGAATATTCCAAACAGGTGTTTTTGGAGCATTCCCCATGGCCGGTATTTTGTTGCCCAATCTCAACTGTTTTGGAACAAGCATCAAATACAAAATGAAAGAATATTTGTTACATTAAAAAAAAGAGAATAATGTTGATCGTTTGAACAAATATCTTGTCTTTGTAGTGTATTCAGTTGAACATAACTTGAAAAGGATTTGCAGATCATTGTCATCTGTTTTTATGTCTCAAATGATATTCCAACTTAATTCGAATTCTGCTTTCGTTGTCAAATGGAAAAGAATTTGTAAGAATCTCTACCTGCAACCACACCAGATCTCAACCAGCTAAATGGGTTTTTGTCTGACATGTGGTCCCATACCACTATTTGTGCTGAGAATTAACCAACGTCAAAGCCACTTAGGTAAGATGATCAAATGATCATCTTCCTTGTTTCTCAAATTGCTGGCTGCTTTGTTTTCATGTCTTATACATTCATGTGAGTCGCCATGACGCAACTTACACACAGGTTGTAAAACAGACTCAGTGCTATGTCAGGGCTGACTTTCTTGAAGTGTAACCATCTTGACTAAAATTCACTTCAAAATATAAAATAATGAAAACTGGATAAACAAATGCAAAGAGGATTACTGGCTTCGGATTTATCATATGACAAAGTACACAGATGAGAAAAATGATGTCACAAGGCAACATTTCGCTAAGGTTTTTGTACTTTGCGCGCACTGATGCGGCGGAGTAGTTATGAGTCAAATGATGCATCGTCACGCAATTGGTTATTGCCAGAAGAACAATGGAAGTGTTTTTTATAAAGTGTTTAAGCTTATTATTAGCCTATGATGTTCACCTGAAAAGCTCTGAAAGGCAGATGGCGTGACTAATGTTGTCATACATTCTGAAACGTTAAACCTTACATTGTTAAGACCATATTTATTTAGAGCCACACAATTTACAAAATTTGCATCAATAAGATCATTTATATATTTTTTCTCTCTTTTTAAATATGTTGTATTTGCGTGGCGCTGTACAGTTCAGGATGTGCCTTAATTACAGCATGTCTCTTATGTTGTAGGTAAAGCCACCAAACTAGAAAAGTCACTTGCTTTCTTCCTTCACATCTTTTTTGAAAGCAGAGCAAAAACCAAAAAAACAACCTTCAGGCAAAGGAAATACTTCATTCATTTATGTCTGGTAACCATATATATTACAATAGATTTCAATAGATCATTTGAATTCATTCATGCATGTGTATAACATTTATATTGTTACAAAAATAGTTTATTTTTATAGTAAAAAAACAAAAGATAAGGAAGTCTGCTTGTGTGCCATTTCCGCATACATCCTACCACGTAGTCACACCTTAAAATATTGCTGAACTGAGCTTTGATTTAAAGATAAGGCAGTGTTGCTTCACTGATAGTCCTTCAGGGTTAGAATACCTTTATGCAAAAATACAAGTGCAGAGTTCGATTACGGCTGCAGCCTTTCCTGTGTGGCATTTCATGTTTTCCATGTGCCTGCGTGGGTTTTCTCTAGGAACTCCGGTTTCCTCACACATTCAAAAAACATGCATGGCAGGTTAATGGAACACTCTAAATTGTCCCTGGGTGTGAGTGAGAGCGCAGATGGTTGTTCGTCTCTGTGTGCCCTGTAATTGGCTGGAAACTGATTCAAGGTGTCCCCCGCCTACTGCCCGAAGACAGCTGGAATAGGCTCCAGTACGCCCGTAACCCTTGTGAGGATAAGCGGATTAGAAAATGGATTGATCACTATTAAATCCGAGAACCTGACAGTCATGAAATGTTCAAGCCACCAGGGAAGAAAAAGAAATCCACTGATGTGAACAACTGCCTTGGAATTGGACAGCTTGTCGTCAGTAGGGTCGCAGGTGAACTGGAAATTAGCAGATCTGACTTTAGGAGAGAGGAAGAGTAAACCCTTCATTCATACTATATGACAGTGCGGGGATTCACAATGTGTGAGTGAGAACTGTATGTCACAAGAGAAAAGAGGTGCATGCAGAGAATGAAGGGCACATTGGGTGCAAACTCAGAATAATAACGGTGGACATAAATAGGTCAGTGCACTCTTGGTAAAATGCCAGGCGCTTGTGGTTTGAAGAAACAAGACCAAGATAAAACACTTCAACAACCTTTCGACTATTATTTCAAAATCTGTAGAAATAAATTTATGTGTATTTACATACAGTACATATATAATCCATCCATTTTCCAATTCGCTTTATCCCCACTAGGGTCGCGGGTGGTGCTGGAGCCTATCCCAGCCGTCTTCGGGCACTGTGAGGTCAACGCGCTAACCGCTGGACCATCGGGCTGCCACACACACACGCACACACACACATAGATAGATATTTCAGGAGGGGATATGATAACAGTATTTTTTTCATCCGACTCAGGCCAGTCTGCACCTGAGACTGAGGCACAGCTCATTAACTGCAGCAACCTCTCTATTTCCTCGTTTGAGGTGTGCCTGGAGGGGTTCCATCTGATTGGGACAGGCTATGCAACAGGTTATTTTCCTTTCCGAGCATCGTGCATAATTTCCTTGTTGGACCTGGAGTTCCATTACCCTTCAGCATCATGAGCATTCCGCATGCTAGCAAGAAAAAAAGCTGCCCAAAACAATATTTGGTGAAGTTTTATCGTTACTATTTATATATATGCATTTTATTTTTTATTACTTTATTTTTTAAACATATTGGACTTTTTGTTTCGTTCTATTTCAATACGTTCGTCATGTACCTGAAGTAGGATTTACCAAACACGTACAATACGAGGAAGTTTACTCCCTCTGCTGCCATCTAGTGATTATTTTGCAAAAGGTGTACTGGTATCTTTGGGCTCGGCTCAATGTGAGTGAGTGAGTGAGTGAGTGAGTGAGTGAGGAACACACCCTACGTATTACAGTATTGTTGACTTGCCACATACAATATGGCGGACGCGCCAACGTGAAACAGTAGCGCCTTCCCGCTCAATTAATATATTTAACTGTCGTCTTTCTTCACTTTGGTGCACTAAACTACATCGTGTCTTTGATAAACAATTCGTAGAAAATCTATAAACTGTTAAAATTTCGTTATCATTATATGGGAAATGACGTATAGTTTTATTTGCGACCTTTTTTGATGCATGTTGAGACTGATAACTTCCGGAGCGTCAGACAAATAAATACAAGTCATCTGGTTCTTATTATGTCGTCTTCTTACATCATGTCGACTTTTGGGTTTGTCGTTGTTGTCCTAACGGTCTCTCTACACCCTGGTAAGATGAATGGACATTTTAATGTCAGCATCCATAATCACTCACCTGCCTCCGGCGAGCACTGTTGATTGTATTGTTATTCTGTACAAAATGGGATGCTGTTATTATTTTTTTAAATTCGGAATGATTAAAACACGAGTTAACAATTTGTCATCTTTGTCATTCTTTGTGTTCATTTAATATATATTTTTTGTTTTGGGTTCTAAGGACATTCCATGTTCATCAAAGACCCTCTGGCATTCGAGAAACACAATTCTCTGGTAAGTCTTTTTTTTTTTTTAAGAAAGAATTCTACTCGATTGCTTAACATGTGTGCTTATTGGGTGTTACTGCAAGCCCACCAAAATACACCAACATAGTAGTTTGGCTTCCACATTTTATCATGTATCAGTCATAACAATTTCTGTTTTTGCCATCTTGTTGTCAGAAGGCTATCTGCTCAGAGTGCAGACAGATCATCCAGCTATCTGCCAACATGATCCCCAGCAAAGATAGTAAGGTGATGATTGCTCAAATTACTCTTACTGAAAAATGAATGGCCTGATGAAAATGTGGCTTTTGCAACCAATTACTTTACAGTACACACATTCCATGTAGTCTTGCTTGAGTGCTAATGGCATTTTTCCGTGATTTTCCAGGAGCGCGTGTATGAAACCTTGTCTGCACTATGCCAGCAACTCCCGGGCAAACAAGCATTGGAATGTGACTCTCAGTTGAAGATGGATTTGCCCCAAATCCTGCTGTTACCACTTAATCACAGGGTATGTTTTGTCCTTATGAGAGAAGTGAACAAATTGAATTGAGTTTTACGATAAGGTGTGATTCCCTTTTCTAGGATAGGAGAGATATCTGCTCGGCTTTCGGGCTGTGCGCTGTCCACAAAGATGAGATTGCACTTCCCCAGCATGACAATGGGGAAGTCGTACCTGCACTCACCAACACGCACGTGAGTAAGAAAACACAGAAGTGGAATGTATTCCAAACATTATGACCCCTTTGCACAATCTAACGAGAAACTATGTACAAAAGTGAGAACGGGTTAGCTGGGAAAGGATAAGCATGATAGAAGATAGAGGGATGGATGATAAACAAACCTTGAAGTCATGGTTAACCATGCTTTGCCCAAATTAAATGACAAATGCAAGAAAAAAATACACTTGGCAGTATAGCCTGGCTCAGCTGTCTATGCTACAAGACAAACAAACTTATTTTGCTGCTACACACAAAGTGAATTTACTAAATAAATTGTTCTTTTTTTAAGGGAAAAACTATTGTACATTCATAACATATTGGTCATATTTTTATAATTTAATAAAACTCTTGCTTCAGTTCCCTAGGATTAACTTACAAAAAGACAAACCAAAAAAATGCTCTACAATGTGAGAATGTTGCTCCTCCAATGTAATCGGATTCGCAAAACTGCTCCGTACAAAAAAAAGCGCATTTTCATGTGGTTCGAATGTGTAGTGCTTATGCCCTACATAGCGTCCTCAATGTATCTGAAAAAGTAGTGAACAGTAAACATTCTTTTCTACATCTTTTCATCCAGGAGCAGTTCAACCCAGCTTGCACCCTGTGCCTGTTTGTCATCAAGAAACTGGAGACCCTGTTGCCTCAAAACATGACTGAGGTCTTGTTTTAGTCTGTTTTTGCTGTCACCCTTTGTTGTGTCTATTGTCTCTCACCATTTCTTTTCTTCTTCCCGCAGGATGCGTTGATGAAGCTCATAGACGAGGTCTGCGATCTCCTCCCTCAGAGCTACAAGGACGAGTGCGATGACTTTGTTAGCAAATATGGCGTACAGATAGTGGAGTTCCTGCTGTCTTCGGCCGCCCCTCACACCATATGTGCACTGCTGCACATATGTTTGTTCAGGGACTCTAATGTGCCAGGTCAGTAGCAGCTTCGTTGACAGGAATGCTGTATTTCCAACTTTCTCACCCAGTTATGATGCTGTGATAACTTCGCAGAGGTTCCGGTCCCCTCGGACTGCGATTCATGCCGTACGCTGGCTGTGCTGAGCCGACTTCAACTGGGTGTCAACGCCACAAAACCTGAGACGTCCTCCTTCCTGCGGTCTGTGTGTGGTCGTCACCCCAATTCCATCCCAAAGGTGTGACTCTTAGCTCACGAGATGTTTCAAATCTCTATTGGGCTTGGGTTCTTGTGTTCTTGCGTGGCTTATGTAGGTACGCTGGCTACCTTACAGGCCCCCAAAAAATTCTTGTTATAATAATTGGCGTCAAAACTGCCTGTCGGGGTCAATGTCCCTTTACATCAATAAGTTATTGTCTTTTTGTTGTTGTTGTTGTTGTTCAGTGTGAGGCGTTCACAAAAATCTATGGCACAAGACTGCAGGAGGTTTTGGAAAACCAGGTGGACCATGTAGACATTTGTGAAGTAAGTGCAGAGTACAAACCACTTCACGGGACTGAAGTTACATTTGTCTTGAAAAGTCAGAGTTATGATGCAAAAACTTAACCATTTTTGTGCCATTGTGCAGTTTGTCATCACCTTTGTTTGTCCCTTTAGAGAGCTGATCTGTGCACTAAAAAAAAGTCAAAGCTGGTGGGAAGCAATCCCTGCACTTGGGGGCCAAGCTACTGGTGCAGAGACACAAACACAGCTCAGAAGTGTGGTGTAAGTAATAGACGCAAACACGCATAAAGTGCAGGGAAAGAGATTAATTTGTAGATATGTTTGTTGCAAACACGATTCAACATATACAGTACTTCACCTAGTTCCAAACCTTATGGATGGGCACCATGCTAATGGAAGGCAGGGGGGGCTACCACTGGGTGGCAGTATTGTATAGTCCTCACAGAATATGTGCAACTGTCCTCATTTAACATGCAACTCTTTTGAAGTGTATCCAAGCTTATGGAAAACTGATTTGATCAAAACTTTGTAGAGGTAGTCTTGGCTAATTGCTTGCATCTCCTAAAATCCCTCAATAGATTGGCTTGCACTTGAGTATTTTACTTGCATTATCACTATTTAACCTCCAACATTCCCATTGGTTTGCCACCTAGAAGCATAAGATAAGATATGTACCGGTACTTAGATTTCTCTTCTTTGTAATTGATGGTGTGCCTGTGTTCTCCTTTCAGAACGTGGCCTTCTGTGAGAAGCACATGTGGAAGAAGTGAAAAGCTCTTCATCGACTACATGCACATACACGCACAGTCGCATAATTATTTGCCTGATATACTTAACATTTTTGTAATGTAGGTTTTTTTTTCCACCTCCCTATGTTTGTCTGCATGAAAAATGTGACTTACAGTCACCACTTGTTCAGTTGTCCTCTGATCAAAGATTGTGGAAATAGTCTGTGGCTAATATTAAATATCTTCAGATGATTGAAAGGCAATGGGAAGAGCTATATTGTTTTTGCGCAGTTGGGGCAGAAGAATGTTTATTTAGGAAACATGAACATAAAAACAAATACTGGAAAAAATACAAATGTGATTTTTTTTCTGACCAAAAAAAGAAAAAAAATCCTGTTACTGTTTTGTGATGCTCCTTTTAACCACTACGCACCGGTGTGGTTGTTCATGTCCTTATCATTCTCCTGTCGCTTCCAAATCTACAAGACATGAAAATGAAATCTATCTATCTGAATACCACTGAAGAAAAACAATAAGCCCTCTGTTGATTTGTTTGTCCAGTGGAGCCACAAAGGTTGAACACAACGAATTCCAAAATGCCGGCGCCCAATTTGTCGCGATTCCAAAATATGTTTTCGTCTACACCAGGGTCCAACTGAGTATTACAAACTGATCTTGCACAGGCCAAGTGTTAACTTTTTTAACGTATGTGCAAAAAGGTAACTGTTAATATTAAAATGTAAAAACTAAAATTCTGTTTCATGATAAGGCTGGCTACTGAGGTCATTTGAATCATAGATGTGGCTTGGGATCTCACAATTCATTTTTAGAATGAATCCTTTAATCTCTGTTTGGTTGAGGTTTTGCAACATTAGCCGATCTTTTCTGTCACACATGATTTTTTTTTCATTAAAATGTTACGGGCATTCAACTTGAGAGGTTCTACTGGACATGATATAATTTTTAGACATTTCTGTAAAAAGTATGAATGAGTGGATGAGCCTGTCACAGCCATTGCTTCTGTTCTATCGTGTACATTTGTATCTGTTGTATTGTTGAAAAATATGTACTGGTAATCTTGTTGCAGAATCACAACGGTGACAATCTCTGAACTCAGTACTCACAATAAAAACTGTATGAATAACTATTATGTAATAGAACTCCAGCAACACCGACACACGTAGACGGCTCACCTGGATATAGGCCTCCGATAGAGTGATCATCTGGGGGAGGATATCGATCACCTGTAGATCCTGCATCTCATACCACTTCCCAGTTCCCTGATGGGACACAAACGGGTGGTCAGCAGAACCGAGACCAATCAAGGTATTATACAAAAAACACTGCTCGACATTGTATAGTGCGTGCCCTTATAATGTATTCATAACCCTTTGCACTTTCGTCACATTTTGCCACCTCCCAACCACAATAAAAATTAAAAAAAAAAGATTTTATATGACCAAACATTACAAAGTAGCACAAAATTGTAGAACGGAAATGATATAGTTTTCACAATTTTAAGCATAAATCTGATCTGATTGTACTCAACCCACCTATCGCAATGGTTTGTCGAGCAACCTTTAGCTGCAATTACAGCTGTGTGTCTTTTCACATGTGGACTGACATTTTTGTCCGTTCTTTGCAAAACAGCTCAAAATGGAGAACATCATTGTCTTGACAGACACTTTTCACAGTGGGGTGGTGCATTCAAGGTGATGAGCAACAGAGAAATTGAGAACAAAGAAATTCAACTTTGGTCTCAACTGACCGAAGCATCTTCCTTCCCCATCATGTGTGCAGTGTGCCCGAAATGGCTTGAGGCAAAATGCAAAAGGGACTTCTTTTACCTTTCTTTCAACAATGGGCATTATTCTCGCTGCTCTTTCATTAAGATAAGCGTAATTGTTCTGTTGACAAATTCCCCCATCAGAGCTGTGGATTACTGCAGCTCTTGTCCATTAGTAGACAGCCATATGTTGCTAGGTGTGCAGTCGTGGCATAGTTTTGCCATTGTTGGATCACATATTTATAACCTAACCCTGCATTAAACTTCTTTACAACTTTATCCCTAACGTGTCTGGTGAATGCCTTCATCTTTTTAATTCTATTGTTCAAGTTCATGACTGTCCCAAAATGGGAGATTGGGGGGCGGGGGGTTCAAGGGGTAGGACTACTTTTCCATGGTACTGTACATCTTTAGACTACACCTACGTGATGCAAGACATGTATCCTGTAGGCTCCTTCAGTTGGTTTCCCATCATGCACCACATTGGCAACCAGGTCATATGTCGTATTCTTCTCCGTGACTTGGGCTTCTTCTGTCAAGTACTCACGAAGATCTACATTCCTGATTGAGAGAACACAACACGAACATTTGAAACCACTCAGTTCACTGACTTCTTTTGACTCACACGTTTGGTGACGGGTATGTCCGTTTCCTTGACTCAACACCGTGATGGACACAAGGCTGGCAACGCTTACGTGATGGGGAAGTTGACGATGGTTGGGTTCTTCTCCACAAAGAAGTTATTCTTTGTGAACCTTTTGATGCAAAAGATGAGGTACGGTGGGAGTTTGGTCAACTGGAACCTTTTCAGAAAATTCTCCTTATAGGTTTTATACTCCTGGAAAACACATCAAACGGAATGCTGCTTTTTCTTAAGCACATATTGACCTTTTTCGAGTCAGTCAAGCGTGCCCTTCTAGCTTGAAGTTATTCAATAATACAAATGGAATGCAAACACGAGCCAAATAATTGTGCACATGGTACATGTTAAACCACTGATGAACTGTTGTTACCTTCTCTGTGCTGCCATTGAACTTGCCCAGAATGTTGAAGAGAGGGACTTGTGGGATGATAAGCTGCTCCTTCTCATCCTTGTACAAGGGGGCCGTTGGAAGGTCTAGGGTCAGGAACAAAAACGTGGACTCTGACATCTGCTCCTGGTACTCGTCGGTCAGGAGCAGCGCCTCCTTTTCCTCTGGTGTCTGGAAGCATTTAAACATCGTGAGAATTCATCAAATGAGTAGAAAAGTAGCCAAAGTGGGGAAGTGGAGTGGTGCACTCTTTATAGACCATCATACACTTCAAGGGGAAATATTTAGTAACTATTGCATTTGTTTCTCGTATTTTGGTGGTTAAATCACAGGTGGTCAAAGTATAGCCTGCTTTGTTCTTTTAATCAGGTCCACCGATCCCTTAACAACAGTTGCCTTGTCCCCCCCCCCCCCCCCCCCCCTAAAATGTGTTCGATAAAATGTATTTATGAGTGTGCAGCAATTTTCTATTCAAGTACTCATTTATCTAATGCTGCGGTGTCAAACTCATTTTTGTCATGGGCCGCATTGTAGTTACTTTTTTACTTGAAGGGCCATTATGAATTTTGGGAAACCATATGAATTTTTACATACACAGCGCACAACAAATTGATGAATAACTAGGTTCTAAAATCAGAAGTCAAGAATAATGACTGTTATTGTGGATTACATATGACAATTTGAAATTTTGGTTCAGACTTCAGCAAGCATCATGGAACTTGACATGCTTGATTTGCTTTCACAGGCCACATAAAATGATGTGGCGGGCCAGATCTAGCCCCTGGGACTTGACTTTGACACCTGTAATATATTGAAACAATTTGTCATTGTGATTTATTATAAATTAAAAATGTGGTTTAAAAAAAGATTCTGTATCTGTTTTTTGGTTGCTTTTTTTACGATTGTCGCAATTATATTTCATCCATTTATCCATTATCTGATCCACTTATCCTCATGAGGGTCACGGGCATGCAGCCAAGTGCGGGGAACACAAAGACAAACAACCATTCGCGCTCACAATCACACCAACACAGAATCTTAAGACTGTTCACTGAAACCATCATGCATGTTTTTGGAATGTGGAATGAAACAGGAGTACCCAGAGGAAACGGGTACTCGCAGGCACATGGGGAGCATGCAAACTCCATACAGGGAGGCCAGAGCAGCACACAAACCTATGGCCTCTGCACTGTGAGGCAGACGCGCTTACCAGTCAACCACTGTGCTGACAATTACTATTCATTCATTCAATCATTCATTCATTCATCTTCCGAGCCGCTTGATCCTCACTAGGGTTGCGGGGGGTGCTGGAGCCTATCCCAGCTGTCTTCGGGCAGTAGGCGGGGGACACCCTGAATCGGTTGCCAGCCAATCACAGAGCACACAGAGACGAACAACCATCCACGCTCACACTCACACCTAGGGACAATTTAGAGTGTTCAATCAGCCTGCCACGCATGTTTTTGGAATGTGGGAGGAAACCGGAGCACCCGGAGAAAACCCACGCCAGCCCGGGGAGAACATGCAAACTCCACACAGGGAGGCCGGAGCTGGAATCGAACCCGGTACCTCTGCACTGTGAAGCCGACGTGCTAACCACTGGACTACCGGGCCGCCCCAATTACTATTCAATCATTTCTAAATAACATTATAATGTGATGGATTTATTTACCGGTAAATCGGATATTTTACATAGACATTTTTAGTTTTATTTACCTCATCTACAATGACCTATTTGTTCGTGTCAAAAATCAAAAGTGGCCCTTGAGCACAAATGTTTGTCCCACAAGACTCACAAGATCTGGGTGTGGTAGCTTCTTTGAGAATATCCGCATGGAACCTTGAAACGCTTTTGTCAGGATTGCTATATGGCGGGGAAAAAAAAAATCAGGATTACATTTATAGTTTTACAAAATTAGATGCGTATGTATTGCCTCCCACTCACTTGGCTTTTTCTTTGTACCGCCAAGAGCACCATGCAGCGCATTCAAAAACCATGTCATGAAGTCCACAGCGTCTCCTACAGAACACACATCACAGGCCTACAGTCATTGCCAGAGAAAAGCATTGCATTCAATCTGTATACTTCCCAACTGCGAGCACAAAATTGTGACCTTGCTTGGTGATTTGGAAGTTCTTCTTGCTGCACAGCACCACAGCCTGGAGCATCTCATGAGGAGAGACGTGAGCTTTGAAGTTTCTCGGATTCCAAAGTTTGCGCATCAGCTCACCGAAACGCTGCACCAGGAGGAACATGATATCCCCCGGTGGTCTGCGGATACCTCGATAGTTTTCCTCCTCGAGAAAGTAGTTCCGCAGTGGCGGGACGTTGGAAAAGGCCTTGAAGAGACAAAGCAGGTTCAGTATAATAACAACCTCTCGGCAATCAGCGTTCCATAAAATGAAGAAATATCACTCATACCTGCAAGACCACATTCGCGTAGTCATTGGCTTTAATGTTGTTGAGGCCAACAATGCCTGGCAGATAAGTCGTGCCATCATAGGCTCTGTAAAGTTTGCCCTGCTTGTCCAAACCCGAAATGTGCGGCTTGGTGAATGTTGGTTTGAGCACATACTGTGGAAGTAAATGAGAAGGAATTTCTGAACCACCTCAGTGAAAAGATGGTAGAAAACAAATGATCATGCGCAAAGTCACAGAAGTACATTTGCACTGAATACCCGCATAAGATAACAAAAGATGAAAAATTATGAATTTACATAGATAATAATGGCGATATTGAGGTATTAATTGAAGATATTTAGGATGAGTTTTGAGTTGTAGTACTGCATAACTGTACTGTCTGAAACACAGGTGAGTTTCATATTCTACACTGCTCAATGTATGAGTTTGACAAGTAAGCTTATCAATTTTGCAGTGAATAGCAATTATCAGACTTGATAATAAAATGTACATCTGCTGGGATTCTTGTGAATTGATTGCTCTTTTTTAGTGAGAATTTAGCTTTGTTGGTCATCTTTACAACATGAATGAATTTGTGGTCAAACTTAATTTGTAACTCACAGCCCATTTTTGTGGCCGGGAAAAACATTTGCTGGGTGCAAGGTGGCCAATTGGCCATGAGGAAAGTGAGGCTGTTGCTGAGGCGAATTCTGTGCTGTGGCGAATTCACATCAGGTCTTGAGGAGAGCCACTTTCTGTGAGGCATCTACCCGTAGCATATTGTTCATCAAACTGACTCTCAGTCTGTTTAAACTAGCATTGTGTCGTGTCATATGATTACCGGTAATGTTGCCTACATGGCGTTTTTGCAACATGAAAATGAAATGCCTTTATCTGTGATTCTGTCAGCCTTAGAAAATGGATGGACGTTATGCTGGGACAAAATGAACACATCCTTATCCTTGGTGAACAAACTGCTAACTCACCGTAATGTCTTCTAGTGAAGAGTCAATGATCTCATAGTTGTCAGGCAGACAATAAAACTTGAGTGTGTGCAAGTTGAGGAAGACATGGTGGGTGAACTGTACACTGTGGGTGTACGCGTGGGATTTCAAACCTCGACCTACACAGGGAAGTAAATGGCAAGTAAGTACAATTTAATAACTAGAAAATGATGATTCATTGAGACAATGTACATACCCTGAAAGTACTTCCCACATATGAGGCAGGCATAAACGTTGATGTGTGACAGCGAGATTGAGCAGAGCTTCTCAAAGTCGAAATCCAGCACACTCCTGAGGGACAAACACAAAAAAGTATGGGATGAGCCTGCAAACTTGTTATCATTCAGCACTGAGATCTGTACACAACCGAATCCATCTTGCCTGTTAATGGTGTCAAGATACGGACAGTGACGGCTTCGTCGGTCCTCCGCAACACGACCTCGTCTTTTTATGACTGGCACTGCAACATGAGGTGAAGCAAACAGGTGTTGAATTGTTTCATTCATTTCAAGGTTCACACTGGCTAGCCAAATACGCTAGTATGCAATAACAGATGAGAAACTAGCATGTAAATAAATATCAGTATTTTGTTTTGTTTAGATATTATTGTTAATATTAACAATAATATTTGTTGCTGAGGATGTGGGACTGGGCCAAACTGTATTAAAACTATCGCGAGGGAGTATTGCGTTGACATTAGCAACGTGCTAATCCAAAGAGCAGAATGAATGTTGTAATTTATTTTCCCCCACCGTCCTCGTTATCTTCGTTGTCCACGTCATCTTCTCGTTCTCGCTTCAGAGAATCCATTGCCGTTATCATAATGTAGGTTATTGTGGCAAGCAGAAAGATCTCACGACTAAAAACTTATTTCACACAAACCAATCGGTCGAACACGAAACGCGTCGAAGCCCGCCGTGCTACGTCACGAACTGCGACAAAAAGATTCTGCCGGCATAAAAAAAACAACCAATAGTTTACTGGAAATTATAAATCCTCATTATAAATAAAGGCATCTAATTTCGTAAAACAAATATATTATTACAGGACATATTTAAAGCGTTAAAAGCAACACTCACCTTTCATAAACATTAATCGACTGAAAATAACAAATTCTATATTCCGTCTGCCCTATGTTGTGACATTGTTTCATTCAAGTTCTATGAAATAATATGTGTATTTTTGTATTTAATTTTATTGTATTTTATTTAGAAACGTGTTCCCGCTTAACTTTGCCCCCGGAAGTGTTGTTGTTGGTCATGAACTCACTCGCAGATAGCCATGTAGCTTTTTGTCATACTCCTGTGGGTCCTTTGCGTT
Source organism: Hippocampus zosterae (assembly GCF_025434085.1). Taxonomy (NCBI): domain Eukaryota; kingdom Metazoa; phylum Chordata; class Actinopteri; order Syngnathiformes; family Syngnathidae; genus Hippocampus; species Hippocampus zosterae. Next base: position 13,557,792 of record NC_067456.1, read on the forward strand.
ACTGGCATAATTATACTGGCACATTCGTGGATTATGTCTGCTGAAATGGATATTTTTAGAGACGAAGAAACGCACGATCTGAAGTACAAACGGGGCGGGCGTTTGGACATGAGCCACGGTTTCCTGCACCATATCCGCAAGAACCAGATTGCCAGGTGGCTACAGCTAATAGTAGCGGCTACAATGTTAGCAAACATCGATTATTGTCCTAGAGTCGATCCAGTCTCAACTAATTAATGGAGCAATGCAAATACTCTGGGGAGATTATTTCGACATGGTTGTGTTTTACATACAGCTCAATACAAGGACGCACTTGAGTCGTAGTTTTTGGTTCGCTATCGCACACACGTCTAAAGTTTGTGACATGTTTGTGAGGGAGGAGTTAGCATGTAATGCCAGTTCAGTATAAAGTTGGTGTAGGGGGGAAATTGAATGCAAATACATAGACATGCATTTGTTATTCGGGTGGTCTTACTTCAGGGGTGTCCAAAGTCAGTCCTCAAGGGCCGCTGTCCTGCCTGTTTTCCAGCTTTCCCCGGAGCAACACACCTGGTTCAAATAATCAGGATCGTTCTAATGCTGCTTCAGAGCTGGCTGATGAGCTGATCACCTGAATCGGGTGTGTTGCGGCCGGGAGACCTGGAAAATAGGCAGGACAGTGGCCCTCCAGGCCCGAAGCTGGACATGCCTGTCTTACTTTCACAATTATCATAGGAAGTACCGTTATAAGTTCTGCTTTTAAGCAAAATGCAGGGCTCCAGACTGTTCCTAAATGCTAGCATTTTCTCTTACAGTTGAGCTTTTTTTTTAACATATGCGATCAGCAAATTTGCTGGGTTATTTTCTTGAATACTTTTTGTTGCAGACAAACCTCTGCTCCACACGTCAGCATATTTATCAGTAATATACAGTAGTAACAATGAGTAGGAATATGAATATTTACTTGGCAAATCAATACACAGTTTTCTAATTGCAGTCCTAAATGTTCAGTTTGGGCCCACTGTGCTCCTTGTAATGACAATTAGTCTGGAGCCCTGAAAGGCGACACAGTTGTTGAAGAACATTGAGTATAACAAATGTACTCCAAATTAGGATTTTTAAATAACACTAGGAGCAATATTTTGAAAACCATCCTTTAGATGAACATATTTGTATATTTTACAAACTAGCTTGTTACAGTTGCTACTCGGAATTCTGTAGTCCATTGCCAATATGTTTAGCACAATGTATATGGTACTTTTAAATGAGTGGCTAGAACAGACCTCACCAACTCTGTTCCTCAAGAGCCTATCCTGCATGTTTTAGATGTTTCCCATTAATGAATCATACGGAGTCTTTTTTTTTTTAATGTATTGAATGGTGAACCCTACCTCTCAACCTCACCCATGACACAAATGAGAACAAATGCTTCTGAAAATTATTGGCTGGACAATCTGACTATTGATGTTTTTCTTTGCCTCCAAGAGATGACTATGACAAAGAGGTGAAGTTAGCCAAAAAAGCTGAACGGAGGAGGCACACTACAACTCCTCAACGGCCCAGGCGACCTGACATTCAGGTTTACCATCCCCGACAAAGACGTAAGGCATTGTTATGATTGAGTCTTGTTGACTGTCATTAGTTTTCAAGGTCGAAGGGAAGTCACATTCTCTAATTGTCATGTTTTAGATGAATCTGAACCTCAGGCGAGCACCGAGGCAGAAGAGTGGAACGAGAGCGGCTCAAGCACCGAAACAGAAATGCAGGGAACCGAACTGTTCTGGCTCGACTATCAGGCAGACTCGGGGACCATTACATCCTTCATTGTGCATAAGGTGGCTGAACTGCCCTCTGTACAATTGTGTGCATGTTCAATTTTCATCTCTTGGTAATCTGTTTCTCTTTTCCCCAAGGACGATAAGCCATCAAGGGTGGTAGAACGCGTCGCTGAAAAGAACGTCCTGGATTTAGCCATGAGGGCAGTCCTGGAGGTCCGCATTCGAAAAGAGATGGACAAAAGGAGAGATAAACGCTGAGGGAGGATTGTTAAGTGTGTAGTTTGCAACAGCCGCACAGTAGGCACAGACCTGCCCACAACGTCAGCATCCTGATTAGATGGAAGGCTGCAGACAGAGCTGGTGGGAAGAAGGACCCGGATAATTGTGTCAAGTAGGCAAGCACAGATCCGATCCGCATTCCTGTTGCGATTTAAAAACAAGGATGTATGGACGAGGGCAGTCGTAGCCGCATTTCACCCACCTTGTGCTGTTGTCTCCTCTGATCCACATCATCGGGGAGCACTGTGCACATTACGTTACATGTTCTATATGACCATGGAAAGTACCGGTAATACCCCTTTCCTACTGCTGCAAAACCACGGGTAAACACGCTTTTTTGGGCAGTGGGAAAGGCTCACTGGCCAATGTCTATCCATGTCCACCAGCACGCCATCGGAGGTGGGTTGTGATCGCCTCCAATCGCAATTTGAAAGCCTAACACCGGACTTCTCGGTAATTACGTGATGACATAGGGCGGTACGTGATGCATCATAACCGCGCGCCATCGGTCTCGTATATAGCAAAATATCAACATAAAGAACAAATCTGAGTCAAATGGCAAAGAATACAAGTGAGTTTTGAGGTGGGCTAGGAGATCGCCCCTTAAGCTGTTGTCTCAGTAGTGGCAAAAAGTTGATCCTCTGCTGCTTTTCGACCATTTTGAGGACAGTAAAAAGCATGATAAAAGAAAGAACACTCGCTTCCATGTTGCTTTGTCTACTACCAAGAAATCTGTTGCACTATCACCACACAATCACAGTGTGGTGACGTAACCAGACGCAAAGTGGTGGAAGGGAGGGTGCACGCAGAATCGCCTTCTGTTGGTCAATGGGAAAGGGACAATATGCCAATTGGTTGCGTGTCATCACGGATCACTACTACCCACTAATTTCAGTGGGAATGGGTATAAGAGAACGTTTCCTCTTTTATTGTTAACATTTTAAGTTTGAATAAAGTGCTGGAAGTCGCAAAACCCTATGTTTGTCAGTGTGGGTTTTAGCCTTGACCGTGTATTTATTTTGTGTCATTACCTCTAGTATTGTAATTTATTTTATTTTGGAGTAATGTATTTTGGCGGGCAACTTTTCTAATCTGTGATTTAATGTTTTTTGTTATATTTATTGCTCGGTGCAACCTTTGGAGCAAATAGCATTACAATGTGAACGTTTTCTACCTGTCAAATGAACAATAAATACTTTGGATACACGCGTATTGCTTTTCCAAGCGTCGATTCTGTTTGAACATATCCTGTGTTCTTTGATCACGTTCACGACAAACAGAAAGGTTTTATAAAGTTGCTTTCAGCAGGTGGCGACATAAATCAATGTTTCGAATGTGGAGTAGTCAAAATGTTTTAAAGTCGTACAGAATCATCCACCATGTTTTTAAATACATATAGTTTTGCACTGTGTTTAAATCCAAATTGCCACAATCCATCGTTTCGGAATCTGGTCTTTTTGGCCCACTTAAGCCACCGGTTGACTATCGTACACGGTTACTCGTTTCCGGTTCTGAATGGTTCGTAATTATGATCAGATTTGGATGCACCTGTGTTATTTTCTACATAACACAGAAATTTATCACATGGGAATAACTTTATAAATCTGCACCACTATACAATATTTAAATCAGAATCTGAAGTATAAATTCCCAAAACTAAAGCACCGGTTGGGGCAGACATTAAGATTCCAGAAAATGTAGCTCTCCAAGAAGGAACAACACACACAATTTTCTAAAGGGAAGAAATTAGCTTAAATTAGCTTGATGTTTAGTCAGACATTTTCTTACTCAAACAATGAGGAATGGCATTTTTAAATAAGTAAAGACACGTGGCTGACCTAACTTTAAGAACGTTATGCAAACTTTCAAGGAGGATCCAGATGTGCTCTGCTATTGGTGGGAAAGAAACACACCTCTTGTTCGGCTTCACTTCTCAACCAGCATGTGACTTGACCAGGGATCGGAGGAATGCCTTGCATTCCCACGAAGCTTCGTCTTGCGGCTCCAGCTTCACCGCCCCCCTACCCCATTCCCTTTGGGCTCAGCGATTGGCTAAAAAGCACCCAATCACACGCAAGGGGCACATGTGATTGGGCGTTTTTACACATTGACATTATATAAAGTACAAGTTTTCTGCTTGATAAACACCCTCAAGGGATGCTTGTTAATTCTTGAAACCCATGTCAATTTTATAACCTGCAAAGCAGCAGTTGAACTGGTTGAAAATAAGTGCCTTTACACACGGCACAGTTTCATACATTACACATTTTGTTGCTCTTCTTCCTGTACAAGTTCAGCCGCTTCTAAACAAAGTAGAATTGTAATGGAATTTAGTTCAGTAACATATTGTGCAAAAGAAGACCACTGTCTAAATTGCGTGTGCTGTACAATAGGCCGGAAATAATGTTGTTACTATGTGTGTGGCCGTAAAACAAAGAGAAATAAAGCATCTAAAAGTATCTGACTATGCCACACCATCAGAGTAATTACAACCAAGGTATGCTGTCCAAATGTCACGAGGAGGCATGGAGTGATCAAGTACGTACTCGTTGGGCCTCACGCTTTCACAAGCTATCACGCAATGAAAAATATTGCATCAGCTGTCACCATACGCCTGCAGAAAATGTCACCGCCCTCGGGAAAATATCTGGCCTGAATCTGCGCTTGTGTCTGCACGGTGCCGATCACCAGCGGCTATGCTGGAAGTGACCCGACATAGTCCCACGAGGCCTCTCAGTCGATGTCAATGTTTTATGTTGTGCTCTTTGAATCCCTATAGCTAGCAGGAAGGACTTTAATTTGAACAACAACCTTTAAAGATAATAAGAGCAGCATCTATGGCTGTGCTTATTTCAAACGGAAAGCTGTCTCCAGAGTAAGGTAGAAGGTACACCTCTCAGAATGAGACAAAGCTCTGTTTGGAGTGTATACTGTGTGTGTGCGTAAGTGGGTCTCCTTCACTGTAGTCCTAGTGAAGGAGTTTCCCATTCAAGGCTGCAATATTGCAGGCCCACACTGGTCACGACTGGTTAAATATAGACGCTCAAATGAGCCACCACAGTAGTGGACATGCAAAGCCACTGTATTTACACTGTAAGGAAGGCAATCAGAATGTGATGATGTAACTTGTGCACAAATATAATGTAGCCTGATATACCGTTGTCGTGATCCAATTTAATGTGCAAAGCCATCTGTTCATGGCAAGAAATAAATATGTTGATCAATGACTTCACAGTCAAATGTGAACAGGGTCAAATGTCTGCTAAATTGATGATTATGGGCCACCTAGCCTTCTGCGTACATGACTAGCTTGAAACTATGAATACACAGAAAACTGCACCAAAGTGCATGAGACTCAAAGTTACAAAATACAGTAGCCAGCCCCACCGGTCCAAATTTTTAAGTCAGGCCAGAGTCTTCATGTTTCCTTTTTGATATAACGCAACTGATCAATAGAGAAACTGTGATCAGAGTAAAAACGCAACAACCAGCTGTCAGGAGCTTTGTGTCAATATAATAAAGCTAATAATAACAGAATGGGAAATGCTCCAGTGATCCTTTGCTAAAACAGGATTTGGTGGCGTGGCAGCTCAATACTGTATTTCCTCCAATTGTGGTCTCGGGTGTTTGTTGACTCAACTGCAATGAGTAGTTTATTTGAACTAAGAAGGCTATTTGAGAGCAGGCCACCTCTCTATTTGCCCAAGTGACAATAGTGTTTGACTGCTATATACTAGCGGTTTCTATTTGTATTTTGTAAGATTTCACACCGTCACATATCATTTGCACACCTGTCTCAACATTGCATTCAAAACACACAAGTGCAAAAGCTCCGGCAAAGCTGCATTCTCTCAATTTGCACTTCAGCGCTGATGTGCAGTGTATTGTTTGTAGTACATTTCATGTTATAGTATGGACAAAATAGGCTCTGGTGTCACACTACCGGTAATTACTTTTAACTACTACTTGCTGTAGTTCACGTAACTATCATTCTCCCAAAACTAAATTGAGGTGTAGTGTAGAGAACCGCAGTGTCATGCGTGGTGGAATCATGGCTTGAATAGGCAAAGGGAATTGAGCTGGTGGCCACCTGCTAATTTGAAAAAATTAGCAGGTTATTAATGTTATTAATTTATTAATGTTGTCAATGTACCAGAGGTTCATTGAGGAATGACGATGAGAGCCGAAGCCATGACTTGTTGAAATATTTGAAATGACAACCTTGATTTTGAATGCCAACTCTTTACTCGGGTGTAGCCTATATGCTACTGTGCAGAATTCATTAGTGGCAGTGTTCCACATTGGCCAGATTATCCTACTCTAATCATGTATGCAACCAGTGCTCACCGCCTTAATAGTACGCTCAAAATGCATTTGAGTTCAATTCTGCTTTCTGTTGCGTACTTTCAAGACAGTAGGTTCTGATTTCAATTGGGTCATTTTGTCTGCTCTGCATCGACACCAGTCGGTTTCATCATATTAACTGTGCTAAAACTGCAATCAGAAGCGATCTTCTATATCCTCGTGTTGATTCATTTCACAAGACATTCATGCGGGCAGGGGAAGAACACCTTGGCGATAACACACCAAAGCAACCGGCATCTTTGTCTCACTGCTCCATGACTCAGACTAAAGAAAGACAAAAATCCACAAGATGTTCTCAGGCTGCAAAAGAGAAAATAGCCGACCCAAACGACAGCTGTTGCCCAGTTTCTCCCTGACAACTTTCGTGACCCAGAGACCATGTGAAAACGGGGACTGTTATGTCCTTTGTTCACCGATTAAATGTGTTCTTCGGGAAGACTCTTCTCTCCCCACGCAGAAACATTCTTGTTTCGACTTGAAAGAAGTCACACTGGATAAGAAGAAATATACAAGAATTGGGTGCACCATTTACAGGTGCTTGTAAAAAAGCAAAAAAGTGAATATCATGAAAAAGTTGATTTATTTCAGTCATACTCTTGCGGCATTGGGTAAATGCAGCACTTTTGAAATATATACTCTGCCCTAATATCGAAGAGCACGCAGATCAAATGCGAGGCTCTGAGACACTTGTGTGTCCATCACTTTGGGGTTCAACAGCACCTGCACAAGCCATCCATAATTCTGCAGTCCAAATAAACATGAGCAGTATGTCTGACAGCATTACATACGGGTGACTGACACTGGCACCGAAAAAAAAAAAACCCAACACCAGTAACCCCCCCCCCCCAAATAACAACGAGACGCTGCAAGTTGCAAGTATCTTATTTATTACAGATCACAAGGGAGGTGTCAAATCTAAACATGAAACATTACAGAAAGAGCCATCTGCCTTGACAGAAACCCATTTTTTGTGTGGAGTGTGGAAGAGAAGCAAAGGGGGAGAAGAAATAGAAAAAGGCACATGTACACTTACTGTAGCCAATGATTACCTGCAATAAGAGCACGACATTGGATGGCAATGTAAACACGGCTGGTTTCTCTGTACTACACCAACCAAATACTGCCATCGTACTGATGGAAGATTTGTAAGAGCCAAAAGGTTTGCAGATGCTTAAAAAAATATGTTTTTTTTTTAAAAAGGGACATCCACCGCACCTTAAAAAAAATTGTGCAGTCCAAAAATAAAAACGTTAAATAGTCAAACATTTACCGTTTGTTTTCGAGGTGAGCCAAAGCTTTTCTGTACAACACTCTGGTGCCTCAAGCAAACAAACTATCAAGTCAAGAGGAATTCAAGATTCAGTAAATCAAGTGTTTTAAAGCTGCCTTCTGAAAGCTCAGCTTCTCTGTATCCACGCTGAGCTCCAGAGAACAAATAAATAGTGTTGACACTGGATACCCAATAAGACTGACAAACGCCACCAGAATAAAGATGGGAAGACAGGTTTCTCTGTAACCACACCTGCAATCGATATATCGGTGGAGTCAATGGGGCCAAATCACTTGTTTTCTTTAAAAATAAAAAGTCAGGGGGCGGCCTCAAAAACTGATTCCAAATGTTTCATCACTATCAAGTTCACCCAAAACCTCTGCAGACCAGAGCAGCGACATAGCAGCCTCTGACTTTTCTGTATGACGTCAGAAAATGACAAAGATCTGCGGCGGTGTGTGGGCTTGAAAGTGCAACATTTGGCAGCTCTTGGTCATGCAAAGCACAGCGGGGGTTTTTTTTTTTTCAATTCAATTCAATTTCATTGTGCCACTCCAACATCCTCCATAAAGAAAAGAATTCATTCTAGCAACAAGAAAAGTGGGCGAGGGAACATTTAGACCAGACTGACCGAGGAGGAATGTTGCTCAATGAGATCCAAAGATCCTCCGAAATGATGAGATGAAGATTTACTTCGCAGGTCATACATGATCCTCTTGTAGTAGCACCAGTGAGTGAAGGCCAAATACAGAAGTACAAACCAACACCTGCCCATGACTACCTGACTAGACTCATATTAAATGACAGACCTGCAGCGACTCACGCTCTAGCACAGTGACAAGTGACAGAAGAAGTTCTTGGAACCCTAAAGTTTAAAGAAAAAAAAAAGACGACTTCAAGGAGCCAGCATTTCGCAACCAGCAAAACAAAGGACAATATCCAAGTGGAAAATGATGAATCATTTTTGAGAAAGGGGAAGGGAGGAAGAGAGAGAAAGACAGCAAAGGGCATTTCACCCCCCCGAATCTTGGAGGCTTCTCTGTAGTATACACCAACAAGCCTGGGGGCAAAAAGCTTAACAGGTTTAGTATTTCAGCTTTTTGGGAACCTCCCATGGGAAGGAGTCACGGCCAAAGTGGCCATAGGCTGCCGTCCTCTGATACAAGGGTTTCTTCAGATCCAGATCCCTAGAATACATAACCGACAGGTTTAGCGGCAACCACACATGCACAGAGATCAGATGCACACATTCAACCTCATGCAGGCCAAAGTCTGTGATGGGAGTGAGAGGCATTTCGCACCAAGCCCGTGAAGGTTGTTGGAGAAAATAAAATGCATCACTTACCGCTCCTACCATCCTTCGCCCTGAGCAATGTGAGGTAACCGCAACTTCCAAAAACTAATTCTGAGCCCTCACCATGCAACCCCGAGATAACAGTAGACTAGAATAGTAGACTAACCGCACTTGTAACAACATGAAGCCGAGAGCAGAGTTCTCACACCAGAAAAAGGAATAAACGCAAGGAAGCCAGGAGCTCCAATGCAAGTGAACAGCCGGTGGAGTCTGTCATGCATTACCTGACAATGACCCCGGGACGCAGGTCAAAGTTTTTCCTTACGATATCCAGCAGCTCCCGCTCACTCTTGTTAGAGGTCCCATAGTGGAAGATGGAAATGGAGAGGGGGTGGGCAACTCCAATGGCGTAGGAGACCTGACACAGCACACATTGAGACATGTAGCAAGACCTTCTGCAAGCGGAAGCTGACAGAAACTAACTCAGACTAAATATCTAGCAGCTGGCTCACCTGAACCAACACCCTCCTGCAGAGCTCAGCCTTGACAAGAGACTTGGCAACCCAACGTGCAGCGTACGCAGCAGAGCGGTCCACTTTGGTGTAGTCTTTGCCAGAGAAGGCCCCGCCTCCGTGAGCCCCCCAGCCACCGTAAGTGTCAACGATAATCTTACGCCCCGTCAGTCCGGCATCACCCTGTGAATGCAGCGATGGGTGCATTCAGATGGGTGAGCAACACACAAGTTACAACCCATCTGAATTCCGCATTGTTACCTGGGGGCCGCCAATGACAAACCTGCCACTGGGCTGCAGGTGGTAGATGGTGTCATCATCCAAATAATTGCAGGGAACAACAGACTTGATGACTTTCTCCTTCAGGGCATCTCTCATCTCTTCAAGGCAAATTTCCTCATCATGCTGAACTGAGATGACAATTGTGTGCACGCGCACAGGAAGCATGGCGCCACGGTCCTGGCGGTACTGCACTGTAACCTGAGAGAGGAGGTAAAAGAGATTTTAGCTCAAACATACAACAGACTAGAGCAAGCTAGACATGTGGGGTCGAAATTGGAGCCCAGTGCACACTGTTGGACCGCCACTTATTGTAATACACATAGGTTACCCCAACCTTAAAAAAAAAAGTTTGTTCCAAGATACACAATTTTCAAAATGGAAACCGCTTAGATTACTTCTCATTTCAAATACTAAGTAAAGCAAAATGTTAGTAGATATGAATAACTTTTTATTCACTGTTTTTTGAGTTGGATGAGACATTTCCTAACCCAAAGATAAATTGAATGTCAACTCATTCAGTCTTTGGGAGTGAACCAAACAATCTAAAAAAAGGGAGGGGGGGGGACGATAACAATAACATCAATAACATTAAATTGAGATATTTTCCCTACATATTTTTCAATGACGGTACACTTGAGTGGTTTTAGCAGCAAGATGACATGGCCAATCTCTTCTTTCAATTAGCCTTAGTGGAAAGTTTTGCAATCTCTGCGCTGGAATCATGGAATGGATAGCTACCTGTGTCTTTGAGTCAGGTCGGAGCCACGGCAGAGTGCCATTGCGTCGGAGCTCAGCCATCTTGGCATTCAGTTTGTGCGCGAGCACAATTGTGAGTGGCATGCACTCCTTGGTCTCGTCAGTGGCATATCCAAACATCAAGCCCTTGAAAGTGGGATCGGGAAACAACTTTGTGTTATGTTCACGTGCCATTTCAGCACAACACAACTCTGAACAAGAGGATGGGTGTAAAACTGACCTGGTCCCCAGCTCCAATGTCCTCTTCATTGCGGTCAACGTGGACACCCTGGGCTATGTCAGGAGACTGCTGCTCCAAGGCCACAAGCACATTGCAGGTCTTGTAGTCAAACCCTGCACAGAGAAAAACAATACCAAGACTGAACCAAAGCAGGCAAAATTTATGTAAACAAGAGGGGGGGGGGGGGGGGGACTCTGGCTTTGGCGAGAAATTGATACCAATTTCTGAGAACTGGGTTACAAGCCATTACCTAGGTGATTATCTTTTTTTGCTTTGTGCCAAGAGCCACAATTTGTGTTCCATGTGAATTTCAGTCACATCACCGGTGCCAAATCAAAAATAAATAAAGGCAGAGTACCTCCCCCACCCATGGGTAAATGAACGCCTAGAAGGTAAATATTGACATTCAAAAACACTCAAACTCACCTTTAGCTGAGTCATCATAGCCAATCTGGCGAATAGTATCCCGTACAACTTTCTGATAGTCCACTGTAGCTCGTGAGGTCACTTCACCTGCCAACAGGATCATACCCGTCTTGGCAACCGTCTCTGTTGGAACACACAGGGAATGGGATGTAATCAAAACTAACATTTGCCACGAGTTTATATGGAAAGTAAGACTTTGATCGTCTTACCACAAGCAACCTTGGCATCGGGATCTTGCTTGAGATGAGCGTCAAGGACCGCATCACTGATTTGATCGCAGATCTTGTCTGAAAATAAGTTCAATTACACGTTTGCAATGAAGCACAGGCTCAACTGCAGAGTGCAGCCCATGTGCTCGGTGGGAGTGGCCCAACGAGTCACGGAGTCGCCATTTCAAACATGTGCACAAGTGGTGGGGGTATACAGCAAACTAGCCGGCAACGGGAAAGCAATTTAACGAGGCACACGGCCGCCCAATATCCTCAGCTTTTTTAATCCTGAAATGGACCCCCGCCGGTTTCGTGTTCGCTCGTGCGGGGCTCATTTAAAATCTCAGATGTGTGATAAGCGTCTTCAAGACTTCCCCCATATGCCAAATACCTAGTGTAAAACGGGCGCTTAACAAACACAATCATTTTATCTTATTTAAGACAAGCGATTTAAGCACCAGAAACACTTAATAAGCTCCTAATGATTCCCACGTTGTTAGCTGCTCACCTAACCGACAAGCGTGGTCGTAGTGATTACTGAACCCCATCTCGAGGGAAATCGGGTTAAAAGAAAATAAAGACCCGAAATACATTTTCATTTATTAAAACTGATAGATTACGTACGGAAAATTTTCACGGCGCATATCCGAAGAGCTGTTTGAGCAAAGATTAGCAAGCTAGCGATTGGCGCGTGTGCCTGGGAGAGGCGACCGGCCCCTCATTTCCTCAGCGAGCATCGACCCGACTATAGGAACACATTTCTGGGACTTAAACGTAAAACGGTTTGAAACAAAACGTTGACCGCGCGCCGTAGGCTGATTACATTCAAGTTGGCTAAAAGGTCAGCGTGTACTTACCGGGATGCCCTTCTCCGACGGATTCCGAGGTGAACAAGAAGCAGTCCTCGTCAATGACTGAGTTGTGAAAACCATTTACTTGGCCGTTCATCATCGTTCACGATAAATAATTGTGAAGAGACCAAAGAGTAGAAATATCAAAAAGAGCAAGTGTGTTTATACTGGCAACTCTCACAAAGGACGGCCTTTGGACTCGCAGCTCAAGTAACCCTCATTGGATGCTCGGCTTCGGTATTTATTCCATTACATAGCCGGTAGACTTGACGTCATAGGAAACGGGCGATACCAATGACGGGGTGAAGGGGTGTGCCTTACGGCAATACAACGGACTGTGTACAGAACTCGGCATGTTCTCCTGAGTCAAACTGAATGAAGAAAAACGTTATGTATTTCTTATATGGTAAGTTAAGTGGCACTTACAAGTCCTAACAGGTTTTACACTGTAAATACAGTACAGCAAATTTCAGAACTAATTGGCTGTTGTGAATGCAGAAAGATTCACTAATTCTTGTTAGTTAGTCAGGAAGGCCCTGTTCTTTGTTAAAGACAAATAAAAAAAGGTGGAATTGTTTGGAATGTTAAAGTCCTTGTAAATTGAAACGGTAGAATTGACACCATAGAGAGTATACATGTTTGAAGATAATTGCTGAAAACATGGGCAAAGACTGAGAACTAAGTCATACTGAATTGTGGCGATAGAATTTAGTTGTTTTTCACCATTCCTTTTTCCAGATTTTTTTATGTAAGATACCATTGCTTTCATAGTTCATGTACAGTACACACTGCTGTGTACAGTCTGATTGACAGTTGACAGTTGAATGTGGCATGATTTCAGCACATTCAGCGGACGCAGCTAAAGTGCTTGAGAGCGGAGCCAACGCATTGATTTTCCGCCATTTTATAAACCCTCCTTTTATATACTTGGCCATTTTGTCATTCGTTGAAATTTGGTTGTCAGCAACACTCTTTTCTATATTGTGCCAAATTTACAAGACATTTTACTTTTGGATTGCAGGGTCAAAGACACGCAAAGGTCATTATTGCTGATTTTGTGACTTGTAAATGTTTTAGAATGGCTGTCTCTTCATTTAACATTCATCACCACCCTAAACGGGGTACAATATTGATGAATTTTATCTAGCAGTGGTTACCATGTGTGCTTCACAGTTTTGAGATTCAGAGTTCAAAACTCAGCCCCGTTCTTCCTGTGTGGAGTTTGCATTTTCTTCCCATGCTTGCGTGGTTTTTCTCAAGATACTCTGCCCCTCACCCCCACATTCCAAAAAGAGTCTCTACTCTAAGTGTCCCCCAAGACCACATGGGGGCCTTTTCTAATAATAACTCAACAATGAAGGGACATTGTGATTTCCTTGGAATTGTATGTCAGTGATCATTTAAAAATGTAAACATTTACAGAGTTTTATAGAAATAAAATGTTGCTTGTGGGTCTATTTCCTATTTTGTTAAAATCATTTTTGATATTTATTGTGGGGAAATCATGAACAGCAGACAGCAGTGAGCAGAGCAGAGTATAGCGATGTCTTTCTTTTTAACTTCATTATTTTTCATGGAAAAAGGTTCCTAACCTCCATTGTGCTTCAGGCGCCGTGGACTGCTATGTAATATGATTAGACTGAGTTGATTCTCTCTTGAACATGTTGTACCTGTCTGGTCGGCAAAATATACCAAATTACTTGTCAGGTTCTGGCTTAGCAGGGGTTTGAAACAGGTCCCAAAGCTTGTACAGTGTAACTTTATTGTTTATCTGAAGCTCAAATTCTCTTCAATACAATATTTCTCCACATCATCATGAATATCTGTTAGACCAGGGGTGCCCAAACTTTTTGGACCGAAGATCTACTTTTCGATCAACTAACCTCACGGGATCTACCCTTACCGGCGCGTGCACGCACACACACACAAATTTAAGATTTACCTGCTTTATTTTATTTTTTAAAATATTTTTTTTTTGTGAAAATGAGACTGATAAGATGATTAGTGTGCAGTGTATATTAACACAAAAAATATATTACTAACATGTACAAAGACACACAAATGGTTGGTTGTTTTTTTTCTTCTCGACACTCCTCGGATCTACTTGGGACCTGTCTTAGATCTACCGGTAGATCAGGATCTACCTAATGGGCACCCCTGTGTTAGACAATCATTGCCAAACTAACTTTCCTCCTGAAACAAAAGGATGACAAGGCAAAGCTGACCTTCACTGTTAAAAGAAAAACAGCCAAGTGAGGCTGGGGTATCAATCTTTGTTCATATTTAATCAAATCAGACTGAAAATAGCACAAAAACCTAAATAGTGCACATTCTGTATTCCATCCATCCGACATCGGTCCCATTTCCATAACAGCAAAGTGGTACAATCCCAGGCTGGTGTTGCATCAGTGCAAATGACTCAGCATGAATTTGCAGAACACTTTTGTTTCGGAGGGGAAGCGCATGATGCAAGATGCACCTGCTATTGCTCTGCAGGATGTAGGGTGATATTTTTTTCCAAGACCATACTTTTATCGAGAAAACAGCATCACCATGATCAGAGGCAGATTGAGCTACAGGATTCAGGGAACTTTGTCATCCCACATTTATACATGTACATGTGGTGGAATTCAATTTATACCAGAGGTCTCAGATTCACCCCAATAAGTACCCAAAAGAGACCTAGGTATGAAATAAAATAGAATGGAATAAATAAATAAAAAAAAGATGAGAATTGGGATCCTTTAGTGCAAAGAATAAAATATATGGAAGCATAACAGCCAAAACAAGTGAAAGCCTAGTTCAGTACTGCTAAAGAGACACTTGTGCAACACATTTGCTCCCATTTCTCATGAGTTGAATTCAAAAGAGCCAAGACTTTTTCTATATAGACAAAAGGCCTGTTTCTCTCAAAGATTGTTCAAAAACGTGTTTAAATCTGTGTTGGTGAGCACTTCTTTGTTGAGGTACCTGGTTTAGCAATGTATTCAACACAACACCTTTCCACACACTCATTTAGTTCATGAGTGAGGTTCTTTCCCTCATACTAAATGCAAATAATACGGTACACTGTTACCTTTTAGAGTGGCTCGTTTGCACATAGGGGGTCTCCCATTTTTTTTCTCTCTGCATTGGTCATTATTGAATTTGAATCACGACCAGTTCAGTTTCATTAAACAACAGCATCACGTCATCATGGTCTTCACTGAAATGACCCATTTTAAAGTATTCATATTTGTGAAACTGAAGCAGCCATTTTACACAGTGATTCAAAATAAAAATAAAAAAAGCGGGAGAAGAGCACTGTGACATTTTACTCCTTAGGGATCCTTTTGACCTCACATGCCAGATAAACCAAGCCAATTTTCTCAACTTAACTGTATTTATGGAGCAATTTAATATAAAACAACCACCACTGTATACAAAGTGCTGTACATGGAGCAAAAATAATGCATACAATAAACAATAACGGGGTAAGGTGGGGCGAAGCCGTTTCAAGATTTGAAAACAAATAATGGCATCTTAAAAAGAACTCTAAAATGTATATGGAGCCAGTGAAGGGATGCCAGAGTTGGAGCGATGTGCTCCCTCTTATGAGTGCCAGTCAAGAGGTGAGTAGCAGCATTCTGGACCAACTGGAGACGCTTAATGGAGGATTGGCTGATTCCAAAGTAAATTGCATTACATTAGTCCAGCAGGGATGTGACGAAGACATGAGTTACGGTTTCGAAAGGAGAGTCTGCCTAAGATGAAAGAAGGCACCAACTTGCGGGTCCAATTTAAATTTAAATTGAATTTTTGTCTAGTTTAAGACCCAAGGTCGAGACTGTTGGCTTAAGATAAAAAGCCCGGGGGCCCAAGTCCGCAGGATGAGATGTACAAGGGCCACTGGGACCAACCACCATCACTTTTGTCTTCTTTTCATTGAAATTCAAGAAATTTAATGCCATCCAGGTCTTGATTTGCTCCAAACAGGATAAAAGTGGCCTCAATGCCAAAGAAAATGTGTTTTAAGTCATACGAGACACACACACAAAAACTCAATAATCTACACATCATACAATCAAAGCAAACTTTTTTGATATTTATTTCTTTTTTAAAAGCAACTTGAGAAATCAAGCTCATAACATAAAGAAAAGAAAAACAGTTTTCAAGGATCTCCCCTGCACCCGACTGAAATAGTACTCCCTCACTGGCCAGCAGAAGTCAGGTTACAATAATGGTTACACATATAGCATTTCCAAATACGAAAATAAATAAATAATTTAAAGAAAAATAAACTTTGTGGCGTAGATTGTCAGCTATTTTTATATCATACTTCATTTTGATCATTCATATACATATTACTCTATTTCAGACACATAGTAAAACAATGACATTCTGCAGATAGACATTTTTCACGAGTCACTGATCATGACGGAAAATATTGTTCTAAATTCATCTCACATTCTTCTTCTTAATGTTTTACATCTTACTATAAACAAAGGTCCATAATGCTATACTCGCTTTATTTTCACATAAATTAATACATTGTTACACTTTGAAGTCATTCAAAGGCTTCACAATTAGGCAGGCGCACCTATCCTTGTAGTTTTCTTCACCTAACACTTACACGGGATACATTTTCAACTGTCAGATCTTTTCTAATTTTCTAACGACTTTCACAAGTGACAAAGAGTCCAAAACAGCACTTGACGGCACAAAAATCACAGCACCGGAATGTACAGTATGTCCACATGCAAACGCAGTCATAGCAAACAGCATTCAGAAACACACACACATGCACGCACGCACGCACACACACACTGAATCTTACATACACACTGAGGTAACAGCTACACAATACCGTCCTACTCTAAGAGTTCAAAAGGGTCAAAGTGTGCTAGACAGGTTATCAGAGGTCACACGCTAACAATGTCACACGACAACTGCGCTGTCAATTAATCAATCCCTAGGGTCAGTAAATGCAGTCACTGGAGATAAAACTAAAGATACTGGAAATGAAATCAAACTGGACCAAGCATGTATTTTTATGAAATATCACAGGAGAATTTGAGATGTTTTATGATGATGTGTGACGTTTTGGTTCACGTTGCAAATGCAAAACCCTGTAGCCGCTCTACATGGTAGAGTTATCCGTTTCATTACCAGAAGTCACGCGACTGTTCCGAATTGATAATGGCATCAAAGGCAAAGTATTCCTGCTGATTTGTTTTTTGCTAATTTGTTCCAACGACGGGAATCTGATTTTTGCTGTTGTTAGCGTCATCCTAATTAACTTGACAATATCAGCTGGCCTGCAGCCAATAAAAAGCAGTTCATGCAGGACAGCTGTGTTGTGTCAGCTGACAGTGATCCTCCCCCACAGGACGCCACATCTCACTGCACTCAATTGGGGATTCTATTTAAAGGCCCTTAATGCTCACGTTCACCCTCTGCACTAACATGTGCAACGTTGCTGATATGGCGAGTAGGAGAGGCCTCCTAAAGCCCGCCATACAACAATTTTGTTTTAGTTTCTGAGATTGTTTGTATTAGGTGTAGATCTGATCTGGCTGTCACGACCGCTTGGTGACATTTTCCCCCACGTAAGATTAATTGGCGTCAAGGGGCAAATGACAGTGGGTAATCTGCATGGGTCTTTCTCATAATACTCGATTATGCTACAGTATGCATGCTGTGTTATATCCAACAAATGAAAACCTAAAGCAACCTTACGCAACCTAAGCCAGATCACATCCTCCGCATGGTCATCATCATCCACACCTAAATGCATTCATTGCCCGACAAGGTGGTGAGCAAACGACCTTGACCTACACAAGGTGAGAAAATGCCCGTGAGATATACAGGATAATTTTTGAAAAACTACAATTATGTGTGGCCCTCACCAAAGGATGAGCCAAGACTGAGAAAATGCAGGACAGAGTGAAATGTTTTGGAATAAAACCTCAAGGCAAAACAAACCCTCTTGAGGAACTTGACATTTGTTCCTGAGAAGGATTGCGTCCCAAACTGCACAGTTTCACGAAAACACACTTCCAATATGGTTACTATCAAATAAATGACTCACACTTTTCACTTTTCAGCCGTGAGAAAACATCACACTCCGGTCTCCTCTCTCCGTTTGTTGTCCTCCTCAGAAGCAGGTGGTTGGTTGCCCTCTGCTGGGGATTTTACAGACTCTGTGTCCGATGTGGTCACAGACGGTGCTTTGTCAGCGGCAGTGAGCTCCTTATTTTTGTCCTGCGAGGGACTTCCGGAGCGGCTGTGGCTGCCGCTGCGACGGCGGTGGTGCTTGGCTTTGTGGGGACTGGGACTGCGGGACTTCGACTTCGTGAGGACGACAGTGCTGTCCTCCTCGGAGCTGAAGTCAGAGCTGTCTGAAGAGCTGGTATCATTGCCGGATGTGGGAAGCTGGATCTACGGATGCAAGACGGAGAGGGCTAAGAGTAGGAACTTTGAGGACAAAGATACCAACGGTTGGCGATTACCTGAAATGGCTCCGTTACGCCCACAATGGTACTCATGTTGTTGCTATAGTAACCCAAGATAAAATCTCCCGCGCCTTTGGGCAGTTCCTCTTCTGTAAAGGCTACCTGCAAAACAATTGGTTTTGTGAGAGGAAGCTGTCTCGAAAAGAGGTCACAGCATCCGCACCGCTTACCTGATGTTCTTGTCTATGATAATCTGCTTCTTCCTGTTTGGCCCACACATATCCCACATAGTCTTTGTGGTGTTTGAAACCCACCTGAGACAGCACAGGCAAAGTCACTAATGGCTGGCAAAACCAGTTTGATGTGCACAGCGAACGTTCCATTTTCTACCTTATATAGTCCGATCCAGTCCCAGGAGCTGCGAGAATAGTTGGGTGCCAGTTTGAACGTGGCTATAGCATCAGCAATGCTATTCCACTCATCCTCTACCAAGACCATGACCAGGGGAACATCCAACTTGTATGGGAACTGCAGAAGAAAGGATCATGAACGGAAGTGCACCTCTGAATCACAACTATTTGGTTAAGCAAGACGTAGGCGGTTCTGCATAACACAAGTACTGTAATATACTTAGAGTAACACATTTATTAGACTGCCACTACATTCCAGCATTCTCACTAATTTCATTTTGTTATGTTCAACCCTTTCATGCACCCTGTAAGCTGACATGACAAGCTGCCCACTCTAGTAACCACTGTCCCTGAAATGGTTAAAGTTGAAAAGCTTCTAAATGTGGATACGTCCCGATGACCGTCCGGTACCCTCACCTGCAAGGTAAAGATGGAAGAGACCGGCTTGTGGTCGCTGACGTCGTATTCCATGTGACTTCTGTAGCAATGCTGCGTTACTTTGGTGCCGCTGGTTAGCCCTGAAACAGAACCACGCTTCCCGCTGCAGGCAGCAGGTACCGTGGCTCTCAGGCGCCAGAGGATACGGTCGGTCCAAGCTGGTTTACGTTTCTTTCCACTGGGAGGAGGATACGGAGCGAAGAGAAAGAACATCTCAAATAAAGTGATTGAGGGCAGTCCAGAGCAATGTGATTACTGGCTAAGAATTGACAGCTATGCAATGTCTGCGTCATGCCAACAAAATGAGTTATCGGTGCCCCCATGAGCTCCCTTCCTATAGTGCGGCCTTGTGCCAAACTTCAGAATTAAAAAAAAAATCTGTATACATAATGACAGAAAACTAATCTTCTTAAATATTTATTGAGGGAAGAATAAACCTCTCTCCCTTCCGTAGCTGACCTAATGCTCCCCGGTTAGATGTGCTCTGACACTGTAGCTGTTTCACTAGCATCACCAACCTTGTGTCATAAATGTTTGTCCCAACATCAAACTTGTAAGTGGGGGGAAACTTCAGGGGCCCCTCTTGGAATCCCTCCAGCACCGTCTCACTATCCTTTGCCATGTTTAACTGAAATAATAAATCAAGGCGTTACAATAGTGGGTGATTTCCTCTCTTACACCCCCTTGTGGCGCCAACCATAATCAGACCGACACAACGTTAAGTAAATCGACGCAGATGGATACGATCCTGAACGAGAGCTGTATCAGTACTATATGAGATAACAATGCTCAATGATACCATCAGAGAAACCATAGCTGACTGTCAGTGTATTATTTTTGTGCACTTTGTAAATAATTTACTTCTCTTGTATCTCATTTCAGTTAGTCAGACGTAGTGGGGGTGTACCTTGACCCAGGGGTCCCCAACCGCCGGTCCGAGGACCGGTACCGGTCCGCAGGGCATTTGGTACCGGGCCGCACAGAAAGAACTTGCCTGAATTCCGTTTTATTCATTTCGGAATACGAAAGATGTTTTATTTTGAAAAATTACCGGATTCTCCATTGCGTCCGTCTGTGTCACGCTTGACACATTTCAAGCCACGCTTCTCCGTCACGTGACCGATTGCGCTAAAAACAAAACGTTGGAGCTCGCAAAATGAGTAAAAAAAACTGCTGGAGATCGCAAACACCACAGTTTTTATGCAGCTCATACCATATTGTTGTATTATTTTCGCCACACCTTAAAAAACCTGTCAATTTCAATCAATTCTCCTATGGAACATACAGAACCTTTGTGCTTACCTGATCTTTTTCCCACAAGATGGACAGCTTGTTATTGTCAATTGCCGCTTTTACCACTTGCATTTCCAGGTCATCAATGCGGAAATTGAGATCCCCGAGCCAGAACACCACACTGTAATACAATTTAAAAGGTCACCATTTATCAGTTGATCATCAAATCTGACAAAAATGAAAAATAATTATAGATTTTTTATACTGCGTACTTCACACTTCTTACCTGAAAATATGAACATACATAGATGTGTGTTGTCACTGTGCGAGTGCGTGTGCTTGTGACCTACTCGTGGTCAAGGACACCAGAGGCCGCCTGGCCCTCAAACTGCTGTTGTTGAAGGATGCTCTCAAAGTCCTCCATACGCTGATCCGAGTTTTCCATGTGAGCCGGCAGGTGGCAGTTGAGGAAGCAGATAGTGTGACCGAACACTGACATGCGGGCGCTGACTCCACCTTTATTTCCCTGTTGTGCAAAGAAGGAAAGGAATACACGATTTAAACTCATTCAACGGCAGCCCGGGTAAAAAACAATGGACCTTCGACTTCTGCAGCCGTCAATGGCAGTGAATGATTTACGACAAAAATAATTAAATCAATACAATCAAAACAGCGGGGAACTAGTCATTTGAAATGGGTGAACTAGTTGTGTGAATATGTCATTACTGCTATGCAACAGTAAATGTATTAATTGCGAGTCACAGAACCTTTTGCGCAAACAAAAACTCTACACGCATAGCAGGGGGTGGAAAGACGAGCGTGCGGCTTTTCTCCGACTGTTCTCTCCAATGTTCTGCCTCATTGAATCGCCAAAGACGCTCCAGTGCATAAAACGTGTAGAATGTGCTGACGCCCGTCATGCACTCTGGACAACAGCGGGATTTAACTTACAAGTCAGGGTTGCATAACTCTTTGGGCAGTTATTCAGTCAAGCCCTCAGCAATGAAGATAATGCGGCCAAATTATTTGCATGGGATTGCATGATTGGGATGTGCTGCAACAACAATTTTTCCCCCCCATTAAATCCAACTAAAAGAAAACATACATTACTTAGGTAAGACGGATGATCCAAAATGTGTACAATTTGTTTGAAACATTGTAAGACCTGACATAAGTAGCATTATGTCAGATTGTAGTTTGCCCTTTGGTTATTTTTGGTTTGCTTGTCTATCCAAACGTTAGGAATAGAAAGACACAAAATAATGAACACATGAGTTTACACATGGAGTATGACGGAAGTTATATAGTCCATTAGCAAAGCTAAATTAATCAAAAAATATTACTAATAATAATTAATAACAACAAACAAACAAAAACACGGCTAGAATGTAATTTTGAGACCATTTATTGTGCAGATCTCAAAATTCAAAATAAAGACTCAACGCTCCATGGTGCAAAATAGTGTAAACAAAGGAAAATAACATTGTTGATGCAACCCAATTAATGCCATCTAGCGCATATACGGCTTATAGTGCACACTTCTAATAAACCGCCAATTATAATCATTTTGTCAATTTGATCACTCTCCGACATAGTCAATCATATCATTCATTGTAGCTCTCTTGTATTCGACCCCATTAAATTGTGTACCTAATGTTGTGGCCGGTGAGTATAGGCTCTGTTGATTTCAGCGTCAGGGATGTATGTCTCTTTTACAGCGTAATGCTTTCATATGCAAGTGCTAAAGAGAGTACTGCGTGAGTGGTTGTGTCACCCAGTAACCCCCCAGGCCAGTGCGGGTGGTCTCCGTCTGGACTCCACGCAGGAATGGCAGATGGTAGTACTTGGCAAAAACCAGCAGCAACACGCCCTGCATCCTCTGGGAGGTCACCTAAGGACAAGAGGGCATCAGATATGATGCATTATTCTGAAAATAGGCAAGTTACATCTTCCAAAGTGAAACAAAATGTAGTTGTGTGAGTCAGACAGCGCTTTCATTTCAATAAATCAATTGTATGATCTCAAAGCCAACTTGGTGATGGTCCCGAACCTCGATTTGAGCCCACATGAAGCTACAGCTGAGCTCAACCACTACTTTCCAAGAACACACAAACACACGCGTGCACACACACGCACACACCGGGCTGCTGTTCAGCGTCAGGCCTCAAGGAGGAAGAAGCCTGGTTTTCAGAGTACCGGCAAATGTCACTTGTCTGAAGGTCATTTTTCAGTTTTCGTTCTCTCCACCTTGCTTTTCTTTCCACCATGTTCTGTATATTTTGACATTTTGGAGCAGCACGTGCATGATTTACAATGCAGCTGCCTGAATAAAGCATGTGCATCCGTTCAAGTAGGACAAGATAAAGTATTTGCATGCTTTGCCAAGCACTCCAATGGATTTCGGCTGTGAATCCCCCCACCCCTTCCATTCTCCTTCACTAGTCCACTCATCCCAACTGCAGGCCAATGAAGCATAATCATGCTGTGCCTGAAATGCCCTGTGGTCAGTAATGGATGCGCACATCTCCACGTGACCGAAGACGCTCTTGCTTGTGTTGTCACTGGAGAGATGTACACCTTTGTTGCAGAATGACTTCTACTGAACTGTGAGGTGGACCATCTTTTTTATGCTGATTGTTCAGAGACTAACCTTAACAGTGCCTACCAATCATTTGGTCCTATGCAATGCAATGATGGATTGTACAAAAAAAAAAAAAAAGAAAAAGATAACTGTGATTAACGCAGTTAAAAGGTCAATGCATTTGTGGCGTTAGCGGTGAGGAACTGCGCTGCATCATTATGAAAACTATTGATATGTTGATTCATTTTTTTCATTTAGCAAGCGAGACAGACAAAATATAACCATTTCTCAGTTCCTCGCATTAGGACGCATTGCGATTATATACCACCGCAAACTACAACAATAAACAAAGTTGCTGCAAAGATAGCAACCCTGTTATTATCATTCAATCAAGTAGAACGTTAATTAGTTCATACAATATTAGAGTAAATGCATTTGCCCTCTAAACAGAATGGCTCACTTCTCCATATTTTCCATTGCTGCTCCATTGTGAAATAGAGATTAGGTCTCTTGTGCGCTGTTGTTGATAACGGTCACAGACAGCTATTGTGGGAAGTTGGCTGAAGCCCAGAAGTGTTGACATAAAACTTGGAGATTAGATTTGCTCATATGAGGTTGGGCAGTGGCGGTCCCAGGACACACACATTCACAGATATATGTATATAAAAAACACACACACACCAAAAGGAACCTTACGTTTTCATTCACCCATCTTGAATCATCAACTACACTAAGAACAAAGGTTAACTAGATGTCAGGTCGGTCCAAATTGACACTCAGGAATAACCAAAAGGAGGAGACAGGAGACTCGATTCTGGTACCAGGAGGGAACGAGGAGAAGCGTTCGGTTTCAGTTCTCCACACGTAACCCTAACGATCTCCCCCTTCACCTCCTCATTTATTGGGAAAGCTACTACATAGGTGTGTCCAACCTAAAGGGTTGGGGCTGTACGGGAACCCATAAATCTCACATTGTACAAATGGAGGTGTGGGGAGCATTTTGAGGATGTTGTTTCAATAATTTCATCTTTGTTAAGAAGCAAACTTGCTTTAGTTTATGTTGATGGTTAGATTGTTTTTGCAGCTCTTCGTTTTTTAAGGCACATTTCAGGCCTTAAAACTCAATTTCACTCCAGCAATGATGCCCTGTACAGCCGCACATAATGCACAACCATCGCCGTGGTTAAGTTACATGACTAATGTCACTGTACCACCTACTCCACACAGACTCCTATAAATAGCACTTGGCTACCATAAAAGGCCTAACTTATTGTTAAACATCCACACAGAGTACACACTAAAATGATTTCACAGAGGCTTCAAGTCATGGAACGGACCATCACACGTCCGCATTGTTGCCAGAGGCCCATCGACACTGACAACATTCTGCTCCCAAAATAAAACGGCACCCCGGGAGACGTTTGTCTCACATTTTCGGCCTGACAGCTGATTTACGCTCACAAAGATGATTGCACCACATAGCATGCCAAGAGCACCAGCAAACATCCTTTTACAACAGGATACAGGGAAAACGGCTGCTTGCGATGGTATGTCTTGTTAGCTCGCCAGCTATAGAAAATATTGACACACAATATTTTGTGTGTTTGATGGATATCATCTGATTTTGCTTATGCATTCCAATATGCAAAATAACAGATAATATTTTGCCTAGCGGGGGTACGGTATACTGTTTATAGTTTTATCAATGGGGGGGGTTGAAATATTTTCTCTTATGTTGTAATGTGTTCAAAAATATATATTTTTAAATCAGCAAAATATCTTCCAATTACTATATCATCCGGTCGAATAATTGGTTGGGGCCCCATTCCAAACACAACCTAAAAATTGACCGAGCATCAGCTCGTAACTTAAAATACTCCAAGTTGATGGATTTGTTTGTCAAAGTGTGGGAAAGCATGATCGTAGATGACCACAAAAATATCTACTGGGCATCCTCCAACTCTTTACAATATTACAATATATAATAACAACAATGCATTTTATTTATTTATAAGCGCCTTTCATGTCACGTATATGTACCATACAAGTTACTCAAGAGCACAATCAAGTTCCTTGTAGCATCTTCTTGAAGATTTTTTTTTGGGGGGGGGGGGTCACCGTCGCTACCAAACTACATAAGTCAAGCTGCGTTCAATGTCCATCGGCTCTATTTGCTGATATCTTGAATGTTCGCAAGTCAAAGCAAACATTTGTGAAAAATTCATTGGTCTTGTGTTGTACAACAAGACATCACTTCATACAATCTGTATATATATTGCGCGTCGTCCCGCACGCGGTCTGTCCTTCCGTCTGTCCCTTTTCAAAACGTACCTACTTCACCGCGCCGCTGCGCGCCGCCACTGCGCCGCTCAGGCAGTGGCTCACTACGATCGCGCGGGCATCTTAGCGAAAAAATGTTGTCTACCCACAAGCATTGCAATGAAATTGTTAGTTATTTAGTAGAGCTAAACATCTCTTTATTTTCGCGATAAGCAATGAAGATGAACAAAAAGTTGAACCAAGCAACAACACTTTTGTGGGCCGAAGGCCCACCTTACCAGCCTTCCGCAGGAACTAGCTGATGAGCCACCCGGAGGGCGGCGAACCACCACCTTACCAGCCTTCCGCAGGAACTAGCTGATGAGCCGCCCGGAGGGCGGCGAACCAGCTAGTATTTTAATAAAAGGAATCAATGGCTCAAACTCTTAAAGAAATTGGGTATACTGTACAACAATTGATCTGTAACATTGAGCAACCAAAAAGGAGGAAATGGGCACTCAGGAAGACCATGAGACAACGACAACTTGACTGTGCCCAATGAGCCTTGGTAGAGAAAGGGAGATAGCGGGCACGCTAACATTGCACGCTTGTTATAAATCATCAGTCTATTTGTTGCTCTGGGAACAAAATTAGAGGAGGCAGCAGCAGCAAAATGGAAGAAAAAGGCTAGGAGGACAGACCTCATCATCACTCACATAATGCATATGAATGGAAGCTGAAGTGCATTTTTAATCAGCGAGCACATGTTCCTAACCAGAGACCATTACTGACCAGCACGTATCCAAAGGGGCTGAGTCTCTCCATGCAGACCTCGCTCCACTGGTCCGTGAAGAGGACATCTTTCAGCCGCTTGTTAATCATAGAGTTGACTTCCTGCAGCCTTGGAGACACATGACACAATGCACATGGGTCAGCCGGAGCAAGCAGAAGAGCCTTTGATCGTCTCATGGATTAGCATTTACGACAGGAACAATGAGTGTAGTGCTATTGCGGATGAGTCACAACTGGATGTCAGGCCACAGCAACGTGGACGCAAACTACGTAATGCTGCGAGAGAATACACTCACCCGATGATGTACATGTCTGTGTTCCCATCACCTATATTCAAGCCCAGCAAGGAGGTGATGTCATCAGGGGGCGTGGCTGACCCCACGTTCCAAGTGATGATGTGCACCCTGTTGGCAGAAACCTTTATTAACATTCTGCTCTGGCTCACTTATTTCCAGCCCATAGCAGGATCTAATGAAAATGATTGCAACCTTAGATATAGCTTCTAGGCGGTTGAGTTATTTTACTTTCCTCCTGGGTAGGACTGAATTGTTTGACGTGAGTGTTAAGTTCGTGTTGTGCCTTTGCAATGCAGTGGCATTTCTGGCGAAATATTTTGGGGACAGATATTCACTTTATACTTTCTGTACTGTATATTTAACTGGGGGCTGAGAGAAAACTTGCACAATGTAATTTTAAATTGAGGGATTTTCAAGAAAATGATTTGACATCTATCACCATATTTAAATCAGCATGTATTGTATTGTATATTCTGGACCTCTTCTGCAGTGGTCTGAACAATTGTGTTCTCTTTCTTTTATTTAAACATTATTTTAGATTACTTATAGAGAACTGAGTTAAAATTAAGACACAGAAAGAAACTTTGGTATTTTTGTCAAAGCACGATCAACCCTCACAGTGCATCAGGAGAATGAAGTGGGCTTGGCCCATGTGCCAACTTTGCCATTGGGCTTCGGAGCACAAATGACCGCGCTTCAGGAAATTCTGTCTGTGGGATGGGATGGGCGATTGTGTCAGTGGTGTCTGCTAAATAGCTAAAAGGTTGTTTCAATGGCGTTGATTTATATTGAATCATACATTACAGTATTTGTGTCTGGGCGATACATAACATTGCCATTTATTTTTTTAAACTATAAATTTGCCCTGCTGTCATGATACAAACTAACAAACAGTGTGCAGTGCAGTTCTCAAGCACAATAGAACCATACCGACATAATGAATCGGTGTACTGTATATTTATGGCAATAACAAGAAGTTAGAATGCTCGTACAGAGCATTGAGGCGCTACCATGACTTTGTTGGCTGTCAAAACAAACTTGTATTGAGAAGCCGAGGGGAGGCATGTTCGCACATAAGGCAGGGAACTTGCCTGAAATCTTCTACAGTCTGGGCCTGAGTGTCGGCTGTGCCTGCAACAGACAGAGCTCTCTGGGCGTGAGGGTTCAGGTGAGGGGGTACGGCCTTGCTTAAAGGCGGGTAGGGCACTGAGGCAGCCCGGACCGCGTGGTGCCCCGGACCTTTTGGGCCGGCTTTGAAGTGGGTGCCGGGCCGGTCCCCAGAGGGCCTGGCAGGTGGGCTGGAAGCCGCTTTTGCACGACTTGCCACGGCGCCATCTGGATCGCATTCACCCTGGTTATCGCCTCGTGTGGGCTCAGCTTTGGCTTCGCATACGTCAACGGACCCTTCGACTCTGGCACTTCTCTGGGGCCGCCGAGGCCTGGCAGTAACAGTGGGCATCCCAGCGGTGGGTTCACATGTTGGATCTGAAGGTTGCGGAGGAGTAGTTTGAGATGTTCCTGTGTCTGCTGCTTCACTCAAGTTGTCTTTTGGCATCTGGCTTTGGGGAGGGTCGTCTTGGTCCATTTCTCGTGGTCTCTGTCACACAAAGAGGACACAAATCAAACAACGTTTGCATTTGAAGAGTTTTACTGAAGCACAACACATCTGCCATGAAAGGGGCATTCAAAAGAGGATTGGACTTGCCATCATTATCTCATTTACATCCATTGACTACTTCATTAGGTAGACCTGTACGTTACAATGAAATAAATATCCATCCATCCATTTTCTCTTCCGCTGTATCCTCACCAGGGTCGCCGGGGGTGCTGGAGCCTATCCCAGCTGTCTTCAGGCAGTAGGCGGGGGACACCCTGAATCGGTTGCCAGCCAATCGCAGGGCACACAGAAACGAACAACCATTCGCACTCACACTCACAGTTACGGACAATTTGGAGTGTTCAATCAGCCTGCCACGCATGTTTTTTTTGGAATGTGGGAGGAAACCGTAGTACCCGGAGAAAACCCACGCAGGCCCAGGGAGAACATGAGAACTCCACACAAGGAGGCCGGAGCTGGAATTGAACCCGGCGCCTCTGCCCCGTGAGGTGGACACGCTAACCACGAGACCACCGGGCCGCCCAAAATGTTCCAGAAAAGTTCAATTGAACCTATTATTAAGTTCACGCCTTTGACACTGTCAACGATTAACAGTGCTACAAACAACAACATGAGAGCCTGACTGAACGGCAACACGACTCCTACCACTAGACTGGCAGAAAACTACGGTAAGCACATCAGATGTACTGCAGATCACTGGAATATGCAAAACTACCTCATGTTAAAAAGGCTGCTGAGTGTATATCATCATTTAAAAGGATACACAAAATATTAACAAAAATGTTTTTAGGACATACAATTAGGAGTCCCACCAAAATTGGCCAGACCGACACGCTTCAAAATTTGCATAAAATCTTTGGAAAAAATATCGGTGGTCAAACATCATCATGAGTGATGCTGCGTAAGACATCAGCTAATGTTGCGAGAATCGATGAGCATTGAAAAGATGACATGCACAAATGTTTTGATCACTTGCTATGCCGGAATAACATTTAACAGAAAATACAACAAGCATTACACAGAATAGATTGTTTTCGTGTTTGGGGGGGCCCTCCACTCAACAGTATTTGCAATTTTGAAGTATACGGTGCGATGGTAACAAAGGTTTGCTGTTGTATTCTTGTTTCATTCTCGGCCTTTTTCCATGTACTGTATGAGGAGTCAGTTGAGCCAACTCTGTTGACCCAGCAAGATGTCTTAGTTAATCATTGAGACTCTCCCCTGCCAAGTCTATTTCCTGCTCTTTTAAAACCTTGGAAATCCATTCTTGCAGCAGCATAAAACAAACACATAAACAACAACAATATATACGGTATGTATGTTTTGTGTCAGAAAATAGAAGACCAGTGCAGACTGCACATTGTCCCCGTCTCGCCGAATGCGTCTACCTTTTCTGCAGTAACCAGGGAGATGCTCGGTCACTTCATATCAACTCAGAGCACCTGACAAACATGAACACACCAAACACAAGGAGGAGCTGCATAAGCCACAACACGGCACAAGTCAGCAGCACAAGACACAGTAGCTGGAGCCAGCGTGGCAAAAAAGGAGGAATTTAAAGCCCATTTAGTCAAGCAAAAAAACTACAAAGTATTTAATCCTTGAATAATAACTGTATTCCATTCTGAGAGATGAGAATGCCAAGACACAAAAGAGATTTGAATCAAAACCAAGTGTGAGTTACAATACATCTAATAATATGATGATCCTGATAAAAACGACATGATATTCCATTTGGACTATTCAAAACGGTCACGTTAAAATGCAATCCAATCTCTCGCTTGTTATATTCTCTTCACCAATGATGATGAAAAATAAGACATGGATTTCTTCTTGTGCGTGAGACTTCAAAGAAGAACGCTGGAAAAAACTTGAGCCAGATCCATTCGTCCGTGTGCAGAATGACTGTTGTAAGTTTGCATGAAGATTTTTTGGGGAAGAGGAAGAGTCACTTTATGCTCTTGTGTGTCCAATCACACTATGCAACAAATTATTAATTGATGCAATGCCCACTGTGCTGATTACACATGACCTTAAGGAGAGGGCAACCGTGACTTGTGGCAAAGGGCTTCACAAGCCCATACTTTCTCTTATCTTTGCCTGGCAGTTATGTGTTGGCATGGTCTGTGGACGCTCTTAGCAGGGGAGGGCTGTATAAGGAAGGTCAATGTGGCCAGCGGGTGGGTCCGAAATGATAAAACGAAAGATAGATGGACAGTTGAGAGAGATGTCCCATTTTAGTGGCAACGCATGGAATCTTTGCAGTACAAAACACTTCCTTGGGGTACCGTCTATTTAATCCCCCGCTCGCCCATCTCTCTTTTGCTGTCTCTAATCCTCACTCTGGAGCTCCACTTGACCTAACTTCCATGCATTCAATCTTCTGACTAATTGTCTTTATCAAGTTGCTGTTTTACGTTACGTTTAGCTCTACGATAATCTTTCCACTCATGTCATCTCACCAAAGGAAGTCAAATCAAGACATCATAGACAGGACCAACAAAAAGGCTCTGGTGTCGACATACGTGCTGTCAATTGCACTTGAAAGCGACTAAAATATAGTGACACACATTTTCACTGTATCCGCAATGAAGGACAAAATGACAAAAACAAACACCAACAGATCAGACGAACATCTTGAGGTCAGGTGGAAGCTAAGCCGCACACAGTCAAATAAACATTCAGTGCAGCTGATCTTCCTTTTTTTTTTCTTTTTTCCTTTTGCAATGTATGGCACAGCAAGAGCAAAAATGATTTTCAACGGCAGGAACATTCAGGACAGATTAGCATTTCGTATTCTGCTCACGTCCGCAGAGGAGGAAGTGGAACAATTTGATAATAGCAAATGTGTCATGGTGTTTACATGCACCCTCCTGAGGGCGAGAGACATGCAAGTGGAGTGGATGTAGGGGAAGTCAAGGAACGAGCTTGATGTAGTCCTATGTAGACCCCCGGGTTGATTTCTGACAACATTGATAGCTCTGAATAGCTACTGATGGTTTTATTTTTGAGTTAGTTAGGAGTTAATGAAAAGACATGTGTACAGTCTGATAACGCGCATTGCGACCTGTTTTGGCTTTCTTGTGTACAAGTGCATTTGAGTCTAATACACATTTTGTGAAATTATTTCTCAATCAGAAGTTACTGGCGTCAACATGTGTTCAGATTATCAGGGCGTCTTGATAAAAATGTCTCCTTTGTGTGGAGGTCCCTGAGATAAAAAGATTTGCAAAACCCTGCATTAAATTATTCATGAAGGTCCAGTGAATGTATACAGCAGCGTCACACTGTCATTTGCAGCCTCCGAGCTGAGTACCTATCATGTTTGGTCCACATTGCCTGTTGTTTCATTTTGACATCGCAGCCAAAAGAGAGTGTTGTCATTTAGGGCCTCCGGGGCCTTATGTCCCAGTAAGGGGGGGTGGGACACCCATGATGACCTTCACGCTAATGACATGCTACCACAGCTGGAAATGTTTCTTCCAGGTCCTAGTGCCTAACACTCAACAGTGTTCTGCTCAGCGTGGCGCATCATTTTCCTGATCAGCCAAAGCTTCAGTGAGGGGATGTCAAAACTATTTTGTTAATAGTCCATAATAAATGTCCATCCATCCATTTTGTAATGCAACTTTTCCTCACTTTGGTCGCTGTTCAGCTGGAGCCTATCTGACACTTAAAGACAAAATAAACTTTCACTCTTACATTCACACCTTTGGGCAGCTTCAATTAACATCTCATGTAGCTATGATCAGAAAAGTCAAATCCTTGTTAGATTTGACAACATTCACAGACAATGAATGACTTATTGAGACCCGTATCATGTCCCAGTTGGGGAACCCGATAAGTGTAACTGACACATAGCTGGTTAGAGGAACTAAAACCCACAGCACAGGTGGACTGAAACTTCAGCTATTGGAGTCTAATGTGTGCACACTGATGACTGTAAAGGGCTGAACAACCACAAAGGAGTCACTTCACTGCTTACGTGTTCCTTCCCGTCAAGACCAAAAGCATTGCACAAGTAGCACGTCTTCATACCATTGACTTCTCAAGAGGAGGTGAGTGAGCGATATTAAGGCCAATACAACTCAAATGAAATGAAGCAGGCACACACATTATCACCTCGTACTATGCAAAAATGCATGTTTGCATGACACAGGAGCACACCACAATGTAGCTCGAACACTTGACATACTGTACATAATGCAAATGTGTCCTGTCGGTTCCTTATTTAGCTATAGCCACAGGGTGACCCTGGGTCAGAGGTCATTTGCATATCGCAAAAGAAATGACATCTCTGGCGGGTGCGTATTCATGCGGCCTAATTACACAATGGCTTCAAGGACATTTGAGTGATTGGACAAAGAGGATGAGGGTCATATGATTCCCCGTCGTTCCCTCACGATGCTTGTTGAGTGTCTGCATGTTTTATATATCTATATGTATATCTATCTACATTTATATCTATATGAGTATTTATATATCTTGATTGATGGCAAGAGTTTCTCAGAACTACTGTTACAATCAATATGGAAGACTGTTTGAGCATTTATGCGATAAATTCAGCTTGAGGTCCATGTACGAGAAGACTTATCTTCGCTCGGAGGGCAATTCAACGCACGAGTAAAACGACTGTGTCTTACAACTGATACTAGTCGGACATCTCCATCCACATAATAGTGACAAGGCTAAACTACTAGTTAGCATTTTGGTGCTAGTATCTAGAAGGCTACCACACCAGTGCCTCCTAGTAGGGCTGGGTAGTGGTACTAGTTCAGCACAGTAGTTTACTAGTAAGGTTTAATTGTGAAATTGTTTTATGTTGTGTTATTGTTATTTTATGTTAAGTGTTCGGGAAAGCACTTTGTTACAGCTGTAGCGGTTGTGAAAGCACTATATAAATATAGATGTACTGTATAGTAGGCCAAAAGTGCCACAAGTGCAATGAACACTGCGAATCGTGAAAATCAGTGACTATTTTAAGCCCCCGAAATGTTCCTAACTGTCTGGTGATGCCACAAACAGGCCCCAAAACACTACTTTCCTCAAAATGAGACCCCTCAACGGAAATATATTTGACTGACACCAAATGGCACGATATAGTGCACAAATGGTGTACAAAAACAGCAAATAGGTGTGTTTTTCAGAATTTAACATGATTAATTTAAACCGACTTACTAATAGCACAACAGAGTGTGTAGTTGTACATGAAACGTAAAAGGGGAACTTGCAATCTTCAACAATTTCAAGAACAAAAAAGGTTTTATTGTATTACTTACAACAGTCATGACTTGAAAATAGTAGATGATAAATAATCGAGTTGTTACCCCCAGAAAAGCATGTTATTTGTAATGGAATATCACTATAACACCAAATGTTGGTTTGAAGTTGTTTTTGGAAGGGTGCTGGGTGTACCCATGTGCAGTCTGTCTGATTGTTTATTTTTTCTTGGGTGAAGTGATTTTTTTGTATCACAAATTTGGGGCACAAGATGGTGCCAGAAATGGTTGATTTGTTTTCCCACAGGTCATATTTATCATCAAATCATCTTCTGCGGGTGTGGGGGTGTTAGTGGAAACTCCTCCTTGAATACAATACAACATTGAATGAATGCTCAAACAGGCTTCCATAAATTAACATCTAAATAACGTTTTCTAAACCGACTGGAGAGGTTTTTTTAATGAGGTCCTTCTTTGGAAACCTGCATTTCGATGTGAACGCCAAGAAAAGCAACACATCCGTGCAATTGTCATGCACACAAACGAGACACTTTCACAGCATATATACAAAGATGACGTAAGCAGGCTTGCGGATGTTTATATTCGTCACTCACCTGTTTTGTGCTGATTTTAAAAAAGATGATAGTTCTTCAGACGTTACCATAAAACAAAAAAGAAAAACAAGAAAGACTCTCTTAGGTTGACAATAAAAGACAAGGTTGGTGACAGCATCGGCATCCCAGCGCCTGCCTGTCGTCCTTGGTCAGAGGGAGCGCGGGAGGTGGGCTGAATGTTGAAGACACACGGCCAAGGCAGCGGGCAGGTAGGCAGGCAGGCAGGCAGGCAGGCAGGCAGAGGCTACATCTCTTGGACACAACCACAAGCACCTACTCTCCCCCCCAGCACCTCCCCACCTCCTCCTCCCTTCTCCTCCTCCTCCTTCACCCAGCGCGCGTTAAACAGAGACAAGCCCCGCCTTGTTGCCACCGAGTGTCCTTCCAACCAGCCCTTAGGAGTACAACGCTTCCGGAAACCGCCGGTGAAGGACACTTGACGATTCGAGGCGAGTATTGACTGGACGGCAACGTGACACCGACTACTTGTACGAGTCTGGAACGACCCCCACCCCACGCCCACATCCACAACCACACCGACGGCTTCTGTTTGTGACTGGACCAAACGCCGGCTGCTGAGACATGATTGGATCGAGATAGGAAGAACTAAATTGGCTGCAGCGCGCCATTATTCGGCAGGGAATTCAAGCCATACCGCCCCTCGATGGTCACAATGGAGAAGTGCACAATCAGGAAGAGCACAAGCTGGTTCAACAGACACGCAAGAGCAGGGGCGTATTTATTTATTCATTTTGGTGGTGCGAGACTAACCCGCTCATGGGACTCCCCATAGCTGAAGTTTTATTCTCATCTCTACTTTATCCTCCTCTGCAGACACTGACAGCTGTGCTCCCGCAACTCGCAAGAGTGTCTTGTTATTGTCGGTACTGCATATTCAGTGTCACTTTGAAAAACTTGAAACAGCAGTTTTGATTAAAAACATGTTTCATTACCTCTTGCCTTCTCCTCTTCTTTGGCTCCATGACCCTGGAGTAACGCCGCTTCATTTTGCTCACAATCGCGCCAGTAGGTTTGTTTTGTTACTGTCTTCCTGGATCAAGTCTCCACATGTGCAATAGAGAATGGAATAGTTCCATTCATGAGAAGGGAGGGGAGAGCAATTAAATAATCATAATGGATTAGATTTGGATGTTTTTTTATGTGGATGAGTTAACATCCATATTTTTTTGCTGTTGCTTGAAACCAAATAAAAATGTAACCAGCTTTTATGAGACATTTGGGGCCACAGGCAGTGGTGTCAGACTCAGGGCAAAGCTGCACTGAGTTGAGTTGCACAGAAGTGTTTCAGCCCTTACTGAAAATACTTTCAACTCCAGGTTAAACACTTTTTTTAACCATACCTTCTAAGCATTTGAAAAATCATTTTTTCTTTTTGTAATTTTAGAAACCTACTTCTATTTATTTACTTTTAAACATTTTTAAAGTTTGATTTTAACGTGTTTAAATGTTAATTGTCAATGTACAGTACATTCCCTTAGTAATTTTGGAAAGCTACTTTGCTTTTGAATGTTGTCAATTGTTGGGCTACACCCGGATATGGTTGCCAGCCAATCACCGGGCACACATAGACGATCAACTATTTGCACTCACACCGAAGGACAATTTAGAGTGTTCCATCAACCTGCCATGAATGTTTTTTAGAACGTGGGGGGTAATTGGAGCACTTGGAGAAAACCCACACAGGCACGGGGAGACATGCAAACTCCACACAGGAAGGCCGCAGCCAGAATCGAACCGTGGATCTCTGCACATGTGAACCAGTAGATCACAGTGCAAATATATTTTGAGAAAAAAATGGAAGCTGATTTTTTTTTCATACCTGAAGAGTAATAAAAACACTTGAGAAAAAATCCTGATGCAGGTTATCATTATTTGTTCATGAAAAGGGGAAAACGTTTTTTGGGGAGTAGTTGGGGGGCTTTGTTGGTAGTAGTGCCAACTTATCAAAACAAGTATTCTAGTACATGACAAACTGTAAAAAAAACTTTTGTATTGAAGGACGGGACAATTATTTATTAAAATAAATAAATGTATATTTTAAAATAAATATTTTGATTCAAATACAGGCGTTAAATCTCCACTTTGTTACACTAGTACTGCATTTGTGCTTTTACTTTAGAGAGTGGGTACTTCTACCACCACTGAAAACGATTACAAAATATATTTGTCTTTATGTGCTTTAATTTAACAAAATGTATCGGAATGGGAACCTCAGTGCCTTTTACCACGCCCACTCTCACGTGGAAAACCTTTGACGTGGCAACATCCGGATGTGACATCACCAAGCACAACCCTGATCCTCCCCCAGACCCTCCTCAGCCTCACTTCAACTGTGCATCCTCTTCAGGTGTGTGCGGCGCCCACATCCCTTGAGGATCGTCGTGAGTTGTGCTTCGGAACTATGTGGCTGCTACTTTTCAGTCTGCTTTCCTGTGCGTCCTCATTTGAAGTGGACGTCGACAAGCTGGAGGGGCTGGCTCGAGCCAGGGTGGAGGTACTGGACAGGACAATACTCGACACTGATCGAAAAAGAGAGCGGTGTACGAGGAGCTTCTCTGTTTACGACACATATATTACAAACTGCGCAAAAATACGTTTACATTGTTGTATATTTATTTTGATCTGACTACTACGTTAGCATAGGTTACTGACTCGCAGACTCAGACGCGTTCCGACGTAAGTAGGGAACCTCACTCGTAAACGACGACCGCTCAGAGATTTGTTTTTTGTCCTTTGATAAGTGAATGGATGCCGGTGTGCGCACGCGTAGATGAAAACTAAAACGGCTGCACGACGTAAAGAAGCAAAAAGAGAACGTGTTGGCAATATAGGACCAACATTACATTGGGACTGCAGGACCTTTTAAAGTGCAGAAAATGCGTTAACAGGACACGACGTGCATAAGCAAAGGTGTGAGGAAGTAGTGCACCATTGAAATACATAATGCACTTCCTCGGGAGAATACCTGGCTGGCCTCCACAGTTTAACCAAAGCGTGCTATAACCATTGTTGGGACAGAAATGCTTGCAACTTAAAACCCAAGTCTCGCGTTTCTATAAAACAGGTTGAGCATCTTTTCCACAAATTAATACAAATTCTACACTACTCACAAAATGTTAAAGTTTGAGGGCTTTTGGGTGAAATTTTGGAATTAACCTAAAATTCACTATTGGGTGAACTTAATTTGACCTGTCCACTTTTAGATCATGGGCAACATGTTGTGATGATACTTTATGGTCATTTACATTGTCAGCTGCTTTGATTCTTGAGTCCCCGTGAAATCGTGAAAAATCATTAGTTTCGGCCTACCACCCACACCAAGAGGGTCACCATCAAGCCCAAGGGCATCCAACTGGGCCGGTTAATCAGCACACCTGGTTCAAATGATCAGGGTCTGATCATTTGAGTCTGGTGGGTTGGAAGATCTTGGGAGATGCATGCGCTGTGTCCTCCGAAAGCCAAATGACACCACTTTCAGCGCGACTCAACCACATGTGGTCTTTAAATTTGCAGGCAGGGTCCTTCGATGGCTTCAAAGGCTCCTTGTGTAGCCACCATGGATTGGATAAACTGGCTAATTCGGAGACGATTAATGTGAATTTTGAATCCACGTGCGCTGAAGTCGAGTTGTGCCGTCATGCGGCCTTCAAAGGACAAAGCCTGTGAATTTTAGCATAGCTCAAAAACAGGCCTACTTGAGCAACCTTGCTTTATCATATGTTGATGCAGAACAGGACTAATGCTGTCTTTGAGGAAGTTGGGAAGTTGGATTTTTCCCACCTCCTGACAACTAAGCGTGCACTAGACCATTCAGAATATATTATCTAAAGATTGTGAATTGTGATTTACAGATAGTAGGTTGACATTTTGCAACACATTGTTTCCTAATGGGCTTTGCTGTCATTTCGTTGTTAATGGTTCTGTAGTAAATGTAGTGCATTACTGCACAAATCTGATGACATAATCATAACAAAATGTGTTTCGAATATCTCTTTGCAGACTTGTGGCGGATGACAGTTGAATAGACTCAGAGAGGTACCGTAAATTGTGGTGGAATAACACAAATGTTGTCAATCATCTCTGGCAGATATGTCAGTGATTGTCCACTTTTGTGTGCAGGTCAAGGCCTTTGTGGTCCAGGACATTCCTCTTTAGTATCCTTTTGAAAAATAACACCTTCACAACTGAATGAGATTCAACTTTGGAAAATGAAATCTACGGACTAATGCTCCTATCTGTCCATAATCCTGAATTTCCCCTTCGAGGGGTTATACGTTTAATCCAATTAAAATGTAGCCTGCCAACTAATAAATATTGATACAAAAAACTAAAATGGCCTGTCATATTTTTAGCATCTTGGCTTTGTCTATGTACAATTTGTGCTCTACTGAGACAATCTAGTGATGTAATGACATTAATCAAACCAAATAAAGTACCATAGTAGCCTTTTGCACAGAACTGTATGTAATCATCAGTGGACATCTATCGATCCATCCTTGACCTGCGCTCCCTCAGCCATAACCTGGTGATGAAGCACATTCCTGGGGCCGACCCTGAGCTTGTCCTCCTGAACCATTACTATGAGGAGCTGGAGGTAAAATCCATTTTGGGTTTGAGATGTCATATGCACACGCACGGAGAGTAAAATGTTAATTCTTGTGATTGCAGTTTTGTTTTGGGCAACATGCACTATATTGTAATATTTTGGTTTATTTAGCAACTGAGGAGATCTAAGCCTTGGTGTTGTATTGTTTCCTCAGCGCATCGCCTTGTCTGATATGACACGCTTGGAGATCAACGAGCTTCTGGGCAAACTGGGCTTCTACAAGAAGCTCCAAGCAGATGACGAAGTGCCAGAAGAGTTCCGGTTTGCTCCCGCCAAAGACAGCCCATTTAAAAATGAGCCAGAGTACAAGCCCGCCACTGCCTCTGTGGTCACTCAGAACACCCCTGCCACCTCAGAGCCTGAACCCGAGGCCAAGCACCTTGACCTATAACAATGTTACAATATGGGACTGCTAGACAAGGCCATCAGATTCTGTAAAAGAGGAAGGACAAACTCTTTGCTTCACTATTTTTTCTTCTTCTGCACTGATTGGCTCATAGCATATCACTTGTCATTCTCGGTTATGTGTTGGCTATCTTGAGGTCGCCTCACTTGTGTCCTCTTGTGTCTGCTTCCGACTCACTGAGCTACCTAATGAAGCCGCAGACTAAAAATCTGCTGATTGGTCTGAGGCTGATGCTACATGTACTTGTGGGTTGGCTGCTGCACACAAGATTCAAGTGTCACCACTGTAAAGGAATAAAATGTTTACAACAAATGCATTATGACTTTACAGGGGAAAGTTGATTACAATTGGGCTGAGTATAGGCATGTTTATAAATTGGCCCATCATTTGAGGAGCCTCGTGAAATAATTAGTTCAGAGAATCAGGTCGTTTGCAAGTCATTTAGCACCATGCTCTCCACAAACATGCGGTGTGATAAACCGGAGAGGGGGCACCCATCATCCGGGCGCACCCCAGCCCAGTGTCGAACGGCGTTCCGCGCGGCAGGAGCCGCTAACCTTGACCAACCGGGGGGCGGCGGCGCTACGGTATCGGCACATCTAGGCGGGATTCTGACTTGGGGGCGTTCAGTCATAATTCCGCAGATGGTAGCCTCGCACCATTGGCTCCTCAGCCAAGCACATACACCAAATGTCTGAACCTGCGGTTCCTCTCGTACTGAGCGGGATTGCTATTGCGACAACACATTATCAGTAGGGTAAAACTAACCTGTCTCACGACGGTCTAACCCCAGCTCACGTTCCCTATTAGTGGGTGAACAATCCAACGCTTGGTGAATTCTGCTTCACAATGATAGGAAGAGCCGACATCGAAGGATCAAAAAGCGACGTCGCTATGAACGCTTGGCCGCCACAAGCCAGTTATCTCTGTGCTAACTTTTCTGACACCTCCTGCTTGAAACCCAAAAAGCCAGAAGGATCGTGAGGCCGCGCTTTCACGGTCCGTACTCATACTGAAAATCAAGATCAAGCAAGCTTTTGCCCTTCTGCTCCGCGGGAGGTTTCTGTCCTCCCTGAGCTCGCCTTAGGATGTTGAAAAATACGCGTTTTCTTTTTTGAGAATACATTTGCAACGAAGTAGTCCAATTTTCAGCTAATTCATTCTATTCTACATTTTCACTTAAAAAAGCTCCACAAAAAAGCATTTGAGGAGGAGTTTTCCTTACACCACTGCATCGGTTGCAGAATACCATGTTTACCCCCCCCCCCCCGAGAAATAATCCAACACAAAAAAATTGGTTTGCCTGCTTTAATGAATTCACATTGAGGTGCGGTGCACAGAAACATTTTATGTACAACACTCCCTGCCTTGTGTGTGGAAAGTTTGTCTTAGTTGGTAGCACTGGGATTGCATTTCATCTTATGTCAAAAGCTACA
Source organism: Hippocampus zosterae (assembly GCF_025434085.1). Taxonomy (NCBI): domain Eukaryota; kingdom Metazoa; phylum Chordata; class Actinopteri; order Syngnathiformes; family Syngnathidae; genus Hippocampus; species Hippocampus zosterae. The sequence goes on from NC_067456.1 coordinate 13,598,376, forward strand.
GAATAGAGTGAATACATTTAGTTTTATCCAACCAAGATCTTAAAACACTGCTCATTGTAGACATTAAAAAACATTTGAAAATTCTTTTACCTGTAAAATATACACATGCACTCATGTTTGGTGTTTTGTTTAAACTGAGAGCTAGTGCTCATCAGCCCTCCCCCCCCCATTAAAAAAAAATAATCTGTTACCAATAGTTGCCCCCTCCCATTAAGAATAAACAAGCGTGATGGTGGCGGCAAGATCACTGATCATTTGTCATTGTGACACACACAGTACATAAGTTTTGTCCAAACCTGATGCTTGTTTTCAGGAGCACTGCAGACCAGACAGCTTACATCGATATGAATACAGATGTATATGTACTACAATAAACAACCCAGTGCGAATGCATTAAATAGTAATATGTTAGGTGACACCAGAAGGACAATAACTTTAAATAATAAAGTGAGTAAAGGAGTTGGGTCCAAAATGTCAAAGTACCAACATTAGATGCCAATAACGCATCACAAGAATTCTTGTTTGGTGGGAACGATGACACAATACAAAATAGATGTATAAATAAGTTAAAAAGAGAAGTTGTGTATATCATTGCCTCTCTTACTGTGTGTTACTCATTTTATATATGACTGAATTGAAAATTTTAAAAAGTAGCAAAAAGGGTGACTGTTTTGAAAATGGCACGTTTAAAGTTAGTTCCTTCAACAGGATCTTGTTAGAAACTATATATGTGATGTTATCCAGGAGAGCACAACACCAACACTGCTGACGGAATTATTGAACAAACTCACACACAATCCACCGTGCCTTTGTTCGTTAGCGAACATGCGACCCGGCACACCGAAGCTCAACATTAGTCACCAAACCTACGTCAAAAGGTCGGAGGGCCGACCCATGGCCATCTCGTGCCTGCGCAGGTGGTTGACCAGAGACTGCACGTAGGTGAACACGCATTTGGAGTCGGGCTTGTTTCCCATGATCATCATGTCCTCCACTTCCAGCAAAGGCATGCAGTTGGCGTATGTTCTGCAGGGGGGAAGCATTCAAAGACACACAGCATGAGCGAGATGACGACTAGCTAGACTTGAGATAAACACGCGAGAACTACAACAGTCTTTCGATTTGAAGGAGTAAATGGGCTGAAGTAGACCAAATTTGCTTGCAGGCCACACAAAAACGAATCTGGTTGCTGACTACTTCGTGTGAGCACTACACATTTTGACCACATGGTGTCAGTATGCAAACATAATGCAGGACTGTACTTGTATCTCAGCATTCTTCACAATGCAGCCAATCAAAAATGGCCAAGCCATACAGTCTGCCCTACTGCATGAGAAGAAACAACTTTGTAAAATAAGTCATTTCCTATTTTAGGGGCCATAGTCAACCATTCGTTCTTTAATAGCATCTTTAAAAGGGTTTAATAGTCTAATGCATAAACAGATGTAAACTATCACTGAATTAAAAGAAACGACAGGCTACAACACAAACTCGCAGATGATTATTTTCCCCCCTTTCTGTTTTGTCTCCAGAGCTGTCTGTTTGAAATAATGTGATACATTTACTCCTTTTAGAGTGTTTAAGAGCAGGTCGACCTGGACGGATGCCTATACAGTTTCAAGTCTGGATAATATGCACAAAGAGACACAAGCATACCATGTTTGGTTCTTTTCTTCAAGGGAAGTCAACCTCCCAAATTTACTTTACATTAATATATTCTATGCAGCCCCACGAGTCTAAACACCACTTTCAGATTAATATTGTGTTTGTGGAATGCAAGTTAAGCAGTAAAATTCTCCCATTTCTGTCTATTTTGCTATTTTCTGTCAACTGAGAATGACATCACAGTTGCTCACAGCTCAGGTAAGAATCAATCATGGCTTCAGATAACAGGTGAGCCGTGACTGGTGGTTACCTGAGCCTTAAGCAACTGTGATGTCATTTTCAGTTGACAGAAAATGACAAAATGGCCGCACTCTGAAATGACCAAAAATGGGTGGATTTTGTTGTTTAACTCAAATTCAGAAACACAATCAGAATGCTGTGTCTAAAAGTGTAGAGGCGCATAAAACATGTTATTGTAAAGAAGTTTCCTCACAAACGTTGAACGGCACAGCTCTCACACACACGCACAGTCTAGAATGGCTGGAGGCAAATCCAGTCCTAGAGCGCGGCTGTCGTGCCTGTTTTAGAAGTTTCACTCCTTCGATCACATGATTCAAATGATCAGGTTCGTTATCTAGCTTCTACGGAGCTTGCTGATAAGCTGATCATTTGAATCAGGTGTGTTTAGGAGAGACACTTCCAAAACAGGCAGGTAAGCGGCGCTCTCGGATCGGACTTACCAACCCTTGGTCGAGAAGAACCACAGTGAGGCTTCCTTTTCCCTCTCTCACCATGGCTCCGCTTTTAGGCTCGGATGGGCCTTTAGGATGAGTTTTTGGTTTTAACCAGGCCCTTGGTCACCAGACCTCTGTAGAACTCCTGCAGGTATGTGTACACACACTTCCAATCAGGCTCGCGCATCTTCACCATGTCATCCACATCCAGCAGCTGCGGACAGTCCACTAGTTTCCTGCGCCCGGAAAGAATCGGGAAGGAGGACACAGACAAAGAGGAGGAGGCAAACGATAGAAGGAATGGAGAGAAAATGAGATGAAAAAAGAGGACAACAACAGGTGGGAAAGACATGAAGGAGATAATGCAAATAATGCAGTGAGCAGCCATAATACAGATTCAGTGGACAGAGATAGCAGAGAGACAAACAAACATTACATTGGCAGTGATCACACAAGTGACAATGTGTTGACATGCTTCTTAAACATCACGATACATCATACATATGTAGCATAGGATACACAAAGAGACATTAAACAAAACTGTCAAATGAGCGTCAGGCGATGCTCATTTAGCCTTTTTTTTTCATTAGAACAATACGACTACTCATAGTAAGGTGAAACGCGTGTATGTGCGAAGTGTGTGTGTGTGTGTGTGTGACTCCAAATAACCACAAGAAAACAAGTGGGCTCAGTACATGTGAAGAGTGCACATTCACACACAAGCACACAGGTGGTGACTGTGTCAGGTGACAATCCATAAACCATGAACCAGTGTGGCATGGTGCACTTGGGTGACATCACAGGTATAGTATGATGACAGGAGAAATTAAAATGAGCGTGGGTAGAGGAGAAAAAAGAAGGGAGACGATATTGCATGGCTGATGGGGGATGGGGGGACCAATTTTTTTGGGGGGGGCAGGGGGAGTTGCCTACAGATCTGTGGTTTAGAAAGGAGATGAGAGTACAAGAGCCGTGGTAATCAGTCTTATATTAACCCTTTCATGCACGCTGTAAACTGATAACCTGTCCACTGTAGTAACCGCTGTCCCTGAAAGGGTTAATATCATTTAAAATTTGTATTTGATTATTTATTTCAATTATATTTTGAGTTATTGTATAACTTGCTTCTGTATGAGTCCGCTGTTTATGACCAAGTTCAGTCCCTGCAACAGCAATGTAACACAAATTTGTACAGAAGTCATAATTGCTGTAGTCGTAGGACCATGTGCTAATGCAATAAAGTCAGAACAAACAAACAAAACAATAAGTAAGAAGCATGCCTTCTTAAGACACGTACTGATGTATTTGGCTGCAGCTGTGCAAACTAGCTCGTACGCCATTCATAACCCCAAAAGGTCATAATTGTAATGACTCAAACCACTTCGTGGCTTAAAAACACTTAGTCATAAATATAAAACAATCAAATGAAAAAAGCCATACTCGAGTGTCCTTTCTTATTCCATGTGACAGTTCGTAGCCTTTGAATGCCAAGATGGACGGTACTGTCATAAACTGAGGACACCGTGTATGAAAAAGGAATTCTATTCAAATGTGTAAAAAGGGCATTGCACTGGCTTGACATTTTAATGCATTTTCCATTCGATTTCAAAATATGAAAACATTGGCTGACACATTTGTTTCTAGGTCCGTCGCTTGCGTAGCTAAATAAGGTAAAAAGCATCTCTCAATTGAATGCAGAGCAGTTCTATACCACTGCAAGTCGCAAACCTAGACATGTTAAATGACTATATCTCTGATTGTAATTAATGTCACTCTTGCATTAGCTTATCAGACTGTGCAGATGTAACTGATCTCATAGCCCATGAGTGCATATATTAGTTGTAGATCCAAGTTCTGCTGTCCATAAGGCTGAATTGGGTGAGCATACCGTACATGCTCTATCCATGTCAGAAACCACAAAAGCGCTGAAGTGGTCAATCACCAGCGACTGAGTCAACCTAGTCACATGTTTGAACTCACTCTGCATTGCTGAAGGCCACCTCAAAGTTATGCCTGCGGTTGCTGGGACTCAGGGAGCTGTAGTCAAAGGCCTCTGGAAAAAAGTTGTGTACCAGGGCGCAGAATGCCATGCCGTTGCTCCAGCTAGATGAAAAGTTTTGTATATCCACATGCTGATCGGGGAGAGGAAAAAAAAAAACGAGTTAAGTGATGGAAACATTCCCTGGCTAGTTCGATATTATCCCGGCCGAGGGCGTATTAGCAGGTTCAGATCAATGGGTGGCATGAAAGGAGAGTGGTGAGCACGTGGCTGGGATGCGCACCTCATATGAGCGAGTCTTGGCACGGCACCAGTCGAGCAGCATCTGCTTGATGGAGTTAGCGTTGGGTACACCAAAGCTGGTGGAACGCTGAACCTTGTTTACTTTGGAAACCACCGGATGTCCCGGGCTTAAAGAGGAGAGTTGATGTCAATACTTGCTTGTTCTTTCCTTTTTTTGGTTAGTCCATCTCAGTGTTTAGGCTCACCCGCCTCCCTCCTTCTCCAGCTTCTCAATCATGGCTTTGCGGGCCTGCATGGCCGAGGTCTTGGGCAAAGTCTGTGCCCTCATCAGCTCCTTGCGTCTCTCGGCCTGCCTTCGCTCCACCGCAGCCAACCCGCCACTGCGAGACGACGACGACGACTCGTCCTCGCGATCAAACACACTGAAATAATCAAATGCATAACACTTCATTCGGAAAAGAACACAAAGTGTTTGTAAAAACGCATAGTGACCGACAACCGCATTGTAGCCCCGTGGGCATCCCCAAATTGTTTTTACTGTATATGCAGTTATGCGCAAAAGTGCTCATAGCTTGGGCAAGTTAATTTCAAACTGCCGAGTGGCCTTTTGGATGAATTGAATTGAATGTCTTTCTGGCCCATGTTCCAATCTCAAGTAGTATGTAAAAATAAAGTGTATTTTGGAAAACTAAAACCACAAATTCCATGTGACCACTGGTGAGATAATATTGTGCAAAAGGCTTCAACAACTCACCTGCCTACTTTTTTGCTTGTATTAGAGGAGGACGAAGACGTATAGCTGTATGACTTAGACTGGACCGTCCCTCCTAAAATGTAGAGAGAAGCATTTTAGTAGAACACTCAAGCAAAACATGCAGTGTAGAGTACAGGTAATGATGGGTAGAATTGATTAGAAGGCGAGAAAGAAGTAACAACTCACTGTCTGTTTTCTGCACATAACTGGCCTCAAAGACAGTGCTGCGAGATGACCTGCTGCCGTCATCTAAGCACACGCATTGATATTAGACAGTTGACATCGGCAGCCCATATATTCTCAACAGGCTGAATAAAATGCCTAATTTTCGGGAGGTTTGGAAAAAGCAAAATGACAAAAATACCGGACTGAGCAAAGCGGTCTGTCTTGGTAACTTGACTAAGTGTGGAGCCATCTGCAGACTTCTCCACCTTCCTCATCACCACTTCTCCCGCTCCGACTCCAGTGCGACTTTTGTTAGAACGCTCGTCTCTCTGCTGCCGGAGCTCCTGCAGACGAGTCTCACGTTCTTTTTCTCTCTGATCTGGAAAAGAAGGGGAATAGATGGAACAAAGGGGGTGGGGGAGATGGAGAGAGGAGATGCAGTGTCATCAATGGACAAAAAGAGAGGGAGACACGATACATATGAAAAACCTGTTACTTCCACAATTAAGGATAAATAGGCTTCCGAGGGAAAGTGCATGAAGACTTCTGTCGAGTGCAATGTAAAAACAAACCGTGACAGAAGAACGAGAACAAATTTTTTGACGTACCAAATGATTTAGACCTTCCAAACTTTACAGTTATGACTATTAAGAATGAGTGTAACATGCACTTACAATTTTATACATCAGTTAAGTCAGCTGCATGAATGAAGTTGACGCGTGAATTTTTAGAACACCTGTTGTGATGATTGCCAAACACTGTTCTCAAACAAAAATATAAAAACATGCATCAAACTATCGTCTTGTCTTTGCCAACACACAGATGTATTCCATTCCAAGTGTTGGACAACGGTGCTATAGTGCAAACACACGCAAAATGGAAAATGCAAGCATATGAGCTAATAAATCGCACTGCAAACCAACCTGTCCTACCTATTTCCTCTTGAGTGCACCCCAGCATGGCCTCTGAGAGCAGAGTGAGTGGAAATATTTGGGAATACAGAACTTGTTTACAATGAACAACCCATTCGTGCCTTTGTGATTTTTAGAGGTTTGCATTTTAGAGGCATTGTGTACTCGGCTATGATAGATATCATAGATTAGTTTTACTTTTGTTACCTCTCTTTTTTTTGCGAAGGTCCCTCATGGCTGCACGGATCATTTTCCTTTCCTCAAAATCTTTGGACTCATCAAGCTGTTGGAAGAGTTACAAAGAGTAACAATGAGAGGTTAGTCCTTCCACACAATCGGGGTCACAACTGTTTACGCATGCTGTTCCGATGATAATAAAGTGCCAACACACAGCAACAAGTTGTGAATTTTCCAAATATAACCCAGCTGACAAGATTTACTGCACATACGCGGACTCTGCGCACGTCTGTAGCTGTTGTATTGGTCACCAAGTGGTTGTATAAATCATTTAAAATCATAACTTGGGTGTGAAGTACCATTTTGTCGAGGAGCTCTTCATCCTCTATAGCAGCCAACTGGTCAGCAGTCAGTTTTCCGGGAGACTCCTCAGCATTGGCCTGGATTGTGGAACCATTTGGGATGTGCACTTGGACTGACGGCCCAGATGAAAACACCGGCTCTGAGGCAGCGACGGGCTCTGTCTCCATCTATACCAGACAAAATAAAAGTCAATAAGAGCGAGAACAATAACATGCAGAGTAAGGGGCGTTTGTTATTTATTGTGAGATTGCTAAACTGTGACCATAGTTGGATACTATGCGAATCTCCAAGTCTGAATCACAGACTAAGTTTCAGCATTATGAGACCAGGGTGATGTTAAGAAAACACATTCAAAGTTTGTTGACATTTACGAAGTAATAGCCACAGAAGGATTTAGGTGAACACCATAATAGGCCTGAATCAGGGAACTTGGTTTCAAAGCCCACATCTTTCCCTCCTAATAATCTTCTCTTCTCGGACAAAGACTGCCCACTCCACTTAGCTCATTATTTCTTCCACCCCCTGCTCCATCGGGCCATGGCAGAAAGAGAGGCAATGGTCACTTGTTCATTAAGTGTGTCTGACATTGGGTTTGTTAAATGTGACCGAGCAGCCGGGAACTGACTGTTTATGTGACACCATTAGACACCGGAGAACATGGGCCAATTTTATGGAAGATTGAAAGGTTGTACTAATAAAGTAAAAATCACGATGAAAAAAACATTCTGTCCACCAAACAAATAATTTAAAAGCAGATCACAAAAAAAGCCATAGTCGTAATATGACAAAATTACACCTTACCCTACCCATACATGCAAGTACCACAACTAAATACACCAGTCATTGGTGACTAAAGTAAATGTACTTCTAAATTAACCTGATGAAGTTTTATGTACAATAAATGGTGTACTTTTTGGAAGTGGGAACATTGTGGGAAGCATTTGAGATGATGAAAGTACTTTCACGCAGTTGTTTAGAGAGGGAAACGCCTTAAGGGGTATACCAAAATATCTCCAGCGACCATGAATCCTAAACAAAACACCTCTCAAAATGTTCACATGGTGCCGAATGCCTGTGGAAGACCACTGTAGCTGCGGCCACTGTGCTTTTGCCATAATCAGGTCCAGGTCCAGATATAGCTCAGACAGCTGTCTCCATCCCGGTCCACCACTCTTCTAGGAAGGCCTCGGCCTGACCAGGTCTCTCCAGAGGGGGACAAAGGCAAGACAAGCCATGATCACTGTTGAGCAAATCTTTGTGAACTTGTGGCCCCTGGGGCTGGGTGGGAAAAAAGTCACTTGACTGACAAAGAATGTTTGGAGTTGCAGCACGGCCAAACAAGGCCTCTGAGTTTCGCAAAGACAGAATGTGTGTGGGCCTGCGGGGGGTGGGAAAAAAAAAATCTAAGAGCCTTTGTGCATAAGTCATGTTTAAGACAATTTGCAAACTCAGTGTCTAAGGTGTTTGGTGTTGTTGTGGAGAAAGAGTTGAGGCCAATTGATCAGATTAATGGTTAATTTTTAAATCTCTCTAAGTCAACATCTGTCCAGGACCATCAATTATGTATTCGGTAGCATTAATCAGATCCACCAATTATACAGTGTATAGCAAAACACACCGGTCACAATGGGTCATTTGAGGGATATGACAGTGTTAGCTCCCTCCCCGTAAAAGACAAGAGGTCCATGATAATCATGGCATTTAGAATTTGAACTAGCTTTGGGATGGAACAAAACCATTCTGCAGGGTTAAGTGCAATTTCAGGCCTTGGGTAGAAGTCCCACCTGTCATCTTCACCCATCATCCACACAAGAACAAAACAACACTCATTAAAGGGGAAACCAACCCAAAAGATTTCTTTACAATCATAAACTCTTTGCGCCCCCACGAGTCCAAACACGGCATTCAGATTAATGTTGTGTTTGTGGAATACAAGTTAAGCAGTCAAATCCAGACGTTTTTGTCCATCTCAGAGGGTGGCTATTTTGTCATTTGCTGTTCACTGAAAATTACATCACAGTTGCTCAGGACTCCAGTAACAATCAATCATGGCTTGGCTTTAGAAAAGAAGAGAGCCATGCTTGATCGTTACCTGAGCTCAGAACAACTGTTACGTAATTTGCAATTGACAGAAAGTGGCAAAATGGCGGCCCCCTGAGATGGCTAAAACAGGTGGATTTCACCGCTTAACTCATATTCCAGAAATGCAACATTAATCTGAATGCCGTGTTTGGGCTAGTGGAGGCGCATAAAACATATTACTGTCAAGAATATTTTTGGGTTGACTTCCCCTTTAAACCAACATATTAAAAAGAAGTCATAATCAGAACCATAATATGTGCACTACCATGCTGCTGTTCCATGAAATGTTTCCCATTAGGGCGGGAGCAGAGAGAGAGCGGCAAGACGCAAAGGCTGGAGGGTGAGAGACTGGTCCTGGCTCAAGTTCCAAAGTTGGTTGTGCCTCTGTGCATTCTGAAGCCGAGCCCGGGTCCTGGGTTGGTGATTTCCTTTCCTGGGGTTCAACAGGTGGAGCGTCCCCAGTTGAATTATCGAAGTTTTCCTCATGGGTTGTATGAAGCTTTGCATTTGGTGTTGTGCAAGCATGGGAATCGCTCAGTGGAGAATTGGATGGGTTGTCTGAGATGACTTGCGCTAAAGTATCAGGAAGCCCCATCGCTTTGCAAAGTGTCTCTACTTGCATCACCAACCTCTCCTGTTGACTCCTCAGCCTCAAGTTCTCCTCTTGCAAACTAGCCAGCACCTGGGCCAGAGGCATCATCTGAATTTCTGCCTGCGCCAGCTGTGAATCAACTTGCTTTTGAAATGACTTGAGGTCACCGTGGATCTCCTCCACCACACATCTCAGCGCCAATTCAAAATTCCTCTGACTGAACTGCTCTTCTTCATCCTCCTGTTGTGAAAGCAGATCTCCAATGACCTCCTCTAAGCCAGATGCAGAACAAGCACTATCTGGGCTGCCTGGTGCCTCTGGACCCTCTGGGGCTGGTAGGAAATCCAAATTAACACCGGGCATTGTCACAATTGGCGTAACTGGCTGCAAAGATGTACGAATACCCCAATGTTCAGCTCTTCATGAATTTTAAACTCATTAAACTGAATTTAAAACGTCATTCAGATAATAGTTTTTAAAAAATTAAATCAGCCAACAAGTGTTCTCTCTTGCAGTCCTTTTCTAGGACCTGTCAAACAACATATGCTCTTTATACCCCCCACACGCCACCCCTCTTTACTGACCCAAACCGTGCCAACCAATGAGCATGCAAGGAATCCCACTGCCAAGGCAACAGGCGTTCCATCCCCTTTTTCCAGGTGCCACAGACATGTCTCTTTATCTCTGGCTCGTACATGATTCCATTGCGCAAGTCAGCTGCGGGGCAATGGTGGACGCTTCAGAGGGCACAATCATATATCAATTTCAAAAACAAACAAACAAAAAACAGCACAAGGCTTCACACTTCCATTGGAAGACAGACATGATTTGGCTATGTTTTTTGGCTGAAGATAGTTCATTGTGAGTTACACAAGTCTTTTAGTGTCCTTGAGATTGCTTGTTTGACTGTGGTTAAGGAACATCAGCGTGGTTGTTTTTACAAGACAATGCATCTTTATTTATAGATCGCTTTCACAAGAGCTGCAGCTGTAACAAAGCGCTTTTTGGACTAAAAGACTGGCGGACCACTGAATGTTAGTTTGAACTTGATCTCTTATTACATTTTTTCCAATAATATTTTGTTTAACATTTGAACACAAGCAACACAGGTCGAGACACTGCACACATGCTGCCTCGTATTCTTGAGTATGTTCACATTTACAGAGTCCAGTGCATTGTGGGTTTGCGAGAGAGTTGTTTATTCATTAAATGTTTCTGGATTATGTTAGTCAATTTGCACGTGACAAGTGGAACATCAGCATGATATCTACCTAGCTATCTGTAACCAAAATGATATGACTGAAATTACAGTACATTCCATTGTTTTAGTTTCTTTTTCAATTGCTGCCATGAGCTGGACTGGTGCTCACCAGTCCAATTCATGGCAGCAACATCACACTTTCGTTGTGGAAACATTTATCAAAACAAACGAATGTGTAACTGCAACACAACGAGGGTTCAGTTTGCACTTCAATCTTGGTAGACATGACCAGCTCTAAACACAATTTTGTTATTGATTACCAACTTCAGAGCTACTGGATCTGCATTGAAACGAAAATCAAACGGCCGACCTCGCACGGCCAGAACTCGGCTTGATTTTTCTAAAACATAACGAAACAGAATGGCATTAGATGTCCTTTAAAAAAATAAAAACACTTTTTTTGTTTCTTTACTTGATTTGCCTTTTATTTAACCTACAAATGTGTCAGATCATTTTGCCTGATCCTGTATAAACCCTGACTGCTGTGTTCCTAAAAATAATGCAGGGTACTATAGCACCCTATAAGGCACAGAAATAAAGGCATGCAGTGAACGAAGAAATATTAAATGCCTGAGGGCAAGTAGGGGTATAAAAATTTGCAGTTAGCCCCCACTCTGCAAAGCAGACTATCATTTGCAATGTACAGTATGTGAAGCGGTTGTTCAAACACCGTGTGACATGGCTCGGCGGTATTTTAACAATGGTGTCATCATCACACTGCAAATCTATGACAATCCATCAGTGACTGTGGCCCACTAGGGTGCAAGCAGCAAGTTACAATTATGAGCTGGGACTCAACAGTTATCTCTGTGACGATGACACAGACTGTGACTGCGCTGTCATCAGTCTGCTTCTATTATATTGGTGCTCAAGGACGAGTGCAGGGAGAGGAGCAGGAACAGCTGTGACGACAGACTGTAAGGAATTAATATTCAGCATCGGAAAACGCCTGATTGAATGCTCCCGTGGCCATTTTGACCTCATCCCTATTAATCTTATATTATTTGTAATATTGTATTATCTATAATGAGGGCAACTCCAAAGCTACATGCAGCAAGTGCAATGTTTGTTGATTTTGAAACTTTCTGAAATTCTGGGGTCTGGAAACGCATTCTCTCGCAGTTCTAATTTTTACACAATATTTATCTACAGTAGTAACTTGTATGGACATAGGACATTGATTTTAAGAAGAAAATTTGTGTGGCTAAATGGCTCCGGCAATTGGGCAATTACAATATAATATTATCAAGCTCAATAATCTAAACAGTGTAAGAATTATTTTCATCCAAATTTTCTTGAGATGGGCAGATGTCCATATGTTAGAGAAAGCAAAGAGGCAACGCTGCCTCTGGCCACAGCTGTCACCAATACAAGAGCAATAAAAATACAACGGAGGAAATAGTGGAGGTTTTTGTCAGTGGACCACCGAGGAGAAGCCAAGACCACACAAACAGATCAAAGAGTGAGACTATATGGTGATGTGGCCAGTGATAAAAATTAGACAACGCATCTCTAAATCCTTGCCAAGATGTAGTATACTGCCTAGAAAGTAACAAACATAATATAGACTGATATTTTTTACCCTCTCATATTTTCTGATGCATCAGGGATATTCACACAGAGCTACTTCAGTACACCTACACGTAAGGCTTTCACTATTGTATAGTTTTAGAATAGCTGATTGAATCAAACAATCGGATATGAATAATTTTGTAACAAAGTTAATTGTACACTTCTGAGGTCATACATTGTTTCAGATTCAGTTACGAGTCTGGTATGTAATTATCAGAAAATTGGTATAAATGTTAATCATTTTCCAAAATAAAAGCAAATGTCTTACGGTATTTTGATTACACAACTGGTCTGCTTTCATGAAGGACTACAGAAATCAGAATATTTACTGTTGAGACGATAAAATATGAAAGGGTTTGGCCAATTTTAACTTAAGACAAGCGCTATATAAATCAGCATGTATTGTATTGGATTGTATTGTAAGACTCATAATAATTCATCAAATAATTTTATTGATTAATTTTGGCACCTCTACCTGCACTGTCTAAAGAGATTTAGTACAATTGCGGTACAAAAACAAAAATATTGTTAAATTATCAACTCCGTGTTAAGAGTCAGGCAAAATTATGTGATGGTAAAACATTTCCTACAGCTCTGTATTGGATGCTCCGTATTGAACGTAGTGTTTTTAAAATGAAAATAAATAGGCAAACACAAAATTAAACCATTTTAAGATGCCTGCGTTAAACCAAATGACAAAAACTGACTTCTTGACATCCATGTTCAACTGATACAACAATGATGGCACTGTTGTGACTCATCACTTATAAACGGGTGCCTTCGTGGTACATGCATGCAGTCATCCCCGGTGCACGACACTTTCTGGCCATCGGTAATGTCAGTGGTTCAAAGGAACCTGGGGTGAAACAAACTTGGAACCAAAGCATTGATTTCGGCTAAAATATTGATTGAGGAGTGACCTATAGGTTTCTGGATATACGCCGTGATGTTGTAGGTGGTTTAAATATTTGATAACACTTACCTAAATTGCACATATCCTTAAAAGAAAGTAAGATATTACCTGTATGGTAGGTTGATATGCTCAGGTATCTCAGTCTCATTTCCAACAAAATGCTACCTTCTTCTGAAACACTGATGAAGTGTCTTAGTTCATACCTGTCTCAGTGAGGCTCTAACTGATGGGCATGCTCTCATTCCCAACACCTTATATCAAGCCTTCAGCCCCGTAGAGGCTCCTCCTAGCCACAATTAACCAACTCCTGGATCCCAAAACATTATGTCTGCCCTCACCAGTGCCATTAAAGAGTAGGCAAGACCCACCCTCCCTCCCCTCAGTTCATCAAAACACTTCCTTTCTTGGAGGGCAGTGAAGGTTACGAAGACAACAAATTGGATTTTAACCCCACACTGACCAGCGATAACCGTTGAACACCAGTCACTCTTCTCCATCAGCAGTCATCTCCAGATGCTTCCCAAAAGAGATGCATCTTATGCGTGGCCAAATAAAGACGCAATGGAACAACTCGTCTTTCGGTGTGATGGATGATAGTCAGATGTGACTTAACAAGCACTTCCTCAATAGATCTCAGTGGGCATTTCCCTGGTGTGAGAAAAGGAGGAATGCCCTGAGCACCACCTCCTCCTTTGCTCTCCTTAACATACCCTAGAAGGAAAGATGTGACTGGCTACCCTTGCTGTATTTGATAAACACCGCTCTTCCCTCTGCTTCCCTTACTCTGTCTGGTTTTCACAGAACAGACATGCCTGCTTCATTTATAGGGGATTTCTGTTGCAGAGAAACTCTGCAGATTCATTTGAACAAAATAACCCCAACGGAGTGTGTTCGATAAAGTGCTTTTCATATTTTGATCAGCCCTGGAGAGCCTCAGTGATGACTTACAATTAATTCCCAAAGCCAGTACCTTAATCGAGGATCCAGAAGAGATGCAGGCAGATGTGGTGATCTTGAATGGTGCGGGTCTCAGGCCAAGAGTCAGCTCTAATGTAGACAGAGATTCACATTTTAGGGTTTGGACATAAGGAAGGCCCTGCTATATATGTGTGCATGCTCTGGGCTCGCCATTAGTCTGTTACAGACTTGACTTGACATAAGATGCCAGACCGCGATAAAAATAAGACTCTAGTCGTACATGACGCAAGAAAGAAATATGTACATGACACCAATTTTCACATACGGTATATAAATTTTTGAGTGTTCATATGCATCATACCCCCCTCCCCCCACCAATCAAGAAACGTTTGATCACGATGTACCCAAGACTTGAAGAATGTTTGGGTGGGAGAACAGGAGACACAAATTGAAGTAAGTAAGAGTTTGCGGGTGAGGGGCAAACTAGCAAGCAGCATAGTAAGTGCACCGAATGCATCCTAAAGGAAGTCGAGGGTGTACAATAAATGCACAAGTCCTGCCTGACCGACTGAAATGAATTGTTTGGGTTGACAGGTTGAAGTAAAACTTACAATGCCTTGTTGTTTGGATGCACTGTTAAAAGATATCATGTCAATTTTGCTTCTGAAAGAAACGCATACATTCCTACCAGCTGACAATCACTTTGCATCTTAAACAAACACACCGACTGCTTTTATCACTCCTAAAGATCCTAATGACAAATTAAGTCTAAATCAAATTACAAACACCAAAAATGTGATTAAAAATGTCTTTACACTGTATACTAACTACAACATGTTCTGTGGCGGTTAAAACATGACAGCATGGTTGTTCGATGAATGCAAATTTATACGAACATTTTACACAAACAACTGCATAGTTGTTGTACATGGAATAAATTCTATAAGGTACAATGGACTGTAAATAGCTTAGAGGAAACCTCCAATTCACCCCTCAGACTTCTCGACTTTGAAAGCGAATCACACAGCACACAAAGCAGCGCGTTGTGTTGGTTTACAAAGTCTGTTCTATCCTACTCCTCAGTCTGGTTGGAGAGGGACAGTTTTTGTGTCCCTTGTGCTGATATACTTTCTGTGGTCAACCTCTGACCTCACCCACTCAACAAGGCGCCTCTATAACAAGCACCCTTTAGAACGAGCGTGCTTCTTCATATTCAGTAGTATGACGAAACGCTTTGTCATCACCCCACGTGTGACTTGTGACTGGTGAGTGGTGCTTGTCACTTTCCACAGCTCGGAGAGTAGGAGGCCTGCTTCTGATGTGTAAAAGAGTAAATAACAGCTGCTGCCAAACAACAATGCCCTAATTATCAAAATGCTACCTAAACCGGAGTCAAAGTGTTTCCTGTTGCTAACATGCCCTACCTGTTCTCTGCCCCAGTGCATTAGCTGTGATGCGTGGGGACATGTTGCTGATGGGGACAATGTTGCCCCTCCGAGACGAAGATGTCGTACGACCATCCTTGATCTCAATGGTGAGGACCGTCTTCATGTCTTGGTCTGCTTCTTGGGTGTTCTGCTGCCCAGCTTCTCTCCCTGGGGTCTGGTCTTCCTTTGACTCCCTCAAGACGAGCTCACTCTTCTCGGCCGGGTGCGTCGTACCACCCATGGCCTGCTGGGATTGGTCGGTTGAAGGCAGAGGTTTGTTAGCCACACCTCTGAGTTGAGGTGTGGCCTGACTCTTGGATGCAGCAGAGGTGTTCGCTGCGGTGTCTGCGCGCACCCATGCTGGCCTGTTGCCAGAAGTGATGAGGGATGTTGCAGTGGGAGTCAACAGCTCCGCACCTCTGGAGAAGTTTGTCTGGCCACTGCTGCTTAAGGGAGCCTTCTTCAAAGCTGGGGAAATTATGTTCTGACTGGCCTCATTGAACTTGCGCATCCGATCCCGAACTGAGTTGGTGCGCTTGGACTGTTCCAGCGGAAGATCTTTCTTCTCAGGTGCTGTGAATTTAAACAGGAGTGAAGCTGAAATTCTTTCATCTGAATGCACAACATTGACTGTCATTCTGATATCTTAGAACGTGGTCATAATATTGTCGCTGTATGTTTGTTTTATGGTCTAGCCTCGACATGAAGAGTATTACGCGACGTGAGAGTATAAAATGGGGTCATCTTTAACCACATATTATAAATTCTTAGATTACTATTGTGGCATTAGACAAAAAACCTAGCATTCTCTTGGCTGATATCCATCACTGCATGGAATTAAACACATACTGTACAATGCTGAATTGGGATGCGAGTTTTACTTAGGTCTGTTGTATTTCAAATCTTTCCCCATTGAAATGTCAATCTGTTCCAGCGTCTCCCCCCCCCCCCCCCAAAAAAAACAACAATGCAAAGAACTAAGCTGTTTGTGCATCATAATTCGTTGTTGACCCTTCTAGTGTGTGTGAATTGGCCACCGGGCAGCAGTGTAATGCAGTCATGCAGCTATGCAAAGGTGTTTCAATCAATTATTGCAAATGATACGGTACGTCTGCAGTAACGAGTTATTTTTCGATAAAGAAAATATTGTTTTTCTACTTGTGTTGCTGTACCATTTGGTGTTCAAATATCTGCTGTAACACTGCCATATAAATGCTATTTATGTAGTAAACCAATATGCGTCGTCATTAAACTAACAAACTTCAGCCTCTTTTTGATTTTTTCTGACACTCTCTGTCAAACTGCTTTTTGTAAAGTGAGCTGAGTTGAGTTCACTGTCAAACAACATGCGTGTCCCAATTTTTGCTTGAAAGTCAAAGTAAATAAACAATTACCGGTAGTCTTTATATGTGTGTGTGTGTGTGTAAAAAAAAAACCTGAAGTCGTGTTAAACTTATCACAAGCCACCCATGCATAATGAGCAATTAGTTCATTTTTCTTTCCTTACCAGCATTCTTGCCATGAGTGAGGGTTTGATCACATGCTCTCATCTATATGAAGGAAACCAAAAACAGAACAGAGCCATCAGTGGAGAGAAGTGCAGAGAGTTGAAGTTCAATTGCAATAGATTAATAAACACACAGTGCGCTATTGTGGATTGAAGAGGCTTTTAAGTTGTTATGGATGGCTGTTGTGCAAGTTACCGGTACACATTATCCAACATACAGTGCAAAATTGACTGCTGGTGGTTTTATTACAAAACACTTGTATTTTGAGTGAAGTTGCGGGGCTCGGTTCTTTTTTTGGTGTTTACATTACATTCAGCCTTCGGAGCATCAGCCTAAATCGAAATGGAGAGTTGAGGCTAGGCTAGGGTAAACGCATTTGAAGAAGAAATCCTACACAAGAAGTAACAGTTAACACTGATGATTGTGTCTTCTGTGCTTTTGGGTGAAGAGAGACAGAACAATGCCTTCTCCTCTCAAACAACAGGTGAAGTTCACATACAACTGCTGAGGGAAACAGAGCTACTCAGATGCAGATGTGTTTGATTGTGTAGCTGAGCAACAAAGGGATAAACAGGCCAGAACTGGATGTCAGCACAGTGCGCCTATGGGTGCCAATGTAACCTGGGTGTTACCGAAGTGCCGAGTGGGTGTCAGGGGGAAAGAAAGTGACAGCTCATAAACGCATGCTTTGTGACCAAACAGCGCCCCCTGGCGGTCAGATTTGGACAGTTACAGGGGGGAAAAAATACTTTTTCACTCACACACAAAAGGTCTTGGTGGGTAAAATTACAATTTTACTCTATGTGGACGAACAACTCCGAGAACGCTCTTATTTCAGATCAAAGCCTTTCATTCCTTTTAGAAAGTTGTGACAGTTTGTAGTCTCTTGAAGAGATGTGATATGTTTTGAGTTAGCATTTGAGGCTGTTATTTGTGTCTCCATTGAACATTTTTACCAAATGACCACCAGAGCTGACAATATAGAATGTCATTTACCTTTTGATTCAGGATGTCGTGCTTTTCCTCTTCAATACCATTGAGCGGGGAAGTTTCAGGCAGTTTGCGAGACAGGGCCGATCCATCTGTAAGATCCTGGTCGACGAGGTGGTCATGGCTGGACATAATGTGGAGGCTTCTGTTCTCACTTTCCGAGTCGGTACTGTGAGCTGAAACACTTGTGTCCACCTCCTCTCCATCTTCTGGACACTTCTCTTCAGAGAACATACTCACACTGTGATCTGATGTTCCAGAGTCAGTGCGGTTTCTTGACAAATCAATGCTGTCAAAACCACCAGAACCAAGAGGGAGCCCGACACAAGAATCGGAGCCACCTGTAGCGATTGTCTGATTGATGCATGATTGGGATTCGATACTATGCTCTGACGTCCCAGAGTCTTGTCTGCTGCGCTGAGAGGAGCGCTGGCTTCTTTCTGAGGCTCCAGAATCTGAACGTGCTCTGTAGGTTGAGTTAAGGCTCTCTTCTGTCATCACAGAATCCATATTGGATCTGGAAAGTAAAGAGGTCATGCTGCAGTCTGAAGCTGCAGAATCAGACGTCTGATGGTGAGACAGAACCAGGTCAGGCTCTGTGACCACTGCTTCTCTCTGTGGCTGGATCAGCAGAGGTGCAGAGCCATCCTCTTTTGCCAAATGGTCAAGAACGAGTACCATGCTGGAGTTGGAGCCTGCAACGCAGAAGATGAAGAGTGCAAAGTGGGTTTAGCGCAGGGATGTCAATGCTGTCGTTTGTAATCGGAAAATGCTTCCAAACAACGACACAGATTGAACATGACACAGAACATTTCACCAGCCTGACATACCTTACCGGCAAGAAGCCATGTGGCGATATCTAAACGTAAACACTGATAAGAACACAATAAGAGGATGGCAAAGGGTAGCGACAGTTTATGTCCACCCCACAAAATGTGGTGGCCAGCTGTCAAGTGAATACCGAGTTTCACTTGCTGCCTCAAATTCTTATGCTTTTTCCAAATTGCAAAATGTTTCACCAGCATCGTGAATCTATGAACTACTCATAATTCTAGAGCCGCTCCATAATGTTCTTCATTAACACACACACACACATCTCTTTTGGGGGAAAAAGACTTCAGTAAAACAATTAAGCGATTGTACGATCACGCATCACCCCCTTCAGTTGTCCTGCTCCAGTTTTATTTTAGAACTGAAATGTCTGACGCTACAGGCTACATTTAAGTGAAATGTGCGTGAAGAAAAAATAAAAATAAAGAAAAGAAAATACAGTGAGATGTTCAAAAGTCATGAATAACAAGTTATTACTCTAAACAGTGAAAATTGTAACGGGCTGAAAAAACAAGTCTGTTTTGTATTTTGAACAATACTTAATACTTAGTAATGAAACACATTTTCAACACAATGTCTTCATAATATGTTCTATGTACCCCCACTATTCTAAATATTGCATTCCTGATTGTATTTTGAACAATACTTAATACTTAGTAATGAAACGCATTTTCAACACAATGTCTTCATAATATGTTCTATGTACCCCCACTATTCTAAATATTGCATTCCTGATTAATAATGTGTTGGTGGAATATGATTTAAGCAGCAAAATCCATCAGTTTTTTTCCCATTTCAGGAGGCGGCCATTTTGCCACTTGCTGTTGACTGAAAATGACATCACAGTTGCTCAGGGCTCAGGTAACGACCATTCAAGGCTCACCTGTTTTATAAATTTGTCATGTGACGTTTGCAAGTTGAGTCGTGATCGGTCGTTACCTTAGCGATGTCATTTTCAGTTGATAAGTTCCAAAATGGTCACTCCACGAGATGGATAAAAATATATTTTGCAACTTAATTCATATTCCACAAGCACAAAATACAGTGTTTAGACAAGTGGTGGTGCATAGAACATATTGGTGTAAAGATTTTTAAATTTTTCTTTTTTTATTTGACTACACCTTTGAGTATTCACTATTTCCTCTTTGTTTCACTGGATATGACGAGAAGTAACAGGTAGTATTGAAGTGACTGAAAAGGGGGGGAAATGACATACTTCCGGATACACACAGATCAAAGAGACACCGGGAAAGAAAATATCACCCAGGATCAGAGAGTTGACACATGGAGACACGACGGGATGTCAGCATTTCCTCCTGACTAGCCTCTGTTCCAGAGATAGATTTGTCAGATTGTGTTGCAAATAAAAGAGGAGGAAGTGGAGCGATGAAGCAGGCAGTGCTGCTAAAAGGTAGGCCAACGTCAAGGAGGAAGTGAAATAGAGACAAGAGCTTTCATTCCCCTCCGTCTGAGCTCCTTCGCCATTCCCGCTCTCCTCAGGAAACCACACTCCAAACAACACAGCGGCGCCCACATCCTTTCTTCCTCTAAACACACAACAGTAGGTTTAATGGGGGAAATATCTGTGGCTGGGCACATTCCTGAGATGGAGAAACCAGATCAGACTCGAGTTATCAAGCAGCTGACTTTACCCCTGCGAAGAAGTAATATGTATGCTTTCTATAGCCATTTGTTTGTTTTTGCTTGGTCGTTAGGTAAGTGGAGATGCAGTCCTACGATTCCCCCTTCCATTAACCTCGCAAGAAAAAGGCTCTTTTTTTAACCCATTCACATTACCATAGCAGTCTCCTATTATTAGAGTTGTTTAATTCATTAAATTGAAAGTACCATGCCCCCCCCAAAAAAAAACAACAACAAAAAACACATCACACTGGAATACGTTTTCAATCCCGTACAATTTAGCCAGAATTCTATCTCCCACTGATTGGCTGGTTCCGATTTGTGGCACTTTGAATACTTAACATTAGATATCAGCAGTGATACTGTATCTAATTGACCAATTTCCTCAATGAATTAAAGGTAGCGAGAAACCAAGCATGTTGGTTCCCCTGAGACGAGCGCACAATGTGTACCACGGCCGACTGAATTGGACACTCATGTACAAACTAGTCACATACTTACAGATGTACATCTGGTAATTGACACTTATCCACATACCAACTTGCTGCATAGGGGGCGGGGGAAGCGGGGTGTGTGTGGATAGTGGGAATGCGATCTTACAAACCACAAGCAAAATAGCACAGTTGTCCAGGAAGAAGTGGATTTCTATGGTCACTACATTATAAAAATATAATAATGTGAAATGGCTGAGAAATAACACAGAGAGCATGGATATATGAGGGGCTTTCATTGTTTTCAGTTATATTTATAACTAAGTGGTACGACTGTATTCACAGGCATCAATGGTGGGCAGAATATCAAGTGGTCATGCCAGACAAGGATATAATGGCTCCCGCTGAGTCTATACAAACATTTCATTTTCTAAATCATAGCCCTGGCAGTAGAAGATACTATAGAGCACAATATGCTGATCACATGGATATATATTTAAAGCTTGTAAATACTGTCAAAGCTTTTTTTGTCTGAGAAGCATGGGAATGTGTTTTTATAATGTTTACAATTTCAAAGAATGCGCTTTTTACAGGCTCATCTCTCATTTTCACATACTTTTGCCCGGGGGGGTCAACTAGCCACTCGGAAAACCACCGGCTCACACTGCCTACTCACTCCTGCCCCAACCACATAATGTTCTCCGTCTTTGTTGAGAAGTGCTTTTCACTGGTGGTCTTTTTTTGTTGTTGACACTAGCTACACCCTGTCTTAAATTATAAGGCGGGAATAAATCAGGAACATGAGGAGATTTGCTGTGCCACATCAAGAAAACATGGGTGCTGTTCTGGTATCAACTTTATATTTTTTCGAGTTGTGGCTGCTGGGTTTCCCATTGTCAGTTCCTAAAACCCAGAGCCAAAATTCAGATCCATGAGACGGACTCATGGATGAGGTCAAATAGAATTGTATTATGGTTGTAGAGAAGGGAGGTAATTGTACGCGAATAGCACTTGTGTCACGACTCAAGGATGATTACGCAGTAAATTACAATGTTTAATAAGGACAGTGATAAAAGAAGCTTTAGATATAAATACTGTAAATACAGTATTACTAAGATATCAATGATCAGGTATAATTAAAAAAAAATCTATTCATTCTGCTCTGAAGGCCTGTATTCATGCCGTTTTATTAATGGCCTCAACAGTTTACAGAACTTTCTTCACACTAAAGAGTCCAAAAAAATTTAAGCCGATGGCTTAAATGCGTCTGCACAGTTAATAAAGCTAGATGAAAGGTTTAAAAGATTCAAAGCTAATATGACTCTTTGACTGCCACCTGAGAAGAAACACTCTTTTAGCTGGCTGTTTTAACAAGCATTTGAGAGGAAGTTGTATTTAACTGCCTTAATGTAGCCACGAGTTGATTGCACACACATGGTCAGTGTTTTCTTGCAAGTTATCTAAATTTGACCTTCAGGTGAATGTTTACAGCCTATACAAGCTTTTGTATAGCAACAATCACAGATGTGTGGGATGTGGAAAATGGATCCAAGTGTGAGGGTGTGCCCTATTTATAGAGAAGTGGTTCTTACCTAGTCTGTGCAGCTCTCGACTTTGGTTCGTCTGCTGGCCACGCAACTCTCGGATCTGAGATTTAATGTGGTCTTGTTCACAGTCCTGCTCTCGCCGCTGGAAAAATGACAAAGATGATAAAACCATTAACTTAATTTCTGAGGTCAACAGAGATTTCTTGTTAGAGGTCAACTGCTCTGTTCGGAGACACAGCCATGCTGTGCAACATGCTTGCCAGGTGGAAAAGAACAAGAAAATTAGAGAAACATTTTGTGGACAGATTCAAGTTCAAGGGCAGCAGACAATTTGTCAGATGACCCCGAGCACCGAATTTAAGCCACAGTACACTGTCAAGACAGTGAAGCATGGTGGTGCAAACATAATATGGAAATGTTTCTCTTCCGACAACGTCAGTCATATTTATCGCATATCAGGGATCACAGCTCAGTTTGCATGTATCAAACTACTAGAAGGCATCATGTTTCAGAAATGCCCTTAAAATTACGGTTTCACCAAGACAATGATGTCAAACACATCCGTAAATGAGCAGCATCTATGTTCCAGACCAAATTAAAAGGTTATGCAACAGTCAGCCCAACCCACATACCCAAACTTGTGTGACATAAAAATTATGTTTCTGAGGCAAAATCAAGATATGGAGGGGAATGAAATTTTGTCAAACCATCCTGGGCAGCAATACTAATTCACGGGTGAAAGAACTTCAAATCCAGTCAAATCAATGCAATACAGATGTGAAGCAGGTCTCCATAAAACAGTGGCTAAAGAACTGAATTAGTGATTCACAGGAATGCTAACTCTTAGAGCAGTGGTCACCAACATGGTGCCCGCGGGCACCAGGTAGCCCGTGAAGACCACTTGAGTAGCCCGCCAGTGCCTGGACATTGTGATTTGCTAGTAGAAATTATGATTTAAAAATGCAAACATTGGCAGTACTGTGAGACATTTCGAAACACGATCAAAGTCTGACAATTTAAATCATCAAGTATTAAAAATAACACATCCTCATATTATTGAAGGTATTTTGGACAAATATGTTATTTCAGACGTGTATCAATTTGGTAGCCCTTCACACAATCGGTACACATGAAGTTGCTCTCACCCTCAAAAATGTTGGTGACACCTGTCTTAGAGTGTTCAATTCAGTATATGGTAAATATTTCCATCTGTTAATGCTTCATTTTCTTTAAAATAAATTGAATTTTTTAATTACACAGGTAAACACATTTATTGATTTCCATTAATTAGAGAATGTAACAATAATAGTACATAATATAGCATTATATTTAGTAATCTTTTTGAATTAAGGGTTAAGTTCAGCTGCGATTGGCTGGCAACCAGTTCTGGGTTTACTATTGCCTGAAGACGACTAGGATGTGATGGACGGTTGGATTCAGCAACAGGTGGATTTTTTTTCCTGAAATTTCAAAGCTATAAATTACAATGCATGGTAAAATCCTGCATAAGCTTTTATCTTGTAGGTCAAACTCTCAAAAACTCAATGTGTTTGGGATTTTTTTTTAAATCAGCATCAAAAATATGTTTAGGATAACAATATCTGGTTAAAATTTGCTCTTGGCTAATGTTAATAAGAGTAGGAGCTTTACTTACATTTTCAGACCCTCTGCTATTTTGAACACAACTGTATGTTCACAAGCGTAGGCATTGTAAACGCTATCACATTAGGCTGACCCTAAAGCAACCATAACATAACAAGACCCTGAAAACACACTACAAAACTCGAACGAACGCTCACACAATCAGTGTGAAAACAGACAAGACAAACCATCTCAAAGGCCTTTCAATGAAGTCACTGTGATTAGAGACTAAGCAAAGCTGGGTTGGCTGGAGACACAGACAAAATACACAATATTTTCAACTGCCGGTACAAGTGAGATACATTCTATAGTGTTGACTGTTGAGTTCCCCGCCTTTGGTAGGTTATGGAGCATAGCAATAATTCCAATCGGAAAAAATGTCAACAGGAAAGGTGTTTCTCTGTTAGGGTAAGCAACAATCATACCACATTATTAGCAGTGTCAAAAGCAATAATGTGTTTACCGGTTCAGGCTTTACATTTTGAAATCTAGTTGAGATCACTGTGTGCGAGTCTTCAGAAAGAAATGAACTGGAATTTCGTGGCCAAGTAAATGAAGAACCAAGATGCTCGCATCCCATCATTGTTTCCATTGCACTTTCTCCGCTTGTGGAACAAAAATCTTAAGAACATAGAACATTGCCTCACTTTAAAAAAAAATCCTTCAAATTCTAATCACAGTGGCCAATGCTCACAAATCAAACGGAGTCGACTACACCAAAAACCTTAAATTCTTTGTAATGTTTCCTTCACGAGTTAGTGAAGTGCTTGATTAACTCGGAAGAATACAAATAGGGTTATTTTTCCCTATTTAGCACAACAAACTAAAGACAAGTGCAAGTGGACCGACACCAGAGCCGCGGGTGGGATCATGGTGTTTGAGCTATAAACACAATTAGAGAGAAAGAGCCTTTCCGCGCCTGCCTTTTGCTTCCAGAAGCAGTGACGGCCATCAGTTCACAGCTTCCACTTAAGCACCGGGAACATGTTTTTCAGAGGGGGGGAAAAAAAAAAAGGAGGAGTAGACGGACATGCAAACCTGCTGCTAGTTGCCATGCTGTCATTAGTGGCTTCCCACTGGTCCAGACAGCTGAGACCTTAAAGAGTCAACAGTGACACCGGTCCGCTGCCCTGCTTCGTTGAAAAACTCACCCCAACTTGGCCACAGGAGCATGTTTGTGTTAAGACTGTAATTACAAATGCTCATAGCGATGACCAAAAATATGGGGACTGTCCTCTCGTGTGACCACAGCAAGGCGTAGGCCATCTGTACTCTCCTGAACCGCCAAAGGCACCAGCTAACAACAGTGCAGATTAAGGAATGCTAAAACAGAGGCCTGCTCCTTCTGGACCATGCGCTTCAGACATATGGATTAATAATGTGAGGTTCAGTGTTCACCACTGCCATGGAATTTGCATCAGTGTTCCATGATGCCATCATGTGGAAGGGAGATGAAACCTGCCGGCTTTTCCATTACTGCCTCAACACGGTCGGCCCATCTCCAAAGTCAAAGCTACAGTAGCAATCATGTCTGCATTGCAGTCTGGGATGATGGAACCCACAAAGGAAATTCATTCGCAGTACTTTCTGCTCCTCATCACATGGGCATCCATTTCTAGAGCTTCACAAGGAATCATTTTTGCGGTGTTGGTTTTTTTGTTGTTGTTGTTTTTCTTTTTGGTCAAGTTTTTCAAAACATGTTTTACAATGAGCCTTCTTAGGTTCAGAAAGGCATTTTTACAACTTTAAGAACGAACTACAACCATCCTCAAGGGAAAATACACATACACCATCACAACTTGAACGCAACATACAATATACTAATCTCGTACTCCGACTACAATTATTTACACCTTGGCCCAAATATGAGCTAAAGTGAATTTGTATCACCATTAAAGTGGACACCTTAAAGCTGAACATGTCACACACGCACAAAAGAAATGCAAAATGTTATGTGAAACAAAATCTACCATTCTCTAAGAGAGATCCTGTCATGTAAAAAAATGGCATAGAGGATATCAACACATCTTAAAGTCTTTGCTATTCCCTGTGTAATGTCAAGCTAAAAGACACACAGCTTGCACTTTCACTCAAATCTATAAACTTCACTTTTTTCCCTTATGTACGGACCTCCAGTTAAGGTCACCTGTCTTCTATGGCATACAAAGCCACAAGGAGAACCAGTGTCACAAAATGATTCCAAGTTTAGAATCACCAAAAGTGTCTCCCTGAATGAAAATGGAGTGCATGCATCAAGGTGATCATTTACATCATGAGAGGAAAGCTGCCAGTTAAGCTGAAGAAACTTGTTCACAAACCTGAAACGTAACCAGCGGGGCAGGACTGTTCCATTCTTCAGTCATATAATAAAAAATGTCATTGAAAAGTTGTCTAGATGGCTTGTTCTGTGCCAAAGGGACAAGTGTAGCAATTGGTGTAGGACACACATCTGGAGGAAAAGAAGACTGACATTTACCTCTTAACAAGAGCGACCGCCCCCTCTCTTGCTCTTGCTCTCTCGCATTTAACCCTCTGGAGTCAGGACGTCCGCTAACTCATTACACACAGACGGCATGTGCACAAACATACACACCCCACAAACAAGCCACTCCCTCGATTTCCTCTACCTCCCCTTCTGTCTCCACGGGGATCTGAACCCAACGCACACACACAACTTCCACTGCCCCAACACACACACAAAAGCACAAGTTAATGGCTCGCCCGGTTGACACATTGACTTCTGACATTCGGCCTTCATTTTGACCTTGCTTTTCCACCAAAATGCCACATTCACGTAACATCAGAAAATGTAAAATTCTAAATAGACCAGGTTACATGGACTATATATCAAATACAGAAAGGTTGTCAAAATACACTACCAATCAATTTGAACATCAACAAAATGCAGAACTTCAAGCATTTTGAAAGGAAATATTCGCCTTCTGTGAAAACTGCTAATAAGTGAATTTTTGAGGGAATAGCTAAGGAAATGTTCCACAGATAACGCAAATAGGAGAATTTATGAACAATAAACCATGAATATGTGGGGTAGTACTGTACATCTTTTGGTTGACTTGATCTGAATCAAACATAGGACAAAATATATATATTTTTTAAACACGCTCTAGAGTGCTGTGCTGACTTATGTGCCTTTTGCTCCAACTTCTTAGCGCTACAAACGTATAATTAAATTTTAATATGCTATCATGCAGTGGTTTCTGCAAGAGCGAAAATAATCTTTTACTGTAACTCAGACGTGCCATTTAAAACTGTCAATGTCAAATCGGTTTTGGCAACACTATGCTCACGCAATAATCCACTAAGTGAGCCCACATATTTTCCATGTGAAGTTTCACAAGTCGGTGATAGTTTGATACTTGTGGCATGCATTTTGGAGAGGGCGTGTGTGTGTGTGTGTGTGTGTGTGTGTGTGTGTGTGTGTGTGTGTGTGTGTGTGTGTGTGTGTGTGTGTGTGTGTGGCTGCTGAGGGGGGCCTATCTGAGACGTTCCTCTGTCACGGTACAATTGCATGCAGCTCAAAGAGATCCGCTACTGTGATGTGACTGGAAGGAGCCCTGCTGCTTTTGCTTGTGTTGGTTTTGGACACGTACATGTTCCAGGGGCGATTTCAGGCCACTGGAGCACAGCTGGTGGGCTGCCTGTGTGTTTATCAGTCTGCTTTTCCCTGTCCCGCATCTCTCCTCAGAATCACACGTCCACAACTCCTGTGACTCATGACCTCTCCAGTGTACAGCGCTCAGCTGTCTTACAAGAAGTGAAAAATCCTTGAATGCTGCGGCATCCTATGACGTCAGCTTGCTGTCATAGTTTCCTATTCTGACTACAGCACAACAGTGGCCACCTACTCTAATAACGTATTCAGACTTCCAGCGGAAACAGAGCAAAAGAAGTTGATCAAATGCAGTGGATAAGATAAGATCTGGCACCAGGGAGGCTGTCACATTATCCACTGGAACAATCATATCAATCACGGAATCATTGGTTTTATTTATTGTAAACATACCTATTGCTGTCCACAAGAGGGCTGATCAGCAGCGAGAATTAGCATCTTCAACTTTGAGAGAAAAAAAAAAAGAAAAAAAAAGCATCCACAGGAAAATACGCCAAAAGAAGCACGTGTCCATGGAGGTGCGCAAAAAGTCTGTGATTAAAAACTAAACAAAAAAGAAAAAAGTACAAGCCCGAGTTTAACCATCTGTTGAGGACTGCATTTAGCATCGCTATATGACAGGGTGCCTGTGACTCAAGTCACACACTCTTTGTTGTGCCGGATACTTAATTGTGGCAGCAGAGAAACAGCAGTGGCCACTAGAGCCCTGCAAACAATCTCCACACCCACAAATAAGCCAGTGCTCAGTTCAGATTCGCAAACACAGTCTGTCATGAGACACCTAATTCATGTTATTTAATTCGGTTTAAGACTTGAACGTTTAAATGAAGAAAAAAAAAATTCAGATTTTCTCTTTAACTGTACTCACCATAGTGCCCTTCATGCTCTGGGACTCCAGACTTTCTGTCTCCAGGCTACGACCTGGGGCTTTAACTCTTTCCACTGGTCCTAAAAGACAAGTTTCAACAGTGGCACAACCCTTGTCAACTTACACCATCATCTGCATCACTTATGACATGAGGTAGGCTACAAACAACCTTGAGATGAGCACTGAGATGACTGAATTGTTTACACTATCCTCATAGAAAGCGAGACAGAGACAAGGTAGGATGAGGACAGAATGTGCATTTGTGTGTGTGTGTGTGTGTGTGTGTTTACAGCACGTAGTCCAATTATCACAGCAATACAAAATGGCATAAGCATTGCGCACAGTAGACAGCATAAAAGAATGGCAGGAATCTGCTATCTGATAGGGTATCGCATGTGCTGTCCCGCCATAGTTACA
This sequence comes from Hippocampus zosterae, assembly GCF_025434085.1. Lineage (NCBI taxonomy): Eukaryota > Metazoa > Chordata > Actinopteri > Syngnathiformes > Syngnathidae > Hippocampus > Hippocampus zosterae. The sequence goes on from NC_067456.1 coordinate 13,627,597, forward strand.
GAGCTGTAAAAATCAATTTTTTATTATATTACATAAAACAAGATTTGATAACCAGTTATAGTGTGGTAAATATTAAGGCTGCACAATTAAAAAAACATTGCCATCGGGATAACAGCACATGGAACATGCGTATTGCATAGGCATGTGATTAATTCACATTGAATTGTATACTTTCATTTGACTTTGACCAATTAGATACAACCTTAATTAAATGCACATTGCCATCCAATAGGAGAGCAGTGTCTAGAGACATTACTCACACTAACTTAATGAAAAAAGAATAAATTATTTCTGCAGGAAAAAACCTTTTTCATTAAATAATAAAAATGTCATTTCTTCATGTTCGTGTTAAATAATGGCATAACACCCATATCGCAGGTTTTTCCAACAACATAGCCCTCGTACATATGTCATAATTAAGGATCAGGCACCGCGCATAGTCATCAAACTCACCTTGCTGCTGTTCATCTCTGATTTGTCGAATGGCTGCTCGAATCATCTTCCTCTCCTCGTACTCGCCGGCAGCACGGAGCTACAAGCACACCCAAAAATTAGGTTGTGCTCAGAATTATTCACTAACCATTATATGACTTCATATTTTGTACACTGGGCCGAAAGCTTAGTTTTACTCGGCATACTCTCAGTTACCTCACCGTTGTGATGCTTACAATGTATCTAATCAACATCATTGACAACACAACCGGCGGTGTGTTGTCAATGTGACCCGTGATATATATTTTTTTAAATATCTGGAAAAACACGGTTGTTTTGTTTTTTCTTGCAATTATGAGCTTGATTGTCATGGATGTTTTAATCAAAATTGAAATATAGAGTCGGCTAATCTTCCATTTTGGATACATATTTTTGGATTCTGACTCCAGAAAAGTCAGTGTCTCACCAATCATGAACCACACTGCATGTCACTGCTAATAAATTAGGAACAAATGAAAAAAAAAATATTGTTTTAAGCTGAATGTATTTTACAAAATAAATATAGAGAGAGCATCTTGCGCCCATCAATGTTGTAAGATGCTCTTCTTACACTCAGGTGCCGAAAAATCAAACACCATAATTAAAACTACATCCCTTCGCTGATACTGACCATCTTGGTGAGTTCGTCGACATCTCTGATTGCTTTTAGTTTGTGTGACAGGACATCCAAAGCCGTGCTGGAATCGGACCTGAGAGGGCAAGAGAGTGGTTAGAACATGGTCATCATCACTGGCCCGTAACTTCACAATACAAATTGTGGCTTCACCGATTTATATGAAGAGGCAGCAGGACACAGAATTTTCTGAGCTTTGCAAAAAATATTCCATAACTGGAAATAATGATACTGCAGCAGAAGAAATTTGGCACCGGAGAAACAGATGGTTTGAAAAAGACACATCTCATCCTTTTTATTTTTGGAATCACTTCTCCGGTTTGCTTACTATTACGCTTACACTATTTGAGTTTCCTTTAATTGCTAGCAAAATCATTCACTAGCAACCGCTCACACAGTCAGAACAAGCACTACTGTATGAAAATGGATGGCTGGATAATTGTTCACATCGTATACGATAAAGGATGATGTAATAATATTTAGTGTTTGGAACTTTTGCAAAATATTAGTAAGAAGAGTGCATATGACTGGTGCTTCATCCTCTAACATGAAATCACTTTTCTGTTTTTTTCACCCAACGAGTTTTTAAACTTGCAGTCCAATTAGTTGAAGGAAACAGTTTTTCTCATCTCTTTAAGGTCGAATTTGCCAAACATGGATTTTGTGGTTCTAATTCTTAGCGACTGAAATTGGCCTGACTCAAGAGATTCCTAGGATTTGTCAATTGAGGGAGAGTACAGCCAAGTGATGTCTTTAATGAACATTAGTTTTCTTTTCTCTTCTTTCATGGAACATAAATATTTTTTGGGGGTTTTTTTTGTTAAAAGATAAGTCAAGTGATTAGATGCAGCTATCCTCTGATCTTCTTTAAAAACATGAGCAATCTTTTGGCTGACTTTTAAAACCTTAATTCTATCTACTTAGATTTTTGTTGGAAAACCATCAACTAACAAGAATTTAAGCAAGGGATTTCCTTCCACATGGCTCAGTTTAAGACAAATGCATGAAGAACACTTCGAACAGCTTTCTTTCTGACTCACAGTTAAAATGCTGACTGGTAACTCGATATGAAGACGATGGACCAAATGGGTCCATCGTCTTGTGAAAAGGGCAACCAAAATGGAAAGTCTACTGTAGCTGCCATTTACGATTTACCCACTTCACATTTCCAGACCTTTCCTACTGGTGTGTTGAGAAATGCTGGTTTCCATTTCACCATTTCATATCCATTTTGCCTGGACTACTTTGTAATTAGGACATTCCGGTTCAGCATGTTTATGTATGTGGGCTCACCTGTGGTGGTTTTCTTTGTCCTCCTGCTGATTGAGCCGTGTGTGGCGAAACCTCTTGCTGGCCAGTGCGGCCTCCATGTCTTCGATCTCTCTCCTCCTCAACTCGCGGATCGCTGAACGGATGATGCGTCTCTCGTCCAGATCCACGGTTCCATCCAGCTGCATGTTCACCGCAAAAAGACAAACAGAGGGAGTTGAACGATTCAGGTGCAGATGTAATAACAAGGTGTCACACTGTCAAAATGGAACTCCATCATACTACACATGCAAACACAGTTGTGCATGCCATAGCCTGACAGTGGCAGGAGTGTGACAAAGAATTGTTCAACGACGTCATTCAACAGCAGACTGTAAGCAAGGATAAACTGCAATGCTGTTTATGCTGCAGGGATTAATGCTAGGGAAAGACGTTGCAGCCAATAGTCCAAAATCAGAACTTTACAGGAACCACAGAGGAGCTAAATGTGAAATGACTTTTGCTGCATTGTGCCAACATAGTTGATGAATAATATATATGGCCTAAATTTAATATTTCCATATTTTTGCCAGATGTCACACATGATATGATAAATATATTACTATGAGTTCAGTGAAAACAAACCTTTTCAAGAAAAAACAAAATATCAAAAAGATGTGACAAGTGTGTTTTTTCCCCCTTCAGAACTTACTGACAGATTTTTACATAAAAAAAACGTAATTCACATTGCACTGTAACTATGCTTTAATTATAATTATGTTATGCTATAACAGAAGTGTTTGTTGAGTTTGCATGCGTTAACCGCATCAATGTGTGTGTTCTGTACCAATTTGTCCATGCACGACCCTAGTAGGGATAAGACTTTCAGAAAACGGATGGATTGGGATAGGAGGGAGAAAAAGTCAACCACTCACCCTTGCACATGACAATGGATGTGAACAAGCAATGTAGTGTTGCATTACAGTGAAACTCCTCTACAATGAAACCTACAGGGGCGAACATACTCCCTAGTGTGAACAGGTTTTCATGCATGAAAGCCATTCCCACTTTTCTGCTCCCCCTACGACGAAAGGTCCCCCCGTTCCGTTATACGAAATATTTGTCTCTGTTCTTGCCTCGCAACGAGATTCACTACAAGGAAAACAGGCCTTCCGTAAAAGTCTAATCCAACCTCAGCATGCCACAGCGACCTCTACTGCTTCGTTCGGAAACGTGTGTTTACATCTGAGATAAAATTTGCTACAGTGAAAAGCCCCCTGTTGTGAAAAAATTATTGCTGCAAACATGATTTCGTTGTAGAGGAGTTTCACTGTATGTATGGTTTTTTTTTTATCCACAAAAAGATTCCTGCAGTCAAGGAAGACCCGCTTATATAGCACGTGGGCGATAATCATAAGCAAAGTGTTGATATGAATTAAAAAACAAAACAAAACAACCTGCACTCTGTAGACAAGGCGAACTTGAGGGACCCGAGAGAAACCCGAGAGGGACTCTCCCTCTCGCTCCCTCCCTCCGCAAGATGATTGTCATTTGCCGGCTTTAGCTGTCGATCAACGGCAAACGTCAAAGGAGGTATGTGATTAGTTGGACTGCGCTTTACATGCGACATAAGGTTGGCAAGGTCACATGACTGATATCCTCATTTCAATGTTAATATTTTTAATGTTCATATTTCAATTTTGATACGATCTTGTTTTATGTTGTCTTGAGCGGGAAGACATTTCATCTGTGCTGTATTTGACAATAAAGTTGTATCCAATCCAATAACAAGATATCGCTCAGCCGAAAACAGAACAATACGACACAAGACGTATTTCCCCAGCCATCGGACAAAATGTAGTCAAAATCGAAGTGACCACAACATTAAATACACGTGCATAATGCAGAGTGATGACAATCCAAAAGCAATTATGATGACGGTGTAGATGATGGTGGTGTAGAACTGCAGTGAATTATTCTGAGAAGAGTTCCTAATATGTTGTGCCTCTTTTGTCACCAAGATAACCAAAATAATCCAACTCATACTCAGCAGTTACACATGACTAATATAACAATACGTTTCATTAAATCAGCATACACAAAACCGTATTTTGAACATGAGCACAATTATATAACTGGAAGAAAATATGTAAATGCATTGCATTTAAACTACGGTTAAGGCTTCAAAGTAGGGTTTGAAACTATGGATAGGGTTTAAAAAAGTTCAAGACTTGCATTGAGGTTTAAGATGAGGGTTTTAAGCCGGCGTTAGGGTTTAAAAGAGGGATAGGGTTTCAAATTAGAGTTTTAAACTAGGGGTTCGTGTTTCAAAGTATAGTTTCAATCTAGAATAGGGGTTTAAAATTAGGTTTTGTTTAAAAAAAAAAAGATTTAAAAAAGATCAAATTACTATCGAAGTAGTATATTGTGTTTGTGAACAGTGCAGGTGTGCATAATGTAGTGGCCAATAAGAGCGGACTGGTGCCGACAAGTGCACACTTCAGAGACCTTTCTAATGTGAAGAGACAGGTCCACCTGGGCAAAGAGGAGCACAAACAGCTGCTGTTTGGCTTCCAGAGTGTTCGCTATTCAGGCCTCACATTTTTCTCGCATTACTTCAAGCTAATTTAAGATAGCTATGAATTTTTTAATAATTACGGTGTAGACATTGAGTTCACCTTGGTATTTTAGGCTGTGAGCAACGGAGGGTGGAGGTGTGCCGTGTGCTGTCACATAAGAGATGGAGCTCTCTTTTGGCAGACAGCATGAGCCTGTCAACACGTGCAGAGGTGAGTGATGCAAGAAAGGTTGATCCTCCTCACACTCAGCTGCACTTTTTAAGGTTTCCTGCAGCTTGCTTATTGGATGTAGTGGTTAGGCCAAGCCACACACTACAACGTCTCAAACTTGGGGTTGACGTGTTGCCTCTCCAAATGCCTCCTCCACGTGTTGTAGTCAGAGGAGGCGGGGTCTCACCAAGGATGGCGAGTGGTTTTTGAGGTCTCGCTGCGGTTTGATGCAGATATGCAGTAGCTAAGCGTCGCTCTTGCGCTGTCATTTGTGGAAATTTCAAGTTCTGAAGTGAACGTGCTCGGAAAAAGCAAAGATCAGAGGAGGGAGGAGAAGGATAAGAGTGGAAACGGTTAACAGCATAGAGGTACGAGGACAAGGGGAATAAAAGGGAGAATGAAGCTGGGATCGTCTTTGTCTAAAAATGGGCAGAGCAGAGCTGGGTGGGAAAGAGTCATTCCTCACATTCCTGCTGACTCACAAGGAAAGAGATGGTAGTGGAGACAGGAATTGGGGTCAGGTAGATTTTTTTTTTTTTTAGCAGGGAAATGCTTGTTTCTGTCACACTTTTAGTCTAATAGAGTACAGGCAAAAAATTGTAGCATCTTAAATTCAGTAATCAGAATATTTATATGACTACTGTTCCTTGTTTGCTTTCACAATAAAAATCCTGATATTTGATTTTGACTTGATCTGCTCAACAAATGTTTGCATAGATTTGTTTTAAAGCAATTTAGCTTTGCAAAAGGACCACAAAACACATACAAATTCATTCTAATTTTTGTTGGAAATTGCTCCACTGCAAATGTTTCTTGACAAGAAAATACAGCTGCTGTTACAATGTGAGTTGAAGAAATAAAAACTTTTGATTGGGAACTATTGGCTGGTCATGATTATGGTTTTCATATCAGGACATATCAGTACTTTAATACACAAATTCAAACAGCAGCAGCTAAGGTCTGGTTGATGTTTAAATGAGCCAATAAGGAGACAGACATCGAGTTGAATGCACCTGGATTGGTTGCAGCATTTAAATTGGACAATATTAGCTTGGCACAAAGCCAGCAGCTGCAATGTTCTTCCGCTTAGTAAGAGCGCAAGGGGGTGGGGTGGGTGGAATAAAATAAATTCTCTCCCAGAACTGTAACGTAATAAGTGACCATGACAACAGCAAATAAAACACCTCAGACAGAGCATGTGCCAAGAAAAACAAAAAGTAGCCGTTAAAGAAACAGAGGGTGAAATGAGTGAAGGCACAGAGTCCACGTACAGTGGCCTTCACACAGTGAAGGACTGCAGTGTGTCACAGGAAATATGAAAGGAAAAGTCTGGTTACATGTCAGCAACACCTTTAGGCCAACGACCGAGCCTGAAAGCATATTTCAAAAGACACCATTGTACTGTCTGTATGCATCGAAAACATTCATTGTATGAACCAGAGAGTAGCCGTTACTCACATACAGAACTGCTTTTCACACCACGCCGTTTGCCAGCAGACGTGTGAGTCAGAGCTCACACACACAGACACACACACACACACACACACACAGACACACACACACACACGTCACCGGTAGATCTGATCTTGTAACAGTCTGAGCTATCCGTCAACTCTTAAAAAAAAACTGTCGCACCTACTAGCCTTACAGTGGAAGTCACCTGCCCAGATAGTAGGATGTTGGCAAACAGGACTGCGAAGGTGTATGACTCACAGGAAACTGGGTAGGTAATTGCAGATGATATTACAAACTAGTAAGCGTCTGCTTCAGATTCTTGCATGACTCTTAGAATAAACCAGAAAGGCAAGATGTGACATGGCAGGCCTCAAACAAGACACTAGTCTAATTAATGTTCTAATGATAGCCTGCCACAGTGTAACAGTCCGAATGTCAGACTGAACGGCTCAATCAATCATGGTCAATTAAGGAACGTTGGTGGTTTACTTTAATCTTGCCCATCTGACAAAATGCTCCTGTGCTCCAACCTTTGTACTCATCATCTACACTACAGGCCACAAAATGAATGGAATTCCAACACCTGCGAGGTCAGTTTAGCTTACTGTGTGAACAGTCAAACATGGTCAAACGTATGCTTTAAATTTCTCAGGTGGTCAAAATACCAGAAAGGTACAATTTTGTAGGTCTACAGTCTACATTTTAATGACCACCTGCCGCCACAAAGCTGGAAAGAACTGCAGGAAAAACTGAGCACTCGGCTCAGTTACTGTACAAATACACAGCAAGTGGTTTACCAGTTGAGCTTTGCCGAAAGCACATCCCTCATGTCTACACCTTTCATTATCCCTTGACCTGCCTCTGCTAAATGGAGATTATGCTACTACCGCTGCAGCTTTGTATGTCTGTTTGTGAGAATGCAAAATCTACAGGCAGTTTGACTAAATTTGGTGGAAAGGTGTAGGCTGGACCTCTACTTTAGTGTACGAGGTTGTGATGATGGGCTGTCAGCAAAAAGAACAAAAACATCTAGATAAAAACGACAGTGTTAATGTAAACCGTGTATGAAAGGTTAGATGGCCCCTAAAGTGTACAATTTTATTCTGCACAAAAATATCGTACTAATTAACTTGTGCTGCCTGCTTATTTTCGTCATTTTTGTGTGGTTAATCTGTCACGCCACCAAAGAATGGTATTTGTTAGAAATGTCTAAAATGATGACGATAAAACCCTAAATAAGTGGTAAGAGAGAGGTACATAATCTGTCCTTAGTGCTCAGCGTTGTCTGAGTCAACAGCAGTTAGAAAATAATAAGAGGAGAAGAAGAATGGAAAGTAATGAAAGAAAGCTGGCTATATTCTGTCAGTACAGCGACCGCACAATTTCAATGTAATGTAACCCCCCTGGGAGCCCTGTACCCGCAATAAGTGGATAGCACAACGTCTTGGTCTCTTGCAGTATAATTTGTTTCACCACAAGGACGAGAAGGTACTTGCAGCTGATGACTTAAACACTCAGTTAATTTGTCAGAGAAAGCTCCCAGGAAGAACAATATGACCCCTAAGGCCGAATCTAGACTGTTTGGCTCCTAGTTTATGCACACACAGTGTGCGGTTCCCTTTGTGTTTGCAGCACTACTATCACTCGCTGATTTGTGAAAAAGGACGCATTAAAGACCACACAGATACGCGCGTGCATTGGGCATGCCAGCATACAGGTGCTTGAGTATCATGGGTATGCTGTGTAGGCTGGAATTGAGCCCTGGAATAATCATTTCCAGAACACATTGAGGTTAGAGAGCATCCAGGCAGCAGATGGGATCAGAGCGCTTTTAGCTATCTGGTGTCAAGATTCTGAGTTTTGCCTTATAAGGACAGAGGATACTCCTTGTGGAAATGCAGTGAGTTACCAGCTACCGCTGTAGATGCTGTTCAAATGGAAACACTTAGAAGAGGTCTTTCAAGAATAAATAAAAATAAAAGGCCATAAATATCATACAAATTCTCTCAAAGTGAGGTCAAATTCAACCCCAGAGTACATTTCCTTTTTTGTAAAACAATGAGCATAGACAGAAGGTAAGCACACCCTGTGAAAAATGGGAAAGTCATCAGGATACAAGAGAGCCTCGCAAGGCAATCTGTTTCTATGAAGAGGGAGTTTCGGTCACTTCACAGCTGGAAGACCAACAAAGAAATGAACTTGATTCAAGGTTGAACTACATTCTAGCGCAGGGCCCACTGGGCCTGCGTTGTGTGGGAACAAGACTGAACACGACCTGCCAATGACTTTAACCTGAAAAGAAGAAAGATTAATATACATGTGGCAACGTGCTCGCTTTGACTAAATCTACATGTGCAGGGAAGCTCAACTTCCAAGCACAACTAAATGATAGGTAAGACGGAGACATGGGAAAAACACTGCCCCTCTTTCTAGTCCACAGAGCAGAAACAAAAGGGGTGGGGGATATAGGGCATAACTGACATACTATTGAACACAAAAGATTAATGCACTGCAAAGACTATTTCATCACATGTGAAATAAGGTTTTGTGTGAACGTGGTTAAAACTGGGGTACAATAGAGTCCCTGGAGGTACAAGCCATGCGAAAAATTTACTATATTAGGATAAACGATGTGCTCCAAAATGGGTTTGGCCGAAAAAGAAACATATTCCTGTGTTCCCAAACGGTTCATTACATTTTGCATCAATAAAACCTCTTTTATTGAGTCCAGTGAAACAAGAGGCTGAACACATGCATGCACGCACACTCACACAAAATATTTTGTTAATTTTCAAATTGATCAACTCATAATATTGTATTACGAACCCTGGAGCCGTTTCAGTGGATGCATGTATCGATTTATTTTTAATGCTGTACTTTAAAATGGTTTAGGGATTGTTTGCCAAGTTAGGAGTCTTGCTTCTCTCATTAGACACCAAGCAGAAGACTCTGATGGATACTGTGAAATATTTCCAGACAAGATGCCATTTTCCTGAGGGGTCAGCATATGGGAAATAGTGAGACACTGCTGGAGTGAGGGGGGGGGGGTGCATGCCAGTTTCTGATGAATGTGTTTATCCATCAGCAGGAAGAGCATAAATTTTGAGCCCAAACAGATGCAAGCTGACTCAACTTGAATAAGAGCAGTGAAACTTGTGCCACGGCGCAGATGAGCCATGTACGATGCATCTCCAGAAACTCGCAGCATTAAAGTATTCACAACAGTGAGCTGAAGGGCCAAACATCAACATCCTCCTGATGACTTCTGCAAGATGTGAGGAAATGACCATTTCCTTAGGGATTTAATGTAGAACCAACATTCATCAGTGCCTCTCTCTCTATTTTACTTTAGAGTCATCTCCCAACCTGGCTCAATGTTGATGTATACCACAATTAACACCCCAGAAATATTCTACTTCTATGTGACAACCAAGTAAAAATTGAATTGCATTCTCTAATTTTCACGGAAAAAATGACTACAGACAAGAGCTGTGTTAAAACAATCCCTGTTGACATGGGCCTTAATAAACAAGAAGCATGCCAGGCCTGTTGTTCAGGATGTTCCTTTGTATAGAAATACGACGCAATCATGCTGATTGCTTGTCGTCAATGGTCTTACCTGAAACTATGGTCATATCTCAGAGTACAGAATTTGACGTATGCAAGTAATGCGACTCAGCTGGACGCAGGAACAACAACATGCCTGTGGTCCACATGGCTGAGTTGTTTTGCATAAACAAATTTTCAATAGTCAAAAAGGGATCACCTAGCCAGAATGATCCATTTTTCATTCACAAGATCAATTTAGGTTTTGTTTTGTTTTGAAATCAGGAAAATTACCTTGCATTTTCACTTTTATCAATTTGTTTTTGGAGAAATAAGTTAAGAAGTACTGTACTCTCAAAACGCCCCTTTTTCTAATCGGCAATATAGCCACGCCCACTTCCCCAAGTCTTGTTTCGAAATGACGAGAGGACCCGGACAATTCAAAATCATTGTATATACCTTGCTAATAATTTCCACACATGCCGATTAATCGGCACCAAAATTTATGAGAGCGTCTCAATTATGCCCACTCCAATCCCTAAAAATATCACAAGGATGAGACTCTCCATTGCTGATTTAAGAGAATGAGGAAATAAGCAGCTTACATGCATTTTCTTCCATGCCAGATTTGCTTTCTTTGATAAGTCCCCAAGATATGAACGCAATGTTTTCCAAGAGGCTTTTCGTAAGGTGAATTGTTAATAAGTTATTGTTTATTACATTTCAATATATGTGCTGAATTTTTTAAGGTGCAACTTTGAAATTTCACCAAGCTGACCTCTCGGGCTTGTCGCACAGCTGCAGTTGATGCACGGGAAAGGGCCACTTGCACTCCAACGCTGAGCTGATTCTCTGGCCGGAAAGAATAGCCGTTCGCCCTGCTTCGGCCGCATGAACGGCCGGCGTAAAGGTTTGGTAAGAGGGCGCCCGCGACACAAGCTCTTTGTCTGCCTGAAACACGTGCGTCCGCAACACAAAGTCCCATGTCTGGCCAGTAATAAAGTGAGGATTTGATTGATGGCTTTTGATTTGATGGCTCGAAATGATTACTCAATTATTGAAATACAGTAGTTAATTTGATCATTGATTACATTTTGTCACTTCTAACGGAAAATATTGAACAGAAACTCCCGAGTTCACCATAGCACAATGACTCAAGATATGTGCATTACAATGTATAAGGAAGGATTGCAGGACAACATTGCAAGACCTTATAGACAAAAAGCAGCAATGTGTGCGGTCGGGCAGACCTGTAATTCAATTACTGAAAGAATGCAATCACATTACCAACACAACCAATGCCCATCTCCGGAATATTTATTTGGTTAACTATGTGTGTAATTGCCACATTATTCCATTATGGAACAATGATAGTGTTATAATAAAAACACTGCACCTCATATTAAAGCGCAGCTTTTGAGAATGACTAAACAAAGGTCCGCTTGAATGGTGGAAAATTAAATGAACTTAAATTCAACCTCAGACTGAGAGGACACATTTGCTAAAAGTGGAGTTGGGGGGTGGTGGTGGGGGGTTGCATTGTTTGAGTGCAATAAACTCAAAGTCCAAACCTAAATATAGACCTTGAGGCTTACAGGACGGCATCTAAATGTGACCATTTATAGTTGTATTCACAAAAAGAGGTTTCCTGTTTAATCCCCCTGCAAAAAACTGACTTCTTATCTCAGTGCTGTGTATTTGGATAAGAAATGTCAACCATTTTTGTTTTGGACTGTCACTGAAGAAGTGAAGATAACTTGTTCCCATTACAGATGATTTTATATATTAGCAAGGATCATGCAAGTTGACGCAAATGATTTGCTTTCGCGGGCCACATAAAATGAGGTGGCAGGCCGGATCTGGGTCCTGGGCCTGGAGTCTGACATCTGTGTGATACAATATTCAGGAGTAACCAGCCTCCACCATCGGACCAAACTTGTGATTCTCCTTTTCGTTGAGCAGGAAGTGCTCCTTCTGTATTTTTTTTTTTTTTTTTTTTTAAATTACTTTCTTCAGGCGTCATATTCACTAAACTGCTCTGATGGTTTAATGTAACATGTTTGACATCTGTTGCCTTGGAATATTTCTAAAAATCTGTCAGACGATTTTGGTACGGAAACACAACACAGAAGGTTAAAAATATCAGTGAGTATAAATAAACCCATTTATCGAAGCAAAGATAAAGTTTGTTATTGTTGTTTCCATGTTGACGTGGCATGTAACATAAAACTGCACAATTTGGTTGATTTATTGCTCCCTGCTGATGAAGCTGAGATTTTTCAACACGTCTCTTGGGGTGAGGGGGGTGGAGACTACAGAGAGCCGACAAGCAAACTTATTCTTCCACTCTCACTGCAACTGCTGAAAAGCACAAAAGTCCAGAGGGTCATAAAATAAATTCTGGAGGGGTCCATGGAGGCCTGATCACAGCGCAAAGCTGCTACATCTTAAACACACGGATGCTTCCAGATCACCAGGGAGAAGGGACGCTCACACGGCTGGTAGGAATAATTACAAATCAATGTGCCAGACAATCCAGCGTGGGAGATCAACTGGGCAGGCGCCATGAACAGAAAGACCCCCTATGGCGGCCATTTTCTTCCAAATTGACTGCATTAATAACAAGCAGGAAGAGGAAAATCATTCCTCATTCCTTTGGTGTCGCAAGGCAAGTTTGACGAGGTAATGATAGGGCGAACAGAGCCACTGACTGATTCCACACACTGTAAACACCTGCTCGTCTTACAGGTTTGACTTAATGCATACTTGTAAAAAAGTGCGTACATATTGATTGTCTCCATTCTCCAAGGTACAGAATCACACAGACCATTTTATTTTTTTTTCTTTATGTATTTTGTCAACATACAAATACAGGTTCCAAATTTTAGGTCACTGACTCTTTGGAGAACTGTTACAAGCCCCCCTATCCAAAACTTCCCAGCACGAAAGTATATATACATATCATGTGTCATCTCCATTTTCTGAACCGCTTTATCCTCACAATGGTCGCGGGGCATGCTGGAGCATATCCCAGCAGTCTTCGGGCAGTAGGCGGTGGACACCCTGAACCGGTTGCCAGCCAATCGCAGGGCACACAGAGACGAACATCCATCTACGTTCACACTCACCCTTGGGGACAATTTTGAGTCTTCAATCAGTCTGCCTCTGACTGAAGACCCACGACCTCTGCACTATGAGGTCGACACGCTAACCACTAAACTACCGAACCGCCTGTGCCAGTGGAATTTGAAAAAATAATAACAAATAAATAAATAAATAATATGGAATATATGTACGGAGTAGTTTGACATATTTCTTTTCCCTTTAGGGTAAAGACGGGCACCTTTGATTTGAAGCGGTTTTAATTTAAAACATTTCCATGAATAGTCACTGTTCTGGGATATTTTATCGGGTTGTTTTGATGTGTGTGTGGTTGCGTGTATTTGTCAAGACATCAAAGAAGAGGCGAGAGGACAGTACTTCGAGCTCTCACTGCTGTGTGACTGCCCTGATGCACAGGTTGTTCATGGGGTAACTCCGCTTTGATGAACAGCGGAGGCAAGTGGGTTGTTGACATTTGCAGGGATATATTTATGGTTATAGAAAGCAGCAAAGTCTGTACCCTGCATATTTTTCCGACTGATGTAATAATACAGCCGTCAACACCACAAGGGTGCCATTTGTTAATAGTAGAACTCCCACAACAGTCATTCTGGCAGTTCTCAAAGTTTGATCTGTTATAACTCTGTTAACATAGATTACATTAGATGTTTCTTGCCTGTCAACTTTTCCTGTGTCTGGATGGATATTATTCCCATGCTGCCATTTTATTATATTAAAAAAAAAAAAGTAACAATTTTTATGAGTCCTTATTCCTGAAACGTGGTTTCCGGAGCAATCAATTTTCAGCTGCGGCATTGATTTGTCAGAACAGTCAGCATATATCAACAAAATCGCCACAGTATTTTGCTTTTTATGCGTCTTACCGTCTTCCTCTCTTGGGTGACCGCTCAAGCTTAATGTAGCTTTATAAGGATACGCTTGATGTCAAATCCCAAATATTGAGGCGATTATTTTAATATTAAAGTACCACCTGTTGCTTCGGAATGCGCTTGATAGCCCGCCACTGTGTCTCTATTAGTGCAGTCATTTATTTTACATTTGAAGCTACTAGCATGGGCATCAATTTTTAATTCTAGAGTGGAGGGGAAAAAAACCCACTTAAAAGAGCTCAAGTGGGCGAGTACACAGTCCTTTAAGCAGATGATTTAGTTTGAGCTCCGGCTGTAATTCTGCCATCCAGATGGATGACCACACAAATGCTGTGCAATTGCCGCACAGACTGGGATACCAACAGGTCATTTTTTTGGTGGATATTCAAATAATTGTGGCCGAACGAGAAGAAAAATGTTGGTTGCCATGGAGGGGATTAGATGCGCAAATAAAAGGCAGCCAGCTCTCTGAATAGATGAGTGGCGATGGGATTAGCGGCTTTAGAGAGGCCGCCACATGACCTTGTGACCGCTTAGTTCATCAAGTACAACACAGGACGGAAGTGTGTTCTCATTAATAGCTCCTCCACAGAGAACTTAATTGAGAGTCCCAAAACGCATGCAAACCAGGATGAGAGTGAAATTGAAAAATGCTTCACTTGGTGTCTTGCTAATTTTTTGCAGGTCCTCATTAACAGAGACCGCTTTGATCACACTGTTTGTACGTTTCTAGTATGGCAATGTCCGGTGACTGTAGCATGAGCTGTGTTGAAACTGACCAACAGTCCCACCGAGACCCGCAAGTGGAAAATACGGACTCCTCTGTCGCCACAAACATGTTCAATGAGAATGTGGGATCTTGCCGGGCACATTTGACAGATCGGAACACGACGGAAGACTTCGCTCTCTCAGAAAATCTGTCCGTGCTTAGCTCAGCAGTACACGTTGACAAACGTCAAGGATTCCAACATCTACCTGATTTCATTGTTTTGTTCTCACTCTGGACTTAAGTGTCACTCTTACAGACTTCAACAATGGTATCAGGGAAGATTCTGAAAAACTTGATTCCTCTTATGAATGCAGAGCTCTCGCTGGACTAAATCCAGCATTCAGTCCTCATTCATTTGCTGCACCGCTTATCCCCGCTGACTTCAGGTGAAAACCAGACGACACCATGGGCTGGCTGCCAGTCATTCGCAGAGCACACACACAAACAGATGGCCATTTCCAGTCGCATTCATAGAGTCACTGAGTGGGAACTGAACCCATAATTCCTGCAGAGAAGTCACGCAATTAAACCACTGCATCATCAAGGACTATAAACCCGACCCTCCATGCTAAATTCTCTAGTGAGAAAATCAAACTTAATCCTCATTACTCCCTCAGCTCTGCGATTTGCCTTTTTAAATAAACTCATAAATAAACTGATCAAAGCACCCAGGACTTTAAATACAGCTATTACACTAAAAAGGGGGAAAAATATGGTAAAGATTGTCCATCCACTGATTTATGAGCAACTCGGCAAGATGATTACAGTTGGGAAAAGTAACACGATCGTCAGAAAGGTCAAGAGAACTTTTTTTTTCTTTGTTCCAGAATAAACAAGACTTTTTCTCGTCTTACTTAGGCCTAAACAGACAAATCAAAACGGGAGGTGTTTTGTTTTTTAAGTCATTCTTGGGAAAGCAGACTTGTGAGAGCAAAGTCTTTTTAGAGGTGAACACACACACACATGTAGCTGTCCCTTGACTGTCCGCCTGTAAAAAGATAATGCTCAGTTCAGAACACGCTCATGTGGTTGTAGCAGTGTGTTTTTTTTAATCCAATTTTGTTTCCTAATTTTTTCAACATGAGAGGGCAGCATGTCAGTAGCACGCATGAAGCAGAGCAATTTTAGAAATAAAGTCGAGTTTTGCACTCTACTAAAAACCAACGGCAATCTCAAACAGAAAGCGTACCCACAAAATTCAAAAGTCCTAAAGTCACATACAATTGGGATTCTCATCTAATCGATTCATTTTGACACATCTCACAGCTTTAACTGAAATAGATAAACAACCTTTCAGTTTACTCGTGCTTTATCTTAGCATAAAACTTCCCTATAAGAAAGAACCAATTATGTACTGCATCTAAACAATATCCGAAAATAAAATTTTCAATACAAAAATGCTTTTTTTTTTTTACTCAGCATAAAATTGGACATTATTTTTGTGTTTACCGTTTCTATCAAAGGTGTGTATTTACACCTGTCCATCAGGACTGAGGGCAGGTCGGTCACTGAGGGACTCTCGCTTTCGCTGGAGGACTAACGACGACGGTAAATTTGAAACTGATGCACAAACATGTAGAAAGTGCAGATGGAAGTGATTTTCGGGCCTCCCCCCCAGTAGGAGGAGCGGTAACATACAAAAAATAAATAAAGAAGATAATTTTTTAAAAAGAATATAAAAGAGCAGTTAAATTATTTTCGCAGGTGTACGTATGACAGTCACAAATGTTATATTTTACAAAAGCATGCCTCTATAGTTAATAAAGAATTTATGAGGGTGACAGTTTGACCCTGGAGCAGATCATTGTGACATGTCCATTAGGTCCCAAGACAAAATCTATACAGATCACAGGTCAGCAATCATCCTGGAACATATTGTGTTTCAACCTTGGGCATTCAACTGCATTGTTGGGTGTACTGCATACCTCTACCCAGTGTCAGTCAAAGGTGAGCATTCTAATCTTTGTAAAGATAGAACTTAAACTTAATATTGTGTCATGGATCGAATTCTATTGTGGAGGTATGCCAAAATGTGGTTGGTGGGTGTTATCAGTACAGTGTTTAAAAAAGAAAAAAGTTTGAGGAAGCGGATTGGTTCTAAGACGCTTAATTTGCAAATGTTACTCAACGACAAAGTGTATTGGAGGCAAATGAGTCAAGCTGTGTCGTAAATATCCGTCGCGTCCTCCAGGTGTCATTCGGAAAAAAGACAAAACAGTCTCATGTTGCACCCTCTTCTGCTTGAAAATATGACTAATGTCAATTAAGCAGGACATGGCAACACCCAAAGACACTTCATCCATACGGACTAGTGACATCGCGTCTGAGCAGCAACAGCGTGGAGTCACACAACAGCTGAGAACTTACTGTACTTACTTCGATTAATCAGAATATGATTACTCAACCATTGCACACAACGCGTAAACTGAAGAATCTAGGCATGCCTGGATTTCACATGACTAATCGATGTGACTCCTACTATTCTAGACCAAATACATGAACACAGTTTACAAATGCAGCATGGTGCCTGCGGTTGGCACGTCTGCCTGACTGTTCTGAGGTTTGGGGTTGAATCTTTGGTACAGTCTCTCTGTGTGGAGGTTGCATGTTCTTGTGTGGGTTTTCTACACGTACAACAGCTCCCAAAAACATGCATCTGAGATAAATTTCTGACTCTAAATTGTTCATTAGTTGTCTATATGTGGCCTGCAACTGACTGGCTACAAGTCCAGGTTGTAACCTTGGTCAAGGCCAAAATCAGCAAATATGCTCCAATTCATCCACAGCGCGAATTAGGAAACACAAACATGAAAATGAATGGATGTGTATTTTACAAAGTGTAATCTCCTCTTTAGGATGTATCCAAATTACAGCTATAAAGACAGTTAAAAAATGTTGGGGAGAAATATTATAAATAAGGGTGTAACAATATTCATATAATGACAATCAAAAATCTCTTTTGTTCATTCTTGGTAGACTTTGGTGAGTGACTGGAATGATTTTGTCTGACTATTGGCAAACAGTAAACTCACATTGTTCCATTGGCTCACTTCCAATAAATTGCTCACCGTAAAGTTTATACAGTATTTGACGACATGAAAACAAATACAATAAAACAACCCATGATGTTAAGTTTAGTGGAATTTGTGACACTTAGACACTAATTCCCAAAGACTGTGGCACACTGTCTAGTTTGAAGAGCTCATCGATTCTGCCACAAGGAATTATCTTATTGTATTTAATTGGTCAGATTATTTATTTACTACAAATAAAGCATCTTTGTTCCTCTATCCATTCTAGCGACGTATGGTGACAGACAGACTAATTCAATGCTCCTCCACAATATTGCAATTAATTTGTATATCCATTTTTTGTGACTTTTTTTTGTTCGATGTGTGTTTTCTGATCGAAAACAGGTGCCTTGCCGCAATAAAAGGTTGGCTCACAACACAACAACGTCTCTAACTGAGGTGGCTGGTGGTGAGGTTCGAAAGCTGAAGCTGCGATAAACATGGGCATCCACGTTAATTGGCAGCGAGGGAATACTGTACTCTCGTGTGTACTGTACTCACCAAAGCACGGAGGGAGGACTCGTCCAGTGCAGCGTAACTTTCCTGGGTCATTTTGGACATGTTGTCTTGTTATCACACTCTGGTGACAAGCGACACTCTCGGGCTTCAGTGAGACTCAATGACTCCCGACGTCGACGTTCCACCTGCTCAACTTCCCTCGCAGACTTAGATCAAGTGTATTTTATCTCTTTTGTTCCTCGCGTTTTTTTTAACGCGAGGGCAGTTTTAGTTTTTAACTATAAATATATATATTTTTTAACCGTGAAGGTTTTCAAGGAGCATTTTGCAGGTCAGCGTCCTGAGTTAAAGTAGGAAACCGCCACAAGTTTACTCACCGGGAAACGTTGGCCGCTTTTTGAACTGCACAATCAGAGTGGACGGTGTAGGCCCCGCCCCTCTCCGTTGCCTGCTGCAGCTCCCGGCGCTTATTTAAATTACGCCACTTAGTGTGCAGTATAATCATAAAAAAACAAAGGAAAGCTCCAATTGGTTACCGTGTTGAGCGTACTATGTGATCCATATAGTACACTAAGTACACTATTTGTTCTCATTGATTGACACCAAGCATCAGAACAACTAAGGAATTTCGTGCATGCCTTCCACTGTATTTCTGTGCACCAGTAGAATGACAAAGGGTAACTAATGGGCACTAGTGAGTAGTGGAACGACTATACCTTACAGGTGACAAAAGATTTATTTATTTCCACTACTTACTGCCTTCTGCCTCCCACTACTGTATAACATTTCTGCACTCTTAGAACGTCCAGGTCACACCAGGAGAACAACTCGTAATCTCTTGTATGACTCTGCCTAAATAGTGACATTTCTTCAAAACATAAGAGGTAATAGTAGGACATTGCATAAATGACAATTCTGAGTTGGGCATGCGAGATGATTAGTGCCCTAAATCCCATGTAGCCTCTGCTTAAACTACTATAACACCACCATTAGAGGGGATATGTTTTTGCCAGATAAACTAAAAAGTCATTGTTTTACTGGATTATCACTTTTTAAATCATAAGCCCTTAAAAAGAAAAATATTCAATCTTACTCAAGAATCAACATTCTATAAGCAAGCAAAAAAAAAAAGAAAAATAAATTATATTACTTTTGTTTGTAGTCCATATTATATATTTGTGTACTTTTTGCCATATTATGTATTATGTTGTAATTGTAAAATTGTAAATATTTTTGTTTGTTTGTTTGTTACAACTTTGTCATTTATGCAGGAAAATGAAAAGTACAGTGGTGCCTTGACAAACAAATTTCATTGGTTCAGTTACCATGCTCCTAAATCAAAATGGTTAAAATCATTTCCCCATAGAAATGAATGGAAGGTCCTTTAATCTGCTCAAATTTACCCTGAAAAAATACTTTTGCAACGTGTTTTATTGTAAATAATTAAATAGCCTGGGCATCAAGTGGCAGTATAATAAATTCATTCAAACAATAGTTGTGGATACCACACATAATTTCGTACTCTAACCAGGAGTCATCTTTTTTTCTTTTTTGCAGAGGATATATACTTATGAGCATTGTTATATTGTCTGTCTACATATGGTGCTGGCTGCACCCTTTTTTCAAATATCCAATCCTTGAAGCATTTAACTAACACCGCCATATAGATTTTTTTTATTAGCCCGTCTGAGGCATTTCCCCATAACGTGTGAACATTAAGGCAGCGGACCTCGAGGCAAAGTTATGTGGTTGCTTAAGGTTGTGAAAATACACGATGACTCAATTTACAGTTAGGGTCGCTTGTATTTTAAGTGAATCGCTAAAATCCGGAGCTTTTTCAGTGAATTGCAATAATTATAATTCTTGCCCCATGCCACAGGTGTTTCTTCCCCACAATCGATTGAGGCAAGATTGAGGCAAATCACAGCCACAGATCATGGTTTCTTCTTTTATGCAAGCGAGTTTGTGCGCAACTAATTGGGGATGAACACACACCAGATTTGCATTATTTGTTGGTGATTTCTGCTTAACTTGCTGATGCTGAAAAATCATAGTTCTTTATTCATTAAAATCACATTACACCAATGGTTATAGTGAAGATGCTGCATAGTAAAAATAGAATACAAACTGTAGCCGTGAACATTTATTGACATTACAAAACACCCAAAGAGTCACAGAGCTGAGAGCATTGACATTGGTTGCAGTACACAGATAATGATCATCAACATGCATGAAGAAACGCCAAACCAGGAGATTTCACCATTTACTTGGTCCTCTCTGGTATGAATAACACTCATACATTTTAATCAGAATTAATCTTTTCTCTTAAAAAATGATTTGCTGCAGATCTTCAGACATTTGTGGCACATTGTATCCTGTAATTGCATTTCTTTGATATAAAACCTTATTTTTAAATCATTTAGTTTGGCTGAAAATGACGCATACGTAAATAAAGACGAAACAGAAGACAGCTGAAAAAGTAACCGCAACATGACACTTCTCAGGATACAATGAAATCCATCAACTATTAGCTAAAGTACTAAAGAATATTCAACAGTAGAAAAACACACTAATTGAAGAGTATATTAAGGTTAGAAGAAGAAATATTCAAATTCGGGACGGTGAATTTAAAAAACGCTTACAACAAAACAATGTTACGATCAGCTGAGACAAATGTATAATATTCATCGCAAAATCAAATCACCGTAGACAGTTAAATGTAGAGTTGTGTTGCTGATGACACAGGCACTTATCAGATATATTTAAGATTTTTAAACATGGACAGAAATAAAAAGCAGAGAGCGAATAAACATCTTTCTCGCCACAAGTTGCAGCTCTCATTCCTCCTGCTGATCTTCATTCTGCTTCTTAGGGAGCTATGAACAGGAGAAAGGTCAATAAAAAACAAAAATGAGTGCCAAATAAAATTGCCTGGACTCTAAAGGGGAAAATTTACCCTTCAAAAGATTTTTATCACAATTGACCCCTCCCCCCCATTTAACAGGCGGTCTGGTTGTATGTTTCGCATTAGCTTGTTCGCATGGCACTCTCAAACAAACAAAGGGAATTGATGGAGCTTAAATTTTAATGGTACCTTTGTAAACACATTCCTTCTGGTTCCTCGCCCCTCTTTGTTCTCTGTTAAATGTAGTCTGATGGAGACACATGCAAATAATGACATCACTTCTTACTTATTGTGTTTCAGCACAAAAAGTTCAGCTCACTCACAATAATTATGATTATGTTTCTTGTGGACGTACCCCTTTAGATAATCAGAACCTGGCTTGTCAGAGTCCGAGAATGACGACAGCTCCCCTTCCAATTCTCTGCCATGCTGAGCTCTTGTCTGTGCCGAAACCTCACAGTTGGATGTTTTTCGCTGACTTGGCCGCCCAATGTAGCCTCTCTGCCACTCCCTTTGGTTTTGTCCTGGCGGTGCGTCTCCAACCAATCCAAGATCTTCGTCCAAGAAATCACCTGTATGCGAAACAAACATCTCTCCAACATTCAATTTAATCAACCACCCAACCGACCAAGAAATCATCTATATGTGAAACAAACCTCTCTCTCTCTTTCTACATATCTATCTATTTATCCATCTGGTTTCCAGAGCTTGGAATTGTACGATACTTTTGACATTTATTGTAACACTATCATAGTGGCAGAATTAGATGAAATGTTTTGTTCTTTTAAATGGTAAGCAAATTAATCCTTTCCTTATGCAGCAGTGGTTCCTGTTCATTCCTCAACCATCCATGATCCACCCATTTGAATACTGTGGAAAACATCAGTACACACTACCTTGGTGCTTTATTCTCCTGTGAAAATCTGGAGAGGTTCGTCCAAACGCGTCCTTTGCAGGATTTTTTTTGAAAGATGCTTTTGTTATATTGTTCAGTGGAAAGGCAGTCTGAGGACGCATATCGCATTTGTCCTGCGTGGGAAAAGACACAGAAACAACGTCACACTATTGTTGTTAATCGAAAACACGTTCCAAGATTATCTTTACAATCTGAAGAAGACCTGAAGCTGATGTAAAAATAGGACACTGGCATTTGTCACGAGTTGTCTAACCACCCTGAGGAGTGTCATACCTGATGATGAAAGACAACAGCCTCTTCCAGTGCAACGCCACAAAATTCACATGGAATCACAACGTCGCCCTCTAGTGGACTGGCTGGTGGACTGTAAGAAACTGGCGAGACGGAGCCTGGGAAGGTGGGGATGTTGGACGCTAGCGTGTTAGGGAGGCTGCGCATCATTCCTGCTGGATTCCTGGCCTCTTTAGGGGGGGACGGTGGCTGCTTACTGAAGGACGCAAAAGCGGATGCGGGGCTGCAGCCAGTCTGAAAGACAACAGACAAGTAAAGTTTTGGCTGCCGCTGCTCAACCCTTGTTTTG
The DNA here is from genome assembly GCF_025434085.1 of Hippocampus zosterae. Classification (NCBI taxonomy): domain Eukaryota; kingdom Metazoa; phylum Chordata; class Actinopteri; order Syngnathiformes; family Syngnathidae; genus Hippocampus; species Hippocampus zosterae. Next base: position 13,650,432 of record NC_067456.1, read on the forward strand.
TGTTTTTTGTTATTGTAAAGTGTCCTTGGGTGTCCTGAAAGGCGGTTATAAATAAAATGTATTATTATTATTATTATTATTAAAGTGGGGTATACACATACATGATTGGGACTTTTTGGAGCATTTTTCCTCTTTTGTGATAAAATCATTGGCGGATGTCACTAAAAGATTATCCTGAAGGATTATGCTATGGGGTGTGTTCAAAGTGATTTTCCCTCTCCGATATATTCCGAAATGGGTCAGTCATAACTGTTAAATATGTTCAATATTTACAATCTCAAATCATTTTGTGTGTGAGCCGTGTACTCCATGGCTGTGACGTGAAACTGAACATCAGCCAATTAGGAAGCGACCTGCATTGTCATGTGTAGGGTTTCTCACATGTTAAAAATTGGTATGTGACTATCACGCTAAAAAGGGAAGTCGGGTCGAAAAGTGTCTGTATAATAATAGGTTCTTGTGTGCCTCCACAAGTTTTGAGCTCATCATTCCGATCGATAATGTGATTGTGGGATATGAATCAAGCAGCATAATGCAGCCTTTTTTTATCCAGCTCAAAAATGTGTCTCTTAGTGTCGACTGAAAATGGGAGTCACAATTGCTCAGGGCTCAGGTAATGATCACCGCTCAACTTGGGAACATCATATGACCAAAACTCAGAAAACACTTGAGCTGTGGTTGGTCGTTACCTGAGCAACAGTGATGTCTTTTTTTTTTGACAGCAAGTGGCAAAATGGCCTTCCCTTGAGTTGGATAAAAATGGCTGGATTTTGCCACTCAATTCATATTCCGCAAATGCAGTATTAATAAGAATGCTGCGTTTCGATTAATGGGGAATATAGCATATATTCTTTACATTTTTTTACTTCCCCTTTAAAGAGGTAAACAGCAGACATCATGACGTCACACACGCAAAGGCTGCCGATAAACAAAGGTGTAAAGATCAAGAGAAGGCTCCTACATGATATCTGACAAGATAATGCTATTAGTTACATTACATTGAATGATACACAAACAATAGGTAATACCAAAGAACCTGTGCGATCGAAGGGAAGTCGACAATTCTCTTCTGATTTGTCCAGTCCGGTGAAACTTCAATACAACCCCACCGTACCATTGTTATGTATTAGTTAGCTTTTTGACCTGTGTGAGGATTGTGGGTCGTGTTAATAAAATGACACCAAACCTGATGCAAAATGAGGTCCTCTTCAGGAAACAACTCTTCACAAAACTCACAGGGAAGCATGATGTCTGTAAGAAATCATTTACATTCATGTCAACTGCAGACCACCTACTGTTAGAAAGAAAGGACACGGACGTTTTTAAAGTACCTGTTTGATCACGGTCGAGAAGGGCACTTGTGCGAGAGGGGAAGTTTGGGTAATTGTTGTTGGATGTAGGAAGTTGACAGCCGACGGAACTGTTGGACGTCTTTGTGTGGTCCCAGATGTCACTCCACAGATTGGCCTCTCCACCACCAGTCATGGACTCTCCGTCTGTTTGCAAGCTGAGCGCTAGCATGTAGTCGAGGCCTGATGAATCCTCGTCTTGAATTGGCCATGCACTGCTGCGATTCAGGATGTCGCTCTGTTCAGCTACTATAAAAAAATAAAATTAAAAAAACAGTTCATCCAAACTATGTGCAAAAGAAGAGCATTATTTGTATCGCTCTCCTGTGTTATATTTGGCACCACAACAGAATTGCAAAGATTGAAAGAACGTTCTTAATTTTGCCTGATGAAACAATGGAAAGGATGGAACTTTTTTTTTTTATGAAATATGGGTTCAGCTTTAACATTTAGCCTATAACAAGATCATATTTTCTGGTGATATTATTTCCAATGTTACAATGATGGACCGGCAAGAGGGCAACAACACTACCAGCTTCCAATAGCTGCTGGGATGAAGCAAAAAAGGTTGCATAATGGCAAAGCAAACCCCGTGGCGTTGCACAGCGAGACACACGGTGCTACAGGACATGTGTTCGGTCCTAATCCTAGCATAATAGTGCTAAATCTATCAAATAAATATTTACATTACAATAACAACAAACAATAGTTCATAAAAATTAAGCGCCTTATAACCTGGATTGCCTCATGTATGAAAATATTTTTAACTAGACCCATTTATTGATATTACCCCTAACAATACGGTACAAGCAATGGTCTGAAAAATATAGTATTATGAAAACATTACATTTGGGTGAGGAGGTAAAATTAACCCTCCACCCCCCCAAAAAAACTAAACAGTATCTATAATTATTAATATCGCCGATTTTCACATGATGAGGTTAGGGGTCTGTGATAAATGAGTGTTTCACTGCAAATTAAACTATTTGGACACCTTTACGTTCGATTCTTTTGTTCCAATTTCACATGAATAATAGATACTGTATCCCCAAAAAACAAACAAACAAAAGTTTTAGCTGAATCATCAACTCACATCGGCTGGATGTCATATTCCTTGGGGCGATATTCTTCCAGTCTGCGCTGCCTTGTCTTGAAGCGTTATAAAAAGTGGACTCAAAAGCGCGGGGAAAGACCTGACGTTTTGCTGCACTGAGGTTATTTTCCTTGAGTCCTCGCTCTTCGGTTCTTAGGGTGTTTCGGATGGAGTGGCCGTCAAACCAGGACCCCGGAGGCTGCAGGTCTGCCGGACTGCGACTGGAGTAGCTGTTGTTCCTCTCTTGGAGCAGTGTGGGACTACCACATAGCATTGGATGCAGGGCTTTTTCCCTCAACATGATATTGCACTTGCACTGTGGGCAGGGCTCAGTGCGAGCTCCACAGTAATCTTCATGCTCTCTGGCTTGACTGTAGGCAATCTCCAATTCACAGTACTGGCATGCCACCAGCTTCTGAGTGCAGTCAGAGTTCTGCAGGAGGAAAGATTGTGAAAATGCATGATTACTCAATTTACAATTAGGGTCGCTTGTATTTGAATTATTAAGATAATTATGAGGGCTCTCGTAATTTTGTCTTTACACATACACACTGTGTTTGAAATTAAACAACCAAGAGGAGTTTCAAGTGTGAATTTTCAGCTCTAAGAGGTTTCACAAAAGCAAGGCGTTTACCATTTAGGAATTACAGCCATTTATTTGGACTACCTACATTTTTAGGGGTAATGAGATACGGTTAGTCTCTATTTCTTTTCACTACTTCACAAAATGGTTTTGCATCACTGAATGCAACTCTTTGCCAGGCATTCACCTTTTGTCGTCAGTCAGTGAAATGTCCAAGTGGTTTGAGATCAGGTCATTTGAAGACTATTCAATTTCATTGTCTTCAGAGTGTTAATGTGCTTTAGTACAGAAAGCATGTCTGACTCGTAGTAGAAGGTTCTGATTCTTAACTCTTGGCCCGGAGGTTTCTGTGTTCTCACTGTGCTCTTTTGTTCCAAAAATATCCATGTTTGGGCTAAATTAAGACTCTAGATCAGTGGTCACCAACCATTTTCAAACTAAGAGCTAATTCTTGGGTACTGATTCATGTGAATCTGAAGGCAAATCACCAGTTTCATAACACGCACTAAGGAAATGACAAACTTGCTCCAATTGCCTTCTGTTATTATTCATAATTAAAGATATTCATTTATGGTAAGACACTGATCATGGTAATCATTTCTTAAAATAATTTGGAAACATAAATATGAATAGCAAATACTATATTTTTATACATCTCTGCCAAGGTTCAGATTTTCAAATGATCACTTATACAGCATTGCTAGAAACTTGGACGCGGGAACTACTCAAATGGTCCTTGAGGGCTACCTGTTGCCTACGGGCACCATGTTGGTGACACCTGCTCTGGATCAATTATTCTCAAAGTGTGCCACTCGTACAACTAGTGGTGCTCAGCCTCACTCTAAACGCTGACCAAGCATAAGTCAGCTGCAACTTTTAAGCACAATTTTGCAATATTTCGTCGTAGTTTTGATGTTCACTTAAAATATGGTTTTCATGTATGCTTAGACCTACTCCACCGTATTTGATGTTGGTATTATGATGATATTTGGAGTGCTCAGTATATTTGTGGACGGTACTTGGTGTAAAAAGTCTGACAAAGTTGTTTGACTATATTTGCTCCGTGCATAACAGGCGATCATTCCAGGGTGTACCCTAAACATGCATCTCATAAAGTCAGCTGGGCAAGGTTCCAAGTGACCCCAAGTAGTAATGGTAGTAGAAAATGGTAGATGCGTGCTTCAGACAGTAACACCACAGTTTGACTTTTTTTTTTCCTCGTGAAGAAAATTTTTTTTCGTATAGCATCAAGTCAAGAAAGAAAAATTTGGAGGTGGATGAAAATCTAAAGGGACCTTCATTAATGTCAATATGAAGGGTTCCCAACGTAGATTGTGAGCTGTATACATGCATATTGGCATTTGTGATACACCTCAACTCAACTTTATTTATAGAGCACAAAACCATAGCAGCAACGTGCTGTACATAAAGTAGAAATCAGAAATGTAAAAACAGTAAATTATACAATACAAAGACAGTAAATATAATAAAACACTAAAACTGGTATCACAAAGGAATAATGACCCTAAACATACTGTGAAAGCAAATCAATACTTGTTGAAGCCAAATAAATTGAATATTCTTCTAGCGTTACGTCAGTAACCTCATGCCTCAACAGCACAAGCTTTTCAAAACCTGAACGCAAATGGCCAAAATGAAGGTAGCTGCAGTGAAAAGTATAGCTAGAGGGAAAAAAAGCTCAAAATTTCTTGATGTCCATGAGCTCCATCCAGTCTTTGGTTGAAGGGATTTTTTATACAAGCCTTAAAATTTCTCTCATGAGTCCCTAAAAATGGAAGGACTGCACAGTCGTCTATAAAATAAATGTAAATAATTCCTATTTTTTTATTAAGTCTAGACTTCAATAACATACTGGCTGTATTATTTTAAATCTATTCTTGTGGTGCATTAGCAAATAAATAAATACTGTCACTGTTCAAACACTTCTGGCCCTAATTTAAAAAAACAACAACAAAGAATTCATAAATACCTGGTGAACTTCAATTTGATTCTTATTTATCTTGAGTCCACATTTGCAAGTAATCTGTAATGAAAGGAGATGGGAAATTAGAATGGACGATTATTCAGATTAGTGCCATTATTTGTTTTTCGACTTGAGGAAAAAAAAAAGACTGCAGCACTGAATCATCATATACAATGTTGCCTACATATGGAGGCTTCTTAAAATGTATTACCTGGCTATGTTCCTGCTGCTTATGCTCCTGCAGATCTGAGCGTGGCACCGGCTCCTGGCAGACATCACAAAGTGCAATGTTTCTTCGGCAGTGGATCTCATGGGTAGTGAAATTTGCTTCCGGAATGTCATGTTTGCTCAAAATACAAGTAAAATTAACAATTAAATATTATTCACCACAAAATGTGAATCCTTGATTAATTTGACAGGCACTTACCAGTTGCCGCAGAACTGAGTATTTTCGTCTGCCATAGTCTTACCAAGCCTGGATTTAAATACAACTGTTTTACACAAGGCCTTTACTTGAAGAGGAATTAAACCACATCAGTTTTAAAGCTAAAGAATTTATTAAAAAAGACGGTCTGTAATTAAACTGATAAGTGTGGATATCCTAATTTGCTGCGTACACCGTTTTGTTTTACCCAGCGAATAACAATAATAATAATAATGATTAAGAGACGACAGTCATGTACAGCATTTACATAACAAAAAAAAACAGTGACTGACAGTGGCTTTCAGTTTTGCTTACCCGACTAGCTAACGTTAGCAGACACAGGGGCGGTCTTCAGTAATGAGGAACAATAAGCATCTTCACCTTATGCCGGCGGGGTGTTTTAACCACACATAAAATATAAATGGCGTTGCAAGTGACGCCTGCAGCCCGGCTATGTAGCTTAGCAACCGTCCCAGTGTAGCTTTGCCTGAGCTAGTGCTATCTTTAACTTGCTGCTAGCCAACTAGCCTGGCTAACGGACCCAAAAAGCTATCGCATCATCAGATTTCTATCAGCCTTAACATGTCTAAGAAGTGACATAACAATCCTACTGAAGGCAATCATGATGGTAAATGCCTTCGAAATAAGAGCACAGAGCAAATGAGAAATTCTCAGACGCAGGCTAATCGTATCTCGAGCACGATCATCCAATTTCTTCTCTGCCTTGTAGATAGGATTACTTTGCCCAGAGTGTTGACTCACAGGCAGTCCACGTATAATAAAATGATGAGACTGTAGGACCCTATCGCAATGATAGTTCATATTTTTTAATCTGTAAAGAAAATGAAATGGCTGGACAGAGTCCTTCTTACTTAAATTCATTTTATATTGGCATATCATTGAGCAAATGCAAACCTATTTAGACAACATTTAGGCTCACTATGTGCTACTCGGAATTTGATTGGTCGAAAACTTAATTTATCGTTTCTATTTATACATTAAATGAGCAACAGGACGACTTGATATCAGTGAATGAGCACACATTTGAGTTATTTTTTATATTATAAGAACAAGCAATAATAACCATGTATGTTGGGACTAAATAAAATAGGAAAAATTGGAAGCATAAAGGTGTCTGGGTTATCAAGTCACTATCCTGCTCTTGAAGTATCCATAAAATAAAATCAAACTATTGTCCTGATGTTATTGTTTTTATTGGGCTTTAAATCTGCCAATACAGTCATATCAAGACATTTCAACAATGTAAAGGCACAGCTTTATCAGATAAAAATGCTGATCTATTTACAGCAAATGTTTGGACACATTACATACTTGTACATTTGTGCATCCCCTACCAGTCAAAGTGACCACCAAGGGATTTCGTAAAATCCTCGGGTGATTCACAAGCCCTTGTTCTTTCTGATCCTACATGTATAAAAATATGAAATGTGGCTGGAATACACACGGGGCTAGATTTGACATGCTTGCTGTAATATTAAAGTAAACAAGGGCTTTTTTTTAGGAAGTAAATTAAAAAAGAAAGAGAAGGAATGTCTACTTGTAATTACTGAAACATTACTACAGCAGATGGCAGCTGCTGGTTCCTGATGTTCAAAAGGTGCGACACCGGAGTAACCGTTGTACACCCCTTATGTCAGGAATTAAGGTCCATTTGCAGTCAATGTTGCCAAATACAAAACATCCATTAGAATCCCAGCTGCAATTGGTTACTAAAAAGATGGCAGTACACACAGCCCAGCTGCTGTAGCCTGAGTTCAAGACAGGATCATGGCTGTTATATTTACATTTTTGCCCTCTTGGCGCAGAGGCAACAAATGTTAACCTCTAGGGAAATAAGTACCACCACTGAGGAAACGCACAACTATCCACAGTTCCACAAACGATCGGCACCATAGAAATAACCTCATAAAATATCTATTTTAACTACAAATCTACATTCCAAGTCTTTCTATAAATTGTATTTTCACTATACACCTGTTTACAGGAGGCCCTATACTGTATCTTATATCTATATTCATTAAAAAAAACTGGAAAACGGACAAGAAATGCAGTCATATGTGAAAAAGGCTTCTCACAGTCACCCGTCAATGCATTGTATTGCCTTACACTACATCAAGCACATCAAACGTCTTGATTTGGGACTGAAAACATGATGTTCTGTTTGGTTCACCTACTAACTTCTAAAAATGTTTCGCTTTACTCAAATGATATAGGAGGACCTGACTTAAATGTAAGAACTGGATATTTGTTCAGTGAAAACAGTTCAACAATGAATATGAAAAAACAGCATTAACCAGTTTTTAAAAGAGGAAACAACTCAATTCCACTTCCAGATGTTCTTGGTCCAATTAAAAAGTAAACAAACCATGTTTTTTCTTATTTTTTCTTATTAACCAGTCCTGCAAAGAATACATTTAATACACAATGCTAACTCAAAGCCAAAAGGACAAAATAAAGGGAGTAGGTTATGCGTGGAGGTTCAGGCAGTCGTGAAAGACAGCAAACGGATCACAAGAAATGGTACAATCCAAATGCTCAGCTGAAAGGAATGACAAGAAGGCACACACTGAGTTGAGACCTGAAGTCACGGAGGTAGCAGAGGCCAAGAAGAGGGATGAAAAAGAAGTGTTCAAAAGCATAAAAGTAAGGGGAGGAGTGTGATACAATGTCTATCTGTCCTTGGAACCAAGCTTCTCAATCAAATCCTGCAGGGGAGCAAGCTCTCGCCGGTCGATAAGGTTGAATTCCTGCAGGGAACACATAAATAAACAATTTTGAGCTGTGTTTTTGGAAAGCAAACAGAGTAAAATCACATCCACTCCATTTTAAAATTTCACTGATTTGCTGTGGCATACATTTCAGCTGTCTGTCAACAGCTTTCATTTTGTTTTTCACTCCCAGTAAATGGTTGAGCCACAAGGAGACAGCTGCAGAAGAACACTTTTGCTGCCCCATCTCAGTATGTCGAAGATGACAAATTGCAAGTGGTACAGTAACTCACCTGGACAAAGAATATGAAGTGCTTGAAGGAGGTGTTCAGGTGAGCCTCCTCCTGCAGCTGCATCACCGAGTCGAAATGCTGATGGTAGATGTGTGCATAAACCCTGAAAAGGCGCTTCAGGATGGTTTTGGCCACAGACATGAAGTTCTTGGGAAACGGAACCCCTGTGATGGAAAATAGACTTAACTCCGTATGCAATGTAATGACATCTCTAAAACCCGATGATGTCTAATTGTTTTTGTTGTTGCAGGTTTTATTTTTTTGTTCCTCGTTTTCCGTGCGGTTTGACTGACTTTCGTCAATCAGCTGGTGCCATCTTTACTGGGCAGATGAGTCTTAGGAGTGTTTTAAACACATTACGTCATCCGATTATTCCATATAATTGAAGTCACAAGATTAGTCATTTGTGCTAAGAAACTGTCCTCAGGCTGCACACCAGTCAACTGATTCATTCTTCCATCTAAATACAGCACAAACGTACCTTTGTTTTATTTATTAAAAACGTGTTTAGTTCCTGACTTTGGCTTAGCTGTTAACACAGAACACTGATCAATTCGATGAGTTCTCCATTGGCAGTTCATATGAGGGTTAAGATCATCTAAAAATCATCAGGCTGTCATTTATCTAGAAATGAAACACCTTCCTGGTTAAAATCAAATCCTACCAATCTTGGAGGGGAAAAGAGTCTCGTCATCGAGCTGGTCTTGGACCCAAGTCATCAGATAATCTATGTACTTGGGCGCAGAGCATTTGATAGGCTTTTTAATATTGGTGCCGTCAGCCCAGTGGTACTCGTATCTGCAAAAAAAAAGTGACCGAGTTAAACTGAGCAAACAAGGTAACAGTGATATAGCTCGGGTGCAGCAGAAGATCAGAACAGCTTAAAAGCTCGACATATCAACTTAGTTCATGCCAACTTTGCTTGGCGGGAGATAAACTAAAAATATGCACAAGAATGGGAAATGGAGCAGTATCTCTTCTGCATGTGTATATTTCTGATAGCTGCTCTGTGAGCAGGAAGCGAGCCCCGGTCCCTTCCTCTTGATTAAACGCTGACCGTCATGGCAAGAGAGGAAAGAGGAAATGCCAGATTGAGATTTGAGCAACAAACGGCAAGCGTCTGAAGGGAGTGTAAGTCACATTCCAGACCACTTTATTCAAGCGATTTTCATGCTATCACTTACATTTACCATTTCAAATCCCAAAACAACTGAGAAATTCGGTGCAGGCATTTGTTTGTAAAAGCAACATTTACATGTTCTTGAACATATTGGGTCAAGGGATTCCTTATAGGATTTTTCCAAGGAGCCTCTCATAAACCTAATGCCAATTAAACAACTATAACATACCCCTAAGTACCATAGGAGTATTTTTTTCAACCTAAATTTTCATGATCTGTTTAAGAGACAATAATGTCATATAATGTTAAATCAAATTTTGAATTTTCTGTTTCCCCAGAGGAGCCCTTCATCTGTCAAAATACTTAATTTATGTGTGGCAAACTGACGTACATTTATTTCTATGAATCAGTGTGCTTTACTGCCTTACCTGGGCCCAGCAGACATGACGGAACAGCTAGCCTCAGTACAGAACTCTGTAATGGTGCCGTACAACATGTTGATCTGGTTGAAGAAATCCACCGCTGAAATACAGAAAAATGCAGTCCGTGTCTTATGTACAATAAGTTAAAAAAATAACCTTGTATGCAATGTCAATTATTTCTTAATTTATAGAACTAAAAACAGGGATGTGAAATGCAGCGTTGCCCCTATGTATGGCGGGTCAGCATTCACACCCCCACTACATAATGACTTTTTAAGCGGTGATTTGTATGGGTTTGTATACATTGTCCAACATTAGGCCTTTTTGGGTGGTTGCCAACAGGCATTGGTTTGTTTTAACGTTTTGGTGTTTAACTATACAATGTTGAAATCTCTTCTGTTGTATGTGTGTGTTTCACAGTAAACTCCAACTGGGAGTCACCAATAAAAGGGCACTTTGTCTCTCATCTGAAGTAATGGGCAAGCGAGATTGAGAAGATGTGCTCAGGAATACTTTATGAATTTCACTGTAAATGTGTGTTTTAATAAATGTAAATGTGTTTAAAGCCTAATATGGTTTTCCCATGGTCTAAATACCGTGAATTTTCACCAGTTTAGTTTTGGAAAGATTCTCTGTATTACACAGGAGTTCATTGCATCAGTTAAAACAATGTCTGACATTCAACGCGCGTCTTATATTTCCGCACTTACTGTTGACGGCGATCCACTCATTGAGATCTTCTCCCTCTGGCAGCATGACCGCCTGCCTCAGGTTCCCACTGCCAAGGGTAGCCTCAGCATGTTTCAACAGTTCATACTGATGGGAGCCCTCTGGGATGTTTTTCTTGGGCTTGAAAGTCTTGGATGAGCGACTACTACTGGAGGGAAACACAGGCAGAGCTGAACAGCTGTCCGATGCTATGAAATCTTGTATCATACAGATGAGGCAAACAATTGCAATATTAACTCCCCATTTCACAATACCGTCCAATGATTCGTCTATTCATTGGCCTTTCCAATACATGTGTTACATTGTAAAGAGATGATGGATACCCATCCTAATAATGGTGTAAACGTTCACTGGATGACTCACTGTTTATTGCGATCCCACAATTAGCTGATCACAAGTTATTTTTGATATTGGAGACAGACCTTTCATTCAATTGATACATTACATTTTTTTCACCCCCCCAAAAAAAAATTTCTGCTGAAGAATGCAAATTTCCCCAGTGTGGGACAAATAAAGGTCATCTGATCTTGTTGTAGTTGTACACCTCTAATAAACTAAAATCACATCAGTTGACATTGTTAGATGTTCAACGAAGCCTGTTGTGACTGTGCCCATCAAAACTGAGCACGATCATTTTTTGTAAAGGCAGAAGTCATAAAGTCAGCTCAGATCATGAAAAGAGTCTGTTTAGTCTTCATGTACGACACGTAAATGTACAGGTGAATTGTGCATGAGACGTGTCGCCACAGCCAGTGATAAAAGTAGCTTATTGCCGAAATGTCTCCCTGAAGCAACTGAGCAGGGATCGCTGTATAAAATTAGAATTACACAAACAGCAATTAACACAAGAGGATATACACTGTAATAAATGTTCACAGTATCTACACGCCAGACGAAAGGAACTCCCCAACACGGTGCTAGCATTTGCGTTCTAGCTAGCATGTAAGTTCGAATTAAATGACAGTTGAGTAAATAGTTCAAATATTCACATTCCATGTATTTCGTTGAATGAAAATACCCTTTTACTACAAAGTAACTCTGGTCAAGCCATCATCGCAACGTCGGTAAGCAATTTTTCGCAACGAAGTCTTCTTGCTTTTAGTTACTTCCTCTGCTGGAACTTTAGCTAACGTTAACCGCAAGCGACCAGGACAAAACGAGATCACGAGTAAGTATGTTTGTCAAATGTACTTACAATAGAAAGCTCATCTTGGCAAAGGCGTCGTCGGCGTGCCTCGATTAAACCCTCTCTCGCTCTCGGTTAGTCGATGGCGATTGTTACTTTGACAAGGGACCACTCAAACGTCTTGTACGTGCTGTACGCTAACAGCTATGATCAACTGCACCCACTGAGGTTCTTCCTCTGGCGACAAGAGGGCCACACTGTCGCCCCCTATTGCGTACACTTGGAAGCACTGACGTCTGATGAAATGTGTTGTCCGCCTGACATAAGACAGCTTTTCTCCTCCTTCTGTAAATATCAACATAACGAATTTTAAGCACCAAAGCCATAACAGCACCAACATCTTCACCAGTGGTGAGCCAGGAAGGCTCTGCTGGCTTGAATATTAGCAGAATAACTGGCCTACATTTGCAACCTAAATTGGAATATATGTTCCATGGAAGTGTGTTCATTTATTCCCAACAATCTATTTTTTTTTCATTTCGGAATGTTTTCTTGGCTGCCCTACTTACAATGAATTTTACATGTTCAGCTTGAAAATATGCATAGGAGCTGCAACACACTAATGTATTGATAATTTTCAGTTTTATGGCAACATTATTAACACACATCCTTGTTGGGTCCAACGAGACGTAACATGTGCAAACTCACTGGTGAACAATGGAAAAACATTGGACAATAAAAAGGACAAAATGAAAAACAGTGCCATAATACATGGCACAAATTTGCAAAGGGTCAACCAGAAACACCAAACCACATGCACACTGGCATGTTATTCCACAATTTTTACAAAGAGTGTACTTACTGTACGTAAGTTTTGTGGAGCCCTTATGTGCATAACTGCACAAAAACAAGCATGTGTGTGGGTGCGTATAGTAAACATTTCCGCAACACGGAGTGATTTAGAGTGGAGAGGAGAAATATCACACACATTAAAAACAAACACCATGCCGAGTATTTTTAACAAGCAAGAAGTGGAAGATCAGCTTAACTGTGTGAGAGAGGATCTGCTTTGTCTCAACCTTTTGGAATCCCTGGTGGGTGCAGGGGAACTTGTGGGCGGTATGTCCATAATGAGAACGAAGTCTGCACTATAAATGAAGCCGCTGAGACCCCAGACTAAAACAGGACTCTGGCCTCCATGCGGGTAAAGGCAGTAGGGCATATTAATTACAGGATTGACCATGAAAGTGTTTTTTTTTTCTTGTTTTTTTTGGTTTTGTTTTTTACTGCTGCAAATGGCATAAATTTATAAGGCATCCCTTTATATCAGTTTTATTAAAGGCCCCTCGCTGGTCAAAGCAATGCACTTAGTCACTTTGAAGACAATATTTAATTAGATTTTTATTAATTTTGATAGTTGATTTAGATTTTTGGTTGTTGACACCCTGAATAGATAGACCCGATGTTTACTCATTGCCAATGCATCAGCTATGAAAATGCATCCTATACGGGAGGAGCTACCAAAGTAAGGCCCACATTCAGCCCACTCTTTTCTTGAATCCAGCCCACAAAGCATTACCATGCTTGAGAGTCCTATAATATGTGTTGCATAATCAAGTTTAATTATTTCTGTTTTGTTGTTGAACTCTCATTTATATGAGTTTTAAAGGGGTTGACTTTGTAGGTTGTCCTGTATCTGAGAAAAGTCTTTGGATTTTGAAAACTGAAAGAGCCCTTTTTTAGAGGAGTTAGAATGGTGATGCAAATATGAAGTATGTAAAAAAAACATCTACGGCATACATAAATGATTACTCTTACCACTAGTCAACAATCAAATACTGCAACATATGAGTAAAATAACAGACCTGCATCAGTATGGCCTAACTTCACATCACTTTCTATCATGTACCACCTCTAGGGGGCAGAATCTACTAATTGGTGGTAGAGCGACCATTGTCCTGCTTTCTTCACTTTAAGGCAGCGCGGGGGGACAAAACATGTTAACGGTGAGAGTTAACAAGTTAGAGGGTCGCTATTTGGCAAGGTCATTTGGTGAACAAAAAAGCTCAAGTGGGAGGTTGCGATTCTAGAAGGCCTTTGCATCATCTTTGTTGGACCCACTCTTATGAGAGAGCGCTCACTTCTCCCTCTCCTCAACTTCACCTCTTGAGTTACACTTCTGCTTTGGATGATTATTTATTTTGGATGCCGCCGATGACTGTGAAGGACTGACACAGAGGTCATCAAGGGCAACTGTCTTGGCTCCATCTTTATTGACACTTTGAAAAAGGTGCTCTTAATTTTCACCTTACCTGTGTGGGATTTTCAGAAGGAATAATGTCTACATGTTGGAGTAGAAGATCGTGGATTCCAGTTTTGTTTGCTGCCACTCTGGTTGTTCCTTTTGTTCACACCGGATCCAACCACGACAGAAGGCTGGCGGGCTCGTCCTCGTGCTATGGAGGCTTTGACCTCTATTTTGTCTTGGACAAGTGAGTTGAACTCTGTAGTACAATAGAGAAGAGAGAATCGATTTGTGACAAAAAGTTTTTTTTTTATGCAACACATGAATTCATCCTGCAAACAGTTGACAAATACAAACATGCAGTCCAATATCCAGAGCCATTGAATTTGAAGCATATTAGCGAGAAATTCTTGATCCTTTTTGTGCTTGTTGTGACGATTCAGTTGAAATGTGATCAGTATGGACCCTGCACTGCTGTCTTGCCATGTCAGCAGTGTAGATGGATTGGTATTGCAATGGTGTCACAGGGTCTAAAACTACATTTTAGCATAGCACACTGTAAATCCACATTTGTTAACCATTACTCTTGTAACACCTTGTATTTGTCCTCATCAACATAACACAGACCAGATGGGGGACTTTTAACCCAAAATACCGGTAATAAATGGGCAATATTGCGCATCCACTCAAATATAAGGCAATGGTTTAGGGAGGGTTTCACATGCACAAAACTCATATTGGACAGTTCATTAGGTAGACCTGCACACTCTAATGTGATTCAGTAGTGCCAACAATTCTACCTTTAGAATGATAAGAGTACTCAGATGTGACAGACGCTGTCAGAGGAGGATTCATTTGAAAAACACTCACTATATTGTGGTTTACAGTGGTACAAAGCCAAAGTGAGAGGTGCTTCATAATGGACAGTGTACCCACCTGGTACTAACCTAAACAGTTTTGGTGAATCGGCAATCCAGAAATTAGACTGGCAGCCTTCATTGAGACACGTTGAAGAGATCTTTGCCGGAAAACAGAGTTGCCACATCTGGGACATCTGTGGCAAGAACATCAGTCTGTCTTCGAAGTTAAAGTAGTAGACTCTCCACTTTCAAACATTTCCATGTATTAATCTTTTTAGTACTTAGGCCATCAAACACAGTACTTCGGCGTATTAATGCGTGGAAGGTTAGATGTGTAACTTGAGTGCGTGTACTCATCTCCAGTCATGCCGATGCATTGTCCGAGTAAATGTAGATTCTCCGTGTGGGAATCGTGCACGTGTCAAAGTTGATGCACATCTACATGCTATTCCATGTGTTAACACAAGGCATGATATTGCTCCTTCCATTTGTTGTTTTTGCAATGCATTTTATTTTGGATATAGTGAACTTGTAGCAACCATGCCCTCTACCTGCCCCCACCCAGTATTAGCTTCATCATCTCTTGCTGTCTTCCCAGGCTATCTTTCATTGGCTCCAGATGTTTTAATGTTTCAGCCTGCTGTCTTGCTTTTTCGCACTGGAATTTATGTCATACCAACAATGGAAAAATAGGTGTTTGGTATGGAGGAGCAGAAGGAGGAGGAGGGGGTTGGGGAATCTGAGTTAATAAAATCAGAGTTTAAACAAGGACATCAAAAGTGATTCGGAGGTACGAGCACACGTGTTTGTCTTCATTTCATATCATGCAATAAAAGATACTTGTTAGTATCCTGAAAGGTGAATGACATCCTTTCGCTCTGTAATGGTCCCGTGTTAAAAAAAATGCACAGGATGTAGAGGTCTTTGCGGCAGTTGCGCTTCAACACAATTAAAACATGAAGGAAAGCAAAGAATACCAACAGCTAAGCTTCACTATGAGGTCGTACAAAAGAGAACAAAATGGATTAGCATCAACACTGAACTTGTTGTGATCTCAGAGTGGTATACACGGTGACTTAATGTGCGGTCATTTCGCAGATCGGAATAATTAATTGTGGGTGTCTGAGAAGAATGTTAGCGGTAACTTGAGCAGAGCTAAATGAGCGTTCTCCCTCAGGGGAAAGCGCCTCCAAAATGTTGCTGATTTGCTTCTGTGGAAACACTCAACACCACTCAATAAAAAAAAAAAAAAAAAATCAGCTCTCTTTTCTTTGATGTAACTAACCATGTGATGTTTTTGGTAGATCTGGGAGTGTGATGGACCACTGGACTGAAATCTACCATTTTGTTGAGCATTTAGCTCATAAATTCATAAGGTAAACTAATCGTTTTGGAATTTAGAACCTTTCAAGAAACTGATCTAACAAAATTTCATTCTACTATTCTTTAGTCCACAATTACGGATGTCATTTATCGTGTTCTCGACTGAAGGGAAGATTTTAATGAGCCTGACAGAGGACAGGTGGGTACATCTGACCTATTTTGGGATTTTTTTTAATGCTAAACTGTACTGTACTATACAAGTACTCTGCTATGCTATACTATACTATAAACCCCTGCCATTTGAACAGGGGCATGTAGACTTTATATCCCCTGTGGTTTCCTTTCACCTCCTTTGCTAAAAGTTGTATTATTGACTGTGTTGATTATGTTAACAGACATAAATAAATAAGGTAATCAATAAGACTGTTTTATCTCAATTGTAAGAATAATTCTGGTGTTGGGTGCTCTTTTTGGGGGCCTGAGCACTTGACCTCCAAAATATCCGTGCACATGCCTGGTCTGCCTCTAATTTGTTCCCCTAAGATGATGCACTAAAATATTGTAATACTCCTGTACTACTTCATCCATCTGGATCACTCTATGCGGTTGAGGCAAGAGCAATGACGCAACTTCCTTTAACGATTGTGATAGTTTGGCAAATATCACTCAAATTAAATAAACATGCAATGACTACGTAATACTACATCACAATATACTTTTACCGGTAGGTGAAGAAAGGCAACAAAGAAATACATTAAACATACAAATACCAAAAGAAAAGTATAAATGAATCTTAATTAGAGACTGACCTTTTTTTTTCTTCTTAAACTGGTCAAACTGTTCCGTTTGACAATTTCAGACTGGTTCGTCTGCATTTCCCTCAGAGTGCTAAGCCAAGATGACGGCATGCATGGTGGCATGTCATGATTCACGCTAAAGAGTACACAAGCAGTGGACAATATGTGGGTCATATCCTTCCAGCGACACCGCAGCCAGTCATATTGCATTGGGGCGCCTCATAGACTTCTCCAGTTGGATTCATAATGATACATAATCAAGCTCTGGTACATAAAACCAAAGATTTTAAATGACAAATAGCTGGAAAACACTACGTTCGGGACTTAGGTGTTTTGATTATCACAAAAACGTGGCTTAACCCAAGGATATTACAATGCTAGCATGCAGCTAGCTGGCCCCCGGGGCCTTACTGTACACGACTTGTAATAACTGCTCTACCTGATTCGGATATAAATGCCTTCAAGTTAAAACTTAAAGTCTGCAGTGAAAGCTCAGCTTTGTTGTTTAATTTCAAAGCCACTGTGGTGGTATTTAGAGCTAAAAGCGATAAGAATTCTGTCATGCCCATGAGCGAAGATATGAAGTTACGGGCGTGCATGAGTTCAGCACATTGACCTAAAGAGCTTTTATTTACTATGCTGCTGGCATAGTTAGAAGGACAAAATAATAATAATTGAAATAATAATAATATCCATCCATCCATCCATCCATTTTCCACCGCTTATCCGGGGTCGGGTCGCGCGGATAATAATACAATAATAATTATCAATAATACTGCTGTGAACATATACTTTATCTTTTAAACTAACTATACAAGACACAACTGAGTTTTCGAACAGTCAACTCATACCAAACCGAACACCGTGAGCACAAAGCCGAGATACCAACTGAACCCTAGATTTGGTCAACCACTCCTAATCTTAATAAATACTGTAAAACATTGCATTATATGAGATGGGCTTGTTTTGCGTATGCCACCTCAGAGAGCGTATCCGCAAAGGTCTGGAGGAGCTCCAGGGAGTTCATCCAGGAGGGGACACCTTCATGCACGAGGGCATCCTGAGGGTGAGTTGCGGCATTTCTCTCTCCATTCTTCATACAACATGAACAGCACACACAGAACCCACTAAACAGATGTTGCCTTCCTGCAGGGTGTGGTTTGACAGCTCATTGTCCTTGTTTTTGCTCCACAGGCCAGTGAGCAGATATACTATGGAAACATAGAAGGTTTGTCGTACAAGATTGTACCTTCCTTTTTCATGTCAAAGTCTTACCAGTAAAACCATCCTCATATTAAAGACTGAAGAGTCGGGGGGTCTCTGAAGCTTTTAAGCCTTTTTAATGTGAGGAATCATTTAAAAAATGTTAAAATGTTCTAAGTATAAGTGAAAGAGCTTTGCCTTATCTCCATTACCTGTTGCTCCATGCTCATAAATGGGGCTTGCGTATGAAATCTGACACATTTTTCTAGATAAGCACAGATAATACATTTATTCTCAAAGGATGACCATATGGTTTACATCCGCAGGTTATCGCACCGCCAGTGTGATTATAGCTCTGACAGATGGAGAGCTGCACGAGGATCTCTTCTACTATGCCGAGAGAGAGGTCAGAGAGACAAATAGGCTTCTACACTAATTGCAAGCAGGTGAAACATTTCTGTTTGCACCACTAACCCCCATTAAATGGCGCCACATCAGCGCTTTGAAAATCCTGTTGTTTACTGCTCTAAGTCAAAGCTTCTGTAAGAGCCCAGTGCAGGTGAGCTGTGTTGGACTTTGTTGTGTGTGTTCAAACACATGAAGCTAGCCATAATAATAGTCCATCATCAAAAAGCAATGATTTATTTTTCAAAATAGTCCTGCTTGTTGCATGTCTTGTAAAACATGTCGCTGTATGACACATTTCAAAGCGGTGTAGTTGTGTTTTGTAAAATGTTGTAAAATGCCAAGATGTAACTGAATCCATTTGCTGCATAGAATTTTGTTTTATTTGTGTTTTCAATCTTTGCCAACCTGACAGGCCAATCGCTCCCGGAGCCTGGGGGCCACCGTTTACTGCGTTGGGGTGAAGGACTTCAATGAGACTCAGGTGCCTGTTTGCATTCCCTTTAGTCCATATGTCTCAAACATGAAAAATTTTCCATATTTATTTGTCGTGGAATGGAGCGTAAGTGACGACTCTCTCGTAGTCGTGTAATAAAGGGGTTACAGATTTTTTAATGCAATATTTTAATAGTCAAGCTGCCAAAAATTATTTTATTTGACAATAGCAAAAATAGACTATCGTTATATACATATATTAACATCACAGAATTTTTTAAAAAATCACGGATATTTTTTTTTAAATGAAAAAATTTCAGGGGCAAAAAACACACTGTACAGCAAAACAGCATACTCTCGTGCTGTCTTTCAACAGCAATGTTCCTTCTGATTACATCACACATTTTCAGCGGCCACAGAACCTGCGTCTAACACAAAAATAAACAAACAAATAAATAAATAAAATCATCATGTGCCAGCATACAGTATGCCACACGCAGGAGTCACCAACTCCGGTCCTTGACGGCCACTGTCCTGTGTCTTTCATACGTCGGCCTACTCCAACACACCTGATTCAAATAGTCAGCTCAACAGCAATCTCTACGGAATCCTAATAATGATCCTGAACATTTGAATTAGTTGTGTTGAAGTGAGGGAAACATCTCAGACATGCAGGATGGAGGGCCTCAGGGACCAGAATTGGAGTCCCCTAGATTTGGTTATCTGGACAGACGGGAACAAAAAGTCAGCAAGAAAATCACCGTAAAATAACATTTCAAGGATCATGATGAAAGCAAAAAGGGTATTATTTTTATAATTGAATGCTGTTTTGTGTTTAGTATAATATGCACAGTGAAAAGACAGCAATACAAGCATGAATGTGGGTAAATTTGTCAACATCTGGCTCACTGGTGTTTTTAATTGCTCACCTTCAGCTGGCAAAGATTGCTGACAGTAAGGACCATGTATTCCCGGTCAATGATGGATTTGAGGCTTTGCAAGGGGTCATTGATTCTGTAAGTATCACTCTGGTCCACACAGGCAACATCTGTATGGAAATAAGCGACATGGCATTGTCGGCCCACAGGAAATCACCTTGAAATATAATACCTCCTGGACTCTATGATCTTCTAGTTAGACTCGTTAGAATGCATACCAGACTTAAAGGACCATAAGCGTCCTTTAAACGCTTGCATCCATGAAACTCTGCCTGGGACACAATCCCAGAAAAAAAATGTTGCTGTACCTGTGACTTTGCTGCCTTTGATCAATGAGGACCACGTTTGGCCGAACAGGATCAAATAGATTACTGGATCTCTTGTGACCTCGCCGTTGTCAGGAAATAAAAAGCAGTGTGTCGTGACAACAGGGTTGCCTTTCGATAGGTTAGCCTTCTCATCTGCAGCGCATTATCATCTCATTTGAATTTCAAGGAAGCAAGTATGTTGTTGTAGATGCCAGGAACAGTTAAAGTAGCAATATCATGTCAAGAAGCACAGCAATGCCGTAAGTGGATGCTTTGGGACGGGAAGCAAGAGATTAGCATAAGGAAACACTGACGCTGTAAAAATATTGAAGAGAATGCCAAGTTATTCCTGTTATAAGGCTTCCATATTGATGTTTCCCCCCCACACTCCCTCATTTCCTCAGATCCTGAAAAAGTCTTGCATTGAGATTTTGGCAGCTGAACCTTCCAGTATCTGTGCAGGAGGTGAGGAAGCACGTTTCCCTCCATGCCGAGAATCATAAATTTTGCACTGAAGATTTTGGGGTCATTACCAAATGTTGAGGTGACATTTTGTGTTTTCATTTCTCCTCTGCCAGAGTCATTCCAGGTTGTAGTGAGAGGAAATGGATTCCTCCATGCTCGCAATGTTGAGAAGGTCCTGTGCAGCTTTCGCATTAATGACACCGTTACTAAAAGTGAGTGAAACAGATCTCAAAATCCAAATGACCAAGATGTTTATTTTTTCCGGGTGTAGTTTACGCCAACATTGTTTTTACATGGGAATATTACAAATACCTCTCACTATAGTTAAGATGTAGCCAACTGTGTCAATACAAATATCCTTTATTGTTACACACCACCAACACTTCTCCGATAGCGTCAATCATGAATGAGCATTAATATCTTTGTAAGGGGAGAATGTTTGACTATTATCTTGAATCTCATTATCATATCCAAGTGAAGTTTAAATTAAATGTCCTGTGCGCAGCTGGGATCCTGCGTGATCAAAGGCAGGTGCCAAGTTTACCGCTTCTGCTATTTTATGTGAAAACGGCAACGGTGCCACACATGAAACAAAATGTTTAAATTGCCTTTAGGCTAACAAACTATTTCTCCACAGTCTTTATGGCTGGAGTACTTTAATGGTTGCGGAAATCGCTTCCCACTGTGCACACCACAGCTCAGCGGGAAGCGTTGGTTTAATTTACAAAGAAAGATCAAACACTTATGCTCTATCAGGCAAACTGGTAGAGGTCCACTGTTTTCGAAAGCTAGTTTATGTCATGTTGACATGATGACTGGTTCCATGATATCGATAAATATTGTATGGGGAGATATTACAGAAGAAAATATTCATTTATCAGTCAGTTCTGAGGTTTGAACGCAGGCTATGGCCTTACTTTGTGGCGTTTGTATGTTCTTCCTATCCTTGCGTGGATTATCCCCAGATTACGGTAGGTTACTTGAAGCATCTCACTTGACCTTAGATGTGAATGTGCTGTTCACTGGATTTGAGGAGATGTTTTTGAGAAGCCATCCTTCCATTTTCAACACCGCTTATCCTGAACAGAGTGCCGGGGGGCTCGCCGGAGCCTATCCCAGCTGAATTCGAGCGGAAGGCAGACTACAGTCTGAAATGTTCGCCAGTCAGTCGCAGGACACATCAAGAGACAAACAGTCATTGACACCCACATGCACACCGTCAGCGAGTGAGAACCAAGCCGTCGCTGCCCGCACACAAGTCAGGCGAGCGTACCACTATACCATCTGTGACCTCTCAAGAAGCCCCGCGAGTCCAATTTATCTCTCTCTTTAATGGATGACAAAGTGGAGCGAGATCATATATGATGTGGCACAGTTCCTGTTGAGCTTGTTTCTGGCCACATCATTTGCTTATCCCTCCATCCTGCATAGAGTTTCAAGAGTGGATCAGCTACGGCCCATGTGTGTCTCGTGTTGATTTCATTACTTCTGGGGTATGCTCTCCCCCAGCCAGAATAAACACAGTGGACTGGTCATGGTGCTTGTTGGAGCTGCTTTCCAAAAAGCCAGCTGGAAATGGACAAGACCTAGATTTGCCTCAAAAACAAAACCTAGTTGTTTTGCTGAGGTGTTTTCTACTAGAGACTTTGTTCCCAAAGTACTGAAAACACTTGTTTTGATTTTAAGGGAATGCGCTTCTCAGAAATTTCTGAAGCGACTTCTTGCGAAAGTCACTACGTTTCCGTGAACATGTTCCTGGAGTTCCCTCTCCTCTTGCCCAATATTCATTCACCAACTTGTTGTGAACAACAAATCGATTTCAGAAAAACATGTTTTTTTAACTTTTCAGCAGTTTTTTATAGGAGTTGATACGAGAAGACTGGAATGTTTGGCTCATGCATTTGTATTGAAACTTTTCCATCTTTGTCTCTAGTGGTCAAACCTTTGATAGTGGAGGATACATATCTTCTGTGCCAGGCACCTGTGCTCCAGGATGAGGGAATGTCAGTTCACCGTCGCACCCATGTTTGTTTTTCCACGGTGCCGCCAGTATGACAGTTCAGTCATTTTCTCATTTCTTTTCCAGGGCCGCAAATCTTTACGTCAGTATGAACGAAGGGCTCAGTTTCATCTCTAGTTCTGTCACCATTACAACTGTGAGCTGTGTGAGTACAACTCAAAAAGGAGTCCTCTAACATTGTAAAACTAAACACACACACGCGCGCACACACACGCACACACTCATTCCAGTGTCAAAACTGCCATCATAACTTTTATTAATTGTAACTTTCCACATTTTTCACTCATATTCTTAACTGACATACAATTGTAAATTAAGTTAGCGCTGTTTATTGCATTCCGTACATATTGCATATTTGAAGCTCAAAGAGACATGAGTCAATATAAACTGCCAGACTTTGAGCCTTCTCTCTAGTTTTGACCCTTGCATAATATGTAAGATTTATATGTTGTCAATATTTGGAATTGCTCCGCAAATATTGAAACCAATCCTCACTACAAACGTGACAATCTGACGCCAACCAACTAACTGCAAGCTCCAATTTACCTCAGCGCCTCCGACTGGGTGAACATATGCCCCACAGACACAATCATAGATGAACTAACTGTGTGTATTGCTGCTTCGTCTCCTTTGATTTGACCCAAAGTGAGGAGCAACTGCACCTGAATCAACCACATGCATGGTTGTGCAGTCTCACAAACTTTGCCACTACCAAAGAATCTTGCCTTTAAGCTTGTGACAAATTCCTTGCACGTTCAAAATACTTGGCCAATAAAGATGATTCTGATATGCAAGTAACAATGCCATTCAGTGCTTCACATTATTTATTTCCGCCTCTCATGACAAATAAATGACATGGTGGCCTTTTAAATTAGAAACAAAACAACTTGATCGACCAAAGGAGCAGGAAATAAAAGGGCACCATCTTTGGACAGTATAATTCAACATAGAGTGATGCTCCCGTTTATGTGTCACAGTCTGATGGGACCATTTTGGCCATTACTCTGCTCATCCTGATGCTGCTGCTCATTTTGGCTCTCCTATGGTGGTTCTGGCCCCTCTGCTGCACTGTGGTGAGTTCACCTTCTCATATAAATTAAAATATAAGTCATCCCCTTTCATACGGAAATCTTTTTACAACACGGCTACCTTTACGCTCTCTGTTCTTGTCTATTTCATGGCATTTCAAGTCCTTGCGTGTCTGTTTGGGAAAATGATGCCGGGTTACCATGGAGAGTCATTCTTGCGCCAGGATTTGGAAAAGGATGGAGGAAAATCACAAATAAGAAAAATCAGGGTCACGCATTTAATTTGCTGTCTTTATTTAGTTTAGAATCAACCTGACAGCTCATCTGTAGATGGTAAAAATGACACAGAACCACACACGAGAGGCGTGTGCGACCTGTGCCAGACAGACTAAACTGTACGTGCAATATGTGATCACATATGCTGGTAACGCTTCAGCCTTGCGGCAATCTCAAACAATGCACATCTGAAACCATGAGGAAAAGGATGACTATATTACATAGAGAGGATATTGCTCCACAAATAAATAGTTAAATAAATGTCGCATTTTTGGGAACTCAATTTTGCCCCCAAAAAATGTGGACGGCAGATTTCTAGGTCAGCGCATTGCTCATCTAAGTGGACGAAGCATTTCCTCAGCCATGGGCGGAGACAACCGTGTTTGACATGCTTTTGTGACTATCTGATGTGGACTGATCTCTCTCTCCGTGTTTATTCCTTCTCAGATCATCCATGAGCCGCCGCCACCTATTGCGGAGGAGAGTTCGGTAGGAGCGCCACTCTTTTAGACTTGAATGATTCCTTGCCAGTGTTTAGTTTATTCTGACATCTTATACCTCAATGACCAAGCGCTCTCATTCTCTCCAAGTCTTGACCAATCTCTCAAATGTGTTGCGAGTTGACGCCCTCCAAGATTAACAATGAAATTCAGACTTTTGCTATTTTCCATCTTTACCCATCCCAGTTTTGTGGCCGTTTTTAATTTACAGCCTCAAGTCAATCTTCCCCGCATTCCGTTTGGAAGTATAGCCGGCCAATAATTCACTAGTATCCCATTGCGTTTGTTTACAGTAATTATACTGTTGATTCCTGAAACTAATCGCTTTTGCGTGCTTGTCATGACTTTGTCGACTTGACAAGATGAAAGATTATTAGTCAGATGGACAATATATTACAAGGATGAAACGTCATGACAATATCCTTTTGGGCTACTGTGTTATTTCCTTGGATGTGTCAACCACTACTGACAGACAGAGAAAACCCAAGGATGGAAGTAAGAGTGGAGAATGACAGAAGAAATTCTTTTAAAAAACTATGCGTGGTTATGATGCAAGAGGATATTTGCAGGTTGTGTTCTGGTCACTAGCCACAACATTGGGTACACCTGAACAATAGAATGTCGGTTTCCAAGATTCTGCCCTTAAAAAATTAATCTCGCATCATTTTTATTGACATGTTGGAGAAGTGGAAATATTGTGTTTATTGTTTGCAGAGGTGTAGATTGTAATATTTAGACCCTTTTATGTCCAGTTTATCCAAAAAGGTCATCCAAATATTTTACTCAACACTTAGTTCGATGCATTGGATTTCTACAAATCATTCAACTGTAACCATAGCAACAAAGACATTTTGATAGGCATCATCTCAGTACATGGAGCCAGTGAAGTGGTTGATTCAAATCCCCGCATCATTGAGCTTCGTTGTCCCAACCCAACAGGATGATGAAGACGATGATACACCAAAGAAGAAATGGCCCACTGTAGATGCTTCCTACTATGGAGGACGGGGAGTCGGGGGAATCAAAAGGATGGAGGTGAGAACGGAGTGTTGAATGACTCCACCTTCGGACTTGAAATCCACTTACAGCAAAGTGGTCTTTGTTAGGTTCGCTGGGGTGAGAAAGGCTCCACAGAAGAAGGAGCAAAGCTGGAGAAGGCCAAAAATGCCAAAGTGAAGATGCCTGAGCAGGAGTTTGTGCAGTCCCCAACGCGTGTTCTCAACAATGGCATGCACAAACCACTTGGACCGCACAAGTGGTACTCTCCCATACAGGTACATGAATGAATGAATGCTCTAATAATTGCTCAGATATAGAAACTTCAACCGGATTCAGAAGTTCTTGTACATTTCAGGCCAGGCAGATAAATATCCGTTTCTGCATTTTACATAAACTTATGCAATCTGATATAATGAAATGTGACAAAAGATCTGAATATGATAAATTGCTGCCAGACCAAAGGCCAGTTGTGATCAGAGCCAGATGGACTCATATTTGCCAGTTCCCACTTATAAAGGCCCTTGAAAGCAACCGTTTGCATGTGGGTGCGTCGTTAATGCACACCTATTACAAAGGATCAATGTTAATCAGCTGCGGGCCATGTAAGTAGAAACATTGCTGAGATCTGTTTATGAAAGTGACACGAAATATTTTGAAGTAACACGGCTGCTTTGACGCTGCTCTTCCAGCGCTGGCTTAGAGGAGTGACACTTCATTCCCATTGAAAGGAGATTGTTAATAGAAACCAGGCTCCTGTTGGACTGACCTCCAGGGAACGGGGCTGCGCGACTAGCATTTTTGTGAAGGGGGGGGGGAGAACCTCAGCTGTATTGCCCTCCCTTTATCATCAGCATAGCTGCTTTATTTGAAACTATGAAGAGAAGATTCATAGATGAAGACGGGGCGTTGATATATTCTATTGTATATCAGGAAGAAGGGCAGAAACCAGGATATTGCACTACAACATCTGTGTCATTAAGATTTGCATTTTAACTGCTTTGTTTCTATAGAACAAGATGGATGCATTGTGGGCCCTTTTAAGGAAAGCCTACAACCGCGTGTCTGTTATGAGACCTCATCCAGGTGATAAGGTAAGATTGTCACAAAGTGACAGATAATGTCAATCAGTGTGTGTGTGAGATTGCATGAAATTTGCTCAACAAGGAGACCCCTTTTTGTTCCGCTAATTACAGAGAAAGTGCCGAAGCTGCGAGCGCTGTAGATCACAGTGTTTCCCCAAATATTATTGAGCCTTGTCACCCATTTTGCTTGAGGCACACCACCAAACCAAAATGTTGCCAAAATTACGCATACTTAACTGATGACGATCTTGATTCAGTTTACTCACAAAATGACTTGCTCAGTCTGAAATCTTGGCCTGTTTATTTGGACACAAAGTTAATATGCATATTTTTTTTCTTTCTAGAAAACCCTAAAAACAGCCCCAAATACTGAATACATTATATTTAACAATAATTAATAATGCTAATTTTGTATCAGCTGTTCAACTGAGGACGCCGGCAATATTAGCACAGGTGGCCAGCATGCGGAGATGTTTAAGTGATATATATTGTCTATCTTGCTAAAATAATGGCCCATGTCATATTTTTTATATATGACATAGGCCATTATTTTAACAAGATAAACAATGTGATCATTTACTGCATTGCAAACACTTTTCTGGACCCCAAGGAACCACTGACCCCAATTTGAGAACCGTTGCATAAAGAGAGCCCCACGGGTGAAGTGACTGTAAATTGGGAGTTAACCTTCGTCTGGCGTCTGGCTGGCTGCAGTGCGAATTCATGCAGGGAAGAGATGTCTGTTGAAGTCATCGCAGGAAAAAGCCAAATGTGATTTCCCGATGGCGAGCTGCGTAATCAAGGCGATAACGGTTCACTCGACTGTTGGCAGTCAACATGCAGTGTCGAGGGATGGGATTGGCACAATACAACAACATGAGCAACATCAAATTATGAAATCACATTTAACAACCTCTGTTGAGGTGAGATTGTGTCCCCCAGAAAAGTGAAATGAATGTACGGTTTGCCATACTAGCATTTGTGTTTGCTGACTACCACACCATTTTTACTCTCGCATCGTTTTTTTGTATTCTTTCAAAAATTTGTGCAGATTCCACTTGCCAAGATTCATGTTTAAGGTTAACAGTAACATGCAAGGTTAATCACCTCACACAACAGTTCATTGAGAAGCAATATTTGGCATTGTCCAGTGATGACTTGACCAGAAATCTTTTCACTGCATCAATCGGTGCTGCAGCCAGACTTGAGATGGACGTAAACTCCTTTGAGACTTACATTGAAAAAATAAAAAAAGTAAAAATGCTTTCTCAAAATTTTTACCGGGATTTGCACATTCGCTACCTCCTCAGAGTTGATGGAAATCAGTTGTGTGTTGTTTTTTGCAAGATCTTGCTAACGGCAATCAAAATAGTACTTGCATTGGATAAGCTAGTAAGGTAATGTAATAGTGATATTCAGAGCAATAATTTTCACATTTGAGATCCAACTCTTGTGTGACATTCAGTCAGCTGTACAACCCTGGCTGTGCTATACCAGTACAAAGGTCTTTACATACACATACGAACGTTATGTATACCAGCCGCTTGTTTATTTTCACAAAACTGTGTCAGGTGGCACACAGCTGTGTTTATACTCAAGTCTGACCGGGAGTATGGAACAATGTGAGTCATTGCTTCGTCACAAGTGTTTCTCATTTAACACACAAGGACAGCAGAGGGAATGGCACGGCCAGCTTTCAGGGGTACATTTTTTTTCTTTGTTATTCATTGTAGTTACGGTTTGCATGGGTATACGCTTATATCAAAGTAGGAGTATGTCAAACAATTTTCTGAAAACGCATGCCAAACTAAGTGCAAAACCAATTTGCAGAGATAGGCATTCCGTCCCCAGGACGGAACGGTCCATTCTACAGAACGGTCCATTCGACAGTCTTGGACGGACGCAGATAATTTTTTTTTTTAAAGGACAAATTAATTTAATCGTCCCTAACTGGGTTAAGTA
Source organism: Hippocampus zosterae (assembly GCF_025434085.1). Lineage (NCBI taxonomy): Eukaryota > Metazoa > Chordata > Actinopteri > Syngnathiformes > Syngnathidae > Hippocampus > Hippocampus zosterae. The sequence goes on from NC_067456.1 coordinate 13,679,130, forward strand.
TGTGGTGTCAAAATAAGGCTAGAGTGTAGCCAAACAATGGATTTTCTTAACAGGCGATTGCATCTGAATAGAATTTTTATAGGAACGCTACCACAGGTCAGAGAACAAAGTGCCTACAGACACCCATTTCACAACAAGGGTGGGAATGGACTGGGACGGAAGCGCTTTCAATGGAAGATGATTATTATATGAATAAGGATGGAGTGACGATGACAGAAAGGTACCCATGTCGCAGACGTAGGACTGACTGGCAAAATAGGCTAAAGTGCTCATCTTTGCCAACTTTATTGTATAAATATTACACGAAAACAACATCCTTGAAATGGTCACATCCATGTGTGCAGATGTCGTTGAGCAAAGTCAACGTACGATGGCAATTCCTAGAATAGGACAAATTATGCAACCAACTCCAACATTCCACTTGCCATAAAATCATTTGATTAATCTGTTATGAGTCAAAGATCTGTTGGTAACATTTTGTCCAAGTGCTTATGTGGAGGATTGTTGACTACTGCATTGGGCAATTCTGTCATAATTTGATTTTGAACACTTTATTCAGAGAGCTTGAAAATTGTACTTCCTGTAAGACATATGGGGCAGTACAGTGTGTTACAAAGATCACCCTCACACACACACTGTCCTCAAATCCACTGACTGAGTGAGGTCATCAAGAAAAAAAATGCAAACAGGTGTTGAACATTAACCTATAGAGGTGTCAAGTTTCCCCCCCCCCCCACCAAAGTTCCATTTTAATTATATTTATGTCATTTTTTCCAAGTATAGATATTAAAAAAAATACCCACACAAGCCCTTGGATTTGATGACTTCTATAAATTTTGAGTAGGTTGTTACTCTTTGCAGGATTTAGAGAACAAGGCTTGCTGTGACGAGTGAACATTTGTAAGAAAAGACTCCACCCCAAAAGTGCTTCACTGCCCATGTTAATAGTATAAACTTTAAATGTATGTTAAATAGTATATGGCAAACAACTCTTTGGGGTCCATATCCATAAATAGCACAGCTCTGATCAACCGTGAAAACTGGCAGAGTCTGTTTTTCATGCTAACGCAAGCCTCAATGCGCTAGATTGTGGATTTGGTTCATCTTTGTGTGCTACGCTGGGCATTTCGGCGTACCGAGGGTGCTTCTTTTGACTTGTGCCAGAGTTTGATGGCTGAGAGTAGACTAACCTTTGACGCCTTCTGGAATCGCATCCAACTATTAGATGATCTCTGCACTCAACCTGCGGCATGACAAGCAAATCAGTGTATTTTTCTGCCATGTCATGGGCTATCAGTGTGCCTCTCATGCAGTACAATTCATGGCAATGAGGATACTCTCTTCGACTAGCCGTGAATCAAAGCGGCTGTGTTCACGCCCACAATGACACAAAACACCCTTTTTTAACCCTTTACAACCATTTGCACGGGTCTGTCTCCACCAGAAAACAAAACAATCTGTTGAGGCTTTCTAAAATGGGCTCTTACTAAGTATGCTACTGTCTCATATGACATGTATGAAGTGTTTGAAATATTTGTGGAATAACAAATTGTACAACCTCAGGAACTTTTGTTGATTGAATGAAGCCAACGACCAACTTCATGAGCTTGAGTGAGTCTCGTGTAAAGCGTTCTTTGGGGGCATTGAAAAAAAATAAAGAATAAAGCCTTCTTGAGGACTTGCAGTAAACAGGCTGCTCTGGTTGCAATTAGGATCCTCTCTTTTATAACTTGCCCGAAATGAATGCCGCGGAGGGACTAACAAGATCCATCCATGACAAATGCAATGTCAGGTTCCTGTAACACGACGTCTCCTACCGGGCCTAATAAGATCAACTGTGTGTGTGTTTTTTGTATCGAGTCGTGTACATTTCATACTTTGTCTCTTCTTGTGGAGAGAAGTAATTGCGTGCCCATTTAGTTTGTTAGCACACTTAAAGACAGATTTGCAGTTTTTGTGTAACCAACACGAATACCCAGAGAACACAGACCTCCACCAAGGCTTAAGCATTCACATGGACGGAAAAACTGGAGTTAGAATACTGCCTCTGATCGCCTTTAAACTTGTTGCACTTTTCAACTTTTGACCCTGCATACACATTCCATTTGAATCGAGATATGATTGTCACCGTCTCATCAATGTGCTTAATGCTAATTTAGTGGAAAGATCATTGGAAACGGTTCTTCCTATTAAATGAAACCTTGCTAAATCAAGAAATGTTGGCAGGAAATTGTACACACTGAAGGAGACAAATAAACCAAGGTACTGTAATTGAAAGCAGATTTCTGCTTCTCGTCAACACACCATTAAATGCAACACACACAAGATATATGTTGCCCTGAAGAGGAAAACCTCGACTAAACACCCAACATGTAAGAAAAAAATAAAAACCTTAAGAAACCAAAAGCAAACTCCTTATACGTACAGTATATCTTTCACTAAGGCCATCGGGTGTGATTTCACCCAGACAAGACTTCACAGTATGATTAACCTTTTCATGCACCCTGTAAGCTGGTAACATAATAAGCCAGCCACTGTCTTCGAATGGGTTAAAATAAAAAGTGCACACGTAAAGATGCATTATAAACAAGGACAAGGACAGTTTGTCCTACCTTTTGACTTCCAATGTGTCACGAACGGTGTGGTGGAGGACCCCCAAAAGGCAGGCCGGGGGGAGGAAGGAACAGGGTGAACTTGACAAACTGTATTAAAACACTGAGAAAACTAAACTCAGAACAAACTCCTGAAAAAAAACAAGGATCCAAAGTAACAAACCAAAACCCATGGCAGACGCAAAAACAAAGTGAAAGCAATAGAAAAAAAAATATCCAAAGCAGGAAGGCACAAACACTAACAAAAGCGGTGACAGCAAAAACAGAAAGGAACAACAGAAACAATGACCCGATACTAGGTGGTCGGGAGTCCTTTTGACAGAAAACTGACTAATTACATGATGACCAGCAGGTGTGCCGCTGTAGGAGGAGCCCAACAGAGCCACCTGTTGGTCCCAAACAAATCAACCGTGACACAATGACTTTTGATGATATCATGAACGGATGAGGCCAAGCTAAAATCTCTTACTTTCTCATAGCATCCGAATTACTGATTGTAAATATTATATTTACATGATGTGCTCGAGCATTATAAGCGTTCACTTAAATGGAGGGAAAGATTGATATGCTGAGTTGATTTACAGTAAAAGATAAAAGGTTTTTACTAGTGTTGTCAAGAAATTATTATTTTGTAAAAAAAAAAAAGAATCAATTTTCTGTGATTAATCGCTATTACAGTATTTGCATTTTTCGATCAAATGGTTAAACAAAAAGCGAATGTACATGACCTCGTTGGCCTTTCTTGCAGGGTGGTTTCTCGTGAACATTTAGAAAGCGAAGCAGTCAATCGTGTTTGAATTGGACTTACAGTCCTGCATTTTCCAGCGATATGAGAATCATTGGGCCTGCTCCAAGCTGAGCTTTGGACACATGCGCAAACTCTTGCACTGATGCACTCCAAAACAATGACAGTGCCTTCCTTTTTGATCTTCACAAACATTAATAATGTGCTGTGAAAATGAGTGCTCCAAGTAGTCAGTAGTCAAATAGAAGTACATATTCAACTAATTTATCCAATATATATTTAAACAAAAGAATTGAACATTTCTGCTTTTATAGGCCTGTTGAATAGACACTAAAAGTCACTGAGCTGCACCGTAAAAAGTAACATCTGGTCCGCTTTGTCATTTCAGGGCCGATGCATGAACTTCATTCGTATGAAGTCGGCCACTCCTCACTACCCCCACTATAACCCGCCGCCCATCTACACCCCTCCCAGCAGGAGCCCACCTGCACCACAGGGCACTCTCCCGCCAACCCCCTGTGGCCCACCGTCATCGCCCCTGTTCTCCACTACCCTGCCCTTACTGCTTTCGACGCCCTCCGACGCATCCCCCTCCCCTCCATCCACTCCTCCTTATTACACCCCGCCTCCCAAACGGGCCCTCCCTCCCACCTCCTTGCACACGCTCGCCGCGCCCGAGCTGCCGCTCACCCCGCCGCCGCCCCTCTCGTCCTCCGGCACCTTGCCCCCGCTACCTCAAGGCCCCGCCCCAGGACGAGCCCCGCCGCCGGCCCGCCCACCGCCACGCCCCGGCCTGTAGCTGGGAAAGTGAGAATCCCAGCAAGAAACGTAAAGAAACGTGACCATGTTTGATTGTGTCTGTAGGAGAGCAAAGCCCAGCAGGCTGTGGCCCACCTGCCTTGTGCAGAGGACAACGAGGAGATGCTTTCCGCTATTTGTCTACACTGACTTTTGGACACAACTAGCCCAACGGATGCTTGAATCACTGACCTTGAATCATATTCATTCTCCCGCAGAGAGATTTAAGTGTCCACTCCCTGTCCAGCTGAGAGATGATAGACTCGCACATGGGAGCACGATCCTATAACGATAAAATGACTCCAACTGCATCATGGAGAATCCGACACAGCCTTGCATTTTGATATCAATGAAACCTGAGCAGTTTCATCTAGCGTTTGTACTTCTTGGGGTCAAGGGTGAGTTGGAGTCTATGCCAGTAAACTTAGGCGGAGTGGCGGTCTTAGGTGGGCATTGGACTGACTCGGATGCTGGACTGTTTGGCTCGTTTCATTGGAAGAAAAAGAAAAGAAGAGAATTTGTATTTTTCTAAGGGGAGACAATCGCTGGGCACGAATAAACATTCACACTCACACTATGACACCTCTGCAAATATTAGAGTCAGTTGAACAATCGTATGTCATAATCTTTGTACAGTTCTTATTCCTTGATAAACCAGATTCCATATGGTCGTTTACGCACTTGAAAATGGGCGCGTCCGACCGGAGCATGTCTGCGATTGGAGAACTTGTTTTATACTACTCGTACCGCTAACTTGTTTGTATGAAGCTGTTGTTTTAATAAAAGTGTCAAAACAATCACTCCTACCGTGCTAATAAATGAACTACAGCATTGATAAATCACATAATGTTCACCAATGATGTTCTGATGTGAACAGCTGACCTGCTATGGATCAGAGGGTTCTCAAACTTTGACTTTCCCTTTCGGAGACTACATTTCAGATTTATTCATTTTTTATTTTACCATGATGGTGCCAGAATGTTACAGTGGGTTGTCAATCTAAATGTAAGAATGACAATTTACATGATGGACGGGTGTTTCTTTCAAAAGCAAAGTAAACCTTTTCATACTTTAAATTAACTTTGCATTTCTGGATATTTTTTTTTCTCGTAATTTTTGCAATGTCCATTCTTGATCCCAATCTTTTTTTTTTTTTAAACCCTCTATGTTTATACTCTCATATGGCTTCCATACTAGTGAACTATTAATGGCTGTGACAAAACCCACTATTGATTACGGAGCTAGTTGCGTGCACAGTGACACGGTGACTCGGATCACCAGGTTCGCACACTGTCACTCGGCAGGGCAGCCCACGCAGTGGAGACTGTGAAGTGAGGGAGGAAAAAAAAAATGAAACTTCCATTATGGCTAAGCAGCTCCAGATGTTCACACGCTGCATTATGCACACATGTGCGTGAGCCATCATGGAAAATAGCAGAGTCCGACTAATCTTCTGGAAATATGGACGGGCCTTAGGAAAGCCGAAATGGTGCTAATGACTCCTGGCGGGTTTTTGGGGTTGTGGGGGGAGTGCAATGAAGAGCTAAGGCCACCTCTCACATGGAGAAAGTCACATGAGGCTTTGTGGGTGACTCCACGAGCGGCTGCAATGAATCGCTGCAGACATGTTTGTGGCAGGAGGTCAAAATATTTCATTCCATTTATTTTTTGTCTTTTATTTCGACTTAAGTGAAGAAGCTGAATCGGTGCTTACATTTAAGTACAATGCTATGACCTCTTTAAACCACTGGGTCAAAAAGCTGGTACAAAAAGTACCATGCCAGTGGGGGGGTAATTTATTTGACCCAACCTGTCGGAACAAGATTTTAATCCAAAGAGGGGTAGTAACTAATGAGTTAAAGCTGCCAAGAACCACGTTATCAGTATAGCTGTGGTTAACCCCTTGATTCAATGCACTCACATGTTTTAAACCAAAACCAAATTTTCTAATCTAACTAGATTTTGTTGTTGTTACTTTTTTTTGTGTTTTAAAAATAATATAACTTTTAATACCAACATTTACAAAGAAGCAGAGTAGAGAACACTAAGTCAACATTTGCATGTTTGGCACAGTTTTTACACTAGATGCCCTTTCTGAAGCATCCCACCCATTTCCTAAAGGTGGGACATCCACCCTGACTGGGATTTGAACCCTGAACCCCCTGTCCAAAGGCAGCAGTGTCAGCCATCATCAATGTTTTCTCAGAATGTTACATTAAATTTCCTTCAATTCCAGTAGACAAAATTGTCCAAAATGATGACCATAACCCTTTCATGCATCGTGTAACCTGTTAACGTGATAAGCTGTCCAATGTAGTAACCACTGTCCTCGTAGGGTTAAACACATTAGCCCATCCAAATCCAAGTTTCAATTGCTCATAATCCACACCCAGTGAGTGGATTAGGAAAAGTACCCAGCATTTTATTTATTTATTGGGTGTGGAGTAGTCTACTATTTTTGCTACCTGTAAGGAAGATGAACAACATTAGGTTTTGGGCCAGAGTTGATCTAACACGTCTGAGGTGTCGATGCGGTTTGAAATGTGGCGCTTGTAAAGACTACATCATATCAACTTCATCAGACCCCTTTCACTGACCTCATCGGTGACCTCTTTTGCGCCGCCTGAAAACATCTGTGGCCCTTATGAGTTTTCACCCCTTAAACCGGAGTTCCTCTTTGATCCTGACATATACGGCCTGCTTTAATGCACCTATACTCAATCAACGTTTCCCTGTACTGTATTTTGGAGAAAAAAAAAACACTCCCTTTTCAGAAAGATGTACTTTGTTTAACACTCACTGGAGTCTTGGCAGCCTCATAGTATACATGATCTCATTGGGAATTAGGTCATCATTTGGCTCTGTTGGTGTATTCAGATGACTGACTTTGGCCTATTGTCAATGTTCATCGCCAAATCCAGAAAGTTGTTACAGTCCACACAATATCCAACAAATAGTAACAATCAATTGGCAGCACAGTGAAACTTGGTTAGCCCTCAGTGATGGGGCAAACGCTTGTGCTGAAGGGCAACATGTGATTTTTTTTCCCCCATAAATGAGTTCAAATAAAAGATTGCGTATGCTATAAATTATTTTATTAGTCTAATAATTTCTTTGCATTTTTCATGTTAATTCTAGCAAATGTAACTAACGATGTTCAATTAAAAAAAAAACAAGAACATAATTATTTGAGTGGTATTAGTTCAAGCTGACCGTGTTTGTCTATTTTTGTGACTTAGATGAAGATCAGAAAACATTTTATGACCAGTTTATGCAGAAATCCAGGTCATTCCAAAGGCTTCACATACGTTTTCTTGGAACCACAAATGACTTTACGTATTTATCACAATTTGGGGCAATTCTTTTTTTTTTTTTCAAAGGTAATAACAGTGGCACATAGTGAAAATGTTTCATGTATTTACAATGGTATTTCGTTCCCTTCCTTTATTAGGCAAGATTTTAACTTGTTATTCACTACTCAAAGATGTGAACAAGCTTATCCATCCAAAAAGTATTTATTGGAATAAATCTGTGAAGTATCCATTGCCGGTATTTCTTCTTAACGTGACCTCACAAAGACAACAAGTGGACTTCTTTTTTATAACACCAGCTGGGAATCCCAGCCTGGGATGCGCAATAGTGTCCCACAAATATTGGCAACGTCGGTTACTTGAAAGAATAGTTCTTCTCCGTAATAACATGGGATTCAAACCTGGCATACAGTGTTCCGATTACATGCACCAATTGATATTAAGGCTTGATTGCTGAAGCAAGATGAATGTCAAAAGCAAACGGAATTAAAAATGGTAACAATAGCAGCTCCTGTTCCTTCACTAACGGGTATGAATTCCAGCATTCTCTCTCCTTGTCAGCATCTAATACCTCTACAGTGTGACATGATGCCATGGAAGTGACAGTGTGCGTGAGCCATCTAAGGCCTTGGCGCATCTTACATATGGCTACAACCCCCCCCCCCCAAAATAAAAATAAAACAAAAAGAAATTCATCCCATCACATGCATATCAAATACACAGATTTTGGTTTCCAACTTCCCAAAGCGTGTTTGGTTTTCCAGGACTTTTTTTTTTCCCCTCGACAAAAGACTAACGTTTACATTTCAAATCATAGGGTAACAATACAAAACTCTTGATTTCTCATAAGAAAAATGAAAAAAATATATAAAATCACTTGCTACAAATGGTCCCAATATTGCATTAGCAGTAGTGAAGATGGAATGGTGTGGGCTGGCAGTAACTTCATCTCACTGATATCACTTCATCGTGTAGTACGAAATAAAGTACAGAATCAAGTCTTGTTCTTGTGCATGAACAAGAATCAATCAACAAAAAAATGTGACAATTGTGTAATTTATACATACTGTATACTTAAAAGAAAGAAAAAAAAAAGAGTATAAATAAAGAACGTAACTTTTCCATTTGACCATGAAGAAGAGATGCGCACGTAAATTCAACAGCATTGATGACTGTGCCCCGAAATAATTTCACATTTCAAATATTTGCTGCCAAATAGAAAGAAAGACACCAACTAAATTGCTAATGAAAGCACTTGGAACAAAAAAATAAAAAGAGGCAAAATGTTCAAAGTTTCATTGGTCAGTAACGTCGCATCCAAGATGCTCTCAGTAAAACGAACTCATCTCACTGCTTTGCTGCATTAATCGGAACGAAGAACCTCCTTTTCGATCGATGCCATTAGCGCACAAGAGTTGGAGCAAGGTGGATAATGCGAGTGCCAGCCCAGACCACCACCAGTCTACAACAACACTAAGAAAAGATACAGAGAGATGAAGCAGCCAGATATGAGTAAAATGGATAAAAGAGGACGAATGGAACCGGACATGTTACTCTTCTTTCCCTTGCCGTAGGGCAGGTGACGAGTGGGCCCTTTCACTCCACCGTCACTGACTTGGCCAAGTTCCGTGGACAGTCCACCTAAAAGTACACAGCGCAGTCTAGTTTCATCTTAAGCATTTCACACTTTTAGTTTATAACTCTCGTAAGGACAACTCAAGAGTTTTGAATTCACTAACTTTCATCTTTGTGATTCACATGCCGTAAGACGGACGGGCTGTATCTATACTGTTGAAATCAGCAGTTCAATAGTTCTGTAATAAATACTAACTGCAATTCAACTTTCTGCCACTCTGCTGTAAGGTGGAGCCTTGGCTCTGAGGTCCAACTTTCTCCATTAAAATGTTTACCAAAAAATGCACTAAGTAACAAGTACACAGTATGTGCCAGGTATGGTGCACAAAAAAAGTCGAAACCCCCCTGTTCAAATAATAGGTTTGAGTGACATGTATACATAAAAAAATGAGCCCAGGATAAATCATTTCAAAACTACTCCCAATGTTAATGGGACTTACAGTGCCATGAAAACGTATTTTCCATCTTCCTGATTTCTGTGTTCTTTGCGTATTTATCACACACAAAGATTTCAATTCATCAAACCAATTTTAATATCACACAGAGACAACCCAAAGAACTACTAAATGTGAATTTATTGAGGCACCAAAGAAAAAAAAAATTCAAAACCTACTTGTCCCTATGTAAAAAAGTAATTGCCCCCTAATAATGGGACCCAACATTTACTAACCAGTCCCCGATGGCACGGAGTGGTCAACTCGCCTGTGTTGTGGGCGTGCAGCGTGGGATCGGATCCCGCTCAGTGACGGTGTGAATGTGGGTGTGAATGGTTGTTTGTCTCTATATGTGCCCTGCAACTGACTGGCGACCCATCAGCATGTAGGCTACCTTCTGCTCAGAGTCAACCCTCCGCGACCCCCTTCAGGATAAAGCGGATCAGAAAATGGATGGACATTTATTCAACACATTAGCCAGTCACTTGACCAACTTCTGAGTGTCAACTGTCATTAATATTGTCAAGATCTTGTTTATAAATGTAAATCAGCGTTCCTTTGCTGGACAGTCACCTGTACTTGTCCAATCGTGTCTGCGGTCCAAAGTGATATCAAAGAATGATACGGTTGTGGTCGGTGGCCGCGTCGAGGCAAAAACACTTTGCAGATGTTGGCGCGGGCAAGACTAATGCACTTACGTCAAAGCCTCGGAGTACGGCCAGATGGAAAGAGAGTAGCTGCAGGGGGATGACACTCAGGATGCCCTGCAGGCAGTCAACGCAGTGAGGCACTTTGATGGTGCGGCACGAGTTGCTCATGCTCTCGTAATCGTCTCTGTCGCAGATCACGATTGGGCGGCCCTGTCAAAGCAGGAGGGGGAGAAAAAAAAACCCCATCTCGTAAAATGGAATTAAAAATTGTTCCATCACTGTCACACCTCTGATAAAACTAATGTGCTCCAGTTGTCCAACAGAGATGTCGTCATGTTACAACAAGAGGTGAGCTACAGGCCACAGAATTTTATTTATCCCATTTGTCCAAAAAGCAATATGAGGTGCATGTTTTCCATCCAGAAATCCCAAAGAGCGAAAAAAAAAAAAACAAGAAAGGTGCTAGAGTAAAGTGAGCATCGTGCATAGTTGGGGACATTGGCAAACTCTGATAAGTTCTGGTTTTGAAAAAAAGTCAGCTTTTATGAAGTGGTTTTCCTGTACTGCAAACTCACTGCCAGTAAAGTACGAAGGATTTTTAACAAAAATGAAAATGGAAAAAAGCTACACTTGCTATGGACACAGCAATGGTGGTGGTGGTGGGGGGGGGGCCTTAATGGTTAACGAACAGCATTACATTTTGTGTGTGTGTGTTTTTTGGGAGGGGGTGGGGTTCACTGATTGTTACAGGCCGTCTTACCTGGCGGGCAACGACTTGCTGCAGGGCGTTCTGACATTTGACGTACGTGTGGTCCTTCATGATGATCATGATGACTGGCATGAGATTGTCCACAAGCGCCAGAGGGCCATGCTTCAACTCCCCAGCCAGGATGCCCTCAGAGTGCATGTATGTGATCTCCTTGATTTTCTGGGTAGGACATCACCAAAGTTCAAAACTTCAACACTTACTAAGAACTTCATTACTCCGAAAGGAATCAAATGCGCTGTTGGTCCTTTAGGCAAATACAAAAGCATATTTTTGCAGGAGCTGAAATGAGTGACATTTTCCATGTATAGGTACTTCCCTCCAGAGACATTGGACACGTTACACATTGAAAGAGCTCATAAGTGAAGAGAAAAATAAAAACAAAACAAAAGAAAGATAATGACTATGAAGCGAGTCAGGAAAGGACGTTTGTTTTCTCACCAGGGCTCCTTCCAGGGAGGTAGCATAATGGTAACCTCTACCCATGATCAGTACGCTCTTCTGCTGGTACAACTCTGTCGCCAGCTTCTGGATCTCATCATCCAAACCAAGAACCTCCTTGATCAGGTCTGATACACATGGGAGGGACACAAATTCGGATTTGAAAACTTAGAAACATGCAGTGCAAAAGGCACGTGTGAAGTGTCAGATCGGAATGTTGACAATGAGCGGCAGAGTGGCCAGGCAGTCTTTTGCTGGTAACTTTACCGTTCAGGACACGCCATCATCTGCTTCAAATTCAAAAAGGCATGCGAGTGAAGACCCGCACCCCTCCCTCTTTCTCTTCATGATCCTCATTGTCATTATTTAGAGTTGCAGAAAATGAATCTGACTTTAAGGCATTGCTTGAAATGCGGACAAAATGTTGCCTGGCTGGTTCTATAAACTCGGCAGCCACAAATGATGCGGTGCGCTTCTACATATTGAAAAGGCATCACTCGGTGGTCAGTCACATCTCAACACTTGAATATTCATGAGGGACATTTGAACTTTGAGGGCATAATTCAAACAGTTAACACTTATGAAATCAGTTCCAGAATGCATGGTCAACAAGTAAACTGTTCAATTTCATTGAGCGAGACTTGGTAGTTTTCAAGATAATTGCTATTAACTCTTTCATTCCACAAGACGTACTTGTACGACGTTTTAAAATTAGGCCCCGCCTCCCAAGGACATACTTGTACGTCTAAATCTTTTTTTTTTGCGTCATAGAGAGGAGGAGGGTCTGATGCAATCAGTGTAAATCATGTAAAGAAAGCGACCAATAGGTGGCAGTGGTGCCTCACGTGATTGAAATGCACGCTTTTACAAGAAGCTCTTTTTCTCCGTTTTTTGCCCAGGAATCACCATTTCCATGAACCTTAACCACTTTGTAATGCCGATTGCTGAAGATTGGAAAAAGATATTTTACAATAATTTTTTTCTGCTGAAAGAAGAGAGTCCAACCTTTATTTTGGTAGGCTCCATGTTTATATAACATGAGAACCGAGTATTCTGTGGGCCTTGCAAGATCAATCAAAATCCAGTCAAACGCTGGAATTGAGGGGGTTGCTCCAGTGAAAATGGCTGTGATTGAATGAGTTAAAATTGTCAAATTTTACAAACAATAAAACTTTCATATGCACCTGTTGATGATAAGTTCTTGTTACGCTTATTAAATTTGGGATGAATCCAGTGAACCAAATGAAGTTTCCAGTCTGTTGTAATCAGTACAAGTCAGCAAAGCAACACCTTTGACTTACCCGGAAGCACCTTCAAGCCCTGAATGATCTCACGGCGTCTTGGCTGCATGGAAATCCTGTCGGCGCACATCAGAAGAGCAAACATGACCAGGGCCACAAACTGGCTTGTGTAGGCCTGCGCACATGGGGGGGGGAGAAAGGATGTAATAAAGTTGTGAGTGCAGCCTTTCGTTTCTGCAGACGCATAAAACAAGCGGTTGGGACCAATGACATTCACGAGCAAAGATCTCTGACTGTTTGGCATGACATCCGTTTTGAAATCCCTAAAAAAATGACACCCAAAAAGGAATACGATCCCATTGAAAGCAACATTTTTGAGACGATGATCTCTTTTCTGCCATTCTGATAATGAATTCCGTCTCCATCTAATAATGCACAACAGATGAGACATGCGAGGCGAGGTGAGTGCAGGCAAACATGGAGCTCAGTCGAAACCGGCGCTCATCCTGGAACAAATGCTTGAAACGTGGGGATACGGAGCAGCGCGTCACAAAAGTCTTCAGTGCCCTGACGCCTGGTGTCATCAACGATGTGCTGATTGTTCCTTCAACTCGCCGCATAAAGAGGCCTTCGGTGCGCATTTGAGAAAGACGATGTCCACCTGAAGCCAGTTCATAACATAAGACCCGTTCGCTGCCAATAAAATAATAGGAAAAGCCTTTGTTTTTTAAACTACTGTCCCTCAGACCTCTGACTGAATGTGCTGCCCAAAAATGTGATCAACTGCGGTACACAGTGTGATTCATGTGGAACAGAGTGAACTGTATCTAAGAATGCTGACTATGCTACTCTGCAGCTGACCTGACAAACTACATTAGGTCTCAGCGTTCGGCAATTAAAATCCATGACAAAAAACATTTAAGATGCTCATTTTAGAATGTTGCATCTCATTTTTATGAATTGTACATACAGCACATCACATTATAGTGTGCCTAAATTGCAGCGGTGGGATGTGACACATGTTCTCCAGTAATTTTGGGGAGGTTGTGCCGCACCGTTTGGTCTGGATGTTCTGCCCAGACAGCCAAGCAGTAAATGATGGCGTCTCTGAGGCGTGCTCGTAGGCTCTGGAGCAGCACCACCAACGTCCTAAGTGTGTGGTGCTTGTTTTCTTTGAGTACATGTTAAAGGTCAACTATGAAGTAACTTTAAAAGATCCCAAATGAAATATTTTTATCTCACAAGTAACTAACAAAACACATTGAATAAAGCGTGACAGAAAGAATTTCGATTTCTTAAATTTGACAAAGTACTGTCATCGGATTCCCAAAGTGAGATACTGACGAGCGACAAACCCAGAAGTGTGATGTCACTTGAAGACAATAGCGGGTCTTTCGACAGACTAAAGAGCTTATTCATAGATGCCTTTAAAAATAATAATAATAATTTAATTTGTGATTTAACCAATTATTTAAAAAAAATAAAAATCTTTTTAAATGCATACAAAAGTACTACTACATTTTATTTTATTAACAATATATCAATTAAAGTATTTAAAAAAAACTAATACACAAGTACGTCTACATTTTAACTAACCAATTTTGAGAAAACATCTAAATTAATCAAAAAAACTATTACATGACTTTTGATCATGTAAATGCAAGTACCGTATGTAGTGTCCACTGTAGTGGCTAACGTACTTGTACTGTCATAGAGTTAATGTTGAAAGGTTTAAACCTTGTCTGTACAGTGTACATTTTTTAATCATTAAAAAAATCTATTCTACTATTTTATTATATCCTATGCAATAGATTGTTTAGAAATCTGAGGTGTACCATCCTGCAACATGTTGTATTTAACCTCAGAGAGTAAATTTTGAAATAAGCTTTGTAATCTAACTTTAAAAAACAAAAAACAAAGTTCTCCTGCCTCACCTTCGTGCTGGCCACACCGATCTCAGGTCCGGCATTGATGTGGACTCCACAGTCAGTCTCCCGGGAGATGGAGCTGCCCACTGTGTTAGTGATGCCCACTGTCAGAGCCCCTCTTTCCTTGCAGTAGCGCAGGGCCATCAGGCTGTCAGCAGTCTCCCCTGAGGGATGAAACATCGGGGGAAAACTAAGTCATCCTGACTGTTAGTTTGGTAGAAAATGACTCGTATAAGGCTGTAATTAAGCAAACCTCAAAGAAACCCCACGATGGAGATCACACAAAAGAAGATAAACAAATTACTAAGCAATACACAGACTGGCTCCCTGACACGGAAAGTGGTGAACAAACAAGGCCTAGGCACTAGATCAATCCTCACCTGACTGGCTAATAAAGAAGCAAACGTCATCTCGGAAGACGGGTGTGTTCCGGTCCAGGAAATCGCTGGCCAGCTCCACCATCACGGGCAGCTCTGTTAGCTCCTCCAGGACCTGACGGGTCTGTCGGAGCAGCAAATTATGAAATCACCACCAGGCATCAGGTCAGAACAAGTTGTTAGCAGGCCGAGCCAATGTGTTGAACGGTGAAAATTTACACCAAAACTGTCTGTCTACTCACCGCGACGCCAGCATTGTAGCTGGTGCCGCATGCAATAAGGATCAGGCGTCGACATCTCTGGATCTCTTTGATGTGGTCCTTCAGTCCACCCAAGGTCACTGGGAACAAACCAAACAACCAATCCATCATTCTGCCTAACCACTTTCCACATCATTAAAACGCAACTATGACAGTGCTGAGAGGAGTCAGCCACTCACCAAGTCATTCTTCATGTGTTTATGTTTTCACATGGTTTCTAATCCCTCACAGTCAACCCCTGCTGATTTGTGACTCGCAATTTTTTTCACTCAAAAAGAAAAATGTATCTATTTGCGCATACTGTATCCGCATATATTTGTGCTCTTAACATCATAAAATCACACCCAAAAAGCCTACTTTATACATTTAATTTCTGTGGAACCTACCTGCGCCTATTTGCATTTTTTCCCCCCAGAAAAAGCGGATAAATGTCACAAGATGTTTCCAAAGCCCTGTCTAATAGGAAAGTAGTACATTGGTGTCAATGACCTACGGCTGGAGAATTCATTGTAATTTAATCGTGACTTTAATTTTGGCTTCTCACAATCATAAAAACATTACAATCGAAGAAAATAATTAACGCGCGGTTTGTTTTGGGAAGTTTGCCAATTGTGATTGTGAAAACACCCTGAATACATAGAGCAAGCATGTGGCAAATGTTATTGTGCTCTGCCTGAGCACACCTTAAGATGTTTCATGACGAACTGTAACAAACTGTGTTGAAGTGATAAGCTCGACTGAGAGTGGAGCTAAGTTTAGACTTATGAGTCAGTATTCGCCAAAAGCGCATCGACATGCGCCTCACCCCCCCAAAATTCAACCATTTGTAAGATACTAGTTATCAAAAGTAACACGTTAAATGAATTTTAAAAATACATAAGTGTTTTGGAATCATAGTTTTTGGTATATTTATTGTTTAAACTAGTAGCATATACATAAACATTCTTGGGGTCGGGTGTCAATTACTTTTGCTAGTCATATGAGGGCTCAGTGTCGTCCCTGCGACTAGTGAGGGTCCACCGTTGTCATCTCAAGTTATGTGCAGATATATGGTAATGTCTATTTGTCAAATATGCGAGTACAGTTGTTGGGATGGACAATGATCATCAATCCATCAGAACTCCAGTAAGATGCAGATCTGAGGCAAGCTATCTAACCTGTATTGTCATCAAAGTTGACTCTTCCTCTCATGGTGTTGACCACAGACTCAGGCTGCTCAAAGATTTCCTTTTGCATGAAGGAGCTGAAATTACCTGTGGTGTAAGGGTAAGATAAAGAAACAGTCGTAACACTGTTAAAAACTGCTCCTGAAAAACAATGATGGCCATTTACTCTAGAAGGTATGGTTGACAAACATTAAGCTCCAGCGCAGCAGTGAAAATTTCAGGGGTTACACTAAAACACATGCTTGATACATCGGGTAAAACAAACGTTTTCCATCAAGAAAAACAAAGGCGGGACAAGAGGGAGTTGATGTTGTTCCATCCCTAACAAACTGCAACAGTGAAATGTGTGTTTTTCAGTTTCCCCTGCAAGAAATTTGGGTCATGCGAATTAGGTTAGTCAGCAGATCGCTTCCAGAAGCGGCTGAGAAATGATTGGACCACAAAGGAATGTGCGAGTGAGCCAACAGCAGCTAATTTCTGCTCTCTGCTGGACAAAAGCGGTACAACTAGGGAATGGACACCAGTCTGTTGTGCAGATATGTCAACAGAATCGGTGATGCATTACACTTTGCTCAAAAATGCTAATCGGTCAATGGCACTTTTGTTCAAATAAAATGTAGGATGCATGCTCCATACAGGGTACAAAAAATGTCAAAACAGAAGTTTCAATTACAGGCATTCTTGATGGGAGTATGGACCGCCTCATGCCAGATCATTCAGAGCCATTCAGCGTCATAATTATCATTCGACAGTATGCAATAATAGGTTTCAAAATGGCGTGTCGCGCATTGTACCGGCGCCTACGATAGAAGTACTGCACAGAGAAAGGCAATACCTGATGCAGGAGCAAACAATTTAGGGACCTTCAACTCACCTTTCATGATTTGCTCCAACTCCATCTGAAGGGTCTGGATAGCGCGGGCAGGGTAGTCCCCGGCACGGCGTTTTATCCTGTGGATGGACAGCCTTCCCTCGGTCACAGCGGCCACGTCATCATCCTCTAGGAAGATCACCCGATTTGTGTGCTCTATAACCGCACTGTGGTCACAAACACAAGAAACACAATATTGATTCCTGTTCTGATGACACCACGGAAGCGTGGAAAGACGGTGCTTTGGAGTTGAAAAGGATGGCTGCAAGGACACGGGGATGCGCTTACCTTGCATCAGAGGCAAAGTAATACTCAACAGCTTTCTCATCCACAGGGAACAGGCTGGTATCCTGGTCGACTCTGGGGAGGGAACTGCAGCTCTTCTCTTTGGCAGCTGAGAAAAATAAACGTAACTACTCGGTCTAAATCCAACTGGGAAATTCTAAGAGACAAACATAGCTTGAAATGGCACTTACATGAGCGGTAGACCACGGGAATATGGTCTGTTGAGAGCTTGTGGTCACTTCGCACGCCGATCAACAGAGGACTTCCCCTCCTGTACATAGGAAGAAATTTTGCTGGAGCGCAACGTGTTGATAAGAAAGATAAAAAGTAGCTTCAATTGTGGGGGGAACTAACATGAATTTCAAGACCAGAGTTTTCCAACTGGGGGTACATGAGCAAATGGTAGGGTATACATGGAAACATTTAATAATTCATGGACCAGATCAATAACCTGTAGCACAGCCGCTCCAAAAATCACAACAGCGGCGTGTCAACTCGAGTGTCTCATAAAAAGCTCAGATGAGTGATGAGGACAAAAGTAAAAATTTTGTGGGTGCGAATATTATTCTTGTTCAGTGTTTTGTTACTATATTTAGACTTTAAATGGGACTTAATGGTACTCAAAAGAGTGACAAAGGTTATTAAAATTATGTATAACAAAGGCATTTTTTTACATTTAAATGTATATTTGTTTTCAAAGCAAGATACATTTTGAACAGTTGAATTTGAGTTCTAAAAACATTAATCGAGAATTCATTGTTCAAACTAGGGAAATGAATTAAAAATGACTTCACTTTGCTAATTAGTTGTGCAACGTTCTACTTTTGGAGAATCATCAACATGTGACAAAAAGATTTGGGTGGGTACACAAACCAGAAAAGGTTGGCAAGCACTGTTGTAGACTCCCAGGTTTTAGTACCAACATACAGTTTCAATAAATAGTGAGAGCTTACCTTGTGACAACTGCCTCGGCAGGATAATGAACACTCTTAAAGACCAGCGCAAAAGCACCTTCCTGAAAAGTATAGCGAGCAATATTTCATTTGATGATCAATAATCGTGTATGTGTGTGTATCCTTACCAGTTGCTGTGTTACCCTTTCCACCAGAGTGGCAAAAGTGATGTCATCATTCTCCCGGTTGTCGTACATGTACTTCACCAGCTTGGCAATGGACTCGGTGTCGGTCTCTGACTCGAACTCATAGCCTTTGCTCATCTGTGGGGTGGGAGTAAAGAGTACATTCCTGTCCGGGTCATATGTGAGGATAATAATGATGAATGAAGAAGAAAAAGTTGTGCTCACCAGGAATTTCCTCAGATCTTTATAGTTTGTGATAATGCCATTGTGAATAACAATGAACTCTGCGGAGCATAAAGAAAAGCAATGATCCCTGAGTCATTGTGACCCAATGACTCATTCGATTTACTTTCTCGAAAATCATTCATTCATTCATTCATTGGATAGTACTATATACTAAATAAAAATATGCATACTGTTGGTCCCACCCAAAGATCTAAACATTTTGCTCTTTACAGAAAATGCTTCATATTCAGAAAACCAGTCAGAACTTCATATGACCATAATTTTACTCACGCACCCTAGGAAAATAAATTATCGCTGCACAAGCTTTTGTTGTGAACAAACTATGGCAAACGTGCAATAATCATGCCGCATAATCATCAGCTTGATCACGCCTGTGAGGTGAATGGATTCTCTCAACAAATGAAAAGTGCTCACGAACATATTTTGAACACTCTCCGAAAGAAATGGGCCTTTTGTGCAAATAAAGTCCTCGATCTTTGGGGTTTAGCTGACCAAACACTGTAATAAAAGCAAATGCATTCATATTTTTGTTCAGTGTAGAAATAGCCAAGATAAAAATAATAGGATCTGATGAATGAATTCACTATTTAGATGATGAGCAAATTACTCACCATTGGTCTTGTCTGATCTGTGCGGGTGACTATTGAGCGGGCTTGGCTCTCCATGGGTAGCCCAGCGGGTGTGAGCAATGCCGAGGTGAACATCCAACTCCACCTCCAGATCCAGGTCATGCTGTTCTATATAAAAAAAAAACTACTTGAACACCCAAAATCAAAACAGTGGCCCATTCGGGAGAAGTTCTTTCATTGTCATGTGATAAACTACTCTCAGCTTACTGTGGATCTCCTCGTCAAGAGCCTTCACTTTTCCACGCTGCTTGATCAACTGGATGGACTTGGCATTGGTTTCCCACTCCTTTATGTTTCCGCCATCAATGCCAACACCTGAAAATAAACAACAAAAAACACTTGAACACTTAACGCTGTCCATACAACTAGAGCGTCCACTGATATTTAATTTACAAAAGGGGAGGATTCATTATATGCACAATAATTCAATTTTAATCACTGTCGGAGAGGATTTTATTTTTAATAACAATCAGATGATTATTCACACTGGAGTGTGAATAATCCACTGATTGTAAAAATAATCCACTCCACAGCGGTGGCTGTTGTTTTCGCCAGAAGGGGCCACCATTATGTAAGAAAAAAAATTGGGCTGACAAAACTTCGGGAGATTTTTTTTTTTAAACAAAAGGCTGTTGTTAAACAAACAACAACCACACTTTAGCCGCAGTGAAGGATCTGGTGGTGGTGGGGGTACCAGACTTTGGTTCTTTTCTATTAAGTCAGAACTGAGCTTTTAGTCAAGGTGGAGGGACTTGTCAACACTTCAAAGTTACATGCAATTGGCTTGTGACAAGTCGACGGCATACCCTGCCTCTTGCTCCAAGTCAGCTGGGATCATCACATTACATCAAACCTTAAGGACAACTGGGTGTTCATTTTCTATATCCACAACAACAATTGTGTTTTTGCGAATAGCAGCAGCTATGTCATATCAAGGTAACTGTTCTCTGGGTCGACAGCAAAGAGATAGCCAAGAATAAACAAACGTTGCTGATAACTGTTTTCTCATCTGACTCACCGGCAGAGTCATAGCCTCGGTACTCCAGACGCCGCAGGCCTTTGAGGAGGATTTCAAGGATCTCACGGCGAGTCCTTGGTACATGGTAGTTAAGATAGGCGAAGATTCCTGCAGGGGGTTGGGGGAAATAGCATTAACATTGATGACACTGATCAATGATGTTAAGCAAGGCTAGGCGGTATTCTCCTTTAGTGCAGTTTCACAAAAGTGCCTCACCATTTGCGGGAAGTTAGAGGCATGTCCATATTTCTACACATCTATTTTTAGCATACTGTACATCTGATAAAGTCACCAACTATTGCCCTCCTTGTTCATCTGCCATTACATTTCTTAGAGGAACTGATAAAATGCACCACGTGTTGGACGGGTTAGACTATACAATCAGAACAACATCACATTCTTCCACCAATATATTTGGCAGCAAAAATGAAAAGCACATCACTTGCTGACGTGTTAGAGGGTACACGAACCAGTCTTGTGAATATTACTGTGCTTTGCAACCTGTTTTTGGACAAAGGCATGTGTCAAGTAGCACCGTGTGTGTACAGTCGGTATTGTGTGAGCTATAAGCAAACAAAATATGGAGGGAAAACCCCACAAAAGAAGCAACAAAGCACAGAACCTCATATGACAAACACAATATACTTCATTTTGCAGACGGACTTTTTTTTAAATCGCAAACGAAATCAAGGAAAGTAAAAAGACTGTCACCATAAAAATAATGTGCATCAACTGTAGAGACAATGTTTGAAATAAAATTTTAATATGTCTGTCCAAATAAAAATCCCATCATAAGGACGTTAAACATTGCAAGTTTCAATGTAGAGCTATCTGAAAATTATATGTACTTCTGTATTGCAATGAAACACAGACACACACATTATATAATTTTTTTTTTACTTGAGGATCACTCTTTCAGCAAATATTTGACTTCACCAACATGCCCAGTGATAGTAATCGCTGTGTACACTTGGTCAAACAGCTAAGCACTCATGAAGCAGTAGCAGAGGACAGCTAAGTATAACAGGGCTTTCATTCAGAAGCGAAGGTGCTATGAGGGGTTTTCCTTTTTTTTTTAAGGAGCAGGAGATACACTCACGGGACACTTGCACTCTAATATGAACACACGTTTAAGTTATACAAAACAATACCAATAGACAACACAACGAATAAAAAAACAAAAAAACAACATTTTCAAAATGGGGGTGGAAGAAGCAGAGTTAAACTGATTCAATGCTTTTATACAAAATAAAAGCAGCAATATAAAAAAAAAACAACAACAACCCCACACTTATTACTGTCTGGAAAAACAACACTTCAAAGTGACTTTTCATTTCCCCTCTTCCTTTCAAATGTGTCAGCTGGGCTCATGTATGTCAATGTACCACTGTATGGTGATTTGTCGACATGGTGGAAATGTTTCAAAGGTGTTTTTTTTCCCAAGCCATATTTTGCAGAGGTCACCATGCCTTACCTGTACAAATGTACATGAGAGAATTCTTGAGAGCTGGAGAAGGTGCACTGCTGCTCATCAAACTATGCATTTTGACAGCCTGTTTTATGACGTTAAAAGATTATTGAACTTTTTCGTTGCTCATTTTCAGGACAGTGTTTATATACATTTGATTTATATTTCTTTTTACAGGAGGAAGCAGTTTTCCCATCGCTATAGGGAAAAAAATCATTTCTCTCAATTTGTAAAAAATGATGGAAGTTAAAGCTAGGAGAGGGAATTACTGTAAAAATGTTTCAAATCTTATTGGTATCAGGATAATTGTAAATTGCTTTTCTGTATATAAGCAAGGGGGAAGTGTGAGTGAGTAAGTGGGTTCTGATATAGGTTTATATTTTAAGGCCATATTGCCCAGCCCTTCGAGATCGTTGACGATGCGCTACTCAGTGTCGTTTCCGATTATAACCTAATATTTAAACCATACCATAAACCATTGTGACAAGGAAAAAAGTACAACAATCTGTGACGGTGACATTGGACACACCAAACTTCATTCCCCAAACTTAAACAGCCAGCTGAATGATTATTTCCACACTCCACACGACCTCACGTCTCTCGTTGCCGGCATTTGCTCCTTCTTTGTTCAGTCGATCGGCAAAGTTGACTCGGGCTTATAAATGACTAAATGGTTGTACAATTGCTTTAAATTAATGAGGGGCAGATTGAAAGTTAAAATGAATGTAGCTTTACTACGAACGGCGCCAATTAGCCAACGAACGTGATAGCTAGGTGGTACCACAGTCTGTCGTGATGACTTCCTTACATCCACTAAATTATTTAGTTTTGACATTCAAATCTTGCAAACAAATGCTACATGGTGAATTCAAATCCAGCATTGTTGATTTAACATTATAGGGACCACGCAGCATCACGTTTCTGACTGAGTTAGCGCACTTGGTTAGCCACCTGTGCATAATTCAAACAGACTCCGAGAAATATAAGATTATTTATGTCATATGGATTGTCGCGGTCATCCGACAGTTTCTGATAAAGATTCAGATTACCTATTAAATGGGTAAAATACATAAATACATCCAGCACTCACCACACATGACTTCTATTCGGCTGCCAGTTTCTGTCACTCAGGCAGCTTAAAACGCCTGTCAAATACCCTCCGCCTTTCAGATTTTTTTGGACAAATCAGAGTTGTAAGGCAACTTTTGCATCTTTTGTGATTGGCCAATGTGGTCTGTCAATCAGGCCGTGCCTTTCACGTTGGCTTTTGTGACGTGGCAAAACGGATGTGGATGCGTGTTCCGCCTCTACGTCAGCATCACTGCACAGCAGGCCTTTTTTAATTCAATTTGCCAAATAAATCAATGCCCCCGTCTTCGTAAACGAAACATTACAATCCACAAAATAGTTACACCATATCTTAAAATGGAATGATTCTTCATTTCTCTCTTCACAAAATGTAGTACATACAGGAAGTTAGAGAATGTTGATAGGTTACCTTTATTCATATAAATATTGTGCGTTTAAACAAGAAAGCCATTTGGAGTAGCAACGTAAGGACTTGTTCATTACTATATGATGATGAATGAAATGGCTATTAAGCTAAATAGAAGTTGTTGAAATAGAAGTTGAAATACTTTTGAATATTGAGTATTGTACACTAGCGGTGCCCAAATCCGGTCCTCAAGAGACCCTATCCAGCCTGTTTTAGATGTGTCGCTACACCAACACACCAGATTCAAGTGAGCAGGATCATTATTAGGCTTTCGAGGACCAGACTTTGGTGATTTTATGATTAACATAAGGGGTGGCGAGTAGTCCCACTGCGTGGTACTGTATACTAGCCACATGGATGCTCCTTATTGGCCAGTGCAGTGAGGAATGTGCGCTTGTCCTCGCTGAATGTTAGTCAAACTTGAGCAGCCTCCTCCTCATCCTTCACCTGTGGGGGTGGGGGAAAGAAAGTGTTTTTATGAATTTTTCTTCATATAATTCACTGCTGCATATATTTATAACCTATGAAGTCTTTATGTGTGAGGTAATTACTAATGTTAAATACAGGTACATAGCACATGCTTTGCCTTGCAAAAATATTAGCCTCCCCCCGTGGCTCGAATAAGAAAAAAGCACCACATCATCTGCTAGTTCAAACAAATCCCTTCCAGGTCTCACAGTCCTTGCACACTGAATTCCCCCCAACAGAATGAGAGACTCCACAGAGGGAGCACTCTCCAGCATTATCTCCTTGGAATCTAAGAAGGGTGAGTTCTCTGAACTGCGATGTTTTGGAATCGGTGCCAACCTGCTCTACTGATTCAACCTCAGGGACATAAAATTGTAGCATGTTTTGGATTCCACTCTTCAAAGTGACAATAGAGCTGGGACAACTGGTGCAGGATCCCTGTAACTTCAGTTTCACCACGCCATCCTCGAAGCCACAATACACAACATCTCCTCCGTCTTCCTGCACAGTGGGTCTTAGAAAAATGTCGGAAAAAAGAAAAAAAATGCTATGATACCAAAGGACGGGTGATGATACCTTAAAAGCACCACAATAATGACAGCTACCTGATTCGAGTGTCCAACAGTTCTTTGATCATTGCAACTACTTCATCGTCGTCATCTGACGGTGCTGTTCAGAGAAAAAAAGTCATCATGTACAAGTCCTTCAAAAGAAGGGTCCATGATGCATATTGTCAGCCATAGTGGGTCAATTTCACCTGTGTCTTCACTAGGTTTAGCATCCTCATTGATGACAGGAAGCCCAGAAGTGAAAAAGTCCATAATGGCCGCAAACACATCAGGTTTCAATACTTTCCATTCAATATTTTCATCAGCCTACATGAGGAAAAAATATGTTACAGACTACTGGATTTCATTGTGTTTGTCATTCAAGTTCGTCTGCTGTACCCTGGTTATGGTGATGAAGTCAGGGCCCAGGAAGACACTCTTGACACCATCAATCCTGAATAGCTGTCTACAGACAGTAGAGAACATTTTTTTAGTTTTTTTTCATATCTTACAATGAAAGAAGTTAGTAAATGTTCACATGTATATACACAAAAATCAATTTCCAGTGGATCCTTAAAATAACATCTGATTTAATGCAAAATGAAACCCATGAAATTTGTTGATTTGTAGCCCAAGGATCTGTGTAACAACACAGTTAGGTGGCACGGTGAAGCTGGGCATGACTAAATATTACAATGGAATCTCTACATTCTGCTCCAATAGTAGCAGGATTTTGGAATTTGACGTGGATAACTTCTTTTACAATCTGTATGAGTTACGAATGTTAAAATGTGCAATGTGTGCGCTATAGTAAGTAGCGGATTATTTTTACTTTAGTAGAAAAAGTATTTGTTTCATTAACTTAAAAGAACATACTTATAGGACAATTAGAAATGTCTGTATGCTTAACTCATTCACTCCCAAATACGTTTTTAAACGTATTTCCAGACTTGGTCCAGAATTGGCTGGTACTGAATGAGTTAATGATTCCAACAGTTTAACCCTGGAAGGCATTATTTGTATTTCTGTTATTAATGTTACAAAAAAATTAAACAGAATCAGAGGTTGACCTGCTTCCCAAAACTGCATTCGATCGTAAAGGTCCAATTGTATATTGTGAATGTGGTCCTGTATCCTACTACATATGATATCAAAATATCTGTCTTAAATTGTCCTTGAGTAACTAACTATACAGTATACCTGGCTAAGGGTGAGGTGTATGCTTCGCGAGGGCTGGAAAAATCCATAGTTCCCGATTCTAGAACAATACGTCCGGGCATAAACTTCAGGCTGTTTGGGTTTGGCGTGTCCTGTGTCTGCACAAACATACTCCTCCCTGTGGAGATGCATTGCACAATGAATAAAACACCGTCACTGTTGAAACAAAAGCAGCATAGACATCCATAAAGTCAAGATACAGACCAGGGAGAACCCATTGCTGAGGCAATCTGCTCTTGACTACTGTTTTGTGTGAAAGCCAGTGAAAACCAGCACTCTGGCATCCACTGCCAGCAAAACAAAAGTTAAATGGTTACACAGTGAAAAATAACAGTAAATATAGCACATTATTTGCACTATAAATAATCCCATGTCAGTTTGACAATACCCACTGTTAGGGTAAAAATAATGCTATACATTTCACCTGCAATTAAATAGTACCGGTAATCATACTACTGTATGGTGTATGATTCGTTATATCCTTGCCACTGAATTTTGTATTTTATTCAGACGCATTACAATGTTCATTTGTTTTATTTCTCTACACGCTCCATTTAAAGTGTAAACTGGGCTACCAACATATCAAATGTTAACATCTTAAATCAGTTTTACAATGCGAGAGCAAAATCGCCACACATGCTTCCTGTTTTTATTGTGTGTAGTGTATTTCAAGTGACCCATCCACACCACACCACACCACACATGTAACGGTATCTCCTCCCCAAAATCAAGTAGAGATCTGCTTTTGTGCAAAGACTGACCTGTGAGAGGCAGCATGGTGCCACAGGGTATCCAGCGTGCTGATACTGTCAAGTCAAGTCAAGTCAACAGTATTTATAGAGCACTTTCAAACAGCCATCGCTGCATACAAAGTGCTGTACATGGAGCGATTTAACATACACAATAAACAGTAAGACGAAATGGTAATAAACGCGGTAAAAAGCACCAAGCAGTAAAATCATGCTGAGTCGAACGCCAAAGAATACAAGTGGGTTTTGAGGAGGGCTTTAAAGACTGTATAAATAAATGTATGTATAAATAAAGAGAAAGAAATGGGTTTATTTGGAAAATAAATATTGTGAGTGGAGGCTGGCTTGACTGCAGTACTTCATTCCTATTGCAAACTATCTGGTCTTTTTAATACACGTTACAAGCACAGAGGTGGGACGGGTTGTTTGCCATGGCATCATATTTATCACTATATCTGTCGAAAAATACACATTTGAGGCAACAAATAACAATAAACAAAATAATAAGACATTAAAAAAATATTTATCTTTACCAAACTCATCATGACCACCACGTTCTTGCGTTCACGGACCAAAGTTATCAAAGTTCCCTCTCGATGTTTAAAAAAATGTGCGCGTTTAGCCTCGCTAAATCTGGTAATAAATAAAGAAAGTAGTCAACAGCAGCCTTATTACAACAGAGGGGGCCTCAAATGTAATGTGTCAGCAATGAAGCAGGTGACATCACATAACCAGCATGTCACACAGAAATTAGGTTACTAGCCAGCAGCTAACCTCAGGCAATCTACTAAAGCCGTTTGTGTTTTACAGTAATTTCTAAGAACAACGAAAATGTCCAGTTTAACGGGAGTAAAGAACTTACGGACGCAAAAGTCTCGCGGTTCTAGCCAGCAAACTGCCGACCTGCAATGTAGTCGCCATGTTTGTTTTGATCAGCGAAGAGACCGGAAATGATTGAGGAGTTGTTGTTGTGCGCGACTTAGAGTTGTCCCCGTCATTCCGACTAGGAACTTTTATTTTTCGGTATAACAATCGTCACGCTGCGAGTCTGAAGTGAGGACAATTTTAAAGTCGCATGTTAAAATGTCTTCTGGCAAAAACTTTAGAAGGAGAAGAAATTCTTCAGACGTGGAAGAGGATGAAACAACTCAGGAAGTCAGGTAACAGATTAAGTATTACAAGAGGGGCGCAGAGCTAACCTCTTGCTAGCGGACAGAGCTAACTGCGAACCAGTCATCTACACAAAGTGAATTTATTTGTTTGACCCAATCAAACGTGCATTTAAATGTTCCTGTGGGTCTCCTTACGTTTAGATGTAAAGTAGAAGAGGCCAAAGAGCTACAGAGTTTGCGGCGACGACAGAAGGGAGTCAGGTAAAATCTACCTAGCGTATTTTAATCACAACTAATGCAACAAAAAATACTAATAAATGTTAAATATAGTGAACAAAGAAGACAACAACTATGATTGTTTTCTCAGCGTAACTGCCTTACTAGTTGGAGAAAAATTGCCACCTGAGGCTGAGATTGATGTGAGTACTGTACTCTCCTAAAGTTCACAATTACTGTATTTCAATACTGAACCATGCACATTTTGCTTTGTACGGTTGTATTTTTGCTGTGCCGTCCTGTGAATAATATCTGCTGATTTTACAGAATGACCCGTTCAAGCTCAAAACTGGAGGGGTTGTGGACATGAAGAAAGTCAAGGATCGCAATCGAGACATGTAAATAACCCCAAATATTGGGTAATCGTGTTGTCTTTCATATTCAACACTTTGGCGTTGTCTTTAATGTATCAACTTTGTCTTTATAGGACAGAGGACGATACAGACCTTAACTTGGGTACCTCCTTTTCAGCTGAGACAAACAGACGAGACGAAGATGCTGACATGTATGTATTAGTCATTTCTGATACTCTCACGGTCTTGAAGCAATTGCTGAGTAGAGTTACATATTCAGTTAATCCAAACCAGCGGTTATTATTTTGAAACAACAAAAAAGAATGACATGTACCTTGATGAATATGTCCCGTCAGGATGAAATACATTGAAACAGAACTGAGACGAAAGAAGGGCCTTGTAGAAGCAGAGGAACAAAAAGTCAAGGTGAAAAATGCGGAGGACCACCTGTACGAGCTGCCTGAGAACATCCGCGTCAACTCTGCCAAGAAGACAGAGGAAATGTTGTCCAATCAGATGCTGAGTGGAATCCCTGAAGTCGACCTTGGTATTGAGTATGTAGCTTCTGAAAATTATGAACTAAAACATTTGAAGAAAAAACAACAACTAACATTTCATTTCTGTTCAGTGCAAAGATAAAGAACATCATCCAGACAGAGGAAGCCAAAGCTAAACTGCTTGCGGAACAACGGAACAAGAAAAAAGACAACGGAACATCATTTGTGCCTACCAACATTGCTGTCAACTATGTCCAGCACAACCGCTGTAGGAATAAACATCATTTAACTACATTTTAATGGTTAAATGTGTCCTTATCCTCCCAATTTCTCCGTTCTGCAGTCTATCATGAGGATTCCAATGCAGCTCAGAGGCACCACCACAGACGAGAGAGAGAGGAACCCAAACCAAGACCGCTGCGTGTGGGGGACACTGAGAAACCTGGGACAGAGAGTAAGTGTCCCGCCCCCACCGCGCTTTCAGCTATTTGCAACATATTTCTCATTAAACCTTATCACTCCACAGCGTCAGAGCCACCTAACTTCCGCAAACGACCAAATAACGAAAAGGCCACTGATGACTACCATTATGAGAAGTTCAAGAAGATGAATCGACGATATTAATATTTTGACGCCCGCCATCTGCTGAAAATGAAGCCTCCTATCCACCAAATGGACAAATAAAAAGGCTGCCAGTGTATTATGAGGAAAAGACAAGGTTGACGTCGAAAGACATGGAATTATTCAAATGAATGGGTGTTTACAAATTGAGGCAGACTCAAAATATCGATACTGCACCATGAATTAACGAAAGGTGTGTACTGTCTATCGGTATATTAAACAGATGGGAAAGGGAAAGAAAAGCAAATGTCAACAGACTGAATAGTCACATATGAATACGCAAAGTTCCTCGAAGTATTGTTACGTAACGGGTGACAAGATTGATTTCACTCCCCCTTTTGTATGCAAGTTATTTCTGACGAAAAATAGCTCTTGGTGATTACCATAAGGTAGTTGAGGAAACATCTTTTGAGGTTGACTCTTCTGACCTCCTGAAGCTGCGAACCTTGACGATGAGCTTTGTAAATAATGTACATATTTTAAATGTCATTACGGGCATTTCTTTGAATTAAAAACAACTTAATCGCACTGCCGTTGTTTGTTTTTTTATTAGCATCATGCTGAATAGTAGAACATGTTACAAATGAATATAACGAGAAATGAAACAAGCCCGGTATAGCAAGTAAACAAAGGAAATTTGCAGGTTTATTCTTTTGTTAGATGACGTCGGGAATGGAAAAACCTAAGATGGTTAGATTCTCACTTTCATGTCCAACTATTTGAATTTAGCTATTTACTATCCTATAGTAAAGAAATGAAGTGCCCTAACTGGAAAATATCTTTGTTGTGTGAACACATTCAGATTAAACTCAGTGGAATGTATTTCATGGCAACAATTTTATGAAGCCTATAGAAGCAAGGTTCCTTCCGCATGTAAACAATTTGATGATTCAAAGTACCCCATGTTCATGGTTTCTCGATGGAAGTGGCGCCTGCGTGTCCGTTGTGGTGGTGCTGTGAGTTGACATCTTGCTGCAGGGGTCCCTCCGACTCCTCTTGCTCCCCTTGGCTGGAGCTGCGGCTGCTGCCCACAGAGGCCCAACTATCCCGCCGCCGGTACGCCTCACACAAGGGCAGGTCGACACTGTCCCACCGATTGTAGCTTTGAGATGGGGAAGGCCAGCGGGAGGCAAAGAATCAGCACAGCAGAGGCAGAGCGGGGCAGGAGAGGAGCAGACAAGAGTGCCAAGTAAGAACAAGCACATTCATACGCCCACGAAAGCTCAGTCAGTCACAAACAAGCGTGGAGATTAAGCAACAAGCGCTAGAAACTGGAATATTGCTAAAGAACTTTAAGCCAACGCTGATCAATGGTTGTCAAGATGATTAGTTGATGAGGGGGGGGAGCCGAGCAAATGCAGAAAGTGACGCAAGTCCACACCCAGTATGATGCCAAAAAGAACATGCACACTCGTCTCTCATTGTTTTCTTGTCGAAAAACAAGACAAATTATTCATTTGTTTCCTCTCTATTTATTTCTTAATCATTAGGATCCTTGTGCACAACTGGCACATGTTCAACCATGTGAGACTGACACTTTTTTTAACAGATTGAGTCACATGATGGAAATCAATATTTGGAGGAAAATACATTTACAAAACAAAATGTCTCTCCTACTTGTCACTTTAGATTTTCACCTTGAATGAACAACATACTGTTGATTCAACACACAGTCCAATCTAAAACAATTTGCTGCAACCGTTGCATAAGAATTAAAATAATAACCTAATACATATATATACCGTATATATATATAATAACATGGTCAATGCCAGGCACTTAGTTGGGTGCACCTATAGAATTCTTCCTCAATGTAAAAACCGATACACAGTATGAGCCATACACAAAGTAGTACACAGGCTGGGGGAAGAAAAGGGATTTGAATGATGCTGAGTGTGGCGTTTTTGATCATAAGAAACAGTAAGTATTGTATTTAGAGGAGTATATCTGAATGCTCACATTGACGCTACAACCTCAGAAGACCACAACAGTTTCACATAAAAACAGTCAGATTTGTGTAAATCACAACAAACACGTCTGCTCACAATGAACACTGCACGAGGAAGCGTCACTTCCTCGTGTAAGGAAGCGCCCCAATTCCAATCAGCTGAAAATGACATGGCCGGACCCTGTTTCCAATAACATGATCGGGACATCCCTACTTAGTTTACGATGAATAATGTATCTTTGCTCATATAGTGTCAAGCAGTACAATTGAATGCGCTTCCACTAGATCGCAGAAGGTACAATAGCCTGTGTTTTGACCTGTTTCCATTCATCCAACAGAATGATAGATTTGTGTTCAGCCAAACAGGCCCAGATGACAGACCGAAGAAGTACATTTGTGATAAACTGAGATAATTACTTTTTTGGTGACATGCCTCTTTGGTAGAGTACTGTGGAGATTTTCCCTTCTGTAAATTATGTGCTTTGGCTCAAAGGTGGTTCGATGGTTCATCTACGCCAAACACAGAAGGCGTCAAACATAGAAACATGCTGCTTTTGTCTTGTATTTGAAGAGCTGCTTTTATCCTGCCGATATTCTGTTCAATATCTTCTTCAAGATCAACAATGCTCACTTCGACAGCAGTAAAATGTGAGGCACGAGATTCTTTTCGGGAGGGTCGCTATGTCACTCGACTAGGCAGTGTCTATCCACCACTCACACACAGCTACAAGTGGATGATGATGATGATGGTGACGGCTTCTGGGGCTTAGTGGAGAATGGTGAGGGTGGGAGTGCAGGACAGTAGTGGGATGGGGGTGGTGGCGAGTAGGAGTCTACTTGTACCTGGAGGAGTAATATTCTTCCTCGAGTTCGTACAGGTCGATGGCGATCTCGTCACGCAAGGAGGTCAGCTTCTTGTCGCACTCTTCCTGCAGCGACCGCAGCTGCTGGTTCTGCAGACTGATGGCGTCGTTGACAGAGGGGAAGTCGTTCAGGATGAGGAACTGCTTCAGATCCGATACCAGCTTCATCAATGACTCGCCCGCGCGAACCTGACACACCCGCACACATTTCAGCAGTGGTTAAGCACGTCTACTTCACGGTTCGGGGTTTGAATCTCTATTCCAGTCTTCCTCACTTGAGTCCTAAAGGCTTAACAATGGCTCCTAATCAGCTGTAGAAAAGATTTTAAAATTCATCTGCGGATCTATAAATCGTTATAAATGGTTTGGGTCCTGAATACATGAAAGAAATGCTGACTGATATCAACCCACTTACAATATTAGCTGCTCGTACGTGCATCTCATAATGGTCTTGCTCTGCTTGAGTTGCTCGGGAAACCTGCGTCTCGTCTTCTATCTGAAGGAGAAGACAATGACAACATTTTAGAGCAGTGACTCCCAACTGGTTTGCCCGGGGGCCAAAAAGTGGAACGTGGACTGGAAATCAATATATTTTACAGAAGGTCCTCCGTCTGCATCGGTACCAAAATATGCTGCTTTGTGGTCATGAAAGGCGCTCAGTGAACTTGTTTGCACAATAGTACAAAGAAATATTTAAAGTATATTCAAAATAAACATTACTTTGACAGGCATATGGTATAGCAGAAATGCATATTCAGATTTTTCCATAGTCTCACACAGAACACACTAGGTAAGGGAGGAAGTGTAACTGCCTCACATTCTAGTCACTCGTTTCTTATGTAAATAATATTGGAGCTCAGCCTCTTGGTATATATCAGACATTATGGCACTGGAATAATGACAATCTTGTCTAAATTTACTTGCACATTTAATATGAAATATGAGCCTACTTAGATGAACAAAAATGAACTATTCTGTTGTATGGATGGCAGCAGGTGGTTTCACAATTAAATGTTGTTTGTTATTGAAGCGACACATAATGATAGGCAGCACACTGAAATAAATCTGTGCATTATACAGAATACCGGTGTGTATTCGTGTTAAACAGGCCCAAATATCACATCAAGTATATAAATGAGACGAGATCATCATGATTTAATCATTCAAATTCTTAGAGCTCCTTTGGATTGGTGGTGTCCAAAATGGATGCCTTGGTGAGGGGACACTGCAGGAGATGAACTAGGATACATTATTTGCAGTACAGTATACAAATCCTTTGTGAATAAATCAAGCGAAATTGAATAATTTCCCGTCACCCAAGAGTACTTTACACAGTGGTAGCTTGGACAATAAACTTGAAAAGCGGCGGACCTGTACAGGATACAAACGTACCTTGGCAGTTTTGATGATCTCGGTGAAGTTGTCCAGGATGGACCTGATGTCATCTTTCAGCCTCTTGTTGTAGTTTTGTAGCAGACTTTCTTTGCTCTGAGGAAGCGCTCTCTGGGTCGCCATTGTGCTCGAGTAAATGCAATACAAGTTTTACCGACAATATTCCCAAGAATTTAAACGCATTTATCCATTGCGACGCAGAGTATTGTACTGTACAAATCAAGAGGCGATGATTAGCAAAATTATGTTGCGTCACAAGCTAGCAAAAGGTGAAACGATGTTCCGAAACATCGAGAACATTTGACTTTAAAAGGTCGTGCTGTATTAAAAAAAACGCGGTGAAAAAAGAAATTCTCACATGCTGTTTAAACAAGATCTTGTGAAAATTAAGTAACGTGTGACCAAAACAATAAAGGCAGTGATGTCTTCTTCTAGAGGCGGGAACAACCAATGTGTCAAATGACTACCGCCACCTAGTGAGAACCTAATCGTAATAACAAATCATCCATGGCTCCATCCATCCATTCTGACCCTGCCTGTCATGAGCGTGCTGGAGTCTATCCCAGCGGTGTTCGGGCAGCAGGCGGGGGACACCCTGAACTGAAAAACATGATTGTTCATCAAACACCTGTTTGGAATATCCTACAGGTGAACAGGCACACTGAGATCAAATGGGTGCCGTGATTGGCTATAAAAGGAGCTGCCTTGAATTGCTCAGTCATTCACAAGCAAACATGAACAACCAAATGACTGTTTGGCACACATTTTTGACCTTGAATGAACCCTAGTGAGAAGGCAGTATTCGCTAGCTTTGCAAATGTTCGCCACTCAGTGGGATAAGGGCTTACGAATCTTAACTGGCACGAACATGGACTAAGATAGACTATACGTAGTTTTACTTTGTTTTTCTTGTAATTTTCACACTTTGCAAAGCCAAGTTCAAATGCTGTATGTTATGTCTTCGGAATATCATCCATCCATTTTCAGTCGGCAGGGTACACCCTGAACTGTATGCCAGCTAATCACAGGGCGCACAGCGTTCAATTAACTTACGGTGCATGTTTTTGGAATGTGGGAGGAAACCGGACTACCCGGAGAAAACCCAACCAGGCACGGAGAGAACATGCAAACGCCACACAGGAAGGCCAGGGCCTGGAATCCTGCACCTCTGCACTGTGAAGCGGACCTGCTAATCATGGGCAGAACAAAACCTGTAAGCGAGAAGTTTTGAGAATTCTTTCAATGAGAAGAATTGAAGCAAGATTCATGTAAAGCTGAGTCAGTTGAAATCTTTTTTCCTCCCTCGACAGTTGTATTTTATAGAAGAATCGTACACAAGAATCTGAATAGTCTTTTAGAATGCAGACTTTAAATTGGTTTTAACATTAATTCAAAGATTTTACTCCGATAAATATTTGTTAAAAACAATAGAAGAAGAAAAATGCTATTAATTGTGATTCATTTTGGAAAATGGTGTGATTAAGGAGCTAAAACGTTTTGGTCGCTTGACAGCACAAATTTATATATACGCATAGTGCAAATAGCAATCATGCTTTGGCAACCAGAAACGGAGCAAATCAGATTGCTCAGATCTTTTGCTACATTTCAGTATGTGGCGATATTTACATGGTTCTGGGATTTGCTATGATATCCTGTCATATTATTATAGGTGATATTATGTCAATATCCTATCATATTTCACAAGTTTAGTTAAAATTCAGGATCCAAAATTTCACCATGAAAAAAATAACACTGTATAGTGTGATTTAGATTCATTTATTTATTTTTTCTTGACAACAAAAGACAGGCTGTGATGTATTTCAAGCTTTTTTTCGTCCTTACAGTATAAGTCAGCTGTTGAAACCTGCCCTTCAAACATGCACCAAAATACACTTTCCAGTTGCGTTACATTCAAACAGAACATTTTAGATTACAACAGATAAACATTTTCATTATACTTTGGGTTCAATCAGTTTGGATGCTATTACAAAAAAGTGCCATGATGAAAACCAAAGTGCTCTGTGACTTGACAGAGCCCAGCAAGCAAACAGTTCTTAACGAATGTCTTAAATAGGCTACCGATCTTTATGAAGAGTTTACCAATCCCTGACCAATAAGTGCTTTTGATACAGTATTTCAATGACATAAGAACCACATTCATTGCAAGTTACTATGCATCGAATAATGTCCAATGTTTGGGTAATAGTACATACAATGGAGTCTATTCCTAACATGTATACAAACAGTCCATAACAATGACACATGTAATGGACACATACAGTGTGTTTCGTTTTCAGCAGAGACGAGTCAGTGACTTAAACTGCTGCAAAGAGACAAAAGATGTAAATATGATCAGCTTGAATTCAAACAAAAACACCAACGAGGCAATTGTGAGGTAGGCAAGAAAACATGCTTGACCACCCTTGCTGTCTTTTTGCAGAAGGCCGTACCAAAAGGACTGAACAGGAAAAGGAAGTCCAGGAATTCCAGTGAGAACTAATTTGAGATGATTAAAGCAACAACTCTGCTGATATCAATGGCCAAGTGCAAGAGACTTGCGTCATTTAAAGAATGAACGCTGATTGGAGGGCCAAAAAGGTATGTAAACATGTAACAAAACTGGACATTTTGGTTTTCCAAGGAGCAGCAGTGCCATACGGTCTCAAAACCCCAAATGACAATTGTGTACAGTACTTGCTGTTATTGTGCTGTGAACAATGTGCGTTTTTAATTTTATTTTATTTTTTTTTAAACAAACTCATTACAATAAGCATTTAATACCATGTGACAGTGCTGTTAAGGTCTGCTCAGGTTTAGGCACAAAATGATTGGGTGGTTCAAGAAATGGTTGCAGTTTGCAGCCCTCGCATGCGTGCATGCTTTTCTCTGCTCGTTTGTGAAATGAAAGAATCAAAGAGCCACCGTGTCTCCCACTAAGAGTCTTTGCATCATCACTCCAAAACTTTCGGGGCAGTCCTGCAGTCCAGCTGCAGTGCAAGTGTGATCAGCGCTTTTCCTGTGGGGCTTTGAGGTGGAAAGGCGCAGAGACAAAAGGGTCAGTAGTGTGAACACAACTTTGATTGCTCACATTAAACGGGCCCTCATTCTGCGGGACGACAGTTCCCTCAAAGTGGCGGGAATATTTCGCAAGCTCTTGCGGGCGGAACGGATGTGGTGCAATTTGTCCAAGTGTGCCTTGCTCAGGGACAAGAGCTGCCCCGTAAAGGTACGCAGGTAGTGCAGCCTCCTTTCTTTTCGCAAACGGAGCCTGGGAGAACACGTCCGGCTGCTGTTGGGCTGCCAACGGGCCGCTCGGAAATGGCGCGTTGGCGAACACGTCGCCCGCTCCTTGCTGGGTGAGGCAAAAAGGAGCTTTTGAGAAGATATCTGCACTGGCTGGTTCGGGATCAAGTTGGTAATGATTCTGGGCAACGGTGGCGGATGATGGCACACAGGTAGCTGGTGTTGAGTGGAAGCTGGGCTGAGTTCCGTGTTCTTCGTCCTCCTCTGAGTCAAGCAGCAGTGGTCTGGAGCCGCTGAGGTCTTGGGCCGAAGTAGGACCTTCGGCGTCAGCCTCGAAATTCTGCTGTTGTTCTTGACAGGTTTCTTTTTCCTGGTCTTCATCACTGGAGTGAATACATACGTCGTTTGCTGCAGAGTCTCCAACAGTTTCGCTGCCGCACCCTTCTTGGCCAAGTACAGAGTAGCCGTTACTGTCCAGCTGCACATCTGTATGGGTAAGCAGAAAAAAAACCTTCATTGATTTTATATTGACACGCAATCAAATTTAAGGTCATACATACGTACATTGGATTAGCACTAAGTGAGGAAGCATAATGACACAATATCCACATTCTACAACATTCACCATCACAACATGGATCAGCCTTGTTTCCATAACTTGTTCTCCTTATTTCAAATGGTTGTGAGCAAGGGAGTCAGTGGAAACAAGGAGAGGGGGCCTTGGCAGCAGAGGGAGGCGTAATTAGACTAGCACAGAGCAACGCATGGGTCAGTCTTACCTCAGCAGCGTCGACAGCGACTGTAAACTGGGGGCTTTCACCAAGGAGTTAAAATGGAAAGGCTACCTGATCTGTTATTTATCTTCACCACGACTGAAACCACAAGATTGCACAAGTGCTCATTCTGCGTTCAATTCACACAGCTGTCTTGGAATTGTGCGGAATAACAGTGACTCGCAGTGCCAAATACAGTTCAGTGTCTGTTGTCTAAAGTGACGCATCTATTTTGACAGCCAACAAAGTTACTGGTCACTTTGCTTATAACTTAGAGCTGTCCATTTAATCTATCCAATCAAGTAGAAGTTGTTGTACGTCTTTAAAAAATATATAAAAAATGTCGGATTGGAGACAACATTCGTCCACTGTGATTAAGCAACACTGTGACACAATAGAGAGAAAAGACGAGGGGAAAGGTGGACATCTTGGCATTTATACACAAATCTTTCAATGTACTGTACATATATCACATTTTTACATTTGCTCTAGAGAACGAATGAGTCATCACATGTCAACATGTTCACTGAGATCAGAGGTCTTTCCTTTTAGTGTGACGGCTGTATTTTCTAACAAATGCACGTTTAGGACAAAATATCACTTCATTATTCTACCACTTTGGCGTCCCTATTTGAACATTCCCAGCGACATGTTGATATGTCTTAAGAATCCAGACATTCAATCTCAGGTACGTAAGTTTTATGTCTTTTACATTTTTTTTTATCATATGGTAGGGTAAAGGAGGGTCTGAAAATGGTTGGCATTGTAAGCCGACGCCGACATAGACTGCATGGAGAGAAGTTTTCAAATTCTTCAACTGTGAGGCATTTTGTATGCTACCAACTTTGCAAGGGGAATGCCCTTTCCTGTTCCCGTATAACAGTGCATAAATCAGGATCCATCCATAAAGCCATGCTTGGATGAGTTTGATGCGGGAGACTCAACTCCACCATAACACACTATTTGGGTGAACGTGAACAGAAATTACAAATAGCCCTGCTAGAAAAAAACCCCCAGCATAGTTTTGTTGTGTTTTCACACTGGTCTTGCTGATCAGTAAAAACACAACAAAACAGCCACGATTCGAACAGCTCTGGGCAATCCGCTCTATGAACAGGTCCAAAGCCGCCCAGCATTGCCGGAGACCCGCCTGGAGCTGGGGATTGCTGGTGACCAGCTAGAGTCTTGCTGGCATCAACAGCCAACAGCATGTTGGTCTTGCGAACTGTATTTACTGACAATGGTTTACTGAAGTGTTTCTTAGCCTGCGTGGCAATAGCCGCTACACAATAATCCAAGTTTTGAATGCAGTGTTGCCTGAGGGACTATTTACGCATGCAGTTGTTCACAGAGTAGTGAATCTCACCTCCTCCTTGCCTGCCAACAACTGAGCCTTTCGGGGATGTTGCTTTAATACCCAATCATGGCACTCCCTTGTATCCCTCTAACCTGTGGCATGTTCCAAACAGGTGTTTTTTGAGAACTCTGAAATGTTTCCTTTTTTTTTTTTGCCGCTGTCATTTGTGAATGTGCTGCGGGCATCAAATTCAAAATGTGGGAGTATTTGAAAAGAGGTAGTATTTATAAGTTTGAACATTAAATACTTCCTTGTCGCATATTCAATTGAACATAGGTTAAAAAAAGATTTGCAAATCATTGTATTGGTTTTATTTCATACAATGTCCCAACTTAACTGGAACTGGGGTTCGCATGTACTGTATGTGATGTGTGATGTTTACAAACCAGTGTATGAAAGCACCAGCACAACAACCCACAGCCATTTGAGAAACCTGCCTGGACAGAGATTTTGTCACTCCTAATGAGTCAGTGCAGGTGCATGTTTTTCCAGGTCAGAGCCTAAAATGATGGTGTGTAAGTTTTGAGAGAAAGTGCCCAAAACTCTCAATCTCACTCTTTTGGTCAAGAGTGGTTCCAAATAAAGCTTCAACTCACGCGCACACGCACGCAAGGGGAAAGCAAAGTTGCAGTCATCAAGCAGTCCATCGTGAAATGAAAAAAGACCACCATGGCTGCATGTTAAATGAGCAATTATGGGGGAAAAGCGTGAGGAAGGCCATGGTGTAGCCAATGTTAGCGGCAGAAGATATGCTTGAGCATTGATGTGAATGTTACCAGAGCTTTATGAAAACAGCCTATCAGAGCCGACGGGGAACAAGTCTATGCCAAGTCCTCTCTTTCATTTCAGAAGATGCTACATTTTTCACATCTCTCTAACCCGCCTGCCCTGTCCAACGTCAGGGTTACACACTGCCCCCTTGACCTCTCCCAACCCTCTAGAGGTCGATGAGCTGATCCACCAGTAGAAGGGAGCGAGTCAAGTTGGGAAGGCTGGACTCTGAACTGCCACTGTTGTTGCGTGAGTGACCACCTGAAACATGTCAGAGAAAGAAAGAGAGACAAGACACAGAAATGTACATGGAAGAGCCGAGGGAGATGGGGGAGCCAAAGAATAAGTCATATGAAAGGAAATTGTATGAATCAAAGAAATAAAAAAGGGACGAGTGGATGAGGAGGATCAGAGCAGAGGGGTGCATGAACAGGGGCAGGAAAAGAGAAAAAAAGCAGAGTGAGCCGGGTTAATCTTAATATGGCTGCATCAGCACAGGGGAGGGTCAGGGAGCACCGATCTAACATGGGAGGAGGACTTTTAATAGAATAACCACAAAAGCCAAACCCTTGCAGGGTGGAATCTCACATATTCCAATGTGAGAGCTTGACTTACAACTTCTCACATCACAAGTCACAGAGGGCTACGTTGAGGGAGAAGGGCTCAAAATCTGTCCTGCTGACAACAGATACGGGCGCTCATCTCAGGATTCTGTTCTTCTTACCTTGGTTTGAGGTTTTGGAGATGAGCACGGGAATAGGGTCAAACTCGTCACTATTCCCTTTCTCTCCTTGCGACATGAGGAAAGAAGAGTCTGCAGTGGAAGGAAGGAAGAGGAAGTGAAGGAAAGGCAGATCTGAGGGGAAAGCAGTTAATCCAGCCATAGCACAAGGCAACGATTAAAGGAGGTGTAGAGAAATAGCAATATAAATCCAGTAATCCCTTGCAAATTTGCACTTAAATGTTTTGCGGCTTCAGTGCCTCACGGGCTTTTCGAATGTTTATTTAAAAAAAAAAACTAAGAATAATCAGGTGCCTCACCCAGCACCTTCGTTGTTGTGTCTTGTCACGTTGTTGACTGTCTTTCCTCCTGTATCTTAATGTTCTCAGTTTTTTTTTGTTTATTCGATAACTTTTTTTGATTGAGTTAAACTGCGTTCCAGCCCCTTGCCGCAGGAAAGGCAATCGGTCCTGGGTGTGTGGGGGCATGTAAGCTCGCTCGTCCCTCCACGGAGATTGGCTCCATCAACAGGCACACATTGCTTCAACGGCAGCGGCGCAGGGCTTGAGCGCAGTTTAACTAGTCCAAAAAAGTACCTTGCGGTTTTTCCACCTTTGGCAGGGGGTTCTGGTCCCCATTAACCGGGAACAACAAGAGATTACGATATGGAATTTCAGGGTCGCTTTGGGTTTTTCTTCCACAAGCATGAGAGAGAGAGAGACACTGTTAAGATAAGAATTCAATTGGCAATTAAAAATAATTACAAATGAAAAACTGACTTGATTATTTAGTTCTTTTTAAATGATATTCAACCAAAAAACATACTGGGAAAAACATTTTAAACCATTTCAGTCACTCATTCAGTACCAGCCAATTCTAGATCAAGTCTGAAAAGACGTTTAAAGACGTCTTGGGGAGTGAATGAATTAATTATTCCAGTACTTCCATTTGTAAAGACATGTTAAAACTGGACGGACAAAGATTAGTGAAAGCGTATCTTTTGTGTCCGACGTAATACATGAAGCCGATTACAGTAACACATACAGGATGTTTTCCTGATGGACTGTGGTCATGGTTCTGACTGACTGTGGTGGGTAACAAGGTTAACTTAGCTTTACTAATGCTTGTAACGAATGCCTGTTTTTTTATTTTTGCTTTTTGGAGTTCAACTGAAAAACACAAAATAATCCATCTCGCTTCGATTGTCGAAGGAAAAAGTGGAGCAACAACAGTAAAACATTAAGCACCAATACAAAGGTGGCCAAGCAGTGCTTACAGCAGTGGAAGGGCTTACCAGCAGCTGTCTGAGCAGGCTGCAGCTCTTCCAGGCAGGCTGCGGAGCAGGAGCCAAGAGGAGCAGAGGGCCGATAGGAAGAAGGAGCAGAAACATTCTGGTTTCCATGAGAAGTATAAGATAGAAGATGGCAGCCCAGCATAGAGTCTTTCCCATTTAAAGAGTCTGAGTCACAAGAAGAATGCAAACTCATAATGAGAAGAAGTCAAAGTAAAAGAGTGGGCTGAAAGTTGAAGCAGCAGAACGCATTGGACAAGATTGGACCCACAAAAATGCGGGTGTCGTCTTAATATTACAGTGGCGAACAAATATGACGTTTAAGAAACATTATTTAGTCAATAAATGTTTTATAAAGGCAACAATTGGACCGTGAAACAACGTAACTCAACTTCCATTTTCCAATTCCTGTGGGTGGCCTGCTGGAACAAACTGAACGAAGAGATAATACTGCATTACATTGGCACTTCCAATCCGAGAAACACAATTGTTTCCATAACAAGAAAGAAGTGAAATATAACAATGTTTTATCCTGCTGACACCCCTATACTTTGCCCTGCAACACTAACCTGGCATGTTGACAGAGGTGAGCTGAACCTACACACAACACTATCTTTGCTACACAAACCTAAGAATGCAAGACAGGAGATTGATTTCCTTTGCTAAGGCTCTTCCTGTACTACATAACTGAAAACTGAGAGAAAGAAAAAAAAAGATGCAATGTGGAAACTATTTTTCAGTAAGGCGGGGAAGAAAAATGAAGATGGCACCGGTATCACCATTTGTGTTCAAAGGGTCAGTGAGTGTTGAGAGGCCAGTGGTGCAGAAGACATGTTTCATGAGACTTCTCTCCATAATCAATCAAGTTGTTTAAGTCAGTGATTCCCAGCCAGTGTGCTGAGGGAATATATCCATTGTCACTTAGTTGGACGACAGATTATTATTTCAAACGCTCGCACGCACGCTCACAGAACAGTTTAAGCATAAACAAAGCATAGACGTTCAAGCAGTGTTCAATCCAAACAAAAACCGAGTTGGTAGTATCTCACTTTATATTCATGCATTCTGTATTTATGAAAGGCTTATTTTAGCCCTATCTAACGTGTTAGAAACATAGGTCTGGTGAATACAGCAACACGCTCCAGGTTAGAGCAAGACTTTTGCCAACAGTATGAGACCTACCGGGCAAAGACAAACTTGGAAACTCCTCAGTAAGCGTTCAGCTGAGCAAACAACACTGAGCAGAGAGGGGCCCCGCCAAACCAAAAAACTCATTTTAGTCAGCTGAGCAGACAACATTACAGTTTCTCGTAGCAGTCCATACTTACGGGAAATCACAATGGGAAAAAATTGTGCTGGGGGGGGAAGGGATTCTTACAGGAGGAATGTGTTGGCTCAGAAAATGGTACAGCAGATGTGACCCTTTAGCCCCTTCTCTAAAAGAAAGACCATTGTTGAAAAGCTAATGCTAACATCAGAAAGTGACAATACGGTTGACCAAATACAAAACAGGACTAAACACATCACTAAGTACACTTGCACACATCTGATGAGTTCCACAAGTCGTTGCAAAGCTAATAAAGACAATAAAGCTAAAGTTTTTACTGACACTGTTCGAGAGCTTTGAGTTTAATTAACTATAGACATTTTTATTATTGTACTTTTCGAGTGGTAGAGAATCGCAATGTATCATACAGAGTAAGGCTGCAATTGATAAAATAATGTCATTACCTTGATGCAGGTGTTACTTAATGCCGAGTGAATATATTGTAATGTGCAGATGGTAGTTCATCAATGCCAAAAAATTGGATCTGGATTATGTTTCATGTCAATTGTTTGACAGAGGTGGAAAAACAAATCGCATCATCCAACTCACGTGCCTCTCACAGTTACACAGGTGTCAAAGTCCGTTCCACGAGGGCCCATACCGTGCATGTTCTCCATGTCTCCCTGATGCAACACACCCGATTCAAATGATCAGAATCATAATCAGGCTCCTCTCAAGCTTACTGATGCGCTGATCATTTGGATCAGGTGTGTTTCAGCAGGGAGGGATGGAAAACATGCAGGACCGGCCCTCAAAGACTGGACTTTGGCACCTGTGGTTTAGGAGGTAAAATGCACCCTTGTTATGCGATAGCATCAAATTCACTCCAACATACATTTTGGGGCATTTTTTTCGATAGAACTAAAGGGCATAAAAAACTGAGTGACTACCCGACTGGGCTCAGAGGTTTGAGAACACAGTTCATCAGTAAGGAAATCCAATTAACAAAGAAGTGTTTGTCTTTGCTGTACCGAGTGACCGTAAAAGCACAGATCTGCAAATGAGATGCGAGCTTGCTGCAGGCCGAGACTCTATTCATGGTAACTGACAAGGAGCCACTGTGCAGCTACTAACATATGTCAACAAAGGTAGGCTTCTGAAAGTAGTAGTCGCAACTGTGATGCTGGCAAGCTTCCTTAAATCAAGAACAAGAAATGATTCTGTGCCGTGGACATTTCAAGATAAAGAGGTATATGTATGAAAAAAAGAAGAATCAAACTCTTACCTCCAAATGAATTGAGCCTGTGAATGAGAGAGTCACCTCTGGACTTCTCCTCTGGTGCAGCATCTGTGTTAAAAAAAAGAAAGAAAAAAAGGTATTTAACAACTCTCTCACAGTTGTCTGTGTGTCTACAGTACAGAGAATAGTGCACATACTTTCACCTAGTTTTGCAAAGTCTTTGTTAAGCAGCTCCTCAGCAGTTAGCTTAGAGAAGTTATCATCGCCAAAGGGGTTCCAACTGGGCTGAGTATTGGGTGTCACATGGGCAGACTGGGTGTCCACATCAGCTGGGTGATATACGGTCTGCTGGGACGAGCATGGAGAGCCAGAAGGAGTCGTGCTGGCTGACCTACAGATCAGTAAGAAAGCGTTTTTTCCCATGTGTGTTACAACTCTGGCTTGATCTAATTGTGTATGAAAACAAAATGTGTGAACAGAGTGTTTCTTCAGCAAGAGTGTCTGATGTAAAAGGTTTGCTTTTGCTCTATCGTGGTCGTGTCAAGTGAAAGGCCGATCTATTGCGGCGCCATGAAAGGACAGTCACTCCTCACATCACTGAGGGGAGCTCATTCTCCTCACTTGGACTTGTTGAGGCTGGCCTCAGCTGCGGCTGTCTGCAGTAGCTGGGTGGACTTGCTGATGGGGACACCAAAGATGGCACTGTGAGTGACGTCGCTCAGGATACGTCTATGACCACTTTTGGCTGCCATTTTTGGGGACGATGGGGGTGTTAGGGAGCCGACTTTGTGCCCTCTTACAGTTGCCTGTGTG
The DNA here is from genome assembly GCF_025434085.1 of Hippocampus zosterae. Classification (NCBI taxonomy): domain Eukaryota; kingdom Metazoa; phylum Chordata; class Actinopteri; order Syngnathiformes; family Syngnathidae; genus Hippocampus; species Hippocampus zosterae. The sequence continues at coordinate 13,724,045 of NC_067456.1, forward strand.
CGCGGGGGACAATAAGGGATGTGAGCATGAAAAATATCTACAGGATGTTTAACAATTAAAAAAAACAACAACAACAAGCAACAATTCCCACACTTAAATAATCAAGGATGAGTGGTTGAAGAGGAATCAGAAAAATCAGGAAAAAAGATCACATGTCTGTCTTGACACCTCCTGCCAATGAAATGAAAGCCAAACAACAGATAATGCTTAGACAAACCATGAAAGAAGTCCCGAGAGGGTTCACGTTAGAAATGATGCACCTGAAGTTTGTCCATTTTCGAGGTCAATAAGAGTAAGAGTAAGTGCACTGATTTTCGATAGGGAGAGCAATAAAGAAAGAAGGGGCGATTAAATGCCATGTCAGCAACAAACGGCACTATGAGCAGGAAGTTACCACATCTGGGTCAGCAGCTGGCCCAATGACGGAGCACTCTGGGATGGGGGTCAGATGGAGAACTGGGCTTTCCTGGACCTCATGCTGCTGCTGCCGGCGCAGTGTGAGAGCGAGGAAATCTGACTTAGCTTTGTACTGCAGCAGAGTGGGTGTCACAGTGGCAGTATGCTGGACTTGGTAGTCAAAGCTCTGTGCCAGATGATTCCACACAGGAATACGACCACATTTTGGTCATATGCGTCCATCAATTTATTTGTATTCATAGAATGCTTTAGATATTTCTACCTGCGGGGATACTGACATGCGGTAGGGGCACAGATGGTCAATTGTACCACTGAGAAACTGTGTGAATGTGTTGTCGGTTTTCATGCCTTATTAGATACTGCAGAGTATTGCTTGAAATTGAGTGGAAACATGAACCACTGTTCAAGAGTGAATAATTACAAGACACACTGACAGTGACGGACGGACTCTTAAGCGCCAAACCTTTTAGTCGTACAATACAGCCGTCACTGCATTACCTTACTTGCTCTCCTGCTGGGATGCCTACCTGCTGGGCAATCTGTAGGTGTACGAAAGCAGAAGACTGCTGCTGTTTCATGTGGAGCTGCTGAGGTCGCGGTGTGATCTGAGGCTGAATGGTGGTGGTTTGCATTGGTCGCACTGAAGCCTGTGCTGCAGCAGGAGCCTGTTGGGAAGTCTGGAGGGCACCTGGAGTTGGGACATTAACACCTACACCTAGAAGAAAGAAACAAAATAATTTTCGTATTAACCACAGATAACTGTGTTTAGTCCCATGTTAAAGTTGACTTATCAGCAAATAAAAACAAGCCAGGGTTTTAACTGTGACATGTAGAGGGATTAAAGAGCTAGTACCTATGGCCTGGGGTGCTGCAGCAGCAACATTGGGCCTCTTGCGTGGGGTCAGACCTGCTTGTATGGGAAGGATGCCTGATATAGGCTGTGGTTGAGTCTGGCCAGGCTTAGGCCTTTGTCGAGGTGCTATTGAGGTTTCGGTGGTAGGAATTGGGTCTGTGATCCTGAAGCATGGAAGGAGAAATGTGCGCTGTAACGTTTACATTCATTTTTACAAAAACAACATCAATAGTTTGGGCTTATTTCTCACCTGGCTTTGGTTTGACTTTTTTTGACCACTGCTTCACTGGCTTTGATTGGCTCGGGTAGTTTTGCAGGAATGGATGAATTCTGGATGGATAAAATGAAATTAAATCATAAAATTTGTGTCTAATTTTGCAGCTGTAGACTGCAAATTTCCCCAGTGTGGTTCAAATAAAGGTATTCTTATCTTAATCAGTGCACTCAAAAAAGACTAAAAAACCATACAGTACATCAAGTCAAAACTAGATAATCAAGTATTTTTATAGGGCCTGCAGGTACCCCACATAAAATATGAATAAATACAACAGTTTTTATTTGTCTGGGAATTAGAATGTGCCGCCATAAACGGTCAGCCAAGACAGAATTTAATTTATTTCCATCACTCTGAACTTACATGTAAATTTGGAACAGGACACTCTTGTCCATTCAGTTTAAAGGCAAAGTAAGATACTTGATAGATGTCTGGCCTCTTGTCGGGGTCGGGTTCCAGTATATATCCTGAAAAATCCACATGGGGGATCTTCAGTTTTCAGTAATGTAAATACTCCCCATCACACTTGCATAGAAACTGCACACATGCACATTTTTAAGGAACGGGACTGTCAGTTTGACCTGTATATGTATCATTTGGATACCCCGTGGAGTTTTCAGCCCTTGCAGATGGCTATCGCATTAACTAAGTAACTAAGTACATGGAAAAATAAAGGCAATGTGATACAGACATTATTTAAACATTGTGAAACTGTAACTGCAAATGGTATACAAAAACAACTAGAAAATGAAGACGAAAACTGCTGCTTACTGATGAGACAGTGCATATCGTGGGAGTAGCGTGAATTGTCTGGAATGGTGAAACTGCCATCACAGATAGCAACTTGGCTTTCCCCAAAAGGAAGCGTGAAATAGCATAGTTTATAGAGAAGACATCCCATAGCCTGCACCCACAATTGCAAAAAAACAACAACAAAAAAACACACAAGTTAATGTGGCTTAGTTTTTGACACTTGTAAACTGATATCATCCTGTGATCCAAACACCTCACCCATATATCTGCCTTTGTTGTGATGACTTTACCAGCATAGAGGTTGACCATCTCTGGCGCACGATATGATAAAGTAGTGTACCTGGTGTAAAGACATACACATAATTTCTTGAGACATCTATTAGATTGCCGAGAGGTTTGTAAAGGCAGAGGGCAAAGAAAACCAACTTTTTGATTTCCTCCTCAATGACAGGTACACCCTCTGTCTGTGGGTTTTGGAAGTGGTTTGTAGCGCTCCCAAAGTCACACAGCACATAATGTCCCTGGTCATGCAGAAGAATATTTTCCACCTAGACAGGAGGAATAAAATCAATAATTCACTGCAGTGCTATTACACAAAAACGCCAGATAAGTTAACTTTTGCAACTCATGACTTGCCTTGAGGTCTCGATGAATGATTGGAGTCTTGGACTGGTGAAGACGAGCAACAGCTTCACACGTGTCACAAAAGACCTGCAACACCTCTGCCTCTGTGAAGCCAGTCTGTAAGCGTTGGTTCATCAGGTTGACCACCTGTCCCCCTACAAAAAAAAAACAAAAAACGTAATATGCTGAAACATACGCTGGTGCCAAAATAACACTATACCTGAGGCTGAGGTTGCATCTTATGAAACCAAAATGTTCACGTCTGTATTTTCTAGACATTTCAGGCTAAAGCCAAGGTGTAACTTAATGATTAATTACTTAATTTCTTTGAATTTATCGGCCACAAATAGAGCAAACTATCTTTTATTGTGAGGTTTTTCCAACATTTGGCGGTGAAAACAAATCAAGTGAAATATTTTTAAATACCGGTAACATCGAAAGGAAAGAGCTGACGGTCGACAAATTTACCTCGACAGAAGTCCATAAGAATTAGGACCTCCCACACATCGCCAGCTCCAACTGCAGCTATGCTGGAATCCAGGAAGCCAACTATGTTTTTGTGCCCTACGAGGTCCCGCTATATCAATAAACAAGGACAGGGAAACAGTGGGAAAACAGTTACCGTTACTATGTTAAGACATTTAGAGAAATACATCCATGGTTGTATGTCTTAGCTGTAAAAATTCAGGAAAATTAGTCGCGCACACACTACCATTCTCATTCATGACAAACAGTGTGTAAGAACTGCTTATTTTTTTAATGAACATTTAGACTGTAATGAATTCGGTTTGAAAGACAAAGTGCCAATTTATTGCTTGCAAGAATATACAAAACACAGTAACAATGATTAAGATATCCCCGCGCAGCCTGGAGTTTATACGTATCATTTTATTGATCTGCAAAGTGCTCTGTTCTAAACAGGGATGATGTACTGTACATCTCGTCATTTTATTGAGCATATAAAAAGTGCAAAAGGGGGAAGACAGTTTGACTGCGACTTCTCGGAGAGCCAAAAGAAAAATGCAATGTTAAATTCCTGCTCACTTTTTCCACTCACCATAATCTGTATCTCCATTTTGCAGATTTGAAGATCATGCTCATTGTTAACATACATCCGCTTTAGCGCACACCGCTGACCCTGATTTGTGCGCACCAAAAAAACAATGGCAAAACCTCCTGCAAGAGATGGAACGATGCGAGATCAAACACTGTACTATTCACCACAGAAGGGTAGATAGATCACAGCACATTTAATCGTAAATGTGATTCTTACAACCGATGAAAATAAATCAGTTGACTATATAGGGAGGGAGTCAGCAGTGACACAAATACAACAAATCGATTGAAATTTGTAAATCTGAGTGCTGTTCTGTTTGACATTGTGATGTTTTGTCACAGAATATTTTATTAACTGACTCAGCGTTTGAAATGTCTCCAATATCGGGATGCTTGTTTGTTATTACCTTCAAAAAGATCTCTCAAAACTTGAATAAGAATAGTCATAAAACAGGGGGGGGTTGCAGTGATATGAGCGTGGTCTTTGCAGTGACACAATGCAAAACAATGATATGTTGCGACACAGTTTGCAAAAGGTATGATAACAAATTGCCTGTTCAGAATTAATTACTGACGCAAAATGGAGTGGGTTTTTTTTCTAATATTGGGACAGTGCTGATAAGTGATCATTTTGGTCACTAAAATGTTATACCGTTTCATCCCTTATCGCTTTTTCTACTGTCTCCAAAAACGGGGTACATCTGTGATTTTATTTGGAACAGAATTACTGATAATTCTATATCAATCTACATGAGACCCTAGATCCATACCTTGCGTACGTGTTCCCTAAGAGTTGAGATATCTTAAGACATTATGTCTAATCTGAGATGACTGTAAGAAATCAGAAGGATTAGCAAGCTTCTTGAGGACCATTTCACAGTGGTCTACTCTGTCAGGAGACAGTGCCAAACAAATAACTAAGTACAGCTACAAATAGCCACTGCCCAATGACATAACCAACTGTCAGGATTATTCTCCACCCGCTTTTGCATACACACAAAAAAACAAAATGCTCACGAAACGCAAATGCACCCTTTGGGCATAGCCATGAAAAGCACAATATTTGGTTCCACTTGTCAACGGCGTAATAAACGAGGCTTTCTTTACAACTACTTTACTGCAGGGTTACACAGTGATGATGAAATAAAATAAAAGTGGCATTGTCCTGTCGATTGAGGACAGATGTGCTTGGGGGTTCCGGTGTTTTCTTTATAGAGTTCTCGCGTTAGTGAATGATTTTGCTTCACAAATGAGGGAGTAAATCATTGGAGCCTTGTGTTATGCACACCATCACAAGATGGTCAACGCACATGGTCTGTGTGACTCAAGAGAGACAATTTGTATTTTTAAAAAATGCAGGCTGCAACTATTTCAAAGTGTCAAGCAAGCAAGTCTGCGAGATTTTTGCATGCATACTTCTAGCATAGTCTATAAAGATCAAGGCAGCACACGAAAACTATGTGCATAAGCAGGCCATTTTGCAGATGTCAGTGTCAAATTCCAATAAATAAATTAGAACAGAAAAGTGATCTGTTTAAACAAGTTCCAAAAAGTAGACAAACTGTGATTTCACTATCCTCCGTTTCTCATTAATTTCATCAAAGTCAATTCTAGCAACTGTGCAGTTTTTATGACATTAGTTTCTCTCTCTGTATTGTTGTTTGTGGCCAGATGACCAGACCATTCGTGAAGTGGCCACAGAGCTGGAGTCCTGCCAGAAAGCTGATAAATAAATCAGTCTTTGTAAATCTATTATTCAGTAACAGGCTCTCTTGGCTAAAACAACAAGGCTGACTTTCATTTGGGTGATGGAAAACACAAATTCTGTTTAACTGTTTAGTTAAACATAATGAAATTTTCTTCAGAAATGAATGGCGTAATGAGCACTAACAGTCAATATTACTGGAACTATTTGGACCGCCCTGCGGCAAAACCTAAAGCGTGATTGTGGAAGGAGGAAAACGCGGAGCCCAATGTTTATGCTTACAATTACTAATGACTCAGCACGTCACTGACTTTATACATTTTTTTCCAAGCTACTCCCAGCCTTGACGTAATATGTGCAACCAGGAAATTCAGTGACGTATAAACTTTTATCGAATTTTGAGGACTAAAAGAACACTTATGTACAGTACATGCGAATGGTAATGAAAACAGACTATCCTTGCACAAACAATGGTTTATAAATCACACAGGATTCATACATCATTAAGGACACAAAATATGTTGCAAAAAGCGTGATTAGAAGTCAGTCCAATACATTTATGAATGAAATATCACGTTCTTACACCCCCACCCCCAAAAAAGAACGAATGAATAAAGTATATCACGAATTAAACATTTCACGAAGAACATGCACTGCTGCGGGACGCAAGGGATTAGAAACTTAATCCTGCTTTCTCACAGTTTGGCAATTAAATCAAAAACCTGGAGGTTCCAAATGATTTCAACGTGATTTAAGTGAACGAAACTGAAACCAGGCAAAAGCACGTCCATTCACCTTCAGCCACGATCTCTTCGATGGTCACTTGATGTCGTCCAAGGGTAAAAACCCGGCCGATGAAGCTGCCTCCGCTGCTGGAACCTGCGCCCCCTCCGCCGGCTCCCTGACCAGGCCCCGAGCTCACGAGCTCCCGTCGGGAGTCGAAGAATTTCTTCATTCCCTACAGGTGTTATCCAAATCGACAATTCCGATATCAAAGTGTATAAAACACCAAAGAAAGTCTGTCGTGAATTAGGAACAATCGGTCCCCGACCGAGGTGGTGGCTGATGAGGTAACTGTCTTTGAATGACAGCAGCTAGCTTAACGCTCGCTGACAAACTGGACTTCAAAGTATTCCGAAAAAGACAAAGCAGGATGTCCGGGCTAACGCTTTGTCCGAAATTGGCAGGACCAGAACGTGTCTTAACTAGCGTTTTGGCGTCAAAAAGGGAAACACTGGTCTACTCTAAACTCCCAAAAGCGACTGCTGGATGACTGTACTAACAGTCTATTAGCCCGGAGCGGTCGTTAGCGCACCTATGCAGCTAAGCTAACCAGCTAGGTGCGATGACAGCTGCATGCACAGGCAGCAGGTAGCTCTGCACTATCCAAAGCGACTTATCACACATGCCCGCATACGCTTCTAAATCTAAGATATCACATCACGCTAAATGAATTAATCTCCCTTCTTCCAGTGTCTCCAACAAATATCGTATCTTGAGCTGTCTGTGCTATATAAATCCAGTGTATAAATCCAATTAACAAAGCTAACTGGGATTTACAGACGAGGGTTTGCTGGAAGATTCGCCATCATTTTTTCTCACTGTGATTGGTCAATGTCAGAGTTGATTTCAGACCCTTTCGTTCCAGCACCGCCCCCAACAGGAACTACCGTAAAACCACTCATTTCAATACAAAACCACAGGTCTTTTAGATTCATTACAAAGTTTGAAAAATTATATGCAACAGTCTTTAACTTAAATTAACAATGCATATTCTTCTTATGTTATATCCTCTAAGTGAAAACGTACTGGAAAATAGATTAGAAGATGGATGGATGGATGGCTTCATTCTAAGATGAAAGCGCAAAGCACTCCATTTCGAATGAAAGAGCAAAAGGACATTTAGGTTTAAGAAGTGAGTCTGCCTTGACCATATACAAGGGCAATACAATATAATGTCTCAGTTATTACTTACTCTACAAAGAATTTGATTTCAGTATGTAATCAAGAAGGATGCAAACATGATCTTGTGATATCAATAAAACTAAATTTCAGGATTCCAATGACTACCTTAACAAATTGCAGAGTTGTAATTAGAATAGAACCTCGACCACGTTTTGCGTTATAGTCCTGTTGCCTCCGAAATAGCAGATGTGTCGATGACGATATTAGTGCACGTTCACGTAGTGCATTTAACTCAGTTGCAATGTGATCATTATTCCTCTAGAGGTCCCTATTTACCCACTAAAGCCAATTTCAAAAGTTTCATCAATCCATCCGTTCTCTATGGGTTTTTTTATTCATATTTTTGTTAACACTCAGAATATGTTTTACATGAGCGTATGAGTAACCTCTTTTCCTCAACGAATTACTTTCTGGTTGTATTCAAATGCTTAGTTTGGAAGTGTTTTACATTTCTAACAGTAACTACAAGACATTTAAATGTACGGTGAGATAACTTTCTGCAGACTCATCTAATCTCTTTCTGTTTTAGGAAGGTTTGAAACAACATTATTTATTCACAACTTTTGGTGGAACAGCTAATACCTTCACAGCGATGTATGCACTCAATTTTAAACGCGTGCTGACAATTTCGCTTAAATATTTGTGCCTTACAATGGCTTTGTATGATACAATACAAATGATACAATGCCTTTGGACGCTGCCCACCTCCAGGCCTGGCTCCAGAGGGGGGCCCCGCAAGGGAAACTGAGATCCATTAATTTTACTCGTCATAAGGGGGTCTTTGAGCCGTGCTTCGTCTGGTCCCTCACCTAGAACCTGTTTGGCATGGGTGACCCTGCCAGGGGCATAAAGCCCCAGACAACTTAGCTCCTAGGATCATTGGGACACACAAACCCCTCCACCACGGTAAGGTGACGGCTCACGGAGGGGAAGAGTTTGGTGAGGCCATGGAAGCCGACCTCCGGACAGCTTCGAGGAAATTCTGGTCCACCATCCGACGTCTCACGAGAGGGAAGCAGTACACCATTAACACTGTGTACAGTGGGGATGGGGCACTGCTGACTTCGACTCGGGACATTGTGAACCGGTGGGCAGAGTACTTCGAAGACCTCCTCAACTCCACCAACACGCCTTCCTCGGAGGAAGCAGATTCTGAGGATCCTGAGGTGGGCTCTCCTATCTCTGTGGTTGAAGTCACCGATGTTGTTAACAAGCTCCTCGGTGGCAAGGCCCCAGGGGTGGATGAGATCCGCCCGGAGTTCCTCAAGGCTCTGGATGATGTGGGGCTGTCCTGGTTGACACGCCTCTGCAGCATCGCATGGTCATCGGGGAGAGTGCCTCTGGATTGACAGACTGGGGTGGTGGTCTCTCTTTTTAAAAAGGGGGACCAGAGGGTGTGTTCCAACTACAGAGGGATCACACTCCTCAACCTCCCTGGTAAGGTCTATTCAGGGGTGCTGAAGAGGAGGGTCCGTCGGGAAGTCGAGCCTCAGATTGAGGAGGAGCAGTGTGGTTTTCGTCCTGGCCGTGGAACTGTGGACCAGCTCTACACCCTTAGCAGGGTTCTCGAGGGTATGTGGGAATTCGCCCAACCAGTCTACATGTGTTTTGTGGACTTGGACAAGACATTTGACCGTGTCCCTCGGGGGGTTGTGTGGGGGGTGCTTCAGGAGTATAGGGGTACTGAGCCCCCTGATACGGGCTGTTCGGTCCCTATACTGCCGATGTCAGAGTTTGGTTCGCATTGCCAGCAATAAGTCGGAATCATTTCCAGTGAGGGTTGGACTCCGCCAAGGCTACCCTTTGTCGCCGATTCTGTTCATCACCTTTATGGACAGAACTTCTAGGCGCAGCCGAAGCGTTGAGAGGGTCCGTTTTGGGGGCCTCAGTATTGCATCTCTGCTTTTTGCAGATGATGTGGTACTCTTGGCTTCTTCAAGCAGGACTCTCCAACTCTCACTGGAGCGTTTCGCAGCCGAGTGTGAAGCGGTTGGGATGAGGATCCGCACCTCCAACTCTGAAACCATGGTCCTCAGTCGGAAAAGGGTGGAGTGCCCTCTCCGGATCAGGGAGGAGATCTTGACCCAAGTGGAGGAGTTTAAGTATCTTGGGGTCTTGTACACGAGTGAGGGCAGGAGGGAGCGAGAGATCAACAGGCGGATCGGTGCAGCGTCTGCTGTGATGCGGACGTTGTATCGGTCTGTCGTGGTAAAGAAGGAGCTGAGCGAAAGGGCGAAGCTCTCAATTTAACGGTCGATCTACGTCCCAACCCTCATCTATGGTCATGAGCTATGGGTCATGACCGAAAGAACGAGATCCCAGATACAAGCGGCCGAAATGAGTTCTCTCCGCAGGGTGTCCGGGCTCTCCCCTAGAGATAAGGTGAGAAGCTCGGTCATCCGGGAGGGGCTCAGAGTCGAGCCGCTTCTCCTCCACATCGAGAGGAGCCAGATGAGGTGGCTCGGGCATCTAGTTAGGATGCCTCCTGGGCGCCTCCCTGGTGAGGTGTTCCGGGCATGTCCCACTGGCAGGAGACCCCGAGGACGACCCAGGACACGCTGGAGAGACTATGTCACCCAGCTGGCATGGGAAAGCCTCGGGATCCGCCAGGAAGTGCTCGAAGAATTAGCTGTGGAGAGGGAAGTCTAGGCTTCCCTCCTAAAGCTGCTGCCCCCGCGACCCAACCCAGAATAAGCGGTGGAAAATGGATGGATGGATGGAAGATACAATGCTGCTCGTGTGCTAGTGACAAATGACTATACAATACTTTCATACGTACTAAAATCTACAATGTACTGTCGCTCTGTTGAAACATTAACAAAATGTCAACACATGGTTCTCATTTTGTATGGTCCCCTGGGAAGAAAATTATCCATAATTTTACATGTACAGGCAGCAGATGATGTGGAAAGTCAGGCAGTGTCAAGAAAGTCACTATTATGAATGCATTGTAGTTTCTATGAACCGAGTGGAGTCACAGTCCGGTTACTGGCTAAGTTCAATCCCGAGCTTACTGTTACTTTGATACTAAACAATATTTGTGAGTCTGTGTGGTATTAAACCCACATAAATTAAACGCCCACAGACATTTCGCAAACCCTTCCTATGGGAAAATGCATTTGTCTTTTTTCCCGTTTGCTCACACAATCATAAACTTGTCAAGTTTTGACTTACTGGGCTTTTAGACATGCCATTATGTCTGCAGTCTTCTTTGTTTGTAAATAATCCTTTCAGTGATTCATGTTCTTCTAAATAGAACTGACAATTAACAATGGCAATTCTCGACTAAACTTGTGTTATGTTTTTAGTTTGTCTTTTTCAATGAGACAAAATGAAGATGAATAGCAAAAGCTTTCCCTCTACTTCACGGCAACACCCATGATATTGTTTTCCGTATTCCTCACTCTTTTAATACAGTCCTTATTTGGTAAAGTACTGCATTCGGCACAAACACTTTCCCTATGGAGATACTTTTACAGAGACATTCAGCTTTCCATTTGAGATATGCAATAAAAGCATGATACTGCTTACATGTGGGCACATACTGTACAACAACTCCTGATGGGGTCAGTGAACTTTAACTTGGGGGAGGGGGGTTCATAAAAATAATTCCCTTATTCATCCCATGAGGGATCTTGGAACAACAATGTCATAACCTTAAAAACAATACACTCTACCTACCGTTCAATCATTCACACTCAGACCTAGAGACAATTTAGGGCACCCGTGTCAAACCCAAGGCCCGGGGGCCAGGTCCAACCCACCAGGTCATTTTATGTGGCCCGCAAAAGCAAATCATGTGTGTCAACTTGCTAAAATCTGTACCGAAATGTCAAACTGTCATGTGTAATAAATAACATTGAGATTTTGCCAGAATTTGGCTACCCAGTTTACACTCACTTGAACAATAATTGAACAAACTATTTTAATTTACTGATTTTACATGTAATAATTTGGTGGTTTCACTGTTATTGGCCCTCTGAGGGAAGACGTAACTCCAAATTGGCCCGCGACTAAAATGAGTTTGACACCCCTAGTTGAGAGTGTTCAGTTTACCTACCATGCATGTTTTCGGAATGTGGGAGGAAACCGGAGTACCCAGAGAAAACCCAGAAAGGTACTGGGAGAACATGCAAACTCCACAAAGAAAGGCCGGAGCCGTAATCGAACCCTGCCCCTCTGCACTGTGCTAATTTTATAACTTTCTTAACATTCTTTTCTCATCAAAAAGTAGACAAGGGGAATGTTTGTGGCTTGGAATCACATACTGTAAATTGGTTTTTGCACCATATAAATGGTTACCATATCATTGGCGATGTTCAATGCAATTGACAGTGAGTAGCTTCCACCAGGCTCCTTTGTTGTCATATTAACATGCTTCCAATTATGCCATTTGTTTCTCAGAAGGAGTTAAACATATTATATTTAATTTTTAAATAGTTGCTAGAGCGGTCCCACTGTTTCCAGGGCCATCTTTAGCCAAGATCATAGATTGATACATGAGGAGCTCGGAGCTGTCGCAGTGACGGCTCTGCCTGTTGGTTTGGTATCTAAAAATCCTTGAAACACTTTCTGATCCTTTCTACCACGCGACTGACCTTCTGCGCCATCTCCCCTCATTGCAAACAAGAACGCACAAAATTGAGAGCAGATTTCCCTTTTGGATCTGAATTTGGCTGTCATATGTGCAAGCTTCTTGTAAGGCTTCATCTCTTGCCAGTTGCCAACAAAAGTCAACTTTCTCTTTATTTCACTCCTGATGTCTGTCCTCAGTATAGCACATAATCTGAAGATCTTAGTGTTAAGGTGATGAAAAATAATAAAAGCAATAAAAGATAAGCCTGTCTTCATGAAACTTTGTGAAGAGGTGAATACCAGGGCCAAGTACGAACCTATTAGAATTTTTGGCAGATCTTCACCATCTGCCTAGTTAGCCAATCATGATTTGGACAAAATATCACACAGACCCTGAAACATGAGATCTGCACTCCGCTTGTGACCTTCCGTGTAATGGTGTGCCTGTGCTTTCACCTGCTACATTCTAGCAACAAATATGTGCGTGTGCGGTATTAGGCTTTAAGACCTTTCACAGGTGAGAAATTGTAGGCAGCTGACAGGTCTGCATCAGATGACGCAACTTGTAGAGTAGCCCTCTTATCGTTCACCATCAAGGGATTTTGATATGGTGACAAATAGTTAGTTCAGTTGGCTGCCAGGGTGGCAATACAGTAATTGATGGCAATTACACCATGGCAACCAGTAATCAATGTTCTTGGAGCGCTGTAAAGAAACGGAAAGTGAAACCAAACTGATGTCAGGGCTTCTAAATTCTTCCGCACTAAGCTCATCAAAGCATTACTGACCTGAGCAAAAAAGAGCAAGAAAGATTGTGTGTTTTTGACCTCACAACCAGAACTATAAACTATAAACATTTCTGCCTGCATGTGGTACTATGAAGAGATGTTTTCAAACATGCAACGAATTAGTTTGAATTATTCCTAGAAAAAGGTGTTTACCCAGAATAGCTATGGCATTTTTTCCCCGCCAATTTCATTCTGTTGAAACACGTCATTGGCTCGGTTGGAGCAAGTTCAACAAAGATAAGAGTCAGTACACAACAGAGTGGCATTGCAACATTTCTTTTAATCTTGCAATTTTAAGCTGTGAATTTCCCCAGTGTGGGACAAATAAAGGATATCTTAAAGCATTTATCTGGCTTTTAGGGGGGGGGGGGTTCATGTAAAGATTTGGAATATGAAGAAATGCAAAACATTATTAACAGCTTGGGCAGTTATTTGTTCTAAGTAGAAACTAGTGCTGACATCTTTTTCTTTCTTTTTTTGGAAGCAAATGAATGTCACATGTGCAACACATTTTCACGTCTTTTGCACAGCAGATCATCACATGACATTTCTGACAGTCAACTTGAGAATTCAGATATTTATGACTTCAAGTACATCTTGAGTTTTTGTAGTACCGACCTAAATCATGATTATGATGATAGGAAGACTAGCATCATTCTCATTAACTTCAGATGTGCTCATCAGACCTTGCTATTCACACTTTGAGAACCTGACTATCGTGCCATTTCAAAGGAGGCAAACACAAGAACTGTCTGGCCTCCAAAAAGGCCTTCCTTTTATATAAACTATTCATATGAACCATTGCACAATCTTCTAAATGAGTTATGAATCTTCTAAAAAGCAATAACATGAGAGTTCCTTTCAGACTTTTTTTTTTTAATTTGGACAAATTCTTGATTTCATCCCCCTCTTTGTGTTCACTCTTTTTTTCATTAATTGTTGTGCTGTATGAATGCTGTCCCATTGCTTCATGCGTGTATGGTGGCTGCCTTTTTATCTTTTACACCTGATATTTGTATAGTTTAGGCCTCTGCAAAATTTTCTGCCCGCTTCTGTCACTTTTTATTTTTAATTTCATTTAAGTCCATTACTTCTTTATGTCACAGCAACTGTCATATGAAGTGTTTTGAGTGTTTGTTTTGAGCTAGATTAGATGCAAACTGACCTAATATTTACTGTCTATCTGCTGTTAAAGGTTATTTGAACAGGAGGCTCTGGCAACACCTTTCTGCATGGCTAAGGCGAAAGGGTTAACAAACAGAAGATAAATGTCCAGTCAGTGTGATAGGAAGTACCGTAGATGGTGTGAATGGAAGTACATGTTAAAGCAGCTTGTTATGTGCATCAGCAATCTTTCCTGGCTTTGAGCTTGCTCTAAAATAACAATTTTCCAAATGTCTTTCAAGCTAAAATAAGAAAGTAAATGACAAAGTGACCTGGTGGTCCCGTGGTTAGCGCATTGACCTCACAGTGCAGAGGTTTCGGGTTTGATTCCAGCTACGGCCGTCCTGTGTGGAGTTTGTTCTCCCCGTGCCTGCGTGGGTTTTCTCCGGGTACTCGGGTTTCCTCCCACATTGGGAGGCAGGTGTGGCAGGCTGATTGAACACCCCAAATTGTCCCTTGGTGTGAGTGTGAGCGTGGATGATTGTTCTTCTCTGTATGCTCTGCGATTGGCTGGCCATCGGGTCAGGGTGTCCCCCGCTTAGTGCCTGAAGACAGCTGGGATAGGCTCCAGCATGCCCCGCGACACTTGTGAGGATAAAGTGGTTCAGAAAATGGATGGATGTATGGATGACAAAGTGATGATACATTTCTATTACTTGATACTGCGTTTGCAGCAAACACATCCAAAATTGATCATTTGTCCCTAGGAAACTTGGGAGATGCCAATCGATATGTGCTGCGGACACCAAAATCAGGCTTAAATGGACTTGAGTTGCACAGAGTATGTCTGGATTATTCGTTTTCATTATGTTTTGGGAATTTTTCTCAGCTTGGACTTGACCCCTTAGCAAATTGGGCATTCAGCATGAAAATCCTATCGCTTATCATTCCATTATCAATGGTACTTTCCCAGTCTGGAACTACAAATTGACCCAATTAAATTGTTGACTGTGTGATTTACTCTAGTATGACACTTCGTGCAATGCGGTTGAGTGCTGACAACAGTGGCGATACAGTTTTCTCATTCGTCCATTTTCCAATGTAATCAGGACTGCCTAATGTGTCCTGCAATTATGCCAATTGCAATGAGAGAAAGGAACCGCTTCTTGGTGCCACAGTGGATGTGTGCCAGTGTGTCATTGCTGATAACAATTTCACGGTGAGATCAGATCCATTAATGTGACGTAAGCTCCAATACTTGCTGTCAGCCTCTCTCCAGAGGCTTGCTCAAACCTTGTTTTATGGCCATAAGGTCAAAGGTCATTACAGTATGTCATGAATGACATTAACTCATGTAATGCACACCTTTGATTGCTATTTATCTAATTTCGTCTCGAAGATCCCGTTTACATTTCAGATGAAAGGTTGCAGCGATAAAATGGTCAGATCCTATATCAGTTCGCACAGCGAGCAAAGGAATAGGCCACTGCGGTTGAAGAATCAAAATGGAACTTGAGAAAATACACATGTACATTTTGCTACAGTCTCATAAGATTGTCATAAATTGTAATCATTAATAGTTCCCATCATTCCAATGACTTGATTGCACAGATTATCTTCTGCCATCGTGGTTTCATTCGTCCAAACAAGATGATTACAAAAACCAATTTGAAGACCTAAAATGTGTCTATTAAATTATATGCTCGATGTGCTTACATTCAGTCAGTCAATAAAATGTTTAATAAAATTGACTGTATTTCAACCATGATAGTCTTTCATGGCCGTTGTGCCAATGTTGCATTAACACTGTAGTACAAATACTAATAATGATCATAATAATAATCCATCCATTTTATAATCCGCTTATCCTCACAAAGGTCGCAGGCGTGCTGGAGCCTCTCCCTGCTGTCTTCGGGCAGTAAATGGGGGACACCCCCTGAACTGGTTGCGAGCCAATCGCTTGGCACACATAGACAAGCAACCATCCACGCTCACACTCACACGTAGGGAAAATTTGCAGTCTTCCATTAATCTGCCATGCATGTTTTTGGAACGTGGGAGGAAACTGGAGTACACACACACACACACACAGACACACACACACACACACACACACACACACACACACACACACACACACACACACACACACACACACACACACACACAATGTTGCTGCTCGAACTAGTTTCAGTTGTTTTTCCTTTTTTTCCCTTTAATAATATTTAGCCAGCATGTTGAAAGCAGGTAGTGTTCACTCCATCATATTGTCAAATTTGACAGACAGCTAGTGGGCCGTCTTACCATTATTATTGTGATTAAATGGTTATTTTTGTAGTAGTGTTATTACTGTAATATGCACCCCAGTTCAAATGCCAGGTTTTTGTGATACCCCCCAAAAAATGAGACCAAGATAAATTCTTAGAAATTTTTTTCCACCATTAATGTGAATGTGCATATAACCTCTGTCACACACTCTGTCAAAGTAGCCTGTAGATGACCCACACACATGCCACTGGCGACCATCAGCATGTTGATTTCACATTTGAAGTGTGACCTATTTTCCCAATTGATCTTAATGCATTTCCCATGTCTCAGGAAACTCTGCAGTCCGGCACTTTCAGAAATCCGTTTCCTCAGAATTCAGCCTCTTCAGGGGCTGTGCCCTGATTCCCAGGTTACACATTGTGGGTGTGTCTGAGGCATGGACTTATATATATGAATGGCATACCTGTCAACTTTTCTGAGCGCCAACCTGTATAAACTACCAAAAAATCCTTATAAAGAGCAAAAACTCCTTATAACATACCAAAGCATTTTATATGTCAAAATAACGGCAGAAAAAAACCCCACGACATTTTCAATGATATTTATTGTAGAACTCCATAGTACAATGTCTGGTTAATGTATAATCATCATTCTACTTAGTGGCATTACTGTGTTCAGAGTTGTATTCCTGCGTTACTTTTTTTACCAACTCCAAATGCTGATCCATCGGCTCGAAGTTACAGCATCCATTCATATTTACTTTGGAAATGAAAGCATTCGAGTAGACTAGCACCATTCTGGGCAAAAGCAAACGGAACTACCTGTTAAGGGGGAAAAAAAATGGAAATTTTCAGAATCTGTATGATTTGTGCAATACGGCCATATACGTAAGATTCAAGTCAAGTTGAAAGTATTTATAGAGCACTTTCAAACAGCCATCGCTGCATACAAAGTGCTGTACATGGAGCAATTTAACATGCACAATAAACAATAAGACAAATCGGTAATAAAGGCGGTAGAAAGCACCAAACAGTAAAACCAAGAACCAATCTAAGTCATGCTGAGTCGAATGCCAAAGAATACAAGTGAGTTTTGAGGAGGGCTTTGAAGATGGGCAGCGAGGAGGCTTGCCGAATTTTCAGTGGGAGGTCATTCCAGAGAGAGGGACCAGCAACAGAAAAGGCTCGATCCCCTCTGAGCCTCAGTTTAGTTCTTATTCACCACAAAATCCGTATGAACTATGGCTAAACTGTATGAGTTGACAGGTATGGAATGGACTTCCCTAGCGGCTGAAGCCAGAAGGCAGCCATCATATGTTGCTACTGATGTTGACAACCTGTGTTATTTTTTTCGTTGAAAACACTGTTTTCAGTGTGTGCTTTACGCTAAAATCCCTGTAAGGAGGAATGAGACGCTCAAAGAATGAACTTCACTGTTTGCATTGATGATTCAGAGTACATGATCTCGTGTATCGTGAATTGTGACTTACGTTTTTGCCATAGAATCCAAAAAATAACATGAAAATGCCGCAGTGAAATCAATGTACTTAAGTTAGCTGGGCTTTGCATTTGTCCCAGTGGAAGGCCAGCATGAGGTCCTGAGAACAAGGCTGGAATGTCAGTGTGTCACTTTACAAGCAAATACAAACTTGAGTTAAAATAAAAAAAAGTTCAAAATAAATCTGTGAGGAATTCCAAATAAATACTATATGTTAGGTTTACAGTGGAAGTTCTATTTTGGTGATCAGGATTATATACCTTATGTCTCAAGGGAAAGATTCTTTGATGATTATAATTGTACTCTGTGTTGTTGTTGGACTCTACTCACACTACAGTGCTCCCATTTGCTTTCATCGTGTGTGTGTGTGTGTGTGTGTGTGTGCATGTGCATGTGCATGCATGAGCGAGATTAATCATGATAGCACATGGAAACTGGCATTGCTCATCTTTCTCCAATGAAAACAGTGCAAGGTATTGCTTAAATTGCTAATAAAATTGTCTGCATAAAAGCAATGCCACTTGCAGTCATCACCTGGAACACAAAAGAAAACACTTTTCGTGCTGCGGTCCAATAACACAACTGCTGCTATTAATCCATGTTCACTAGTTGTTTTAAGCTACTCCCTGTACTCCATCCATGCTCGCTTGTTGAATTTATCGTGGCATAATTTAGACTGATAAGTTTGTGGCCTGTGGTCTGTCGTGCTGTTCAATCAGCAGATGGATTGTCTCATGACGGTTCCTGTTATGTGGAAAGCAAACACATGGGCTAGCAAACAAGGTGGCAGGTGAAAAGCAGGTCTATCTGATGAGGAATGAGAAGAATCTGATCAGCAGATGTAATGTATCTGGATTTACACACGGCGCCTGGGTGTGGCTGCACACAGGCTGATGGGACAAGTCACTAAGAGGACAAACACAAGAGCATTGGGAGGAAACAGCATGGTTCTCGGACCACGCGCTCGTAACTGCATCATTTTTATGGTGGAGAATGTCACAGCCTCAAACACGTGACATTGAGCGGACGAACCCTTCTGACGCTTTAGTTAATACATGAGCTGGTGTTTAAGTATCTTGAGTGCTTTTATGTGAAATCGCTCTTCATAATGGGCCCATGATGAAGTCTGTGTAATTGTTTCATGAAAAGTAAATCTCAAGTGGAGTCTTGTCAGCAGTAGAAATAAAACATTTACAATTCAAATGAGTCACCCATCTTATTTCTCCAGTATTAGGGATGCTATTGGGATTAAATAACAGTGAGCATCTCTTTTGTAATGCAATAATATTAGTATGAATTATAAAATTATGGTCATATTATAACTTTCATAAAGGAATGATGTCAGTGACAGGGCAGGGTACATGGATGGTGCCACACCCTCGTCGGGTTTATTGTTGAAGGGGGTTCAGTGGCTTGCTCAAGGGCACCTGTGCAGCGGTCAGGATGCAGACAAGCATCTCTTTAGCAACTAGTTGCAATCCAGTAATCCCCCAGTTTTTGCAGTTCATGGGTACCCTCTCCTCCCCTTCTGAACATGCAAACAGGAAGGGTGGCGCTGGAATCAAACTCTGCACCTCTGCACTGTAAGGTGGGCATGCTAACGAAGTCGACCAACGTGCCACACCTCGCACATTCAAAATGTTTTGTACTTTTTTTTTAAACCTCTTGTACAATTGCTCCCCTTTTTTTGTAACTGTGCCACCAGCATTGGGTATCTAGTGTGCGCAGGAAGGATAAGGGATTGCTGGAAACAACCAAACAAACTGCAGCCATGGAAACAAAAAAAAACTCATGAAGGAACCATGATCTCTCGTCGAGATAAGGAAATTCCATCAGTGGACATTCTTACAAAAAAAAAAAAAACAACAACAACTGTAGAGTGAGATTGGTGAAGCAAGGACACAAGAACCATGTACAACACCAATACTATACTGTTTATGTCCATTACAAAGCTACATTACATCAAGCAGTACGCTGCCCAAGAACTGCCCGGATCACATTGCCACCAGCCTGCTGCATAATGAAGAGAAATCTTGTATCAATAACACCTAATTCCATTACCGTGTCCCATGTGAGTTGGCTGTAATGTGACCTGTGCACTTGAGGCTCAAATAAGCGCTATGACCTTGTCGACGCAACACATTAAACTGGCTCAACTTGCAGTTTTTCAGTGTAAATTATACATGGTGGATTTCGACATTCTACAACAAAATATTGTCTTCTCATGTGCAGCTGGGTTATCAGATGGAAGACAAATAAGACAAGACAAATAACTCGAGAATATCAAGGCATGCGTCTCAGAATTGCCCTTTGTCTCCACTTGATGCTCTGCGGTTTGTTGGACCCCCCGCCCCCCAACCCCCATCCCTTCCCTGGCCCATGGGCAATGAGATATCTTGCTATTTCGGGCTGGTGCTCAACTGGCCTGACAAACACAAGGCAATGGTTGTTCTATTTTCAGAAAAAAGCTTGCCGACGACAGACATAGACTGTATCATTAGCAATGGAAGAAGGAAGTCAGCAGGAGATGCTATCACGGACTGCGCAGTCTCCTCGCCGTCTCAATCTGAAGTCTAAAACCCTCATACCTATCTTCTCTTCATGCTTATCCCACTCTACCCGCACATACTGACAAAATCCGCCCTCAGGTTCTCCTCTGCAATCAGACCATAAACTGACCTGTCAAGATTCTTGCCGACATGCAGGTAAGCAGGTCATCAGAATGCAAGCACAGGAAATGTGTCTTGTGGCCAATCTTAGTCTGCAGTTCAGCCTGTCTTGGGACTTGCGTGCAGAGTAGGAATTTAGGACAAAGGAAGGCAGATGCCCAAACCTCCCCACCCCATAAGCCTTTTATCTCGACAGCCTCTTGAGATCGACTCAAGAGCCATGTGTGAGAATTCGTGGATGGAGCTTTCACACACAGTTTTCATTCAAATCCCAATTAATTTTTCATGAAAGAATAATTTCGCTGTAGATTACGTAACGCAATCTCCATTCCGAGCATTTCTTTCTCATCTTTACTTTCAATCAGTACATTATGCCTTGCTATAGATTGCTCACTCTGGCGCCAGGGGTTTGACGGGGCATTCAATGGGGCATTAGCTTTGTCAAATTGTGTGCATCACATTCATGTTCTGTCCCAGTGGCATCGGGCGTCTTGTCAATGCCATCTGAGTCTTAACATAACACACATAAGGCCAAGAAGTAGCTCCCCCTGAATTGTGAATCACATGCAGTGCATACGGCACACATACGGCACATTGCTTTGAAAACAAAAGATGAACTAGATATTTCCAAAAAATGTTTCAAAAAATATCGGAAGAAATTTCAGATGCCAAAATGTCCCCCCCCCACCCCCTCAGATTGGTGACTTCGAAAAGTCTCCTCTGCTAATACGTTTTTACGGCACTTCCATCTCATTTGATGACAAATCAAGGGTGAGGCTCGGTCAGCCATTAAGAATAAATACTAAAGATCTGTGTTTGTTTGCGTGTGGGTGTATGCTTGTTTTCTGTATTTTATCACGTGGATCTCCATGCACTAATTGTGCCGGTACATGCACTGGTTATAAATAATTTGTCAGTTCACTAGATCACAAGAAGTGCATGAAACACAGCTTTGACTACTGCAATGAAATAAATTGCTTGAATAAATGACTTGTTGGGTTGCAATGAGTACACTCGCTGTTTTTGGTGGGCACTCATACAATGACCTGCTTTGAAACAGACTGACTATTGCACACACATGACAAGTAGGTGGATTTGATTGCCATAATTTCGTGTCTGAAGATGGCGCGCCTTGAAAGGTGTACTCTGAGGACAAACACAAATCAGCGGTGGTGTATAGTTTGTTTCCCCTGATCCATTAAAGGGGTGCTTGTTACAGGAATGAAACTAAATATGTGTCTGGGTTAGTCATTATTTGTAGCCCAAACTTGATTAAAAGCGGAAGCAACGTGCTTCACAAAAACATTAAAATGGAAAAGTTTGAACTAAATCGGAAAAGTGTTTCAAGATGAGTACACTACAATCTGAGATTTTCAACAGATGGTCTGTGGTCTCGGATCAGGACCCGCACCCAGATGTCTTTCTGCAATATACAGAACATCTTAAGCAGTTCAACATTTTGAGGATTTAAACCGGTGTGTCTTTCTCCAGCTTAATTTTTTTATTGCCTCCCACAAGACATGACTCAGCCAATCAAATCATTTATGGATGGAGTGAGTGTGTATGAGTGACAAGCAAGCTGTCAAAGAAGTCAGAAGAACAAAGTTCAGCGTACACAAATGATGTTGTGCTTTCAAACAGGAAAACGGCATAGAAAAATGCATTTAAGCTGCTTACTTGGTGATATTAGTTCTGATTGTTTATGTTCAAAATAGTTTGCAAGTGTCAAGAAAAAAAAAATCTGTCAAAATGCTCATCTCACTTTATGTTTCTTTAATATTTACTGCATTTATTTGATTTTTACATTCTGAGTCCTTGTTCAAAGTTTATTTTAAACACAAATATCATTTAATAGGTTTTCTGATCATTACGCTACTATGCATCCCGTCGATTTGGATTCAATATAATCCCGCGTGCCAATTGAATCTTTTATGAATTCAGTGAGTATGCAGAGAGGAAAGATATCAAAGCAAGAAAGTTCAGCATCAACAGATAATGTTGTGCTTTAAAACAACACAAAATGGCTTTCAGTTGTTTCGTTGATAATGTTGGTTCAGATTGTTTGTACCCAAAATAGAGCTTGAAAATGTCAAGAAATAATGAAGCATGACAAAATGGTCACACCCAAACCTTTTTCTTTGTTAGTTTATTTTTCAATTTAGAGTCCACACAGGATAACTTCTTTTGATGCATCAGTGACATTTTTTGGTCCTTGTAGTTCAGTGTAAGTACTTAACTGTATATAGTATATAAAAAATACTCAACCAGAATAATAATACATTTATTTATAAGCGCCTTTCAAAACACTCAAGAATAACTCAAACTAAAGAACTCAAAATGCTACAACGGTCTGTTGCTTTCTCTCTCACTTGAATCTTTTTATTCCTCGAAGACATTTGTCTTGAATCAAGCCTCTTAACCTTTTTAGATGAAGATCCTGCGGTTGAATTATAAAGTTAAGTTCAAGGAAAAGGAAAAACATGTCCTGAAATGGACTCTTAAATAGACACCATGAGTCACATAGAAATACAATAAAGAGTGTTTTGTGTGCGTGCATGTGCATGTGTGTGTTGCAAATGAAAGATCATATCTAAAGTTACTTTTCATAACCAGCAAAACAAACAACACGCAAAGAAACAACTGAATGGTTGTTATACTAAAAAAAAAAAAAAAAAGACACAAACTGATCTTGTGATCTTGTAATCTTGCAATTGTTAATGTCTGATCAAACATGCCTAAGATACAACAGTCTCGGTTGTGTTATCATAACATCATTTCACATGCAAGTGGTACAATGAAACCACTTGTGTTTTATGTTCCCACATTAAGTGTCAGAAAATATTGAGCTGCATCGGAGACTTGGAGAGAATACAGAGTTCAGTTAGCACTTCACAATCTATATAAGGCACAAAAATGAGATCTCGACACCCCTAAAATTCCAAAAACACATTTTAAAATTTATTTATGCATGCATTATTTATATATTTTATTTAAGCAGTAATGATGAATTTTCAAATAGAATTCATGTTTTCGTAGACAATTTGAGCTGGCTCTGTGTTTATTCATCTAGTTAGAAATTAATTAATCAATGAAAAATGTTTTTAAAAAATCAGGAATACAATTAAATAACTATAATAATAACTATAAATGCTCAAAATATGACAGCCAGCGTATTGCATTGGGCATAAAGAAATCTGGAAGTAAACACACGGAAATGACAATGAAATGAAGGAGTCAATGACAGTGAGCATGATTATGATGTTTTGACAGCGCTTTGTATTGCATGTTGTGCAAGTGTGCCTTACGTTATGGCTTGTGAGTGTACATTAAATTGGTTGAAAACTCAAATTGAGTGAGTGTTCGTGCTCCTAATCAACTCACAATTTCCGTATGAGGTCGAGCTTCCTGCCGTGTGCTTTTCTTGTGCCTATGCAGTATTTGCTTTTTTATGCTCAATTAACTGCCTGCTGTTCTGCTTCCATTCATCTGTCGTACTGACAAGACTGCTGCCATTACTCCAGGTACCCTGTCTTTATTTCACAGGTCTTTTTCTGCTTTTCTGATTTTACTCACTGTTGTACCTGCAATTGCACCACTTTCGGTCATTCAGCGAGGTCACAAGTGCTACTAATGAGTAATACCAGCAATTAATGTCACTGCAACTCAACAACATATTGGCTTCATGTTATTGATCCAGACCTTCTACTTCTTTCTGAGATGTGTCTGGCACGTTGGCGCCATGCACTCTGTGCTCAAACTGCCCACCCCTCCCTTAGGTGAACAAAAGCATGATCATAAGCAAACCTCTGTCCCGCTCATTCCAGCCTGAAAGACAACAGATCAAAGTATTACATTACCATACAACACCAACATTATTACAGTGAACATTGATTAAACCGGTATTCAACATTTGTCATCATTACAGATTTTTAAGCAACATTTTTTTTTTTAATCCCAAGGGCCCACCGTAAAGCGTGACACACACTGTGTGTAAGACAGTCACGGGTACTCTGGCACTCATTTGATAACTCCAATTTTAAAATAGGTGTAATTGTAAGAATGAATGGTTGCTTGTTAAAGTGTGCCTTGTGATAGAGTGGTGACTAGTCCAGGGTGTTCCCTGTCTGTCGCCCAAAGACAGCTGAACATACATGCAACCCTATTTGGGATACCGAGAATGGATGGATGGATGGATGGATGTTGTGGATGTAATATTCAAATCATCCAACTTCCTGTTGCCATTAGTTGCTCATTCTGTGAAAAACAAACAAATCTCCCAAATATTTAAGAATAAAAGTTGAATTAACAGTTAAGCCAAAGTACAAATAGAGAGGAGGATTGTTTTAAACTAGTCGATAGGATTTTTGTGCACCCACACTGAGACAGATCTACTTGATCAGTCTTCATCAGCCCTCATTCATGCTTTGGACTATTTGTGTGTCTGTCTCGGGATGCAGCACTTTACTACTGCAACTTTCATGATTTCCAATCACTCTTTTTATTTCTATTTTGCAAGGTGTTAGTACTGCAATCATTAATAAACGGCGAGTGGTGGGCCTGCATTCATTATTAAATATATTGCAAGTGCGCGTGTGCTCGTGAATGAGCTTCCTTACTGGGGGAAGATTTCTCTTACTTGTGAAGAAATTACTCAAAATGTATTTTAATCATAGGTTTGGGTCATTCGAAGTACTGTTTTAAAAGTACTTTAATAACTATGCATGCAGTTGTTAATAAAAGACATCTATTCAAGACTTATCGAGATACATTATGATGCATTAAATCGTAGCCCTCTGAATTGTTATAATATAAAATATTGTGGAGAGAATCGCACCCCAACCTCAAATAAATAATATTCAAGACGTTTGTGCTAAAAAGTGAAGTGTGACACTTCATATTTAAATGTATATGTCTTGCAGCCTTCACCACAGTGGTGACGCCTGCTCCAAATTATGCAATTGTGTGTGTGACTGGTTATTTGTCCCAAAGTGCCCTGCGAATGACTAGCGACCAATGCAGAATGTGATGATGAGAAAAAGAAAAAGTTACTATGCTCTCAAGTAACCATGCACAGCAGAGAACAAGCCACAATTAATTATGGCAAAAGCAACACCAAAGCAACTTTTATCATTTTCTTCCCACTTATTTAAGAATAGAAGCTTTAGACATAAAAGACCTCTGAGTTTTCAGAATGAAATATCTAGAACAGCCCCTAAAATAGCGCAACAGCGGTCTCCCGAGAGTGCGTGATGGGACGTTCATTGGTGATTTATGTATTTTGTGCATAACCCTCAGAAAAGACCTCAGGAATCACCAGCATGTGTTTCCATTCAAATGCAAAAATGTATGCAGGCCACCATGTGACAAGTGCCAAGATTTCTAACAATGAATATGTGCAAAATTATCTGTAGTGTGCCCAAATTTTGAGTTAAAGTACTTAAAAAAATCTTTAGTTGAATGGATATTTTTTGAGAAGAAATGAGAAGGAAGTTGCAGATGTTGTGTCCATCAAATTAGTAATTTTGCTCAATCAATTCTTGATCAAAAATAACCATCTGTTCTGTTCTTAAGGTCGAAGTAGAAAGATATTTTTTCCTAGAAAAGAAAACGCTGGTGTTTGTCTAAAATGTTCTAGTGTCAGGGGTATAATTAAAAAATGAATAGTCTTCACTTTCCCACGTCATTTACAGACGTAAGATGTCTCTTCAACAAATTCACTTGAATGCCAAATGTGGCCGGGGTAGGAATAAAAGCATTGGTGTAATAAAATTTAAAATAATTTAAACTCTGAAAGAGGCTACTAAGCTACAGAGTGAATTGACAGTAACATTAGGAATGGGTATCAGTCATTTATAAATGATATATAAATCAGCATGTATTGTATTGTATTGTATTGTATTGTATTGTATTGTATTTCAGTCGTGCAGTGCTTCACACATTTGTTAGACTGCCACCTAATGTAAGGTTTATGCTACAGCTTCCCTAAATCAATTTGTAATTATTTGTAAGTATCAAAATCTAAATAAAAATTGAAGTTGGTATAATAGTTAATGCATCATCGAAATAAAATTTAAAAAACATTTTTTGATGGGTTAGCTTAGAAATTAATTGAACAGAGTACTGTATGTCAAACAGTGACACAATGTCTGCATAGGAGCGTCTTGAGACTTTTTCAGTGTCATGGAAATCCTATTGTTTATTCTTTTCTGACAATTTCGATTCACCTAGGGCTCTATTTTTGTGCCCAGCGCCAGTCTAGCGCAAAACGCATGGGTGGAGCTTTCTTTCTTTTTGTATCTTTGTAGATGACCGCAGATGGAAAAGGGCATTTGCTTTGCGCCGTTGTGGGAGTGAACACAACCTGCTTGTTTCCCAGCCAATCGAAACGGCTCCACTCATTGCCATTAAATTCAGTGCAGAAGAATTGCACAGAGTCTTTGACATTGTGGAAGCAGAAGATTGAAGTGTGCAAAGTACACTTAAAAAGAACTGGAGGCAGACCTCCACGGGTGGATGATGTAAAGTTGGCCGGGGCAAACACAGTTCACTGCAGTGAAGTGGGCACCTGCATACCCCTTTCCATAACGGTCATTCATGTTCATGTGTGACCTCTCCCACCCGTACCCCTCACCTATCATGTGTGTGCTGTCTACGGAAATAGAGCCCATAGCGTGCAGGGACAAAAAAAACAAAAAGAGCCTTTTTGTGAACTGCCCATGTGATCGCCACTGGAAGCTTTGCCTTCCTCCTGCCTCCAGTCTTGACCAGCTTCCATTCTTTAATGGACTGTTTCCTGTCTTCTGATATCTCCAAACACACACAGGAATTTGTAAACATCTAATACACAGAAACAAGGGTGTGCTCTGAAGAATCCCAATCAAAATGGTCAATGTAACAAATGGTGAATTTCATGAACTTGTAGCCCTGAGGAAGCCACGGGTGCACTGGATTGGCTTTCGCATGCTGCTAACTGGTAAATCAGACAGCCTTGAAAAAGTACGTGCAGATGGTGAAAGGCCTCACTAACTGAGATGCCAGGCAGAATGCATCTTGGTGCACCGGTGGCTCGCAAACTTTGTGGGCGTGTTTTAGTGCTGCATTTGCGCAATATCCTTTGTGAATGGGACATTAAGATGGAGCAAACTGCGGGTGCAAATGAGGTGAAATTCACGGTGCTATCAGCAAATCAATCCTTGGGGATTCGGCCCTCAGTTTTACATAGTCAGTTTTGTCTGCATTAGACATTAATTAATCGATTGGTGCACCAGTTAATCACAATTTATAAATGGAATATGTAGAATGAATATGAGGCCCTATTCCAAAAATGGTATCTTCAGCAAAGAACAGATGAATTGTACAGCGGATTGAAAAGCAAGCTTGTAAAATCCAGATGGCTGACACAGATTAGGTGTTATTCTATGTAATAAATATGGGGAGCTTTTTTTGAATGGCAGACGATTATAACATAGTTTTTCAAGTTTCCATGGAGAGGACAGACACATTTCTGGCGCAAAATGTGTGAATAAGGGAGTGTGGTGAGTTTTTTAAAGCCCAATGACAACTCGGATTATTTATAGCCTACCTTGCAAGAATTGGGTGATTCCTATGCTAATCACTTCACAAAGTGGGACAAAGGTAAAAGCGATGCAAACATTTCACGAGCCTGTCAATGCTTCTTCAGCCAATTGGAGGGTCATGGTCGTATTAAGGCTGTCCACACCACTGTATTCCTTTTAAGGTTTCAACCATGGCAGATTTGCATCCTCTTTCTTAGAATCGCAAACCGCTGTTTGACAATGCTAGAAGGAGATTTGACGCCCGATTTAGATTTATGATGAATGAAGGGAACTTGGACAACCTTCTATTTTCTGCTTGAGTGAGTCATTGGTGGATCATTGGAGTTCAACCCTCTTGAATGAGACACTGGGGCCAAATGCCAAACCATCAATGAAAACAGCCATTTGCTAACTCCAATGTGAGGAAAAACGAAAAAACCATCCAAAGTGCCGCTAACCAAAGAAGGAGCTGCTGGGTGACAAAAGCAGCCTTGCACTCCCGCAAGATGAATATCTCAAGTCTCATGGAAGGCATTTGGCTGAATGTTCTTCTCCAGTTCACTGGATTGATAGTCATCTCTGATTGTTCTTTAGCTGCAAAGAGTCCAAGGGAGTGCAATGATTTCCTATTTTCTGCACTTAAGAGTAACCCATTTGGCAAAGAGAACATTTCACAATTTTTTTCTGATTTTGAGTCTAATAGTGACCAGAGACCATATTCAACACAGAGCCAAGAATTTTTGACAGATAACATCCATGTATCCACGGTATATTGCGTGCTGTCTGTAATGTCTAATATTCATTGAGCCAGCAGAGTACAGACTATTGAAGAATGATGTTGCAATGAAATGCGTTGAAAATATGACAGTGTTTGTTTCTGAACGAGCAGATACTATGTAAATGGAAGGAATATTATGTATCCATCCACAGATGGGGGTCGCATATTTGTAAACGTGTAAACAACTTTGAGACTTTGAGTCATATGTGCTTTGCTTAACAGAGGTCTTAGTGTGTTTCCCCCAATATATATATATATTTCATCATTTTGGAGGCATCACAGCATGGCATGTGTAACCAATGGTGTCCGACTGCGTTGTGTTTAAGAATATTGATGACGCACAGAAGGATTTCTTGTGTTGGTTGCGTTGAATCGTCTCAATCACAAAACAGCAGAAAACAATGTCCTCCCGTCAAAACCCTTACACAAATTCTATGGCACAGCAATGTATCAAAATACGTAATTCAACTTGTAAATGAGAAAAAATATCCCCTGCTCTAAAAATGCTAACTTCTCCATGGACAGCAAGAGAAAAAGGGGAGAGTCAAAGGCGTGAGATAAGATAAGATAAGATATCCTTTATTCGTCCCACACTGGGGAAATTTACAGCCTCCAGCAGCAAGAATGTATGTAGAAAGAAGAAAGAAGAAAGAGAAAAAAACAACAAACATCTTTCAATTAAATGCAATATGAACACAAAATGGATAAATCGCAGTACTATTTACAATTTTACTTCACATAATTTAATTATTATTATTATTATGATTGTTATTTTTTATTCATCAGCCTGACAGCAGTCGGTAGGAACGAGCGTCGGTATCTCTCCTTCTTGCAGCGCGGGTGTAACAGTCTCTGGCTGAAGGAGCTACCAAGTGCTGTCAGGGCGGGCTGGAGGGGGTGGGAGGGACTGGCCATCATAGCTTTTAGCTTAGTTAGCATCCTTCTGTTGCCCACCTCCTCCAGAGTGTCAAGGGAGCAACCCAGGACAGAACTGGCCTTCCTGACCAGTCGCTCCAGTCTCTTTCTGTCCCGGGCTGAGATGCTGCCTGACCAGCAGACAATGCCATAATGGATGGCCGAGGCCACCACCGAGTTATAGAACGTCTTAAGGAGTGACCCCTGAACCCCAAAAGACCTCAGTTTCCTGAGTAGGAAGAGTCGGCTCTGTCCTTTCCTAATCAGGGTGTCCGTGTTTGTAGACCAGTCCAGTTTGTCGTTCAGAAGAACACCAAGGTACTTGTAGGAGGTCACCCTCTCTATGTCCACACCCTGGATGTTCATCGGTGCTGGTGAGGACTTTTTCCTGCAGAAATCCACAACCAACTCCTTAGTTTTCCTAGGGTTGATCTGGAGGAGATTCTGCTGGCACCAGTCCACAAAGTCCTTTGTCAGTCCCCTGTACTCCCGTTCACCATAAAAGAGGCAGTGGCACATTCATGATTGAAGTAGGGGAACACATACAAATTTTTGTTGCACCTTTTGATAATGGAGGATATACTAAAAGAAGACACCAGGTATTTATCATTTCAAAGATTTTGTGTAGTTATAATGTAGGAGAGTAAGTATTTCCAAGTTTTTTAAAAACCATATACTCTTGTAACGAATGCATACTTTTTGCGATGTCTGCTCTCTACGGCTTTGGAGACTGAGGTCACCATTGTATTGAAAACGGTGTTCCACACCATTCCAAGAAAATCAAAATTATAATATAGCTATTTTTAGAACACGCCCACAAGCAACTCATAAGGTTCTTGAACGCTGATCTATTCTAGTATCTTGTGTTGAACATGTTCAGATTCACCCAATGAATTGATTTAACAAAATGACAAAAATATTTGTTAATTTTTCCTGGTGAGGTAAATAAATGTATTTATTGCAGTATAGCAAATTGAAGACGAACTCCTCCAAATGCTTCTAAAATGTGTATTTATGTAAGAAAATGTTATTTCCATGTTGTCTTGACCATGAAAAATTGTCCATTCTTCGATGGCTTTCGTTCCATCCACAAATGATGTTTTATATGTTACCACCTTGTCAATAAAAGTTAACCACCCAAACCCAGCAGAAAAGTGTTGTGTGAAACGTTGGACGGCTTCATTTGACAGTCAAGAGTATGAGCGCAGACCGGGGGTGGAAAAGCCTGTCACACTGTTGACACTGTCATGTGACAGATACACTTAATAGGTTAACAAGTCTAGCGTGGATCTTTAACACACATTAGCAAATTTGTAAAAAGACACCATCGCCAAGGCGTGCATTTCATGTGATTCACTTAGTTTGTTCACATGATTCGAGATGTCAAGTCAAGTCAACAGTATTTATAGAGCACTTTCAAACAGCCATCGCTGCATACAAAGTGCTGTACATGGAGTAATTTAACATGCACAATAAACAGTAAGACGAATCGGTAATAAAGGCGGTAGAAAGCACCAAGCAGTAAAATCAAGAACAAATCTAAGTCATGCTGAGTCGAACGCCAAAGAATACAAGTGAGTTTTGAGGAGGGCTTTAAAGATGGGCAGCGAGGAGGCTTGCCGAATGTTCAG
This sequence comes from Hippocampus zosterae, assembly GCF_025434085.1. Lineage (NCBI taxonomy): Eukaryota > Metazoa > Chordata > Actinopteri > Syngnathiformes > Syngnathidae > Hippocampus > Hippocampus zosterae. The sequence goes on from NC_067456.1 coordinate 13,755,473, forward strand.
TGGGAGGTCATTCCAGAGAGAGGGACCAGCAACAGAAAAGATGAATGGATGATTAAAAAAAAATCCCACTATAAGTACAGTTAGTTGAATATTGAGACAATGTCAAAGACTATCATCTTGCTTTTATTTATCAGCACTGTATTTGGAGTGAAATTGTACTTGAAAATGTACTTTCAGGTTAAATTTAAGAAGCACTTATAGAAATTACAGCCATTTTATTGAAACAGTACCTTCAGTTTGTGGGGCTAAAAAGTAGTAGACATTTGACTCAAAGGTTTATAGACATGGAGTAGTTGACTGAGCAGAAAGTGTTAAACCCTGTCTCTGTTCCTTCAGTTTGTGGGGCTAAAAAGTAGTAGACATTTGACTCAAAGGTTTATAGACATGGAGTAGTTGACTGAGCAGAAAGTGTTAAACCCTGTCTCTGTTCGTCTCAGTCTTCGAAGGCCTCTCTTGGTTCACCCCACCTTCTGCATCTCCAAAATTAAGCCAGTTAATCAGAGTTCCCTCGTCCCCCTGACAAGCCACTGCCTTTATACTTGTTCATACTGTGAAAAGACTTTTGGCTGTAAAAAGCGTGGATGTGGTCAACAATTTCCAGTTCACGAGGAGGGGTACAGACCACAGTAGAGATCCGGGATTCTTGAATGCAAGTTTCATTGAGCACAAAGACTTGATGAATTGATTCACTTCTAGTCATATTGCGATGCCTTTTTAGACTCAGCTACTTATTTTGTATTATTTGGTCTGAAAATGGCTGCCACTAATGAATTAAGGATTTTGTGTCTGGCAGAATCTGGGGCCATCTGGAGACATCACTACAGGGAGGGGTGCTGTCATGTCTCGATGTTTGTTAAGTTCTCAGAGTTTAAGTCCTCTTCTTCATGTTGTCATGAATGCTTTTATTTTCCAGTAATTGTTTCCTCCAGTTTCAGAAGCTTTTTCCTGCCCTTGAGTCTCCTCATCTTAATAATTGCTTCCACCTTTGCCCCGTCCCCGTGTATTGAGGTGGGAAATTTATGTCAGAACAGTCATGACAAAACAGGCATGACGGATGTTCGGCCAATGCTTTCCCAATATCCACCTCTGTATACATCTCTCTCGCTCTCTCTCTCTCTCTCTCTTTACTGGCACCTGTAACGAGGACAAGCAACAGTGAGGATGAGTGTGGTTTGTCAGCTGCTGGGTGATTTGCTATTTTTATTCAAATTAAGGGAGCCTACTGTGCAGAGCATACAGTGGCACTAAGTCTAGCCAAAATGAATGTTTGTAGGACATCCTTGTTGTTGCTCTTTAGGGACTTTTTCCATGCTCGAGACTTTGTGTATTCATCTTTTTTGTGATTTAAATGTACTTAATGAATGTGTGTGTGTGTGTGTGTGTGTGTGTGTGTGTGTGTGTGTGTGTGTGTGTGTGTGTATTCGTAGTTATAGTTATTATATTATATCAATGTCCAGTTCATAGATGGCATGTAGGGAGAAAAAAAATCCAGGAGAAATAAAGAAATACAGTACACGTAAACTCATTGTTTCGGTGTTGTTACCTTGAACAGTATTTAACTTCATGATTGAGTGTTGAGTGCTTGTTTTCTGCACACTGGACAGCGTTCACACTCTTCAACTCCTCCCCTCGGCCAATACACTTAGACAGCAGAGAGGGAGAGCACAAGGGAGGGAACCAAAGAGAGCAGTTGAAAAAAGGTGGGCTCTCACGCTGATGCACTCGTACACTTCTTGCTTTAGAGCCACTTTTCTCTTTCATTTTCAAACTGTCGCAGTTGTCTATTGTACAGCTGTTTGTGATGGTTGCTCTGATGTTGTACTTTATAAGGCTGACTTTTTTTTAAATCCAAATTTGGACTTTTACCGACTCTGTGAACTTTTATTGTTTCAGCATTGAGGGAAATGTATTTTTTGTAGAGAACATGTTGACTTCATTAAGAGGTCCTCGTTTGTGGAAGCATGGGAAGCCCGGGCTGAAGTTTGAGTGCGGCCAAACGATCCTCCTGAGGCGAGAAATGTAAGAACATCTGTTTTTTTGCAAGCAATTACCCTATTTATTACTTTTTTTTTTTTAAAATGTTGCTGTGCCAAACTTGTAGTGTCTGAGTGGGCGAATAATGGACGGCAACCTAAGCGCATCAGCTGCTTTGAGGAACAACACGGCCCCCTACCACCCGGCGGCGGGATCCTGGATCCTCCTCGTACTGGTCGCTGTCATCATCATCATCGTGGTGGGAAACCTGCTGGTCATCATCGCTGTAGCTTCTACTTCCCAGCTCCAAACAACGACAAACATTTTCATCATGTCACTGGCGTGCGCTGACCTCATCATGGGCGTCCTGGTGGTGCCCCTGGGGGCCACCATTGTGCTGACGGGCAACTGGCAGCTCGATGAAACCTTGTGTGATTTCTGGACTTCAGTGGATGTCTTGTGTGTGACGGCGAGCATAGAAACTCTCTGTGTGATAGCGGTGGACCGCTACATAGCAATTACGAGGCCGCTCCGACACCAAGTTTTACTGTGTAAGTGGCGTGCCAGGGCGATCGTTTGCTTGGTGTGGCTTGTTTCCGCCTTAATCTCCTTTGTGCCAATTATGAAAGGATACTGGCGCGCAGACGATGAATACGAAGCCAGAATCTGCTACGATGACCCTGCTTGCTGTGACTTTGTCACCAACCGGGCTTATGCCATCGTATCTTCCACAGTGTCTTTTTACATTCCTCTCTTTATCATGATCTTTGTGTATGCAAAGGTCTTCTTAATAGCGAGACGGCAGGTGCAGCTCATTGATAAAAGCAGAATGCGTTTCAAGCATGAGTGTTCAACAACGCAAATGCAAGTGGTCAATCCAGCCCTCCAGTCGGTGTGCATGAACCAGGGTATGTGCAACAGTGGAATGGGGCGGAAAGGCATCAAGCGAAGACCATCGCGGTTATTGCTTGTGAAAGAACACAAGGCCCTAAAAACTTTGGGTATCATCATGGGGACGTTTACGATATGCTGGTTGCCGTTTTTTGTTGCCAACATCATCAACGCTTTTGACCGGAGCGTTCCGTCGGAGAGGATCTTCAGACTCTTAAACTGGCTGGGTTATGTCAACTCTGGCCTCAACCCCATCATCTACTGCCGAAGCCCGGAGTTCCGCGCTGCCTTCAAGAACCTTCTGGGCTGTCCATGGCTGTCCACCCTGTGGCTCAACACATTCTATAAAGAAGTGCAGACTCGCTGCTCCTGCTTTCAATGGCGGGCCGAGTCGGGCCTGGCAGGTTCTTTCCAGAAAACTCCAACTGGTAGCGTGGCCAGTACTCGAGGGAACAAGAGCGAAGAGGCTTCCCCAGTTACTCTCCAGTCCAACGGCAGCACACAGATCAATGATGTATCACAACCAGACGCCAGATTGTAAGTGTTATTTTCTTTTTTTAACTTTTATTTTCGCTTTCTTTCAGTTGTAATGGCTTGCACACTTCATGATACATTTTTCTGAATGCATATTTTTTGGCATAGTGCTTGTTTTGACATGCAAATATTCACCTACCATAGGAATGTTATAGGGAGGAACATCTACAGCAATGCCCTCATCTCATCCTTGTACTCCTCAAAATAGCCAAGTATAGTGTTAGTGGGCTGTCATGTGACAGTTCATCAACAACCAACCAAAGTCATGGCAAAAATAAAAAATAAAAAAAGGAAGAACAAAAGAAAAACGAGTCACATTAGCCTATAATGTATTGTATTGTATTTACCACATTATGACATCCTGATGCAGATAAAGAATCCTGTGAAAAAGCAAAATGAGTTGGAAATGGCAAAACATTTTTTTTAATCCAGGCAAAGGTCAGTCCAGGTAGGGGTACAACAGCCATAAGGCAATAAATAAACAAACAAATAAATAAAAATAGATAAATAAATAAATGAATGAATGAATGAATGAATAAGCAGAGTGAAAAGTAAAAAAGCCTGAGTAGAATCAGCAAACTGGCAATGAGACCAGCCCCACGAGGGGAATATATACAGGGGCTTGATTGGGAAGTTGAAACAGGTGAGGGCAAAACAATCACGAAGCAGGTGACACAGACGAGGAAGGGGGCGGTGAGGCAGAGAGCAGCCAGCAGGTCGTGCCGTTTGATTACAACGCAACAAAATGATGAAAAGGAAATACTGTACATCCAAATTATTTTTTCTAGATTCATTATTAAAAATAAATTTGATTCTTAGCAGGGTCTATGCGCATTCTCGAAAAAAGCTAAACAACAATAAATAAAATAATAAGTACATTTTTCAATGTAAAAAAATCGGGAAGATGAAGAAATGCAACAAGCAGACAAGGTTAATTGGAAAATGCTATAATCATGTTCTGAGCTGCAATTAAGAAATATTAACTTAATATAGTGGAGGTCTGATAAAAGTGGTCTTAATATATCACGTCACATTAGTTGATTCTGTTCATAATCCTGCATATTAATATGACAGCAACGTTGAGTTTATTAATTCACTACAGGTGTCCATATTAGACTTTCTTCAGAAAATAACTCATTGGAAGCATTTGCTGTTTCAACATTACAAAATTAAACTGGAATTTAAGACCTGAGTTTGAATACAAAAGGACTGCAACATTATCAGTTCTTTTATAAAGTGTGTAATTCATTTCCTGAATTGGAATGGGTTGGAAAATAACATATTATTAACGGAGCTTTTAGCTGTCAGTAGTGAGGAAGTGGATTTACTGCCCATGTACGGCTGACACATGGAGATTTGTGGCACATATCAGCAAATATTAGCATGGCTCCTTGCCAGCGGTGAGGGCCTCCGAGGACCAAGCCCAACGCCAAGCACATCAGATAAATCTTTATCATACATGCACAGAACACTCTGTCCAATTAGATGCGCAGGCTGTTTACCACACAGTTTATACCGAAGTTGGAAATGTACATTTGGCTCAATGTCACACCAAAGTGCAGCCACAAGCAGACTAAGCTTTTAATCAACAAAAACACAACAGCAAAAAGTGACATGAACCAGAAGTACCGGTTGCTAATGGAAATAAAATACAAGAGAATAAATCACGCTGCTACCATTTATTCCGGCGTACTTATTAAGGGGTTTTAAATAAGTTATTACTGAGTTTAACGTATTATAAATCCATAATAACCTGCTATGGGTTATTAATTATAACACTTAAACATTTAGCTACAATAATCTGCTTTTGCCTGTTTGTTAGTTTTAAATTCTTGTAATTCCTGAATTACATTACTTACATTCTCATACTTTACCCTTAACCGTGATATTTTTACAACGTTTGGTTTGTATCGGGATTATTTACATCCACACCCTGGCACTCTTGTGTCAATTTTCTCTTGTATTCATAATGGATATTTCAATACCTTTCTCTTTTTATCAACTTAGTTCTGATTTATCATGATATTTAATGTTTAGAATTTATCATTTTAACTCTGATTGATGTAGGTTGTTTGTACAATTTTTTAAATTTGTTTTTGAACAACTTCTATGTCATTATCTAACTTAGTTTTATGGAAGCATGATATTTCAATTATAAATATTTGCTCTTTTGCTTTACGGCACTTCATGTATCATAAACTCTCCTGGTGGCATTTTACAGCCATCAGCAATATCGCTATGAAACAGGAGACAGTAGATCATCTTAAAATAAAATGTCATTTTCAGGGAGTTTAATGAATGAACTATCAACCTCAAATGATTGTTTCTTTCAAATGATTGTCAGCTGTGCTGTCTGTCTGCTGCAGAAATGAGGAGCAGACTATTGACAGCTGTGACTTGATAAAAAAAAAAAGGCGATAAGAAGCCCGATCTCTTGAGTGCTGAGGGACTTCGCATAAGGATGACTCTCAATACTCAGGCTACTTTGTTTTCAGAGAAATGCTCGCATTCATATCACAGCAGTTCTGTCAACATTGCCAGCGGCCGACGCAGTCTCGCTCGTACAGTACACTTGGAGTTACTTCAAGTTGAAGGGGAGACTAAGGTTTATTCAATCCACCCTTACAGATAACAATGATAACAATGTTAATCATGGGGTAATGTTAAGAAAATCTAAATCTACACATAAGCCCTTGGCGTGCAACTCAAATATGCTTATATTGTACCTTCAACCTTATTTTTTGAAAGGAACATGGCTGACCGGCATGGCTGGTAAAATTCTTTGTGAAATAAATTGCCGTACAAATAATCCTTAATTGAGGGAGAGCCTTTATGGCAGGCATGTCCAAAGTCCGGCCCGCGGGCCAAATCCGGCCCGCGGTCGAATTTCATCCGGCCCTCGGCCCCTTTCATAAAATCAGTGCCGTCTGGCCCGCAGGTTGGGCGCAATGGAACACGTGTTGCATTGACTGAGGTCTCGTAGACTGGTGAGTGATGTTTCATAGATGACTGCCTCCCTCTAGTGGCTAAATGAGTAATAGCATTCACTAAATGAGTAATAGCATTTAGACACTAGAGGGCATCACTCACGAGTTAACAAGACATCACTCCGTGTTTATATTGACTGATATGTCATATTTCAAATGATCCTTGCAGTTGTGGATATGTGTATTGCTTGTTCATTTCCCTGTTGTTCGAGTCAAAGGTTTTGTGACTATTGAAAAGTCATGGTGATACATTTTATGTTTCAAATCAATCAATTTGCACTCAGGAGACATCTGTTTAAGAAAAAGTCAAGTGAATAAGCAGTTGCATGTGATATACCTGTTTCAAATGAACCAAAAGAAATTCTTAAGATTGTTGAAATTAAAATAAAAATGGAAATGTGAAACAGACTGGCTTACTAAAATTTGTTGAACAATATTGTTGTTCAATGTAAAGAATGTCAGCCAAGGTCGGCCCCCCAACATTTTACCACATAAAATCTGGCCCCCTTGGCAAAAAGTTTGGACACCCCTGCTTTATGGGGTTTGACTGGGGATCTAACATCTCGGTTGAGGACTGTCTTGTGATCAAATGTTCAGCAAAAAGTAATCAATTAACCCGCATAACGTGAAAGAGTTCCTTTATTGATCAAAAAAATAATTAAAAAAATAATCATCTTTCATCAAAATGAGAAATATAAAAATCATTCAATCTAATTTGGGTAATTATTCACCCCACTCATGGAAGCATGTAGCTTCCAGTTGGTCATACATCTCAGGGTCCAACAGCACACTCAGGTTGGCCTGAAGCTTTTTGGAGGGATGGGTTTGTGCGAAGGGTTGACAAAAACGTGGACTAAAAATGCCCCTGTTAGTTTGACCAATGAGAAAAACCAATTGCGTTGTATACACGATACAGAATATAGGCAGTGTTCTGATAGGGGCCACATGCTACATACCCTGGTACTGTCGTGGTTCAGTATTTGCTGCTGTCTTCCATGTCGATGATGAAGGTTCATTTCCCGGTCATCATCCTCATACCCAAATAAATCGGTGCGTCGTGTCAGAAAGGCAAAAAACAGAATCTATGGTCAACAAATTATGTGGTTACCCCTGAGAGGACCAGCAGAAAATCTGAACAACATGTACAGTAGACATGTACGCCACTGGAACAAGTTCACTGCTCTTTAGTGATGATGTGACTGAAAACAGAAAAAAGCCCAAAGTGATTTGTAAAATGAAAAGGCAGCACATTTTCTCACTCACATTCAGCCAAATAATGAAAAACTAATTAAGCACGTCATGACGTCATAACAGCGGGGCTTGTCCCCTGGGGGGGGGCACGTTTGGCACTGAGGAACATCCGTTATTATTATTATTATTATTATTATTATTATTATTATTGACCTATTTATGTATTTATTGATTGCTGTACTAAAGTGTAATTGCACATCCTCTGAATTAATGTGCGCAGAAGACTATAGCTGTGTTTTGCCCCCCTTCACCCCCACTACCAGACCACAAAGATAAAAAGATTTTTAAGCACAGTTGTAATCAAGTTATTTCCATCTGTATTTTGTCTGTATGGAAGCGTGTGAGTCTTCCTGTACAGACATGTCCGGTGGACTTCATAACATCAGTCTTCGTGTTGTGTTGGGGGAAAACTGATGAACTTCCATGAGAGATTGCAGGACTAGGGGATGCTTGCTGTTATTAGCAAACAAACAACAACAAAAACACAATAAATCGCAAATGGGAGTACACTGATAGCAACTGTGTTTTCTCCCGAAGAAGGCCACCGTGCTTTGACTGTTAAAGTAATTGGTATGAACTTTTATCTGATTGCAACTGATATTCCATACAAGGCATGATCAACTCAAGCCAACAAGCTGCACAATTACATTCAACTAAGGTCATTTTTATACAACCCCACCTCCCTCCCCCAGCCTCCCAACAAACAAAAGAGTCAGATCACATACCAGGAAACATACTACAGTGGTCTCTACAGTCTGGTGTGCCCTTGTACTTCTTCCTTTGGGTGCCAATAACAATGTCATAAACCAAACCAGACAAGAACTAGCAAATGATATGCTTCATAGAACCTCATTTGTGGATCGCAGTTATGTTACTGTTGCACTGATATTCTTTTGTGTGTGTGTGTGTGTTTGAAGTGTTGTGTTCATTTTTTATAATAATGATAATAATAATAATAATGATAATTTGATATATGAGTGTCATGAGTGATGAGCGTGGACGTGAAACAAGTTAGGTTGTTCATCACATTTATTGTCTGTTTGCAGCAGGGCCCCTTTCTCTGTGAATAGCGGGAATTTACTGTATAGAACATTAGTTGCCACTTCATCTTGATGCTTTCCTTAGGCCATAAATATTGCAAAAGACGATTCGAAATGGGTTATGATACAATTCAAGCTCAGTTTTTTTTGAAGTGGATCCATTTGATTAGATTCATTCCATTCCATTCGATATGGAAAAGTTGAGAGGGTATGACCCAATCATTTTCGTCTTGCTATTTTGCTGTATGAATGAACTTGTTTGGAGAGCACTGTCAATGTGACCTTTCTTTGGATCTGGACCGTGATATATTTTAAAGTGCAACTATTTTATCCGGTTTGATTCAATGCACTCACGTTTTAAACCAAAACCAACTTCTCTAATCTAATCTAACTGTTGTTTTTTGTGTGTTAAAAGAGAAGTAGATCTACATGTCGACTTTATGCTTTCACTCCTTCAGAGAAGTTTCACAAATATTTACAATGGGAGCAAGATATCAGCAAACAACACTTGATCACTAGAATATTTGTCTCCTGGGATGAAACATGCTCAGTAATTTCCCAGAAAATTCTAAGAGAACCACAATCAAGTGTTTGTGGGAGTGTTGGTTAGAAATAGCAAGCAAAGTACTGTAAACTACCGTGCCAGTTTTTTTTTAGGCATTTTGATCGTAATCTGTTCATGTGTTTCTCCTTTTCTTCCATAGCTTCACACTGCAGGAAAAGGAAGGATGAAGATGACCACGCGTCATACTACTGAAGCCATTACTGTGAATCCCAGCAGCCACCGAGGAGCCTCGGCAGTGGATCACGAGCTCCAGCACTCAAGTGGCGGGACTGACTCATGAGAAAACGATTTGCTGTGGCTGCTCCCACGCAGCGTCATTAGCATGAAACTTTACACTGACCGAATTTGAATATGTACTTACAAATCATGATTTACATCCAAACTGATAGGCTTCTGCTTGTGGTTTCAAATTGTAAAAATAATAATAATAATAGCACAATATGATAAATAATTTATCTATTTATGATACGTAGAATCTTTTGCAAAATATGCTGCCTAATTTAATAAACTCTTTTCACAGTCAATCAATGAATATTAATTGCATAAATATGAAAAGGCTGGGCGGCCCGGTGAGCTAGTGGTTACCGTGTCGACCTCACCGCGCAGAGGTACCGGGCTCAATTCCAGCTCTGGCCTCCCTGTGTGACGTTTGCATGTTCTCCCCGGGCCTGCATGGGTTTTCTCCGGGTACTCCGGTTTTCTCCCACATTTCAAAAACACACACGGCAGGCTGATTGAGAACATTAAAATTGTCCCAATGTGTGAGTGTGTGTGCAGATGGTTGTTCATCTGTGTGTGCCTTGCGATTGGCTGTCAACCGGTTCAAGGTGACCCCTGCCTACTACCTGAAGACGGCTGGGCTAGGCTCCAGACCACCCCCCCCCCCACCTCCGCCCCACCCGCGACCCTTGTGAGGTTAAGTGGATCGGAAAATGGATGAATGGATCGATGAAAGGGCTGTCCTGTGAAATCACTTCTGATTTGTCTTTTCAGCATTCATCTTTCTAGTAAGATTTTGAACTCGTCATGTAGTTATCATATCTAAATCCTGACAATAAATGAAAAAAAATAAGTCATTTAAATCAGCCTTTTTCAATTTGCTGCCCACTCAAACCCTCTATTAGCCAGGACATACAAGTAAATTCCTATCAGCAGTTTTTCATCAATTTGCAATAACAGATGACAAACCGCATGTAAAATGTCATGAATTGCAGCATTAGCAAATATATATATACTTTTGATAACCATTTTAAGGACAACTTCTGAAGGAGCTGCCTTGCGAGGTGCATAGCAAAGCGCAGCATATCAAGCACTGTATTGGCCAATACATCTTCACCAAAGTACACAGAGATACTCTCATGTCATGTCGCCATACCACAAACTGTTCAGCATTCACAGCGCATTAATTTTGTCTTGCCACAGTTTAATCACACAACACAACCCATCGATTTTTTTGTCAGAATCAAACTTCTTTGTGTGTTTTAAGCATGTGATCATGCCATCGTTGTCGTGCACTGAGAAATAAAAATAGAAATGCAAACCATTTGTTGCATGTGTGCTCCCTGCAGACCCACCACACAGGCCGTCTCCTGTCTGTCGAGAAAGAAAAAAAAAGGCCCAAGATGCCATACCCGAAAAGACACAGGAAGTCTGCCATTTTGTTTGAAAAATTACCATTGCAGGGTAATTTTTGGTCATTTCCTTGATTCCTTCAAAACTGTACGCACTTCCAGAGATTTAGTTCGATGATACTAAATCTCCAGCCGGCATATCTTCCAACTTTCTCCCAAAAGCGTGAGGAGGTGAAGACCGCACTGTTCACAGTTTGAACTTATTGTGTTCACTGATTGTGGCTTATTATGGTAAATTTTGCTTGCAGTTATTTTTTTATTTTAGATAAGGTGAGCAAAGTCTTTGAGGAAAGCCTGCTCTACACTACTGAAAACAACTACAATTATCGTAATGTGTATGTGTGTAATGTGTGTGTTTAAAAAGTCTTCAGAGCGTTCATAGTGAGTGGATATGAAGAGCAAATAGGATTCCGGTGTTTTGGGTCTATCTGTTGCCTCAGACGTTGACATGTTTTCCCCGTCCTCATGTGGTTTTGTCCCCGTCTTCCTCCCATGAATTTTAGGCGTTGAAGGTTCACTGAAAACTCTTAACTTGCCCATAGCTTTGATTTTTATTCAGAATGGTTACCTATGGTGACCAGTCCATGGTGTATTTCCAATTGACAAAATCTTGATTCACCGGTTTATAAGATGTTGGTTCAAATACAATATCAGCTTCCAACTGCCCTGTCCTGCTTTTTCTGCTTGAACGCAGAGGGTCAAATTCACTGGAGAATTGTTGATGGCAGCAGTTGCATGCACAAGGCAACGCTGAGAGATGGAAAAGCTGCTTTTATTGCCACCTAGTGCACATTTGTGACTACTAGCTTGAAGTCTTTTCTTCTCCACGTGAATAATTACAGTCCCCGATTGTTCATATGGCACACGTCCATCTATTCTTTCCACAAGGAAAATAGATGAACCTGTCGAAAGTGCCCCCAAGGGTTTTGCTGTTACTTAAGGAGCCGATACACATAGTAGGAGGCTGAATTTCTCCTCCATCATTATCCGAAAGAAATTATGTGCCAGCGCCTGCACTAAATTACTTTCATAGGCACACATAGGGCATAATTCTGCCATAATTGACAGTACTTTGAAAGAGTACGAGAGTAACACTCAAGCACAAACAGTAAATCCGGCCCATGTTGCCGGGGCGACTGTTTCTGTTGCCTAGCAGCTCTCCCCCCCGAAACAAAAGGCTGGCGGGTCGCAGACAGTGTTGCCTTGATGAAAAGGAGTGAAAAACAGCGAAGGCCCAACAGGTAACTTTGATTGTCCACCATCCATTCCTGAAACAGTTTGCCTTCTTTCAGGTGAGGTAATCGAGCAGTACTTTTAAAGACATGCAAACAAACAGAGGTCTTTACTTGATGCCGTCACCTGTGCAAATAGTGAGGCAGTTTGCTGAGAGAGGTGTTTACTTACGAAGCTTGACTGAGTTTTCATTGTCCTTGTTATGCAAGACTTTGAAAACATCTGAGACCACCATTGCTTTGGTTTTTCACAGTAAATCAGGTTCCGTTACCATTTTGGTGTGCAATTTATTGTTCACTTCCGAGTTTTCGTTTTGATGATTTGTACTTTGAATGACAGGTCATTTTATCATGCACTGTCTAAGGAATGTGTGTAGGAATGTTTTCCCATTTCTACAGTATTTTTAGGACGACTAGCAAACGTCTATGTTGCATCTTGATGGGAAAATCAAGCAAGAAAAAAAAATTGAGAACTAATCCGTGGGCCTCTGCACAGTAGAGGTAGGATCGGGCCTAAAAAAATCTAACCTGACCCGGCCTGGCCCGCGGGTATTAAAGCCCGACCCGGCCCGAACCCGACCAATTAACTTGATTTGCAGGCCCCAGCCCGAAGCAAACCCGAAATTTCATATTTTATTTGTGAGGACTCGGTGGGAGGAGGGGTGATTTATGATAACAAATTAAAGCCTATCTTTTGTAACGAAATCTAAGTTAAACAAGACTGTACAAACATTTACATCTTTTATATTTCTGTTTCTGCAGAGGGTACATTAACCGACAATTTTCCATCATTGATGGATTTTTTTCCGTCAATGAGAGTTGACGAGAAAAATATAAGGCCGTCCGTCATTTGAAAATTGGGCCATAAACCACAGCAGCAGTACGTCCTTAAGAATCTAGCGCTGCACTTTAAGAGAGAGAAGCAGAGAGACAAATAACATATAAACAGAAGAACTTATAAACAGACATTTATTTTTAAAAAAGTCAGCGAGAGAGAAGCAAGGCCCGACCCAACCCGAAGCAATGATTGACATTTTAGGCCCGACCTGACCCGAATTTTAGGTCGGGTCGGGATGGGGTCGGGTTTGGGCTTAATATCTTACCTCTACTGCACAGACTCATTTCTGCAGTCGAGCCATAGAAGCAGTTCTGGGTCACAACTCCGTTGCCGTTTTGGACAAGCAAGGTATTGTACCGTATAAACAGACGTGAAGCTAAACATCACTGCCATCTTCTGGACGATGCATGCAACCCAATCTGGACGTATTTTTGAACAAATCAAGGAAGGGCGTTGATAAGAGAAGATAACCTTTATTTGTCCCACATTGGGTAAATTTGCAATCTACAGCAGCAAAATTGAGGGTTCGAGTTGAGGCCTGAGTTGTAGGTTCTCTGTCAGATATTGGGTGTGTGTACGGTGTACTCCTGGTTTTACTGGTCTGTTTGGAATAGACCAGTGTACCGCTCTCCCACCTGATAGTAACATTTTTGCCTTCTGACATTATTTAATAACTAAAAAAAAACCACAATGACTTTTTAATGAATATACCATGTCAGTGTTTTCATATCATGGATCTACCATGAGGTCAGAGACATAACAACTGACAATGGACCTTGACATCTCGGCAGTTTGTCGTTTGCCTGCAGTAGCCTTTGAACCGCAAAAGCAAAATGAAGGGATTTAAATTTGGTGTTATCGTGACATGGATTCAACACCCATTATTTAAGTAGTGCACATGCCCCCTTTGTGGTTGCTACACACCCACTCAACTCAGGAAACATGGCTGAGCCACAACACAGCTGCATCAGCTGCCAACCTTGTAGAATAAACTGCTTCACTTTATTTTGGGAAAAACACTGAAGCATTGTAGGACATGTAATCTGCTGTTCTGCTGTCTTCTAGCACATGTTTTTTAAGATGACTTCGTCAAAGTAAGCTTTCACACACGCTAAAAATACATTCCTGGGTTTTAAGCGACACAGCCACACGTACACAAACATTGGTCAGTCCACCAAACATTCATCTCTGGGCAGCCGCAAGGTCGCGCAATGTCACTTTGGCGGTGGAGTTAAAATGAAATCACAGCACAACTGAGAAACAGCCAGAGACTGTGGCTTCACGCTGGTCAGTCCGCCTCAGAGCGCAGTGTGACTGTGTGTCTCTCTCTCTTTATATTTTTCAGATTATCTGGAGAATTTATTTTTAATGACAGAAAGTGGTGGGGGGGTTTTTTGGGATGACAAAAAGCACAACACCTTTTCCACGAATCATTATTGTAGCAACAACCAACAACTCTATTGAATGAAGGCAGGCGTTGAGAATATCTTGCTTTCACTCTATCCATAGTGTTCTTCACTGTTGCCATAGTTGTTGGTTGAAGTTCCTTCATGTTTAAATTGTGAGACTCCAAGATCTAAATCAATCAACATCTCAACAATGTTCGACTTTCTAATGCCGTGCCATCATCTGTGGAGTTTGAAAAAAGTAACAAGCTTCTTTTGAAAAAGATGTAGAAAGCACAGGTATCTGTTTTCAAATGTAGGGAGTAAAAGTCAAAGAAAAACACAAAATATTCTAGGAATAAGAAAATTGACACTCCATGTTACGGCTGTCAAACTGTGCAAAAGCTATTCAAAATTGTCCATATGCTTTGTTTCACAATTGATTTTGCTACAAAACGAAAAATATTTGAAGCAAGAAGCATCACAGCAATGTTTCCCTCTGCTGTTTTGTCCCAATGCACCATGCAGACTGAGACATCCGTCCTTATTAGTGGGATGATGAGTTGCAGAACGTTTGTTATAGAGTAAGCTTTCTGCGGATCAGGACGAGGCTCCACAGCAAAGTGTTTTTGTCTTGACAGCTTGTGGACACGAACCCGCTGGAGCAAAATTGTCTTTCGATCACTGGTTTTGTGACTGCACATCCCATTCTGATATCAAACAAACATGGACACGCAAATCAACTTTGTCAGACTAATGAGCTTATCACTCTTGTTCCCGCTTACCTGTGTTGCTTGCCATAACGACTTGAATGAATGAATCACCACTTCATAATCTTACAAACACAAAATTGCCCCTGCTGCCACCATTTATGATTATGTACTGCATGTTCTTAATGACAAACTCATTTTGAAATCATCCGTCATGGAAAATGGTGACATTTAGTATAGCTACTAGCCGCTTTATCCTCACAAGGGTTGCGGGCGCGCTTTATGCTCACAAGGGTCGCAGGCATGCTGGAGCCCATCCCAGACGTCACCAGC
This sequence comes from Hippocampus zosterae, assembly GCF_025434085.1. Lineage (NCBI taxonomy): Eukaryota > Metazoa > Chordata > Actinopteri > Syngnathiformes > Syngnathidae > Hippocampus > Hippocampus zosterae. The sequence goes on from NC_067456.1 coordinate 13,770,844, forward strand.
AGTAGATGGCCTCGACCCTGAATTGGTTGCCCGCCAATTGCAGGGCACACACAGACAAAGAACCATTCACACTCACAATAAGGGGTGGGGTGGCCATTGAGAATTTGGGGAAAATATGTTAATTTTGTGAATTTCTGGATCTTTCCGGGCCATCATGGCCGCCAGCAGCCACCTGCACCTCCTGCCCACTGTCAACGATTGTTTCAACATATGAGGGTCGCATCCTGTAGCGCGCATGAAGGCCCGTTGATGACATCTTTTCAGAGCGCGACCACAAGCGGGCATGGCATGTTGTGCCTGCTGGAATGCCCGCCACAAGCTCACTGAGCATCCCACCTCCCTCACATTAGGCAGGTGAGGAGGGGATGCCTACACGGGCGTCTCAGCCTCGCTGTAAAATGGGCACACCGGATGAGGAGCTCGCTCGCCGTAACCCCAGCGCTGGAGAGCGACCAGTCAGCCAAAGAAGCCATCTGTCCGAACGGCAGCACTACAATTTATTTGGCTGTTCTTTGGTACAGTATTGGGGCAGGTGGGTTGTTGGGTCACACACAGACGAATGGGCGGAGGGCAAAATGGTCTCGAATTAATCACGTCACCTTCACGGTTGACAACGTCAACCACAAGGGGAGATCTTGGAGTTTACCCGAATGAAAACACATAACACACGCCACACCGTGCATGATGGTGTCATTCTTTCCATTGTTTCGTGACTAATACACTCCCTTGTCTTTGAGTGAGAAAAACATAATTTTTTTCCACTTTGAATTGAGTCAAATGACGTGGGCATTGTGCCTGGATACAGTGTCCAGTCATTATGCTTTCGACGTCACTGGGGGTTATTTTTGTTTTTGTCTTGATGGGTTCTCATCAAACATCGCTCACTATGACGCAAAATGAGCACATGAAAAGATTTCTTCTCAAATGATGATAGATTACGTCAGTAGCAGGTGGTGCGGTTTAGACCTGCACTTTAAATGGAGATTTAAGTGACTTTACACCGCCCCCCATCCCCTAATACCACCACTATCACATTGCCAATTTACAAAATAACATACAACACTTGCAACCTAATGTGTAGCACTGCAGAGAGAGAGATTTGTTTCTTTCTTCTTTTTCTTTTCTACTTTGGACTGGCAGGTGGACTTTCTATCTAGCTGAAATCATGTTTACGTGTTCTCCGCACTGAAATAAAATTGGGAGCTCCTATATAAATAAATAAATAAATAAAATATAAGGCAACTGCATTAAATTATCAATGAGACACAAAAAAGTTTTTTTTATGTTAAGCCCACATAAGATTTGTGTAAAATACTATTTTGCTCGGAAATTGGACTTGCATGCTGTAAAAAAAAAATCAAAGGTATTAAATGGTCCTTGGAAAGACATTGCAAGACAGAAAAACATACAAATCCCATCATGCAATGGGCACGAGGATCTGTGGCCGTTCCCACTTCATGATTGAGCGAATACTACAAATAGGAGATTGGTATGGCTGTAATTGTCTCTGAAATTACTTAAATGGTGCTTGTTCAGAACTCTTCCCGATTTCTAGTGTTTTGAACGAAGGAAAAATTAAAATTTTCAATGAGATTTGTCTGTTAAACATTCCAAAATAATGTTTTCATTGTTGACATTCCAACTCAACTTGACGTAACCATTACAAATGCTGAAGATGACTTTTTTTTCACTGTAGCGGTTGTCTGAATGAAAGTGCACTCAACCTGGACTTTGGTCAGAGTGCCCCCATGCAGCATGTCAGTGACGGCACATTGATTGAGCCTTTTATATGAAGCTTCTTTTGAAAGGCTCCATGTTGAATCATGTGTGGTGCCGTCTGCTCCAGCGGTTCAGTCACAATTTATGAACTCTACCTGTTTCCTTGCATGTGTGCCTTTCTGGAGGTTTGCAAATAGGCGTGGTGAAGCAAGGACCTAGCTGGTACCAATTATCTGATGGAGCCGGTCCCAAACGCCACCACTTACACAATCAGTGAGTCGGTCAAATCCAGGATATGTTTTTGTACTTTTGCCGAGATCTTAACCCAAGTACATTTTTCTTTCAGCGTTGCTGCACCAGTATATTTGCCTGGAATCCTACCTTGTTCGCCTCCCCTCTTACCTGCAAAAATCCTACCCCTGGGTTATGTTCAAATCTTGCTCGCACAGTGGTTCTTAACCTGGGTTCAAGCGAACGCCGGGGGTTCGGTGAGTCAATCTCAGGGCTTCAGAGGATATCAAGAAACACACACTGTGTCTGTGTGTGTTTGTTCCATTCGACCCACCCGTGTTATTCGTGACAATTCTTCAGAGCATCAAAAAGCAAAAGGACAGATAGTCGACAACAAGTTTTTTTTAAATATCAAATGCCATCATTTGAGACTTTTGTCTACCTGAGGGAAATTCGATTCCGTCTCGCAAATGACAAAGAAAATGATGCTGAAGAAAACGGTCTCCACTTTCATGAGTGAACTTATCGTTACTACAAGCGCATTCTTTCAGTTTCAAATAGAATTCCAGTTTCAAGAATCCCGGTGACACCCCATTTTCATGTATCATGACTAATGTATCAGACGACATGGGCTATTTTATTGATATGTTTTTAACACTATCACCGAACATTTAACACTGGCGATTTGAAATGTTTCTAATAAGATGCAGAACATATACATATTCAGCTTTTCATCATCTAAACTTCCATTCATTCATTTTCTGTTCTGCTTTATCCTCACAAGGGTCACGGGGGGTGCTGGAGCCTATCCCAGCCGCCTCCGGGCAGTAAGCGGGGGACACCCTGAACCGGTTACCAGCCAATTGCAGGGCACACATAGACAAACAGCCATTGGCGCTCACACTCACCTCTGGGGACAATTTTGAGTGTTCAATCAGCCTGCCATGCATTTTTTTGGAATGTGGGAGGAAACCGGAGTACCCGGAGAAAATCCGCATAGGCACGGGGAGAACAAGCAAACTCCACAGAGGAAGGCCAGAGCCAGGATTGAACCCACAACCTCTGCACTGTGAGGTGGACGTGCTAACCACTCGACTACTGGGCCACCCTCATCTAAACTTTTCATCATCTAATTGTTTTCAGCGGCTGCCAATGTCATCCGGACTAGTAAATTTCATACAGTAAGTATATTTTTGCAAATTGTATATTTTCAGTTAAAAGAGCATGCATGTATTCGGTCCACATTACACAATGCATTATTGTTGGCTCGTATGTGCAGGTGTTGATCCTCAGTCGCGGTAAATGCACATCACAGCCTTCGTTTTTTTTCTTCCACATACAATGCTTTTATCCACTTACTGTAATTTTCTCTAATATTCAAGCACCCGCCACTTTTTTCCACGTTATTTCTGAGTAACAGGTTGCAAATGGACATTTAATGGAGGCAACATGTTTGTTCTTTTCATTTCCGTGACCTTTGGTGAACACTGAGCACAATCAACATCCACAGTCATTCAAAGTTGCAGCCATTAGGCGCTAAAGTCTGGAACGTTATTTAATTATTATTTTTTTTAGCATGAACTCATGCTGTACACTGTGTAACTGATCCTTGCTCATATTACAGTCTGTCTGTTCAGATAAACTAACGTATTACTTATTTGTTTATAGTGTAGTATTGCTTTTAGTGGATCTCAGAGTGTCCAGTTGAACCGATTGTCGCCAGTGATTTCTTTGTGATTGCGTACAAAAGGACTGATCCATGAGTCTTAGACGCAGAATATCCACAGCAAATTTAATGAGAGTCTTTTATCACCATGTGGGCCACACATTTCAAATTGGGCTTCCAAATCTGCCGGTAAAGCTAGCAACTCTCTGCGACCCTGTTCAGGACAAGCGGTGTAGAAAATGGATGGACAGATATATTCTGTCTTGTGCCATCTTAAAAAAAATTATTTAAAAAATCACAAGCTCCCAACATGCAACAAAATCTCTCTTTAATGTGGAAAAAAAACCGTGAAGATTTATTGACCGTCTCTTGTTTGTCAGTTCACAACCTGAACAGTATTTTTTTTTTTTTGTACAAACACTACTTAAGTTAATAAAAGAGGGGCATTATTCTGATTCTTATATCGGCTGTCATCAAAAACAGATACAGTGTATTGCATTTACGTAATGGAAATTTTAAAAATCCTTCCTACTCTTGTACCTAAGTACATTTCAAAGTCAGTACCGATACTTAAAAAAAATAAATACTTAACTCATGTAGTTGATCAATAATTCTACTTTTACCTTTGTTAGTCTAGTCTATGTTTTTATGTTTGTGTGTTCTAATTGTTCTATAGCAACTCTGTACTACATATACTTAATTACAGACTGTGAGTACCTTTGCAACCTCTGGTTCTCACCATGAAATTGCACGGGCATGCTCCGTTAGTTTGTTGTTACATTTCATCAGCCATGACTCCAAGTGAGTTCATGTGTACGGCACAGCAGGCAGACTTAACTTCAAATGAAAATGACCATGACACATACACGTACCCAGTGCGTCTCCTGCTGTGAGGATAATATCAGGAGTCCCCAGATCGGCCTGGAATCGATCATCAATAAGCCTTCTGACGTCAGCAAAGCACGGGGCCGCTTCAGGAGGAACTGAGCTTTAGTTTGTTCAAATGAAACGTCATGTCCACACAGCTCACAAAACATTCAGACATCACTACGCGTCTCCTCCTTATCAGACAACCCTCAGTTGCTTGGGCAAACATGTTTGAGTATAATGAATGATCACAACTCAAACAGCAGAGCTACAACCCACATTCATTCAAGCAGCAGGGTGACCTTCTGGGCATGTGTACCTTCTTACCTTAACCTTTGTCATTAGCTATTTATATGAAATCACCACTTCATTCTGTTTCACAACTGACTTTTTCTTATGGCCTCTATTCTATGATTTTGTTTTGTTCTAGTTCCCTTTTCTAATGGCATAAAAACGTAATCTATGTTGTGAATTTACCAAAATCTTTTTTGACTGAGTTATTGCAGTAATATATTCAAAATCAACTTTGCCAGATGAAATAACTTTGTAGCTGTTGACCGAAAAGCCAAAGCCAGGCAACAGAATTGTTTAAATCATCGTTGCGTCACTCCGTTGTCTTTTTTTTAACCATGCTCCTGTCTTTGCAGCATCCATCCATGGTCTATAACAGTGTGGTCGGACCAAATGCAAGCTTTCTTTTCCTCCTTCTTCTCTGAGTGTATTGGTAGGTTACAGATTTTTGTTGCATACCAACACCTACTGTTCTCCATCAGACACCTGACAGAAAGGGAGTCGGAGGTGATGTATCATTCAGCCCATTTACAGAACATACTTTTTTCCACTGTGATCTTCCAAAGAACCTGGAAAAGAACTAAAAACTATCCATATGCTACACCACAACAAACTCTTCGGTGGAGTTCTTCCCTGATATGCAGTGTGTATTGATTGATGTCTCTGAGGTATCAGGATGGCACCGTTGTATGTTGTCCATTTTCTGCTCCGCTTTATCTTCACAGGGGTTGCGAGGTGTGCTCGAGCCTATCCCAGCCATCTTTGGGCAGTAGGTGGGGTACACCCTGAACCAGTTGCCAGCCAATTGCAGGGCGCACAGAGACGAACAACCATCCGAGTTCACACTCACACCTCGGGACAATTTTGAGTGTTCAATCTACCTGCCATTCATGTTTTTGGAATGTGGGAGGAAACCAGCGTACCCAGAGAAAACCCACGCTGAACATGAAAACTCCACACAGGAAGGCCAGAGATGGAATTGATCCCGGGATCTCTGCACTGTGAGGTTGACACACTAACCACTGGGCCACGGGGCCACATTCTAATTGTCATCATTTCAAGTCAAGTCAAGTCAAGTCAACAGTATTTATAGAGCACTTTCAAACAGCCATCGCTGCATACAAAGTGCTGTACATGGAGCGATTTAACATATACAATAAACAGTAAGACGAATCAGTAATAAGTAATAAGTAATAAGGCGGTAGAAAGCACCAAGCAGTAAAAACAATAGCAAATCTAAGTCATGCTGAGTCAAACGCCAAAGAATACAAGTGAGTTTTGAGGAGGGATTTAAAGATGGGCAGCGAGGAGGCTTGCCGAATGTTCAGTGGGAGGTCATTCCAGAGAGATGGACCAGCAACAGAAAAGGCTCGATCCCCTCTGAGCCTCAGTTTAGTTCTTGGTACGTCTAGCAAAGACTGGTCCACAGACCTGAGGCGCCGGGCAGGGGTGTAGGGGCGTATGAGCTCAGAGAGGTAAGGTGGCGCGAGATTATTCAGAGATTTGAAAACAAAGAGGAGGATCTTAAAAATAATTTCAGAGTTAGATGGATATGGTTTGACTTTGTTGATATACCGTCTTAGTATGGCCACTTCTTGGGTGAGTAGCAATGACCCTGACTGTCTGTCTTTCATGTTTTTGCGAGGTATTGTTCACACTGGGCTATGTGTATACCTTCAATCTTGCCAAATCGATTAGACTCCTGGTTGGTTGACATCGGACTGTGGTTTGCTCAGAGTAGGTATGTGAGATACGCGGACATACAGTACAGTACATTCTATATTTAATGAGGGCACCCGCTCACATTGTCTGCTGCCACACCAGCAAACAGCAGTGACAACACTCTGGTCACTCATTGCAGCTTCCTATTCTGCACAGAAATGTCTTCTTGCGACTTGTGAGCATGCCACATTTAAAGGGAATGAGAGGAGCCACTTTGATTGGATATCCGAGTTCACGCCCACAACGGTGCAAACTGACATTTATTGAATCTGCCAGTTTGTGAAATTACGAAAACCCTAACGCGCCAAGTCTCAGATTGACTCAACTTGGTGTGCTGCGCTGGACACCAAAATGGAATCCTAAGTCTTACATATTTCAGTATATTTTAAGTCTATCTGAAGAGCTCTTCTCCAAAACATGTCAGATTTTATTCTCCGACGAGGCTCATGTAGGAATAGTTGTTATGATTGCATTATTGTCAATGTTATGTGTTCTGTTGTATTATTATGTATTGTGTTATTATTATTTTAAGATATGTTCTGTAAAGCGCTTTGCTATAGCTGCAGCCGCTATATAAATAAAGATTTATTGTATTGTATCACGTTGGATTGTGTTGAATTACATTGTATTGTATTGTGTTTAGACTGCGTAATCTTTTCTCCGTGAATGAATGGTTTTCATGTGATAAAAAGTTTGAATTTGCTGGTCTGTGAAAATAAATAACATTTTCTCACAATAAGCCAAATGGATTTATAGGATATGAAATGAGCTCTCCAGCTGTTACAATACTTTTGATCCCCTAAAATGTGCTGTTTCATTACTGTGTCCGGCTGTCTGGCTTTCTTGTATGTGCAACATTTTCAAATGTAAACTGAATATCAATTAAATCTGAAATATTGATTTGTTTTTTTTTACCTGAACAGTTTCTTTCTTCTTTTTTTTTTTACAGCAACCACCAACCCTGTCCCAATACTTTTGGAGGGAAGTATACAATGAATTCTTCATATTTTGTAAAAACAAGACTAAAAGATAGACAATGGGGTGCTGAAACGTCCAACAAAAAGTGCATTGAGATGATTTTGTAACTTGTTGTGATTTGCTATTTTATTAACTGAACAGAATTTACCTGAATTGAACTGGACAGAATTGGAGGTTTCCTGGTCCACCGCCTCTTGAATCAAACCTGTACCTGTACCCACTTTTGACAATCAATAGAAGCACAACACGAACCCACAAAGTCCATCATTAAAAATGCATCTTGACTGATTTTAAGTGGTGGAGGGTGGGGGGTGGAGTGCGGGAGTATAATTTCTTCCTCTTGGATAATGGAAACGTATGTGTTCTTTAAACTCAATCCCAACTGCTGGAACAACCCAAACGTGACGTCACAGGAGAAAGTGACCAGTGATGTAAATGAAAAGTGGCAAATGAAATTTCAAAGCAATAGTGTGCCTCGACTCAGTGAGCATGAGGCTGCATCGATCAGTGTGAGAAGTGTGTGAGAGGCGCGCGCACCCTCCACGCTCGGTTCTCCATTCGCACCACTGCCTCCTTTGCCTCTTTTGGACCTTGAATAGACCTCTTTTGGACCCAGATTGGACTTCTTTTTGACCACTAACACAAGGTAGGGATGGGCAATTTAGGCTTTAAGTACACTCAGTGAGTACATTTTCCTCAGAGAGCCAGCCATATAAAGTACTTCTCTTACAGGATTTATTTTTCCACGTTGTTCCATTTTCATCTCTTGTGTGTTTTCCTTTTTCTCACACATCTTTTCATCCTACAACTAAATAATTACATGTAGGGGCGTAAACATTCTCATATGTCAGAGCTGCTTCATTAGTAAGAAATCAAATAAACATTAGTACTTTGGAAGTGGTGCAATACATTCAAACGAGTACAAACTAAATGCTATTGTTAATAAAACTAACAAGATAATATTAGATTGACGTAAACAGATTATTTATAAGAATTATGCCACAAGAAAAGGCTATTAAGGATATTTCATATATATATATATATATATATATATATATATATAGAGAGAGAGAGAGAGAGAGAGAGAGAGAGAGAGAGAGAGAGAGAGAGAGAGAGAGAGAGAGAGAGAGAGAGAGAGAGAGAGAGATATTATTAGCTTGATAGATGTGTGTGTGTGTTGGCATGGTGTTTGACTGGTCAAGATGTCCGCCTGAAGTTTGCATGGTTTCATCGTGCCTGTGTAGGTTTTTTTCTGGTAGGTTGAATGGACGCTCCAAATTGTCCCAAGGTGTGATTGTGAGTGTGCGCCCTGCGATTGGCTGGCAACCATTTCAGAGTGTCCCCCACCTGCTGGGTTTTAAAATTGCACAGTGATTTTAAAACTGGACCGGAAAATCACTGCTGTTGTTGAATCCCGTTTTTTTCATGTGAGGCCGTTGGTTAAGATGAAGCCTTTTCTGCCTCAACAGCACTTCGAAACAGTTATCCATGAATTTGTTATTTTACTGTAGTTACTGATGACTGTAATGCATTCTATTTTGGAGTCAGCCTGTCCTCGCTCAAGCATCTCCAAATGGCTGAGAATGCAGCTGTAAGAAGGAGCACATCACTCCAATTCCAGGCTCCCTTCACTGCCTCCCTGAACATTTTAAATTAAAGTTCATTTTAAGACACTTTTTTTGTTTTCAAATCTTTAAATCTTGCACCATCTTACCTCTCTGAGCAGAGCACTCCTACACGCCCTATGCCTCAGGTCTGCGATCCAGGTGCGACTGTAGGTACTGAGGACTAAGCGGACAACCTTCGCTGTTGCTGTTCCTTCCATATGGCTGACCTTCTGTTAAATGTTAGACAAGCCCCCCCCCCCCATGCCCATTTTTAAAATTAAGATAAGATAAGATAAGATATCCTTTATTTGTCCCACAATGGGGAAATTAATCTCAAGACACATTTTTATGTTTTGGCTTTGAACTCAATATGAAATTCGGCATTATTTTATGGTGTCTGCTGCATATGTGTTCGTATTAATCGATTGACCAATTGATTAATTGTTAATCATTTTGCATTGATAGAAAATACATATTAATTTCCGAGTCTGCCATTTACTTCTCTCAAAAGAATAGATAGGTGGTGAAAATGTGACAGTCAGATGTACTGTAAACAATTGAAATCCTGAAAGCATGATTGTCATTGCTCCAGTGCATTTCTCACAGCGGCAATGACAGCACAATGTTGCCAATTTCGCTATCTTGGGAGAGCAGAACACTTCCTGAGTGTCCAATCAGACACCTTCTGCTCACAGCAAAAGGAGATACATTTGCACAGTAACTAGATGTTGCTGTGATGTACCGGTATTCTGAATGAGGCGGCACGGTGGATGACTGGTTTACACGTCGGGGTCACAGTGCAGAGGCCATGGGTTTGTGGCCGGCTCTGGCCCGTCTATGTGGAGTTTGAATGTTCTCTCCATGCCTGCGTTGGTATTCTCAAAGTCCTTCGGTTTCCTACCACATTTGATTGTCTAAATTGTCCGTAGGTGTGACTGTGAGCATGAATGGTTGCTCATCTGTTTGTGCGCAACGATTGGCTGGCGCCCAGTTCGGGATGCCTACCACCCAATGAGAGTTATTTTAACTCATTCACATACGTCTCTCCAGATAACGACTCACATCAGTTCTGAAGCTCTGCGTATGTTTCCTTGTCCATTTGCATTGAAACATGCATTTTAGTAATCATAAACTAACTCCTAGGGTGACATCTACCCATTGGGATGGAGGATCCCGAGCTCACGTCACCATCACCTGTGCCCCATGAGATGAACGACACGGGTGGGATTTTCGAAGTGGCGCTCCAAAATGTCTCGTCGGAGCGCAAACCTCAGTTTGAGGGTGTGGAGCTGCTGCAGTCCTTCAAGGTGCTCATCATTCCCTGCTACACCGTGGTGGCCCTGGTCGGTGTCATCGGCAACTACCTGCTCCTGTATGTCATCTGCTGCACTCGCAAGATGCACAATGTTACCAACTTCTTCATCGGGAACCTGGCCTTCTCCGACATGCTCATGTGCTCCACGTGCATCCCCTTCACACTGGCCTATGCCCTCAACCCACACGGGTGGGTGTTTGGCCGCTTCATGTGTTACTTGATCTATCTCATCCAGCCGGTGACTGTGTACGTGTCAGTTTTCACCCTCACCGCCATCGGGGTAGATAGGTGAGTCACACTGAGCGACGGTATTTGTGGTGGGTGCTGTTTACATGCATACATCCAGCGTGAGAGACTCAGTTTGGCGATAGCTTGTTTTAGACAAGCAAATAATGCAATAGCTTAGTGAAAAATTTCACACACAATTAATGATCACCTGGCAAAGGGAATTGATCTAAAAATCGCAGTGGCAGATTTTAGCTGGAAAAAATGTCTTTGGAGCGACAACCAATTACACATCTTAATGTGTGGGATGTAGAAAAAAAACATGGAGCAATGTATATCCTAACCTTTGTGGTAGTCATTCACTGCGCCAAGGCAGCAGTTCTGAATTTTTGGAGCGCAACCGACTATTTATGATTTATTTATGATTTATGATTGTGTTACCTGAAGGAATGTATTGTACTGCATTATTATCCAGACCAGGCCGCACAGCGGTATGCTGGTTAGCATGTCCACCTCACAGTGCAGAGGCAATGCGTTGAATTACAGGCCCCGGATTTCTTATGTGGCATTTGCATGTTCTCCCCCGTCCCTGCATGGCTTTTCTCTGGGTATTCTGGTTTCCTCCTACATTCCCAAAACACGCATGCTAAGTTTGATTGAATGCTCTAAATTATCCCAAAGTGTGATTGTGACCACCAATGATTGTTTGTTTATGTGTGCCCTCCAATTGGCTGGCAATCCAGTTTCGGGTGTACCCCACCTACTGTCCGATGATGGCTGGGATTGGCTCCAGCACACCTGTGACCCTCGTGAGGATAAGCGAATCAGTTAATGGAGAAAGGATGGATGGACACTATGCTAAACTGTGCTGGACTTGACAGCAAAAGTTACATTTTATTAAGTGTTTAATTGAAAACATTGATGGGGTTGGATCGCTAAATAAACAAATAAATAAATAAAACAATATTTGAAATGTGGTCCAACATTCTGAACCAGTGAAACCCTATCATATGGGACTATTGCACCAATATTGGGCCTTCAATCTCTATGAATTGGGGTTTATCAATTAATTATTTTAAGGTTGTTTTTATTGTATATTTTTTAATAATAATTGGGAAAGGTTCAGTCACATGAGACCACCCACAATGACCAAAAGAAAGGGCTGTAGAAGGCATGCTTATGACCCGTGGCGGAATGAGACTTTTACCCGTGGGGTGGCTACGGGATAGCCAAGGCTGTCATAATGTGTCTGGAAAAAACAAACAAACTCGGAAACACGTTATCAACAATCAACATGCATTTTTATACTGATTAAAATTTGCATATGCACTTGCTCCAAATAGATGAATTATCATGTAGTCCTCCTACAGTACAGCTGCTATAATGCATGCGCGCGCACAAACACACAGACACACACACACAGACATTATCATGACATGCGCAAAACTGAATGCCATCATGTCATCCAATACACATGAAGTACCAAATACTCATGCTCTGTTTTGATGAATCATTTACTTTGTTTGTAACAAAGTAAATGATTCATCATTTGTTTGTAATGAAGTAAATGATTGTTTAGTTTTTTTGGCTGAGTGTTTGAGGTCACATATGACACTTCTGTGGAGGAAGCATCAGTCCAGTTGCCACTCAGTGAAAGTGTGGATGAGAATGAATGAGTGTCTGTCTCATATGTGCCACGTGAATGACTGGGAACCAATCCAGCAGTGTGGTAAGCTGAGATAAGCTTCAACTTTGTGAGATGCTATACAATAGTGGTCCCCAAACTTTTTCCTGTGAGGACCATATACAGTAACTTTCGCTTCTCTGATGGGGGTGCCGGGGTCAGTTTGTAACACAAAAGTGTGACTGCAGGAGTACCTAGACGTAAAAATTTATTGTTTCCCAGAAACCCACACAAAATCAAATAACTTTTTTTGATACACTCACGGTATTAAAGACGTCTTTCTTCTCGGGACACACCACCTCCGCGACAGTATTCATGCATTTCTTGACAAACTCTTCTTACCGCTGCTTGCTATCAGTTGAGGTATTAAAGACGTCTTTCTTCTCGGGACACACCACCTCCGCGACAGTATTCATGCATTTCTTGACAAACTCTTCTTACCGCTGCTTGCTATCAGTTGAGCAAACCGAAAGCTAGCCCGAACAGATGGCTGGTTCAGCTGAGCTTTGCGTACAAATGTATTTTGCTGAGCTAACGTTCCTCTTTTTAGCATTGACAGTTTGTCTGCTCTCATTTGCCCGTGCAAAAAAAATCGTAGTGTCTCCACAGATTGTATTCTTTGAATACCGCCACCGACAGATGAGACAGACAATCTTTTCTTTGCATTGAAAAAAAAAAATAGTTTCTCCATTTTGGGTTAAATTTCCTGTATTCTGAATATTTTTTTTTCTCTTACCTCACCTTTTCCATGATTACGTTCTGTTTGAGAGGGACGGGTTTAGGATTTTTTTTTCTGGGGTTGCCAGATAATGGCACAGACCGCAGAAGGATGGAACAAATGTCACGTTATACTGTATGTGTTTATGAAATTGTTACGAGCTAATAGTTAATCATGAAAATAGTTCATAACTAAGGAATATTTTATTGCAAAAGCCGAATTTTATGATACAATACAAATATACATAGATGAAAAATAAATCAAAAGACTAGGTATTGTTCAGGGGGGCCGGACCAAATGTGGAGGCGGGCCGAATCCGGCCCGCGGGCCGTAGTTTGGTGACCAATGCTATACAGGATAAGTAGTATGGATTGCACTAGATGCAGTTTGCAATGGTGTAGAACTGTGCTGCTTGCTAATGAAAGCTAAGACACACACACGCGCGCGCACACACACACACACGAAGAGGACCACTTCATCTTGTATTCTGCCTCTTAGCATAGGATTGACTTGAGCTCCTGTGTGACCTTGGAGAGGAATCAGGATAAGTGGCATAAGGTGGATAAATGGTTGATTTGGATAGCATTGCACGTGTGTGGAGAAAAAAACATGTTCATGTGGGGGAAATTTAAGGACTTTTTCTTCCGTGTGCTTGACAACAAATTCTTTCATTATCACTTGACCTTGACAACAGCATCTGAGTTGAGTGGAATACAATGTGAATTTTCAAACAGCTGAGAGAACACGAGTGAAAGCTCATAGGAGAGATGGCGAGATGGAATGATTGGAAGCTTAGATCAGCGGGTCTGCTGACGATTCAAAATAGTGATACGGATTGGAAATCATCATATCGCGCACACAGTGGTGGCACATTAGGCTGCACTGCGTCAGTAAACTGGTGGGCAGCAGGTCTGGATGATGATATGTTGGCGTATGTTAGAATGTATCCAATGGACAGCCCTGGGTCAGTGAGGTACAGTTCTACCTTTGAGACCAGAATAGAGGTCTATCTTACCGTGTCTCCCAAACCTTATTGAACTGAGCCGTATAGTTTACAAAAATATATGCCAGAGCCTATCCCAGCTGTCTTTGGGCAGTAGGCAGCGTACACCCCAAACTGGTTACCAGCTAATCGCAAGGCACACGTAGACAAACAGACATTCGCATGCACAATCACACCGAGGGACAATTGAGAGTGTTCCATTAACCTGCTATGCCTGTTTTTGGAATATGGGAGGAAACGAGTACCCGGAGAAAAGCCATGTAGGAATGCGGTGAACTTGCAAACACTACACAGGAAGTCCATAGCCAGAATCGAATCCTGGACCTCTGCACCGTGCCACTCTGATGCATTATTTGGAAAATATAAACTTTTCAGACCAATTAAGTGAAATTAGATCATGTCCAGCGGCACAACGGATAATTTCTCATTGAAGACTGCTGTGCCATGGCACAGTGGTTGGCAATCACTCTTTTACTGTATCGTGGGAGATAGGGACCAAACCTGGTCACGTGTATGAAAAACTAATTGAAGGACCCCAATTTTGATTCATTTTTCAGTCACATAGGATACATAAACAGAACATACTTGCATTAAATATTAGTATGGCACCTTAAGTGACAATACTATAGAAGAAACAAAATACCCACACCGAAAAATTTCCCATGCCTATATCAATATTTTATATTATCCCAAATAGTTTAATATAATTATGAAACCATCTTAGACTACCCCAAAAAATAAATGACTTACAGATTTATTAAAAAATGCATGCATGAATATGCGGCAAAGGGGCAAAGCCTGATAACTCGTACCCAAAATACAAAACGTGTCTAACTCAAGACATGTCATTTCAACAGTGGCGGGCCGTGCATTTCAACCTTAGGCCTTCAGTGACGTCGTATACATTAACACAATACAGTATAGGCTCATCAAGCAGCACTTAATTTCAGGAGCATTTAAAACCATCAAGTATGCATTCACAATTAAGAGCAGGAGACCAAATTTATAGATATTGTAAACCAACCAAACAATAACAAAACAAACTATTCTTTGAAAATAAAGTTAACAGATCATTTGCATTTTGAAAATCGGCGATACAACAGCAAATAACTGAAAATCTTGAGCAGCTGAGATTGAACGAACTTTCGTGCACGAAGTTGACTACAATGCGGCATTATAAATTGTAGGTGAGCAGATTTATTTGATACATTTTCATATCTTTGTCATTTTATTTCGTTACCATTAATTTAAAACTAACGAAATAAAATGACAAGAAGAAATGTAAAAAAAAATCATTTACTCACCAATGTAGTGCCTGTTCACTGAACTGCACATCTAGGCGAGTGTCCCCAAACGTTTTTAAACGCACCGTAGTTTGTAAGTGGCCAGCCGTGCTCTGATGTTTCCTTGCTGGCTTGGTAACACAATTTAAATGGGTAAATCCAGTGTGGCTCCAAACACCAAATCGGTCCGTTGCAAGCAATCGTCATTCCCAGCAGTACAATTTGCAGCGTTTCTCAGAGGCTGTGAGCCACGGGTACCGTTCATAATTGCTCATCTGAAAATGACGGACAAACCCTTTTCCTTGCTGGGACAGGCTAGCTAGCGCAGGAGTTAGGTGACCTCTTCGCACAATATCCAGCTTTTCGTGGAAGGTCCGTCTTGAAAAATGTGTGGAAAGTAGTTCTGCAACCAGATCAACGTCTTCTTCTTCAGCCATTTTGGGTTAAAATGCAGTGATAGCTTCCTCTAGCAGGCGCTAATCCAATCACCAAATGCGCACATCCAGTCTCGATGTAAAGCATTCTCGCTGGCCCCGGTGCGCAGACTCATGATCTGATTGGCT
The DNA here is from genome assembly GCF_025434085.1 of Hippocampus zosterae. NCBI lineage: Eukaryota > Metazoa > Chordata > Actinopteri > Syngnathiformes > Syngnathidae > Hippocampus > Hippocampus zosterae. Next base: position 13,786,716 of record NC_067456.1, read on the forward strand.
ATTGCAACCTTGACTGTGCCTGTTCATTTACAGAGCACAGGCGCCTGCTCTGTTTAATCCGAAAACCCGAGCAAGTTTCATTTACCTGGCAACACAAGTTATCTGAAATATGATTGGTTAAAATTTCTACCATAATAAATAAGTTATTTATCGAGTGGCTTTCAATGTTATTTTAAATAACACTATTTTAAATAACATTGAAAAAATAGTGTTTTAAATAACACTATTTTAAATAACATTGAAAGCCACTCGACTAAGTGGAAATAATATGATGTAAAGAATACAGAGAATAATTTTGTTTACATATTTATGAAAATAAAACAACATGAATTAAATTTATGTTATTGAATGAATGTTTAGGCCACCAGAGAAGGCCTTGCTGGTCCTGAGGGTCCGCCACTGCATTTCAACATTGTTCCTTTACAGCAGGGGTCTCAAGCTCCAGTCTTCGAGGGCTGCTTTCCTGCATGTTTTCCATCTCTCCCTGCTACAACACACTTGATTCAAATGATCAGCTCATTGGCAAGCTTTGCCAGAGCCTCATAATGATCCTGGCCCTGGAGGACCAGAGTTGGGGACCCCCGCTTTACAGCAACACATATCAAAGTCCCCTTTAAGAGAAAAGCCATCCTACTTTGTAACTACTTTCTAAAAATAGGGGGATTTGTCTACTAGCCAGTGCTTTGACTGCATCTGCAAAAAAATACTTAGAGAACAGTGACTTGATAGGGTAACCATTCTCTTCCTTTTTATTACAGTATATGTTGAGTCGACCAAGGCTTATTATCTTCTTACCCTAATAGGTACTATGCCACGGTGCATCCTCTGAAGAAGCGCATCTCAATCTTGGCATGCACCTACCTACTGTGTGCTATCTGGTTACTGTCGTGTGCTCTGGTGGCTCCCGCTGTTGCACACACCTACCATGTGGAGTTCCGAAATGAGGGCTTCACCATCTGCGAGGAATTCTGGATGGGTCAGGAGGGGCAGCGTCTGGCCTACGCCTATGGCACTCTCTTCATCACCTACGTGCTGCCTCTTTCTGCCCTCAGCATCTCTTACCTGTGCATCTCTATCAAACTGAGAAACTGTGTCGTTCCAGGCTTCCACACTCAGAGCCAGGCCGAGGCCCAGCGCCTGCGCAAACGTAAGACCTTCCGCCTGGTGAGCCTGGTGGTGGCCGCTTTTGGCATATGCTGGATGCCCATCAGTGTGTTTAACGTGTTGCGTGACATTGACATCCACCTGATAGATAAGCGCTACTTCCTGCTCATTCAGTTGCTCTGTCACTTGTGTGCCATGAGTTCATCTTGCTGTAACCCATTCCTCTACGCTTGGCTCCATGACCGCTTTCGTGCCGAGCTCCGTAAAATGATGGTCTGCCACCGGCGCATTGGCATTGCTGCTAACAACGGCGCCACCGCCAGTGTCGTGCTGTGAAAGAGCCTTCAAAAATAATTCAAGTGAGACAAATCACTTTGGGGAAGGAACTATTTTTTTTTTTTTGCCTCTGTTCCATCTTTATAAAATGCATACTTATACAGCATGTTTGTACATTATTTTGCAATGTGATAGTGTTGTAAAGAGGTGGATTAGGTCACTGAAGGCCCATGTCGGAAACTCACTGGCCGTCACCGAGGTCTGGCTAATTCATCACATTATAATAAGTTCAATTTTGTTTTTCTTCTAATCTTATTTTAATGTGTGGTCCATGAATGCATGGCTTAACACTGCCCCCAAGAGGCCAAGGCTCAACATTTTTGACTCAGCATCCCCTTTCAACATCGTACAGGTATACTACAACAGGACCCTGCAGTCCTGTCACAACTCAAATGTTGGAAGGCATATGAACAATGTCTTTCAGAAAAACAAAACAATTTGTATATAATGTGTCATGACAAGCAGTTGGATGAAAGTGCATTTAATGTAAATAAAAACTAGTTTGCATTCGGATGATGAAGTGTCTTTATTTAAAATAAAACCACATTTCATTACCTCTTTGTCGACAGGATCATTACTGGAGCTACAATCCACGAGGCATCTGGGGACATTTTCAGTGCTCAGCCCACAGAATGATGAGAGGTAGCCAACAATGAGTTCTTCGGCTAATAAGACACAAGAGGCTTCGGAAGACATGTCTCTACATTCATAATAGATACATTGCAAGAATTTCTGCAAAGGCATTCACAAATATGGTAAAAAGGAAGGCAGAGATGGCGTGCTCATTTACAAGTGCTTCCACTTAAGCCGAGTTGGAAGCACAGGGACCTTTTTACTGTCTTCAATTATCATTGACTTCCTGGAAGAGCACATCATTAGGAGTCTGATTCCGTGCTATTTTGTCAAGTTCTCAGACATGACTGCGCTGTCGCCCCAACAATCACCTCATATGAGTCAGACAACTGCAAACGCAAGTGACATTAGCTACTTGCTTTATGTTGGTTTTCTCAGTTTAACCAAAGGTGCACTATATCCGGAGAAAGCAAAGCAGCTGATTAAAGGGGATAAATACCTCCGTGGTGGGAGAAAAAAAAACTGTGATCATCAGTTGAAGTTTTGCATAAAATTGATATATATACACATGTGGAATGATTGAGTGATATATACAATTATTCTGCAATGGAAAAAACATTTACGTTATTAAAATAAAGCGCATCCCACCTCTCAAGTATTGTAAATAAATCAAAACATTTCAAATACATTTAAAAGTGTTCAAAGCAACAGCAGTACCTTTGTGTCCAAATACATTCATTGACTTCAATACACACATTTAGCCGCTTGTTCATCAATCACACACCAGTTCCAGCATTCTCGAAGAAATCTCAATATTACTACACAAAGTGCATTATTAGCCTTGAGAGTCCCATAAGGATGAGTCTTAGTACAAAGTAAGACCAGCACACGCACACACAAGAAAAACTGTACTGGACCATGATGCTCGTCTTTCCTTTGCTGTTACTTCACACTGGCTTCATGGCCTGCAGGATGGCAGGCTTCTCCTCAATGACGCGCACCAGCAGGTTGTCAATGTAGTCTTCAAGCTCGTTGATTTTGCAGTCTTTCTTGGACAGATCCGCTTGTTGCCTCACCACAAGCGTGATCAGCTCTTCATGGGTTAGCTGAGTGAATGGTCCGCTGCCAGCCACGCCTGCCACCTGCGCCAAGCACAAAAATGTGTAAAGGAGTCCCGTGAGAAAGTGTGACGGTGAATCAAAAGGTGACTGAATATCTTCAACAATCTGGCACAAAAGGTTTCTACTGGATGAAACTGAGGATTAATATAATGGAGTTAATGTGAGGTTATTACATTTATCCCGTTGGTATTTTATATTCATGTCACAGTACCTTCACATTTCCAGCTGTGCCACTCTGAGCACGTGTGTCTTTCAGTGCATAAGTGGTGGTGGAATGCTGACTTTCAATCGAGTGCATTGGCTTCACTGGATGAGGCCTGGAAGGAAATTCATATTCTTAAATCCACCACACTGCATGAAGCAATCGGGCACATGACTGAAGCAGGTTTGCAAGAAACTGGGCACCTCAGGTCAGTGTGTTTCAAAGTGGGTTGCATAACATACAATAGATGAGTCTTTGCCAAAGGTTTTAATCATGTTTTCAAAGTCCAAGCCAGAATTCGCCAAGAAGGCCAACAATCCCAACCAAGGTAAAACCAACGCCCAAAGATTTCTTTATCCAAATAGCAACTGCAATCACGTTGCAGTGTGAAGCAACTGTCAGCGAATGCAAACTCATCACTTTTTAAGTCTCACCTGGATAACGTGGGGGCAAGGCCATCTCCATTGCTAAACTGGGAACTGACAAGATGAGGAGTCTCAGTGGGTGGCATCAATGCTTTCTTGGGTTTCTGTCTTGCAGACAACACTTCTGCTTGTGAGGACGGTGCCTCCGTTAGAACAGGGAGGGGGTCTGAAACAGGGAACGGGGACGATTCTGGAAAAGAATCTCGAGCAAATGGATCCTCTCCATCGGTAAGATTAACTTGTGCCTTCCCATCAGCTGGATGTCTTTGTGTGATGGATTCAATGACACCATCCCTTGTTGTGTGTTCTTGATTACTTTTGGTGGCTTGCTCTTCATCCGGAGGTCCTCGCTGTAACGTAAAAGCCTTCATAGAGTTACTTCTCGATAGAGATGATGTTCGTCTAGCTGAATTTATGAGGGGGAAGCCTGGACTGGTTTCCCTGTCCTCATCCTCATCCTGCCTTTTGCTTGTCTCATAGCCATTCAAAATTGAGAAGGGATCCCTTGATTTCTCCTCGCTGAATATTTGATCAAGATCATCCGCCGTCATTCCAAGGCTTTCGGGTTTTTGTTCCCTCTGGGTTACTCTGGTATAGAGACCATCTGATGTTCTGGCTGGTTTTGGTGGTACCACCATCTCTGTAGGCTCTTTCTTGACAGATCGTTGCCTCGGTCTAGCAGTGGGAACTTGTGTGTCAAGGTTCTCTGGAGCTTTTGTCTGGTCATCAGATGCTACCGAATCCCACTCCATTTGGCTTACAGAACTAGTCAGATATGCCGGTCGAATGGACTGTTGCAAAGCATTCTCTGATCCATTTAGAGAGATCTCGTGGAGGCTCCCACTTGTAGTTTTGTCAGTATTTAGAATTTCTGCAGTGACTTGTTTAGGTGGTGGAGGAGGGGCTGCTACTGTTTTAGACGACCGATGTCTGCTTTCCATGTAATGCGTTTGAAAATACCCAACAGAATTGTTCTCTTCTGGAAATGAAGGTTCAGCCTCCCCTGGGTCTGCTGGGCCATCCACACTCATCTCTGGACCTATCAATTCTGGTGTACTGTCCATATGCCTTTGATTGACCTCAGCAATGATATGATCCCAGCGAGTGTGTCCCTGTACCCCATGCCTCTTTTGAGGATATAGTGTTTCATAATCAGGAAGCGGAAGAGAGAGTCTTTTCGCCTGCTGAGATCCATTTGGGTTTCTGGAGATCTGCGCCTCTTTGGTTCCACTAGTCTGGGCCTCATATATGGGATACAAGGGTGGCAAGGGGGATCTTCCTGTCTTATCAGCCATTGTGGGTGAAGATGACTCGACACTGTAAGAAGGGGAGTCAGGCGGACTTCTATACGGGGAACCCGGCGGACTTATACATGGGGAAGCTGGCGGACTTCTACACGGGGAACCAGGCGGGGAACCCAGCGGACTTTTGCGCACTGAACCAAGCGGACTTTTAGACAGAGAACCAGGTGGGGAACCAGGCAAACTTTGGCGCAGCGAACCAAATGGAGAACCAGGTGTACTTTGGCGCAGCGAACCAAGCGGGGAAGCAGGTGGACTTTGGCGCAGAGAACCAGGCGGTGAACCAAGTGGAGAACCAGGCGGACTTTTGCGCAGAGAACCAAGTGGGGAACCAGGCGGACTTTTATACTGAGAACCAGGCAGGCTTTTATACAGAGAACCAGACAGGGAACCAGGCGGGGAACCGGGCGGGGAACCGGGCGGGGAACTGGGCGGGGAACCAGGTGGACGCTTACGTAGGGAACCAGACAGACTTCGCCTGAATCTCAGGGGAGCCAAGGATGAATGAAGATCGGAGAAAGTATCGGGGAAGTCATACGGTACACTAGAACGGGGAGATTCAGAGGTGATGGGGGAGGACCACTGCTGGTCCACTGGAACACTGGTGGTTTGAAACTCAGAGTATTCAGATTTCAGGTGCTCAGAGGATTCAGATTCCAGAGAATGACTCAATCTGCCAAGAAGTGGAAAAAAGGCCTACAAATCAGTGAAACTATCAAATAACCCAGGGTTCGATGCCCCAATGTATAAGCCCGTCACCAAATTAGCTTGTAGCTAGCAGAACAACACATTTTCATGACAAAATTCAATGCCAAACATTGTGTTACTCTTGTGATTGTTTGACAATTCCAAAGTTAATATACTTCCTTAAAATCATTGAGCATACATGTGAACTCTAATCATTACATGTCTACTAACCTGTTAGTAAACACGCCATTGAAGACCCAAAGACAAGGTACGGAAACAATGCCTGCTAGATGTTTCTATTTTAAGTCACAAAAAAAATATTTCGGTGTAAGGCTTCTTTTACTGCCTTCTAGTTGTCCAAACCCAATTTAATTGTAATGCAAAGCATTGTCCAAACTATTTCAAGAGAATAACGAAACCAAAATTGCCCTTCATCACCCAAATCTATCATGTAACACAAAAATCCAAATTCATTGATAAAAATGTGTTTGCTCACCATGAATGACCCAAAGCCAACAAAAAATGCCACCAAGGTCCAAACGTAGAGGAAAATCTTTAGAAAGGAGAAAAATGAAAAACCACACACCCAAGACGTCGACAATAAAAGTCACACTGTAACTACTTCTACAAGCTCTTTTCGCAACCTGTTCCACAACATCTTCACAAAAACGAACACGCCCTTTTCTTCATCATACAACAGAGCAGTCTGGCTAAACAGGTCGGTCAACTTCTGGGTGGAATACTGATGATTGTCCAAAAGTCACCGGTGCGAGTCAAATATGTCAAAGATGCATTTAATATAAATGAATGAACAGTTCCCTTTCATTTTTGAAAAGATTGTGATGAGAATGTTCTACACTTTAATTTGCAACGTGCCAAGTGGCTACCACCTTTGTGAAACAAACAAACAAAAAAAGAAATAAGCACTTCAAGGCCTCTAAAATTCCCCTTAAATAATTTCATGCAAAAACGATTGATTACCAAACTACAAGACCTTTGAGTGCCCACACCGCTCTTCTCACAAATGTCTGACTCGTGCCCATTTTAGTGGAGTTTTTAGGGAAAGTGGCGCTGTTCAAAACATCACGGTAATTTTGATGCATTGACTACAAGAACCCCTCAGAATTTCAGCAAGTTTATTGGTGGAAATTTTTTACTGAAATTTACCAGCCAATGGCACAAGGGGATCCTAGAAGACCAAATAAAAGGCTCAAGGAGTTATTCTGTCTAACTAAGCTACTCCCACCCCCCACCCCCATATCTTCTTGTGGCAACCTCATACCAAAAAAAAATAAAAATAAAAACACAAAAAAAGACTACATTTCTCAGGACCCCATCATCCAATTATTCAAATTTTTAGTGCGCTGCTCTCAGGCTGAGGTGGTCTCTTCGAACAGACTTAGCAATTATGACAGGTTGTTCTTTTTGGTAAATATTGTTACGTTGCAAGTATATACCACTCGGGTGCATTTCTCTACAAAAACCATAATCACGCACGTGCCCACTGGCACAATTTGGTGCCGCTTGCTCTTGAGACTCTTTTGTGATTAAGGGCTATATAAATCATTAAGAATTGACTTTAGAAAAGAGAAACCCTTATGACCATTAAAAACAAAAAAATTGAAGGCCTACCTTGGTTTAACTGTGGACACTTTTGAAGCACGATTTTGGAAGAGCATGGCTGACGAGCTTTGTGGGTTGAAGCTGGAATTCTGCTCATCAGATGGGCTTTCATTGCTGTTAAATTGGGTTGTAGAGCTGAGTGAAATACTCTCAAATGAGTTAGTGGCCTTGAGGACTTCCTGGTCTCTTGTGTCATAGTGGGGAGCTTGTGTGGTCATTACTTCTTCTTCTTCTTCGGGGTGCTGCGGCGCCGCCTCCTTTTTTCTTATGATTCCAAACAGAGACGAGAGCCTTTCGCTCATGGACGCCTCCTCATGAGTTTTCTGCTCTTCTCTTTTTGGGGCCAGCTCCTCCATTTTGTGGCGCTCCTCAATCTCTATTCCTTCCAGCCTTCGGCGTTCTTCTTCCTCTTCCTCCCTCTGTTTCTCTCTTCTCACTTCATCCTCAGCAAAGCGTCTGGTCCTCTCATATTCATCTGCCTTTCTCTGATTTTCTTCTTCCAGCCATCTCCGTTGCTTCTCCTCTTCCTCCTGCAAACACATGGCTTCATTCTGCCTTCTTTCCTCTTCCTCTTGTCTTTTTTGTTCTATCATAAGCCTATCTCTAGTATCAGACCTAAACAAAGGCACTGACGCATGTTTGTCTGCCAAGACACTGTCGGTGCGTTGATGTACATTCTCCATAGAACCTTGGCTGGAACTGTTAAGACTGAGAGTAGAGCCGCGCCTAGCCTCTGCTTCTTCAGCAGAAACATGGGTGCCGTTATTGCTGGGGTTGTTAAGGTCACTGGTGCTGTGCTTGGAGCGGCTCAACAAGGACAGTGGACCTAAAGACACTTTGCTGTCTGAGCTACCACTCCGCTTGTGCCCAAGAAATTTGAATTTCTTCTTGACTATGGAAGAAGAGAAAGGGACATGAGGTTATTGATAACAACAGGTATAAGAGGATTTGAATTGTGCTAATGCCCCTTTTCCACTAAATGGTACCTATTATCACTGTTCACAAATCGGCATAATCAGCACTACTCTGTGCTATTTCTAGCAAATGATAAGTCTGATATCCTAAATGTCCTGATGCGCAATATGGGGATGAAAACCTCTATTGGTCTTCTGTATTATACTCCAGTCTCAACTTTGCTGTCCTCTGAAAAATGATTGATCGGCGAATCATGGCAGTACTCATGGCAAGAAATAAATTAAATAATCCATTGTTGGTGTTTGCTAAAGCCATGGTTCCCAATCCCGCAAGTGCAGGAAATTAGCACATTTTATTTCATTAGTAATTAAATACTGATTTTTTTTTTCTATTCATGCCAGCGATGTATAGCGACAGGCAGAAAAATTAAAAACTATCACTACATCACTGGTGTCAAACTCAAGGCCCCGGGGCCAGATCTGGTCCATCACATCATTTTCTGTGGCCTGCGCCATAGGGCTGGACGATTAATCGAAATTGAAAGCGTGATTTCAATATTGGCTTCTCTCTGCCTTTACATTTTTATAAAAATAAAAACAATAAATGAGGAGAATGGCACAGTGTGCTTATCGGTTCCCCATTTTGTGAAAGTATAGCAAGCATCTAGCGCATGTGATTCTGCCATCCCTGAGCCTGCTTTAAGCAGTTTAATGACAGTTTAGTTGGAGTTCAATGTTAAACTAAACACACAACAAAAATAATCATATTTTTAAATATGTGCTTTGTTTTCAAAACATCGCTCGTGCTAATGCTAAAGTCAATGGAGGATCCCATTCAATTAGCGGGAAATTAGCATCGACTTTGGGGGTGATTTTCCTTCAAATAACGAATATTCACGCAGATATGCATGCTCACAGCTGAGATATATAGACTCACGTGAGGGCGCGCACACACACACACACACACATGACAGTAAAAAGCAAAACAATTAGGAAATGAACAACTTCTATACAAACGTAATCTACCTTCAGGGGTTTCTACATTGATACCAGACGAGCGGCTGCCGCTAAGGGACGAGTTCTTTGCAGAAAGAGTCCCTAGGGTGGACATGGACTGTGAGCTGTTCCGCTGCAAGTTGGATTTCGGTGCAAAGAGGTTCTTTAGCTTCGATTTTTTTTTCTCTCCTGAAGTTCGAGTGGAGGAGAGTGAATCACGGTCTCCCTCGCTGTCTGTCAGGACTTGGCTCATAGCCGAGCCAGAGTCAGAGAAGCTGTCTTTTTTCTTCAAACGGACTTTGTCTTTCAACTTGGACATGCGGGAACGAGGCTTGTCCCGCATAGAAAGGTCCACCATGCTCGCTGACATGTTGTTCCTCATGAAGGTGATGCCAAGCAGGACGTCGCCTCGCAGCTTGTCCGCTTTTCCACTCTTGTCCACCAACTGAAACCAACTGAAGACGAGAGAGAAGGTGAATCAAATATTGCAATATTTCAACCTTGTTTTTACATCATGCACGATTGGGGGCAGGGGGACGGTATGTATGCACAATGTCAGTCAAAACTGAGCATGTAAAAAGTAAAATAATCTGTCAGTGTGTCAAGGTAGATATTCACAGCCCGAGCATTGGATCTCATATGACGAAGGCTGTGGCCGCTGAGTGAAAGTATTGTATTTTTCACATGACGTATTTTTCACAGTTTGGCTTACACTCAGGTGAAACTTGTATACATTAAAATTAGAGCTCGGACTGGCCCCCAAAATCTCAATTCCTCAATATTAACAGCAACAAACAAGTTCCGGTCGGACAAAATTATTGGCCAACTGCCCAAACTGTAGAAGTAGTGGTCGTAATAGTGTGACGTATCGCTCGTTTAGCATGCGGCTTCTGTCGCAACAAGGATTTCCTATTTTCAGCACTAAAAGGCAGAATAATTGACCAGGATTCTTCTACAATACAATGCAAGATTCGACTTAAGGTATAGTAAAGTCATTTTATATGAAAAAGAAAAAGACGGAGTTAGACGTGGAGTTTTTAATCCAAACAGGACTGATTTGCTGCTGTCAACACGGGTTATGTTTGGAAATTCACTCTGATACCCAACCAGCACTCTTGAGAGTGTGTGTTTGGAGAGGCAGAAAGCGCTTCACTCCTCTTATTTTCAGTACACAGCCTGTATTATAAGAAGACAGCATTACTGACACTGGCCCATTTTTAGTTTTTACCCATCTGAGCACACATATATTTTGACTGTTCAGCTGGTGGACTGATTGACTGTCGCACAAATCACATGATATGATTATGTCTGACGTCCTGTATGTGTCATATAAAATCAGTAAATCATATACCGATATTCAGTTAACTCATTCACTCCCAAATATGTTTTTAAACGTCTTTTCAGACTTGGTCCAGAATTGGCTGGTACTGAATGAGATAAGGAGTAGTGGTCAAATGCAAGAAGCCAAACCAAGAAATACAACCCCACCTGGATTGGTTCTTTGTGACAGTAGTTGAGACTGAAAGGCGTGTATATTATTTTGAGCACGATGTCAAAGACGAATCAAACAGCAATTACGGGTGTACCCAGCCTCCCACCCATGTTCTCTCTGTTGTTAAGAATCAGCACTTAATGTCTGACAGGAGAGGGAGGAGTGTTCCGGACCTGGAGGGACTTTTGTTAAAAAAAAAAACAACAACTAACCGAAAAAAGGCAATTACACCAATGGCCCTCCACTTATCTTGGTACAACTGAAGTAGTTCTATAAATGCATTTAGTAATATGTCCAGACATTATGACAAGTGTTGTGGTGCTTGTTTAAAATGAAAAGCAAAAACCCTTCCTTTCACCTAAACAAGGTTGCATGGTAAGTTCTCACTCTGGTCGTTGTGTTACCCTTTTAACGTGATCATCGGAGGTTTATATGGCATTATCTGCAGTTCATGGAGTTTACTGCTGCATTAGTCAATTTAGTGTCGGGCTCTTGTAAAGACAAGTTAGGAGTCAAGCTTGGGAGAGAATCAACATTCCTCTGATTGATGTCATCAAGGTTACACTAATTCAAGCAGTCTCTCATCTTCCACTCTGAGGACTGAGCCAAGTCAAACACAACATGTCTCAAAACAACAAACACTTTGCACGCACGCACACGTACACACACAACAAGATTTCTTTTCCCAAACATCTTTCCTTCAGCAACATGTAAAATGGCAAAGTTCAGCAGCAGCGTCTGCAAGATTCCCGCGCATGGGGCTTCTTTCTTGTCACAAGGAAAAACGGTGTGAAAATCTTATTGCTCATTGCTCAAATTTGTCTCTGTGTTTGCATGAATCAAACTTGCTAGTCATCTTTTTGAAAAATAATCATTTGATGGATTGGAAAAGATGTTAAAATAGCAACCAGGCAGCTATATTGGCACTTTCTTCGAGTCTTATGAATTTCTTAGAGTCAAACAGCTCTGGATGACTCAAAAATGCCTGTAAGAAAAAAATATCTATATAAAATGTATATACAAATGAGAACAATAGAGGCAGAAATCAAATATAAGAGATACAAGAACAAATTAATAGATGTAATCAGTGTAACTAAATAAAGACTACTGCAATAATTTAATGAGGAAAAATACAAAAATAATACATTACTGAAAGTGCTCACTACTGCGATTAAAAGTAAATGGGAAAATCAGAGTACTATTTGAATAAAAATAATAAATCATATCCAGCAACCGGCACGTCAATAGAAACTGCTGACAAACTTAATTAATGTTTTGTAAATACTGTATTAACCTGTCTAAGCAAATTGTAATTTCCTTACAAAGAGGTGGATAATCTTGCCAGAAACCCAAACACCATTTTTCTGAACAAAGTCAGTGAGAACGAATTCATGAGTTGTTTTTTTTAATTATAGTTTACTGGTATATTGACGTGTCACTACTTAAAGATATTAGTTGGAATATAGCAAAGCATGTATTTGTAATCAAGTCATTTTTAACTTGAATTTTCCACGACGCCTTGAAAATAGCCACGGTCATTAAATGTAGCTCAAGCTTGAGCTTAGCTCCTTGTCATACTGTATGTGCGGAAAACTTTTGTCAAGCTTATCGGGAAATTGCCTGTTGTGACTGCAGACATCTTGTTGGCGTCAAAATGTTACCTTGGCGTGCCCTTAGTTGGTTTAAAGAGACAATGAATTGTTACATCAGCTGACTGACTGGGTGTTGATTAACACGCTGTTCTTACCCAGCCATGCCCCTCAAGCATGAGGGTTCCATCTGGTACCTACTGAGAATAATTTTTGCTGTCAAATGATGAACAAGGGGTTGTTTTAAGAACACAAAATGTGATGAATACAAAATGGTTTTGTATTTTTATTGCAATTTTAAACAAGCCGGCAATGTCATGGCTACAAGTAGCAACAAGGGTATGTCAGAAGTCCAAAACACTTGCAAAATTTGGAATTAATTTCAATTTGAGTGTGACTTTAAGGAAAAATCTGCCTCTAAAATAGTAGATAACTTAATTGTTCAATCTCCTGAACACATGTAAGACAGTGGGTTTTGTGACAGCTCGAGAAGTACGACAATGAAAAAGGGGTGAGACAAGGGATGAATACTTGCTGCTGTATAGTGTTTGAATGTTATAAGGCAGGGGTGCCCATTAGGTCGATCCTGATCTACCGGTAGATCTAAGATAGGTCCCAAGTAGATCCGAGGAGTGTCGAGAAGAAAAAAAACAAACTACCATTTGTGTGTCTTTGTACATCTTAGTAATATATGTTTTGTGTTAATATACACTGCACACTAATCAGTCTCATTTTCACCAAAAAAATATATTTAAAAAATAAAATAAAGCAGGTAAATCTTAAATTTGTGTATGTGTGTGTGTGTGTGTGTGCGCGCGCCGGTAAGGGTAGATCCCGTGAGGTTAGTTGATCAAAAAGTAGATCTTTGATCCAAAACGTTTGGGCACCCCTGTTATAAGGCATCGTCAACAACGGTACACTTCTTTTACTCCCCTTTGTGACAAGTAAAAATATTAAAACGGCAACAAATCATTGTTAAGGTCAGCAGCTATTATTCGGTTTATATCCCATATTTTTACAATTTAACTTCAGACATTTTCCAGTGGAGTTTATAATAGTTTTATGTTGGCTGATTATTTGTATTTTCATTATTCCCTGTGGGAGCATTTTTTGAAAGATGAATAAATTGGAGTTTGACCAACTTGTTGAACAAGGTTCCCTTGCGATTTGATTAAAAAGTTGTTAGCCTAGATTTCCACTGGATTGAGAAGAGTGAGGAACCGTAATCATAGCAAAGACCCAGAATCTGAACCGGAATTGTCCAAATTCAAACGATGCCTAGCCCTAATGTTTGGTGAGAACAATGTACGTTAGTTCAAGTTTTGGTGTTTGTCAAGTTATCACAGAAACGTTGATGTGAGAGATCTTTCCGTTGATGTGAGAGATCTTTCATCTGGAATGGTCATTATTCACACACGCTGTATTTGAAAGGCCATCTACAAGCTTGTCTCAAGGTGAAAAGCTGCAATAGCATCCCGCATGCTGGTCTTTCCTCAACAAACACAAGTGGAGCATTCAAGAAGAGAGAAGCTATCCAGCCATGAACAGTGAGAGAGCAAAGACTGAACTCTTCCTACAAAGTGTAAAAAGGCCCTGTGCAAACACAAGATAACACAGATATGAGCGCAGTACTCAAGAGAACAAGCCAAATGGAATTGGACGGTCTTTATAAACGGTCAATGCAATATTAAGAGGTAACACTGGAAGCAGTGGTCTCCAAATATTTAACCTTTATTTTTATATGTTCACATTAGAGTGTGTGTGTGTGCGCGCGTGTGTGCGTGCATGCGTCTAAATGTTACACCCAAGCTTCATTTCAGCAGCATTTGTAATCTAAAGTCATCCAAGACATCAGGGTGTGAGCACACGCGGCATTGAGGTAATGTCTCAGAGGAATGTGCACAGCTGACAGCAGCAATTGTGAGACAGTGATTTCAGGGTGGGTCTGAAACACATCATAGCTGGCAATAACACGTCACATTTCGTCCACATTCGTACGATTTAATGACAACAACAAATTAGAAGGGTCTGGACGCATTTCACATTCACTGTCATGTTACCAAAACGCATACTCACATTTATAAGTCTCATTTGTGGCATTAAACTGGAATTTAACCAGTGAGCCGTGGAATGCTGCAGGTTACCAAAGAAGCCATGTTCTCAAACTCTTCTCATTTGTGTCAAAAGTGAGTTGGAACCTATCCCAGCAAGACATGTACACTCTGAACTGGTTGCCAGCCAATCATGGGGCACATATTGACCAACAACCACTCACACTTATGGGCAATTTGAAGACTCCAGCGGAACTTATGTGTACGGTTTTGAAATGTGCATATGTGTATGTGGGGGTAGTAAATCTAAATGTAAGATTTGTTAATGCATTTACTTCTCTCTTTTTCAGACGTTTTAACGAACAGTAAACAAACGGGTCACGTGGCTTGGTCATGAATCAAAAGGGGACCACTGTGTCATAATAATAAACCAATGGCGTGTCTGCTTGAAACGAATATCAGTCATCACTTTCAATAAAATGGATCGAAATTGTAAATCCATTGGAGGATATAAGCCCTTTTTTCACAGTTGGGTTTTGTGTCACTTCAAATCTCGTTCGTATCACCATCAATGTGTATTGTGAAGGGCGCTTACTCTGGCTTTTGGCGTCCCTTGTTTTCGTACAGCTCCAATAAGTTGACCACAGCCTGACCCAGGAACTTGTCGAGCCCGGCCTGGACTCGGTGCATGACGATGATGTGCAGTGTACAGCGGTCGACGTTGCCCGGGTGGAAGAGCGGCAGGTCGAACGAAGCCTCCTCTTTCCACATCGGGGCCATACTCTTCTCCGCAACTGCGGTGGAAAACTTGTCTTTGGCCACCTGGATGATGGCATAGGCGTCGTTCGTGCCATTTTTCCCCTTGGGGCGAAGGTGCCGAGCCTGGTGCACCGTTACCTGCACGCTGGTGGGGAACGACTGCTGGCTCTGGTCGACCAGAGACATCGCCGCAGTCAACCGAAACGTAGCTAAAAGCTTCCCGAATGGTTGAGGAAGAGCGACTCGCGCTGGTGTTGTTAACCTTCGACGTCCTTTGAGAACTGGAGGTTTAGAGTTACCAAGCTGAGCTTCGGTCCAGAAAGCTCAACGTTTGTCCGTCTCCCTCTTACCGAGCTGAGCTTCGGGTCTCGGAAGCTCAGGTTTGTACGTCTCTCTCTTCCTCGTAACGCAACATTTAAGCCACTGGCAGCGCATCAGACGATGAAATAAAAGATAAAAGAGCAGTATAACAAAATATTTGAAGACGCATTCATTAAATACCACAGACAACTCCCTTATTGTGCGTTGCGGAAAGTTAAACGCTTACTTCCTCGATGTTCCCGATTGCCATTGATACTTTGCATACGAATACCTGATTGGCTTGATGTGACTGTCAATATTTCATGTCGTTCGCTGATTGGACCCTGATGCTGAGGGGCGTCACTATTTGGTCAACTGTTCAACCAGAGATAAGTCACTGATCGGCCAGGTAAAACAAATAAATACTGTAAATATTTATTATATATAGAATAAATTACAGTATGTCACTGATATAAAAAAGTCACCGGTCGGCCGGGTAAAGTAAATAAAGGAATGCTGTAAATATTTATAAAAGAATAAATTACAGTATGTCACCGATGTTTAAAAAAAGTGCAGTGACTCATAAAGTGTCTGTTGCCACAACACAGAGATTTCTAACTAAGGAAAGACTTCAAAATAGAAATGCATGTGTGAGCATGACGTTCCCAGGTGTTTATGGCTGATAAAATAAAATATGAATAATAAAAATAATTTGTAAAATGTAACAAAATGTGCTCCTTAAAAGGTAATAATAAATCGTATTATTATTATTGTTATAATTATTATTGTTATTATTATGCATTAATATAATATGCATTATTATTATGCGTATGTAGTCGAACCTTTGGATGAAGTGGATAAATCGATTATATATAGGAGCTGCTGAATGATTCATAGTTTCTCATCCAAAAAAAATCTTAAGATTAAATAGGAAGGAATATTTGCACTAAATTGATCACTTGGATGAACTTTAAAAACAAAAATTTAAGTTGCACATGAATTGATTCAACCTCAGTAAAAGTGCCTGTCGACAGCAGTTCTCAAAATATGCTGATCACTTTTAATCATTTCTCTTGCAGGATCAGCATCTGTTGATGCCATAATGAAACATTTGAGGATGTTGTTACGTTCTCTGGATTTCCTTTGAACAATGACAAAAGGTAGTGACGGTAAGATCCGTAGCGGAAGCCCAAGTTCCTGTAATACAACGTACTTAACTGTATAAAATTCAAATATTAAAAACAGCACTACTGGCTTTTGGTGGTCTTACATTTGAAGGCCAAATAAAGAAATTGAATATACCAATATACATTTCACTCTCTCTCTCTCACACACACACACACACACACACACACACACACACACACACACGCACACAATTGTGCTAAGGGGATTGCATAACGAAAAAAAAATATTTCCACTCTGTATTCGGAAATCTCACATTCTTTTAATTGACAATGGATTATGTACAAGCTCGCGCACACACAAACAAGCGCACACACATGCATACATGCACACACTCATACACTCTGCACATGCAAGAAGCAAACATGACTGTGAAAGGAGTTGCATAACGCCGTGTACAATAAAATTGAATTGTTTTCGGAAATGCATAGAAAAATCAAAACTAAAACAATAAATCTCTCATTAAACTTAAGTCTTAAATCCTCATTAACCAATATATGCACAGTCTTCTAACTGAATTTTCTCTCTCTACCTCAAATTATTTGCCACTGAAATAAAAGCAACACATTGGGGTCTTGGATCCCTTTTTCAAAAAAAAAAAATCTTAAATTACATAACAATAATCAAGAGCCACTTCAAACATAGTCTCATTTAAAAAGCTATAAAGGTAACACTGGCGTTCATGTACAAGTACAAATTACACAGTGGTTTCACTCTTCCACAAACTGCTCTTCACTCCCACAGAACTTTGGGAGTGATCTGTGCCACTCATGTCGTGGTCCAGTTCTCGAACCGAGTTCTTCAGGGTGCCATTTGGGGCTGCAGCTCCCGGCACAGTAGTGGTGATGCTGTTCAACGGGTACGAAGAGCGCTTCGCCTCCCGCTCTGCAGCAGCCGCGAGTTTCAAATTGTCTCTGCTGATGCATCGTCTGTGCGCGCCGTTCATGGCCACCCGGCTGGCCACCGAGGGGAGCAGCGGGTAGGGTTTGCGGCTGCCACTGCTCCCCCCGTCGCTGCCTTCCGAAGGGCTGGTGGCCACTAACTGACCATTGCGCTTTCCATTTGTCAGGGGGACTCCATGGCTCTCTGGGAGGCTGTGATGGATGCTCCCATTCTCACTGGTGGCTTGTTTATGGACCGCATGTGATGAGCTAAGGTGCTCCAAGCCCGTGGGACCCAAAGCACCAAGGCTGCCCCCGCCTCCTGCTGTCCTTAAAGCTTTGAGTCGGTAGTGACCTCTGCCATCACCCCGATGATGATACTGGATACTGCCTTGTTTAGTCCTGCTGTTCACTTTCCTTCTCTGAGGATGCACTGGCACTGAAGCGTTCATGCTGGGAAAAACATTGTTTGATGGCTTGCTGACATTGTCAGTACTGGTGCCAGTGTTGACACCGGCAGCAGGCCGCGAGGTGTTGCTCGGAGTGTCTTGCGTCACCTGCATTAGGTTGGTGAGCTTGCAGGGCCCGGGTCCGACACTGCTGATGCCACTCGGTGTGGATGATGACCGAGCCGATGAAGAATTGTGCGAGTCACCCGGTTGATGGCAGTTGATGTAAAGTTGGGATCCCTGCTCAGGGGTTTGCACGCCACTTCCTGTTGTGCAAGTGTGCGTGTAGGTAGACGCGGGATGGGTGCCGCCGTGACCCTGGCAGCACGGCAGCCACGAACTCTGCACATCCACACGTCGGAAGCAGTGGTGCACCACCAAGAACACCCCCAGGGCTATGGCCACCATTCCATAAAGCGAACTAAACAACAAGCTAGCGTGCCCAGTCAGGAACACTGCCATGGCACCACAACACCACAGCACCACAAACAGGAAGTGGGTGGCGACCAAAATGAAAAATTGTGTCTTCAGAGAGTACTGGTCCTCTGAAGCCACATTGGAATTTATAGGACTCACAACTGAGTCTGAAGACAGGAGGCTGACGCTTCCTGCCAGTGCAGGCTGGCTCTCGGTCTCAGGGGAAGACGGTGTGGTTCCTGTGCATTCTTTGGCTGTACGATGCCTCAGGCAGAACCCAGTGCACAGGAAGTAGATCCAGGTCACCAACACCACCAGGCCTGCTGGGACAAAGAAAGCCCCCAGGCTGGGGCGCCACACCAGCCAGCAGCTGCAAGAGGCAGTAAAGAGTCCGTGAAGGGTCAAGGAACAACAAGGACGTCATTGTCATTTCTCCCAATCACACAGAATAGTTCACTTTGCCGCTCAACATACCAACATAAAGTCAAGGGGTGGACTCAAGGACGAAGAAGTGCAGTACTCACTAAGGGCTGTTGTCTCCATAGTTGCTGACATTGACAGCTGCAGTGATCCCACAAATGATGAGAGGAACTCCACCAGCTATCAAATAGAACCTTGAATGAGAGTTAAAACACATCTGTTTGACCTTTGGCTGTGACATTTTTTAATGTATGCAAGCCTGTGTCATAAATGTCCCCGGCTGTCATATGAATAGAGCTGTGTGATCCTTTATTTTCTGAGTGGACAGAGGTCACTAAGGCAGCAATTTATTGCAGAATGGTGCAATATATCTGAGTGGGCAACAAAGAAAGTCTGGAGGAGCAGCACTGTGTATGATCTTTGCTGTGGGATCACAGGGGCAATACGAGGCCCAGGAGAGAAGAAACACAAGGGATTATTTGGCTCCATCCAGATTTACAGCGACCCCTCTCTGCCCCGTTATGCTGGATTCATACATTCATTCCCGCTTCTTGTCTTTTTGTGTCTTACAGAAAGCCTTCAAGGTTTCATACAAAACAGAGGGACTTTGGTTGTTGTGCACAATGGCACCTTTAATGCTACACACTCTGGGTGGTCAGGCACAAGAACATCTGCATCGGTCTAAAACATCATCCATATTGACACCTAACAACAATCTTGTGGATCGAGAGGAGGCGAAGGTGAGTTCTTGCTCTGACCTGAGCATAGGGCGCTGAGTAGGCGGAAGAGCGGAATCCCCTTCTGGCGGCAGCGGCATTCTCCACATAGCTTCCTTGTAGATGACCCTGGCACTAACACCGATCCACAGCAGGGTTGACAGTGAGGAGTAGTGCAGGGCGATGCCCACCTGTTGCATAATGCTCACACATCAAGCCTACACTTTACTAAGAAGAACATTTGCCAATTCAGTTGTAAAAGCACTTACTGCTTGACAAACAATTGGGTAGCTGGTCAAACTAATGCCCCCTACGTAGATGGCTGTTGTCATGGCGATGTGGAAGCAAGTATTCAGCAATGTGTGCCAGCTTTTTCTTGAAATGTGAATGGAACTGATCAGGGAACAAGATAATACAGATGCATATGCAAGTGATTATTTTAATCCATTCAATAGAATGAGCAAGTGTGTCCAAACATTTAAGGTACCACATGTATCTGTCACTACAACAAGTACCTGTGATGTAGTATGTGAGTGATGATGATGGTGAAGAGGCAAAGGAGCAGTAGTGCAGTACAAGCATACACCAAAGGGTGGAGCACCCTCACGGAGATGGGTGAGGAGTTGGGGAAGTCTGGCACCTCCTGGATAACAAATATAAACACAGCTAAAAGATGGTCTCGTGAGCATTGCAAGGTCAAAGTGTATCATCCTACCTGCAGCACGGCATAGTTGCTAAGCAGAGAACAGCGCATTGTGGAGGTTCTACTGTCGCTGTGGACCAGCTGGCAACCCTCTGGGCTCCAGCTGCCATGTTTGTTCGGTGTCTTTGGACTCCACTGTGCCGCCACAGCATCACTTCCAGGGGTGAAGTGACGGAGTGACACCCAGACGGGCTCTGAGTGGTTCCACATACTGCAACCGTCTGTATCACGGAGGAAGGAAACCAATGGCTGGGTCATGAATGGTGGAGTTGCATAACATCCATCAATTATCTGAACTGCTTATCCTCACTGGGGTCACAGGCATGCTGGAGCCTCCCTTTAGTTCATGCACGGGCAGTAGGCGGGGTAAACCCTGAATTGGTAGCCAGCCAATCGCAGGGCACATATAGACGAACAACCATTCACACTCACGATCACACTTCGGTACATTTTAGAGTGCTCAATTAAGCTATGAGCATGATATATTATATATTATAATTCGGTCATTCACAGTCGTGGGAAGAAACGAGATAGCCTCCATTACTGTGTTTTTTAGGGTATCTGTACTTATTTTTGCTTTTACGCTCTATATTTGAAAACAGATATCTAGCCTACTTTTTACTCAGTACTTTGTCAAAAAAGGCTTCTTACTTTTCAACTGACAAAAAAAAATGATTGGAAAAGGAAAAAAAGGCATCAAGTCAACCGCAGTTGAGATCTTGATTGATATAATTGGATTGAACTATGTGAAAAAGTGATGGAATTTTAAAGGGAAGTGCCATTTTAAAAACTGAAAGAAGATGGCAGTAAAGATTCTTCAATTTTTACATTGGGAGAACTGAGGTAGAGTTCACTTTTCCTTACCCAGGCCCACATAGATGACCGGAGTGTTGACACTGCGCCTTCGGGAATGTCCCGCACTGTTGCTTGAATTCCCAGTCAGAGGGAAAAAGCTTCCAGTTCGGAAGGCCACAAACTGCAGCTTACAGTCTGGAGGAGCATCAGAAGGAAACAAAGTAGCGGGGAGCGTCACAGAGGCCACGGCTACTGAATTCTAGAGACAGAACACAAAACAAGCATTAGATGTTGAAATTCACATGCAGAGCTTAATCACATACATAATGCTCAAAGCTCACCTTGAGGGGAAAATTGTTCAGAGATGTGTTATGGGAACCTGTGCTGCAGCGAAACCGAAGTTGTTGTTCATGTGAGAACTCTGTCATTTCCATTCCAGTCGTGGCTGTTGACAGCTCACGGCGCTCATAAGCAGTGCAGGTTATGCCAGTGAAGTGGGCTGGTCGAATTAAATGGGCTTCCATAACAATGTTCCTGGAAACCTGTACAAATAATAAACTCCACTCTAGGGTCTGGTTTGGAATGGGCTCTAGTCTGAAAGAAGCTAAAGAAGATGTGTATTTATTGATTTGTTTTTTTAACTTGTGATGAGAGCTCCTACCATGGAAAAGTCCTGAGCATGGCTGTGCAACTGAGGCCAGGCCAGAGACTCCAGAGATCCCACTATGGAGCTGCAGGCTCTCTTCTCTCTCTGGGCCAGAGCGAGGATCTGGTCATCCACCTGCATCAAGTTACTGCCCATTTCTACCAACACCCCTGGCAACTGGGGTCAATGCAGACAGAGCGCGTGTTATGTTACCACATGTGTACATATATGTATACACTCACCGGGCACTTTTGTTGGCACAATCAAACGTTGACACAAGGTTGTGAGAGCTCATCAGGTGTGCCACTTATACAATTTTACGTAAGTTGTCATTAAATGATGACATATGTGTTACACATAATGTATCTTTGTTCGTCTATGACATAAAATGACAGGCAGAATGATACATCGTTTTTCCATAAGATGTCAGAATATATAATTAACCTTTGTATCTACTAGTAGTGTGATTCCACACTGAATAAGAAAAAGTGAGTACATTGTTTTTAAATATAATGTGAAATATGTGCTGGATAAAGGATGGGAACTTCTGCGCTAAAGGGATCAAGCCACTGGATCACCATTTCTGATTGCGCAATCCAGTTGTATGCTGGTATAGAATACAGAAGAATTAGATTCAAATCATGAACTTAAATTTGACAATGTTAGTCAGAACAGCCGTCATCTTTGTAAAGGTACATTTAAAATAAAAAACAAAAGCCCCGTGCATGCATTTGACATTTGTAACAAACATTTCAAACCTCTTCCAGCTGTCTGACATATTCCATAAACTTCTCCATCATCTGCGCAACATAGAGCACATCCACTGAGTCAGTGAAGCCCGCAGCCTCCAGGGTGTATTTGCGCACTTGGTGGGCCAAAGTGACAGCATTTGATGTATTGATGGGCCTCTGCGATCCAAGTGTTTGGAAAACAAACTTTAGTTTCCCGTGTTTTACACGCAGGACACATTGAGCACACAATGCTGCATCACTGACCAGGATGAAGGTATGCAGGACACGGGTGATGCCATTTGTGTAGTGACATTTTGTGTAGTTGCCCTCCTGCCACTTCCCAAAGCGGTCACAGAGGCGAGAGGCCTTTTTCTGCTCCACGTCCCCCTCTACGGCCAGGGACGGGTAACGCAGCTGCAGGCAGTACTGATGAGAGGTGATGCCCGCCAGTGTTCTTGGCCATCTGGAGTTCCCAACAGAAGAGAAAACGAACGATGCACATTTAAATATTCAACGTGAATATGGGCAACTGTAACTTACCTGAACTCGCCCCGGTTGTTCACAACTTTGTCCTCTGGGCAGAAGGAGGCGCTGTTCTCCAGCACCACTATTTCAACAGAGCGAGATGTGTTTCCCCTCCCGGTTGTAACCACACATTCCCACTCTCCACTGGCCTCCACATGTACGTTGAATAGAATAAGCTCACTGGAAATGAAGCATATGCAACATATGACAGGGCTTTAGTGCACAGTGTCTTTAAAAACATTTGAACATGGCCTGAAAGCACCTCATGTAGCTTCTTCACCTGGTAATGAAGGTGCAATCATGCACCACATTGCTCTCCAACTGGACACCCTTCTCTGGGTCAGAGGTCACCAGCTGACCATTGTGATGCCAGTGCAAAGCGGTGACTTTATCCACCAGGGCAGCGGTACAGTGGAACGGCAGCCGATCCCCTTTGAAGACCACCTGACGCTGAGAGGGCAGCAGTGTCAGGGTGTGCAGGTCCAGAGGGCCGTCTGCCACGATGGAGAAGACAACACCTGAGATTGGCCCATCGAATGTGGGGGTTCGCTACCCGAGTGAGCAAATTCTCACCACAGTTCAAGTGGCTTTCCCGGAGTCCTCGTAGGGGTTTTCCCCTCAGGCTTCTCGGATAAGCACACAGGGTTTCATCCCCCAGTCGAGCCGAGCTGCTGCGAAAGAAGCCCGGGATCCAGTGCAGCCCGCAGTCGCATGACAAGTATTCCGAGTTGAAGTTCCTGGTGACAAAACTCACTGTCATAATGCGTGTTTCAGAGAGACGAGACTTCACACTGATGCCACAGTGCCAAAACATACACGTTGGATTACTTAAAGACAGAAGTGAAAATGGATACTATACTATAATGATGCGCTGTAGAGTCTTCACCAAAGAAACTCTTCAATATAATTTTTAGGAGTTTTGGCTTGGGACAAGCATCTATTTACATTTACAGTAGAAAGAGTTTGTAAGAGAATTGTCATTCATGAATAACGTACAATCTACTATTAATGTGGCTATTGGATATTGACAAAAAAGACTCACACGAGCTTGAGGGATGGTAGCTCCTGAAACACGCCTGGATCTAAGGTTGATATGATGTTTCCGGATAAGTTCCTAACCAAGCACAAATTGGATAAATCAGTAATGTTGGTCGTTTTCCCAAGACGCAGAAAGTGCGAGTACATCATTTTAAGTTCGTCTTACAGTTTCGTGAGATTAGTCAGCCCTTGGAACATGTCTGAAGTCAAGCAGCCAATGCGGTTGTTGGATAGGTCACTGAAAGCGGGAAACGACCAAGAAATGCACTTGGTTACTTTTGATCCATTGAATGTGTCTCAACAACCGATGATATCATGGCCCCTTTACATTATGTTTCTGTGACATCAAATTGAACTACGTTGCATTAAGAGGATGGCCTACTTTTGAACTCTGCCTCAATTGTCAGTATATTACTTCCCATCATTGTGTAGCAGGAGAAGGCTCGCGAAGTTCGAGGGTCTGAAGTCTTCACCTCACTTATCTTTAGTCCGTGGCTCCATGGAACACCAGTAAATGTTTATTGGCAAAAGCAGGGCCCCTGGCCTGAGTGTGATGTATTGCCACAGCCAGAGAGATGGGCTCTGCTGCTCCTCTGACACTACCCAGCAGAGCACTGTCCAATGCATGTGTTTATCTCCCCCCTGTTTGTTTTGAGAAGCCCCAGTCCTTGCAGGGAAAACACAAGCAGGGGGTGGAGGGAAGGCGAGTCACGTGGTGCAGCACATAGATGAGATGAGAGATGATTCAAAAATGTCAAGTTTGTGTCTCTTTTTGGCCCAAAACCGTGCGTTGAATTTTGGCCCACTGTGCAAGTGAGTTTGACACCCCTGCAGCTAAAATACAAAATCCGAATTAGGATCAGTCCACGGTGAAAACTGACTGCGTTTAAATGGTGGAAATTCAGCTCTGCTTCCACTCTCCCTCTGAGTCGGGTGCTGGACAATGTTGAACATACTGTCTAAGCTCTGGTACAACCATTACACTGGCAAACTTTCCTTGACAGGGATGGTGATGTCGCCTAGTGCTCGCTCACGTGGGCTTCAATTGGTCTCAAGTAGTTTGACACCTGCTCCATTTGTAAAGTGACTTGACACATCTGTTGTAAATCTGTACAATTTAAATGCAACTGAATTGAATTCATATAAAGGTTTTTTTTTTACCTTTTAAGACACCAAGATCTCAATCAAGCAATCAATCACAATCCCAAATACAAGTGATGTTCCCTTTCTATTTGTCTGTTGAACACCCCATTGCCATTTGCGGGGGTTGAAAAGAAGTAGCCATC
The DNA here is from genome assembly GCF_025434085.1 of Hippocampus zosterae. Classification (NCBI taxonomy): domain Eukaryota; kingdom Metazoa; phylum Chordata; class Actinopteri; order Syngnathiformes; family Syngnathidae; genus Hippocampus; species Hippocampus zosterae. The sequence goes on from NC_067456.1 coordinate 13,811,981, forward strand.
CTATTCGGACTATGTAAGGAGTACTGGGAGTAAGTACAGATTTCTGATTTCAAGATAAAAGTAAAATAATGACAGATCAAAAAAAGGACAGATACCTCAAAAATCGATTTCACTGCGGTATTTTGTTACTCGATATAAGTTATTCCTGCCAAAGGAGGTGTAACCAGTTAGAAGGTTTGCATTGTTTTTCCACCCTCCACTGTGATATTTTCATGCTGTGTTCATTAAAAACACAAAAACACACTACAGTATAAGTGTGAGGTATTAGTTGAAGATCACATACAGCATGAGCAATTTTTGCCGAAATCCAGGTCATTCCATAGGGTTCACATACTTCTTCTTGCACCTGTCTATGTACTTTTTATGTTGCCTAACATGACCCACAAGATGAAACACCTTCACGGTGAACGTCACGTTTGCTAACAACTGCCAGTCCAAACCTGTGCTCTTGTAAAAAGACAGATGACTCTAAACTCCTAATTTATCTTTTAATAGTTCCAAAATTATTCTTTTTGCATTTGCTGCTGCGAACTTGAAGGCGAATCACATCCACTTACAGTTTCCGGAGCTCGGAAAGGCCTTGGAAGGCTCCAGGCATGATGGTGCTGATTAAGTTGTGCTTGAGATCCCTGTGGAGAGAGAAAATATCAAATGATATAATATACACGGGGGCAATGTTGACACATCTTCACGGAGACCCTTCACATAAACGCTTTATAAAAAAAACAAGAGAACCGCGAGAGAGTGATTCTCACGACCAAGCCTGGTTCCTCAGGCAGGACACAGGAGGATACCGCACAGCGATAGGAAATCTTATCCCAGCAGCCACATGGGCTTGAAGTGAAACGTTCCCATAAAAAGACCGGATAAATCTTTTTCTCCTTTTCTGAAATCGTTCGTTCATCCCATAATTTTGTTCAGAGAGACACCATAAATATTATTTCTTTCAGCTGCCTTTGAAGCTCTAATTTAATTTTACCTACTGCACTGTTCTCCACCCGCTTCCCATTCCACATCCACACCCATGTGGTAAAGGATTTAGCAAAACTCCCTCACCGCCAATCAACTTTGTACCGTGTTTGATTTCACATCCAAGTTTGCAGTTTTTTTTAACTGCTTTGGTGAGAATAGTGAGGCTCAAGCAGGTCAGGAGACTGATAATTATCTGCAGGACATGGTCGGTGCAAGACGGAATGTCCATTACATCACACTTTTATCACACGGATTTCCGCGCACGAGCACACAACCAGGCCATACAGGATGTGGCCTTTATCTATTCAATTTCTATAAAGGATGCTACTGCAGTAGGCACGTCATCGGGGGATTCTCTGTCGCAAATTCCGTCTGCCCTCACTTTTCTCAGCAGTGCTGTCGTACGACATGCATAACCTCAGGAGCTATGTTGATCAAACGGTAGTTTCAGAAAACAGCTTGCACAAAAAAGGTGTGGTACATCTGGGAGTGGAACGTTTCCAGATTATAGATAAATTATGGATAAAGTATCAAATGCATATATCGCAAAAAGTGTTCATTTTCCTTGGCTTCCATATGAATTTAAGTGACATCCCATTCCTAATCCATAGGGTCAATATGACGTCAGTCCACCCTTTGCAGCTAAAAGAGCTTCAACTCTTCTGGGAAGGCTGTCCACAAGGTTTAGGAGTGTGTTTAGAGGAATTTTATCACGTCACTTAACGGATGTCGGGCCAGAAGGCCCGTCTCTCAATCTCCGCTCTAATTCATCCCAAAAACGTTCTGTCAGATGGGGGTCAGGATTCTGTCAAACTCATCCACAGCAGACTCTGTCATGCATGTCTTTATGGAATTTGCTTTGTGCACTGTTGCACAGCCATGTTGAAAAAGGAAGGGGTCAGCTCCAAACTGTTCCCACAAAGTTGGAAGCATGGAATTCCAAATCAGCAGTTTTATTGTACTTGAACGAGTTCAATGAACAAAAGTTGATGAACTCGTTAATATTTTTGGGGGCGAACGTGAAGTGAACGTACTTTGAGTAAAGTCATAAAATTATTGAAGGGGATACAGCCCGGTTCTTTCAGCAAACAAGTCAGGAAATACATTCATTAAAAAATTGAAAAGTGACTTATTAATAACTATCTGCACTTTGAGGTGCATCCTTTGTTTCCTATCTCAGCTTGGTTTCTATAGCAGGGTCCAAGAACCATGTTTTCCCTCATGTTTTTGAAATCGAAGAGTGATGGGAAACCTGGATAGTCGTGTGGATGGAATAGTTAGAAACAACCTTGAAATGCTGTTCTGGCAACAGCTTGCATAAAACACAGTGGAAGAAGGGGGTAAAAAACAACTAAGAACTCGTTCATTTTTTAACTTACCGGTAGTTGAAAATTTCCATTATGAACTATGAATGGAACTAGTTTATTTTTTAAATTTGTTAGCTGAATGTTGTTACTAGTTTAAGTAGAAAATGAACTTTCCCAACACTAGAAGTTTGAACATTTTCTGAATGTGGTTCTGTCGAGGTGCCCTTGAGCAAAGCATTGTCCCCACTACCACAGCTCAAAAGGTGCAGCGCTGTTTGCACACCTATTTCAATCTGACGTTTCTTCTTCCTTGCTTTCATGACCGGTGTGGTGTGCAACACAAAATATATGTATACTGCAGAGTGTACGTTGAATTTCCCCATGAGGGATTATAATCGGTATTTAAAACAAAAATGATTTAGGACAGTGAATTCAAATTAAAGGGATGATGCTTAGGCATTCCACTCGATGTAGAAACCAGTGAATTTCTAAGCATACACACGATCTAATTGAAAAATATGAACAAATTCAATTGAAATCCTTCCTCTTTCCGTAAATCTCTTCACAAGCTGCTCACCAACTCAAACAGTGATATTTCAGTGATGATTGTCGCCGTGCCCTTTTGATTAGACCTTAAAAAGAACTTCATAAGCTCAGTGGCCTTGCCGCTTAAGACTGACAACAGCTTTCACCAAGTTGGGATAATCATCAGACCAAATACACTTCAAAGCTTCATGCATTCTGAGCACAAAAAAAAAAATATATGAAAAAGTACTGTGGTGGTAGCTATGTGTTGCTACATGTGAGGACACTCATCTGATACTGTAACTGTAGGCCGAACACCCAAGAGGCTGAATTTGAATGAAATCCTCCTTGGGCCACCTCGCTGCTGGAGAAGAGCAACATGCTTGGAGGGTGGCGAGAGGCTAATAATGACAATGTTTTAAAGTTCTCCAGACATGTAGATTTCCCTTCTAAGGAGCACCGCGTTGGGGACGTGAGTGCTCCGCTGACATTGTTTAGGGCCCGGCCCCGGAGGGAGCTGGAAAAATGACTGAGGCCGGAGAACGGCCGCTGATTATCGCTAGACTGGAATCAGGAATTTCCTGTTCCTGTAATTTTCTGATGGCAAGCCATTGCAATCCTGAGGCAAATTTCTTCACTGTAATTCTAGTTATCTCCTGTTTTAAATGTATATGTGGGTTAGAAGTCAGTTTTGAAAATACGAAAGCAAGCGTTTGACAAAGGTCAGAGGAACCATTTTTGTTCCGCGTGTCATTTCCTGTCTGGTTGCCGTCTTAGCAGAGGCCCTCACTCGTTTATTTTTATAGTTTCCTTTTTCTCCTTTTTTCACAAGCTAACTTTCCCCTTGAGGGAGGGGCAGGTGGTTTGGGGCATTTGAGCGCTAAGCAACATTGTCCCTGTGTATAGTTCAGCCCCCACCTCCATTCTCCTTAGCACACTTATTCACAATGGGGTCTCTGTACCGCACCCCCGAAACACACTCCTGCCTTTCCCCCAAAACAGGAAACCAGGATCTGCAGAGCTCTTGTTTTTCTACTAATTTCCTGCTTTGTTACCCATTGCCCTGATTATTTTCTTTCTATTCTCTCTTCCTCTAAGATTGGAGACCTAATCAACCTTTGTCTGTGTTCTGTTGGAAACTGATTGCTTGGTAAATAGTAAAGCATAAGTGAGTGAGACAAAGAGACGATATTGTGAAAGATGTTGTCGTAATAGCCAACTTTCCATTTTAGTAAATCGCATAAAATGACCGGTGCAAAATTTGAGACATTTAAGGGGCTGGAGGGGAGCACAGGAGCACCATTTTTATTTTGTGCAGCATTTCTCGAGTTGATTACATGTTTTATAGTCTGCAACAACAGAAGTGTGATGCTCTCCTGCCAGAAAAAAAAAACTTTATGAGCCTCAACTTGTTGTTGACTTCATTTTTGGCATTTGGAAGGACCAAAGAAGAAGACGATTACAGCTTTAGCGCTTGTGTTATCTTCACGGGATCAACTCACGAGCACGGTGTCTGCCATTAATGATGTTACGTCGGTGATAGAGCATTTAATGCACTGGGAACACTTTCAAGACAGGATCAGTGGAACCTCGGGAGCCCAATGCCCATGGAATTTGACCCTGGAACATATTCTGGAAAAATGCATCAGGCACAACTCGAGCGGTCCAAAATCAAGTGATGAAAATACTTGATGATGACCATAAGTACAATATGGCGGGACGTCAACAACAATAAGCAAGCAGTCATATCACTCTGCTCCTGGCTGGCGTGATGGAGGAACATAAACTGTCAGGAAGGAGAGAGTTTCTGTACAAATACATTGAAGTCCAGAGAGAGCTCAAGATTTAAGAGCATTTAAACCGTATCAATCTTTCCCAGGAAGTGTGTAAAATAGATTTACTGACATAGAAAGCATTCAATTTAGTAATTGGCCCATGAGGTGACATGCTATGTGTTTCGATAAAGGCCTACAGCCATGACGGAGTTCGGCTTCTATCACAAACACCCGGCTCCTCCAGTTTATCTGCAAGACACATCTGGAGTCTATCAAGTCCAGCAGCGCCCCCCTTTCTGTTTCCCCTCTCCGGCACGCTTAACCCTTTCCTCACCCGCTCCACCCCTGCATGATAAGCGTGAGGTTACCCAAGCAGGACGGCGCAGGGAAATGTGTTGACGTAAACGTTCATTTTCCAGAGTGCGGCATCCACTGTCATACGGCGTAGCTGTCCGGTGCGAAACTGAGACGGGGCCGGACAGAGAGGCTGCGCTCTGCGATGATTGTACAGCCCACCTCTTCTTTGTTCCAACTCATCAGCGTCCTTCGCTTAGCCTCTGTGGAAATCTCTCGCTGAGGAAAACAACCCTCACATGTATTTAAGACAAATTGCAGGGACATGTGCTTGCTCTCTCCCTCCCTCGCTCGCTCTCTCAGGCCACCATACCATCTATAGCCATCATGGCTACCCCTCCTTTGTGTCGGTAAGCCTGTTTAAGTTGGACTACTTCCGAACCGGTAAATGTTCAAGAGTCGCCTTTCTCACATTCGGCAAAAGACACAAAATGTGCTCACTTTTATCAATAATAAACATTGTGCGATAATGCCGCCTTCAGTATATTTAACATGGATGTGGACCAAACCAATCCAACATGCAAGCCAAATGATGCATGGTGTGTCCTCATCCCTGAGGCTCATTTTAGACTTTTGAGTGGAGGAAGCTACATAACGTTGCCAAAGCTCCTGAGTCACCTAGCTCATTGCTGCCGTTCGGACCTGTCCAGTGCAGCGTCCTGCTGCTCCCTCATCCATCATCATGGCTGCCCTCTGCTCTCACTCCCTGCTCCTGCTCTCCTCCGCACATAAGGGTGAGTAGAAACAGTAATGAGGGCCCCTTGCGCCGTGCCTGCCTGTCCTGCGTGTCCCAGGGTGCAGTGGAGGCCCAGTTGGACAAGAGCCAGGCATCCTCGGCCCGCTTTTGCTCATTATTTTCATTACCTCGCTTCAAATCAGCACAGGACAGGCTGCTGGGATCTGTCCACAACTCATAAAGGTTGCTTGTGGGCCTGCCTGCATCACCTCCCATCCGAGAGGGTGTTCACAGCAATGAAGGCCTGACTGTATATCCGCACGTCAACTCTCGATCAATACACTGTTATGTACGATATCCTAATTTGGGGGATTCATAACCTTTCACTGCGAAATGTACTCTGGTAGTCCGTGCCTTGCTCAAGGGCATCTCAAATGAAGGCAAATGAGCTCCTCTCCAGAATATGCCCCCATGTTTCCTTTGCAGTCATTATGGAACCATTCTCCCTTTCCCAAAATGAAAACAAAAACGGTTCTGTTATCCTCCAAGAATGAGAACGTGGCCTGCTAACTAACAAGCACAAAGACAAACATACACTCAGCAAGCTCTATGACTTTGTGAATGTATTTTGTTATGTTTGCAGTTGTGTCTCCATGGAACCTTTCCTTCAAGCATCAAAAATGACTAATTGGCTCCATTACCACGCGTTATTTTCCATGAACCAAGAAGTCACCTGCTAACTTACAGATGGACAAACAAACACAAATATAGTCCTTCACTATTATTTTCACAGTCTTTAACAACTCAGTATTGAATCCGTCTATGCTTGTGAGCAACTATACTATAAACTGTATAGCACATTATGCCACAGAAGCCAGGTAGTATTCAAGCCCAAAACTGGAAAAGAAATGAAGCATCCCGAGACCCAAATGTAGCTGTTGGACACCACGGCTATTTAAAAGAGCTACAAAAACACAGTTCGAAGGCAAAAAACAAACAAGGCTAAATTGCTCCGCTGCACTTGGGTGGTTTGGCGAGTTATGAAGGCAATCGTGGCTTTGTGGAGGTTTGACCCAATGAAAGGGCTAACTGTGAAGATTTCTGCACAGTCTGGGCGAGGGCGGCCGAGCCAGTCATTTATTCGTCCTGTTAGCAGCAGGAGCAAATCAGATTGCGTTCGCAATGAATACGCCTGGTGTGAGTGTTGTCTTTATCAGAGCTATTTCAAATGCTCTGACAAGACCCGAGGCTGCCCATACTAGCAATCATGCTTAAAGTACAAACATCACCCCTGCAAAGGGTGGTATCAGTAGCTCATATGTCAGGATTTTGGGCTTTGAAACCACAATTGATTACTGCTGAGGTGCCTTTAAGCAAGGTATCAACCCTTCCACAACACCCAACACTCTGTGACTGCATGACTGTCATCCGGTTCCCTGCATGGTGTGCAAAACCAAAATATATATGCAGTTGAATCTAAATTGAATTTCCCCTTGACGGATTATAATTCATAAAACCCAAGATAAAATGGTTTTAAATACAATTAAATTAAATTAAGTGTGTGTGCGTGTGTGTGTGTGTGCGTGTGTGTGTGTGTGTGTGTGTACGCGCATGCAGCCAGTGAGTGCTTGTCTTCTAGTAATGGAAGAGATGCTGTGTATTTCCCTGATGTGTTTACTCAGCCTTCGTGGGCTTGCCCTTTGATTATAGTACTGACCACATAATGTGACTAAGTGTTCACTACCGCTCCAAATGACAAGCATATGGAGATGACATACTGGAAGCAATGAGACGCCCAGGACAACGACGGCAGGTTCATTTGGCCGAATAGACATTGAAACTGCAGGGAGGAAAATGTATCACGGCTCCATCTCACCACAAATCACTACAACGGTGTATTGGAATGTCACATTTTTACCATCAGACGGCGATTTTCCCATGCGCTTCAATGCAATGACGAGCGGTGCGGCTCAATGAAAGGCTGAGTGAGTGGACCTCCGCTGTTGTGTGTCAGAGAGCCAGAAGAGAAATGAAATGAGCCTTGCATGATTTTATATGTGTTCTCCTTATAACGGACACCCACGACTCCCGATGTGAAACCCTCATACGTGTTGTCAGCCACTTCCCAGTCTCCAAGAAAAACTCCACCCTGTTGCCTCCCGCTAGTTTTACCACTGCTGCACATACAAGGTTGGCCCCAGTGGCTGAGCTCGTGTTTCTCGACCCAACGACCCTTCAGCCTTACGGGGAACCTTGTCTGCACGTACCAAAACAAGCACGACTAGCTCATTTTACATTCAAAATGTTTTTTCTTTGCCATATTCACATTCTCATCTGGCCATTCTTTGTCAGCGTCTTTTTAACTGTAGCACAAGAAAAAACGGGTGACAGCTTGGCGTAGGTGCAGACAAGTGAAGAAATATCAGCAAATCAATTTTGGTCTCCACTGGCACAAGCTCCCATAAGGGAGTACAAAGAAGATAATGAAAACAACAAATTACCTCTTTTCTCACATTTGGGAGATGTTTGCTGAGCTTTCTGGGTGGCAGATCTAAATGTCATGTGGAACTAATATTCCTTTATTGTGTGTTTGCGAAACTAGAGCATCCCGACAGAGACTTTGTGTTTCTTGTCAGCTACCAGGATGCTGTAAAGCTTTACTGACATCTTCAGTTATTTCGAGGGTTATGGGGGAAAAAAATAAAAATAAAAAAACAAAAAAAAACTTTCATGAAGAGCCAACTACAGAGAGCCAGACATGCCACGATGTTATTTGTAAACATTAGGCACGACTGACAAACGATGCCTGTACAAAGATAATAAGTCTGAAAAACATTTTGGGGGAAAAAAATACTTCCAGAGTTAACGCATAGCATGAGACCTTGGGGTACCTCACGAGGGCTTAGGTCAACGAGCTTCAAATGATGAACTGTGTATTTTGGTTGTTCCTATTTTGGAGGGGGGTGCCTTTTATTCCCAAAAAGGATCAGTCTCAACAAGGGGTGTTAAGAGAAGAAGAATGCACAACCATTTAGGGAAGATAAGCGGAGTATTATGATTATGAAAGTTAGTACAGTATGTAGTTGTTTTCATGCTTCACAGTTGTTCTCCTTGTTACTCTTCTGTGGCAGTTAACAATTTCCCGAGGCTAATTCACAACACTGCACCGTTATCATGCTATATGTGTTATGTTTCTGTCTGGTTACGTTTGGTTTTGTTCCCTCATGTGCCCTTTTTTGTCCACCACGCTCCGCCCTTGCCTGCTTTTTGGGGTCCTACGACTACCATCATGCAAAATGTGACAGAATGACCCAAACATTGACTGGATCCTGCAGGACCAGAGGCCCGGTCCCACTGCCAGCCGTTCCTGTTCCCGGCGAGGCAAATGTTGCCGTCACCCTCCGTTCCTGTCCCCGGCGAGGCACGTGTTATGCCCCGTCCTCCCGCCCTGTTTCTACCGAGTCAAGCCATTGGGTGACTTTGGGACGTCTGGGATCCGTCCCTTGAGGGAGGGGTACTGTTATGTTTCTGTCTTGTTACATTTGGTTTTGTTCCCTCATGTCCACCTTTTTGTCCACCATGCTCCTCCCTTGCCTCTTGCCTCGCTTTTTGGGGTCCTACAACCACCACCATGCAAAACGTGACAATATGAAAGTTATGACTGAGTCTTGTACTTTTGAATTAATATTCTAAACTTCTTTTCAAACTTGTAAGATCTGAAATCTTATTTCACGGTTTTTCACTTATCTCAAGTAGTGGCGGGGTGTCTGTATTAATTCACTGCGAAAAACAAGGGATTACTGTCGAGTGCATAAAATAATTTTTCATTGGTGACATTTGGAATTCCCCAGCATTTCTTAGTGTTTAGCTCTGAAGTTCTATTTTACATAAGTCCTTCTCAAATAGTGGGGAGGGATGTGATGCCATGAGGCGCATGTTTGACCCCAGTTAACATGATTTTAATTGTATTTTTTTAATCTTACCGGTAATAATATAAAGAGTATTTTGACATTCATTACAGTAGGTGGCAGCGGTGTTGTTATTTATTAATATTATTTTTATGTCAGTAAAACTGATGCACAATCTTATCTGTTATAGCCTAAAAAAACAAGTTAATAAATTATTTTTTGTAAGTTGATCTATATTTCTTTTTTTTAAATTTCTTTAATATCAATAAGCATACTATGTTATGCAGAGGTGTACTGATAATAATTGTACAAGCAAATTATACTATTTATCATTGCTGTACACATGACCCTCATGAGGTCAAGTGCTCTAGAAATTGGATGGCTGGATAAACAGCAGGCTACGGCTTAATTACACAATTGTTTCATACCTTGATCTGCTAGAAATGAGTGAGGAGGCTCAGCCCACTCGGAGATCAGACAAGGCACAAAAAAATCTCTCCACTGTTTATTTCACTTGCCTATCAGCTGTCTCACTGCTCATGGAAAGAAATAACGGTGCAACTAAAAATGGCTAAAGGAGGCGAAGCTGACAGCCTCCCATGACGAGGGATTTAACCTGACTGAGAATGATTGAGGTGAAACTATTAGAATGTGTCAGTGGAACGAATGCACATCCAGCCAGAGCAGAGGATCATCATCTTCCTTACTGGAGTCAAGCCCACTGAATGGAAGCACACAAGAGCTGCTCAGTTCTCATCATATCCTGTCTGATTTGCTCCCCAGAGGCCCTCAAAGTGAAATAGCAGCTCACACATATGGTGAACTACACACGCAATACACATGCCAGGCTGGTTATTGATAAAGATTGATGAGCTACTCACAGCTTCTCCAGGGCATTAAGTCCAAAGAAGGAGCCATTGTTCAGGACCCTGATTTTGTTGTGGCTCAATATTCTGCAAGGAAACACACACACACAAAAAGAGGATAAATATTCCTTTGAGGATTCATTGAAATACATTTTATTCTGATGACATTTGTTTTCGTGAAAGAGGAGGAAGTCAGGTTTCATCAAGCCGCACGCAACGAGGAGCAGAGTCAACTGCCTATGTAACGGTCACTCGTGAGACAACCCTGACTAGACAACAGGCTGGATGGTTCCAATGAAAGATCGAAAAGAACATCAAGATTATATGCGGAATGCATATCCTGATCATCATTTTGCATGCATTTTGTCCATCAAAAAGGAAGTCTGTCCGCATCAAGCACATGGCGACACAGGCTGTGTTCAATTGGTCTTTTCCCTCGGTCGCCTGTACACGGTAGTCTTATCACTGCACAGACGCACTGGAAGTGAGGCCGGGATAAGTGGCATGGGATCATGGGAAATGGACATTTAGAGTCAACAAGGCTCTTCACTCATCACAATGTGAGAGTGAAGTCCAAGTGGCAGGCGATGGGACTTACATGACACTCTTATGGTGCTGACTGGAGGAAGTGTGGGCGGGCTCCATGAACAGGATGTTTGCTTTGGCTTCATTAAGGTAGACAAGACTTAAGTCGTGGAAAAAGACAACATTTCGGGGTCTGTTTTCGTCGAGACCATATTGGCAAATCCTCATTTTTGTGCCAGGGCAAGTTTAGATTATAGTTTCTGGGAATTTGGCAGACCACGCTGTGATAGGAGGGGCATTGCGGCGGATCGGGGGCATTTTCTTTTATACGCCTCAGCGCACCTGAACATTTAGTGACTGAAAGTAGACTCATCTATGAAAAGCAGATCTAAGTCGTGGCTTAAGTGGTGTATCTCCATTTTGGAGGATTTGATCGAGTTGCAGGCAGGGAAATTCTGAGCTCTGCTGTGTGAGGTGGATGTCATTGTATTTCATTCAAAGATATGACAACAGCATGCATTGAATCCTCTGAATCATTGCAGAAATCAATTTATTGAACACAATATTATTGTTATTATTTTATTCTTACAATCTTTGATATATTTGTAAAATCATCTCCCTGGCTGCAGCACAGCTGGGGAAGTGTGTGTGTGTGTGTGTGTGTGGGGGGGGGGGGGGGGGGGTGTCACACAAAGATGCATGATCGAGGCTGGAAGGCCGAATCCAAGTACCCATTTCATGGGGTACTTGAAGTGTACAATGTACTGTACTTGGACAAACGTACAGTACATTGGACGCATCAATGGCCTGCATGGACTCCAGCGAGTGACTTCTGCTTATGGCATGTAGGTCATGCATGCGCCTCTCTGCAATGAATTTAAATGGTAAAGAGGAGCGGTTTCCACTGGTCAGGAAGCAAATTAGCTGTATTCACTCCCACAATGGCGCAAACGTCCATTTCAACACTCCATTAACACACACAGTAAGACTTGTGCTAGGCTCAAAAAGAAGGCTCTTTGTGGCACCTTCTTCAACTCACTGTAATTTTGTATTATGCTACCAAAGCACATGAAGAACAAGAACCAGTTACATATTTGACTAAAAATGTGAATAGAGCAGCTTATTGTTTCTTTTAATGTGTGAGTCATGCTGGAACTTTTGGCATGCAGCACAGTGTTATGGTGATGAGCCCTTCTGCCTCAAGTTGTAAGGTTCAGCGTTAAAGCCAGGTTAAAAACAATGCTATGAACCTATAATGAACGTATTTCAAAGCATCTTTAACATCATCTTTCCAAACTCATGTTCTTGCACTGTATGTTCTGTTCATGATGTTTAGGACAGTTTTTTTTACATTGCTCACAAATGTCTTCAACTATTTTGTTTGTAAATGATTTTAATTGTTGTACTTTTAATTATATGTTGTTAGTGTATGAAATGCATTACCTATATTCTGTAAATTCCCCCAGTGTCGGACAAATAAAGGATATCTTATCTTATATCAAACAAACGTATAAACCTCCCAGGCGGCCGGTGGTCGACTTGTTAGCGCGTCGGCCTCACAATGCAGTGGTGCAGGGTTCGACTCCTTTGTGTGTGGGGTTTATTCTCTCCGTGCCTGCGTGACTACACTCACAGTCACAACTATGGCGAAATGAGCGTCTAATTAACTTTCCATGCATGTTTTTGGAATGTGGGAGGAAACCGGTGCACCCGGAGAAAACCCACACAAGCAAGGGGTGAACATGCAAACTCGGGGTGAACGTGCTAATCCGTAAACGGCTAACACAAAAACAGTGCTCCTCTATTTTTATTATTTATTTATGACGACAACATACAGCCCCAGAGGAATGTGTTTTCTCTTCTTGTAGCTTGAGTAACATTTTAAGCTTCCCCTCTCTGCAGAATTAAACATGGTATGGTCACCCTCTATGAACCTCACATTATGTTATGTTTTATTGAGTTAAATTTGCTGTTTATGTGATACTTATGTACTCAGGTCTGGACCAAAGGAAAAAAAGAGATACATGGTGCAGACATTTGTTCTCTTCATGGTGTAAGTCGCAACCTGTCTGGATGTACTGTCTGGATGTAAAGTCCACTAATCCTTATAATATCCTACTAGTTAACATAAGTGTCTTTGACACTTGTCATTGCAGAAACTGCTTGCTTGCCATGATGCACTGCGACTGACAAACACAAATATACTCCAATAGTTCAACCTTGACAAAGTGATATTCCAGTTTGCATCGTTGAACACAAGCTTGTTGACAGTTTTGCGGGTTGATAGCCCAGTACGCTGCCTGGTGGTGTCTCGCCACAGGAGGCCCTCACTAGCGCCGCCATTAACACACTTTTTAAGTTTCACAACATTTTCTTCCATACCACGTGACGATTAATGGGGTGTTTGTGACATTAAATGTGCCTTAATCAAGACAGTCGAGCCATGGCTGCACTTTTAAAGGGGATCTGGCTGTGAACAGTCTGTGAACCCCCCCACCACCCCCACTTGTTTCCTGCCACATCAATAAAAAACAGTCAGTTAATGACCTGATTAAATCATGCAGCTACGGTTTACTGGAACAAACTGGCCAGCGCTCACTCCTTTCCTTCCACAAATATTCCTCCAGGAAGAAAAGAAAAGCATCTTGTACGCAAAATCATTTTTGCCTTTCAACAACTCACTGCAATTATCTTCTTTAACTATGAAATAAATGTTGCAGAAATGACTACCGATCGCAACATAACGAAGGTTTTATTCAAGGTGAGGCGGCACTTGCTTTCCAACCGCTTCCAGCAATGCTGCTTTAAGGCAAGCAAAATTGAACAACTTTTATTATGTTTGGCAACGGTGTTTACAACCCGCTCTTGGGGATGCAAAAACCGAGTGTGAACATGTGTTGCTATGCATCAGTCCAGACAGTATGTGCAGCTCAGATGTACTTCATTAGCAAATATAAAACGTTCATGTTTCATGCGTATACAATTTGTGATTTAGTCGCCTTCCTATGTCATCAAATCTGTTAACTGGGGGGGCTGGCTGTTGACCAATCTGGGGTTGCACCCCGCCTCAAGACAAAATTCAGATTGGACAGGTTCCAGCACACGCGTGACCCTAATGGCCCGAACTGAACAAAAAACGGAATGGATGGATGTTATCTGTGGATCCTCCACGTAACATATTTGGTCAAGCTACCAATAGCTAAAATGCACATTTTAACTGGAAAGTTGCCAATCCGATCAATAGTAATTCTAATATTTTAAAACAATGCTTAAATCTTAATCATTTTTGCATCAAATTGAAATTGGTTGGAAATATGAGAGTAGAAAATGGGGTGAATGGCCACACTGTTGTGTCAATTGCAACACTTGATTTAAAAGGCTCACACGGAAGGCAGGAGGATCACTAGGGGGAATTTTCTTCAGTCAACATGCGCAACACAACACAGGGGCAACTGCTACCCATGACACAATGGACAGGTTGTCCCACAGTCCATCATAATGTCATGGACACGGCCTGAATGACATCATAGTGCGGATAAATGACGCACGTCGCCGGAATCTGAACCTCTGACTCCCAAGACATAAGGTCTCTCACTTGACTTTGAGCATAGTATCATTGCTATAACAGAAAGCAGCCCCAAGATGAAAGCTATAGACGTCCGGAACTGGCGCAATAATTCAAAACAGATAGAAGAGGAGAAAGTCCCATCTGGTGAGGGAACACACCATTTAATTCAATGCAGGCAAGTTAAAGTACAGATTACTCTCCTTTGACTCAGCTTATTGTGAAACCGAAAAAACCCCAGAACCCATTAGTTAGATGACTGGCCATATGTTTGGCTCAATATGTATGCAGCGCTCTGTCATCTACAAGAAAATATGGTTTAAACCGTTTGAAGAAGGTTAGAATGTATACCAATGTATAGCAGAGATCATTCTTCAGAATAAGTGTTTGTACAGGTATTTTTCCAACGTGTGAGTCATTTATGATTTGGAGTTTTCTTAGCACCTGTACACACAAAATATGTCTTTCCAGAGGTGGGCCTCTCAAAAAAGTATTGATAAATGATGGGAAACTTAAGAAAAGATGATGGACTAAGCACTGACTGAGGTGGGTTTTCGTCCACCAGTGTAATCGTCAAGTACCGACAGACCACTCAGTCCGTCAATGACAGACACCCGTTTTGCTGGTGATTGACAAAAACAGGCTATGTTGTGTGTTTGTTTGCGGGGCTGAATCCCAGCAGGGTTTCTTCCATACATTCTCTACGGAAACGCTTTGCAGTAGGTGGTGTAATGTGCCAAAGTGCTGTCACCCGCCAATGAGGAAGAAAAAAAAGGAGAAGATGAAAAAGAAAATGGAAATGATGACGATGACAATGCTGACCATTTATAGGCGCAAGTAGAAGTACGACCTACATGAATTGAATTTCATCAGCGCGTTCTCGTTGTAATTAAGAGGTCAACAGATTGGTAAATAAATGAGAAATACATGTGAGAGTTTGTGTGTGGAACGTTCTTTGCGTGGTCACCGTCTGATGTAGATACACTGATATATGCACTCCATGAAGCATTTTAATCAAATTGGATTTTTCATCTGTTGGACTATGGTGAGGTTTTTTTTAGGAGGGAGCGGAGGACAAATTGACTGACCATCACAGTTTGGCTCTGCTTAAAAAACTGACAGACTGCCGATAACAGAAACAAAAATGAGTTCCGTGAAGCTCTCCAACACACAACAAACTTGCAGATTCTCAGAAGTTTTGATTACGTCCAGACTTTGCACCTTTGTGCATGTGTGTGATGTTTAGCTATATTGAGGACATTGTTCTCTTAGAAACAATCAAGAGAGCAACTCTGAGAAAGCGAGCGGCCGACCTCTGTAAACAGACAGAAATAGTCCGCGTTCCCATTAGGCTAAACAGGAAACCCAGCCAATTAGCTGTTTATTCAGAAGGCGACTTCCAGGGTCAGGCCTAGGAGAGAGAGCACTTCCCGGACGGCCATTGAGCAGACGGATCGGAGCAGTGTGTTCAGGCAGGTGGCCGCTGACACGCACACAAGGCCAAACAAGGTAAACACCGCTATGGAAGAAATGTCCTCAAAAGAGTCAAATGAGGCTTTGTGACGGATTAGCAGATGGAGTCATTTAATCGAATTAGCTATACGACACATGGCACAGAGACGCTCTAACGCCGTCCAGACCAACTAAGCACTGTATTTAGCGTCTTTGATTCACTTAAATATTGAGGACCTGCAAGCTAATTGAGTCCATGTCAGCTTTGTGATGAGTGAGGGTTCATGTCAGAGAGTCTCATTCAATGACTTCTTCTAATCCATTTACACATAATGCACATGAGACCAAAACAGTGGAACACCAGAGCCACTGGGTCCAGTTTTTCACGTCATGGTGAAACTGGTAAACAGCATCTGTTACACATTTCAACCCTTAACCCTTAAACCCCTTACATAATTTCTGTGACTCTACTCCTTAGAAACGTCAGCATTCCCAAATAGATAAAAATTGTACAGTATTTAAGGATAACGGTTTTTCTTCTTTCTTCTTCTACCCACAATCTTGCTGCTGTAGACTGTAAATTTCCCCATTGTGGGACAAATAAAGTAAATCTTATCTTATCTTATCTTAATTAAGTCAAACTATAATGACCTATACCGGTCCAGAAAAAAATGTATACATAATATTTTAATAATTAATATTTTATTTTCTGTCACAGTCCAATGAAGAGCAAACGTCTCGAAAATCACAAAGGGCGTGACTGAATACGATACAACGGTGAAAGACTCAAAGTGTTGGAGTAACTATGCTATCAATGCAATTGCTCACCCCCCAAAATCTTATTTGTACCTTTAGCTTATTCTTTATTCCCTGGCATCTCATGAACAGCTATACAGTATATGGTCCACATTACATTTCTAAAACATCAAGACTTTTCCACCGTATTGCTTATCTATAATTTGGATGTTCTACATGACTTAATTTGTTCGTTTCTCAAAGCCAGGTCCTTAGAGACAGAGTTATTCTGTCGCATGGTTCACTTCAACATGTGGCCAACACTGCATACCTGTCAGTAGTGTACACTGCAGCTGCCTTTCAATTTTTCCCCACAGCTGCTTTTGGTTGTGGGTCATTGCGTGTATAATGTAGTTGCGAAGTGTGGTGCACAGCAGCAGCAACAACAGCAGCAGCAGCAGCAGCAGCAGATTTCCAGATCGCAACCTAGTGCAGAAGCGTGTCCGTCCAAACCACAATCAGAAGGTCGAAAAGCCAAACACAAGATGATCTCCTCCCTGCTGCCACTACAGGTTTGGTGACAGAGGTCTCTTCTTTTTACTATTTATTGTACGATATATATACAGGAAATGGTCCATTCCGGTTTGCTATTTGATTTCAGGACATGAATGAGATGCATTAGTGTCTCAAGTGTGTAATCCAACAGGCCTGTGTGGCCTTAAAACATTTTGACATGCGGCACTGTACTTTGTTCTGTGGCGCTCTGCAGCTGAAGGGCTCAATGACAAGATTTATTTTTTTTGGGGGGTGGGGGGGGGCAATTTATGCAGGATAATTGGCAGCACAACATTGTAGCGGTTAGCATGTCTGCTTCCCAGGTGAGAGGTTATGGTCTCCAATTTCTGCTTCAAAAATTAAAAAAAATACAACAACAACAACAAAAACAAGCTCAGTTAATTATCAATAGGTGTTAACCGTTATTTGTTCAAATGTGCTGCAGAAATTGGATGGATGGAAATTTCTACCGTAAAATGCGATATGGGGATTAAGCGTGAAGATAATGATACCTAAACACTGCAACCAGGAGTTATTTCAGCACAGACAAAGCGGCGCAGCTCGAGTCTAATAAAGAGTGTCAAAACAAGCCAGTTGGCCGCTATGTAAACACCATTTAACTCCAGATTTGGTCTTTACACTGAAGGACCACACGTGAGGTGAAAGAGCGAAACCCTTGAAAGAGCCATAAAAGCAGCCTGAATTGGGAGACCAGTGGGAGCCAGATAATGAGAGTGATTTTCCATGAGAGTCTCGTGGCTGAATTAAACTTGTTTTAATTAGCATACTGACTCCATGATGCACAACAGCGCCTGTGTCCCGGTAGTGCTTACGCTCTTGTAAATAAGAGAAGTTTCCGAAGAGGTGATTCAGGTCTGGTGAAAGCGATACAGGCCTGCATCGCGTGACTACTTTTGATTTGTGTATGTTATGGCTCACAACGTTCTACGAAGCGCCGTCCATGTTTTTACTGCTTTTATTCCTCTCCCGCCTTATTTCAAGCGCACCACAGATGAAAAAGATATTTAGTTTTATAAATAGGTATACATCACACACTTTGCACTCCGAGTAATGAGGACAGACATGGTGAATCAACAATACAGGGCGGCCAAACCAAAGATCTCAATGCTCTGTGTTTATTGGATGAGGAAAAAAACATGAGTGAAATACATTTCGCCAGAGTTGAACATGGCAGAATTTATTATGAGGTACACTGTAGAGCTCAGTTGAGTTATGAAATACAGTTCAACCTTCAAGGGCAAACGGTATCCACTTTCATTGACATTGAACCACAACTCATTTTGTTCTGATTTGAAACACACACAATAAAAAAAAAAATGCTGGATTGTTTTCCTAACCCACTGGCTGAATAACTATGGCTTTTCAGCTGATTGGGTTACTTTTACCCAAGGCTGGGTTAAATATTATGACACAGCAGATTGGGTGAAAGATTAAATTTAGGCGGGCTGAAGAGCTGGAGCTGGTCACCGTGTGAACTGAAATTGAAGTAAACTTAATGTAACTGTTAGTGGTTGCTAAATGGCGCAGTGAGTAACTGGGGTTCAAGTCCTAATCAGGGCAGATGTAAAAACGACGCCAATCTTAATCGGAAAGTGTGCTACTGTGAAAATGTTTTCTTTCGCAGAAAATGTTGGTAATAAAATTATTACAGTCGACTACCGCTAAAAATCCTAACCCCAATGTATAAAGAACCCAGGTATATATAGATTAGGTTGGCTAATCTATTTACGGACATAAATGTCACAATGGGGCGGCCCGGTAAGCCAGTGGTTAGCACGTCGGCTTCACAGTGCAGAGGTACCGGGTTCGATTCCAGCTCCGGCCTCCCTGTGTGGAGTTTGCATGTTCTCCCCGGGCCTGCGTGGGTTTTCTCCAGGTACTCCGGTTTCCTCCCACATTCCAAAAACAAGCATGGCAGGCTGATTGAACACTCTAAATTGTCCCTAGGTGTGAGTGTGAGCGTGAATGGTTGTTCGTCTCTGTGTGCCCTGCGATTGGCTGGCAACCGATTCAGGGTGTCCCCCGCCTACTGCCCGAAGACAGCTGGGATAGGCTCCAGCACCCCCCGCGACCCTAGTGAGGATCAAGCGGCTTGGGAGATGAATGAAAAAAAAAAAAGATTAGGGTTAGCTAATACGTACGTGATGCTTGCTGAACCTATCGTGATGTACACTGACATCATAAATGACATCATGGCCTCCACTAAGAATATCATCTGAAATGCAATCGTCATAATTCATGAATAGCTAGATGGAGAGATAACAAGACGACTGAATTATTTTTTTCACTTTGTCACTGGTGTGTCTTCATCCCCACGCGACTTAAAGACAAGAAGCAATCTGCAGTTGAATTTAGATGGAAGATAACATGTTTAATTTTGCCTCTGATGTCTGAGGTTTGGCCAGACACCGTGTGGCTTTTTGGTGATTATAGTTTTAGCCTAGTAAATTGTCATTTTGGGAAACCATGTGTGAGTTAGAGTAGAAAAAGAAAAAAACGGACATAAATATCACACTGGCATGTTTGTGCCAAGCCAGCACAATGTTGTTGATTTTCCTGCCAAAGGGCTATGCCTTATGTGATGCTAATCTCCAAATAAATTGCATCTTTATCATCCCAGTTAATGATGCTTACAATGATTGGTTTCAGGTCTCAAATAAGTGTGTCAGTTGAGTCCTCATCTCCCTTACGGACACTTGCAGAATGGACAGAGTAGGATCATAAGCAGGGGATCTTTCAAACCGGGAGGTGGCTGTCATCTATGTTGCAATGAGTACTTTTGAAGAGGCCTCCAGACCGCGCTGCACTATTCAGCACCCGGGTACGTCCAAATTGCTTACCCCTTTGTTGTAAAAATACAACCTGTGCCCAAGGTCACGGTAGCCCCTTCAGCTCTGAGCTCATCCTCTTGAGAGTCATTGTATTCAATGCAAAAGAGAGACTAAATGCCCTTGGGCGCAACAGGCACTTTAGCGGCAAATGCATGTCAAGATTTGAATGTCCTCATTGTCTCTGAGCCACCGGCGGGCTTGTCGCAACCGACAGAGAACACTGACTGACTACAAGGCCTGTTTAGTACTTGTCATGGGAAGGAGCATCCATGAAATTGCACGCAAAATATTTTTTGTCTTCATGGACTGCGATCGAATGAGTCAGTCCTCTGAGAGACCGCGCTGAGGGGTGGAAGAGATTATTGACTTGCATCCCGAAGTGGGGGGGAGAATAACTTCAAAAGCAAACTAAATGGCCCACAGTCGAGCAAAAATAAACTCAGCCAAGGTGGAGCTGTTACAAAAATATATAAAATCATATCATCATGTAGTGTAATATTTTGGCAGGTTGGTGGAGAGGGTGGGGGTTGTTGTTTAGCAGGATTACACACATAATCTGCTCAAGAACCCATTCAAATTTGGCGAGGATCTGAGAGGTAAAGGTAAGGTGTGGATACAAGTTTTGTTGTTATACTTCACTTGTGCTCGACTTTTAACTAGTGTAACCTTGAGGCTTGCTAAAACGGAGCCTGCACTTGATATGCGCACCCATTTATTATAAGGCATTCTCGTCTTCGCAAAGCAGACGACGCTATAGGCAGTGTGGTTTGTGGTCTGCAGATTTAGATTTATATGCGACCTATCAGATGTATAAATATGGAAAGTGTGCAATTTTAACTGTGGCAGGGTATGTGAGTGTGTGTGCACAAGTGGTCCGAACGCTACTGGTCTAAAATTAAAATCAGGGTTTTAGAAACATCTTTAATTAAGGTGGGGAGGACCGAACGGCTATTTCGAGAGCTGCGGCCGTGCACGCCCTTTCCGCATGGGTGTGTGTGTGTCTGTGTGTGTGTGTGTGTGTGTGTTCAGGCAAACCGGGAGATGAACTCACACACACATGCACACACACACACACACACACACACACACACACACACACACACACACACACACACACACACACACACAGCACATACAGAGGGGAAGGCCTTCTACTTGGCTTGACAATGTGTGCATGAGGAGTTTTCCCAAAGATGGCCAAGCAGTGAGGCCTAAACAAATAGCCCAATATGAAATTCCGCTAAGTGATAAAAGGTCAGAGATAAACCAAAAGCAGGTTATGTTAATGACTGGCTCGCACGAATGCAGTGGTCATGTTAGCCATGTTAAAGTGTTTTTTTAACACCGCTAACGAGGCAATTTGGTGAATTTAGTGGCTTGAATCTGCGAGTGGAATGCGATGGATGCCTGGTGGCACATTGTCTCATTGTTTGGTCTCATAACCAACCTCTGTTTTCTGCTCCTGAGCAAAGGCTCCTGCTGGGAAATTGTATAAAAAAGTGGAACATTTTATCCCGCTTTCTCTCCGAAGCATTTATGACCACACCGTGCCTGGGGTATTGTTTTGAGAATCTGTGTTAGCACAACTACACAGCAAAGTCACAAATCAAAGAACTGAAAATCCACAACAACTTCATCTTTTTGACTGATTGAGTCATATCTTTCTAACCCTTAAGAGGGTAACTGAATATTCAAAATTCTAAGCCCATTTACTTCTATTATATTTCAATAGAAATGCGGCCATTTGATTACAATGGTGCAGTGCAACTGAGTGGCAACCAGCACCCCGCTGAGATCGGCTCCAGCTCATGCCCGACCTGAATGAGCAAAACTGCTTTTGAAAAAGGAATGGATGGATGAATATACTGGAATTGCACCGCATTATAAATCTATAATTAGAAATCTAATGAAACTATGAATACGTTATAAATGCACACACATATGGATGGATAGATAGATAGATAGATAGATAGATAGATAGATAGATAGATAGATAGATAGATAGATAGATAGATAGATAGATAGATAGATAGATAGATAGATAGATAGATAGATAGATAGATAGATAGATAGATAGATAGATAGATAGATAGATAGATAGATAGATAGATAGATAGATAGATAGATAGATAGATAGATAGATAGATAGATAGATAGATAGATAGATAGATAGATAGATAGATAGATAGATAGATAGATAGATAGATAGATAGATAGATAGATAGATAGATAGATAGATAGATAGATAGATAGATAGATAGATAGATAGATAGATAGATAGATAGATAGATAGATAAGAATTGAATTTCAATGTGGGCAATATGAAAGGGTTAAGTTAACTTCGCTTAATGGTCTTATAAAGGACTCCAGCTCATTTTAACATTGCGCTCATGTTTTTGGTCAGTGGGAGGAAGTCATAAGAAAGCAATGCATGCATGGGAACATTCAAACAGTACAATGCAAACGTCTCACTGCTCAAAGAGTAATGGTGAGAGGTGTTCATTTTCATGGGGTTCTAAAAAGCCGAGAGTGACAAATGAGAGTAAGGGGGGAAAAAAAACAAAAAAATAGGAGATGGCGTTGTTGATTTTCATGCAATCAAATCTTTAAAAAAACACTGAAATGTCACTAGTTATGATTAAGGAGGTGCTTAAACAATGTGTGTTTTCTTTTACTAGCAATTTTCTTCTAATTGGAGTGTCCATAGAGAGATATTTATTTTTCCTTAATCTCTTTGAAACTCCGCCGTCGTAATTAACGAGGCCGCTGGCTCACACACAGCTTTCAATGTTCAAAATGTAGCCGAAGTCGCTGAGAGAAATGTGGTGATCTCACTGCACATTAAATCCCTCTACAATAGCTCTTTGTTAGTTTCCAAAAATAAATCATTTGTATGGTCGCCATGAGGTGTTTTTTTTTCCACCCCAAAGTTGGAGTATTATATGCCGTGCTGCCATAGGCTTAGTTAAGGATGCTTTTGCGCGGATCAACGCCTTAAATGCAGCTGTGTGTTTACCTGCAATTATGTGTTATTCATATCTGATCTAGTGCCGTTTATGTGAATGAACAGGGTTGTGTTTCAACAAATTGTAAAAAGGAAGCAAGCAGACATATGTTATTGTAACAACAGATGAATGCACCATTGTCATGCATATCACACACACACACACACACACACATCATATAGCCACAGGCATTCCCAATATAGACAGCCATTATGTCCGTGTGTCTGCATCCATGTGTTTGCAGAGGCAGAACGGGAAATTCGGGGGCCGCTGTGGTCAAACACAGGGAGAGGGAAGTTAGCACTGGCAAGGAAACGTCAAAGTCAGGCATATTTGGAGTAAGATAAGAAGAGTCTGGAGCGAAAGGAAAAACTAAAACAACACTGAGCCACTTGAGACGACTACAACACATCTTTGTGTCCTTGCCAAGGCTTGAAAACAGCACAGCGTTTTAATCAACATGTACGACCGAGCGTTAAGTGAATTCATGGTCGAGATATGGCACAGCACCGTAGGTGCACATCTATGGGGGGGAGGTGGGCGGGGTCGCATTCCCTTGACCTACACGGGCATTATAAAATCCCACCCCGGTGTGGCATTGGCAGGTGCTCTAATGGGCCGTAAGCTCCGAGTATTCAATGTCAGGACTTTGTTTGCTTTTTTGATTTATTGCCGACCGCTGGCCCAGCTCACATGTGTGGAGGAGAGCCCCCTCCTCTCAACACCTTTCCCCCCCACATAAATAAACTGCAGTGCCGCAGGAATGCCTCAGCCCGCCGCTCCTCCTGCTATTGGGATCCTCCCCGCTGATAAGACGACTGCTCGGGACATCTCATTGACGTGCGCGTACTCCCGTCTGGACACACGCTCACGTGCTCAGGCACATCTGCTAGCTCTTAGCCGGCCAACTGCGTTGGGCCGCGGGTTTGAGTTCAACAACGCAGCTCATAGGGAGAAATGACAGCTGAAGGGCTCGGATTGATACTAACCTAGCCGATCAAACATTCTGTCAGTCAAGTTGGTTTTGAGTGAACAGAAGCCAACAGATGTAAGCAATAACACACAGGTGCTGCTTGGATGCGTGCCACTGACAGCAGAAAATCGTAACATAGAATTCGAAGAACTTCTAAAATAAATCAATGTATTGTTCTGAAGTCAGAGGAATGTAAAGTTAGAAGTCAAGAGTTTAAAAATGCCGTGGTGCATTTTTTTTATGCTTGATAGCAGGAATTCTTCACATGTACAGTTCGTGTTTTGCTTTTCCTTTAGCTATTTTGTGTTTTCAGTGTACTTTCTTCCCCACAAAAAAATAATAAAACCTAATAATTATTAGAAAGACAGCTGCATTTGGTATTAATGCATGTTAAATAATCCTTCCCCTCCCTTTGATTTGATTTAAAACTTACTCCAAATGCCAAAGGAGCGAACACGAAGGATGCTGAATCAAAGAGGAGAAATATACGGAGCCCCTAAGGTGACATGGAACGCAAACGTTTCTTTTTTTTTTTGTCGCCTTTGGGGCTCCATAGAAATGCGATTGACAACGGAATCATAATAGGAACGTTATCGCACTTCTGTCTTTGCTGCTCAGTCCATTTTAGTTTTATATTAATCCAAAACTGTCAAAAGAAGCTGTTATTAGTCAGCTGTATTAATCTTCACTTTCACTTTAAATACCAGTAATCCTCCTTCTCTACTTCGAGATTGGTCATTTGTTGTTAAAAGTGGGGTTGAGCACACCACGCATTTTGTTGTTTTAAAGCTTTAACATTAGCATCACTTATACTTGTATGAATGTTAAGAATGCTCGGATATTGTGACGCTTATAATGCTATTTATAATTGTAATGTGAGGAGAAGTGACAAAAAGGCTGCAATTCCCGTGCACGCGACATTAAGAGCAAATGCGCAAAGGGGAATCTCACTGAAGACAAAATTTGGATGGGATTGCCATTCTTATGCTTAACAGCAACCTTGCACTGCAGCTGTCCTGGGTGAGGGGGGCATCAGCCAAGGACGACCATGTTGACCTCACAGCATGTAATTTGGTTCGACACCCACTGGGCCGACACCAACAGTCGGAACAATGATGACAGAATGACGACAAGCAGGCGCAACAAGGCACTTCCACTCTGTTTATCTCGCACTCAATATTAAGGTTTGGAGCGCATCTCATCCTTCCTTTCTCTATATACTGCTTTTTTTCCAGGAGGGCCTTGAAGGTGAAGTCAAGTTTACAATAATATGTTCTATGCCCCCTAACTGCGCAAAACCCTGTATTCTGATTTATATCATGCTTGTGGAATATAAATTAAGTGGAAAAATGTATCCATTTGATCTATCTCAGAGGGTAGACGGTTTCCCATGTCGGTCACTTTTTGTTGACAAAAAAAAGACATCACGGTGCCTAAGGGCCCAGCCGGTGGACGTCGCATGACCAAACCCCCCAAAAAAGGGGAGCCGTGATCGTCGTTATCTGTGGCGCATAGAACATATTATTGTAAAGAAATTTTTTGGCTTGACTTTCCCTTTGAGAATAAATAAATGGCAGCCAGCCCTGCTAACCACGAAACTAGCAGCTACCCACATTACGAAATAATATGATCCACAGTTTGAACAAGAATCCAAAACCAGATCAGCACTCCAAACAAAAGCAGGACCAGGTATGAGAAGTGACCAAATGACTTGACTGCTCCCTCAGTCAGTCAGCATAACGTCAGTGATTATCAGCCAGAAAGCTAAGTGGTAATGGTGAGGTCTGCGTGTGTGTGTGTGTGTGGTAAAAGGAAAGGAGAAAGAGGAAAAATGTCAAATGGTGTTCAACTTTCAGGACTCATGTGTAAAAGGAAATAATGCGTTTCATTTCAGAAAGCACACATTGTGTATCCATCTTCAAGTTCTTTTTTTTCACCCCTCCTTCATGCATAAAGGCTAAGAATAACAAAGTCCTGGAAAAAAAAATGCTACACCGAGGAGCCCTCTTTCGCGCTGTTTGTCAGGGTCTGCGAGGATTTGGAGTCTCCAGGGGCATATACCTCTGAACCCTCAGCCCAACTTCGCTCCTTCCTCTCACAGAATGTCCTTTCTCTTTTTCTCCACCACATGCGCTTTCTCCACTTCTTTCTCGCATGTGCAATGTCCATCATATGGCCTCAGTCGGTCCTGAACAAATGCACTTTTCACTCTCCGCTTATCTGCCTCCGTCTCTCCTCCTCCCCCAGCGAAGCAGCTCCTCTGCAGCCGTGCATAATTAGACCTAAACACAAGCCTGCACAGGCTCACATCTGGAAGGAGTTTGGACATGGCAGTTTCCTACCAAGACGCCTAAATATTTAGGTTAAGAGTTACTGCGTGTGGATGAGCTCGTGATAAAGGGGTGGGAAAGGGAGAGAATCGGGGATCTGGAGATAAAGAAAAAGAGAGAAAGTGCGGCCGATGACTGGAGCGCATGGCTGTCACGAGTATAATGCATCGTTAAAGCAACGATAAGAGTTTATGGGAAGAAGGGAGGTTGTCGTTCAACGTGTTCATGCATTCAGAGTAGCGGAGAAAATAAGAATCCATCAGGAGGAGGTGAAAATATTGTGGCGACCGGTTGCTCCTTTACGGCTGGCAGGGAAAACAAACAGTGAACAAATAGTTTTCATAAACAATTCCACATTGGGATTTCCCAGGAGGGTGAGGGGCCTCAGCCGGAATGTTCGCAGGGGCCAGCTGTTGTGTATTACACGTAGAAACTGGCCCCGGAAGCCTCTGGACCTGCTGAGTCCTCGGGCCCCGCGCCGGCTCAGCGAGGAGGAGAACCCCAAGAGAGAGGGCCGATGCGGGGCGAGAGCCTTCTACCGCCGCACCTGGGATACTCTCCGCAATACTCGGAACGGATCCAGGAATGTCGACAATAATATGAATATGTACGCAGCATCTCACATTCCACATCTGGAGCAAATGTCACGAAAACCCACTGAAGCGTGGCCACCACATAAACTCACTGAATGTGCAGCACCTTCTATGAGGGTGCCGTGAGAAGCATAATTCAGGATTACGTCTCCTAAACACTATTAAAACACTGTCACAACTAAAAGACTGCTATACACCTTGTTGAAATGCTCTCATGCCCATTACTTCAACGCTCACATACACACGACTGAAATGCTTTCATACACACTATAGATTATTTTCACTCATACACTTTACTGATTTTTTTCACACTTATACACACGACTGAAATGTTCTCATACACACTACACATTTTTTTCACCCGCTCACTACTGAAACGCACTCACGCGCACTAAAAGGCTTGCTCTCACACACTATTGAAATGCTCTCATTCTAGCTCATGAATTTTCTTTCACTCATATACACTACTGAAACACACTCCTACACACTACTGAAAGTATTTCATACATACTGCTGATTTTTAAAAGTAATATAGATTATTGGCATGCTCTCATAGGCAGTACTGTAATGCTCTCGTGCACACTGCTGATTTTATTTCACTCACATGCGAGTTTTTTTCCAAATCATATACACGACCAAAATGCTCTCATATACAACACCGAAACACTCTCATACAAACACTACTGAAATACATTTCAGTATTGTATATGAGCGAAAGAGCAACCAGTAGAGTCTAAGAGAGCATTTCAATAGTATACATGAGAACATGATGGGCAGCCTGACTTCCGAAAATGAAGTTATTTTGACAAGAGCAGTTCCTTCCCTCGCGGTATCTACAGAGCGACGCAGAGGAGGAAGCTGTTGCGTGTGCTACGTCGTCAAAAACAAGACAATACGAGAAACCTGTTGAATCATTTGAACAAGTAGCACTCAAGTGGAAAGCATGAAAATGCGAGCAGAGTTTGCACAGCCTGTAAACATTAGCAGTGGAGTCGCTAATAACAAGCCGACAGCCACCGGATGACAGCAGCACTCAATCGTGTCATCTTTTGAAAATAGCAATGAAGCTAACACCCTATGTTGGATCAAAACGTATTGTTTCCATTGCAAGGCGTATTTATTATTCCTAATTGGTCCTTTTCTTAGTAGTTCACTGTGTTATTTTATTTTCTTTTATTCTAGCTTTGTTGTGCAGCAGAATAACACTGTTTGAGAGGAATGAGCGTTAATAAAATGTTGAATTGCTCTATAATTATCGTTGTTGTCGGTACCAGTGCTTTCAAACTGGCAAATAAAAAGCAATGAAAAAAAAAATTGGTTGCCGGTCCGTGAACAGAATGTTCTTGTATCAACCGGTTCGTGACACAAAAAAGATTGGGGACCAGTCGTTTACGTGCAATTGTCCATAAACGAGACGTCAATCTAATATTTTAACAAATAGCTTTTTGTGCGCAGCTTCATCGCAGCACATTAAGTCTTTGCACCAAAACAAGCCAACCATAATGAGTAGGTGGGGCCATGGAAATTATCTTCAATCACCTCAACCACTGCTATTTTTTTCCCCCTCCCGTTTCCAGCAATGTGTTTACCAGATGTATAATCCTGATTTTATTAAGCCAGAAACATACGACTCTATAAATGGACCACTGGCTGACTTTAGTTTTCCCGGAGCACAAATCCACCTACTTTACCTCATGTCTTGACTCCAGTGGCGCCTTTTCTTACAGTGCAGCGACTCTACTCACACTGTGGGAACGAATAAACTCTGAGAGCAGCTGCGAAGAAAGTATTTCAACTCATTCCTATTGAGTGTACACCAACACCACCCAAATATGTGTCACCGATAGATTATGAGCCCCTTCATCACTTAAAATTGTATGTTTTGGCACAGTTCTTTCAACTTAAATCCAAATAGACCACACAAATGAGTGCATCCCAGTATGAACATATCCGACTAAACTGGAGCTAAATTTTTATGCTGTCATACCGCTTTCACAGGCTACACATTTCTTTCCTCTGCGCAAGGTAATTGGGAGTCATATTTAATGGAAGCAGTCAGAAATGAAATGTGTTTGTGTTTATTCGCATGGAAGGGGAGGACTGTTTAAAGTGACAGGTTTATGTCAAAGAGGTGGGACTGCATGATGGTGTGGTGATGATGATGATGATGATACGGTGCACACAGTTGGCTCAAATTAAGGCCAAAGTAATTCAAGATGCCCACTTTAGGTCATCATGTATCATAATTGTAGCAAGTCCTTAATACAAAAATCAGTTCAATGGGTCACAGTTCTGCATGGGCCTAATGTGTTTACATGCAGAATATACTTGCAAAATGTAATAAGGTCCGCTATAAGAATAGTATTTTTTTTAGCCTTTGCAAAGCTAATAATGTCAAGTTAGACAAAGAGGAAGTCAGTCGACAACTTGATGATTATTGTGGTTGAATAAATAATCTTTTGCCACAACATTTGGCACTTCAGTTAAAGACAAAATAGCCCAAAAAGAACTTTGTTGCCACTTAAATAAGCTCAAGAGAAGATGTAATTACATATGGTGACCATCACAAGAAACATGTGCCCAAATGCATTGTATTTTGTAATGCTGAGAGGGTTTTATAATGAAGTACAGTCTCTTCTAAATTCCCCAAAAAGTATTTTGTCCCTGTGAGGTGTGCTAAACATTAGTGCAACGGAACGGAAAAAAATGCTGTGTTGAAATCACTGCATTTTGTTTTGTCACGAAACATAATCCTTTGTCTTCAGATCATTTTTTTAAAGACTATACATCTACTTCGATTTGATTGTGTGCTGCCAAAAGACAAAATAAAACTGTGGAAATAAAACACAACATTTTGTGCAGTGGTATGTATTTTTGTGAACGGCAACAAGTTGCTAAATTAAAAACCTACTGACATTGTCATGCATCAGTCAATTCATCAATCGTGAAATGAACGGATGGTAATAACTCAAATTAAACCACAAAGACGTGCTTACTGAATATATCAGCAGTACAAGTTGGCAGTCTATTCAGTTGTCAGATTCTAAATTCTTTGTTATCGAGTGTCCGGGTTACTTGATTTGAAATTAGAGGATGGGATGAGGTCAATGGGTGAATTAATGGTAATCAATTTCTTCGATTGAGATGTTGTTATAGGTGTCAAACTCAGGTCCTGGAGGCCCACTTTCCTGCATGTTTTCCAAGTCTCCCTGTTGCAACACACCTGGTTCAAATGAACAGGTTCAACGTCAGGCTTACGCAGAGCTTGCTGATGATCTGATCATTTGAATCAGGTGTGTTGCAACAGGTACAGTTGGAAAACATGCATGACAGCGGCCCTCCAGGACCCGAGTTTGACACCTATGTTATAGACAAAGCAATAGCCTGAAAACAACAACAACAACAACAACAATAAGCATGCACTGTTCGTTCAGATAATTTTGCACCCCTCTTATCTAATCCGTATAACAACACTTAAAACACCGCCTCTTTGCTAAATATACAATTAAATGAAGTTATAATAATAAAGAAAGTGCTGTTTTGCAGGTCTCGTCAACTCACAAAGTGACGGTTCTGTTGGGCAGCAGGCTGGCATCGGGGGGTTCGATCAGCTCCTCCTTGCCGCAGCTCACCCTCCGCCCAAGGGGCTGGGCTCCGTGCGCCTTGGAGCGCTCCTCCGTGCAGCTGCAGCCGAGTAGCCCGTGGCACGCTCGGGACTGCCGCGGCCCGAGGGCGGCCAGGAGGAGCAGCAGCATCAGTACCACACGACCCGGCAGCACAGGGATGTCAAGACCGGGCGCGCTCATTGTCCTTGGGCTGGATCTCAGCTCAGCCTCAGGTCAACCCATATCTCCGGCATGAAGCCTCCAGAGGGGGTTCGGGAGTAAAGTTGTTCTCGATCCCAATATTACAAACGTAGGGAGAGTTTGCTGTACAACACACCAGTCGGTCCTTTTAAAAAATAAATAAATAAATCACACACTGGTCCCGTTATGAGCGTTCCGTTAAGTCATGGCGGGGCGCGGCGTTCCTTTGGCTCCAAATGTTTTTTTTTTTTTGTTTGTTTTTTTTTAATCCAATGGAAAATCCAACTCCGGCTTTCTACTTACTGCGAGTGTCCAGATGAATCCTTTCTCAAACTTAATCCAGCAGTTGATGAAAGTCACGACTCGGCACTCAAAGTCACACTGACATCTGTATGAACGAGTGAACCGGAGATGAGAAAAGTTTTCCAAAACTTTTTTTCAAAATTGCTTCGCCTCTTTGAAACTTTTTCCGCCCCTTTTCTCTTCCTCCAGTGCAACCTCAGCAAAGTAGAAGGTAGAGAAGTGGCGGTGGGATGGTGTTGATAGTTCCAGTGTCAAATCCTAATCTAGTGGCTCTTGCTGCTCGTTTGCCCCATTCGCTTGGTGCGCCCTAAAGTCGTCTCCCAGGTCCTAGCGCTTCCCTTTTCAGCAAATCTTCTCACAATTTCCATTTCCATTTTGTCAAAGGTAACATGAAAATATTGGCACTAGGCTAAAGTAAAAGTACGGATACTTGTAAAGAGCAGGTGCACTGATGGTTTTTACTTTCAGTAAAATTGTATAGATTGTGAAATACCCCTAATAGAGAAGTCTAGTCAAAATCTTGACAATAATGACACTGGTATCTGTTTTTTTAATTGAAAAAAAGGTATGCAATGTATTTAAATATATGTTTATAATATAAAAACTCATCCCAAAAATTTATCATTTTTTAAATTTGAAACGTATTAACTGGTACTGATGCAAGCGCGTAGTCGTTGACTCAATACAAATGTAGATAAAGTTGCCAGAGTCGGAAAGGAACTCCATTGTCCACCCCGAACAGCTGTAAACACAAATAGTACTCATGACACATTAGCATTTATCCTCCAATTAAAAACGTTCAAAGTTTAGATCACTGTAAGAAATACAGATTAATTATATGATATGTGTCGATCATATGCCTTTAACGATACTTAAGACCCATTTTAGGTTTATAAGAAAATTCTTTCATCACACTGCATTATTAGGCTGTAGAAGTAACGGCTGGGAATGAATTAATACCACTTCATGGAATCAATTGGTATAATTTATCTTGTAGAATGTAGGTCAGTGCTTCTGAAAGGATTTAGGGAAGGTCTTGCTGGTTGGTGCTGACACATCACCAGGGATTGAAGTTAATCATTTTTGTAGTACTTGGACAGGAAGTCGGTCATTCATGGACTTGGTCCTGATTAATGATTGAAACCAATGTTGATGATGGTGGCAATGAAGATATTTGTTATGACCTGATTAGAATGAAATGAATGACTCCATTTTCTCGTTGCCATTGTTCTTGTGGGAAGGCAACGTTATTTTGATAGCATCAGTAAGAGGTGAGCTGACTGCTGGTGAATAAATGCTGAGGGTCTCATTCCAGAGCATATTGTGTTTGTATGCAGATCAAAGCCTTTGCTTTCAAGTGGAGGTAGGGAGAGGAAGAGGAGACTTGAATTTGTGTGGCACTTCTCATGTGATTTCAAAGCTGCGCAATTACATCATGACCATATATTTTCCGTAGTACGAAAAACACCTAAAAACATATCGCAAGTGTTCGTGCTCCTCTTTCTTAGGGTGCATTCATCCATCCATCCATCCATCCATCCATTCATCCATTCGTCCATTTTCTGATCTGCTTATCATCGCAAGGGTCATGGGGACGTGCTGGAGCCTAACCCAGCTGTCTTCGGGCAGTAGGCGGGGGGACGGCCTGGACTGGGTGCCAGCCAATCGCATGGGTGCATTGCATTCTTTTTTGTAGAAAATTTGACAAAGATGTCATTCCAACAGGCTGCTTTACCATAAATTGCAAGTGGCTGGACTCTAATTAATCCCAGTCTGTTTCATTCTGTTTGTACAAAGTGCAACATAATTATTTATAAACCAGCTACAGACAATGTTTAACCCTTTTCAGGGACCGCGGTTACTACAGTGGACATGTTATCATGTTATCAGGTTGCAGGGTGCATGAAAGGGTTAAATTCCAATTATTGAAAATTTGGACAGTTTAAGATAAGATAAGATAAGATAAGATAAGATAAGATAAGATAAGATAAGATAAGATAAGATAAGATAAGATAAGATAAGATAAGATAAGATATCCTTTATTCGTCCCACACTGGGGAAATTTACAGCCTCCAGCAGCAAGAATGTATGTAGAAAGAAGAAAGGAGAAAGAGAAAAAAAAAACAACAAACATCTTTCAATTAAATACAATATGAACAAAAATGGATAAATTGCAGTCAATACATTGATCACGATTGACCGCTAGCTCGCAGACTGCTCCCAAGTCGATCGCCAGGGGTGTAGCGGAAAAAAATCCAACCCAAAACATTTGTGTGTCTGTGTCCATGTCATGAATATATTTTTGTGTTAGTGCACACTGCACCCTGAGCATCCTATCATTCTCCGTTTCACAAAAAGTATTTAAAAAATAAAATAAAATAAAAAAGCAGGTCACCTTTAGCCTACGGTGGAGCGTAACCTGCATCACCGGAAGTTTTTAGCAGTCAGCGGACTGCAACTGCAGTTGTTGCTGTTTTGTTGATTGTTATTATTATTCTCATTCATAGATTGTATCATAAGATATCCTTTATTTGTCCCACAATGGGGAAATTTACAGCCTCCAGCAGCAAGAATGTATGTAGAAAGAAGAAGAGAAAAAAAAAACAACAACAAACATCTTTCAATTAAATACAATATGAACACAAATGGATAAATCGCAGTACTATTTACAATTTACCTTCACATCATTTAATTATTATTATTATTATGATTGTTATTTTTTATTCATCAGCCTGACAGCAGTTTACTTGAAGGAACTGCGTATACAGGAGTGTGACTCCAAGTCACCGAGCAATGGTTTTTGTGCAAATTTACACTTAAAATTGATGTTAAACAGACTACATGAAGACACATAAAATATTTGTGCGACTGTTATCCCTTTCTCTACTACCTCATACAAAGTTATGCAGTGTGACTGAGCGGCAACCAATGCCAGTTATACTTCATCCTAGCTGGCCTTCGGTGAGAGGTGAGCTGGATAAGAGAGGTAGCATAAAATACGGGCACGTTGCTTATATGACTTGCTCATTTCACATTGAGCAGCCAGCTCTCTTTCAATATGGTCCTTTTGTGGTTATGATCACACAAAGAAAAAGCTAAATGAATCTCAATCTCATGAAACCTTTTTCGGTGACTTTTGAGGTATATTTTCTTCACAAGATAATGTTGCAGTCCAGTCTTTTAACAAAGCAAAATAGTGCAGGGAGTTTTCAAAAGACTATGATACACAAACACGAGAGTTCACGAGTTTGGGGAGCATTTTAGCTCCCATGTTGAAAGGAAAGGCACCACAGTCATGCAAGCTCCAGCCTGGCGGTATAAAGGAAGACAGTGTTCTGACCCGCACAGGTTTGTTATTTCTGTATGCAACACTGTACGGCGAGGCGGGTGTGGGCACATAATCGCGAACAGAGGACTTTTTATCCGAGCTGTTAAAAAAAGGCTTCGAGCACAACACGCCACCTCCACCAGTACACAAGGCCCAAATCTCTCTCATCTGAGAGAAGGCAGTTTCCACTGAAAATGTCTCGATCCAAACTACACATTACATCAAATTGTACTTAATGGCATCCAGGCAAACTTTAATGCTGTTCCAACATTTTCTCTATGCATATGCACCCCATAGACAGCCGCCCCCATCCGCCTCCCCCGCTTTTTTTTTCTGGGCCAAGCAAGCAAGCTTTCTCTTTCCCAGTTCCACATCTGGACTTGATTCCAGGTGCGGTGTTGAGAATGTGGAGCACGTCGAGTAGAAGAGGTGGAACTCTGACTGGGGCCGGGAGCTGAGATAATGTCGGGGAGATGGGGTGGAAGTTGCGCAACATTTGGGAAATGGCAGAGACAATCTAAGTAAGGACAGATGATACACGAGACAACAGATGACATGGATGAATGCCTGGCGGGGAGGAGGGCATTCTCATTAAGTTCCTTTTCGAACAAAAAAAATAGATATTACGAAGCATTTGTAGCATGGTTTGATTGCAACTAGCAGGATTTACCAAAGAAGAGCGTCAGGCCTCCTGCGTCGCAGACCTCAAGCATGCTGGCCCTTTAGGGACTCATGACATCCAGTGGCGTAATCCCTTCAACACACACGCACACAGGCGTCCCTTTATGAGCTGCTCATTGGGGACATGCTTTTAATTTGGTATTGGGAAAAAGCTGAGGCTCCTACAATTCATTGGATCATAAAATGATGTAGTAGTGGCATATTTTTAATCACTAATATTCCCATTATCGAGAATTATGAGTGGTAGGGAATTGTTGCGAAACACTGGATTCCTAAAGACTAAGAATTGACAATTTTGCGTGCAAGTGTGTTCGTGTGGGCGTAAGAATTGAACGTTGTGCGTGCAAGTGTGTTTGTGTGTGTGAGGGCGCAGGGGGCGGTGCTTGTGTGTGTGTGTGTGTGTGTGTCTGGCATTTGTACTTCTACTGTAGCCCATTCATGCATCCATTGCGTTTTAAACATTGGACAAAACGGTCAACATGTCATATTTCACAGGCGTTTTATTTTGAAATGGTACATGAGCTCTGAATGGCAGTAGTCTGGTTGGATACCTGGTGTGCTCGCGTGTGTCAAAATCCTGGTGTGGTTGTGGGATAACTACGATTACTTTTTTAATGATTTTTTTTAAATATCAGGTGACATTTTTTGTCATTGATGGAGAGTTACCATTGATTTTATTTTCTATCTCAACGTCAGAACGCTTCTTAGCTCTATTCGGACAGAGTTTTTATTCTCCCTGCGTGAACTGGTTGTTGCCCGACACCCGATAAATTATTTTATAGCATTTTTTAAATCAAAACCAATGACGTGATGCATTATTTGAAATAATTTTATTTTGAAGGTGGCCAACGCCAAACAATCACTGCACTGCTAGAAATGATGCGGTTCTTGATGTCTGACTGCTGATATTTCAAATATACGATTGGTCTTAATAGGGTGTTTCTATACGCCACTGAGTCAGGCTTTGTGTCGATACATCCTTCACTGAGGTGTTCAATCACAGTTTGTTCGCTCACTGTAATCACAGGACAGTAGAAAAACTACAAGAGCGTCGTAGGAAAATGACGTAATTATGGTCAGCTGACTTCGACAACCACTTTTCTCTGCAAACACTTTTTATGCGATACTTAACATGTTCCAAAATAGTTGGGTTTTTTGTCTCTTTTCACAGACTTAGTCGAAAGTTTGCCTTGGACAACTGAACTTTTGAAATGCTGATTTTCGTCAGTTATAATCGGGGTTTTACTTGCGCAAATTCATTAAGTTGCCAAGCTCCTTTGCAGAAATGTTGACGAGAGCATTGCTTACCTTTGCGTTCATTGTTTTTTTCAAAGACGTTTTTTGCGATTCTTTTGTCATCAGTGTTGACCTTGATAAACCGGTAGGACCTTTGAAACACTTCTGGAGAAGCACCGGTTTCTGGTAGGTAAACAATCACGCCAGAAAAATACCAATCGGTCGGCAGTAATCCCTAGGTGATAAATTTCTACACAGAACTGTAGTGCGCAGTTAAACTACTTTAAGTAGTATATCCGCTATATTTGGTAGACCTGGACCATTTATTGGAATATTGCTAATGCACGTTAATGTGAATATGAATAATGTGAATGTCAGTAGGGGCGGCCCGGTAGTCCAGTGGTTAGCACGTCGGCTTCACAGTGCAGAGGTACCGGGTTCGATTCCAGCTCCGGCCTCCCTGTGTGGAGTTTGCATGTTCTCCCCGGGCCTGCGTGGGTTTTCTCCGGGTGCTCGGGTTTCCTCCCACATTCCAAAAACATGCGTGGCAGGCTGATTGAACACTCTAAATTGTCCCTAGGTGTGAGTGTGAGTGCGAATGGTTGTTCGTTTCTGTGTGCGCTGCGATTGGCTGGCAACCGATTCAGGGTGTCCCCCGCCTACTGCCCGAAGACAGCTGGGATAGGCTCCAGCACCCCCCGCGACCCTAGTGAGGATCAAGCGGCTCGGAAGATGAATGAATGAATGAATGAATGAATGAATCTCAGTAACTATTTGCCGGAAATTAATGTTGAAAAGTTTGATAGTTTGCAGTGGTACAGAACTACTCTGCTCCACGTTAGGGTCTAGAGGGGGCTAATAAAAAATGTAACCTAAACTGTCCTTGTCATTGCAAAGGCATAACTCGGGGCTCCTGAATTTACTAATGTGCAGGAGTCGTCCAGGAAGTGACAGTTTTAATGTATGTTTGTGTGTTGTGGGATTTTAATTGTATTTATAGTGCTTAATAAATTTATAAGACCACCACTACATAAACAGCAATACCAAATTCAAATTTATGTTTTGCTAATACACAGTATGTAAAAGCTTTTTCACAGATATTTTATGTTTTAGTTGAATTAATTTAATTTATTTTGTAAATTGCCCCAGTGTGGGACACATAAAGGATATCTTATTAATAAGTGGTTCAGATAATGAGTCGATGGAGTAGCCGGAAAGGTGGTGGGCAGGGTTTGGTGGGTCCAGTAGGATTTTCCGGACCCATGTCTTGGTTCTAGTGGTGTGCAAGTCCTCGAGAGTGGGTAGGACGGTGCCAATGGGTTTTTTTTTTTT
This sequence comes from Hippocampus zosterae, assembly GCF_025434085.1. Taxonomy (NCBI): domain Eukaryota; kingdom Metazoa; phylum Chordata; class Actinopteri; order Syngnathiformes; family Syngnathidae; genus Hippocampus; species Hippocampus zosterae. The sequence continues at coordinate 13,849,635 of NC_067456.1, forward strand.
TTTTCGCAGTCCTAACTGTCCGTTGTAGTCAGATGTTTGTCCTTTTATGTGGCGGCCCCAAAGCAGACTGTGCTAGAGGAATACAGGACTTATTTGATGACTCCTGTGTACAACTGTCTCAGCAGCTCCTTGGCAGGCCGTGCTTCCTTAGCAGCCTCAGGAAGAACGTCCTCTGCTGGGCCTTTGTCAGAATGGAGTTCATGTTAGCCTCCCACTTCATGTACTGAAAGACTTTTTTCTCCTCCTTATATTATTGATTTAGATGGCAAATTATAATGATCTAATTGCATTCCTGAACATGAACGATAACTTGATGTGAGAACATCTTGGATAATTTATTTCTGAGAAAACCAACGAGCCGATGCAAATTTGGTTGTCAAAAGATGAATTCAGTTTTAAATATCGCCTCCCTGTTCATGACGGTAAAACATCAAGAGTGCACCTCAATTGAAAGAGTCCTCATTAAAGCACTTCATGATGCTGTGTTGTCTCATCTCCTTTATATGAAAGGTGTGTCAAACATTTGTTAAGCACTTTGTGTTGTGTGCAGTCCTCCTCTCCCTCACACGAAGGCGCACCATTTTGACCTGAGCATTGATCAGCAACAGAACCTTGCCTACGTGGGCTCGGTCCCACATGGAGGGATCCAGCAGGTCCGAATACACTGGATGATGGAGCTGGTCACTGCCCAGTACGTGAAAGAAGCAGCTCAGACAAGCTTATAGTTAGTCTGTATTAGTGTCACTATTTTTAGCCGTCATCTGCTTTTGTTGTTTCAGAGATTTTGGAGGACAACCCCAGTACAATTTTACAAAGTTGGACCAGCTACTGAATCTCTTATGGATTAATGGACTCCGGCCAGGTACGCAGCAGTGACGCACCTTTTAATCTTTTCTTCGACAGTCCTCAACCATTTCGACATTTGTGTGTGTGTGTGTGTGCAGAATTCCAAAAGAAAACAAAATAGAATTTTGTTTTACAAATATATCTTATCTTCCCAAGTTTCTCAAACAATTCAAACATTCCAAAGTCAAAATCTTCAGCACATTCAGGCAATTACATCCAAAACTACATTTTTTTTGTTTGTTTGTAGAATTCAAAATTTTCCATGATATTATTCCCAAATGAATGGAGAATCTTAACAAATTCTGCAAGAATGTTTGCATTCCATCAACACTGATTAGAATTTGTAATGAACGATGACAATGCAAATCCTTGTCAACCCTTTTCTCTGTTCATGTTGCTCTTTGGTTAGAATTGTATAATTGTTGGTTTAGGTCATACTATTCCATCTTACTTAACATTAGTGTTTTAGCAGTTCTAATTAGAACTATTCCTAAAACACAGGGCGAGATGTTTTACCCTTATCAATATGTCATAGCTCTTTCTGTACCAAGGTTGCTCTCCTCCAATACTGTATGTTAACATAATCAGTTGGTAGCACATTAGCATTGTATCAATTGTCATTTAAAATAGAAGCCAAATACAGTTCATAAAAATTTATTAACTTGAATGCAGTATAAAGTTCTTTTTTTTCCTTGCACTTTTGCTATTTTAAGATAAGATAAGATAAGATATCCTTTATTTGTCCCACAATGGGGAAATTTACAGCCTCCAGCAGCAAGAATGTATGTAGAAAGAAGAAGAGAAAAAAAAACAACAACAAACATCTTTCAATTAAATACAATATGAACACAAATGGATAAATCGCAGTACTATTTACAATTTACCTTCACATCATTTAATTATTATTATTATGATTGTTATTTTTTATTCATCAGCCTGATTTTTTTCAGGTTTTGAACTGATGGGAAGCGTCTCAAACTACTTCACGGACTTTGAAAACAAATCTCAAGTGTTCAAGTGGAGGAATCTTGTTTATTTCACAGCCAAGAGGTACATTGGTGAGTGAGCGTCAGCTGCCCTCTCTTTAAAAGCGAAAGTCAACCCCCAAAAAATTCTTTACCAAAATATGTTCTATGCAGCCTCACTAGTATAAACACTGCATTATGATTAACATTGCATGTATGGAATCTGAGTTAAGCAGTAAAATCCACCCGTTTTTGTCTATTACCCTGAGATGGTTAAAATTGGGTGGATTTTGACACTCAATTCATATTCCACGAATACAATATGAATCAGAAAATGTTGGGGTTGACTTCCCCCGTAAACAGCGAATGACACAGCTCTGAGCAAATACAAGGCGTCACTCACTTTGTTAAAATGTCCACTTACAGAAAAATATGGTCTTGGAAGTGTTTCTCAGTGGAACTTTGAAACATGGAACGAGCCCAACAACCATGACTTTGATAATGTCAGCATGTCTATTCAAGGTATAGTGCCGTCAATGTCCACACAGCCTGCCTTGTTCATTTCCACTGTAGTTTGAAATACCCCGCTGCAGCTGTTTGCGTACTGTGAAACTGTCTTTCGATGATAGTGAGGTAACCAAAATATAAGAAATAATTTTCATGATGGGTTGTACAAAGAGTGGCCCGGTGGTCGACAGGTTACTCACAATGCAGAGGTGAAGGGTTCGATTCCGGCTCTGGCCTTCACGTGTGGAGTTTGCATGTTCTCCCCCACGCCTGTGTGGGTTTTCTCCAAGTACTCTGGTTTCCTCCCACATTCCCAAAGCATGCAAGGCAGGTGATCTCTAAGTTGTCCCTTGGTGTGGGTGTGAGTGCAGATGGTTGTTCGTCAATGTGTGCCCTGCGATTGGCTGGCAACCAGTTCAGCGTGCAACCCTTCTGCTGCCCAAGGACAGCTGGGGCGTGCTCCAGGACGACTGCGGCCCTCTTGAGGATAAGCAATTTAGAAAATGGATGAATGCATGGATTGTACAAAAGTCGAACTATCATGATATATTGATGGAAATGCTACCGTGGGCATCCCTATAGAATCTACTGTGCAATGTGTGATGTTATCTCTCCTCAGGGTTTCTAAATTATTACGATGCCTGTTCGGAGGGTCTGCGGGCCGCCAGCGACTTGCTTAGGTTTGGGGGACCGGGAGATTCGTGTCACTCGCCGCCACACTCGCCTTACTGCTGGGCCATGCTTCAACACTGCTACAATGGCACCAACTACTTCACTGGAGAGACGGGCATCCGGCTGGACTACATCGCCCTGCACAAGAAGGTGTCTGCGAGTTAACACGAATGAACGTGATCATATTTAGCAAGGCATGACTCATAGGCTATTCAGTCTTATTTGAGTAGAGTTGCTGGGGTACTCGACATCCGTGCGTAAGTAGAAGTACAAATATTTGTGTAAAAAATATATATATTATATATATATATATATTCATTCATTCATTCATTTATCTTCCGAGCCGCTTGATCCTCACTAGGGTCGCGGGGGGTGCTGGAGCCCATCCCAGCTGTCTTCGGGCAGTAGGCGGGGGACACCCTGAATCGGTTGCCAGCCAATCGCAGGGCACACAGAAACAAACAACCATTCACACTCACACCTAGGGACAATTTAGAGTGTTCAATCAGCCTGCCACGCATGTTTTTGGAATGTGGGAGGAAACCGGAGCACCCGGAGAAAACCCACGCAGGCCCGGGTAGAACATGCAAACTCCACACAGGGAGGCCGGAGCTGGAATCGAACCCGGTACCTCTGCACTGTGAAGCCGACGTGCTAACCACTGGACTACCGGGCCGCCTTATATATACACACACAAAAAAGACCTGTAGGTGTAGAAATATGTTCACCGCAAATCATTCTTAGAGTCCACATCACCAAATAATTCTCACGAAGACAACGGTGAATAGGGAATATTTCGCTCGATCAAATCTGTCATTCTTGTGATTCATGCTCCCTGGTGCACATTTCCCACTGCTATCCGCTGTCCCTAAATTGTCCGGCGTAAAAGACGCGATGAAGATCTCACCCACCCATGGTTGACTTCAGCCATCTCCATTTACGTCTTTTTTATTTTGCACATTTTTGGCATTCATTTTCTTCCAGGGAGGAGGCTCCTCTTTGCCTATCCTCCAGCAGGAGATGCAGACCATGGGAGAGATCCAGGAGCGTTTCCCTCGGTTCCGCAGTCGGCCTGTGTACAATGATGAGGCCGATCCGCTGGTGGGCTGGTCCCGGCCTCAAGAGTGGAGAGCGGATGTCACCTATGCCGCCATGGCCGTCAAGGTAACGAGCAATGACCAAGCATCGCCACAGAATTTTCAAGGTGATCGGTATGAACGAACATGAGACCTGATGGTCATGTGGTCAAATGGCTTGCGATGAACCAAAGTGAAACATTCCCGCATGGAAAATAGTGCCGCTGCACCACATATTTTTACATCCAGCTCCTTGATGTCGTAAACCGAGGGCCCCCAATGTTGTATAAGAAAATGTAAGCGCATTCTAATTGTGTCCGTGAACAGGTGATCAGCCAGCATCAGGATGTGCTGTCTGCAAACACAAGCATCAACTATACCCTGCTGAGCAACGATAACGCCTTCCTCAGCTACCATCCTCACCCCTTCACTCAGCGCACTCTGACCGCTCGCTTCCAGGTCAACAACACGCAGCCTCCTCATGTGCAGCTCATCAGGAAACCCATCCTCACTGTCATGGGCCTTCTGACTCTGCTCGGTACTGTGGACCTGCTGGACTTACGTTGATTCATATATTGCATCAGTCTGGTTTTTTTAACACTGAATTGTTGCGCTCAAATTTGACAGCAATTTAAAAAAAAAGTCATTCTTTAAACCTGGAATTTGATGCACACAAAAATGAAAATGTTAAACTGTTTCAGATTTGACCTGCATCCCCTAAAATGGGTTCTAGATTCACCACTGTGTACCGATGCAGCGATGAATCGACTAACTAACAAGTAATTGGTTATCAAATTAACTGAGAATAATTAGGATACCGGTAATCGTTTCATCTTTGGAGAGACTGTTGAATTTGAAATTGCACAAATCCTCTGGATTTCAGCCTCTCAACCGGAAACATTCTCAGATTTCTGTCATCCTCCATAAAAGCAGGCTGATTATCTTTTTTGTTGAACTAACCCCTCCCCCCGCCCCCAAAATAACATTTGTTCTATTTGCCACCGATCAAACCGGTAACTGAATCATAATGAATTTTTGTGCATTTTCTGCACTCTCAATTGGAAATAATGTCCCACTTTTGAATACCATGATGGAAATTACAACTTTTGTTTTTACCTGATTAAAGAAAATATTAATTGATTATCCAAATAATCGGGAGTTGCAGCCCTACGAGCGTGTGTTAAATCAATCAATAAAAGAGAATGGTGGAATCTCGAATCGGAAAGTGTACATTCCATAATAGTTTTTATTTATTTATTTATTTTGGGGTGGGCCTGTGGTACAGTGATCTTAACACAGTCCAAAGAACTGTCTGTGCTCCCCAAAACACTTTTCAAAAGGTCTGCAGTTCAAAATCTTATATGAGATAAACAAATATTAGGATATTAGGTTAGGTCAAAATTGCCAACACATCGCATGTGTATGGAACATGAACATGATGTAGTGGTTGAAATTTTCCTTCTTCCTTACTGGGTCTTTTTACATCACTCATCCAGGTGAGACGCAGGTCCTGGCACAAGTTTTGAACTCCTCTGGAGCCGACGATGCTCACAATGGACGTGTGGGAGTTCTCGCAAGTAGTCACCAGCCCGAAATCCCCAGAGGGCCAGACAGCTGGCAGGCCGCCTTGCTGGTCTACAGCAGTGACGACAACCGCACGTCCACCAGCACGAATGTTGTCACCGTGTCCCTGAAAGGACTGGAGCCGCACGCAGGTGGATCGCATGCATATGGTTATTCTGTTCGATAAGGTTACTATAGGAATTGCTCTCAGATTTTTATATGTGCAAGTAAGCAGTTGTTTAAAATGCCCAAGTCCTCTTTATTTGGTACTCAGGTCTTGTCTATGTCACGTATCTGATGGACAATAACGTGAGTAACCCCTATCAAGAATGGCAGAACATGGGAAGCCCCGTCTACCCCACAACAGACCAGTTCACAAAGCTCAGGAATGTCCAGGTTTGTTCACGGCTATATTTTATTAAGATCATGTTTGTGTGTGTTTGTACCAGTACCTCCCATCTCAATATGAGCCAAATGAGGAACTAGCGATAAAAATATGATGATATTTTTGCAACGGGCGGCCCAGTGGACCAGTGGTTAGCATGTCAACCTTACAGTGCAGAGGTACCGGTTCAATTCCAGCTGCGGTCTCCCTGTGTGGAGTTTGCATGTTCTCCCCGGGCCTGTGTGGGTTTTCTTCGGGTACTCCGGTTTCCTCCCACATTCCAAAAACATGCATGGCAGGCTGATTGAACACTCTAAAGTTCCCCTGGGTGTGAGTGTGAGCATGGATGGTTGTTCATCTCTGTGTGCCCTGCGATTGGCTGGCAACCGGTTCAGGTTCACGGTGCCCCCTGCCTACTGCCCGAAAACAGCTGAGATGGGCTCCAGCACCCCCGCGACCCGTGTGAGGAAAAGCGGATCGAAAAATGGATGGATGGGTTTTTGTAATGATGCCAAAGTCACAATCAATATCACACTCTCTATGCAATTGAAGAAAAGACGTCATAATGGGCACAACTGTTCAAACTCATCAAACAGCATATCTATTTAAAGCGGATGTCATATATTTTAAACTGCAACTCCCTAATCCATCGGTCAAAAATGGAGGAGGAAGAAGATAAAACGTAATTAAATCCTCCCCTTAGATAAATTATGCATCATGAATTGTATTCTAAAACATCTATACTATTACAATGGATGCTATCCATCTAGACAGGACCACAAAAAATACATCATTTGGAGTTGGGGTGGCAGAAAAGTAGTCAGTATCTGCTGTGACCACCTTTTTCCTCACGCAGTGCACCGGTTTTATTGCACAGGTGTGCCTTGGGCTACCTCAGATACTCTACCTCCTCCATATGTAGGATGTCATACGTTGAGATTTGTAGTTGCACCGACTGTAGTTTTATTCTTGTCTGGAGTTGGATTCATATGCTACTTTGTCAGGACCCTCTTGTTGATGGACCGCAACCGGTGCCTGCAGGTGACACTCTGACTTTGAAAGCAAGCCTGCATATTCCCTCTGTGCTGCTGATACATGTATGTGCCCGACCCAAAACTGCTCCAAACCAGGTCAGTAGTTTTTCTGAGTGTTGCGGTGGATTTATAAAGCGTTTTTGGTCAAAGTTCAGCACATGCTCAATGTCAATGAAGCACACGTTGATCAAGATGAGCTGAAGGTGGATATCAAGGATGTGAAATAAATAAGATTAAGATTAAGATTAAGATATCCTTTATTTGTCCCACAATGGGGAAATTTACAGCCTCCAGCAGCAAGAATGTATGTAGAAAGAAGAAGAGAGAAAAAAAAAAAAAAACAACAACAAACATCTTTCAATTAAATACAATATGAACACAAATGGATAAATCACAGTACTATTTACAATTTACCTTCACATCATTTAATTATTATTATTATTATGATTGTTATTTTTTATTCATCAGCCTGACAGCAGTCGGTAGGAACGAGCGTCGGTATCTCTCCTTCTTGCAGCGCGGGTGTAACAGTCTCTGGCTGAAGGAGCTACCAAGTGCTGTCAGGGCGGGCTGGAGGGGGTGGGAGGGACTGGCCATCATAGCTTTTAGCTTATTTAGCATCCTTCTGTTGCCCACCTCCTCCAGAGTGTCAAGGGAGCAACCCAGGACAGAACTGGCCTTCCTGACCAGTCGCTCCAGTCTCTTTCTGTCCCGGGCCGAGATGCTGCCTGACCAGCAGACAATGCCATAATAGATGGCCGAGGCCACCACCGAGTTATAGAACGTCTTAAGGAGTGACCCCTGAACCCCAAAAGACCTCAGTTTCCTGAGTAGGAAGAGTCGGCTCTGTCCTTTCCTAATCAGGGTGTCCGTGTTTGTGGACCAGTCCAGTTTGTCGTTGAGAAGAACACCAAGGTACTTGTAGGAGGTCACCCTCTCTATGTCCATACCCTGGATGTTCATCGGTGCTGGTGAGGACTTTTTCCTGCAGAAATCCACAACCAACTCCTTAGTTTTCCTCGGGTTGATCTGGAGGAGATTCTGCTGGCACCAGTCCACAAAGTCCTTTGTCAGTCCCCTGTACTCCCGATCATCCCCTTCTGTAATGAGGCCAACAATCGCAGAGTCATCGGAGAACTTCTGAAGGTGGCAGTTTGGAGTGTCATGTCTGAAGTCCGAGGTGTAGCGGAGGAACAGGAATGGAGCCAGAACAGTCCCCTGCCGCGCTCCAGTGCTGCAGAGAAGCCGGTCCGACTCACAGCTCTGCAATCTCACGTACTGCGGCCGATTTGTGAGGTAGTCTATGATCCATGCTGTGAGATGGTGGTCCACTCCGGCGTTCTGCAGTTTGCCTCCCAGCAAATTGGGCTGGATGGTGTTGAAGGCACTGGAGAAATCAAAGAATTAATTTAAGTCCTGAGTTCCAGAGGTAACATGTCATTTTTGGGATTGACGTGTGTTTTATTTGCCCTTCAAGGTCAATGGTTTGCGTTTTATCAGGATCACCAAAGGCCAAGTCCTCGTTATCTGGTCTGATGGCTGTGTTAGTTCCAAGTGGGTGCATGAACTCAATGAGATGTTTGGTGTGTGTGCGCACTCCAAAAAGCATTCATTTATTCTTTGCAGATGCATTCACACCTTTGAAGTTGAGCTCTCTGTAAATCAGAAGGACTTCAGCAGGATTAATAGCCGCAACACCATTTTTACATCATTCGTTTACTCACCCGGTAAGATGTTTTTGTGTTTTGGTCATTGTTTAACACACCAATATGTTATGACAAGTTATTGTCAGAGGTACCCAGCTAACAAAAAGTTTAGGATGGTCTGTTTATGGGTGAAATTTTAGAAATAACCTACTTTGTGCTTGATTTGACTTTTTCTCTAAGCTGCTGAATGGTGCTGCTAAATCCCTAACTTCTTGTGAGTTATGAGTAGTGTAGATGCTGAACGATTCCTTATATTTCTGGGTTACCATATCGCACATTTTAACTTCAGTGAAACACTTTTTTTAGTGATCAAGATTCTGAAATAATTGTAACCAATCAGATTCCAAAATGGTTTGGATTGGAAAAAGCAGGCTAAAATCAAGCTTCTGGAATTCTGAATTCTGATGCTGACTTGCATGTTGTGTTGCTCAGCGGACCAGCAGGTGAGCGGCTGGTACAGAGTGCGAGCGGTGGACTACTGGGCCAGGCCTGGGATGTACTCACTACCTGAGAAGTATTCAGAGGAGCTTTAGATGTCTCTCTCTCTTTCTCTCTCTCTGTCTCTCTCTCTCTCTCTCTCTCTCTCTCTCTCCGCGCACACACTAGAAGACATTCATTTCATCTGTTTACTTTAGCCCATCCGTGCAGTAATTTACAGACCTTGTTTGAAATATTAATGGTTAGTCTTTTGTGGTTTGCTGTCATTGTCTTATATTTTATTTTTTGGATAAAATCATTTTCAAAACACAATGAACCTTGCAGTTGTTTTTGTTTTTAATAAAATGTACTCCAGAATGATGGAACAGTACAGATTTCATCCATCTGCGTGATAACGACAAGACTGTTAAGAGGGGGCAGGGGGGGTTGTGTCATCTTGTTCAGGCAAACACAAAGGACGTTTTTTTTTCTCTTTATCTTGGCAACTGCATTATATTACACTGAGGCGTTCTGCCATGACAACGGGAACAATGATGACAATTTTACACAAGACAGGATTCTTCTTGTCTCTTGGGTTAGCTTTAATGGTGTACTGATTTCATGCCCACCACGATGACTCTGAAGTTCTTTCTCTCCAGCTGTTGGTTGCGACATGTTTAGCAAGCTCCTGATGAGAAGGACAACAATCAATGGATTATAGTTCAAACGTCCACCTTGGTTATGACATCTAAAATAAATCCATAATTGTGCCTAGTGCAGGAGTGAACACGTACCGGACTGGAGCACGGGCTGGAACTGACCCCCCATGCAGATTTCCTCCTGTTTTTGGCGCACGACTCTTTGGATAGGAGGTGGGAGGCCGCGGGGGTTGCGGGAGAAGACCAAGGCGTAGCCGTCCTCGCAACTTCCGTCCTCCTTCAGGCTGCGGCAGGCGTAGGTGATGGCGTAGTTATCGTAGTCGGTGTCAATGATCCAGTAGTTGTCACCTGGAGGAGCACAGAGCACATGCTGAGGTCTGTGTGTGTTTGTGTGTGTGTGTGTGTGTGTGTGTGTCTGTCTGTCTGTGTGTCCTGCACAATTTACCCTTTCAGGGACAGCGGTTTGAATTAAATAAACAAGTTGGTTAAATCGATTGGACAGATTGGTCTAGTTTCTGATCAGATCAGTGATTGTTTTTTTTTTTTCAACTCAGTGATTGACAATCTGTTCCAAAATTCTAGTCTTGTATAGCCTAATTATTATTGTGTATCGGAATAAGGAAACACTTATTTCATTGAGAAGCATTTTATTTTTAAAAGACGGTGTTAATCATCGACATTTATGCATGTGGAAAAATATATGCTGAAAATTATGTGTAACTGGCACAATAGCGGTCATGGTGATCTTTTTGTGCAAGTGTGCATTGTCCACATAAAGTAATGATTCAGCTATTCCAGATCGTGTGAGTATATGTGTGCACGTGTGCAAGATTTATTGCTCCTACCTCCACTGGACAGATAGCTGGCCAATCCCTGGTAGTTCATGAACATCTTGCCCGGGCTTTCAGGGTCTGGCACAGAATACTGAGCGGCCATGTCAGCGCATACCACCCAGAACCTGAACGTCGTACAAGGAGTTAGAAATCAGCAAGCGAGAGTTTCAGCACTTGAACAAATAGATGCACGGCAATATGCGCTGCTCACCCAAACAGTGTGACTCTTCCCCTGGAGGAGGCCACCATAGCGCCATCATCTCCAACAGTGTACTCGGCAGAAATGTTGTCCTGAAGGAACAAACCCTCAGGATCCTTCTTCTGCAAGGCATACCACTTGCCTGCATACTGATGGCAAAAATTAAGATCATTTTAGAAGCATTCAAAACAAAATACTTCTCTTCTGTACATGATACCATCACTGCATACACTAAAAAAAAAGATGACAATATCTGTACTTTTTCTTTACTACTCTACTCTTCTGAATTATTTTCCTTCATGAAACAATGCAGACTTACTCTTTTGGGGTCAAAGTCCTGTTTGACGGTGAAGCTGTCCACCACGCAGCTGGCCAGGCTGTGCTCCACGCTGGCCAGAAACAGCATGACCACGGCAAACATTTGGAAGTCCATTCTGGGCAAAGACAAGTAAGCAACATGTGTTTGCTTCATGTTTCAAATGAAGATTCTGGAGCTGCGGCTTTTCTCTGCGGGTCTGGCCCGTCCGTCCCAACAGAGGTGCGTCACCTTACCTTGTAGGGGTAGCGGCAAGATGAAGCAGGAAGGTCCAATTCAGAGTTGTGAGCGACCAGTCGGCATTGCAGTTTTTATACCTGAAGCACACCTGACTCTCAGTTTATTTTCATGTCTTGAACCTAAATACAGATTTTAAATCTACCCTTAATCCATTTAACCAAATCCCCCACTGTAAGCTGCTGACTGCTTGCATTCAGCAGTGTATGGGCTTTATGTAATTGTTTGCAGAGCTACATAATAATAATGACATAATGATTGGTGTGCTGGGTTGGCCTGAGCATTCGTCCGGTCCTCAGGCTACCTCCGTGGCTGCATTAAAAACATTTATGTGAAATTTATTGGGGTTTACAAGAAAACAAAACAAAAACCAGCACCAGCACACTTTTGATTTGTTTACACTTGGACGACATATTCACAGTATCGTTCAGGCAACATGATGGTGGTCAGCACGTCTGGTTCACAGTTACAAAGTTTGAATCTTTGCCTTCCTTTGTGGCATTTGTAAATGCGCTACGTGCGTTTTCCCTTGTGACCATGTTGAAGCGTCGTTGGGCAAGATGCTGAATCACCAGTTGCATCATCAGAAGGTGGATGAGGAGTCAGTAAAGTGCCTTGTAATTTGAAATGCGCTGTACAAATGAAAGTCCATTTACTATTCAATAATAGAATAGGTGATATCGTAACATATTTATGAATTAAGGGTTAGGTTCAGCACTTTTTAAAATAGCTGTCAAGTACAACGCATGGTAAAATCCACCTTGCGCAAGCTTTTAGGTGTCAAACTTAAAACCAAAAAATGAAAATATCTAAAAACCTGATGCGCTACATAAAAAAAACAACTAAAGACATTTTTAAAATAAGCATCAAAAATACATTTAGTGACACAATAAAGCCATTGCTGATGACAATTTGCTGTTGACCAGAATTATTATACACTGTAGGACAAATAACAAATTGGTTTGGGGAAAATAGTGACAGATGAATATTTTGGTAGCCTTCTATTTATTGTCCAAATTCTGCTGAGGAGGAATTCTCACTTTGAGTGCAGCTTTTCTCCCAAAATAAAAAGCACAAATCCCCTGAGCGGGAAACATCAAGTGGGCGCACAGCGCTAGTGGGCCACAGAAAATATGGCAGGCTGGGTTTGACTCTGACACCAGTACTCTGAACTGTCACTGCCTACCTGAGATCTAAAGGTGGCATGGCTCAGTGGTACGATGGTCATTTCCCAACCCAGAGGTTGGTGGTTTGCTCCCTGGCCATTGTGACCATGTCGAAGTGTCCTTGAGCAACATACTCCACCTTCAGTTGCTCCTGATGCTGTGTCATCAGTAGGTGAATGAGGTCATAGCAGGATGTGCAAGGAGTACACCTGGTAGAAAAACGCTATACTGTATTATATAAGTGATAGCCCATTTAATGGAGACCATTCAGGGTTAACCCCACTTCTTGTCCAAAGTCAGCTGGGAGAGACTCCAGCACAGCTGTTACTTTAATAAAGAAAATGGATGTTTGAATGATTGAAAACTCTTTATCCTTCAACTTCCCACTAACCGAGATGATGACATCACTGATATCCGTTGCAACTGTATTTGTAAATTGTGTTCAAATTACCCTCACGTGCCCTGCAATCTATGAAGCCATTTTTTTGACAGAACAGGAAAAATGGTCTTGATGTGGCTATTTTTAAGACCGGTTCATTCAGAGCAACTGCAATGTTCGGCCAGCGGAAGCTCAGGTGATCAAATCTTACTTGTTCAGTTAGGTAATGTCTATAAATAGCGGCAGACATACCTCGACGTGCTGTTGAACGTTACAATACCGTACTGGGGAGAAGGCAACCCCCCCCCCCCCCACCCCCAGGCCACATTGTAGTTTTGATTCCCTCTGAGGGCCAATATAACCGAAAGCACCTAAATGTATAATCACAGCAGCATATTATAATTGATGCATGCCAAGTTTTTAATGAGTTAGGCTAATTTGTTCAGTGTACGTTACTAAAAGGGACAAAACTTGCAATTTTCTGACAGATTTTTGCAAGAAACATGATGTAGATGTATTACGATTTGTTTTAGCAAGCCACATGCAATCAATGTGGTGGCTGCATCTGGCCCCCCGGCTTAAGTTTGATACCTGTAATAATCTTTGCCGTTAAATGTATACTGACTAAATATACTGTACCAAAACACAAATTCTAATTGAAGCAGGAAATGTATTGGTCCATTCATGAGTCAAACACCTGTGAATTTTACATTTCAGCTTGTTTGAGAAGAGCAAGTTGGGCAAAAAATAATGACATCCAGAACAGTTGGACATATGCCCATTCAAAATTTTTGCAAAGTTCAAACTACGCTCACCTGCAAACGCAATGGTGCATCTGGAGCTCATTGTGAAATTTCAATCGAAAGCTGAATATTGCTACAACGGTATCCCCTAGACATTTGTGAGCAACTATTTTTGACGACAGAAGGTGAGCGCTAAGTTTAGCCAAAGGAATGGCTTTGTGCACGCCGCACCGCTATTATTGGCAAGCTGCACTGAGGCGTTATCCAAGACTGATTGCTGACTTGGGCTGATCCAGTTGAAGACGCGCACCTTCTTAACGGGACATGACCTCACGTTGTCTGGACCGGCGTCACGTCAGGTCACTTGTCAACCGAAACCAGTCACATGACAACGTCTAGCAGAATGTCAAACTTATTAACTCATTTGAAACTGCATCACACCAAAGCAAGTGCATTTAGAAAGATGATCATTCGTTCTGTACTTTTTACGGAATGGTCTGCCGTGCCATTTCTCATGGAAAACGGGTCCCTCGACTGAAATGAGGTTTATTGGGCCGCTCCGACCCAATCAGTTTCTTTGCAACCATCAACAAAAAAAGAATTGAGTCTCGACAAGAAAAGCAAGTGCACATTAGTGGTACCACTCTACATTTATTCAAGCAACTTCACAGTCTGTAAGTACGTTGTGGACTGGGACATACAAAGTGAGAAGTGTTGTTGTTTAAAAGTGCATTCTTAAGTTCAATAATGTAACAATGGCTGGGGAAAAAAATAGTGTGTGTGGTTGGGGTTTCGCCATGCAAACATTTTCACAAACAAGCGTTTAAGGGCCAAATATTTACATGATTAATTTATCAACAGGACTAGAGGTGGGCAATCTGGAGAAATAAATTATCCCTAAACAACGGTGTCGATATCTACAAGATGGGAGCGTTCGAATGGTTGAGCACTGACGTTGCCCGTTCCAAAACGACGAGGGAGAAGTTAGGAAGTACGCATGTAAGTAAAGTTTCATTTCAGAATGGTGTCTTCATTTGCTGTAACGACAAAGTCAAATACGATTAGTTCAGTATATTTACAAGCACAACATTAAACAGTTTCAGTTTCATAGTTCAGCATGTACAAAAGATGTCTAGTACGTTTGATTACCCTCTGCAAGCTGCTTGGCAATGCGCTCCTGTTCCTCACGAGCCTTCTTCTCTTCCTCCTCAATCCTCCTCTCCTCAGCTGCAATCGGCTTCAAGTGATCTGAACAGAGGCGTGCGGTCAAAGCGGGGGGGATGTATTGACATTGATACTCAGTGGTGAACCATGCTTTAGAGTAGTGGTCCCAAAACTTTGTTGAGACAAGTACATGCTGCCAGTTTTTTTAAGAATTGGTACTGTACTGATAGCTAGCTATAGCTAGCTATTAGCGAAAAAACTGCTATTGTTTACGTGGGCAGGCTGCGTTTCTCTGCTCGCATTTTTTCATGCTTTCCACTTCATCACTCGGGCGCTACTTGTTCACATGATTCAACGTTTTTTTTGTACTGACTTGTTTTCGTCGATATAGCAAGCACAACAGCTTTCTATACGTCACTCTGGAGATAGTGCTAGGAGCAGGGGTAGGGGGGTGGGGGGGATCTCTTGTCAAAATACTTTCAACTTCAGAAGTCACGGCTCCCCATCAGCTGCGCATATAGCTGTACGTTTGGTCAATTTGTTATCATTACTTTCAGTTTACTGCTTTTTCTTTCATTTATTGGCAGATTCTGTGGATTTCAACTTGCAAACCAATGTTAGAAGGGGCACTCCAATTGGCTAGTGTGGGGCACATTCCCGCCACGTCTGATGGAGTACATTTGTTCACAACTCGCGGGTCTGTCTCTGTGCAGCTCAGTCCCAACTGTCTGTGGACCGGTAGTTGGGGACCCGTGCTTTAGAGGACAACTTACCATATCGCCTCTTGCCATATATGATGCCAGCGATCAAAGCTGAATACCTGGCAGTCTGGAAAACAATATGTGAACACACCAGTACGTCAGAAGGCCATTCTCAGACTTTAGTCTGAGAGTGGCAAGAACTCACAATCAACAAAAACTATTGAAGTAAATTGGACATATTGAAATAGCCATACATATTTCAAAAATATCAGGTGACTTTTTATTGATCAAGGTGCATCCTAATACAGTTCACTTCTCATAATAGTTTTCGCAATGCATGTATAAAAGATCCAGCCTCCAACAACAAAGGGTTTGAGCTAGGGATCTAACAATATGTTTTGTTTTGGGGTTTTTTTTACCGATAACCTTGCGGATTGATATTAGGCCAGTTCGATACATCGCTTATGGTGAATGATACTATTCAATATGATAAAAATGATTTTGTTTCAATATTTTGATATGGTAACAATAAACCTACACTAATCAAAGGTAACTCAACCCCCCCATTGGAATTCATTTTAAAAACTGAGATTTTCTTATTCCAAAATAGAAAAATATCAGAACAAGCTAGTGTTTTTAACACGAATTTACCTTAATATCAGAATAAACTGGTTCTTTCTATGCATTAAAACATCCATGTAAGCAATCTTTTGATAAATCGCTTTTTATATGTGAACAATATTCAATAGTATCTTTTGAGGAGCAAAAAATAAAAAAATTACAGTGTATATTTTCATATTAAATTGACCTGATGCTGTGATTGCTGTCCTTGCAGAACAACTGCATGTAACAGAGCACAATTTCGCCAAAGGCTCGCATATTCTTTTTCTAAAATATCAGATGTCTGGCTACAAGCCAGTTCTCTGCGTGCTCTCAATGAGCCTCATTTACTTAAGTACGCACCAATTTCTGCACAAAACATGCGTATGCAATAATAAGTCATTCTTTGAGCAGCAGGAGGAGTTAAATTGTTATATTTTGCAATAAACAAGGCAGCAACACCTTTTTTGTGTGCCCCATTATCTTGCACGGCAGTCGCTACCGTTCTTTCATTCAGTAATGTTGCTGTTTGTGATGCCGAATGAGACGCGTTGACGTGATATTGCACTTGGCATTTTCAAAGACTATATACGACAACCATCTTGTCAAGACTAGTTTCTTGCAAAATCCAAAGTGCTCACACACAAGCGAACACTGCATCGACTTAAAAATCTGCTCTTCCTCGCCGCTCAGATCCATGTTGCGTGCTTGACTTAAATCCCAAATACAGTATTAGTATTGTAGATCTACTCACATTGGAGTAGTGTAATAGTACTGTATTGTATATAGTGTAGTAGAAAATCCGCATGTACGGTTATTGACGCTCTTCATGGGGGGGGGAGTCCAAAAAGTATTTTTTTAAATCACACCAATAACCTATTATTACTGGGTAAACAAACCTTAATCAATGGAGACACTGCAACCGGGGGAGCCATGGCTTCACAACAGGCTAGCAGCAGACAGCATACAGCAGCGAAAAGTCACTTTGTCGTCGCGAAGGATTGTGGGAGGAGTAGGTGACTTCTTCATATGGTGCGGTTGGGCAGCGACAGGCTATTGTTAAAGTGCTGCCATCTTCTGGACATTCACAGAATACTTTAATTACTGTTGCTTGACTAAATTAGTTTGACTCATTCCGTCAACAAGGTTGTTATTCATTTTACTCAAATTCGTTTTACTCATTGAAATTCACAGAAATATTATTTATCTATTGATTAAAACTCCACCCGTTTTAAAATGAGTTGTATTTATTTATTTATTAGTATCATTTAGTTAAAAAATTGGCCTTTATGGTTTGAAAACATAATTAAGAGAGTTAAATCAACTGGTTACTATAAGTAAGGAGGGAACATTCGCAATTGTTCCCGTGTTCTCACCCTTCTTGCATGGGGTTTCTCTGGGTACTCCGCCTTAATTTACTTACTCCGAATAATATTTTGGAAACATTGAACATACTCCTTGGGATTTTAAGATTTAAGTGATAACAAACAAAACAAAACCTCAGTTCATAATATATGTTCTGAAAAATGTAATTGTGAGCATGACTACGTTAAGATTCAACCATGTGTGTTGAATTTTAATCTTTGTCATTGAACCAACATAACATTTATCCTCAAAGAAACAGAGGGTGCCACATTTTTGGAGTGGAGTGGAGTGCAAGAGTGGAAATAACATATAATTTATTTTAAACTATGTTTAATCCATGTTTGTTTCACTTGTAATGATGATTTATATAAAAACTGTTCTGCTTTAAGAAGGATGAGACCAGTCTAGTGTTTAATTTTCACCCAACGTTGGTCAATTATGAGGTTTTTAAATAAGACGCTATCTGCATCGGGCTTCTATTCATGTTTGTTAAGGCAGCAAAGTAGATAATCTGTGGAGTTCAACAAAAAATGATGTCGCTGACACTCCACAAATATCTGAAATTATACCGTTTCTTCAGTTTTCATGACAGTGGTCCTTTAACAAGCAGTCGTTGAGCTTCTGCATGGTCCTCTTGGCGAATCTCACTTTCCCTCGATTATTCAGGGAGGCTGTGTACTGATTGGACTTGAGTTTGGAGTAGTAGTCTGAGAACTTGTTGAAGAGGATGGATATGGGCAAACCGTTGAGGATGATTCCGAAAGCGATGCAGATGAAAGCAAAGAGACGACCCAGGATGGTCTCTGGATAAACGTCGCCGTAGCCCACCGTGGAGATGCTGACCTGCAGGATTTTCAGGGGACAGCAGTCACCATCATTATGAGGAACAAAAAAACATTTCAACTCTCTTTTGCTGATTTATTTAACGGATGTGTTTGGTTTAATTTTGGTATGTTTTTGCGACTTCCTAAATGCTACACTAGATGTCCTTCATAATAATAATAATAATAATAATAATAATAATAATAATAATGAGTTTTTCTTCAAATGCATTAGCATTTTAAACAATTCAAAACATCATGTAAATTAATATGCTGCACTTAGACGCATCTTATTGAAGCGTTGCACCAAGCACCAATGAGATTAATTTTTTGACAGACTCGCACGTCTTGATAGAATGTGCCAGTCAAGTAACTCAAGGATTACCTAGTTTTTGCTTACACAATTCGTCATCACTTGTTAGTAAGTCAAAATAATTAGTGATCCAATATCCAACGTGGTTATACAAGTCGCGTTGAAAATCCTCCCCCCCCCAAAAAAAGCAACATTTTACTCAGTCCTGGTGTATTTTACCATAGCCTACTTTCAAAAGATGTGTTAATTCCGTCCATCCAAGGTTAAGCCCTGAAACAAAACTGGTGCATTGTGAAATGATTGCAGCTATCGTGATTTACATGTAGACTGATTCATGTTTGCCATGGAGACCAGCGAACGACTGCATGAACGGAGAAGAAAAATCTACTGAATGACTGCTGTCAGGCTGCTGAATAAACACGTTAAACCTGGACTCACACCCACTCACCCATTGTAAATAGCACAGGCACCTTATGCAGCATATTTGCATATATGCTTCTATCGTATATTTCATATTTTATATTGCATTCTGTGCCGTGTACAATTATTTTTTTAATGCATGCAAATACTTTTTTTTCCACTCCTTCCCTCCAAATTTTAATAAATGTTATCTTATCTTATGACAAAGACTGACCTTGAGCGAAATGTAAGCCTCAAAGCAAAGTCAGCAGTACATGCTAAATGAGGTGATTGAATCCCGTCCAGTTTTGATGCATCGTGTTGTTGGAAAAACGTGGCTAAAAATACCCTTTTATCCACTGGATCTTTCACTTCATGAAGACCTACTTACAGATGCCCACCACCAAGCATGAGGAATGCTGGAGAAGTTTGTTTGCGGCATGTCATGTTCCACAGTGTAAACCATGGCAGAGAAGCTGAAGATCCCCATGGCAATGAAGAGAAACAGGCATCCGACTTGTTGGTAGCACTGCCGCAGAGTGAAGCCGAACGCTCGCAGGCCCGTGGAGTGTCGGGCCAGCTTCAAAATACGAAAGATGCGCATCAGTCTCATGATCCGCAAGACTTGTCCGAGCTTTCCCACCTGCCCCACGGCCTGCATGTCGGCCTCGTGCTTCACGTAGTTTTCCTTGTTGTCAAAGAATTCCAGGATGGCCTGCAGGTACTGAGGCAAGATGGCGATCAGGTCCACAGTGTTGAGCACACTCCTGCTGAAGGCTTTGAGGTCAGGGGTGGAGACCAGACGTAGCACATACTCCATGGTGAAGAAGGCAATGCACATTGACTCGACGTACTCCCAGTAAGTCTTTCCACTGAGCTGTCCCATATGAGCTCGATACTGCATCTCCTCCACTGTGTTCAGCGTCATGGCCACCAGGGAGATCAGGACGAACAGACTGGACGTCACGGCCATCAGCTTGGCCTTGATTGAAGAAAATGGCTTCTCCATCAAGTTCCAAATAGCTCGCCGCCGCTGGCCCATGAACATATCTTGAAAGAGCGCTTCGTTCTCTTCGATCTCCACCTCGGCTTCCAGCTCTCTCTGGATCTTCAGCTGCTCGTTCAGCTCGTCCTGTCTTTCCTCGAAGGAGATGCGGCAGCAGCGGTGGGTGTTCTTGATCCTCACCCCCCAGTAGTTGATCTCCTCTAGGAAGTTGCGGGGGCACAGCTCATCCTTGATCCACAGCACACCAGTCCGGTAGAAATTGAAGATGCTGTGAAAGATTTCGGGGTCTCGGTCGAAGAAGAACTCGTTGTTGGTCACACTGTAGTCATCACACAGGTCCAGTTTCATGTTGTGGTCGGTGTAAGTGGCCAGTCGTCCAATTCTGGTCTTGGGGTACCTCGCTGCCATCTTGTAGGCGATTTGGAAAGACGTCCCACCTACATTGATGTTGATCGTATAATTCTTGGATGGGGAAATTTGTTTGGAGGAGCCATGCTGGACATCATCGTCTTCATCTTCATATTCAGCGTAGATATCGTAGATGTCTTTGCTCAGCTCTTGCATGGAGTTCCATGTCCTCACACAGCTCTCCTTTGCTGACGGATAAACAATTTCTGAGGATCTCCGATTAACATCAGAGCCTGTGACTTTGTAGTTAGGGAACAGACTTCGTCTCCTGTTGAAGAACTGGAACACCTTGCCATTGCTCCCCATGTCAGTGTACAAACTGGAAAGAAGGCAGAGCACTACTTCTGTCTAACAGCCTTTTACCTAAGCATGGAAAACATGAGCGGGATACCTCATGGCCCCATTAATGTTGCTGACTGGGAGGATCCGTGTGCTTACAGGACATCTAAATACCATTATCCTCTGCTGAGCTCCCGAGCTGCGATAATGTGGGCAGGGTGGCATATCCTAACAAATGCTCCCCATCAATGTCCCCTTATACAGCAATTACCATTTATAACACTGATTGATTGTGCTCACCGTTAAGATTTTATGACAACTATAACAGCACCATACAAAACAGCCCGTTGTGCGCTGTTTTTAAACCTTGAAACATGGTATGTTGCTACCTTCGTATACGGAAGTGCTGCTATAATTGATGACCAAAATAACTACTGTATTTTCACGACCATAAGACGCACATAAAGGTCTAAAATGTTCTCTTTTTCTCATTGATGAATACAAGTACTGAAGCGTGTTATCCAGTATATAGATAGATAGATAGATAGATGGATGGATGGATGGATGGATGGATGGATGGATGGATGGATGGGTGGGTGGGTGGGTGGGTGGGTGGGTGGGTGGGTGGGTAGATAGATAGATAGATAGATAGATAGATAGATAGATAGATAGATAGATAGATAGATAGATAGATAGATAGATAGATAGATAGATAGATAGATAGATAGATAGATAGATAGATAGATAGATAGATAGATAGATAGATAGATAGATAGATAGATAGATAGATAGATAGATAGATAGATAGATAGATAGATAGATAGATAGATAGATAGATAGATAGATAGATAGATAGATAGATAGATAGGAATCTTTCTGCAGTCCTCTGAAATTACACAAAGGAAGTCCGATAGAAACACATTTCTTGTAAGATCCCACACAATGGCGGGTTCAGGAATTATGAATTATCCCTATCGAGTCAATCTCTCAGTTAGAACATTAAATCTCTACATTCATTGTTTACTGCTGAAATGCAAGGTTTTTGCCTCACTTCAACTAAGAAAGACAGCAGATACATACAAGAGGATCAAGGTATTAAGCCTTGATCTGTACATATGTACTCATTGGGGGTTGGGGTCCTGAACCAAAGTAGACGCCGTCATTCTCCGATGCCTTGAACCCGCTTATCGAGTATCTATGGCTCTCCAACCCTCTGTTTACTCAGAATGGACAATAATTGGCCGTTTTGACCACTTCCGTCAAACAATTCAATAGCTCCGCCCCGACTGACGATGGGTTGAGAGTTTGTAAGTGCTGTACATGGAGCAAAAATAATTCATATAACAACAATAAAATAAAACAATAAATTATAATTAAAAAACAATAGATTAGTGTTAAAAGGTAAGTGTGACCTCATAAAACGGCGCATTATTAAAACCACAAAGCACATGGTTAAAAAAACAAAAAGAAGGTGCTTCAAATTCATGTGGGCGGAGTCAAGCGTTTAGGTTCACCCTACGTTGAGCCTCGCCTCACTGCGTTCTGCAGACCCGGCTCAAAATTTTGAGGGCTCGAAAACGGGAGTCAAGTTGCATTGCAACGCTATCCAGCATATGTGCGATTCTGTAAAAGTAAAAGCTTAGGGAAAACGGAAGCCAAATGAGTACATTTCTAATTTCAGTGTGTATATTGTAAATGTTCCAAAAATTTTGCATGTTGCATGAAACAAAGTGTAACAGTCAGTTTGTCTTCACTTGTTTAGGCGATATACACCAGCTGCCGACTGCAAACTCAGGAGATGGCCATTTTTCCATACATGATATCTAATTTTGTTCATAGAGTTAATATTACCAATGTACACTACTGTAACATAACCTGTGCATATTGTATTAATTATTTCCTTTAAATGGTTTAGATCCACCAATCCCCTAAAAAGACATCAGATGAGCATGTAATACGACAACAAACGTCCATACTCTAAGTCTTATTTTGAAAATAACACAAAGGAAGCTAGTTTGTGGCACGGCTGATAAACTAAGAAAGAGAAATTGTCTAAAGAGGGACCAAGGTTGTTGGTGTGCGGTGAGGGTCTGCGGTGAGGCTGGCGGTAGGTACAAATTGACGAATATCCGATTGGTTCCAATGATCCATTCGCATAGTTGTCTCATAGTTTATTCGTTCGTGAGCGACTCATCGCGAACATTAACGGGTATGAAGATGGGGAAGAGCGTAAAGACCAGCCGCCAAAGTGCACAGTAGAATTGGCGATGTCTAAGCTAACGCGGCTAACAGTTGCGCGGTGTATTCGAGCAGACGGGGCAATTCAAGAATTTTGTCCCGCTTTTCCCGTGGCTGTATTCACGTTTGCCTTTCATGAAGGTAACTTGCGTCTCTTGTGTAAACTAACACGAGCGTCGTCGGATGCAGTTAGCCCAGGTCGGCTCCGAGTTGCACTGTTGTGTTTCTGGTGGCCCCCCACCACAAACAAAACAGGACAGGACATGCGCGCTCCGTGTTGCTTGCAAGCAGGATTTTTCTTTCTCTGCAGAGAATGTCGCATGACTTTGCTGCTTGCTCGTCACCTGCCACTTTTGAAGTGGCAGTGGTATGGAAGAGGAACCAATAATTAGTTGATTCATACTCAAATGGTAAGAAATTACATGTAAAAGTATTTTCGGAGGTAATTGTTGCTGTAAGTGTGAATTGCAATTTTATAAACGTTTTACTCGGTAATCAGTGTACTGTATTTAATTGGTGCAACGAGAGTATTCATTATGGAGTGAATATAATGTTTATTATTGTAGTTGTAGTTTGTAATATTGCATATTACAGAGTTTTGCCTCAGAAACAGTTGTGAGTCACACCTCATTTCGTCGATTTTTTAGGCAGTTAATGGTTTTGTAGCCAAGCACATCTGATTTTGTGGAGCAGGGGCAGTATTATTGAGGAGCGTTTCATCATATATTTTGGGATCTCCAGAGATGTCTTCAGAAATGTTAGTGGAGTCCACCAAGTCAATCAATCCTGAACGAAAGCTGTATTTGCAGAACTGTCAGTACTATCTAGCAAGAATGCAATTAAAATGACATGTCCAAGTAGACTTTCTCCAACCAACAAATGCAGAAATTAACTACAATTATTTACTTTCAGTGTCTGTCAGTGAGACATGTCTTTGCAATCTAAGGCTGAAGGTCACCCAAGTCATGTAAAATGAGACATCTGTGGTGGCTTCACCCAAGTGACATTCAATTGCGGTCTAGATACAGAAGGGTGAACATCTCCGGCGAAGGACGCGGTCTTAAATTTCTAGAAATCCCCTTTAAACGTCACTATTAGCTGCTAGATGTGTTGCTAGAATGGGCAGAAAATCACAAGACATGGTGGCCCAGTTGACAACACTGATTTTTTTCTTAAGTCACTGGATCTTTATCAGTAAATAATGTGTGATGTGTGATGAAGGTGACCTGCTTACCCTCCTATTATAATAAACGCATGAACACGTCACTGCTGTTTAATGTAATGTTATGCCCCCCCCCCAAAAAAAATCAAATGATCATTTTGCGTGATTTCAATTTATTGTTGTTTTTGTGTCTTTGCTATATCAGAGTTATTCCAGAGTTCCTTCCATGTCAATGGTGCAGATGATAAAGCAATAGGCTTAACAAATAAAAATGTCATTGAACATAATAAAAGTGGTGTTATGTAATTATGTTTTGCTCACTTGTGACTTGAGCGTGTCATGGTGCAGCACAGGAAGCAATAGCAATGATACTCTGGGCGACTGTAAAGAGCAAGTCCGCTTGAAAGATCTTTTTATGTCCTAACAAAAAAGGTCACCGTTTGATCAGGTCCGTGTATGTAGGAATAAATCAAACCAGTTTGTTGACCATTTTTATGGTATATACACTGGCCAGCTACAACATTGACCACTTGTGATATACAGTATGTCATATCCTTTATGAGAGATGAAGCAAATTGTCCATCTTCAAAAAAGATGAGAATGATCGTTTGGATTTTCAGAGCGTTATTAGATGCCAAGGTCAGTTGTACACTAGTCAATGCGGTAAAAGCACTTTGTGTCTTCTGTCAGGTTGAAGGTGGGTCGCAGGGTTCGTGGAGCAGACGTGTCCTTGTGTCCTTTCGTATCTCCCCTTCCCCCTCCCTGTGTGTTCCCCCTGTGTGTCACTGACCCCGCAACCCCACCCCATCTGATCCCCTGCACCGTGTCACCACTCCGACCCGAATCCGCCCTCTCAACCCATGCTTGGGACAAAGCCAGCTCACTGCCAGCCCAATGACTGCCTGGATCGTCCTGCCGGTCAGCCTGTCTGCCTTTTCCATCACAGGAATATGGATAGTGTGAGTGGTGCGCGCATGCCTTCAAACCTTATCACGTGTCATGTGACAATACTTGTTGTGACTGCAACCCTAAAGTGTCCCATACCATTGCCTCTACAGTTTTATATTAGTATAAACAACATGAGACAATGCACGGCTTTGCTTTTGATACACGCAGTATTCGGACTAAAGTGTTCCAGCTTTTAATTCATTACCCATTATGAATGATTACTTAACAAGTCAAGTCAACAGTATAACAGCACCATACAAAACAGTCCAGTGTGCGTTGTTTTTAAACATTGAAACATGGTAAGTTTGCTACCATCGTGCTGAAGTGCCGCTATAATTGATGACCAAAATAACTACCGGATTTTCACGACCATAAGATGCACAAAAAGTCTAAAATTCTTCTCCAAAATGGACAGGCTGCCAAATAATGCGGGTTGCCTTGTGTATGTACCGAATTCCAAAATCTGGAAATGCTGTTGTGTGACTTTAATGAGGGGTCCGATTGACTGACTGATATTGTGCCGGCACGTTGCTCATATAGACGAAAGGCGGACATAACTGCGGATGGCATGCGGATGTTAAAGTGGGAGGGTGGGTGTGAAAGAGGAGGCTAAAAGCACGCTTCAGTATGTCTTAATAGTGCCGGTACGTGCTTTGTGCAAAACAACATCCGAAAAGTGGAACACAGACGAAGAGAGAGGCTTGCGAAACGCAGTTTAAACAACAAGCTATCAAGTTACGCATAGGACCATGGGAATCGAGGACCACCGTGCCGCAGATACATCCAGCCGATTACATGGAAACGCTGGCCAATTTACGCTCCTCCTGCAGTAAAAACTGTAGTGTTCTGCATTACATTAAACAAAGGTGCTTTGCTGGAGATTTAATCCTGTATTCTGCCGCCCTAACTTGGCTTTTATTACCGACCGTTCAGTCAACCAATTCCCATATTCGTAATTTAGCCGCTCGGGCTAAGGCAGGTGGTGAGGGACAAGCATACTTTGCATTTTGAAAATACAACAAAAAGATTGCCAACAAACCCATCCAGCCCAAACACATCACCATCATGGGAGCCGACGCCGAACACAGCCCGACTAAGACTGGGACGCAGCGCCGCGCGAGTTACGCTCCAATTTGTGAATGGATTGTGAATGCTTAGTCTAACGTGCCTGCTTGTACTGTTGTTCGAACTTTCGCAAAAGCCGGCATCGTTTCTGGGGAGCCGCCAAGACTGACTCTGACAACGATGTGAGGGAACATGGCGTCTTTGGAGAACTTTGTTGAATACTTTGACTTCAATAAAGTACAACGGAACGCAGTTTTGCTCCTGCTGCCTTTCTAAAAACACATTAGCGTGCATGCATGCTATCGTACTTTTTAAGCAAGCGTATGTTTTAGCATGCCAGCATCCAAAAACACACACACGGTACTCGGAGTGCCGCCTGCAGGCTTCTGGTTGCCCTGATCTACTGAACTTCTGACACTGGAAATTGTATTGTTCACTCTGCAGGTACGCCATGGCCGTAATGAATCACCACGTTTGTCCTGTGGAGAACTGGTGAGTGCTTCTTATGTCAAATGTGGCCACACGCTGTCACGCCATCTTTATTTTCTGAAACAAATAATAGAACTATACGGTCCTTATCTGGCTATGCAATGACTGCAGGTCCTACAATGTAACCTGCACAGAGGAGTTGCTCCGGCCAGGCTTCCCCAAGACCTGTTGCACCATCCAGGACATCCCCCTCATCAGGTCTCTTCTACCTCACACACTTTCGTCAATTTTCTCACATTAGTAACCCACAGACCTCAACAAGCTCACGGTGCGATGGTTCTTTGACATCACCGATTTACTCTTTGCATATCCTCTGACTCATTAGTAGCACGCAAACATGTGAAAAGTAATTGCAAGGCCCATGGATTTATTGAGACAATGATTTCGTCAAGTAATTGGAAGCCCCTGTCACATTGCCCGTTTTCAGTTTTCTTTTCCCGTGTTGATGTTGAGCGTGAAAGGAGATCGAGAAGGAAATGGATTGAGGGGGTAGCAAAGGTGACCCGTCACTTCAGAGGTCGGACGTATGAGATGGAATAGCAGTACACTCTCTAATGAAGTCGTATCTCTGTGTGAGCGTAATGTGACACGTACGTGGGGTCTGCGTGTAAAGGCACAAACTGATAAATCCATGTTTGATTTTCCTGTTCGCCGATTTTGCCAAAACTGTTTGTAATTTTGGCCGGAACCTTAACAGTCACTGTTCACACCCCATTTTTGTCTTCATCTTTTGCAGTAAATGTGGTTCTTATCCCCCCGAAAGCTGCCTGTTTAGCCTCATCGGCAACGTTGGAGCCTTCATGGGTAAGAGCCTCACTGAAATTAAAAAACGTGGTGATGAGACAATGTGTGCGCTGCCTGGAAGCTTGTTTGTCTCTTTGGCGATTCCGTATCCTTTCAGTTCATGGGGAAAATCACCACATTTAAATATTTTAAAGAGGCACAAAATTGGGATCAACCGGGCCAGTGTTTTTTCACTTTCCTATCAAAAATGGTGACACATCAAATGATCGTGGATAGATGATGGCGTACCCTTGGTAAAGTCATCATTTCACACATGCAGATGCAAAGATGTTTCTATAGCTGTCATCCGTGCGTGGTGCCCATGTCAGCACGTTGAGCCGTGGAGGGGCTTGGAATAGCCTGAGTTCTCAAAATCAATAATGAATGCACTCTTTCCCCCCACCCCGACGTTGCTCCTTCATGCACCCTCCATTACTCCCCTTCCTCCTGTCACGCTGGATCACCATTTAGTTCTGCCATTTTTTTTGCCCTCCACTGCTCTTCATTCTTGGGAAGTGGGGAAGCCTTTTTTTTTCTTCAAAAATGTTCGGTAAACAGAATACTGAAAAGATTCATTTACTACATTTGTAATTTTGAAGATAAAAATGAGCCATCAAACAAGCATGCCTCGGCTGCTCCATCAGTCTGTTCTTCCTCCTCTTTCACTCATGGAGAGTTGTACAGGTGAGGCACGGGTGACCTCAGCATACAGTGTCTGCGGCTTGGAAGTCCCACCTTGGGCCAAAAGTTTCCAATGTGTTGAATAACTGCTATTGTACAAATGGCCGCCGTGTCTTTGGCAAGGTTTATCACAATTCACACCAAGATTTCCACCTGGCTCCTTTTTCATGTGAAAAACAATGTGATAAGGATTACGCTCATGCCATCTTTCTTTTCATGCAAATCTGAATTTTTTTTCTGACACTTTGCATTCTATACTCATCGTACATCAACTTTAAAAATAGATGGCTCACTTATGATATTCCTTCAGCAAAAAATGCCCCCGGAAGTGCAAAGGAGCCCCGTCTGCCTCTACCAGAATTGAACATCTGTTAGCTATCAAACCAGCAAGCAATCAGCCGATGGCCGCACTAGCTGGTCCTCTGCTAAAATGACTTCTTAAAAGGAGGGTGTTCAGGCAGCCTCATTCGGTGTTACAGAAAGAACACCAAAATACACGTAAGGCGTGTTTTTCTGCAAAGTTTTACAAAGCTGTTCTGTTCTGCGATGACGGTGAGTTCAGAACTCACCTTCGGCAATCTCATTGGCTGTGTATGACAATATATCAGCCCTGCTCTGTTGTCGTATTACATTAACCTCTTTCTCGTTGATCACGAGCTCTAAATAATGCTTTGGGGTATTTTCCCCCATCCGCCTTGTTTCTTAAATGTGAGGTAATGAAACACACCTAGGGTCAAATTCACCCGGTAATATCGCTGCTTCTGATGAAAGAACGTAAGAATATTTCGTTAGGTTCTTCTGATGAATGATTTGAGTGTCTTTTGCATAAGATAAGGCAATAGTGGAACAAAAGGAATTTGGGAGTAGATTTCCATTGTTGTACTTCTTGCGACTCTACAGAAGCTTGAAGGAGGTTACCAGTGTGGTTTTATGTCCCTGTGCATTTGTTGTCCGCAGTGGTGATGGTGTGCCTTCTGCGCTACGCCCAGGTGATCGAGCACAGCCACAGATGTTGGGTCAACACCAGCGCTCTGGTGTCGGGCTGTACCAACGCGTTGGGTCTGGTCATGGTGGGCAACTTCCAGGTAAACTCACTCGGCCCTCAGCCTGACCCTCCCCCTCGACGGAGATCATAATGCACGCAGGCCCGTGTGTCTGTCAGGTTGACCACGCCAAGTCTCTTCACTATGTGGGCGCCGGCGTGGCCTTTCCAGCGGGGCTGCTCTTCGTGTGCTTGCAGTGCGTGCTCACCTATCGGGTGGCCGTCACTGCCCTTGACTACTGGATGGCCCACTTCCGCGTGGCTCTGGCGCTCGGAGCAATGGTCTCCCTGGTTCTCAGTATCCTTTTCCTGACCAGATCTCAATTATGTCGAAGAAATGTGGTTTGAAGTTAAAAGGCATCATGCCATAATTTTAACTCATGTTGCTTTTGCATCGCATACATTTGTGGCCTGAATCTAAGGCTCATTTAATTCATCGGTTCATGCTTTTCTTGCATGTTTTGGGAGGTAAAATTACTCTGTTTTGTAAAGCAAAACAAGTAATTCCGGAAAAAGTATGTTTAAATCATTAAATGGTCAGCCTGTAATTCATATCTTTGTTGTTGTGAGTATGCATGCCAACAAAGTCATGAGTGGCCCCTCGGTGACCAAGGTCGGGTAAAAGAGCCAGTGCCACAATCCTACAGTGAGGGGTCAAAGCAAGAGGAGCAAACTGAAATACTTGTATGAATTATTATCTATGTACAATCAAATCTCGGTTTTCGAATGTCTCGGTTCTTGACCAAATCGTTTTTTCGACCAAAGATTTCGAGTTTTTTTATGCCTCGGATAATGACCGAAAATCGGTTCTCGACCAAACTGAGCGCACTTGAATGCGCCACTTGACTCCTCTCGCCTTGCTTACACGTGGAAGTGACGCTTCCTCGGGTAGACGAGGGAGTGACGCTTCTTCGTGTAGCGTTCCATTGTGAGCAGATGTGTTCAATAAAGATTTTTTTTTTTTAAATAGTGTGGTTTTGGTTTTCAAACAGCTTTCTGGAACGGATTCTGGTCGAAAACCGAGGTATGACTTTAAAAAAAACAATTAGCCGATTGATTGATCAACTGAATTCTTTTCAGCCAAATGTTGGCCTTGTCTTTAAAAAAAAAAAAGCCAAATTGGTCGGGGCGCTATTGTTTACATAATTTATGAATTGAAAAGTGATTACATGTCTACGCTCCACTTGTATATTTGGATGTAAAACTAAATGACATGCAGCTAGAGGTCCTCCACTTGTTACTTACGTCTATCTCAAGTCCCTCTTTTCTCCGAAACGGCCCAGAAGCTCCCTTCTACTGGATGCTCCTTCACCTTTTCCTCCCAGGCGGCATCTTCTTCGTGCACGAGAGCTTCACGCTGCAGCATGCCGCAGCCATCTGCGAGTGGGTCTTCACCGTGGACATCCTGGTCTTCTACGGCACCTTCACCTACGAGTTCGGCACGGTCACCGGCGAGACCATGATGGCCGGCCTGCAGCAGTGTCTCCGCCATGGCTCGGGGGTGATCTTGGGCCCCGGGGCCCGGGACTCCACGCTGAGCGGGGCGACCAAGAGTCTCAAGTCCCCCGGAGGGAGCAGCACGTCCACACACCTCAACTGTACCACCGAGAGTATAGCCATGTTGTAGCTCTACGCGGAGGAGCTCCGCGGTTGCCTGCCACATGGAACGATGACTGAGGTAGCATGCCAAGAGAGACTCGTTCTGTTTTATAACAAATTCAACCAACACCCCTCTGTATTCGCGGTCATATCTGTTTCTCCATTCCCCCCCCCCCCCCCCCCCCAACAAGGTGCTTGATTGATGAGCAGCTGCAGTCTGCTGTCCTTGTGCAGTGTTACAGGAATTTAAGGAAGTCATACGAAAAGTGAATTACTACACACCCCGTGACCAACAAGTGCCCCAACTGGCAGGTTTTGTGAGTTAAAATATGGCCAGTGAAGTGACAGACACACAATCACGCTTCGCTTTCATCCATTTACTGAACACTACAAACTGTCTGACTAACTTGCCATGATGTCACTCACTAGGCCACACTTCTTACTTTGGCTCGTTGTAGCATCCAGTCATTCCACTATTCCAATATTGGAAAGTGAGTTACCAGGTGGTTACTCACTGCACCCTATACCTGTGGTCCCCAACCACCGGGCTGCGGACCGGTACCGTGCCACAGGCCTCCCTAGACCAGCTTGCGGCGGGCCGCGCAGATGTAAGAACCTTTCACTACTTCCAGTTTATTTATTATCCAAGGCTGAAAAATATTTATTTTGAAAGGTAACCAGATTCTCTGTTACATCCTTCTGTGAGAGACTCTTTGTCGCATGTCAAGATGCTAGATGTCTTGGTTGCGTAACGCTAAAATTAAACACGATTGTAAAATGAGTACAGAAAATGAAGACCACACCCAAAGCCGTTCTGCACAATAATATTTTTTGATTTAGAATTTTGGTGCATTTTCATACACTTCATGTTATGTGGTGCCTTTCAGCAGGACACTGCTAATATAGTTACATAAAAATGTGGCTTGATGTATGTTGTTATATGTACGAAATACCCCCCCGCCCCCTTTTTTTTATTGTATTTTATTTGATTTTTTCTTGTGTCATTCATACACCTTATTTATTCTGTTTGTCTCTTGCATGTTTGAGTTACCATAGTGACCACGTTAAAGCGTTGATTTTATCCATGTGATTGCATTGGTGCTTCTAGTAAAGGTGCCGTACATAAAAATCCACACAGCACATTCATGTTTGTTGTCCCCAATCCCGCCCCACGGTTGCCTATCCACAATAATTATGAACTTGTATGAACCGGTCCGCAGCAAAAAAAAAAAAGGTTGGGGACCACTGCCCGAAAAAATGTCCTCAAGTCCAGCTGTAAAACAAAATGGGGAACGTGCACCGCGGAAATATCTCAAATTGGTTTTAGTTCAGTTAGTTTGAGAATAACACCTCCGCCACCCCAAAAAGGCCTTTTACTCTTTAATGACCAATTCGTTGCATAACATTTTGTATGGCATCTTTCACTGAATGTCTTCAGGATGGTTGCTGATATGATGTTTTCACTTTTAGATTTTCTGAATGAAATGTGCGTGTCTATTAGCAGGATGATGCATGTCTTGAAGCATATTTTTTCAAAGCTGGTGGAAGGTTGAATCATGGACCTTGAACCATTTTAGATAGAATTGGACAACATTCCACTGTGGTGTTTGGATTGCTTACCGCTAAGGTGTTTTGATCCATAGTTGGACAACTGGGTTGCCTTGATTTGAGAAGGTTTTTTTTTTTGCTTTTTGTTTTTAAATAGTTTTTGAAAGTTTCCCCACTTCATGGATTTCTGCACAAATCGGAGCATCCAATCAATGTTTGTGTCGTCAAACAATTCTGAATGTTGACGACAGTTAACAGGCTTGTTTTACTCTCAAGCTTTAATGATGGCACATCCAAAATTAATTAACTGGATCATAGTTTCTAATCCGAACACTCTGAATTCGAAGCCTTTTTTGTAACATTGACCATTGATCAGCTCGGCTGCCCTTGTGAGCAGATGGAACCATGATGGCCCGTTAGCTGCATGATTGTTTCATTTTACATTTAGGACATGCACACACTCGCATATGAATCGTGATTGAGCCTATCGTGGTTTTAGAATTAGACCAATCTCCGAATGAGCGTGAGTACAAGGCGTGTTTCAGTCCACCAGTGACCCAAACTGGACAATTCAAACCGATAAAATACCAGAAAAGTTCGGCACGTTCTCAACAATTATACACTTTGCCCGTGCTTACGGAGTTTCACACATTTGAATATTTTCATCCAGGGTTGCTGTCATTTCCTACTGTACCGTGTACTGATGGCAGTTGGACAGTTAGGGGATCTGATTCAAATCGGATCATTACCGGGCTTCTGCAGAGCTCGCGGATGAGCTGATCATTTGAATCAGATGTGTTGGAGAGAAACATCCAAAACATGCCGGACCGGGGCCCTCGCGAATCGGAGTTGGTGACTGTTGCTTTACAGCCATTTGAATGAAATTGCGCCAGACTTCACTCGTGTTTGTTCTTTTTAATCCCAATCTTACCTGTAGACAAACATATACCCGGTCGTTGTACTGTTGATTTATTTGATTTTTGCCAAGCAACGACAATATTGCATAGTGTCCGTGTTAGCCAACCAAATGACTCTTAAAATGAGAAAGTACCCAGTGCGTCTGTTATGACTTCTTGCCATCTGAAAACGACTACTGCGGTAAAGCTTCTCCAGTCACCTGCAAGTTTTGACCCGTTTTCAGTTTGAGCTCGGCTGCACCTTGTTGACACTTTTTAGTTTGATGGCTCCATTTTGAACATATGATTGACAGACTCGAGGTACTCTGCTCACCGCCGTTGGTTGTCCAGTTCATTCTTGTTTCTTGAACGCTGGGGATCAAGATAGAGGTGCGTGCTTCAGTCGTGTCTCACGCCTCTTGCCAATTTGTTGTTGTTTTCTGATGTTTTTAAAAAGTACACACATTTATGAATAAACAGATTTAGCCTTATCCCTTATGAAGGGAACACATTTCCTTTGTTTGGGTCTTTGCGTTGAGCCTTAACCATGTTGACTATTTTGAAACCAAATTCACATGGTGTGACTTTGACAGGCAGCTTGTCCGATTCATCACATTAATGTTGGATTTATTATTCTGTGTCAGCATCAATACAATATGCCATGTGCACATAAGTGCATTCAACACTGGATTTTAACTTTTTTTTTGGGAGCGGGGGTGTAAAATGTACACCAAAGTCCCTATTTTTTTGTGGGGGGGCATGGCATGGGCTCCAGCTCAGCTGTAACCCGAGTGAGGACATCAACATACAAAATAAATGACTGCTGTGAACTATCACGTACACAAAATGAAGTGATCACTTCATTTTGACTCGTGTCAAATGAGATACCCCCCCCCCCTCCCAAATGCACACTTTTTAAAAATTGTGTAAATATGTATGCTATGTCTATCATTTAGGTCTTTTAATTTGAAAGAGATTTATATTCAAATATGAAATAAAATTTTAAATGATGACTGTGTTATTTTCAAGATTATTGGAGATGTCCTAGCACAGCTGATGATGCATTGTAGAATTGCTGGATCAGCATTTGAGTATCACATGGAAGTTAAGTCATTTACTGAATCGTACAACAAATGGATTTATTTGAAAGTTTCAGTTAAAAAAAACGAAACAAAACAGTAGATCAAAGTCCTTCGTTTCGCTTTAAAACACTTTCATACAAATGTTGCAGTTTTTTTTTTTAAATTCGGGATTCTCTAATTTATTGGGGGGGGGGGCGTTTCAGAGAGAATGCATTCAATTCAAGTCGGGGTGCTCCTGCTCAAAAGAAAAAGCGAACAACCCCTCGACCCCCAACATTCTGTCTCCCGTTTTTGTACGTCTTTGTTGCCAGCTTTTCTCGTCATGGCAGATCTAAAAAAAAAAAACACGATGGACTGGGTGACAGAATATGCTTTCCTTAGACCAGGGGTGCCCAAACGTTTTGGACCGAAAATCGACCTATCGATCAACCAACCTCCCGCGATCGACCCATTTCCGCGCACGCACATAGACACGCATGCCATGATGAGCAACAGCCCGACGTGGAAGCATGCGCCACACTTTTCAGCCTCTTAACTGTTGTAGCTCACAAGTACTGTTTTAAAGTGCTTCCCATGGCCCTCTAGATTCCTATTCCTTGCCCGTGCCCTTGGCAAATTTTTTCTCCTCTACACCCCTCGCGATCGACTTGGGACCAGTCCGCGATCTACCGGTCGATCACGATCGACGTAATGGGCACCCGTGCCGTAGACAATGTCACTTCAGAATTATTGATAGCCCAAAAGGAAGGGAAAAACTGCAAAAAAGTGGTGACCTCACTAACATTCGACTTTGATGTCGGGGGGGTGGGGGGGGCACAAAATACCATCCAGCAGGCCACAAACGGCCCCTGGGCTGTGCGTTTGAAGCCCCTGGTTGAGATCGTACAGTACATAAACCTTGGAATAATCCTTCATGAGATTTTAAAAACAGTTATGCGACCAAACAAATCACACCACAGGGGGCATTAGGAACAGAAAAAAACCCCCATTCCAATCCATGTCAAGATAGGGCTTTTTGTTGAGCAACATTTAAAAAACAGTGATACAATGTCTAGCCTCACTAGTATAAAATGATTGGTTTACATTTTCAAATGTCATATAAAAAGTATGGAACGAATGAGAATAGGACGTGGAACAAATAAAGATGTCACATCATTTATATAATAAATTATATCTTTTTGTGGAAATTGTATAAACAATACTGAGTCACTACAGCAAACTGAAGGCTATAATGTGTGTACTTTCACTCTGATAGTTGAGAACGTCCTGAATATTTAGAAATGGTCAAAGGTCACTGTCATGTGTACATTGCTCCATGGAGGTCCTCCAATCTGTGCTCCCTCTGTCTTCTTCTCTCCTACATGACACAAACATACACGAAGCAAATACTTAGGTGTATACAGTACATGTGTTCATTCGCTCACCTTGTCTTTCTTGAACTCCTCATAATCTGGATTATCGGTGGGTAGTTCAAGTCGACACAGCGGGCAGGAGTTAGTCTTGAGTTTGAAAAAGTAAAAAACGAAAAAAAGACATGACATATAAAAACATAAATGAGATAGAATGCTGCTTTGCAACAGACCGAACCCCAAAAAGTACCTTGCCCAGCCACGGCAGGATACATCCCGAATGGAAAAGATGTTTGCAAGGCATTTCTCGAACCGTCTCCTGCTCTTCAAACTCCAGTAAACAAACAGGACACTTCAGGCCTTTGTCTGCAACAGCAAAAGGTTATAACAACTAAATGACTCTTTTCCCCCCACCCACGCTTTTGTTCGTGCTCGTTCCGGGCCAATACCCAGGTTAGCACCATGCCTTTCTTTTTCCACCACCGAAATTGACTCTCACTCTAGCTCTGGTGCTTAAGATGGCCCAAGTTATTTATTGGGCCACACTCTGGCACCAACTACATCAGGGGGCGGGGACAGGTAACGGTTGTACGGGTTATATTTTATTGACTCCCTGGACACAGAAATTCTGCACAGACTGTCGAGCTGTGAATTCGGGCACAATTCACAGAATGGTACCCACCAGAAAAGCGATCCCGGATATGCACAGATAGCATGCGATTTCCAACTCACAGGCAGCCTCGTGATCATCTTCATTGATTAAGAAAAATATACTGTACGTTATACACTACATACAGGGATAATTAATGCGATGCTAAGTTGCCAAGCAGATGCTATTCTTTGCGCTGAACGACCACCAAGTTTTTTTGGGTGGAAAAGGGGTAGCATTTGCATGAGACAGTGCCACCCCCACAAATGGCCTGATTTTAGCAACACAAGAAATTAGGTATGTAAGGTGTCCTAAAATTCTTGTTTCTTTGCTTATTTTGTTGAAAACATGTCACACACTCCTTTGACACAATTGTCCTCTTTTTATAGTCATCCTTTAGCAACATAACTGCAAGTACATACACATTTTTGCTGCAGAAATTCAACAGAATAAATAATATCTGGCCCTGCAATTAGCTGGCAACCGATTTGGGGTGTCCCCCGCCTACTGCCCGAAGACAGCTGGGATAGGCTCCAGCACCCCCCGCGACCCTAGTGAGGATCAAGCAGCTCGGAAGATCAATGAATGAATGAAAATAATATCTGTGTGAAGTGCTTATCGACCTTTCACCTGCTTGTTCAGGAGAAATGACAACCACATTGAGGGTCTGCACAGCTACTCTTGCAGCAGGAGGGGGGAGACGCTGATTCCAGTCTGATGAATCCCCTGAGTCCATCAAATCCAAACCCTGCATCAGAGACCTTCACACGCAAACACAGTATAAAAGGTCAAATGGTGTCATAATGCAATGATGGTTGTCTTAATCTCTGCCAGGACCACTGAAAAAAAATTGAACATTTATTTGATAACCGTGATCTCCGGTCCAAGGTCGATATTTTAGTTAACTCTGACAAATAAATTTGCTAATGAGGCAAAAACTGCACGAGAGCAGTGTGTGGTACCACTAGTGGTATTTTGGCTCCCTCTATTGATAAGTGAAAGAATAACTCCCTAAGGTTATTATAATAATAATAGCCTTTTTTTAGCATACTAGTTAGATATTAAGACGTTAAAGGTCTTAAATTAGTTTACTAGTCAATGTTTTATCCACCACTACTTAACAAGTGGCGATTTCAGCTCCCATTAGTTAACTCGTGCAGGAAATCATAGGCCACTAGTTTTAACATGTTAGAACAATCCACGTTTCACTAGTGAAAATGATAACACTTCAATCTTACTAGTTAACTGCTAAGACCTCTCTAGTTTGGTCCAGTGGGCCACTAGGCCATCAAAAAGCTGACTTGCTGGGAATTTGCCACTGCTAGTGTGCTTCCACGTGTCACTAGTTAGACTTGAGTCAGCACTAGTTGGACTAGAAGTGGCACTAGTTGCCGAAAACGAGTGACTAGTGAGCATTTACGTGCAGCTAGTAAGAGAAAGTGCAGAACTCGTGTGGCTGAATATCCACTTAGTGCTGACACAGCCCCTTGCGACTCTCTTCCCCCGCACTTCTTTCAGGAGGTTCTCCCGAGTGTTGGCGCATCGGTCTTGGATATCATCAACAGCAGCCTTTCTTCTGGTGTAGTTCCCCAACAGTTTAAACATGCTGTGGTCCAACCCTTGATCAAGAAACCTGGTCTTGATCCAGATGTGTTGTCAAGTTTCAGGCCCATTTCTAATCTGCCTTTCATTTACAAAATTCTGGAAAAAGTGGTGCACATTCAGTTGAAACTTTTCTTGTATGAACATAACATCTTGGAGGTCTTCCAGTCAGGTTTCAAGATGATGCATAGCACGGAGTCAGCCCTGTTACGCGTTTCTAATGACATCCTCCTGGCAAATGACTCTGGAGACCACATGTGTCTAGTTTTATTGGACTTAACTGCAGCATTTGATACAGTGGATCACAGTATTCTGCTGACTCGTTTGCAGCACTTGGTGGGCATTGGCGGCAGTGCTCTTGAGTGGTTTAGGTCCTATCTAGCTGACAGAACCTTTTGTGTCAGCCTTGGCTGTTCTGAGTCACGCACTGCTCCCCTGTCATGTGGTGTTCCACAGGGCTCAATTCTAGGGCCTCTGCTGTTCTCACTGTATCTGCTGCCATTGGGTTCCATCTTAAGGAAACATGGTATTCCCTTCCACTGCTATGCAGATGACTGCCAAATCTATGTCCCACTGAGCAAGAAAGACGCCTTCTCATTAAGGCCACTCCTATCCTGTCTGGAAGAAATCAAAACCTGGATGGCACAAAATTTCTTGAAATTCAACGAAAAGAAGACAGAGGTGATATTGTTTGGTCCCAGTGGCCCTTGTACATTCCATCCTGTAGACTTGGGCCCCCTGTCTCCTTATCTGAAATCAACGGTCTCAAACTTGGGCCTTAAACTGGACAGTGATTTCAAACTCGATCGGCAAATTGGTGCCGTTGTTAAATCCAGCTTCTTTCACCTTAGAAAGCTGGCCAAAATAAAACCTCTCCTCTCACATGAACACTTTGAGACAGTAATTCATGCCTTTGTGACATCCCGGATCGATTACTGCAATGCCCTTTACTTTGGAGTCAGCCAGTCCTCCATTAAGCGCATTCAGCTGGTCCAGAATGCCGCTGCTCGCCTCTTGACTGGTACTCGTAAGAGGGAGCACATATCTCCTACTCTGGCATCCCTTCACTGGCTCCCCATTCATTTTAGAGTTATTTTCAAGATCCTCCTCTTTGTTTTCAAAGCTCTGAATAATCTCGCGCCACCTTACCTCTCTGAGTTTATCCGCCCCTACGCACCTGCCAGGCGCCTCAGGTCTGTGGACCAGACATTATTAGAAGTACCAAGAACTAAACTGAGGCTCAGAGGGGATCGAGCCTTTTTCTGTTGCTGGTCCCTCTCTCTGGAATGAACTCCCACTGAACATTCGGCAAGCCTCCTCGCTGCCCATCTTCAAAGCCCTCCTCAAAACTCACTTGTATTCTTTGGCATTCGACTCAGCATGACTTAGATTTGTTCTTGGTTTTACTGTTTGGTGCTTTCTTCCGCCTTTATTACTGATTTGTCTTACTGTTTATTGTGCATGTTAAATTGCTCCATGTACAGCACTTTGTATACAGCGATGGCTGTTTGAAAGTGCTCTATAAATACTGTTGACTTGACAGCCCAAACTAGTGAAATACACTCATGTCTGATATTGAAGAAATTGAATAAGTGCTCAAATGGCTTGCCATAGATGTCACCGTTCCGTCAAGTGTAACCTGTACAGTAGTTACAATACAATACATGCTTTATATAGTAGTTGTCCCACAAGAGAGGACAAAGAGCGTGCTACTACTTTTACCTGGACCTTAAGACCGACCTCAAGTACAGTATGTTGTCAGCGGCTTACTTATGCAGTATATCCGCGTCACCCCTCAAGGCGGCTCGATAAACGGAGGAAAAATCTGCGTGCCACGTCTCTTGCTTTATTAGAATTAGTAGTAGTCAAGTATAACACACACACACACACACACACACACACACACACAAATCAGAAGTTGGAACAGATCCTTCAAAGTACAACAGGAAATAACTGAGAGCATATTTG
The DNA here is from genome assembly GCF_025434085.1 of Hippocampus zosterae. NCBI lineage: Eukaryota > Metazoa > Chordata > Actinopteri > Syngnathiformes > Syngnathidae > Hippocampus > Hippocampus zosterae. Next base: position 13,889,495 of record NC_067456.1, read on the forward strand.
TCTGTTCACAACACAGTATATGGAATAAATGCTTAAATGGCTTCGCATGAATAAATGACAAGAAGATCGTCACCTGGCCAGTTCAAGCAGAGCGTTCTGGCGGTACTGTTCTTCGGGGTTGGTGGGCTCACAGTCGTGCTCGTCGAAGTAGGATGCCATTTTGCTCTTCGGAAGGAAAAAAAACACAATGACGAATGCTAACAGTTGACGTTCTGAAGAAAACTGAATTGACTTTTTTTTATAAAGTTCAAACTTCATTATCAGTCAAAATGTTGAACAGATCAAGTACTGTATACTGTATTTGTGACCAAACAAAAATGCAGCCAGCAATATGTTCGGTTTCGTTCAGACTTCGGACAATTTCCCTCCCTTCTTAAGATTGCAAAAATTGAAAACTGTTGAACTTTAATTGCTCATAACTAGAGATTTCACTTTCACTTACCTTTAGGATCTAGAAGGCTTGTATCGAGAACCATTTGTCATTCTTCCGGATACAAGCCTAATCACGCGAGAATGCTTTTGTCCAATCACCGCACTCGAGTTCTTTGTCAAGGAGGTACTATTCCTGACACGTGATAGTTCTTCTTACCAATCACCGTGCCCGAGTTATTCTGCATTATTTTTAATTGAAAACAAAACGAAACAATCGGGATTAAAGTGCATAGTCAGGAAAAAATATTCACTCTTGACCAGATTCATCGGCATGCCCTTAACAAGTTACATCAAAGTTTTGACGAGTCCCCACCCCCACCGTGTAAGGCTGGTGTCCCAAATGTCTGCCCACAGCCGAACGAAAGCATCGGGAAAACTTTTGTTTCTAAAACAGTACCTCACTATTGCCACGTTTGTCAATAGATGAAAATTACAGGCAACAATCAAACCCGTTATCTAGATTAAATAACTAGTTGCGAAAATAATTTCAAAAATACCGTACAGTATTTGACATTTGTTACATGTGTTATTGGGATAGAGCAATTATTTTAACTGATCGCGTAGTCTCCACTCGACTCAATTTGGTAATCTGAGATCAGCGAGGGCTAGTCTCATTTTCTCACGTTTGTGTTCATTAAATGCCAAAATGTGTCAAGTCAAACACAATAGTTTTAATACAGTAACTTATATTGACAAAAGACACAAGTGCAGATATAAATATCCCAATTTGATAATCAAATGCCACAGAACGTCCTTTATTGACCAACAATTCTGTCATTGTAACAACAGTAGTCCAGCATCACTGTCCCAATAGTCAGCATCGTTGTGTAGGGAGTAATAATCAAAAAATACTCTTGGTAAGCATCCCAGTGCCTCTCGTAAAATTAAAGGTTTACAAAATACATGTTTGATTCATTCTTTTACAGTAATAGCATGGAGATGCTAGGAATCACTACAACCTGCAATGCGTGTGAAAATGTCCACTTTAGCTGCATGAATGGTGTACGTGAACGTTCATTTTCATGAGTGAAAACAAGGAATGATTTGGTAATGAAAATTTTCAAAATACAAGATTTCGCAAGTGTGTGCTTTCCCTTCGCACCATTAACTGTTGAACAATTACACTGAACTGGAATTATTCAATGACAAAAAATATCCAGATGATCAATTCTTGAAACACATCGTTACTCTTAAGAATATCTGACTTGTGTACTGTACATCAAATTTATTTTTTCCCAACATGTTGTGATAAACAATTCAAACCTAAAACGTGTGGCTGATTGAATAAATCCAGAGTGAAAAGACAAAGCATCTTCACATACGACGAAATAATCAATTTCTCACTCGACCAACTTCCAGTTGATGCTTCATTTACATTAATGCCATTGCTTTATTAAACATGGCACAATAAAACATGAAAACATCTCAACATTACCAACTGGCTGAAAATTAGTTAAAGCAGCGGTCCCCAACCACCGGTTCGCAGCTTGGTACCGGGCCACACAGAGACAGACCTGCAAGCTGTGAGCAAATTTACTCCATCAGACATGGCGTGAATGTGCGCCACTCTAGCCAATCGAAGTGCCCCTTCTAACATTGGTTTGAAAGTCGAAATCAACAGAATCTGCCAATAAATTAAAGAAGAACATCCATCCATCCATCCATTTTCTGATCCGCTTTATCCTCAGGAGGGTCAAGGGGCGTGCTGGAGCCTATGCAGCCGTCTTCGGGTAGTAGGCGGGGGACATAGCCGCACTCACACTCACACATGGGGACAATTTAGAGTGTTCAATCAGCCTGCCCTGCATGTTTTTGGAATTTGGGAGGAAACCGGAGTACCCAGAGAAAACCCACGCAGGCCCGGGGAGAACATGCAAACTCCACACTGCACTGTGAGGTAGACACGCTAACCACTGGACCACCGGGCCGCCCGTAAACAGAACGTAACAGGAACAAATTGAGCAAACGTATATCTAAACGCGTAGCTGATGGGCAGCCATGACTTCAGAAAACGAAGCCACTTTGACAAGAGAAGTTCCTCCCCTGGCGATATCGCCAGGGCGACGTGGAGGAGTAAGCTGTTCTGCGTGCTATGTCTTCCAAAAGCAAACAAACAAACAAAACAAGGCAATACAAGAAACCTGTTGAATCATTTGAGCAAGTATCAAAACTTCAAGTGGAGTTTGAACAACCTGCCCACCTAAACATTAGCGGTTTAGTCACTAATAACTAGCCAGCAGCCACCGGATGGAACCTGCAAACAATCGTGTCATCTTTTTTAAGGAGCAAAGGATCGTGACTTTAAAAATGATTGTTTACATGATAAGGCGTATTTATTATTCCTATTTGGTCCATTTAATAGTTCACTGTTATTTTGCTTCATTCTACATTAGTTGTGCAGTAGAATAACACTGTTTGAAATGAATGAATGTTAATAAAATGTTGAATTACTCTACAATTATCATTGTTATTAGTAACAGTGCTTTAAAACTGGCAAATAAAATGCGATGGAAAAAAAAATATGGATGCCGGTCCGCGAACAGCATGCACTCGTCTCAACCAGTCCGTGACACAAAAAAGGTTGGGGACCACTGAGTTAAAGTGTAATCACACAATAGCAAGTCAGCTGCTCCCTGCTATGATTGTAACTTTTTTTAATCCTAAAAAGGACATACTCAACCAGCGAGAATGTTAAAAATCCACATTTTTATGATTTTTTTTCAGTCCTCTGTCTTTTACTGTCAACCTGATAAGTAAATAAACTAGAAAATATAATAGAAAGAAAACAAAATAGCTATAAAGCTGAAGTCATCAGTCAAAACACACAACTGTTATTTCACCCTTGATTTCCATTGTTCACAAATGTCGGGTAAATCTACCACAGTTTACACACACACACTCAATCCAAAGCAGGGTGAATGTAGTTTAGCCTAAGCATGTTATGCAATTAAAACACACTTTCAAAAGGTTACATACACCCTTAGATTTACACTGTATTTATAACTTAGCTGCTCTGGTCACTCTTGTCAGCAGTACCACAAGTACTGTAGATGCCTCTCTCTTTAACTAAAGAGCTTCACAAAGCAGCCGTGGCAGTAGGGTTTGTCGTTCTGTTCTTTAAAGGTGCCCTTGTTGAGTTGCTTGAGGCAGAAGGCACAGACGAAGTGTTCCGGGTGGAACTTCTTGGACATGGCTGTGATACAGCGACCCGTGATGGGCTTCTGGCAGCCGGAGCACAGGGACCCACGGCGCTCGTGGTAGTGGACTTCGCAGTAGGGTTGGCCATCATGCTCAAAGAAACTTCCATTGACAAATGGCGTGAAACACTCCTGAAGAGAAATAATGGACAAAAGATGAAGATGTACGACATATTCTCTCGGCACACCTTAACATGGTCATAAACCACCGTCATATACACACCCTGCAAACAAAACACTCCGGGTGCCAAAGCGAATTGAGTGCTGAGATGTAGTTCTCCACAATGGCTCGAGCACAGCCACCACACTTTGGTGCAAACATGTCAAAGTAATCCTTCCTGCAGTAAGCCTTGCCATCCTTTTCGTGAAACCCTTGTATGGAAAACATGAAGGAGCTAAGAGATCAGACAACCCAATTTATATTATTTCTGAGAGATAATTTTATCAAGAACCAACACTACCGTCTGGGTCGAAGAAGCATCCACACTGAGCACAGAAGAAGTGTTCAGGGTGCCATGTTCGATCCAGCGCAGTTACAACTTGCTGTAAACATGAGAACACATTGTGCGGGTTGAGTTAAAGTCAGCACGGGTATTTGGCGACAACAACAACAAAAAAGCAGGGACGCACATTTAGTATGGGCCCGTTGCAGTAGTGGCATCGAGGAGAAAACAGGTTATGGTAGTCTCTCTCGCAGTAAGGCTGCCCTTCCCGCTCAAAAAAGTTTCTGGAGCCGATCTCCTCTTGACAGTGCGTGCACACAAAGTGTTCAGGATGCCATGTGCGGCCCATGGCAGTCACCAACTACACAAAAACAAATGAATATATAAAAGGCATCACCGAATCATTTTTGCTCTCAGATGACAGCAATTTACGGCGTATCTCACCTGTCCAACGATTGGCTTGAAGCAGGCGCCGCAAACTCCTTTCGCCACAGTTTGCACACCCAGTTTGTTGAGGTCCGACTGCAGGCTCCCGAGCATGTTGTCCAGCTTGTTCACCTGCGTCTGTGGACCGCCGGGAGCACCCCCTTTCCCTTGAGCCATCTGAGGAGGTTGGAATGCGGAAAGGGTTGAAAACACCGCTCATAGCTTATCGCGCTAATGGAAAGCATTTAAAAGGTGCGACACCCAGAATGGGGGGGAAAAAAATACGACGGGTTCATGCCTGCACCGAGGAGAAGAGAGGGTCATAGTCAGTTTGGCAGCCTACAGATACCAGGACCTTGGGTGCAACTGGCGGAACACTTTCCAGTGATGTAAGCTGGGTTGGGCTTTTATGAATAGACAGAGGGGGCTCTAGTGTGGGGGCAGGTGGGTCCTGAATGGGTGCTGGTGGCTGTGGTGCTGGTGAAGCCGTTATGATGTGCTGAAGTGGAACTTTGACTTGCTCTTGGCTGTGAGGAGGGTGAGGAGGGGGACAGGGCGGTGGAGGGGGTGGTGGTAAAGGAGCAGGAGTCTGCTGCACGGGGGGCATTCGCTTCGTTTTTTCTACGATAGGAGGATGACGAGGAGCAGGAGGTGACTGAGGCGGGAGAACCTGTTTCACAGCAACAGGTGACCCGGGGACAATGACAAACTAAAGTGGAAGAGAGACACACAGAGGGAGCACACAAAGAAACAGAGGTGACGCCGAAGGTGAATTAACTGGGGGAAAGCATCTGTTGAAAACACTGCTTCCAACCTTGTCCACCTCGCCGACCGCTCCATCAGGACGGAAGCGTTGAGGCTTGGACGTGACAATGACACCGTCCGTCAGCCAATCATCTGGCTGTTTACGGCGACGCTCAGAGCGGCTGATACCAAACTTGCCCTGGAGCTCCTCTATGAGGCGGTCCTGGGTAGAATTCTTGTTGACGATGATGGGACCCGTTTTCCTGCGCAGGACACCGTCTCGATACATAGGGTGCACATTGGGGGTCTCCTTAGTGCGCCTTATCACAGATTTGATCTAGACAGGAGTGTCAAGCAGCTCATCATCAATCCACTGTAACTATGGCCCAGTGATGAACAGCAAGAGCACACCGAGCGGGTGAGTCGCCTGATGACATTCCCAAGCAGGGATGCAGTAGTTGGGGGAGGAGCTTAAGACTCATACTTTTCCATGCTGAACCGAATCCCCCGGTAACCCCAGTATGTCAGAGCTAAGTGTTCTCGGGAGCACACGGTGAGTAGAACAGCAAAGCAACCCATGTTAAAAGTCTAACGTCAACATGGAGGCGTTCATAAATTAGAAAAAAATGTGCTGCAAGGGGTATGCATCTGCTGTGTTTCAGTCCCCACAAATGACAAGCAGAGTGTGTAGCAGCAGGCACTACTTGCGAGAGATGCGTCACTCCAATCAGCAAACAATGTTACACGTGAGAAACAAGGACATCCTGCATTGAGCAAGTGAGATGCCTACATGTCCCGAGGCAGAAACTCTGTCCATATTGGGCGGCTGCAACAAAGGTAGGTCCAGGGCAATGTCTGGAGACCCGGGGCATGTGGACGGTGTCATGGAATCGTCCATCCAGCTGGCTTCCGTCAGTGGAGTCACACTGCCATCTGTGTACAGCCTTTCAGTGTACGGCGTCATGGTGCCATCCAGTCCGTCGTGGAAAGACATGGACAGTTCCTCATCAGCCCAGTCCAAATCTCCGTTGGTGTCGGTACCTCCGTCCACAGATTCGTCTGTGATGGTGTTGGCGCTGGAAGTGAACATGTCAGGCTGCATACTGGTTCTGTCCATGGGCAGGATGAGCTCCTCCTGCATCTCGGGGGCTCCTCTGCAAAGACCGGGCGCCTCCATGCGGAGCTGCAGATCCTCCACCTCGGCCGCCGAGTCACTTTGAGAAAAACTCATCTCTAGCAGTTTGTCGAGTGCTTCATCCAGGGAGGGTTCTTCGACAGGGAGCTGATGCAGAGTGAGGGGGCTGGTATTCTTGGCTGGGGGTTCTGGCTGCATCTGATGTACACTAGCCATTGAAGAGCTCGGTAAAGTTATTGGTGAGGGAATGTTGGCCGGAGAGACCGGGGAGGAGGTTTTGAAGGAGTTACTGATTCGGGGCGGAGACACAGAAGTCATACAAGGGAGAGGTGAAGGCGTCTTTGGCACAGATAAGGGTGGGGTGAGGGACTGAAGGGGCGAGACGGAGAGATTCATATGAGGATCATGGGTGGCAAAGGAGCCACTGATCCTCTCATCAGACGAACAAGATGGTTTCAAAGCAGCTGCAGGGGGTGAAAAACGCTCCACCGATAGGCTAGGTGATTTTGAAGTCTTGTCTAAGACTGTGTTTACTGAAGTCGTTGAGGGAGTAGTGGACGGACTTGAACTGTTTCTCTGCTGGTTGTTTCTAACGGAAGTAGTGAGGACGAGCAATGAATTGTTTGCCGATGGGGGAACAGCGGCAAACACATCTGCGACAGAGTCGAGATCACTGGCTGCAGAAAGGGACGATATAGGACTGTGACAAGCGAGACGATTCAAAGAGGCCGCTGAGGAGCCACGGTCGACTCCATCCTCATCTATATGTAGTTCGAGACCAGCAGGCAAAGAGAACAGAGGAGAGGCACAGGCAGATGAGTGGGACAGACTGAGGAAAGGAGAAGCCACTGGGGTGATGAAGGTAGAGACTGGAGGATGAGGAGGGGTGGAAGAGGAGCTGGGCTAGAAAGACAGAAATGAGAGTAAGCCAGAACGCAGGAACTGCGAAACCATCCTGAATATGACAGGATTTTGTTTTTTAAACTGTGATTTTATACCTTGAAGTCAGACAAAGAGGCCATCAGTTCATCTAACTCTCGTGTGGCACATGAGGCTGAAATCCGTGTCTGCTGTTGAGAGGGGCTGTCCATATCACTGTGGCGAGGGGATGGGCTGGAAAATAGAATACACAGCATTTACCTTTGAACCATGACACTCAAAATGACCATTGTCCTAAATGCTATCTTGGGACCAGAAAGAAAAACTTCAAATGTGTACCATGAGGGTCAGAGCAGACATCCGTTTGCCGTTTGTTCATATAACAAATGAAATTAAGCAGCGAGTTGATGTTGAGCTCATCCGAACCTGGTCGAAGGCACTGAACCCTCCAGCTCATCCAAAAGACTCTCCACTGTGGGCCGGAGCTCATCCTGCCTTGTTCCATTCCTCTTGGGCTCCTCCTGAGGTGGAGGGCTAACTCTGATGTCAGGGGCATTGCCATTTTCATAGTGGGTGATGCTGGTGGATGGTAGCGGTGGGGCCCTCTCTTCTGCAAAAACATGACCATTACTCCTCCCGTTCCGCGTCAACAGGCCTGACGAAGATGGAAACCCTCGAATGTACCTGTAGTGGGGAATGAAGGGGAGCTCTGCTGAACCGCATTAAGCTCCAGAAGCAGTCTGTCAAGTTCCGACAAGTTGCTGCCCAGGGCGGAGGTCATGGCTGCTGTTGATGAGTCGGATGATTTTTGTTTGTTTGGAAAGCTGAGAGAGACAAACAAGTGTTAACCGAAGCAACACAAGCCCTCCTGTGATGCGCTGTCAATGCCAAGAGAGCAGCAAGCTAACCTGTAGACGTGGTCTTCTTCAATATGAGACGGAGGGCTGCTACTGTCCCTCGACCATGCGTTCTTCTGGACTGAACCTAAAGACTGCAGCCATTTTGAAACCAGTTATATGCACAGACTCAAAAGCAATCACAGGCGTTTTTCAAACTTTCATGATGACAATCCATTAAAACGTCTAAAACATATAAAACGTCAAATCAAGCGAGAGTTAAGGTTCCATTGTTTGATCCATCTTAGTTTCCTCTTTAAAAATCATGTCTGTGTTTGAGAAATGTTTTGGGGCCATACTAGAGATGTGCACCTGCTGAGAGGAATGATCGGAGTGGTCTTGCAGCGAACCATTCAGCGCTTCAGCTGTGGGCGGCGGAGGGACTGGAGGTGGAACTGATTGATCCTGGTTATAATTCCCACTAGTGGGGATGGAGTGGGGTGTCTCATCTGGCAAAAACATTGGTCTCTTTGAAATGTGGGACGTGGTCGATTCCAGGTCAGCCAATAACGCATCTGCAAGAAAAAGTGTGCATCAGCATTTTTCATCATCACGGTCTTAACAGACACCAGTTACATGGTCATTTTTATGTGTTATTTACGTGGTTGTTTGTCAGGCTGTAAAACGGACAACAGTAGCCTATTAATCGCTGGCTCTCATTACAGCCTGTCACCAAAAGGCAGTTCACTTCCTAACACCATCATGATGGCTTAATGTGCTGCCTGACCTTTCCAAAACATCCCCAACATTCTTTGCCCATCAGTCCTTCACTATAAATACAACTGTGCTGTCACTGAATTGCTACCTGCCCTCCTCCACTTAGCCTCCAGCTTTCAGAAACGTGGATCTGAACCCATGTGATTGTTCCGAACAAAGGGGTCTAGGTGTTTCTGAACCCTGTCCAGGGCAGGGATTGGGCCACACTGCTTAGTGGCCAACGGAATGCGAGAATAAAATAGCCTCTGACATCACACTGTTGGGCACCGTCAGCCTGTCAAGAATAGGTCACAGTCACCGGCTGCGTACTTTGACAAAAAGACATTAAGAACACTTACAGTTGGCACCTTTGATTTACAAGGAATGGAAGAGAAAGAGGGAAAAAAACTAATTGGTAAAATTCATACAATTATTATCATCTGTAAATTGTTTACCCACAGGAATCTTTTTATATGCACATGAGGGGAAAAAAAACATTCTTCGTGAAAGAGGAACTATCCCTCTTCAGACCGTCATCTCAGCCCACATCCCTCACTTTGTCCCACTGAGTGTCTACAATGAGTAGGCGTAAGAAATCATCTGTTGGTGCAACAGAAACTACGAAGTTGAAGTGCAACCTATAATCTTAGGCTCATAGCTACCTTGTAATACGGAAGTAAAGCGACACTCTACAGACATCAACGCCAATAAAACATTTAAAAGCATGACCAAATACATCTATCGTTCAATTCAAACTTTTAAAATAGGCTCCACAAAAAGGTCAGATTCTGTACTCACATTCCTGCTGCACCTGTTGGATGTGTCCATCCACAGCAGCGCATGCTCGTGAAGTAGACAAAGATAGTTAGCGAACAAGAGCAATGATAGACCGCAACAGGGGGAGGGCTTGGATCACCAAACTTGCCTGACAGTATCTCTTCAGTGACAATAATCAAAGTCATGATTCCCCCTCGCCCCAATCTTCTCATCCCAAAATGACTGCGGCAACTGTGATTGCAATCTGGCACCCTATTTGAAAAGGCGATAATTCAACAATAAGAAACAGATTTAATCCCCAGAAAAGCCTTGGATAAAATGAACACCGGCACCAATGTTCTGACCAATCCTGCACATACGTCGTGTTCATAGTACACATGCTGAAATTGGCTGGTTTACCATAAACCACTTGGGACCTCCTGCCTATTTAAAGCACTAAGCTCAGTGAGTAGCTCATGTCTGCGCAAATGAGCTGAAATATCACGGCCCTCTCAAAATAATCTGCACCTGGCGCAGACATGCTGAACAAGGTCTCACTGACGATGACCGTCACTTAAAAGATAAGGCCTCGAGGAAAGGGAAAAAAATACCAGTGACGGTGTGGAGTGTGTCATTTAAACATACTTGTAAGCACAAAAAAAGAATGGAATCAGTGTCAATGCATAATTAATTTTAATAACTCATTCCTAGAAAGCTTTATTATACTGACAAAGAAACCATACTGCGCAAGGCCCTACAAAAAACTGCAACTTTCTGAGACCATGTTTTGGACCATGTTAACTCAGCAGTTGGCATTTGCATGAGAAACATAGCCACCAAAGTAGGAGAAAACGGTATAAAATGATGACATGAAAAAAAAACAACAAGAATATATCTCAGTCGCGTTATGGTTGCTTTTGTTAGCCACTTGTGAAATATCTGTGTTGTCAAGTACTTTGTATTTTAAAACTGTCCTTATTCGCTCTTTACGCTAAACCAGGGGTGTCAAACTTATCTTTTGTAACGGCCCACATTGGAGTTATGGATTCCCTTGGAGGGCCGATGTAAAATCTCAACGTTATTTCTGGCCCATGACAATTTGACATTTCGGTCCAGATTTCAGCAAGGATCATAAAAATTGACACACATGATTCGCTCCCGTGGGCCACATAAAATGAAGTGGCGGGCCAGATCTGGCCCCGGGGCCTTGACTTTGACACCTATGTTCTAAACCATGCAATGAAAACATGTTCAGTTTTTTGCTTAACCCTTGTGGGCCAACAATTTCCCGTTTTCAAGGGAAAAGGAGATTTTCCATGTGGATGGCAGAATTGGGTGTTGCATGAGGATGACAGAGTGTGTTTGCTTGTGTCACCAAGAGTGCGGTTCACAAAGTGATAGAAGCATTCAAATTGAAAACACGCACTGTAAGCCAAGCGAGAGACTAATCTTTTCCATTCCATACCGGGACTTGAAGCCAGAGGACAAAGTCCAATTCTGCTCCAACAGTGTACTGAACTCAATCGTTCATTGTGCGGCCTCTGGAGAAAACATGTCATTCAGAGCTTTATGACTGGTGTTGATCGTTTCGCTCGAATGCCTCAGTCAGACATCTATCACAGCAATTCGAGGCCCAGTCAAATGCAGCATCTGTGTCTGATTGGGCTAACCAATGTGGATACGGTGCACATTCTTGTGGTAGTGGGTCTTGTCCAGTCTTGAGCGTGCACCCACATGAAGCTCCGCCGCACCAAGGCCTCGCAGCTTTTATCAGATGGATGTGAAGGTTGATGCAGCATTCCGTACATTCCTTTGTCCAATGTGCCGAAAGAAAGCAATCAGGCTCGAAAGGAGAGGTATAATAAGCCCTATCCACTCAGTTCACACCCACATCCGACTCGAGAGGGAAACTGAGGGAGAAAGGTAAACGAAAGCTGACTCAACCGTGCTTAATATGAAAATAATGACAAAACTGTCGACAATGGTAGGATGCATTCCGCGAACTGGTACATACTTTGATTTCCAGAATAATAGGGATGATGTTGTCAATGTTAGAACATTGTACATTTATTTACCACAGACATCACCAAAGAGTATAGATCAAGCAGAGCTGCTTAATCCTTTCTATTAACACTTGGGCCATGCGGCTGGGTCACCAGGGTGCACAGCTCATCTGTTTATGGACCCATGATGAAACTCTAGACCAGTGGTTCTTAATCTGGGTTCGATCGAACCCCAGGGGTTTGGTGAATCAGTCTCAGGTGTTCGAAGGAGAGTCTGCCATGGAGGTTAACCTGCATGCTGTACTCCACTGTATGTGTGTTTTTTTTTAACCCCACAGGCGTGTTAACATTTGCTGCCAGTCTTGTTTTATATAAATACCACATGAGCCTGTTGGTCTAGAGCAGTGGTTCTTAATTTTGTTACAGGTACCGAACCCTGCCCGTTCATATGCAGATTCACCGAACCCTTAGTGAAAAATAAAAACAAAAATATGATTAGAGAAGTTTGCGTGCCACTTGGGAAATCACGATCGCACCATTTCATTCATGGTACATAATATAGTTTAATGATGCTGTTTTTTCACCTGAGGGCAGCCATCCACCGGGCGGCGGTGGCTCGCCGGAAATAGATTTTTCGTCTATACGTGAACGCTTCTGTGCATTTGCGACGTCTCCGCATCAAGCAAAAGCAATTCATATTTTGAGTCTCCTAACCATTGGGTAAAGCCTGCCACATGTGAAATGTTACGACATGTTACGAGTAAGAATAGTGCAGCGCAAGCTAGCACAGTTCCGTTAATTCCACTACCATCCCGCTGCGTGCCTGTTGGAAAGCAAACTCAACGCCATGTGGTGTCATTTGGGGCTAATGGAAAAGAAGCATTGGTGAGTTGGATGCGTAATGGCACAAGAGGTGGATTACACCAGTATGTCGAAAATAAATGCACATCATGCTGTGTAAAGTAATTCCGTATCTGAAAGTCAAAGTGCGGACTGTAAAGTGGAAGCCCTTCTCTGCAGAGCACTGAAACAAATGAGGAGGTAGTCAAGAGACTGCTGGAACACCAATTCACCGAGTCCACATTCGTCGTCATGCACATGTCAAGAACGCGTGACGATAAGTAGCATATTGCACTTTAAGCAATTAGAATTGTGCGGGATGTGTCCGGCCCTCAAAGAAAGACCACTTTGTTGCAAGCGCTAAAAACAGAAAACACCCTGTCAACATATAGTAGCTGCTTTGTTACTGATGTGCAACTGCTCCTGCTTTCCTTTTTACTCTCAAGTTTTCAAACATTTGTAGCTCATCTAGCATTCTGTCAGGTCTCAGAGAGGGGGGCACAACAAAAAACTGAAGAAAAAAGTGGAGTGCATTTCAGCATTTCCGATATTAAGGATTCCGAAATATGACTTGGACGATGCAACAGTTTTGTTGAGGCCAGTTCCATTCTTTTGGTCTTCTAATATATTCTAATATAATAATTATGTGGAACTACCAGTAAAACAAAATGCCAGGTTTTAATTTGTTTATTTTCCTTTCTTTTTTTTAATAAATATTTATTTCAGTGACCATTGTGGGTTTTTGTTGATTTAGCGTGAGGGTGCTAAAAATGCTGTACATGTGTGTACATTGCTGACACAGATATTGCCATCTGCCCACATCACCCTTGCAAAAAGATTTGAAATTCATCTAGCATTCGCCAAGGTGAATTGCTCCGATTAAAAGAAAGCCTCCATGACATTGTAAAAAGCTCCAAATTCGATGTGACCCTGCAGCGCAAAACAAATGACTTGGGTCAAATTGAAGAAATCGAGATTTTCTGAGGGGGCATTAAAATGCTTTCCAATGATGTATAAAGTGTGGAAACCAAAGCTGAACAATTTACAAAAATAATCTAATGTGCAATAACCCACCAAAGTACCTCGGACCATATATATTTTTTGAACATACATGTACGAGCAAAACCACAAGCACAAAAATTAAATTAACACCACTTATTTCCCATATCATGACCTTTATAAGCCCACATTTTCATCCAGAAATCCCAACATGAACTTTAATAAGAAGTGGTCTATCAGTGTTAGCCTAGCAGCAAGAATATTTTGTCAACACCATGAGAGGATTATATTACGGCATGCTGCTGGTTCATACGTGTAATGGCGCAGACTTAAATTAAATCTGGGGTTGCAGAGAACCCCGGGCTTTCTGTTGATACCAGCTATGGTTTTCCTTGTCTTGCAACGGGCAGCGATCAATTAGTTTTGTTGATTTTCCAGACGCTTATCACGAAAATATCACGGTTTTCAGGTGTTAAGGGAAGAATTCATACCGAGTCCAACTGAAAAGTGGTCTTTGATTATCTAAAGTACGAATTTCCACTAGGTCAATGCTCTTTGTGCTGTAGTTCAAAACATGGCCGCGCAACCTCCAAATGCTTTGGTGCTGGAAAGTCGCGGATTAGCATGGGGGCTGACAAGGAAATTAGTAAGTGCGCAAACTGCAAAGTCATCGATGACCACGGATAGCACGGAGAAGCTGGGCGGATGAGAATGTGGCAAGAAAGTCTTGTCGACCCCAACTGTCACCTCCCACCAATGTTTCGAACAGTGGCCTTGGGTTCATTGTTTTTCTCCTGTTTCCTCAGGATGTGGGGCAGGGTCTGTTGCCTTAGCAATGAGGTCAGCCATGCTCCTCTCTCTTCCCCAGATCCAGAACAGGATGGGTGGGGAGTTCGGCGGCCAGAGCAATTTACAGCCAGGAACTTTCGTCTCGCCCAGGGAAGCCCAGTGGTTTTTACTGGGGTGCAGCCATCACCGGGTGATGATAGCTAATCGGGGTTACGAAGCCACTAAACGACTTCTAGTAAGCCGTTCAACCACACGACATTTAAGAGCATGTCGGCTCAACCTCAAGCTCTCATTCAACAAAACCTTGTCTGAAACATAATCAGCTGAGACGCTGGAGTACTGCTGCAGGTGGTAAAGGCCAGTTCCCACGATTGAAATAGCAAACACAGTACGGGAGTACTTGAACAAGGCGAACTGCAGAAAATCTTAGCGACAGAACGAGGTAGTCTTTCATGCGTCATTAGGTAAGGTTTTTTTTTTATAGCTGATATGAGAGTCAGGGTCGTTTTTTTCTGATTAAATGCTTTTGCTTTTGTGGTTTTAAAAGCATGAGAATTGTTTCCCAGAAGCTGTAAAAAGGGAAGCGATCGTATCAATAGCGGTGTCGTTACAGTGCGCCAAGGTACGGTATTGGCACTCGTAAAGATGATTCAAAACCGATAACACATCAGGACCTTATGGTTCGAAGCCATATCAGCCTTATATTTGAGGGGATACTTTAAGGACACGGATGACACTTTTGAGCAACCAAAAATTATGATCAGCAAAATGGACGATGAACTGCTGGTTAATGGTTAAAGACCTCTGTTGTCAAGATGGTCTAATTTTTACTAGTAAACTCTCCATGTATCATTTTTTTTTGCATAGGAAAATGACATTGGCATTCTTTTTTAATATCATCAATCCATGTTGGGGCAACCTCTAAATTATTATTAGATATATATTTTTTAATGAATGATTTGTACCTGGAATGCCCATTTCTCATGAGCAAAACAGATACTCCCCCACCATGTCTTGGTGTGATGTCAGCGTAGGAACTGGAGACACAGTACTCTTCTTATTCTACTACTACACTTACCAGGGATGTGACGGCCATCAGAAATTTCAGGAGGTTCGCTAACGGCAGATCCAACAGCTGCATGAAATGTGTTCAGGTACAGATTCTGAATTACAGTGAGTGTGTTGATATATTTCTGGACAATATTTTTGTTCTTGTTTTGTATTCTTAGTGTTGTCATGTTATGACAAGTTGTCACTAAAACGGTTTCGAGGTGGCTCTTGTTTGATGTAACATTTGATTATTACTGATGACAGGTAGACAGATTAGACCGTTGACTGGATATGGCTTAGGTTGAGCATTCCAGCATTTTCTTGGTATTACACGAATGATGATGTTTAGAGTTGTGCTTCTTAAAGTCCATGCTATTTTGAGTTGTGTTTTAGCCTACTAAATTATCCAGAATATAGTTTTCCATTTTTTATCCAGTTGATGTTTATTTGTGCTTTTTTAATATGCTTATCATTGGCTAATCCCTAAATCAAATCTACTTATGTCGTCCTACTTTACATTCTTGTGATCATAAAAGAGGGAGAGTGATATCAAATGGTTACTTCTGATGCATATTGGAGTCTCACGTGCATAATAAAATTCATTAAATTCAATTCATTTGGTTCCTGCTGTGTACAATTTCAAATGGCTGATTTGATGTTTTTACATAATCACAATGACTTTGTTGCATTGCTTAGGTTTTTATTTCGTAATACATTCATACTGATCATTTTGGTGCTACTGTAATAATCAGGATTTTAAGTGTTTCTATTATTTCTTCTCTAGTAACAAATGTCACTTTTTGTCAAGCAAAAGGTTAACAGTAATTATTCCAAGGCCATTGCTAGTGTTGTGGTACACATTGCTCACAATTGGACAGTGGGAGTGGAATCAATTTGCACTCAATCAAGTCAAGTCACAATCATCGTGTGATTTACCGGTGCCCTGCAAATGGGAAAAGGACGCATCCCGGGAGCCAACACACAGCAATCTGATATGGACTCCGAAGTACTGACCAGAGAAAAGCTCAGAGTCTGACTAAAGACTAGGGCGCTATTTCTCAGAGGGAATTCCTCTCAGTGCGATGTGGAGCGAGACCGGTCATGTTTCCAAACAGCAAGACTATCTAGAAGCATTTGTTGACAAGTGTGGTTGACAAGTTGGGAAATAAATACTCACCGCTGTTTGACTTTATATATCCGCAGTGCCCCACTGAGAAAAATGATGGGCCATATACAGTTCAACATCTACCAGACCTTATAGCAAATAGATATATTTGACACAAGTCCAAATCATTTGCAATTACCCGGGGGTCACACGTTTGACAGGATGACAGCTCTCCCTCTTGGGACAACATGCATGGAACCAAGAGTAGCGCAAGGTCATGACCAACGCAGTATTTGGCCTTGGAGCCTGCATCAGAGTCATGCTTGACATTCTTCTGCAGCCTCACCCCCGCCTTCAAACTTCTTCAGTGAGACTGCAGGCTCCTTTTTAACCAACAATCAGCCTTTTCACCAACTCAAGGCAGCTATGACTCCAAATGTATCCTGGAGGTGTTCACACAACAAGGCAACACAAAAAACACGGCCCAACGTCCTACCAATGAAACTATTCAAGTGTTTGACAGCTTCACTTTATTGTGAAAGGGAACCAACGTGCGAGAGTTTCATTCAAATATAGCAGACGGATCAGCTAGTGAAAAAGAAATAGACAAAATTAAGACGTTCAGAAGTTCCAACGTCAGAGGTATGGAATGAGGAGGTGGTTGGTTGTTTCTGCACAGAAAATAAAAACAACTTGTAAAATTCAGTTACCAAACCATAGCACAATTCCTCACTTGGTTAACCCCTCCTCCAAAAGGGTTTGCAATTGAAGATAGATGCCACAAAATGATGGCAAATGGCTACTTTCCGTCGAAATAATGTTGCTCCACTCACATTGTTTCTATGACACCAAAATGCCACTGACGCCAAAGCAATACTGTTATACCTTGGCCCTGAGCATGAAAACAACAATAGGTGCGTTTTCAACCATAACGGAGGTTTATTTATTTATTTTTTAATTGCAAATGCTGAACCACACTGTACATCCTTACATATGTTTGAAGGTGGGTGGTATATTCAAGTCACAGGCTTATTTCATGCCCATGTGGTTAACCACTGACTCAAATCGCTGCTAAATAAACCTGCCTTCAAGGCCCAAATTTCCCCTTGAAGGCATTGTCATTTCTGCCTTAAAGCAACAATCGATCATGAATACAGAAGCAATGAGACAACATCAACACGGCAGTCAGGGCAACAGTGTGTGTGCTGTTAAAAATTTCACAGCGCAAATGCATGCTATAATGCTCCTAACTGGTACATAGAGCAAAGGTGCTTTAACTCTGTGTCCATCTGTCAGACTGCACACAGAAAATGAGACGCGCATCAGGTTAAAACCTTCCTGAATAATTAAATAAATAAAAACCCTATCCATGTCTAGATGTGTAATTTTCCACATTAGCGGCCATCTAACTTAACTAGCACTACATGTTTTTCAAAGAACGGCTTTGACATAAAACATTGACATCTCTCGGGGACGGCGAGATGAAAGGTGCATTCAGATTCCGTCGGACATTTCAAACTCAAACGGAAAAAAAAAGTCCCTAGAGGCAGTAAATGTTAAGAGTTACAAGTCTCAAAATAAGTTGGGCTTTCTATCAATAAATCACAGCTGACAAATATCAAGAATAATGTGAGTGAAATCGCTTTGCTAAATCATTTTACTAAATCACAATCACATTTTTAAAAATTTAAATTACAATCAATTGTAACTTATGTTGCACTACCTAATCAAATCGCTAGGCTTCCATCCTTCAGTCTAGTGCAGGGGTCACCAACGTGGTGCCCGCGGGCACCAGGTAGCCCGTGAGGACCACACCAATAGCCCGCCAGTGCTAGGATTGTGATTTTCTAGTAAAAATTATGATTTAAAAATGCAAACACGGGCTGTATTGTGAGACATCTTTAAGATGATCAGAGCCTGAAAATGAAGATCATTAAGTATTAAAGTATTAAGTATTAAACATACCACATTCTAATATTATTAAATGTCATTTGTACAAATGTTATTTCAGTCGTGTATCAATTTGGTAGCCCTTCACACAATCAGTACACATGAAGTAAAAGGCTGGTGACCCCTGGTCTAGTGGTTGGAATGTCAAACAGTAAATATTCAATTTGATTTTATACACCCCAAAGCCTTAAATAAGAAACAACAACTATATTTCCGTGCTCTAAGACTTTAAGTCCTGCATATGAATACAAATATCAGTAGTATGTAAAAATTGTTACATGTTTTTCTTGTACATTGTGAAGTGTTGTAAAACGAGACGACTATACATCAGCAAATATGGTCAAGCTGTGCAGCTCCAAAAAAGGGTGCGACCAAGTCTGTGCTGGTGCGACCAACTGAAAAGGTTTGTAGCACCAGTGCAAAAGTTAGAGTCGAGCCCTGAGCAAAGACATGACTTTAAAAGCTAATGTTACCAGTGATGTACTGAATAACCTGAGCCACATCACCCTGCTTTTTCAGTAATGCAAACTTTGTTTTAAAGCTATTTGTGTTATTACATTTTGATATGACTGTAATCTCAATGTATGAGCCTTTTTTTCTCAATATTTATGCCGCGTTGCAGAGGCTCTTCAGTAAGTCAAGTCTCACCGACTGGCTGTTGCATTTGAACATTTCATCACTACGATTTGTCCAGGATTTTTGAAGGCAGGCGTAATTCATCTATTTCGAGTCTTTTTTTTTCTTGTGAAGACAGCCAAGAAGGGGACAGTAGGGCCCTGTTGGCTCGCCCAACTCTCCACGCATAAGCAGCAACTTGGTGAAGCGAAAGTTGACGAGTTATTATCAAAAGGTCAGACAAATACGGCAGGTCTGCAGTCCAGAGAAAATTCGATTTGAAAGAACACACTGTATGAGTTATTACCATGATAAACAGCTGACGTCCTAACTTGAGGTAGTTTTAAAAGGTAAATGCTAGCGATGACCAGCCGCTAGGATAACACTCTTAGAATTGCCGCAGAAACATCAAACCGCTAGAGTATCATTTCAGATGTCCCATGCGAGAAAGGTTACGTTCAGTGCAAAGTTTGCTTCTACACTAGATTGCGTCTCAAAGTGAACGGAGAAACTTTTCCTTGTCACGTTGACTCCTCCGCCCTGCTTTCGCCGCCACTTTGGCTTACCAATCCCGAGCACGACCCTTTCCCAATGCATCTTGAGGCTGCAACTCACCCAGGTCGTCCATGCTGACTGAGTGCCCGCTTCGACCAGTGTCACTCAATGCTCCAAAGTCCCTCAAACACTACGGACCACGTGTGGGCTTTTCCTCTACAAACTTCACCGCCGATTCACCGCTGGAAGTTGGTCAGGGTCGTTTACGTGAACGCGCAAACTGTGTGCGCGCTATACGTGTACTTTGCTGGAGGGCGCGCTGGAACTTGGAGCGCCATCTAGTGGCTAGGTGCCGGCATTTGAATTGAGTATGCATTTTTATGAAAACTTAAAACCGCTAAAACAGCATCTGGCGTTCCAAAATAATCTCATTAGAAAAGAAGAATAATACTCATACAAGTAGGTGTTTGTTATGATTAGCTTACTAGCATTTGTAGTTACTCGGGTCAGAACATCCACAAAGGTAGGCAAAAGAATTGTGTAAACCAATATAAAATCGCGCCTTCGTTGTTTTTAATGTCGGTCATGATGATGCTACTCAGCGAGCTAGAATTTTTTTTAGGTGGTACTTACTTTGAAACGTTGGAAAATCACACAATAAACATGTTATCATATTTGGAAGGATTACAGCTAGCAGAATCTATCTGTGCAAACGATCTAAATCTGACCGAATTGGACAACAGCATATTAAACTTTTTAAGGATCGGCAACTCCCTGTAGGAGATCCTCTGCAGTGTCAGGGGATGTCACAACCGCTAAATCCCAAGATTGCTCAAGAGGGAGGTGTGTACAGTGTTGTGTTTTTGTGACTTCTTGGCAACATACACAAACACACAGAGTTCAAGTCTTTCAACACAAAAACAGAGACCAAATGAAACATAGTGTTTATTACTGTAAGAAATAATTAATACAATACCATCGTGTGAAAATCATAAGTGACATCATAGGGACCTGGGAGGTTTAAAAAATATATAGTGGGACAATTATTGATTGTCATTTCTTGTGCTACTCCAACTCCCACCAAGAATGTAAAAAAAAAGGATAGTTATTATGATATAGCTGAGAGCTGATCATGGGTACTAATTGTGGTACAGCAGCACACATCATCCCATGATCAATTAAAGGAAGCACTAAATGTTTTGTCAAAGCTAGATTTCTGAGAAAAAGAATATCACCTATTTGTGTCACACTCGTCAAATGTCAAACACTTTCAGCTTCCTCTCCTCCTTTTCAGTAAGTGGCTCATTGTTGACAATCTTATCATGCAACCGGTGGTGTTTTCCTATGCCCAGTTTGGGCAGGCCTCTGTTCAGACCTTCCAGAAGCACGCAGGACTTGCACAACGTCTGACTGGAGATATAGCCACACCTGCTGCAAGTTCCTTGCACGGGCATCTTCACATCCTCCCGTATAGAAAGATTCTCCCCCGAATGGATGATATCAATGATGGTGCTGGAACGTATGCTCTCCAGATCTTTTAAAAAGGTCCTTGCGTAGCCACGATAAGCGTTAGGAGAGTAGATGCATTCAGTGGAAAAGTAGTCCAACTTTTTGAAATAAGCATATAAAACTATCTCTTTCTCATAGGCATATTTGAGAGGCTTGCAGCGTGGTACGACCCCGTCACCCTCGCTGTTTGTGGAGATGGCAGTACAACGCCGCAGACGTGCTATGTCCCCTCGTAAGACATTCATCAGTACCGTTTCGGCTATGTCGTCAGCATTGTGACCTGTGCAAAAACACACCCATTAGTCGTCACATACGGTACATAAAATTATATATATATATATAAAAGATGGGTATGAGTATTTCTCTTTGCACAATCTCTCGACTCTGTCTGGTGAACCATGTCTATAATTTTCAGTTTGAGAGTATGCTAAACAAATTGTCTTCATTTTAAGGCTTCTATTAAGACATCGTAACCTGGTGTGGCAATAATTATGGATGGCACTGTAAATTAATATTACAGTATCTGGTTTTCTTAGAACTTATTACAACAGAGTATAATATCCTACTTAACAACAAGCTTTTCATTTTGCTTGTGGTGGTGTAAAACCTGACTGAGAAATGAATCCCTAATGAACCAAAAAGAGGTAAGAAAAATATTAAAAACAGCCCTTATTATGATACAATGCAGTTGGACAACACTCCAAACTAAAATTGCATGTATAAATTGACCTACTGGCTCTCAAGAGAAGGGTGCCACAGTGACGGTGTACCAAATATTGGAGTGGCCGTTGTATACAAGTTTAGCATTACCTGTGCAGATCTTGTCCACTTTCAGCATGACAGCTCCTCTGTCCAGTGCCTGTCGTCTGAACACGCCACAGAAGGTGCAGTTATTTTTCAGTCCCACTTGCTTCACTATGGCATCCATAGTCCAGCCGTACAGCTCTTCATACGACACGATCTTCAGCGGCAGCTCATACTGTTGCTGGTTCCTCTTCACCGTCTCCAAAGAGTCATCCCTATAACCAGTGATGCCCTCATCCACAGAGAGGAGCATAAGATTCAAGCCATACGAGTACCTCTCGTTCAGGAGCTTCATCACGTGCGCCAGAACCGTGGAATCTTTGCCACCAGATGCGGCAATCCCAACAGTCTCACCGGGTTGGAATAAATTCGCCGCTACAATGGTTTGATGCACCTCCTCTTCAAAGGCAAAGAAGAAGCACTCCTTACATAGCGAGTGACCCGTTTTGGGACGTTTCAGCATGGCACGCTTCTCAACACAGTTGCTGCATTGGACAGGCATCTTTGCTGTTGGGAGATTAAATGAGGTTACATCAATGAAGATGCAACATGTTCCCACTCATTTTGACGTCCGAGTTTTTTCCAAAACAAAATCAACCCCGAAAGCCCGCCTTCATTGTTATAATTTACATATCGCCCTATTTTAAATGGTAACATTCGTGATGTGTCTCTATGGCATTTTCAATTAAAATCATTATTATCTTTGCAAAGTGATATCTTATATATTTGCAACTGATATTAAACTATATAATCAACGAAAACCCCACAGCGTTTATGACGTGGCACAATCACAAGAGAAGCATGCCAAGAAATTGCTAATAGAAACTTTAGTGTAGAAGAAATTCTACAGGAATGGGGAAATGCTAAGAGAATATACTCATTAGTCAATTCTTGTATGTTGTGACGTAATAAAGTTGTGTTTTCTTCATAACAAAACGGTGTTGCTAATTTCCCATTGGTAAACAACAACACATTTATTGATAAGGTTTTAGAGAGTTACACTTTAAACGTGGTCATGTAACACTAATAGGTACGTCTCGATTTCGAGTGTATTCCAGATTTAAATGTACCATCACGATTCACATGTGCCACGATGATACACGAAGGTTAGCTCCTACAGCCCAAGCTAGTGTGAAGTATCGTTTGTGTAAAATGTTTCATACCATTCAAGTGCAGTCAGCGTGGAAAATGAATACTAAGACAGACGGAAGAAATATAGCACAAATAAAAACGTCTGTAGCTCAATTAAACGCCGTAGAAAAAAATGGCATATTTAAGAGCCGCATATTGACGAGCTAATTGGGGCTTGTGTTGCATCGGCTCTTCTTCACTGACCAACGGGATGTCACGTCAATTTCCAACAGCGCACCCTGTCGTTGACGCCATGAAAAGAAATCTCAAAACGTTTTACGACCCGAAAAAATACAGTTCGGAATCTACAGACCTGGTTGACTTTAAAATCGCCCAATTAATGTACAAAGCACACAATAACATGCTCTGCCAAAACATTCAGAAGTTTTTTGAAATTCGAGAAAGCAACTATGAATTAAGAGGTACCAACTTATTCAAAAAACTCAAAACAAGAACAAACATCAAGCAAAGAAGTGTATCTAGCAAAGGTGTTAATATGTGGAATAATCTCGAAACGGACCTAAAAATGAGTAAATCGCTTGCTGATTTCAAAAACAAATTCAAAAAATAGTACAAACAACCTACATCAATCAGAGTTAAAATGATAAATTCTAAACATTAAATATAATGATAAATCAGAACTAAGTTGATAAATAGAGAAAGGTATTGAAATATCCATTATGAATAAAAGAGAAAATTGACACAAGAGTGCCAGAGTGAGGATGTATATAATCCAGATACAAACGAAAAGTTGTGAAAATATCACGGTTAAGGGTAAAGTATGAGCCTTAATGGAGACTTCTTCTTACTTTTTCTTTTCTGATTGATATAAAAATGATTTAGTAGATATAAACACATAACGGGGTAGGACTAGATACGTTTTTTTACTTCATCCTACTCCCTTGAATATAATAACTGTGTTGAATGAAGACTGATTTCTTTCTTTTTACTTGTTTATCTACCTTATTTTCTGTCAAATTATTACTGTATATGTTTGATGTTCAATAAACAAACAAACAAACAAAATGATCTTACTAGTGAACTAGTGAGCGTTTTGTGGCTTACATGTTCACTAGTAAGCGTCAAAATGACCTTACTAGTGAACTAGTGAGGGTTTGGGGCTTACATGTTTACTAGTAAGTGTCAAAATGATCTTACTAGTGAACTAGTGGGCCTTTTGTGGCTTACATCTTAACTAGTAAGCCTCAAAATAAACTTACAAGTGAACTAGTGGGCATTTTGTGGCTTGCATGTCAACTAGTAAGCCTCAAAATGATCTTACGAGTGAACTAGTCGGCGTTTTCCGGTTTACATGTCAACTTGTAAGCCTCAAAATGATCTTACTAGTGAACTAGTGGGCGTTTTGTGGCTTACATGTCAACTAGTAAGCCTCAAAATGATCTTACTAGTGAACTAGTGGGCACATTTATGGCCTTACGTGTTCACTAGTAAGTGTCAAAATGATCTTACTAGTGAACTAGTGGGCGTTTTGTGGCTTACATGTCAACTAGTAAGCCTCAAAATGATCCTACTAGTGAACTAGTGGGCATTTTGTGGCTTACATGTCAACTAGTAAGCCTCAAAATGATCTTACTAGTGAACTAGTAGGCACATTTATGGCCTTACATGTTCACTAGTAAGCGTCAAAATGATCTTACTAGTGAACTAGTGAGTGTTTTGTGGCTTACATGTTCACTAGGAAGCGTCAAAATGACCTTACTAGTGAACTAGTGAGCGTTTTGTGGCTTACATGTTCACTAGTAAGCGTGTAATTTGATCCTACTAGTGAACTAGTGGGCGTTTTGTGGCTTACATGTTCACTAGTAAGCCTCAAAATGATCTTACTAGTGAACTAGTGGGCGTTTTGTGGCTTACATGTCAACTAGTAAACCTCAAAATGATCTTACTAGTGAACTAGTGGGCACATTTATGGCCTTACATGTTCACTAGTAAGCGTCTAAATGATCTTACTAGTGAACTAGTGGGCGTTTTGTGGCTTACATCTTCACTAGTAAGCCTCAAAATGATCTTACTAGTGAACTAGTGGGCATTTTGTGGCTTACATGTCAACTAGTAAGCCTCAAAATGATCTTACTAGTGAACTAGTAGGCACATTTATGGCCTTACATCTTCACTAGTAAGCCTCAAAATTATCTTACTAGTGAACTAGTGGGCGTTTTGCTGCTTACATGTCAACTAGTAAGCCTCAAAATGATCTTACTAGTGAACTAGTGGGCGTTTTGCAGCTTACATGTGAACTAGTAAGCCTCAAAATTATCTTACTAGTGAACTTGTGGGCGTTTTGCGGCTTACATGTCAACTTGTAAGCCTCAAAATGATCTTACTAGTGAACTAGTGGGCGTTTTGTGGCTTACATGTCAACTAGTAAGCCTCAAAATGATCCTACTAGTGAACTAGTGGGCATTTTGTGGCTTACATGTCAACTAGTAAGCCTCAAAATGATCTTACTAGTGAACTAGTGGGCACATTTATAATAATAATAATAATAATAATACATTTTATTTGTAAGCGCTTTTCATCTCACTCAAAGACACTTTACAAGAGCATAAAAACACAGGATAAAAATGTGCATTTAAAACAAGCATACATAATTTACAAAAGTTCATTTGGATGAACAAAAGAAAAATTGGTAAAAAAGATTAAAAGGTATTAAAAGCATAGCGGAACAGGTGAGTTTTTAGGGATGATTTGAAGGATTGGAGGTCAGTACAGTTGCGGATGTGTTGTGGTAGAGCGTTCCAGAGGGTGGGGGCGGCGACAGAGAAGGCTCGGTCCCCCCAGGTTTTGAGCTTGGTCACGGGGATGGCGAGGAGGTTTGTGTTTGAGGAGCGGAGATTGCGGGAAGGAGTGTATTGGTAAAGAAGGTCGGAAAGATAGGAGGGTGCCTGATTGTGAAGGGCTTTATACGTGAGTATGAGCAGTTTAAATTGAATACGCTGGGGAACAGGGAGCCAGTGGAGGTTTTTAAGGACGGGGGTGATGTGATCACGAGTGCGGGTGTGGGTGAGTAGGCGGGCGGTGGCATTCTGGATGAACTGTAGTTTATTGAGGAGTTTGGAGGTTGTACCATAGAGAATGCTATTGCAGTAGTCAAGGCGGGAGGTGATGAAGGCGTGGATGAGGGTTTGAGCAGCGTTAAAAGAAAGTGATGGGCGGAGACGAGCAATGTTTTTGAGGTGGAAGAAAGCAGTTTTGGTGATTTGGGTGATGTGTTGATCGAAAGAGAGGTTATTATCAAAAAGGACACCGAGGTTGCGACAGTGAGAGGAGGGGGACAGGGTCAAGTTATCTATAGTGAGGGTAAAGTTGGTGGTTGTTTGGGTGAGGGACCGAGGACCGATTATAAGCAGTTGAGATTTAGTACAGTTAAGAGTGAGAAAGTTTGTTTGCAACCAGGATTTGACATCTGAGAGACAGTTAGACAGGGTGGAGTGGGTTGTTGGGGTAAATGATTTGGTGGATATGTACAATTGGACATCATCAGCGTAGCAGTGGAACTGGAGACCATGATGACGTATGATTTGGCCGAGGGGTAAAAGATAGAGAATGAAGAGAAGTGGACCAAGCACAGAACCCTGGGGGACACCTTGGGACAGTGGGGCAGTGTAGGAAGAGCAGTTGTTTATGTGTATGAATTGTTTCCTGTCTGTGAGATAAGAGTGTAGCCAGGTAAGGACTTTGTCGGTGATGTTTAGGGATTGTAGGCGAGAGAGTAGGATGGAATGGTTGATGGTGTCAAAGGCAGCTGTAAGGTCAAGAAGGATGAGGATGGAGAGTAGGCCGGAGTAAGAGGCGAGGAGGAGGTCATTGGTGATTTTAAGGAGGGCTGTTTCAGTGCTGTGTTGTGTGCGGAATCCAGATTGAAATTGTTCAAAAAGCTGGTTGTTGTTTAGGTAGGTTTTAATTTGAGATGTGACGGCACGTTCTGACTTTGGACAGAAAGGGAAGGTTGGAGATGGGTCGAAAGTTGCTCATGATGTCAGGGTTGAGTCCGGGTTTTTTGATGATGGGGGTTACGGCAGCCAGTTTGAGTGAGGAGGGGACATAGGCAGAGTTGAGGGAGGAGTTGACAATGTTCATGACGAGGTGGGAGATGGTGGGAAAGCAGTGCTTGACGAAGGAAGATGGGATGGGATCCAGTGTGCAGGTGGAGGAGTTCATTGTTGAAATGATATTGGTGAGTTCGGCTATGGAGACAGGTGTGAATTCAGAGAGAGGTGAAGTAGTTGGAGTGATGGATGCTGGTAGGAAGGGAGGGGGGACAGGTGAGGTGGTGAGTGAACTGTAGAGGATGTCGATTTTGGATAGAAAGTGGGATAGGAATGAATTGCATTTGTCAACGGTGAAAGAGGTTGAAATATTGTCGCTGGGTTTGAGGAGTTTGTTGACGGTGGAGAAGAGAGCCTTTTGGTTGTTGGAGTCGGTGTGGATTAGGTTGGAGTAGTAGGTGGAATGGCTGGAGTTGAGTGCAGTCTTGTATAACTGAAGGCGATCAGTGTAGGCGAGGAGATGAACAGTTAAACCAGATTTTTTATAGAGTCTTTCTAACTAGCGTTTTCGGGTTTTAAGTTTGCGGAGTTCTGGGGTGTACCAGGGGGCTGAGCGAGTGAAGGAGACAGATTTGGTTTTGATGGGGGCGAGTTGGTTAAGACAGGAGGAGAGAGTGCTGTTGTAGTAGTTGGTGAGAACAGTGGGGTCATGGGACAGTGGAGGAGGTAGTATGGACAAGTGGTTGAGGACGGAGGTAGAGAAGTCAGTTGGGGAAACGGATTTGAGGTTTCTGAATGATATGGTGCGCTTTACCTTGGGAATGGGGGTAGGGAGGTGGAGGTCCAGAGTGATAGCCAGGTGATCGGAAATGTTGAGGTTGGTGCTAGAGAGTTTTTCAATGGTGAGACCGGTGGAATAGACCAAGTCCAGTGTGTGACCGTGGGTGTGGGTGGGGAAGTTCAGAATCAGAATCAGAATCAGAATCATCTTTATTGGCCAAGTATGTAGAACACACAAGGAATTTGTCTCCGGTATAACACGCTGCACTAGTATCATCGTAAACAACAAAATCATTGAACCATTTTAGAGTAACCACTAGTTTTGAAGTACCATTTTGTGGTGCAAGAAGAGTGACTGTCAGTGACTGTTTAAGGAGTTAATGGCTAGAGGGAAGAAGCTGTTTAAGTGTCTACTGGATTTTGTGCGCATGGATCTGTAGCGTCTGCCTGAGGGGAGTGGCTGAAAAAGGTGGTGGGCAGGGTGCGGGGGATCCAGGAGGATTTTCCGTGCCCTTGTCTTGATTCTTGCAGTGTACAAGTCCTCAAGAGTGGGTAGGGCGGTGCCAACGATTTTTTCTGCCGTCCTAACTGTCCGTTGAAGTCGGATTTTGTCCTTTTTTGTGGCGGCCCCAAACCAAACCGTGATGGAAGAACACAGGATTGATTCGATGACTGCAGTGTAGAACTGTCGTAGCACCTCCTGTGGCAGGCCATGCTTCCTCAGCAGCCTCAGGAAGTACATCCGCTGCCGGGCCCTTTTCAGGATGGAGATGGTGTTGACTTCCCACTTCATGTCCTGGGAGACTGTGATTCCCAGGAACTTGAAGGTCTCGACGGTTGACACAGGGCAGTTGGATAGTGTGAGGGGCAACTGAGGAGAAGAATGTTTCCTGAAGTCCACGATCATCTCTACAGTTTTGAGCGTGTTCAGCCCGAGGTTGTGTCGGCCGCACCAAAGCTCCAGCTGCTCCACTTGTTGGCGGTACGCAGACTCGTCGCCGTCTTTGATGAGACCGATGACCGTGGTGTCGTCTGCGAACTTTATGAGTTTGACAGCTGGATCTGTTGAGGTGCAATCGTTTGTGTAGAGAGAGAAGAGCA
Organism: Hippocampus zosterae; assembly: GCF_025434085.1. Classification (NCBI taxonomy): domain Eukaryota; kingdom Metazoa; phylum Chordata; class Actinopteri; order Syngnathiformes; family Syngnathidae; genus Hippocampus; species Hippocampus zosterae. Next base: position 13,918,280 of record NC_067456.1, read on the forward strand.
GAGGCGAGAGGACACATCCCTGTGGGGCACCAGTGCTGGTAGTGCGTATTGATGATGTTGTTGCTCCCAGTCTCACCTGTTGTGTCCGTCCCGTCAGGAAGCTGAGGATCCACTGGCAGATCGTAGGGGACACACCGAGGTGGAGTAGTTTGGGGGTGAGGAGTTCCGGGATGATGGTGTTGAACGCAGAGCTGAAATCCACAAACAGAATCCTTGCGTAGGTCCCTGTGCTGTCGAGGTGCTCGAGGATGTAGTGCAGACCTATGTTGACTGCGTCTTCCACAGACCTGTTTGCCCGGTAGGCAAACTGGAGAGGGTCCAGCTGGGGTCCAGTGACGTTCTTTAGGTGATTCAGCACAAGGCGTTCAAAGGACTTCATGACCACAGACGTCAGGGCGACAGGCCTGTAGTCGTTCAGTTCCGATGTTGCCGATTTCTTGGGAACTGGGATGATGGTAGACTGTTTGAAGCAGGATGGGACCTCACACAGCTCCAGGGATCTGTTGAAGATTTGTGTGAAGACCGGAGCCAGCTGGTCAGCGCAGACTTTCAGGCAGGAGGGGGACACTTTGTCGGGCCCCGGAGCTTTCTTGATCTTTTGCTGCTTGAAGAGCCGTCTCACGTCCTGTTCGTGGATCTGTAGTGGAGAAAAAGAGGGTGGGGGGCTAGGTAGAGTGGTTTCTGGTAGAGGTGGGTGTGTGTGGGAAATGGGGGTGTCCTTTTCAAATCGGCAGAAAAACATGTTTAGTTCATTAGCAAGACCCTTATTGTTCACTGTTTGGGGGGATGGCATTCTATAGTTAGTGATTGCTTTCAGGCCATTCCATACAGATGCAGAGTCGTTAGCAGAGAACTGGTTTTTCAGCCTCTCTGCATAGCTTCTCTTTGCGATGTTAATTTCCTTTGTCAATTGGTTTCGGGCATGTTTGTACAGTGCCCGATCTCCACTTCTAAATGCGGCCTCTTTCTCTTTCCTGAGTTGCCTGAGTTTGGGAGTAAACCATGGCTTGTTATTGTTAAACGAGCGGAAGGACTTCGTTGGTACACACATGTCCTCACAGAAACTGATGTATGATGTTACAGTGTCTGTGTATTCATCCAGTGTGCCCGTTGAAGTTTCAAAGACGCCCCAATCAGTGCAATCTAAGCATTCTTGTAGAGCTAGCTTTGCTTCATCTGTCCATTTTTTCACAGTCTTAACAACCGGTTTAACACATTTGAGTTTCTGTCTGTATGTAGGTATTAAGTGGATTAAATTGTGGTCAGAAAGACCCAATGCTGCGCGGGCGACCGATCGGTATGCATTTTTGATTGTTGAATAGCAGTGATCTAGAATGTTGCCTTCTCTGGTGAAACAGTCGATGTGCTGCTTATATCTGGGAAGTTCACGGTTAAGATGTGCTCTATTAAAATCGCCCAAAATGATCAGGGGTGACTCTGGGTATTTTAGCTCGAGTTTGTTTACTTGTTCGGCTAGCGTTTGTATCGCCGTGTTAGCGTTAGCTTGTGGCACAATGTAAACACCGACTAGTAAAAAGGAGGTGAACTCACGTGGCGAGTAGAATGGCTTGCAGTTTAAAGACAGCGACTCCAGGTCCGGGCTGCAGTGTGCGTCGAGCTTCGTGACATCAGTGCACCATTCTTCGTTGATATAGAAGCAAATCCCACCACCCTTCGATTTCCCCGATAGCTCCGTGTCGCGGTCGGCTCGGAGAAGGCGGAAGCCGGGTAGATGTAGCGCGGGATCTGGATGGCGGTCACTGAGCCAGGTTTCAGTGAAGCAGAGCGCAGCAGAACGTGCAAATGTTTTGTTGGTCTTTGTGAGGAGAATAAGTTCGTCCATCTTGTTTGGCAGAGATCGTAGATTAGCAAGATGGATCGATGGGAGCGGGGTTCGAAATCCGCGCTGCCTGAGCTTGACGAGCACGCCGGCTCGCTTCCCCCTCCTCCGGCGGCGTCTCCATGCTCCGTACAGCGCAGCCGCTCCGCTCGCGATTAGCTCCGAAAAACCTTGTGGATTTTCGTGTGCTGGTGAAAAAAGACCGAGCGTAGACTCCCCAATGCGCAGCAACTTTTCCCTCGTGTAAGTAAGCCGCTCAGGGTCGCCAAAAACAAACGAAAATAACAAAAACAGGGATAATACTAGGGAGCGTGTGACCGAGGCTGCCATACCTGTCGGCGCCTGATGACATGTTGAGTGAAGTTAAGGCAGTCCAAAAGGTCAAGAAATTCAGAGGCATGTTTGCAGTTGGTATCGTCGATGTGGAAGTTAAAGTCGCCAAGGAGCAGAGTGAAAGGTGAGATAAGTGAAAGCTGTGTGACAAAATCTGAGAAGTCTGATAAAAATGATGGGTTGAATTTTGGGGGACGGTAAATGACAGCAATGACCAGGGGGGAGCGACCAGGGAATTTGAAGGTGATGTGTTCAAAGGACTCAGTGGGTGAGGTGGATATAGTGCTGATTTTAAACTCTATTTTATGGACTGATGCAACCCAACCACCTCGGCCAGTGAGGCGGGGCTTGTCGATGTAGGTGTAACCAGGTGGGGTGGCTTGGTTGAGTGAGAAGTAGTCCAGGTGTTTGTGCCAGGTTTCGGTGATAAAGAGGAAGTCCAGGTTATTGTCAGTTATGAATTCGTGTAAGACGAGTGCTTTGTTGTTGAGTGAGCGGGTGTTAAATAGAGCCAGTTTGAGGATTTTGTGGTGTGTGGGTGACAGTGTGGATTGGGGGAGTGGACGGAGGTTGGTATTTGATATTTTAAAATTTTTTCTCTTGTTATCATAGTAGTGCGGGTGTCTGGCTGTGATGATGGATTGAATGGGGTAGATGGCGGCAGGATCAGGATGAGACAGTGACAACTGGGGCCTGTAGAGGGGACTATGGCAAGCTGAAGTGCCGGGTGTTGGTAAAGTGGAGGAAGGGGAAGGTGCAGGTGTGTGATTTGTGATTAGTCAGCTTGTGTAGTGGTGGACAGCATGCTGGACATTTGCTGCCAGTATTCTGCTGCCTAATTTGTTGGGGTGAAAACCGTCCGCCTTTAAAAGGGATGGACGGCGCCAAAATATATCAAAATTGTCAATGAAGCCCACATTATGTGTCCTGCAGGCAGTTTGTAGCCAGGTGTGGAGGCTAAGAATACGGCTGAAAATGCCCATGCCACGTTGCGGAGAGAGTGGGCCGCTAATGAAAGTTGATTTCCCTTTTATGGCCTTACATGTTCACTAGTAAGCGTCAAAATGATCTTACTAGTGAACTAGTGAGCGTTTTGTGGCTTACATGTTCACCAGTAAGCATCAAAATGATCTTACTTGTGAACTAGTGGGCGTTTTGTGGCTTACATGTTCACTAGGAAGCGTCAAAATGACCTTACTAGTGAACTAGTGAGCGTTTTGTGGCTTACATGTTCACTAGTAAGCCTCAAAATGATCTTACTAGTGAACTAGTGGGCGTTTTGTGGCTTACATGTCAACTAGTAAGCCTCAAAATGATCTTACTAGTGAACTAGTGGGCACATTTATGGCCTTAAATGTTCACTAGTAAGCGTCAAAATGATCTTACTAGTGAACTAGTGGGCGTTTTGTGGCTTACATGTTCACTAGGAAGCGTCAAAATGTCCTTACTAGTGAACTAGTGAGCGTTTTGTGGCTTACATGTTCACTAGTAAGCGTGTAATTTGATCCTTCTAGTGAACTAGTGGGCATTTTGTGGATTACATGTTCACTAGTAAGCCTCAAAATGATCTTACTAGTGAACTAGTGGGCGTTTTGTGGCTTACATGTCAACTAGTAAGCCTCAAAATGATCCTACTAGTGAACTAGTGGGCATTTTGTGGCTTACATGTCAACTAGTAAGCCTCAAAATGATCTTACTAGTGAACTAGTGGGCACATTTATGGCCTTACATGTTCACTAGTAAGTGTCTAAATGATCTTACTAGTGAACTAATGGGCGTTTTGTGGCTTAAATCTTCACTAGTAAGCCTCAAAATGATCTTACTAGTGAACTAGTGGGCATTTTGTGGCTTACATGTCAACTAGTAAGCCTCAAAATGATCTTACTAGTGAACTAGTAGGCACATTTATGGGCTTACATGTTCACTAGTCAGGGTCAAAATGATCGTACTAGTGAACTAGTGGGCACAGTTATGGCCTTACATCTTCACTAGTAAGCCTCAAAATTATCTTAATAGTGAACTAGTGGGCGTTTTGCTGCTTACATGTCAACTAGTTTAGCCTCAAAATGATCTTACTAGTGAACTAGTGGGCGTTTTGCAGCTTACATGTGAACTAGTAAGCCTCAAAATGATCTTACTAGTGAACAAGTAGGCGTTTTGCGGCTTACATGTCAACTAGTAAGCCCCAAAATGATCTTACTAGTGAACTAGTGGGCATTTTGCGGCTTAGATGTGAACTAGTAAGCCTCAAAATGATCTTACGAGTGAACTAGTGGGCGTTTTGCGGCTTACATGTCAACTAGTGAGCCTCAAAATGATCTTACTAGTGAACTAGTGGGCATTTTGTGGCTTACATGTTCACTAGTAAGCGTCAAAATGACCTTACTAGTGAACTAGTGAGCGTTTTGTGGCTTACATGTCAACTAATAAGCCTCAAAATGATCTTACTAGTGAACTAGTGGGCGTTTTGTGGCTTACATGTCAACTAGTAAGCCTCAAAATGATCTTACTAGTGAACTAGTGGGCACATTTATGGCCTTACATGTTCACTAGTAAGCGTCAAAATGATCTTACTAGTCAACTAGTAGGCGTTTTGCGGCTTACATGTCAACTAGTAAGCCTCAAAATGATCTTACTAGTGAACTAGTGGGCATTTTGCGGCTTACATGTTCACTAGTAAGCGTCAAAATTATCTTACTAGTGAACTAGTGGGCGTTTTGTGGCTTACATGTTCACTAGTAAGCGTCAAAATGACCTTACTAGTGAACTAGTGAGCGTTTTGTGGCTTACATGTTCACTAGTAAGCGTGTAATTTGATCCTACTAGTGAACTAGTGGGCGTTTTGTGGCTTACATGTTCACTAGTAAGCCTCAAAATGATCTTACTTGTGAACTAGTGGGCGTTTTGTGGCTTACATGTCAACTAGTGAGCCTCAAAATGATCTTACTAGTGAACTATTGGGCGTTTGGTGGCTTACATGTTCACTAGTAAGCGTCAAAATGACCTTACTAGTGAACTAGTGAGCGTTTTGTGGCTTACATGTAAACTAGTAAACCTCAAAATGATCTTACTAGTGAACTAGTGGGCGTTTTGTGGCTTACATGTTCACTAGTAAGCCTCAAAATGATCTTACTAGTGAACTAGTGGGCACATTTATGGCCTTACATGTTCACTAGTAAGCGTCAAAATGATCTTACTAGTGAACTAGTGGGCGTTTTGCGGCTTACATGTCAACTAGTAAGCCTCAAAATGATCTTACTAGTGAACTAGTGGGCGTTTTGCAGCTTACATGTGAACTAGTAAGCCATAAAAATGATCTTACTAGTGAACTAGCGGGCATTTTGTGGCTTACTTGTCAACTAGTAAGCCTCAAAATGATCTTACTAGTGAACTAGTGGGCACATTTATGGCCTTAAATGTTCACTAGTAAGCGTCAAAATGATCTTACTAGTGAACTAGTGGACGTTTTGTGGCTTACATGTTCACTAGGAAGCGTCAAAATGTCCTTACTAGTGAACTAGTGAGCGTTTTGTGGCTTACATGTTCACTAGTAAGCGTGTAATTTGATCTTACTAGTGAACTAGTGGGCGTTTTGTAGCTTACATGTTCACTAGTAAGCCTCAAAATGATCTTACTCGTGAACTAGTGGGCGTTTTGTGGCTTACATGTCAACTAGTAAGCCTCAAAATGATCTTACTAGTGAACTAGTGGGCACATTTATGGCCTTACATGTTCACTAGTAAGCGTCAAAATGATCTTACTAGTGAACTAGTGGGCACATTTATGGCCTTACATGTTCACTAGTAAGCGTCAAAATGATCTTACTAGTGAACTAGTAGGCGTTTTGCCTAGACCTCAGTTTCCTGAGTAGCGCTTACTAGTGAACTAGTGGGCATTTTGTAGATTACATGTTCACTAGTAAGCATCAAAATGATCTTACTAGTGAACTAGTGGGCGTTTTGTGGCTTACATGTCAATTAGTAAGCCTCAAAATGATCTTACTAGTGAACTAGTGGGCACATTTATGGCCTTACATGTTCACTAGTAAGCGTCAAAATGATCTTACTAGTGACCTAGTGGGCACATTTATTGCCTTACATGTTCACTAGTAAGCGTCAAAGTGATCTTACTAGTTAACTAGTGGGCACATTTATGGCCTTACATGTTCAATAGTAAGCGTCAAAATGATCTTACTAGTGAACTAGTGGGCACATTTATGGCCTTACATGTTCACTAGTAAGCATCAAAATGATCTTACTAGTGAACTAGTGGGCGTTTTGCAGCTTACATGTCAACTAGTAAGCCTCAAAATGATCTTACTAGTGAACTAGTGGGCACATTTATGGCCTTACATGTTCACTAGTAAGCGTCAAAATGATCTTACTAGTGACGTAGTGGGCACATTTATGGCCTTACATGTTCACTAGTAAGCGTCAAAGTGATCTTACTAGTTAACTAGTGGGCACATTTATGGCCTTACATGTTCACTAGTAAGCGTCAAAATGATCTTACTAGTGAACTAGTAAGTGTTTTACGGGTTACATGTCAACTAGTAAGCCTCAAAATTATCTTACTAGTGAACTAGTGGGCACATTTACTGCCTTACATGTTCACTAGTGAGCGTCAAAATGACCTTACTAGTGAACTAGTGAGCGTTTTGTGGCTTACATGTCAACGAGTAAGCCTCAAAATGATTTTACTGGTGAACTAGTGGGCGTTTTGTGGCTTAAATGTTCACTAGTAAGCGTCAAAATGACCTTACTAGTGACCTAGTGGGCACATTTATGGCCTTACATGTTCACTAGTAAGCGTCAAAATGATCTTACTAGTGAAATAGTGGGCACATTTATGGCCTTACATGTTCACTAGTAAGCCTCAAAATGATCTTACTAGTGAACTAGTGGGCATTTTGTGGCTTACATGTCAACTAGTAACCCTCAAAATGATCTTACTAGTGAACTAGTGGGCACATTTATGGCCTTACATGTTCACCAGTAAGCATCAAAATTGTCTTACTAGTGAACTAGTGGGCACATTTATGGCCTTACATATTCACTAGTAAGCATCAAAATGATCTTACTAGTAAACTAGTGGGCGTTTTGTAGCTTACATGTTACCTAGTAAGCATCAAAATGATCTTACTAGTGAACTAGTGGGCACATTTATGGCCTTTCATGTTCACTAGTAAGCGTGTAATTTGATCCTACGAGTGAACTAGTGGGCGTATTGTGGCTTACATGTTCACTAGTAAGCTTCAAAATGATCTTACTAGTGAACTAGTGGGCGTTTTGTGGCTTACATGTCAACTAGTAAGCCTCAACATGATCTTACTAGTGAACCAGTGGGCGTTTTGTGGCTTACATGTCAACTAGTAAGCCTCAACATGATCTTACTAGTGAACTTGTGGGCAGATTTATGGCCTTACATGTTCACTAGTAAGCGTCTAAATGATCTTACTAGTGAACTAGTGGGCGTTTTGTGGCTTACATCTTCACTAGTAAGAGTCAAAATTATCTTAGTAGTGAACTAGTGGGCACATTTATGCCCTTACATGTTCACTAGTAAGCATCAAAATGGTCTTACTAGTGAAATAGTGGGCACATTTATGGCCTTACATATTCACTAGTAAGCATCAAAATGATCTTACTAGTAAACTAGTGAGCGTTTTGTGGCTTACATGTTCACTAGTAAGCGTCAAAATGATCTTACTAGTGAACTAGTGAGCGTTTTGTGGCTTACATGTTCACTAGTAAGCCTCAAAATGATCTTACTAGTGAACTAGTGAGCGTTTTGTGGCTTACATGTTCACTAGTAAGCATCAAAATGATCTTACTAGTGAACTAGTGGGTGTTTTGTAGCTTACATGTTCACTAGTAAGCGTCAAAATGATCTTATTAGTGAACTAGTGGGCACATTTATGGCTTTACATGTTCACTAGTAAGCGTCAAAATGATCTTACTAGTGAACTAGTAGGCGTTTTGCGGTTTACATGTCAACTGGTAAGCATCAAAATGACCTTACTAGTGAACTAGTGAGCGTTTTGTGGCTTACATGTTCACTAGTAAGCGTGTAAATTTATCCTACTAGTGAACTAGTGGGCGTATTGTGGCTTACATGTTCTTACTAGTGAACTAGTAAGCCTCAAAATGATCTTACTAGTGAACTAGTCGGCGTTTTGCGGCTTACATGTCAACTAGTAAGCGTCAAAATGACCTTACTAGTGAACTAGTGAGCGTTTTGTGGCTTACATGTTCACTAGTAAGCGTCAAAATGACCTTACTAGTGAACTAGTGAGCGTTTTGTGGCTTACATGTTCACTATTAAGCGTCAAAATGATCTTACTAGTGAACTAGTAGGCGTTTTGCGGCTTACATGTCAAATAGTAAGCTTCAAAATGATCTTACTAGTGAACTAGTGAGCGTTTTGTGGCTTACATGTTCACTAGTAAGCATCAAAATGATCTTACTAGTGAACTCGTATGCGTTTTGCGGCTTACATGTCAACTAGTAAGCCTCAAAATGAACTTACAAGTGAACTAGTGGGCATTTTGTGGCTTACATGTCAACTAGTAAGCCTCAAAATGATCTTACTAGTGAACTAGTAGGCGTTTTGCGGCTTACATGTCAACTAGTAAGCCTCAAAATGATCTTACTAGTGACCTAGTGGGCACATTTATGGCCTTACATGTTCACTAGTAAGCGTCTAAATGATCTTACTAGTGAACTAGTGGGCGTTTTGTGGCTTACATCTTCACTAGTAAGCGTGTAAATTTATCCTACTAGTGAACTAGTGGGCGTATTGTGGCTTACATGTTCTTACTAGTGAACTAGTAAGCCTCAAAATGATCTTACTAGTGAACTAGTCGGCGTTTTGCGGCTTAGATGTCAACTAGTAAGCCTCAACATGATCTTACTAGTGAACTTGTGGGCAGATTTATGGGCTTACATGTTCACTAGTAAGCGTCTAAATGATCTTACTAGTGAACTAGTGGGCGTTTTGTGGCTTACATCTTCACTAGTAAGCCTCAAAATGATCTTACTAGTGAACTAGTGGGCATTTTGTGGCTTACATGTCAACTAGTAAGCCTCAAAATGATCTTACTAGTGAACTAGTAGGCACATTTATGGCCTTACATGTTCACTAGTAAGCGTCAAAATGATCTTATTAGTGAAATAGTGGGCACATTTATGGCCTTACATGTTCACTAGTAAGCCTCAAAATGATCTTAGTAGTGAACTAGTGGGCACATTTATGCCCTTACATGTTCACTAGTAAGCCTCAAAATGATCTTACTAGTGAACTAGTGGGCATTTTGTGGCTTACATGTCAACTAGTAAGCCTCAAAATGATCTTACTAGTGAACTAGTAGGCGTTTTGCGGCTTACATGTCAACTAGTAAGCCTCAAAATGATCTTACTAGTGACCTAGTGGGCACATTTATGGCCTTACATGTTCACTAGTAAGCGTCTAAATGATCTTACTAGTGAACTAGTGGGCGTTTTGTGGCTTACATCTTCACTAGTAAGCGTGTAAATTTATCCTACTAGTGGGCGTATTGTGGCTTACATGTTCTTACTAGTGAACTAGTAAGCCTCAAAATGATCTTACTAGTGAACTAGTCGGCGTTTTGCGGCTTAGATGTCAACTAGTAAGCCTCAACATGATCTTACTAGTGAACTTGTGGGCAGATTTATGGGCTTACATGTTCACTAGTAAGCGTCTAAATGATCTTACTAGTGAACTAGTGGGCGTTTTGTGGCTTACATCTTCACTAGTAAGCCTCAAAATGATCTTACTAGTGAACTAGTGGGCATTTTGTGGCTTACATGTCAACTAGTAAGCCTCAAAATGATCTTACTAGTGAACTAGTAGGCACATTTATGGCCTTACATGTTCACTAGTAAGCGTCAAAATGATCTTATTAGTGAAATAGTGGGCACATTTATGGCCTTACATGTTCACTAGTAAGCCTCAAAATGATCTTAGTAGTGAACTAGTGGGCACATTTATGCCCTTACATGTTCACTAGTAAGCCTCAAAATGATCTTACTAGTGAACTAGTGGGCATTTTGTGGCTTACATGTCAACTAGTAAGCCTCAAAATGATCTTACTAGTGAACTAGTAGGCACATTTATGGCCTTACATGTTCACTAGTAAGCGTCAAAATGATCTTATTAGTGAAATAGTGGGCACATTTATGGCCTTACATGTTCACTAGTAAGCCTCAAAATGATCTTACTAGTGAACTAGTGAGCGTTTTGTGGCTTACATGTTCACTAGTAAGCATCAAAATGATCTTACTAGTAAACTAGTGGGCGTTTTGTAGCTTACATGTTCACTAGTAAGCATCAAAATGATCTTACTAGTGAACTAGTGGGCACATTTATGGCCTTACATGTTCACTAGTAAGCGTGTAATTTGATCCTACTAGTGAACTAGTGGGCATTTTGTGGCTTACATGTTCACTAGTAAGCGTCAAAATGATCTTACTAGTGAACTAGTGAGCGTTTTGTGGCTTACATGTTCACTAGTAAGCCTCAAAATGATCTTACTAGTGAACTAGTGAGCGTTTTGTGGCTTACATGTTCACTAGTAAGCATCAAAATGATCTTACTAGTGAACTAGTGGGTGTTTTGTAGCTTACATGTTCACTAGTAAGCGTCAAAATGATCTTACTAGTGAACTAGTGGGCACATTGAGGCTTTACATGTTCACTAGTAAGCGTCAAAATGATCTTACTAGTGAACTAGTAGGCGTTTTGCGGCTTACATGTCAACTAGTAAGCATCAAAATGACCTTACTAGTGAACTAGTGAGCGTTTTGTGGCTTACATGTTCACTAATAAGCGTGTAAATTTATCCTACTAGTGAACTAGTGGGCGTATTGTGGCTTACATGTTCTTACTAGTGAATTAGTAAGCCTCAAAATGATCTTACTAGTGAACTAGTCGGCGTTTTGCGGCTTACATGTCAACTAGTAAGCCTCAAAATGATCTTACTAGTGAACTAGTGGGCATTTTGTGGCTTACATGTTCACTAGTAAGCGTCAAAATGATCTTACTAGTGAACTAGTGAGCGTTTTGTGGCTTACATGTTCACTAGTAAGCATCAAAATGATCTTACTAGTGAACTAGTGGGTGTTTTGTAGCTTACATGTTCACTAGTAAGCGTCAAAATGATCTTACTAGTGAACTAGTGGGCACATTTATGGCTTTACATGTTCACTAGTAAGCGTCAAAATGATCTTACTAGTGAACTAGTAGGCGTTTTGCGGCTTACATGTCAACTAGTAAGCATCAAAATGACCTTACTAGTGAACTAGTGAGCGTTTTGTGGCTTACATGTTCACTAGTAAGCATCAAAATGATCTTACTAGTGAACTAGTGGGTGTTTTGTAGCTTACATGTTCACTAGTAAGCGTCAAAATGATCTTACTAGTGAAGTAGTGGGCACATTTATGGCTTTACATGTTCACTAGTAAGCGTCAAAATGATCTTACTAGTGAACTAGTAGGCGTTTTGCGGCTTACATGTCAACTAGTAAGCATCAAAATGACCTTACTAGTGAACTAGTGAGCGTTTTGTGGCTTACATGTTCACTAGTAAGCGTGTAAATTTATCCTACTAGTGAACTAGTGGGCGTATTGTGGCTTACATGTTCACTAGTAAGCCTCAAAATGATGTTACTAGTGAACTAGTGGGCGTTTTGTGGCTTACATGTCAACTAGTAAGCCTCAAAATTATCTTACTAGTGAACTAGTGGGCAAATTTATGGCCTTACATGTCAACTAGTAAGCCTCAAAATGATCTTACTAGTGAACTAGTGGGCACATTTATGGCCTTACATGTTCACTAGTAAGCGTCAAAATGATCTTATTAGTGAACTAGTGGGCACATTTATGGCTTTACATGTTCACTAGTAAGCGTCAAAATGATCTTACTAGTGAACTAGTAGGCGTTTTGCGGCTTACATGTCAACTAGTAAGCATCAAAATGACCTTACTAGTGAACTAGTGAGCGTTTTGTGGCTTACATGTTCACTAGTAAGCGTGTAAATTTATCTTACTAGTGAACTAGTGGGCGTATTGTGGCTTACATGTTCTTACTAGTGAACTAGTAAGCCTCAAAATGATCTTACTAGTGAACTAGTCGGCGTTTTGCGGCTTACATGTCAACTAGTAAGCCTCAAAATGATCTTACTAGTGAACTAGTGGGCACATTTATGGCCTTACATGTTCACTAGTAAGCGTCAAAATGATCTTACTAGTGAACTAGTAGGCGTTTTGCGGCTTACATGTCAACTAGTAAGCCTCAAAATGATCTTACTAGTGAACTAGTGGGCGTTTTGTGGCTTACATGTCAACTAGTAAGCCTCAAAATTATCTTACTAGTGAACTAGTGGGCAAATTTATGGCCTTACATGTCAACTAGTAAGCCTCAAAATGATCTTACTAGTGAACTAGTGGGCACATTTATGGCCTTACATGTTCACTAGTAAGCGTCAAAATGATCTTATTAGTGAACTAGTGGGCACATTTATGGCTTTACATGTTCACTAGTAAGCGTCAAAATGATCTTACTAGTGAACTAGTAGGCGTTTTGCGGCTTACATGTCAACTAGTAAGCATCAAAATGACCTTACTAGTGAACTAGTGAGCGTTTTGTGGCTTACATGTTCACTAGTAAGCGTGTAAATTTATCTTACTAGTGAACTAGTGGGCGTATTGTGGCTTACATGTTCTTACTAGTGAACTAGTAAGCCTCAAAATGATCTTACTAGTGAACTAGTCGGCGTTTTGCGGCTTACATGTCAACTAGTAAGCCTCAAAATGATCTTACTAGTGAACTAGTGGGCACATTTATGGCCTTACATGTTCACTAGTAAGCGTCAAAATGATCTTACTAGTGAACTAGTAGGCGTTTTGCGGCTTACATGTCAACTAGTAAGCCTCAAAATGATCTTACTAGTGAACTAGTGGGCGTTTTGTGGCTTACATGTCAACTAGTAAGCCTCAAAATGATCTTACAAGTGAACTAGTGGGCATTTTGTGGCTTACATGTTCACTAGTAAGCGTCAAAATGATCTTACTAGTGAACTAGTGAGCGTTTTGTGGCTTACATGTTCACTAGTAAGCCTCAAAATGATCTTACTAGTGAACTAGTGAGCGTTTTGTGGCTTACATGTTCACTAGTAAGCATCAAAATGATCTTACTAGTGAACTAGTGGGTGTTTTGTAGCTTACATGTTCACTAGTAAGCGTCAAAATGATCTTACTAGTGAACTAGTGGGCACATTTATGGCTTTACATGTTCACTAGTAAGCGTCAAAATGATCTTACTAGTGAACTAGTAGGCGTTTTGCGGCTTACATGTCAACTAGTAAGCATCAAAATGACCTTACTAGTGAACTAGTGAGCGTTTTGTGGCTTACATGTTCACTAATAAGCGTGTAAATTTATCCTACTAGTGAACTAGTGGGCGTATTGTGGCTTAAATGTTCTTACTTTTGAATTAGTAAGCCTCAAAATGATCTTACTAGTGAACTAGTCGGCGTTTTGCGGCTTACATGTCAACTAGTAAGCCTCAAAATGATCTTACTAGTGAACTAGTGGGCACATTTATGGCCTTACATGTTCACTAGTAAGCGTCAAAATGATCTTACTAGTGAACTAGTAGGCGTTTTGCGGCTTACATGTCAACTAGTAAGCTTCAAAATGATCTTACAAGTGAACTAGTGGGCATTTTGTGCCTTACATGTTCACTAGTAAGCGTCAAAATGATCTTACTAGTGAACTAGTAGGCGTTTTGCGGCTTATATGTCAAATAGTAAGCCTCAAAATGATCTTATTAGTGAACTAGTATGCGTTTTGCGGCTTACATGTCAACTAGTAAGCCTCAAAATGAACTTACAAGTGAACTAGTGGGCATTTTGTGGCTTACATGTCAACTAGTAAGCCTCAAAATGATCTTACTAGTGACCTAGTGGGCACATTTATGGCCTTACATGTTCACTAGTAAGCGTCTAAATGATCTTACTAGTGAACTAGTGGGCGTTTTGTGGCTTACATCTTCACTAGTAAGCCTCAAAATGATCTTACTAGTGAACTAGTGGGCGTTTTGTGGCTTACATGTCAACTAGTAAGCCTCAAAATGATCTTACTAGTGAACTAGTAGGCACATTTATGGCCTTACATGTTCACTAATAAGCGTCAAAATGATCTTACTAGTGAACTAGTAGGCGTTTTGTGGCTTACATGTCAACTAGTAAGCCTCAAAATGATCTTACTAGTGAACTAGTGGGCACATTTATGGCCTTACATGTTCACTAATAAGCGTCAAAATGATCTCACTAGTGAACTAGTAGGCGTTTTGTGGCTTACATGTCAACTAGTAAGCCTCAAAATGATCTTACTAGTGAACTAGTGGGCACATTTATGGCCTTACATGTTCACTAGTAAGCGTCAAAATGATCTTACTAGTGAACTAGTAGGCGTTTTGCGGCTTACATGTCAACTAGTAAGCGTCAAAATGACCTTACTAGTGAACTAGTGAGCGTTTTGTGGCTTACATCTTACTAGTGAACTTGTGGGCACATTTATGGCCTTACATGTTCACTAGTAAGCGTCTAAATGATCTTACTAGTGAACTAGTGGGCGTTTTGTGGCTTACATCTTCACTAGTAAGCCTCAAAATGATCTTACTAGTGAACTAGTGGGCGTTTTGTGGCTTACATGTCAACTAGTAAGCCTCTAAATGATCTTACTAGTGAACTAGTAGGCACATTTATGGCCTTACATGTTCACTAGTAAGCGTCAAAATGATCTTACTAGTGAACTAGTAGGCGTTTTGCGGCTTACATGTCAACTAGTAAGCCTCAAAATGATCTTACTAGTGAACTAGTAGTTACATTTATGGCCTTACATGTTCACTAGTAAGCGTCAAAATGATCTTATTAGTGAACTAGTCGGCGTTTTGCGGCTTACATGTCAACTAGTAAGCCTCAAAATGATCTTACTAGTGAACTAGTGAGCGTTTTCTGGCTTACATGTTCACTAGTAAGCGTGTAAATTTATCCTACTCGTGAACTAGTGGGCGTATTGTGGCTTACATGTCAACTAGTAAGCCTCAAAATGATCTTACTAGTGAACTAGTAGGCGTTTTGCGGCTTACATGTCAACTAGTAAGCCTCAAAATGATCTTACTAGTGACCTAGTGGGCACATTTATGGCCTTACATGTTCACTAGTAAGCGTCTAAATGATCTTACTAGTGAACTAGTGGGCGTTTTGTGGCTTACATCTTCACTAGTAAGCCTCAAAATGATCTTACTAGTGAACTAGTGGGCGTTTTGTGGCTTACATGTCAACTAGTAAGCCTCAAAATGATCTTTCTAGTGAACTAGTAGGCACATTTATGGCCTTACATGTTCACTAGTAAGCGTCAAAATGATCTTACTAGTGAACTAGTAGGCGTTTTGCGGCTTACATGTCAACTAGTAAGCCTCAAAATGATCTTACTAGTCTTACTAGTGAACTAGTAGGCGTTTTGCGGCTTACATGTCAACTAGTAAGCCTCAAAATGAACTTACAAGTGAACTAGTGGGCATTCTGTGGCTTACATGTCAACTAGTAAGCCTCAAAATGATCTTACTAGTGAACTAGTAGGCGTTTTGCGGCTTACATGTCAACTAGTAAGCCTCAAAATGATCTTACTAGTGACCTAGTGGGCACATTTATGGCCTTACATGTTCACTAGTAAGCGTCTAAATGATCTTACTAGTGAACTAGTGGGCGTTTTGTGGCTTACATGTCAACTAGTAAGCCTCAAAATGATCTTACTAGTGAACTAGTAGGCACATTTATGGCCTTACATGTTCACTAGTAAGCGTCAAAATGATCTTATTAGTGAACTAGTAGGCGTTTTGCGGCTTACATGTCAACTAGTAAGCCTCAAAATGATTTTACTGGTGAACTAGTGGGCGTTTTGTGGCTTAAATGTTCACTAGTAAGCGTCAAAATGACCTTACTAGTGACCTAGTGGGCACATTTATGGCCTTACATGTTCACTAGTAAGCGTCAAAATGATCTTACTAGTGAAATAGTGGGCACATTTATGGCCTTACATGTTCACTAGTAAGCCTCAAAATGATCTTACTAGTGAACTAGTGGGCATTTTGTGGCTTACATGTCAACTAGTAACCCTCAAAATGATCTTACTAGTGAACTAGTGGGCGTTTTGTGGCTTACATGTTCACTAGTAAGCGTCAAAATGATCTTATTAGTGAACTAGTAGGCGTTTTGCGGCTTACATGTCAACTAGTAAGCCTCAAAATGATCTTACTAGTGAACTAGTGAGCGTTTTGTGGCTTACATGTTCACTAGTAAGCGTGTAAATTTATCCTACTAGTGAACTAGTGGGCGTATTGTGGCTTACATGTTCACTAGTAAGCCTCAAAATGATGTTACTAGTGAACGAGTGGGCGTTTTGTGGCTTACATGTCAACTAGTAAGCCTCAAAATGATCTTACTAGTGAACTCGTAGGCGTTTTGCGGCTTACATGTCAACTAGTAAGCCTCAAAATGATCTTACTAGTGACCTAGTGGGCACATTTATGGCCTTACATGTTCACTAGTAAGCGTCTAAATGATCTTACTAGTGAACTAGTGGGCGTTTTGTGGCTTACATCTTCACTAGTAAGCCTCAAAATGATCTTACTAGTGAACTAGTGGGCGTTTTGTGGCTTATATGTCAACTAGTAAGCCTCAAAATCATCTTTCTAGTGAACTAGTAGGCACATTTATGGCCTTACATGTTCACTAGTAAGCGTCAAAATGATCTTACTAGTGAACTAGTAGGCGTTTTGCGGCTTACATGTCAACTAGTAAGCCTCAAAATGATCTTACTAGTCTTACTAGTGAACTAGTAGGCGTTTTGCGGCTTACATGTCAACTAGTAAGCCTCAAAATGAACTTACAAGTGAACTAGTGGGCATTCTGTGGCTTACATGTAAATAGTAAGCCTCAAAATGATGTTACTAGTGAACTAGTAGGCGTTTTGCGGCTTACATGTCAACTAGTAAGCCTCAAAATGATCTTACTAGTGACCTAGTGGGCACATTTATGGCCTTACATGTTCACTAGTAAGCGTCTAAATGATCTTACTAGTGAACTAGTGGGCGTTTTGTGGCTTACATCTTCACTAGTAAGCCTCAAAATGATCTTACTAGTGAACTAGTGGGCGTTATGTGGCTTACATGTCAACTAGTAAGCCTCAAAATGATCTTACTAGTGAACTAGTAGGCACATTTATGGCCTTACATGTTCACTAGTAAGCGTCAAAATGATCTTATTAGTGAACTAGTAGGCGTTTTGCGGCTTACATGTCAACTAGTAAGCCTCAAAATGATTTTACTGGTGAACTAGTGGGCGTTTTGTGGCTTAAATGTTCACTAGTAAGCGTCATAATGACCTTACTAGTGACCTAGTGGGCACATTTATGGCCTTACATGTTCACTATTAAGCGTCAAAATGATCTTACTAGTGAAATAGTGGGCACATTTATGGCCTTACATGTTCACTAGTAAGCCTCAAAATGATCTTACTAGTGAACTAGTGGGCATTTTGTGGCTTACATGTCAACTAGTAACCCTCAAAATGATCTTACTAGTGAACTCGTGGGCGTTTTGTGGCTTACATGTTCACTAGTAAGCCTCAAAATGATCTTACTAGTGAACTAGTGGGCAAATTTATGGCCTTACATGTTCACTAGTAAGCGTCAAAATGATCTTACTAGTGACCTAGTGGGCACATTTATGGCCTTACATGTTCACTAGTAAGCGTCAAAGTGATCTTACTAGTTAACTAGTGGGCACATTTATGGCCTTACATGTTCACTAGTAAGCGTCAAAATGATCTTACTAGTGAACTAGTGAGCGTTTTGTGGCTTACATGTCAACGAGTAAGCCTCAAAATGATTTTACTGGTGAACTAGTGGGCGTTTTGTGGCTTAAATGTTCACTAGTAAGCGTCAAAATGACCTTACTAGTGACCTAGTGGGCACATTTATGGCCTTACATGTTCATTAGTAAGCGTCAAAATGATCTTACTAGTGAAATAGTGGGCACATTTATGGCCTTACATGTTCACTAGTAAGCCTCAAAATGATCTTACTAGTGAACTAGTGGGCATTTTGTGGCTTACATGTCAACTAGTAACCCTCAAAATGATCTTACTAGTGAACTAGTGGGATTTTGTGGCTTACATGTTCACTAGTAAGCGTCAAAATGATCTTACTAGTGAACTAGTGGGCGTTTTGTGGCTTACATCTTCACTAGTAAGCCTCAAAATGATCTTACTAGTGAACTAGTGGGCGTTTTGTGGCTTACATGTCAACTAGTAAGCCTCAAAATGATCTTTCTAGTGAACTAGTAGGCACATTTATGGCCTTACATGTTCACTAGTAAGCGTCAAAATGATCTTACTAGTGAACTAGTAGGCGTTTTGCGGCTTACATGTCAACTAGTAAGCCTCAAAATGAACTTACAAGTGAACTAGTGGGCATTCTGTGGCTTACATGTCAACTAGTAAGCCTCAAAATGATCTTACTAGTGAACTAGTAGGCGTTTTGCGGCTTACATGTCAACTAGTAAGCCTCAAAATGATCTTACTAGTGACCTAGTGGGCACATTTATGGCCTTACATGTTCACTAGTAAGCGTCTAAATGATCTTACTAGTGAACTAGTGGGCGTTTTGTGGCTTACATCTTCACTAGTAAGCCTCAAAATGATCTTACTAGTGAACTAGTGGGCGTTTTGTGGCTTACATGTCAACTAGTAAGCCTCAAAATGATCTTACTAGTGAACTAGTAGGCACATTTATGGCCTTACATGTTCACTAGTAAGCGTCAAAATGATCTTACTAGTGAACTAGTAGGCGTTTTGCGGCTTACATGTCAACTAGTAAGCCTCAAAATGATCTTACTAGTCTTACTAGTGAACTAGTAGGCGTTTTGCGGCTTACATGTCAACTAGTAAGCCTCAAAATGAACTTACAAGTGAACTAGTGGGCATTCTGTGGCTTACATGTAAATAGTAAGCCTCAAAATGATCTTACTAGTGAACTAGTAGGCGTTTTGCGGCTTACATGTCAACTAGTAAGCCTCAAAATGATCTTACTAGTGACCTAGTGGGCACATTTATGGCCTTACATGTTCACTAGTAAGCGTCTAAATGATCTTACTAGTGAACTAGTGGGCGTTTTGTGGCTTACATCTTCACTAGTAAGCCTCAAAATGATCTTACTAGTGAACTAGTGGGCGTTATGTGGCTTACATGTCAACTAGTAAGCCTCAAAATGATCTTACTAGTGAACTAGTAGGCACATTTATGGCCTTACATGTTCACTAGTAAGCGTCAAAATGATCTTATTAGTGAACTAGTAGGCGTTTTGCGGCTTACATGTCAACTAGTAAGCCTCAAAATGATTTTACTGGTGAACTAGTGGGCGTTTTGTGGCTTAAATGTTCACTAGTAAGCGTCAAAATGACCTTACTAGTGACCTAGTGGGCACATTTATGGCCTTACATGTTCACTATTAAGCGTCAAAATGATCTTACTAGTGAAATAGTGGGCACATTTATGGCCTTACATGTTCACTAGTAAGCCTCAAAATGATCTTACTAGTGAACTAGTGGGCATTTTGTGGCTTACATGTCAACTAGTAACCCTCAAAATGATCTTACTAGTGAACTCGTGGGCGTTTTGTGGCTTACATGTTCACTAGTAAGCCTCAAAATGATCTTACTAGTGAACTAGTGGGCAAATTTATGGCCTTACATGTTCACTAGTAAGCGTCAAAATGATCTTACTAGTGAACTAGTGAGCGTTTTGTGGCTTACATGTCAACGAGTAAGCATCAAAATGATTTTACTGGTGAACTAGTGGGCGTTTTGTGGCTTAAATGTTCACTAGTAAGCGTCAAAATGACCTTACTAGTGACCTAGTGGGCACATTTATGGCCTTACATGTTCATTAGTAAGCGTCAAAATGATCTTACTAGTGAAATAGTGGGCACATTTATGGCCTTACATGTTCACTAGTAAGCCTCAAAATGATCTTACTAGTGAACTAGTGGGCATTTTGTGGCTTACATGTCAACTAGTAACCCTCAAAATGATCTTACTAGTGAACTAGTGGGCGTTTTGTGGCTTACATGTTCACTAGTAAGCGTCAAAATGATCTTACTAGTGAACTAGTGGGCGTTTTGTGGCTTACATCTTCACTAGTAAGCCTCAAAATGATCTTACTAGTGAACTAGTGGGCGTTTTGTGGCTTACATGTCAACTAGTAAGCCTCAAAATGATCTTTCTAGTGAACTAGTAGGCACATTTATGGCCTTACATGTTCACTAGTAAGCGTCAAAATGATCTTACTAGTGAACTAGTAGGCGTTTTGCGGCTTACATGTCAACTAGTAAGCCTCAAAATGAACTTACAAGTGAACTAGTGGGCATTCTGTGGCTTACATGTCAACTAGTAAGCCTCAAAATGATCTTACTAGTGAACTAGTAGGCGTTTTGCGGCTTACATGTCAACTAGTAAGCCTCAAAATGATCTTACTAGTGACCTAGTGGGCACATTTATGGCCTTACATGTTCACTAGTAAGCGTCTAAATGATCTTACTAGTGAACTAGTGGGCGTTTTGTGGCTTACATCTTCACTAGTAAGCCTCAAAATGATCTTACTAGTGAACTAGTGGGCGTTTTGTGGCTTACATGTCAACTAGTAAGCCTCAAAATGATCTTACTAGTGAACTAGTAGGCACATTTATGGCCTTACATGTTCACTAGTAAGCGTCAAAATGATCTTATTAGTGAACTAGTAGGCGTTTTGCGGCTTACATGTCAACTAGTAAGCCTCAAAATGATTTTACTGGTGAACTAGTGGGCGTTTTGTGGCTTAAATGTTCACTAGTAAGCCTCAAAATGATCTTACTAGTGAACTAGTGGGCAAATTTATGGCCTTACATGTTCACTAGTAAGCGTCAAAATGATCTTACTAGTGACCTAGTGGGCACATTTATGGCCTTACATGTTCACTAGTAAGCGTCAAAGTGATCTTACTAGTTAACTAGTGGGCACATTTATGGCCTTACATGTTCACTAGTAAGCGTCAAAATGATCTTACTAGTGAACTAGTAAGTGTTTTGCGGGTTACATGTCAACTAGTAAGCCTCAAAATTATCTTACTAGTGAACTAGTGGGCACATTTACTGCCTTACATGTTCACGAGTAAGCGTCAAAATGACCTTACTAGTGAACTAGTGAGCGTTTTGTGGCTTACATGTCAACGAGTAAGCCTCAAAATGATTTTACTGGTGAACTAGTGGGCGTTTTGTGGCTTAAATGTTCACTAGTAAGCGTCAAAATGACCTTACTAGTGACCTAGTGGGCACATTTATGGCCTTACATGTTCACTAGTAAGCGTCAAAATGATCTTACTAGTGAAATAGTGGGCACATTTATGGCCTTACATGTTCACTAGTAAGCCTCAAAATGATCTTACTAGTGAACTAGTGGGCATTTTGTGGCTTACATGTCAACTAGTAACCCTCAAAATGATCTTACTAGTGAACTAGTGGGCACATTTATGGCCTTACATGTTCACCAGTAAGCATCAAAATTGTCTTACTAGTGAACTAGTGGGCACATTTATGGCCTTACATATTCACTAGTAAGCATCAAAATGATCTTACTAGTAAACTAGTGGGCGTTTTGTAGCTTACATGTTACCTAGTAAGCATCAAAATGATCTTACTAGTGAACTAATGGGCACATTTATGGCCTTACGTGTTCACTAGTAAGCGTGTAATTTGATCCTACGAGTGAACTAGTGGGCGTATTGTGGCTTACATGTTCACTAGTAAGCCTCAAAATGATCTTACTAGTGAACTAGTGGGCGTTTTGTGGCTTACATGTCAACTAGTAAGCCTCGACATGATCTTACTAGTGAACCAGTGGGCGTTTTGTGGCTTACATGTCAACTAGTAAGCCTCAACATGATCTTACTAGTGAACTTGTGGGCAGATTTATGGCCTTACATGTTCACTAGTAAGCGTCTAAATGATCTTACTAGTGAACTAGTGGGCGTTTTGTGGCTTACATCTTCACTAGTAAGCCTCAAAATGATCTTACTAGTGAACTAGTGGGCACATTTATGGCCTTACATGTTCACTAGTAAGCCGCAAAATGATCTTAGTAGTGAACTAGTGGGCACATTTATGCCCTTACATGTTCACTAGTAAGCATCAAAATGATCTTACTAGTGAACTAGTGGGCACATTTATGGCTTTACATGTTCACTAGTAAGTGTCAAAATGATCTTACTAGTGAACTAGTAGGCGTTTTGCGGTTTACATGTCAACTAGTAAGCATCAAAATGACCTTACTAGTGAACTAGTGAGCGTTTTGTGGCTTACATGTTCACTAGTAAGCGTGTAAATTTATCATACTAGTGAACTAGTGGGCGTATTGTGGCTTACATGTTCTTACTAGTGAACTAGTAAGCCTCAAAATGATCTTACTAGTGAACTAGTGGGCGTTTTGTGGCTTACATCTTCACTAGTAAGCCTCAAAATGATCTTACTAGTGAACTAGTGGGCACATTTATGGCCTTACATGTTCACTAGTAAGCCGCAAAATTATCTTAGTAGTGAACTAGTGGGCACATTTATGCCCTTACATGTTCACTAGTAAGCATCAAAATGATCTTACTAGTGAACTAGTGGGCACATTTATGGCTTTACATGTTCACTAGTAAGTGTCAAAATGATCTTACTAGTGAACTAGTAGGCGTTTTGCGGTTTACATGTCAACTAGTAAGCATCAAAATGACCTTACTAGTGAACTAGTGAGCGTTTTGTGGCTTACATGTTCACTAGTAAGCGTGTAAATTTATCATACTAGTGAACTAGTGGGCGTATTGTGGCTTACATGTTCTTACTAGTGAACTAGTAAGCCTCAAAATGATCTTACTAGTGAACTAGTCGGCGTTTTGCGGCTTACATGTCAACTAGTAAGCCTCAAAATGATCTTACTAGTGAACTAGTGAGCGTTTTGTGGCTTACATGTTCACTAGTAAGCGTCTAAATGATCTTACTAGTGAACTAGTGGGCTTTTTGTGGCTTACATCTTCACTAGTAAGCCTCAGAATGATCTTACTAGTGAACTAGTTGGCGTTTTGTGGCTTACATGTCAACTAGTAAGCCTCAAAATGATCTTACTAGTGAACTAGTAGGCACATTTATGGCCTTACATGTTCACTAGTAAGCGTCAAAATGATCTTACTAGTGAACTAGTAGGCGTTTTGCGGCTTACATGTCAACTAGTAAGCCTCAAAATGATCTTACTAGTCTTACTAGTGAACTAGTAGATGTTTTGCGGCTTACATGTCAACTAGTAAGCCTCAAAATGAACTTACAAGTGAACTAGTGGGCATTCTGTGGCTTACATGTCAACTAGTAAGCCTCAAAATGATCTTACTAGTGAACTAGTAGGCGTTTTGCGGCTTACATGTCAACTAGTAAGCCTCAAAATGATCTTACTAGTGAACTAGTAGGCACATTTATGGCCTTACATGTTCACTAGTAAGCGTCTAAATGATCTTATTAGTGAACTAGTGGGCGTTTTGTGGCTTACATCTTCACTAGTAATCCTCAAAATGATCTTACTAGTGAACTAGTGGGCGTTTTGTGGCTTACATGTCAACTAGTAACCCTCAAAATGATCTTACTAGTGAACTAGTAGGCACATTTATGGCCTTACATGTTCACTAGTAAGCGTCAAAATGATCTTATTAGTGAACTAGTAGGCGTTTTGCGGCTTACATGTCAACTAGTAAGCCTCAAAATGATCTTACTAGTGAACTAGTGAGCGTTTTGTGGCTTACATGTTCACTAGTAAGCGTGTAAATTTATCCTACTAGTGAACTAGTGGGCGTATTGTGGCTTACATGTTCACTAGTAAGCCTCAAAATGATGTTACTAGTGAACTAGTGGGCGTTTTGTGGCTTACATGTCAACTAGTAAGCCTCAAAATGATCTTACTAGTGAACTAGTGGGCAAATTTATGGCCTTACATGTTCACTAGTAAGCGTCAAAATGATCTTACTAGTGACCTAGTGGGCACATTTATGGCCTTACATGTTCACTAGTAAGCGTCAAAGTGATCTTACTAGTTAACTAGTGGGCACATTTATGGCCTTACATGTTCACTAGTAAGCGTCAAAATGATCTTACTAGTGAACTAGTAAGTGTTTTGCGGGTTACATGTCAACTAGTAAGCCTCAAAATTATCTTACTAGTGAACTAGTGGGCACATTTACTGCCTTACATGTTCACGAGTAAGCGTCAAAATGACCTTACTAGTGAACTAGTGAGCGTTTTGTGGCTTACATGTCAACGAGTAAGCCTCAAAATGATTTTACTGGTGAACTAGTGGGCGTTTTGTGGCTTAAATGTTCACTAGTAAGCGTCAAAATGACCTTACTAGTGACCTAGTGGGCACATTTATGGCCTTACATGTTCACTAGTAAGCGTCAAAATGATCTTACTAGTGAACTAGTAAGTGTTTTGCGGGTTACATGTCAACTAGTAAGCCTCAAAATTATCTTACTAGTGAACTAGTGGGCACATTTATGGCCTTACATGTTCACTAGTAAGCGTCAAAATGATCTTACTAGTGAAATAGTGGGCACATTTATGGCCTTACATGTTCACTAGTAAGCCTAAAAATGATCTTACTAGTGAACTAGTGGGCATTTTGTGGCTTACATGTCAACTAGTAACCCTCAAAATGATCTTACTAGTGAACTAGTGGGCACATTTATGGCCTTACATGTTCACCAGTAAGCATCAAAATTGTCTTACTAGTGAACTAGTGGGCACATTTATGGCCTTACATATTCACTAGTAAGCATCAAAATGATCTTACTAGTAAACTAGTGGGCGTTTTGTAGCTTACATGTTACCTAGTAAGCATCAAAATGATCTTACTAGTGAACTAGTGGGCACATTTATGGCCTTACATGTTCACTAGTAAGCGTGTAATTTGATCCTACGAGTGAACTAGTGGGCGTATTGTGGCTTACATGTTCACTAGTAAGCCTCAAAATGATCTTACTAGTGAACTAGTGGGCGTTTTGTGGCTTACATGTCAACTAGTAAGCCTCAACATGATCTTACTAGTGAACCAGTGGGCGTTTTGTGGCTTACATGTCAACTAGTAAGCCTCAACATGATCTTACTAGTGAACTTGTGGGATAGAATGGTGATGTCGTCTGCATATGTAACTGTGTGTACATTTGGAGGTGGTTGTGGTAAGTCTGCCATGTATATGTTGAATAGTGTTGGTGAAAGTACTCCCCCCTGTGGTACCCCCGTTTTCGTGTTTCTATGTTCTGATGTTTCCCCCCGGTATTGAGTGTATTGTCTGCGTCCCCTTATGTAGTTGAAGATGTATTTGATGATGATGTTTGGGGTGTTAGTGTTGTTGAGTTTGTTTGTGAGTGTGTGTAGGTTTACCGTGTCAAAGGCTTTGGACATGTCTAGGGCTATGGCAACTGTTCGTTGTGGTGGTTTTTGTTGATTGAAACCTGTGGCTATGATGTTGTGTATGTGGTGTAGTGCTGTGGTTGTGGAGTGTTGTTTTCGGAAGCCGTGTTGGTGAGAGGGTAGTTGAGTGTTGTTGGTAATGAAGGGTAGTATTACCTTTTCCATTGTTTTGGCTATTGGGCTGAGTAGTGCTATTGGTCTGTAGGATGGGCCGAGTGCGTGGTTTTTGTTGGGTTTTGGTATTGGGATTATTTTTGCAGTCTTCCATATTGCGGGGATGGTGTTGGTGTTGAGTGATGTGTTGTAAGTGTGTGTGAGTAGTGTTATTGCTTTGGGGCCTAGGTGTTTCAGATGTCTGATGTTTATGTTGTCTGGGCCTGTGGAGTTGTTGCTTTTGGAGCGTTGTAGTGCTTGTTTGACTTGTTGTTCTGTGATGGTTATGGGCGTGGTGTTGAGTTTTCGTATTTTGCGTTGTAGTTGTCTGTATGTTCTGTTGGTTTTGTGTTGTATTATGTTGGTGAATTGTTTGTTGAATGCTCGTGCTTTCTGTTTGTTGGATATTGCCGTGTGTTGTCCGAACTGTATTGTGGTGTTTTCTGGTGCTTTTTGTTCTTTGTTTGATAGTCTTGTTACTGTGTTGTTTGTGTCTGTGGTTCCATGCATCCGTTAAGTGTTCTTTCCATAGCTCTTGTTTGTGTTTTTGGATTTGTGTCTATTTCTTTGTTTAGGTCTGTGATGCGTGGGTCTTGGTGGTTTTGTTGTCTGATGTCGTTTCTTTGGCTGATGAGTGTTCTGATGTGTTGTGGTAGGAGAAGTGATTTGCTTTTTATTTTTCCGTGGGGTATGTGGTGTTTGTCTGCTGTAAGTATGAGGTTTGTGAGCATGGTGTTGGCTGTGTGGATGTTGTCAGGTATGGTTAAGTTCTCCAGTGCTGATTCTATTTCAGAGGTGTATCCTTCCCAGTCTGCTTTCCTGTAATTTGTGTAAGTTTGAAGGTGTTGTTGTAGGCGGAAAGGAGCACGCGTGTTGTGTGTGATTTTGATAGGAAGGTGGTCTGAACTGAGTGCGTGTATTGTGGTCCATGTTGTTCTGTTTGTGATGCTGTTGCTGGCTGTTGTGATGTCCGGTGATGTTGGTTGTTGGTTGATGTTTGTAGGTTTTCTGGTGGGTGTGTTTGCGTTTAGAGTGATTTGTTGGGAGTTTTGTAGTATGTCTGCAATGTGGGTGCCTCTGTGGTCGTCGTAGGGAGAGTGCCATTGTGTTGAGTGAGCGTTGATGTCTGCGGTTAGAATGGTGTTGTTCAGCGAGTTTATGTATTGGAAGGTGTTGGTGATGTCTGTGTCTTCTGTGGCGTGGTCTGGTCGGGTGGTATCTCTGGGGGGTATATACATGTTGCATATGTGTAGTCTTTTGTGGTTGGTTATGTGAATCTTTACGGTTTGAATTTCTGTAGTGTTGGTGTTAATGTTGTTGGGGATGTTCATGGGAGTGAATGTGACTGATTTGTGAATGTATGTGAGCAGTCCTCCTCCTCCCTTGTGTTCTCTGTCTTTCCTAATGCTGGTGTAGTTGGTGAGACGAGGTGTGTTGTGTTGTTTTTCTAGTTTGGTTTCTTGTATGGTGATGATGTCTGCGTGCTGTTGTGAGGCGAGTTCTTCTAGTTCTGTTTTCTTGTTTTGGATGCCGTTGATGTTTATTTGTAGTATGGTCAGTGTGTGTTTGTTGTTTTTGTTGGTGGGTGTTGTTCTTTGTGGGTTGTTCGGGGGTTGTGGTGTTGGGGTGTTTGTTGTTTGCGTGTGTGTTCTGCATGTCCACGTGTTTGTGTATTGGCGGGTGGTGATGCCGGAGCAATGTCTGTGTATCCAGTGTGGGTGTGTTGAGTTGCATCTGAGTGAGGTTTGTCTGCGTGTGATGATTCTATTGCAGCTATTGCAGGTCCAGGTTTGGGGGGGTGGTCTTGTGTTTGTTGTATCTCTGTTGGAGTTGTCTGTCCGTGTTGCCTTTGAGGGTAGTGTTGGTGAGGCGAGTGTGTTGTTTTGGTCTGTTTGTGCTCTGCTGCCTGTTGGTGTCCTACGAGGTGTTGTTGTTCGTGGTGGTGTTTTGGGATGTAGTCTGCATTTCCATGTTATGTTGTATTGTCTAGTGTTTATGTTTGTGCAATGTTTGTGTACCCAGTGTGGTGTGTGGTGGTTGCATCTGAAGGATGTCTGTCTTCTTGTAATCTGTTGTGTGCAAATGTCGCATGTCCAGGTAGTTTGTTGTGTGTGTGTTTGTTGCGTGCGTGAGAGTGTCTGTGTGGGCCCCGGATTTGTCTCTATGTCCCCCGCCTGGAGCAAAAGGTCCGCCCGCCACCCTGCCAGGTTCAGGGGGCGGTTAGCCGAAAAAAAAAAAAACGGCCGTAAGGGCACCCCGTTCGGGGTGCAGGGATTGGTTCCTTGATTTGTCCCCCCGTTCGGGGGGAACCCTCCAACTGCGAGTAAGCCAAGGCGTTTGGAGGTACAGCAGGTTGACAGCAGTGTGATCGAGCAGATTAGATAGAGTAGAATTTGAATGGGGCTTCACTGATTTATTTCATACAATTCATATCTAAAACACAGTTGAAAAATATTTGATTGTTAAAATATTTAAATACAAGAACTATATCAAGAAATTAACAAAACATAGTTTTTTTAGTTAGGAGAAAAGTCTAAAAACATATCACAAATGACAAACGTTGTGCCTCTCCTCCTCCTGTTCTTCAATGAAGCTGATCACCCTCCAGCTCCCGTTAGAAACATCGTGCTGCTGAAGGTGTGCCGGCAGAATGGTTGTGATACAGGAGGTGCTGTGGACTCTCCCAGAAACGAGGACCTAGTTTAGTTGTAGATCCAGTAAAACATAGTGCAAATGTGACATTATTTATAATGCACAGTTACAGTCTTGTGAATATTAAAAAATGTACTTCATGTAATGCAGGAAGCGAATATTTCAAACGAACTAAGGCAGCAAACAGTAAGAGCAAAATCGTGTTGCAAACATTAACTCTTTTTTTAAATGTCAATTAGCTTGTGAGTAATAAGACAAAATGTGACTGTCAGACAGAGAACTGTCAGAGCAAACGGCAGATTTTAGAAAGTCCTGCCGAAATAAATCTGCACCCGACTGCGACTGTCAGCGTTGAACTGCCGCCATTGCTGTCAAAGTCAGACACATCTCCAAAATTGTTGGAGCAAATTTTTAAGCAGGCTTCATCTTGATAAATTGACCACGTATTTGACATTTACACCATAACGTTACCGCCTAAAATAATCGTAAAACAAAATTTTGTGTAACAACAAGAGTAATATGTACCCCAAAAGCTTTCAAAGCGTCTGAAAGTTTTCTCCTCCGTTTTTGTTGGGGCTTGGCTCGAAATGCATCATGATTGGCCGCCCGAAGTCCACGTGTCTGTCGGACGTGCTCTCATTGGTCTACAATACCATCACGGATGAATAAATACTCAAAGGGCTTGCCAGGCAAGCCCTTTGAACCCTTTAAATACTCAATGGGCTTGCCTGGCAAGCCCTTTGAGTATTTATTCCATATTGCCCACTAGTTCACTCGTAAGGTCATTTTGACGCTTACTAGTGAACATGTAAGGCCATAAATGTGCCCACTAGTTCACTAGTAAGATCATTTTGAGGCTTACTAGTTGACATGTAAGCCACAAAACGCCCGCTAGTTCACTAGTAAGATAATTTTGAGGCTTCTAGTGAACATGTAAGCCACAGAACGCCCACTAGTTCACTAGTAAGATCATTTTGACGCTTACTAGTGAACATGTAAGCCACAAAACGCTCACTAGTTCACTAGTAAGGTCATTTTGACGCTTACTAGTGAACATGTAAGCCACAAAACGCTCACTGGTTCACTAGTAAGGTAATTTTGACGCTTACTAGTGAACATGTAAGCCACAAAACGCCCACTAGTTCCCTAGTAAGATCATTTTGACGCTTATTTATGAACATGTCAGCCACAAAACGCTCACTCGTTCACTAGTAAGATCATTTTGACGCTTACTAGTGAACATGTAAGCCACAAAACGCCCACTAGTTCACTAGTAAGGTCATTTTGACGCTTACTAGTGAACATGTAAGCCACAAAACGCCCACTAGTTCACTAGTAAGATCATTTTGACGCTTACTAGTGAACATGTAAGGCCATAAATGTGCCCACTTGTAGTGCTAGTGACATTACACTGTACTTGCATTAAATGCAAATAAGGATGATTACGAAAACATGTAACGGTATCCTATTGGCTGTACGTTTCAAAATAGTGTCATCCCACCAGTCAGGGCTCATGATTTTGGAAATTCTGTGCCCACTTAGTTTTTTAAAACAACAATGGCGGACAGTGTCCTGAGACGTATTCGGCGAAGGTGCAGGGCAATAGAGAGTGCCTGTCATCAAGGGTCTGCCGGTGAAAGTGAAGCACGCGCGATAAACATTTCAATTGCTAATTTAAGAAGAGTTAGTGACCAGTTTAGCGCTGATACTATTCAAAGTTTGATTCAAAGTCCAATAGATCTCCGATCTGTCATCATTGCGGGACCCACTCCTAATGGTGGACGTGTTTGTTCCCATGTGGCACATCGTTTGCACACAGGTAAAATGGCTACCATTTTTTGTCATTGGTTTTTCGTATGTATTTTTATTCGAACTACACACGGGTTTTACTGACGACTTGCTGTGACTTACCTTCTATCACCCTGTCAAACGTCGTTTTATACCAGTGGTTTTCCTGCAAATCAGTAGACTATTAAGTAACGCGATGGCTGTACACTTTTAAGCAATAACTAGTGATCTTTTAGTTATTCAATTATAAGTTTGAATTATTTTTTTCTTGAGTAAAATGGTTAGAGAAAATAGCTGCTCGTGGTTTTGAAGCTGCATATACTTTTATGTACATCTGTGTCTATATGCCTGTACTGTATACAGTATATAAAAAACACGTAGTGATTCGTTTGCTTGAATTCCTTAATCCTTTTATTTCCATACTTTAGGTAGACGAGGAAGACCAGCACTTGACATTACAAGTGATCAAATTGAACTGCTCCCCACTCAGGGCTTTACAGTGAGAGCCATCACTGAGATGTTGTGTTGTTCCTCTTCATACCTGCATAAAAAAATGAAGTTTTTTCAGAATTCAGCCAGAAATAGATTTACTCCCATTCATGATGTTGACCTGGAAGAGCATGTCAGAAGATTGCACAGCCAATTTCCTTTGTGAGAAGAAGTTCATCCATCTTAGTTGGCAGAGATCGTAGATTAGCAAGATGGATCGATGGGATGGTGAAAAAAGGCCGAGCGTAGCCTCCCCAATGCGCAGCAACTTTTCCCTCGTGTAAGTAAGCCGCTCAGGGTCGGCAAAAATAAACGAAAATGACAAAAACAGGGATAATACTAGGGAGCGTGTGACCGAGGCTGCCATACCTGTCGGCGCCTGATGGCGTTTATTATCCGTTGTATTCTTTGCGTTCACTAACAGATGTAATGCAGAGGACCGCAGCAGCGCGACTTTGTGTGTATAAACACGGACACCCTGATTAGGAAAGGACAGTTTCCTACTCAGGAAACTGAGGTCTTTTGGGGTTCAGGGGTCACTCCTTAAGATGTTCTATCCACTCGGTGGTGGCCTCGGCCATCCATTATGGCATTGTCTGCTGGTCAGGCAGCATCTCAGCCCGGGACAGAAAGAGACTGGAGCGACTGGTCAGGAAGGCCAGTTCTGTCCTGGGTTGCTCCCTTGACACTCTGGAGGAGGTGGGCAACAGAAGGATGCTAACTAAGCTAAAAGCTATGATGGCCAGTCCCTCCCACCCCCTCCAGCCCGCCCTGACAGCACTTGGTAGCTCCATCAGCCAGAGACTGTTACACCCGCGCTGCAAGAAGGAGAGATACCGACGCTGGTTCCTACCGACTGCTGTCAGGCTGATGAATAAAAAATAACAATCATAATAATAATTAAATGATGTGAAGGAAAATTGTAAATAGTACTGCGATTTATCCATTTTGTGTTCATATTGCATTTAATTGAAAGATGTTTGTTGTTTTTTTTCTCTTTCTTCTTTCTACATACATTCTTGCTGCTGGAGGCTGTAAATTTCCGTAGTGTGGGACGAAAAAAGGATATCTTATCTTATCTTAATGTTTGACTAACCGGAGACCCTGTCTGAGGAGGGCATGTGGCGATAACGATGCGCTGATTGGCTCATTTGAATTTAAGGTGTGCCATACCTTAGCGTCAGCATATACGATGCGATGATTGGCCCATTTGAATTTAAGGTGTGCCCATACCTAAGCGTCAGCATATACGATACGCTGATTGGCTCATTTGAATTTAAGGTGTGCCCATACTTAACCGTCAGCACGCGTCTCTCCCAATACACACGCATTCAAAATGCCTCGGACGGCGGTCGGAACCGGTCAGCGGCGAAGGGCGCGCATCGGACGATACCCGCCGTCGAACCCGAGCGTCGCGGGGGGCAAAAACGAGACGGCCGAACACCCGCATAGTGCGCAGGATTTTACAGCAGGTAACATAACGCGACGCTCGGGTTCGACGGCGGGTATCGTCCGAGGCGCGCCCTTCGGGTCGCCGCGCGCGGCGGGTCGACGGCCGCCGCTGGCCGGCTCCGACCGCGCCATCTTGCAACACACTGTCAGACGAGGGCTCGGAACGCCCCAGTGCGCATGCAAATTAGCCATGTGCGCGAAAGCCGCGCGCGGGTTTCGAAATGTACGCACCTTGTGTTGTCGTCCGAAATGAAAAATAAAATAATTTGCCCGCCCGCCGCCCCCTCTCTCTTAAAACT
This sequence comes from Hippocampus zosterae, assembly GCF_025434085.1. NCBI lineage: Eukaryota > Metazoa > Chordata > Actinopteri > Syngnathiformes > Syngnathidae > Hippocampus > Hippocampus zosterae. The sequence goes on from NC_067456.1 coordinate 13,950,891, forward strand.
ACTCGTCCGAGGCATTTTGAATGCGTGTGCATTGGGATAGACGCGTGCTGACAGCTGACGGTTATGTATGGGAACACCTTAAATTCAAATGAGCCAATCAGCGTATCGTATATGCTGACGCTGTGTGCAGTTCTGGCGTCGCGCATGCGACAGTTTATTTTCCCAATAAACTGCACGCCATTCTACTCGCCACGTGAGTTCACCTCCTTTTTACTAGTCGGTGTTTACATTGCGCCACAAGCTAACGCTAACACGGCGATTCAAAATGGAGGATTGTGTCAGGAAACAGACGCATGCGCAACGCCACAGTGTGCTCACAGCTTCAGCCCAGGAGAGCCGCTCACAGACAATTGGACAAAACGAATCGCGAGAGGTTTCGATTGTGTGCAGTTCTGCTCCCGTCTACCCGGGGTTCTTTGCAGCTGTTTAACAGCATAACACCGCAAGCTAAATGAACGTCACAATGGCGTCCTCAAATAATATTTGCATGCCTCAGACATTGCATTCACTTTCCACTAAAATCCTCGTGGCGGCCCGAAGGTTGCGCCTCGGACGATACCCGCCGTCGAACCCGAGAGTCGCGGGGGGCAAAAACGAGACGGCCGAACACCCGCATAGTGCGCAGGATTTTTCCACTGTCTTCCCGGGGTCCTTTGCAGCTATTTAACAGCAGGACACCGCAAGGTAAATGAGCGTCACAATGGCGTCCTCAAATAATATTTGCATGCCTCAGACATTGCATTCACTTATAGTGGAAGAACAGCACTGCACAGTCCTGTGCTCCTTGTGTCAGTATTTAAAATGGTTCTTAACTCCTCTTCTGATATATTTTTACGTGATTTCAGAGGGGATTTGAAAAGGGGAATTGTACACATGAAAAGGATATTTTTGTTTTCATGTTTAGTATTATTTTGGTAAAATTAGTGCTTTGTTTTTTGTTAAAGTAAGGGAAAAAAGACAACTACTGTTTAACAAAGTTAAAGTAAAAATGTCTTATTTCCCTAAAAGGGCTATTTGTATTATTAAGCAGGCACAACTTAACAAAATAAGAGTTCCTGTGCCTCAACACAATACCTCTCATTATTTGCTGTGTACTGGCAAAGTGAATAATTGTTATTTTCATGCACCCCATTATTGATTGGTTGTGAGGAGTGTTGATTTGTATAAGCTTGGCTTTACCATACTAAATGGGCATATAGCCCTGCTACCCATGATTCCCGAGCATGGAATTGGACCTTGGTCTTATTAAAAAAAACAAAAGTGGACCTACAGCATTTCTAGTTGAGGACCACTGGCCTAAAGTAACCATTACATCTTGCTGCAACAGCGGATAGAGGTAACCTTAAAAATAAAAAAAATAAAAAACGTGAGTAACTTTTTAATGCCTTTGAAAATTATACATTTTTTAAAAAGTATTTACAGTATGTGAACTGAATAAAAAAGTTACTCATTAAGGTGAAAGTAAAATTATATATAATATGTTGTGGTCACTTAACAGTCCTGAGGCCGGTTGTTAGAATCCGAGCTTGGGCCTCCAGAAGTTTGCATGCACTCTCCATGTTTGTTGGGATTTTATGCCTGTACTCTGGCTTCCTCCTGCATTCCAAAACCACACTTTTTGGGTAAATTGAAAACTAAGAACAAATCCTTAGGTGTGAATTGATGTTTGTCGATAAGTGCCCTGTAATAGAGAGGTGACCAGTCCAGGGTTTATCATGCCTATCATCGGGATTGAGCTGGGATAGGATCCGGGTCACCTGTGACTCTCATGAGCAATATAGAAAATAGATGAACGAATGTTACAGTTGTTTCCTTCAATTTACACACCTTAGGCAAGTTATAAAATCATTTCCAGAACGTTTAAAAAAAAAAAAGTTTTAACGGTGTTTTAACACATTTTTTAAATGATCAAACACGGTTAAAATGTATCATACAGTATATTAAGATAGAAATATCAACAAATAAAAATATTTGTACTCATAACGACTCGCGACGGCGATGATGAAGCAGCCATAACACAGTACAGTCCTGTTACAAGCCTGAAATAAAGGTGTTTTCTTGGTAAAAAAAAGTATGACCAACCTGGTGTTGAAATTGACCATTGAAAATGTCATGTATACATGAGCATATAGTACGTCTGCATATAAACATAGTCTCCGTGCTTTTGCATCGGTGACTTTTTTGTTGTTTGTATTTCTCACAAACATCTTTTTGGGCAGGTGTTGGCTGCTTGTGTTTTTTTTTCTGTTGCAAACCCGGGTGGCTCCGCCATTGTTGTTTTGGAACTGCAGTGTGGAGGTGACTGATCGAGCGTGTGAGTGTGGTTGCTTTGTATGTGGTGAGTATAGTTTCTTTGGATTTTCCCCAGTGAGTGGTTGTTAAGGCTTTAAGTATTTTGTTTGATTGCTTGGCGCGGGTTAGAGTGTGTTGTGTGTGTTTTGAGAAGGTGAGTTTGGGGTCCCATGTTAATCCCAGTATTTTGGGTTCGCGGACTGTGGGTAGGGTGGTGTTATCTATTTGTAAAGTGAGCCTGTTGCTGTATTCTGCCGGATCCGGTGTGAACAGAGTGGTGGTGGTTTTGTCTGCGTTGAGTGTGAGTTGGTTCTGTTTTGTCCAGTTGTATATGTCGTGGAGATATTTTTGTACTTGTTGTTGTGCCTGTTGTGGTTTGACATGTGTGGATAGAATGGTGATGTCGTCTGCATATGTAACTGTGTGTACATTTGGAGGTGGTTGTGGTAAGTCTGCCATGTATATGTTGAATAGTGTTGGTGAAAGTACTCCCCCCTGTGGTACCCCCGTTTTCGTGTTTCTATGTTCTGATGTTTCCCCCCGGTATTGAGTGTATTGTCTGCGTCCCCTTATGTAGTTGAAGATGTATTTGATGATGATGTTTGGGGTGTTAGTGTTGTTGAGTTTGTTTGTGAGTGTGTGTAGGTTTACCGTGTCAAAGGCTTTGGACATGTCTAGGGCTATGGCAACTGTTCGTTGTGGTGGTTTTTGTTGATTGAAACCTGTGGCTATGATGTTGTGTATGTGGTGTAGTGCTGTGGTTGTGGAGTGTTGTTTTCGGAAGCCGTGTTGGTGAGAGGGTAGTTGAGTGTTGTTGGTAATGAAGGGTAGTATTACCTTTTCCATTGTTTTGGCTATTGGGCTGAGTAGTGCTATTGGTCTGTAAGATGGGCCGAGTGCGTGGTTTTTGTTGGGTTTTGGTATTGGGATTATTTTTGCAGTCTTCCATATTGCGGGGATGGTGTTGGTGTTGAGTGATGTGTTGTAAGTGTGTGTGAGTAGTGTTATTGCTTTGGGGCCTAGGTGTTTCAGATGTCTGATGTTTATGTTGTCTGGGCCTGTGGAGTTGTTGCTTTTGGAGCGTTGTAGTGCTTGTTTGACTTGTTGTTCTGTGATGGTTATGGGCGTGGTGTTGAGTTTTCGTATTTTGCGTTGTAGTTGTCTGTATGTTCTGTTGGTTTTGTGTTGTATTATGTTGGTGAATTGTTTGTTGAATGCTCGTGCTTTCTGTTTGTTGGATATTGCCGTGTGTTGTCCGAACTGTATTGTGGTGTTTTCTGGTGCTTTTTGTTCTTTGTTTGATAGTCTTGTTACTGTGTTGTTTGTGTCTGTGGTTCCATGCATCCGTTAAGTGTTCTTTCCATAGCTCTTGTTTGTGTTTTTGGATTTGTGTGTCTATTTCTTTGTTTAGGTCTGTGATGCGTGGGTCTTGGTGGTTTTGTTGTCTGATGTCGTTTCTTTGGCTGATGAGTGTTCTGATGTGTTGTGGTAGGAGAAGTGATTTGCTTTTTATTTTTCCGTGGGGTATGTGGTGTTTGTCTGCTGTAAGTATGAGGTTTGTGAGCATGGTGTTGGCTGTGTGGATGTTGTCAGGTATGGTTATGTTCTCCAGTGCTGATTCTATTTCAGAGGTGTATCCTTCCCAGTCTGCTTTCCTGTAATTTGTGTAAGTTTGAAGGTGTTGTTGTAGGCGGAAAGGAGCACGCGTGTTGTGTGTGATTTTGATAGGAATGTGGTCTGAACTGAGTGCGTGTATTGTGGTCCATGTTGTTCTGTTTGTGGTGCTGTTGCTGGCTGTTGTGATGTCCGGTGATGTTGGTTGATGTTTGTAGGTTTTCTGGTGGGTGTGTTTGCGTTTAGAGTGATTTGTTGGGAGTTTTGTAGTATGTCTGCAATGTGGGTGCCTCTGTGGTCGTCGTAGGGAGAGTGCCATTGTGTTGAGTGAGTGTTGATGTCTGCGGTTAGAATGGTGTTGTTCAGCGAGTTTATGTATTGGAAGGTGTTGGTGATGTCTGTGTCTTCTGTGGCGTGGTCTGGTCGGGTGGTATCTCTGGGGGGTATATACATGTTGCATATGTGTAGTCTTTTGTGGTTGGTTATGTGAATCTTTACGGTTTGAATTTCTGTAGTGTTGGTGTTAATGTTGTTGGGGATGTTCATGGGAGTGAATGTGACTGATTTGTGAATGTATGTGAGCAGTCCTCCTCCTCCCTTGTGTTCTCTGTCTTTCCTAATGCTGGTGTAGTTGGTGAGACGAGGTGTGTTGTGTTGTTTTTCTAGTTTGGTTTCTTGTATGGTGATGATGTCTGCGTGCTGTTGTGAGCCGAGTTCTTCTAGTTCTGTTTTCTTGTTTTGGATGCCGTTGATGTTTATTTGTAGTATGGTCAGTGTGTGTTTGTTGTTTTTGTTGGTGGGTGTTGTTCTTTGTGGGTTGTTCCGGGGTTGTGGTGTTGGGGTGTTTGTTGTTTGCGTGTGTGTTCTGCATGTCCACGTGTTTGTGTATTGGCGGGTGGTGATGCCGGAGCAATGTCTGTGTATCCAGTGTGGGTGTGTTGAGTTGCATCTGAGTGAGGTTTGTCTGCGTGTGATGATTCTATTGCAGCTATTGCAGGTCCAGGTTTGGGGGGGTGGTCTTGTGTTTGTTGTATCTCTGTTGGAGTTGTCTGTCCGTGTTGCCTTTGAGGGTAGTGTTGGTGAGGCGAGTGTGTTGTTTTGGTCTGTTTGTGCTCTGCTGCCTGTTGGTGTCCTACGAGGTGTTGTTGTTCGTGGTGGTGTTTTGGGATGTAGTCTGCATTTCCATGTTATGTTGTATTGTCTAGTGTTTATGTTTGTGCAATGTTTGTGTACCCAGTGTGGTGTGTGGTGGTTGCATCTGAAGGATGTCTGTCTTCTTGTAATCTGTTGTGTGCAAATGTCGCATGTCCAGGTAGTTTGTTGTGTGTGTGTTTGTTGCGTGCGTGAGAGTGTCTGTGTGGGCCCCGGATTTGTCTCTATGTCCCCCGCCTGGAGCAAAAGGTCCGCCCGCCACCCTGCCAGGTTCAGGGGGCGGTTAGCCGAAAAAAAAAAAAACGGCCGTAAGGGCACCCCGTTCGGGGTGCAGGGATTGGTTCCTTGATTTGTCCCCCCGTTCGGGGGGAACCCTCCAACTGCGAGTAAGCCAAGGCGTTTGGAGGTACAGCAGGTTGACAGCAGTGTGATCGAGCAGATTAGATAGAGTAGAATTTGAATGGGGCTTCACTGATTTATTTCATACAATTCATATCTAAAACACAGTTGAAAAATATTTGATTGTTAAAATATTTAAATACAAGAACTATATCAAGAAATTAACAAAACATAGTTTTTTTAGTTAGGAGAAAAGTCTAAAAACATATCACAAATGACAAACGTTGTGCCTCTCCTCCTCCTGTTCTTCAATGAAGCTGATCACCCTCCAGCTCCCGTTAGAAACATCGTGCTGCTGAAGGTGTGCCGGCAGAATGGTTGTGATACAGGAGGTGCTGTGGACTCTCCCAGAAACGAGGACCTAGTTTAGTTGTAGATCCAGTAAAACATAGTGCAAATGTGACATTATTTATAATGCACAGTTACAGTCTTGTGAATATTAAAAAATGTACTTCATGTAATGCAGGAAGCGAATATTTCAAACGAACTAAGGCAGCAAACAGTAAGAGCAAAATCGTGTTCCAAACATTAACTCTTTTTTTAAATGTCAATTAGCTTGTGAGTAATAAGACAAAATGTGACTGTCAGACAGAGAACTGTCAGAGCAAACGGCAGATTTTAGAAAGTCCTGCCGAAATAAATCTGCACCCGACTGCGACTGTCAGCGTTGAACTGCCGCCATTGCTGTCAAAGTCAGACACATCTCCAAAATTGTTGGAGCAAATTTTTAAGCAGGCTTCATCTTGATAAATTGACCACGTATTTGACATTTACACCATAACGTTACCGCCTAAAATAATCGTAAAACAAAATTTTGTGTAACAACAAGAGTAATATGTACCCCAAAAGCTTTCAAAGCGTCTGAAAGTTTTCTCCTCCGTTTTTGTTGGGGCTTGGCTCGAAATGCATCATGATTGGCCGCCCGAAGTCCACGTGTCTGTCGGACGTGCTCTCATTGGTCTACAATACCATCACGGATGAATAAATACTCAAAGGGCTTGCCAGGCAAGCCCTTTGAACCCTTTAAATACTCAATGGGCTTGCCTGGCAAGCCCTTTGAGTATTTATTCCATATTGCCCACTAGTTCACTAGTAAGGTCATTTTGACGCTTACTAGTGAACATGTAAGGCCATAAATGTGCCCACTAGTTCACTAGTAAGATCATTTTGAGGCTTACTAGTTGACATGTAAGCCACAAAACGCCCGCTAGTTCACTAGTAAGATAATTTTGAGGCTTCTAGTGAACATGTAAGCCACAGAACGCCCACTAGTTCACTAGTAAGATCATTTTGACGCTTACTAGTGAACATGTAAGCCACAAAACGCTCACTAGTTCACTAGTAAGGTCATTTTGACGCTTACTAGTGAACATGTAAGCCACAAAACGCTCACTGGTTCACTAGTAAGGTAATTTTGATGCTTACTAGTGAACATGTAAGCCACAAAACGCCCACTAGTTCCCTAGTAAGATCATTTTGACACTTATTTATGAACATGTCAGCCACAAAACGCTCACTCGTTCACTAGTAAGATCATTTTGACGCTTACTAGTGAACATGTAAGCCACAAAACGCCCACTAGTTCACTAGTAAGGTCATTTTGACGCTTACTAGTGAACATGTAAGCCACAAAACGCCCACTAGTTCACTAGTAAGATCATTTTGACGCTTACTAGTGAACATGTAAGGCCATAAATGTGCCCACTAGTTCACTAGTAAGTTCATTTTGCGGCTTACTAGTTGACATGTAAGCCACACATCGCCTACTAGTTCACTAGTAAGATCATTTTGAGGCTTACTAGTGAACATGTAAGCCACAAAACGCCCAATAGTTCACTAGTAAGATCATTTTGACGCTTACTAGTGAACATGTAAGCCACAAAACGCTCACTAGTTCACTAGTAAGGTCATTTTGACGCTTACTAGTGAACATGTAAGGCCATAAATGTGCCCACTTGTAGTGCTAGTGACATTACACTGTACTTGCATTAAATGCAAATAAGGATGATTACGAAAACATGTAACGGTATCCTATTGGCTGTACGTTTCAAAATAGTGTCATCCCACCAGTCAGGGCTCATGATTTTGGAAATTCTGTGCCCACTTAGTTTTTTAAAACAACAATGGCGGACAGTGTCCTGAGACGTATTCGGCGAAGGTGCAGGGCAATAGAGAGTGCCTGTCATCAAGGGTCTGCCGGTGAAAGTGAAGCACGCGCGATAAACATTTCAATTGCTAATTTAAGAAGAGTTAGTGACCAGTTTAGCGCTGATACTATTCAAAGTTTGATTCAAAGTCCAATAGATCTCCGATCTGTCATCATTGCGGGACCCACTCCTAATGGTGGACGAGTTTGTTCCCATGTGGCACATCGTCTGCACACAGGTAAAATGGCTACCATTTTTTGTCATTGGTTTTTCGTATGTATTTTTATTCGAACTACACACGGGTTTTACTGACGACTTGCTGTGACTTACCTTCTATCACCCTGTCAAACGTCGTTTTATACCAGTGGTTTTCCTGCAAATCAGTAGACTATTAAGTAACGCGATGGCTGTACACTTTTAAGCAATAACTAGTGATCTTTTAGTTATTCAATTATAAGTTTGAATTATTTTTTTCTTGAGTAAAATGGTTAGAGAAAATAGCTGCTCGTGGTTTTGAAGCTGCATATACTTTTATGTACATCTGTGTCTATATGCCTGTACTGTATACAGTATATAAAAAACACGTAGTGATTCGTTTGCTTGAATTCCTTAATCCTTTTATTTCCATACTTTAGGTAGACGAGGAAGACCAGCACTTGACATTACAAGTGATCAAATTGAACTGCTCCCCACTCAGGGCTTTACAGTGAGAGCCATCACTGAGATGTTGTGTTGTTCCTCTTCATACCTGCATAAAAAAATGAAGTTTTTTCAGATTTCAGCCAGAAATAGATTTACTCCCATTCATGATGTTGACCTGGAAGAGCATGTCAGAAGATTGCACAGCCAATTTCCCAGATCAGGCTCGGAAGCAAGTGTTCTGCTACATACTCTTGTCCCTTCATGTATATACAGTATCATTATATTCATTGTGAAAGTGTACTTTCTTTATTGTGTTGTTTTATGAACCTGTTGCAGATGATGAGGGCATACCTGCGTGCTGATGGTATTGTAGTACAAAGAAAAAGAGTTCGAGAAATCCTCAACCGTATTGAGCCAGCTGCTGCAGCCCAGAGATGGAGCCAGACTGTGGCTAGAAGAACATACTATGTGCCATTCCCCAATAGTTTATGGCACATAGATGGGCATATGCGTCTCATTCGGTAATAAGGGATCATCTTATATTTGTACTCGTGGGAGCATTAGAAAGCCATATTGTATGGACAGCACAGATTAAATTGAATTTTATCATTTGTATATCCAAGTTACACAAACTCCAAATTGCCTCCATGTAGTCTTAAGTGCACAGCAATACCTTCTCTACCGAGATGATATTTCAAACAAGATATGAAACTTGATTGTTTTCTTGTATTTAATCATTATTCTTTTCATGTTTGTTTTACAGGTGGGTGTTTGTGACACATGCCGGCATTGATGGGAATTCCAGGCTAATAACGTACCTTCAACTGGAGCACAGACAACACAGCTTTGACAGTGTTGAAATATTTTGTCCAAGCCACCTGCCTGTATGGGTTACCCTCCAGAGTAAGATCCGACCATGGTGGTGAAAACACTGGTTGCTCTTTTAATGAACCTACTGCAGGGACAAGACACCAAAATTATTTCTAGCTCCAGCCAACACCCCCTCACAATTTACTCACACCTCCCATGGCCTGATTATCCACCAACAGGGGCCCTTTTTGGATTATCATTTTGGCATAGGAACTTTCCTTTCCTATCCTAACCGAGTGAGATGAGCCGGTAGCACCTGGAGCAAAGATCGTCTAAATTTTAATAATGCTTAGGAAAGGTTCTGACCATCCTTTACGAAAGGAAAGGAGATATATTATGCAGCAGGAATATTTAAAGGGGAAGTCTTTTTTTATGTTGTTGTTGTTGTTGTTGTCGACCCCACCCGTGCCCCGACATTGGGGGACCGGGCCCTCACTCCGTCTCCCGGATCCCCAGACCCCCCTCCGCCGCCCAGCGGGCGAGCAGGGCCGCCACTCCGCTTGGGTTTCGCCAGAGGTCCATGTGTGGATAGAATGGTGATGTCGTCTGCATATGTAACTGTGTGTACATTTGGAGGTGGTTGTGGTAAGTCTGCCATGTATATGTTGAATAGTGTTGGTGAAAGTACTCCCCCCTGTGGTACCCTCGTTTTCGTGTTTCTGTGTTCTGATGTTTCCCCCCGGTATTGAGTGTATTGTCTGCGTCCCCTTATGTAGTTGAAGATGTATTTGATGATGATGTTTGGGGTGTTAGTGTTGTTGAGTTTGTTTGTGAGTGTGTGTAGGTTTACCGTGTCAAAGGCTTTGGACATGTCTAGGGCTATGGCAACTGTTCGTTGTGGTGGTTTTTGTTGATTGAAACCTGTGGCTATGATGTTGTGTATGTGGTGTAGTGCTGTGGTTGTGGAGTGTTGTTTTCGGAAGCCGTGTTGGTGAGAGGGTAGTTGAGTGTTGTTGGTAATGAAGGGTAGTATTACCTTTTCCATTGTTTTGGCTATTGGGCTGAGTAGTGCTATTGGTCTGTAAGATGGGCCGAGTGCGTGGTTTTTGTTGGGTTTTGGTATTGGGATTATTTTTGCAGTCTTCCATATTGCGGGGATGGTGTTGGTGTTGAGTGATGTGTTGTAAGTGTGTGTGAGTAGTGTTATTGCTTTGGGGCCTAGGTGTTTCAGATGTCTGATGTTTATGTTGTCTGGGCCTGTGGAGTTGTTGCTTTTGGAGCGTTGTAGTGCTTGTTTGACTTGTTGTTCTGTGATGGTTATGGGCGTGGTGTTGAGTTTTCGTATTTTACGTTGTAGTTGTCTGTATGTGCTGTTGGTTTTGTGTTGTATTATGTTGGTGAATTGTTTGTTGAATGCTCGTGCTTTCTGTTTGTTGGATATTGCCGTGTGTTGTCCGAACTGTATTGTGGTGTTTTCTGGTGCTTTTTGTTCTTTGTTTGATAGTCTTGTTACTGTGTTCCAGAGTATGTGTTGTTTGTGTCTGTGGTTCCATGCATCCGTTAAGTGTTCTTTCCATAGCTCTTGTTTGTGTTTTTGGATTTGTGTGTCTATTTCTTTGTTTAGGTCTGTGATGCGTGGGTCTTGGTGGTTTTGTTGTCTGATGTCGTTTCTTTGGCTGATGAGTGTTCTGATGTGTTGTGGTAGGAGAAGTGATTTGCTTTTTATTTTTCCGTGGGGTATGTGGTGTTTGTCTGCTGTAAGTATGAGGTTTGTGAGCATGGTGTTGGCTGTGTGGATGTTGTCAGGTATGGTTATGTTCTCCAGTGCTGATTCTATTTCAGAGGTGTATCCTTCCCAGTCTGCTTTCCTGTAATTTGTGTAAGTTTGAAGGTGTTGTTGTAGGCGGAAAGGAGCACGCGTGTTGTGTGTGATTTTGATAGGAATGTGGTCTGAACTGAGTGCGTGTATTGTGGTCCATGTTGTTCTGTTTGTGGTGCTGTTGCTGGCTGTTGTGATGTCCGGTGATGTTGGTTGATGTTTGTAGGTTTTCTGGTGGGTGTGTTTGCGTTTAGAGTGATTTGTTGGGAGTTTTGTAGTATGTCTGCAATGTGGGTGCCTCTGTGGTCGTCGTAGGGAGAGTGCCATTGTGTTGAGTGAGCGTTGATGTCTGCGGTTAGAATGGTGTTGTTCAGCGAGTTTATGTATTGGAAGGTGTTGGTGATGTCTGTGTCTTCTGTGGCGTGGTCTGGTCGGGTGGTATCTCTGGGGGGTATATACATGTTGCATATGTGTAGTCTTTTGTGGTTGGTTATGTGAATCTTTACGGTTTGAATTTCTGTAGTGTTGGTGTTAATGTTGTTGGGGATGTTCATGGGAGTGAATGTGTATCTACTGTATATCTATAAAAAAAATCCTCGTCTCACCCCTCAGGTGGTGTCCATCCCTCATTCAGCTGGGGTCCTCTACCAGAGGCCAGGAAGCTTGAGGGTTCTGCGCAGTATCCTTGCCGTTCCCAGCACTGCACATTTCTGGACTGAGATGTCCGATGTTGTTCCCGGGATCTGTTGCAACCACTCATCATCTAGTTTGGGGGTCACTGCCCCGAGTGCTCCGACCACCACAGGCACGACTGTCCCCTTTACCTTCCAGGCTCTCTCCAGCTCCTCTCTGAGCCCTTGGGATTTCTCGAGTTTCTCGTGTTCCTTCTTTCTGATGTTTCCAGCACTTGGGACCGCTACATCCACTACAACGGCTTTCCTCTGCCCTTTATCTATCATCAGGATATCTGGTTGGTTCGCCATTACCATCTTGTCAGTCTGGATCTGGAAGTCCCATAGGATCTTCGCTCTGTCATTCTCCACCACCTTCGGAGGTGTTTCCCATTTTGACCTTGGGGTTTCCAGTCCGTACTCCGCACAGATGTTTCGGTAGACTATGCCAGCCACCTGGTTATGGCGTTCCATATAGGCTTTCCCTGCCAGCACCTTACACCCTGCAGTTATGTGTTAGATCGTCTCAGGTGCCTCTTTGCACAACCTACACCTTGGGTCTTGTCTGGTGTGGTATATCTGGGCCTCAATGGCTCTAGTGCTCAGGGCCTGCTCCTGAGCAGCCAGGATGAGTGCCTCTGTACTGTCCTTCAGGCCAGTCCTCTCTAGCCACTGATGGGAATTCTTGAGATCGGCCACTTCAGTTATGGTCCGGTGGTACATCCCGTGTAGGGGCTTGTCCTCCGATGATGGTCCCTCTTCCAGCGCCTCATCCTCTGTTGCCCATTGTCTGAGACATTCTCTGAGTACGTCATCCGTTGGAGCCTTCTCCTTGATGTATTCATGGAGCTTGGATGTTTCATCCTGGACAGTGGCTCTCACACTCACTAGTCCCCAGCCGCTTTCCTTGTTGCCAGTTCAAGGTTGCCATTGGCTTGTGGTACACCGAGGTACTTGTAGCTGTCCTCAATGTCTGCTATTGTTCCTTCGGGGAGTGAGACCCCTTCAGTCCGGACTACCGTTCCTCTCTTAGTCACCATCCGACTATCACATCCCGATGTCGCTGCTGTAGATCCTGGTTGTGTGGATCAGGGAGTCTATGTCCCTTTCACTCTTAGCATACAGCTTTATGTCATCCATGTAGAGGAGGTGACTGATCGTAGCTTCATTTCTGAGGCTGTATCCATAGCCTGTCTTGGTGATTACTTGGCTTAGGGAGTTCAGTCCTATGCAGAACAGCAATGGGGAGAGTGCATCACCTTGGTATATGCCACATTTGATGGACACTTGGGTAAGTGGCTTGCCATTGGCTTCAAGTGTGGTTTTCCACATCCTCATCAAGTTCGCAACGAAGGCTCTTAGGGTCCTGTTCACCTTATACACATCCAAGCATTCAGTGATCCATGTATGTGGCATCGAGTCATAGGCTTTCTTTTAATCAATCCAGGCTGTGCACAGGTTGGTACATCGGGACCTGCAGTCTTGTGCGACTGTTCTGTCAACCAGGAGCTGATGTTTGGCTCCCCTGGTATCTCTACCAATGCCCTTCCGTGCTTCGCTCATGTATTGATCCATGTGTGCACTTATCTTAGCCGCAACATGAGCTTCCAAAATTGTGGAGGGACAGGTTATTGGCCGATAGTTGGATGCGACTGCACCCTTTGAGGGATCTTTCATGATAAGGATCGTTCGCCCTTCGGTTAGCCATCCTGGGTGAGTCCCATCCCTAGGCAGCTGGTTCATTTGTGCTGCTGGGCGCTTATGGAGTGCTGTGAGTCTCTTTAGCCAGTAAGTGTGGACCATGTCCGGGCCTGGTGCTGTCCAGTCCTTCTTCATATTTGAGACTATTTCCTTTATGTCTGCCACTGTTATGGTAATTGGGTTCTGTTCAGGGAGGTGTCTGTGCTCCTCTCTTTGGGTGACCAGCCATTGTGCACTGCTGTTATGTGCAACCTCCTTCTCCCATCTGCCTCTCCAGTACCTTTCAGTTTCCAGTCTTGGTGGATCAGCTCTGTTGTTAGGACCCTGCCACTGAGCGTACACTTTCGCAGGTTGTGTTGCAAACAGCCTGTTTATTCGTCTGGCCTCATTCTCTTTCGTGTACCGCTTTAGGCGGCTGGACAAGGCTTGGAGCCTTTGTTTCGAGTGCTTCATATATGGTCATCTGGATGTACCTCTCAGGATCGGCCTTTTCATCACACCTCTCTGGACCTCAGTCAATTGACTCACATCTTTCCGAGCCGCCTTGATCTTAGCCTCCAACCGTCTTTTCCATGGTCGGTAATGTATCTCATGGCTTCCATGGTTGCTCTTATAGCCAAGCATGTCAAGGATCACTGATGCTGAAGCGTATATCAGTTCATTTCCGTGATCGTTACGGTAAGGATCGCCCTCAGTGCTGAATTCACACTTTCCAAGAGACTTTCAGGTGGTACTTCACATAGCCGTTGTAATCGGATTCTAGGTTTCCCAGCTTTCATTCTTGCCATGATCTTAGCTTTCAGGTCAGTTGCTGCCTCGCTCAGCATTTCATTCATTGGGGCTGGCCTCCCAATCTCATCATCTGCATTCACTCTGGTATGAACTCCTCCTCTGATCTGGCAGCCTGGGGCCCCTCACCATGGAACCTGCATTGTACCTCATCAATCTCAAGTTGTGACAGCAGTTGCCGTTTGTGGATGTTGGAACACCGAGTTACGAGTTGTTTCGTGGCCACCCGTGACTGTGGGTTTCGAAGTAACCATTTAGCCCACATTCTCTCCATGTAACCTCTCTGACTAGGCTCGCTTGAGTAGTAGCATTCCAACAGAGCCATGTTATTGCATCTTGCCCATCTCTGCTCCATTTTTCATCAAGGTGCTCTGGTTCCCCAGCACCTGACGCAGACCTTGTTTGGCCGGGCGACGTCTGAGCTGGCATGTCATTCATTTTATTGTCTCTCATCATTGTATGAGGTACGCATTAGCGTGAAGGCTCTTGCCCAAGGACCCACACTGGATGGTGTTATGTGCTCATTTTTTGCCCCAAGTGGGGAGCGGAGGGACGGGCGCTGGGGGGGGGACCATCGTGGTGGGGCGGGCCCCTACGCGGGATGTGCCACCGGACCGTGGCTGAGGTGGCTGATCTCAAGAAGTCCTATCGGTGGCTGGAGGGGACTGGCCTGGGGGACAGCGCAGGGGCGCTCATCCTGGCTGCTCAGGAGCGGGCCTTGGGCGCCGGAGCCGTCGAGGCCCGGATGTGCCGCGCCGGACAGGACCCGGGGTGTGGGTTGTGCGGGGAGGCGCCTGGGACGATCCGGCACGTGGCTGCGGGGTGTGGGATGCTGGCAGGGGGGGCCTGCGTGGAGCGCCATGGCCAGGTGGCTGGCGTGGTCTGCCGAGGCATCTGTGCGGAGTGTGGACTGGGGGCCCCGGGGTCGGAGTGGGGGGCACCTCCGAGGGTGGTGGAGGGTGGCGGAGCGGGGATCCTGTGGGACTTCCGGATCCAGACTGGCGGGATGGTGGTGGCGAGCCAGCCAGATGTCGTGGTCGTGGATGGGGGGCGGAGGAGGGCCGTTGTGGTGGATGTGGCGGTCCCAGGTGGTGGAGGCATCGGGAGGGGGGAGCATGGGGGGCTCGGGGGGTACCAGGGGCTCGGGGAGGGGCTGGGGAGGGCCTGGGGGGTGGGGGTGGCGGTCGTGCCTGTGGTGGTCGGGGCGCTCGGGGCAGTGACCCCCGGACTGGATGGGTGGTTGCGACAGATCCCGGGACCAGCGTCGGACATCTCGGTCCGGAGGTGTGCGGTGCTGGGAGCGGCGGGGGTACTGCGCGGGGCCCTCGGGCTTCCTGGCCTCTGGTGGAGGACCCGAGCTGAATGAGGGACGGACACCACCCGAGGACACCTCCTATTGGCTCCATGATAAGAGCTCCACCCAGCAAAGAATTAACCCTTTAAAACCTGATTCTGAGCTTTCACAATTATTTACCGCCATTTGCGTAATATCTACAGTATACAGAAGGAATCAAGCAATTTTTACCAATGTATCTGTAGGTGATGTTTATTTATTATGTACACAGAGATAAAGAGTAATGGCACAGCTCTGCAGTATCTTTCCACTTTTATATATGTATGCTATACTAAATAAAATGAATAGGGCACCATATAATGCAACAGTTATGCAACTCCCTAAATAATGATGTGAATTTTCAGTTGTTGCTAAATCAGTTAGGATGTTATAATTTGTGGTGTAGATGCGAATTTAGGAGAGCAGGACAATATATCGCATTGCAATTGGAGCAGCAGCTTGGTTGATGATGTCCCCAAACCGGCTCATCTATTATATTTGTCGTGCAATACAATGAAAATGAGCACAATTGCAAAACATAGGCTTCTTATATTTTAAAATAAAATAATCACATGTTTACCGTTCTGGGGTTTCTACAATCATGAATGGAGGCATTATTTACAGCAGGTTGATGTTGTTGTTGTTGTTGTCGACCCCACCCGTGCCCCGACATTGGGGGACCGGGCCCTCACTCCGTCTCCCGGATCCCCAGACCCCCCTCCGCCGCCCAGCGGGCGAGCAGGGCCGCCACTCCGCTTGGGTTTCGCCAGAGGTCCTCCGGAGTCAGTGTGGTGGGTATGTTTGTGCAGGTGCGTATTCGAGGCGTGTGAGTGTGGTTGCTTTGTATGTGGTGAGTATAGTTTCTTTGGATTTTCCCCAGTGAGTGGTTGTTAAGGCTTTAAGTATTTTGTTTGATTGCTTGGCGCGGGTTAGAGTGTGTTGTGTGTGTTTTGAGAAGGTGAGTTTGGGGTCCCATGTTAATCCCAGTATTTTGGGTTCGCGGACTGTGGGTAGGGTGGTGTTATCTATTTGTAAAGTGAGCCTGTTGCTGTATTCTGCCGGATCCGGTGTGAACAGAGTGGTGGTGGTTTTGTCTGCGTTGAGTGTGAGTTGGTTCTGTTTTGTCCAGTTGTATATGTTGTGGAGATATTTTTGTACTTGTTGTTGTGCCTGTTGTGGTTTGACATGTGTGGATAGAATGGTGATGTCGTCTGCATATGTAACTGTGTGTACATTTGGAGGTGGTTGTGGTAAGTCTGCCATGTATATGTTGAATAGTGTTGGTGAAAGTACTCCCCCCTGTGGTACCCCCGTTTTCGTGTTTCTGTGTTCTGATGTTTCCCCCCGGTATTGAGTGTATTGTCTGCGTCCCCTTATGTAGTTGAAGATGTATTTGATGATGATGTTTGGGGTGTTAGTGTTGTTGAGTTTGTTTGTGAGTGTGTGTAGGTTTACCGTGTCAAAGGCTTTGGACATGTCTAGGGCTATGGCAACTGTTCGTTGTGGTGGTTTT
This sequence comes from Hippocampus zosterae, assembly GCF_025434085.1. Lineage (NCBI taxonomy): Eukaryota > Metazoa > Chordata > Actinopteri > Syngnathiformes > Syngnathidae > Hippocampus > Hippocampus zosterae. The sequence continues at coordinate 13,967,773 of NC_067456.1, forward strand.
TGTTGATTGAAACCTGTGGCTATGATGTTGTGTATGTGGTGTAGTGCTGTGGTTGTGGAGTGTTGTTTTCGGAAGCCGTGTTGGTGAGAGGGTAGTTGAGTGTTGTTGGTAATAAAGGGTAGTATTACCTTTTCCATTGTTTTGGCTATTGGGCTGAGTAGTGCTATTGGTCTGTAGGATGGGCCGAGTGCGTGGTTTTTGTTGGGTTTTGGTATTGGGATTATTTTTGCAGTCTTCCATATTGCGGGGATGGTGTTGGTGTTGAGTGATGTGTTGTAAGTGTGTGTGAGTAGTGTTATTGCTTTGGGGCCTAGGTGTTTCAGATGTCTGATGTTTATGTTGTCTGGGCCTGTGGAGTTGTTGCTTTTGGAGCGTTGTAGTGCTTGTTTGACTTGTTGTTCTGTGATGGTTATGGGCGTGGTGTTGAGTTTTCGTATTTTGCGTTGTAGTTGTCTGTATGTTCTGTTGGTTTTGTGTTGTATTATGTTGGTGAATTGTTTGTTGAATGCTCGTGCTTTCTGTTTGTTGGATATTGCCGTGTGTTGTCCGAACTGTATTGTGGTGTTTTCTGGTGCTTTTTGTTCTTTGTTAGATAGTCTTGTTACTGTGTTCCAGAGTATGTATTGTTTGTGTCTGTGGTTCCATGCATCCGTTAAGTGTTCTTTCCATAGCTCTTGTTTGTGTTTTTGGATTTGTTTGTCTATTTCTTTGTTTAGGTCTGTGATGCGTGGGTCTTGGTGGTTTTGTTGTCTGATGTCGTTTCTTTGGCTGATGAGTGTTCTGATGTGTTGTGGTAGGAGAAGTGATTTGCTTTTTATTTTTCCGTAGGGTATGTGGTGTTTGTCTGCTGTAAGTATGAGGTTTGTGAGCATGGTGTTGACTGTGTGGATGTTGTCAGGTATGGTTAAGTTCTCCAGTGCTGATTCTATTTCAGAGGTGTATCCTTCCCAGTCTGCTTTCCTGTAATTTGTGTAAGTTTGAAGGTGTTGTTGTAGGCGGAAAGGAGCACGCGTGTTGTGTGTGATTTTGATAGGAAGGTGGTCTGAACTGAGTGCGTGTATTGTGGTCCATGTTGTTCTGTTTGTGATGCTGTTGCTGGCTGTTGTGATGTCCGGTGATGTTGGTTGTTGGTTGATGTTTGTAGGTTTTCTGGTAGGTGTGTTTGCGTTTAGAGTGATTTGTTGGGAGTTCTGTAGTATGTCTGCAATGAGGGTGCCTCTGTGGTCGTCGTAGGGAGAGTGCCATTGTGTTGAGTGAGCGTTGATGTCTGCGGTTAGAATGGTGTTGTTCAGCGAGTTTATGTATTGGAAGGTGTTGGTGATGTCTGTGTCTTCTGTGGCGTGGTCTGGTCGGGTGGTATCTCTGGGGGGTATATACATGTTGCATATGTGTAGTCTTTTGTGGTTGGTTATGTGAATCTTTACGGTTTGAATTTCTGTAGTGTTGGTGTTAATGTTGTTGGGGATGTTCATGGGAGTGAATGTGACTGATTTGTGAATGTATGTGAGCAGTCCTCCTCCTCCCTTGTGTTCTCTGTCTTTCCTAATGCTGGTGTAGTTGGTGAGACGAGGTGTGTTGTGTTGTTTTTCTAGTTTGGTTTCTTGTATGGTGATGATGTCTGCGTGCTGTTGTGAGGCGAGTTCTTCTAGTTCTGTTTTCTTGTTTTGGATGCCGTTGATGTTTATTTGTAGTATGGTCAGTGTGTGTTTGTTGTTTTTGTTGGTGGGTGTTGTTCTTTGTGGGTTGTTCGGGGGTTGTGGTGTTGGGGTGTTTGTTGTTTGCGTGTGTGTTCTGCATGTCCACGTGTTTGTGTATTGGCGGGTGGTGATGCCGGAGCAATGTCTGTGTATCCAGTGTGGGTGTGTTGAGTTGCATCTGAGTGAGGTTTGTCTGCGTGTGATGATTCTATTGCAGCTATTGCAGGTCCAGGTTTGGGGGGGTGGTCTTGTGTTTGTTGTATCTCTGTTGGAGTTGTCTGTCCGTGTTGCGTTTGAGGGTAGTGTTGGTGAGGCGAGTGTGTTGTTTTGGTCTGTTTGTGCTCTGCTGCCTGTTGGTGTCCTACGAGGTGTTGTTGTTCGTGGTGGTGTTTTGGGATGTAGTCTGCATTTCCATGTTATGTTGTATTGTCTAGTGTTTATGTTTGTGCAATGTTTGTGTACCCAGTGTGGTGTGTGGTGGTTGCATCTGAAGGATGTCTGTCTTCTTGTAATCTGTTGTGTGCAAATGTCGCATGTCCAGGTAGTTTGTTGTGTGTGTGTTTGTTGCGTGCGTGAGAGTGTCTGTGTGGGCCCCGGATTTGTCTCTATGTCCCCCGCCTGGGGCAAAAGGTCCGCCCGCCACCCTGCCAGGTTCAGGGGGCGGTTAGCCGAAAAAAAAAAAAAACGGCCGTAAGGGCACCCCGTTCGGGGTGCAGGGATTGGTTCCTTGATTTGTCCCCCCGTTCGGGGGGAACCCTCCAACTGCGAGTAAGCCAAGGAGTTTGGAGGTACAGCAGGTTGACAGCAGTGTGATCGAGCAGATTAGATAGAGTAGAATTTGAATGGGGCTTCACTGATTTATTTCATACAATTCATATCTAAAACACAGTTGAAAAATATTTGATTGTTAAAATATTTAAATACAAGAACTATATCAAGAAATTAACAAAACATAGTTTTTTTAGTTAGGAGAAAAGTCTAAAAACATATCACAAATGACAAACGTTGTGCCTCTCCTCCTCCTGTTCTTCAATGAAGCTGATCACCCTCCAGCTCCCGTTAGAAACATCGTGCTGCTGAAGGTGTGCCGGCAGAATGGTTGTGATACAGGAGGTGCTGTGGACTCTCCCAGAAACGAGGACCTAGTTTAGTTGTAGATCCAGTAAAACATAGTGCAAATGTGACATTATTTATAATGCACAGTTACAGTCTTGTGAATATTAAAAAATGTACTTCATGTAATGCAGGAAGCGAATATTTCAAACGAACTAAGGCAGCAAACAGTAAGAGCAAAATCGTGTTCCAAACATTAACTCTTTTTTTAAATGTCAATTAGCTTGTGAGTAATAAGACAAAATGTGACTGTCAGACAGAGAACTGTCAGAGCAAACGGCAGATTTTAGAAAGTCCTGCCGAAATAAATCTGCACCCGACTGCGACTGTCAGCGTTGAACTGCCGCCATTGCTGTCAAAGTCAGACACATCTCCAAAATTGTTGGAGCAAATTTTTAAGCAGGCTTCATCTTGATAAATTGACCACGTATTTCACATTTACACCATAACGTTACCGCCTAAAATAATCGTAAAACAAAATTTTGTGTAACAACAAGAGTAATATGTACCCCAAAAGCTTTCAAAGCGTCTGAAAGTTTTCTCCTCCGTTTTTGTTGGGGCTTGGCTCGAAATGCATCATGATTGGCCGCCCGAAGTCCACGTGTCTGTCGGACGTGCTCTCATTGGTCTATAATACCATCACGGATGAATAAATACTCAAAGGGCTTGCCAGGCAAGCCCTTTGAACCCTTTAAATACTCAATGGGCTTGCCTGGCAAGCCCTTTGAGTATTTATTCCATATTGCCCACTAGTTCACTAGTAAGGTCATTTTGACGCTTACTAGTGAACATGTAAGGCCATAAATGTGCCCACTAGTTCACTAGTAAGATCATTTTGAGGCTTACTAGTTGACATGTAAGCCACAAAACGCCCGCTAGTTCACTAGTAAGATAATTTTGAGGCTTCTAGTGAACATGTAAGCCACAGAACGCCCACTAGTTCACTAGTAAGATCATTTTGACGCTTACTAGTGAACATGTAAGCCACAAAACGCTCACTAGTTCACTAGTAAGGTCATTTTGACGCTTACTAGTGAACATGTAAGCCACAAAACGCTCACTGGTTCACTAGTAAGGTAATTTTGACGCTTACTAGTGAACATGTAAGCCAGAAAACGCCCACTAGTTCCCTAGTAAGATCATTTTGACGCTTATTTATGAACATGTCAGCCACAAAACGCTCACTCGTTCACTAGTAAGATCATTTTGACGCTTACTAGTGAACATGTAAGCCACAAAACGCCCACTAGTTCACTAGTAAGGTCATTTTGACGCTTACTAGTGAACATGTAAGCCACAAAACGCCCACTAGTTCACTAGTAAGATCATTTTGACGCTTACTAGTGAACATGTAAGGCCATAAATGTGCCCACTAGTTCACTAGTAAGTTCATTTTGAGGCTTACTAGTTGACATGTAAGCCACACATCGCCTACTAGTTCACTAGTAAGATCATTTTGAGGCTTACTAGTGAACATGTGAGCCACAAAACGCCCAATAGTTCACTAGTAAGATCATTTTGACGCTTACTAGTGAACATGTAAGCCACAAAACGCTCACTAGTTTACTAGTAAGGTCATTTTGACGCTTACTAGTGAACATGTAAGCCACAAAACGCTCACTAGTTCACGAGTAAGGTCATTTTGACGCTTACTAGTGAACATGTAAGCCGCAAAACGCCCACTAGTTCACTAATAAGATTATTTTGACGCTTACTACTGAACATTTAAGGCCATAAATGTGCCCACTAGTTCACTGGTAAGTTCATTTTGAGGCTTACTAGTTGACATGTAAGCCACACATCGCCTACTAGTTCACTAGTAAGATCATTTTGAGGCTTACTAGTGAACATGTAAGCCACAAAACGCCCACTAGTTCACTAGTAAGATCATTTTGACGCTTACTAGTGAACATGTAAGGCCATAAATGTGCCCACTAGTTCACTAGTAAGTTCATTTTGAGGCTTACTAGTTGACATGTAAGCCACACATCGCCTACTAGTTCACTAGTAAGATCATTTTGAGGCTTACTAGTGAACATGTGAGCCACAAAACGCCCAATAGTTCACTAGTAAGATCATTTTGACGCTTACTAGTGAACATGTAAGCCACAAAACGCTCACTAGTTTACTAGTAAGGTCATTTTGACGCTTACTAGTGAACATGTAAGCCACAAAACGCTCACTAGTTCACGAGTAAGGTCATTTTGACGCTTACTAGTGAACATGTAAGCCGCAAAACGCCCACTAGTTCACTAATAAGATTATTTTGACGCTTACTACTGAACATTTAAGGCCATAAATGTGCCCACTAGTTCACTGGTAAGTTCATTTTGAGGCTTACTAGTTGACATGTAAGCCACACATCGCCTACTAGTTCACTAGTAAGATCATTTTGAGGCTTACTAGTGAACATGTAAGCCACAAAACGCCCAATAGTTCACTAGTAAGATCATTTTGACGCTTACTAGTGAACATGTAAGCCACAAAACGCTCACTAGTTTACTAGTAAGGTCATTTTGACGCTTACTAGTGAACATGTAAGCCACAAAACGCTCACTAGTTCACTAGTAAGGTCATTTTGACGCTTACTAGTGAACATGTAAGCCGCAAAACGCCCACTAGTTCACTAATAAGATAATTTTGACGCTTACTACTGAACATTTAAGGCCATAAATGTGCCCACTAGTTCACTGGTAAGATGATTTTGACGCTTACTAGTGAACATGTAAGGCCATAAATGTGCCCACTTGTAGTGCTAGTGACATTACACTGTACTTGCATTAAATGCAAATAAGGATGATTACGAAAACATGTAACGGTATCCTATTGGCTGTACGTTTCAAAATAGTGTCATCCCACCAGTCAGGGCTCATGATTTTGGAAATTCTGTGCCCACTTAGTTTTTTAAAACAACAATGGCGGACAGTGTCCTGAGACGTATTCGGCGAAGGTGCAGGGCAATAGAGAGTGCCTGTCATCAAGGGTCTGCCGGTGAAAGTGAAGCACGCGCGATAAACATTTCAATTGCTAATTTAAGAAGAGTTAGTGACCAGTTTAGCGCTGATACTATTCAAAGTTTGATTCAAAGTCCAATAGATCTCCGATCTGTCATCATTGCGGGACCCACTCCTAATGGTGGACGTGTTTGTTCCCATGTGGCACATCGTTTGCACACAGGTAAAATGGCTACCATTTTTTGTCATTGGTTTTTCGTATGTATTTTTATTCGAACTACACACGGGTTTTACTGACGACTTGCTGTGACTTACCTTCTATCACCCTGTCAAACGTCGTTTTATACCAGTGGTTTTCCTGCAAATCAGTAGACTATTAAGTAACGCGATGGCTGTACACTTTTAAGCAATAACTAGTGATCTTTTAGTTATTCAATTATAAGTTTGAATTATTTTTTTCTTGAGTAAAATGGTTAGAGAAAATAGCTGCTCGTGGTTTTGAAGCTGCATATACTTTTATGTACATCTGTGTCTATATGCCTGTACTGTATACAGTATATAAAAAACACGTAGTGATTCGTTTGCTTGAATTCCTTAATCCTTTTATTTCCACACTTTAGGTAGACGAGGAAGACCAGCACTTGACATTACAAGTGATCAAATTGAACTGCTCCCCACTCAGGGCTTTACAGTGAGAGCCATCACTGAGATGTTGTGTTGTTCCTCTTCATACCTGCATAAAAAAATGAAGTTTTTTCAGATTTCAGCCAGAAATAGATTTACTCCCATTCATGATGTTGACCTGGAAGAGCATGTCAGAAGATTGCACAGCCAATTTCCCAGGTCAGGCTCGGAAGCAAGTGTTCTGCTACATACTCTTGTCCCTTCATGTATATATCATTATATTCATTGTGAAAGTGTACTTTCTTTATTGTGTTGTTTTATGAACCTGTTGCAGATGATGAGGGAATACCTGCGTGCTGATGGTATTGTAGTACAAAGAAAAAGAGTTCGAGAAATCCTCAACCGTATTGAGCCAGCTGCTGCAGCCCAGAGATGGAGCCAGACTGTGGCTAGAAGAACATACTATGTGCCATTCCCCAATAGTTTATGGCACATAGATGGGCATATGCGTCTCATTCGGTAATAAGGGATCATCTTATATTTGTACTCGTGGGAGCATTAGAAAGCCATATTGTATGGACAGCACAGATTAAATTGAATTTTATCATTTGTATATCCAAGTTACACAAACTCCAAATTGCCTCCATGTAGTCTTAAGTGCACATCAATACCTTCTCTACCGAGATGATATTTCAAACAAGATATGAAACTTGATTGTTTTCTTGTATTTAATCATTATTCTTTTCATGTTTGTTTTACAGGTGGGTGTTTGTGACACATGCCGGCATTGATGGGAATTCCAGGCTAATAACGTACCTTCAACTGGAGCACAGACAACACAGCTTTGACAGTGTTGAAATATTTTGTCCAAGCCACCTGCCTGTATGGGTTACCCTCCAGAGTAAGATCCGACCATGGTGGTGAAAACACTGGTCGCTCTTTTAATGAACCTACTGCAGGGACAAGACACCAAAATTATTTCTAGCTCCAGCCAACACCCCCTCACAATTTACTCACACCTCCCATGGCCTGATTATCCACCAACAGGGGCCCTTTTTGGATTATCATTTTGGCATAGGAACTTTCCTTTCCTATCCTAACCGAGTGAGATGAGCCGGTAGCACCTGGAGCAAAGATCGTCTAAATTTTAATAATGCTTAGGAAAGGTTCTGACCATCCTTTACGAAAGGAAAGGAGATATATTATGCAGCAGGAATATTTAAAGGGGAAGTCTTTTTTTATGTTGTTGTTGTTGTTGTTGTCGACCCCACCCGTGCCCCGACATTGGGGGACCGGGCCCTCACTCCGTCTCCCGGATCCCCAGACCCCCCTCCTCCGCCCAGCGGGCGAGCAGGGCCGCCACTCCGCTTGGGTTTCGCCAGAGGTCCTCCGGAGTCAGTGTGGTGGGTATGTTTGTGCAGGTGAACAGGTGGTGTGTGTCGTGCACTTGCGTGCCGCATAGCGCACAGAGTGGTGTTGGGTGTGTGTCCGGTGTAATGTTGTGTAGGTAGGAGTGGAGGGCTGGTGATTTGTTGGTTCGGAGTTGTGCTAGGAGTTGTCTGGTTCTGTGTGGTAGGTCTTGCTCTGATGGGTCTATTTCTGGTGCTGGTGCATGTATTACTTTGTTGTGTTGTCTGGTGTCCAAGTGTGTTTGTACAAAGTGGGTGTGTATGTCTTTCATGTTCTGTTTTATGGTGTCGTTGTTGGTGTCCTGTGGTGCTGTGTCTTTGTTGTGTGTGTAGTTGTTGTTGTGGAAGATTGTTTGTTTCTTTTGTCTGGGTGGTGGTGGTTGTTGAGTGAGTGGGTGTAGTGGGTGGGTTGGGTGTTGGGCTTTTTGTCTGATTTGCGATGCGTGTAGTTTTAGATGGGTGTTCAGTGGGAGAGTTTTTGTTTCCTCATGCAAGTGTTGTATGTTTGTGTCTTGTGTGCATCCTGTTGCTATTCTGAGTGCGGTGTTCTGTGTGGTCTGGAGTTTTGTCTTGTTTGTGTCCGATAGTGTTGGTGACCATATAGTGTTTGCGTATTCGAGGCGTGTGAGTGTGGTTGCTTTGTATGTGGTGAGTATAGTTTCTTTGGATTTTCCCCAGTGAGTGGTTGTTAAGGCTTTAAGTATTTTGTTTGATTGCTTGGCGCGGGTTAGAGTGTGTTGTGTGTGTTTTGAGAAGGTGAGTTTGGGGTCCCATGTTAATCCCAGTATTTTGGGTTCGCGGACTGTGGGTAGGGTGGTGTTATCTATTTGTAAAGTGAGCCTGTTGCTGTATTCTGCCGGATCCGGTGTGAACAGAGTGGTGGTGGTTTTGTCTGCGTTGAGTGTGAGTTGGTTCTGTTTTGTCCAGTTGTATATGTCGTGGAGATATTTTTGTACTTGTTGTTGTGCCTGTTGTGGTTTGACATGTGTGGATAGAATGGTGATGTCGTCTGCATATGTAACTGTGTGTACATTTGGAAGTGGTTGTGGTAAGTCTGCCATGTATATGTTGAATAGTGTTGGTGAAAGTACTCCCCCCTGTGGTACCCCCGTTTTCGTGTTTCTATGTTCTGATGTTTCCCCCCGGTATTGAGTGTATTGTCTGCGTCCCCTTATGTAGTTGAAGATGTATTTGATGATGATGTTTGGGGTGTTAGTGTTGTTGAGTTTGTTTGTGAGTGTGTGTAGGTTTACCGTGTCAAAGGCTTTGGACATGTCTAGGGCTATGGCAACTGTTCGTTGTGGTGGTTTTTGTTGATGGAAACCTGTGGCTATGATGTTGTGTATGTGGTGTAGTGCTGTGGTTGTGGAGTGTTGTTTTCGGAAGCCGTGTTGGTGAGAGGGTAGTTGAGTGTTGTTGGTAATGAAGGGTAGTATTACCTTTTCCATTGTTTTGGCTATTGGGCTGAGTAGTGCTATTGGTCTGTAAGATGGGCCGAGTGCGTGGTTTTTGTTGGGTTTTGGTATTGGGATTATTTTTGCAGTCTTCCATATTGCGGGGATGGTGTTGGTGTTGAGTGATGTGTTGTAAGTGTGTGTGAGTAGTGTTATTGCTTTGGGGCCTAGGTGTTTCAGATGTCTGATGTTTATGTTGTCTGGGCCTGTGGAGTTGTTGCTTTTGGAGCGTTGTAGTGCTTGTTTGACTTGTTGTTCTGTGATGGTTATGGGCGTGGTGTTGAGTTTTCGTATTTTGCGTTGTAGTTGTCTGTATGTTCTGTTGGTTTTGTGTTGTATTATGTTGGTGAATTGTTTGTTGAATGCTCGTGCTTTCTGTTTGTTGGATATTGCCGTGTGTTGTCCGAACTGTATTGTGGTGTTTTCTGGTGCTTTTTGTTCTTTGTTTGATAGTCTTGTTACTGTGTTGTTTGTGTCTGTGGTTCCATGCATCCGTTAAGTGTTCTTTCCATAGCTCTTGTTTGTGTTTTTGGATTTGTGTGTCTATTTCTTTGTTTAGGTCTGTGATGCGTGGGTCTTGGTGGTTTTGTTGTCTGATGTCGTTTCTTTGGCTGATGAGTGTTCTGATGTGTTGTGGTAGGAGAAGTGATTTGCTTTTTATTTTTCCGTGGGGTATGTGGTGTTTGTCTGCTGTAAGTATGAGGTTTGTGAGCATGGTGTTGGCTGTGTGGGTGTTGTCAGGTATGGTTAAGTTCTCCAGTGCTGATTCTATTTCAGAGGTGTATCCTTCCCAGTCTGCTTTCCTGTAATTTGTGTAAGTTTGAAGGTGTTGTTGTAGGCGGAAAGGAGCACGCGTGTTGTGTGTGATTTTGATAGGAAGGTGGTCTGAACTGAGTGCGTGTATTGTGGTCCATGTTGTTCTGTTTGTGATGCTGTTGCTGGCTGTTGTGATGTCCGGTGATGTTGGTTGTTGGTTGATGTTTGTAGGTTTTCTGGTGGGTGTGTTTGCGTTTAGAGTGATTTGTTGGGAGTTTTGTAGTATGTCTGCAATGTGGGTGCCTCTGTGGTCGTCGTAGGGAGAGTGCCATTGTGTTGAGTGAGCGTTGATGTCTGCGGTTAGAATGGTGTTGTTCAGCGAGTTTATGTATTGGAAGGTGTTGGTGATGTCTGTGTCTTCTGTGGCGTGGTCTGGTCGGGTGGCATCTCTGGGGGGTATATACATGTTGCATATGTGTAGTCTTTTGTGGTTGGTTATGTGAATCTTTACGGTTTGAATTTCTGTAGTGTTGGTGTTAATGTTGTTGGGGATGTTCATGGGAGTGAATGTGACTGATTTGTGAATGTATGTGAGCAGTCCTCCTCCTCCCTTGTGTTCTCTGTCTTTCCTAATGCTGGTGTAGTTGGTGAGACGAGGTGTGTTGTGTTGTTTTTCTAGTTTGGTTTCTTGTATGGTGATGATGTCTGCGTGCTGTTGTGAGGCGAGTTCTTCTAGTTCTGTTTTCTTGTTTTGGATGCCGTTGATGTTTATTTGTAGTATGGTCAGTGTGTGTTTGTTGTTTTTGTTGGTGGGTGTTGTTCTTTGTGGGTTGTTCGGGGGTTGTGGTGTTGGGGTGTTTGTTGTTTGCGTGTGTGTTCTGCATGTCCACGTGTTTGTGTATTGGCGGGTGGTGATGCCGGAGCAATGTCTGTGTATCCAGTGTGGGTGTGTTGAGTTGCATCTGAGTGAGGTTTGTCTGCGTGTGATGATTCTATTGCAGCTATTGCAGGTCCAGGTTTGGGGGGGTGGTCTTGTGTTTGTTGTATCTCTGTTGGAGTTGTCTGTCCGTGTTGCCTTTGAGGGTAGTGTTGGTGAGGCGAGTGTGTTGTTTTGGTCTGTTTGTGCTCTGCTGCCTGTTGGTGTCCTACGAGGTGTTGTTGTTCGTGGTGGTGTTTTGGGATGTAGTCTGCATTTCCATGTTATGTTGTATTGTCTAGTGTTTATGTTTGTGCAATGTTTGTGTACCCAGTGTGGTGTGTGGTGGTTGCATCTGAAGGATGTCTGTCTTCTTGTAATCTGTTGTGTGCAAATGTCGCATGTCCAGGTAGTTTGTTGTGTGTGTGTTTGTTGCGTGCGTGAGAGTGTCTGTGTGGGCCCCGGATTTGTCTCTATGTCCCCCGCCTGGAGCAAAAGGTCCGCCCGCCACCCTGCCAGGTTCAGGGGGCGGTTAGCCGAAAAAAAAAAAAACGGCCGTAAGGGCACCCCGTTCGGGGTGCAGGGATTGGTTCCTTGATTTGTCCCCCCGTTCGGGGGGAACCCTCCAACTGCGAGTAAGCCAAGGCGTTTGGAGGTACAGCAGGTTGACAGCAGTGTGATCGAGCAGATTAGATAGAGTAGAATTTGAATGGGGCTTCACTGATTTATTTCATACAATTCATATCTAAAACACAGTTGAAAAATATTTGATTGTTAAAATATTTAAATACAAGAACTATATCAAGAAATTAACAAAACATAGTTTTTTTAGTTAGGAGAAAAGTCTAAAAACATATCACAAATGACAAACGTTGTGCCTCTCCTCCTCCTGTTCTTCAATGAAGCTGATCACCCTCCAGCTCCCGTTAGAAACATCGTGCTGCTGAAGGTGTGCCGGCAGAATGGTTGTGATACAGGAGGTGCTGTGGACTCTCCCAGAAACGAGGACCTAGTTTAGTTGTAGATCCAGTAAAACATAGTGCAAATGTGACATTATTTATAATGCACAGTTACAGTCTTGTGAATATTAAAAAATGTACTTCATGTAATGCAGGAAGCGAATATTTCAAACGAACTAAGGCAGCAAACAGTATGAGCAAAATCGTGTTCCAAACATTAACTCTTTTTTTTAAATGTCAATTAGCTTGTGAGTAATAAGACAAAATGTGACTGTCAGACAGAGAACTGTCAGAGCAAACGGCAGATTTTAGAAAGTCCTGCCGAAATAAATCTGCACCCGACTGCGACTGTCAGCGTTGAACTGCCGCCATTGCTGTCAAAGTCAGACACATCTCCAAAATTGTTGGAGCAAATTTTTAAGCAGGCTTCATCTTGATAAATTGACCACGTATTTGACATTTACACCATAACGTTACCGCCTAAAATAATCGTAAAACAAAATTTTGTGTAACAACAAGAGTAATATGTACCCCAAAAGCTTTCAAAGCGTCTGAAAGTTTTCTCCTCCGTTTTTGTTGGGGCTTGGCTCGAAATGCATCATGATTGGCCGCCCGAAGTCCACGTGTCTGTCGGACGTGCTCTCATTGGTCTACAATACCATCACGGATGAATAAATACTCAAAGGGCTTGCCAGGCAAGCCCTTTGAACCCTTTAAATACTCAATGGGCTTGCCTGGCAAGCCCTTTGAGTATTTATTCCATATTGCCCACTAGTTCACTCGTAAGGTCATTTTGACGCTTACTAGTGAACATGTAAGGCCATAAATGTGCCCACTAGTTCACTAGTAAGATCATTTTGAGGCTTACTAGTTGACATGTAAGCCACAAAACGCCCGCTATTTCACTAGTAAGATCATTTTGAGGCTTCTAGTGAACATGTAAGCCACAGAACGCCCACTAGTTCACTAGTAAGATCATTTTGACGCTTACTAGTGAACATGTAAGCCACAAAACGCTCACTAGTTCACTAGTAAGGTCATTTTGACGCTTACTAGTGAACATGTAAGCCACAAAACGCTCACTGGTTCACTAGTAAGGTAATTTTGACGCTTACTAGTGAACATGTAAGCCACAAAACGCCCACTAGTTCCCTAGTAAGATCATTTTGACGCTTATTTATGAACATGTCAGCCACAAAACGCTCACTCGTTCACTAGTAAGATCATTTTGACGCTTACTAGTGAACATGTAAGCCACAAAACGCCCACTAGTTCACTAGTAAGATCATTTTGACGCTTACTAGTGAACATGTAAGGCCATAAATGTGCCCACTAGTTCACTAGTAAGTTCATTTTGAGGCTTACTAGTTGACATGTAAGCCACACATCGCCTACTAGTTCACTAGTAAGATCATTTTGAGGCTTACTAGTGAACATGTAAGCCACAAAACGCCCAATAGTTCACTAGTAAGATCATTTTGACGCTTACTAGTGAACATGTAAGCCACAAAACGCTCACTAGTTTACTAGTAAGGTCATTTTGACGCTTACTAGTGAACATGTAAGCCACAAAACGCTCACTGGTTCACTAGTAAGGTAATTTTGACGCTTACTAGTGAACATGTAAGCCACAAAACGCCCACTAGTTCCCTAGTAAGATCATTTTGACGCTTATTTATGAACATGTCAGCCACAAAACGCTCACTCGTTCACTAGTGAGATCATTTTGACGCTTACTAGTGAACATGTAAGCCACAAAACGCCCACTAGTTCACTAGTAAGATCATTTTGACGCTTACTAGTGAACATGTAAGGCCATAAATGTGCCCACTAGTTCACTAGTAAGTTCATTTTGAGGCTTACTAGTTGACATGTAAGCCACACGTCGCCTACTAGTTCACTAGTAAGATCATTTTGAGGCTTACTAGTGAACATGTAAGCCACAAAACGCCCAATAGTTCACTAGTAAGATCATTTTGACGCTTACTAGTGAACATGTAAGCCACAAAACGCCCAATAGTTCACTAGTAAGATCATTTTGACGCTTACTAGTGAACATGTAAGCCACAAAACGCTCACTAGTTTACTAGTAAGGTCATTTTGACGCTTACTAGTGAACATGTAAGCCACAAAACGCTCACTGGTTCACTAGTAAGGTAATTTTGACGCTTACTAGTGAACATGTAAGCCACAAAACGCCCACTAGTTCCCTAGTAAGATCATTTTGACGCTTATTTATGAACATGTCAGCCACAAAACGCTCACTCGTTCACTAGTAAGATCATTTTGACGCTTACTAGTGAACATGTAAGCCACAAAACGCCCACTAGTTCACTAGTAAGATCATTTTGACGCTTACTAGTGAACATGTAAGGCCATAAATGTGCCCACTAGTTCACTAGTAAGTTCATTTTGAGGCTTACTAGTTGACATGTAAGCCACACATCGCCTACTAGTTCACTAGTAAGATCATTTTGAGGCTTACTAGTGAACATGTAAGCCACAAAACGCCCAATAGTTCACTAGTAAGATCATTTTGACGCTTACTAGTGAACATGTAAGCCACAAAACGCTCACTAGTTTACTAGTAAGGTCATTTTGACGCTTACTAGTGAACATGTAAGCCACAAAACGCTCACTAGTTCACTAGTAAGGTCATTTTGACGCTTACTAGTGAACATGTAAGCCGCAAAACGCCCACTAGTTCACTAATAAGATTATTTTGACGCTTACTACTGAACATTTAAGGCCATAAATGTGCCCACTAGTTCACTGGTAAGATGATTTTGACGCTTACTAGTGAACATGTAAGGCCATAAATGTGCCCACTTGTAGTGCTAGTGACATTACACTGTACTTGCATTAAATGCAAATAAGGATGATTACGAAAACATGTAACGGTATCCTATTGGCTGTACGTTTCAAAATAGTGTCATCCCACCAGTCAGGGCTCATGATTTTGGAAATTCTGTGCCCACTTAGTTTTTTAAAACAACAATGGCGGACAGTGTCCTGAGACGTATTCGGCGAAGGTGCAGGGCAATAGAGAGTGCCTGTCATCAAGGGTCTGCCGGTGAAAGTGAAGCACGCGCGATAAACATTTCAATTGCTAATTTAAGAAGAGTTAGTGACCAGTTTAGCGCTGATACTATTCAAAGTTTGATTCAAAGTCCAATAGATCTCCGATCTGTCATCATTGCGGGACCCACTCCTAATGGTGGACGTGTTTGTTCCCATGTGGCACATCGTTTGCACACAGGTAAAATGGCTACCATTTTTTGTCATTGGTTTTTCGTATGTATTTTTATTCGAACTACACACGGGTTTTACTGACGACTTGCTGTGACTTACCTTCTATCACCCTGTCAAACGTCGTTTTATACCAGTGGTTTTCCTGCAAATCAGTAGACTATTAAGTAACGCGATGGCTGTACACTTTTAAGCAATAACTAGTGATCTTTTAGTTATTCAATTATAAGTTTGAATTATTTTTTTCTTGAGTAAAATGGTTAGAGAAAATAGCTGCTCGTGGTTTTGAAGCTGCATATACTTTTATGTACATCTGTGTCTATATGCCTGTACTGTATACAGTATATAAAAAACACGTAGTGATTCGTTTGCTTGAATTCCTTAATCCTTTTATTTCCACACTTTAGGTAGACGAGGAAGACCAGCACTTGACATTACAAGTGATCAAATTGAACTGCTCCCCACTCAGGGCTTTACAGTGAGAGCCATCACTGAGATGTTGTGTTGTTCCTCTTCATACCTGCATAAAAAAATGAAGTTTTTTCAGATTTCAGCCAGAAATAGATTTACTCCCATTCATGATGTTGACCTGGAAGAGCATGTCAGAAGATTGCACAGCCAATTTCCCAGGTCAGGCTCGGAAGCAAGTGTTCTGCTACATACTCTTGTCCCTTCATGTATATATCATTATATTCATTGTGAAAGTGTACTTTCTTTATTGTGTTGTTTTATGAACCTGTTGCAGATGATGAGGGAATACCTGCGTGCTGATGGTATTGTAGTACAAAGAAAAAGAGTTCGAGAAATCCTCAACCGTATTGAGCCAGCTGCTGCAGCCCAGAGATGGAGCCAGACTGTGGCTAGAAGAACATACTATGTGCCATTCCCCAATAGTTTATGGCACATAGATGGGCATATGCGTCTCATTCGGTAATAAGGGATCATCTTATATTTGTACTCGTGGGAGCATTAGAAAGCCATATTGTATGGACAGCACAGATTAAATTGAATTTTATCATTTGTATATCCAAGTTACACAAACTCCAAATTGCCTCCATGTAGTCTTAAGTGCACAGCAATACCTTCTCTACCGAGATGATATTTCAAACAAGATATGAAACTTGATTGTTTTCTTGTATTTAATCATTATTCTTTTCATGTTTGTTATACAGGTGGGTGTTTGTAACACATGCCGGCATTGATGGGAATTCCAGGCTAATAACGTACCTTCAACTGGAGCACAGACAACACAGCCTTGACAGTGTTTGTCTGCTGGTCAGGCAGCATCTCAGCCCGGGACAGAAAGAGACTGGAGCGACTGGTCAGGAAGGCCAGTTCTGTCCTGGGTTGCTCCCTTGACACTCTGGAGGAGGTGGGCAACAGAAGGATGCTAACTAAGCTAAAAGCTATGATGGCCAGTCCCTCCCACCCCCTCCAGCCCGCCCTGACAGCACTTGGTAGCTCCATCAGCCAGAGACTGTTACACCCGCGCTGCAAGAAGGAGAGATACCGACGCTGGTTCCTACCGACTGCTGTCAGGCTGATGAATAAAAAATAACAATCATAATAATAATTAAATGATGTGAAGGAAAATTGTAAATAGTACTGCGATTTATCCATTTTGTGTTCATATTGCATTTAATTGAAAGATGTTTGTTGTTTTTTTTCTCTTTCTTCTTTCTACATACATTCTTGCTGCTGGAGGCTGTAAATTTCCGTAGTGTGGGACGAAAAAAGGATATCTTATCTTATCTTAATGTTTGACTAACCGGAGACCCTGTCTGAGGAGGGCATGTGGCGATAACGATGCGCTGATTGGCTCATTTGAATTTAAGGTGTGCCATACCTTAGCGTCAGCATATACGATGCGCTGATTGGCCCATTTGAATTTAAGGTGTGCCCATACCTAAGCGTCAGCATATACGATACGCTGATTGGCTCATTTGAATTTAAGGTGTGCCCATACTTAACCGTCAGCACGCGTCTCTCCCAATACACACGCATTCAAAATGCCTCGGACGGCGGTCGGAACCGGTCAGCGGCGAAGGGCGCGCATCGGACGATACCCGCCGTCGAACCCGAGCGTCGCGGGGGGCAAAAACGAGACGGCCGAACACCCGCATAGTGCGCAGGATTTTACAGCAGGTAACATAACGCGACGCTCGGGTTCGACGGCGGGTATCGTCCGAGGCGCGCCCTTCGGGTCGCCGCGCGCGGCGGGTCGACGGCCGCCGCTGGCCGGCTCCGACCGCGCCATCTTGCAACACACTGTCAGACGAGGGCTCGGAACGCCCCAGTGCGCATGCAAATTAGCCATGTGCGCGAAAGCCGCGCGCGGGTTTCGAAATGTACGCACCTTGTGTTGTCGTCCGAAATGAAAAATAAAATAATTTGCCCGCCCGCCGCCCCCTCTCTCTTAAAACTACTCGTCCGAGGCATTTTGAATGCGTGTGCATTGGGATAGACGCGTGCTGACAGCTGACGGTTATGTATGGGAACACCTTAAATTCAAATGAGCCAATCAGCGTATCGTATATGCTGACGCTGTGTGCAGTTCTGGCGTCGCGCATGCGACAGTTTATTTTCCCAATAAACTGCACGCCATTCTACTCGCCACGTGAGTTCACCTCCTTTTTACTAGTCGGTGTTTACATTGCGCCACAAGCTAACGCTAACACGGCGATTCAAAATGGAGGATTGTGTCAGGAAACAGACGCATGCGCAACGCCACAGTGTGCTCACAGCTTCAGCCCAGGAGAGCCGCTCACAGACAATTGGACAAAACGAATCGCGAGAGGTTTCGATTGTGTGCAGTTCTGCTCCCGTCTACCCGGGGTTCTTTGCAGCTGTTTAACAGCATAACACCGCAAGCTAAATGAACGTCACAATGGCGTCCTCAAATAATATTTGCATGCCTCAGACATTGCATTCACTTTCCACTAAAATCCTCGTGGCGGCCCGAAGGGTGCGCCTCGGACGATACCCGCCGTCGAACCCGAGAGTCGCGGGGGGCAAAAACGAGACGGCCAAACACCCGCATAGTGCGCAGGATTTTTCCACTGTCTTCCCGGGGTCCTTTGCAGCTATTTAACAGCAGGACACCGCAAGGTAAATGAGCGTCACAATGGCGTCCTCAAATAATATTTGCATGCCTCAGACATTGCATTCACTTATAGTGGAAGAACAGCACTGCACAGTCCTGTGCTCCTTGTGTCAGTATTTAAAATGGTTCTTAACTCCTCTTCTGATATATTTTTACGTGATTTCAGAGGGGATTTGAAAAGGGGAATTGTACACATGAAAAGGATATTTTTGTTTTCATGTTTAGTATTATTTTGGTAAAATTAGTGCTTTGTTTTTTGTTAAAGTAAGGGAAAAAAGACAACTACTGTTTAACAAAGTTAAAGTAAAAATGTCTTATTTCCCTAAAAGGGCTATTTGTATTATTAAGCAGGCACAACTTAACAAAATAAGAGTTCCTGTGCCTCAACACAATACCTCTCATTATTTGCTGTGTACTGGCAAAGTGAATAATTGTTATTTTCATGCACCCCATTATTGATTGGTTGTGAGGAGTGTTGATTTGTATAAGCTTGGCTTTACCATACTAAATGGGCATATAGCCCTGCTACCCATGATTCCCGAGCATGGAATTGGACCTTGGTCTTATTAAAAAAAACAAAAGTGGACCTACAGCATTTCTAGTTGAGGACCACTGGCCTAAAGTAACCATTACATCTTGCTGCAACAGCGGATAGAGGTAACCTTAAAAATAAAAAAAATAAAAAACGTGAGTAACTTTTTAATGCCTTTGAAAATTATACATTTTTAAAAAAGTATTTACAGTATGTGAACTGAATAAAAAAGTTACTCATTAAGGTGAAAGTAAAATTATATATAATATGTTGTGGTCACTTAACAGTCCTGAGGCCGGTTGTTAGAATCCGAGCTTGGGCCTCCAGAAGTTTGCATGCACTCTCCATGTTTGTTGGGATTTTATGCCTGTACTCTGGCTTCCTCCTGCATTCCAAAACCACACTTTTTGGGTAAATTGAAAACTAAGAACAAATCCTTAGGTGTGAATTGATGTTTGTCGATAAGTGCCCTGCAATAGAGAGGTGACCAGTCCAGGGTTTATCATGCCTATCATCGGGATTGAGCTGGGATAGGATCCGGGTCACCTGTGACTCTCATGAGCAATATAGAAAATAGATGAACGAATGTTACAGTTGTTTCCTTCAATTTACACACCTTAGGCAAGTTATAAAATCATTTCCAGAACGTTTAAAAAAAAAAAAGTTTTTACGGTGTTATAACACATTTTTTAAATGATCAAACACGGTTAAAATGTATCATACAGTATATTAAGATAGAAATATCAACAAATAAAAATATTTGTACTCATAACGACTCGCGACGGCGATGATGAAGCAGCCATAACACAGTACAGTCCTGTTACAAGCCTGAAATAAAGGTGTTTTTTTGGTAAAAAAAAGTATGACCAACCTGGTGTTGAAATTGACCATTGAAAATGTCATGTATACATGAGCATATAGTACGTCTGCATATAAACATAGTCTCCGTGCTTTTGCATCGGTGACTTTTTTGTTGTTTGTATTTCTCACAAACATCTTTTTGGGCAGGTGTTGGCTGCTTGTGTTTTTTTTTCTGTTGCAAACCCGGGTGGCTCCGCCATTGTTGTTTTGGAACTGCAGTGTGGAGGTGACTGATCGAGCGTGTGAGTGTGGTTGCTTTGTATGTGGTGAGTATAGTTTCTTTGGATTTTCCCCAGTGAGTGGTTGTTAAGGCTTTAAGTATTTTGTTTGATTGCTTGGCGCGGGTTAGAGTGTGTTGTGTGTGTTTTGAGAAGGTGAGTTTGGGGTCCCATGTTAATCCCAGTATTTTGGGTTCGCGGACTGTGGGTAGGGTGGTGTTATCTATTTGTAAAGTGAGCCTGTTGCTGTATTCTGCCGGATCCGGTGTGAACAGAGTGGTGGTGGTTTTGTCTGCGTTGAGTGTGAGTTGGTTCTGTTTTGTCCAGTTGTATATGTCGTGGAGATATTTTTGTACTTGTTGTTGTGCCTGTTGTGGTTTGACATGTGTGGATAGAATGGTGATGTCGTCTGCATATGTAACTGTGTGTACATTTGGAAGTGGTTGTGGTAAGTCTGCCATGTATATGTTGAATAGTGTTGGTGAAAGTACTCCCCCCTGTGGTACCCCCGTTTTCGTGTTTCTATGTTCTGATGTTTCCCCCCGGTATTGAGTGTATTGTCTGCGTCCCCTTATGTAGTTGAAGATGTATTTGATGATGATGTTTGGGGTGTTAGTGTTGTTGAGTTTGTTTGTGAGTGTGTGTAGGTTTACCGTGTCAAAGGCTTTGGACATGTCTAGGGCTATGGCAACTGTTCGTTGTGGTGGTTTTTGTTGATGGAAACCTGTGGCTATGATGTTGTGTATGTGGTGTAGTGCTGTGGTTGTGGAGTGTTGTTTTCGGAAGCCGTGTTGGTGAGAGGGTAGTTGAGTGTTGTTGGTAATGAAGGGTAGTATTACCTTTTCCATTGTTTTGGCTATTGGGCTGAGTAGTGCTATTGGTCTGTAAGATGGGCCGAGTGCGTGGTTTTTGTTGGGTTTTGGTATTGGGATTATTTTTGCAGTCTTCCATATTGCGGGGATGGTGTTGGTGTTGAGTGATGTGTTGTAAGTGTGTGTGAGTAGTGTTATTGCTTTGGGGCCTAGGTGTTTCAGATGTCTGATGTTTATGTTGTCTGGGCCTGTGGAGTTGTTGCTTTTGGAGCGTTGTAGTGCTTGTTTGACTTGTTGTTCTGTGATGGTTATGGGCGTGGTGTTGAGTTTTCGTATTTTGCGTTGTAGTTGTCTGTATGTTCTGTGGGTTTTGTGTTGTATTATGTTGGTGAATTGTTTGTTGAATGCTCGTGCTTTCTGTTTGTTGGATATTGCCGTGTGTTGTCCGAACTGTATTGTAGTGTTTTCTGGTGCTTTTTGTTCTTTGTTTGATAGTCTTGTTACTGTGTTGTTTGTGTCTGTGGTTCCATGCATCCGTTAAGTGTTCTTTCCATAGCTCTTGTTTGTGTTTTTGGATTTGTGTGTCTATTTCTTTGTTTAGGTCTGTGATGCGTGGGTCTTGGTGGTTTTGTTGTCTGATGTCGTTTCTTTGGCTGATGAGTGTTCTGATGTGTTGTGGTAGGAGAAGTGATTTGCTTTTTATTTTTCCGTGGGGTATGTGGTGTTTGTCTGCTGTAAGTATGAGGTTTGTGAGCATGGTGTTGGCTGTGTGGATGTTGTCAGGTATGGTTAAGTTCTCCAGTGCTGATTCTATTTCAGAGGTGTATCCTTCCCAGTCTGCTTTCCTGTAATTTGTGTAAGTTTGAAGGTGTTGTTGTAGGCGGAAAGGAGCACGCGTGTTGTGTGTGATTTTGATAGGAAGGTGGTCTGAACTGAGTGCGTGTATTGTGGTCCATGTTGTTCTGTTTGTGATGCTGTTGCTGGCTGTTGTGATGTCCGGTGATGTTGGTTGTTGGTTGATGTTTGTAGGTTTTCTGGTGGGTGTGTTTGCGTTTAGAGTGATTTGTTGGGAGTTTTGTAGTATGTCTGCAATGTGGGTGCCTCTGTGGTCGTCGTAGGGAGAGTGCCATTGTGTTGAGTGAGCGTTGATGTCTGCGGTTAGAATGGTGTTGTTCAGCGAGTTTATGTATTGGAAGGTGTTGGTGATGTCTGTGTCTTCTGTGGCGTGGTCTGGTCGGGTGGCATCTCTGGGGGGTATATACATGTTGCATATGTGTAGTCTTTTGTGGTTGGTTATGTGAATCTTTACGGTTTGAATTTCTGTAGTGTTGGTGTTAATGTTGTTGGGGATGTTCATGGGAGTGAATGTGACTGATTTGTGAATGTATGTGAGCAGTCCTCCTCCTCCCTTGTGTTCTCTGTCTTTCCTAATGCTGGTGTAGTTGGTGAGACGAGGTGTGTTGTGTTGTTTTTCTAGTTTGGTTTCTTGTATGGTGATGATGTCTGCGTGCTGTTGTGAGGCGAGTTCTTCTAGTTCTGTTTTCTTGTTTTGGATGCCGTTGATGTTTATTTGTAGTATGGTCAGTGTGTGTTTGTTGTTTTTGTTGGTGGGTGTTGTTCTTTGTGGGTTGTTCGGGGGTTGTGGTGTTGGGGTGTTTGTTGTTTGCGTGTGTGTTCTGCATGTCCACGTGTTTGTGTATTGGCGGGTGGTGATGCCGGAGCAATGTCTGTGTATCCAGTGTGGGTGTGTTGAGTTGCATCTGAGTGAGGTTTGTCTGCGTGTGATGATTCTATTGCAGCTATTGCAGGTCCAGGTTTGGGGGGGTGGTCTTGTGTTTGTTGTATCTCTGTTGGAGTTGTCTGTCCGTGTTGCCTTTGAGGGTAGTGTTGGTGAGGCGAGTGTGTTGTTTTGGTCTGTTTGTGCTCTGCTGCCTGTTGGTGTCCTACGAGGTGTTGTTGTTCGTGGTGGTGTTTTGGGATGTAGTCTGCATTTCCATGTTATGTTGTATTGTCTAGTGTTTATGTTTGTGCAATGTTTGTGTACCCAGTGTGGTGTGTGGTGGTTGCATCTGAAGGATGTCTGTCTTCTTGTAATCTGTTGTGTGCAAATGTCGCATGTCCAGGTAGTTTGTTGTGTGTGTGTTTGTTGCGTGCGTGAGAGTGTCTGTGTGGGCCCCGGATTTGTCTCTATGTCCCCCGCCTGGAGCAAAAGGTCCGCCCGCCACCCTGCCAGGTTCAGGGGGCGGTTAGCCGAAAAAAAAAAATACGGCCGTAAGGGCACCCCGTTCGGGGTGCAGGGATTGGTTCCTTGATTTGTTCCCCCGTTCGGGGGGAACCCTCCAACTGCGAGTAAGCCAAGGAGTTTGGAGGTACAGCAGGTTGACAGCAGTGTGATCGAGCAGATTAGATAGAGTAGAATTTGAATGGGGCTTCACTGATTTATTTCATACAATTAATATCTAAAACACAGTTGAAAAATATTTGATTGTTAAAATATTTAAATACAAGAACTATATCAAGAAATTAACAAAACATAGTTTTTTTAGTTAGGAGAAAAGTCTAAAAACATCACAAATGACAAACGTTGTGCCTCTCCTCCTCCTGTTCTTCAATGAAGCTGATCACCCTCCAGCTCCCGTTAGAAACATCGTGCTGCTGAAGGTGTGCCGGCAGAATGGTTGTGATACAGGAGGTGCTGTGGACTCTCCCAGAAACGAGGACCTAGTTTAGTTGTAGATCCAGTAAAACATAGTGCAAATGTGACATTATTTATAATGCACAGTTACAGTCTTGTGAATATTAAAAAATGTACTTCATGTAATGCAGGAAGCGAATATTTCAAACGAACTAAGGCAGCAAACAGTAAGAGCAAAATCGTGTTCCAAACATTAACTCTTTTTTTTTAAATGTCAATTAGCTTGTGAGTAATAAGACAAAATGTGACTGTCAGACAGAGAACTGTCAGAGCAAACGGCAGATTTTAGAAAGTCCTGCCGAAATAAATCTGCACCCGACTGCGACTGTCAGCGTTGAACTGCCGCCATTGCTGTCAAAGTCAGACACATCTCCAAAATTGTTGGAGCAAATTTTTAAGCAGGCTTCATCTTGATAAATTGACCACGTATTTGACATTTACACCATAACGTTACCGCCTAAAATAATCGTAAAACAAAATTTTGTGTAACAACAAGAGTAATATGTACCCCAAAAGCTTTCAAAGCGTCTGAAAGTTTTCTCCTCCGTTTTTGTTGGGGCTTGGCTCGAAATGCATCATGATTGGCCGCCCGAAGTCCACGTGTCTGTCGGACGTGCTCTCATTGGTCTACAATACCATCACGGATGAATAAATACTCAAAGGGCTTGCCAGGCAAGCCCTTTGAACCCTTTAAATACTCAATGGGCTTGCCTGGCAAGCCCTTTGAGTATTTATTCCATATTGCCCACTAGTTCACTCGTAAGGTCATTTTGACGCTTACTAGTGAACATGTAAGGCCATAAATGTGCCCACTAGTTCACTAGTAAGATCATTTTGAGGCTTACTAGTTGACATGTAAGCCACAAAACGCCCGCTATTTCACTAGTAAGATAATTTTGAGGCTTCTAGTGAACATGTAAGCCACAGAACGCCCACTAGTTCACTAGTAAGATCATTTTGACGCTTACTAGTGAACATGTAAGCCACAAAACGCTCACTAGTTCACTAGTAAGGTCATTTTGACGCTTACTAGTGAACATGTAAGCAACAAAACGCTCACTGGTTCACTAGTAAGGTAATTTTGACGCTTACTAGTGAACATGTAAGCCACAAAACGCCCACTAGTTCCCTAGTAAGATCATTTTGACGCTTATTTATGAACATGTCAGCCACAAAACGCTCACTCGTTCACTAGTAAGATCATTTTGACGCTTACTAGTGAACATGTAAGCCACAAAACGCCCACTAGTTCACTAGTAAGATCATTTTGACGCTTACTAGTGAACATGTAAGGCCATAAATGTGCCCACTAGTTCACTAGTAAGTTCATTTTGACATTGGGGACATTGGGGGACCGGGCCCTCACTCCGTCTCCCGGATCCCCAGACCCCCCTCCTCCGCCCAGCGGGCGAGCAGGGCCGCCACTCCGCTTGGGTTTCGCCAGAGGTCCTCCGGAGTCAGTGTGGTGGGTATGTTTGTGCAGGTGAACAGGTGTTGTGTGTCGTGCACTTGCGTGCCGCATAGCGCACAGAGTGGTGTTGGGTGTGTGTCCGGTGTAATGTTGTGTAGGTAGGAGTGGAGGGCTGGTGATTTGTTGGTTCGGAGTTGTGCTAGGAGTTGTCTGGTTCTGTGTGGTAGGTCTTGCTCTGATGGGTCTATTTCTGGTGCTGGTGCATGTATTACTTTGTTGTGTTGTCTGGTGTCCAAGTGTGTTTGTACAAAGTGGGTGTGTATGTCTTTCATGTTCTGTTTTATGGTGTCGTTGTTGGTGTCCTGTGGTGCTGTGTCTTTGTTGTGTGTGTAGTTGTTGTTGTGGAAGATTGTTTGTTTCTTTTGTCTGGGTGGTGGTGGTTGTTGAGTGAGTGGGTGTAGTGGGTGGGTTGGGTGTTGGGCTTTTTGTCTGATTTGCGATGCGTGTAGTTTTAGATGGGTGTTCAGTGGGAGAGTTTTTGTTTCCTCATGCAAGTGTTGTATGTTTGTGTCTTGTGTGCATCCTGTTGCTATTCTGAGTGCGGTGTTCTGTGTGGTCTGGAGTTTTGTCTTGTTTGTGTCCGATAGTGTTGGTGACCATATAGTGTTTGCGTATTCGAGGCGTGTGAGTGTGGTTGCTTTGTATGTGGTGAGTATAGTTTCTTTGGATTTTCCCCAGTGAGTGGTTGTTAAGGCTTTAAGTATTTTGTTTGATTGCTTGGCGCGGGTTAGAGTGTGTTGTGTGTGTTTTGAGAAGGTGAGTTTGGGGTCCCATGTTAATCCCAGTATTTTGGGTTCGCGGACTGTGGGTAGGGTGGTGTTATCTATTTGTAAAGTGAGTCTGTTGCTGTATTCTGCCGGATCCGGTGTGAACAGAGTGGTGGTGGTTTTGTCTGCGTTGAGTGTGAGTTGGTTCTGTTTTGTCCAGTTGTATATGTCGTGGAGATATTTTTGTACTTGTTGTTGTGCCTGTTGTGGTTTGACATGTGTGGATAGAATGGTGATGTCGTCTGCATATGTAACTGTGTGTACATTTGGAGGTGGTTGTGGTAAGTCTGCCATGTATATGTTGAATAGTGTTGGTGAAAGTACTCCCCCCTGTGGTACCCCCGTTTTCGTGTTTCTGTGTTCTGATGTTTCCCCCCGGTATTGAGTGTATTGTCTGCGTCCCCTTATGTAGGTGAAGATGTATTTGATGATGATGTTTGGGGTGTTAGTGTTGTTGAGTTTGTTTGTGAGTGTGTGTAGGTTTACCGTGTCAAAGGCTTTGGACATGTCTAGGGCTATGGCAACTGTTCGTTGTGGTGGTTTTTGTTGATTGAAACCTGTGGCTATGATGTTGTGTATGTGGTGTAGTGCTGTGGTTGTGGAGTGTTGTTTTCGGAAGCCGTGTTGGTGAGAGGGTAGTTGAGTGTTGTTGGTAATGAAGGGTAGTATTACCTTTTCCATTGTTTTGGCTATTGGGCTGAGTAGTGCTATTGGTCTGTAGGATGGGCCGAGTGCGTGGTTTTTGTTGGGTTTTGGTATTGGGATTATTTTTGCAGTCTTCCATATTGCGGGGATGGTGTTGGTGTTGAGTGATGTGTTGTAAGTGTGTGTGAGTAGTGTTATTGCTTTGGGGCCTAGGTGTTTCAGATGTCTGATGTTTATGTTGTCTGGGCCTGTGGAGTTGTTGCTTTTGGAGCGTTGCAGTGCTTGTTTAACTTGTTGTTCTGTGATGGTTATGGGCGTGGTGTTGAGTTTTCGTATTTTGCGTTGTAGTTGTCTGTATGTTCTGTTGGTTTTGTGTTGTATTATGTTGGTGAATTGTTTGTTGAATGCTCGTGCTTTCTGTTTGTTGGATATTGCCGTGTGTTGTCCGAACTGTATTGTGGTGTTTTCTGGTGCTTTTTGTTCTTTGTTTGATAGTCTTGTTACTGTGTTCCAGAGTATGTGTTGTTTGTGTCTGTGGTTCCATGCATCCGTTAAGTGTTCTTTCCATAGCTCTTGTTTGTGTTTTTGGATTTGTGTGTCTATTTCTTTGTTTAGGTCTGTGATGCGTGGGTCTTGGTGGTTTTGTTGTCTGATGTCGTTTCTTTGGCTGATGAGTGTTCTGATGTGTTGTGGTAGGAGAAGTGATTTGCTTTTTATTTTTCCGTGGGGTATGTGGTGTTTGTCTGCTGTAAGTATGAGGTTTGTGAGCATGGTGTTGGCTGTGTGGATGTTGTCAGGTATGGTTATGTTCTCCAGTGCTGATTCTATTTCAGAGGTGTATCCTTCCCAGTCTGCTTTCCTGTAATTTGTGTAAGTTTGAAGGTGTTGTTGTAGGCGGAAAGGAGCACGCGTGTTGTGTGTGATTTTGATAGGAAGGTGGTCTGAACTGAGTGCGTGTATTGTGGTCCATGTTGTTCTGTTTGTGATGCTGTTGCTGGCTGTTGTGATGTCCGGTGATGTTGGTTGTTGGTTGATGTTTGTAGGTTTTCTGGTGGGTGTGTTTGCGTTTAGAGTGATTTGTTGGGAGTTTTGTAGTATGTCTGCAATGTGGGTGCCTCTGTGGTCGTCGTAGGGAGAGTGCCATTGTGTTGAGTGAGCGTTGATGTCTGCGGTTAGAATGGTGTTGTTCAGCGAGTTTATGTATTGGAAGGTGTTGGTGATGTCTGTGTCTTCTGTGGCGTGGTCTGGTCGGGTGGTATCTCTGGGGGGTATATACATGTTGCATATGTGTAGTCTTTTGTGGTTGGTTATGTGAATCTTTACGGTTTGAATTTCTGTAGTGTTGGTGTTAATGTTGTTGGGGATGTTCATGGGAGTGAATGTGTATCTACTGTATATCTATAAAAAAAATCCTCGTCTCACCCCTCAGGTGGTGTCCATCCCTCATTCAGCTGGGGTCCTCTACCAGAGGCCAGGAAGCTTGAGGGTTCTGCGCAGTATCCTTGCCGTTCCCAGCACTGCACATTTCTGGACTGAGATGTCCGATGTTGTTCCCGGGATCTGTTGCAACCACTCATCATCTAGTTTGGGGGTCACTGCCCCGAGTGCTCCGACCACCACAGGCACGACTGTCCCCTTTACCTTCCAGGCTCTCTCCAGCTCCTCTCTGAGCCCTTGGGATTTCTCGAGTTTCTCGTGTTCCTTCTTTCTGATGTTTCCAGCACTTGGGACCGCTACATCCACTACAACGGCTTTCCTCTGCCCCTTATCTATCATCAGGATATCTGGTTGGTTCGCCATTACCATCTTGTCAGTCTGGATCTGGAAGTCCCATAGGATCTTCGCTCTGTCATTCTCCACCACCTTCGGAGGTGTTTCCCATTTTGACCTTGGGGTTTCCAGTCCGTACTCCGCACAGATGTTTCGGTAGACTATGCCAGCCACCTGGTTATGGCGTTCCATATAGGCTTTCCCTGCCAGCACCTTACACCCTGCAGTTATGTGTTAGATCGTCTCAGGTGCCTCTTTGCACAACCTACACCTTGGGTCTTGTCCGGTGTGGTATATCTGGGCCTCAATGGCTCTAGTGCTCAGGGCCTGCTCCTGAGCAGCCATGATGAGTGCCTCTGTACTGTCCTTCAGGCCAGCCCTCTCTAGCCACTGATGGGAATTCTTGAGATCGGCCACTTCAGTTATGGTCCGGTGGTACATCCCGTGTAGGGGCTTGTCCTCCGATGATGGTCCCTCTTCCAGCGCCTCATCCTCTGTTGCCCATTGTCTGAGACATTCTCTGAGTACGTCATCCGTTGGAGCCTTCTCCTTGATGTATTCATGGAGCTTGGATGTTTCATCCTGGACAGTGACTCTCACACTCACTAGTCCCCAGCCGCTTTCCTTGTTGCCAGTTCAAGGTTGCCATTGGCTTGTGGTACACCGAGGTACTTGTAGCTGTCCTCAATGTCTGCTATTGTTCCTTCGGGGAGTGAGACCCCTTCAGTCCGGACTACCGTTCCTCTCTTAGTCACCATCCGACTATCACATCCCGATGTCGCTGCTGTAGATCCTGGTTGTGTGGATCAGGGAGTCTATGTCCCTTTCACTCTTAGCATACAGCTTTATGTCATCCATGTAGAGGAGGTGACTGATCGTAGCTTCATTTCTGAGGCTGTATCCATAGCCTGTCTTGGTGATTACTTGGCTTAGGGAGTTCAGTCCTATGCAGAACAGCAATGGGGAGAGTGCATCACCTTGGTATATGCCACATTTGATGGACACTTGGGTAAGTGGCTTGCCATTGGCTTCAAGTGTGGTTTTCCACATCCTCATCAAGTTCGCAACGAAGGCTCTTAGGGTCCTGTTCACCTTATACACATCCAAGCATTCAGTGATCCATGTATGTGGCATCGAGTCATAGGCTTTCTTTTAATCAATCCAGGCTGTGCACAGGTTGGTACATCGGGACCTGCAGTCTTGTGCGACTGTTCTGTCAACCAGGAGCTGATGTTTGGCTCCCCTGGTATCTCTACCAATGCCCTTCCGTGCTTCGCTCATGTATTGATCCATGTGTGCACTTATCTTAGCCGCAACATGAGCTTCCAAAATTGTGGAGGGACAGGTTATTGGCCGATAGTTGGATGCGACTGCACCCTTTGAGGGATCTTTCATGATAAGGATCGTTCGCCCTTCGGTTAGCCATCCTGGGTGAGTCCCATCCCTAGGCAGCTGGTTCATTTGTGCTGCTGGGCGCTCATGGAGTGCTGTGAGTCTCTTTAGCCAGTAAGTGTGGACCATGTCCGGGCCTGGTGCTGTCCAGTTCTTCATATTTGAGACTATTTCCTTTATGTCTGCCACTGTTATGGTAATTGGGTTCTGTTCAGGGAGGTGTCTGTGCTCCTCTCTTTGGGTGACCAGCCATTGTGCACTGCTGTTATGTGCAACCTCCTTCTCCCATCTGCCTCTCCAGTACCTTTCAGTTTCCAGTCTTGGTGGATCAGCTCTGTTGTTAGGACCCTGCCACTGAGCGTACACTTTCGCAGGTTGTGTTGCAAACAGCCTGTTTATTCGTCTGGCCTCATTCTCTTTCGTGTACCGCTTTAGGCGGCTGGACAAGGCTTGGAGCCTTTGTTTCGAGTGCTTCATATATGGTCATCTGGATGTACCTCTCAGGATCGGCCTTTTCATCACACCTCTCTGGACCTCAGTCAATTGACTCACATCTTTCCGAGCCGCCTTGATCTTAGCCTCCAACCGTCTTTTCCATGGTCGGTAATGTATCTCATGGCTTCCATGGTTGCTCTTATAGCCAAGCATCTCAAGGATCACTGATGCTGAAGCGTATATCAGTTCATTTCCGTGATCGTTACGGTAAGGATCGCCCTCAGTGCTGAATTCACACTTTCCAAGAGACTTTCAGGTGGTACTTCACATAGCCGTTGTAATCGGATTCTAGGTTTCCCAGCTTTCATTCTTGCCATGATCTTAGCTTTCAGGTCAGTTGCTGCCTCGCTCAGCATTTCATTCATTGGGGCTGGCCTCCCAATCTCATCATCTGCATTCACTCTGGTATGAACTCCTCCTCTGATCTGGCAGCCTGGGGCCCCTCACCATGGAACCTGCGTTGTACCTCATCAATCTCAAGTTGTGACAGCAGTTGCCGTTTGTGGATGTTGGAACACTGAGTTACGAGTTGTTTCGTGGCCACCCGTGACTGTGGGTTTCGAAGTAACCATTTAGCCCACATTCTCTCCATGTAACCTCTCTGACTAGGCTTGCTTGAGTAGTAGCATTCCAACAGAGCCATGTTATTGCATCTTGCCCATCTCTGCTCCATTTTTCATCAAGGTGCTCTGGTTCCCCAGCACCTGACGCAGACCTTGTTTGGCCGGGCGACGTCTGAGCTGGCATGTCATTCATTTTATTGTCTCTCATCATTGTATGAGGTACGCATTAGCGTGAAGGCTCTTGCCCAAGGACCCACACTGGATGGTGTTATGTGCTCATTTTTTGCCCCAAGTGGGGAGCGGAGGGACGGGCGCTGGGGGGGGGGACCATCGTGGTGGGGCGGGCCCCTACGCGGGATGTGCCACCGGACCGTGGCTGAGGTGGCTGATCTCAAGAAGTCCTATCGGTGGCTGGAGGGGACTGGCCTGGGGGACAGCGCAGGGGCGCTCATCCTGGCTGCTCAGGAGCGGGCCTTGGGCGCCGGAGCCGTCGAGGCCCGGATGTGCCGCGCCGGACAGGACCCGGGGTGTGGGTTGTGCGGGGAGGCGCCTGGGACGATCCGGCACGTGGCTGCGGGGTGTGGGATGCTGGCAGGGGGGGCCTGCGTGGAGCGCCATGGCCAGGTGGCTGGCGTGGTCTGCCGAGGCATCTGTGCGGAGTGTGGACTGGGGGCCCCGGGGTCGGAGTGGGGGGCACCTCCGAGGGTGGTGTAGGGTGGCGGAGCGGGGATCCTGTGGGACTTCCGGATCCAGACTGGCGGGATGGTGGTGGCGAGCCAGCCAGATGTCGTGGTCGTGGATGGGGGGCGGAGGAGGGCCGTTGTGGTGGATGTGGCGGTCCCAGGTGGTGGAGGCATCGGGAGGGGGGAGCATGGGGGGCTCGGGGGGTACCAGGGGCTCGGGGAGGGGCTGGGGAGGGCCTGGGGGGTGGGGGTGGCGGTCGTGCCTGTGGTGGTCGGGGCGCTCGGGGCAGTGACCCCCGGACTGGATGGGTGGTTGCGACAGATCCCGGGACCAGCGTCGGACATCTCGGTCCGGAGGTGTGCGGTGCTGGGAGCGGCGGGGGTACTGCGCGGGGCCCTCGGGCTTCCTGGCCTCTGGTGGAGGACCCGAGCTGAATGAGGGACGGACACCACCCGAGGACACCTCCTATTGGCTCCATGATAAGAGCTCCACCCAGCAAAGAATTAACCCTTTAAAACCTGATTCTGAGCTTTCACAATTATTTACCGCCATTTGCGTAATATCTACAGTATACAGAAGGAATCAAGCAATTTTTACCAATGTATCTGTAGGTGATGTTTATTTATTATGTACACAGAGATAAAGAGTAATGGCACAGCTCTGCAGTATCTTTCCACTTTTATATATGTATGCTATACTAAATAAAATGAATAGGGCACCATATAATGCAACAGTTATGCAACTCCCTAAATAATGATGTGAATTTTCAGTTGTTGCTAAATCAGTTAGGATGTTATAATTTGTGGTGTAGATGCGAATTTAGGAGAGCAGGACAATATATCGCATTGCAATTGGAGCAGCAGCTTGGTTGATGATGTCCCCAAACCGGCTCATCTATTATATTTGTCGTGCAATACAATGAAAATGAGCACAATTGCAAAACATAGGCTTCTTATATTTTAAAATAAAATAATCACATGTTTACCGTTCTGGGGTTTCTACAATCATGAATGGAGGCATTATTTACAGCAGGTTGATGTTGTTGTTGTTGTTGTCGACCCCACCCGTGCCCCGACATTGGGGGACCGGGCCCTCACTCCGTCTCCCGGATCCCCAGACCCCCCTCCGCCGCCCAGCGGGCGAGCAGGGCCGCCACTCCGCTTGGGTTTCGCCAGAGGTCCTCCGGAGTCAGTGTGGTGGGTATGTTTGTGCAGGTGCGTATTCGAGGCGTGTGAGTGTGGTTGCTTTGTATGTGGTGAGTATAGTTTCTTTGGATTTTCCCCAGTGAGTGGTTGTTAAGGCTTTAAGTATTTTGTTTGATTGCTTGGCGCGGGTTAGTGTGTTGTGTGTGTTTTGAGAAGGTGAGTTTGGGGTCCCATGTTAATCCCAGTATTTTGGGTTCGCGGACTGTGGGTAGGGTGGTGTTATCTATTTGTAAAGTGAGCCTGTTGCTGTATTCTGCCGGATCCGGTGTGAACAGAGTGGTGGTGGTTTTGTCTGCGTTGAGTGTGAGTTGGTTCTGTTTTGTCCAGTTGTATATGTCGTGGAGATATTTTTGTACTTGTTGTTGTGCCTGTTGTGGTTTGACATGTGTGGATAGAATGGTGATGTCGTCTGCATATGTAACTGTGTGTACATTTGGAGGTGGTTGTGGTAAGTCTGCCATGTATATGTTGAATAGTGTTGGTGAAAGTACTCCCCCCTGTGGTACCCCTGTTTTCGTGTTTCTATGTTCTGATGTTTCCCCCCGGTATTGAGTGTATTGTCTGCGTCCCCTTATGTAGTTGAAGATGTATTTGATGATGATGTTTGGGGTGTTAGTGTTGTTGAGTTTGTTTGTGAGTGTGTGTAGGTTTACCGTGTCAAAGGCTTTGGACATGTCTAGGGCTATGGCAACTGTTCGTTGTGGTGGTTTTTGTTGATTGAAACCTGTGGCTATGATGTTGTGTATGTGGTGTAGTGCTGTGGTTGTGGAGTGTTGTTTTCGGAAGCCGTGTTGGTGAGAGGGTAGTTGAGTGTTGTTGGTAATGAAGGGTAGTATTACCTTTTCCATTGTTTTGGCTATTGGGCTGAGTAGTGCTATTGGTCTGTAGGATGGGCCGAGTGCGTGGTTTTTGTTGGGTTTTGGTATTGGGATTATTTTTGCAGTCTTCCCTATTGCGGGGATGGTGTTGGTGTTGAGTGATGTGTTGTGTGTGTGAGTAGTGTTATTGCTTTGGGGCCTAGGTGTTTCAGATGTCTGATGTTTATGTTGTCTGGGCCTGTGGAGTTGTTGCTTTTGGAGCGTTGTAGTGCTTGTTTGACTTGTTGTTCTGTGATGGTTATGGGCGTGGTGTTGAGTTTTCGTATTTTGCGTTGTAGTTGTCTGTATGTTCTGTTGGTTTTGTGTTGTATTATGTTGGTGAATTGTTTGTTGAATGCTCGTGCTTTCTGTTTGTTGGATATTGCCGTGTGTTGTCCGAACTGTATTGTGGTGTTTTCTGGTGCTTTTTGTTCTTTGTTAGATAGTCTTGTTACTGTGTTCCAGAGTATGTATTGTTTGTGTCTGTGGTTCCATGCATCCGTTAAGTGTTCGTTCCATAGCTCTTGTTTGTGTTTTTGGATTTGTTTGTCTATTTCTTTGTTTAGGTCTGTGATGCGTGGGTCTTGGTGGTTTTGTTGTTTGATGTCGTTTCTTTGGCTGATGAGTGTTCTGATGTGTTGTGGTAGGAGAAGTGATTTGCTTTTTATTTTTCCGTGGGGTATGTGGTGTTTGTCTGCTGTAAGTATGAGGTTTGTGAGCATGGTGTTGGCTGTGTGGATGTTGTCAGGTATGGTTAAGTTCTCCAGTGCTGATTCTATTTCAGAGGTGTATCCTTCCCAGTCTGCTTTCCTGTAATTTGTGTAAGTTTGAAGGTGTTGTTGTAGGCGGAAAGGAGCACGCGTGTTGTGTGTGATTTTGATAGGAAGGTGGTCTGAACTGAGTGCGTGTATTGTGGTCCATGTTGTTCTGTTTGTGATGCTGTTGCTGGCTGTTGTGATGTCCGGTGATGTTGGTTGTTGGTTGATGTTTGTAGGTTTTCTGGTAGGTGTGTTTGCGTTTAGAGTGATTTGTTGGGAGTTCTGTAGTATGTCTGCAATGAGGGTGCCTCTGTGGTCGTCGTAGGGAGAGTGCCATTGTGTTGAGTGAGCGTTGATGTCTGCGGTTAGAATGGTGTTGTTCAGCGAGTTTATGTATTGGAAGGTGTTGGTGATGTCTGTGTCTTCTGTGGCGTGGTCTGGTCGGGTGGTATCTCTGGGGGGTATATACATGTTGCATATGTGTAGTCTTTTGTGGTTGGTTATGTGAATCTTTACGGTTGTTTTGCGTGTGTGTTCTGCATGTCCACGTGTTTGTGTATTGGCGGGTGGTGATGCCGGAGCAATGTCTGTGTATCCAGTGTGGGTGTGTTGAGTTGCATCTGAGTGAGGTTTGTCTGCGTGTGATGATTCTATTGCAGCTATTGCAGGTCCAGGTTTGGGGGGGTGGTCTTGTGTTTGTTGTATCTCTGTTGGAGTTGTCTGTCCGTGTTGCGTTTGAGGGTAGTGTTGGTGAGGCGAGTGTGTTGTTTTGGTCTGTTTGTGCTCTGCTGCCTGTTGGTGTCCTACGAGGTGTTGTTGTTCGTGGTGGTGTTTTGGGATGTAGTCTGCATTTCCATGTTATGTTGTATTGTCTAGTGTTTATGTTTGTGCAATGTTTGTGTACCCAGTGTGGTGTGTGGTGGTTGCATCTGAAGGATGTCTGTCTTCTTGTAATCTGTTGTGTGCAAATGTCGCATGTCCAGGTAGTTTGTTGTGTGTGTGTTTGTTGCGTGCGTGAGAGTGTCTGTGTGGGCCCCGGATTTGTCTCTATGTCCCCCGCCTGGGGCAAAAGGTCCGCCCGCCACCCTGCCAGGTTCAGGGGGCGGTTAGCCGAAAAAAAAAAAAAACGGCCGTAAGGGCACCCCGTTCGGGGTGCAGGGATTGGTTCCTTGATTTGTCCCCCCGTTCGGGGGGAACCCTCCAACTGCGAGTAAGCCAAGGAGTTTGGAGGTACAGCAGGTTGACAGCAGTGTGATCGAGCAGATTAGATAGAGTAGAATTTGAATGGGGCTTCACTGATTTATTTCATACAATTCATATCTAAAACACAGTTGAAAAATATTTGATTGTTAAAATATTTAAATACAAGAACTATATCAAGAAATTAACAAAACATAGTTTTTTTAGTTAGGAGAAAAGTCTAAAAACATATCACAAATGACAAACGTTGTGCCTCTCCTCCTCCTGTTCTTCAATGAAGCTGATCACCCTCCAGCTCCCGTTAGAAACATCGTGCTGCTGAAGGTGTGCCGGCAGAATGGTTGTGATACAGGAGGTGCTGTGGACTCTCCCAGAAACGAGGACCTAGTTTAGTTGTAGATCCAGTAAAACATAGTGCAAATGTGACATTATTTTTAATGCACAGTTACAGTCTTGTGAATATTAAAAAATGTACTTCATGTAATGCAGGAAGCGAATATTTCAAACGAACTAAGGCAGCAAACAGTAAGAGCAAAATCGTGTTCCAAACATTAACTCTTTTTTTAAATGTCAATTAGCTTGTGAGTAATAAGACAAAATGTGACTGTCAGACAGAGAACTGTCAGAGCAAACGGCAGATTTTAGAAAGTCCTGCCGAAATAAATCTGCACCCGACTGCGACTGTCAGCGTTGAACTGCCGCCATTGCTGTCAAAGTCAGACACATCTCCAAAATTGTTGGAGCAAATTTTTAAGCAGGCTTCATCTTGATAAATTGACCACGTATTTGACATTTACACCATAACGTTACCGCCTAAAATAATCGTAAAACAAAATTTTGTGTAACAACAAGAGTAATATGTACCCCAAAAGCTTTCAAAGCGTCTGAAAGTTTTCTCCTCCGTTTTTGTTGGGGCTT
The DNA here is from genome assembly GCF_025434085.1 of Hippocampus zosterae. NCBI lineage: Eukaryota > Metazoa > Chordata > Actinopteri > Syngnathiformes > Syngnathidae > Hippocampus > Hippocampus zosterae. Next base: position 14,003,850 of record NC_067456.1, read on the forward strand.
GGCTCGAAATGCATCATGATTGGCCGCCCGAAGTCCACGTGTCTGTCGGACGTGCTCTCATTGGTCTATAATACCATCACGGATGAATAAATACTCAAAGGGCTTGCCAGGCAAGCCCTTTGAACCCTTTAAATACTCAATGGGCTTGCCTGGCAAGCCCTTTGAGTATTTATTCCATATTGCCCACTAGTTCACTAGTAAGGTCATTTTGACGCTTACTAGTGAACATGTAAGGCCATAAATGTGCCCACTAGTTCACTAGTAAGATCATTTTGAGGCTTACTAGTTGACATGTAAGCCACACATCGCCTACTAGTTCACTAGTAAGATCATTTTGAGGCTTACTAGTGAACATGTAAGCCACAAAACGCCCAATAGTTCACTAGTAAGATCATTTTGACGCTTACTAGTGAACATGTAAGCCACAAAACGCTCACTAGTTTACTAGTAAGGTCATTTTGACGCTTACTAGTGAACATGTAAGCCACAAAACGCTCACTAGTTCACGAGTAAGGTCATTTTGACGCTTACTAGTGAACATGTAAGCCGCAAAACGCCCACTAGTTCACTAATAAGATTATTTTGACGCTTACTACTGAACATTTAAGGCCATAAATGTGCCCACTAGTTCACTGGTAAGTTCATTTTGAGGCTTACTAGTTGACATGTAAGCCACACATCGCCTACTAGTTCACTAGTAAGATCATTTTGACGCTTACTAGTGAACATGTAAGCCACAAAACGCTCACTAGTTTACTAGTAAGGTCATTTTGACGCTTACTAGTGAACATGTAAGCCACAAAACGCTCACTAGTTCACTAGTAAGGTCATTTTGACGCTTACTAGTGAACATGTAAGCCGCAAAACGCCCACTAGTTCACTAATAAGATTATTTTGACGCTTACTACTGAACATTTAAGGCCATAAATGTGCCCACTAGTTCACTGGTAAGATGATTTTGACGCTTACTAGTGAACATGTAAGGCCATAAATGTGCCCACTTGTAGTGCTAGTGACATTACACTGTACTTGCATTAAATGCAAATAAGGATGATTACGAAAACATGTAACGGTATCCTATTGGCTGTACGTTTCAAAATAGTGTCATCCCACCAGTCAGGGCTCATGATTTTGGAAATTCTGTGCCCACTTAGTTTTTTAAAACAACAATGGCGGACAGTGTCCTGAGACGTATTCGGCGAAGGTGCAGGGCAATAGAGAGTGCCTGTCATCAAGGGTCTGCCGGTGAAAGTGAAGCACGCGCGATAAACATTTCAATTGCTAATTTAAGAAGAGTTAGTGACCAGTTTAGCGCTGATACTATTCAAAGTTTGATTCAAAGTCCAATAGATCTCCGATCTGTCATCATTGCGGGACCCACTCCTAATGGTGGACGTGTTTGTTCCCATGTGGCACATCGTTTGCACACAGGTAAAATGGCTACCATTTTTTGTCATTGGTTTTTCGTATGTATTTTTATTCGAACTACACACGGGTTTTACTGACGACTTGCTGTGACTTACCTTCTATCACCCTGTCAAACGTCGTTTTATACCAGTGGTTTTCCTGCAAATCAGTAGACTATTAAGTAACGCGATGGCTGTACACTTTTAAGCAATAACTAGTGATCTTTTAGTTATTCAATTATAAGTTTGAATTATTTTTTTCTTGAGTAAAATGGTTAGAGAAAATAGCTGCTCGTGGTTTTGAAGCTGCATATACTTTTATGTACATCTGTGTCTATATGCCTGTACTGTATACAGTATATAAAAAACACGTAGTGATTCGTTTGCTTGAATTCCTTAATCCTTTTATTTCCATACTTTAGGTAGACGAGGAAGACCAGCACTTGACATTACAAGTGATCAAATTGAACTGCTCCCCACTCAGGGCTTTACAGTGAGAGCCATCACGGGGATGTTGGGTTGTTCCTCTTCATACCTGCATAAAAAAATGACGTTTTTTTCAGATTTCAGCCAGAAATAGATTTACTCCCATTCATGATGTTGACCTGGAGGAGCATGTCAGAAGATTGCACAGCCAATTTCCCAGATCAGGCTCGAAAGCAAGTGTTCTGCTACATACTCTTGTCCCTTCATGTATATATCATTATATTCATTGTGAAAGTGTACTTTCTTTATTGTGTTGTTTTATGAACCTGTTGCAGATGATGAGGGCATACCTGCGTGCTGATGGTATTGTAGTACAAAGAAAAAGAGTTCGAGAAATCCTCAACCGTATTGAGCCAGCTGCTGCAGCCCAGAGATGGAGCCAGACTGTGGCTAGAAGAACATACTATGTGCCATTCCCCAATAGTTTATGGCACATAGATGGGCATATGCGTCTCATTCGGTAATAAGGGATCATCTTATATTTGTACTCGTGGGAGCATTAGAAAGCCATATTGTATGGACAGCACAGATTAAATTGAATTTTATCATTTGTATATCCAAGTTACACAAACTCCAAATTGCCTCCATGTAGTCTTAAGTGCACAGCAATACCTTCTCTACCGAGATGATATTTCAAACAAGATATGAAACTTGATTGTTTTCTTGTATTTAATCATTATTCTTTTCATGTTTGTTTTACAGGTGGGTGTTTGTGACACATGCCGGCATTGATGGGAATTCCAGGCTAATAACGTACCTTCAACTGGAGCACAGACAACACAGCTTTGACAGTGTTGAAATATTTTGTCCAAGCCACCTGCCTGTATGGGTTACCCTCCAGAGTAAGATCCGACCATGGTGGTGAAAACATTGGTCGCTCTTTTAATGAACCTACTGCAGGGACAAGACACCAAAATTATTTCTGGCTCCAGCCAACACCCCCTCACAATTTACTCACACCTCCCATGGCCTGATTATCCACCAACAGGGGCCCTTTTTGGATTATCATTTTGGCATAGGAACTTTCCTTTCCTATCCTAACCGAGTGAGATGAGCCGGTAGCACCTGGAGCAAAGATCGTCTAAATTTTAATAATGCTTACGAAAGGTTCTGACCATCCTTTACGAAAGGAAAGGAGATATATTATGCAGCAGGAATATTTAAAGGGGAAGTCTTTTTTTATGTTGTTGTTGTTGTTGTCGACCCCACCCGTGCCCCGACATTGGGGGACCGGGCCCTCACTCCGTCTCCCGGATCCCCAGACCCCCCTCCTCCGCCCAGCGGGCGAGCAGGGCCGCCACTCCGCTTGGGTTTCGCCAGAGGTCCTCCGGAGTCAGTGTGGTGGGTATGTTTGTGCAGGTGAACAGGTGTTGTGTGTCGTGCACTTGCGTGCCGCATAGCGCACAGAGTGGTGTTGGGTGTGTGTCCGGTGTAATGTTGTGTAGGTAGGAGTGGAGGGCTGGTGATTTGTTGGTTCGGAGTTGTGCTAGGAGTTGTCTGGTTCTGTGTGGTAGGTCTTGCTCTGATGGGTCTATTTCTGGTGCTGGTGCATGTATTACTTTGTTGTGTTGTCTGGTGTCCAAGTGTGTTTGTACAAAGTGGGTGTGTATGTCTTTCATGTTCTGTTTTATGGTGTCGTTGTTGGTGTCCTGTGGTGCTGTGTCTTTGTTGTGTGTGTAGTTGTTGTTGTGGAAGATTGTTTGTTTCTTTTGTCTGGGTGGTGGTGGTTGTTGAGTGAGTGGGTGTAGTGGGTGGGTTGGGTGTTGGGCTTTTTGTCTGATTTGCGATGCGTGTAGTTTTAGATGGGTGTTCAGTGGGAGAGTTTTTGTTTCCTCATGCAAGTGTTGTATGTTTGTGTCTTGTGTGCATCCTGTTGCTATTCTGAGTGCGGTGTTCTGTGTGGTCTGGAGTTTTGTCTTGTTTGTGTCCGATAGTGTTGGTGACCATATAGTGTTTGCGTATTCGAGGCGTGTGAGTGTGGTTGCTTTGTATGTGGTGAGTATAGTTTCTTTGGATTTTCCCCAGTGAGTGGTTGTTAAGGCTTTAAGTATTTTGTTTGATTGCTTGGCGCGGGTTAGAGTGTGTTGTGTGTGTTTTGAGAAGGTGAGTTTGGGGTCCCATGTTAATCCCAGTATTTTGGGTTCGCGGACTGTGGGTAGGGTGGTGTTATCTATTTGTAAAGTGAGCCTGTTGCTGTATTCTGCCGGATCCGGTGTGAACAGAGTGGTGGTGGTTTTGTCTGCGTTGAGTGTGAGTTGGTTCTGTTTTGTCCAGTTGTATATGTCGTGGAGATATTTTTGTACTTGTTGTTGTGCCTGTTGTGGTTTGACATGTGTGGATAGAATGGTGATGTCGTCTGCATATGTAACTGTGTGTACATTTGGAGGTGGTTGTGGTAAGTCTGCCATGTATATGTTGAATAGTGTTGGTGAAAGTACTCCCCCCTGTGGTACCCCCGTTTTCGTGTTTCTATGTTCTGATGTTTCCCCCCGGTATTGAGTGTATTGTCTGCGTCCCCTTATGTAGTTGAAGATGTATTTGATGATGATGTTTGGGGTGTTAGTGTTGTTGAGTTTGTTTGTGAGTGTGTGTAGGTTTACCGTGTCAAAGGCTTTGGACATGTCTAGGGCTATGGCAACTGTTCGTTGTGGTGGTTTTTGTTGATGGAAACCTGTGGCTATGATGTTGTGTATGTGGTGTAGTGCTGTGGTTGTGGAGTGTTGTTTTCGGAAGCCGTGTTGGTGAGAGGGTAGTTGAGTGTTGTTGGTAATGAAGGGTAGTATTACCTTTTCCATTGTTTTGGCTATTGGGCTGAGTAGTGCTATTGGTCTGTAAGATGGGCCGAGTGCGTGGTTTTTGTTGGGTTTTGGTATTGGGATTATTTTTGCAGTCTTCCATATTGCGGGGATGGTGTTGGTGTTGAGTGATGTGTTGTAAGTGTGTGTGAGTAGTGTTATTGCTTTGGGGCCTAGGTGTTTCAGATGTCTGATGTTTATGTTGTCTGGGCCTGTGGAGTTGTTGCTTTTGGAGCGTTGTAGTGCTTGTTTGACTTGTTGTTCTGTGATGGTTATGGGCGTGGTGTTGAGTTTTCGTATTTTGCGTTGTAGTTGTCTGTATGTTCTGTTGGTTTTGTGTTGTATTATGTTGGTGAATTGTTTGTTGAATGCTCGTGCTTTCTGTTTGTTGGATATTGCCGTGTGTTGTCCGAACTGTATTGTGGTGTTTTCTGGTGCTTTTTGTTCTTTGTTTGATAGTCTTGTTACTGTGTTGTTTGTGTCTGTGGTTCCATGCATCCGTTAAGTGTTCTTTCCATAGCTCTTGTTTGTGTTTTTGGATTTGTGTGTCTATTTCTTTGTTTAGGTCTGTGATGCGTGGGTCTTGGTGGTTTTGTTGTCTGATGTCGTTTCTTTGGCTGATGAGTGTTCTGATGTGTTGTGGTAGGAGAAGTGATTTGCTTTTTATTTTTCCGTGGGGTATGTGGTGTTTGTCTGCTGTAAGTATGAGGTTTGTGAGCATGGTGTTGGCTGTGTGGGTGTTGTCAGGTATGGTTAAGTTCTCCAGTGCTGATTCTATTTCAGAGGTGTATCCTTCCCAGTCTGCTTTCCTGTAATTTGTGTAAGTTTGAAGGTGTTGTTGTAGGCGGAAAGGAGCACGCGTGTTGTGTGTGATTTTGATAGGAAGGTGGTCTGAACTGAGTGCGTGTATTGTGGTCCATGTTGTTCTGTTTGTGATGCTGTTGCTGGCTGTTGTGATGTCCGGTGATGTTGGTTGTTGGTTGATGTTTGTAGGTTTTCTGGTGGGTGTGTTTGCGTTTAGAGTGATTTGTTGGGAGTTTTGTAGTATGTCTGCAATGTGGGTGCCTCTGTGGTCGTCGTAGGGAGAGTGCCATTGTGTTGAGTGAGCGTTGATGTCTGCGGTTAGAATGGTGTTGTTCAGCGAGTTTATGTATTGGAAGGTGTTGGTGATGTCTGTGTCTTCTGTGGCGTGGTCTGGTCGGGTGGCATCTCTGGGGGGTATATACATGTTGCATATGTGTAGTCTTTTGTGGTTGGTTATGTGAATCTTTACGGTTTGAATTTCTGTAGTGTTGGTGTTAATGTTGTTGGGGATGTTCATGGGAGTGAATGTGACTGATTTGTGAATGTATGTGAGCAGTCCTCCTCCTCCCTTGTGTTCTCTGTCTTTCCTAATGCTGGTGTAGTTGGTGAGACGAGGTGTGTTGTGTTGTTTTTCTAGTTTGGTTTCTTGTATGGTGATGATGTCTGCGTGCTGTTGTGAGGCGAGTTCTTCTAGTTCTGTTTTCTTGTTTTGGATGCCGTTGATGTTTATTTGTAGTATGGTCAGTGTGTGTTTGTTGTTTTTGTTGGTGGGTGTTGTTCTTTGTGGGTTGTTCGGGGGTTGTGGTGTTGGGGTGTTTGTTGTTTGCGTGTGTGTTCTGCATGTCCACGTGTTTGTGTATTGGCGGGTGGTGATGCCGGAGCAATGTCTGTGTATCCAGTGTGGGTGTGTTGAGTTGCATCTGAGTGAGGTTTGTCTGCGTGTGATGATTCTATTGCAGCTATTGCAGGTCCAGGTTTGGGGGGGTGGTCTTGTGTTTGTTGTATCTCTGTTGGAGTTGTCTGTCCGTGTTGCCTTTGAGGGTAGTGTTGGTGAGGCGAGTGTGTTGTTTTGGTCTGTTTGTGCTCTGCTGCCTGTTGGTGTCCTACGAGGTGTTGTTGTTCGTGGTGGTGTTTTGGGATGTAGTCTGCATTTCCATGTTATGTTGTATTGTCTAGTGTTTATGTTTGTGCAATGTTTGTGTACCCAGTGTGGTGTGTGGTGGTTGCATCTGAAGGATGTCTGTCTTCTTGTAATCTGTTGTGTGCAAATGTCGCATGTCCAGGTAGTTTGTTGTGTGTGTGTTTGTTGCGTGCGTGAGAGTGTCTGTGTGGGCCCCGGATTTGTCTCTATGTCCCCCGCCTGGAGCAAAAGGTCCGCCCGCCACCCTGCCAGGTTCAGGGGGCGGTTAGCCGAAAAAAAAAAAACGGCCGTAAGGGCACCCCGTTCGGGGTGCAGGGATTGGTTCCTTGATTTGTCCCCCCGTTCGGGGGGAACCCTCCAACTGCGAGTAAGCCAAGGCGTTTGGAGGTACAGCAGGTTGACAGCAGTGTGATCGAGCAGATTAGATAGAGTAGAATTTGAATGGGGCTTCACTGATTTATTTCATACAATTCATATCTAAAACACAGTTGAAAAATATTTGATTGTTAAAATATTTAAATACAAGAACTATATCAAGAAATTAACAAAACATAGTTTTTTTAGTTAGGAGAAAAGTCTAAAAACATATCACAAATGACAAACGTTGTGCCTCTCCTCCTCCTGTTCTTCAATGAAGCTGATCACCCTCCAGCTCCCGTTAGAAACATCGTGCTGCTGAAGGTGTGCCGGCAGAATGGTTGTGATACAGGAGGTGCTGTGGACTCTCCCAGAAACGAGGACCTAGTTTAGTTGTAGATCCAGTAAAACATAGTGCAAATGTGACATTATTTATAATGCACAGTTACAGTCTTGTGAATATTAAAAAATGTACTTCATGTAATGCAGGAAGCGAATATTTCAAACGAACTAAGGCAGCAAACAGTATGAGCAAAATCGTGTTCCAAACATTAACTCTTTTTTTTAAATGTCAATTAGCTTGTGAGTAATAAGACAAAATGTGACTGTCAGACAGAGAACTGTCAGAGCAAACGGCAGATTTTAGAAAGTCCTGCCGAAATAAATCTGCACCCGACTGCGACTGTCAGCGTTGAACTGCCGCCATTGCTGTCAAAGTCAGACACATCTCCAAAATTGTTGGAGCAAATTTTTAAGCAGGCTTCATCTTGATAAATTGACCACGTATTTGACATTTACACCATAACGTTACCGCCTAAAATAATCGTAAAACAAAATTTTGTGTAACAACAAGAGTAATATGTACCCCAAAAGCTTTCAAAGCGTCTGAAAGTTTTCTCCTCCGTTTTTGTTGGGGCTTGGCTCGAAATGCATCATGATTGGCCGCCCGAAGTCCACGTGTCTGTCGGACGTGCTCTCATTGGTCTACAATACCATCACGGATGAATAAATACTCAAAGGGCTTGCCAGGCAAGCCCTTTGAACCCTTTAAATACTCAATGGGCTTGCCTGGCAAGCCCTTTGAGTATTTATTCCATATTGCCCACTAGTTCACTCGTAAGGTCATTTTGACGCTTACTAGTGAACATGTAAGGCCATAAATGTGCCCACTAGTTCACTAGTAAGATCATTTTGAGGCTTACTAGTTGACATGTAAGCCACAAAACGCCCGCTATTTCACTAGTAAGATCATTTTGAGGCTTCTAGTGAACATGTAAGCCACAGAACGCCCACTAGTTCACTAGTAAGATCATTTTGACGCTTACTAGTGAACATGTAAGCCACAAAACGCTCACTAGTTCACTAGTAAGGTCATTTTGACGCTTACTAGTGAACATGTAAGCCACAAAACGCTCACTGGTTCACTAGTAAGGTAATTTTGACGCTTACTAGTGAACATGTAAGCCACAAAACGCCCACTAGTTCCCTAGTAAGATCATTTTGACGCTTATTTATGAACATGTCAGCCACAAAACGCTCACTCGTTCACTAGTAAGATCATTTTGACGCTTACTAGTGAACATGTAAGCCACAAAACGCCCACTAGTTCACTAGTAAGATCATTTTGACGCTTACTAGTGAACATGTAAGGCCATAAATGTGCCCACTAGTTCACTAGTAAGTTCATTTTGAGGCTTACTAGTTGACATGTAAGCCACACATCGCCTACTAGTTCACTAGTAAGATCATTTTGAGGCTTACTAGTGAACATGTAAGCCACAAAACGCCCAATAGTTCACTAGTAAGATCATTTTGACGCTTACTAGTGAACATGTAAGCCACAAAACGCTCACTAGTTTACTAGTAAGGTCATTTTGACGCTTACTAGTGAACATGTAAGCCACAAAACGCTCACTGGTTCACTAGTAAGGTAATTTTGACGCTTACTAGTGAACATGTAAGCCACAAAACGCCCACTAGTTCCCTAGTAAGATCATTTTGACGCTTATTTATGAACATGTCAGCCACAAAACGCTCACTCGTTCACTAGTGAGATCATTTTGACGCTTACTAGTGAACATGTAAGCCACAAAACGCCCACTAGTTCACTAGTAAGATCATTTTGACGCTTACTAGTGAACATGTAAGGCCATAAATGTGCCCACTAGTTCACTAGTAAGTTCATTTTGAGGCTTACTAGTTGACATGTAAGCCACACGTCGCCTACTAGTTCACTAGTAAGATCATTTTGAGGCTTACTAGTGAACATGTAAGCCACAAAACGCCCAATAGTTCACTAGTAAGATCATTTTGACGCTTACTAGTGAACATGTAAGCCACAAAACGCCCAATAGTTCACTAGTAAGATCATTTTGACGCTTACTAGTGAACATGTAAGCCACAAAACGCTCACTAGTTTACTAGTAAGGTCATTTTGACGCTTACTAGTGAACATGTAAGCCACAAAACGCTCACTGGTTCACTAGTAAGGTAATTTTGACGCTTACTAGTGAACATGTAAGCCACAAAACGCCCACTAGTTCCCTAGTAAGATCATTTTGACGCTTATTTATGAACATGTCAGCCACAAAACGCTCACTCGTTCACTAGTAAGATCATTTTGACGCTTACTAGTGAACATGTAAGCCACAAAACGCCCACTAGTTCACTAGTAAGATCATTTTGACGCTTACTAGTGAACATGTAAGGCCATAAATGTGCCCACTAGTTCACTAGTAAGTTCATTTTGAGGCTTACTAGTTGACATGTAAGCCACACATCGCCTACTAGTTCACTAGTAAGATCATTTTGAGGCTTACTAGTGAACATGTAAGCCACAAAACGCCCAATAGTTCACTAGTAAGATCATTTTGACGCTTACTAGTGAACATGTAAGCCACAAAACGCTCACTAGTTTACTAGTAAGGTCATTTTGACGCTTACTAGTGAACATGTAAGCCACAAAACGCTCACTAGTTCACTAGTAAGGTCATTTTGACGCTTACTAGTGAACATGTAAGCCGCAAAACGCCCACTAGTTCACTAATAAGATTATTTTGACGCTTACTACTGAACATTTAAGGCCATAAATGTGCCCACTAGTTCACTGGTAAGATGATTTTGACGCTTACTAGTGAACATGTAAGGCCATAAATGTGCCCACTTGTAGTGCTAGTGACATTACACTGTACTTGCATTAAATGCAAATAAGGATGATTACGAAAACATGTAACGGTATCCTATTGGCTGTACGTTTCAAAATAGTGTCATCCCACCAGTCAGGGCTCATGATTTTGGAAATTCTGTGCCCACTTAGTTTTTTAAAACAACAATGGCGGACAGTGTCCTGAGACGTATTCGGCGAAGGTGCAGGGCAATAGAGAGTGCCTGTCATCAAGGGTCTGCCGGTGAAAGTGAAGCACGTGCGATAAACATTTCAATTGCTAATTTAAGAAGAGTTAGTGACCAGTTTAGCGCTGATACTATTCAAAGTTTGATTCAAAGTCCAATAGATCTCCGATCTGTCATCATTGCGGGACCCACTCCTAATGGTGGACGTGTTTGTTCCCATGTGGCACATCGTTTGCACACAGGTAAAATGGCTACCATTTTTTGTCATTGGTTTTTCGTATGTATTTTTATTCGAACTACACACGGGTTTTACTGACGACTTGCTGTGACTTACCTTCTATCACCCTGTCAAACGTCGTTTTATACCAGTGGTTTTCCTGCAAATCAGTAGACTATTAAGTAACGCGATGGCTGTACACTTTTAAGCAATAACTAGTGATCTTTTAGTTATTCAATTATATGTTTGAATTATTTTTTTCTTGAGTAAAATGGTTAGAGAAAATAGCTGCTCGTGGTTTTGAAGCTGCATATACTTTTATGTACATCTGTGTCTCTATGCCTGTACTGTATACACTATATAAAAAACACGTAGTGATTCGTTTGCTTGAATTCCTTAATCCTTTTATTTCCATACTTTAGGTAGACGAGGAAGACCAGCACTTGACATTACAAGTGATCAAATTGAACTGCTCCCCACTCAGGGCTTTACAGTGAGAGCCATCACTGAGATGTTGTGTTGTTCCTCTTCATACCTGCATAAAAAAATGAAGTTTTTTCAGATTTCAGCCAGAAATAGATTTACTCCCATTCATGATGTTGACCTGGAAGAGCATGTCAGAAGATTGCACAGCCAATTTCCCAGATCAGGCTCGGAAGCAAGTGTTCTGCTACATACTCTTGTCCCTTCATGTATATATCATTATATTCATTGTGAAAGTGTACTTTCTTTATTGTGTTGTTTTATGAACCTGTTGCAGATGATGAGGGCATACCTGCGTGCTGATGGTATTGTAGTACAAAGAAAAAGAGTTCGAGAAATCCTCAACCGTATTGAGCCAGCTGCTGCAGCCCAGAGATGGAGCCAGACTGTGGCTAGAAGAACATACTATGTGCCATTCCCCAATAGTTTATGGCACATAGATGGGCATATGCGTCTCATTCGGTAATAAGGGATCATCTTATATTTGTACTCGTGGGAGCATTAGAAAGCCATATTGTATGGACAGCACAGATTAAATTGAATTTTATCATTTGTATATCCAAGTTACACAAACTCCAAATTGCCTCCATGTAGTCTTAAGTGCACAGCAATACCTTCTCTACCGAGATATTTCAAACAAGATATGAAACTTGATTGTTTTCTTGTATTTAATCATTATTCTTTTCATGTTTGTTTTACAGGTGGGTGTTTGTGACACATGCCGGCATTGATGGGAATTCCAGGCTAATAACGTACCTTCAACTGGAGCACAGACAACACAGCTTTGACAGTGTTGAAATATTTTGTCCAAGCCACCTGCCTGTATGGGTTACCCTCCAGAGTAAGATCCGACCATGGTGGTGAAAACACTGGTTGCTCTTTTAATGAACCTACTGCAGGGACAAGACACCAAAATTATTTCTAGCTCCAGCCAACACCCCCTCACAATTTACTCACACCTCCCATGGCCTGATTATCCACCAACAGGGGCCCTTTTTGGATTATTTTGGCATAGGAACTTTCCTTTCCTATCCTAACCGAGTGAGATGAGCCGGTAGCACCTGGAGCAAAGATTGTCTAAATTTTAATAATGCTTAGGAAAGGTTCTGACCATCCTTTACGAAAGGAAAGGAGATATATTATGCAGCAGGAATATTTAAAGGGGAAGTCTTTTTTTAAGTTGTTGTTGTTGTTGTTGTCGACCCCACCCGTGCCCCGACATTGGGGGACCGGGCCCTCACTCCGTCTCCCGGATCCCCAGACCCCCCTCCTCCGCCCAGCGGGCGAGCAGGGCCGCCACTCCGCTTGGGTTTCGCCAGAGGTCCTCCGGAGTCAGTGTGGTGGGTATGTTTGTGCAGGTGAACAGGTGTTGTGTGTCGTGCACTTGCGTGCCGCATAGCGCACAGAGTGGTGTTGGGTGTGTGTCCGGTGTAATGTTGTGTAGGTAGGAGTGGAGGGCTGGTGATTTGTTGGTTCGGAGTTGTGCTAGGAGTTGTCTGGTTCTGTGTGGTAGGTCTTGCTCTGATGGGTCTATTTCTGGTGCTGGTGCATGTATTACTTTGTTGTGTTGTCTGGTGTCCAAGTGTGTTTGTACAAAGTGGGTGTGTATGTCTTTCATGTTCTGTTTTATGGTGTCGTTGTTGGTGTCCTGTGGTGCTGTGTCTTTGTTGTGTGTGTAGTTGTTGTTGTGGAAGATTGTTTGTTTCTTTTGTCTGGGTGGTGGTGGTTGTTGAGTGAGTGGGTGTAGTGGGTGGGTTGGGTGTTGGGCTTTTTGTCTGATTTGCGATGCGTGTAGTTTTAGATGGGTGTTCAGTGGGAGAGTTTTTGTTTCCTCATGCAAGTGTTGTATGTTTGTGTCTTGTGTGCATCCTGTTGCTATTCTGAGTGCGGTGTTCTGTGTGGTCTGGAGTTTTGTCTTGTTTGTGTCCGATAGTGTTGGTGACCATATAGTGTTTGCGTATTCGAGGCGTGTGAGTGTGGTTGCTTTGTATGTGGTGAGTATAGTTTCTTTGGATTTTCCCCAGTGAGTGGTTGTTAAGGCTTTAAGTATTTTGTTTGATTGCTTGGCGCGGGTTAGAGTGTGTTGTGTGTGTTTTGAGAAGGTGAGTTTGGGGTCCCATGTTAATTCCAGTATTTTGGGTTCGCGGACTGTGGGTAGGGTGGTGTTATCTATTTGTAAAGTGAGTCTGTTGCTGTATTCTGCCGGATCCGGTGTGAACAGAGTGGTGGTGGTTTTGTCTGCGTTGAGTGTGAGTTGGTTCTGTTTTGTCCAGTTGTATATGTCGTGGAGATATTTTTGTACTTGTTGTTGTGCCTGTTGTGGTTTGACATGTGTGGATAGAATGGTGATGTCGTCTGCATATGTAACTGTGTGTACATTTGGAGGTGGTTGTGGTAAGTCTGCCATGTATATGTTGAATAGTGTTGGTGAAAGTACTCCCCCCTGTGGTACCCCCGTTTTCGTGTTTCTGTGTTCTGATGTTTCCCCCCGGTATTGAGTGTATTGTCTGCGTCCCCTTATGTAGGTGAAGATGTATTTGATGATGATGTTTGGGGTGTTAGTGTTGTTGAGTTTGTTTGTGAGTGTGTGTAGGTTTACCGTGTCAAAGGCTTTGGACATGTCTAGGGCTATGGCAACTGTTCGTTGTGGTGGTTTTTGTTGATTGAAACCTGTGGCTATGATGTTGTGTATGTGGTGTAGTGCTGTGGTTGTGGAGTGTTGTTTTCGGAAGCCGTGTTGGTGAGAGGGTAGTTGAGTGTTGTTGGTAATGAAGGGTAGTATTACCTTTTCCATTGTTTTGGCTATTGGGCTGAGTAGTGCTATTGGTCTGTAGGATGGGCCGAGTGCGTGGTTTTTGTTGGGTTTTGGTATTGGGATTATTTTTGCAGTCTTCCATATTGCGGGGATGGTGTTGGTGTTGAGTGATGTGTTGTAAGTGTGTGTGAGTAGTGTTATTGCTTTGGGGCCTAGGTGTTTCAGATGTCTGATGTTTATGTTGTCTGGGCCTGTGGAGTTGTTGCTTTTGGAGCGTTGCAGTGCTTGTTTAACTTGTTGTTCTGTGATGGTTATGGGCGTGGTGTTGAGTTTTCGTATTTTGCGTTGTAGTTGTCTGTATGTTCTGTTGGTTTTGTGTTGTATTATGTTGGTGAATTGTTTGTTGAATGCTCGTGCTTTCTGTTTGTTGGATATTGCCGTGTGTTGTCCGAACTGTATTGTGGTGTTTTCTGGTGCTTTTTGTTCTTTGTTTGATAGTCTTGTTACTGTGTTCCAGAGTATGTGTTGTTTGTGTCTGTGGTTCCATGCATCCGTTAAGTGTTCTTTCCATAGCTCTTGTTTGTGTTTTTGGATTTGTGTGTCTATTTCTTTGTTTAGGTCTGTGATGCGTGGGTCTTGGTGGTTTTGTTGTCTGATGTCGTTTCTTTGGCTGATGAGTGTTCTGATGTGTTGTGGTAGGAGAAGTGATTTGCTTTTTATTTTTCCGTGGGGTATGTGGTGTTTGTCTGCTGTAAGTATGAGGTTTGTGAGCATGGTGTTGGCTGTGTGGATGTTGTCAGGTATGGTTATGTTCTCCAGTGCTGATTCTATTTCAGAGGTGTATCCTTCCCAGTCTGCTTTCCTGTAATTTGTGTAAGTTTGAAGGTGTTGTTGTAGGCGGAAAGGAGCACGCGTGTTGTGTGTGATTTTGATAGGAAGGTGGTCTGAACTGAGTGCGTGTATTGTGGTCCATGTTGTTCTGTTTGTGATGCTGTTGCTGGCTGTTGTGATGTCCGGTGATGTTGGTTGTTGGTTGATGTTTGTAGGTTTTCTGGTGGGTGTGTTTGCGTTTAGAGTGATTTGTTGGGAGTTTTGTAGTATGTCTGCAATGTGGGTGCCTCTGTGGTCGTCGTAGGGAGAGTGCCATTGTGTTGAGTGAGCGTTGATGTCTGCGGTTAGAATGGTGTTGTTCAGCGAGTTTATGTATTGGAAGGTGTTGGTGATGTCTGTGTCTTCTGTGGCGTGGTCTGGTCGGGTGGTATCTCTGGGGGGTATATACATGTTGCATATGTGTAGTCTTTTGTGGTTGGTTATGTGAATCTTTACGGTTTGAATTTCTGTAGTGTTGGTGTTAATGTTGTTGGGGATGTTCATGGGAGTGAATGTGTATCTACTGTATATCTATAAAAAAAATCCTCGTCTCACCCCTCAGGTGGTGTCCATCCCTCATTCAGCTGGGGTCCTCTACCAGAGGCCAGGAAGCTTGAGGGTTCTGCGCAGTATCCTTGCCGTTCCCAGCACTGCACATTTCTGGACTGAGATGTCCGATGTTGTTCCCGGGATCTGTTGCAACCACTCATCATCTAGTTTGGGGGTCACTGCCCCGAGTGCTCCGACCACCACAGGCACGACTGTCCCCTTTACCTTCCAGGCTCTCTCCAGCTCCTCTCTGAGCCCTTGGGATTTCTCGAGTTTCTCGTGTTCCTTCTTTCTGATGTTTCCAGCACTTGGGACCGCTACATCCACTACAACGGCTTTCCTCTGCCCCTTATCTATCATCAGGATATCTGGTTGGTTCGCCATTACCATCTTGTCAGTCTGGATCTGGAAGTCCCATAGGATCTTCGCTCTGTCATTCTCCACCACCTTCGGAGGTGTTTCCCATTTTGACCTTGGGGTTTCCAGTCCGTACTCCGCACAGATGTTTCGGTAGACTATGCCAGCCACCTGGTTATGGCGTTCCATATAGGCTTTCCCTGCCAGCACCTTACACCCTGCAGTTATGTGTTAGATCGTCTCAGGTGCCTCTTTGCACAACCTACACCTTGGGTCTTGTCCGGTGTGGTATATCTGGGCCTCAATGGCTCTAGTGCTCAGGGCCTGCTCCTGAGCAGCCATGATGAGTGCCTCTGTACTGTCCTTCAGGCCAGCCCTCTCTAGCCACTGATGGGAATTCTTGAGATCGGCCACTTCAGTTATGGTCCGGTGGTACATCCCGTGTAGGGGCTTGTCCTCCGATGATGGTCCCTCTTCCAGCGCCTCATCCTCTGTTGCCCATTGTCTGAGACATTCTCTGAGTACTCATCCGTTGGAGCCTTCTCCTTGATGTATTCATGGAGCTTGGATGTTTCATCCTGGACAGTGACTCTCACACTCACTAGTCCCCAGCCGCTTTCCTTGTTGCCAGTTCAAGGTTGCCATTGGCTTGTGGTACACCGAGGTACTTGTAGCTGTCCTCAATGTCTGCTATTGTTCCTTCGGGGAGTGAGACCCCTTCAGTCCGGACTACCGTTCCTCTCTTAGTCACCATCCGACTATCACATCCCGATGTCGCTGCTGTAGATCCTGGTTGTGTGGATCAGGGAGTCTATGTCCCTTTCACTCTTAGCATACAGCTTTATGTCATCCATGTAGAGGAGGTGACTGATCGTAGCTTCATTTCTGAGGCTGTATCCATAGCCTGTCTTGGTGATTACTTGGCTTAGGGAGTTCAGTCCTATGCAGAACAGCAATGGGGAGAGTGCATCACCTTGGTATATGCCACATTTGATGGACACTTGGGTAAGTGGCTTGCCATTGGCTTCAAGTGTGGTTTTCCACATCCTCATCAAGTTCGCAACGAAGGCTCTTAGGGTCCTGTTCACCTTATACACATCCAAGCATTCAGTGATCCATGTATGTGGCATCGAGTCATAGGCTTTCTTTTAATCAATCCAGGCTGTGCACAGGTTGGTACATCGGGACCTGCAGTCTTGTGCGACTGTTCTGTCAACCAGGAGCTGATGTTTGGCTCCCCTGGTATCTCTACCAATGCCCTTCCGTGCTTCGCTCATGTATTGATCCATGTGTGCACTTATCTTAGCCGCAACATGAGCTTCCAAAATTGTGGAGGGACAGGTTATTGGCCGATAGTTGGATGCGACTGCACCCTTTGAGGGATCTTTCATGATAAGGATCGTTCGCCCTTCGGTTAGCCATCCTGGGTGAGTCCCATCCCTAGGCAGCTGGTTCATTTGTGCTACTGGGCGCTCATGGAGTGCTGTGAGTCTCTTTAGCCAGTAAGTGTGGACCATGTCCGGGCCTGGTGCTGTCCAGTTCTTCATATTTGAGACTATTTCCTTTATGTCTGCCACTGTTATGGTAATTGGGTTCTGTTCAGGGAGGTGTCTGTGCTCCTCTCTTTGGGTGACCAGCCATTGTGCACTGCTGTTATGTGCAACCTCCTTCTCCCATCTGCCTCTCCAGTACCTTTCAGTTTCCAGTCTTGGTGGATCAGCTCTGTTGTTAGGACCCTGCCACTGAGCGTACACTTTCGCAGGTTGTGTTGCAAACAGCCTGTTTATTCGTCTGGCCTCATTCTCTTTCGTGTACCGCTTTAGGCGGCTGGACAAGGCTTGGAGCCTTTGTTTCGAGTGCTTCATATATGGTCATCTGGATGTACCTCTCAGGATCGGCCTTTTCATCACACCTCTCTGGACCTCAGTCAATTGACTCACATCTTTCCGAGCCGCCTTGATCTTGGCCTCCAACCGTCTTTTCCATGGTCGGTAATGTATCTCATGGCTTCCATGGTTGCTCTTATAGCCAAGCATCTCAAGGATCACTGATGCTGAAGCGTATATCAGTTCATTTCCGTGATCGTTACGGTAAGGATCGCCCTCAGTGCTGAATTCACATTTTCCAAGAGACTTTCAGGTGGTACTTCACATAGCCGTTGTAATCGGATTCTAGGTTTCCCAGCTTTCATTCTTGCCATGATCTTAGCTTTCAGGTCAGTTGCTGCCTCGCTCAGCATTTCATTCATTGGGGCTGGCCTCCCAATCTCATCATCTGCATTCACTCTGGTATGAACTCCTCCTCTGATCTGGCAGCCTGGGGCCCCTCACCATGGAACCTGCGTTGTACCTCATCAATCTCAAGTTGTGACAGCAGTTGCCGTTTGTGGATGTTGGAACACTGAGTTACGAGTTGTTTCGTGGCCACCCGTGACTGTGGGTTTCGAAGTAACCATTTAGCCCACATTCTCTCCATGTAACCTCTCTGACTAGGCTTGCTTGAGTAGTAGCATTCCAACAGAGCCATGTTATTGCATCTTGCCCATCTCTGCTCCATTTTTCATCAAGGTGCTCTGGTTCCCCAGCACCTGACGCAGACCTTGTTTGGCCGGGCGACGTCTGAGCTGGCATGTCATTCATTTTATTGTCTCTCATCATTGTATGAGGTACGCATTAGCGTGAAGGCTCTTGCCCAAGGACCCACACTGGATGGTGTTATGTGCTCATTTTTTGCCCCAAGTGGGGAGCGGAGGGACGGGCGCTGGGGGGGGGACCATCGTGGTGGGGCGGGCCCCTACGCGGGATGTGCCACCGGACCGTGGCTGAGGTGGCTGATCTCAAGAAGTCCTATCGGTGGCTGGAGGGGACTGGCCTGGGGGACAGCGCAGGGGCGCTCATCCTGGCTGCTCAGGAGCGGGCCTTGGGCGCCGGAGCCGTCGAGGCCCGGATGTGCCGTGCCGGACAGGACCCGGGGTGTGGGTTGTGCGGGGAGGCGCCTGGGACGATCCGGCACGTGGCTGCGGGGTGTGGGATGCTGGCAGGGGGGGCCTGCGTGGAGCGCCATGGCCAGGTGGCTGGCGTGGTCTGCCGAGGCATCTGTGCGGAGTGTGGACTGGGGGCCCCGGGGTCGGAGTGGGGGGCACCTCCGAGGGTGGTGGAGGGTGGCGGAGCGGGGATCCTGTGGGACTTCCGGATCCAGACTGGCGGGATGGTGGTGGCGAGCCAGCCAGATGTCGTGGTCGTGGATGGGGGGCGGAGGAGGGCCGTTGTGGTGGATGTGGCGGTCCCAGGTGGTGGAGGCATCGGGAGGGGGGAGCATGGGGGGCTCGGGGGGTACCAGGGGCTCGGGGAGGGGCTGGGGAGGGCCTGGGGGGTGGGGGTGGCGGTCGTGCCTGTGGTGGTCGGGGCGCTCGGGGCAGTGACCCCCGGACTGGATGGGTGGTTGCGACAGATCCCGGGACCAGCGTCGGACATCTCGGTCCGGAGGTGTGCGGTGCTGGGAGCGGCGGGGGTACTGCGCGGGGCCCTCGGGCTTCCTGGCCTCTGGTGGAGGACCCGAGCTGAATGAGGGACGGACACCACCCGAGGACACCTCCTATTGGCTCCATGATAAGAGCTCCACCCAGCAAAGAATTAACCCTTTAAAACCTGATTCTGAGCTTTCACAATTATTTACCGCCATTTGCGTAATATCTACAGTATACAGAAGGAATCAAGCAATTTTTACCAATGTATCTGTAGGTGATGTTTATTTATTATGTACACAGAGATAAAGAGTAATGGCACAGCTCTGCAGTATCTTTCCACTTTTATATATGTATGCTATACTAAATAAAATGAATAGGGCACCATATAATGCAACAGTTATGCAACTCCCTAAATAATGATGTGAATTTTCAGTTGTTGCTAAATCAGTTAGGATGTTATAATTTGTGGTGTAGATGCGAATTTAGGAGAGCAGGACAATATATCGCATTGCAATTGGAGCAGCAGCTTGGTTGATGATGTCCCCAAACCGGCTCATCTATTATATTTGTCGTGCAATACAATGAAAATGAGCACAATTGCAAAACATAGGCTTCTTATATTTTAAAATAAAATAATCACATGTTTACCGTTCTGGGGTTTCTACAATCATGAATGGAGGCATTATTTACAGCAGGTTGATGTTGTTGTTGTTGTTGTCGACCCCACCCGTGCCCCGACATTGGGGGACCGGGCCCTCACTCCGTCTCCCGGATCCCCAGACCCCCCTCCGCCGCCCAGCGGGCGAGCAGGGCCGCCACTCCGCTTGGGTTTCGCCAGAGGTCCTCCGGAGTCAGTGTGGTGGGTATGTTTGTGCAGGTGCGTATTCGAGGCGTGTGAGTGTGGTTGCTTTGTATGTGGTGAGTATAGTTTCTTTGGATTTTCCCCAGTGAGTGGTTGTTAAGGCTTTAAGTATTTTGTTTGATTGCTTGGCGCGGGTTAGAGTGTGTTGTGTGTGTTTTGAGAAGGTGAGTTTGGGGTCCCATGTTAATCCCAGTATTTTGGGTTCGCGGACTGTGGGTAGGGTGGTGTTATCTATTTGTAAAGTGAGCCTGTTGCTGTATTCTGCCGGATCCGGTGTGAACAGAGTGGTGGTGGTTTTGTCTGCGTTGAGTGTGAGTTGGTTCTGTTTTGTCCAGTTGTATATGTCGTGGAGATATTTTTGTACTTGTTGTTGTGCCTGTTGTGGTTTGACATGTGTGGATAGAATGGTGATGTCGTCTGCATATGTAACTGTGTGTACATTTGGAGGTGGTTGTGGTAAGTCTGCCATGTATATGTTGAATAGTGTTGGTGAAAGTACTCCCCCCTGTGGTACCCCTGTTTTCGTGTTTCTATGTTCTGATGTTTCCCCCCGGTATTGAGTGTATTGTCTGCGTCCCCTTATGTAGTTGAAGATGTATTTGATGATGATGTTTGGGGTGTTAGTGTTGTTGAGTTTGTTTGTGAGTGTGTGTAGGTTTACCGTGTCAAAGGCTTTGGACATGTCTAGGGCTATGGCAACTGTTCGTTGTGGTGGTTTTTGTTGATTGAAACCTGTGGCTATGATGTTGTGTATGTGGTGTAGTGCTGTGGTTGTGGAGTGTTGTTTTCGGAAGCCGTGTTGGTGAGAGGGTAGTTGAGTGTTGTTGGTAATGAAGGGTAGTATTACCTTTTCCATTGTTTTGGCTATTGGGCTGAGTAGTGCTATTGGTCTGTAGGATGGGCCGAGTGCGTGGTTTTTGTTGGGTTTTGGTATTGGGATTATTTTTGCAGTCTTCCATATTGCGGGGATGGTTTTGGTGTTGAGTGATGTGTTGTGTGTGTGAGTAGTGTTATTGCTTTGGGGCCTAGGTGTTTCAGATGTCTGATGTTTAGGTTGTCTGGGCCTGTGGAGTTGTTGCTTTTGGAGCGTTGTAGTGCTTGTTTGACTTGTTGTTCTGTGATGGTTATGGGCGTGGTGTTGAGTTTTCGTATTTTGCGTTGTAGTTGTCTGTATGTTCTGTTGGTTTTGTGTTGTATTATGTTGGTGAATTGTTTGTTGAATGCTCGTGCTTTCTGTTTGTTGGATATTGCCGTGTGTTGTCCGAACTGTATTGTGGTGTTTTCTGGTGCTTTTTGTTCTTTGTTAGATAGTCTTGTTACTGTGTTCCAGAGTATGTATTGTTTGTGTCTGTGGTTCCATGCATCCGTTAAGTGTTCGTTCCATAGCTCTTGTTTGTGTTTTTGGATTTGTGTGTCTATTTCTTTGTTTAGGTCTGTGATGCGTGGGTCTTGGTGGTTTTGTTGTCTGATGTCGTTTCTTTGGCTGATGAGTGTTCTGATGTGTTGTGGTAGGAGAAGTGATTTGCTTTTTATTTTTCCGTGGGGTATGTGGTGTTTGTCTGCTGTAAGTATGAGGTTTGTGAGCATGGTGTTGGCTGTGTGGATGTTGTCAGGTATGGTTAAGTTCTCCAGTGCTGATTCTATTTCAGAGGTGTATCCTTCCCAGTCTGCTTTCCTGTAATTTGTGTAAGTTTGAAGGTGTTGTTGTAGGCGGAAAGGAGCACGCGTGTTGTGTGTGATTTTGATAGGAAGGTGGTCTGAACTGAGTGCGTGTATTGTGGTCCATGTTGTTCTGTTTGTGATGCTGTTGCTGGCTGTTGTGATGTCCGGTGATGTTGGTTGTTGGTTGATGTTTGTAGGTTTTCTGGTGGGTGTGTTTGCGTTTAGAGTGATTTGTTGGGAGTTTTGTAGTATGTCTGCAATGTGGGTGCCTCTGTGGTCGTCGTAGGGAGAGTGCCATTGTGTTGAGTGAGCGTTGATGTCTGCGGTTAGAATGGTGTTGTTCAGCGAGTTTATGTATTGGAAGGTGTTGGTGATGTCTGTGTCTTCTGTGGCGTGGTCTGGTCGGGTGGTATCTCTGGGGGGTATATACATGTTGCATATGTGTAGTCTTTTGTGGTTGGTTATGTGAATCTTTACGGTTTGAATTTCTGTAGTGTTGGTGTTAATGTTGTTGGGGATGTTCATGGGAGTGAATGTGACTGATTTGTGAATGTATGTGAGCAGTCCTCCTCCTCCCTTGTGTTCTCTGTCTTTCCTAATGCTGGTGTAGTTGGTGAGACGAGGTGTGTTGTGTTGTTTTTCTAGTTTGGTTTCTTGTACGGTGATGATGTCTGCGTGCTGTTGTGAGGCGAGTTCTTCTAGTTCTGTTTTCTTGTTTTGGATGCCGTTGATGTTTATTTGTAGTATGGTCAGTGTGTGTTTGTTGTTTTTGTTGGTGGGTGTTGTTCTTTGTGGGTTTTTCGGGGGTTGTGGTGTTGGGGTGTTTGTTGTTTGCGTGTGTGTTCTGCATGTCCACGTGTTTGTGTATTGGCGGGTGGTGATGCCGGAGCAATGTCTGTGTATCCAGTGTGGGTGTGTTGAGTTGCATCTGAGTGAGGTTTGTCTGCGTGTGATGATTCTATTGCAGCTATTGCAGGTCCAGGTTTGGGGGGGTGGTCTTGTGTTTGTTGTATCTCTGTTGGAGTTGTCTGTCCGTGTTGCGTTTGAGGGTAGTGTTGGTGAGGCGAGTGTGTTGTTTTGGTCTGTTTGTGCTCTGCTGCCTGTTGGTGTCCTACGAGGTGTTGTTGTTCGTGGTGGTGTTTTGGGATGTAGTCTGCATTTCCATGTTATGTTGTATTGTCTAGTGTTTATGTTTGTGCAATGTTTGTGTACCCAGTGTGGTGTGTGGTGGTTGCATCTGAAGGATGTCTGTCTTCTTGTAATCTGTTGTGTGCAAATGTCGCATGTCCAGGTAGTTTGTTGTGTGTGTGTTTGTTGCGTGCGTGAGAGTGTCTGTGTGGGCCCCGGATTTGTCTCTATGTCCCCCGCCTGGGGCAAAAGGTCCGCCCGCCACCCTGCCAGGTTCAGGGGGCGGTTAGCCGAAAAAAAAAAAAACGGCCGTAAGGGCACCCCGTTCGGGGTGCAGGGATTGGTTCCTTGATTTGTCCCCCCGTTCGGGGGGAACCCTCCAACTGCGAGTAAGCCAAGGAGTTTGGAGGTACAGCAGGTTGACAGCAGTGTGATCGAGCAGATTAGATAGAGTAGAATTTGAATGGGGCTTCACTGATTTATTTCATACAATTAATATCTAAAACACAGTTGAAAAATATTTGATTGTTAAAATATTTAAATACAAGAACTATATCAAGAAATTAACAAAACATAGTTTTTTTAGTTAGGAGAAAAGTCTAAAAACATATCACAAATGACAAACGTTGTGCCTCTCCTCCTCCTGTTCTTCAATGAAGCTGATCACCCTCCAGCTCCCGTTAGAAACATCGTGCTGCTGAAGGTGTGCCGGCAGAATGGTTGTGATACAGGAGGTGCTGTGGACTCTCCCAGAAACGAGGACCTAGTTTAGTTGTAGATCCAGTAAAACATAGTGCAAATGTGACATTATTTATAATGCACAGTTACAGTCTTGTGAATATTAAAAAATGTACTTCATGTAATGCAGGAAGCGAATATTTCAAACGAACTAAGGCAGCAAACGGTAAGAGCAAAATCGTGTTCCAAACATTAACTCTTTTTTTAAATGTCAATTAGCTTGTGAGTAATAAGACAAAATGTGACTGTCAGACAGAGAACTGTCAGAGCAAACGGCAGATTTTAGAAAGTCCTGCCGAAATAAATCTGCACCCGACTGCGACTGTCAGCGTTGAACTGCCGCCATTGCTGTCAAAGTCAGACACATCTCCAAAATTGTTGGAGCAAATTTTTAAGCAGGCTTCATCTTGATAAATTGACCACGTATTTGACATTTACACCATAACGTTACCGCCTAAAATAATCGTAAAACAAAATTTTGTGTAACAACAAGAGTAATATGTACCCCAAAAGCTTTCAAAGCGTCTGAAAGTTTTCTCCTCCGTTTTTGTTGGGGCTTGGCTCGAAATGCATCATGATTGGCCGCCCGAAGTCCACGTGTCTGTCGGACGTGCTCTCATTGGTCTATAATACCATCACGGATGAATAAATACTCAAAGGGCTTGCCAGGCAAGCCCTTTGAACCCTTTAAATACTCAATGGGCTTGCCTGGCAAGCCCTTTGAGTATTTATTCCATATTGCCCACTAGTTCACTAGTAAGGTCATTTTGACGCTTACTAGTGAACATGTAAGGCCATAAATGTGCCCACTAGTTCACTAGTAAGATCATTTTGAGGCTTACTAGTTGACATGTAAGCCACACATCGCCTACTAGTTCACTAGTAAGATCATTTTGAGGCTTACTAGTGAACATGTAAGCCACAAAACGCCCAATAGTTCACTAGTAAGATCATTTTGACGCTTACTAGTGAACATGTAAGCCACAAAACGCTCACTAGTTTACTAGTAAGGTCATTTTGACGCTTACTAGTGAACATGTAAGCCACAAAACGCTCACTAGTTCACGAGTAAGGTCATTTTGACGCTTACTAGTGAACATGTAAGCCGCAAAACGCCCACTAGTTCACTAATAAGATTATTTTGACGCTTACTACTGAACATTTAAGGCCATAAATGTGCCCACTAGTTCACTGGTAAGTTCATTTTGAGGCT
This sequence comes from Hippocampus zosterae, assembly GCF_025434085.1. Lineage (NCBI taxonomy): Eukaryota > Metazoa > Chordata > Actinopteri > Syngnathiformes > Syngnathidae > Hippocampus > Hippocampus zosterae. The sequence continues at coordinate 14,028,490 of NC_067456.1, forward strand.
TACTAGTTGACATGTAAGCCACACATCGCCTACTAGTTCACTAGTAAGATCATTTTGACGCTTACTAGTGAACATGTAAGCCACAAAACGCTCACTAGTTTACTAGTAAGGTCATTTTGACGCTTACTAGTGAACATGTAAGCCACAAAACGCTCACTAGTTCACTAGTAAGGTCATTTTGACGCTTACTAGTGAACATGTAAGCCGCAAAACGCCCACTAGTTCACTAATAAGATTATTTTGACGCTTACTACTGAACATTTAAGGCCATAAATGTGCCCACTAGTTCACTGGTAAGATGATTTTGACGCTTACTAGTGAACATGTAAGGCCATAAATGTGCCCACTTGTAGTGCTAGTGACATTACACTGTACTTGCATTAAATGCAAATAAGGATGATTACGAAAACATGTAACGGTATCCTATTGGCTGTACGTTTCAAAATAGTGTCATCCCACCAGTCAGGGCTCATGATTTTGGAAATTCTGTGCCCACTTAGTTTTTTAAAACAACAATGGCGGACAGTGTCCTGAGACGTATTCGGCGAAGGTGCAGGGCAATAGAGAGTGCCTGTCATCAAGGGTCTGCCGGTGAAAGTGAAGCACGCGCGATAAACATTTCAATTGCTAATTTAAGAAGAGTTAGTGACCAGTTTAGCGCTGATACTATTCAAAGTTTGATTCAAAGTCCAATAGATCTCCGATCTGTCATCATTGCGGGACCCACTCCTAATGGTGGACGTGTTTGTTCCCATGTGGCACATCGTTTGCACACAGGTAAAATGGCTACCATTTTTTGTCATTGGTTTTTCGTATGTATTTTTATTCGAACTACACACGGGTTTTACTGACGACTTGCTGTGACTTACCTTCTATCACCCTGTCAAACGTCGTTTTATACCAGTGGTTTTCCTGCAAATCAGTAGACTATTAAGTAACGCGATGGCTGTACACTTTTAAGCAATAACTAGTGATCTTTTAGTTATTCAATTATAAGTTTGAATTATTTTTTTCTTGAGTAAAATGGTTAGAGAAAATAGCTGCTCGTGGTTTTGAAGCTGCATATACTTTTATGTACATCTGTGTCTATATGCCTGTACTGTATACAGTATATAAAAAACACGTAGTGATTCGTTTGCTTGAATTCCTTAATCCTTTTATTTCCACACTTTAGGTAGACGAGGAAGACCAGCACTTGACATTACAAGTGATCAAATTGAACTGCTCCCCACTCAGGGCTTTACAGTGAGAGCCATCACTGAGATGTTGTGTTGTTCCTCTTCATACCTGCATAAAAAAATGAAGTTTTTTCAGATTTCAGCCAGAAATAGATTTACTCCCATTCATGATGTTGACCTGGAAGAGCATGTCAGAAGATTGCACAGCCAATTTCCCAGGTCAGGCTCGGAAGCAAGTGTTCTGCTACATACTCTTGTCCCTTCATGTATATATCATTATATTCATTGTGAAAGTGTACTTTCTTTATTGTGTTGTTTTATGAACCTGTTGCAGATGATGAGGGAATACCTGCGTGCTGATGGTATTGTAGTACAAAGAAAAAGAGTTCGAGAAATCCTCAACCGTATTGAGCCAGCTGCTGCAGCCCAGAGATGGAGCCAGACTGTGGCTAGAAGAACATACTATGTGCCATTCCCCAATAGTTTATGGCACATAGATGGGCATATGCGTCTCATTCGGTAATAAGGGATCATCTTATATTTGTACTCGTGGGAGCATTAGAAAGCCATATTGTATGGACAGCACAGATTAAATTGAATTTTATCATTTGTATATCCAAGTTACACAAACTCCAAATTGCCTCCATGTAGTCTTAAGTGCACAGCAATACCTTCTCTACCGAGATGATATTTCAAACAAGATATGAAACTTGATTGTTTTCTTGTATTTAATCATTATTCTTTTCATGTTTGTTATACAGGTGGGTGTTTGTAACACATGCCGGCATTGATGGGAATTCCAGGCTAATAACGTACCTTCAACTGGAGCACAGACAACACAGCCTTGACAGTGTTTGTCTGCTGGTCAGGCAGCATCTCAGCCCGGGACAGAAAGAGACTGGAGCGACTGGTCAGGAAGGCCAGTTCTGTCCTGGGTTGCTCCCTTGACACTCTGGAGGAGGTGGGCAACAGAAGGATGCTAACTAAGCTAAAAGCTATGATGGCCAGTCCCTCCCACCCCCTCCAGCCCGCCCTGACAGCACTTGGTAGCTCCATCAGCCAGAGACTGTTACACCCGCGCTGCAAGAAGGAGAGATACCGACGCTGGTTCCTACCGACTGCTGTCAGGCTGATGAATAAAAAATAACAATCATAATAATAATTAAATGATGTGAAGGAAAATTGTAAATAGTACTGCGATTTATCCATTTTGTGTTCATATTGCATTTAATTGAAAGATGTTTGTTGTTTTTTTTCTCTTTCTTCTTTCTACATACATTCTTGCTGCTGGAGGCTGTAAATTTCCGTAGTGTGGGACGAAAAAAGGATATCTTATCTTATCTTAATGTTTGACTAACCGGAGACCCTGTCTGAGGAGGGCATGTGGCGATAACGATGCGCTGATTGGCTCATTTGAATTTAAGGTGTGCCATACCTTAGCGTCAGCATATACGATGCGCTGATTGGCCCATTTGAATTTAAGGTGTGCCCATACCTAAGCGTCAGCATATACGATACGCTGATTGGCTCATTTGAATTTAAGGTGTGCCCATACTTAACCGTCAGCACGCGTCTCTCCCAATACACACGCATTCAAAATGCCTCGGACGGCGGTCGGAACCGGTCAGCGGCGAAGGGCGCGCATCGGACGATACCCGCCGTCGAACCCGAGCGTCGCGGGGGGCAAAAACGAGACGGCCGAACACCCGCATAGTGCGCAGGATTTTACAGCAGGTAACATAACGCGACGCTCGGGTTCGACGGCGGGTATCGTCCGAGGCGCGCCCTTCGGGTCGCCGCGCGCGGCGGGTCGACGGCCGCCGCTGGCCGGCTCCGACCGCGCCATCTTGCAACACACTGTCAGACGAGGGCTCGGAACGCCCCAGTGCGCATGCAAATTAGCCATGTGCGCGAAAGCCGCGCGCGGGTTTCGAAATGTACGCACCTTGTGTTGTCGTCCGAAATGAAAAATAAAATAATTTGCCCGCCCGCCGCCCCCTCTCTCTTAAAACTACTCGTCCGAGGCATTTTGAATGCGTGTGCATTGGGATAGACGCGTGCTGACAGCTGACGGTTATGTATGGGAACACCTTAAATTCAAATGAGCCAATCAGCGTATCGTATATGCTGACGCTGTGTGCAGTTCTGGCGTCGCGCATGCGACAGTTTATTTTCCCAATAAACTGCACGCCATTCTACTCGCCACGTGAGTTCACCTCCTTTTTACTAGTCGGTGTTTACATTGCGCCACAAGCTAACGCTAACACGGCGATTCAAAATGGAGGATTGTGTCAGGAAACAGACGCATGCGCAACGCCACAGTGTGCTCACAGCTTCAGCCCAGGAGAGCCGCTCACAGACAATTGGACAAAACGAATCGCGAGAGGTTTCGATTGTGTGCAGTTCTGCTCCCGTCTACCCGGGGTTCTTTGCAGCTGTTTAACAGCATAACACCGCAAGCTAAATGAACGTCACAATGGCGTCCTCAAATAATATTTGCATGCCTCAGACATTGCATTCACTTTCCACTAAAATCCTCGTGGCGGCCCGAAGGGTGCGCCTCGGACGATACCCGCCGTCGAACCCGAGAGTCGCGGGGGGCAAAAACGAGACGGCCAAACACCCGCATAGTGCGCAGGATTTTTCCACTGTCTTCCCGGGGTCCTTTGCAGCTATTTAACAGCAGGACACCGCAAGGTAAATGAGCGTCACAATGGCGTCCTCAAATAATATTTGCATGCCTCAGACATTGCATTCACTTATAGTGGAAGAACAGCACTGCACAGTCCTGTGCTCCTTGTGTCAGTATTTAAAATGGTTCTTAACTCCTCTTCTGATATATTTTTACGTGATTTCAGAGGGGATTTGAAAAGGGGAATTGTACACATGAAAAGGATATTTTTGTTTTCATGTTTAGTATTATTTTGGTAAAATTAGTGCTTTGTTTTTTGTTAAAGTAAGGGAAAAAAGACAACTACTGTTTAACAAAGTTAAAGTAAAAATGTCTTATTTCCCTAAAAGGGCTATTTGTATTATTAAGCAGGCACAACTTAACAAAATAAGAGTTCCTGTGCCTCAACACAATACCTCTCATTATTTGCTGTGTACTGGCAAAGTGAATAATTGTTATTTTCATGCACCCCATTATTGATTGGTTGTGAGGAGTGTTGATTTGTATAAGCTTGGCTTTACCATACTAAATGGGCATATAGCCCTGCTACCCATGATTCCCGAGCATGGAATTGGACCTTGGTCTTATTAAAAAAAACAAAAGTGGACCTACAGCATTTCTAGTTGAGGACCACTGGCCTAAAGTAACCATTACATCTTGCTGCAACAGCGGATAGAGGTAACCTTAAAAATAAAAAAAATAAAAAACGTGAGTAACTTTTTAATGCCTTTGAAAATTATACATTTTTAAAAAAGTATTTACAGTATGTGAACTGAATAAAAAAGTTACTCATTAAGGTGAAAGTAAAATTATATATAATATGTTGTGGTCACTTAACAGTCCTGAGGCCGGTTGTTAGAATCCGAGCTTGGGCCTCCAGAAGTTTGCATGCACTCTCCATGTTTGTTGGGATTTTATGCCTGTACTCTGGCTTCCTCCTGCATTCCAAAACCACACTTTTTGGGTAAATTGAAAACTAAGAACAAATCCTTAGGTGTGAATTGATGTTTGTCGATAAGTGCCCTGCAATAGAGAGGTGACCAGTCCAGGGTTTATCATGCCTATCATCGGGATTGAGCTGGGATAGGATCCGGGTCACCTGTGACTCTCATGAGCAATATAGAAAATAGATGAACGAATGTTACAGTTGTTTCCTTCAATTTACACACCTTAGGCAAGTTATAAAATCATTTCCAGAACGTTTAAAAAAAAAAAAGTTTTTACGGTGTTATAACACATTTTTTAAATGATCAAACACGGTTAAAATGTATCATACAGTATATTAAGATAGAAATATCAACAAATAAAAATATTTGTACTCATAACGACTCGCGACGGCGATGATGAAGCAGCCATAACACAGTACAGTCCTGTTACAAGCCTGAAATAAAGGTGTTTTTTTGGTAAAAAAAAGTATGACCAACCTGGTGTTGAAATTGACCATTGAAAATGTCATGTATACATGAGCATATAGTACGTCTGCATATAAACATAGTCTCCGTGCTTTTGCATCGGTGACTTTTTTGTTGTTTGTATTTCTCACAAACATCTTTTTGGGCAGGTGTTGGCTGCTTGTGTTTTTTTTTCTGTTGCAAACCCGGGTGGCTCCGCCATTGTTGTTTTGGAACTGCAGTGTGGAGGTGACTGATCGAGCGTGTGAGTGTGGTTGCTTTGTATGTGGTGAGTATAGTTTCTTTGGATTTTCCCCAGTGAGTGGTTGTTAAGGCTTTAAGTATTTTGTTTGATTGCTTGGCGCGGGTTAGAGTGTGTTGTGTGTGTTTTGAGAAGGTGAGTTTGGGGTCCCATGTTAATCCCAGTATTTTGGGTTCGCGGACTGTGGGTAGGGTGGTGTTATCTATTTGTAAAGTGAGCCTGTTGCTGTATTCTGCCGGATCCGGTGTGAACAGAGTGGTGGTGGTTTTGTCTGCGTTGAGTGTGAGTTGGTTCTGTTTTGTCCAGTTGTATATGTCGTGGAGATATTTTTGTACTTGTTGTTGTGCCTGTTGTGGTTTGACATGTGTGGATAGAATGGTGATGTCGTCTGCATATGTAACTGTGTGTACATTTGGAAGTGGTTGTGGTAAGTCTGCCATGTATATGTTGAATAGTGTTGGTGAAAGTACTCCCCCCTGTGGTACCCCCGTTTTCGTGTTTCTATGTTCTGATGTTTCCCCCCGGTATTGAGTGTATTGTCTGCGTCCCCTTATGTAGTTGAAGATGTATTTGATGATGATGTTTGGGGTGTTAGTGTTGTTGAGTTTGTTTGTGAGTGTGTGTAGGTTTACCGTGTCAAAGGCTTTGGACATGTCTAGGGCTATGGCAACTGTTCGTTGTGGTGGTTTTTGTTGATGGAAACCTGTGGCTATGATGTTGTGTATGTGGTGTAGTGCTGTGGTTGTGGAGTGTTGTTTTCGGAAGCCGTGTTGGTGAGAGGGTAGTTGAGTGTTGTTGGTAATGAAGGGTAGTATTACCTTTTCCATTGTTTTGGCTATTGGGCTGAGTAGTGCTATTGGTCTGTAAGATGGGCCGAGTGCGTGGTTTTTGTTGGGTTTTGGTATTGGGATTATTTTTGCAGTCTTCCATATTGCGGGGATGGTGTTGGTGTTGAGTGATGTGTTGTAAGTGTGTGTGAGTAGTGTTATTGCTTTGGGGCCTAGGTGTTTCAGATGTCTGATGTTTATGTTGTCTGGGCCTGTGGAGTTGTTGCTTTTGGAGCGTTGTAGTGCTTGTTTGACTTGTTGTTCTGTGATGGTTATGGGCGTGGTGTTGAGTTTTCGTATTTTGCGTTGTAGTTGTCTGTATGTTCTGTGGGTTTTGTGTTGTATTATGTTGGTGAATTGTTTGTTGAATGCTCGTGCTTTCTGTTTGTTGGATATTGCCGTGTGTTGTCCGAACTGTATTGTAGTGTTTTCTGGTGCTTTTTGTTCTTTGTTTGATAGTCTTGTTACTGTGTTGTTTGTGTCTGTGGTTCCATGCATCCGTTAAGTGTTCTTTCCATAGCTCTTGTTTGTGTTTTTGGATTTGTGTGTCTATTTCTTTGTTTAGGTCTGTGATGCGTGGGTCTTGGTGGTTTTGTTGTCTGATGTCGTTTCTTTGGCTGATGAGTGTTCTGATGTGTTGTGGTAGGAGAAGTGATTTGCTTTTTATTTTTCCGTGGGGTATGTGGTGTTTGTCTGCTGTAAGTATGAGGTTTGTGAGCATGGTGTTGGCTGTGTGGATGTTGTCAGGTATGGTTAAGTTCTCCAGTGCTGATTCTATTTCAGAGGTGTATCCTTCCCAGTCTGCTTTCCTGTAATTTGTGTAAGTTTGAAGGTGTTGTTGTAGGCGGAAAGGAGCACGCGTGTTGTGTGTGATTTTGATAGGAAGGTGGTCTGAACTGAGTGCGTGTATTGTGGTCCATGTTGTTCTGTTTGTGATGCTGTTGCTGGCTGTTGTGATGTCCGGTGATGTTGGTTGTTGGTTGATGTTTGTAGGTTTTCTGGTGGGTGTGTTTGCGTTTAGAGTGATTTGTTGGGAGTTTTGTAGTATGTCTGCAATGTGGGTGCCTCTGTGGTCGTCGTAGGGAGAGTGCCATTGTGTTGAGTGAGCGTTGATGTCTGCGGTTAGAATGGTGTTGTTCAGCGAGTTTATGTATTGGAAGGTGTTGGTGATGTCTGTGTCTTCTGTGGCGTGGTCTGGTCGGGTGGCATCTCTGGGGGGTATATACATGTTGCATATGTGTAGTCTTTTGTGGTTGGTTATGTGAATCTTTACGGTTTGAATTTCTGTAGTGTTGGTGTTAATGTTGTTGGGGATGTTCATGGGAGTGAATGTGACTGATTTGTGAATGTATGTGAGCAGTCCTCCTCCTCCCTTGTGTTCTCTGTCTTTCCTAATGCTGGTGTAGTTGGTGAGACGAGGTGTGTTGTGTTGTTTTTCTAGTTTGGTTTCTTGTATGGTGATGATGTCTGCGTGCTGTTGTGAGGCGAGTTCTTCTAGTTCTGTTTTCTTGTTTTGGATGCCGTTGATGTTTATTTGTAGTATGGTCAGTGTGTGTTTGTTGTTTTTGTTGGTGGGTGTTGTTCTTTGTGGGTTGTTCGGGGGTTGTGGTGTTGGGGTGTTTGTTGTTTGCGTGTGTGTTCTGCATGTCCACGTGTTTGTGTATTGGCGGGTGGTGATGCCGGAGCAATGTCTGTGTATCCAGTGTGGGTGTGTTGAGTTGCATCTGAGTGAGGTTTGTCTGCGTGTGATGATTCTATTGCAGCTATTGCAGGTCCAGGTTTGGGGGGGTGGTCTTGTGTTTGTTGTATCTCTGTTGGAGTTGTCTGTCCGTGTTGCCTTTGAGGGTAGTGTTGGTGAGGCGAGTGTGTTGTTTTGGTCTGTTTGTGCTCTGCTGCCTGTTGGTGTCCTACGAGGTGTTGTTGTTCGTGGTGGTGTTTTGGGATGTAGTCTGCATTTCCATGTTATGTTGTATTGTCTAGTGTTTATGTTTGTGCAATGTTTGTGTACCCAGTGTGGTGTGTGGTGGTTGCATCTGAAGGATGTCTGTCTTCTTGTAATCTGTTGTGTGCAAATGTCGCATGTCCAGGTAGTTTGTTGTGTGTGTGTTTGTTGCGTGCGTGAGAGTGTCTGTGTGGGCCCCGGATTTGTCTCTATGTCCCCCGCCTGGAGCAAAAGGTCCGCCCGCCACCCTGCCAGGTTCAGGGGGCGGTTAGCCGAAAAAAAAAAATACGGCCGTAAGGGCACCCCGTTCGGGGTGCAGGGATTGGTTCCTTGATTTGTTCCCCCGTTCGGGGGGAACCCTCCAACTGCGAGTAAGCCAAGGAGTTTGGAGGTACAGCAGGTTGACAGCAGTGTGATCGAGCAGATTAGATAGAGTAGAATTTGAATGGGGCTTCACTGATTTATTTCATACAATTAATATCTAAAACACAGTTGAAAAATATTTGATTGTTAAAATATTTAAATACAAGAACTATATCAAGAAATTAACAAAACATAGTTTTTTTAGTTAGGAGAAAAGTCTAAAAACATATCACAAATGACAAACGTTGTGCCTCTCCTCCTCCTGTTCTTCAATGAAGCTGATCACCCTCCAGCTCCCGTTAGAAACATCGTGCTGCTGAAGGTGTGCCGGCAGAATGGTTGTGATACAGGAGGTGCTGTGGACTCTCCCAGAAACGAGGACCTAGTTTAGTTGTAGATCCAGTAAAACATAGTGCAAATGTGACATTATTTATAATGCACAGTTACAGTCTTGTGAATATTAAAAAATGTACTTCATGTAATGCAGGAAGCGAATATTTCAAACGAACTAAGGCAGCAAACAGTAAGAGCAAAATCGTGTTCCAAACATTAACTCTTTTTTTTAAATGTCAATTAGCTTGTGAGTAATAAGACAAAATGTGACTGTCAGACAGAGAACTGTCAGAGCAAACGGCAGATTTTAGAAAGTCCTGCCGAAATAAATCTGCACCCGACTGCGACTGTCAGCGTTGAACTGCCGCCATTGCTGTCAAAGTCAGACACATCTCCAAAATTGTTGGAGCAAATTTTTAAGCAGGCTTCATCTTGATAAATTGACCACGTATTTGACATTTACACCATAACGTTACCGCCTAAAATAATCGTAAAACAAAATTTTGTGTAACAACAAGAGTAATATGTACCCCAAAAGCTTTCAAAGCGTCTGAAAGTTTTCTCCTCCGTTTTTGTTGGGGCTTGGCTCGAAATGCATCATGATTGGCCGCCCGAAGTCCACGTGTCTGTCGGACGTGCTCTCATTGGTCTACAATACCATCACGGATGAATAAATACTCAAAGGGCTTGCCAGGCAAGCCCTTTGAACCCTTTAAATACTCAATGGGCTTGCCTGGCAAGCCCTTTGAGTATTTATTCCATATTGCCCACTAGTTCACTCGTAAGGTCATTTTGACGCTTACTAGTGAACATGTAAGGCCATAAATGTGCCCACTAGTTCACTAGTAAGATCATTTTGAGGCTTACTAGTTGACATGTAAGCCACAAAACGCCCGCTATTTCACTAGTAAGATAATTTTGAGGCTTCTAGTGAACATGTAAGCCACAGAACGCCCACTAGTTCACTAGTAAGATCATTTTGACGCTTACTAGTGAACATGTAAGCCACAAAACGCTCACTAGTTCACTAGTAAGGTCATTTTGACGCTTACTAGTGAACATGTAAGCAACAAAACGCTCACTGGTTCACTAGTAAGGTAATTTTGACGCTTACTAGTGAACATGTAAGCCACAAAACGCCCACTAGTTCCCTAGTAAGATCATTTTGACGCTTATTTATGAACATGTCAGCCACAAAACGCTCACTCGTTCACTAGTAAGATCATTTTGACGCTTACTAGTGAACATGTAAGCCACAAAACGCCCACTAGTTCACTAGTAAGATCATTTTGACGCTTACTAGTGAACATGTAAGACCATAAATGTGCCCACTAGTTCACTAGTAAGTTCATTTTGACATTGGGGACATTGGGGGACCGGGCCCTCACTCCGTCTCCCGGATCCCCAGACCCCCCTCCTCCGCCCAGCGGGCGAGCAGGGCCGCCACTCCGCTTGGGTTTCGCCAGAGGTCCTCCGGAGTCAGTGTGGTGGGTATGTTTGTGCAGGTGAACAGGTGTTGTGTGTCGTGCACTTGCGTGCCGCATAGCGCACAGAGTGGTGTTGGGTGTGTGTCCGGTGTAATGTTGTGTAGGTAGGAGTGGAGGGCTGGTGATTTGTTGGTTCGGAGTTGTGCTAGGAGTTGTCTGGTTCTGTGTGGTAGGTCTTGCTCTGATGGGTCTATTTCTGGTGCTGGTGCATGTATTACTTTGTTGTGTTGTCTGGTGTCCAAGTGTGTTTGTACAAAGTGGGTGTGTATGTCTTTCATGTTCTGTTTTATGGTGTCGTTGTTGGTGTCCTGTGGTGCTGTGTCTTTGTTGTGTGTGTAGTTGTTGTTGTGGAAGATTGTTTGTTTCTTTTGTCTGGGTGGTGGTGGTTGTTGAGTGAGTGGGTGTAGTGGGTGGGTTGGGTGTTGGGCTTTTTGTCTGATTTGCGATGCGTGTAGTTTTAGATGGGTGTTCAGTGGGAGAGTTTTTGTTTCCTCATGCAAGTGTTGTATGTTTGTGTCTTGTGTGCATCCTGTTGCTATTCTGAGTGCGGTGTTCTGTGTGGTCTGGAGTTTTGTCTTGTTTGTGTCCGATAGTGTTGGTGACCATATAGTGTTTGCGTATTCGAGGCGTGTGAGTGTGGTTGCTTTGTATGTGGTGAGTATAGTTTCTTTGGATTTTCCCCAGTGAGTGGTTGTTAAGGCTTTAAGTATTTTGTTTGATTGCTTGGCGCGGGTTAGAGTGTGTTGTGTGTGTTTTGAGAAGGTGAGTTTGGGGTCCCATGTTAATCCCAGTATTTTGGGTTCGCGGACTGTGGGTAGGGTGGTGTTATCTATTTGTAAAGTGAGTCTGTTGCTGTATTCTGCCGGATCCGGTGTGAACAGAGTGGTGGTGGTTTTGTCTGCGTTGAGTGTGAGTTGGTTCTGTTTTGTCCAGTTGTATATGTCGTGGAGATATTTTTGTACTTGTTGTTGTGCCTGTTGTGGTTTGACATGTGTGGATAGAATGGTGATGTCGTCTGCATATGTAACTGTGTGTACATTTGGAGGTGGTTGTGGTAAGTCTGCCATGTATATGTTGAATAGTGTTGGTGAAAGTACTCCCCCCTGTGGTACCCCCGTTTTCGTGTTTCTGTGTTCTGATGTTTCCCCCCGGTATTGAGTGTATTGTCTGCGTCCCCTTATGTAGGTGAAGATGTATTTGATGATGATGTTTGGGGTGTTAGTGTTGTTGAGTTTGTTTGTGAGTGTGTGTAGGTTTACCGTGTCAAAGGCTTTGGACATGTCTAGGGCTATGGCAACTGTTCGTTGTGGTGGTTTTTGTTGATTGAAACCTGTGGCTATGATGTTGTGTATGTGGTGTAGTGCTGTGGTTGTGGAGTGTTGTTTTCGGAAGCCGTGTTGGTGAGAGGGTAGTTGAGTGTTGTTGGTAATGAAGGGTAGTATTACCTTTTCCATTGTTTTGGCTATTGGGCTGAGTAGTGCTATTGGTCTGTAGGATGGGCCGAGTGCGTGGTTTTTGTTGGGTTTTGGTATTGGGATTATTTTTGCAGTCTTCCATATTGCGGGGATGGTGTTGGTGTTGAGTGATGTGTTGTAAGTGTGTGTGAGTAGTGTTATTGCTTTGGGGCCTAGGTGTTTCAGATGTCTGATGTTTATGTTGTCTGGGCCTGTGGAGTTGTTGCTTTTGGAGCGTTGCAGTGCTTGTTTAACTTGTTGTTCTGTGATGGTTATGGGCGTGGTGTTGAGTTTTCGTATTTTGCGTTGTAGTTGTCTGTATGTTCTGTTGGTTTTGTGTTGTATTATGTTGGTGAATTGTTTGTTGAATGCTCGTGCTTTCTGTTTGTTGGATATTGCCGTGTGTTGTCCGAACTGTATTGTGGTGTTTTCTGGTGCTTTTTGTTCTTTGTTTGATAGTCTTGTTACTGTGTTCCAGAGTATGTGTTGTTTGTGTCTGTGGTTCCATGCATCCGTTAAGTGTTCTTTCCATAGCTCTTGTTTGTGTTTTTGGATTTGTGTGTCTATTTCTTTGTTTAGGTCTGTGATGCGTGGGTCTTGGTGGTTTTGTTGTCTGATGTCGTTTCTTTGGCTGATGAGTGTTCTGATGTGTTGTGGTAGGAGAAGTGATTTGCTTTTTATTTTTCCGTGGGGTATGTGGTGTTTGTCTGCTGTAAGTATGAGGTTTGTGAGCATGGTGTTGGCTGTGTGGATGTTGTCAGGTATGGTTATGTTCTCCAGTGCTGATTCTATTTCAGAGGTGTATCCTTCCCAGTCTGCTTTCCTGTAATTTGTGTAAGTTTGAAGGTGTTGTTGTAGGCGGAAAGGAGCACGCGTGTTGTGTGTGATTTTGATAGGAAGGTGGTCTGAACTGAGTGCGTGTATTGTGGTCCATGTTGTTCTGTTTGTGATGCTGTTGCTGGCTGTTGTGATGTCCGGTGATGTTGGTTGTTGGTTGATGTTTGTAGGTTTTCTGGTGGGTGTGTTTGCGTTTAGAGTGATTTGTTGGGAGTTTTGTAGTATGTCTGCAATGTGGGTGCCTCTGTGGTCGTCGTAGGGAGAGTGCCATTGTGTTGAGTGAGCGTTGATGTCTGCGGTTAGAATGGTGTTGTTCAGCGAGTTTATGTATTGGAAGGTGTTGGTGATGTCTGTGTCTTCTGTGGCGTGGTCTGGTCGGGTGGTATCTCTGGGGGGTATATACATGTTGCATATGTGTAGTCTTTTGTGGTTGGTTATGTGAATCTTTACGGTTTGAATTTCTGTAGTGTTGGTGTTAATGTTGTTGGGGATGTTCATGGGAGTGAATGTGTATCTACTGTATATCTATAAAAAAAATCCTCGTCTCACCCCTCAGGTGGTGTCCATCCCTCATTCAGCTGGGGTCCTCTACCAGAGGCCAGGAAGCTTGAGGGTTCTGCGCAGTATCCTTGCCGTTCCCAGCACTGCACATTTCTGGACTGAGATGTCCGATGTTGTTCCCGGGATCTGTTGCAACCACTCATCATCTAGTTTGGGGGTCACTGCCCCGAGTGCTCCGACCACCACAGGCACGACTGTCCCCTTTACCTTCCAGGCTCTCTCCAGCTCCTCTCTGAGCCCTTGGGATTTCTCGAGTTTCTCGTGTTCCTTCTTTCTGATGTTTCCAGCACTTGGGACCGCTACATCCACTACAACGGCTTTCCTCTGCCCCTTATCTATCATCAGGATATCTGGTTGGTTCGCCATTACCATCTTGTCAGTCTGGATCTGGAAGTCCCATAGGATCTTCGCTCTGTCATTCTCCACCACCTTCGGAGGTGTTTCCCATTTTGACCTTGGGGTTTCCAGTCCGTACTCCGCACAGATGTTTCGGTAGACTATGCCAGCCACCTGGTTATGGCGTTCCATATAGGCTTTCCCTGCCAGCACCTTACACCCTGCAGTTATGTGTTAGATCGTCTCAGGTGCCTCTTTGCACAACCTACACCTTGGGTCTTGTCCGGTGTGGTATATCTGGGCCTCAATGGCTCTAGTGCTCAGGGCCTGCTCCTGAGCAGCCATGATGAGTGCCTCTGTACTGTCCTTCAGGCCAGCCCTCTCTAGCCACTGATGGGAATTCTTGAGATCGGCCACTTCAGTTATGGTCCGGTGGTACATCCCGTGTAGGGGCTTGTCCTCCGATGATGGTCCCTCTTCCAGCGCCTCATCCTCTGTTGCCCATTGTCTGAGACATTCTCTGAGTACGTCATCCGTTGGAGCCTTCTCCTTGATGTATTCATGGAGCTTGGATGTTTCATCCTGGACAGTGACTCTCACACTCACTAGTCCCCAGCCGCTTTCCTTGTTGCCAGTTCAAGGTTGCCATTGGCTTGTGGTACACCGAGGTACTTGTAGCTGTCCTCAATGTCTGCTATTGTTCCTTCGGGGAGTGAGACCCCTTCAGTCCGGACTACCGTTCCTCTCTTAGTCACCATCCGACTATCACATCCCGATGTCGCTGCTGTAGATCCTGGTTGTGTGGATCAGGGAGTCTATGTCCCTTTCACTCTTAGCATACAGCTTTATGTCATCCATGTAGAGGAGGTGACTGATCGTAGCTTCATTTCTGAGGCTGTATCCATAGCCTGTCTTGGTGATTACTTGGCTTAGGGAGTTCAGTCCTATGCAGAACAGCAATGGGGAGAGTGCATCACCTTGGTATATGCCACATTTGATGGACACTTGGGTAAGTGGCTTGCCATTGGCTTCAAGTGTGGTTTTCCACATCCTCATCAAGTTCGCAACGAAGGCTCTTAGGGTCCTGTTCACCTTATACACATCCAAGCATTCAGTGATCCATGTATGTGGCATCGAGTCATAGGCTTTCTTTTAATCAATCCAGGCTGTGCACAGGTTGGTACATCGGGACCTGCAGTCTTGTGCGACTGTTCTGTCAACCAGGAGCTGATGTTTGGCTCCCCTGGTATCTCTACCAATGCCCTTCCGTGCTTCGCTCATGTATTGATCCATGTGTGCACTTATCTTAGCCGCAACATGAGCTTCCAAAATTGTGGAGGGACAGGTTATTGGCCGATAGTTGGATGCGACTGCACCCTTTGAGGGATCTTTCATGATAAGGATCGTTCGCCCTTCGGTTAGCCATCCTGGGTGAGTCCCATCCCTAGGCAGCTGGTTCATTTGTGCTGCTGGGCGCTCATGGAGTGCTGTGAGTCTCTTTAGCCAGTAAGTGTGGACCATGTCCGGGCCTGGTGCTGTCCAGTTCTTCATATTTGAGACTATTTCCTTTATGTCTGCCACTGTTATGGTAATTGGGTTCTGTTCAGGGAGGTGTCTGTGCTCCTCTCTTTGGGTGACCAGCCATTGTGCACTGCTGTTATGTGCAACCTCCTTCTCCCATCTGCCTCTCCAGTACCTTTCAGTTTCCAGTCTTGGTGGATCAGCTCTGTTGTTAGGACCCTGCCACTGAGCGTACACTTTCGCAGGTTGTGTTGCAAACAGCCTGTTTATTCGTCTGGCCTCATTCTCTTTCGTGTACCGCTTTAGGCGGCTGGACAAGGCTTGGAGCCTTTGTTTCGAGTGCTTCATATATGGTCATCTGGATGTACCTCTCAGGATCGGCCTTTTCATCACACCTCTCTGGACCTCAGTCAATTGACTCACATCTTTCCGAGCCGCCTTGATCTTAGCCTCCAACCGTCTTTTCCATGGTCGGTAATGTATCTCATGGCTTCCATGGTTGCTCTTATAGCCAAGCATCTCAAGGATCACTGATGCTGAAGCGTATATCAGTTCATTTCCGTGATCGTTACGGTAAGGATCGCCCTCAGTGCTGAATTCACACTTTCCAAGAGACTTTCAGGTGGTACTTCACATAGCCGTTGTAATCGGATTCTAGGTTTCCCAGCTTTCATTCTTGCCATGATCTTAGCTTTCAGGTCAGTTGCTGCCTCGCTCAGCATTTCATTCATTGGGGCTGGCCTCCCAATCTCATCATCTGCATTCACTCTGGTATGAACTCCTCCTCTGATCTGGCAGCCTGGGGCCCCTCACCATGGAACCTGCGTTGTACCTCATCAATCTCAAGTTGTGACAGCAGTTGCCGTTTGTGGATGTTGGAACACTGAGTTACGAGTTGTTTCGTGGCCACCCGTGACTGTGGGTTTCGAAGTAACCATTTAGCCCACATTCTCTCCATGTAACCTCTCTGACTAGGCTTGCTTGAGTAGTAGCATTCCAACAGAGCCATGTTATTGCATCTTGCCCATCTCTGCTCCATTTTTCATCAAGGTGCTCTGGTTCCCCAGCACCTGACGCAGACCTTGTTTGGCCGGGCGACGTCTGAGCTGGCATGTCATTCATTTTATTGTCTCTCATCATTGTATGAGGTACGCATTAGCGTGAAGGCTCTTGCCCAAGGACCCACACTGGATGGTGTTATGTGCTCATTTTTTGCCCCAAGTGGGGAGCGGAGGGACGGGCGCTGGGGGGGGGGACCATCGTGGTGGGGCGGGCCCCTACGCGGGATGTGCCACCGGACCGTGGCTGAGGTGGCTGATCTCAAGAAGTCCTATCGGTGGCTGGAGGGGACTGGCCTGGGGGACAGCGCAGGGGCGCTCATCCTGGCTGCTCAGGAGCGGGCCTTGGGCGCCGGAGCCGTCGAGGCCCGGATGTGCCGCGCCGGACAGGACCCGGGGTGTGGGTTGTGCGGGGAGGCGCCTGGGACGATCCGGCACGTGGCTGCGGGGTGTGGGATGCTGGCAGGGGGGGCCTGCGTGGAGCGCCATGGCCAGGTGGCTGGCGTGGTCTGCCGAGGCATCTGTGCGGAGTGTGGACTGGGGGCCCCGGGGTCGGAGTGGGGGGCACCTCCGAGGGTGGTGTAGGGTGGCGGAGCGGGGATCCTGTGGGACTTCCGGATCCAGACTGGCGGGATGGTGGTGGCGAGCCAGCCAGATGTCGTGGTCGTGGATGGGGGGCGGAGGAGGGCCGTTGTGGTGGATGTGGCGGTCCCAGGTGGTGGAGGCATCGGGAGGGGGGAGCATGGGGGGCTCGGGGGGTACCAGGGGCTCGGGGAGGGGCTGGGGAGGGCCTGGGGGGTGGGGGTGGCGGTCGTGCCTGTGGTGGTCGGGGCGCTCGGGGCAGTGACCCCCGGACTGGATGGGTGGTTGCGACAGATCCCGGGACCAGCGTCGGACATCTCGGTCCGGAGGTGTGCGGTGCTGGGAGCGGCGGGGGTACTGCGCGGGGCCCTCGGGCTTCCTGGCCTCTGGTGGAGGACCCGAGCTGAATGAGGGACGGACACCACCCGAGGACACCTCCTATTGGCTCCATGATAAGAGCTCCACCCAGCAAAGAATTAACCCTTTAAAACCTGATTCTGAGCTTTCACAATTATTTACCGCCATTTGCGTAATATCTACAGTATACAGAAGGAATCAAGCAATTTTTACCAATGTATCTGTAGGTGATGTTTATTTATTATGTACACAGAGATAAAGAGTAATGGCACAGCTCTGCAGTATCTTTCCACTTTTATATATGTATGCTATACTAAATAAAATGAATAGGGCACCATATAATGCAACAGTTATGCAACTCCCTAAATAATGATGTGAATTTTCAGTTGTTGCTAAATCAGTTAGGATGTTATAATTTGTGGTGTAGATGCGAATTTAGGAGAGCAGGACAATATATCGCATTGCAATTGGAGCAGCAGCTTGGTTGATGATGTCCCCAAACCGGCTCATCTATTATATTTGTCGTGCAATACAATGAAAATGAGCACAATTGCAAAACATAGGCTTCTTATATTTTAAAATAAAATAATCACATGTTTACCGTTCTGGGGTTTCTACAATCATGAATGGAGGCATTATTTACAGCAGGTTGATGTTGTTGTTGTTGTTGTCGACCCCACCCGTGCCCCGACATTGGGGGACCGGGCCCTCACTCCGTCTCCCGGATCCCCAGACCCCCCTCCGCCGCCCAGCGGGCGAGCAGGGCCGCCACTCCGCTTGGGTTTCGCCAGAGGTCCTCCGGAGTCAGTGTGGTGGGTATGTTTGTGCAGGTGCGTATTCGAGGCGTGTGAGTGTGGTTGCTTTGTATGTGGTGAGTATAGTTTCTTTGGATTTTCCCCAGTGAGTGGTTGTTAAGGCTTTAAGTATTTTGTTTGATTGCTTGGCGCGGGTTAGTGTGTTGTGTGTGTTTTGAGAAGGTGAGTTTGGGGTCCCATGTTAATCCCAGTATTTTGGGTTCGCGGACTGTGGGTAGGGTGGTGTTATCTATTTGTAAAGTGAGCCTGTTGCTGTATTCTGCCGGATCCGGTGTGAACAGAGTGGTGGTGGTTTTGTCTGCGTTGAGTGTGAGTTGGTTCTGTTTTGTCCAGTTGTATATGTCGTGGAGATATTTTTGTACTTGTTGTTGTGCCTGTTGTGGTTTGACATGTGTGGATAGAATGGTGATGTCGTCTGCATATGTAACTGTGTGTACATTTGGAGGTGGTTGTGGTAAGTCTGCCATGTATATGTTGAATAGTGTTGGTGAAAGTACTCCCCCCTGTGGTACCCCTGTTTTCGTGTTTCTATGTTCTGATGTTTCCCCCCGGTATTGAGTGTATTGTCTGCGTCCCCTTATGTAGTTGAAGATGTATTTGATGATGATGTTTGGGGTGTTAGTGTTGTTGAGTTTGTTTGTGAGTGTGTGTAGGTTTACCGTGTCAAAGGCTTTGGACATGTCTAGGGCTATGGCAACTGTTCGTTGTGGTGGTTTTTGTTGATTGAAACCTGTGGCTATGATGTTGTGTATGTGGTGTAGTGCTGTGGTTGTGGAGTGTTGTTTTCGGAAGCCGTGTTGGTGAGAGGGTAGTTGAGTGTTGTTGGTAATGAAGGGTAGTATTACCTTTTCCATTGTTTTGGCTATTGGGCTGAGTAGTGCTATTGGTCTGTAGGATGGGCCGAGTGCGTGGTTTTTGTTGGGTTTTGGTATTGGGATTATTTTTGCAGTCTTCCCTATTGCGGGGATGGTGTTGGTGTTGAGTGATGTGTTGTGTGTGTGAGTAGTGTTATTGCTTTGGGGCCTAGGTGTTTCAGATGTCTGATGTTTATGTTGTCTGGGCCTGTGGAGTTGTTGCTTTTGGAGCGTTGTAGTGCTTGTTTGACTTGTTGTTCTGTGATGGTTATGGGCGTGGTGTTGAGTTTTCGTATTTTGCGTTGTAGTTGTCTGTATGTTCTGTTGGTTTTGTGTTGTATTATGTTGGTGAATTGTTTGTTGAATGCTCGTGCTTTCTGTTTGTTGGATATTGCCGTGTGTTGTCCGAACTGTATTGTGGTGTTTTCTGGTGCTTTTTGTTCTTTGTTAGATAGTCTTGTTACTGTGTTCCAGAGTATGTATTGTTTGTGTCTGTGGTTCCATGCATCCGTTAAGTGTTCGTTCCATAGCTCTTGTTTGTGTTTTTGGATTTGTTTGTCTATTTCTTTGTTTAGGTCTGTGATGCGTGGGTCTTGGTGGTTTTGTTGTTTGATGTCGTTTCTTTGGCTGATGAGTGTTCTGATGTGTTGTGGTAGGAGAAGTGATTTGCTTTTTATTTTTCCGTGGGGTATGTGGTGTTTGTCTGCTGTAAGTATGAGGTTTGTGAGCATGGTGTTGGCTGTGTGGATGTTGTCAGGTATGGTTAAGTTCTCCAGTGCTGATTCTATTTCAGAGGTGTATCCTTCCCAGTCTGCTTTCCTGTAATTTGTGTAAGTTTGAAGGTGTTGTTGTAGGCGGAAAGGAGCACGCGTGTTGTGTGTGATTTTGATAGGAAGGTGGTCTGAACTGAGTGCGTGTATTGTGGTCCATGTTGTTCTGTTTGTGATGCTGTTGCTGGCTGTTGTGATGTCCGGTGATGTTGGTTGTTGGTTGATGTTTGTAGGTTTTCTGGTAGGTGTGTTTGCGTTTAGAGTGATTTGTTGGGAGTTCTGTAGTATGTCTGCAATGAGGGTGCCTCTGTGGTCGTCGTAGGGAGAGTGCCATTGTGTTGAGTGAGCGTTGATGTCTGCGGTTAGAATGGTGTTGTTCAGCGAGTTTATGTATTGGAAGGTGTTGGTGATGTCTGTGTCTTCTGTGGCGTGGTCTGGTCGGGTGGTATCTCTGGGGGGTATATACATGTTGCATATGTGTAGTCTTTTGTGGTTGGTTATGTGAATCTTTACGGTTGTTTTGCGTGTGTGTTCTGCATGTCCACGTGTTTGTGTATTGGCGGGTGGTGATGCCGGAGCAATGTCTGTGTATCCAGTGTGGGTGTGTTGAGTTGCATCTGAGTGAGGTTTGTCTGCGTGTGATGATTCTATTGCAGCTATTGCAGGTCCAGGTTTGGGGGGGTGGTCTTGTGTTTGTTGTATCTCTGTTGGAGTTGTCTGTCCGTGTTGCGTTTGAGGGTAGTGTTGGTGAGGCGAGTGTGTTGTTTTGGTCTGTTTGTGCTCTGCTGCCTGTTGGTGTCCTACGAGGTGTTGTTGTTCGTGGTGGTGTTTTGGGATGTAGTCTGCATTTCCATGTTATGTTGTATTGTCTAGTGTTTATGTTTGTGCAATGTTTGTGTACCCAGTGTGGTGTGTGGTGGTTGCATCTGAAGGATGTCTGTCTTCTTGTAATCTGTTGTGTGCAAATGTCGCATGTCCAGGTAGTTTGTTGTGTGTGTGTTTGTTGCGTGCGTGAGAGTGTCTGTGTGGGCCCCGGATTTGTCTCTATGTCCCCCGCCTGGGGCAAAAGGTCCGCCCGCCACCCTGCCAGGTTCAGGGGGCGGTTAGCCGAAAAAAAAAAAAAACGGCCGTAAGGGCACCCCGTTCGGGGTGCAGGGATTGGTTCCTTGATTTGTCCCCCCGTTCGGGGGGAACCCTCCAACTGCGAGTAAGCCAAGGAGTTTGGAGGTACAGCAGGTTGACAGCAGTGTGATCGAGCAGATTAGATAGAGTAGAATTTGAATGGGGCTTCACTGATTTATTTCATACAATTCATATCTAAAACACAGTTGAAAAATATTTGATTGTTAAAATATTTAAATACAAGAACTATATCAAGAAATTAACAAAACATAGTTTTTTTAGTTAGGAGAAAAGTCTAAAAACATATCACAAATGACAAACGTTGTGCCTCTCCTCCTCCTGTTCTTCAATGAAGCTGATCACCCTCCAGCTCCCGTTAGAAACATCGTGCTGCTGAAGGTGTGCCGGCAGAATGGTTGTGATACAGGAGGTGCTGTGGACTCTCCCAGAAACGAGGACCTAGTTTAGTTGTAGATCCAGTAAAACATAGTGCAAATGTGACATTATTTTTAATGCACAGTTACAGTCTTGTGAATATTAAAAAATGTACTTCATGTAATGCAGGAAGCGAATATTTCAAACGAACTAAGGCAGCAAACAGTAAGAGCAAAATCGTGTTCCAAACATTAACTCTTTTTTTAAATGTCAATTAGCTTGTGAGTAATAAGACAAAATGTGACTGTCAGACAGAGAACTGTCAGAGCAAACGGCAGATTTTAGAAAGTCCTGCCGAAATAAATCTGCACCCGACTGCGACTGTCAGCGTTGAACTGCCGCCATTGCTGTCAAAGTCAGACACATCTCCAAAATTGTTGGAGCAAATTTTTAAGCAGGCTTCATCTTGATAAATTGACCACGTATTTGACATTTACACCATAACGTTACCGCCTAAAATAATCGTAAAACAAAATTTTGTGTAACAACAAGAGTAATATGTACCCCAAAAGCTTTCAAAGCGTCTGAAAGTTTTCTCCTCCGTTTTTGTTGGGGCTTGGCTCGAAATGCATCATGATTGGCCGCCCGAAGTCCACGTGTCTGTCGGACGTGCTCTCATTGGTCTATAATACCATCACGGATGAATAAATACTCAAAGGGCTTGCCAGGCAAGCCCTTTGAACCCTTTAAATACTCAATGGGCTTGCCTGGCAAGCCCTTTGAGTATTTATTCCATATTGCCCACTAGTTCACTAGTAAGGTCATTTTGACGCTTACTAGTGAACATGTAAGGCCATAAATGTGCCCACTAGTTCACTAGTAAGATCATTTTGAGGCTTACTAGTTGACATGTAAGCCACACATCGCCTACTAGTTCACTAGTAAGATCATTTTGAGGCTTACTAGTGAACATGTAAGCCACAAAACGCCCAATAGTTCACTAGTAAGATCATTTTGACGCTTACTAGTGAACATGTAAGCCACAAAACGCTCACTAGTTTACTAGTAAGGTCATTTTGACGCTTACTAGTGAACATGTAAGCCACAAAACGCTCACTAGTTCACGAGTAAGGTCATTTTGACGCTTACTAGTGAACATGTAAGCCGCAAAACGCCCACTAGTTCACTAATAAGATTATTTTGACGCTTACTACTGAACATTTAAGGCCATAAATGTGCCCACTAGTTCACTGGTAAGTTCATTTTGAGGCTTACTAGTTGACATGTAAGCCACACATCGCCTACTAGTTCACTAGTAAGATCATTTTGACGCTTACTAGTGAACATGTAAGCCACAAAACGCTCACTAGTTTACTAGTAAGGTCATTTTGACGCTTACTAGTGAACATGTAAGCCACAAAACGCTCACTAGTTCACTAGTAAGGTCATTTTGACGCTTACTAGTGAACATGTAAGCCGCAAAACGCCCACTAGTTCACTAATAAGATTATTTTGACGCTTACTACTGAACATTTAAGGCCATAAATGTGCCCACTAGTTCACTGGTAAGATGATTTTGACGCTTACTAGTGAACATGTAAGGCCATAAATGTGCCCACTTGTAGTGCTAGTGACATTACACTGTACTTGCATTAAATGCAAATAAGGATGATTACGAAAACATGTAACGGTATCCTATTGGCTGTACGTTTCAAAATAGTGTCATCCCACCAGTCAGGGCTCATGATTTTGGAAATTCTGTGCCCACTTAGTTTTTTAAAACAACAATGGCGGACAGTGTCCTGAGACGTATTCGGCGAAGGTGCAGGGCAATAGAGAGTGCCTGTCATCAAGGGTCTGCCGGTGAAAGTGAAGCACGCGCGATAAACATTTCAATTGCTAATTTAAGAAGAGTTAGTGACCAGTTTAGCGCTGATACTATTCAAAGTTTGATTCAAAGTCCAATAGATCTCCGATCTGTCATCATTGCGGGACCCACTCCTAATGGTGGACGTGTTTGTTCCCATGTGGCACATCGTTTGCACACAGGTAAAATGGCTACCATTTTTTGTCATTGGTTTTTCGTATGTATTTTTATTCGAACTACACACGGGTTTTACTGACGACTTGCTGTGACTTACCTTCTATCACCCTGTCAAACGTCGTTTTATACCAGTGGTTTTCCTGCAAATCAGTAGACTATTAAGTAACGCGATGGCTGTACACTTTTAAGCAATAACTAGTGATCTTTTAGTTATTCAATTATAAGTTTGAATTATTTTTTTCTTGAGTAAAATGGTTAGAGAAAATAGCTGCTCGTGGTTTTGAAGCTGCATATACTTTTATGTACATCTGTGTCTATATGCCTGTACTGTATACAGTATATAAAAAACACGTAGTGATTCGTTTGCTTGAATTCCTTAATCCTTTTATTTCCATACTTTAGGTAGACGAGGAAGACCAGCACTTGACATTACAAGTGATCAAATTGAACTGCTCCCCACTCAGGGCTTTACAGTGAGAGCCATCACGGGGATGTTGGGTTGTTCCTCTTCATACCTGCATAAAAAAATGACGTTTTTTTCAGATTTCAGCCAGAAATAGATTTACTCCCATTCATGATGTTGACCTGGAGGAGCATGTCAGAAGATTGCACAGCCAATTTCCCAGATCAGGCTCGAAAGCAAGTGTTCTGCTACATACTCTTGTCCCTTCATGTATATATCATTATATTCATTGTGAAAGTGTACTTTCTTTATTGTGTTGTTTTATGAACCTGTTGCAGATGATGAGGGCATACCTGCGTGCTGATGGTATTGTAGTACAAAGAAAAAGAGTTCGAGAAATCCTCAACCGTATTGAGCCAGCTGCTGCAGCCCAGAGATGGAGCCAGACTGTGGCTAGAAGAACATACTATGTGCCATTCCCCAATAGTTTATGGCACATAGATGGGCATATGCGTCTCATTCGGTAATAAGGGATCATCTTATATTTGTACTCGTGGGAGCATTAGAAAGCCATATTGTATGGACAGCACAGATTAAATTGAATTTTATCATTTGTATATCCAAGTTACACAAACTCCAAATTGCCTCCATGTAGTCTTAAGTGCACAGCAATACCTTCTCTACCGAGATGATATTTCAAACAAGATATGAAACTTGATTGTTTTCTTGTATTTAATCATTATTCTTTTCATGTTTGTTTTACAGGTGGGTGTTTGTGACACATGCCGGCATTGATGGGAATTCCAGGCTAATAACGTACCTTCAACTGGAGCACAGACAACACAGCTTTGACAGTGTTGAAATATTTTGTCCAAGCCACCTGCCTGTATGGGTTACCCTCCAGAGTAAGATCCGACCATGGTGGTGAAAACATTGGTCGCTCTTTTAATGAACCTACTGCAGGGACAAGACACCAAAATTATTTCTGGCTCCAGCCAACACCCCCTCACAATTTACTCACACCTCCCATGGCCTGATTATCCACCAACAGGGGCCCTTTTTGGATTATCATTTTGGCATAGGAACTTTCCTTTCCTATCCTAACCGAGTGAGATGAGCCGGTAGCACCTGGAGCAAAGATCGTCTAAATTTTAATAATGCTTACGAAAGGTTCTGACCATCCTTTACGAAAGGAAAGGAGATATATTATGCAGCAGGAATATTTAAAGGGGAAGTCTTTTTTTATGTTGTTGTTGTTGTTGTCGACCCCACCCGTGCCCCGACATTGGGGGACCGGGCCCTCACTCCGTCTCCCGGATCCCCAGACCCCCCTCCTCCGCCCAGCGGGCGAGCAGGGCCGCCACTCCGCTTGGGTTTCGCCAGAGGTCCTCCGGAGTCAGTGTGGTGGGTATGTTTGTGCAGGTGAACAGGTGTTGTGTGTCGTGCACTTGCGTGCCGCATAGCGCACAGAGTGGTGTTGGGTGTGTGTCCGGTGTAATGTTGTGTAGGTAGGAGTGGAGGGCTGGTGATTTGTTGGTTCGGAGTTGTGCTAGGAGTTGTCTGGTTCTGTGTGGTAGGTCTTGCTCTGATGGGTCTATTTCTGGTGCTGGTGCATGTATTACTTTGTTGTGTTGTCTGGTGTCCAAGTGTGTTTGTACAAAGTGGGTGTGTATGTCTTTCATGTTCTGTTTTATGGTGTCGTTGTTGGTGTCCTGTGGTGCTGTGTCTTTGTTGTGTGTGTAGTTGTTGTTGTGGAAGATTGTTTGTTTCTTTTGTCTGGGTGGTGGTGGTTGTTGAGTGAGTGGGTGTAGTGGGTGGGTTGGGTGTTGGGCTTTTTGTCTGATTTGCGATGCGTGTAGTTTTAGATGGGTGTTCAGTGGGAGAGTTTTTGTTTCCTCATGCAAGTGTTGTATGTTTGTGTCTTGTGTGCATCCTGTTGCTATTCTGAGTGCGGTGTTCTGTGTGGTCTGGAGTTTTGTCTTGTTTGTGTCCGATAGTGTTGGTGACCATATAGTGTTTGCGTATTCGAGGCGTGTGAGTGTGGTTGCTTTGTATGTGGTGAGTATAGTTTCTTTGGATTTTCCCCAGTGAGTGGTTGTTAAGGCTTTAAGTATTTTGTTTGATTGCTTGGCGCGGGTTAGAGTGTGTTGTGTGTGTTTTGAGAAGGTGAGTTTGGGGTCCCATGTTAATCCCAGTATTTTGGGTTCGCGGACTGTGGGTAGGGTGGTGTTATCTATTTGTAAAGTGAGCCTGTTGCTGTATTCTGCCGGATCCGGTGTGAACAGAGTGGTGGTGGTTTTGTCTGCGTTGAGTGTGAGTTGGTTCTGTTTTGTCCAGTTGTATATGTCGTGGAGATATTTTTGTACTTGTTGTTGTGCCTGTTGTGGTTTGACATGTGTGGATAGAATGGTGATGTCGTCTGCATATGTAACTGTGTGTACATTTGGAGGTGGTTGTGGTAAGTCTGCCATGTATATGTTGAATAGTGTTGGTGAAAGTACTCCCCCCTGTGGTACCCCCGTTTTCGTGTTTCTATGTTCTGATGTTTCCCCCCGGTATTGAGTGTATTGTCTGCGTCCCCTTATGTAGTTGAAGATGTATTTGATGATGATGTTTGGGGTGTTAGTGTTGTTGAGTTTGTTTGTGAGTGTGTGTAGGTTTACCGTGTCAAAGGCTTTGGACATGTCTAGGGCTATGGCAACTGTTCGTTGTGGTGGTTTTTGTTGATTGAAACCTGTGGCTATGATGTTGTGTATGTGGTGTAGTGCTGTGGTTGTGGAGTGTTGTTTTCGGAAGCCGTGTTGGTGAGAGGGTAGTTGAGTGTTGTTGGTAATGAAGGGTAGTATTACCTTTTCCATTGTTTTGGCTATTGGGCTGAGTAGTGCTATTGGTCTGTAAGATGGGCCGAGTGCGTGGTTTTTGTTGGGTTTTGGTATTGGGATTATTTTTGCAGTCTTCCATATTGCGGGGATGGTGTTGGTGTTGAGTGATGTGTTGTAAGTGTGTGTGAGTAGTGTTATTGCTTTGGGGCCTAGGTGTTTCAGATGTCTGATGTTTATGTTGTCTGGGCCTGTGGAGTTGTTGCTTTTGGAGCGTTGTAGTGCTTGTTTGACTTGTTGTTCTGTGATGGTTATGGGCGTGGTGTTGAGTTTTCGTATTTTGCGTTGTAGTTGTCTGTATGTTCTGTTGGTTTTGTGTTGTATTATGTTGGTGAATTGTTTGTTGAATGCTCGTGCTTTCTGTTTGTTGGATATTGCCGTGTGTTGTCCGAACTGTATTGTGGTGTTTTCTGGTGCTTTTTGTTCTTTGTTTGATAGTCTTGTTACTGTGTTGTTTGTGTCTGTGGTTCCATGCATCCGTTAAGTGTTCTTTCCATAGCTCTTGTTTGTGTTTTTGGATTTGTGTGTCTATTTCTTTGTTTAGGTCTGTGATGCGTGGGTCTTGGTGGTTTTGTTGTCTGATGTCGTTTCTTTGGCTGATGAGTGTTCTGATGTGTTGTGGTAGGAGAAGTGATTTGCTTTTTATTTTTCCGTGGGGTATGTGGTGTTTGTCTGCTGTAAGTATGAGGTTTGTGAGCATGGTGTTGGCTGTGTGGATGTTGTCAGGTATGGTTATGTTCTCCAGTGCTGATTCTATTTCAGAGGTGTATCCTTCCCAGTCTGCTTTCCTGTAATTTGTGTAAGTTTGAAGGTGTTGTTGTAGGCGGAAAGGAGCACGCGTGTTGTGTGTGATTTTGATAGGAAGGTGGTCTGAACTGAGTGCGTGTATTGTGGTCCATGTTGTTCTGTTTGTGATGCTGTTGCTGGCTGTTGTGATGTCCGGTGATGTTGGTTGTTGGTTGATGTTTGTAGGTTTTCTGGTGGGTGTGTTTGCGTTTAGAGTGATTTGTTGGGAGTTTTGTAGTATGTCTGCAATGTGGGTGCCTCTGTGGTCGTCGTAGGGAGAGTGCCATTGTGTTGAGTGAGCGTTGATGTCTGCGGTTAGAATGGTGTTGTTCAGCGAGTTTATGTATTGGAAGGTGTTGGTGATGTCTGTGTCTTCTGTGGCGTGGTCTGGTCGGGTGGTATCTCTGGGGGGTATATACATGTTGCATATGTGTAGTCTTTTGTGGTTGGTTATGTGAATCTTTACGGTTTGAATTTCTGTAGTGTTGGTGTTAATGTTGTTGGGGATGTTCATGGGAGTGAATGTGACTGATTTGTGAATGTATGTGAGCAGTCCTCCTCCTCCCTTGTGTTCTCTGTCTTTCCTAATGCTGGTGTAGTTGGTGAGACGAGGTGTGTTGTGTTGTTTTTCTAGTTTGGTTTCTTGTATGGTGATGATGTCTGCGTGCTGTTGTGAGGCGAGTTCTTCTAGTTCTGTTTTCTTGTTTTGGATGCCGTTGATGTTTATTTGTAGTATGGTCAGTGTGTGTTTGTTGTTTTTGTTGGTGGGTGTTGTTCTTTGTGGGTTGTTCGGGGGTTGTGGTGTTGGGGTGTTTGTTGTTTGCGTGTGTGTTCTGCATGTCCACGTGTTTGTGTATTGGCGGGTGGTGATGCCGGAGCAATGTCTGTGTATCCAGTGTGGGTGTGTTGAGTTGCATCTGAGTGAGGTTTGTCTGCGTGTGATGATTCTATTGCAGCTATTGCAGGTCCAGGTTTGGGGGGGTGGTCTTGTGTTTGTTGTATCTCTGTTGGAGTTGTCTGTCCGTGTTGCGTTTGAGGGTAGTGTTGGTGAGGCGAGTGTGTTGTTTTGATCTGTTTGTGCTCTGCTGCCTGTTGGTGTCCTACGAGGTGTTGTTGTTCGTGGTGGTGTTTTGGGATGTAGTCTGCATTTCCATGTTATGTTGTATTGTCTAGTGTTTATGTTTGTGCAATGTTTGTGTACCCAGTGTGGTGTGTGGTGGTTGCATCTGAAGGATGTCTGTCTTCTTGTAATCTGTTGTGTGCAAATGTCGCATGTCCAGGTAGTTTGTTGTGTGTGTGTTTGTTGCGTGCGTGAGAGTGTCTGTGTGGGCCCCGGATTTGTCTCTATGTCCCCCGCCTGGAGCAAAAGGTCCGCCCGCCACCCTGCCAGGTTCAGGGGGCGGTTAGCCGAAAAAAAAAAAACGGCCGTAAGGGCACCCCGTTCGGGGTGCAGGGATTGGTTCCTTGATTTGTCCCCCCGTTCGGGGGGAACCCTCCAACTGCGAGTAAGCCAAGGAGTTTGGAGGTACAGCAGGTTGACAGCAGTGTGATCGAGCAGATTAGATAGAGTAGAATTTGAATGGGGCTTCACTGATTTATTTCATACAATTCATATCTAAAACACAGTTGAAAAATATTTGATTGTTAAAATATTTAAATACAAGAACTATATCAAGAAATTAACAAAACATAGTTTTTTTAGTTAGGAGAAAAGTCTAAAAACATATCACAAATGACAAACGTTGTGCCTCTCCTCCTCCTGTTCTTCAATGAAGCTGATCACCCTCCAGCTCCCGTTAGAAACATCGTGCTGCTGAAGGTGTGCCGGCAGAATGGTTGTGATACAGGAGGTGCTGTGGACTCTCCCAGAAACGAGGACCTAGTTTAGTTGTAGATCCAGTAAAACATAGTGCAAATGTGACATTATTTATAATGCACAGTTACAGTCTTGTGAATATTAAAAAATGTACTTCATGTAATGCAGGAAGCGAATATTTCAAACGAACTAAGGCAGCAAACAGTAAGAGCAAAATCGTGTTCCAAACATTAACTCTTTTTTTAAATGTCAATTAGCTTGTGAGTAATAAGACAAAATGTGACTGTCAGACAGAGAACTGTCAGAGCAAACGGCAGATTTTAGAAAGTCCTGCCGAAATAAATCTGCACCCGACTGCGACTGTCAGCGTTGAACTGCCGCCATTGCTGTCAAAGTCAGACACATCTCCAAAATTGTTGGAGCAAATTTTTAAGCAGGCTTCATCTTGATAAATTGACCACGTATTTGACATTTACACCATAACGTTACCGCCTAAAATAATCATAAAACAAAATTTTGTGTAACAACAAGAGTAATATGTACCCCAAAAGCTTTCAAAGCGTCTGAAAGTTTTCTCCTCCGTTTTTGTTGGGGCTTGGCTCGAAATGCATCATGATTGGCCGCCCGAAGTCCACGTGTCTGTCGGACGTGCTCTCATTGGTCTACAATACCATCACGGATGAATAAATACTCAAAGGGCTTGCCAGGCAAGCCCTTTGAACCCTTTAAATACTCAATGGGCTTGCCTGGCAAGCCCTTTGAGTATTTATTCCATATTGCCCACTAGTTCACTAGTAAGGTCATTTTGACGCTTACTAGTGAACATGTAAGGCCATAAATGTGCCCACTAGTTCACTAGTAAGATCATTTTGAGGCTTACTAGTTGACATGTAAGCCACAAAACGCCCGCTAGTTCACTAGTAAGATAATTTTGAGGCTTCTAGTGAACATGTAAGCCACAGAACGCCCACTAGTTCACTAGTAAGATCATTTTGACGCTTACTAGTGAACATGTAAGCCACAAAACGCTCACTAGTTCACTAGTAAGGTCATTTTGACGCTTACTAGTGAACATGTAAGCCACAAAACGCTCACTGGTTCACTAGTAAGGTAATTTTGACGCTTACTAGTGAACATGTAAGCCACAAAACGCCCACTAGTTCCCTAGTAAAATCATTTTGACACTTATTTATGAACATGTCAGCCACAAAACGCTCACTCGTTCACTAGTAAGATCATTTTGACGCTTACTAGTGAACATGTAAGCCACAAAACGCCCACTAGTTCACTAGTAAGGTCATTTTGACGCTTACTAGTGAACATGTAAGCCACAAAACGCCCACTAGTTCACTAGTAAGATCATTCTGACGCTTACTAGTGAACATGTAAGGCCATAAATGTGCCCACTAGTTCACTAGTAAGTTCATTTTGAGGCTTACTAGTTGACATGTAAGCCACACATCGCCTACTAGTTCACTAGTAAGATCATTTTGAGGCTTACTAGTGAACATGTAAGCCACAAAACGCCCAATAGTTCACTAGTAAGATCATTTTGACGCTTACTAGTGAACATGTAAGCCACAAAACGCTCACTAGTTTACTAGTAAGGTCATTTTGACGCTTACTAGTGAACATGTAAGCCACAAAACGCTCACTAGTTCACTAGTAAGGTCATTTTGACGCTTACTAGTGAACATGTAAGCCGCAAAACGCCCACTAGTTCACTAATAAGATTATTTTGACGCTTACTACTGAACATTTAAGGCCATAAATGTGCCCACTAGTTCACTGGTAAGATGATTTTGACGCTTACTAGTGAACATGTAAGGCCATAAATGTGCCCACTTGTAGTGCTAGTGACATTACACTGTACTTGCATTAAATGCAAATAAGGATGATTACGAAAACATGTAACGGTATCCTATTGGCTGTACGTTTCAAAATGGTGTCATCCCACCAGTCAGGGCTCATGATTTTGGAAATTCTGTGCCCACTTAGTTTTTTAAAACAACAATGGCGGACAGTGTCCTGAGACGTATTCGGCGAAGGTGCAGGGCAATAGAGAGTGCCTGTCATCAAGGGTCTGCCGGTGAAAGTGAAGCACGCGCGATAAACATTTCAATTGCTAATTTAAGAAGAGTTAGTGACCAGTTTAGCGCTGATACTATTCAAAGTTTGATTCAAAGTCCAATAGATCTCCGATCTGTCATCATTGCGGGACCCACTCCTAATGGTGGACGTGTTTGTTCCCATGTGGCACATCGTTTGCACACAGGTAAAATGGCTACCATTTTTTGTCATTGGTTTTTCGTATGTATTTTTATTCGAACTACACACGGGTTTTACTGACGACTTGCTGTGACTTACCTTCTATCACCCTGTCAAACGTCGTTTTATACCAGTGGTTTTCCTGCAAATCAGTAGACTATTAAGTAACGCGATGGCTGTACACTTTTAAGCAATAACTAGTGATCTTTTAGTTATTCAATTATAAGTTTGAATTATTTTTTTCTTGAGTAAAATGGTTAGAGAAAATAGCTGCTCGTGGTTTTGAAGCTGCATATACTTTTATGTACATCTGTGTCTATATGCCTGTACTGTATACAGTATATAAAAAACACGTAGTGATTCGTTTGCTTGAATTCCTTAATCCTTTTATTTCCACACTTTAGGTAGACGAGGAAGACCAGCACTTGACATTACAAGTGATCAAATTGAACTGCTCCCCACTCAGGGCTTTACAGTGAGAGCCATCACTGAGATGTTGTGTTGTTCCTCTTCATACCTGCATAAAAAAATGAAGTTTTTTCAGATTTCAGCCAGAAATAGATTTACTCCCATTCATGATGTTGACCTGGAAGAGCATGTCAGAAGATTGCACAGCCAATTTCCCAGGTCAGGCTCGGAAGCAAGTGTTCTGCTACATACTCTTGTCCCTTCATGTATATATCATTATATTCATTGTGAAAGTGTACTTTCTTTATTGTGTTGTTTTATGAACCTGTTGCAGATGATGAGGGAATACCTGCGTGCTGATGGTATTGTAGTACAAAGAAAAAGAGTTCGAGAAATCCTCAACCGTATTGAGCCAGCTGCTGCAGCCCAGAGATGGAGCCAGACTGTGGCTAGAAGAACATACTATGTGCCATTCCCCAATAGTTTATGGCACATAGATGGGCATATGCGTCTCATTCGGTAATAAGGGATCATCTTATATTTGTA
This sequence comes from Hippocampus zosterae, assembly GCF_025434085.1. Classification (NCBI taxonomy): domain Eukaryota; kingdom Metazoa; phylum Chordata; class Actinopteri; order Syngnathiformes; family Syngnathidae; genus Hippocampus; species Hippocampus zosterae. The sequence goes on from NC_067456.1 coordinate 14,060,736, forward strand.
CTCGTGGGAGCATTAGAAAGCCATATTGTATGGACAGCACAGATTAAATTGAATTTTATCATTTGTATATCCAAGTTACACAAACTCCAAATTGCCTCCATGTAGTCTTAAGTGCACAGCAATACCTTCTCTACCGAGATATTTCAAACAAGATATGAAACTTGATTGTTTTCTTGTATTTAATCATTATTCTTTTCATGTTTGTTTTACAGGTGGGTGTTTGTGACACATGCCGGCATTGATGGGAATTCCAGGCTAATAACGTACCTTCAACTGGAGCACAGACAACACAGCTTTGACAGTGTTGAAATATTTTGTCCAAGCCACCTGCCTGTATGGGTTACCCTCCAGAGTAAGATCCGACCATGGTGGTGAAAACACTGGTTGCTCTTTTAATGAACCTACTGCAGGGACAAGACACCAAAATTATTTCTAGCTCCAGCCAACACCCCCTCACAATTTACTCACACCTCCCATGGCCTGATTATCCACCAACAGGGGCCCTTTTTGGATTATTTTGGCATAGGAACTTTCCTTTCCTATCCTAACCGAGTGAGATGAGCCGGTAGCACCTGGAGCAAAGATTGTCTAAATTTTAATAATGCTTAGGAAAGGTTCTGACCATCCTTTACGAAAGGAAAGGAGATATATTATGCAGCAGGAATATTTAAAGGGGAAGTCTTTTTTTAAGTTGTTGTTGTTGTTGTTGTCGACCCCACCCGTGCCCCGACATTGGGGGACCGGGCCCTCACTCCGTCTCCCGGATCCCCAGACCCCCCTCCTCCGCCCAGCGGGCGAGCAGGGCCGCCACTCCGCTTGGGTTTCGCCAGAGGTCCTCCGGAGTCAGTGTGGTGGGTATGTTTGTGCAGGTGAACAGGTGTTGTGTGTCGTGCACTTGCGTGCCGCATAGCGCACAGAGTGGTGTTGGGTGTGTGTCCGGTGTAATGTTGTGTAGGTAGGAGTGGAGGGCTGGTGATTTGTTGGTTCGGAGTTGTGCTAGGAGTTGTCTGGTTCTGTGTGGTAGGTCTTGCTCTGATGGGTCTATTTCTGGTGCTGGTGCATGTATTACTTTGTTGTGTTGTCTGGTGTCCAAGTGTGTTTGTACAAAGTGGGTGTGTATGTCTTTCATGTTCTGTTTTATGGTGTCGTTGTTGGTGTCCTGTGGTGCTGTGTCTTTGTTGTGTGTGTAGTTGTTGTTGTGGAAGATTGTTTGTTTCTTTTGTCTGGGTGGTGGTGGTTGTTGAGTGAGTGGGTGTAGTGGGTGGGTTGGGTGTTGGGCTTTTTGTCTGATTTGCGATGCGTGTAGTTTTAGATGGGTGTTCAGTGGGAGAGTTTTTGTTTCCTCATGCAAGTGTTGTATGTTTGTGTCTTGTGTGCATCCTGTTGCTATTCTGAGTGCGGTGTTCTGTGTGGTCTGGAGTTTTGTCTTGTTTGTGTCCGATAGTGTTGGTGACCATATAGTGTTTGCGTATTCGAGGCGTGTGAGTGTGGTTGCTTTGTATGTGGTGAGTATAGTTTCTTTGGATTTTCCCCAGTGAGTGGTTGTTAAGGCTTTAAGTATTTTGTTTGATTGCTTGGCGCGGGTTAGAGTGTGTTGTGTGTGTTTTGAGAAGGTGAGTTTGGGGTCCCATGTTAATCCCAGTATTTTGGGTTCGCGGACTGTGGGTAGGGTGGTGTTATCTATTTGTAAAGTGAGTCTGTTGCTGTATTCTGCCGGATCCGGTGTGAACAGAGTGGTGGTGGTTTTGTCTGCGTTGAGTGTGAGTTGGTTCTGTTTTGTCCAGTTGTATATGTCGTGGAGATATTTTTGTACTTGTTGTTGTGCCTGTTGTGGTTTGACATGTGTGGATAGAATGGTGATGTCGTCTGCATATGTAACTGTGTGTACATTTGGAGGTGGTTGTGGTAAGTCTGCCATGTACAGTATATGTTGAATAGTGTTGGTGAAAGTACTCCCCCCTGTGGTACCCCCGTTTTCGTGTTTCTGTGTTCTGATGTTTCCCCCCGGTATTGAGTGTATTGTCTGCGTCCCCTTATGTAGGTGAAGATGTATTTGATGATGATGTTTGGGGTGTTAGTGTTGTTGAGTTTGTTTGTGAGTGTGTGTAGGTTTACCGTGTCAAAGGCTTTGGACATGTCTAGGGCTATGGCAACTGTTCGTTGTGGTGGTTTTTGTTGATTGAAACCTGTGGCTATGATGTTGTGTATGTGGTGTAGTGCTGTGGTTGTGGAGTGTTGTTTTCGGAAGCCGTGTTGGTGAGAGGGTAGTTGAGTGTTGTTGGTAATGAAGGGTAGTATTACCTTTTCCATTGTTTTGGCTATTGGGCTGAGTAGTGCTATTGGTCTGTAGGATGGGCCGAGTGCGTGGTTTTTGTTGGGTTTTGGTATTGGGATTATTTTTGCAGTCTTCCATATTGCGGGGATGGTGTTGGTGTTGAGTGATGTGTTGTAAGTGTGTGTGAGTAGTGTTATTGCTTTGGGGCCTAGGTGTTTCAGATGTCTGATGTTTATGTTGTCTGGGCCTGTGGAGTTGTTGCTTTTGGAGCGTTGTAGTGCTTGTTTGACTTGTTGTTCTGTGATGGTTATGGGCGTGGTGTTGAGTTTTCGTATTTTGCGTTGTAGTTGTCTGTATGTTCTGTTGGTTTTGTGTTGTATTATGTTGGTGAATTGTTTGTTGAATGCTCGTGCTTTCTGTTTGTTGGATATTGCCGTGTGTTGTCCGAACTGTATTGTGGTGTTTTCTGGTGCTTTTTGTTCTTTGTTTGATAGTCTTGTTACTGTGTTCCAGAGTATGTGTTGTTTGTGTCTGTGGTTCCATGCATCCGTTAAGTGTTCTTTCCATAGCTCTTGTTTGTGTTTTTGGATTTGTGTGTCTATTTCTTTGTTTAGGTCTGTGATGCGTGGGTCTTGGTGGTTTTGTTGTCTGATGTCGTTTCTTTGGCTGATGAGTGTTCTGATGTGTTGTGGTAGGAGAAGTGATTTGCTTTTTATTTTTCCGTGGGGTATGTGGTGTTTGTCTGCTGTAAGTATGAGGTTTGTGAGCATGGTGTTGGCTGTGTGGATGTTGTCAGGTATGGTTATGTTCTCCAGTGCTGATTCTATTTCAGAGGTGTATCCTTCCCAGTCTGCTTTCCTGTAATTTGTGTAAGTTTGAAGGTGTTGTTGTAGGCGGAAAGGAGCACGCGTGTTGTGTGTGATTTTGATAGGAAGGTGGTCTGAACTGAGTGCGTGTATTGTGGTCCATGTTGTTCTGTTTGTGATGCTGTTGCTGGCTGTTGTGATGTCCGGTGATGTTGGTTGTTGGTTGATGTTTGTAGGTTTTCTGGTGGGTGTGTTTGCGTTTAGAGTGATTTGTTGGGAGTTTTGTAGTATGTCTGCAATGTGGGTGCCTCTGTGGTCGTCGTAGGGAGAGTGCCATTGTGTTGAGTGAGCGTTGATGTCTGCGGTTAGAATGGTGTTGTTCAGCGAGTTTATGTATTGGAAGGTGTTGGTGATGTCTGTGTCTTCTGTGGCGTGGTCTGGTCGGGTGGTATCTCTGGGGGGTATATACATGTTGCATATGTGTAGTCTTTTGTGGTTGGTTATGTGAATCTTTACGGTTTGAATTTCTGTAGTGTTGGTGTTAATGTTGTTGGGGATGTTCATGGGAGTGAATGTGTATCTACTGTATATCTATAAAAAAAATCCTCGTCTCACCCCTCAGGTGGTGTCCATCCCTCATTCAGCTGGGGTCCTCTACCAGAGGCCAGGAAGCTTGAGGGTTCTGCGCAGTATCCTTGCCGTTCCCAGCACTGCACATTTCTGGACTGAGATGTCCGATGTTGTTCCCGGGATCTGTTGCAACCACTCATCATCTAGTTTGGGGGTCACTGCCCCGAGTGCTCCGACCACCACAGGCACGACTGTCCCCTTTACCTTCCAGGCTCTCTCCAGCTCCTCTCTGAGCCCTTGGGATTTCTCGAGTTTCTCGTGTTCCTTCTTTCTGATGTTTCCAGCACTTGGGACCGCTACATCCACTACAACGGCTTTCCTCTGCCCCTTATCTATCATCAGGATATCTGGTTGGTTCGCCATTACCATCTTGTCAGTCTGGATCTGGAAGTCCCATAGGATCTTCGCTCTGTCATTCTCCACCACCTTCGGAGGTGTTTCCCATTTTGACCTTGGGGTTTCCAGTCCGTACTCCGCACAGATGTTTCGGTAGACTATGCCAGCCACCTGGTTATGGCGTTCCATATAGGCTTTCCCTGCCAGCACCTTACACCCTGCAGTTATGTGTTAGATCGTCTCAGGTGCCTCTTTGCACAACCTACACCTTGGGTCTTGTCCGGTGTGGTATATCTGGGCCTCAATGGCTCTAGTGCTCAGGGCCTGCTCCTGAGCAGCCATGATGAGTGCCTCTGTACTGTCCTTCAGGCCAGCCCTCTCTAGCCACTGATGGGAATTCTTGAGATCGGCCACTTCAGTTATGGTCCGGTGGTACATCCCGTGTAGGGGCTTGTCCTCCGATGATGGTCCCTCTTCCAGCGCCTCATCCTCTGTTGCCCATTGTCTGAGACATTCTCTGAGTACGTCATCCGTTGGAGCCTTCTCCTTGATGTATTCATGGAGCTTGGATGTTTCATCCTGGACAGTGACTCTCACACTCACTAGTCCCCAGCCGCTTTCCTTGTTGCCAGTTCAAGGTTGCCATTGGCTTGTGGTACACCGAGGTACTTGTAGCTGTCCTCAATGTCTGCTATTGTTCCTTCGGGGAGTGAGACCCCTTCAGTCCGGACTACCGTTCCTCTCTTAGTCACCATCCGACTATCACATCCCGATGTCGCTGCTGTAGATCCTGGTTGTGTGGATCAGGGAGTCTATGTCCCTTTCACTCTTAGCATACAGCTTTATGTCATCCATGTAGAGGAGGTGACTGATCGTAGCTTCATTTCTGAGGCTGTATCCATAGCCTGTCTTGGTGATTACTTGGCTTAGGGAGTTCAGTCCTATGCAGAACAGCAATGGGGAGAGTGCATCACCTTGGTATATGCCACATTTGATGGACACTTGGGTAAGTGGCTTGCCATTGGCTTCAAGTGTGGTTTTCCACATCCTCATCAAGTTCGCAACGAAGGCTCTTGGGGTCCTGTTCACCTTATACACATCCAAGCATTCAGTGATCCATGTATGTGGCATCGAGTCATAGGCTTTCTTTTAATCAATCCAGGCTGTGCACAGGTTGGTACATCGGGACCTGCAGTCTTGTGCGACTGTTCTGTCAACCAGGAGCTGATGTTTGGCTCCCCTGGTATCTCTACCAATGCCCTTCCGTGCTTCGCTCATGTATTGATCCATGTGTGCACTTATCTTAGCCGCAACATGAGCTTCCAAAATTGTGGAGGGACAGGTTATTGGCCGATAGTTGGATGCGACTGCACCCTTTGAGGGATCTTTCATGATAAGGATCGTTCGCCCTTCGGTTAGCCATCCTGGGTGAGTCCCATCCCTAGGCAGCTGGTTCATTTGTGCTGCTGGGCGCTCATGGAGTGCTGTGAGTCTCTTTAGCCAGTAAGTGTGGACCATGTCCGGGCCTGGTGCTGTCCAGTTCTTCATATTTGAGACTATTTCCTTTATGTCTGCCACTGTTATGGTAATTGGGTTCTGTTCAGGGAGGTGTCTGTGCTCCTCTCTTTGGGTGACCAGCCATTGTGCACTGCTGTTATGTGCAACCTCCTTCTCCCATCTGCCTCTCCAGTACCTTTCAGTTTCCAGTCTTGGTGGATCAGCTCTGTTGTTAGGACCCTGCCACTGAGCGTACACTTTCGCAGGTTGTGTTGCAAACAGCCTGTTTATTCGTCTGGCCTCATTCTCTTTCGTGTACCGCTTTAGGCGGCTGGACAAGGCTTGGAGCCTTTGTTTCGAGTGCTTCATATATGGTCATCTGGATGTACCTCTCAGGATCGGCCTTTTCATCACACCTCTCTGGACCTCAGTCAATTGACTCACATCTTTCCGAGCCGCCTTGATCTTGGCCTCCAACCGTCTTTTCCATGGTCGGTAATGTATCTCATGGCTTCCATGGTTGCTCTTATAGCCAAGCATCTCAAGGATCACTGATGCTGAAGCGTATATCAGTTCATTTCCGTGATCGTTACGGTAAGGATCGCCCTCAGTGCTGAATTCACACTTTCCAAGAGACTTTCAGGTGGTACTTCACATAGCCGTTGTAATCGGATTCTAGGTTTCCCAGCTTTCATTCTTGCCATGATCTTAGCTTTCAGGTCAGTTGCTGCCTCGCTCAGCATTTCATTCATTGGGGCTGGCCTCCCAATCTCATCATCTGCATTCACTCTGGTATGAACTCCTCCTCTGATCTGGCAGCCTGGGGCCCCTCACCATGGAACCTGCGTTGTACCTCATCAATCTCAAGTTGTGACAGCAGTTGCCGTTTGTGGATGTTGGAACACTGAGTTACGAGTTGTTTCGTGGCCACCCGTGACTGTGGGTTTCGAAGTAACCATTTAGCCCACATTCTCTCCATGTAACCTCTCTGACTAGGCTTGCTTGAGTAGTAGCATTCCAACAGAGCCATGTTATTGCATCTTGCCCATCTCTGCTCCATTTTTCATCAAGGTGCTCTGGTTCCCCAGCACCTGACGCAGACCTTGTTTGGCCGGGCGACGTCTGAGCTGGCATGTCATTCATTTTATTGTCTCTCATCATTGTATGAGGTACGCATTAGCGTGAAGGCTCTTGCCCAAGGACCCACACTGGATGGTGTTATGTGCTCATTTTTTGCCCCAAGTGGGGAGCGGAGGGACGGGCGCTGGGGGGGGGACCATCGTGGTGGGGCGGGCCCCTACGCGGGATGTGCCACCGGACCGTGGCTGAGGTGGCTGATCTCAAGAAGTCCTATCGGTGGCTGGAGGGGACTGGCCTGGGGGACAGCGCAGGGGCGCTCATCCTGGCTGCTCAGGAGCGGGCCTTGGGCGCCGGAGCCGTCGAGGCCCGGATGTGCCGCGCCGGACAGGACCCGGGGTGTGGGTTGTGCGGGGAGGCGCCTGGGACGATCCGGCACGTGGCTGCGGGGTGTGGGATGCTGGCAGGGGGGGCCTGCGTGGAGCGCCATGGCCAGGTGGCTGGCGTGGTCTGCCGAGGCATCTGTGCGGAGTGTGGACTGGGGGCCCCGGGGTCGGAGTGGGGGGCACCTCCGAGGGTGGTGGAGGGTGGCGGAGCGGGGATCCTGTGGGACTTCCGGATCCAGACTGGCGGGATGGTGGTGGCGAGCCAGCCAGATGTCGTGGTCGTGGATGGGGGGCGGAGGAGGGCCGTTGTGGTGGATGTGGCGGTCCCAGGTGGTGGAGGCATCGGGAGGGGGGAGCATGGGGGGCTCGGGGGGTACCAGGGGCTCGGGGAGGGGCTGGGGAGGGCCTGGGGGGTGGGGGTGGCGGTCGTGCCTGTGGTGGTCGGGGCGCTCGGGGCAGTGACCCCCGGACTGGATGGGTGGTTGCGACAGATCCCGGGACCAGCGTCGGACATCTCGGTCCGGAGGTGTGCGGTGCTGGGAGCGGCGGGGGTACTGCGCGGGGCCCTCGGGCTTCCTGGCCTCTGGTGGAGGACCCGAGCTGAATGAGGGACGGACACCACCCGAGGACACCTCCTATTGGCTCCATGATAAGAGCTCCACCCAGCAAAGAATTAACCCTTTAAAACCTGATTCTGAGCTTTCACAATTATTTACCGCCATTTGCGTAATATCTACAGTATACAGAAGGAATCAAGCAATTTTTACCAATGTATCTGTAGGTGATGTTTATTTATTATGTACACAGAGATAAAGAGTAATGGCACAGCTCTGCAGTATCTTTCCACTTTTATATATGTATGCTATACTAAATAAAATGAATAGGGCACCATATAATGCAACAGTTATGCAACTCCCTAAATAATGATGTGAATTTTCAGTTGTTGCTAAATCAGTTAGGATGTTATAATTTGTGGTGTAGATGCGAATTTAGGAGAGCAGGACAATATATCGCATTGCAATTGGAGCAGCAGCTTGGTTGATGATGTCCCCAAACCGGCTCATCTATTATATTTGTCGTGCAATACAATGAAAATGAGCACAATTGCAAAACATAGGCTTCTTATATTTTAAAATAAAATAATCACATGTTTACCGTTCTGGGGTTTCTACAATCATGAATGGAGGCATTATTTACAGCAGGTTGATGTTGTTGTTGTTGTTGTCGACCCCACCCGTGCCCCGACATTGGGGGACCGGGCCCTCACTCCGTCTCCCGGATCCCCAGACCCCCCTCCGCCGCCCAGCGGGCGAGCAGGGCCGCCACTCCGCTTGGGTTTCGCCAGAGGTCCTCCGGAGTCAGTGTGGTGGGTATGTTTGTGCAGGTGCGTATTCGAGGCGTGTGAGTGTGGTTGCTTTGTATGTGGTGAGTATAGTTTCTTTGGATTTTCCCCAGTGAGTGGTTGTTAAGGCTTTAAGTATTTTGTTTGATTGCTTGGCGCGGGTTAGTGTGTTGTGTGTGTTTTGAGAAGGTGAGTTTGGGGTCCCATGTTAATCCCAGTATTTTGGGTTCGCGGACTGTGGGTAGGGTGGTGTTATCTATTTGTAAAGTGAGCCTGTTGCTGTATTCTGCCGGATCCGGTGTGAACAGAGTGGTGGTGGTTTTGTCTGCGTTGAGTGTGAGTTGGTTCTGTTTTGTCCAGTTGTATATGTCGTGGAGATATTTTTGTACTTGTTGTTGTGCCTGTTGTGGTTTGACATGTGTGGATAGAATGGTGATGTCGTCTGCATATGTAACTGTGTGTACATTTGGAGGTGGTTGTGGTAAGTCTGCCATGTATATGTTGAATAGTGTTGGTGAAAGTACTCCCCCCTGTGGTACCCCTGTTTTCGTGTTTCTATGTTCTGATGTTTCCCCCCGGTATTGAGTGTATTGTCTGCGTCCCCTTATGTAGTTGAAGATGTATTTGATGATGATGTTTGGGGTGTTAGTGTTGTTGAGTTTGTTTGTGAGTGTGTGTAGGTTTACCGTGTCAAAGGCTTTGGACATGTCTAGGGCTATGGCAACTGTTCGTTGTGGTGGTTTTTGTTGATTGAAACCTGTGGCTATGATGTTGTGTATGTGGTGTAGTGCTGTGGTTGTGGAGTGTTGTTTTCGGAAGCCGTGTTGGTGAGAGGGTAGTTGAGTGTTGTTGGTAATGAAGGGTAGTATTACCTTTTCCATTGTTTTGGCTATTGGGCTGAGTAGTGCTATTGGTCTGTAGGATGGGCCGAGTGCGTGGTTTTTGTTGGGTTTTGGTATTGGGATTATTTTTGCAGTCTTCCATATTGCGGGGATGGTGTTGGTGTTGAGTGATGTGTTGTGTGTGTGAGTAGTGTTATTGCTTTGGGGCCTAGGTGTTTCAGATGTCTGATGTTTATGTTGTCTGGGCCTGTGGAGTTGTTGCTTTTGGAGCGTTGTAGTGCTTGTTTGACTTGTTGTTCTGTGATGGTTATGGGCGTGGTGTTGAGTTTTCGTATTTTGCGTTGTAGTTGTCTGTATGTTCTGTTGGTTTTGTGTTGTATTATGTTGGTGAATTGTTTGTTGAATGCTCGTGCTTTCTGTTTGTTGGATATTGCCGTGTGTTGTCCGAACTGTATTGTGGTGTTTTCTGGTGCTTTTTGTTCTTTGTTAGATAGTCTTGTTACTGTGTTCCAGAGTATGTATTGTTTGTGTCTGTGGTTCCATGCATCCGTTAAGTGTTCGTTCCATAGCTCTTGTTTGTGTTTTTGGATTTGTTTGTCTATTTCTTTGTTTAGGTCTGTGATGCGTGGGTCTTGGTGGTTTTGTTGTCTGATGTCGTTTCTTTGGCTGATGAGTGTTCTGATGTGTTGTGGTAGGAGAAGTGATTTGCTTTTTATTTTTCCGTGGGGTATGTGGTGTTTGTCTGCTGTAAGTATGAGGTTTGTGAGCATGGTGTTGGCTGTGTGGATGTTGTCAGGTATGGTTAAGTTCTCCAGTGCTGATTCTATTTCAGAGGTGTATCCTTCCCAGTCTGCTTTCCTGTAATTTGTGTAAGTTTGAAGGTGTTGTTGTAGGCGGAAAGGAGCACGCGTGTTGTGTGTGATTTTGATAGGAAGGTGGTCTGAACTGAGTGCGTGTATTGTGGTCCATGTTGTTCTGTTTGTGATGCTGTTGCTGGCTGTTGTGATGTCCGGTGATGTTGGTTGTTGGTTGATGTTTGTAGGTTTTCTGGTAGGTGTGTTTGCGTTTAGAGTGATTTGTTGGGAGTTCTGTAGTATGTCTGCAATGAGGGTGCCTCTGTGGTCGTCGTAGGGAGAGTGCCATTGTGTTGAGTGAGCGTTGATGTCTGCGGTTAGAATGGTGTTGTTCAGCGAGTTTATGTATTGGAAGGTGTTGGTGATGTCTGTGTCTTCTGTGGCGTGGTCTGGTCGGGTGGTATCTCTGGGGGGTATATACATGTTGCATATGTGTAGTCTTTTGTGGTTGGTTATGTGAATCTTTACGGTTTGAATTTCTGTAGTGTTGGTGTTAATGTTGTTGGGGATGTTCATGGGAGTGAATGTGACTGATTTGTGAATGTATGTGAGCAGTCCTCCTCCTCCCTTGTGTTCTCTGTCTTTCCTAATGCTGGTGTAGTTGGTGAGACGAGGTGTGTTGTGTTGTTTTTCTAGTTTGGTTTCTTGTATGGTGATGATGTCTGCGTGCTGTTGTGAGGCGAGTTCTTCTAGTTCTGTTTTCTTGTTTTGGATGCCGTTGATGTTTATTTGTAGTATGGTCAGTGTGTGTTTGTTGTTTTTGTTGGTGGGTGTTGTTCTTTGTGGGTTGTTCGGGGGTTGTGGTGTTGGGGTGTTTGTTGTTTGCGTGTGTGTTCTGCATGTCCACGTGTTTGTGTATTGGCGGGTGGTGATGCCGGAGCAATGTCTGTGTATCCAGTGTGGGTGTGTTGAGTTGCATCTGAGTGAGGTTTGTCTGCGTGTGATGATTCTATTGCAGCTATTGCAGGTCCAGGTTTGGGGGGGTGGTCTTGTGTTTGTTGTATCTCTGTTGGAGTTGTCTGTCCGTGTTGCCTTTGAGGGTAGTGTTGGTGAGGCGAGTGTGTTGTTTTGGTCTGTTTGTGCTCTGCTGCCTGTTGGTGTCCTACGAGGTGTTGTTGTTCGTGGTGGTGTTTTGGGATGTAGTCTGCATTTCCATGTTATGTTGTATTGTCTAGTGTTTATGTTTGTGCAATGTTTGTGTACCCAGTGTGGTGTGTGGTGGTTGCATCTGAAGGATGTCTGTCTTCTTGTAATCTGTTGTGTGCAAATGTCGCATGTCCAGGTAGTTTGTTGTGTGTGTGTTTGTTGCGTGCGTGAGAGTGTCTGTGTGGGCCCCGGATTTGTCTCTATGTCCCCCGCCTGGAGCAAAAGGTCCGCCCGCCACCCTGCCAGGTTCAGGGGGCGGTTAGCCGAAAAAAAAAAATACGGCCGTAAGGGCACCCCGTTCGGGGTGCAGGGATTGGTTCCTTGATTTGTTCCCCCGTTCGGGGGGAACCCTCCAACTGCGAGTAAGCCAAGGAGTTTGGAGGTACAGCAGGTTGACAGCAGTGTGATCGAGCAGATTAGATAGAGTAGAATTTGAATGGGGCTTCACTGATTTATTTCATACAATTAATATCTAAAACACAGTTGAAAAATATTTGATTGTTAAAATATTTAAATACAAGAACTATATCAAGAAATTAACAAAACATAGTTTTTTTAGTTAGGAGAAAAGTCTAAAAACATATCACAAATGACAAACGTTGTGCCTCTCCTCCTCCTGTTCTTCAATGAAGCTGATCACCCTCCAGCTCCCGTTAGAAACATCGTGCTGCTGAAGGTGTGCCGGCAGAATGGTTGTGATACAGGAGGTGCTGTGGACTCTCCCAGAAACGAGGACCTAGTTTAGTTGTAGATCCAGTAAAACATAGTGCAAATGTGACATTATTTATAATGCACAGTTACAGTCTTGTGAATATTAAAAAATGTACTTCATGTAATGCAGGAAGCGAATATTTCAAACGAACTAAGGCAGCAAACAGTAAGAGCAAAATCGTGTTCCAAACATTAACTCTTTTTTTAAATGTCAATTAGCTTGTGAGTAATAAGACAAAATGTGACTGTCAGACAGAGAACTGTCAGAGCAAACGGCAGATTTTAGAAAGTCCTGCCGAAATAAATCTGCACCCGACTGCGACTGTCAGCGTTGAACTGCCGCCATTGCTGTCAAAGTCAGACACATCTCCAAAATTGTTGGAGCAAATTTTTAAGCAGGCTTCATCTTGATAAATTGACCACGTATTTCACATTTACACCATAACGTTACCGCCTAAAATAATCGTAAAACAAAATTTTGTGTAACAACAAGAGTAATATGTACCCCAAAAGCTTTCAAAGCGTCTGAAAGTTTTCTCCTCCGTTTTTGTTGGGGCTTGGCTCGAAATGCATCATGATTGGCCGCCCGAAGTCCACGTGTCTGTCGGACGTGCTCTCATTGGTCTATAATACCATCACGGATGAATAAATACTCAAAGGGCTTGCCAGGCAAGCCCTTTGAACCCTTTAAATACTCAATGGGCTTGCCTGGCAAGCCCTTTGAGTATTTATTCCATATTGCCCACTAGTTCACTAGTAAGGTCATTTTGACGCTTACTAGTGAACATGTAAGGCCATAAATGTGCCCACTAGTTCACTAGTAAGATCATTTTGAGGCTTACTAGTTGACATGTAAGCCACAAAACGCCCGCTAGTTCACTAGTAAGATAATTTTGAGGCTTCTAGTGAACATGTAAGCCACAGAACGCCCACTAGTTCACTAGTAAGATCATTTTGACGCTTACTAGTGAACATGTAAGCCACAAAACGCTCACTAGTTCACTAGTAAGGTCATTTTGACGCTTACTAGTGAACATGTAAGCCACAAAACGCTCACTGGTTCACTAGTAAGGTAATTTTGACGCTTACTAGTGAACATGTAAGCCAGAAAACGCCCACTAGTTCCCTAGTAAGATCATTTTGACGCTTATTTATGAACATGTCAGCCACAAAACGCTCACTCGTTCACTAGTAAGATCATTTTGACGCTTACTAGTGAACATGTAAGCCACAAAACGCCCACTAGTTCACTAGTAAGGTCATTTTGACGCTTACTAGTGAACATGTAAGCCACAAAACGCCCACTAGTTCACTAGTAAGATCATTTTGACGCTTACTAGTGAACATGTAAGGCCATAAATGTGCCCACTAGTTCACTAGTAAGTTCATTTTGAGGCTTACTAGTTGACATGTAAGCCACACATCGCCTACTAGTTCACTAGTAAGATCATTTTGAGGCTTACTAGTGAACATGTGAGCCACAAAACGCCCAATAGTTCACTAGTAAGATCATTTTGACGCTTACTAGTGAACATGTAAGCCACAAAACGCTCACTAGTTTACTAGTAAGGTCATTTTGACGCTTACTAGTGAACATGTAAGCCACAAAACGCTCACTAGTTCACGAGTAAGGTCATTTTGACGCTTACTAGTGAACATGTAAGCCGCAAAACGCCCACTAGTTCACTAATAAGATTATTTTGACGCTTACTACTGAACATTTAAGGCCATAAATGTGCCCACTAGTTCACTGGTAAGTTCATTTTGAGGCTTACTAGTTGACATGTAAGCCACACATCGCCTACTAGTTCACTAGTAAGATCATTTTGAGGCTTACTAGTGAACATGTAAGCCACAAAACGCCCACTAGTTCACTAGTAAGATCATTTTGACGCTTACTAGTGAACATGTAAGGCCATAAATGTGCCCACTAGTTCACTAGTAAGTTCATTTTGAGGCTTACTAGTTGACATGTAAGCCACACATCGCCTACTAGTTCACTAGTAAGATCATTTTGAGGCTTACTAGTGAACATGTGAGCCACAAAACGCCCAATAGTTCACTAGTAAGATCATTTTGACGCTTACTAGTGAACATGTAAGCCACAAAACGCTCACTAGTTTACTAGTAAGGTCATTTTGACGCTTACTAGTGAACATGTAAGCCACAAAACGCTCACTAGTTCACGAGTAAGGTCATTTTGACGCTTACTAGTGAACATGTAAGCCGCAAAACGCCCACTAGTTCACTAATAAGATTATTTTGACGCTTACTACTGAACATTTAAGGCCATAAATGTGCCCACTAGTTCACTGGTAAGTTCATTTTGAGGCTTACTAGTTGACATGTAAGCCACACATCGCCTACTAGTTCACTAGTAAGATCATTTTGAGGCTTACTAGTGAACATGTAAGCCACAAAACGCCCAATAGTTCACTAGTAAGATCATTTTGACGCTTACTAGTGAACATGTAAGCCACAAAACGCTCACTAGTTTACTAGTAAGGTCATTTTGACGCTTACTAGTGAACATGTAAGCCACAAAACGCTCACTAGTTCACTAGTAAGGTCATTTTGACGCTTACTAGTGAACATGTAAGCCGCAAAACGCCCACTAGTTCACTAATAAGATAATTTTGACGCTTACTACTGAACATTTAAGGCCATAAATGTGCCCACTAGTTCACTGGTAAGATGATTTTGACGCTTACTAGTGAACATGTAAGGCCATAAATGTGCCCACTTGTAGTGCTAGTGACATTACACTGTACTTGCATTAAATGCAAATAAGGATGATTACGAAAACATGTAACGGTATCCTATTGGCTGTACGTTTCAAAATAGTGTCATCCCACCAGTCAGGGCTCATGATTTTGGAAATTCTGTGCCCACTTAGTTTTTTAAAACAACAATGGCGGACAGTGTCCTGAGACGTATTCGGCGAAGGTGCAGGGCAATAGAGAGTGCCTGTCATCAAGGGTCTGCCGGTGAAAGTGAAGCACGCGCGATAAACATTTCAATTGCTAATTTAAGAAGAGTTAGTGACCAGTTTAGCGCTGATACTATTCAAAGTTTGATTCAAAGTCCAATAGATCTCCGATCTGTCATCATTGCGGGACCCACTCCTAATGGTGGACGTGTTTGTTCCCATGTGGCACATCGTTTGCACACAGGTAAAATGGCTACCATTTTTTGTCATTGGTTTTTCGTATGTATTTTTATTCGAACTACACACGGGTTTTACTGACGACTTGCTGTGACTTACCTTCTATCACCCTGTCAAACGTCGTTTTATACCAGTGGTTTTCCTGCAAATCAGTAGACTATTAAGTAACGCGATGGCTGTACACTTTTAAGCAATAACTAGTGATCTTTTAGTTATTCAATTATAAGTTTGAATTATTTTTTTCTTGAGTAAAATGGTTAGAGAAAATAGCTGCTCGTGGTTTTGAAGCTGCATATACTTTTATGTACATCTGTGTCTATATGCCTGTACTGTATACAGTATATAAAAAACACGTAGTGATTCGTTTGCTTGAATTCCTTAATCCTTTTATTTCCACACTTTAGGTAGACGAGGAAGACCAGCACTTGACATTACAAGTGATCAAATTGAACTGCTCCCCACTCAGGGCTTTACAGTGAGAGCCATCACTGAGATGTTGTGTTGTTCCTCTTCATACCTGCATAAAAAAATGAAGTTTTTTCAGATTTCAGCCAGAAATAGATTTACTCCCATTCATGATGTTGACCTGGAAGAGCATGTCAGAAGATTGCACAGCCAATTTCCCAGGTCAGGCTCGGAAGCAAGTGTTCTGCTACATACTCTTGTCCCTTCATGTATATATCATTATATTCATTGTGAAAGTGTACTTTCTTTATTGTGTTGTTTTATGAACCTGTTGCAGATGATGAGGGAATACCTGCGTGCTGATGGTATTGTAGTACAAAGAAAAAGAGTTCGAGAAATCCTCAACCGTATTGAGCCAGCTGCTGCAGCCCAGAGATGGAGCCAGACTGTGGCTAGAAGAACATACTATGTGCCATTCCCCAATAGTTTATGGCACATAGATGGGCATATGCGTCTCATTCGGTAATAAGGGATCATCTTATATTTGTACTCGTGGGAGCATTAGAAAGCCATATTGTATGGACAGCACAGATTAAATTGAATTTTATCATTTGTATATCCAAGTTACACAAACTCCAAATTGCCTCCATGTAGTCTTAAGTGCACATCAATACCTTCTCTACCGAGATGATATTTCAAACAAGATATGAAACTTGATTGTTTTCTTGTATTTAATCATTATTCTTTTCATGTTTGTTTTACAGGTGGGTGTTTGTGACACATGCCGGCATTGATGGGAATTCCAGGCTAATAACGTACCTTCAACTGGAGCACAGACAACACAGCTTTGACAGTGTTGAAATATTTTGTCCAAGCCACCTGCCTGTATGGGTTACCCTCCAGAGTAAGATCCGACCATGGTGGTGAAAACACTGGTCGCTCTTTTAATGAACCTACTGCAGGGACAAGACACCAAAATTATTTCTAGCTCCAGCCAACACCCCCTCACAATTTACTCACACCTCCCATGGCCTGATTATCCACCAACAGGGGCCCTTTTTGGATTATCATTTTGGCATAGGAACTTTCCTTTCCTATCCTAACCGAGTGAGATGAGCCGGTAGCACCTGGAGCAAAGATCGTCTAAATTTTAATAATGCTTAGGAAAGGTTCTGACCATCCTTTACGAAAGGAAAGGAGATATATTATGCAGCAGGAATATTTAAAGGGGAAGTCTTTTTTTATGTTGTTGTTGTTGTTGTTGTCGACCCCACCCGTGCCCCGACATTGGGGGACCGGGCCCTCACTCCGTCTCCCGGATCCCCAGACCCCCCTCCTCCGCCCAGCGGGCGAGCAGGGCCGCCACTCCGCTTGGGTTTCGCCAGAGGTCCTCCGGAGTCAGTGTGGTGGGTATGTTTGTGCAGGTGAACAGGTGGTGTGTGTCGTGCACTTGCGTGCCGCATAGCGCACAGAGTGGTGTTGGGTGTGTGTCCGGTGTAATGTTGTGTAGGTAGGAGTGGAGGGCTGGTGATTTGTTGGTTCGGAGTTGTGCTAGGAGTTGTCTGGTTCTGTGTGGTAGGTCTTGCTCTGATGGGTCTATTTCTGGTGCTGGTGCATGTATTACTTTGTTGTGTTGTCTGGTGTCCAAGTGTGTTTGTACAAAGTGGGTGTGTATGTCTTTCATGTTCTGTTTTATGGTGTCGTTGTTGGTGTCCTGTGGTGCTGTGTCTTTGTTGTGTGTGTAGTTGTTGTTGTGGAAGATTGTTTGTTTCTTTTGTCTGGGTGGTGGTGGTTGTTGAGTGAGTGGGTGTAGTGGGTGGGTTGGGTGTTGGGCTTTTTGTCTGATTTGCGATGCGTGTAGTTTTAGATGGGTGTTCAGTGGGAGAGTTTTTGTTTCCTCATGCAAGTGTTGTATGTTTGTGTCTTGTGTGCATCCTGTTGCTATTCTGAGTGCGGTGTTCTGTGTGGTCTGGAGTTTTGTCTTGTTTGTGTCCGATAGTGTTGGTGACCATATAGTGTTTGCGTATTCGAGGCGTGTGAGTGTGGTTGCTTTGTATGTGGTGAGTATAGTTTCTTTGGATTTTCCCCAGTGAGTGGTTGTTAAGGCTTTAAGTATTTTGTTTGATTGCTTGGCGCGGGTTAGAGTGTGTTGTGTGTGTTTTGAGAAGGTGAGTTTGGGGTCCCATGTTAATCCCAGTATTTTGGGTTCGCGGACTGTGGGTAGGGTGGTGTTATCTATTTGTAAAGTGAGCCTGTTGCTGTATTCTGCCGGATCCGGTGTGAACAGAGTGGTGGTGGTTTTGTCTGCGTTGAGTGTGAGTTGGTTCTGTTTTGTCCAGTTGTATATGTCGTGGAGATATTTTTGTACTTGTTGTTGTGCCTGTTGTGGTTTGACATGTGTGGATAGAATGGTGATGTCGTCTGCATATGTAACTGTGTGTACATTTGGAGGTGGTTGTGGTAAGTCTGCCATGTATATGTTGAATAGTGTTGGTGAAAGTACTCCCCCCTGCGGTACCCCCGTTTTCGTGTTTCTGTGTTCTGATGTTTCCCCCCGGTATTGAGTGTATTGTCTGCGTCCCCTTATGTAGTTGAAGATGTATTTGATGATGATGTTTGGGGTGTTAGTGTTGAGTTTGTTTGTGAGTGTGTGTAGGTTTACCGTGTCAAAGGCTTTGGACATGTCTAGGGCTATGGCAACTGTTCGTTGTGGTGGTTTTTGTTGATTGAAACCTGTGGCTATGATGTTGTGTATGTGGTGTAGTGCTGTGGTTGTGGAGTGTTGTTTTCGGAAGCCGTGTTGGTGAGAGGGTAGTTGAGTGTTGTTGGTAATGAAGGGTAGTATTACCTTTTCCATTGTTTTGGCTATTGGGCTGAGTAGTGCTATTGGTCTGTAAGATGGGCCGAGTGCGTGGTTTTTGTTGGGTTTTGGTATTGGGATTATTTTTGCAGTCTTCCATATTGCGGGGATGGTGTTGGTGTTGAGTGATGTGTTGTAAGTGTGTGTGAGTAGTGTTATTGCTTTGGGGCCTAGGTGTTTCAGATGTCTGATGTTTATGTTGTCTGGGCCTGTGGAGTTGTTGCTTTTGGAGCGTTGTAGTGCTTGTTTGACTTGTTGTTCTGTGATGGTTATGGGCGTGGTGTTGAGTTTTCGTATTTTGCGTTGTAGTTGTCTGTATGTTCTGTTGGTTTTGTGTTGTATTATGTTGGTGAATTGTTTGTTGAATGCTCGTGCTTTCTGTTTGTTGGATATTGCCGTGTGTTGTCCGAACTGTATTGTGGTGTTTTCTGGTGCTTTTTGTTCTTTGTTAGATAGTCTTGTTACTGTGTTCCAGAGTATGTATTGTTTGTGTCTGTGGTTCCATGCATCCGTTAAGTGTTCTTTCCATAGCTCTTGTTTGTGTTTTTGGATTTGTTTGTCTATTTCTTTGTTTAGGTCTGTGATGCGTGGGTCTTGGTGGTTTTGTTGTCTGATGTCGTTTCTTTGGCTGATGAGTGTTCTGATGTGTTGTGGTAGGAGAAGTGATTTGCTTTATATTTTTCCGTGGGGTATGTGGTGTTTGTCTGCTGTAAGTATGAGGTTTGTGAGCATGGTGTTGGCTGTGTGGATGTTGTCAGGTATGGTTAAGTTCTCCAGTGCTGATTCTATTTCAGAGGTGTATCCTTCCCAGTCTGCTTTCCTGTAATTTGTGTAAGTTTGAAGGTGTTGTTGTAGGCGGAAAGGAGCACGCGTGTTGTGTGTGATTTTGATAGGAAGGTGGTCTGAACTGAGTGCGTGTATTGTGGTCCATGTTGTTCTGTTTGTGATGCTGTAGCTGGCTGTTGTGATGTCCGGTGATGTTGGTTGTTGGTTGATGTTTGTAGGTTTTCTGGTAGGTGTGTTTGCGTTTAGAGTGATTTGTTGGGAGTTCTGTAGTATGTCTGCAATGAGGGTGCCTCTGTGGTCGTCGTAGGGAGAGTGCCATTGTGTTGAGTGAGCGTTGATGTCTGCGGTTAGAATGGTGTTGTTCAGCGAGTTTATGTATTGGAAGGTGTTGGTGATGTCTGTGTCTTCTGTGGCGTGGTCTGGTCGGGTGGTATCTCTGGGGGGTATATACATGTTGCATATGTGTAGTCTTTTGTGGTTGGTTATGTGAATCTTTACGGTTTGAATTTCTGTAGTGTTGGTGTTAATGTTGTTGGGGATGTTCATGGGAGTGAATGTGACTGATTTGTGAATGTATGTGAGCAGTCCTCCTCCTCCCTTGTGTTCTCTGTCTTTCCTAATGCTGGTGTAGTTGGTGAGACGAGGTGTGTTGTGTTGTTTTTCTAGTTTGGTTTCTTGTACGGTGATGATGTCTGCGTGCTGTTGTGAGGCGAGTTCTTCTAGTTCTGTTTTCTTGTTTTGGATGCCGTTGATGTTTATTTGTAGTATGGTCAGTGTGTGTTTGTTGTTTTTGTTGGTGGGTGTTGTTCTTTGTGGGTTGTTCGGGGGTTGTGGTGTTGGGGTGTTTGTTGTTTGCGTGTGTGTTCTGCATGTCCACGTGTTTGTGTATTGGCGGGTGGTGATGCCGGAGCAATGTCTGTGTATCCAGTGTGGGTGTGTTGAGTTGCATCTGAGTGAGGTTTGTCTGCGTGTGATGATTCTATTGCAGCTATTGCAGGTCCAGGTTTGGGGGGGTGGTCTTGTGTTTGTTGTATCTCTGTTGGAGTTGTCTGTCCGTGTTGCGTTTGAGGGTAGTGTTGGTGAGGCGAGTGTGTTGTTTTGGTCTGTTTGTGCTCTGCTGCCTGTTGGTGTCCTACGAGGTGTTGTTGTTCGTGGTGGTGTTTTGGGATGTAGTCTGCATTTCCATGTTATGTTGTATTGTCTAGTGTTTATGTTTGTGCAATGTTTGTGTACCCAGTGTGGTGTGTGGTGGTTGCATCTGAAGGATGTCTGTCTTCTTGTAATCTGTTGTGTGCAAATGTCGCATGTCCAGGTAGTTTGTTGTGTGTGTGTTTGTTGCGTGCGTGAGAGTGTCTGTGTGGGCCCCGGATTTGTCTCTATGTCCCCCGCCTGGGGCAAAAGGTCCGCCCGCCACCCTGCCAGGTTCAGGGGGCGGTTAGCCGAAAAAAAAAAAAACGGCCGTAAGGGCACCCCGTTCGGGGTGCAGGGATTGGTTCCTTGATTTGTCCCCCCGTTCGGGGGGAACCCTCCAACTGCGAGTAAGCCAAGGAGTTTGGAGGTACAGCAGGTTGACAGCAGTGTGATCGAGCAGATTAGATAGAGTAGAATTTGAATGGGGCTTCACTGATTTATTTCATACAATTAATATCTAAAACACAGTTGAAAAATATTTGATTGTTAAAATATTTAAATACAAGAACTATATCAAGAAATTAACAAAACATAGTTTTTTTAGTTAGGAGAAAAGTCTAAAAACGTATCACAAATGACAAACGTTGTGCCTCTCCTCCTCCTGTTCTTCAATGAAGCTGATCACCCTCCAGCTCCCGTTAGAAACATCGTGCTGCTGAAGGTGTGCCGGCAGAATGGTTGTGATACAGGAGGTGCTGTGGACTCTCCCAGAAACGAGGACCTAGTTTAGTTGTAGATCCAGTAAAACATAGTGCAAATGTGACATTATTTATAATGCACAGTTACAGTCTTGTGAATATTAAAAAATGTACTTCATGTAATGCAGGAAGCGAATATTTCAAACGAACTAAGGCAGCAAACAGTAAGAGCAAAATCGTGTTCCAAACATTAACTCTTTTTTTAAATGTCAATTAGCTTGTGAGTAATAAGACAAAATGTGACTGTCAGACAGAGAACTGTCAGAGCAAACGGCAGATTTTAGAAAGTCCTGCCGAAATAAATCTGCACCCGACTGCGACTGTCAGCGTTGAACTGCCGCCATTGCTGTCAAAGTCAGACACATCTCCAAAATTGTTGGAGCAAATTTTTAAGCAGGCTTCATCTTGATAAATTGACCACGTATTTGACATTTACACCATAACGTTACCGCCTAAAATAATCGTAAAACAAAATTTTGTGTAACAACAAGAGTAATATGTACCCCAAAAGCTTTCAAAGCGTCTGAAAGTTTTCTCCTCCGTTTTTGTTGGGGCTTGGCTCGAAATGCATCATGATTGGCCGCCCGAAGTCCACGTGTCTGTCGGACGTGCTCTCATTGGTCTATAATACCATCACGGATGAATAAATACTCAAAGGGCTTGCCAGGCAAGCCCTTTGAACCCTTTAAATACTCAATGGGCTTGCCTGGCAAGCCCTTTGAGTATTTATTCCATATTGCCCACTAGTTCACTAGTAAGGTCATTTTGACGCTTACTAGTGAACATGTAAGGCCATAAATGTGCCCACTAGTTCACTAGTAAGATCATTTTGAGGCTTACTAGTTGACATGTAAGCCACACATCGCCTACTAGTTCACTAGTAAGATCATTTTGAGGCTTACTAGTGAACATGTAAGCCACAAAACGCCCAATAGTTCACTAGTAAGATCATTTTGACGCTTACTAGTGAACATGTAAGCCACAAAACGCTCACTAGTTTACTAGTAAGGTCATTTTGACGCTTACTAGTGAACATGTAAGCCACAAAACGCTCACTAGTTCACGAGTAAGGTCATTTTGACGCTTACTAGTGAACATGTAAGCCGCAAAACGCCCACTAGTTCACTAATAAGATTATTTTGACGCTTACTACTGAACATTTAAGGCCATAAATGTGCCCACTAGTTCACTGGTAAGTTCATTTTGAGGCTTACTAGTTGACATGTAAGCCACACATCGCCTACTAGTTCACTAGTAAGATCATTTTGACGCTTACTAGTGAACATGTAAGCCACAAAACGCTCACTAGTTTACTAGTAAGGTCATTTTGACGCTTACTAGTGAACATGTAAGCCACAAAACGCTCACTAGTTCACTAGTAAGGTCATTTTGACGCTTACTAGTGAACATGTAAGCCGCAAAACGCCCACTAGTTCACTAATAAGATTATTTTGACGCTTACTACTGAACATTTAAGGCCATAAATGTGCCCACTAGTTCACTGGTAAGATGATTTTGACGCTTACTAGTGAACATGTAAGGCCATAAATGTGCCCACTTGTAGTGCTAGTGACATTACACTGTACTTGCATTAAATGCAAATAAGGATGATTACGAAAACATGTAACGGTATCCTATTGGCTGTACGTTTCAAAATAGTGTCATCCCACCAGTCAGGGCTCATGATTTTGGAAATTCTGTGCCCACTTAGTTTTTTAAAACAACAATGGCGGACAGTGTCCTGAGACGTATTCGGCGAAGGTGCAGGGCAATAGAGAGTGCCTGTCATCAAGGGTCTGCCGGTGAAAGTGAAGCACGCGCGATAAACATTTCAATTGCTAATTTAAGAAGAGTTAGTGACCAGTTTAGCGCTGATACTATTCAAAGTTTGATTCAAAGTCCAATAGATCTCCGATCTGTCATCATTGCGGGACCCACTCCTAATGGTGGACGTGTTTGTTCCCATGTGGCACATCGTTTGCACACAGGTAAAATGGCTACCATTTTTTGTCATTGGTTTTTCGTATGTATTTTTATTCGAACTACACACGGGTTTTACTGACGACTTGCTGTGACTTACCTTCTATCACCCTGTCAAACGTCGTTTTATACCAGTGGTTTTCCTGCAAATCAGTAGACTATTAAGTAACGCGATGGCTGTACACTTTTAAGCAATAACTAGTGATCTTTTAGTTATTCAATTATAAGTTTGAATTATTTTTTTCTTGAGTAAAATGGTTAGAGAAAATAGCTGCTCGTGGTTTTGAAGCTGCATATACTTTTATGTACATCTGTGTCTATATGCCTGTACTGTATACAGTATATAAAAAACACGTAGTGATTCGTTTGCTTGAATTCCTTAATCCTTTTATTTCCACACTTTAGGTAGACGAGGAAGACCAGCACTTGACATTACAAGTGATCAAATTGAACTGCTCCCCACTCAGGGCTTTACAGTGAGAGCCATCACTGAGATGTTGTGTTGTTCCTCTTCATACCTGCATAAAAAAATGAAGTTTTTTCAGATTTCAGCCAGAAATAGATTTACTCCCATTCATGATGTTGACCTGGAAGAGCATGTCAGAAGATTGCACAGCCAATTTCCCAGGTCAGGCTCGGAAGCAAGTGTTCTGCTACATACTCTTGTCCCTTCATGTATATATCATTATATTCATTGTGAAAGTGTACTTTCTTTATTGTGTTGTTTTATGAACCTGTTGCAGATGATGAGGGAATACCTGCGTGCTGATGGTATTGTAGTACAAAGAAAAAGAGTTCGAGAAATCCTCAACCGTATTGAGCCAGCTGCTGCAGCCCAGAGATGGAGCCAGACTGTGGCTAGAAGAACATACTATGTGCCATTCCCCAATAGTTTATGGCACATAGATGGGCATATGCGTCTCATTCGGTAATAAGGGATCATCTTATATTTGTACTCGTGGGAGCATTAGAAAGCCATATTGTATGGACAGCACAGATTAAATTGAATTTTATCATTTGTATATCCAAGTTACACAAACTCCAAATTGCCTCCATGTAGTCTTAAGTGCACAGCAATACCTTCTCTACCGAGATGATATTTCAAACAAGATATGAAACTTGATTGTTTTCTTGTATTTAATCATTATTCTTTTCATGTTTGTTTTACAGGTGGGTGTTTGTGACACATGCCGGCATTGATGGGAATTCCAGGCTAATAACGTACCTTCAACTGGAGCACAGACAACACAGCTTTGACAGTGTTGAAATATTTTGTCCAAGCCACCTGCCTGTATGGGTTACCCTCCAGAGTAAGATCCGACCATGGTGGTGAAAACACTGGTCGCTCTTTTAATGAACCTACTGCAGGGACAAGACACCAAAATTATTTCTAGCTCCAGCCAACACCCCCTCACAATTTACTCACACCTCCCATGGCCTGATTATCCACCAACAGGGGCCCTTTTTGGATTATCATTTTGGCATAGGAACTTTCCTTTCCTATCCTAACCGAGTGAGATGAGCCGGTAGCACCTGGAGCAAAGATCGTCTAAATTTTAATAATGCTTAGGAAAGGTTCTGACCATCCTTTACGAAAGGAAAGGAGATATATTATGCAGCAGGAATATTTAAAGGGGAAGTCTTTTTTTATGTTGTTGTTGTTGTTGTTGTCGACCCCACCCGTGCCCCGACATTGGGGGACCGGGCCCTCACTCCGTCTCCCGGATCCCCAGACCCCCCTCCTCCGCCCAGCGGGCGAGCAGGGCCGCCACTCCGCTTGGGTTTCGCCAGAGGTCCTCCGGAGTCAGTGTGGTGGGTATGTTTGTGCAGGTGAACAGGTGGTGTGTGTCGTGCACTTGCGTGCCGCATAGCGCACAGAGTGGTGTTGGGTGTGTGTCCGGTGTAATGTTGTGTAGGTAGGAGTGGAGGGCTGGTGATTTGTTGGTTCGGAGTTGTGCTAGGAGTTGTCTGGTTCTGTGTGGTAGGTCTTGCTCTGATGGGTCTATTTCTGGTGCTGGTGCATGTATTACTTTGTTGTGTTGTCTGGTGTCCAAGTGTGTTTGTACAAAGTGGGTGTGTATGTCTTTCATGTTCTGTTTTATGGTGTCGTTGTTGGTGTCCTGTGGTGCTGTGTCTTTGTTGTGTGTGTAGTTGTTGTTGTGGAAGATTGTTTGTTTCTTTTGTCTGGGTGGTGGTGGTTGTTGAGTGAGTGGGTGTAGTGGGTGGGTTGGGTGTTGGGCTTTTTGTCTGATTTGCGATGCGTGTAGTTTTAGATGGGTGTTCAGTGGGAGAGTTTTTGTTTCCTCATGCAAGTGTTGTATGTTTGTGTCTTGTGTGCATCCTGTTGCTATTCTGAGTGCGGTGTTCTGTGTGGTCTGGAGTTTTGTCTTGTTTGTGTCCGATAGTGTTGGTGACCATATAGTGTTTGCGTATTCGAGGCGTGTGAGTGTGGTTGCTTTGTATGTGGTGAGTATAGTTTCTTTGGATTTTCCCCAGTGAGTGGTTGTTAAGGCTTTAAGTATTTTGTTTGATTGCTTGGCGCGGGTTAGAGTGTGTTGTGTGTGTTTTGAGAAGGTGAGTTTGGGGTCCCATGTTAATCCCAGTATTTTGGGTTCGCGGACTGTGGGTAGGGTGGTGTTATCTATTTGTAAAGTGAGCCTGTTGCTGTATTCTGCCGGATCCGGTGTGAACAGAGTGGTGGTGGTTTTGTCTGCGTTGAGTGTGAGTTGGTTCTGTTTTGTCCAGTTGTATATGTCGTGGAGATATTTTTGTACTTGTTGTTGTGCCTGTTGTGGTTTGACATGTGTGGATAGAATGGTGATGTCGTCTGCATATGTAACTGTGTGTACATTTGGAGGTGGTTGTGGTAAGTCTGCCATGTATATGTTGAATAGTGTTGGTGAAAGTACTCCCCCCTGCGGTACCCCCGTTTTCGTGTTTCTGTGTTCTGATGTTTCCCCCCGGTATTGAGTGTATTGTCTGCGTCCCCTTATGTAGTTGAAGATGTATTTGATGATGATGTTTGGGGTGTTAGTGTTGAGTTTGTTTGTGAGTGTGTGTAGGTTTACCGTGTCAAAGGCTTTGGACATGTCTAGGGCTATGGCAACTGTTCGTTGTGGTGGTTTTTGTTGATTGAAACCTGTGGCTATGATGTTGTGTATGTGGTGTAGTGCTGTGGTTGTGGAGTGTTGTTTTCGGAAGCCGTGTTGGTGAGAGGGTAGTTGAGTGTTGTTGGTAATGAAGGGTAGTATTACCTTTTCCATTGTTTTGGCTATTGGGCTGAGTAGTGCTATTGGTCTGTAAGATGGGCCGAGTGCGTGGTTTTTGTTGGGTTTTGGTATTGGGATTATTTTTGCAGTCTTCCATATTGCGGGGATGGTGTTGGTGTTGAGTGATGTGTTGTAAGTGTGTGTGAGTAGTGTTATTGCTTTGGGGCTTAGGTGTTTCAGATGTCTGATGTTTATGTTGTCTGGGCCTGTGGAGTTGTTGCTTTTGGAGCGTTGTAGTGCTTGTTTGACTTGTTGTTCTGTGATGGTTATGGGCGTGGTGTTGAGTTTTCGTATTTTGCGTTGTAGTTGTCTGTATGTTCTGTTGGTTTTGTGTTGTATTATGTTGGTGAATTGTTTGTTGAATGCTCGTGCTTTCTGTTTGTTGGATATTGCCGTGTGTTGTCCGAACTGTATTGTGGTGTTTTCTGGTGCTTTTTGTTCTTTGTTAGATAGTCTTGTTACTGTGTTCCAGAGTATGTATTGTTTGTGTCTGTGGTTCCATGCATCCGTTAAGTGTTCTTTCCATAGCTCTTGTTTGTGTTTTTGGATTTGTTTGTCTATTTCTTTGTTTAGGTCTGTGATGCGTGGGTCTTGGTGGTTTTGTTGTCTGATGTCGTTTCTTTGGCTGATGAGTGTTCTGATGTGTTGTGGTAGGAGAAGTGATTTGCTTTATATTTTTCCGTGGGGTATGTGGTGTTTGTCTGCTGTAAGTATGAGGTTTGTGAGCATGGTGTTGGCTGTGTGGATGTTGTCAGGTATGGTTAAGTTCTCCAGTGCTGATTCTATTTCAGAGGTGTATCCTTCCCAGTCTGCTTTCCTGTAATTTGTGTAAGTTTGAAGGTGTTGTTGTAGGCGGAAAGGAGCACGCGTGTTGTGTGTGATTTTGATAGGAAGGTGGTCTGAACTGAGTGCGTGTATTGTGGTCCATGTTGTTCTGTTTGTGATGCTGTTGCTGGCTGTTGTGATGTCCGGTGATGTTGGTTGTTGGTTGATGTTTGTAGGTTTTCTGGTAGGTGTGTTTGCGTTTAGAGTGATTTGTTGGGAGTTCTGTAGTATGTCTGCAATGAGGGTGCCTCTGTGGTCGTCGTAGGGAGAGTGCCATTGTGTTGAGTGAGCGTTGATGTCTGCGGTTAGAATGGTGTTGTTCAGCGAGTTTATGTATTGGAAGGTGTTGGTGATGTCTGTGTCTTCTGTGGCGTGGTCTGGTCGGGTGGTATCTCTGGGGGGTATATACATGTTGCATATGTGTAGTCTTTTGTGGTTGGTTATGTGAATCTTTACGGTTTGAATTTCTGTAGTGTTGGTGTTAATGTTGTTGGGGATGTTCATGGGAGTGAATGTGACTGATTTGTGAATGTATGTGAGCAGTCCTCCTCCTCCCTTGTGTTCTCTGTCTTTCCTAATGCTGGTGTAGTTGGTGAGACGAGGTGTGTTGTGTTGTTTTTCTAGTTTGGTTTCTTGTACGGTGATGATGTCTGCGTGCTGTTGTGAGGCGAGTTCTTCTAGTTCTGTTTTCTTGTTTTGGATGCCGTTGATGTTTATTTGTAGTATGGTCAGTGTGTGTTTGTTGTTTTTGTTGGTGGGTGTTGTTCTTTGTGGGTTTTTCGGGGGTTGTGGTGTTGGGGTGTTTGTTGTTTGCGTGTGTGTTCTGCATGTCCACGTGTTTGTGTATTGGCGGGTGGTGATGCCGGAGCAATGTCTGTGTATCCAGTGTGGGTGTGTTGAGTTGCATCTGAGTGAGGTTTGTCTGCGTGTGATGATTCTATTGCAGCTATTGCAGGTCCAGGTTTGGGGGGGTGGTCTTGTGTTTGTTGTATCTCTGTTGGAGTTGTCTGTCCGTGTTGCGTTTGAGGGTAGTGTTGGTGAGGCGAGTGTGTTGTTTTGGTCTGTTTGTGCTCTGCTGCCTGTTGGTGTCCTACGAGGTGTTGTTGTTCGTGGTGGTGTTTTGGGATGTAGTCTGCATTTCCATGTTATGTTGTATTGTCTAGTGTTTATGTTTGTGCAATGTTTGTGTACCCAGTGTGGTGTGTGGTGGTTGCATCTGAAGGATGTCTGTCTTCTTGTAATCTGTTGTGTGCAAATGTCGCATGTCCAGGTAGTTTGTTGTGTGTGTGTTTGTTGCGTGCGTGAGAGTGTCTGTGTGGGCCCCGGATTTGTCTCTATGTCCCCCGCCTGGGGCAAAAGGTCCGCCCGCCACCCTGCCAGGTTCAGTGGGCGGTTAGCCGAAAAAAAAAAAAACGGCCGTAAGGGCACCCCGTTCGGGGTGCAGGGATTGGTTCCTTGATTTGTCCCCCCGTTCGGGGGGAACCCTCCAACTGCGAGTAAGCCAAGGAGTTTGGAGGTACAGCAGGTTGACAGCAGTGTGATCGAGCAGATTAGATAGAGTAGAATTTGAATGGGGCTTCACTGATTTATTTCATACAATTAATATCTAAAACACAGTTGAAAAATATTTGATTGTTAAAATATTTAAATACAAGAACTATATCAAGAAATTAACAAAACATAGTTTTTTTAGTTAGGAGAAAAGTCTAAAAACATATCACAAATGACAAACGTTGTGCCTCTCCTCCTCCTGTTCTTCAATGAAGCTGATCACCCTCCAGCTCCCGTTAGAAACATCGTGCTGCTGAAGGTGTGCCGGCAGAATGGTTGTGATACAGGAGGTGCTGTGGACTCTCCCAGAAACGAGGACCTAGTTTAGTTGTAGATCCAGTAAAACATAGTGCAAATGTGACATTATTTATAATGCACAGTTACAGTCTTGTGAATATTAAAAAATGTACTTCATGTAATGCAGGAAGCGAATATTTCAAACGAACTAAGGCAGCAAACAGTAAGAGCAAAATCGTGTTCCAAACATTAACTCTTTTTTTAAATGTCAATTAGCTTGTGAGTAATAAGACAAAATGTGACTGTCAGACAGAGAACTGTCAGAGCAAACGGCAGATTTTAGAAAGTCCTGCCGAAATAAATCTGCACCCGACTGCGACTGTCAGCGTTGAACTGCCGCCATTGCTGTCAAAGTCAGACACATCTCCAAAATTGTTGGAGCAAATTTTTAAGCAGGCTTCATCTTGATAAATTGACCACGTATTTGACATTTACACCATAACGTTACCGCCTAAAATAATCGTAAAACAAAATTTTGTGTAACAACAAGAGTAATACTGTATGTACCCCAAAAGCTTTCAAAGCGTCTGAAAGTTTTCTCCTCCGTTTTTGTTGGGGCTTGGCTCGAAATGCATCATGATTGGCCGCCCGAAGTCCACGTGTCTGTCGGACGTGCTCTCATTGGTCTATAATACCATCACGGATGAATAAATACTCAAAGGGCTTGCCAGGCAAGCCCTTTGAACCCTTTAAATACTCAATGGGCTTGCCTGGCAAGCCCTTTGAGTATTTATTCCATATTGCCCACTAGTTCACTAGTAAGGTCATTTTGACGCTTACTAGTGAACATGTAAGGCCATAAATGTGCCCACTAGTTCACTAGTAAGATCATTTTGAGGCTTACTAGTTGACATGTAAGCCACACATCGCCTACTAGTTCACTAGTAAGATCATTTTGAGGCTTACTAGTGAACATGTAAGCCACAAAACGCCCAATAGTTCACTAGTAAGATCATTTTGACGCTTACTAGTGAACATGTAAGCCACAAAACGCTCACTAGTTTACTAGTAAGGTCATTTTGACGCTTACTAGTGAACATGTAAGCCACAAAACGCTCACTAGTTCACGAGTAAGGTCATTTTGACGCTTACTAGTGAACATGTAAGCCGCAAAACGCCCACTAGTTCACTAATAAGATTATTTTGACGCTTACTACTGAACATTTAAGGCCATAAATGTGCCCACTAGTTCACTGGTAAGTTCATTTTGAGGCTTACTAGTTGACATGTAAGCCACACATCGCCTACTAGTTCACTAGTAAGATCATTTTGACGCTTACTAGTGAACATGTAAGCCACAAAACGCTCACTAGTTTACTAGTAAGGTCATTTTGACGCTTACTAGTGAACATGTAAGCCACAAAACGCTCACTAGTTCACTAGTAAGGTCATTTTGACGCTTACTAGTGAACATGTAAGCCGCAAAACGCCCACTAGTTCACTAATAAGATTATTTTGACGCTTACTACTGAACATTTAAGGCCATAAATGTGCCCACTAGTTCACTGGTAAGATGATTTTGACGCTTACTAGTGAACATGTAAGGCCATAAATGTGCCCACTTGTAGTGCTAGTGACATTACACTGTACTTGCATTAAATGCAAATAAGGATGATTACGAAAACATGTAACGGTATCCTATTGGCTGTACGTTTCAAAATAGTGTCATCCCACCAGTCAGGGCTCATGATTTTGGAAATTCTGTGCCCACTTAGTTTTTTAAAACAACAATGGCGGACAGTGTCCTGAGACGTATTCGGCGAAGGTGCAGGGCAATAGAGAGTGCCTGTCATCAAGGGTCTGCCGGTGAAAGTGAAGCACGCGCGATAAACATTTCAATTGCTAATTTAAGAAGAGTTAGTGACCAGTTTAGCGCTGATACTATTCAAAGTTTGATTCAAAGTCCAATAGATCTCCGATCTGTCATCATTGCGGGACCCACTCCTAATGGTGGACGTGTTTGTTCCCATGTGGCACATCGTTTGCACACAGGTAAAATGGCTACCATTTTTTGTCATTGGTTTTTCGTATGTATTTTTATTCGAACTACACACGGGTTTTACTGACGACTTGCTGTGACTTACCTTCTATCACCCTGTCAAACGTCGTTTTATACCAGTGGTTTTCCTGCAAATCAGTAGACTATTAAGTAACGCGATGGCTGTACACTTTTAAGCAATAACTAGTGATCTTTTAGTTATTCAATTATAAGTTTGAATTATTTTTTTCTTGAGTAAAATGGTTAGAGAAAATAGCTGCTCGTGGTTTTGAAGCTGCATATACTTTTATGTACATCTGTGTCTATATGCCTGTACTGTATACAGTATATAAAAAACACGTAGTGATTCGTTTGCTTGAATTCCTTAATCCTTTTATTTCCACACTTTAGGTAGACGAGGAAGACCAGCACTTGACATTACAAGTGATCAAATTGAACTGCTCCCCACTCAGGGCTTTACAGTGAGAGCCATCACTGAGATGTTGTGTTGTTCCTCTTCATACCTGCATAAAAAAATGAAGTTTTTTCAGATTTCAGCCAGAAATAGATTTACTCCCATTCATGATGTTGACCTGGAAGAGCATGTCAGAAGATTGCACAGCCAATTTCCCAGGTCAGGCTCGGAAGCAAGTGTTCTGCTACATACTCTTGTCCCTTCATGTATATATCATTATATTCATTGTGAAAGTGTACTTTCTTTATTGTGTTGTTTTATGAACCTGTTGCAGATGATGAGGGAATACCTGCGTGCTGATGGTATTGTAGTACAAAGAAAAAGAGTTCGAGAAATCCTCAACCGTATTGAGCCAGCTGCTGCAGCCCAGAGATGGAGCCAGACTGTGGCTAGAAGAACATACTATGTGCCATTCCCCAATAGTTTATGGCACATAGATGGGCATATGCGTCTCATTCGGTAATAAGGGATCATCTTATATTTGTACTCGTGGGAGCATTAGAAAGCCATATTGTATGGACAGCACAGATTAAATTGAATTTTATCATTTGTACTGTATATCCAAGTTACACAAACTCCAAATTGCCTCCATGTAGTCTTAAGTGCACAGCAATACCTTCTCTACCGAGATGATATTTCAAACAAGATATGAAACTTGATTGTTTTCTTGTATTTAATCATTATTCTTTTCATGTTTGTTATACAGGTGGGTGTTTGTAACACATGCCGGCATTGATGGGAATTCCAGGCTAATAACGTACCTTCAACTGGAGCACAGACAACACAGCCTTGACAGTGTTTGTCTGCTGGTCAGGCAGCATCTCAGCCCGGGACAGAAAGAGACTGGAGCGACTGGTCAGGAAGGCCAGTTCTGTCCTGGGTTGCTCCCTTGACACTCTGGAGGAGGTGGGCAACAGAAGGATGCTAACTAAGCTAAAAGCTATGATGGCCAGTCCCTCCCACCCCCTCCAGCCCGCCCTGACAGCACTTGGTAGCTCCATCAGCCAGAGACTGTTACACCCGCGCTGCAAGAAGGAGAGATACCGACGCTGGTTCCTACCGACTGCTGTCAGGCTGATGAATAAAAAATAACAATCATAATAATAATTAAATGATGTGAAGGAAAATTGTAAATAGTACTGCGATTTATCCATTTTGTGTTCATATTGCATTTAATTGAAAGATGTTTGTTGTTTTTTTTCTCTTTCTTCTTTCTACATACATTCTTGCTGCTGGAGGCTGTAAATTTCCGTAGTGTGGGACGAAAAAAGGATATCTTATCTTATCTTAATGTTTGACTAACCGGAGACCCTGTCTGAGGAGGGCATGTGGCGATAACGATGCGCTGATTGGCTCATTTGAATTTAAGGTGTGCCATACCTTAGCGTCAGCATATACGATGCGCTGATTGGCCCATTTGAATTTAAGGTGTGCCCATACCTAAGCGTCAGCATATACGATACGCTGATTGGCTCATTTGAATTTAAGGTGTGCCCATACTTAACCGTCAGCACGCGTCTCTCCCAATACACACGCATTCAAAATGCCTCGGACGGCGGTCGGAACCGGTCAGCGGCGAAGGGCGCGCATCGGACGATACCCGCCGTCGAACCCGAGCGTCGCGGGGGGCAAAAACGAGACGGCCGAACACCCGCATAGTGCGCAGGATTTTACAGCAGGTAACATAACGCGACGCTCGGGTTCGACGGCGGGTATCGTCCGAGGCGCGCCCTTCGGGTCGCCGCGCGCGGCGGGTCGACGGCCGCCGCTGGCCGGCTCCGACCGCGCCATCTTGCAACACACTGTCAGACGAGGGCTCGGAACGCCCCAGTGCGCATGCAAATTAGCCATGTGCGCGAAAGCCGCGCGCGGGTTTCGAAATGTACGCACCTTGTGTTGTCGTCCGAAATGAAAAATAAAATAATTTGCCCGCCCGCCGCCCCCTCTCTCTTAAAACTACTCGTCCGAGGCATTTTGAATGCGTGTGCATTGGGATAGACGCGTGCTGACAGCTGACGGTTATGTATGGGAACACCTTAAATTCAAATGAGCCAATCAGCGTATCGTATATGCTGACGCTGTGTGCAGTTCTGGCGTCGCGCATGCGACAGTTTATTTTCCCAATAAACTGCACGCCATTCTACTCGCCACGTGAGTTCACCTCCTTTTTACTAGTCGGTGTTTACATTGCGCCACAAGCTAACGCTAACACGGCGATTCAAAATGGAGGATTGTGTCAGGAAACAGACGCATGCGCAACGCCACAGTGTGCTCACAGCTTCAGCCCAGGAGAGCCGCTCACAGACAATTGGACAAAACGAATCGCGAGAGGTTTCGATTGTGTGCAGTTCTGCTCCCGTCTACCCGGGGTTCTTTGCAGCTGTTTAACAGCATAACACCGCAAGCTAAATGAACGTCACAATGGCGTCCTCAAATAATATTTGCATGCCTCAGACATTGCATTCACTTTCCACTAAAATCCTCGTGGCGGCCCGAAGGGTGCGCCTCGGACGATACCCGCCGTCGAACCCGAGAGTCGCGGGGGGCAAAAACGAGACGGCCGAACACCCGCATAGTGCGCAGGATTTTTCCACTGTCTTCCCGGGGTCCTTTGCAGCTATTTAACAGCAGGACACCGCAAGGTAAATGAGCGTCACAATGGCGTCCTCAAATAATATTTGCATGCCTCAGACATTGCATTCACTTATAGTGGAAGAACAGCACTGCACAGTCCTGTGCTCCTTGTGTCAGTATTTAAAATGGTTCTTAACTCCTCTTCTGATATATTTTTACGTGATTTCAGAGGGGATTTGAAAAGGGGAATTGTACACATGAAAAGGATATTTTTGTTTTCATGTTTAGTATTATTTTGGTAAAATTAGTGCTTTGTTTTTTGTTAAAGTAAGGGAAAAAAGACAACTACTGTTTAACAAAGTTAAAGTAAAAATGTCTTATTTCCCTAAAAGGGCTATTTGTATTATTAAGCAGGCACAACTTAACAAAATAAGAGTTCCTGTGCCTCAACACAATACCTCTCATTATTTGCTGTGTACTGGCAAAGTGAATAATTGTTATTTTCATGCACCCCATTATTGATTGGTTGTGAGGAGTGTTGATTTGTATAAGCTTGGCTTTACCATACTAAATGGGCATATAGCCCTGCTACCCATGATTCCCGAGCATGGAATTGGACCTTGGTCTTATTAAAAAAAACAAAAGTGGACCTACAGCATTTCTAGTTGAGGACCACTGGCCTAAAGTAACCATTACATCTTGCTGCAACAGCGGATAGAGGTAACCTTAAAAATAAAAAAAATAAAAAACGTGAGTAACTTTTTAATGCCTTTGAAAATTATACATTTTTAAAAAAGTATTTACAGTATGTGAACTGAATAAAAAAGTTACTCATTAAGGTGAAAGTAAAATTATATATAATATGTTGTGGTCACTTAACAGTCCTGAGGCCGGTTGTTAGAATCCGAGCTTGGGCCTCCAGAAGTTTGCATGCACTCTCCATGTTTGTTGGGATTTTATGCCTGTACTCTGGCTTCCTCCTGCATTCCAAAACCACACTTTTTGGGTAAATTGAAAACTAAGAACAAATCCTTAGGTGTGAATTGATGTTTGTCGATAAGTGCCCTGCAATAGAGAGGTGACCAGTCCAGGGTTTATCATGCCTATCATCGGGATTGAGCTGGGATAGGATCCGGGTCACCTGTGACTCTCATGAGCAATATAGAAAATAGATGAACGAATGTTACAGTTGTTTCCTTCAATTTACACACCTTAGGCAAGTTATAAAATCATTTCCAGAACGTTTAAAAAAAAAAAAGTTTTTACGGTGTTTTAACACATTTTTTAAATGATCAAACACGGTTAAAATGTATCATACAGTATATTAAGATAGAAATATCAACAAATAAAAATATTTGTACTCATAACGACTCGCGACGGCGATGATGAAGCAGCCATAACACAGTACAGTCCTGTTACAAGCCTGAAATAAAGGTGTTTTCTTGGTAAAAAAAAGTATGACCAACCTGGTGTTGAAATTGACCATTGAAAATGTCATGTATACATGAGCATATAGTACGTCTGCATATAAACATAGTCTCCGTGCTTTTGCATCGGTGACTTTTTTGTTGTTTGTATTTCTCACAAACATCTTTTTGGGCAGGTGTTGGCTGCTTGTGTTTTTTTTTCTGTTGCAAACCCGGGTGGCTCCGCCATTGTTGTTTTGGAACTGCAGTGTGGAGGTGACTGATCGAGCGTGTGAGTGTGGTTGCTTTGTATGTGGTGAGTATAGTTTCTTTGGATTTTCCCCAGTGAGTGGTTGTTAAGGCTTTAAGTATTTTGTTTGATTGCTTGGCGCGGGTTAGAGTGTGTTGTGTGTGTTTTGAGAAGGTGAGTTTGGGGTCCCATGTTAATCCCAGTATTTTGGGTTCGCGGACTGTGGGTAGGGTGGTGTTATCTATTTGTAAAGTGAGCCTGTTGCTGTATTCTGCCGGATCCGGTGTGAACAGAGTGGTGGTGGTTTTGTCTGCGTTGAGTGTGAGTTGGTTCTGTTTTGTCCAGTTGTATATGTCGTGGAGATATTTTTGTACTTGTTGTTGTGCCTGTTGTGGTTTGACATGTGTGGATAGAATGGTGATGTCGTCTGCATATGTAACTGTGTGTACATTTGGAAGTGGTTGTGGTAAGTCTGCCATGTATATGTTGAATAGTGTTGGTGAAAGTACTCCCCCCTGTGGTACCCCTGTTTTCGTGTTTCTATGTTCTGATGTTTCCCCCCGGTATTGAGTGTATTGTCTGCGTCCCCTTATGTAGTTGAAGATGTATTTGATGATGATGTTTGGGGTGTTAGTGTTGTTGAGTTTGTTTGTGAGTGTGTGTAGGTTTACCGTGTCAAAGG
Organism: Hippocampus zosterae; assembly: GCF_025434085.1. Lineage (NCBI taxonomy): Eukaryota > Metazoa > Chordata > Actinopteri > Syngnathiformes > Syngnathidae > Hippocampus > Hippocampus zosterae. The sequence goes on from NC_067456.1 coordinate 14,097,031, forward strand.
CTTTGGACATGTCTAGGGCTATGGCAACTGTTCGTTGTGGTGGTTTTTGTTGATGGAAACCTGTGGCTATGATGTTGTGTATGTGGTGTAGTGCTGTGGTTGTGGAGTGTTGTTTTCGGAAGCCGTGTTGGTGAGAGGGTAGTTGAGTGTTGTTGGTAATGAAGGGTAGTATTACCTTTTCCATTGTTTTGGCTATTGGGCTGAGTAGTGCTATTGGTCTGTAAGATGGGCCGAGTGCGTGGTTTTTGTTGGGTTTTGGTATTGGGATTATTTTTGCAGTCTTCCATATTGCGGGGATGGTGTTGGTGTTGAGTGATGTGTTGTAAGTGTGTGTGAGTAGTGTTATTGCTTTGGGGCCTAGGTGTTTCAGATGTCTGATGTTTATGTTGTCTGGGCCTGTGGAGTTGTTGCTTTTGGAGCGTTGTAGTGCTTGTTTGACTTGTTGTTCTGTGATGGTTATGGGCGTGGTGTTGAGTTTTCGTATTTTGCGTTGTAGTTGTCTGTATGTTCTGTTGGTTTTGTGTTGTATTATGTTGGTGAATTGTTTGTTGAATGCTCGTGCTTTCTGTTTGTTGGATATTGCCGTGTGTTGTCCGAACTGTATTGTGGTGTTTTCTGGTGCTTTTTGTTCTTTGTTTGATAGTCTTGTTACTGTGTTGTTTGTGTCTGTGGTTCCATGCATCCGTTAAGTGTTCTTTCCATAGCTCTTGTTTGTGTTTTTGGATTTGTGTGTCTATTTCTTTGTTTAGGTCTGTGATGCGTGGGTCTTGGTGGTTTTGTTGTCTGATGTCGTTTCTTTGGCTGATGAGTGTTCTGATGTGTTGTGGTTGGAGAAGTGATTTGCTTTTTATTTTTCCGTGGGGTATGTGGTGTTTGTCTGCTGTAAGTATGAGGTTTGTGAGCATGGTGTTGGCTGTGTGGATGTTGTCAGGTATGGTTAAGTTCTCCAGTGCTGATTCTATTTCAGAGGTGTATCCTTCCCAGTCTGCTTTCCTGTAATTTGTGTAAGTTTGAAGGTGTTGTTGTAGGCGGAAAGGAGCACGCGTGTTGTGTGTGATTTTGATAGGAAGGTGGTCTGAACTGAGTGCGTGTATTGTGGTCCATGTTGTTCTGTTTGTGATGCTGTTGCTGGCTGTTGTGATGTCCGGTGATGTTGGTTGTTGGTTGATGTTTGTAGGTTTTCTGGTGGGTGTGTTTGCGTTTAGAGTGATTTGTTGGGAGTTTTGTAGTATGTCTGCAATGTGGGTGCCTCTGTGGTCGTCGTAGGGAGAGTGCCATTGTGTTGAGTGAGCGTTGATGTCTGCGGTTAGAATGGTGTTGTTCAGCGAGTTTATGTATTGGAAGGTGTTGGTGATGTCTGTGTCTTCTGTGGCGTGGTCTGGTCGGGTGGCATCTCTGGGGGGTATATACATGTTGCATATGTGTAGTCTTTTGTGGTTGGTTATGTGAATCTTTACGGTTTGAATTTCTGTAGTGTTGGTGTTAATGTTGTTGGGGATGTTCATGGGAGTGAATGTGACTGATTTGTGAATGTATGTGAGCAGTCCTCCTCCTCCCTTGTGTTCTCTGTCTTTCCTAATGCTGGTGTAGTTGGTGAGACGAGGTGTGTTGTGTTGTTTTTCTAGTTTGGTTTCTTGTATGGTGATGATGTCTGCGTGCTGTTGTGAGGCGAGTTCTTCTAGTTCTGTTTTCTTGTTTTGGATGCCGTTGATGTTTATTTGTAGTATGGTCAGTGTGTGTTTGTTGTTTTTGTTGGTGGGTGTTGTTCTTTGTGGGTTGTTCGGGGGTTGTGGTGTTGGGGTGTTTGTTGTTTGCGTGTGTGTTCTGCATGTCCACGTGTTTGTGTATTGGCGGGTGGTGATGCCGGAGCAATGTCTGTGTATCCAGTGTGGGTGTGTTGAGTTGCATCTGAGTGAGGTTTGTCTGCGTGTGATGATTCTATTGCAGCTATTGCAGGTCCAGGTTTGGGGGGGTGGTCTTGTGTTTGTTGTATCTCTGTTGGAGTTGTCTGTCCGTGTTGCCTTTGAGGGTAGTGTTGGTGAGGCGAGTGTGTTGTTTTGGTCTGTTTGTGCTCTGCTGCCTGTTGGTGTCCTACGAGGTGTTGTTGTTCGTGGTGGTGTTTTGGGATGTAGTCTGCATTTCCATGTTATGTTGTATTGTCTAGTGTTTATGTTTGTGCAATGTTTGTGTACCCAGTGTGGTGTGTGGTGGTTGCATCTGAAGGATGTCTGTCTTCTTGTAATCTGTTGTGTGCAAATGTCGCATGTCCAGGTAGTTTGTTGTGTGTGTGTTTGTTGCGTGCGTGAGAGTGTCTGTGTGGGCCCCGGATTTGTCTCTATGTCCCCCGCCTGGAGCAAAAGGTCCGCCCGCCACCCTGCCAGGTTCAGGGGGCGGTTAGCCGAAAAAAAAAAAACGGCCGTAAGGGCACCCCGTTCGGGGTGCAGGGATTGGTTCCTTGATTTGTCCCCCCGTTCGGGGGGAACCCTCCAACTGCGAGTAAGCCAAGGCGTTTGGAGGTACAGCAGGTTGACAGCAGTGTGATCGAGCAGATTAGATAGAGTAGAATTTGAATGGGGCTTCACTGATTTATTTCATACAATTCATATCTAAAACACAGTTGAAAAATATTTGATTGTTAAAATATTTAAATACAAGAACTATATCAAGAAATTAACAAAACATAGTTTTTTTAGTTAGGAGAAAAGTCTAAAAACATATCACAAATGACAAACGTTGTGCCTCTCCTCCTCCTGTTCTTCAATGAAGCTGATCACCCTCCAGCTCCCGTTAGAAACATCGTGCTGCTGAAGGTGTGCCGGCAGAATGGTTGTGATACAGGAGGTGCTGTGGACTCTCCCAGAAACGAGGACCTAGTTTAGTTGTAGATCCAGTAAAACATAGTGCAAATGTGACATTATTTATAATGCACAGTTACAGTCTTGTGAATATTAAAAAATGTACTTCATGTAATGCAGGAAGCGAATATTTCAAACGAACTAAGGCAGCAAACAGTAAGAGCAAAATCGTGTTCCAAACATTAACTCTTTTTTTTAAATGTCAATTAGCTTGTGAGTAATAAGACAAAATGTGACTGTCAGACAGAGAACTGTCAGAGCAAACGGCAGATTTTAGAAAGTCCTGCCGAAATAAATCTGCACCCGACTGCGACTGTCAGCGTTGAACTGCCGCCATTGCTGTCAAAGTCAGACACATCTCCAAAATTGTTGGAGCAAATTTTTAAGCAGGCTTCATCTTGATAAATTGACCACGTATTTGACATTTACACCATAACGTTACCGCCTAAAATAATCGTAAAACAAAATTTTGTGTAACAACAAGAGTAATATGTACCCCAAAAGCTTTCAAAGCGTCTGAAAGTTTTCTCCTCCGTTTTTGTTGGGGCTTGGCTCGAAATGCATCATGATTGGCCGCCCGAAGTCCACGTGTCTGTCGGACGTGCTCTCATTGGTCTACAATACCATCACGGATGAATAAATACTCAAAGGGCTTGCCAGGCAAGCCCTTTGAACCCTTTAAATACTCAATGGGCTTGCCTGGCAAGCCCTTTGAGTATTTATTCCATATTGCCCACTAGTTCACTCGTAAGGTCATTTTGACGCTTACTAGTGAACATGTAAGGCCATAAATGTGCCCACTAGTTCACTAGTAAGATCATTTTGAGGCTTACTAGTTGACATGTAAGCCACAAAACGCCCGCTATTTCACTAGTAAGATCATTTTGAGGCTTCTAGTGAACATGTAAGCCACAGAACGCCCACTAGTTCACTAGTAAGATCATTTTGACGCTTACTAGTGAACATGTAAGCCACAAAACGCTCACTAGTTCACTAGTAAGGTCATTTTGACGCTTACTAGTGAACATGTAAGCCACAAAACGCTCACTGGTTCACTAGTAAGGTAATTTTGACGCTTACTAGTGAACATGTAAGCCACAAAACGCCCACTAGTTCCCTAGTAAGATCATTTTGACGCTTATTTATGAACATGTCAGCCACAAAACGCTCACTCGTTCACTAGTAAGATCATTTTGACGCTTACTAGTGAACATGTAAGCCACAAAACGCCCACTAGTTCACTAGTAAGATCATTTTGACGCTTACTAGTGAACATGTAAGGCCATAAATGTGCCCACTAGTTCACTAGTAAGTTCATTTTGAGGCTTACTAGTTGACATGTAAGCCACACATCGCCTACTAGTTCACTAGTAAGATCATTTTGAGGCTTACTAGTGAACATGTAAGCCACAAAACGCCCAATAGTTCACTAGTAAGATCATTTTGACGCTTACTAGTGAACATGTAAGCCACAAAACGCTCACTAGTTTACTAGTAAGGTCATTTTGACGCTTACTAGTGAACATGTAAGCCACAAAACGCTCACTGGTTCACTAGTAAGGTAATTTTGACGCTTACTAGTGAACATGTAAGCCACAAAACGCCCACTAGTTCCCTAGTAAGATCATTTTGACGCTTATTTATGAACATGTCAGCCACAAAACGCTCACTCGTTCACTAGTAAGATCATTTTGACGCTTACTAGTGAACATGTAAGCCACAAAACGCCCACTAGTTCACTAGTAAGATCATTTTGACGCTTACTAGTGAACATGTAAGGCCATAAATGTGCCCACTAGTTCACTAGTAAGTTCATTTTGAGGCTTACTAGTTGACATGTAAGCCACACATCGCCTACTAGTTCACTAGTAAGATCATTTTGAGGCTTACTAGTGAACATGTAAGCCACAAAACGCCCAATAGTTCACTAGTAAGATCATTTTGACGCTTACTAGTGAACATGTAAGCCACAAAACGCCCAATAGTTCACTAGTAAGATCATTTTGACGCTTACTAGTGAACATGTAAGCCACAAAACCCTCACTAGTTTACTAGTAAGGTCATTTTGACGCTTACTAGTGAACATGTAAGCCACAAAACGCTCACTGGTTCACTAGTAAGGTAATTTTGACGCTTACTAGTGAACATGTAAGCCACAAAACGCCCACTAGTTCCCTAGTAAGATCATTTTGACGCTTATTTATGAACATGTCAGCCACAAAACGCTCACTCGTTCACTAGTAAGATCATTTTGACGCTTACTAGTGAACATGTAAGCCACAAAACGCCCACTAGTTCACTAGTAAGATCATTTTGACGCTTACTAGTGAACATGTAAGGCCATAAATGTGCCCACTAGTTCACTAGTAAGTTCATTTTGAGGCTTACTAGTTGACATGTAAGCCACACATCGCCTACTAGTTCACTAGTAAGATCATTTTGAGGCTTACTAGTGAACATGTAAGCCACAAAACGCCCAATAGTTCACTAGTAAGATCATTTTGACGCTTACTAGTGAACATGTAAGCCACAAAACGCTCACTAGTTTACTAGTAAGGTCATTTTGACGCTTACTAGTGAACATGTAAGCCACAAAACGCTCACTAGTTCACTAGTAAGGTCATTTTGACGCTTACTAGTGAACATGTAAGCCGCAAAACGCCCACTAGTTCACTAATAAGATTATTTTGACGCTTACTACTGAACATTTAAGGCCATAAATGTGCCCACTAGTTCACTGGTAAGATGATTTTGACGCTTACTAGTGAACATGTAAGGCCATAAATGTGCCCACTTGTAGTGCTAGTGACATTACACTGTACTTGCATTAAATGCAAATAAGGATGATTACGAAAACATGTAACGGTATCCTATTGGCTGTACGTTTCAAAATAGTGTCATCCCACCAGTCAGGGCTCATGATTTTGGAAATTCTGTGCCCACTTAGTTTTTTAAAACAACAATGGCGGACAGTGTCCTGAGACGTATTCGGCGAAGGTGCAGGGCAATAGAGAGTGCCTGTCATCAAGGGTCTGCCGGTGAAAGTGAAGCACGTGCGATAAACATTTCAATTGCTAATTTAAGAAGAGTTAGTGACCAGTTTAGCGCTGATACTATTCAAAGTTTGATTCAAAGTCCAATAGATCTCCGATCTGTCATCATTGCGGGACCCACTCCTAATGGTGGACGTGTTTGTTCCCATGTGGCACATCGTTTGCACACAGGTAAAATGGCTACCATTTTTTGTCATTGGTTTTTCGTATGTATTTTTATTCGAACTACACACGGGTTTTACTGACGACTTGCTGTGACTTACCTTCTATCACCCTGTCAAACGTCGTTTTATACCAGTGGTTTTCCTGCAAATCAGTAGACTATTAAGTAACGCGATGGCTGTACACTTTTAAGCAATAACTAGTGATCTTTTAGTTATTCAATTATAAGTTTGAATTATTTTTTTCTTGAGTAAAATGGTTAGAGAAAATAGCTGCTCGTGGTTTTGAAGCTGCATATACTTTTATGTACATCTGTGTCTCTATGCCTGTACTGTATACAGTATATAAAAAACACGTAGTGATTCGTTTGCTTGAATTCCTTAATCCTTTTATTTCCATACTTTAGGTAGACGAGGAAGACCAGCACTTGACATTACAAGTGATCAAATTGAACTGCTCCCCACTCAGGGCTTTACAGTGAGAGCCATCACTGAGATGTTGTGTTGTTCCTCTTCATACCTGCATAAAAAAATGAAGTTTTTTCAGATTTCAGCCAGAAATAGATTTACTCCCATTCATGATGTTGACCTGGAAGAGCATGTCAGAAGATTGCACAGCCAATTTCCCAGATCAGGCTCGGAAGCAAGTGTTCTGCTACATACTCTTGTCCCTTCATGTATATATCATTATATTCATTGTGAAAGTGTACTTTCTTTATTGTGTTGTTTTATGAACCTGTTGCAGATGATGAGGGCATACCTGCGTGCTGATGGTATTGTAGTACAAAGAAAAAGAGTTCGAGAAATCCTCAACCGTATTGAGCCAGCTGCTGCAGCCCAGAGATGGAGCCAGACTGTGGCTAGAAGAACATACTATGTGCCATTCCCCAATAGTTTATGGCACATAGATGGGCATATGCGTCTCATTCGGTAATAAGGGATCATCTTATATTTGTACTCGTGGGAGCATTAGAAAGCCATATTGTATGGACAGCACAGATTAAATTGAATTTTATCATTTGTATATCCAAGTTACACAAACTCCAAATTGCCTCCATGTAGTCTTAAGTGCACAGCAATACCTTCTCTACCGAGATATTTCAAACAAGATATGAAACTTGATTGTTTTCTTGTATTTAATCATTATTCTTTTCATGTTTGTTTTACAGGTGGGTGTTTGTGACACATGCCGGCATTGATGGGAATTCCAGGCTAATAACGTACCTTCAACTGGAGCACAGACAACACAGCTTTGACAGTGTTGAAATATTTTGTCCAAGCCACCTGCCTGTATGGGTTACCCTCCAGAGTAAGATCCGACCATGGTGGTGAAAACACTGGTTGCTCTTTTAATGAACCTACTGCAGGGACAAGACACCAAAATTATTTCTAGCTCCAGCCAACACCCCCTCACAATTTACTCACACCTCCCATGGCCTGATTATCCACCAACAGGGGCCCTTTTTGGATTATTTTGGCATAGGAACTTTCCTTTCCTATCCTAACCGAGTGAGATGAGCCGGTAGCACCTGGAGCAAAGATTGTCTAAATTTTAATAATGCTTAGGAAAGGTTCTGACCATCCTTTACGAAAGGAAAGGAGATATATTATGCAGCAGGAATATTTAAAGGGGAAGTCTTTTTTTAAGTTGTTGTTGTTGTTGTTGTCGACCCCACCCGTGCCCCGACATTGGGGGACCGGGCCCTCACTCCGTCTCCCGGATCCCCAGACCCCCCTCCTCCGCCCAGCGGGCGAGCAGGGCCGCCACTCCGCTTGGGTTTCGCCAGAGGTCCTCCGGAGTCAGTGTGGTGGGTATGTTTGTGCAGGTGAACAGGTGTTGTGTGTCGTGCACTTGCGTGCCGCATAGCGCACAGAGTGGTGTTGGGTGTGTGTCCGGTGTAATGTTGTGTAGGTAGGAGTGGAGGGCTGGTGATTTGTTGGTTCGGAGTTGTGCTAGGAGTTGTCTGGTTCTGTGTGGTAGGTCTTGCTCTGATGGGTCTATTTCTGGTGCTGGTGCATGTATTACTTTGTTGTGTTGTCTGGTGTCCAAGTGTGTTTGTACAAAGTGGGTGTGTATGTCTTTCATGTTCTGTTTTATGGTGTCGTTGTTGGTGTCCTGTGGTGCTGTGTCTTTGTTGTGTGTGTAGTTGTTGTTGTGGAAGATTGTTTGTTTCTTTTGTCTGGGTGGTGGTGGTTGTTGAGTGAGTGGGTGTAGTGGGTGGGTTGGGTGTTGGGCTTTTTGTCTGATTTGCGATGCGTGTAGTTTTAGATGGGTGTTCAGTGGGAGAGTTTTTGTTTCCTCATGCAAGTGTTGTATGTTTGTGTCTTGTGTGCATCCTGTTGCTATTCTGAGTGCGGTGTTCTGTGTGGTCTGGAGTTTTGTCTTGTTTGTGTCCGATAGTGTTGGTGACCATATAGTGTTTGCGTATTCGAGGCGTGTGAGTGTGGTTGCTTTGTATGTGGTGAGTATAGTTTCTTTGGATTTTCCCCAGTGAGTGGTTGTTAAGGCTTTAAGTATTTTGTTTGATTGCTTGGCGCGGGTTAGAGTGTGTTGTGTGTGTTTTGAGAAGGTGAGTTTGGGGTCCCATGTTAATCCCAGTATTTTGGGTTCGCGGACTGTGGGTAGGGTGGTGTTATCTATTTGTAAAGTGAGTCTGTTGCTGTATTCTGCCGGATCCGGTGTGAACAGAGTGGTGGTGGTTTTGTCTGCGTTGAGTGTGAGTTGGTTCTGTTTTGTCCAGTTGTATATGTCGTGGAGATATTTTTGTACTTGTTGTTGTGCCTGTTGTGGTTTGACATGTGTGGATAGAATGGTGATGTCGTCTGCATATGTAACTGTGTGTACATTTGGAGGTGGTTGTGGTAAGTCTGCCATGTATATGTTGAATAGTGTTGGTGAAAGTACTCCCCCCTGTGGTACCCCCGTTTTCGTGTTTCTGTGTTCTGATGTTTCCCCCCGGTATTGAGTGTATTGTCTGCGTCCCCTTATGTAGGTGAAGATGTATTTGATGATGATGTTTGGGGTGTTAGTGTTGTTGAGTTTGTTTGTGAGTGTGTGTAGGTTTACCGTGTCAAAGGCTTTGGACATGTCTAGGGCTATGGCAACTGTTCGTTGTGGTGGTTTTTGTTGATTGAAACCTGTGGCTATGATGTTGTGTATGTGGTGTAGTGCTGTGGTTGTGGAGTGTTGTTTTCGGAAGCCGTGTTGGTGAGAGGGTAGTTGAGTGTTGTTGGTAATGAAGGGTAGTATTACCTTTTCCATTGTTTTGGCTATTGGGCTGAGTAGTGCTATTGGTCTGTAGGATGGGCCGAGTGCGTGGTTTTTGTTGGGTTTTGGTATTGGGATTATTTTTGCAGTCTTCCATATTGCGGGGATGGTGTTGGTGTTGAGTGATGTGTTGTAAGTGTGTGTGAGTAGTGTTATTGCTTTGGGGCCTAGGTGTTTCAGATGTCTGATGTTTATGTTGTCTGGGCCTGTGGAGTTGTTGCTTTTGGAGCGTTGCAGTGCTTGTTTAACTTGTTGTTCTGTGATGGTTATGGGCGTGGTGTTGAGTTTTCGTATTTTGCGTTGTAGTTGTCTGTATGTTCTGTTGGTTTTGTGTTGTATTATGTTGGTGAATTGTTTGTTGAATGCTCGTGCTTTCTGTTTGTTGGATATTGCCGTGTGTTGTCCGAACTGTATTGTGGTGTTTTCTGGTGCTTTTTGTTCTTTGTTTGATAGTCTTGTTACTGTGTTCCAGAGTATGTGTTGTTTGTGTCTGTGGTTCCATGCATCCGTTAAGTGTTCTTTCCATAGCTCTTGTTTGTGTTTTTGGATTTGTGTGTCTATTTCTTTGTTTAGGTCTGTGATGCGTGGGTCTTGGTGGTTTTGTTGTCTGTCGTTTCTTTGGCTGATGAGTGTTCTGATGTGTTGTGGTAGGAGAAGTGATTTGCTTTTTATTTTTCCGTGGGGTATGTGGTGTTTGTCTGCTGTAAGTATGAGGTTTGTGAGCATGGTGTTGGCTGTGTGGATGTTGTCAGGTATGGTTATGTTCTCCAGTGCTGATTCTATTTCAGAGGTGTATCCTTCCCAGTCTGCTTTCCTGTAATTTGTGTAAGTTTGAAGGTGTTGTTGTAGGCGGAAAGGAGCACGCGTGTTGTGTGTGATTTTGATAGGAAGGTGGTCTGAACTGAGTGCGTGTATTGTGGTCCATGTTGTTCTGTTTGTGATGCTGTTGCTGGCTGTTGTGATGTCCGGTGATGTTGGTTGTTGGTTGATGTTTGTAGGTTTTCTGGTGGGTGTGTTTGCGTTTAGAGTGATTTGTTGGGAGTTTTGTAGTATGTCTGCAATGTGGGTGCCTCTGTGGTCGTCGTAGGGAGAGTGCCATTGTGTTGAGTGAGCGTTGATGTCTGCGGTTAGAATGGTGTTGTTCAGCGAGTTTATGTATTGGAAGGTGTTGGTGATGTCTGTGTCTTCTGTGGCGTGGTCTGGTCGGGTGGTATCTCTGGGGGGTATATACATGTTGCATATGTGTAGTCTTTTGTGGTTGGTTATGTGAATCTTTACGGTTTGAATTTCTGTAGTGTTGGTGTTAATGTTGTTGGGGATGTTCATGGGAGTGAATGTGTATCTACTGTATATCTATAAAAAAAATCCTCGTCTCACCCCTCAGGTGGTGTCCATCCCTCATTCAGCTGGGGTCCTCTACCAGAGGCCAGGAAGCTTGAGGGTTCTGCGCAGTATCCTTGCCGTTCCCAGCACTGCACATTTCTGGACTGAGATGTCCGATGTTGTTCCCGGGATCTGTTGCAACCACTCATCATCTAGTTTGGGGGTCACTGCCCCGAGTGCTCCGACCACCACAGGCACGACTGTCCCCTTTACTTTCCAGGCTCTCTCCAGCTCCTCTCTGAGCCCTTGGGATTTCTCGAGTTTCTCGTGTTCCTTCTTTCTGATGTTTCCAGCACTTGGGACCGCTACATCCACTACAACGGCTTTCCTCTGCCCCTTATCTATCATCAGGATATCTGGTTGGTTCGCCATTACCATCTTGTCAGTCTGGATCTGGAAGTCCCATAGGATCTTCGCTCTGTCATTCTCCACCACCTTCGGAGGTGTTTCCCATTTTGACCTTGGGGTTTCCAGTCCGTACTCCGCACAGATGTTTCGGTAGACTATGCCAGCCACCTGGTTATGGCGTTCCATATAGGCTTTCCCTGCCAGCACCTTACACCCTGCAGTTATGTGTTAGATCGTCTCAGGTGCCTCTTTGCACAACCTACACCTTGGGTCTTGTCCGGTGTGGTATATCTGGGCCTCAATGGCTCTAGTGCTCAGGGCCTGCTCCTGAGCAGCCATGATGAGTGCCTCTGTACTGTCCTTCAGGCCAGCCCTCTCTAGCCACTGATGGGAATTCTTGAGATCGGCCACTTCAGTTATGGTCCGGTGGTACATCCCGTGTAGGGGCTTGTCCTCCGATGATGGTCCCTCTTCCAGCGCCTCATCCTCTGTTGCCCATTGTCTGAGACATTCTCTGAGTACTCATCCGTTGGAGCCTTCTCCTTGATGTATTCATGGAGCTTGGATGTTTCATCCTGGACAGTGACTCTCACACTCACTAGTCCCCAGCCGCTTTCCTTGTTGCCAGTTCAAGGTTGCCATTGGCTTGTGGTACACCGAGGTACTTGTAGCTGTCCTCAATGTCTGCTATTGTTCCTTCGGGGAGTGAGACCCCTTCAGTCCGGACTACCGTTCCTCTCTTAGTCACCATCCGACTATCACATCCCGATGTCGCTGCTGTAGATCCTGGTTGTGTGGATCAGGGAGTCTATGTCCCTTTCACTCTTAGCATACAGCTTTATGTCATCCATGTAGAGGAGGTGACTGATCGTAGCTTCATTTCTGAGGCTGTATCCATAGCCTGTCTTGGTGATTACTTGGCTTAGGGAGTTCAGTCCTATGCAGAACAGCAATGGGGAGAGTGCATCACCTTGGTATATGCCACATTTGATGGACACTTGGGTAAGTGGCTTGCCATTGGCTTCAAGTGTGGTTTTCCACATCCTCATCAAGTTCGCAACGAAGGCTCTTAGGGTCCTGTTCACCTTATACACATCCAAGCATTCAGTGATCCATGTATGTGGCATCGAGTCATAGGCTTTCTTTTAATCAATCCAGGCTGTGCACAGGTTGGTACATCGGGACCTGCAGTCTTGTGCGACTGTTCTGTCAACCAGGAGCTGATGTTTGGCTCCCCTGGTATCTCTACCAATGCCCTTCCGTGCTTCGCTCATGTATTGATCCATGTGTGCACTTATCTTAGCCGCAACATGAGCTTCCAAAATTGTGGAGGGACAGGTTATTGGCCGATAGTTGGATGCGACTGCACCCTTTGAGGGATCTTTCATGATAAGGATCGTTCGCCCTTCGGTTAGCCATCCTGGGTGAGTCCCATCCCTAGGCAGCTGGTTCATTTGTGCTGCTGGGCGCTCATGGAGTGCTGTGAGTCTCTTTAGCCAGTAAGTGTGGACCATGTCCGGGCCTGGTGCTGTCCAGTTCTTCATATTTGAGACTATTTCCTTTATGTCTGCCACTGTTATGGTAATTGGGTTCTGTTCAGGGAGGTGTCTGTGCTCCTCTCTTTGGGTGACCAGCCATTGTGCACTGCTGTTATGTGCAACCTCCTTCTCCCATCTGCCTCTCCAGTACCTTTCAGTTTCCAGTCTTGGTGGATCAGCTCTGTTGTTAGGACCCTGCCACTGAGCGTACACTTTCGCAGGTTGTGTTGCAAACAGCCTGTTTATTCGTCTGGCCTCATTCTCTTTCGTGTACCGCTTTAGGCGGCTGGACAAGGCTTGGAGCCTTTGTTTCGAGTGCTTCATATATGGTCATCTGGATGTACCTCTCAGGATCGGCCTTTTCATCACACCTCTCTGGACCTCAGTCAATTGACTCACATCTTTCCGAGCCGCCTTGATCTTAGCCTCCAACCGTCTTTTCCATGGTCGGTAATGTATCTCATGGCTTCCATGGTTGCTCTTATAGCCAAGCATCTCAAGGATCACTGATGCTGAAGCGTATATCAGTTCATTTCCGTGATCGTTACGGTAAGGATCGCCCTCAGTGCTGAATTCACACTTTCCAAGAGACTTTCAGGTGGTACTTCACATAGCCGTTGTAATCGGATTCTAGGTTTCCCAGCTTTCATTCTTGCCATGATCTTAGCTTTCAGGTCAGTTGCTGCCTCGCTCAGCATTTCATTCATTGGGGCTGGCCTCCCAATCTCATCATCTGCATTCACTCTGGTATGAACTCCTCCTCTGATCTGGCAGCCTGGGGCCCCTCACCATGGAACCTGCATTGTACCTCATCAATCTCAAGTTGTGACAGCAGTTGCCGTTTGTGGATGTTGGAACACCGAGTTACGAGTTGTTTCGTGGCCACCCGTGACTGTGGGTTTCGAAGTAACCATTTAGCCCACATTCTCTCCATGTAACCTCTCTGACTAGGCTTGCTTGAGTAGTAGCATTCCAACAGAGCCATGTTATTGCATCTTGCCCATCTCTGCTCCATTTTTCATCAAGGTGCTCTGGTTCCCCAGCACCTGACGCAGACCTTGTTTGGCCGGGCGACGTCTGAGCTGGCATGTCATTCATTTTATTGTCTCTCATCATTGTATGAGGTACGCATTAGCGTGAAGGCTCTTGCCCAAGGACCCACACTGGATGGTGTTATGTGCTCATTTTTTGCCCCAAGTGGGGAGCGGAGGGACGGGCGCTGGGGGGGGGACCATCGTGGTGGGGCGGGCCCCTACGCGGGATGTGCCACCGGACCGTGGCTGAGGTGGCTGATCTCAAGAAGTCCTATCGGTGGCTGGAGGGGACTGGCCTGGGGGACAGCGCAGGGGCGCTCATCCTGGCTGCTCAGGAGCGGGCCTTGGGCGCCGGAGCCGTCGAGGCCCGGATGTGCCGCGCCGGACAGGACCCGGGGTGTGGGTTGTGCGGGGAGGCGCCTGGGACGATCCGGCACGTGGCTGCGGGGTGTGGGATGCTGGCAGGGGGGGCCTGCGTGGAGCGCCATGGCCAGGTGGCTGGCGTGGTCTGCCGAGGCATCTGTGCGGAGTGTGGACTGGGGGCCCCGGGGTCGGAGTGGGGGGCACCTCCGAGGGTGGTGGAGGGTGGCGGAGCGGGGATCCTGTGGGACTTCCGGATCCAGACTGGCGGGATGGTGGTGGCGAGCCAGCCAGATGTCGTGGTCGTGGATGGGGGGCGGAGGAGGGCCGTTGTGGTGGATGTGGCGGTCCCAGGTGGTGGAGGCATCGGGAGGGGGGAGCATGGGGGGCTCGGGGGGTACCAGGGGCTCGGGGAGGGGCTGGGGAGGGCCTGGGGGGTGGGGGTGGCGGTCGTGCCTGTGGTGGTCGGGGCGCTCGGGGCAGTGACCCCCGGACTGGATGGGTGGTTGCGACAGATCCCGGGACCAGCGTCGGACATCTCGGTCCGGAGGTGTGCGGTGCTGGGAGCGGCGGGGGTACTGCGCGGGGCCCTCGGGCTTCCTGGCCTCTGGTGGAGGACCCGAGCTGAATGAGGGACGGACACCACCCGAGGACACCTCCTATTGGCTCCATGATAAGAGCTCCACCCAGCAAAGAATTAACCCTTTAAAACCTGATTCTGAGCTTTCACAATTATTTACCGCCATTTGCGTAATATCTACAGTATACAGAAGGAATCAAGCAATTTTTACCAATGTATCTGTAGGTGATGTTTATTTATTATGTACACAGAGATAAAGAGTAATGGCACAGCTCTGCAGTATCTTTCCACTTTTATATATGTATGCTATACTAAATAAAATGAATAGGGCACCATATAATGCAACAGTTATGCAACTCCCTAAATAATGATGTGAATTTTCAGTTGTTGCTAAATCAGTTAGGATGTTATAATTTGTGGTGTAGATGCGAATTTAGGAGAGCAGGACAATATATCGCATTGCAATTGGAGCAGCAGCTTGGTTGATGATGTCCCCAAACCGGCTCATCTATTATATTTGTCGTGCAATACAATGAAAATGAGCACAATTGCAAAACATAGGCTTCTTATATTTTAAAATAAAATAATCACATGTTTACCGTTCTGGGGTTTCTACAATCATGAATGGAGGCATTATTTACAGCAGGTTGATGTTGTTGTTGTTGTTGTCGACCCCACCCGTGCCCCGACATTGGGGGACCGGGCCCTCACTCCGTCTCCCGGATCCCCAGACCCCCCTCCGCCGCCCAGCGGGCGAGCAGGGCCGCCACTCCGCTTGGGTTTCGCCAGAGGTCCTCCGGAGTCAGTGTGGTGGGTATGTTTGTGCAGGTGCGTATTCGAGGCGTGTGAGTGTGGTTGCTTTGTATGTGGTGAGTATAGTTTCTTTGGATTTTCCCCAGTGAGTGGTTGTTAAGGCTTTAAGTATTTTGTTTGATTGCTTGGCGCGGGTTAGTGTGTTGTGTGTGTTTTGAGAAGGTGAGTTTGGGGTCCCATGTTAATCCCAGTATTTTGGGTTCGCGGACTGTGGGTAGGGTGGTGTTATCTATTTGTAAAGTGAGCCTGTTGCTGTATTCTGCCGGATCCGGTGTGAACAGAGTGGTGGTGGTTTTGTCTGCGTTGAGTGTGAGTTGGTTCTGTTTTGTCCAGTTGTATATGTCGTGGAGATATTTTTGTACTTGTTGTTGTGCCTGTTGTGGTTTGACATGTGTGGATAGAATGGTGATGTCGTCTGCATATGTAACTGTGTACATTTGGAGGTGGTTGTGGTAAGTCTGCCATGTATATGTTGAATAGTGTTGGTGAAAGTACTCCCCCCTGTGGTACCCCTGTTTTCGTGTTTCTATGTTCTGATGTTTCCCCCCGGTATTGAGTGTATTGTCTGCGTCCCCTTATGTAGTTGAAGATGTATTTGATGATGATGTTTGGGGTGTTAGTGTTGTTGAGTTTGTTTGTGAGTGTGTGTAGGTTTACCGTGTCAAAGGCTTTGGACATGTCTAGGGCTATGGCAACTGTTCGTTGTGGTGGTTTTTGTTGATTGAAACCTGTGGCTATGATGTTGTGTATGTGGTGTAGTGCTGTGGTTGTGGAGTGTTGTTTTCGGAAGCCGTGTTGGTGAGAGGGTAGTTGAGTGTTGTTGGTAATGAAGGGTAGTATTACCTTTTCCATTGTTTTGGCTATTGGGCTGAGTAGTGCTATTGGTCTGTAGGATGGGCCGAGTGCGTGGTTTT
This sequence comes from Hippocampus zosterae, assembly GCF_025434085.1. Taxonomy (NCBI): domain Eukaryota; kingdom Metazoa; phylum Chordata; class Actinopteri; order Syngnathiformes; family Syngnathidae; genus Hippocampus; species Hippocampus zosterae. The sequence goes on from NC_067456.1 coordinate 14,113,338, forward strand.
TGTTGGGTTTTGGTATTGGGATTATTTTTGCAGTCTTCCATATTGCGGGGATGGTGTTGGTGTTGAGTGATGTGTTGTAAGTGTGTGTGAGTAGTGTTATTGCTTTGGGGCCTAGGTGTTTCAGATGTCTGATGTTTATGTTGTCTGGGCCTGTGGAGTTGTTGCTTTTGGAGCGTTGTAGTGCTTGTTTGACTTGTTGTTCTGTGATGGTTATGGGCGTGGTGTTGAGTTTTCGTATTTTGCGTTGTAGTTGTCTGTATGTTCTGTTGGTTTTGTGTTGTATTATGTTGGTGAATTGTTTGTTGAATGCTCGTGCTTTCTGTTTGTTGGATATTGCCGTGTGTTGTCCGAACTGTATTGTGGTGTTTTCTGGTGCTTTTTGTTCTTTGTTAGATAGTCTTGTTACTGTGTTCCAGAGTATGTATTGTTTGTGTCTGTGGTTCCATGCATCCGTTAAGTGTTCTTTCCATAGCTCTTGTTTGTGTTTTTGGATTTGTTTGTCTATTTCTTTGTTTAGGTCTGTGATGCGTGGGTCTTGGTGGTTTTGTTGTCTGATGTCGTTTCTTTGGCTGATGAGTGTTCTGATGTGTTGTGGTAGGAGAAGTGATTTGCTTTTTATTTTTCCGTGGGGTATGTGGTGTTTGTCTGCTGTAAGTATGAGGTTTGTGAGCATGGTGTTGGCTGTGTGGATGTTGTCAGGTATGGTTAAGTTCTCCAGTGCTGATTCTATTTCAGAGGTGTATCCTTCCCAGTCTGCTTTCCTGTAATTTGTGTAAGTTTGAAGGTGTTGTTGTAGGCGGAAAGGAGCACGCGTGTTGTGTGTGATTTTGATAGGAAGGTGGTCTGAACTGAGTGCGTGTATTGTGGTCCATGTTGTTCTGTTTGTGATGCTGTTGCTGGCTGTTGTGATGTCCGGTGATGTTGGTTGTTGGTTGATGTTTGTAGGTTTTCTGGTAGGTGTGTTTGCGTTTAGAGTGATTTGTTGGGAGTTCTGTAGTATGTCTGCAATGAGGGTGCCTCTGTGGTCGTCGTAGGGAGAGTGCCATTGTGTTGAGTGAGCGTTGATGTCTGCGGTTAGAATGGTGTTGTTCAGCGAGTTTATGTATTGGAAGGTGTTGGTGATGTCTGTGTCTTCTGTGGCGTGGTCTGGTCGGGTGGTATCTCTGGGGGGTATATACATGTTGCATATGTGTAGTCTTTTGTGGTTGGTTATGTGAATCTTTACGGTTTGAATTTCTGTAGTGTTGGTGTTAATGTTGTTGGGGATGTTCATGGGAGTGAATGTGACTGATTTGTGAATGTATGTGAGCAGTCCTCCTCCTCCCTTGTGTTCTCTGTCTTTCCTAATGCTGGTGTAGTTGGTGAGACGAGGTGTGTTGTGTTGTTTTTCTAGTTTGGTTTCTTGTATGGTGATGATGTCTGCGTGCTGTTGTGAGGCGAGTTCTTCTAGTTCTGTTTTCTTGTTTTGGATGCCGTTGATGTTTATTTGTAGTATGGTCAGTGTGTGTTTGTTGTTTTTGTTGGTGGGTGTTGTTCTTTGTGGGTTGTTCGGGGGTTGTGGTGTTGGGGTGTTTGTTGTTTGCGTGTGTGTTCTGCATGTCCACGTGTTTGTGTATTGGCGGGTGGTGATGCCGGAGCAATGTCTGTGTATCCAGTGTGGGTGTGTTGAGTTGCATCTGAGTGAGGTTTGTCTGCGTGTGATGATTCTATTGCAGGTCCAGGTTTGGGGGGGTGGTCTTGTGTTTGTTGTATCTCTGTTGGAGTTGTCTGTCCGTGTTGCCTTTGAGGGTAGTGTTGGTGAGGCGAGTGTGTTGTTTTGGTCTGTTTGTGCTCTGCTGCCTGTTGGTGTCCTACGAGGTGTTGTTGTTCGTGGTGGTGTTTTGGGATGTAGTCTGCATTTCCATGTTATGTTGTATTGTCTAGTGTTTATGTTTGTGCAATGTTTGTGTACCCAGTGTGGTGTGTGGTGGTTGCATCTGAAGGATGTCTGTCTTCTTGTAATCTGTTGTGTGCAAATGTCGCATGTCCAGGTAGTTTGTTGTGTGTGTGTTTGTTGCGTGCGTGAGAGTGTCTGTGTGGGCCCCGGATTTGTCTCTATGTCCCCCGCCTGGAGCAAAAGGTCCGCCCGCCACCCTGCCAGGTTCAGGGGGCGGTTAGCCGAAAAAAAAAAATACGGCCGTAAGGGCACCCCGTTCGGGGTGCAGGGATTGGTTCCTTGATTTGTTCCCCCGTTCGGGGGGAACCCTCCAACTGCGAGTAAGCCAAGGAGTTTGGAGGTACAGCAGGTTGACAGCAGTGTGATCGAGCAGATTAGATAGAGTAGAATTTGAATGGGGCTTCACTGATTTATTTCATACAATTAATATCTAAAACACAGTTGAAAAATATTTGATTGTTAAAATATTTAAATACAAGAACTATATCAAGAAATTAACAAAACATAGTTTTTTTAGTTAGGAGAAAAGTCTAAAAACATATCACAAATGACAAACGTTGTGCCTCTCCTCCTCCTGTTCTTCAATGAAGCTGATCACCCTCCAGCTCCCGTTAGAAACATCGTGCTGCTGAAGGTGTGCCGGCAGAATGGTTGTGATACAGGAGGTGCTGTGGACTCTCCCAGAAACGAGGACCTAGTTTAGTTGTAGATCCAGTAAAACATAGTGCAAATGTGACATTATTTATAATGCACAGTTACAGTCTTGTGAATATTAAAAAATGTACTTCATGTAATGCAGGAAGCGAATATTTCAAACGAACTAAGGCAGCAAACAGTAAGAGCAAAATCGTGTTCCAAACATTAACTCTTTTTTTAAATGTCAATTAGCTTGTGAGTAATAAGACAAAATGTGACTGTCAGACAGAGAACTGTCAGAGCAAACGGCAGATTTTAGAAAGTCCTGCCGAAATAAATCTGCACCCGACTGCGACTGTCAGCGTTGAACTGCCGCCATTGCTGTCAAAGTCAGGCACATCTCCAAAATTGTTGGAGCAAATTTTTAAGCAGGCACATCGTTTGCACACAGGTAAAATGGCTACCATTTTTTGTCATTGGTTTTTCGTATGTATTTTTATTCGAACTACACACGGGTTTTACTGACGACTTGCTGTGACTTACCTTCTATCACCCTGTCAAACGTCGTTTTATACCAGTGGTTTTCCTGCAAATCAGTAGACTATTAAGTAACGCGATGTCTGTACACTTTTAAGCAATAACTAGTGATCTTTTAGTTATTCAATTATAAGTTTGAATTATTTTTTTCTTGAGTAAAATGGTTAGAGAAAATAGCTGCTCGTGGTTTTGAAGCTGCATATACTTTTATGTACATCTGTGTCTATATGCCTGTACTGTATACAGTATATAAAAAACACGTAGTGATTCGTTTGCTTGAATTCCTTAATCCTTTTATTTCCATACTTTAGGTAGACGAGGAAGACCAGCACTTGACATTACAAGTGATCAAATTGAACTGCTCCCCACTCAGGGCTTTACAGTGAGAGCCATCACTGAGATGTTGTGTTGTTCCTCTTCATACCTGCATAAAAAAATGAAGTTTTTTCAGATTTCAGCCAGAAATAGATTTACTCCCATTCATGATGTTGACCTGGAAGACCATGTCAGAAGATTGCACAGCCAATTTCCCAGATCAGGCTCGGAAGCAAGTGTTCTGCTACATACTCTTGTCCCTTCATGTATATATCATTATATTCATTGTGAAAGTGTACTTTCTTTATTGTGTTGTTTTATGAACCTGTTGCAGATGATGAGGGCATACCTGCGTGCTGATGGTATTGTAGTACAAAGAAAAAGAGTTCGAGAAATCCTCAACCGTATTGAGCCAGCTGCTGCAGCCCAGAGATGGAGCCAGACTGTGGCTAGAAGAACATACTATGTGCCATTCCCCAATAGTTTATGGCACATAGATGGGCATATGCGTCTCATTCGGTAATAAGGGATCATCTTATATTTGTACTCGTGGGAGCATTAGAAAGCCATATTGTATGGACAGCACAGATTAAATTGAATTTTATCATTTGTATATCCAAGTTACACAAACTCCAAATTGCCTCCATGTAGTCTTAAGTGCACAGCAATACCTTCTCTACCGAGATGATATTTCAAACAAGATATGAAACTTGATTGTTTTCTTGTATTTAATCATTATTCTTTTCATGTTTGTTTTACAGGTGGGTGTTTGTGACACATGCCGGCATTGATGGGAATTCCAGGCTAATAACGTACCTTCAACTGGAGCACAGACAACACAGCTTTGACAGTGTTGAAATATTTTGTCCAAGCCACCTGCCTGTATGGATTACCCTCCAGAGTAAGATCCGACCATGGTGGTGAAAACACTGGTTGCTCTTTTAATGAACCTACTGCAGGGACAAGACACCAAAATTATTTCTAGCTCCAGCCAACACCCCCTCACAATTTACTCACACCTCCCATGGCCTGATTATCCACCAACAGGGGCCCTTTTTGGATTATCATTTTGGCATAGGAACTTTCCTTTCCTATCCTAACCGAGTGAGATGAGCCGGTAGCACCTGGAGCAAAGATCGTCTAAATTTTAATAATGCTTAGGAAAGGTTCTGACCATCCTTTACGAAAGGAAAGGAGATATATTATGCAGCAGGAATATTTAAAGGGGAAGTCTTTTTTTATGTTGTTGTTGTTGTTGTCGACCCCACCCGTGCCCCGACATTGGGGGACCGGGCCCTCACTCCGTCTCCCGGATCCCCAGACCCCCCTCCTCCGCCCAGCGGGCGAGCAGGGCCGCCACTCCGCTTGGGTTTCGCCAGAGGTCCTCCGGAGTCAGTGTGGTGGGTATGTTTGTGCAGGTGAACAGGTGTTGTGTGTCGTGCACTTGCGTGCCGCATAGCGCACAGAGTGGTGTTGGGTGTGTGTCCGGTGTAATGTTGTGTAGGTAGGAGTGGAGGGCTGGTGATTTGTTGGTTCGGAGTTGTGCTAGGAGTTGTCTGGTTCTGTGTGGTAGGTCTTGCTCTGATGGGTCTATTTCTGGTGCTGGTGCATGTATTACTTTGTTGTGTTGTCTGGTGTCCAAGTGTGTTTGTACAAAGTGGGTGTGTATGTCTTTCATGTTCTGTTTTATGGTGTCGTTGTTGGTGTCCTGTGGTGCTGTGTCTTTGTTGTGTGTGTAGTTGTTGTTGTGGAAGATTGTTTGTTTCTTTTGTCTGGGTGGTGGTGGTTGTTGAGTGAGTGGGTGTAGTGGGTGGGTTGGGTGTTGGGCTTTTTGTCTGATTTGCGATGCGTGTAGTTTTAGATGGGTGTTCAGTGGGAGAGTTTTTGTTTCCTCATGCAAGTGTTGTATGTTTGTGTCTTGTGTGCATCCTGTTGCTATTCTGAGTGCGGTGTTCTGTGTGGTCTGGAGTTTTGTCTTGTTTGTGTCCGATAGTGTTGGTGACCATATAGTGTTTGCGTATTCGAGGCGTGTGAGTGTGGTTGCTTTGTATGTGGTGAGTATAGTTTCTTTGGATTTTCCCCAGTGAGTGGTTGTTAAGGCTTTAAGTATTTTGTTTGATTGCTTGGCGCGGGTTAGAGTGTGTTGTGTGTGTTTTGAGAAGGTGAGTTTGGGGTCCCATGTTAATCCCAGTATTTTGGGTTCGCGGACTGTGGGTAGGGTGGTGTTATCTATTTGTAAAGTGAGCCTGTTGCTGTATTCTGCCGGATCCGGTGTGAACAGAGTGGTGGTGGTTTTGTCTGCGTTGAGTGTGAGTTGGTTCTGTTTTGTCCAGTTGTATATGTCGTGGAGATATTTTTGTACTTGTTGTTGTGCCTGTTGTGGTTTGACATGTGTGGATAGAATGGTGATGTCGTCTGCATATGTAACTGTGTGTACATTTGGAGGTGGTTGTGGTAAGTCTGCCATGTATATGTTGAATAGTGTTGGTGAAAGTACTCCCCCCTGTGGTACCCCCGTTTTCGTGTTTCTATGTTCTGATGTTTCCCCCCGGTATTGAGTGTATTGTCTGCGTCCCCTTATGTAGTTGAAGATGTATTTGATGATGATGTTTGGGGTGTTAGTGTTGTTGAGTTTGTTTGTGAGTGTGTGTAGGTTTACCGTGTCAAAGGCTTTGGACATGTCTAGGGCTATGGCAACTGTTCGTTGTGGTGGTTTTTGTTGATTGAAACCTGTGGCTATGATGTTGTGTATGTGGTGTAGTGCTGTGGTTGTGGAGTGTTGTTTTCGGAAGCCGTGTTGGTGAGAGGGTAGTTGAGTGTTGTTGGTAATGAAGGGTAGTATTACCTTTTCCATTGTTTTGGCTATTGGGCTGAGTAGTGCTATTGGTCTGTAAGATGGGCCGAGTGCGTGGTTTTTGTTGGGTTTTGGTATTGGGATTATTTTTGCAGTCTTCCATATTGCGGGGATGGTGTTGGTGTTGAGTGATGTGTTGTAAGTGTGTGTGAGTAGTGTTATTGCTTTGGGGCCTAGGTGTTTCAGATGTCTGATGTTTAGGTTGTCTGGGCCTGTGGAGTTGTTGCTTTTGGAGCGTTGTAGTGCTTGTTTGACTTGTTGTTCTGTGATGGTTATGGGCGTGGTGTTGAGTTTTCGTATTTTGCGTTGTAGTTGTCTGTATGTTCTGTTGGTTTTGTGTTGTATTATGTTGGTGAATTGTTTGTTGAATGCTCGTGCTTTCTGTTTGTTGGATATTGCCGTGTGTTGTCCGAACTGTATTGTGGTGTTTTCTGGTGCTTTTTGTTCTTTGTTTGATAGTCTTGTTACTGTGTTCCAGAGTATGTGTTGTTTGTGTCTGTGGTTCCATGCATCCGTTAAGTGTTCTTTCCATAGCTCTTGTTTGTGTTTTTGGATTTGTGTGTCTATTTCTTTGTTTAGGTCTGTGATGCGTGGGTCTTGGTGGTTTTGTTGTCTGATGTCGTTTCTTTGGCTGATGAGTGTTCTGATGTGTTGTGGTAGGAGAAGTGATTTGCTTTTTATTTTTCCGTGGGGTATGTGGTGTTTGTCTGCTGTAAGTATGAGGTTTGTGAGCATGGTGTTGGCTGTGTGGATGTTGTCAGGTATGGTTATGTTCTCCAGTGCTGATTCTATTTCAGAGGTGTATCCTTCCCAGTCTGCTTTCCTGTAATTTGTGTAAGTTTGAAGGTGTTGTTGTAGGCGGAAAGGAGCACGCGTGTTGTGTGTGATTTTGATAGGAAGGTGGTCTGAACTGAGTGCGTGTATTGTGGTCCATGTCGTTCTGTTTGTGATGCTGTTGTGATGTCCGGTGATGTTGGTTGTTGGTTGATGTTTGTAGGTTTTCTGGTGGGTGTGTTTGCGTTTAGAGTGATTTGTTGGGAGTTTTGTAGTATGTCTGCAATGTGGGTGCCTCTGTGGTCGTCGTAGGGAGAGTGCCATTGTGTTGAGTGAGCGTTGATGTCTGCGGTTAGAATGGTGTTGTTCAGCGAGTTTATGTATTGGAAGGTGTTGGTGATGTCTGTGTCTTCTGTGGCGTGGTCTGGTCGGGTGGTATCTCTGGGGGGTATATACATGTTGCATATGTGTAGTCTTTTGTGGTTGGTTATGTGAATCTTTACGGTTTGAATTTCTGTAGTGTTGGTGTTAATGTTGTTGGGGATGTTCATGGGAGTGAATGTGACTGATTTGTGAATGTATGTGAGCAGTCCTCCTCCTCCCTTGTGTTCTCTGTCTTTCCTAATGCTGGTGTAGTTGGTGAGACGAGGTGTGTTGTGTTGTTTTTCTAGTTTGGTTTCTTGTATGGTGATGATGTCTGCGTGCTGTTGTGAGGCGAGTTCTTCTAGTTCTGTTTTCTTGTTTTGGATGCCGTTGATGTTTATTTGTAGTATGGTCAGTGTGTGTTTGTTGTTTTTGTTGGTGGGTGTTGTTCTTTGTGGGTTGTTCGGGGGTTGTGGTGTTGGGGTGTTTGTTGTTTGCGTGTGTGTTCTGCATGTCCACGTGTTTGTGTATTGGCGGGTGGTGATGCCGGAGCAATGTCTGTGTATCCAGTGTAGGTGTGTTGAGTTGCATCTGAGTGAGGTTTGTCTGCGTGTGATGATTCTATTGCAGCTATTGCAGGTCCAGGTTTGGGGGGGTGGTCTTGTGTTTGTTGTATCTCTGTTGGAGTTGTCTGTCCGTGTTGCGTTTGAGGGTAGTGTTGGTGAGGCGAGTGTGTTGTTTTGATCTGTTTGTGCTCTGCTGCCTGTTGGTGTCCTACGAGGTGTTGTTGTTCGTGGTGGTGTTTTGGGATGTAGTCTGCATTTCCATGTTATGTTGTATTGTCTAGTGTTTATGTTTGTGCAATGTTTGTGTACCCAGTGTGGTGTGTGGTGGTTGCATCTGAAGGATGTCTGTCTTCTTGTAATCTGTTGTGTGCAAATGTCGCATGTCCAGGTAGTTTGTTGTGTGTGTGTTTGTTGCGTGCGTGAGAGTGTCTGTGTGGGCCCCGGATTTGTCTCTATGTCCCCCGCCTGGAGCAAAAGGTCCGCCCGCCACCCTGCCAGGTTCAGGGGGCGGTTAGCCGAAAAAAAAAAAAACGGCCGTAAGGGCACCCCGTTCGGGGTGCAGGGATTGGTTCCTTGATTTGTCCCCCCGTTCGGGGGGAACCCTCCAACTGCGAGTAAGCCAAGGAGTTTGGAGGTACAGCAGGTTGACAGCAGTGTGATCGAGCAGATTAGATAGAGTAGAATTTGAATGGGGCTTCACTGATTTATTTCATACAATTCATATCTAAAACACAGTTGAAAAATATTTGAGTTAAAATATTTAAATACAAGAACTATATCAAGAAATTAACAAAACATAGTTTTTTTAGTTAGGAGAAAAGTCTAAAAACATATCACAAATGACAAACGTTGTGCCTCTCCTCCTCCTGTTCTTCAATGAAGCTGATCACCCTCCAGCTCCCGTTAGAAACATCGTGCTGCTGAACGTGTGCCGGCAGAATGGTTGTGATACAGGAGGTGCTGTGGACTCTCCCAGAAACGAGGACCTAGTTTAGTTGTAGATCCAGTAAAACATAGTGCAAATGTGACATTATTTATAATGCACAGTTACAGTCTTGTGAATATTAAAAAATGTACTTCATGTAATGCAGGAAGCGAATATTTCAAACAAACTAAGGCAGCAAACAGTAAGAGCAAAATCGTGTTCCAAACATTAACTCTTTTTTTAAATGTCAATTAGCTTGTGAGTAATAAGACAAAATGTGACTGTCAGACAGAGAACTGTCAGAGCAAACGGCAGATTTTAGAAAGTCCTGCCGAAATAAATCTGCACCCGACTGCGACTGTCAGCGTTGAACTGCCGCCATTGCTGTCAAAGTCAGACACATCTCCAAAATTGTTGGAGCAAATTTTTAAGCAGGCTTCATCTTGATAAATTGACCACGTATTTGACATTTACACCATAACGTTACCGCCTAAAATAATCGTAAAACAAAATTTTGTGTAACAACAAGAGTAATATGTACCCCAAAAGCTTTCAAAGCGTCTGAAAGTTTTCTCCTCCGTTTTTGTTGGGGCTTGGCTCGAAATGCATCATGATTGGCCGCCCGAAGTCCACGTGTCTGTCGGACGTGCTCTCATTGGTCTACAATACCATCACGGATGAATAAATACTCAAAGGGCTTGCCAGGCAAGCCCTTTGAACCCTTTAAATACTCAATGGGCTTGCCTGGCAAGCCCTTTGAGTATTTATTCCATATTGCCCACTAGTTCACTAGTAAGGTCATTTTGACGCTTACTAGTGAACATGTAAGGCCATAAATGTGCCCACTAGTTCACTAGTAAGATCATTTTGAGGCTTACTAGTTGACATGTAAGCCACAAAACGCCCGCTAGTTCACTAGTAAGATAATTTTGAGGCTTCTAGTGAACATGTAAGCCACAGAACGCCCACTAGTTCACTAGTAAGATCATTTTGACGCTTACTAGTGAACATGTAAGCCACAAAACGCTCACTAGTTCACTAGTAAGGTCATTTTGACGCTTACTAGTTGACATGTAAGCCACACATCGCCCAATAGTTCACTAGTAAGATCATTGTGACGCTTACTAGTGAACATGTAAGCCACAAAACGCTCACTGGTTCACTAGTAAGGTAATTTTGACGCTTACTAGTGAACATGTAAGCCACAAAACGCCCACTAGTTCCCTAGTAAGATCATTTTGACACTTATTTATGAACATGTCAGCCACAAAACGCTCACTCGTTCACTAGTAAGATCATTTTGACGCTTACTAGTGAACATGTAAGCCACAAAACGCCCACTAGTTCACTAGTAAGGTCATTTTGACGCTTACTAGTGAACATGTAAGCCACAAAACGCCCACTAGTTCACTAGTAAGATCATTTTGACGCTTACTAGTGAACATGTAAGGCCATAAATGTGCCCACTAGTTCACTAGTAAGTTCATTTTGAGGCTTACTAGTTGACATGTAAGCCACACATCGCCTACTAGTTCACTAGTAAGATCATTTTGAGGCTTACTAGTGAACATGTGAGCCACAAAACGCCCAATAGTTCACTAGTAAGATCATTTTGACGCTTACTAGTGAACATGTACGCCACAAAACGCTCACTAGTTTACTAGTAAGGTCATTTTGACGCTTACTAGTGAACATGTAAGCCACAAAACGCTCACTAGTTCACGAGTAAGGTCATTTTGACGCTTACTAGTGAACATGTAAGCCGCAAAACGCCCACTAGTTCACTAATAAGATTATTTTGACGCTTACTACTGAACATTTAAGGCCATAAATGTGCCCACTAGTTCACTGGTAAGTTCATTTTGAGGCTTACTAGTTGACATGTAAGCCACACATCGCCTACTAGTTCACTAGTAAGATCATTTTGAGGCTTACTAGTGAACATGTAAGCCACAAAACGCCCACTAGTTCACTAGTAAGATCATTTTGACGCTTACTAGTGAACATGTAAGGCCATAAATGTGCCCACTAGTTCACTAGTAAGTTCATTTTGAGGCTTACTAGTTGACATGTAAGCCACACATCGCCTACTAGTTCACTAGTAAGATCATTTTGAGGCTTACTAGTGAACATGTGAGCCACAAAACGCCCAATAGTTCACTAGTAAGATCATTTTGACGCTTACTAGTGAACATGTAAGCCACAAAACGCTCACTAGTTTACTAGTAAGGTCATTTTGACGCTTACTAGTGAACATGTAAGCCACAAAACGCTCACTAGTTCACGAGTAAGGTCATTTTGACGCTTACTAGTGAACATGTAAGCCGCAAAACGCCCACTAGTTCACTAATAAGATTATTTTGACGCTTACTACTGAACATTTAAGGCCATAAATGTGCCCACTAGTTCACTGGTAAGTTCATTTTGAGGCTTACTAGTTGACATGTAAGCCACACATCGCCTACTAGTTCACTAGTAAGATCATTTTGAGGCTTACTAGTGAACATGTAAGCCACAAAACGCCCAATAGTTCACTAGTAAGATCATTTTGACGCTTACTAGTGAACATGTAAGCCACAAAACGCTCACTAGTTTACTAGTAAGGTCATTTTGACGCTTACTAGTGAACATGTAAGCCACAAAACGCTCACTAGTTCACTAGTAAGGTCATTTTGACGCTTACTAGTGAACATGTAAGCCGCAAAACGCCCACTAGTTCACTAATAAGATAATTTTGACGCTTACTACTGAACATTTAAGGCCATAAATGTGCCCACTAGTTCACTGGTAAGATGATTTTGACGCTTACTAGTGAACATGTAAGGCCATAAATGTGCCCACTTGTAGTGCTAGTGACATTACACTGTACTTGCATTAAATGCAAATAAGGATGATTACGAAAACATGTAACGGTATCCTATTGGCTGTACGTTTCAAAATAGTGTCATCCCACCAGTCAGGGCTCATGATTTTGGAAATTCTGTGCCCACTTAGTTTTTTAAAACAACAATGGCGGACAGTGTCCTGAGACGTATTCGGCGAAGGTGCAGGGCAATAGAGAGTGCCTGTCATCAAGGGTCTGCCGGTGAAAGTGAAGCACGCGCGATAAACATTTCAATTGCTAATTTAAGAAGAGTTAGTGACCAGTTTAGCGCTGATACTATTCAAAGTTTGATTCAAAGTCCAATAGATCTCCGATCTGTCATCATTGCGGGACCCACTCCTAATGGTGGACGTGTTTGTTCCCATGTGGCACATCGTTTGCACACAGGTAAAATGGCTACCATTTTTTGTCATTGGTTTTTCGTATGTATTTTTATTCGAACTACACACGGGTTTTACTGACGACTTGCTGTGACTTACCTTCTATCACCCTGTCAAACGTCGTTTTATACCAGTGGTTTTCCTGCAAATCAGTAGACTATTAAGTAACGCGATGGCTGTACACTTTTAAGCAATAACTAGTGATCTTTTAGTTATTCAATTATAAGTTTGAATTATTTTTTTCTTGAGTAAAATGGTTAGAGAAAATAGCTGCTCGTGGTTTTGAAGCTGCATATACTTTTATGTACATCTGTGTCTATATGCCTGTACTGTATACAGTATATAAAAAACACGTAGTGATTCGTTTGCTTGAATTCCTTAATCCTTTTATTTCCATACTTTAGGTAGACGAGGAAGACCAGCACTTGACATTACAAGTGATCAAATTGAACTGCTCCCCACTCAGGGCTTTACAGTGAGAGCCATCACGGGGATGTTGGGTTGTTCCTCTTCATACCTGCATAAAAAAATGACGTTTTTTTCAGATTTCAGCCAGAAATAGATTTACTCCCATTCATGATGTTGACCTGGAGGAGCATGTCAGAAGATTGCACAGCCAATTTCCCAGATCAGGCTCGAAAGCAAGTGTTCTGCTACATACTCTTGTCCCTTCATGTATATATCATTATATTCATTGTGAAAGTGTACTTTCTTTATTGTGTTGTTTTATGAACCTGTTGCAGATGATGAGGGCATACCTGCGTGCTGATGGTATTGTAGTACAAAGAAAAAGAGTTCGAGAAATCCTCAACCGTATTGAGCCAGCTGCTGCAGCCCAGAGATGGAGCCAGACTGTGGCTAGAAGAACATACTATGTGCAATTCCCCAATAGTTTATGGCACATAGATGGGCATATGCGTCTCATTCGGTAATAAGGGATCATCTTATATTTGTACTCGTGGGAGCATTAGAAAGCCATATTGTATGGACAGCACAGATTAAATTGAATTTTATCATTTGTATATCCAAGTTACACAAACTCCAAATTGCCTCCATGTAGTCTTAAGTGCACAGCAATACCTTCTCTACCGAGATGATATTTCAAACAAGATATGAAACTTGATTGTTTTCTTGTATTTAATCATTATTCTTTTCATGTTTGTTTTACAGGTGGGTGTTTGTGACACATGCCGGCATTGATGGGAATTCCAGGCTAATAACGTACCTTCAACTGGAGCACAGACAACACAGCTTTGACAGTGTTGAAATATTTTGTCCAAGCCACCTGCCTGTATGGGTTACCCTCCAGAGTAAGATCCGACCATGGTGGTGAAAACATTGGTCGCTCTTTTAATGAACCTACTGCAGGGACAAGACACCAAAATTATTTCTGGCTCCAGCCAACACCCCCTCACAATTTACTCACACCTCCCATGGCCTGATTATCCACCAACAGGGGCCCTTTTTGGATTATCATTTTGGCATAGGAACTTTCCTTTCCTATCCTAACCGAGTGAGATGAGCCGGTAGCACCTGGAGCAAAGATCGTCTAAATTTTAATAATGCTTACGAAAGGTTCTGACCATCCTTTACGAAAGGAAAGGAGATATATTATGCAGCAGGAATATTTAAAGGGGAAGTCTTTTTTTATGTTGTTGTTGTTGTTGTTGTCGACCCCACCCGTGCCCCGACATTGGGGGACCGGGCCCTCACTCCGTCTCCCGGATCCCCAGACCCCCCTCCTCCGCCCAGCGGGCGAGCAGGGCCGCCACTCCGCTTGGGTTTCGCCAGAGGTCCTCCGGAGTCAGTGTGGTGGGTATGTTTGTGCAGGTGAACAGGTGTTGTGTGTCGTGCACTTGCGTGCCGCATAGCGCACAGAGTGGTGTTGGGTGTGTGTCCGGTGTAATGTTGTGTAGGTAGGAGTGGAGGGCTGGTGATTTGTTGGTTCGGAGTTGTGCTAGGAGTTGTCTGGTTCTGTGTGGTAGGTCTTGCTCTGATGGGTCTATTTCTGGTGCTGGTGCATGTATTACTTTGTTGTGTTGTCTGGTGTCCAAGTGTGTTTGTACAAAGTGGGTGTGTATGTCTTTCATGTTCTGTTTTATGGTGTCGTTGTTGGTGTCCTGTGGTGCTGTGTCTTTGTTGTGTGTGTAGTTGTTGTTGTGGAAGATTGTTTGTTTCTTTTGTCTGGGTGGTGGTGGTTGTTGAGTGAGTGGGTGTAGTGGGTGGGTTGGGTGTTGGGCTTTTTGTCTGATTTGCGATGCGTGTAGTTTTAGATGGGTGTTCAGTGGGAGAGTTTTTGTTTCCTCATGCAAGTGTTGTATGTTTGTGTCTTGTGTGCATCCTGTTGCTATTCTGAGTGCGGTGTTCTGTGTGGTCTGGAGTTTTGTCTTGTTTGTGTCCGATAGTGTTGGTGACCATATAGTGTTTGCGTATTCGAGGCGTGTGAGTGTGGTTGCTTTGTATGTGGTGAGTATAGTTTCTTTGGATTTTCCCCAGTGAGTGGTTGTTAAGGCTTTAAGTATTTTGTTTGATTGCTTGGCGCGGGTTAGAGTGTGTTGTGTGTGTTTTGAGAAGGTGAGTTTGGGGTCCCATGTTAATCCCAGTATTTTGGGTTCGCGGACTGTGGGTAGGGTGGTGTTATCTATTTGTAAAGTGAGCCTGTTGCTGTATTCTGCCGGATCCGGTGTGAACAGAGTGGTGGTGGTTTTGTCTGCGTTGAGTGTGAGTTGGTTCTGTTTTGTCCAGTTGTATATGTCGTGGAGATATTTTTGTACTTGTTGTTGTGCCTGTTGTGGTTTGACATGTGTGGATAGAATGGTGATGTCGTCTGCATATGTAACTGTGTGTACATTTGGAGGTGGTTGTGGTAAGTCTGCCATGTATATGTTGAATAGTGTTGGTGAAAGTACTCCCCCCTGTGGTACCCCCGTTTTCGTGTTTCTATGTTCTGATGTTTCCCCCCGGTATTGAGTGTATTGTCTGCGTCCCCTTATGTAGTTGAAGATGTATTTGATGATGATGTTTGGGGTGTTAGTGTTGTTGAGTTTGTTTGTGAGTGTGTGTAGGTTTACCGTGTCAAAGGCTTTGGACATGTCTAGGGCTATGGCAACTGTTCGTTGTGGTGGTTTTTGTTGATTGAAACCTGTGGCTATGATGTTGTGTATGTGGTGTAGTGCTGTGGTTGTGGAGTGTTGTTTTCGGAAGCCGTGTTGGTGAGAGGGTAGTTGAGTGTTGTTGGTAATGAAGGGTAGTATTACCTTTTCCATTGTTTTGGCTATTGGGCTGAGTAGTGCTATTGGTCTGTAAGATGGGCCGAGTGCGTGGTTTTTGTTGGGTTTTGGTATTGGGATTATTTTTGCAGTCTTCCATATTGCGGGGATGGTGTTGGTGTTGAGTGATGTGTTGTAAGTGTGTGTGAGTAGTGTTATTGCTTTGGGGCCTAGGTGTTTCAGATGTCTGATGTTTATGTTGTCTGGGCCTGTGGAGTTGTTGCTTTTGGAGCGTTGTAGTGCTTGTTTGACTTGTTGTTCTGTGATGGTTATGGGCGTGGTGTTGAGTTTTCGTATTTTGCGTTGTAGTTGTCTGTATGTTCTGTTGGTTTTGTGTTGTATTATGTTGGTGAATTGTTTGTTGAATGCTCGTGCTTTCTGTTTGTTGGATATTGCCGTGTGTTGTCCGAACTGTATTGTGGTGTTTTCTGGTGCTTTTTGTTCTTTGTTTGATAGTCTTGTTACTGTGTTCCAGAGTATGTGTTGTTTGTGTCTGTGGTTCCATGCATCCGTTAAGTGTTCTTTCCATAGCTCTTGTTTGTGTTTTTGGATTTGTGTGTCTATTTCTTTGTTTAGGTCTGTGATGCGTGGGTCTTGGTGGTTTTGTTGTCTGATGTCGTTTCTTTGGCTGATGAGTGTTCTGATGTGTTGTGGTAGGAGAAGTGATTTGCTTTTTATTTTTCCGTGGGGTATGTGGTGTTTGTCTGCTGTAAGTATGAGGTTTGTGAGCATGGTGTTGGCTGTGTGGATGTTGTCAGGTATGGTTATGTTCTCCAGTGCTGATTCTATTTCAGAGGTGTATCCTTCCCAGTCTGCTTTCCTGTAATTTGTGTAAGTTTGAAGGTGTTGTTGTAGGCGGAAAGGAGCACGCGTGTTGTGTGTGATTTTGATAGGAAGGTGGTCTGAACTGAGTGCGTGTATTGTGGTCCATGTTGTTCTGTTTGTGATGCTGTTGCTGGCTGTTGTGATGTCCGGTGATGTTGGTTGTTGGTTGATGTTTGTAGGTTTTCTGGTGGGTGTGTTTGCGTTTAGAGTGATTTGTTGGGAGTTTTGTAGTATGTCTGCAATGTGGGTGCCTCTGTGGTCGTCGTAGGGAGAGTGCCATTGTGTTGAGTGAGCGTTGATGTCTGCGGTTAGAATGGTGTTGTTCAGCGAGTTTATGTATTGGAAGGTGTTGGTGATGTCTGTGTCTTCTGTGGCGTGGTCTGGTCGGGTGGTATCTCTGGGGGGTATATACATGTTGCATATGTGTAGTCTTTTGTGGTTGGTTATGTGAATCTTTACGGTTTGAATTTCTGTAGTGTTGGTGTTAATGTTGTTGGGGATGTTCATGGGAGTGAATGTGACTGATTTGTGAATGTATGTGAGCAGTCCTCCTCCTCCCTTGTGTTCTCTGTCTTTCCTAATGCTGGTGTAGTTGGTGAGACGAGGTGTGTTGTGTTGTTTTTCTAGTTTGGTTTCTTGTATGGTGATGATGTCTGCGTGCTGTTGTGAGGCGAGTTCTTCTAGTTCTGTTTTCTTGTTTTGGATGCCGTTGATGTTTATTTGTAGTATGGTCAGTGTGTGTTTGTTGTTTTTGTTGGTGGGTGTTGTTCTTTGTGGGTTGTTTGGGGGTTGTGGTGTTGGGGTGTTTGTTGTTTGCGTGTGTGTTCTGCATGTCCACGTGTTTGTGTATTGGCGGGTGGTGATGCCGGAGCAATGTCTGTGTATCCAGTGTGGGTGTGTTGAGTTGCATCTGAGTGAGGTTTGTCTGCGTGTGATGATTCTATTGCAGCTATTGCAGGTCCAGGTTTGGGGGGGTGGTCTTGTGTTTGTTGTATCTCTGTTGGAGTTGTCTGTCCGTGTTGCGTTTGAGGGTAGTGTTGGTGAGGCGAGTGTGTTGTTTTGATCTGTTTGTGCTCTGCTGCCTGTTGGTGTCCTACGAGGTGTTGTTGTTCGTGGTGGTGTTTTGGGATGTAGTCTGCATTTCCATGTTATGTTGTATTGTCTAGTGTTTATGTTTGTGCAATGTTTGTGTACCCAGTGTGGTGTGTGGTGGTTGCATCTGAAGGATGTCTGTCTTCTTGTAATCTGTTGTGTGCAAATGTCGCATGTCCAGGTAGTTTGTTGTGTGTGTGTTTGTTGCGTGCGTGAGAGTGTCTGTGTGGGCCCCGGATTTGTCTCTAAGTCCCCCGCCTGGAGCAAAAGGTCCGCCCGCCACCCTGCCAGGTTCAGGGGGCGGTTAGCCGAAAAAAAAAAAAACGGCCGTAAGGGCACCCCGTTCGGGGTGCAGGGATTGGTTCCTTGATTTGTCCCCCCGTTCGGGGGGAACCCTCCAACTGCGAGTAAGCCAAGGAGTTTGGAGGTACAGCAGGTTGACAGCAGTGTGATCGAGCAGATTAGATAGAGTAGAATTTGAATGGGGCTTCACTGATTTATTTCATACAATTCATATCTAAAACACAGTTGAAAAATATTTGATTGTTAAAATATTTAAATACAAGAACTATATCAAGAAATTAACAAAACATAGTTTTTTTAGTTAGGAGAAAAGTCTAAAAACATATCACAAATGACAAACGTTGTGCCTCTCCTCCTCCTGTTCTTCAATGAAGCTGATCACCCTCCAGCTCCCGTTAGAAACATCGTGCTGCTGAAGGTGTGCCGGCAGAATGGTTGTGATACAGGAGGTGCTGTGGACTCTCCCAGAAACGAGGACCTAGTTTAGTTGTAGATCCAGTAAAACATAGTGCAAATGTGACATTATTTATAATGCACAGTTACAGTCTTGTGAATATTAAAAAATGTACTTCATGTAATGCAGGAAGCGAATATTTCAAACGAACTAAGGCAGCAAACAGTAAGAGCAAAATCGTGTTCCAAACATTAACTCTTTTTTTAAATGTCAATTAGCTTGTGAGTAATAAGACAAAATGTGACTGTCAGACAGAGAACTGTCAGAGCAAACGGCAGATTTTAGAAAGTCCTGCCGAAATAAATCTGCACCCGACTGCGACTGTCAGCGTTGAACTGCCGCCATTGCTGTCAAAGTCAGACACATCTCCAAAATTGTTGGAGCAAATTTTTAAGCAGGCTTCATCTTGATAAATTGACCACGTATTTGACATTTACACCATAACGTTACCGCCTAAAATAATCGTAAAACAAAATTTTGTGTAACAACAAGAGTAATATGTACCCCAAAAGCTTTCAAAGCGTCTGAAAGTTTTCTC
This sequence comes from Hippocampus zosterae, assembly GCF_025434085.1. Lineage (NCBI taxonomy): Eukaryota > Metazoa > Chordata > Actinopteri > Syngnathiformes > Syngnathidae > Hippocampus > Hippocampus zosterae. The sequence continues at coordinate 14,131,989 of NC_067456.1, forward strand.
CTCCGTTTTTGTTGGGGCTTGGCTCGAAATGCATCATGATTGGCCGCCCGAAGTCCACGTGTCTGTCGGACGTGCTCTCATTGGTCTACAATACCATCACGGATGAATAAATACTCAAAGGGCTTGCCAGGCAAGCCCTTTGAACCCTTTAAATACTCAATGGGCTTGCCTGGCAAGCCCTTTGAGTATTTATTCCATATTGCCCACTAGTTCACTAGTAAGGTCATTTTGACGCTTACTAGTGAACATGTAAGGCCATAAATGTGCCCACTAGTTCACTAGTAAGATCATTTTGAGGCTTACTAGTTGACATGTAAGCCACAAAACGCCCGCTAGTTCACTAGTAAGATAATTTTGAGGCTTCTAGTGAACATGTAAGCCACAGAACGCCCACTAGTTCACTAGTAAGATCATTTTGACGCTTACTAGTGAACATGTAAGCCACAAAACGCTCACTAGTTCACTAGTAAGGTCATTTTGACGCTTACTAGTGAACATGTAAGCCACAAAACGCTCACTGGTTCACTGGTAAGGTAATTTTGACGCTTACTAGTGAACATGTAAGCCACAAAACGCCCACTAGTTCCCTAGTAAAATCATTTTGACACTTATTTATGAACATGTCAGCCACAAAACGCTCACTCGTTCACTAGTAAGATCATTTTGACGCTTACTAGTGAACATGTAAGCCACAAAACGCCCACTAGTTCACTAGTAAGGTCATTTTGACGCTTACTAGTGAACATGTAAGCCACAAAACGCCCACTAGTTCACTAGTAAGATAATTCTGACGCTTACTAGTGAACATGTAAGGCCATAAATGTGCCCACTAGTTCACTAGTAAGTTCATTTTGAGGCTTACTAGTTGACATGTAAGCCACACATCGCCTACTAGTTCACTAGTAAGATCATTTTGAGGCTTACTAGTGAACATGTAAGCCACAAAACGCCCAATAGTTCACTAGTAAGATCATTTTGACGCTTACTAGTGAACATGTAAGCCACAAAACGCTCACTAGTTTACTAGTAAGGTCATTTTGACGCTTACTAGTGAACATGTAAGCCACAAAACGCTCACTAGTTCACTAGTAAGGTCATTTTGACGCTTACTAGTGAACATGTAAGCCGCAAAACGCCCACTAGTTCACTAATAAGATTATTTTGACGCTTACTACTGAACATTTAAGGCCATAAATGTGCCCACTAGTTCACTGGTAAGATGATTTTGACGCTTACTAGTGAACATGTAAGGCCATAAATGTGCCCACTTGTAGTGCTAGTGACATTACACTGTACTTGCATTAAATGCAAATAAGGATGATTACGAAAACATGTAACGGTATCCTATTGGCTGTACGTTTCAAAATGGTGTCATCCCACCAGTCAGGGCTCATGATTTTGGAAATTCTGTGCCCACTTAGTTTTTTAAAACAACAATGGCGGACAGTGTCCTGAGACGTATTCGGCGAAGGTGCAGGGCAATAGAGAGTGCCTGTCATCAAGGGTCTGCCGGTGAAAGTGAAGCACGCGCGATAAACATTTCAATTGCTAATTTAAGAAGAGTTAGTGACCAGTTTAGCGCTGATACTATTCAAAGTTTGATTCAAAGTCCAATAGATCTCCGATCTGTCATCATTGCGGGACCCACTCCTAATGGTGGACGTGTTTGTTCCCATGTGGCACATCGTTTGCACACAGGTAAAATGGCTACCATTTTTTGTCATTGGTTTTTCGTATGTATTTTTATTCGAACTACACACGGGTTTTACTGACGACTTGCTGTGACTTACCTTCTATCACCCTGTCAAACGTCGTTTTATACCAGTGGTTTTCCTGCAAATCAGTAGACTATTAAGTAACGCGATGGCTGTACACTTTTAAGCAATAACTAGTGATCTTTTAGTTATTCAATTATAAGTTTGAATTATTTTTTTCTTGAGTAAAATGGTTAGAGAAAATAGCTGCTCGTGGTTTTGAAGCTGCATATACTTTTATGTACTTCTGTGTCTATATGCCTGTACTGTATACAGTATATAAAAAACACGTAGTGATTCGTTTGCTTGAATTCCTTAATCCTTTTATTTCCACACTTTAGGTAGACGAGGAAGACCAGCACTTGACATTACAAGTGATCAAATTGAACTGCTCCCCACTCAGGGCTTTACAGTGAGAGCCATCACTGAGATGTTGTGTTGTTCCTCTTCATACCTGCATAAAAAAATGAAGTTTTTTCAGATTTCAGCCAGAAATAGATTTACTCCCATTCATGATGTTGACCTGGAAGAGCATGTCAGAAGATTGCACAGCCAATTTCCCAGGTCAGGCTCGGAAGCAAGTGTTCTGCTACATACTCTTGTCCCTTCATGTATATATCATTATATTCATTGTGAAAGTGTACTTTCTTTATTGTGTTGTTTTATGAACCTGTTGCAGATGATGAGGGAATACCTGCGTGCTGATGGTATTGTAGTACAAAGAAAAAGAGTTCGAGAAATCCTCAACCGTATTGAGCCAGCTGCTGCAGCCCAGAGATGGAGCCAGACTGTGGCTAGAAGAACATACTATGTGCCATTCCCCAATAGTTTATGGCACATAGATGGGCATATGCGTCTCATTCGGTAATAAGGGATCATCTTATATTTGTACTCGTGGGAGCATTAGAAAGCCATATTGTATGGACAGCACAGATTAAATTGAATTTTATCATTTGTATATCCAAGTTACACAAACTCCAAATTGCCTCCATGTAGTCTTAAGTGCACATCAATACCTTCTCTACCGAGATGATATTTCAAACAAGATATGAAACTTGATTGTTTTCTTGTATTTAATCATTATTCTTTTCATGTTTGTTTTACAGGTGGGTGTTTGTGACACATGCCGGCATTGATGGGAATTCCAGGCTAATAACGTACCTTCAACTGGAGCACAGACAACACAGCTTTGACAGTGTTGAAATATTTTGTCCAAGCCACCTGCCTGTATGGGTTACCCTCCAGAGTAAGATCCGACCATGGTGGTGAAAACACTGGTCGCTCTTTTAATGAACCTACTGCAGGGACAAGACACCAAAATTATTTCTAGCTCCAGCCAACACCCCCTCACAATTTACTCACACCTCCCATGGCCTGATTATCCACCAACAGGGGCCCTTTTTGGATTATCATTTTGGCATAGGAACTTTCCTTTCCTATCCTAACCGAGTGAGATGAGCCGGTAGCACCTGGAGCAAAGATCGTCTAAATTTTAATAATGCTTAGGAAAGGTTCTGACCATCCTTTACGAAAGGAAAGGAGATATATTATGCAGCAGGAATATTTAAAGGGGAAGTCTTTTTTTATGTTGTTGTTGTTGTTGTTGTTGTTGTCGACCCCACCCGTGCCCCGACATTGGGGGACCGGGCCCTCACTCCGTCTCCCGGATCCCCAGACCCCCCTCCTCCGCCCAGCGGGCGAGCAGGGCCGCCACTCCGCTTGGGTTTCGCCAGAGGTCCTCCGGAGTCAGTGTGGTGGGTATGTTTGTGCAGGTGAACAAGTGTTGTGTGTCGTGCACTTGCGTGCCGCATAGCGCACAGAGTGGTGTTGGTGTGTGTCCGGTGTAATGTTGTGTAGGTAGGAGTGGAGGGCTGGTGATTTGTTGGTTCGGAGTTGTGCTAGGAGTTGTCTGGTTCTGTGTGGTAGGTCTTGCTCTGATGGGTCTATTTCTGGTGCTGGTGCATGTATTACTTTGTTGTGTTGTCTGGTGTCCAAGTGTGTTTGTACAAAGTGGGTGTGTATGTCTTTCATGTTCTGTTTTATGGTGTCGTTGTTGGTGTCCTGTGGTGCTGTGTCTTTGTTGTGTGTGTAGTTGTTGTTGTGGAAGATTGTTTGTTTCTTTTGTCTGGGTGGTGGTGGTTGTTGAGTGAGTGGGTGTAGTGGGTGGGTTGGGTGTTGGGCTTTTTGTCTGATTTGCGATGCGTGTAGTTTTAGATGGGTGTTCAGTGGGAGAGTTTTTGTTTCCTCATGCAAGTGTTGTATGTTTGTGTCTTGTGTGCATCCTGTTGCTATTCTGAGTGCGGTGTTCTGTGTGGTCTGGAGTTTTGTCTTGTTTGTGTCCGATAGTGTTGGTGACCATATAGTGTTTGCGTATTCGAGGCGTGTGAGTGTGGTTGCTTTGTATGTGGTGAGTATAGTTTCTTTGGATTTTCCCCAGTGAGTGGTTGTTAAGGCTTTAAGTATTTTGTTTGATTGCTTGGCGCGGGTTAGAGTGTGTTGTGTGTGTTTTGAGAAGGTGAGTTTGGGGTCCCATGTTAATCCCAGTATTTTGCGTTCGCGGACTGTGGGTAGGGTGGTGTTATCTATTTGTAAAGTGAGTCTGTTGCTGTATTCTGCCGGATCCGGTGTGAACAGAGTGGTGGTGGTTTTGTCTGCGTTGAGTGTGAGTTGGTTCTGTTTTGTCCAGTTGTATATGTCGTGGAGATATTTTTGTACTTGTTGTTGTGCCTGTTGTGGTTTGACATGTGTGGATAGAATGGTGATGTCGTCTGCATATGTAACTGTGTGTACATTTGGAGGTGGTTGTGGTAAGTCTGCCATGTATATGTTGAATAGTGTTGGTGAAAGTACTCCCCCCTGCGGTACCCCCGTTTTCGTGTTTCTGTGTTCTGATGTTTCCCCCCGGTATTGAGTGTATTGTCTGCGTCCCCTTATGTAGGTGAAGATGTATTTGATGATGATGTTTGGGGTGTTAGTGTTGTTGAGTTTGTTTGTGAGTGTGTGTAGGTTTACCGTGTCAAAGGCTTTGGACATGTCTAGGGCTATGGCAACTGTTCGTTGTGGTGGTTTTTGTTGATTGAAACCTGTGGCTATGATGTTGTGTATGTGGTGTAGTGCTGTGGTTGTGGAGTGTTGTTTTCGGAAGCCGTGTTTGTGAGAGGGTAGTTGAGTGTTGTTGGTAATGAAGGGTAGTATTACCTTTTCCATTGTTTTGGCTATTGGGCTGAGTAGTGCTATTGGTCTGTAGGATGGGCCGAGTGCGTGGTTTTTGTTGGGTTTTGGTATTGGGATTATTTTTGCAGTCTTCCATATTGCGGGGATGGTGTTGGTGTTGAGTGATGTGTTGTAAGTGTGTGTGAGTAGTGTTATTGCTTTGGGGCCTAGGTGTTTCAGATGTCTGATGTTTATGTTGTCTGGGCCTGTGGAGTTGTTGTTTTTGGAGCGTTGTAGTGCTTGTTTGACTTGTTGTTCTGTGATGGTTATGGGCGTGGTGTTGAGTTTTCGTATTTTGCGTTGTAGTTGTCTGTATGTTCTGTTGGTTTTGTGTTGTATTATGTTGGTGAATTGTTTGTTGAATGCTCGTGCTTTCTGTTTGTTGGATATTGCCGTGTGTTGTCCGAACTGTATTGTGGTGTTTTCTGGTGCTTTTTGTTCTTTGTTAGATAGTCTTGTTACTGTGTTCCAGAGTATGTATTGTTTGTGTCTGTGGTTCCATGCATCCGTTAAGTGTTCTTTCCATAGCTCTTGTTTGTGTTTTTGGATTTGTTTGTCTATTTCTTTGTTTAGGTCTGTGATGCGTGGGTCTTGGTGGTTTTGTTGTCTGATGTCGTTTCTTTGGCTGATGAGTGTTCTGATGTGTTGTGGTAGGAGAAGTGATTTGCTTTTTATTTTTCCGTGGGGTATGTGGTGTTTGTCTGCTGTAAGTATGAGGTTTGTGAGCATGGTGTTGGCTGTGTGGATGTTGTCAGGTATGGTTAAGTTCTCCAGTGCTGATTCTATTTCAGAGGTGTATCCTTCCCAGTCTGCTTTCCTGTAATTTGTGTAAGTTTGAAGGTGTTGTTGTAGGCGGAAAGGAGCACGCGTGTTGTGTGTGATTTTGATAGGAAGGTGGTCTGAACTGAGTGCGTGTATTGTGGTCCATGTTGTTCTGTTTGTGATGCTGTTGCTGGCTGTTGTGATGTCCGGTGATGTTGGTTGTTGGTTGATGTTTGTAGGTTTTCTGGTAGGTGTGTTTGCGTTTAGAGTGATTTGTTGGGAGTTCTGTAGTATGTCTGCAATGAGGGTGCCTCTGTGGTCGTCGTAATAATAATAATAATAATACATCACATTTGTAAGCGCCTTTCACAACACTCAAGGACACTGTAAGCACACGTAGGGAGAGTGCCATTGTGTTGAGTGAGCGTTGATGTCTGCGGTTAGAATGGTGTTGTTCAGCGAGTTTATGTATTGGAAGGTGTTGGTGATGTCTGTGTCTTCTGTGGCGTGGTCTGGTCGGGTGGTATCTCTGGGGGGTATATACATGTTGCATATGTGTAGTCTTTTGTGGTTGGTTATGTGAATCTTTACGGTTTGAATTTCTGTAGTGTTGGTGTTAATGTTGTTGGGGATGTTCATGGGAGTGAATGTGACTGATTTGTGAATGTATGTGAGCAGTCCTCCTCCTCCCTTGTGTTCTCTGTCTTTCCTAATGCTGGTGTAGTTGGTGAGACGAGGTGTGTTGTGTTGTTTTTCTAGTTTGGTTTCTTGTATGGTGATGATGTCTGCGTGCTGTTGTGAGGCGAGTTCTTCTAGTTCTGTTTTCTTGTTTTGGATGCCGTTGATGTTTATTTGTAGTATGGTCAGTGTGTGTTTGTTGTTTTTGTTGGTGGGTGTTGTTCTTTGTGGGTTGTTCGGGGTTGTGGTGTTGGGGTGTTTGTTGTTTGCGTGTGTGTTCTGCATGTCCACGTGTTTGTGTATTGGCGTGTGGTGATGCCGGAGCAATGTCTTTGTATCCAGTGTGGGTGTGTTGAGTTGCATCTGAGTGAGGTTTTTCTGCGTGTGATGATTCTATTGCAGCTATTGCAGGTCCAGGTTTGGGGGGGTGGTCTTGTGTTTGTTGTATCTCTGTTGGAGTTGTCTGTCCGTGTTGCCTTTGAGGGTAGTGTTGGTGAGGCGAGTGTGTTGTTTTGGTCTGTTTGTGCTCTGCTGCCTGTTGGTGTCCTACGAGGTGTTGTTGTTCGTGGTGGTGTTTTGGGATGTAGTCTGCATTTCCATGTTATGTTGTATTGTCTAGTGTTTATGTTTGTGCAATGTCTGTGTATCCAGTGTGGGTGTGTTGAGTTGCATCTGAGTGAGGTTTGTCTGCGTGTGATGATTCGATTGCAGCTATTGCAGGTCCAGGTTTGGGGGGGTGGTCTTGTGTTTGTTGTATCTCTGTTGGAGTTGTCTGTCCTTGTTGCCTTTGAAGGTAGTGTTGGTGAGGCGAGTGTGTTGTTTTGGTCTGTTTGTGCTCTGCTGCCTGTTGGTGTCCTACGAGGTGTTGTTGTTCGTGGTGGTGTTTTGGGATGTAGTCTGCATTTCCATGTTATGTTGTATTGTCTAGTGTTTATGTTTGTGCAATGTTTGTGTACCCAGTGTGGTGTGTGGTGGTTGCATCTGAAGGATGCCTGTCTTCTTGTAATCTGTTGTGTGCAAATGTCGCATGTCCAGGTAGTTTGTTGTGTGTGTGTTTGTTGCGTGCGTGAGAGTGTCTGTGTGGGCCCCGGATTTGTCTCTATGTCCCCCGCCTGGAGCAAAAGGTCCGCCCGCCACCCTGCCAGGTTCAGGGGGCGGTTAGCCGAAAGAAAAAAAAACGGCCGTAAGGGCACCCCGTTCGGGGTGCAGGGATTGGTTCCTTGATTTGTCCCCCCGTTCGGGGGGAACCCTCCAACTGCGAGTAAGCCAAGGAGTTTGGAGGTACAGCAGGTTGACAGCAGTGTGATCGAGCAGATTAGATAGAGTAGAATTTGAATGGGGCTTCACTGATTTATTTCATACAATTCATATCTAAAACACAGTTGAAAAATATTTGATTGTTAAAATATTTAAATACAAGAACTATATCAAGAAATTAACAAAACATAGTTTTTTTAGTTAGGGGAAAAGTCTAAAAACATATCACAAATGACAAACGTTGTGCCTCTCCTCCTCCTGTTCTTCAATGAAGCTGATCACCCTCCAGCTCCCGTTAGAAACATCGTGCTGCTGAAGGTGTGCCGGCAGAATGGTTGTGATACAGGAGGTGCTGTGGACTCTCCCAGAAACGAGGACCTAGTTTAGTTGTAGATCCAGTAAAACATAGTGCAAATGTGACATTATTTATAATGCACAGTTACAGTCTTGTGAATATTAAAAAATGTACTTCATGTAATGCAGGAAGCGAATATTTCAAACGAACTAAGGCAGCAAACAGTAAGAGCAAAATCGTGTTCCAAACATTAACTCTTTTTTTAAATGTCAATTAGCTTGTGAGTAATAAGACAAAATGTGACTGTCAGACAGAGAACTGTCAGAGCAAACGGCAGATTTTAGAAAGTCCTGCCGAAATAAATCTGCACCCGACTGCGACTGTCAGCGTTGAACTGCCGCCATTGCTGTCAAAGTCAGACACATCTCCAAAATTGTTGGAGCAAATTTTTAAGCAGGCTTCATCTTGATAAATTGACCACGTATTTGACATTTACACCATAACGTTACCGCCTAAAATAATCGTAAAACAAAATTTTGTGTAACAACAAGAGTAATATGTACCCCAAAAGCTTTCAAAGCGTCTGAAAGTTTTCTCCTCCGTTTTTGTTGGGGCTTGGCTCGAAATGCATCATGATTGGCCGCCCGAAGTCCACGTGTCTGTCGGACGTGCTCTCATTGGTCTACAATACCATCACGGATGAATAAATACTCAAAGGGCTTGCCAGGCAAGCCCTTTGAACCCTTTAAATACTCAATGGGCTTGCCTGGCAAGCCCTTTGAGTATTTATTCCATATTGCCCACTAGTTCACTAGTAAGGTCATTTTGACGCTTACTAGTGAACATGTAAGGCCATAAATGTGCCCACTAGTTCACTAGTAAGATCATTTTGAGGCTTACTAGTTGACATGTAAGCCACAAAACGCCCGCTAGTTCACTAGTAAGATAATTTTGAGGCTTCTAGTGAACATGTAAGCCACAGAACGCCCACTAGTTCACTAGTAAGATCATTTTGACGCTTACTAGTGAACATGTAAGCCACAAAACGCTCACTAGTTCACTAGTAAGGTCATTTTGACGTTTACTAGTGAACATGTAAGCCACAAAACGCTCACTGGTTCACTAGTAAGGTAATTTTGACGCTTACTAGTGAACATGTAAGCCACAAAACGCCCACTAGTTCCCTAGTAAAATCATTTTGACACTTATTTATGAACATGTCAGCCACAAAACGCTCACTCGTTCACTAGTAAGATCATTTTGACGCTTACTAGTGAACATGTAAGCCACAAAACGCCCACTAGTTCACTAGTAAGGTCATTTTGACGCTTACTAGTGAACATGTAAGCCACAAAACGCCCACTAGTTCACTAGTAAGATCATTCTGACGCTTACTAGTGAACATGTAAGGCCATAAATGTGCCCACTAGTTCACTAGTAAGTTCATTTTGAGGCTTACTAGTTGACATGTAAGCCACACATCGCCTACTAGTTCACTAGTAAGATCATTTTGAGGCTTACTAGTGAACATGTAAGCCACAAAACGCCCAATAGTTCACTAGTAAGATCATTTTGACGCTTACTAGTGAACATGTAAGCCACAAAACGCTCACTAGTTTACTAGTAAGGTCATTTTGACGCTTACTAGTGAACATGTAAGCCACAAAACGCTCACTAGTTCACTAGTAAGGTCATTTTGACGCTTACTAGTGAACATGTAAGCCGCAAAACGCCCACTAGTTCACTAATAAGATTATTTTGACGCTTACTACTGAACATTTAAGGCCATAAATGTGCCCACTAGTTCACTGGTAAGATGATTTTGACGCTTACTAGTGAACATGTAAGGCCATAAATGTGCCCACTTGTAGTGCTAGTGACATTACACTGTACTTGCATTAAATGCAAATAAGGATGATTACGAAAACATGTAACGGTATCCTATTGGCTGTACGTTTCAAAATGGTGTCATCCCACCAGTCAGGGCTCATGATTTTGGAAATTCTGTGCCCACTTAGTTTTTTAAAACAACAATGGCGGACAGTGTCCTGAGACGTATTCGGCGAAGGTGCAGGGCAATAGAGAGTGCCTGTCATCAAGGGTCTGCCGGTGAAAGTGAAGCACGCGCGATAAACATTTCAATTGCTAATTTAAGAAGAGTTAGTGACCAGTTTAGCGCTGATACTATTCAAAGTTTGATTCAAAGTCCAATAGATCTCCGATCTGTCATCATTGCGGGACCCACTCCTAATGGTGGACGTGTTTGTTCCCATGTGGCACATCGTTTGCACACAGGTAAAATGGCTACCATTTTTTGTCATTGGTTTTTCGTATGTATTTTTATTCGAACTACACACGGGTTTTACTGACGACTTGCTGTGACTTACCTTCTATCACCCTGTCAAACGTCGTTTTATACCAGTGGTTATCCTGCAAATCAGTAGACTATTAAGTAACGCGATGGCTGTACACTTTTAAGCAATAACTAGTGATCTTTTAGTTATTCAATTATAAGTTTGAATTATTTTTTTCTTGATTAAAATGGTTAGAGAAAATAGCTGCTCGTGGTTTTGAAGCTGCATATACTTTTATGTACATCTGTGTCTATATGCCTGTACTGTATACAGTATATAAAAAAACACGTAGTGATTCGTTTGCTTGAATTCCTTAATCCTTTTATTTCCATACTTTAGGTAGACGAGGAAGACCAGCACTTGACATTACAAGGGATCAAATTGAACTGCTCCCCACTCAGGGCTTTACAGTGAGAGCCATCACTGAGATGTTGTGTTGTTCCTCTTCATACCTGCATAAAAAAATGAAGTTTTTTCAGAATTCAGCCAGAAATAGATTTACTCCCATTCATGATGTTGACCTGGAAGAGCATGTCAGAAGATTGCACAGCCAATTTCCCAGATCAGGCTCGGAAGCAAGTGTTCTGCTACATACTCTTGTCCCTTCATGTATATATCATTATATTCATTGTGAAAGTGTACTTTCTTTATTGTGTTGTTTTATGAACCTGTTGCAGATGATGAGGGCATACCTGCGTGCTGATGCTATTGTAGTACAAAGAAAAAGAGTTCGAGAAATCCTCAACCGTATTGAGCCAGCTGCTGCAGCCCAGAGATGGAGCCAGACTGTGGCTAGAAGAACATACTATGTGCCATTCCCCAATAGTTTATGGCACATAGATGGGCATATGCGTCTCATTCGGTAATAAGGGATCATCTTATATTTGTACTCGTGGGAGCATTAGAAAGCCATATTGTATGGACAGCACAGATTAAATTGAATTTTATCATTTGTATATCCAAGTTACACAAACTCCAAATTGCCTCCATGTAGTCTTAAGTGCACAGCAATACCTTCTCTACCGAGATGATATTTCAAACAAGATATGAAACGTGATTGTTTTCTTGTATTTAATCATTATTCTTTTCATGTTTGTTTTACAGGTGGGTGTTTGTGACACATGCCGGCATTGATGGGAATTCCAGGCTAATAACGTACCTTCAACTGGAGCACAGACAACACAGTTTTGACAGTGTTGAAATATTTTGTCCAAGCCACCTGCCTGTATGGGTTACCCTCCAGAGTAAGATCCGACCATGGTGGTGAAAACACTGGTTGCTCTTTTAATGAACCTACTGCAGGGACAAGACACCAAAATTATTTCTAGCTCCAGCCAACACCCCCTCACAATTTACTCACACCTCCCATGGCCTGATTATCCACCAACAGGGGCCCTTTTTGGATTATCATTTTGGCATAGGAACTTTCCTTTCCTATCCTAACCGAGTGAGATGAGCCGGTAGCACCTGGAGCAAAGATCGTCTAAATTTTAATAATGCTTAGGAAAGGTTCTGACCATCCTTTACGAAAGGAAAGGAGATATATTATGCAGCAGGAATATTTAAAGGGGAAGTCTTTTTTTATGTTGTTGTTGTTGTTGTTGTCGACCCCACCCGTGCCCCGACATTGGGGGACCGGGCCCTCACTCCGTCTCCCGGATCCCCAGACCCCCCTCCTCCGCCCAGCGGGCGAGCAGGGCCGCTACTCCGCTTGGGTTTCGCCAGAGGTCCTCCGGAGTCAGTGTGGTGGGTATGTTTGTGCAGGTGAACAGGTGTTGTGTGTCGTGCACTTGCGTGCCGCATAGCGCACAGAGTGGTGTTGGGTGTGTGTCCGGTGTAATGTTGTGTAGGTAGGAGTGGAGGGCTGGTGATTTGTTGGTTCGGAGTTGTGCTAGGAGTTGTCTGGTTCTGTGTGGTAGGTCTTGCTCTGATGGGTCTATTTCTGGTGCTGGTGCATGTATTACTTTGTTGTGTTGTCTGGTGTCCAAGTGTGTTTGTACAAAGTGGGTGTGTATGTCTTTCATGTTCTGTTTTATGGTGTCGTTGTTGGTGTCCTGTGGTGCTGTGTCTTTGTTGTGTGTGTAGTTGTTGTTGTGGAAGATTGTTTGTTTCTTTTGTCTGGGTGGTGGTGGTTGTTGAGTGAGTGGGTGTAGTGGGTGGGTTGGGTGTTGGGCTTTTTGTCTGATTTGCGATGCGTGTAGTTTTAGATGTGTGTTCAGTGGGAGAGTTTTTGTTTCCTCATGCAAGTGTTGTATGTTTGTGTCTTGTGTGCATCCTGTTGCTATTCTGAGTGCGGTGTTCTGTGTGGTCTGGAGTTTTGTCTTGTTTGTGTCCGATAGTGTTGGTGACCATATAGTGTTTGCGTATTCGAGGCGTGTGAGTGTGGTTGCTTTGTATGTGGTGAGTATAGTTTCTTTGGATTTTCCCCAGTGAGTGGTTGTTAAGGCTTTAAGTATTTTGTTTGATTGCTTGGCGCGGGTTAGAGTGTGTTGTGTGTGTTTTGAGAAGGTGAGTTTGGGGTCCCATGTTAATCCCAGTATTTTGGGTTCGCGGACTGTGGGTAGGGTGGTGTTATCTATTTGTAAAGTGAGCCTGTTGCTGTATTCTGCCGGATCCGGTGTGAACAGAGTGGTGGTGGTTTTGTCTGCGTTGAGTGTGAGTTGGTTCTGTTTTGTCCAGTTGTATATGTCGTGGAGATATTTTTGTACTTGTTGTTGTGCCTGTTGTGGTTTGACATGTGTGGATAGAATGGTGATGTCGTCTGCATATGTAACTGTGTGTACATTTGGAGGTGGTTGTGGTAAGTCTGCCATGTATATGTTGAATAGTGTTGGTGAAAGTACTCCCCCCTGTGGTACCCCCGTTTTCGTGTTTCTATGTTCTGATGTTTCCCCCCGGTATTGAGTGTATTGTCTGCGTCCCCTTATGTAGTTGAAGATGTATTTGATGATGATGTTTGGGGTGTTAGTGTTGTTGAGTTTGTTTGTGAGTGTGTGTAGGTTTACCGTGTCAAAGGCTTTGGACATGTCTAGGGCTATGGCAACTGTTCGTTGTGGTGGTTTTTGTTGATTGAAACCTGTGGCTATGATGTTGTGTATGTGGTGTAGTGCTGTGGTTGTGGAGTGTTGTTTTCGGAAGCCGTGTTGGTGAGAGGGTAGTTGAGTGTTGTTGGTAATGAAGGGTAGTATTACCTTTTCCATTGTTTTGGCTATTGGGCTGAGTAGTGCTATTGGTCTGTAAGATGGGCCGAGTGCGTGGTTTTTGTTGGGTTTTGGTATTGGGATTATTTTTGCAGTCTTCCATATTGCGGGGATGGTGTTGGTGTTGAGTGATGTGTTGTAAGTGTGTGTGAGTAGTGTTATTGCTTTGGGGCCTAGGTGTTTCAGATGTCTGATGTTTATGTTGTCTGGGCCTGTGGAGTTGTTGCTTTTGGAGCGTTGTAGTGCTTGTTTGACTTGTTGTTCTGTGATGGTTATGGGCGTGGTGTTGAGTTTTCGTATTTTGCGTTGTAGTTGTCTGTATGTTCTGTTGGTTTTGTGTTGTATTATGTTGGTGAATTGTTTGTTGAATGCTCGTGCTTTCTGTTTGTTGGATATTGCCGTGTGTTGTCCGAACTGTATTGTGGTGTTTTCTGGTGCTTTTTGTTCTTTGTTTGATAGTCTTGTTACTGTGTTCCAGAGTATGTGTTGTTTGTGTCTGTGGTTCCATGCATCCGTTAAGTGTTCTTTCCATAGCTCTTGTTTGTGTTTTTGGATTTGTGTGTCTATTTCTTTGTTTAGGTCTGTGATGCGTGGGTCTTGGTGGTTTTGTTGTCTGATGTCGTTTCTTTGGCTGATGAGTGTTCTGATGTGTTGTGGTAGGAGAAGTGATTTGCTTTTTATTTTTCCGTGGGGTATGTGGCGTTTGTCTGCTGTAAGTATGAGGTTTGTGAGCATGGTGTTGGCTGTGTGGATGTTGTCAGGTATGGTTATGTTCTCCAGTGCTGATTCTATTTCAGAGGTGTATCCTTCCCAGTCTGCTTTCCTGTAATTTGTGTAAGTTTGAAGGTGTTGTTGTAGGCGGAAAGGAGCACGCGTGTTGTTTGTGATTTTGATAGGAATGTGGTCTGAACTGAGTGCGTGTATTGTGGTCCATGTTGTTCTGTTTGTGGTGCTGTTGCTGGCTGTTGTGATGTCCGGTGATGTTGGTTGATGTTTGTAGGTTTTCTGGTGGGTGTGTTTGCGTTTAGAGTGATTTGTTGGGAGTTTTGTAGTATGTCTGCAATGTGGGTGCCTCTGTGGTCGTCGTAGGGAGAGTGCCATTGTGTTGAGTGAGCGTTGATGTCTGCGGTTAGAATGGTGTTGTTCAGCGAGTTTATGTATTGGAAGGTGTTGGTGATGTCTGTGTCTTCTGTGGCGTGGTCTGGTCGGGTGGTATCTCTGGGGGGTATATACATGTTGCATATGTGTAGTCTTTTGTGGTTGGTTATGTGAATCTTTACGGTTTGAATTTCTGTAGTGTTGGTGTTAATGTTGTTGGGGATGTTCATGGGAGTGAATGTGTATCTACTGTATATCTATAAAAAAAATCCTCGTCTCACCCCTCAGGTGGTGTCCATCCCTCATTCAGCTGGGGTCCTCTACCAGAGGCCAGGAAGCTTGAGGGTTCTGCGCAGTATCCTTGCCGTTCCCAGCACTGCACATTTCTGGACTGAGATGTCCGATGTTGTTCCCGGGATCTGTTGCAACCACTCATCATCTAGTTTGGGGGTCACTGCCCCGAGTGCTCCGACCACCACAGGCACGACTGTCCCCTTTACCTTCCAGGCTCTCTCCAGCTCCTCTCTGAGCCCTTGGGATTTCTCGAGTTTCTCGTGTTCCTTCTTTCTGATGTTTCCAGCACTTGGGACCGCTACATCCACTACAACGGCTTTCCTCTGCCCTTTATCTATCATCAGGATATCTGGTTGGTTCGCCATTACCATCTTGTCAGTCTGGATCTGGAAGTCCCATAGGATCTTCGCTCTGTCATTCTCCACCACCTTCGGAGGTGTTTCCCATTTTGACCTTGGGGTTTCCAGTCCGTACTCCGCACAGATGTTTCGGTAGACTATGCCAGCCACCTGGTTATGGCGTTCCATATAGGCTTTCCCTGCCAGCACCTTACACCCTGCAGTTATGTGTTAGATCGTCTCAGGTGCCTCTTTGCACAACCTACACCTTGGGTCTTGTCTGGTGTGGTATATCTGGGCCTCAATGGCTCTAGTGCTCAGGGCCTGCTCCTGAGCAGCCAGGATGAGTGCCTCTGTACTGTCCTTCAGGCCAGTCCTCTCTAGCCACTGATGGGAATTCTTGAGATCGGCCACTTCAGTTATGGTCCGGTGGTACATCCCGTGTAGGGGCTTGTCCTCCGATGATGGTCCCTCTTCCAGCGCCTCATCCTCTGTTGCCCATTGTCTGAGACATTCTCTGAGTACGTCATCCGTTGGAGCCTTCTCCTTGATGTATTCATGGAGCTTGGATGTTTCATCCTGGACAGTGGCTCTCACACTCACTAGTCCCCAGCCGCTTTCCTTGTTGCCAGTTCAAGGTTGCCATTGGCTTGTGGTACACCGAGGTACTTGTAGCTGTCCTCAATGTCTGCTATTGTTCCTTCGGGGAGTGAGACCCCTTCAGTCCGGACTACCGTTCCTCTCTTAGTCACCATCCGACTATCACATCCCGATGTCGCTGCTGTAGATCCTGGTTGTGTGGATCAGGGAGTCTATGTCCCTTTCACTCTTAGCATACAGCTTTATGTCATCCATGTAGAGGAGGTGACTGATCGTAGCTTCATTTCTGAGGCTGTATCCATAGCCTGTCTTGGTGATTACTTGGCTTAGGGAGTTCAGTCCTATGCAGAACAGCAATGGGGAGAGTGCATCACCTTGGTATATGCCACATTTGATGGACACTTGGGTAAGTGGCTTGCCATTGGCTTCAAGTGTGGTTTTCCACATCCTCATCAAGTTCGCAACGAAGGCTCTTAGGGTCCTGTTCACCTTATACACATCCAAGCATTCAGTGATCCATGTATGTGGCATCGAGTCATAGGCTTTCTTTTAATCAATCCAGGCTGTGCACAGGTTGGTACATCGGGACCTGCAGTCTTGTGCGACTGTTCTGTCAACCAGGAGCTGATGTTTGGCTCCCCTGGTATCTCTACCAATGCCCTTCCGTGCTTCGCTCATGTATTGATCCATGTGTGCACTTATCTTAGCCGCAACATGAGCTTCCAAAATTGTGGAGGGACAGGTTATTGGCCGATAGTTGGATGCGACTGCACCCTTTGAGGGATCTTTCATGATAAGGATCGTTCGCCCTTCGGTTAGCCATCCTGGGTGAGTCCCATCCCTAGGCAGCTGGTTCATTTGTGCTGCTGGGCGCTTATGGAGTGCTGTGAGTCTCTTTAGCCAGTAAGTGTGGACCATGTCCGGGCCTGGTGCTGTCCAGTCCTTCATATTTGAGACTATTTCCTTTATGTCTGCCACTGTTATGGTAATTGGGTTCTGTTCAGGGAGGTGTCTGTGCTCCTCTCTTTGGGTGACCAGCCATTGTGCACTGCTGTTATGTGCAACCTCCTTCTCCCATCTGCCTCTCCAGTACCTTTCAGTTTCCAGTCTTGGTGGATCAGCTCTGTTGTTAGGACCCTGCCACTGAGCGTACACTTTCGCAGGTTGTGTTGCAAACAGCCTGTTTATTCGTCTGGCCTCATTCTCTTTCGTGTACCGCTTTAGGCGGCTGGACAAGGCTTGGAGCCTTTGTTTCGAGTGCTTCATATATGGTCATCTGGATGTACCTCTCAGGATCGGCCTTTTCATCACACCTCTCTGGACCTCAGTCAATTGACTCACATCTTTCCGAGCCGCCTTGATCTTAGCCTCCAACCGTCTTTTCCATGGTCGGTAATGTATCTCATGGCTTCCATGGTTGCTCTTATAGCCAAGCATCTCAAGGATCACTGATGCTGAAGCGTATATCAGTTCATTTCCGTGATCGTTACGGTAAGGATCGCCCTCAGTGCTGAATTCACACTTTCCAAGAGACTTTCAGGTGGTACTTCACATAGCCGTTGTAATCGGATTCTAGGTTTCCCAGCTTTCATTCTTGCCATGATCTTAGCTTTCAGGTCAGTTGCTGCCTCGCTCAGCATTTCATTCATTGGGGCTGGCCTCCCAATCTCATCATCTGCATTCACTCTGGTATGAACTCCTCCTCTGATCTGGCAGCCTGGGGCCCCTCACCATGGAACCTGCATTGTACCTCATCAATCTCAAGTTGTGACAGCCGTTGCCGTTTGTGGATGTTGGAACACTGAGTTACGAGTTGTTTCGTGGCCACCCGTGACTGTGGGTTTCGAAGTAACCATTTAGCCCACATTCTCTCCATGTAACCTCTCTGACTAGGCTCGCTTGAGTAGTAGCATTCCAACAGAGCCATGTTATTGCATCTTGCCCATCTCTGCTCCATTTTTCATCAAGGTGCTCTGGTTCCCCAGCACCTGACGCAGACCTTGTTTGGCCGGGCGACGTCTGAGCTGGCATGTCATTCATTTTATTGTCTCTCATCATTGTATGAGGTACGCATTAGCGTGAAGGCTCTTGCCCAAGGACCCACACTGGATGGTGTTATGTGCTCATTTTTTGCCCCAAGTGGGGAGCGGAGGGACGGGCGCTGGGGGGGGGGACCATCGTGGTGGGGCGGGCCCCTACGCGGGATGTGCCACCGGACCGTGGCTGAGGTGGCTGATCTCAAGAAGTCCTATCGGTGGCTGGAGGGGACTGGCCTGGGGGACAGCGCAGGGGCGCTCATCCTGGCTGCTCAGGAGCGGGCCTTGGGCGCCGGAGCGTTCGAGGCCCGGATGTGCCGCGCCGGACAGGACCCGGGGTGTGGGTTGTGCGGGGAGCCGCCTGGGACGATCCGGCACGTGGCTGCGGGGTGTGGGATGCTGGCAGGGGGGGCCTGCGTGGAGCGCCATGGCCAGGTGGCTGGCGTGGTCTGCCGAGGCATCTGTGCGGAGTGTGGACTGGGGGCCCCGGGGTCGGAGTGGGGGGCACCTCCGAGGGTGGTGGAGGGTGGCGGAGCGGGGATCCTGTGGGACTTCCGGATCCAGACTGGCGGGATGGTGGTGGCGAGCCAGCCAGATGTCGTGGTCGTGGATGGGGGGCGGAGGAGGGCCGTTGTGGTGGATGTGGCGGTCCCAGGTGGTGGAGGCATCGGGAGGGGGGAGCATGGGGGGCTCGGGGGGTACCAGGGGCTCGGGGAGGGGCTGGGGAGGGCCTGGGGGGTGGGGGTGGCGGTCGTGCCTGTGGTGGTCGGGGAGCTCGGGGCAGTGACCCCCGGACTGGATGGGTGGTTGCGACAGATCCCGGGACCAGCGTCGGACATCTCGGTCCGGAGGTGTGCGGTGCTGGGAGCGGCGGGGGTACTGCGCGGGGCCCTCGGGCTTCCTGGCCTCTGGTGGAGGACCCGAGCTGAATGAGGGACGGACACCACCCGAGGACACCTCCTATTGGCTCCATGATAAGAGCTCCACCCAGCAAAGAATTAACCCTTTAAAACCTGATTCTGAGCTTTCACAATTATTTACCGCCATTTGCGTAATATCTACAGTATACAGAAGGAATCAAGCAATTTTTACCAATGTATCTGTAGGTGATGTTTATTTATTATGTACACAGAGATAAAGAGTAATGGCACAGCTCTGCAGTATCTTTCCACTTTTATATATGTATGCTATACTAAATAAAATGAATAGGGCACCATATAATGCAACAGTTATGCAACTCCCTAAATAATGATGTGAATTTTCAGTTGTTGCTAAATCAGTTAGGATGTTATAATTTGTGGTGTAGATGCGAATTTAGGAGAGCAGGACAATATATCGCATTGCAATTGGAGCAGCAGCTTGGTTGATGATGTCCCCAAACCGGCTCATCTATTATATTTGTCGTGCAATACAATGAAAATGAGCACAATTGCAAAACATAGGCTTCTTATATTTTAAAATAAAATAATCACATGTTTACCGTTCTGGGGTTTCTACAATCATGAATGGAGGCATTATTTACAGCAGGTTGATGTTGTTGTTGTTGTTGTCGACCCCACCCGTGCCCCGACATTGGGGGACCGGGCCCTCACTCCGTCTCCCGGATCCCCAGACCCCCCTCCGCCGCCCAGCGGGCGAGCAGGGCCGCCACTCCGCTTGGGTTTCGCCAGAGGTCCTCCGGAGTCAGTGTGGTGGGTATGTTTGTGCAGGTGCGTATTCGAGGCGTGTGAGTGTGGTTGCTTTGTATGTGGTGAGTATAGTTTCTTTGGATTTTCCCCAGTGAGTGGTTGTTAAGGCTTTAAGTATTTTGTTTGATTGCTTGGCGCGGGTTAGAGTGTGTTGTGTGTGTTTTGAGAAGGTGAGTTTGGGGTCCCATGTTAATCCCAGTATTTTGGGTTCGCGGACTGTGGGTAGGGTGGTGTTATCTATTTGTAAAGTGAGCCTGTTGCTGTATTCTGCCGGATCCGGTGTGAACAGAGTGGTGGTGGTTTTGTCTGCGTTGAGTGTGAGTTGGTTCTGTTTTGTCCAGTTGTATATGTTGTGGAGATATTTTTGTACTTGTTGTTGTGCCTGTTGTGGTTTGACATGTGTGGATAGAATGGTGATGTCGTCTGCATATGTAACTGTGTGTACATTTGGAGGTGGTTGTGGTAAGTCTGCCATGTATATGTTGAATAGTGTTGGTGAAAGTACTCCCCCCTGTGGTACCCCCGTTTTCGTGTTTCTGTGTTCTGATGTTTCCCCCCGGTATTGAGTGTATTGTCTGCGTCCCCTTATGTAGTTGAAGATGTATTTGATGATGATGTTTGGGGTGTTAGTGTTGTTGAGTTTGTTTGTGAGTGTGTGTAGGTTTACCGTGTCAAAGGCTTTGGACATGTCTAGGGCTATGGCAACTGTTCGTTGTGGTGGTTTTTGTTGATTGAAACCTGTGGCTATGATGTTGTGTATGTGGTGTAGTGCTGTGGTTGTGGAGTGTTGTTTTCGGAAGCCGTGTTGGTGAGAGGGTAGTTGAGTGTTGTTGGTAATAAAGGGTAGTATTACCTTTTCCATTGTTTTGGCTATTGGGCTGAGTAGTGCTATTGGTCTGTAGGATGGGCCGAGTGCGTGGTTTTTGTTGGGTTTTGGTATTGGGATTATTTTTGCAGTCTTCCATATTGCGGGGATGGTGTTGGTGTTGAGTGATGTGTTGTAAGTGTGTGTGAGTAGTGTTATTGCTTTGGGGCCTAGGTGTTTCAGATGTCTGATGTTTATGTTGTCTGGGCCTGTGGAGTTGTTGCTTTTGGAGCGTTGTAGTGCTTGTTTGACTTGTTGTTCTGTGATGGTTATGGGCGTGGTGTTGAGTTTTCGTATTTTGCGTTGTAGTTGTCTGTATGTTCTGTTGGTTTTGTGTTGTATTATGTTGGTGAATTGTTTGTTGAATGCTCGTGCTTTCTGTTTGTTGGATATTGCCGTGTGTTGTCCGAACTGTATTGTGGTGTTTTCTGGTGCTTTTTGTTCTTTGTTAGATAGTCTTGTTACTGTGTTCCAGAGTATGTATTGTTTGTGTCTGTGGTTCCATGCATCCGTTAAGTGTTCTTTCCATAGCTCTTGTTTGTGTTTTTGGATTTGTTTGTCTATTTCTTTGTTTAGGTCTGTGATGCGTGGGTCTTGGTGGTTTTGTTGTCTGATGTCGTTTCTTTGGCTGATGAGTGTTCTGATGTGTTGTGGTAGGAGAAGTGATTTGCTTTTTATTTTTCCGTAGGGTATGTGGTGTTTGTCTGCTGTAAGTATGAGGTTTGTGAGCATGGTGTTGGCTGTGTGGATGTTGTCAGGTATGGTTAAGTTCTCCAGTGCTGATTCTATTTCAGAGGTGTATCCTTCCCAGTCTGCTTTCCTGTAATTTGTGTAAGTTTGAAGGTGTTGTTGTAGGCGGAAAGGAGCACGCGTGTTGTGTGTGATTTTGATAGGAAGGTGGTCTGAACTGAGTGCGTGTATTGTGGTCCATGTTGTTCTGTTTGTGATGCTGTTGCTGGCTGTTGTGATGTCCGGTGATGTTGGTTGTTGGTTGATGTTTGTAGGTTTTCTGGTAGGTGTGTTTGCGTTTAGAGTGCTTTGTTGGGAGTTCTGTAGTATGTCTGCAATGAGGGTGCCTCTGTGGTCGTCGTAGGGAGAGTGCCATTGTGTTGAGTGAGCGTTGATGTCTGCGGTTAGAATGGTGTTGTTCAGCGAGTTTATGTATTGGAAGGTGTTGGTGATGTCTGTGTCTTCTGTGGCGTGGTCTGGTCGGGTGGTATCTCTGGGGGGTATATACATGTTGCATATGTGTAGTCTTTTGTGGTTGGTTATGTGAATCTTTACGGTTTGAATTTCTGTAGTGTTGGTGTTAATGTTGTTGGGGATGTTCATGGGAGTGAATGTGACTGATTTGTGAATGTATGTGAGCAGTCCTCCTCCTCCCTTGTGTTCTCTGTCTTTCCTAATGCTGGTGTAGTTGGTGAGACGAGGTGTGTTGTGTTGTTTTTCTAGTTTGGTTTCTTGTATGGTGATGATGTCTGCGTGCTGTTGTGAGGCGAGTTCTTCTAGTTCTGTTTTCTTGTTTTGGATGCCGTTGATGTTTATTTGTA
Organism: Hippocampus zosterae; assembly: GCF_025434085.1. Classification (NCBI taxonomy): domain Eukaryota; kingdom Metazoa; phylum Chordata; class Actinopteri; order Syngnathiformes; family Syngnathidae; genus Hippocampus; species Hippocampus zosterae. The sequence goes on from NC_067456.1 coordinate 14,153,971, forward strand.
GTATGGTCAGTGTGTGTTTGTTGTTTTTGTTGGTGGGTGTTGTTCTTTGTGGGTTGTTCGGGGGTTGTGGTGTTGGGGTGTTTGTTGTTTGCGTGTGTGTTCTGCATGTCCACGTGTTTGTGTATTGGCGGGTGGTGATGCCGGAGCAATGTCTGTGTATCCAGTGTGGGTGTGTTGAGTTGCATCTGAGTGAGGTTTGTCTGCGTGTGATGATTCTATTGCAGCTATTGCAGGTCCAGGTTTGGGGGGGTGGTCTTGTGTTTGTTGTATCTCTGTTGGAGTTGTCTGTCCGTGTTGCGTTTGAGGGTAGTGTTGGTGAGGCGAGTGTGTTGTTTTGGTCTGTTTGTGCTCTGCTGCCTGTTGGTGTCCTACGAGGTGTTGTTGTTCGTGGTGGTGTTTTGGGATGTAGTCTGCATTTCCATGTTATGTTGTATTGTCTAGTGTTTATGTTTGTGCAATGTTTGTGTACCCAGTGTGGTGTGTGGTGGTTGCATCTGAAGGATGTCTGTCTTCTTGTAATCTGTTGTGTGCAAATGTCGCATGTCCAGGTAGTTTGTTGTGTGTGTGTTTGTTGCGTGCGTGAGAGTGTCTGTGTGGGCCCCGGATTTGTCTCTATGTCCCCCGCCTGGGGCAAAAGGTCCGCCCGCCACCCTGCCAGGTTCAGGGGGCGGTTAGCCGAAAAAAAAAAAAAAACGGCCGTAAGGGCACCCCGTTCGGGGTGCAGGGATTGGTTCCTTGATTTGTCCCCCCGTTCGGGGGGAACCCTCCAACTGCGAGTAAGCCAAGGAGTTTGGAGGTACAGCAGTGTGATCGAGCAGATTAGATAGAGTAGAATTTGAATGGGGCTTCACTGATTTATTTCATACAATTCATATCTAAAACACAGTTGAAAAATATTTGATTGTTAAAATATTTAAATACAAGAACTATATCAAGAAATTAACAAAACATAGTTTTTTTAGTTAGGAGAAAAGTCTAAAAACATATCACAAATGACAAACGTTGTGCCTCTCCTCCTCCTGTTCTTCAATGAAGCTGATCACCCTCCAGCTCCCGTTAGAAACATCGTGCTGCTGAAGGTGTGCCGGCAGAATGGTTGTGATACAGGAGGTGCTGTGGACTCTCCCAGAAACGAGGACCTAGTTTAGTTGTAGATCCAGTAAAACATAGTGCAAATGTGACATTATTTATAATGCACAGTTACAGTCTTGTGAATATTAAAAAATGTACTTCATGTAATGCAGGAAGCGAATATTTCAAACGAACTAAGGCAGCAAACAGTAAGAGCAAAATCGTGTTCCAAACATTAACTCTTTTTTTAAATGTCAATTAGCTTGTGAGTAATAAGACAAAATGTGACTGTCAGACAGAGAACTGTCAGAGCAAACGGCAGATTTTAGAAAGTCCTGCCGAAATAAATCTGCACCCGACTGCGACTGTCAGCGTTGAACTGCCGCCATTGCTGTCAAAGTCAGACACATCTCCAAAATTGTTGGAGCAAATTTTTAAGCAGGCTTCATCTTGATAAATTGACCACATATTTGACATTTACACCATAACGTTACCGCCTAAAATAATCGTAAAACAAAATTTTGTGTAACAACAAGAGTAATATGTACCCCAAAAGCTTTCAAAGCGTCTGAAAGTTTTCTCCTCCGTTTTTGTTGGGGCTTGGCTCGAAATGCATCATGATTGGCCGCCCGAAGTCCACGTGTCTGTCGGACGTGCTCTCATTGGTCTATAATACCATCACGGATGAATAAATACTCAAAGGGCTTGCCAGGCAAGCCCTTTGAACCCTTTAAATACTCAATGGGCTTGCCTGGCAAGCCCTTTGAGTATTTATTCCATATTGCCCACTAGTTCACTAGTAAGGTCATTTTGACGCTTACTAGTGAACATGTAAGGCCATAAATGTGCCCACTAGTTCACTAGTAAGATCATTTTGAGGCTTACTAGTTGACATGTAAGCCACAAAACGCCCGCTAGTTCACTAGTAAGATAATTTTGAGGCTTCTAGTGAACATGTAAGCCACAGAACGCCCACTAGTTCACTAGTAAGATCATTTTGACGCTTACTAGTGAACATGTAAGCCACAAAACGCTCACTAGTTCACTAGTAAGGTCATTTTGACGCTTACTAGTGAACATGTAAGCCACAAAACGCTCACTGGTTCACTAGTAAGGTAATTTTGACGCTTACTAGTGAACATGTAAGCCAGAAAACGCCCACTAGTTCCCTAGTAAGATCATTTTGACGCTTATTTATGAACATGTCAGCCACAAAACGCTCACTCGTTCACTAGTAAGATCATTTTGACGCTTACTAGTGAACATGTAAGCCACAAAACGCCCACTAGTTCACTAGTAAGGTCATTTTGACGCTTACTAGTGAACATGTAAGCCACAAAACGCCCACTAGTTCACTAGTAAGATCATTTTGACGCTTACTAGTGAACATGTAAGGCCATAAATGTGCCCACTAGTTCACTAGTAAGTTCATTTTGAGGCTTACTAGTTGACATGTAAGCCACACATCGCCTACTAGTTCACTAGTAAGATCATTTTGAGGCTTACTAGTGAACATGTGAGCCACAAAACGCCCAATAGTTCACTAGTAAGATCATTTTGACGCTTACTAGTGAACATGTAAGCCACAAAACGCTCACTAGTTTACTAGTAAGGTCATTTTGACGCTTACTAGTGAACATGTAAGCCACAAAACGCTCACTAGTTCACGAGTAAGGTCATTTTGACGCTTACTAGTGAACATGTAAGCCGCAAAACGCCCACTAGTTCACTAATAAGATTATTTTGACGCTTACTACTGAACATTTAAGGCCATAAATGTGCCCACTAGTTCACTGGTAAGTTCATTTTGAGGCTTACTAGTTGACATGTAAGCCACACATCGCCTACTAGTTCACTAGTAAGATCATTTTGAGGCTTACTAGTGAACATGTAAGCCACAAAACGCCCACTAGTTCACTAGTAAGATCATTTTGACGCTTACTAGTGAACATGTAAGGCCATAAATGTGCCCACTAGTTCACTAGTAAGTTCATTTTGAGGCTTACTAGTTGACATGTAAGCCACACATCGCCTACTAGTTCACTAGTAAGATCATTTTGAGGCTTACTAGTGAACATGTGAGCCACAAAACGCCCAATAGTTCACTAGTAAGATCATTTTGACGCTTACTAGTGAACATGTAAGCCACAAAACGCTCACTAGTTTACTAGTAAGGTCATTTTGACGCTTACTAGTGAACATGTAAGCCACAAAACGCTCACTAGTTCACGAGTAAGGTCATTTTGACGCTTACTAGTGAACATGTAAGCCGCAAAACGCCCACTAGTTCACTAATAAAATTATTTTGACGCTTACTACTGAACATTTAAGGCCATAAATGTGCCCACTAGTTCACTGGTAAGTTCATTTTGAGGCTTACTAGTTGACATGTAAGCCACACATCGCCTACTAGTTCACTAGTAAGATCATTTTGAGGCTTACTAGTGAACATGTAAGCCACAAAACGCCCAATAGTTCACTAGTAAGATCATTTTGACGCTTACTAGTGAACATGTAAGCCACAAAACGCTCACTAGTTTACTAGTAAGGTCATTTTGACGCTTACTAGTGAACATGTAAGCCACAAAACGCTCACTAGTTCACTAGTAAGGTCATTTTGACGCTTACTAGTGAACATGTAAGCCGCAAAACGCCCACTAGTTCACTAATAAGATAATTTTGACGCTTACTACTGAACATTTAAGGCCATAAATGTGCCCACTAGTTCACTGGTAAGATGATTTTGACGCTTACTAGTGAACATGTAAGGCCATAAATGTGCCCACTTGTAGTGCTAGTGACATTACACTGTACTTGCATTAAATGCAAATAAGGATGATTACGAAAACATGTAACGGTATCCTATTGGCTGTACGTTTCAAAATAGTGTCATCCCACCAGTCAGGGCTCATGATTTTGGAAATTCTGTGCCCACTTAGTTTTTTAAAACAACAATGGCGGACAGTGTCCTGAGACGTATTCGGCGAAGGTGCAGGGCAATAGAGAGTGCCTGTCATCAAGGGTCTGCCGGTGAAAGTGAAGCACGCGCGATAAACATTTCAATTGCTAATTTAAGAAGAGTTAGTGACCAGTTTAGCGCTGATACTATTCAAAGTTTGATTCAAAGTCCAATAGATCTCCGATCTGTCATCATTGCGGGACCCACTCCTAATGGTGGACGTGTTTGTTCCCATGTGGCACATCGTTTGCACACAGGTAAAATGGCTACCATTTTTTGTCATTGGTTTTTCGTATGTATTTTTATTCGAACTACACACGGGTTTTACTGACGACTTGCTGTGACTTACCTTCTATCACCCTGTCAAACGTCGTTTTATACCAGTGGTTTTCCTGCAAATCAGTAGACTATTAAGTAACGCGATGGCTGTACACTTTTAAGCAATAACTAGTGATCTTTTAGTTATTCAATTATAAGTTTGAATTATTTTTTTCTTGAGTAAAATGGTTAGAGAAAATAGCTGCTCGTGGTTTTGAAGCTGCATATACTTTTATGTACATCTGTGTCTATATGCCTGTACTGTATACAGTATATAAAAAACACGTAGTGATTCGTTTGCTTGAATTCCTTAATCCTTTTATTTCCATACTTTAGGTAAACGAGGAAGACCAGCACTTGACATTACAAGTGATCAAATTGAACTGCTCCCCACTCAGGGCTTTACAGTGAGAGCCATCACTGAGATGTTGTGTTGTTCCTCTTCATACCTGCATAAAAAAATGAAGTTTTTTCAGATTTCAGCCAGAAATAGATTTACTCCCATTCATGATGTTGACCTGGAAGAGCATGTCAGAAGATTGCACAGCCAATTTCCCAGATCAGGCTCGGAAGCAAGTGTTCTGCTACATACTCTTGTCCCTTCATGTATATATCATTATATTCATTGTGAAAGTGTACTTTCTTTATTGTGTTGTTTTATGAACCTGTTGCAGATGATGAGGGCATACCTGCGTGCTGATGCTATTGTAGTACAAAGAAAAAGAGTTCGAGAAATCCTCAACCGTATTGAGCCAGCTGCTGCAGCCCAGAGATGGAGCCAGACTGTGGCTAGAAGAACATACTATGTGCCATTCCCCAATAGTTTATGGCACATAGATGGGCATATGCGTCTCATTCGGTAATAAGGGATCATCTTATATTTGTACTCGTGGGAGCATTAGAAAGCCATATTGTATGGACAGCACAGATTAAATTGAATTTTATCATTTGTATATCCAAGTTACACAAACTCCAAATTGCCTCCTTGTAGTCTTAAGTGCACAGCAATACCTTCTCTACCGAGATGATATTTCAAACAAGATATGAAACTTGATTGTTTTCTTGTATTTAATCATTATTCTTTTCATGTTTGTTTTACAGGTGGGTGTTTGTGACACATGCCGGCATTGATGGGAATTCCAGGCTAATAACGTACCTTCAACTGGAGCACAGACAACACAGCTTTGACAGTGTTGAAATATTTTGTCCAAGCCACCTGCCTGTATGGGTTACCCTCCAGAGTAAGATCCGACCATGGTGGTGAAAACACTGGTTGCTCTTTTAATGAACCTACTGCAGGGACAAGACACCAAAATTATTTCTAGCTCCAGCCAACACCCCCTCACAATTTACTCACACCTCCCATGGCCTGATTATCCACCAACAGGGGCCCTTTTTGGATTATCATTTTGGCATAGGAACTTTCCTTTCCTATCCTAACCGAGTGAGATGAGCCGGTAGCACCTGGAGCAAAGATCGTCTAAATTTTAATAATGCTTAGGAAAGGTTCTGACCATCCTTTACGAAAGGAAAGGAGATATATTATGCAGCAGGAATATTTAAAGGGGAAGTCTTTTTTTATGTTGTTGTTGTTGTTGTTGTCGACCCCACCCGTGCCCCGACATTGGGGGACCGGGCCCTCACTCCGTCTCCCGGATCCCCAGACCCCCCTCCGCCGCCCAGCGGGCGAGCAGGGCCGCCACTCCGCTTGGGTTTCGCCAGAGGTCCTCCGGAGTCAGTGTGGTGGGTATGTTTGTGCAGGTGAACAGGTGTTGTGTGTCGTGCACTTGCGTGCCGCATAGCGCACAGAGTGGTGTTGGGTGTGTGTCCGGTGTAATGTTGTGTAGGTAGGAGTGGAGGGCTGGTGATTTGTTGGTTCGGAGTTGTGCTAGGAGTTGTCTGGTTCTGTGTGGTAGGTTTTGCTCTGATGGGTCTATTTCTGGTGCTGGTGCATGTATTACTTTGTTGTGTTGTCTGGTGTCCAAGTGTGTTTGTACAAAGTGGGTGTGTATGTCTTTCATGTTCTGTTTTATGGTGTCGTTGTTGGTGTCCTGTGGTGCTGTGTCTTTGTTGTGTGTGTAGTTGTTGTTGTGGAAGATTGTTTGTTTCTTTTGTCTGGGTGGTGGTGGTTGTTGAGTGAGTGGGTGTAGTGGGTGGGTTGGGGGTTGGGCTTTTTGTCTGATTTGCGATGCGTGTAGTTTTAGATGGGTGTTCAGTGGGAGAGTTTTTGTTTCCTCATGCAAGTGTTGTATGTTTGTGTCTTGTGTGCATCCTGTTGCTATTCTGAGTGCGGTGTTCTGTGTGGTCTGGAGTTTTGTCTTGTTTGTGTCCGATGGTGTTGGTGACCATATAGTGTTTGCGTATTCGAGGCGTGTGAGTGTGGTTGCTTTGTATGTGGTGAGTATAGTTTCTTTGGATTTTCCCCAGTGAGTGGTTGTTAAGGCTTTAAGTATTTTGTTTGATTGCTTGGCGCGGGTTAGAGTGTGTTGTGTGTGTTTTGAGAAGCTGAGTTTGGGGTCCCATGTTAATCCCAGTATTTTGGGTTCGCGGACTGTGGGTAGGGTGGTGTTATCTATTTGTAAAGTGAGCCTGTTGCTGTATTCTGCCGGATCCGGTGTGAACAGAGTGGTGGTGGTTTTGTCTGCGTTGAGTGTGAGTTGGTTCTGTTTTGTCCAGTTGTATATGTCGTGGAGATATTTTTGTACTTGTTGTTGTGCCTGTTGTGGTTTGACATGTGTGGATAGAATGGTGATGTCGTCTGCATATGTAACTGTGTGTACATTTGGAGGTGGTTGTGGTAAGTCTGCCATGTATATGTTGAATAGTGTTGGTGAAAGTACTCCCCCCTGTGGTACCCCCGTTTTCGTGTTTCTATGTTCTGATGTTTCCCCCCGGTATTGAGTGTATTGTCTGCGTCCCCTTATGTAGTTGAAGATGTATTTGATGATGATGTTTGGGGTGTTAGTGTTGTTGAGTTTGTTTGTGAGTGTGTGTAGGTTTACCGTGTCAAAGGCTTTGGACATGTCTAGGGCTATGGCAACTGTTCGTTGTGGTGGTTTTTGTTGATTGAAACCTGTGGCTATGATGTTGTGTATGTGGTGTAGTGCTGTGGTTGTGGAGTGTTGTTTTCGGAAGCCGTGTTGGTGAGAGGGTAGTTGAGTGTTGTTGGTAATGAAGGGTAGTATTACCTTTTCCATTGTTTTGGCTATTGGGCTGAGTAGTGCTATTGGTCTGTAGGATGGGCCGAGTGCGTGGTTTTTGTTGGGTTTTGGTATTGGGATTATTTTTGCAGTCTTCCATATTGCGGGGATGGTGTTGGTGTTGAGTGATGTGTAGTAAGTGTGTGTGAGTAGTGTTATTGCTTTGGGGCCTAGGTGTTTCAGATGTCTGATGTTTATGTTGTCTGGGCCTGTGGAGTTGTTGCTTTTGGAGCGTTGTAGTGCTTGTTTGACTTGCTGTTCTGTGATGGTTATGGGCGTGGTGTTGAGTTTTCGTATTTTGCGTTGTAGTTGTCTGTATGTTCTGTTGGTTTTGTGTTGTATTATGTTGGTGAATTGTTTGTTGAATGCTCGTGCTTTCTGTTTGTTGGATATTGCCGTGTGTTGTCCGAACTGTATTGTGGTGTTTTCTGGTGCTTTTTGTTCTTTGTTTGATAGTCTTGTTACTGTGTTCCAGAGTATGTGTTGTTTGTGTCTGTGGTTCCATGCATCCGTTAAGTGTTCTTTCCATAGCTCTTGTTTGTGTTTTTGGATTTGTGTGTCTATTTCTTTGTTTAGGTCTGTGATGCGTGGGTCTTGGTGGTTTTGTTGTCTGATGTCGTTTCTTTGGCTGATGAGTGTTCTGATGTGTTGTGGTAGGAGAAGTGATTTGCTTTTTATTTTTCCGTGGGGTATGTGGTGTTTGTCTGCTGTAAGTATGAGGTTTGTGAGCATGGTGTTGGCTGTGTGGATGTTGTCAGGTATGGTTAAGTTCTCCAGTGCTGATTCTATTTCAGAGGTGTATCCTTCCCAGTCTGCTTTCCTGTAATTTGTGTAAGTTTGAAGGTGTTGTTGTAGGCGGAAAGGAGCACGCGTGTTGTGTGTGATTTTGATAGGAAGGTGGTCTGAACTGAGTGCGTGTATTGTGGTCCATGTTGTTCTGTTTGTGATGCTGTTGCTGGCTGTTGTGATGTCCGGTGATGTTGGTTGTTGGTTGATGTTTGTAGGTTTTCTGGTAGGTGTGTTTGCGTTTAGAGTGATTTGTTGGGAGTTCTGTAGTATGTCTGCAATGAGGGTGCCTCTGTGGTCGTCGTAGGGAGAGTGCCATTGTGTTGAGTGAGCGTTGATGTCTGCGGTTAGAATGGTGTTGTTCAGCGAGTTTATGTATTGGAAGGTGTTGGTGATGTCTGTGTCTTCTGTGGCGTGGTCTGGTCGGGTGGTATCTCTGGGGGGTATATACATGTTGCATATGTGTAGTCTTTTGTGGTTGGTTATGTGAATCTTTACGGTTTGAATTTCTGTAGTGTTGGTGTTAATGTTGTTGGGGATGTTCATGGGAGTGAATGTGACTGATTTGTGAATGTATGTGAGCAGTCCTCCTCCTCCCTTGTGTTCTCTGTCTTTCCTAATGCTGGTGTAGTTGGTGAGACGAGGTGTGTTGTGTTGTTTTTCTAGTTTAGTTTCTTGTATGGTGATGATGTCTGCGTGCTGTTGTGAGGCGAGTTCTTCTAGTTCTGTTTTCTTGTTTTGGATGCCGTTGATGTTTATTTGTAGTATGGTCAGTGTGTGTTTGTTGTTTTTGTTGGTGGGTGTTGTTCTTTGTGGGTTGTTCGGGGGTTGTGGTGTTGGGGTGTTTGTTGTTTGCGTGTGTGTTCTGCATGTCCACGTGTTTGTGTATTGGCGGGTGGTGATGCCGGAGCAATGTCTGTGTATCCAGTGTGGGTGTGTTGAGTTGCATCTGAGTGAGGTTTGTCTGCGTGTGATGATTCTATTGCAGCTATTGCAGGTCCAGGTTTGGGGGGGTGGTCTTGTGTTTGTTGTATCTCTGTTGGAGTTGTCTGTCCGTGTTGCCTTTGAGGGTAGTGTTGGTGAGGCGAGTGTGTTGTTTTGGTCTGTTTGTGCTCTGCTGCCTGTTGGTGTCCTACGAGGTGTTGTTGTTCGTGGTGGTGTTTTGGGATGTAGTCTGCATTTCCATGTTATGTTGTATTGTCTAGTGTTTATGTTTGTGCAATGTTTGTGTACCCAGTGTGGTGTGTGGTGGTTGCATCTGAAGGATGCCTGTCTTCTTGTAATCTGTTGTGTGCAAATGTCGCATGTCCAGGTAGTTTGTTGTGTGTGTGTTTGTTGCGTGCGTGAGAGTGTCTGTGTGGGCCCCGGATTTGTCTCTATGTCCCCCGCCTGGGGCAAAAGGTCCGCCCGCCACCCTGCCAGGTTCAGGGGGCGGTTAGCCGAAAAAAAAAAAACGGCCGTAAGGGCACCCCGTTTGGGGTGCAGGGATTGGTTCCTTGATTTGTCCCCCCGTTCGGGGGGAACCCTCCAACTGCGAGTAAGCCAAGGAGTTTGGAGGTACAGCAGGTTGACAGCAGTGTGATCGAGCAGATTAGATAGAGTAGAATTTGAATGGGGCTTCACTGATTTATTTCATACAATTCATATCTAAAACACAGTTGAAAAATATTTGATTGTTAAAATATTTAAATACAAGAACTATATCAAGAAATTAACAAAACATAGTTTTTTTAGTTAGGAGAAAAGTCTAAAAACATATCACAAATGACAAACGTTGTGCCTCTCCTCCTCCTGTTCTTCAAAGAAGCTGATCACCCTCTAGCTCCCGTTAGAAACATCGTGCTGCTGAAGGTGTGCCGGCAAAATGGTTGTGATACAGGAGGTGCTGTGGACTCTCCCAGAAACGAGGACCTAGTTTAGTTGTAGATCCAGTAAAACATAGTGCAAATGTGACATTATTTATAATGCACAGTTACAGTCTTGTGAATATTAAAAAATGTACTTCATGTAATGCAGGAAGCGAATATTTCAAACGAACTAAGGCAGCAAACAGTAAGAGCAAAATCGTGTTCCAAACATTAACTCTTTTTTTAAATGTCAATTAGCTTGTGAGTAATAAGACAAAATGTGACTGTCAGACAGAGAACTGTCAGAGCAAACGGATGATTTTAGAAAGTCCTGCCGAAATAAATCTGCACCCGACTGCGACTGTCAGCATTGAACTGCCGCCATTGCTGTCAAAGTCAGACACATCTCCAAAATTGTTGGAGCAAATTTTTAAGCAGGCTTCATCTTGATAAATTGACCACGTATTTGACATTTACACCATAACGTTACCGCCTAAAATAATCGTAAAACAAAATTTTGTGTAACAACAAGAGTAATATGTACCCCAAAAGCTTTCAAAGCGTCTGAAAGTTTTCTCCTCCGTTTTTGTTGGGGCTTGGCTCGAAATGCATCATGATTGGCTGCCCGAAGTCCACGTGTCTGTCGGACGTGCTCTCATTGGTCTACAATACCATCACGGATGAATAAATACTCAAAGGGCTTGCCAGGCAAGCCCTTTGAACCCTTTAAATACTCAATGGGCTTGCCTGGCAAGCCCTTTGAGTATTTATTCCATATTGCCCACTAGTTCACTAGTAAGGTCATTTTGACGCTTACTAGTGAACATGTAAGGCCATAAATGTGCCCAATAGTTCACTAGTAAGATCATTTTGAGGCTTACTAGTTGACATGTAAGCCACAAAACGCCCGCTAGTTCACTAGTAAGATCATTTTGAGGCTTCTAGTGAACATGTAAGCCACAGAACGCCCACTAGTTCACTAGTAAGATCATTTTGACGCTTACTAGTGAACATGTAAGCCACAAAACGCTCACTAGTTCACTAGTAAGGTCATTTTGACGCTTACTAGTGAACATGTAAGCCACAAAACGCTCACTGGTTCACTAGTAAGGTCATTTTGACGCTTACTAGTGAACATGTAAGCCACAAAACGCTCACTGGTTCACTAGTAAGGTAATTTTGACGCTTACTAGTGAACATGTGAGCCACAAAACGCCCACTAGTTCCCTAGTAAGATTTTTTTGACGCTTATTTATGAACATGTCAGCCACAAAACGCTCACTCGTTCACTAGTAAGATCATTTTGACGCTTACTAGTGAACATGTAAGGCCATAAATGTGCCCACTTGTAGTGCTAGTGACATTACACTGTACTTGCATTAAATGCAAATAAGGATGATTACGAAAACATGTAACGGTATCCTATTGGCTGTACGTTTCAAAATAGTGTCATCCCACCAGTCAGGGCTCATGATTTTGGAAATTCTGTGCCCACTTAGTTTTTTAAAACAACAATGGCGGACAGTGTCCTGAGACGTATTCGGCGAAGGTGCAGGGCAATAGAGAGTGCCTGTCATCAAGGGTCTGCCGGTGAAAGTGAAGCACGCGCGATAAACATTTCAATTGCTAATTTAAGAAGAGTTAGTGACCAGTTTAGCGCTGATACTATTCAAAGTTTGATTCAAAGTCCAATAGATCTCCGATCTGTCATCATTGCGGGACCCACTCCTAATGGTGGACGTGTTTGTTCCCATGTGGCACATCGTTTGCACACAGGTAAAATGGCTACCATTTTTTGTCATTGGTTTTTCGTATGTATTTTTATTCGAACTACACACGGGTTTTACTGACGACTTGCTGTGACTTACCTTCTATCACCCTGTCAAACGTCGTTTTATACCAGTGGTTTTCCTGCAAATCAGTAGACTATTAAGTAACGCGATGGCTGTACACTTTTAAGCAATAACTAGTGATCTTTTAGTTATTCAATTATAAGTTTGAATTATTTTTTTCTTGAGTAAAATGGTTAGAGAAAATAGCTGCTCGTGGTTTTGAAGCTGCATATACTTTTATGTACATCTGTGTCTATATGCCTGTACTGTATACAGTATATAAAAAACACGTAGTGATTCGTTTGCTTGAATTCCTTAATCCTTTTATTTCCATACTTTAGGTAAACGAGGAAGACCAGCATTTGACATTACAAGTGATCAAATTGAACTGCTCCCCACTCAGGGCTTTACAGTGAGAGCCATCACTGAGATGTTGTGTTGTTCCTCTTCATACCTGCATAAAAAAATGAAGTTTTTTCAGATTTCAGCCAGAAATAGATTTACTCCCATTCATGATGTTGACCTGGAAGAGCATGTCAGAAGATTGCACAGCCAATTTCCCAGATCAGGCTCGGAAGCAAGTGTTCTGCTACATACTCTTGTCCCTTCATGTATATATCATTATATTCATTGTGAAAGTGTACTTTCTTTATTGTGTTGTTTTATGAACCTGTTGCAGATGATGAGGGCATACCTGCGTGCTGATGCTATTGTAGTACAAAGAAAAAGAGTTCGAGAAATCCTCAACCGTATTGAGCCAGCTGCTGCAGCCCAGAGATGGAGCCAGACTGTGGCTAGAAGAACATACTATGTGCCATTCCCCAATAGTTTATGGCACATAGATGGGCATATGCGTCTCATTCGGTAATAAGGGATCATCTTATATTTGTACTCGTGGGAGCATTAGAAAGCCATATTGTATGGACAGCACAGATTAAATTGAATTTTATCATTTGTATATCCAAGTTACACAAACTCCAAATTGCCTCCTTGTAGTCTTAAGTGCACAGCAATACCTTCTCTACCGAGATGATATTTCAAACAAGATATGAAACTTGATTGTTTTCTTGTATTTAATCATTATTCTTTTCATGTTTGTTTTACAGGTGGGTGTTTGTGACACATGCCGGCATTGATGGGAATTCCAGGCTAATAACGTACCTTCAACTGGAGCACAGACAACACAGCTTTGACAGTGTTGAAATATTTTGTCCAAGCCACCTGCCTGTATGGGTTACCCTCCAGAGTAAGATCCGACCATGGTGGTGAAAACACTGGTTGCTCTTTTAATGAACCTACTGCAGGAACAAGACACCAAAATTATTTCTAGCTCCAGCCAACACCCCCTCACAATTTACTCACACCTCCCATGGCCTGATTATCCACCAACAGGGGCCCTTTTTGGATTATCATTTTGGCATAGGAACTTTCCTTTCCTATCCTAACCGAGTGAGATGAGCCGGTAGCACCTGGAGCAAAGATCGTCTAAATTTTAATAATGCTTAGGAAAGGTTCTGACCATCCTTTACGAAAGGAAAGGAGATATATTATGCAGCAGGAATATTTAAAGGGGAAGTCTTTTTTTTATGTTGTTGTTGTTGTTGTTGTCGACCCCACCCGTGCCCCGACATTGGGGGACCGGGCCCTCACTCCGTCTCCCGGATCCCCAGACCCCCCTCCGCCGCCCAGCGGGCGAGCAGGGCCGCCACTCCGCTTGGGTTTCGCCAGAGGTCCTCCGGAGTCAGTGTGGTGGGTATGTTTGTGCAGGTGAACAGGTGTTGTGTGTCGTGCACTTGCGTGCCGCATAGCGCACAGAGTGGTGTTGGGTGTGTGTCCGGTGTAATGTTGTGTAGGTAGGAGTGGAGGGCTGGTGATTTGTTGGTTCGGAGTTGTGCTAGGAGTTGTCTGGTTCTGTGTGGTAGGTTTTGCTCTGATGGGTCTATTTCTGGTGCTGGTGCATGTATTACTTTGTTGTGTTGTCTGGTGTCCAAGTGTGTTTGTACAAAGTGGGTGTGTATGTCTTTCATGTTCTGTTTTATGGTGTCGTTGTTGGTGTCCTGTGGTGCTGTGTCTTTGTTGTGTGTGTAGTTGTTGTTGTGGAAGATTGTTTGTTTCTTTTGTCTGGGTGGTGGTGGTTGTTGAGTGAGTGGGTGTAGTGGGTGGGTTGGGGGTTGGGCTTTTTGTCTGATTTGCGATGCGTGTAGTTTTAGATGGGTGTTCAGTGGGAGAGTTTTTGTTTCCTCATGCAAGTGTTGTATGTTTGTGTCTTGTGTGCATCCTGTTGCTATTCTGAGTGCGGTGTTCTGTGTGGTCTGGAGTTTTGTCTTGTTTGTGTCCGATGGTGTTGGTGACCATATAGTGTTTGCGTATTCGAGGCGTGTGAGTGTGGTTGCTTTGTATGTGGTGAGTATAGTTTCTTTGGATTTTCCCCAGTGAGTGGTTGTTAAGGCTTTAAGTATTTTGTTTGATTGCTTGGCGCGGGTTAGAGTGTGTTGTGTGTGTTTTGAGAAGCTGAGTTTGGGGTCCCATGTTAATCCCAGTATTTTGGGTTCGCGGACTGTGGGTAGGGTGGTGTTATCTATTTGTAAAGTGAGTCTGTTGCTGTATTCTGCCGGATCCGGTGTGAACAGAGTGGTGGTGGTTTTGTCTGCGTTGAGTGTGAGTTGGTTCTGTTTTGTCCAGTTGTATATGTCGTGGAGATATTTTTGTACTTGTTGTTGTGCCTGTTGTGGTTTGACATGTGTGGATAGAATGGTGATGTCGTCTGCATATGTAACTGTGTGTACATTTGGAGGTGGTTGTGGTAAGTCTGCCATGTATATGTTGAATAGTGTTGGTGAAAGTACTCCCCCCGTGGTACCCCCGTTTTCGTGTTTCTGTGTTCTGATGTTTCCCCCCGGTATTGAGTGTATTGTCTGCGTCCCCTTATGTAGTTGAAGATGTATTTGATGATGATGTTTGGGGTGTTAGTGTTGTTGAGTTTGTTTGTGAGTGTGTGTAGGTTTACCGTGTCAAAGGCTTTGGACATGTCTAGGGCTATGGCAACTGTTCGTTGTGGTGGTTTTTGTTGATTGAAACCTGTGGCTATGATGTTGTGTATGTGGTGTAGTGCTGTGGTTGTGGAGTGTTGTTTTCGGAAGCCGTGTTGGTGAGAGGGTAGTTGAGTGTTGTTGGTAATGAAGGGTAGTATTACCTTTTCCATTGTTTTGGCTATTGGGCTGAGTAGTGCTATTGGTCTGTAGGATGGGCCGAGTGCGTGGTTTTTGTTGGGTTTTGGTATTGGGATTATTTTTGCAGTCTTCCATATTGCGGGGATGGTGTTGGTGTTGAGTGATGTGTTGTAAGTGTGTGTGAGTAGTGTTATTGCTTTGGGGCCTAGGTGTTTCAGATGTCTGATGTTTATGTTGTCTGGGCCTGTGGAGTTGTTGTTTTTGGAGCGTTGTAGTGCTTGTTTGACTTGTTGTTCTGTGATGGTTATGGGCGTGGTGTTGAGTTTTCGTATTTTGCGTTGTAGTTGTCTGTATGTTCTGTTGGTTTTGTGTTGTATTATGTTGGTGAATTGTTTGTTGAATGCTCGTGCTTTCTGTTTGTTGGATATTGCCGTGTGTTGTCCGAACTGTATTGTGGTGTTTTCTGGTGCTTTTTGTTCTTTGTTAGATAGTCTTGTTACTGTGTTCCAGAGTATGTATTGTTTGTGTCTGTGGTTCCATGCATCCGTTAAGTGTTCTTTCCATAGCTCTTGTTTGTGTTTTTGGATTTGTTTGTCTATTTCTTTGTTTAGGTCTGTGATGCGTGGGTCTTGGTGGTTTTGTTGTCTGATGTCGTTTCTTTGGCTGATGAGTGTTCTGATGTGTTGTGGTAGGAGAAGTGATTTGCTTTTTATTTTTCCGTGGGGTATGTGGTGTTTGTCTGCTGTAAGTATGAGGTTTGTGAGCATGGTTTTGGCTGTGTGGATGTTGTCAGGTATGGTTAAGTTCTCCAGTGCTGATTCTATTTCAGAGGTGTATCCTTCCCAGTCTGCTTTCCTGTAATTTGTGTAAGTTTGAAGGTGTTGTTGTAGGCGGAAAGGAGCACGCGTGTTGTGTGTGATTTTGATAGGAAGGTGGTCTGAACTGAGTGCGTGTATTGTGGTCCATGTTGTTCTGTTTGTGATGCTGTTGCTGGCTGTTGTGATGTCCGGTGATGTTGGTTGTTGGTTGATGTTTGTAGGTTTTCTGGTAGGTGTGTTTGCGTTTAGAGTGATTTGTTGGGAGTTCTGTAGTATGTCTGCAATGAGGGTGCCTCTGTGGTCGTCGTAGGGAGAGTGCCATTGTGTTGAGTGAGCGTTGATGTCTGCGGTTAGAATGGTGTTGTTCAGCGAGTTTATGTATTGGAAGGTGTTGGTGATGTCTGTGTCTTCTGTGGCGTGGTCTGGTCGGGTGGTATCTCTGGGGGGTATATACATGTTGCATATGTGTAGTCTTTTGTGGTTGGTTATGTGAATCTTTACGGTTTGAATTTCTGTAGTGTTGGTGTTAATGTTGTTGGGGATGTTCATGGGAGTGAATGTGTATCTACTGTATATCTAGAAAATAAATCCTCGTCTCACCCCTCAGGTGGTGTCCATCCCTCATTCAGCTGGGGTCCTCTACCAGAGGCCAGGAAGCTTGAGGGTTCTGCGCAGTATCCTTGCCGTTCCCAGCACTGCACATTTCTGGACTGAGATGTCCGATGTTGTTCCCGGGATCTGTTGCAACCACTCATCATCTAGTTTGGGGGTCACTGCCCCGAGTGCTCCGACCACCACAGGCACGACTGTCCCCTTTACCTTCCAGGCTCTCTCCAGCTCCTCTCTGAGCCCTTGGGATTTCTCGAGTTTCTCGTGTTCCTTCTTTCTGATGTTTCCAGCACTTGGGACCGCTACATCCACTACAACGGCTTTCCTCTGCCCTTTATCTATGATCACGATATCTGGTTGGTTCGCCAGTACCATCTTGTCAGTCTGGATCTGGAAGTCCCACAGGACCTTCGCTCTGTCATTCTCCACCACCTTCGGAGGTGTTTCCCATTTTGACCTTGGGGTTTCCAGTCCATACTCCGCACAGATGTTTCGGTAGACTATGCCAGCCACCTGGTTATGGCGTTCCATATAGGCTTTCCCTGCCAGCACCTTACACCCTGCAGTTATGTGTTAGATCGTCTCAGGTGCCTCTTTGCACAACCTACACCTTGGGTCTTGTCTGGTGTGGTATATCTGGGCCTCAATGGCTCTAGTGCTCAGGGCCTGCTCCTGAGCAGCCAGGATGAGTGCCTCTGTACTGTCCTTCAGGCCAGCCCTCTCTAGCCACTGATGGGAATTCTTGAGATCGGCCACTTCAGTTATGGTCCGGTGGTACATCCCGTGTAGGGGCTTGTCCTCCGATGATGGTCCCTCTTCCAGCGCCTCATCCTCTGTTGCCCATTGTCTGAGACATTCTCTGAGTACGTCATCCGTTGGAGCCTTCTCCTTGATGTATTCATGGAGCTTGGATGTTTCATCCTGGACAGTGGCTCTCACACTCACTAGTCCCCAGCCGCTTTCCTTGTTGCCAGTTCAAGGTTGCCATTGGCTTGTGGTACACCGAGGTACTTGTAGCTGTCCTCAATGTCTGCTATTGTTCCTTCGGGGAGTGAGACCCCTTCAGTCCGGACCACCGTTCCTCTCTTAGTCACCATCCGACTATCACATCCCGATGTCGCTGCTGTAGATCCTGGTTGTGTGGATCAGGGAGTCTATGTCCCTTTCGCTCTTAGCAAACAGCTACATGTCATCCTTGTAGAGGAGGTGACTGATCGTAGCTTCATTTCTGAGGCGTATCCATAGCCTGTCTTGGTGATTACTTGGCTTAGGGAGTTCAGTCCTATGCAGAACAGCAGTGGGGAGAGTGCATCACCTTGGTATATGCCACATTTGATGGACACTTGGGTAAGTGGCTTGCCATTGGCTTCAAGTGTGGTTTTCCACATCCTCATCAAGTTCGCAACGAAGGCTCTTAGGGTCCTGTTCACCTTATACACATCCAAGCATTGAGTGATCCATGTATGTGGCATCGAGTCATAGGCTTTCTTTTAATCAATCCAGGCTGTGCACAGGTTGGTACATCGGGACCTGCAGTCTTGTGCGACTGTTCTGTCAACCAGGAGCTGATGTTTGGCTCCCCTGGTATCTCTACCAATGCCCTTCCGTGCTTCGCTCATGTATTGATCCATGTGTGCACTTATCTTAGCCGCAACATGAGCTTCCAAAATTGTGGAGGGACAGGTTATTGGCCGATAGTTGGATGCGACTGCACCCTTTGAGGGATCTTTCATGATAAGGATCGTTCGCCCTTCGGTTAGCCATCCTGGGTGAGTCCCATCCCTAGGCAGCTGGTTCATTTGTGCTGCTGGGCGCTCATGGAGTGCTGTGAGTCTCTTTAGCCAGTAAGTGTGGACCATGTCCGGGCCTGGTGCTGTCCAGTTCTTCATATTTGAGACTATTTCCTTTATGTCTGCCACTGTTATGGTAATTGGGTTCTGTTCAGGGAGGTGTCTGTGCTCCTCTCTTTGGGTGACCAGCCATTGTGCACTGCTGTTATGTGCAACCTCCTTCTCCCATCTGCCTCTCCAGTACCTTTCAGTTTCCAGTCTTGGTGGATCAGCTCTGTTGTTAGGACCCTGCCACTGAGCGTACACTTTCGCAGGTTGTGTTGCAAACAGCCTGTTTATTCGTCTGGCCTCATTCTCTTTCGTGTACCGCTTTAGGCGGCTGGACAAGGCTTGGAGCCTTTGTTTCGAGTGCTTCATATATGGTCATCTGGATGTACCTCTCAGGATCGGCCTTTTCATCACACCTCTCTGGACCTCAGTCAATTGACTCACATCTTTCCGAGCCGCCTTGATCTTAGCCTCCAACCGTCTTTTCCATGGTCGGTAATGTATCTCATGGCTTCCATGGTTGCTCTTATAGCCAAGCATCTCAAGGATCACTGATGCTGAAGCGTATATCAGTTCATTTCCGTGATCGTTACGGTAAGGATCGCCCTCAGTGCTGCATTCACACTTTCCAAGAGACTTTCAGGTGGTACTTCACATAGCCGTTGTAATCGGATTCTAGGTTTCCCAGCTTTCATTCTTGCCATGATCTTAGCTTTCAGGTCAGTTGCTGCCTCGCTCAGCATTTCATTCATTGGGGCTGGCCTCCCAATCTCATCATCTGCATTCACTCTGGTATGAACTCCTCCTCTGATCTGGCAGCCTGGGGCCCCTCACCATGGAACCTGCGTTGTACCTCATCAATCTCAAGTTGTGACAGCAGTTGCCGTTTGTGGATGTTGGAACACTGAGTTACGAGTTGTTTCGTGGCCACCCGTGACTGTGGGTTTCGAAGTAACCATTTAGCCCACATTCTCTCCATGTAACCTCTCTGACTAGGCTTGCTTGAGTAGTAGCATTCCAACAGAGCCATGTTATTGCATCTTGCCCATCTCTGCTCCATTTTTCATCAAGGTGCTCTGGTTCCCCAGCACCTGACGCAGACCTTGTTTGGCCGGGCGACGTCTGAGCTGGCATGTCATTCATTTTATTGTCTCTCATCATTGTATGAGGTACGCATTAGCGTGAAGGCTCTTGCCCAAGGACCCACACTGGATGGTGTTATGTGCTCATTTTTTGCCCCAAGTGGGGAGCGGAGGGACGGGCGCTGGGGGGGGGACCATCGTGGTGGGGCGGGCCCCTACGCGGGATGTGCCACCGGACCGTGGCTGAGGTGGCTGATCTCAAGAAGTCCTATCGGTGGCTGGAGGGGACTGGCCTGGGGGACAGCGCAGGGGCGCTCATCCTGGCTGCTCAGGAGCGGGCCTTGGGCGCCGGAGCCGTCGAGGCCCGGATGTGCCGCGCCGGACAGGACCCGGGGTGTGGGTTGTGCGGGGAGGCGCCTGGGACGATCCGGCACGTGGCTGCGGGGTGTGGGATGCTGGCAGGGGGGGCCTGCGTGGAGCGCCATGGCCAGGTGGCTGGCGTGGTCTGCCGAGGCATCTGTGCGGAGTGTGGACTGGGGGCCCCGGGGTCGGAGTGGGGGGCACCTCCGAGGGTGGTGGAGGGTGGCGGAGCGGGGATCCTGTGGGACTTCCGGATCCAGACTGGCGGGATGGTGGTGGCGAGCCAGCCAGATGTCGTGGTCGTGGATGGGGGGCGGAGGAGGGCCGTTGTGGTGGATGTGGCGGTCCCAGGTGGTGGAGGCATCGGGAGGGGGGAGCATGGGGGGCTCGGGGGGTACCAGGGGCTCGGGGAGGGGCTGGGGAGGGCCTGGGGGGTGGGGGTGGCGGTCGTGCCTGTGGTGGTCGGGGCGCTCGGGGCAGTGACCCCCGGACTGGATGGGTGGTTGCGACAGATCCCGGGACCAGCGTCGGACATCTCGGTCCGGAGGTGTGCGGTGCTGGGAGCGGCGGGGGTACTGCGCGGGGCCCTCGGGCTTCCTGGCCTCTGGTGGAGGACCCGAGCTGAATGAGGGACGGACACCACCCGAGGACACCTCCTATTGGCTCCATGATAAGAGCTCCACCCAGCAAAGAATTAACCCTTTAAAACCTGATTCTGAGCTTTCACAATTATTTACCGCCATTTGCGTAATATCTACAGTATACAGAAGGAATCAAGCAATTTTTACCAATGTATCTGTAGGGGATGTTTATTTATTATGTACACAGAGATAAAGAGTAATGGCACAGCTCTGCAGTATCTTTCCACTTTTATATATGTATGCTATACTAAATAAAATGAATAGGGCACCATATAATGCAACAGTTATGCAACTCCCTAAATAATGATGTGAATTTTCAGTTGTTGCTAAATCAGTTAGGATGTTATAATTTGTGGTGTAGATGCGAATTTAGGAGAGCAGGACAATATATCGCATTGCAATTGGAGCAGCAGCTTGGTTGATGATGTCCCCAAACCAGCTCATCTATTATATTTGTCGTGCAATACAATGAAAATGAGCACAATTGCAAAACATAGGCTTCTTATATTTTAAAATAAAATAATCACATGTTTACCGTTCTGGGGTTTCTACAATCATGAATGGAGGCATTATTTACAGCAGGTTGATGTTGTTGTTGTTTTTGTTGTTGACCCCACCCGTGCCCCGACATTGGGGGACCGGGCCCTCACTCCGTCTCCCGGATCCCCAGACCCCCCTCCGCCGCCCAGCGGGCGAGCAGGGCCGCCACTCCGCTTGGGTTTCGCCAGAGGTCCTCCGGAGTCAGTGTGGTGGGTATGTTTGTGCAGGTGAACAGGTGTTGTGTGTCGTGCACTTGCGTGCCGCATAGCGCACAGAGTGGTGTTGGGTGTGTGTCCGGTGTAATGTTGTGTAGGTAGGAGTGGAGGGCTGGTGATTTGTTGGTTCGGAGTTGTGCTAGGAGTTGTCTGGTTCTGTGTGGTAGGTCTTGCTCTGATGGGTCTATTTCTGGTGCTGGTGCATGTATTACTTTGTTGTGTTGTCTGGTGTCCAAGTGTGTTTGTACAAAGTGGGTGTGTATGTCTTTCATGTTCTGTTTTATGGTGTCGTTGTTGGTGTCCTGTGGTGCTGTGTCTTTGTTGTGTGTGTAGTTGTTGTTGTGGAAGATTGTTTGTTTCTTTTGTCTGGGTGGTGGTGGTTGTTGAGTGAGTGGGTGTAGTGGGTGGGTTGGGTGTTGGGCTTTTTGTCTGATTTGCGATGCGTGTAGTTTTAGATGGGTGTTCAGTGGGAGAGTTTTTGTTTCCTCATGCAAGTGTTGTATGTTTGTGTCTTGTGTGCATCCTGTTGCTATTCTGAGTGCGGTGTTCTGTGTGGTCTGGAGTTTTGTCTTGTTTGTGTCCGATAGTGTTGGTGACCATATAGTGTTTGCGTATTCGAGGCGTGTGAGTGTGGTTGCTTTGTATGTGGTGAGTATAGTTTCTTTGGATTTTCCCCAGTGAGTGGTTGTTAAGGCTTTAAGTATTTTGTTTGATTGCTTGGCGCGGGTTAGAGTGTGTTGTGTGTGTTTTGAGAAGGTGAGTTTGGGGTCCCATGTTAATCCCAGTATTTTGGGTTCGCGGACTGTGGGTAGGGTGGTGTTATCTATTTGTAAAGTGAGTCTGTTGCTGTATTCTGCCGGATCCGGTGTGAACAGAGTGGTGGTGGTTTTGTCTGCGTTGAGTGTGAGTTGGTTCTGTTTTGTCCAGTTGTATATGTCGTGGAGATATTTTTGTACTTGTTGTTGTGCCTGTTGTGGTTTGACATGTGTGGATAGAATGGTGATGTCGTCTGCATATGTAACTGTGTGTACATTTGGAGGTGGTTGTGGTAAGTCTGCCATGTATATGTTGAATAGTGTTGGTGAAAGTACTCCCCCCTGTGGTACCCCCGTTTTCGTGTTTCTGTGTTCTGATGTTTCCCCCCGGTATTGAGTGTATTGTCTGCGTCCCCTTATGTAGTTGAAGATGTATTTGATGATGATGTTTGGGGTGTTAGTGTTGTTGAGTTTGTTTGTGAGTGTGTGTAGGTTTACCGTGTCAAAGGCTTTGGACATGTCTAGGGCTATGGCAACTGTTCGTTTTGGTGGTTTTTGTTGATTGAAACCTGTGGCTATGATGTTGTGTATGTGGTGTAGTGCTGTGGTTGTGGAGTGTTGTTTTCGGAAGCCGTGTTGGTGAGAGGGTAGTTGAGTGTTGTTGGTAATGAAGGGTAGTATTACGTTTTCCATTGTTTTGGCTATTGGGCTGAGTAGTGCTATTGGTCTGTAGGATGGGCCGAGTGCGTGGTTTTTGTTGGGTTTTGGTATTGGGATTATTTTTGCAGTCTTCCATATTGCGGGGATGGTGTTGGTGTTGAGTGATGTGTAGTAAGTGTGTGTGAGTAGTGTTATTGCTTTGGGGCCTAGGTGTTTCAGATGTCTGATGTTTATGTTGTCTGGGCCTGTGGAGTTGTTGTTTTTGGAGCGTTGTAGTGCTTGTTTGACTTGTTGTTCTGTGATGGTTATGGGCGTGGTGTTGAGTTTTCGTATTTTGCGTTGTAGTTGTCTGTATGTTCTGTTGGTTTTGTGTTGTATTATGTTGGTGAATTGTTTGTTGAATGCTCGTGCTTTCTGTTTGTTGGATATTGCCGTGTGTTGTCCGAACTGTATTGTGGTGTTTTCTGGTGCTTTTTGTTCTTTGTTAGATAGTCTTGTTACTGTGTTCCAGAGTATGTATTGTTTGTGTCTGTGGTTCCATGCATCCGTTAAGTGTTCTTTCCATAGCTCTTGTTTGTGTTTTTGGATTTGTTTGTCTATTTCTTTGTTTAGGTCTGTGATGCGTGGGTCTTGGTGGTTTTGTTGTCTGATGTCGTTTCTTTGGCTGATGAGTGTTCTGATGTGTTGTGGTAGGAGAAGTGATTTGCTTTTTATTTTTCCGTGGGGTATGTGGTGTTTGTCTGCTGTAAGTATGAGGTTTGTGAGCATGGTGTTGGCTGTGTGGATGTTGTCAGGTATGGTTAAGTTCTCCAGTGCTGATTCTATTTCAGAGGTGTATCCTTCCCAGTCTGCTTTCCTGTAATTTGTGTAAGTTTGAAGGTGTTGTTGTAGGCGGAAAGGAGCACGCGTGTTGTGTGTGATTTTGATAGGAAGGTGGTCTGAACTGAGTGCGTGTATTGTGGTCCATGTTGTTCTGTTTGTGATGCTGTTGCTGGCTGTTGTGATGTCCGGTGATGTTGGTTGTTGGTTGATGTTTGTAGGTTTTCTGGTAGGTGTGTTTGCGTTTAGAGTGATTTGTTGGGAGTTCTGTAGTATGTCTGCAATGAGGGTGCCTCTGTGGTCGTCGTAGGGAGAGTGCCATTGTGTTGAGTGAGCGTTGATGTCTGCGGTTAGAATGGTGTTGTTCAGCGAGTTTATGTATTGGAAGGTGTTGGTGATGTCTGTGTCTTCTGTGGCGTGGTCTGGTCGGGTGGTATCTCTGGGGGGTATATACATGTTGCATATGTGTAGTCTTTTGTGGTTGGTTATGTGAATCTTTACGGTTTGAATTTCTGTAGTGTTGGTGTTAATGTTGTTGGGGATGTTCATGGGAGTGAATGTGTATCTACTGTATATCTAGAAAATAAATCCTCGTCTCACCCCTCAGGTGGTGTCCATCCCTCATTCAGCTGGGGTCCTCTACCAGAGGCCAGGAAGCTTGAGGGTTCTGCGCAGTATCCTTGCCGTTCCCAGCACTGCACATTTCTGGACTGAGATGTCCGATGTTGTTCCCGGGATCTGTTGCAACCACTCATCATCTAGTTTGGGGGTCACTGCCCCGAGTGCTCCGACCACCACAGGCACGACTGTCCCCTTTACCTTCCAGGCTCTCTCCAGCTCCTCTCTGAGCCCTTGGGATTTCTCGAGTTTCTCGTGTTCCTTCTTTCTGATGTTTCCAGCACTTGGGACCGCTACATCCACTACAACGGCTTTCCTCTGCCCTTTATCTATGATCACGATATCTGGTTGGTTCGCCAGTACCATCTTGTCAGTCTGGATCTGGAAGTCCCACAGGACCTTCGCTCTGTCATTCTCCACCACCTTCGGAGGTGTTTCCCATTTTGACCTTGGGGTTTCCAGTCCATACTCCGCACAGATGTTTCGGTAGACTATGCCAGCCACCTGGTTATGGCGTTCCATATAGGCTTTCCCTGCCAGCACCTTACACCCTGCAGTTATGTGTTAGATCGTCTCAGGTGCCTCTTTGCACAACCTACACCTTGGGTCTTGTCTGGTGTGGTATATCTGGGCCTCAATGGCTCGAGTGCTCAGGGCCTGCTCCTGAGCAGCCAGGATGAGTGCCTCTGTACTGTCCTTCAGGCCAGCCCTCTCTAGCCACTGATGGGAATTCTTGAGATCGGCCACTTCAGTTATGGTCCGGTGGTACATCCCGTGTAGGGGCTTGTCCTCCGATGATGGTCCCTCTTCCAGCGCCTCATCCTCTGTTGCCCATTGTCTGAGACATTCTCTGAGTACGTCATCCGTTGGAGCCTTCTCCTTGATGTATTCATGGAGCTTGGATGTTTCATCCTGGACAGTGGCTCTCACACTCACTAGTCCCCAGCCGCTTTCCTTGTTGCCAGTTCAAGGTTGCCATTGGCTTGTGGTACACCGAGGTACTTGTAGCTGTCCTCAATGTCTGCTATTGTTCCTTCGGGGAGTGAGACCCCTTCAGTCCGGACCACCGTTCCTCTCTTAGTCACCATCCGACTATCACATCCCGATGTCGCTGCTGTAGATCCTGGTTGTGTGGATCAGGGAGTCTATGTCCCTTTCGCTCTTAGCAAACAGCTACATGTCATCCTTGTAGAGGAGGTGACTGATCGTAGCTTCATTTCTGAGGCGTATCCATAGCCTGTCTTGGTGATTACTTGGCTTAGGGAGTTCAGTCCTATGCAGAACAGCAGTGGGGAGAGTGCATCACCTTGGTATATGCCACATTTGATGGACACTTGGGTAAGTGGCTTGCCATTGGCTTCAAGTGTGGTTTTCCACATCCTCATCAAGTTCGCAACGAAGGCTCTTAGGGTCCTGTTCACCTTATACACATCCAAGCATTGAGTGATCCATGTATGTGGCATCGAGTCATAGGCTTTCTTTTAATCAATCCAGGCTGTGCACAGGTTGGTACATCGGGACCTGCAGTCTTGTGCGACTGTTCTGTCAACCAGGAGCTGATGTTTGGCTCCCCTGGTATCTCTACCAATGCCCTTCCGTGCTTCGCTCATGTATTGATCCATGTGTGCACTTATCTTAGCCGCAACATGAGCTTCCAAAATTGTGGAGGGACAGGTTATTGGCCGATAGTTGGATGCGACTGCACCCTTTGAGGGATCTTTCATGATAAGGATCGTTCGCCCTTCGGTTAGCCATCCTGGGTGAGTCCCATCCCTAGGCAGCTGGTTCATTTGTGCTGCTGGGCGCTCATGGAGTGCTGTGAGTCTCTTTAGCCAGTAAGTGTGGACCATGTCCGGGCCTGGTGCTGTCCAGTTCTTCATATTTGAGACTATTTCCTTTATGTCTGCCACTGTTATGGTAATTGGGTTCTGTTCAGGGAGGTGTCTGTGCTCCTCTCTTTGGGTGACCAGCCATTGTGCACTGCTGTTATGTGCAACCTCCTTCTCCCATCTGCCTCTCCAGTACCTTTCAGTTTCCAGTCTTGGTGGATCAGCTCTGTTGTTAGGACCCTGCCACTGAGCGTACACTTTCGCAGGTTGTGTTGCAAACAGCCTGTTTATTCGTCTGGCCTCATTCTCTTTCGTGTACCGCTTTAGGCGGCTGGACAAGGCTTGGAGCCTTTGTTTCGAGTGCTTCATATATGGTCATCTGGATGTACCTCTCAGGATCGGCCTTTTCATCACACCTCTCTGGACCTCAGTCAATTGACTCACATCTTTCCGAGCCGCCTTGATCTTAGCCTCCAACCGTCTTTTCCATGGTCGGTAATGTATCTCATGGCTTCCATGGTTGCTCTTATAGCCAAGCATCTCAAGGATCACTGATGCTGAAGCGTATATCAGTTCATTTCCGTGATCGTTACGGTAAGGATCGCCCTCAGTGCTGCATTCACACTTTCCAAGAGACTTTCAGGTGGTACTTCACATAGCCGTTGTAATCGGATTCTAGGTTTCCCAGCTTTCATTCTTGCCATGATCTTAGCTTTCAGGTCAGTTGCTGCCTCGCTCAGCATTTCATTCATTGGGGCTGGCCTCCCAATCTCATCATCTGCATTCACTCTGGTATGAACTCCTCCTCTGATCTGGCAGCCTGGGGCCCCTCACCATGGAACCTGCGTTGTACCTCATCAATCTCAAGTTGTGACAGCAGTTGCCGTTTGTGGATGTTGGAACACTGAGTTACGAGTTGTTTCGTGGCCACCCGTGACTGTGGGTTTCGAAGTAACCATTTAGCCCACATTCTCTCCATGTAACCTCTCTGACTAGGCTTGCTTGAGTAGTAGCATTCCAACAGAGCCATGTTATTGCATCTTGCCCATCTCTGCTCCATTTTTCATCAAGGTGCTCTGGTTCCCCAGCACCTGACGCAGACCTTGTTTGGCCGGGCGACGTCTGAGCTGGCATGTCATTCATTTTATTGTCTCTCATCATTGTATGAGGTACGCATTAGCGTGAAGGCTCTTGCCCAAGGACCCACACTGGATGGTGTTATGTGCTCATTTTTTGCCCCAAGTGGGGAGCGGAGGGACGGGCGCTGGGGGGGGGACCATCGTGGTGGGGCGGGCCCCTACGCGGGATGTGCCACCGGACCGTGGCTGAGGTGGCTGATCTCAAGAAGTCCTATCGGTGGCTGGAGGGGACTGGCCTGGGGGACAGCGCAGGGGCGCTCATCCTGGCTGCTCAGGAGCGGGCCTTGGGCGCCGGAGCCGTCGAGGCCCGGATGTGCCGCGCCGGACAGGACCCGGGGTGTGGGTTGTGCGGGGAGGCGCCTGGGACGATCCGGCACGTGGCTGCGGGGTGTGGGATGCTGGCAGGGGGGGCCTGCGTGGAGCGCCATGGCCAGGTGGCTGGCGTGGTCTGCCGAGGCATCTGTGCGGAGTGTGGACTGGGGGCCCCGGGGTCGGAGTGGGGGGCACCTCCGAGGGTGGTGGAGGGTGGCGGAGCGGGGATCCTGTGGGACTTCCGGATCCAGACTGGCGGGATGGTGGTGGCGAGCCAGCCAGATGTCGTGGTCGTGGATGGGGGGCGGAGGAGGGCCGTTGTGGTGGATGTGGCGGTCCCAGGTGGTGGAGGCATCGGGAGGGGGGAGCATGGGGGGCTCGGGGGGTACCAGGGGCTCGGGGAGGGGCTGGGGAGGGCCTGGGGGGTGGGGGTGGCGGTCGTGCCTGTGGTGGTCGGGGCGCTCGGGGCAGTGACCCCCGGACTGGATGGGTGGTTGCGACAGATCCCGGGACCAGCGTCGGACATCTCGGTCCGGAGGTGTGCGGTGCTGGGAGCGGCGGGGGTACTGCGCGGGGCCCTCGGGCTTCCTGGCCTCTGGTGGAGGACCCGAGCTGAATGAGGGACGGACACCACCCGAGGACACCTCCTATTGGCTCCATGATAAGAGCTCCACCCAGCAAAGAATTAACCCTTTAAAACCTGATTCTGAGCTTTCACAATTATTTACCGCCATTTGCGTAATATCTACAGTATACAGAAGGAATCAAGCAATTTTTACCAATGTATCTGTAGGGGATGTTTATTTATTATGTACACAGAGATAAAGAGTAATGGCACAGCTCTGCAGTATCTTTCCACTTTTATATATGTATGCTATACTAAATAAAATGAATAGGGCACCATATAATGCAACAGTTATGCAACTCCCTAAATAATGATGTGAATTTTCAGTTGTTGCTAAATCAGTTAGGATGTTATAATTTGTGGTGTAGATGCGAATTTAGGAGAGCAGGACAATATATCGCATTGCAATTGGAGCAGCAGCTTGGTTGATGATGTCCCCAAACCAGCTCATCTATTATATTTGTCGTGCAATACAATGAAAATGAGCACAATTGCAAAACATAGGCTTCTTATATTTTAAAATAAAATAATCACATGTTTACCGTTCTGGGGTTTCTACAATCATGAATGGAGGCATTATTTACAGCAGGTTGATGTTGTTGTTGTTTTTGTTGTTGACCCCACCCGTGCCCCGACATTGGGGGACCGGGCCCTCACTCCGTCTCCCGGATCCCCAGACCCCCCTCCGCCGCCCAGCGGGCGAGCAGGGCCGCCACTCCGCTTGGGTTTCGCCAGAGGTCCTCCGGAGTCAGTGTGGTGGGTATGTTTGTGCAGGTGAACAGGTGTTGTGTGTCGTGCACTTGCGTGCCGCATAGCGCACAGAGTGGTGTTGGGTGTGTGTCCGGTGTAATGTTGTGTAGGTAGGAGTGGAGGGCTGGTGATTTGTTGGTTCGGAGTTGTGCTAGGAGTTGTCTGGTTCTGTGTGGTAGGTCTTGCTCTGATGGGTCTATTTCTGGTGCTGGTGCATGTATTACTTTGTTGTGTTGTCTGGTGTCCAAGTGTGTTTGTACAAAGTGGGTGTGTATGTCTTTCATGTTCTGTTTTATGGTGTCGTTGTTGGTGTCCTGTGGTGCTGTGTCTTTGTTGTGTGTGTAGTTGTTGTTGTGGAAGATTGTTTGTTTCTTTTGTCTGGGTGGTGGTGGTTGTTGAGTGAGTGGGTGTAGTGGGTGGGTTGGGTGTTGGGCTTTTTGTCTGATTTGCGATGCGTGTAGTTTTAGATGGGTGTTCAGTGGGAGAGTTTTTGTTTCCTCATGCAAGTGTTGTATGTTTGTGTCTTGTGTGCATCCTGTTGCTATTCTGAGTGCGGTGTTCTGTGTGGTCTGGAGTTTTGTCTTGTTTGTGTCCGATAGTGTTGGTGACCATATAGTGTTTGCGTATTCGAGGCGTGTGAGTGTGGTTGCTTTGTATGTGGTGAGTATAGTTTCTTTGGATTTTCCCCAGTGAGTGGTTGTTAAGGCTTTAAGTATTTTGTTTGATTGCTTGGCGCGGGTTAGAGTGTGTTGTGTGTGTTTTGAGAAGGTGAGTTTGGGGTCCCATGTTAATCCCAGTATTTTGGGTTCGCGGACTGTGGGTAGGGTGGTGTTATCTATTTGTAAAGTGAGTCTGTTGCTGTATTCTGCCGGATCCGGTGTGAACAGAGTGGTGGTGGTTTTGTCTGCGTTGAGTGTGAGTTGGTTCTGTTTTGTCCAGTTGTATATGTCGTGGAGATATTTTTGTACTTGTTGTTGTGCCTGTTGTGGTTTGACATGTGTGGATAGAATGGTGATGTCGTCTGCATATGTAACTGTGTGTACATTTGGAGGTGGTTGTGGTAAGTCTGCCATGTATATGTTGAATAGTGTTGGTGAAAGTACTCCCCCCTGTGGTACCCCCGTTTTCGTGTTTCTGTGTTCTGATGTTTCCCCCCGGTATTGAGTGTATTGTCTGCGTCCCCTTATGTAGTTGAAGATGTATTTGATGATGATGTTTGGGGTGTTAGTGTTGTTGAGTTTGTTTGTGAGTGTGTGTAGGTTTACCGTGTCAAAGGCTTTGGACATGTCTAGGGCTATGGCAACTGTTCGTTTTGGTGGTTTTTGTTGATTGAAACCTGTGGCTATGATGTTGTGTATGTGGTGTAGTGCTGTGGTTGTGGAGTGTTGTTTTCGGAAGCCGTGTTGGTGAGAGGGTAGTTGAGTGTTGTTGGTAATGAAGGGTAGTATTACGTTTTCCATTGTTTTGGCTATTGGGCTGAGTAGTGCTATTGGTCTGTAGGATGGGCCGAGTGCGTGGTTTTTGTTGGGTTTTGGTATTGGGATTATTTTTGCAGTCTTCCATATTGCGGGGATGGTGTTGGTGTTGAGTGATGTGTAGTAAGTGTGTGTGAGTAGTGTTATTGCTTTGGGGCCTAGGTGTTTCAGATGTCTGATGTTTATGTTGTCTGGGCCTGTGGAGTTGTTGTTTTTGGAGCGTTGTAGTGCTTGTTTGACTTGTTGTTCTGTGATGGTTATGGGCGTGGTGTTGAGTTTTCGTATTTTGCGTTGTAGTTGTCTGTATGTTCTGTTGGTTTTGTGTTGTATTATGTTGGTGAATTGTTTGTTGAATGCTCGTGCTTTCTGTTTGTTGGATATTGCCGTGTGTTGTCCGAACTGTATTGTGGTGTTTTCTGGTGCTTTTTGTTCTTTGTTAGATAGTCTTGTTACTGTGTTCCAGAGTATGTATTGTTTGTGTCTGTGGTTCCATGCATCCGTTAAGTGTTCTTTCCATAGCTCTTGTTTGTGTTTTTGGATTTGTTTGTCTATTTCTTTGTTTAGGTCTGTGATGCGTGGGTCTTGGTGGTTTTGTTGTCTGATGTCGTTTCTTTGGCTGATGAGTGTTCTGATGTGTTGTGGTAGGAGAAGTGATTTGCTTTTTATTTTTCCGTGGGGTATGTGGTGTTTGTCTGCTGTAAGTATGAGGTTTGTGAGCATGGTGTTGGCTGTGTGGATGTTGTCAGGTATGGTTAAGTTCTCCAGTGCTGATTCTATTTCAGAGGTGTATCCTTCCCAGTCTGCTTTCCTGTAATTTGTGTAAGTTTGAAGGTGTTGTTGTAGGCGGAAAGGAGCACGCGTGTTGTGTGTGATTTTGATAGGAAGGTGGTCTGAACTGAGTGCGTGTATTGTGGTCCATGTTGTTCTGTTTGTGATGCTGTTGCTGGCTGTTGTGATGTCCGGTGATGTTGGTTGTTGGTTGATGTTTGTAGGTTTTCTGGTAGGTGTGTTTGCGTTTAGAGTGATTTGTTGGGAGTTCTGTAGTATGTATGCAATGAGGGTGCCTCTGTGGTCGTCGTAGGGAGAGTGCCATTGTGTTGAGTGAGCGTTGATGTCTGCGGTTAGAATGGTGTTGTTCAGCGAGTTTATGTATTGGAAGGTGTTGGTGATGTCTGTGTCTTCTGTGGCGTGGTCTGGTCGGGTGGTATCTCTGGGGGGTATATACATGTTGCATATGTGTAGTCTTTTGTGGTTGGTTATGTGAATCTTTACGGTTTGAATTTCTGTAGTGTTGGTGTTAATGTTGTTGGGGATGTTCATGGGAGTGAATGTGACTGATTTGTGAATGTATGTGAGCAGTCCTCCTCCTCCCTTGTGTTCTCTGTCTTTCCTAATGCTGGTGTAGTTGGTGAGACGAGGTGTGTTGTTGTTTTTCTAGTTTGGTTTCTTGTATGGTGATGATGTCTGCGTGCTGTTGTGAGGCGAGTTCTTCTAGTTCTGTTTTCTTGTTTTTGATGCCGTTGATGTTTATTTGTAGTATGGTCAGTGTGTGTTTGTTGTTTTTGTTGGTGGGTGTTGTTCTTTGTGGGTTGTTCGGGGGTTGTGGTGTTGGGGTGTTTGTTGTTTGCGTGTGTGTTCTGCATGTCCACGTGTTTGTGTATTGGCGGGTGGTGATGCCGGAGCAATGTCTGTGTATCCAGTGTGGGTGTGTTGAGTTGCATCTGAGTGAGGTTTGTCTGCGTGTGATGATTCTATTGCAGCTATTGCAGGTCCAGGTTTGGGGGGGTGGTCTTGTGTTTGTTGTATCTCTGTTGGAGTTGTCTGTCCGTGTTGCCTTTGAGGGTAGTGTTGGTGAGGCGAGTGTGTTGTTTTGGTCTGTTTGTGCTCTGCTGCCTGTTGGTGTCCTACGAGGTGTTGTTGTTCGTGGTGGTGTTTTGGGATGTAGTCTGCATTTCCATGTTATGTTGTATTGTCTAGTGTTTATGTTTGTGCAATGTTTGTGTACCCAGTGTGGTGTGTGGTGGTTGCATCTGAAGGATGTCTGTCTTCTTGTAATCTGTTGTGTGCAAATGTCGCATGTCCAGGTAGTTTGTTGTGTGTGTGTTTGTTGCGTGCGTGAGAGTGTCTGTGTGGGCCCCGGATTCGTCTCTATGTCCCCCGCCTGGAGCAAAAGGTCCGCCCGCCACCCTGCCAGGTTCAGGGGGCGCTTAGCCGAAAAAAAAAAAAACGGCCGTAAGGGCACCCCGTTCGGGGTGCAGGGATTGGTTCCTTGATTTGTCCCCCCGTTCGGGGGGAACCCTCCAATTGCGAGTAAGCCAAGGAGTTTGGAGGTACAGCAGGTTGACAGCAGTGTGATCGAGCAGATTAGATGGAGTAGAATTTGAATGGGGCTTCACTGATTTATTTCATACAATTCATATCTAAAACACAGTTGAAAAATATTTGATTGTTAAAATATTTAAATACAAGAACTATATCAAGAAATTAACAAAACATAGTTTTTTTAGTTAGGAGAAAAGTCTAAAAACATATCACAAATGACAAACGTTGTGCCTCTCCTCCTCCTGTTCTTCAATGAAGCTGATCACCCTCCAGCTCCCGTTAGAAACATCGTGCTGCTGAAGGTGTGCCGGCAGAATGGTTGTGATACAGGAGGTGCTGTGGACTCTCCCAGAAACGAGGACCTAGTTTAGTTGTAGATCCAGTAAAACATAGTGCAAATGTGACATTATTTATAATGCACAGTTACAGTCTTGTGAATATTAAAAAATGTACTTCATGTAATGCAGGAAGCGAATATTTCAAACGAACTAAGGCAGCAAACAGTAAGAGCAAAATCGTGTTCCAAACATTAACTCTTTTTTTAAATGTCAATTAGCTTGTGAGTAATAAGACAAAATGTGACTGTCAGACAGAGAACTGTCAGAGCAAACGGCAGATTTTAGAAAGTCCTGCCGAAATAAATCTGCACCCGACTGCGACTG
Source organism: Hippocampus zosterae (assembly GCF_025434085.1). Taxonomy (NCBI): domain Eukaryota; kingdom Metazoa; phylum Chordata; class Actinopteri; order Syngnathiformes; family Syngnathidae; genus Hippocampus; species Hippocampus zosterae. The sequence continues at coordinate 14,187,223 of NC_067456.1, forward strand.
TCAGCGTTGAACTGCCGCCATTGCTGTCAAAGTCAGACACATCTCCGAAATCGTTGGAGCAAATTTTTAAGCAGGCTTCATCTTGATAAATTGACCACGTATTTGACATTTACACCGTAACGTTACCGCCTAAAATAATCGTAAAACAAAATTTTGTGTAACAACAAGAGTAATATGTACCCCAAAAGCTTTCAAAGCGTCTGAAACTTTTCTCCTCCGTTTTTGTTGGGGCTTGGCTCGAAATGCATCATGATTGGCTGCCCGAAGTCCACGTGTCTGTCGGACGTGCTCTCATTGGTCTACAATACCATCACGGATGAATAAATACTCAAAGGGCTTGCCAGGCAAGCCCTTTGAACCCTTTAAATACTCAATGGGCTTGCCTGGCACTAGTAAGATCATTTTGAGGCTTACTAGTTGACATGTAAGCCACAAAACGCCCGCTAGTTCACTAGTAAGATAATTTTGAGGCTTCTAGTGAACATGTAAGCCACAAAACGCCCACTAGTTCACTAGTAAGATCATTTTGAGGCTTCTAGTGAACATGTAAGCCACAAAACGCCCACTAGTTCACTAGTAAGATCATTTTGACGCTTACTAGTGAACATGTAAGCCACAAAACGCTCACTAGTTCACTAGTAAGGTAATTTTGACGCTTACTAGTGAACATGTAAGCCACAAAACGCCCACGAGTTCCCTAGTAAGATAATTTTGACGCTTATTTATGAACATTTCAGCCCCAAACGCTCACTAGTTCACTAGTAAGGTCATTTTGACGCTTACTAGTGAACATGTAAGCCACAAAACGCTCACTAGTTCACTAGTAAGGTCATTTTGACGCTTACTAGTGAACATGTAAGCCACAAAACGCTCACTGGTTCACTAGTAAGGTAATTTTGAGGCTTACTAGTTGACATGTAAGCCGATAAACGCCCACTAGTTCACTCGTAAGATCATTTTGAGGCTTACTAGTTGACATGTAAGTGGCAAAACGCCCACTAGTTCACTAGTAAGATCATTTTGACGCTTACTAGTGTCTTACTATTCACTAGTAAGATCATTTTGACGCTTACTAGTGAACATGTAAGGCCATAAATGTGCCCACTTGTAGTGCTAGTGACATTACACTGTACTTTCATTAAATGCAAATAAGGATGATTACGAAAACATGTAACGGTATCCTATAAACATTATATACACATTTATAAACATTTCAATTGCTAATTTAAGAAGAGTTAGTGACCAGTTTAGCGCTGATACTATTCAAAATTTGATTCAAAGTCTAATAGATCTCGGATCTGTCATCATTGCGGGACCCGCTCCTAATGGTGGACGTGTTTGTTCCCATGTGGCACATCGTTTGCACACAGGTAAAATGGCTACCATTTTTTTGTCATTGCTTTTTTGTATGTATTTTTATTCGAACTACACATGGGTTTTACTGACGACTTGCTGTGACTTACCTTCTATCACCTTGTCAAATGTCGTTTTATACCAGTGGTTTTCCTGCAAATCAGTAGACTATTAAGTAACGCGATGGCTATACACTTTTAAGCAATAACTAGTGATCTTTTGGTTATTCAATTAAAAGTTTGAATTATTTTTTTCTTGAGTAAAATGGTTAGAGAAAATAGCTGCTCGTGGTTTTGAAGCTGCATGTACTTTTATGTACATCTGTGTCTATATGCCTGTACTGTATACAGTATATAAAAAACACGTAGTGATTCATTTGCTTGAATTCCTTAATCCTTTTATTTCCATACTTTAGGTAGACGAGGAAGACCAGCACTTGACATTACAAGGGATCAAATTGAACTGCTCCCCACTCAGGGCTTTACAGTGAGAGCCATCACGGAGATGTTGTGTTGTTCCTCTTCATACCTGCATACAAAAATGAAGTTTTTTCAGATTTCAGCCAGAAATAGATTTACTCCCATTCATGATGTTGACCTGGAAGAGCATGTCAGAAGATTGCACAGCCAATTTCCCAGACCAGGCTCGGAAGCAAGTGTTCTGCTACATACTCTTGTCCCTTCATGTATATATCATTATATTCATTGTGAAAGTGTACTTTCTTTATTGTGTTGTTTTATGAACCTGTTGCAGATGATGAGGGCATACCTGCGTGCTGATGGTATTGTAGTACAAAGAAAAAGAGTTCGAGAAATCCTCAACCGTATTGAGCCAGCTGCTGCAGCCCAGAGATGGAGCCAGACTGTGGCCAGAAGAACATACTATGTGCCATTCCCCAATAGTTTATGGCACATAGATGGGCATATGCGTCTCATTCGGTAATAAGGGATCATCTCATATTTGTACTCGTGGGAGCATTAGAAAGCCATATTGTATGGACAGCACAGATTAAATTGAATTTTATCATTTGTATATCCAAGTTACACAAACTCCAAATTGCCTCCATGTAGTCTTAAGCGCACAGCAATACATTCTCTCCCGAGATGATATTTCAAACAAGATATGAAACTTGATTGTTTTCTTGTATTTAATCATTATTCTTTTCATGTTTGTTTTACAGGTGGGGGTTTGTGACACATGCTGGCATTGATGGGAATTCCAGGCTAATAACGTACCTTCAACTGGAGCACAGACAACACAGCTTTGACAGTGTTGAAACCTGCCTGTATGGGTTACCCTCCAGAGTAAGATCCGACCATGGTGGTGAAAACACTGGATGCTCTTTTAATGAACCTACTGCAGGGACAAGACACCAAAATTATTTCTAGCTCCAGCCAACACCCCCTCACAATTTACTCACACCTCCTATGGCCTGATTATCCACCAACAGGGGCCATTTTTCTATTATAATTTTGGCATAGGAACTTTCCTTTCCTATCCTAACCGAGTGAGATGAGCCGGTAGCACCTGGAGCAAAGATCGTCTAAATTTTAATAATGCTTAGGAAAGGTTCTGACCATCCTTTACGAAAGGAAAGGAGATATATTATGCAGCAGGAATATTTAAAGGGGAAGTCTTTTTTTATTTTCAATGCCTTTACAATCATACATTCTATGCACATACACTGGTCTAAACATGGTATTAAGATTAATTTTACCTTTGTGGAATATGAATTATGCAGAAGATCTCACTTGTTTTTATCCAAATCAGGGGGCTAACATTTTGTACTTGCTATTGACCGAACAGTACATCACAGTTTCTGTGAGGACAAAATTTCTGGTTCTGTCACAGTCCACCGGAAGCAGAAATTGCTTTCACATCGCGCAGCTGTAACTTGGGCCGATCACAAGTGCTGCTTAACTTGTTAAACTAAATGAAGAGATGCCTCCGTGCAATACTCAGAGTAAGATGACGTTGTGTAAAGGAAGTGGCATGATTTATAGAAGTTAATGGAGTGCTGTGTCTGTCTCCTAAATACAATAAGGACTTTTTAAATGGCTTTTCAATTTTTCTTGCAGGGAAAAACGTACATCTATATATCTACTGTATATCTATAAAAAAAAAATCCTCGTCTCACCCCGCAGGTGGTGTCCATCCCTCATTCAGCTGGGGTCCTCTACCAGAGGCCAGGAAGCTTGAGGGTTCTGCGCAGTATCCTTGCTGTTCGCAGCACTGCACATTTCTGGACTGAGATGTCCGATGTTGTTCCCGGGATCTGTTGCAACCACTCATCATCTAGTTTGGGGGTCACTGCCCCGAGTGCTCCGACCACCACAGGCACGACTGTCACCTTTACCTTCCAGGCTCTCTCCAGCTCCTCTCTGAGCCCTTGGGATTTCTCGAGTTTCTCGTGTTCCTCCTTTCTGATGTTTCCATCACTTGGGACCGCTACATCCACTACAACGGCTTTCCTCTGCCCTTTATCTATGATCAGGATATCTGGTTGGTTTGCCATTACCATCTTGTCAGTCTGGATCTGGAAGTCCCACAGGATCTTCGCTCTGTCATTCTCCACCACCTTCGGAGGTGTTTCCCATTTTGACCTTGGGGTGTCCAGTCCATACTCCGCACAGATGTTTCGGTAGACTATGCCAGCCACCTGGTTATGGCGTTCCATATAGGCTTTCCCTGCCAGCACCTTACACCCTGCAGTTATGTGTTAGATCGTCTCAGGTGCCTCTTTGCACAACCTACACCTTGGGTCTTGGCTGGTGTGGTATATCTAGGCCTCGATGGCTCTGGTGCTCAGGGCCTGCTCCTGAGCAGCCAGGATGAGTGCCTCTGTGCTGTCCTCCAGGCCAGCCCTCTCTAGAACTCTGATAGGACTTCTTGAGATTGGCCACGGCAGTTATTGTCCGGTGGTACATCCCGTGTAGGGGCTTGTCCTCCCATGATGGTCCCTCTTCCAGCACCTCATCTTCTGTTCCCCATTGTCTGAGACATTCTCTGAGTACATCGTCCGTTGGTGCCTTCTCCTTGATGTATTTGTGGAGCTTGGATGTTTCATCCTGGACAGTGGCTCTCACACTCACTAGTCCCCGCCCTCCTTCCTTTCGGCTTGTGTACAGTCTCAGGGTGCTGGATTTGGTATGGAACCCTCCATGCATGGTAACGAGCTTTCGGGTCTTAACATCCGTGGTCTCAATCTCTTCCTTTGGCCACCTTATTTTTCCTGCAGGGTATCTGATCACTGGAAAGGGCATAGCTGTTTATTGCCCGGGTCTTATTCTTGCCATTGAGCTGGCTTCTTAGGACTTGCCTCACTCGCTGGAGGTATTTGGCCGTAGCCGCTTTCCTTGTTGCCAGTTTGAGGTTGCCATTGGCTTGTGGTATACCGAGGTACTTGTAGCTGTCCTCAATGTCTGCTATTGTTCCTTCAGAGACCCCTTCAGTGCGGACTACCCTTCCTCTCTTAGTCACCATCCGACTACATTTCTCCAGCCCGAATGACATCCCGATGTCGCTGCTGTAGATCCTGATTGTGTGGATCAGGGAGTCTATGTCCCTTTCGCTCTTAGCAAACAGCTACATGTCATCCTTGTAGAGGAGGTGACTGATCGTAGCTCCATTTCTGAGGCGGTATCCATGGCCTGTCTTGGTGATTACTTGGCTTAGGGGGTTCAGTCCTATGCAGAACAGCAGTGGGGAGAGTGCATCACCTTGGTATATGCCACATTTGATGGACACTTGGGTAAGTGGCTTGCCATTGGCTTCAAGTGTGGTCTTCCACATCCTCATCAAGTTCGCAACGAAGGCTCTTAGGGTCCTGTTCACCTTATACACATCCAAGCATTCAGTGATCCATGTATGTGGCATCGAGTCATAGGCTTTCTTGTAATCAATCCAGCCTGTGCACAGGTTGGTACATCGGGACCTGCAGTCTTGTGCGACTGTTCTGTCAACCAGGAGCTGATGTTTGGCTCCCCTGGTATCTCTACCAATGCCCTTCCGTGCTTCGCTCATGTATTGATCCATGTGAGCACTTATCTTAGCCGCAACATGAGCTTCCATGTTGTGGAGAGACAGGTTAATGGCCGATGGTTGGATGCGACTGCACCCTTTGAGGGATCCTTCATGATCAGTATCGTTCGCCCTTCGGTTAGCCATCCCGGGTGAGTCCCATCCCTCAGCAGCTGGTTCGTTTATGCTGCTCGACGCTCATGGAGTGCTGTGAGTTTCTTTAGCCAGTAGGTGTGGACCATGTCCGGGCCTGGTGCTGTCCATTTCTTCATATCTGAGACTCTTTCCTGTATGTCTGCCACTGTTATGGTAACTGGATTCTGTTCAGGGAGGTGTCTGTGCTCCTCTCTCAGGGAGGCCAGCCATTGTGCACTGCTGTTATGTGCAACCTCCTTCTCCCATATGCCTTTCCAGTACCTTGTAGGACCCGGCCACTGAGCGTACACTTTCGCAGGTTGTGTTGTGAACAGCCTATTTATTCGTCTGGCCTCATTCTCTTTCGTGTACCGCTTTAGGCGGCTGTACAAGGCTTGGAGCCTTTGTTTGGCAGTTTCGAGTGCTTCAGGTATGGTCATCTGGATGTACCTCTCAGGTATCGGCCTTTTCATCACACCTCTCTGGGCCTCCGTCAATTGACTCACATCTTTCTGAGCCGCCTTGATCTTAGCCTCCAACCGTCTTTTCCATGGTCGGTAATGTATCTCATGGCTTCCATGGTTGCTCTTATAGCCAAGCATCTCAAGGATCACTGATGCTGAAGCGTATATCAGTTCATTTCTGTGATCGTTACGGTATGGTTCGCCCTCAGAGCTGCATTCACACTTTCCATGAGACTTTCAGGTGGTACTTCACATAGCCGTTGTAATCGGTTTCTAGGTTTCCCAGCTTTCATTCTTGCCATGATCTTAGCTTTCAGGTCAGTTGCTGCCTCGCTCAGCATTTCATTCATTCACAGCACTCCCAATCTCATCATCTGCATTCACTCTGGTATGAACTCCTCCTCTGATCTGGCAGCCTGGGGCCCTTCACCATGGAACCTACGTTGTACCTCATCAATCTCAAGTTGTGACAGCAGTTGCCGTTTGTGGATGTTGGAACACTGAGTTACTAGTTGTTTCGTGGTCACCCGTGACTGTGGGTTTTGAAGTAACCATTTAGCCCAGATTCTCTGCAAGTAACCTCTTTGACTAGGCTTGCTTGAGTAGTAGCATTCCAACAGAGCCATGTTATTGCATCTTGCCCATCTCCGCTCCATTTTTCATCAAGGTGCTCTGGTTCCCCAGCACCTGACGCAGACCTTGTTTGGCCGGGCGACGTCTGAGCTGGCATGTCATTCTTTTTATTGTCTCTCATCATTGTATGAGGTACGCATTAGCGTGAAGGCTCTTGCCCAAGGACCCACACTGGATGGTGTTATGTGCTCATTTTTTGCCCCAAGCGGGACCCAAGCGAACCACCGTCTCCCGTATGCCAAACCTTACCAACTGAGCTATCCAGCTATATATATATATATAGACTGTGTGCGCGGGCCGAGGGGAGGGAGGCCGGGGACTGGTGGGTGTGGGCGCCGCTGTCCGGGATGGGACATCCGGGCTCAATGAATGCATCGGGCGGGGGGCTCCGGCGGGTGACGTGCTCGGAGAGTGTCTCGGACAGTGGGGAGCGGAGGGACGGGCGCTGGGGGGGGACCATCGTGGGGGGGCGGGCCCCTACGCGGGATGTGCCACCGGACCATGGCTGAGGTGGCTGATCTCAAGAAGTCCTATCGGTGGCTGGAGGGAACTGGCCTGGGGGACAGCGGAGGGGCGCTCATCCTGGCTGCTCAGGAGCGGGCCTTGGGCGCCGGAGCCGTCGAGGCCCGGATGTGCCGTGCCGGACAGAACCCGGGGTGCGGGTTGTGCGGGGAGGCGCCTGGGACGATCCGGCACGTGGCTGCGGGGTGTGGGATGCTGGCAGGGGGGGCCCTGTGTGGAGCGCCATGGCCAGGTGGCTGGCGTGGTCTACCGAGGCATCTGTGCGGAGTGTGGACTGGGGGCCCCGGGGTCGGAGTGGGGGGCACCTCCGAGGGTGCTGGAGGGTGGCGGAGCGGGGATCCTGTGGGACTTCGGGATCCAGACTGGCGGGATGGTGGTGGCGAGCCAACCAGATGTCGTGGTCGTGGATGGGGGGCGGAGGAGGGCCGTTGTGGTGGTTGTGGCGGTCCCAGGTGGTGGAGGCAACCGGGAGGGGGGAGCATGGGGGGCTCGGGGGGTAGCAGGGGCTCGGGGAGGGGCTGGGGAGGGCCTGGGGGGTGGGGGTGGCGGTCGTGCCTGTGGTGGTCGGGGCGCTCGGCGCAGTGACCCCCGGACTGGATGGGTGGTTGCGACGGATCCCGGGAGCAGCGTCGGACATCTCGGTCCGGAGGTGTGCGGTGCTGGGAGCGGCGGGGGTACTGCGTGGGGCCCTCGGGCTTCCTGGCCTCTGGTGGAGGACCCGAGCTGAATGAGGGACGGACACCACCCGAGGACACCTCCTATTGGCTCCATGATAAGAGCTCCACCCAGCAAAGAATTAACCCTTTAAAACCTGATTCTGAGCTTTCACAATTATTTACCGCCATTTGCGTAATATCTACAGTATACAGAAGGAATCACGCAATTTTTACCAATGTATCTGTAGGTGATGTTTATTTATTATGTACACAGAGATAAAGAGTAATGGCACAGCTCTGCGGTATCTTTCCACTTTAATATATGAATGCTATACTAAATAAAATTAATAGGGCACCATATAATGCAACAGTTATGCAACTCCCTAAATAATGATGTGAATTTTCAGTTGTTGCGAAATCAGTTAGGATGTTATAATTTGTGGTGTAGATGCGAATTTAGGAGAGCAGGACAATATATCACATTGCAATTGGAGCAGCAGCTTGGTTGATGATGTCCCCAAACCGGCTCATCTATTATATTTGTCGTGCAATACAATGAAAATTAGCACAATTGCAAAACATAGGCTTCTTATATTTTAAAATAAAATAATCACATGTTTACTGTTCTGGGGTTTCTACAATCATGAATGGAGGCATTATTTACAGCAGGTTGACAGCAGTGTGATCGAGCAGATTAGATGGAGTAGAATTTGAATGGGGCTTCACTGATTTATTTCATACAATTCATATCTAAAACACAGTTGAAAAATATTTGATTGTTAAAATATTTAAATACAAGAACTATATCAAGAAATTAACAAAACATAGTTTTTTTAATTAGGAGAAAAGTCTAAAAACATATCACAAATGACAAACGTTGTGCCTCTCCTCCTCCTGTTCTTCAATGAAGCTGATCACCCTCCAGCTCCCGTTAGAAACATCGTGCTGCTGAAGGTGTGCCGGCAGAATGGTTGTGATACAGGAGGTGCTGTGGACTCTCCCAGAAACGAGGACCTAGTTTAGTTGTAGATCCAGTAAAACATAGTGCAAATGTGACATTATTTATAATGCACAGTTACAGTCTTGTGAATATTAAAAAATGTACTTCATGTAATGCAGGAAGCGAATAATTCAAACGAACTAAGGCAGCAAACAGTAAGAGCAAAATCGTGTTGCAAACATTAACTTTAACTCTTTTTTAAATGTCAATTAGCTTGTGAGTAATAAGACAAAATGTGACTGTCAGACAGAGAACTGTCAGAGCAAACGGCAGATTTTAGAAAGTCCTGCCGAAATAAATCTGCACCCGACTGCGACAGTCAGCGTTGAACTGCCGCCATTGCTGTCAAAGTCAGACACATCTCCGAAATCGTTTGAGCAAATTTTTAACCAGGCTTCATCTTGATAAATTGACCACGTATTTGACATTTACACCGTAACGTTACCGCCTAAAATAATCGTAAAACAAAATTTTGTGTAACAACAAGAGTAATATGTACCCCAAAAGCTTTCAAAGCGTCTGAAAGTTTTCTCCTCCGTTTTTGTTGGGGCTTGGCTCGAAATGCATCATGATTGGCTGCCCGAAGTCCACGTGTCTGTCGGACGTGCTCTCATTGGTCTACAATACCATCACGGATGAATAAATACTCAAAGGGCTTGCCAGGCAAGCCCTTTGAACCCTTTAAATACTCAATGGGCTTGCCTGGCAAGCCCTTTGAGTATTTATTCCATATTGCCCACTAGTTCACTAGTAAGATCATTTTGACGCTTACTAGTGAACATGTAAGGCCATAAATGTGCCCACTATTTCACTAGTAAGATCATTTTGAGGCTTACTAGTTGACATGTAAGCCACAAAACGCCCGCTAGTTCACTAGTAAGATAATTTTGAGGCTTCTAGTGAACATGTAAGCCACAAAACGCCCACTAGTTCACTAGTAAGATCATTTTGACGCTTACTAGTGAACATGTAAGCCACAAAACGCTCACTAGTTCACTCTTAAGGTAATTTTGACGCTTACTAGTGAACATGTAAGCCACAAAACGCCCACTAGTTCCCTAGTAAGATAATTTTGACGCTTATTTATGAACATTTCAGCCCCAAACGCTCACTAGTTCACTAGTAAGGTCATTTTGACGCTTACTAGTGAACATGTAAGCCACAAAACGCTCACTAGTTCACTAGTAAGGTCATTTTGACGCTTACTAGTGAACATGTAAGCCACAAAACGCTCACTGGTTCACTAGTAAGGTAATTTTGAGGCTTACTAGTTGACATGTAAGCCGATAAACGCCCACTAGTTCACTCGTAAGATCATTTTGAGGCTTACTAGTTGACATGTAAGCCGCAAAACGCCCACTAGTTCACTAGTAAGATCATTTTGGGGCTTAGTAGTTGACATGTAAGTGGCAAAACGCCCACTAGTTCACTAGTAAGATCATTTTGACGCTTACTAGTGTCTTACTATTCACTAGTAAGATCATTTTGACGCTTACTAGTGAACATGTAAGGCCATAAATGTGCCCACTTGTAGTGCTAGTGACATTACACTGTACTTTCATTAAATGCAAATAAGGATGATTACGAAAACATGTAACGGTATCCTATAAACATTATATACACATTTATAAACATTTCAATTGCTAATTTAAGAAGAGTTAGTGACCAGTTTAGCGCTGATACTATTCAAAATTTGATTCAAAGTCTAATAGATCTCGGATCTGTCATCATTGCGGGACCCGCTCCTAATGGTGGACGTGTTTGTTCCCATGTGGCACATCGTTTGCACACAGGTAAAATGGCTACCATTTTTTTGTCATTGCTTTTTTGTATGTATTTTTATTCGAACTACCCATGGGTTTTACTGACGACTTGCTGTGACTTACCTTCTATCACCTTGTCAAATGTCGTTTTATACCAGTGGTTTTCCTGCAAATCAGTAGACTATTAAGTAACGCGATGGCTATACACTTTTAAGCAATAACTAGTGATCTTTTGGTTATTCAATTATAAGTTTGAATTATTTTTTTCTTGAGTAAAATGGTTAGAGAAAATAGCTGCTCGTGGTTTTGAAGCTGCATATACTTTTATGTACATCTGTGTCTATATGCCTGTACTGTATACAGTATATAAAAAACACGTAGTGATTCATTTGCTTGAATTCCTTAATCCTTTTATTTCCATACTTTAGGTAGACGAGGAAGACCAGCACTTGACATTACAAGGGATCAAATTGAACTGCTCCCCACTCAGGGCTTTACAGTGAGAGCCATCACGGAGATGTTGTGTTGTTCCTCTTCATACCTGCATACAAAAATGAAGTTTTTTCAGATTTCAGCCAGAAATAGATTTACTCCCATTCATGATGTTGACCTGGAAGAGCATGTCAGAAGATTGCACAGCCAATTTCCCAGACCAGGCTCGGAAGCAAGTGTTCTGCTACATACTCTTGTCCCTTCATGTATATATCATTATATTCATTGTGAAAGTGTACTTTCTTTATTGTGTTGTTTTATGAACCTGTTGCAGATGATGAGGGCATACCTGCGTGCTGATGGTATTGTAGTACAAAGAAAAAGAGTTCGAGAAATCCTCAACCGTATTGAGCCAGCTGCTGCAGCCCAGAGATGGAGCCAGACTGTGGCCAGAAGAACATACTATGTGCCATTCCCCAATAGTTTATGGCACATAGATGGGCATATGCGTCTCATTCGGTAATAAGGGATCATCTCATATTTGTACTCGTGGGAGCATTAGAAAGCCATATTGTATGGACAGCACAGATTAAATTGAATTTTATCATTTGTATATCCAAGTTACACAAACTCCAAATTGCCTCCATGTAGTCTTAAGCGCACAGCAATACATTCTCTCCCGAGATGATATTTCAAACAAGATATGAAACTTGATTGTTTTCTTGTATTTAATCATTATTCTTTTCATGTTTGTTTTACATGTGTGTTTGTGACACATGCCGGCATTGATGGGAATTCCAGGCTAATAACGTACCTTCAACTGGAGCACAGACAACACAGCTTTGACAGTGTTGAAATATTTTGTCCAAGCCACCTGCCTGTATGGGTTACCCTCCAGAGTAAGATCCGACCATGGTGGTGAAAACACTGGTTGCTCTTTTAATGAACCTACTGCAGGGACAAGACACCAAAATTATTTCTAGCTCCAGCCAACACCCCCTCACAATTTACTCACACCTCCCATGGCCTGATTATCCACCAACAGGGGCCCTTTTTGGATTATCATTTTGGCATAGGAACTTTCCTTTCCTATCCTAACCGAGTGAGATGAGCCGGTAGCACCTGGAGCAAAGATCGTCTAAATTTTAATAATGCTTAGGAAAGGTTCTGACCATCCTTTACGAAAGGAAAGGAGATATATTATGCAGCAGGAATATTTAAAGGGGAAGTCTTTTTTTATGTTGTTGTTGTTGTTGTTGTCGACCCCACCCGTGCCCCGACATTGGGGGACCGGGCCCTCACTCCGTCTCCCGGATCCCCAGACCCCCCTCCTCCGCCCAGCGGGCGAGCAGGGCCGCCACTCCGCTTGGGTTTCGCCAGAGGTCCTCCGGAGTCAGTGTGGTGGGTATGTTTGTGCAGGTGAACAGGTGTTGTGTGTCGTGCACTTGCGTGCCGCATAGCGCACAGAGTGGTGTTGGGTGTGTGTCCGGTGTAATGTTGTGTAGGTAGGAGTGGAGGGCTGGTGATTTGTTGGTTCGGAGTTGTGCTAGGAGTTGTCTGGTTCTGTGTGGTAGGTCTTGCTCTGATGGGTCTATTTCTGGTGCTGGTGCATGTATTACTTTGTTGTGTTGTCTGGTGTCCAAGTGTGTTTGTACAAAGTGGGTGTGTATGTCTTTCATGTTCTGTTTTATGGTGTCGTTGTTGGTGTCCTGTGGTGCTGTGTCTTTGTTGTGTGTGTAGTTGTTGTTGTGGAAGATTGTTTGTTTCTTTTGTCTGGGTGGTGGTGGTTGTTGAGTGAGTGGGTGTAGTGGGTGGGTTGGGTGTTGGGCTTTTTGTCTGATTTGCGATGCGTGTAGTTTTAGATGGGTGTTCAGTGGGAGAGTTTTTGTTTCCTCATGCAAGTGTTGTATGTTTGTGTCTTGTGTGCATCCTGTTGCTATTCTGAGTGCGGTGTTCTGTGTGGTCTGGAGTTTTGTCTTGTTTGTGTCCGATAGTGTTGGTGACCATATAGTGTTTGCGTATTCGAGGCGTGTGAGTGTGGTTGCTTTGTATGTGGTGAGTATAGTTTCTTTGGATTTTCCCCAGTGAGTGGTTGTTAAGGCTTTAAGTATTTTGTTTGATTGCTTGGCGCGGGTTAGAGTGTGTTGTGTGTGTTTTGAGAAGGTGAGTTTGGGGTCCCATGTTAATCCCAGTATTTTGGGTTCGCGGACTGTGGGTAGGGTGGTGTTATCTATTTGTAAAGTGAGTCTGTTGCTGTATTCTGCCGGATCCGGTGTGAACAGAGTGGTGGTGGTTTTGTCTGCGTTGAGTGTGAGTTGGTTCTGTTTTGTCCAGTTGTATATGTCGTGGAGATATTTTTGTACTTGTTGTTGTGCCTGTTGTGGTTTGACATGTGTGGATAGAATGGTGATGTCGTCTGCATATGTAACTGTGTGTACATTTGGAGGTGGTTGTGGTAAGTCTGCCATGTATATGTTGAATAGTGTTGGTGAAAGTACTCCCCCCTGCGGTACCCCCGTTTTCGTGTTTCTGTGTTCTGATGTTTCCCCCCGGTATTGAGTGTATTGTCTGCGTCCCCTTATGTAGTTGAAGATGTATTTGATGATGATGTTTGGGGTGTTAGTGTTGTTGAGTTTGTTTGTGAGTGTGTGTAGGTTTACCGTGTCAAAGGCTTTGGACATGTCTAGGGCTATTGCAACTGTTCGTTGTGGTGGTTTTTGTTGATTGAAACCTGTGGCTATGATGTTGTGTATGTGGTGTAGTGCTGTGGTTGTGGAGTGTTGTTTTCGGAAGCCGTGTTGGTGAGAGGGTAGTTGAGTGTTGTTGGTAATGAAGGGTAGTATTACCTTTTCCATTGTTTTGGCTATTGGGCTGAGTAGTGCTATTGGTCTGTAGGATGGGCCGAGTGCGTGGTTTTTGTTGGGTTTTGGTATTGGGATTATTTTTGCAGTCTTCCATATTGCGGGGATGGTGTTGGTGTTGAGTGATGTGTTGTAAGTGTGTGTGAGTAGTGTTATTGCTTTGGGGCCTAGGTGTTTCAGATGTCTGATGTTTATGTTGTCTGGGCCTGTGGAGTTGTTGCTTTTGGAGCGTTGTAGTGCTTGTTTGACTTGTTGTTCTGTGATGGTTATGGGCGTGGTGTTGAGTTTTCGTATTTTGCGTTGTAGTTGTCTGTATGTTCTGTTGGTTTTGTGTTGTATTATGTTGGTGAATTGTTTGTTGAATGCTCGTGCTTTCTGTTTGTTGGATATTGCCGTGTGTTGTCCGAACTGTATTGTGGTGTTTTCTGGTGCTTTTTGTTCTTTGTTTGATAGTCTTGTTACTGTGTTCCAGAGTATGTGTTGTTTGTGTCTGTGGTTCCATGCATCCGTTAAGTGTTCTTTCCATAGCTCTTGTTTGTGTTTTTGGATTTGTGTGTCTATTTCTTTGTTTAGGTCTGTGATGCGTGGGTCTTGGTGGTTTTGTTGTCTGATGTCGTTTCTTTGGCTGATGAGTGTTCTGATGTGTTGTGGTAGGAGAAGTGATTTGCTTTTTATTTTTCCGTGGGGTATGTGGTGTTTGTCTGCTGTAAGTATGAGGTTTGTGAGCATGGTGTTGGCTGTGTGGATGTTGTCAGGTATGGTTATGTTCTCCAGTGCTGATTCTATTTCAGAGGTGTATCCTTCCCAGTCTGCTTTCCTGTAATTTGTGTAAGTTTGAAGGTGTTGTTGTAGGCGGAAAGGAGCACGCGTGTTGTGTGTGATTTTGATAGGAAGGTGGTCTGAACTGAGTGCGTGTATTGTGGTCCATGTTGTTCTGTTTGTGATGCTGTTGCTGGCTGTTGTGATGTCCGGTGATGTTGGTTGTTGGTTGATGTTTGTAGGTTTTCTGGTGGGTGTGTTTGCGTTTAGAGTGATTTGTTGGGAGTTTTGTAGTATGTCTGCAATGTGGGTGCCTCTGTGGTCGTCGTAGGGAGAGTGCCATTGTGTTGAGTGAGCGTTGATGTCTGCGGTTAGAATGGTGTTGTTCAGCGAGTTTATGTATTGGAAGGTGTTGGTGATGTCTGTGTCTTCTGTGGCGTGGTCTGGTCGGGTGGTATCTCTGGGGGGTATATACATGTTGCATATGTGTAGTCTTTTGTGGTTGGTTATGTGAATCTTTACGGTTTGAATTTCTGTAGTGTTGGTGTTAATGTTGTTGGGGATGTTCATGGGAGTGAATGTGACTGATTTGTGAATGTATGTGAGCAGTCCTCCTCCTCCCTTGTGTTCTCTGTCTTTCCTAATGCTGGTGTAGTTGGTGAGACGAGGTGTGTTGTGTTGTTTTTCTAGTTTGGTTTCTTGTATGGTGATGATGTCTGCGTGCTGTTGTGAGGCGAGTTCTTCTAGTTCTGTTTTCTTGTTTTGGATGCCGTTGATGTTTATTTGTAGTATGGTCAGTGTGTGTTTGTTGTTTTTGTTGGTGGGTGTTGTTCTTTGTGGGTTGTTCGGGGGTTGTGGTGTTGGGGTGTTTGTTGTTTGCGTGTGTGTTCTGCATGTCCACGTGTTTGTGTATTGGCGGGTGGTGATGCCGGAGCAATGTCTGTGTATCCAGTGTGGGTGTGTTGAGTTGCATCTGAGTGAGGTTTGTCTGCGTGTGATGATTCTATTGCAGCTATTGCAGGTCCAGGTTTGGGGGGGTGGTCTTGTGTTTGTTGTATCTCTGTTGGAGTTGTCTGTCCGTGTTGCCTTTGAGGGTAGTGTTGGTGAGGCGAGTGTGTTGTTTTGGTCTGTTTGTGCTCTGCTGCCTGTTGGTGTCCTACGAGGTGTTGTTGTTCGTGGTGGTGTTTTGGGATGTAGTCTGCATTTCCATGTTATGTTGTATTGTCTAGTGTTTATGTTTGTGCAATGTTTGTGTACCCAGTGTGGTGTGTGGTGGTTGCATCTGAAGGATGTCTGTCTTCTTGTAATCTGTTGTGTGCAAATGTCGCATGTCCAGGTAGTTTGTTGTGTGTGTGTTTGTTGCGTGCGTGAGAGTGTCTGTGTGGGCCCCGGATTTGTCTCTATGTCCCCCGCCTGGAGCAAAAGGTCCGCCCGCCACCCTGCCAGGTTCAGGGGGCGGTTAGCCGAAAAAAAAAAAACGGCCGTAAGGGCACCCCGTTCGGGGTGCAGGGATTGGTTCCTTGATTTGTCCCCCCGTTCGGGGGGAACCCTCCAACTGCGAGTAAGCCAAGGAGTTTGGAGGTACAGCAGGTTGACAGCAGTGTGATCGAGCAGATTAGATAGAGTAGAATTTGAATGGGGCTTCACTGATTTATTTCATACAATTCATATCTAAAACACAGTTGAAAAATATTTGATTGTTAAAATATTTAAATACAAGAACTATATCAAGAAATTAACAAAACATAGTTTTTTTAGTTAGGAGAAAAGTCTAAAAACATATCACAAATGACAAACGTTGTGCCTCTCCTCCTCCTGTTCTTCAATGAAGCTGATCACCCTCCAGCTCCCGTTAGAAACATTGTGCTGCTGAAGGTGTGCCGGCAGAATGGTTGTGATACAGGAGGTGCTGTGGACTCTCCCAGAAACGAGGACCTAGTTTAGTTGTAGATCCAGTAAAACATAGTGCAAATGGGACATTATTTATAATGCACAGTTTCAGTCTTGTGAATATTAAAAAATGTACTTCATGTAATGCAGGAAGCGAATATTTCAAACGAACTAAGGCAGCAAACAGTAAGAGCAAAATCGTGTTCCAAACATTAACTCTTTTTTTAAATGGCAATTAGCTTGTGAGTAATAAGACAAAATGTGACTGTCAGACAGAGAACTGTCAGAGCAAACGGATGATTTTAGAAAGTCCTGCCGAAATAAATCTGCACCCGACTGCGACTGTCAGCATTGAACTGCCGCGATTGCTGTCAAAGTCAGACACATCTCCAAAATTGTTGGAGCAAATTTTTAAGCAGGCGTTACCGCCTAAAATAATCGTAAAACAAAATTTTGTGTAACAACAAGAGTAATATGTACCCCAAAAGCTTTCAAAGCGTCTGAAAGTTTTCTCCTCCGTTTTTGTTGGGGCTTGGCTCGAAATGCATCATGATTGGCCGCCCGAAGTCCACGTGTCTGTCGGACGTGCTCTCATTGGTCTACATTACCATCACGGATGAATAAATACTCAAAGGGCTTGCCAGGCAAGCCCTTTGAACCCTTTAAATACTCAATGGGCTTGCCTGGCAAGCCCTTTGAGTATTTATTCCATATTGCCCACTAGTTCACTAGTAAGGTCATTTTGGCGCTTACTAGTGAACATGTAAGGCCATAAATGTGCCCACTAGTTCACTAGTAAGATCATTTTGAGGCTTACTATTTGACATGTAAGCCACAAAACGCCCGCTAGTTCACTAGTAAGATAATTTTGAGGCTTCTAGTGAACATGTAAGCCACAGAACGCCCACTAGTTCACTAGTAAGATCATTTTGACGCTTACTAGTGAACATGTAAGCCACAAAACGCTCACTAGTTCACTAGTAAGGTCATTTTGACGCTTATTTATGAACATGTCAGCCACAAAACGCTCACTCGTTCACTAGTAAGATCATTTTGACGCTTACTAGTGAACATGTAAGCCACAAAACGCCCACTAGTTCACTAGTAAGGTCATTTTGACGCTTACTAGTGAACATGTAAGCCACAAAACGCCCACTAGTTCACTAGTAAGATCATTTTTACGCTTACTAGTGAACATGTAAGGCCATAAATGTGCCCACTAGTTCACTAGTAAGTTCATTTTGAGGCTTACTAGTTGACATGTAAGCCACACATCGCCTACTAGTTCACTAGTAAGATCATTTTGAGGCTTACTAGTGAACATGTAAGCCACAAAACGCCCAATAGTTCACTAGTAAGATCATTTTGACGCTTACTAGTGAACATGTAAGCCACAAAACGCTCACTAGTTCACTAGTAAGGTCATTTTGACGCTTACTAGTGAACATGTAAGCCGCAAAACGCCCACTAGTTCTCTAATAAGATTATTTTGACGCTTACTACTGAACATTTAAGGCCATAAATGTGCCCACTAGTTCACGGGTAAGATGATTTTGACGCTTACTAGTGAACATGTAAGGCCATAAATGTGCCCACTTGTAGTGCTAGTGACATTACACTGTACTTGCATTAAATGCAAATAAGGATGATTACGAAAACATGTAACGGTATCCTATTGGCTGTACGTTTCAAAATAGTGTCATCCCACCAGTCAGGCCTCATGATTTTGGAAATTCTGTGCCCACTTAGTTTTTTAAAACAACAATGGCGGACAGTGTCCTGAGACGTATTCGGCGAAGGTGCAGGGCAATAGAGAGTGCCTGCCATCAAGGGTCTGCCGGTGAAAGTGAAGCACGCGCGATAAACATTTCAATTGCTAATTTAAGAAGAGTTAGTGACCAGTTTAGCGCTGATACTATTCAAAGTTTGATTCAAAGTCCAATAGATCTCCGATCTGTCATCATTGCGGGACCCACTCCTAATGGTGGACGTGTTTGTTCCCATGTGGCACATCGTTTGCACACAGGTAAAATGGCTACCATTTTTTGTCATTGGTTTTTCGTATGTATTTTTATTCGAACTACACACGGGTTTTACTGACGACTTGCTGTGACTTACCTTCTATCACCCTGTCAAACGTCGTTTTATACCAGTGGTTATCCTGCAAATCAGTAGACTATTAAGTAACGCGATGGCTGTACACTTTTAAGCAATAACTAGTGATCTTTTAGTTATTCAATTATAAGTTTGAATTATTTTTTTCTTGAGTAAAATGGTTAGAGAAAATAGCTGCTCGTGGTTTTGAAGCTGCATATACTTTTATGTACATCTGTGTCTATATGCCTGTACTGTATACAGTATATAAAAAAACACGTAGTGATTCGTTTGCTTGAATTCCTTAATCCTTTTATTTCCATACTTTAGGTAGACGAGGAAGACCAGCACTTGACATTACAAGGGATCCAATTGAACTGCTCCCCACTCAGGGCTTTACAGTGAGAGCCATCACTGAGATGTTGTGTTGTTCCTCTTCATACCTGCATAAAAAAATGAAGTTTTTTCAGATTTCAGCCAGAAATAGATTTACTCCCATTCATGATGTTGACCTGGAAGAGCATGTCAGAAGATTGCACAGCCAATTTCCCAGATCAGGCTCGGAAGCAAGTGTTCTGCTACATACTCTTGTCCCTTCATGTATATATCATTATATTCATTGTGAAAGTGTACTTTCTTTATTGTGTTGTTTTATGAACCTGTTGCAGATGATGAGGGCATACCTGCGTGCTGATGGTATTGTAGTACAAAGAAAAAGAGTTCGAGAAATCCTCAACCGTATTGAGCCAGCTGCTGCAGCCCAGAGATGGAGCCAGACTGTGGCTAGAAGAACATACTATGTGCCATTCCCCAATAGTTTATGGCACATAGATGGGCATATGCGTCTCATTCGGTAATAACGGATCATCTTATATTTGTACTCGTGGGAGCATTAGAAAGCCATATTGTATGGACAGCACAGATTAAATTGAATTTTATCATTTGTATATCCAAGTTACACAAACTCCAAATTGCCTCCATGTAGTCTTAAGTGCACAGCAATACCTTCTCTACCGAGATGATATTTCAAACAAGATATGAAACTTGATTGTTTTCTTGTATTTAATCATTATTCTTTTCATGTTTGTTTTACAGGTGGGTGTTTGTGACACATGCCGGCATTGATGGGAATTCCAGGCTAATAACGTACCTTCAACTGGAGCACAGACAACACAGCTTTGACAGTGTTGAAATATTTTGTCCAAGCCACCTGCCTGTATGGGTTACCCTCCAGAGTAAGATCCGACCATGGTGGTGAAAACACTGGTTGCTCTTTTAATGAACCTACTGCAGGGACAAGACACCAAAATTATTTCTAGCTCCAGCCAACACCCCCTCACAATTTACTCACACCTCCCATGGCCTGATTATCCACCAACAGGGGCCCTTTTTGGATTATCATTTTGGCATAGGAACTTTCCTTTCCTATCCTAACCGAGTGAGATGAGCCGGTAGCACCTGGAGCAAAGATCGTCTAAATTTTAATAATGCTTAGGAAAGGTTCTGACCATCCTTTACGAAAGGAAAGGAGATATATTATGCAGCAGGAATATTTAAAGGGGAAGTCTTTTTTTATGTTGTTGTTGTTGTTGTTGTCGACCCCACCCGTGCCCCGACATTGGGGGACCGGGCCCTCACTCCGTCTCCCGGATCCCCAGACCCCCCTCCTCCGCCCAGCGGGCGAGCAGGGCCGCCACTCCGCTTGGGTTTCGCCAGAGGTCCTCCGGAGTCAGTGTGGTGGGTATGTTTGTGCAGGTGAACAGGTGTTGTGTGTCGTGCACTTGCGTGCCGCATAGCGCACAGAGTGGTGTTGGGTGTGTGTCCGGTGTAATGTTGTGTAGGTAGGAGTGGAGGGCTGGTGATTTGTTGGTTCGGAGTTGTGCTAGGAGTTGTCTGGTTCTGTGTGGTAGGTCTTGCTCTGATGGGTCTATTTCTGGTGCTGGTGCATGTATTACTTTGTTGTGTTGTCTGGTGTCCAAGTGTGTTTGTACAAAGTGGGTGTGTATGTCTTTCATGTTCTGTTTTATGGTGTCGTTGTTGGTGTCCTGTGGTGCTGTGTCTTTGTTGTGTGTGTAGTTGTTGTTGTGGAAGATTGTTTGTTTCTTTTGTCTGTGTGGTGGTGGTTGTTGAGTGAGTGGGTGTAGTGGGTGGGTTGGGTGTTGGGCTTTTTGTCTGATTTGCGATGCGTGTAGTTTTAGATGGGTGTTCAGTGGGAGAGTTTTTGTTTCCTCATGCAAGTGTTGTATGTTTGTGTCTTGTGTGCATCCTGTTGCTATTCTGAGTGCGGTGTTCTGTGTGGTCTGGAGTTTTGTCTTGTTTGTGTCCGATAGTGTTGGTGACCATATAGTGTTTGCGTATTCGAGGCGTGTGAGTGTGGTTGCTTTGTATGTGGTGAGTATAGTTTCTTTGGATTTTCCCCAGTGAGTGGTTGTTAAGGCTTTAAGTATTTTGTTTGATTGCTTGGCGCGGGTTAGAGTGTGTTCTGTGTGTTTTGAGAAGGTGAGTTTGGGGTCCCATGTTAATCCCAGTATTTTGGGTTCGCGGACTGTGGGTAGGGTGGTGTTATCTATTTGTAAAGTGAGTCTGTTGCTGTATTCTGCCGGATCCGGTGTGAACAGAGTGGTGGTGGTTTTGTCTGCGTTGAGTGTGAGTTGGTTCTGTTTTGTCCAGTTGTATATGTCGTGGAGATATTTTTGTACTTGTTGTTGTGCCTGTTGTGGTTTGACATGTGTGGATAGAATGGTGATGTCGTCTGCATATGTAACTGTGTGTACATTTGGAGGTGGTTGTGGTAAGTCTGCCATGTATATGTTGAATAGTGTTGGTGAAAGTACTCCCCCCTGTGGTACCCCCGTTTTCGTGTTTCTGTGTTCTGATGTTTCCCCCCGGTATTGAGTGTATTGTCTGCGTCCCCTTATGTAGTTGAAGATGTATTTGATGATGATGTTTGGGGTGTTAGTGTTGTTGAGTTTGTTTGTGAGTGTGTGTAGGTTTACCGTGTCAAAGGCTTTGGACATGTCTAGGGCTATGGCAACTGTTCGTTGTGGTGGTTTTTGTTGATTGAAACCTGTGGCTATGATGTTGTGTATGTGGTGTAGTGCTGTGGTTGTGGAGTGTTGTTTTCGGAAGCCGTGTTGGTGAGAGGGTAGTTGAGTGTTGTTGGTAATGAAGGGTAGTATTACCTTTTCCATTGTTTTGGCTATTGGGCTGAGTAGTGCTATTGGTCTGTAGGATGGGCCGAGTGCGTGGTTTTTGTTGGGTTTTGGTATTGGGATTATTTTTGCAGTCTTCCATATTGCGGGGATGGTGTTGGTGTTGAGTGATGTGTTGTAAGTGTGTGTGAGTAGTGTTATTGCTTTGGGGCCTAGGTGTTTCAGATGTCTGATGTTTATGTTGTCTGGGCCTGTGGAGTTGTTGTTTTTGGAGCGTTGTAGTGCTTGTTTGACTTGTTGTTCTGTGATGGTTATGGGCGTGGTGTTGAGTTTTCGTATTTTGCGTTGTAGTTGTCTGTATGTTCTGTTGGTTTTGTGTTGTATTATGTTGGTGAATTGTTTGTTGAATGCTCGTGCTTTCTGTTTGTTGGATATTGCCGTGTGTTGTCCGAACTGTATTGTGGTGTTTTCTGGTGCTTTTTGTTCTTTGTTAGATAGTCTTGTTACTGTGTTCCAGAGTATGTATTGTTTGTGTCTGTGGTTCCATGCATCCGTTAAGTGTTCTTTCCATAGCTCTTGTTTGTGTTTTTGGATTTGTTTGTCTATTTCTTTGTTTAGGTCTGTGATGCGTGGGTCTTGGTGGTTTTGTTGTCTGATGTCGTTTCTTTGGCTGATGAGTGTTCTGATGTGTTGTGGTAGGAGAAGTGATTTGCTTTTTATTTTTCCGTGGGGTATGTGGTGTTTGTCTGCTGTAAGTATGAGGTTTGTGAGCATGGTGTTGGCTGTGTGGATGTTGTCAGGTATGGTTAAGTTCTCCAGTGCTGATTCTATTTCAGAGGTGTATCCTTCCCAGTCTGCTTTCCTGTAATTTGTGTAAGTTTGAAGGTGTTGTTGTAGGCGGAAAGGAGCACGCGTGTTGTGTGTGATTTTGATAGGAAGGTGGTCTGAACTGAGTGCGTGTATTGTGGTCCATGTTGTTCTGTTTGTGATGCTGTTGCTGGCTGTTGTGATGTCCGGTGATGTTGGTTGTTGGTTGATGTTTGTAGGTTTTCTGGTAGGTGTGTTTGCGTTTAGAGTGATTTGTTGGGAGTTCTGTAGTATGTCTGCAATGAGGGTGCCTCTGTGGTCGTCGTAGGGAGAGTGCCATTGTGTTGAGTGAGCGTTGATGTCTGCGGTTAGAATGGTGTTGTTCAGCGAGTTTATGTATTGGAAGGTGTTGGTGATGTCTGTGTCTTCTGTGGCGTGGTCTGGTCGGGTGGTATCTCTGGGGGGTATATACATGTTGCATATGTGTAGTCTTTTGTGGTTGGTTATGTGAATCTTTACGGTTTGAATTTCTGTAGTGTTGGTGTTAATGTTGTTGGGGAAGTTCATGGGAGTGAATGTGACTGATTTGTGAATGTATGTGAGCAGTCCTCCTCCTCCCTTGTGTTCTCTGTCTTTCCTAATGCTGGTGTAGTTGGTGAGACGAGGTGTGTTGTGTTGTTTTTCTAGTTTGGTTTCTTGTATGGTGATGATGTCTGCGTGCTGTTGTGAGGCGAGTTCTTCTAGTTCTGTTTTCTTGTTTTGGATGCCGTTGATGTTTATTTGTAGTATGGTCAGTGTGTGTTTGTTGTTTTTGTTGGTGGGTGTTGTTCTTTGTGGGTTGTTCGGGGGTTGTGGTGTTGGGGTGTTTGTTGTTTGCGTGTGTGTTCTGCATGTCCACGTGTTTGTGTATTGGCGGGTGGTGATGCCGGAGCAATGTCTGTGTATCCAGTGTGGGTGTGTTGAGTTGCATCTGAGTGAGGTTTGTCTGCGTGTGATGATTCTATTGCAGCTATTGCAGGTCCAGGTTTGGGGGGGTGGTCTTGTGTTTGTTGTATCTCTGTTGGAGTTGTCTGTCCGTGTTGCCTTTGAGGGTAGTGTTGGTGAGGCGAGTGTGTTGTTTTGGTCTGTTTGTGCTCTGCTGCCTGTTGGTGTCCTACGAGGTGTTGTTGTTCGTGGTGGTGTTTTGGGATGTAGTCTGCATTTCCATGTTATGTTGTATTGTCTAGTGTTTATGTTTGTGCAATGTTTGTGTACCCAGTGTGGTGTGTGGTGGTTGCATCTGAAGGATGTCTGTCTTCTTGTAATCTGTTGTGTGCAAATGTCGCATGTCCAGGTAGTTTGTTGTGTGTGTGTTTGTTGCGTGCGTGAGAGTGTCTGTGTGGGCCCCGGATTTGTCTCTATGTCCCCCGCCTGGAGCAAAAGGTCCGCCCGCCACCCTGCCAGGTTCAGGGGGCGGTTAGCCGAAAAAAAAAAAACGGCCGTAAGGGCACCCCGTTCGGGGTGCAGGGATTGGTTCCTTGATTTGTCCCCCCGTTCGGGGGGAACCCTCCAACTGCGAGTAAGCCAAGGAGTTTGGAGGTACAGCAGGTTGACAGCAGTGTGATCGAGCAGATTAGATAGAGTAGAATTTGAATGGGGCTTCACTGATTTATTTCATACAATTCATATCTAAAACACAGTTGAAAAATATTTGATTGTTAAAATATTTAAATACAAGAACTATATCAAGAAATTAACAAAACAGTTTTTTTAGTTAGGAGAAAAGTCTAAAAACATATCACAAATGACAAACGTTGTGCCTCTCCTCCTCCTGTTCTTCAATGAAGCTGATCACCCTCCAGCTCCCGTTAGAAACATCGTGCTGCTGAAGGTGTGCCGGCAGAATGGTTGTGATACAGGAGGTGCTGTGGACTCTCCCAGAAACGAGGACCTAGTTTAGTTGTAGATCCAGTAAAACAGTGCAAATGGGACATTATTTATAATGCACAGTTACAGTCTTGTGAATATTAAAAAATGTACTTCATGTAATGCAGGAAGCGAATATTTCAAACGAACTAAGGCAGCAAACGGTAAGAGCAAAATCGTGTTCCAAACATTAACTCTTTTTTTAAATGTCAATTAGCTTGTGAGTAATAAGACAAAATGTGACTGTCAGACAGAGAACTGTCAGAGCAAACGGATGATTTTAGAAAGTCCTGCCGAAATAAATCTGCACCCGACTGCGACTGTCAGCATTGAACTGCCGCCATTGCTGTCAAAGTCAGACACATCTCCAAAATTGTTGGAGCAAATTTTTAAGCAGGCTTCATCTTGATAAATTGACCACGTATTTGACATTTACACCATAACGTTGCCGCCTAAAATAATCGTGAAACAAAATTTTGTGTAACAACAAGAGTAATAATTACCCCAAAAGCTTTCAAAGCGTCTTAAAGTTTTCTCCTCCGTTTTTGTTGGGGCTTGGCTCGAAATGCATCATGATTGGCTGCCCGAAGTCCACGTGTCTGTCGGACGTGCTCTCATTGGTCTACAATACCATCACGGATGAATAAATACTCAAAGGGCTTGCCAGGCAAGCCCTTTGAACCCTTTAAATACTCAATGGGCTTGCCTGGCAAGCCCTTTGAGTATTTATTCCATATTGCCCACTAGTTCACTAGTAAGGTCATTTTGACGCTTACTCGTGAACATGTAAGGCCATAAATGTGCCCACTAGTTCACTAGTAAGATCATTTTGAGGCTTACTAGTTGACATGTAAGCCACAAAACGCCCGCTAGTTCACTAGTAAGATAAATTTGAGGCTTCTAGTGAACATGTAAGCCACAGAACGCCCACTAGTTCACTAGTAAGATCATTTTGAGGCTTACTAGTGAACATGTAAGCCACAAAACGCTCACTAGTTCACTAGTAAGGTCATTTTGACGCTTACTAGTGAACATGTAAGCCACAAAACGCTCACTCGTTCACTAGTAAGATCATTTTGACGCTTACTAGTGAACATGTAAGCCACAAAACGCCCACTAGTTCACTAGTAAGGTCATTTTGACGCTTACTAGTGAACATGTAAGCCAAAAAACGCCCACTAGTTCACTAGTAAGATCATTTTGACGCTTACTAGTGAACATGTAAGGCCATAAATGTGCCCACTAGTTCACTAGTAAGTTCATTTTGAGGCTTACTAGTTGACATGTAAGCCACACATCGCCTACTAGTTCACTAGTAAGATCATTTTGAGGCTTACTAGTGAACATGTAAGCCACAAAACGCCCAATAGTTCACTAGTAAGATCATTTTGACGCTTACTAGTGAACATGTAAGCCACAAAACGCTCACTAGTTTACTAGTAAGGTCATTTTGACGCTTACTAGTGAACATGTAAGCCACAAAACGCTCACTAGTTCACTATCCATCCATCCATCCATAATAAGATAATTTTGACGCTTACTACTGAACATTTAAGGCCATAAATGTGCCCACTAGTTCACTGGTAAGATGATTTTGACGCTTACTAGTGAACATGTAAGGCCATAAATGTGCCCACTTGTAGTGCTAGTGACATTACACTGTACTTGCATTAAATGCAAATAAGGATGATTACGAAAACATGTAACGGTATCCTATTGGCTGTACGTTTCAAAATAGTGTCATCCCACCAGTCAGGGCTCATGATTTTGGAAATTCTGTGCCCACTGAGTTTTTTAAAACAACAATGGCGGACAGTGTCCTGAGACGTATTCGGCGAAGGTGCAGGGCAATAGAGAGTGCCTGTCATCAAGGGTCTGCCGGTGAAAGTGAAGCACGCGCGATAAACATTTCAATTGCTAATTTAAGAAGAGTTAGTGACCAGTTAAGCGCTGATACTATTCAAAGTTTGATTCAAAGTCCAATAGATCTCCGATCTGTCATCATTGCGGGACCCACTCGTAATGGTGGACGTGTTTGTTCCCATGTGGCACATCGTTTGCACACAGGTAAAATGGCTACCATTTTTTGTCATTGGTTTTTCGTATGTATTTTTATTCGAACTACACACGGGTTTTACTGACGACTTGCTGTGACTTACCTTCTATCACCCTGTCAAACGTCGTTTTATACCAGTGGTTTTCCTGCAAATCAGTAGACTATTAAGTAACGCGATGGCTGTACACTTTTAAGCAATAACTAGTGATCTTTTAGTTATTCAATTATAAGTTTGAATTATTTTTTTCTTGAGTAAAATGGTTAGAGAAAATAGCTGCTCGTGGTTTTGAAGCTGCATATACTTTTATGTACATCTGTGTCTATATGCCTGTACTGTATACAGTATATAAAAAAACACGTAGTGATTCGTTTGCTTGAATTCCTTAATCCTTTTATTTCCATACTTTAGGTAGACGAGGAAGACCAGCACTTGACATTACAAGGGATCAAATTGAACTGCTCCCCACTCAGGGCTTTACAGTGAGAGCCATGACTGAGATATTGTGTTGTTCCTCTTCATACCTGCATAAAAAAATGAAGTTTTTTCAGATTTCAGCCAGAAATAGATTTACTCCCATTCATGATGTTGACCTGGAAGAGCATGTCAGAAGATTGCACAGCCAATTTCCCAGATCAGGCTCGGAAGCAAGTGTTCGGCTACATACTCTTGTCCCTTCATGTATATATCATTATATTCATTGTGAAAGTGTACGTTCTTTATTGTGTTGTTTTATGAACCTGTTGCAGATGATGAGGGCATACCTGCGTGCTGATGGTATTGTAGTACAAAGAAAAAGAGTTCGAGAAATCCTCAACCGTATTGGGCCAGCTGCTGCAGCCCAGAGATGGAGCCAGACTGTGGCTAGAAGAACATACTATGTGCCATTCCCCAATAGTTTATGGCACATAGATGGGCATATGCGTCTCATTCGGTAATAAGGGATCATCTTATATTTGTACTCGTGGGAGCATTAGAAAGCCGTATTGTATGGACAGCACAGATTAAATTGAATTTTATCATTTGTATATCCAAGTTACACAAACTCCAAATTGCCTCCATGTAGTCTTAAGTGCACAGCAATACCTTCTCTACCGAGATGATATTTCAAACAAGATATGAAACTTGATTGTTTTCTTGTATTTAATCATTATTCTTTTCATGTTTGTTTTACAGGTGGGTGTTTGTGACACATGCCGGCATTGATGGGAATTCCAGGCTAATAACGTACCTTCAACTGGAGCACAGACAACACAGCTTTGACAGTGTTGAAATATTTTGTCCAAGCCACCTGCCTGTATGGGTTACCCTCCAGAGTAAGATCCGACCATGGTGGTGAAAACACTGGTTGCTCTTTTAATGAACCTACTGCAGGGACAAGACACCAAAATTATTTCTAGCTCCAGCCAACACCCCCTCACAATTTACTCACACCTCCCATGGCCTGATTATCCACCAACAGGGGCCCTTTTTGGATTATCATTTTGGCATAGGAACTTTCCTTTCCTATCCTAACCGAGTGAGATGAGCCGGTAGCACCTGGAGCAAAGATCGTCTAAATTTTAATAATGCTTAGGAAAGGTTCTGACCATCCTTTATGAAAGGAAAGGAGATATATTATGCAGCAGGAATATTTAAAGGGGAAGTCTTTTTTTATGTTGTTGTTGTTGTTGTTGTCGACCCCACCCGTGCCCCGACATTGGGGGACCGGGCCCTCACTCCGTCTCCCGGATCCCCAGACCCCCCTCCTCCGCCCAGCGGGCGAGCAGGGCCGCCACTCCGCTTGGGTTTCGCCAGAGGTCCTCCGGAGTCAGTGTGGTGGGTATGTTTGTGCAGGTGAACAGGTGTTGTGTGTCGTGCACTTGCGTGCCGCATAGCGCACAGAGTGGTGTTGGGTGTGTGTCCGGTGTAATGTTGTGTAGGTAGGAGTGTAGGGCTGGTGATTTGTTGGTTCGGAGTTGTGCTAGGAGTTGTCTGGTTCTGTGTGGTAGGTCTTGCTCTGATGGGTCTATTTCTGGTGCTGGTGCATGTATTACTTTGTTGTGTTGTCTGGTGTCCAAGTGTGTTTGTACAAAGTGGGTGTGTATGTCTTTCATGTTCTGTTTTATGGTGTCGTTGTTGGTGTCCTGTGGTGCTGTGTCTTTGTTGTGTGTGTAGTTGTTGTTGTGGAAGATTGTTTGTTTCTTTTGTCTGGGTGGTGGTGGTTGTTGAGTGAGTGGGTGTAGTGGGTGGGTTGGGTGTTGGGCTTTTTGTCTGATTTGCGATGCGTGTAGTTTTAGATGGGTGTTCAGTGTGAGAGTTTTTGTTTCCTCATGCAAGTGTTGTATGTTTGTGTCTTGTGTGCATCCTGTTGCTATTCTGAGTGCGGTGTTCTGTGTGGTCTGGAGCTTTGTCTTGTTTGTGTCCGATGGTGTTGGTGACCATATAGTGTTTGCGTATTCGAGGCGTGTGAGTGTGGTTGCTTTGTATGTGGTGAGTATAGTTTCTTTGGATTTTCCCCAGTGAGTGGTTGTTAAGGCTTTAAGTATTTTGTTTGATTGCTTGGCGCGGGTTAGAGTGTGTTGTGTGTGTTTTGAGAAGCTGAGTTTGGGGTCCCATGTTAATCCCAGTATTTTGGGTTCGCGGACTGTGGGTAGGGTGGTGTTATCTATTTGTAAAGTGAGCCTGTTGCTGTATTCTGCCGGATCCGGTGTGAACAGAGTGGTGGTGGTTTTGTCTGCGTTGAGTGTGAGTTGGTTCTGTTTTGTCCAGTTGTATATGTCGTGGAGATATTTTTGTACTTGTTGTTGTGCCTGTTGTGGTTTGACATGTGTGGATAGAATGGTGATGTCGTCTGCATATGTAACTGTGTGTACATTTGGAGGTGGTTGTGGTAAGTCTGCCATGTATATGTTGAATAGTGTTGGTGAAAGTACTCCCCCCTGTGGTACCCCCGTTTTCGTGTTTCTATGTTCTGATGTTTCCCCCCGGTATTGAGTGTATTGTCTGCGTCCCCTTATGTAGTTGAAGATGTATTTGATGATGATGTTTGGGGTGTTCGTGTTGTTGAGTTTGTTTGTGAGTGTGTGTAGGTTTACCGTGTCAAAGGCTTTGGAGATGTCTAGGGCTATGGCAACTGTTCGTTGTGGTGGTTTTTGTTGATTGAAACCTGTGGCTATGATGTTGTGTATGTGGTGTAGTGCTGTGGTTGTGGAGTGTTGTTTTCGGAAGCCGTGTTGGTGAGAGGGTAGTTGAGTGTTGTTGGTAATGAAGGGTAGTATTACCTTTTCCATTGTTTTGGCTATTGGGCTGAGTAGTGCTATTGGTCTATAAGATGGGCCGAGTGCGTGGTTTTTGTTGGGTTTTGGTATTGGGATTATTTTTGCAGTCTTCCATATTGCGGGGATGGTGTTGGTGTTGAGTGATGTGTTGTAAGTGTGTGTGAGTAGTGTTATTGCTTTGGGGCCTAGGTGTTTCAGATGTCTGATGTTTATGTTGTCTGGGCCTGTGGAGTTGTTGCTTTTGGAGCGTTGTAGTGCTTGTTTGACTTGCTGTTCTGTGATGGTTATGGGCGTGGTGTTGAGTTTTCGTATTTTGCGTTGTAGTTGTCTGTATGTTCTGTTGGTTTTGTGTTGTATTATGTTGGTGAATTGTTTGTTGAATGCTCGCGCTTTCTGTTTGTTGGATATTGCCGTGTGTTGTCCGAACTGTATTGTGGTGTTTTCTGGTGCTTTTTGTTCTTTGTTTGATAGTCTTGTTACTGTGTTCCAGAGTATGTGTTGTTTGTGTCTGTGGTTCCATGCATCCGTTAAGTGTTCTTTCCATAGCTCTTGTTTGTGTTTTTGGATTTGTGTGTCTATTTCTTTGTTTAGGTCTGTGATGCGTGGGTCTTGGTGGTTTTGTTGTCTGATGTCGTTTCTTTGGCTGATGAGTGTTCTGATGTGTTGTGGTAGGAGAAGTGATTTGCTTTTTATTTTTCCGTGGGGTATGTGGTGTTTGTCTGCTGTAAGTATGAGGTTTGTGAGCATGGTGTTGCCTGTGTGGATGTTGTCAGGTATGGTTATGTTCTCCAGTGCTGATTCTATTTCAGAGGTGTATCCTTCCCAGTCTGCTTTCCTGTAATTTGTGTAAGTTTGAAGGTGTTGTTGTAGGCGGAAAGGAGCACGCGTGTTGTGTGTGATTTTGATAGGAAGGTGGTCTGAACTGAGTGCGTGTATTGTGGTCCATGTTGTTCTGTTTGTGATGCTGTTGCTGGCTGTTGTGATGTCCGGTGATGTTGGTTGTTGGTTGATGTTTGTAGGTTTTCTGGTAGGTGTGTTTGCGTTTAGAGTGATTTGTTGGGAGTTTTGTAGTATGTCTGCAATGTGGGTGCCTCTGTGGTCGTCGTAGGGAGAGTGCCATTGTGTTGAGTGAGCGTTGATGTCTGCGGTTAGAATGGTGTTGTTCAGCGAGTTTATGTATTGGAAGGTGTTGGTGATGTCTGTGTCTTCTGTGGCGTGGTCTGGTCGGGTGGTATCTCTGGGGGGTATATACATGTTGCATATGTGTAGTCTTTTGTGGTTGGTTATGTGAATCTTTACGGTTTGAATTTCTGTAGTGTTGGTGTTAATGTTGTTGGGGAAGTTCATGGGAGTGAATGTGACTGATTTGTGAATGTATGTGAGCAGTCCTCCTCCTCCCTTGTGTTCTCTGTCTTTCCTAATGCTGGTGTAGTTGGTGAGACGAGGTGTGTTGTGTTGTTTTTCTAGTTTGGTTTCTTGTATGGTGATGATGTCTGCGTGCTGTTGTGAGGCGAGTTCTTCTAGTTCTGTTTTCTTGTTTTGGATGCCGTTGATGTTTATTTGTAGTATGGTCAGTGTGTGTTTGTTGTTTTTGTTGGTGGGTGTTGTTCTTTGTGGGTTGTTCGGGGGTTGTGGTGTTGGGGTGTTTGTTGTTTGCGTGTGTGTTCTGCATGTCCACGTGTTTGTGTATTGGCGGGTGGTGATGCCGGAGCAATGTCTGTGTATCCAGTGTGGGTGTGTTGAGTTGCATCTGAGTGAGGTTTGTCTGCGTGTGATGATTCTATTGCAGCTATTGCAGGTCCAGGTTTGGGGGGGTGGTCTTGTGTTTGTTGTATCTCTGTTGGAGTTGTCTGTCCGTGTTGCCTTTGAGGGTAGTGTTGGTGAGGCGAGTGTGTTGTTTTGGTCTGTTTGTGCTCTGCTGCCTGTTGGTGTCCTACGAGGTGTTGTTGTTCGTGGTGGTGTTTTGGGATGTAGTCTGCATTTCCATGTTATGTTGTATTGTCTAGTGTTTATGTTTGTGCAATGTTTGTGTACCCAGTGTGGTGTGTGGTGGTTACATCTGAAGGATGTCTGTCTTCTTGTAATCTGTTGTGTGCAAATGTCGCATGTCCAGGTAGTTTGTTGTGTGTGTGTTTGTTGCGTGCGTGAGAGTGTCTGTGTGGGCCCCGGATTTGTCTCTATGTCCCCCGCCTGGAGCAAAAGGTCCGCCCGCCACCCTGCCAGGTTCAGGGGGCGGTTAGCCGAAAAAAAAAAAACGGCCGTAAGGGCACCCCGTTCGGGGTGCAGGGATTGGTTCCTTGATTTGTCCCCCCGTTCGGGGGGAACCCTCCAACTGCGAGTAAGCCAAGGAGTTTGGAGGTACAGCAGGTTGACAGCAGTGTGATCGAGCAGATTAGATAGAGTAGAATTTGAATGGGGCTTCACTGATTTATTTCATACAATTCATATCTAAAACACAGTTGAAAAATATTTGATTGTTAAAATATTTAAATACAAGAACTATATCAAGAAATTAACAAAACATAGTTTTTTTAGTTAGGAGAAAAGTCTAAAAACATATCACAAATGACAAACGTTGTGCCTCTCCTCCTCCTGTTCTTCAATGAAGCTGATCACCCTCCAGCTCCCGTTAGAAACATCGTGCTGCTGAAGGTGTGCCGGCAGAATGGTTGTGATACAGGAGGTGCTGTGGACTCTCCCAGAAACGAGGACCTAGTTTAGTTGTAGATCCAGTAAAACAGTGCAAATGGGACATTATTTATAATGCACAGTTACAGTCTTGTGAATATTAAAAAATGTACTTCATGTAATGCAGGAAGCGAATATTTCAAACGAACTAAGGCAGCAAACGGTAAGAGCAAAATCGTGTTCCAAACATTAACTCTTTTTTTAAATGTCAATTAGCTTGTGAGTAATAAGACAAAATGTGACTGTCAGACAGAGAACTGTCAGAGCAAACGGATGATTTTAGAAAGTCCTGCCGAAATAAATCTGCACCCGACTGCGACTGTCAGCATTGAACTGCCGCCATTGCTGTCAAAGTCAGACACATCTCCAAAATTGTTGGAGCAAATTTTTAAGCAGGCTTCATCTTGATAAATTGACCACGTATTTGACATTTACACCATAACGTTGCCGCCTAAAATAATCGTGAAACAAAATTTTGTGTAACAACAAGAGTAATAATTACCCCAAAAGCTTTCAAAGCGTCTGAAAGTTTTCTCCTCCGTTTTTGTTGGGGCTTGGCTCGAAATGCATCATGATTGGCTGCCCGAAGTCCACGTGTCTGTCGGACGTGCTCTCATTGGTCTACAATACCATCACGGATGAATAAATACTCAAAGGGCTTGCCAGGCAAGCCCTTTGAACCCTTTAAATACTCAATGGGCTTGCCTGGCAAGCCCTTTGAGTATTTATTCCATATTGCCCACTAGTTCACTAGTAAGGTCATTTTGACGCTTACTCGTGAACATGTAAGGCCATAAATGTGCCCACTAGTTCACTAGTAAGATCATTTTGAGGCTTACTAGTTGACATGTAAGCCACAAAACGCCCGCTAGTTCACTAGTAAGATAAATTTGAGGCTTCTAGTGAACATGTAAGCCACAGAACGCCCACTAGTTCACTAGTAAGATCATTTTGAGGCTTACTAGTGAACATGTAAGCCACAAAACGCTCACTAGTTCACTAGTAAGGTCATTTTGACGCTTACTAGTGAACATGTAAGCCACAAAACGCTCACTCGTTCACTAGTAAGATCATTTTGACGCTTACTAGTGAACATGTAAGCCACAAAACGCCCACTAGTTCACTAGTAAGGTCATTTTGACGCTTACTAGTGAACATGTAAGCCAAAAAACGCCCACTAGTTCACTAGTAAGATCATTTTGACGCTTACTAGTGAACATGTAAGGCCATAAATGTGCCCACTAGTTCACTAGTAAGTTCATTTTGAGGCTTACTAGTTGACATGTAAGCCACACATCGCCTACTAGTTCACTAGTAAGATCATTTTGAGGCTTACTAGTGAACATGTAAGCCACAAAACGCCCAATAGTTCACTAGTAAGATCATTTTGACGCTTACTAGTGAACATGTAAGCCACAAAACGCTCACTAGTTTACTAGTAAGGTCATTTTGACGCTTACTAGTGAACATGTAAGCCACAAAACGCTCACTAGTTCACTATCCATCCATCCATCCATAATAAGATAATTTTGACGCTTACTACTGAACATTTAAGGCCATAAATGTGCCCACTAGTTCACTGGTAAGATGATTTTGACGCTTACTAGTGAACATGTAAGGCCATAAATGTGCCCACTTGTAGTGCTAGTGACATTACACTGTACTTGCATTAAATGCAAATAAGGATGATTACGAAAACATGTAACGGTATCCTATTGGCTGTACGTTTCAAAATAGTGTCATCCCACCAGTCAGGGCTCATGATTTTGGAAATTCTGTGCCCACTTAGTTTTTTAAAACAACAATGGCGGACAGTGTCCTGAGACGTATTCGGCGAAGGTGCAGGGCAATAAAGAGTGCTTGTCATCAAGGGTCTGCCGGTGAAAGTGAAGCACGCGCGATAAACATTTCAATTGCTAATTTAAGAAGAGTTAGTGACCAGTTTAGCGCTGATACTATTCAAAGTTTGATTCAAAGTCCAATAGATCTCCGATCTGTCATCATTGCGGGACCCACTCGTAATGGTGGACGTGTTTGTTCCCATGTGGCACATCGTTTGCACACAGGTAAAATGGCTACCATTTTTTGTCATTGGTTTTTCGTATGTATTTTTATTCGAACTACACACGGGTTTTACTGACGACTTGCTGTGACTTACCTTCTATCACCCTGTCAAACGTCGTTTTATACCAGTGGTTTTCCTGCAAATCAGTAGACTATTAAGTAACGCGATGGCTGTACACTTTTAAGCAATAACTAGTGATCTTTTAGTTATTCAATTATAAGTTTGAATTATTTTTTTCTTGAGTAAAATGGTTAGAGAAAATAGCTGCTCGTGGTTTTGAAGCTGCATATACTTTTATGTACATCTGTGTCTATATGCCTGTACTGTATACAGTATATAAAAAACACGTAGTGATTCGTTTGCTTGAATTCCTTAATCCTTTTATTTCCATACTTTAGGTAAACGAGGAAGACCAGCAATTGACATTACAAGTGATCAAATTGAACTGCTCCCCACTCAGGGCTTTACAGTGAGAGCCATCACTGAGATGTTGTGTTGTTCCTCTTCATACCTGCATAAAAAAATGAAGTTTTTTCAGATTTCAGCCAGAAATAGATTTACTCCCATTCATGATGTTGACCTGGAAGAGCATGTCAGAAGATTGCACAGCCAATTTCCCAGATCAGGCTCGGAAGCAAGTGTTCTGCTACATACTCTTGTCCCTTCATGTATATATCATTATATTCATTGTGAAAGTGTACGTTCTTTATTGTGTTGTTTTATGAACCTGTTGCAGATGATGAGGGCATACCTGCGTGCTGATGGTATTGTAGTACAAAGAAAAAGAGTTCGAGAAATCCTCAACCGTATTGAGCCAGCTGCTGCAGCCCAGAGATGGAGCCAGACTGTGGCTAGAAGAACATACTATGTGCCATTCCCCAATAGTTTATGGCACATAGATGGGCATATGCGTCTCATTCGGTAATAAGGGATCATCTTATATTTGTACTCGTGGGAGCATTAGAAAGCCATATTGTATGGACAGCACAGATTAAATTGAATTTTATCATTTGTATATCCAAGTTACACAAACTCCAAATTGCCTCCATGTAGTCTTAAGTGCACAGCAATACCTTCTCTACCGAGATGATATTTCAAACAAGATATGAAACTTGATTGTTTTCTTGTATTTAATCATTATTCTTTTCATGTTTGTTTTACAGGTGGGTGTTTGTGACACATGCCGGCATTGATGGGAATTCCAGGCTAATAACGTACCTTCAACTGGAGCACAGACAACACAGCTTTGACAGTGTTGAAATATTTTGTCCAAGCCACCTGCCTGTATGGGTTACCCTCCAGAGTAAGATCCGACCATGGTGGTGAAAACACTGGTTGCTCTTTTAATGAACCTACTGCAGGGACAAGACACCAAAATTATTTCTAGCTCCAGCCAACACCCCCTCACAATTTACTCACACCTCCCATGGCCTGATTATCCACCAACAGGGGCCCTTTTTGGATTATCATTTTGGCATAGGAACTTTCCTTTCCTATCCTAACCGAGTGAGATGAGCCGGTAGCACCTGGAGCAAAGATCGTCTAAATTTTAATAATGCTTAGGAAAGGTTCTGACCATCCTTTACGAAAGGAAAGGAGATATATTATGCAGCAGGAATATTTAAAGGGGAAGTCTTTTTTTATGTTGTTGTTGTTGTTGTTGTCGACCCCACCCGTGCCCCGACATTGGGGGACCGGGCCCTCACTCAGTCTCCCGGATCCCCAGACCCCCCTCCTCCGCCCAGCGGGCGAGCAGGGCCGCCACTCCGCTTGGGTTTCGCCAGAGGTCCTCCGGAGTCAGTGTGGTGGGTATGTTTGTGCAGGTGAACAGGTGTTGTGTGTCGTGCACTTGCGTGCCGCATAGCGCACAGAGTGGTGTTGGGTGTGTGTCCGGTGTAATGTTGTGTAGGTAGGAGTGGAGGGCTGGTGATTTGTTGGTTCGGAGTTGTGCTAGGAGTTGTCTGGTTCTGTGTGGTAGGTCTTGCTCTGATGGGTCTATTTCTGGTGCTGGTGCATGTATTACTTTGTTGTGTTGTCTGGTGTCCAAGTGTGTTTGTACAAAGTGGGTGTGTATGTCTTTCATGTTCTGTTTTATGGTGTCGTTGTTGGTGTCCTGTGGTGCTGTGTCTTTGTTGTGTGTGTAGTTGTTGTTGTGGAAGATTGTTTGTTTCTTTTGTCTGGGTGGTGGTGGTTGTTGAGTGAGTGGGTGTAGTGGGTGGGTTGGGTGTTGGGCTTTTTGTCTGATTTGCGATGCGTGTAGTTTTAGATGGGTGTTCAGTGGGAGAGTTTTTGTTTCCTCATGCAAGTGTTGTATGTTTGTGTCTTGTGTGCATCCTGTTGCTATTCTGAGTGCGGTGTTCTGTGTGGTCTGGAGTTTTGTCTTGTTTGTGTCCGATAGTGTTGGTGACCATATAGTGTTTGCGTATTCGAGGCATGTGAGTGTGGTTGCTTTGTATGTGGTGAGTATAGTTTCTTTGGATTTTCCCCAGTGAGTGGTTGTTAAGGCTTTAAGTATTTTGTTTGATTGCTTGGCGCGGGTTAGAGTGTGTTGTGTGTGTTTTGAGAA
The DNA here is from genome assembly GCF_025434085.1 of Hippocampus zosterae. Taxonomy (NCBI): domain Eukaryota; kingdom Metazoa; phylum Chordata; class Actinopteri; order Syngnathiformes; family Syngnathidae; genus Hippocampus; species Hippocampus zosterae. The sequence goes on from NC_067456.1 coordinate 14,224,302, forward strand.
GGTGAGTTTGGGGTCCCATGTTAATCCCAGTATTTTGGGTTCGCGGACTGTGGGTAGGTTGGTGTTATCTATTTGTAAAGTGAGTCTGTTGCTGTATTCTGCCGGATCCGGTGTGAACAGAGTGGTGGTGGTTTTGTCTGCGTTGAGTGTGAGTTGGTTCTGTTTTGTCCAGTTGTATATGTCGTGGAGATATTTTTGTACTTGTTGTTGTGCCTGTTGTGGTTTGACATGTGTGGATAGAATGGTGATGTCGTCTGCATATGTAACTGTGTGTACATTTGGAGGTGGTTGTGGTAAGTCTGCCATGTATATGTTGAATAGTGTTGGTGAAAGTACTCCCCCCTGCGGTACCCCCGTTTTCGTGTTTCTGTGTTCTGATGTTTCCCCCCGGTATTGAGTGTATTGTCTGCGTCCCCTTATGTAGTTGAAGATGTATTTGATGATGATGTTTGGGGTGTTAGTGTTGTTGAGTTTGTTTGTGAGTGTGTGTAGGTTTACCGTGTCAAAGGCTTTGGACATGTCTAGGGCTATGGCAACTGTTCGTTGTGGTGGTTTTTGTTGATTGAAACCTGTGGCTATGATGTTGTGTATGTGGTGTAGTGCTGTGGTTGTGGAGTGTTGTTTTTGGAAGCCGTGTTGGTGAGAGGGTAGTTGAGTGTTGTTGGTAATGAAGGGTAGTATTACCTTTTCCATTGTTTTGGCTATTGGGCTGAGTAGTGCTATTGGTCTGTAGGATGGGCCGAGTGCGTGGTTTTTGTTGGGTTTTGGTATTGGGATTATTTTTGCAGTCTTCCATATTGCGGGGATGGTGTTGGTGTTGAGTGATGTGTTGTAAGTGTGTGTGAGTAGTGTTATTGCTTTGGGGCCTAGGTGTTTCAGATGTCTGATGTTTATGTTGTCTGGGCCTGTGGAGTTGTTGTTTTTGGAGCGTTGTAGTGCTTGTTTGACTTGTTCTGTGATGGTTATGGGTGTGGTGTTGAGTTTTCGTATTTTGCGTTGTAGTTGTCTGTATGTTCTGTTGGTTTTGTGTTGTATTATGTTGGTGAATTGTTTGTTGAATGCTCGTGCTTTCTGTTTGTTGGATATTGCCGTGTGTTGTCCGAACTGTATTGTGGTGTTTTCTGGTGCTTTTTGTTCTTTGTTAGATAGTCTTGTTACTGTGTTCCAGAGTATGTATTGTTTGTGTCTGTGGTTCCATGCATCCGTTAAGTGTTCTTTCCATAGCTCTTGTTTGTGTTTTTGGATTTGTTTGTCTATTTCTTTGTTTAGGTCTGTGATGCGTGGGTCTTGGTGGTTTTGTTGTCTGATGTCGTTTCTTTGGCTGATGAGTGTTCTGATGTGTTGTGGTAGGAGAAGTGATTTGCTTTTTATTTTTCCGTGGGGTATGTGGTGTTTGTCTGCTGTAAGTATGAGGTTTGTGAGCATGGTGTTGGCTGTGTGGATGTTGTCAGGTATGGTTAAGTTCTCCAGTGCTGATTCTATTTCAGAGGTGTATCCTTCCCAGTCTGCTTTCCTGTAATTTGTGTAAGTTTGAAGGTGTTGTTGTAGGCGGAAAGGAGCACGCGTGTTGTGTGTGATTTTGATAGGAAGGTGGTCTGAACTGAGTGCGTGTATTGTGGTCCATGTTGTTCTGTTTGTGATGCTGTTGCTGGCTGTTGTGATGTCCGGTGATGTTGGTTGTTGGTTGATGTTTGTAGGTTTTCTGGTAGGTGTGTTTGCGTTTAGAGTGATTTGTTGGGAGTTCTGTAGTATGTCTGCAATGAGGGTGCCTCTGTGGTCGTCGTAGGGAGAGTGCCATTGTGTTGAGTGAGCGTTGATGTCTGCGGTTAGAATGGTGTTGTTCAGCGAGTTTATGTATTGGAAGGTGTTGGTGATGTCTGTGTCTTCTGTGGCGTGGTCTGGTCGGGTGGTATCTCTGGGGGGTATATACATGTTGCATATGTGTAGTCTTTTGTGGTTGGTTATGTGAATCTTTACGGTTTGAATTTCTGTAGTGTTGGTGTTAATGTTGTTGGGGATGTTCATGGGAGTGAATGTGACTGATTTGTGAATGTATGTGAGCAGTCCTCCTCCTCCCTTGTGTTCTCTGTCTTTCCTAATGCTGGTGTAGTTGGTGAGACGAGGTGTGTTGTGTTGTTTTTCTTGTTTGGTTTCTTGTATGGTGATGATGTCTGCGTGCTGTTGTGAGGCGAGTTCTTCTAGTTCTGTTTTCTTGTTTTGGATGCCGTTGATGTTTATTTGTAGTATGGTCAGTGTGTGTTTGTTGTTTTTGTTGGTGGGTGTTGTTCTTTGTGGGTTGTTCGGGGGTTGTGGTGTTGGGGTGTTTGTTGTTTGCGTGTGTGTTCTGCATGTCCACGTGTTTGTGTATTGGCGTGTGGTGATGCCGGAGCAATGTCTTTGTATCCAGTGTGGGTGTGTTGAGTTGCATCTGAGTGAGGTTTGTCTGCGTGTGATGATTCTATTGCAGCTATTGCAGGTCCAGGTTTGGGGGGGTGGTCTTGTGTTTGTTGTATCTCTGTTGGAGTTGTCTGTCCGTGTTGCCTTTGAGGGTAGTGTTGGTGAGGCGAGTGTGTTGTTTTGGTCTGTTTGTGCTCTGCTGCCTGTTGGTGTCCTACGAGGTGTTGTTGTTCGTGGTGGTGTTTTGGGATGTAGTCTGCATTTCCATGTTATGTTGTATTGTCTAGTGTTTATGTTTGTGCAATGTCTGTGTATCCAGTGTGGGTGTGTTGAGTTGCATCTGAGTGAGGTTTGTCTGCGTGTGATGATTCTATTGCAGCTATTGCAGGTCCAGGTTTGGGGGGGTGGTCTTGTGTTTGTTGTATCTCTGTTGGAGTTGTCTGTCCTTGTTGCCTTTGAAGGTAGTGTTGGTGAGGCGAGTGTGTTGTTTTGGTCTGTTTGTGCTCTGCTGCCTGTTGGTGTCCTACGAGGTGTTGTTGTTCGTGGTGGTGTTTTGGGATGTAGTCTGCATTTCCATGTTATGTTGTATTGTCTAGTGTTTATGTTTGTGCAATGTTTGTGTACCCAGTGTGGTGTGTGGTGGTTGCATCTGAAGGATGCCTGTCTTCTTGTAATCTGTTGTGTGCAAATGTCGCATGTCCAGGTAGTTTGTTGTGTGTGTGTTTGTTGCGTGCGTGAGAGTGTCTGTGTGGGCCCCGGATTTGTCTCTATGTCCCCCGCCTGGAGCAAAAGGTCCGCCCGCCACCCTGCCAGGTTCAGGGGGCGGTTAGCCGAAAAAAAAAAAAACGGCCGTAAGGGCACCCCGTTCGGGGTGCAGGGATTGGTTCCTTGATTTGTCCCCCCGTTCGGGGGGTACCCTCCAACTGCGAGTAAGCCAAGGAGTTTGGAGGTACAGCAGGTTGACAGCAGTGTGATCGAGCAGATTAGATAGAGTAGAATTTGAATGGGGCTTCACTGATTTATTTCATACAATTCATATCTAAAACACAGTTGAAAAATATTTGATTGTTAAAATATTTAAATACAAGAACTATATCAAGAAATTAACAAAACATAGTTTTTTTAGTTAGGAGAAAAGTCTAAAAACATATCACAAATGACAAACGTTGTGCCTCTCCTCCTCCTGTTCTTCAATGAAGCTGATCACCCTCCAGCTCCCGTTAGAAACATCGTGCTGCTGAAGGTGTGCCGGCAGAATGGTTGTGATACAGGAGGTGCTGTGGACTCTCCCAGAAACGAGGACCTAGTTTAGTTGTAGATCCAGTAAAACATAGTGCAAATGTGACATTATTTATAATGCACAGTTACAGTCTTGTGAATATTAAAAAATGTACTTCATGTAATGCAGGAAGCGAATATTTCAAACGAACTAAGGCAGCAAACAGTAAGAGCAAAATCGTGTTCCAAACATTAACTCTTTTTTTAAATGTCAATTAGCTTGTGAGTAATAAGACAAAATGTGACTGTCAGACAGAGAACTGTCAGAGCAAACGGATGATTTTAGAAAGTCCTGCCGAAATAAATCTGCACCCGACTGCGACTGTCAGCATTGAACTGCCGCCATTGCTGTCAAAGTCAGACACATCTCCAAAATTGTTGGAGCAAATTTTTAAGCAGGCTTCATCTTGATAAATTGACCACGTATTTGACATTTACACCATAACGTTACCGCCTAAAATAATCGTAAAACAAAATTTTGTGTAACAACAAGAGTAATATGTACCCCAAAAGCTTTCAAAGCGTCTGAAAGTTTTCTCCTCCGTTTTTGTTGGGGCTTGGCTCGAAATGCATCATGATTGGCTGCCCGAAGTCCACGTGTCTGTCGGACGTGCTCTCATTGGTCTACAATACCATCACGGATGAATAAATACTCAAAGGGCTTGCCAGGCAAGCCCTTTGAACCCTTTAAATACTCAATGGGCTTGCCTGGCAAGCCCTTTGAGTATTTATTCCATATTGCCCACTAGTTCACTAGTAAGGTCATTTTGACGCTTACTAGTGAACATGTAAGGCCATAAATGTGCCCACTAGTTCACTAGTAAGATCATTTTGAGGCTTACTAGTTGACATGTAAGCCACAAAACGCCCGCTAGTTCACTAGTAAGATCATTTTGAGGCTTCTAGTGAACATGTAAGCCACAGAACGCCCACTAGTTCACTAGTAAGATCATTTTGACGCTTACTAGTGAACATGTAAGCCACAAAACGCTCACTAGTTCACTAGTAAGGTCATTTTGACGCTTACTAGTGAACATGTAAGCCACAAAACGCTCACTGGTTCACTAGTAAGGTAATTTTGACGCTTACTAGTGAACATGTAAGCCACAAAACGCCCACTAGTTCCCTAGTAAGATCATTTTGACGCTTATTTATGAACATGTCAGCCACAAAACGCTCACTCGTTCACTAGTAAGATCATTTTGACGCTTACTAGTGAACATGTAAGCCACAAAACGCCCACTAGTTCACTAGTAAGGTCATTTTGACGCTTACTAGTGAACATGTAAGCCACAAAACGCCCACTAGTTCACTAGTAAGATCATTTTTACGCTTACTAGTGAACATGTAAGGCCATAAATGTGCCCACTAGTTCACTAGTAAGTTCATTTTGAGGCTTACTAGTTGACATGTAAGCCACAAAACGCCCGCTAGTTCACTAGTAAGATAATTTTGAGGCTTCTAGTGAACATGTAAGCCACAAAACGCCCACTAGTTCACTAGTAAGATCATTTTGACGCTTACTAGTGAACATGTAAGCCACAAAACGCTCACTAGTTCACTCTTAAGGTAATTTTGACGCTTACTAGTGAACATGTAAGCCACAAAACGCCCACTAGTTCCCTAGTAAGATAATTTTGACGCTTATTTATGAACATTTCAGCCCCAAACGCTCACTAGTTCACTAGTAAGGTCATTTTGACGCTTACTAGTGAACATGTAAGCCACAAAACGCTCACTAGTTCACTAGTAAGGTCATTTTGACGCTTACTAGTGAACATGTAAGCCACAAAACGCTCACTAGTTCACTATCCATCCATCCATCCATAATAAGATAATTTTGACGCTTACTACTGAACATTTAAGGCCATAAATGTGCCCACTAGTTCACTGGTAAGATGATTTTGACGCTTACTAGTGAACATGTAAGCCACAAAACGCTCACTAGTTTACTAGTAAGGTCATTTTGACGCTTACTAGTGAACATGTAAGGCCATAAATGTGCCCACTTGTAGTGCTAGTGACATTACACTGTACTTGCATTAAATGCAAATAAGGATGATTACGAAAACATGTAACGGTATCCTATTGGCTGTACGTTTCAAAATAGTGTCATCCCACCAGTCAGGGCTCATGATTTTGGAAATTCTGTGCCCACTTAGTTTTTTAAAACAACAATGGCGGACAGTGTCCTGAGACGTATTCGGCGAAGGTGCAGGGCAATAGAGAGTGCCTGTCATCAAGGGTCTGCCGGTGAAAGTGAAGCACGCGCGATAAACATTTCAATTGCTAATTTAAGAAGAGTTAGTGACCAGTTTAGCGCTGATACTATTCAAAGTTTGATTCAAAGTCCAATAGATCTCCGATCTGTCATCATTGCGGGACCCACTCCTAATGGTGGACGTGTTTGTTCCCATGTGGCACATCGTTTGCACACAGGTAAAATGGCTACCATTTTTTGTCATTGGTTTTTCGTATGTATTTTTATTCGAACTACACACGGGTTTTACTGACGACTTGCTGTGACTTACCTTCTATCACCCTGTCAAACGTCGTTTTATACCAGTGGTTTTCCTGCAAATCAGTAGACTATTAAGTAACGCGATGGCTGTACACTTTTAAGCAATAACTAGTGATCTTTTAGTTATTCAATTATAAGTTTGAATTATTTTTTTCTTGAGTAAAATGGTTAGAGAAAATAGCTGCTCGTGGTTTTGAAGCTGCATATACTTTTATGTACATCTGTGTCTATATGCCTGTACTGTATACAGTATATAAAAAAACACGTAGTGATTCGTTTGCTTGAATTCCTTAATCCTTTTATTTCCATACTTTAGGTAGACGAGGAAGACCAGCACTTGACATTACAAGGGATCAAATTGAACTGCTCCCCACTCAGGGCTTTACAGTGAGAGCCATGACTGAGATATTGTGTTGTTCCTCTTCATACCTGCATAAAAAAATGAAGTTTTTTCAGATTTCAGCCAGAAATAGATTTACTCCCATTCATGATGTTGACCTGGAAGAGCATGTCAGAAGATTGCACAGCCAATTTCCCAGATCAGGCTCGGAAGCAAGTGTTCTGCTACATACTCTTGTCCCTTCATGTATATATCATTATATTCATTGTGAAAGTGTACTTTCTTTATTGTGTTGTTTTATGAACCTGTTGCAGATGATGAGGGCATACCTGCGTGCTGATGCTATTGTAGTACAAAGAAAAAGAGTTCGAGAAATCCTCAACCGTATTGAGCCAGCTGCTGCAGCCCAGAGATGGAGCCAGACTGTGGCTAGAAGAACATACTATGTGCCATTCCCCAATAGTTTATGGCACATAGATGGGCATATGCGTCTCATTCGGTAATAAGGGATCATCTTATATTTGTACTCGTGGGAGCATTAGAAAGCCGTATTGTATGGACAGCACAGATTAAATTGAATTTTATCATTTGTATATCCAAGTTACACAAACTCCAAATTGCCTCCATGTAGTCTTAAGTGCACAGCAATACCTTCTCTACCGAGATGATATTTCAAACAAGATATGAAACGTGATTGTTTTCTTGTATTTAATCATTATTCTTTTCATGTTTGTTTTACAGGTGGGTGTTTGTGACACATGCCGGCATTGATGGGAATTCCAGGCTAATAACGTACCTTCAACTGGAGCACAGACAACACAGCTTTGACAGTGTTGAAATATTTTGTCCAAGCCACCTGCCTGTATGGGTTACCCTCCAGAGTAAGATCCGACCATGGTGGTGAAAACACTGGTTGCTCTTTTAATGAACCTACTGCAGGGACAAGACACCAAAATTATTTCTAGCTCCAGCCAACACCCCCTCACAATTTACTCACACCTCCCATGGCCTGATTATCCACCAACAGGGGACCTTTTTGGATTATCATTTTGGCATAGGAACTTTCCTTTCCTATCCTAACCGAGTGAGATGAGCCGGTAGCACCTGGAGCAAAGATCGTCTAAATTTTAATAATGCTTAGGAAAGGTTCTGACCATCCTTTACGAAAGGAAAGGAGATATATTATGCAGCAGGAATATTTAAAGGGGAAGTCTTTTTTTATGTTGTTGTTGTTGTTGTTGTCGACCCCACCCGTGCCCCGACATTGGGGGACCGGGCCCTCACTCCGTCTCCCGGATCCCCAGACCCCCCTCCGCCGCCCAGCGGGCGAGCAGGGCCGCCACTCCGCTTGGGTTTCGCCAGAGGTCCTCCGGAGTCAGTGTGGTGGGTATGTTTGTGCAGGTGAACAGGTGTTGTGTGTCGTGCACTTGCGTGCCGCATAGCGCACAGAGTGGTGTTGGGTGTGTGTCCGGTGTAATGTTGTGTAGGTAGGAGTGGAGGGCTGGTGATTTGTTGGTTCGGAGTTGTGCTAGGAGTTGTCTGGTTCTGTGTGGTAGGTCTTGCTCTGATGGGTCTATTTCTGGTGCTGGTGCATGTATTACTTTGTTGTGTTGTCTGGTGTCCAAGTGTGTTTGTACAAAGTGGGTGTGTATGTCTTTCATGTTCTGTTTTATGGTGTCGTTGTTGGTGTCCTGTGGTGCTGTGTCTTTGTTGTGTGTGTAGTTGTTGTTGTGGAAGATTGTTTGTTTCTTTTGTCTGGGTGGTGGTGGTTGTTGAGTGAGTGGGTGTAGTGGGTGGGTTGGGTGTTGGGCTTTTTGTCTGATTTGCGATGCGTGTAGTTTTAGATGGGTGTTCAGTGGGAGAGTTTTTGTTTCCTCATGCAAGTGTTGTATGTTTGTGTCTTGTGTGCATCCTGTTGCTATTCTGAGTGCGGTGTTCTGTGTGGTCTGGAGTTTTGTCTTGTTTGTGTCCGATAGTGTTGGTGACCATATAGTGTTTGCGTATTCGAGGCATGTGAGTGTGGTTGCTTTGTATGTGGTGAGTATAGTTTCTTTGGATTTTCCCCAGTGAGTGGTTGTTAAGGCTTTAAGTATTTTGTTTGATTGCTTGGCGCGGGTTAGAGTGTGTTGTGTGTGTTTTGAGAAGGTGAGTTTGGGGTCCCATGTTAATCCCAGTATTTTGGGTTCGCGGACTGTGGGTAGGGTGGTGTTATCTATTTGTAAAGTGAGTCTGTTGCTGTATTCTGCCGGATCCGGTGTGAACAGAGTGGTGGTGGTTTTGTCTGCGTTGAGTGTGAGTTGGTTCTGTTTTGTCCAGTTGTATATGTCGTGGAGATATTTTTGTACTTGTTGTTGTGCCTGTTGTGGTTTGACATGTGTGGATAGAATGGTGATGTCGTCTGCATATGTAACTGTGTGTACATTTGGAGGTGGTTGTGGTAAGTCTGCCATGTATATGTTGAATAGTGTTGGTGAAAGTACTCCCCCCTGTGGTACCCCCGTTTTCGTGTTTCTGTGTTCTGATGTTTCCCCCCGGTATTGAGTGTATTGTCTGCGTCCCCTTATGTAGTTGAAGATGTATTTGATGATGATGTTTGGGGTGTTAGTGTTGTTGAGTTTGTTTGTGAGTGTGTGTAGGTTTACCGTGTCAAAGGCTTTGGACATGTCTAGGGCTATGGCAACTGTTCGTTGTGGTGGTTTTTGTTGATTGAAACCTGTGGCTATGATGTTGTGTATGTGGTGTAGTGCTGTGGTTGTGGAGTGTTGTTTTCGGAAGCCGTGTTGGTGAGAGGGTAGTTGAGTGTTGTTGGTAATGAAGGGTAGTATTACCTTTTCCATTGTTTTGGCTATTGGGCTGAGTAGTGCTATTGGTCTGTAGGATGGGCCGAGTGCGTGGTTTTTGTTGGGTTTTGGTATTGGGATTATTTTTGCAGTCTTCCATATTGCGGGGATGGTGTTGGTGTTGAGTGATGTGTTGTAAGTGTGTGTGAGTAGTGTTATTGCTTTGGGGCCTAGGTGTTTCAGATGTCTGATGTTTATGTTGTCTGGGCCTGTGGAGTTGTTGTTTTTGGAGCGTTGTAGTGCTTGTTTGACTTGTTGTTCTGTGATGGTTATGGGCGTGGTGTTGAGTTTTCGTATTTTGCGTTGTAGTTGTCTGTATGTTCTGTTGGTTTTGTGTTGTATTATGTTGGTGAATTGTTTGTTGAATGCTCGTGCTTTCTGTTTGTTGGATATTGCCGTGTGTTGTCCGAACTGTATTGTGGTGTTTTCTGGTGCTTTTTGTTCTTTGTTAGATAGTCTTGTTACTGTGTTCCAGAGTATGTATTGTTTGTGTCTGTGGTTCCATGCATCCGTTAAGTGTTCTTTCCATAGCTCTTGTTTGTGTTTTTGGATTTGTTTGTCTATTTCTTTGTTTAGGTCTGTGATGCGTGGGTCTTGGTGGTTTTGTTGTCTGATGTCGTTTCTTTGGCTGATGAGTGTTCTGATGTGTTGTGGTAGGAGAAGTGATTTGCTTTTTATTTTTCCGTGGGGTATGTGGTGTTTGTCTGCTGTAAGTATGAGGTTTGTGAGCATGGTGTTGGCTGTGTGGATGTTGTCAGGTATGGTTAAGTTCTCCAGTGCTGATTCTATTTCAGAGGTGTATCCTTCCCAGTCTGCTTTCCTGTAATTTGTGTAAGTTTGAAGGTGTTGTTGTAGGCGGAAAGGAGCACGCGTGTTGTGTGTGATTTTGATAGGAAGGTGGTCTGAACTGAGTGCGTGTATTGTGGTCCATGTTGTTCTGTTTGTGATGCTGTTGCTGGCTGTTGTGATGTCCGGTGATGTTGGTTGTTGGTTGATGTTTGTAGGTTTTCTGGTAGGTGTGTTTGCGTTTAGAGTGATTTGTTGGGAGTTCTGTAGTATGTCTGCAATGAGGGTGCCTCTGTGGTCGTCGTAGGGAGAGTGCCATTGTGTTGAGTGAGCGTTGATGTCTGCGGTTAGAATGGTGTTGTTCAGCGAGTTTATGTATTGGAAGGTGTTGGTGATGTCTGTGTCTTCTGTGGCGTGGTCTGGTCGGGTGGTATCTCTGGGGGGTATATACATGTTGCATATGTGTAGTCTTTTGTGGTTGGTTATGTGAATCTTTACGGTTTGAATTTCTGTAGTGTTGGTGTTAATGTTGTTGGGGATGTTCATGGGAGTGAATGTGACTGATTTGTGAATGTATGTGAGCAGTCCTCCTCCTCCCTTGTGTTCTCTGTCTTTCCTAATGCTGGTGTAGTTGGTGAGACGAGGTGTGTTGTGTTGTTTTTCTAGTTTAGTTTCTTGTATGGTGATGATGTCTGCGTGCTGTTGTGAGGCGAGTTCTTCTAGTTCTGTTTTCTTGTTTTGGATGCCGTTGATGTTTATTTGTAGTATGGTCAGTGTGTGTTTGTTGTTTTTGTTGGTGGGTGTTGTTCTTTGTGGGTTGTTCGGGGGTTGTGGTGTTGGGGTGTTTGTTGTTTGCGTGTGTGTTCTGCATGTCCACGTGTTTGTGTATTGGCGGGTGGTGATGCCGGAGCAATGTCTGTGTATCCAGTGTGGGTGTGTTGAGTTGCATCTGAGTGAGGTTTGTCTGCGTGTGATGATTCTATTGCAGCTATTGCAGGTCCAGGTTTGGGGGGGTGGTCTTGTGTTTGTTGTATCTCTGTTGGAGTTGTCTGTCCGTGTTGCCTTTGAGGGTAGTGTTGGTGAGGCGAGTGTGTTGTTTTGGTCTGTTTGTGCTCTGCTGCCTGTTGGTGTCCTACGAGGTGTTGTTGTTCGTGGTGGTGTTTTGGGATGTAGTCTGCATTTCCATGTTATGTTGTATTGTCTAGTGTTTATGTTTGTGCAATGTTTGTGTACCCAGTGTGGTGTGTGGTGGTTGCATCTGAAGGATGCCTGTCTTCTTGTAATCTGTTGTGTGCAAATGTCGCATGTCCAGGTAGTTTGTTGTGTGTGTGTTTGTTGCGTGCGTGAGAGTGTCTGTGTGGGCCCCGGATTTGTCTCTATGTCCCCCGCCTGGAGCAAAAGGTCCGCCCGCCACCCTGCCAGGTTCAGGGGGCGGTTAGCCGAAAAAAAAAAAACGGCCGTAAGGGCACCCCGTTCGGGGTGCAGGGATTGGTTCCTTGATTTGTCCCCCCGTTCGGGGGGAACCCTCCAACTGCGAGTAAGCCAAGGAGTTTGGAGGTACAGCAGGTTGACAGCAGTGTGATCGAGCAGATTAGATAGAGTAGAATTTGAATGGGGCTTCACTGATTTATTTCATACAATTCATATCTAAAACACAGTTGAAAAATATTTGATTGTTAAAATATTTAAATACAAGAACTATATCAAGAAATTAACAAAACATAGTTTTTTTAGTTAGGAGAAAAGTCTAAAAACATATCACAAATGACAAACGTTGTGCCTCTCCTCCTCCTGTTCTTCAATGAAGCTGATCACCCTCTAGCTCCCGTTAGAAACATCGTGCTGCTGAAGGTGTGCCGGCAAAATGGTTGTGATACAGGAGGTGCTGTGGACTCTCCCAGAAACGAGGACCTAGTTTAGTTGTAGATCCAGTAAAACATAGTGCAAATGTGACATTATTTATAATGCACAGTTACAGTCTTGTGAATATTAAAAAATGTACTTCATGTAATGCAGGAAGCGAATATTTCAAACGAACTAAGGCAGCAAACAGTAAGAGCAAAATCGTGTTCCAAACATTAACTCTTTTTTTAAATGTCAATTAGCTTGTGAGTAATAAGACAAAATGTGACTGTCAGACAGAGAACTGTCAGAGCAAACGGCAGATTTTAGAAAGTCCTGCCGAAATAAATCTGCACCCGACTGCGACTGTCAGCGTTGAACTGCCGCCATTGCTGTCAAAGTCAGACACATCTCCGAAATCGTTGGAGCAAATTTTTAAGCAGGCTTCATCTTGATAAATTGACCACGTATTTGACATTTACACCGTAACGTTACCGCCTAAAATAATCGTAAAACAAAATTTTGTGTAACAACAAGAGTAATATGTACCCCAAAAGCTTTCAAAGCGTCTGAAAGTTTTCTCCTCCGTTTTTGTTGGGGCTTGGCTCGAAATGCATCATGATTGGCTGCCCGAAGTCCACGTGTCTGTCGGACGTGCTCTCATTGGTCTACAATACCATCACGGATGAATAAATACTCAAAGGGCTTGCCAGGCAAGCCCTTTGAACCCTTTAAATACTCAATGGGCTTGCCTGGCACTAGTAAGATCATTTTGAGGCTTACTAGTTGACATGTAAGCCACAAAACGCCCGCTAGTTCACTAGTAAGATAATTTTGAGGCTTCTAGTGAACATGTAAGCCACAAAACGCCCACTAGTTCACTAGTAAGATCATTTTGAGGCTTCTAGTGAACATGTAAGCCACAAAACGCCCACTAGTTCACTAGTAAGATCATTTTGACGCTTACTAGTGAACATGTAAGCCACAAAACGCTCACTAGTTCACTAGTAAGGTAATTTTGACGCTTACTAGTGAACATGTAAGCCACAAAACGCCCACGAGTTCCCTAGTAAGATAATTTTGACGCTTATTTATGAACATTTCAGCCCCAAACGCTCACTAGTTCACTAGTAAGGTCATTTTGACGCTTACTAGTGAACATGTAAGCCACAAAACGCTCACTAGTTCACTAGTAAGGTCATTTTGACGCTTACTAGTGAACATGTAAGCCACAAAACGCTCACTGGTTCACTAGTAAGGTAATTTTGAGGCTTACTAGTTGACATGTAAGCCGATAAACGCCCACTAGTTCACTCGTAAGATCATTTTGAGGCTTACTAGTTGACATGTAAGTGGCAAAACGCCCACTAGTTCACTAGTAAGATCATTTTGACGCTTACTAGTGTCTTACTATTCACTAGTAAGATCATTTTGACGCTTACTAGTGAACATGTAAGGCCATAAATGTGCCCACTTGTAGTGCTAGTGACATTACACTGTACTTTCATTAAATGCAAATAAGGATGATTACGAAAACATGTAACGGTATCCTATAAACATTATATACACATTTATAAACATTTCAATTGCTAATTTAAGAAGAGTTAGTGACCAGTTTAGCGCTGATACTATTCAAAATTTGATTCAAAGTCTAATAGATCTCGGATCTGTCATCATTGCGGGACCCGCTCCTAATGGTGGACGTGTTTGTTCCCATGTGGCACATCGTTTGCACACAGGTAAAATGGCTACCATTTTTTTGTCATTGCTTTTTTGTATGTATTTTTATTCGAACTACACATGGGTTTTACTGACGACTTGCTGTGACTTACCTTCTATCACCTTGTCAAATGTCGTTTTATACCAGTGGTTTTCCTGCAAATCAGTAGACTATTAAGTAACGCGATGGCTATACACTTTTAAGCAATAACTAGTGATCTTTTGGTTATTCAATTAAAAGTTTGAATTATTTTTTTCTTGAGTAAAATGGTTAGAGAAAATAGCTGCTCGTGGTTTTGAAGCTGCATGTACTTTTATGTACATCTGTGTCTATATGCCTGTACTGTATACAGTATATAAAAAACACGTAGTGATTCATTTGCTTGAATTCCTTAATCCTTTTATTTCCATACTTTAGGTAGACGAGGAAGACCAGCACTTGACATTACAAGGGATCAAATTGAACTGCTCCCCACTCAGGGCTTTACAGTGAGAGCCATCACGGAGATGTTGTGTTGTTCCTCTTCATACCTGCATACAAAAATGAAGTTTTTTCAGATTTCAGCCAGAAATAGATTTACTCCCATTCATGATGTTGACCTGGAAGAGCATGTCAGAAGATTGCACAGCCAATTTCCCAGACCAGGCTCGGAAGCAAGTGTTCTGCTACATACTCTTGTCCCTTCATGTATATATCATTATATTCATTGTGAAAGTGTACTTTCTTTATTGTGTTGTTTTATGAACCTGTTGCAGATGATGAGGGCATACCTGCGTGCTGATGGTATTATAGTACAAAGAAAAAGAGTTCGAGAAATCCTCAACCGTATTGAGCCAGCTGCTGCAGCCCAGAGATGGAGCCAGACTGTGGCCAGAAGAACATACTATGTGCCATTCCCCAATAGTTTATGGCACATAGATGGGCATATGCGTCTCATTCGGTAATAAGGGATCATCTCATATTTGTACTCGTGGGAGCATTAGAAAGCCATATTGTATGGACAGCACAGATTAAATTGAATTTTATCATTTGTATATCCAAGTTACACAAACTCCAAATTGCCTCCATGTAGTCTTAAGCGCACAGCAATACATTCTCTCCCGAGATGATATTTCAAACAAGATATGAAACTTGATTGTTTTCTTGTATTTAATCATTATTCTTTTCATGTTTGTTTTACAGGTGGGGGTTTGTGACACATGCTGGCATTGATGGGAATTCCAGGCTAATAACGTACCTTCAACTGGAGCACAGACAACACAGCTTTGACAGTGTTGAAACCTGCCTGTATGGGTTACCCTCCAGAGTAAGATCCGACCATGGTGGTGAAAACACTGGATGCTCTTTTAATGAACCTACTGCAGGGACAAGACACCAAAATTATTTCTAGCTCCAGCCAACACCCCCTCACAATTTACTCACACCTCCTATGGCCTGATTATCCACCAACAGGGGCCATTTTTCTATTATAATTTTGGCATAGGAACTTTCCTTTCCTATCCTAACCGAGTGAGATGAGCCGGTAGCACCTGGAGCAAAGATCGTCTAAATTTTAATAATGCTTAGGAAAGGTTCTGACCATCCTTTACGAAAGGAAAGGAGATATATTATGCAGCAGGAATATTTAAAGGGGAAGTCTTTTTTTATTTTCAATGCCTTTACAATCATACATTCTATGCACATACACTGGTCTAAACATGGTATTAAGATTAATTTTACCTTTGTGGAATATGAATTATGCAGAAGATCTCACTTGTTTTTATCCAAATCAGGGGGCTAACATTTTGTACTTGCTATTGACCGAACAGTACATCACAGTTTCTGTGAGGACAAAATTTCTGGTTCTGTCACAGTCCACCGGAAGCAGAAATTGCTTTCACATCGCGCAGCTGTAACTTGGGCCGATCACAAGTGCTGCTTAACTTGTTAAACTAAATGAAGAGATGCCTCCGTGCAATACTCAGAGTAAGATGACGTTGTGTAAAGGAAGTGGCATGATTTATAGAAGTTAATGGAGTGCTGTGTCTGTCTCCTAAATACAATAAGGACTTTTTAAATGGCTTTTCAATTTTTCTTGCAGGGAAAAACGTACATCTATATATCTACTGTATATCTATAAAAAAAAAATCCTCGTCTCACCCCGCAGGTGGTGTCCATCCCTCATTCAGCTGGGGTCCTCTACCAGAGGCCAGGAAGCTTGAGGGTTCTGCGCAGTATCCTTGCTGTTCCCAGCACTGCACATTTCTGGACTGAGATGTCCGATGTTGTTCCCGGGATCTGTTGCAACCACTCATCATCTAGTTTGGGGGTCACTGCCCCGAGTGCTCCGACCACCACAGGCACGACTGTCACCTTTACCTTCCAGGCTCTCTCCAGCTCCTCTCTGAGCCCTTGGGATTTCTCGAGTTTCTCGTGTTCCTCCTTTCTGATGTTTCCATCACTTGGGACCGCTACATCCACTACAACGGCTTTCCTCTGCCCTTTATCTATGATCAGGATATCTGGTTGGTTTGCCATTACCATCTTGTCAGTCTGGATCTGGAAGTCCCACAGGATCTTCGCTCTGTCATTCTCCACCACCTTCGGAGGTGTTTCCCATTTTGACCTTGGGGTGTCCAGTCCATACTCCGCACAGATGTTTCGGTAGACTATGCCAGCCACCTGGTTATGGCGTTCCATATAGGCTTTCCCTGCCAGCACCTTACACCCTGCAGTTATGTGTTAGATCGTCTCAGGTGCCTCTTTGCACAACCTACACCTTGGGTCTTGGCTGGTGTGGTATATCTAGGCCTCGATGGCTCTGGTGCTCAGGGCCTGCTCCTGAGCAGCCAGGATGAGTGCCTCTGTGCTGTCCTCCAGGCCAGCCCTCTCTAGAACTCTGATAGGACTTCTTGAGATTGGCCACGGCAGTTATTGTCCGGTGGTACATCCCGTGTAGGGGCTTGTCCTCCCATGATGGTCCCTCTTCCAGCACCTCATCTTCTGTTCCCCATTGTCTGAGACATTCTCTGAGTACATCGTCCGTTGGTGCCTTCTCCTTGATGTATTTGTGGAGCTTGGATGTTTCATCCTGGACAGTGGCTCTCACACTCACTAGTCCCCGCCCTCCTTCCTTTCGGCTTGTGTACAGTCTCAGGGTGCTGGATTTGGTATGGAACCCTCCATGCATGGTAACGAGCTTTCGGGTCTTAACATCCGTGGTCTCAATCTCTTCCTTTGGCCACCTTATTTTTCCTGCAGGGTATCTGATCACTGGAAAGGGCATAGCTGTTTATTGCCCGGGTCTTATTCTTGCCATTGAGCTGGCTTCTTAGGACTTGCCTCACTCGCTGGAGGTATTTGGCCGTAGCCGCTTTCCTTGTTGCCAGTTTGAGGTTGCCATTGGCTTGTGGTATACCGAGGTACTTGTAGCTGTCCTCAATGTCTGCTATTGTTCCTTCAGAGACCCCTTCAGTGCGGACTACCCTTCCTCTCTTAGTCACCATCCGACTACATTTCTCCAGCCCGAATGACATCCCGATGTCGCTGCTGTAGATCCTGATTGTGTGGATCAGGGAGTCTATGTCCCTTTCGCTCTTAGCAAACAGCTACATGTCATCCTTGTAGAGGAGGTGACTGATCGTAGCTCCATTTCTGAGGCGGTATCCATGGCCTGTCTTGGTGATTACTTGGCTTAGGGGGTTCAGTCCTATGCAGAACAGCAGTGGGGAGAGTGCATCACCTTGGTATATGCCACATTTGATGGACACTTGGGTAAGTGGCTTGCCATTGGCTTCAAGTGTGGTCTTCCACATCCTCATCAAGTTCGCAACGAAGGCTCTTAGGGTCCTGTTCACCTTATACACATCCAAGCATTCAGTGATCCATGTATGTGGCATCGAGTCATAGGCTTTCTTGTAATCAATCCAGCCTGTGCACAGGTTGGTACATCGGGACCTGCAGTCTTGTGCGACTGTTCTGTCAACCAGGAGCTGATGTTTGGCTCCCCTGGTATCTCTACCAATGCCCTTCCGTGCTTCGCTCATGTATTGATCCATGTGAGCACTTATCTTAGCCGCACCATGAGCTTCCATGTTGTGGAGAGACAGGTTAATGGCCGATGGTTGGATGCGACTGCACCCTTTGAGGGATCCTTCATGATCAGTATCGTTCGCCCTTCGGTTAGCCATCCCGGGTGAGTCCCATCCCTCAGCAGCTGGTTCGTTTATGCTGCTCGACGCTCATGGAGTGCTGTGAGTTTCTTTAGCCAGTAGGTGTGGACCATGTCCGGGCCTGGTGCTGTCCATTTCTTCATATCTGAGACTCTTTCCTGTATGTCTGCCACTGTTATGGTAACTGGATTCTGTTCAGGGAGGTGTCTGTGCTCCTCTCTCAGGGAGGCCAGCCATTGTGCACTGCTGTTATGTGCAACCTCCTTCTCCCATATGCCTTTCCAGTACCTTGTAGGACCCGGCCACTGAGCGTACACTTTCGCAGGTTGTGTTGTGAACAGCCTATTTATTCGTCTGGCCTCATTCTCTTTCGTGTACCGCTTTAGGCGGCTGTACAAGGCTTGGAGCCTTTGTTTGGCAGTTTCGAGTGCTTCAGGTATGGTCATCTGGATGTACCTCTCAGGTATCGGCCTTTTCATCACACCTCTCTGGGCCTCCGTCAATTGACTCACATCTTTCTGAGCCGCCTTGATCTTAGCCTCCAACCGTCTTTTCCATGGTCGGTAATGTATCTCATGGCTTCCATGGTTGCTCTTATAGCCAAGCATCTCAAGGATCACTGATGCTGAAGCGTATATCAGTTCATTTCTGTGATCGTTACGGTATGGTTCGCCCTCAGAGCTGCATTCACACTTTCCATGAGACTTTCAGGTGGTACTTCACATAGCCGTTGTAATCGGTTTCTAGGTTTCCCAGCTTTCATTCTTGCCATGATCTTAGCTTTCAGGTCAGTTGCTGCCTCGCTCAGCATTTCATTCATTCACAGCACTCCCAATCTCATCATCTGCATTCACTCTGGTATGAACTCCTCCTCTGATCTGGCAGCCTGGGGCCCTTCACCATGGAACCTACGTTGTACCTCATCAATCTCAAGTTGTGACAGCAGTTGCCGTTTGTGGATGTTGGAACACTGAGTTACTAGTTGTTTCGTGGTCACCCGTGACTGTGGGTTTTGAAGTAACCATTTAGCCCAGATTCTCTGCAAGTAACCTCTTTGACTAGGCTTGCTTGAGTAGTAGCATTCCAACAGAGCCATGTTATTGCATCTTGCCCATCTCCGCTCCATTTTTCATCAAGGTGCTCTGGTTCCCCAGCACCTGACGCAGACCTTGTTTGGCCGGGCGACGTCTGAGCTGGCATGTCATTCTTTTTATTGTCTCTCATCATTGTATGAGGTACGCATTAGCGTGAAGGCTCTTGCCCAAGGACCCACACTGGATGGTGTTATGTGCTCATTTTTTGCCCCAAGCGGGACCCAAGCGAACCACCGTCTCCCGTATGCCAAACCTTACCAACTGAGCTATCCAGCTATATATATATATATATAGACTGTGTGCGCGGGCCGAGGGGAGGGAGGCTGGGGACTGGTGGGTGTGGGCGCCGCTGTCCGGGATGGGACATCCGGGCTCAATGAATGCATCGGGCGGGGGGCTCCGGCGGGTGACGTGCTCGGAGAGTGTCTCGGACAGTGGGGAGCGGAGGGACGGGCGCTGGGGGGGGGACCATCGTGGGGGGGCGGGCCCCTACGCGGGATGTGCCACCGGACCATGGCTGAGGTGGCTGATCTCAAGAAGTCCTATCGGTGGCTGGAGGGGGCTGGCCTGGGGGACAGCGCAGGGGCGCTCATCCTGGCTGCTCAGGAGCGGGCCTTGGGCGCCGGAGCCGTCGAGGCCCGGATGTGCCGTGCCGGACAGAACCCGGGGTGCGGGTTGTGCGGGGAGGCGCCTGGGACGATCCGGCACGTGGCTGCGGGGTGTGGGATGCTGGCAGGGGGGGCCCTGTGTGGAGCGCCATGGCCAGGTGGCTGGCGTGGTCTACCGAGGCATCTGTGCGGAGTGTGGACTGGGGGCCCCGGGGTCGGAGTGGGGGGCACCTCCGAGGGTGCTGGAGGGTGGCGGAGCGGGGATCCTGTGGGACTTCGGGATCCAGACTGGCGGGATGGTGGTGGCGAGCCAACCAGATGTCGTGGTCGTGGATGGGGGGCGGAGGAGGGCCGTTGTGGTGGTTGTGGCGGTCCCAGGTGGTGGAGGCAACCGGGAGGGGGGAGCATGGGGGGCTCGGGGGGTAGCAGGGGCTCGGGGAGGGGCTGGGGAGGGCCTGGGGGGTGGGGGTGGCGGTCGTGCCTGTGGGGGTCGGGGCGCTCGGCGCAGTGACCCCCGGACTGGATGGGTGGTTGCGACGGATCCCGGGAGCAGCGTCGGACATCTCGGTCCGGAGGTGTGCGGTGCTGGGAGCGGCGGGGGTACTGCGTGGGGCCCTCGGGCTTCCTGGCCTCTGGTGGAGGACCCGAGCTGAATGAGGGACGGACACCACCCGAGGACACCTCCTATTGGCTCCATGATAAGAGCTCCACCCAGCAAAGAATTAACCCTTTAAAACCTGATTCTGAGCTTTCACAATTATTTACCGCCATTTGCGTAATATCTACAGTATACAGAAGGAATCACGCAATTTTTACCAATGTATCTGTAGGTGATGTTTATTTATTATGTACACAGAGATAAAGAGTAATGGCACAGCTCTGCGGTATCTTTCCACTTTAATATATGAATGCTATACTAAATAAAATTAATAGGGCACCATATAATGCAACAGTTATGCAACTCCCTAAATAATGATGTGAATTTTCAGTTGTTGCGAAATCAGTTAGGATGTTATAATTTGTGGTGTAGATGCGAATTTAGGAGAGCAGGACAATATATCACATTGCAATTGGAGCAGCAGCTTGGTTGATGACGTCCCCAAACCGGCTCATCTATTATATTTGTCGTGCAATACAATGAAAATTAGCACAATTGCAAAACATAGGCTTCTTATATTTTAAAATAAAATAATCACATGTTTACTGTTCTGGGGTTTCTACAATCATGAATGGAGGCATTATTTACAGCAGGTTGACAGCAGTGTGATCGAGCAGATTAGATGGAGTAGAATTTGAATGGGGCTTCACTGATTTATTTCATACAATTCATATCTAAAACACAGTTGAAAAATATTTGATTGTTAAAATATTTAAATACAAGAACTATATCAAGAAATTAACAAAACATAGTTTTTTTAATTAGGAGAAAAGTCTAAAAACATATCACAAATGACAAACGTTGTGCCTCTCCTCCTCCTGTTCTTCAATGAAGCTGATCACCCTCCAGCTCCCGTTAGAAACATCGTGCTGCTGAAGGTGTGCCGGCAGAATGGTTGTGATACAGGAGGTGCTGTGGACTCTCCCAGAAACGAGGACCTAGTTTAGTTGTAGATCCAGTAAAACATAGTGCAAATGTGACATTATTTATAATGCACAGTTACAGTCTTGTGAATATTAAAAAATGTACTTCATGTAATGCAGGAAGCGAATAATTCAAACGAACTAAGGCAGCAAACAGTAAGAGCAAAATCGTGTTGCAAACATTAACTTTAACTCTTTTTTAAATGTCAATTAGCTTGTGAGTAATAAGACAAAATGTGACTGTCAGACAGAGAACTGTCAGAGCAAACCGCAGATTTTAGAAAGTCCTGCCGAAATAAATCTGCACCCGACTGCGACAGTCAGCGTTGAACTGCCGCCATTGCTGTCAAAGTCAGACACATCTCCGAAATCGTTTGAGCAAATTTTTAAGCAGGCTTCATCTTGATAAATTGACCACGTATTTGACATTTACACCGTAACGTTACCGCCTAAAATAATCGTAAAACAAAATTTTGTGTAACAACAAGAGTAATATGTACCCCAAAAGCTTTCAAAGCGTCTGAAAGTTTTCTCCTCCGTTTTTGTTGGGGCTTGGCTCGAAATGCATCATGATTGGCTGCCCGAAGTCCACGTGTCTGTCGGACGTGCTCTCATTGGTCTACAATACCATCACGGATGAATAAATACTCAAAGGGCTTGCCAGGCAAGCCCTTTGAACCCTTTAAATACTCAATGGGCTTGCCTGGCAAGCCCTTTGAGTATTTATTCCATATTGCCCACTAGTTCACTAGTAAGATCATTTTGACGCTTACTAGTGAACATGTAAGGCCATAAATGTGCCCACTATTTCACTAGTAAGATCATTTTGAGGCTTACTAGTTGACATGTAAGCCACAAAACGCCCGCTAGTTCACTAGTAAGATAATTTTGAGGCTTCTAGTGAACATGTAAGCCACAAAACGCCCACTAGTTCACTAGTAAGATCATTTTGACGCTTACTAGTGAACATGTAAGCCACAAAACGCTCACTAGTTCACTCTTAAGGTAATTTTGACGCTTACTAGTGAACATGTAAGCCACAAAACGCCCACTAGTTCCCTAGTAAGATAATTTTGACGCTTATTTATGAACATTTCAGCCCCAAACGCTCACTAGTTCACTAGTAAGGTCATTTTGACGCTTACTAGTGAACATGTAAGCCACAAAACGCTCACTAGTTCACTAGTAAGGTCATTTTGACGCTTACTAGTGAACATGTAAGCCACAAAACGCTCACTGGTTCACTAGTAAGGTAATTTTGAGGCTTACTAGTTGACATGTAAGCCGATAAACGCCCACTAGTTCACTCGTAAGATCATTTTGAGGCTTACTAGTTGACATGTAAGCCGCAAAACGCCCACTAGTTCACTAGTAAGATCATTTTGGGGCTTAGTAGTTGACATGTAAGTGGCAAAACGCCCACTAGTTCACTAGTAAGATCATTTTGACGCTTACTAGTGTCTTACTATTCACTAGTAAGATCATTTTGACGCTTACTAGTGAACATGTAAGGCCATAAATGTGCCCACTTGTAGTGCTAGTGACATTACACTGTACTTGCATTAAATGCAAATAAGGATGATTACGAAAACATGTAACGGTATCCTATAAACATTATATACACATTTATAAACATTTCAATTGCTAATTTAAGAAGAGTTAGTGACCAGTTTAGCGCTGATACTATTCAAAATTTGATTCAAAGTCTAATAGATCTCGGATCTGTCATCATTGCGGGACCCTCTCCTAATGGTGGACGTGTTTGTTCCCATGTGGCACATCGTTTGCACACAGGTAAAATGGCTACCATTTTTTTGTCATTGCTTTTTTGTATGTATTTTTATTCGAACTACACACGGGTTTTACTGACGACTTGCTGTGACTTACCTTCTATCACCCTGTCAAACGTCGTTTTATACCAGTGGTATTCCTGCAAATCAGTAGACTATTAAGTAACGCGATGGCTATACACTTTTAAGCAATAACTAGTGATCTTTTAGTTATTCAATTATAAGTTTGAATTATTTTTTTCTTGAGTAAAATGGTTAGAGAAAATAGCTCCTCGTGGTTTTGAAGCTGCATGTACTTTTATGTACATCTGTGTCTATATGCCTGTACTGTATACAGTATATAAAAAACACGTAGTGATTCATTTGCTTGAATTCCTTAATCCTTTTATTTCCATACTTTAGGTAGACGAGGAAGACCAGCACTTGACATTACAAGGGATCAAATTGAACTGCTCCCCACTCAGGGCTTTACAGTGAGAGCCATCACGGAGATGTTGTGTTGTTCCTCTTCATACCTGCATACAAAAATGAAGTTTTTTCAGATTTCAGCCAGAAATAGATTTACTCCCATTCATGATGTTGACCTGGAAGAGCATGTCAGAAGATTGCACAGCCAATTTCCCAGACCAGGCTCGGAAGCAAGTGTTCTGCTACATACTCTTGTCCCTTCATGTATATATCATTATATTCATTGTGAAAGTGTACTTTCTTTATTGTGTTGTTTTATGAACCTGTTGCAGATGATGAGGGCATACCTGCGTGCTGATGGTATTGTAGTACAAAGAAAAAGAGTTCGAGAAATCCTCAACCGTATTGAGCCAGCTGCTGCAGCCCAGAGATGGAGCCAGACTGTGGCCAGAAGAACATACTATGTGCCATTCCCCAATAGTTTATGGCACATAGATGGGCATATGCGTCTCATTCGGTAATAAGGGATCATCTCATATTTGTACTCGTGGGAGCATTAGAAAGCCATATTGTATGGACAGCACACATTAAATTAAATTTTATCATTTGTATATCCAAGTTACACAAACTCCAAATTGCCTCCATGTAGTCTTAAGCGCACAGCAATACCTTCTCTCCCGAGATAATATTTCAAACAAGATATGAAACTTGATTGTTTTCTTGTATTTAATCATTATTCTTTTCATGTTTGTTTTACAGGTGGGGGTTTGTGACACATGCTGGCATTGATGGGAATTCCAGGCTAATAACGTACCTTCAACTGGAGCACAGACAACACAGCTTTGACAGTGTTGAAACGCTTACTAGTGAACATGTGAGGCCATAATGTGCCCACTAGTTCACTAGTAAGATCATTTTGAGGCTTACTAGTTGACATGCAAGCCACAAAACGCCCGCTAGTTCACTAGTAAGATAATTTTGAGGCTTCTAGTGAACATGTAAGCCACAAAACGCCCACTAGTTCACTAGTAAGATAATTTTGACGCTTACTAGTGAACATGTAAGCCACAAAACGCTCACTAGTTCACTAGTAAGGTAAGTTTGACGCTTACTAGTGAACATGTAAGCCACAAAACGCCCACTAGTTCCCTAGTAAGATAATTTTGACGCTTATTTATGAACATTTCAGCCCCAAACGCTCACTAGTTCACTAGTAAGGTCATTTTGACGCTTACTAGTGAACATGTAAGCCACAAAACGCTCACTAGTTCACTAGTAAGGTCATTTTGACGCTTACTAGTGAACATGTAAGCCACAAAACGCTCACTGGTTCACTAGTAAGGTAATTTTGAGGCTTACTAGTTGACATGTAAGCCGCAAAACGCCCACTAGTTCACTAGTAAGATCATTTTGGGGCTTACTAGTTGACATGTAAGTCGCAAAACGCCCACTAGTTCACTAGTAAGATCATTTTGACGCTTACTAGTGTCTTACTATTCACTAGTAAGATCATTTTGACGCTTACTAGTGAACATGTAAGGCCATAAATGTGCCCGCGAGATCACTAGTAAGTTCATTTTGAGGCTTACTAGTTGACATGTAAGCCACAAATCGCCTACTAGTTCACTAGTAAGATCATTTTGAGGCTTACTAGTGAACATGTAAGCCACAAAACGCCCACTAGTTCACTAGTAAGATCATTTTGACGCTTACTAGTGAACATGTAAGCCACAAAACGCTCACTAGTTCACTAGTAAGGTCATTTTGACGCTTACTACTGAACATGTAAGCCACAA
This sequence comes from Hippocampus zosterae, assembly GCF_025434085.1. Taxonomy (NCBI): domain Eukaryota; kingdom Metazoa; phylum Chordata; class Actinopteri; order Syngnathiformes; family Syngnathidae; genus Hippocampus; species Hippocampus zosterae. The sequence continues at coordinate 14,249,454 of NC_067456.1, forward strand.
AACGCTCACTAGTTCACTAGTAAGGTCATTTTGACGCTTACTAGTGAACATGTAAGCCACAAAACACCCACTAGTTCACTAGTAAGATCATTTTGAGGCTTACTAGTTGACATGTAAGCCGCAAAACGCCCACTAGTTCACTAATAAGATTATTTTGACGCTTACTACTCAACATGTAAGGCCATAAATGTGCCCACTAGTTCACTGGTAAGATGATTTTGACGCTTACTAGTGAACATGTAAGGCCATAAATGTGCCCACTTGTAGTGCTAGTGACATTACACTGTACTTGCATTAAATGCAAATAAGGATGATTACGAAAACATGTAACGGTATCCTATAAACATTATATACACATTTATAAACATTTCAATTGCTAATTTAAGAAGAGTTAGTGACCAGTTTAGCGCTGATACTATTCAAAATTTGATTCAAAGTCTAATAGATCTCGGATCTGTCATCATTGCGGGACCCTCTCCTAATGGTGGACGTGTTTGTTCCCATGTGGCACATCGTTTGCACACAGGTAAAATGGCTACCATTTTTTTGTCATTGCTTTTTTGTATGTATTTTTATTCGAACTACACACGGGTTTTACTGACGACTTGCTGTGACTTACCTTCTATCACCCTGTCAAACGTCGTTTTATACCAGTGGTATTCCTGCAAATCAGTAGACTATTAAGTAACGCGATGGCTATACACTTTTAAGCAATAACTAGTGATCTTTTAGTTATTCAATTATAAGTTTGAATTATTTTTTTCTTGAGTAAAATGGTTAGAGAAAATAGCTGCTCGTGGTTTTGAAGCTGCATGTACTTTTATGTACATCTGTGTCTATATGCCTGTACTGTATACAGTATATAAAAAACACGTAGCGATTCATTTGCTTGAATTCCTTAATCCTTTTATTTCCATACTTTAGGTAGACGAGGAAGACCAGCACTTGACATTACAAGGGATCAAATTGAACTGCTCCCCACTCAGGGCTTTACAGTGAGAGCCATCACGGAGATGTTGTGTTGTTCCTCTTCACACCTGCATACAAAAATGAAGTTTTTTCAGATTTCAGCCAGAAATAGATTTACTTCCATTCATGATGTTGACCTGGAAGAGCATGTCAGAAGATTGCACAGCCAATTTCCCAGACCAGGCTCGGAAGCAAGTGTTCTGCTACATACTCTTGTCCCTTCATGTATATATCATTATATTCATTGTGAAAGTGTACTTTCTTTATTGTGTTGTTTTATGAACCCGTTGCAGATGATGAGGGCATACCTGCGTGCTGATGGTATTGTAGTACAAAGAAAAAGAGTTCGAGAAATCCTCAACCGTATTGAGCCAGCTGCTGCAGCCCAGAGATGGAGCCAGACTGTGGCCAGAAGAACATACTATGTGCCATTCCCCAATAGTTTATGGCACAAGGATGGGCATATGCGTCTCATTCGGTAATAAGGGATCATCTCATATTTGTACTCGTGGGAGCATTAGAAAGCCATATTGTATGGACAGCACAGATTAAATTGAATTTTATCATTTGTATATCCAAGTTACACAAACTCCAAATTGCCTCCATGTAGTCTTAAGCGCACAGCAATACCTTCTCTCCCGAGATGATATTTCAAACAAGATATGAAACTTGATTGTTTTCTTGTATTTAATCATTATTCTTTTCATGTTTGTTTTACAGGTGGGGGTTTGTGACACATGCTGGCATTGATGGGAATTCCAGGCTAATAACGTACCTTCAACTGGAGCACAGACAACACAGCTTTGACAGTGTTGAAACGCTTACTAGTGAACATGTGAGGCCATAATGTGCCCACTAGTTCACTAGTAAGATCATTTTGAGGCTTACTAGTTGACATGTAAGCCACAAAACGCCCGCTAGTTCACTAGTAAGATAATTTTGAGGCTTCTAGTGAACATGTAAGCCACAAAACGCCCACTAGTTCACTAGTAAGATAATTTTGACGCTTACTAGTGAACATGTAAGCCACAAAACGCTCACTAGTTCACTAGTAAGGTAATTTTGACGCTTACTAGTGAACATGTAAGCCACAAAACGCCCACTAGTTCCCTAGTAAGATAATTTTGACGCTTATTTATGAACATTTCAGCCCCAAACGCTCACTAGTTCACTAGTAAGGTCATTTTGACGCTTACTAGTGAACATGTAAGCCACAAAACGCTCACTAGTTCACTAGTAAGGTCATTTTGACGCTTACTAGTGAACATGTAAGCCACAAAACGCTCACTGGTTCACTAGTAAGGTAATTTTGAGGCTTACTAGTTTACATGTAAGCCGATAAACGCCCACTAGTTCACTCGTAAGATCATTTTGAGGCTTACTAGTTGACATGTAAGCCGCAAAACGCCCACTAGTTCACTAGTAAGATCATTTTGGGGCTTACTAGTTGACATGTAAGTCGCAAAACGCCCACTAGTTCACTAGTAAGATCATTTTGAGGCTTCTAGTGAACATGTAAGCCACAAAACGCCCACTAGTTCAGTAGTAAGATAATTTTGACGCTTACTAGTGAACATGTAAGCCACAAAACGCTCACTAGTTCACTAGTAAGGTAATTTTGACGCTTACTAGTGAACATGTAAGCCACAAAACGCCCACTAGTTCCCTAGTAAGATAATTTTGACGCTTATTTATGAACATTTCAGCCCCAAACGCTCACTAGTTCACTAGTAAGGTCATTTTGACGCTTACTAGTGAACATGTAAGCCACAAAACGCTCACTAGTTCACTAGTAAGGTCATTTTGACGCTTACTAGTGAACATGTAAGCCACAAAACGCTCACTAGTTCACTAGTAAGGTCATTTTGAGGCTTACTAGTTGACATGTAAGCCACAAAACGCCCGCTAGTTCACTAGTAAGATAATTTTGAGGCTTCTAGTGAACATGTAAGCCACAAAACGCCCACTAGTTCAGTAGTAAGATAATTTTGACGCTTACTAGTGAACATGTAAGCCACAAAACGCTCACTAGTTCACTAGTAAGGTAATTTTGACGCTTACTAGTGAACATGTAAGCCACAAAACGCCCACTAGTTCCCTAGTAAGATAATTTTGACGCTTATTTATGAACATTTCAGCCCCAAACGCTCACTAGTTCACTAGTAAGGTCATTTTGACGCTTACTAGTGAACATGTAAGCCACAAAACGCTCACTAGTTCACTAGTAAGGTCATTTTGACGCTTACTAGTGAACATGTAAGCCACAAAACGCTCACTGGTTCACTAGTAAGGTAATTTTGAGGCTTACTAGTTGACATGTAAGCCGATAAACGCCCACTAGTTCACTCGTAAGATCATTTTGAGGCTTACTAGTTGACATGTAAGCCGCAAAACGCCCACTAGTTCACTAGTAAGATCATTTTGGGGCTTACTAGTTGACATGTAAGTCGCAAAACGCCCACTAGTTCACTAGTAAGATCATTTTGACGCTTACTAGTGTCTTACTATTCACTCGTAAGATCATTTTGACGCTTACTAGTGAACATGTAAGGCCATAAATGTGCCCGCGAGTTCACTAGTAAGTTCATTTTGAGGCTTACTAGTTGACATGTAAGCCACAAATCGCCTACTAGTTCACTAGTAAGATCATTTTGAGGCTTACTAGTGAACATGTAAGCCATAAAACGCCCACTAGTTCACTAGTAAGATCATTTTGACGCTTACTAGTGAACATGTAAGCCACAAAACGCTCACTAGTTCACTAGTAAGGTCATTTTGACGCTTACTAGTGAACATGTAAGCCACAAAACGCTCACTAGTTCACTAGTAAGGTCATTTTGACGCTTACTAGTGAACATGTAAGCCACAAAACGCCCACTAGTTCACTAGTAAGATCATTTTGAGGCTTACTAGTTGACATGTAAGCCGCAAAACGCCCACTAGTTCACTAATAAGATTATTTTGACGCTTACTACTCAACATGTAAGGCCATAAATGTGCCCACTAGTTCACTGGTAAGATGATTTTGACGCTTACTAGTGAACATGTAAGGCCATAAATGTGCCCACTTGTAGTGCTAGTGACATTACACTGTACTTGCATTAAATGCAAATAAGGATGATTACGAAAACATGTAACGGTATCCTATAAACATTATATACACATTTATAAACATTTCAATTGCTAATTTAAGAAGAGTTAGTGACCAGTTTAGCGCTGATACTATTCAAAATTTGATTCAAAGGCTAATAGATCTCGGATCTGTCATCATTGCGGGACCCTCTCCTAATGGTGGACGTGTTTGTTCCCATGTGGCACATCGTTTGCACACAGGTAAAATGGCTACCATTTTTTTGTCATTGCTTTTTTGTATGTATTTTTATTCGAACTACACACGGGTTTTTGTCACGTCGCGCGTCCGCCAGCAGGTGGCGGGTCTTCTCCTCCGCCATTCGGCACACCTGCCCGTAATTTCGGGCTGATTACCCCCCTTTATTTTGAGACTCCGGCAGTCATCTCACTGCCGGAGAATTCCACGCCGCGTCATTGTTCCTTCGCGAAAGTAAAAACTAAATTAATATTACTCATTGCTTCCTAGCCTTTTGGCAATTGTATCGTCGTACCAATTATTGATTGTATTTAAATTATTCCTATAGTCTATTCAGATATTCCTCGCTTTTGTTTTCCGCGAGCGTTTTCTGTTGTCACCTTATTTGTACCCTGGTCCTTATTTGACCAGCGCTTTTTGTTATTCTTCTTGTCGGGTATTTTGTGTTCCGTATTAAAGACTTTTTCTGTTCTTTGACAAGATCTCGTTTTCTGTCTGCTATCTCGGGGATCCACTTCCTTATTTTTTGTTGTGCACGAAGCGATCTGTCAATCGCTTCGGGCACAACGTGACAGAATTCTCCGGCCACCATGGATCCCGCAGACATGGAAAAGATCTTGTCCGCTCTGTACCGACAAGAGCAACAGATGAGTCCGCAGGGCCAAGCCCTTTCGGAACTCCGCAGCGCGGTTTCCATGCTGGCTCATCGGTTCGATAATTTCGAACCCCGTTTGGTACAGGTAGAGACACGGGGAGCACCCCCCCCCGTGGTTCGCCCTACCACCACTGAGGCTCTCGCATCATTCCCCACAATGATGAGGGAGTCCTCGCTTCCACACCCCCCACGTTACGGGGGTGAGCACGGGCAGTGTGGACAGTTTCTCCACCAATGCTCGCTCGTGTTCGACCAACAGCCTTCCGTCTATGCTAATGACGCCGCTAAAGTGGCATATATCATGAGCTTATTGACAGGTCCGGCGGCGTCATGGGCGATGGTGACGAGCGACGCGAAGCCGAGCCTCCGGTCTTCGCTCCACGAATTCGTTACGGCGTTCCGCCGGGTGTTCCACCATCCCGTGCGGGGCAGAGAGGCGGAGGGCCGGCTGCTCGAACTCCACCAGGGAAGGCGATCGGTGGCGGATTACTCGATCGAGTTCCAGATATTGGCCGCCCAGAGTGGCTACGGAGACCGAGCACTGTGTGGGCTGTTTCGCCATGGATTAAATCCCCAGCTCAAGGATGAACTGGCGACCCGTGACCACAGTTCCGACCTGGCGGAGTTGATCGATCTCTCCCTACGATTAGACAACCGCCTGAGGGAGAGAGACCGGGAACGTGGAGGTGATCGGTTCCCGTCCCGGCATACCGCGGAGGAGCCGATGCAGCTAGGTGGCGAAGACGCTGTTCTCGGCCATCCGGAGTCGCCGCCCTCCCCTTACACCAAGTACTGTGAGTCGCGACCCCGCGTAGTACCTCCCGAGCCAAGGCGTATCGACCCCCGGCCGGGAAATCCCAACAGACTGGAACTCGAGGGGGAGATATTTGGGGAATCCCGGTCGCTGCGGGTTAGAGCCCTGGTAGACTCGGGGGCGGATGAATGTTTTATGGACACAGCTCTCGCGTCCGAGTTGGGTTGTGGTATTGAGGAGTTGGCTAATAAGAAGCGGGTTTGTGATCTCGATGGGCGCCCCCTGGCGGTAGTTACGTGTAGAACAGAACCACTGAAACTCCGCCTCTCCGGTAACCATGTCGAGCATCGCCGTTTTTATTTAATGCGGTCCCGTAATGCTCCGGTCATTCTTGGGTTGCCCTGGCTCAAGACCCACAACCCCGTAATTTCCTGGGAGCGCCCAGCAGTAGGCAGTTGGAGCGAATATTGTTATAAACACTGTCTACGATCGGCCATCGGGGAACATGAACGAACCAGTGTCGAAACCCCCGAAGCTATCTGCCTTGACGGAGTGCCAGATTGCTATCGGGACCTTCGTGAGGTTTTCAGCGAGGATCGCGCACGCGCTTTGCCCCCGCACCGTCCCTACGATTGCGCCATAGACCTGCAGCCGGGCGCCCCGTTGCCGACCTCACGGCTGTATCAGGTGTCCCAACCCGAGCGCGAGGCGCTAACGGAGTATATAAACAGCTCGCTCGCTGCAGGTCTCATTAGACCCTCGCGATCACCATTAGGTGCGGGGTTTTTCTTTGTGGGGAAAAAGGACAAGACCCTGCGACCGTGCGTGGATTATCGTGGGCTTAATGAGATCACGATTAAAAACAAGTACCCACTACCATTACTGGACTCCGCCTTCGCCCCTTTACAAACGGCCACTATTTTTTCCAAACTTGATTTACGCAGTGCATATCATTTGGTCCGCATCCGGGAGGGTGATGAATGGAAGACGGCTTTTAAGACCCCGTTAGGTCACTTCGAATATTTAGTCATGCCTTTCGGGCTGACAAACGCCCCCGCCGTCTTCCAAAATCTTATCAACGACGTGTTAAGAGACATGTTGAACATTTTTTGTTTCGTTTATCTCGATGACATTTTAATTTTCTCCCGGTCGTTGCAGGAACACCAGCGACATGTCAGGCTGGTGTTACAACGGTTACTAGAAAATCGGCTCTTCGTCAAGGCAGAGAAATGCGAATTCCATGTACCCGTCATCTCTTTCCTGGGCTTCATTGTCGAACAGGGCAAGTTACGGGCAGACCCCAGCAAGACGCAGGCAGTCACTAACTGGCCGGTTCCAACAAGCCGTAAGGAATTACAACGCTTTTTGGGGTTCGCAAACTTCTACCGGCGTTTTATCCGCGGTTACAGCCAGAAAGCGCTCCCCTTGACCCGGCTTACATCTATTAAGGCCCCCTTTAGGTGGGACCCGGCCGCGGACACGGCATTCAAAGACCTAAAGGCGGCGTTTACCAGTCCCCCGGTATTACAACATCCTGTCCCTGATCTCCCGTTTGTCGTAGAGGTGGACGCCTCGGATTCGGGGGTGGGGGCGGTGCTGTCCCAGCGTTCTCCGGTCGACCAGAAGCTGCACCCCTGCGCCTTTTTCTCCCGTCGACTCAGCGCTGCCGAGTCGAATTACGACGTAGGTAATCGAGAACTGCTGGCCGTGGTAGCCGCCCTACAGGAATGGCGGCACTGGCTCGAGGGGGCGAAGGAGCCCTTCACAGTTTATACGGACCACAAGAATCTCGAGTACCTCCGCTCCGCAAAACGACTGAACGCCCGTCAGGCCCGGTGGGCCCTGTTCTTCACCCGTTTCCATTTTATCCTTACCTACTCCCCAGGGTCCAAAAATACCAAACCTGACGCCCTTTCCCGTCTCCACGACCCCGCTGAGAAGGACCGGTCTCCGGAGGCCATTCTCCCGGCCCAGTGCATTTTGGGGTCTTTGCAGTGGGAGATTGAGCAGCGGATCCAAGCTGCTCTGGAGGGGGTTCAGGCTCCGGCAGAATGCCCCACGGGGAGGCTGTTTGTGCCTCCGTCGCTGCGGTCGGAGGTCTTACAGTGGGGACACGGGTCTAAGGTCGCATGTCATCCTGGGGTGAACCGGACTATACAACTCGTCGCCCAGCGGTTCTGGTGGCCGGAGCTCCGGAGGGACGTGACGGACTTCGTCAGTGCCTGCACCTCCTGCGCCTGCGGCAAGTCCTCACGCCGGCCCCCGGCGGGGTTGCTCCAGCCGTTGCCCGTTCCGCCTCGTCCTTGGTCCCACATCGCCCTGGACTTCGTGACGGGCCTACCGCCATCCCGTGGGAGGACCGTCGTCCTCACGATCGTGGACCGGTTCTCCAAGGCTGCCCATTTTGTGCCTCTGTCCAGGTTGCCCTCGGCGCTGGAGACCGCCGACCTCCTTATCCAGCACGTCTTTCGCCTCCACGGTATTCCACTGGACATTGTCTCGGACCGTGGGCCCCAGTTCGTATCCCGCGTCTGGAAGCGGTTCTGCCGGTCCCTCGGGGCCACGGCCAGTCTGACCTCGGGGTACCACCCCCAGTCCAATGGACAAGCCGAGCGTGCCAACCAGGATCTGGGGGCAGCCCTCCGCTGTGTGTGCCTTCACCGTCCCTCATCCTGGGTCGACCACTTACCCTGGGTGGAGTACGCGCACAACACCCTCGTCTCTTCTGCCACGGGTAGGTCCCCCTTCATGGCCGCCTACGGGTACCAGCCGCCGCTGTTCCCGTCCCAGGAGGGGCAGGTGGAGGTCCCCTCTGTGCAGCACCACCTTAGGCGGGCCCATCGCGTGTGGAAGGAGGCCCGGGCTGCGTTGTCCCGCACGGCGACCAGGAACCAGCGGATCGCGGATCGTCGCCGGCGCCCTGCTCCTTCGTACGTGGTGGGACAGAAGGTGTGGCTGGCAACGAGGGATCTTCGCCTGGCCGGCACGTCTGCGAAACTGGGACCCCGGTTTACTGGACCATTCGAGGTCGAGGCCGTCTTCAGCCCAGCTGCAGTCAAGCTCCGGCTACCACCCACCATGAAGGTTCACCCCGTCTTCCACGTCTCCCTACTCAAACCCGTGTCTTCCAGTGACTTGGCTCCTCCTCCCACGCCGCCGCCCCCTCCGCGGGTCGTCGACGGTGACCCGGTGTACACGGTTCGTGCCATCCTGGACTCTCGGCGCAGGGGAAAGGGGTTCCAGTATCTGGTCGACTGGGAGGGCTACGGGCCTGAGGAGCGGCAGTGGGTGCCTCGCTCCTGGATCCTTGATCCGTCCCTTTTGCGCGACTTCCACACTGCACACCCTTCCAAACCGGGTAGGCCGCCGGGAGGCGTCCATTGAGGGGGGGGTACTGTCACGTCGCGCGTCCGCCAGCAGGTGGCGGGTCTTCTCCTCCGCCATTCGGCACACCTGCCCGTAATTTCGGGCTGATTACCCCCCTTTATTTTGAGACTCCGGCAGTCATCTCACTGCCGGAGAATTCCACGCCGCGTCATTGTTCCTTCGCGAAAGTAAAAACTAAATTAATATTACTCATTGCTTCCTAGCCTTTTGGCAATTGTATCGTCGTACCAATTATTGATTGTATTTAAATTATTCCTATAGTCTATTCAGATATTCCTCGCTTTTGTTTTCCGCGAGCGTTTTCTGTTGTCACCTTATTTGTACCCTGGTCCTTATTTGACCAGCGCTTTTTGTTATTCTTCTTGTCGGGTATTTTGTGTTCCGTATTAAAGACTTTTTCTGTTCTTTGACAAGATCTCGTTTTCTGTCTGCTATCTCGGGGATCCACTTCCTTATTTTTTGTTGTGCACGAAGCGATCTGTCAATCGCTTCGGGCACAACGTGACAGTTTTACTGACGACTTGCTGTGACTTACCTTCTATCACCCTGTCAAACGTTGTTTTATACCAGTGGTATTCCTGCAAATCAGTAGACTATTAAGTAACGCGATGGCTATACACTTTTAAGCAATAACTAGTGATCTTTTAGTTATTCAATTATAAGTTTGAATTATTTTTTTCTTGAGTAAAATGGTTAGAGAAAATAGCTGCTCGTGGTTTTGAAGCTGCATGTACTTTTACGTACATCTGTGTCTATATGCCTGTACTGTATACAGTATATAAAAAACACGTAGCGATTCATTTGCTTGAATTCCTTAATCCTTTTATTTCCATACTTTAGGTAGACGAGGAAGACCAGCACTTGACATTACAAGGGATCAAATTGAACTGCTCCCCACTCAGGGCTTTACAGTGAGAGCCATCACGGAGATGTTGTGTTGTTCCTCTTCACACCTGCATACAAAAATGAAGTTTTTTCAGATTTCAGCCAGAAATAGATTTACTTCCATTCATGATGTTGACCTGGAAGAGCATGTCAGAAGATTGCACAGCCAATTTTCCAGATCAGGCTCGGAAGCAAGTGTTCTGCTACATACTCTTGTCCCTTCATGTATATATCATTATATTCATTGTGAAAGTGTACTTTCTTTATTGTGTTGTTTTATGAACCCGTTGCAGATGATGAGGGCATACCTGCGTGCTGATGGTATTGTAGTACAAAGAAAAAGAGTTCGAGAAATCCTCAACCGTATTGAGCCAGCTGCTGCAGCCCGGAGATGGAGCCAGACTGTGGCCAGAAGAACATACTATGTGCCATTCCCCAATAGTTTATGGCACATAGATGGGCATATGCGTCTCATTCGGTAATAAGGGATCATCTTATATTTGTACTCGTGGGAGCATTAGAAAGCCATATTGTATGGACAGCACAGATTAAATTGAATTTTATCATTTGTATATCCAAGTTACACAAACTCCAAATTGCCTCCATGTAGTCTTAAGCGCACAGCAATACCTTCTCTCCCGAGATGATATTTCAAACAAGATATGAAACTTGATTGTTTTCTTGTATTTAATCATTATTCTTTTCATGTTTGTTTTACAGGTGGGGCTTTGTGACACATGCTGGCATTGATGGGAATTCCAGGCTAATAACGTACCTTCAACTGGAGCACAGACAACACAGCTTTGACAGTGTTGAAACGCTTACTAGTGAACATGTGAGGCCATAATGTGCCCACTAGTTCACTAGTAAGATCATTTTGAGGCTTACTAGTTGACATGTAAGCCACAAAACGCCCGCTAGTTCACTAGTAAGATAATTTTGAGGCTTCTAGTGAACATGTAAGCCACAAAACGCCCACTAGTTCACTAGTAAGATAATTTTGACGCTTACTAGTGAACATGTAAGCCACAAAACGCTCACTAGTTCACTAGTAAGGTAGTTTTGACGCTTACTAGTGAACATGTAAGCCACAAAACGCCCACTAGTTCCCTAGTAATATAATTTTGACGCTTATTTATGAACATTTCAGCCCCAAACGCTCACTAGTTCACTAGTAAGGTCATTTTGACGCTTACTAGTGAACATGTAAGCCACAAAACGCTCACTAGTTCACTAGTAAGGTAATTTTGACGCTTACTAGTGAACATGTAAGCCACAAAACGCCTACTGGTTCACTGGTAAGGTAATTTTGAGGCTTACTAGTTGACATGTAAGCCGATAAACGCCCACTAGTTCACTCGTAAGATCATTTTGAGGCTTACTAGTTGACATGTAAGCCGCAAAACGCCCACTAGTTCACTAGTAAGATCATTTTGGGGCTTACTAGTTGACATGTAAGTCGCAAAACGCCCACAAGTTCACTAGTAAGATCATTTTGACGCTTACTAGTGTCTTACTATTCACTAGTAAGATCATTTTGACGCTTACTAGTGAACATGTAAGGCCATAAATGTGCCCGCGAGTTCACTAGTAAGTTCATTTTGAGGCTTAATAGTTGACATGTAAGCCACAAATCGCCTACTAGTTCACTAGTAAGATCATTTTGAGGCTTACTAGTGAACATGTAAGCCACAAAACGCCCACTAGTTCACTAGTAAGATCATTTTGACGCTTACTAGTGAACATGTAAGCCACAAAACGCTCACTAGTTCACTAGTAAGGTCATTTTGACGCTTACTAGTGAACATGTAAGCCACAAAACGCTCACTAGTTCACTAGTAAGGTCATTTTGACGCTTACTAGTGAACATGTAAGCCACAAAACGCCCACTAGTTCACTAGTAAGATCATTTTGAGGCTTACTAGTTGACATGTAAGCCGCAAAACGCCCACTAGTTCACTAATAAGATTATTTTGACGCTTACTACTCAACATGTAAGGCCATAAATGTGCCCACTAGTTCACTGGTAAGATGATTTTGACGCTTACTAGTGAACATGTAAGGCCATAAATGTGCCCACTTGTAGTGCTAGTGACATTACACTGTACTTGCATTAAATGCAAATAAGGATGATTACGAAAACATGTAACGGTATCCTATAAACATTATATACACATTTATAAACATTTCAATTGCTAATTTAAGAAGAGTTAGTGACCAGTTTAGCGCTGATACTATTCAAAATTTGATTCAAAGTCTAATAGATCTCGGATCTGTCATCATTGCGGGACCCTCTCCTAATGGTGGACGTGTTTGTTCCCATGTGGCACATCGTTTGCACACAGGTAAAATGGCTACCATTTTTTTGTCATTGCTTTTTTGTATGTATTTTTATTCGAACTACACACGGGTTTTACTGACGACTTGCTGTGACTTACCTTCTATCACCCTGTCAAACGTCGTTTTATACCAGTGGTATTCCTGCAAATCAGTAGACTATTAAGTAACGCGATGGCTATACACTTTTAAGCAATAACTAGTGATCTTTTAGTTATTCAATTATAAGTTTGAATTATTTTTTTCTTGAGTAAAATGGTTAGAGAAAATAGCTGCTCGTGGTTTTGAAGCTGCATGTACTTTTATGTACATCTGTGTCTATATGCCTGTACTGTATACAGTATATAAAAAACACGTAGTGATTCATTTGCTTGAATTCCTTAATCCTTTTATTTCCATACTTTAGGTAGACGAGGAAGACCAGCACTTGACATTACAAGGGATCAAATTGAACTGCTCCCCACTCAGGGCTTTACAGTGAGAGCCATCACGGAGATGTTGTGTTGTTCCTCTTCATACCTGCATACAAAAATGAAGTTTTTTCAGATTTCAGCCAGAAATAGATTTACTCCCATTCATGATGTTGACCTGGAAGAGCATGTCAGAAGATTGCACAGCCAATTTCCCAGACCAGGCTCGGAAGCAAGTGTTCTGCTACATACTCTTGTCCCTTCATGTATATATCATTATATTCATTGTGAAAGTGTACTTTCTTTATTGTGTTGTTTTATGAACCTGTTGCAGATGATGAGGGCATACCTGCGTGCTGATGGTATTGTAGTACAAAGAAAAAGAGTTCGAGAAATCCTCAACCGTATTGAGCCAGCTGCTGCAGCCCAGAGATGGAGCCAGACTGTGGCCAGAAGAACATACTATGTGCCATTCCCCAATAGTTTATGGCACATAGATGGGCATATGCGTCTCATTCGGTAATAAGGGATCATCTCATATTTGTACTCGTGGGAGCATTAGAAAGCCATATTGTATGGACAGCACACATTAAATTGAATTTTATCATTTGTATATCCAAGTTACACAAACTCCAAATTGCCTCCATGTAGTCTTAAGCGCACAGCAATACCTTCTCTCCCGAGATAATATTTCAAACAAGATATGAAACTTGATTGTTTTCTTGTATTTAATCATTATTCTTTTCATGTTTGTTTTACAGGTGGGGGTTTGTGACACATGCTGGCATTGATGGGAATTCCAGGCTAATAACGTACCTTCAACTGGAGCACAGACAACACAGCTTTGACAGTGTTGAAACGCTTACTAGTGAACATGTGAGGCCATAATGTGCCCACTAGTTCACTAGTAAGATCATTTTGAGGCTTACTAGTTGACATGCAAGCCACAAAACGCCCGCTAGTTCACTAGTAAGATAATTTTGAGGCTTCTAGTGAACATGTAAGCCACAAAACGCCCACTAGTTCACTAGTAAGATCATTTTGACGCTTACTAGTGAACATGTAAGCCACAAAACGCTCACTAGTTCACTAGTAAGGTAATTTTGACGCTTACTAGTGAACATGTAAGCCACAAAACGGCCACTAGTTCCCTAGTAAGATAATTTTGACGCTTATTTATGAACATTTCAGCCCCAAACGCTCACTAGTTCACTAGTAAGGTCATTTTGACGCTTACTAGTGAACATGTAAGCCACAAAACGCTCACTAGTTCACTAGTAAGGTCATTTTGACGCTTACTAGTGAACATGTAAGCCACAAAACGCTCACTGGTTCACTAGTAAGGTAATTTTGAGGCTTACTAGTTGACATGTAAGCCGCAAAACGCCCACTAGTTCACTAGTAAGATCATTTTGGGGCTTACTAGTTGACATGTAAGTGGCAAAACGCCCACTAGTTCACTAGTAAGATCATTTTGACGCTTACTAGTGTCTTACTATTCACTAGTAAGATCATTTTGACGCTTACTAGTGAACATGTGAGGCCATAAATGTGCCCACTTGTAGTGCTAGTGACATTACACTGTACTTTCATTAAATGCAAATAAGGATGATTACGAAAACATGTAACGGTATCCTATAAACATTATATACACATTTATAAACATTTCAATTGCTAATTTAAGAAGAGTTAGTGACCAGTTTAGCGCTGATACTATTCAAAATTTGATTCAAAGTCTAATAGATCTCGGATCTGTCATCATTGCGGGACCCGCTCCTAATGGTGGACGTGTTTGTTCCCATGTGGCACATCGTTTGCACACAGGTAAAATGGCTACCATTTTTTTGTCATTGCTTTTTTGTATGTATTTTTATTCGAACTACACATGGGTTTTACTGACGACTTGCTGTGACTTACCTTCTATCACCCTGTCAAATGTCGTTTTATACCAGTGGTTTTCCTGCAAATCAGTAGACTATTAAGTAACGCGATGGCTATACACTTTTAAGCAATAACTAGTGATCTTTTAGTTATTCAATTATAAGTTTGAATTATTTTTTTCTTGAGTAAAATGGTTAGAGAAAATAGCTGCTCGTGGTTTTGAAGCTGCATGTACTTTTATGTACATCTGTGTCTATATGCCTGTACTGTATACAGTATATAAAAAACACGTAGTGATTCATTTGCTTGAATTCCTTAATCCTTTTATTTCCATACTTTAGGTAGACGAGGAAGACCAGCACTTGACATTACAAGGGATCAAATTGAACTGCTCCCCACTCAGGGCTTTACAGTGAGAGCCATCACGGAGATGTTGTGTTGTTCCTCTTCATAAATGCATACAAAAATGAAGTTTTTTCAGATTTCAGCCAGAAATAGATTTACTCCCATTCATGATGTTGACCTGGAAGAGCATGTCAGAAGATTGCACAGCCAATTTCCCAGACCAGGCTCGGAAGCAAGTGTTCTGCTACATACTCTTGTCCCTTCATGTATATATCATTATATTCATTGTGAAAGTGTACTTTCTTTATTGTGTTGTTTTATGAACCTGTTGCAGATGATGAGGGCATACCTGCGTGCTGATGGTATTGTAGTACAAAGAAAAAGAGTTCGAGAAATCCTCAACCGTATTGAGCCAGCTGCTGCAGCCCAGAGATGGAGCCAGACTGTGGCCAGAAGAACATACTATGTGCCATTCCCCAATAGTTTATGGCACATAGATGGGCATATGCGTCTCATTCGGTAATAAGGGATCATCTCATATTTGTACTCGTGGGAGCATTAGAAAGCCATATTGTATGGACAGCACAGATTAAATTGAATTTTATCATTTGTATATCCAAGTTACACAAACTCCAAATTGCCTCCATGTAGTCTTAAGCGCACAGCAATACCTTCTCTCCCGAGATGATATTTCAAACAAGATATGAAACTTGATTGTTTTCTTGTATTTAATCATTATTCTTTTCATGTTTGTTTTACAGGTGGGGGTTTGTGACACATGCTGGCATTGATGGGAATTCCAGGCTAATAACGTACCTTCAACTGGAGCACAGACAACACAGCTTTGACAGTGTTGAAACGCTTACTAGTGAACATGTGAGGCCATAATGTGCCCACTAGTTCACTAGTAAGATCATTTTGAGGCTTACTAGTTGACATGTAAGCCACAAAACGCCCGCTAGTTCACTAGTAAGATAATTTTGAGGCTTCTAGTGAACATGTAAGCCACAAAACGCCCACTAGTTCACTAGTAAGATAATTTTGACGCTTACTAGTGAACATGTAAGCCACAAAACGCTCACTAGTTCACTAGTAAGGTAATTCTGACGCTTACTAGTGAACATGTAAGCCACAAAACGCCCACTAGTTCCCTAGTAAGATAATTTTGACGCTTATTTATGAACATTTCAGCCCCAAACGCTCACTAGTTCACTAGTAAGGTCATTTTGACGCTTACTAGTGAACATGTAAGCCACAAAACGCTCACTAGTTCACTAGTAAGGTCATTTTGACGCTTACTAGTGAACATGTAAGCCACAAAACGCTCACTGGTTCACTATTAAGGTAATTTTGAGGCTTACTAGTTGACATGTAAGCCGATAAACGCCCACTAGTTCACTCGTAAGATCATTTTGAGGCTTACTAGTTGACATGTAAGCCGCAAAACGCCCACTAGTTCACTAGTAAGATCATTTTGGGGCTTACTAGTTGACATGTAAGTCGCAAAACGCCCACAAGTTCACTAGTAAGATCATTTTGACGCTTACTAGTGTCTTACTATTCACTAGTAAGATCATTTTGACGCTTACTAGTGTCTTACTATTCACTAGTAAGATCATTTTGACGCTTACTAGTGAACATGTAAGGCCATAAATGTGCCCGCGAGTTCACTAGTAAGTTCATTTTGAGGCTTACTAGTTGACATGTAAGCCACAAATCGCCTACTAGTTCACTAGTAAGATCATTTTGAGGCTTACTAGTGAACATGTAAGCCACAAAACGCCCACTAGTTCACTAGTAAGATCATTTTGACGCTTACTAGTGAACATGTAAGCCACAAAACGCTCACTAGTTCACTAGTAAGGTCATTTTGACGCTTACTAGTGAACATGTAAGCCACAAAACGCTCACTAGTTCACTAGTAAGGTCATTTTGACGCTTACTAGTGAACATGTAAGCCACAAAACGCCCACTAGTTCACTAGTAAGATCATTTTGAGGCTTACTAGTTGACATGTAAGCCGCAAAACGCCCACTAGTTCACTAATAAGATTATTTTGACGCTTACTACTCAACATGTAAGGCCATAAATGTGCCCACTAGTTCACTGGTAAGATGATTTTGACGCTTACTAGTGAACATGTAAGGCCATAAATGTGCCCACTTGTAGTGCTAGTGACATTACACTGTACTTGCATTAAATGCAAATAAGGATGATTACGAAAACATGTAACGGTATCCTATAAACATTATATACACATTTATAAACATTTCAATTGCTAATTTAAGAAGAGTTAGTGACCAGTTTAGCGCTGATACTATTCAAAATTTGATTCAAAGTCTAATAGATCTCGGATCTGTCATCATTGCGGGACCCTCTCCTAATGGTGGACGTGTTTGTTCCCATGTGGCACATCGTTTGCACACAGGTAAAATGGCTACCATTTTTTTGTCATTGCTTTTTTGTATGTATTTTTATTCGAACTACACACGGGTTTTACTGACGACTTGCTGTGACTTACCTTCTATCACCCTGTCAAACGTCGTTTTATACCAGTGGTTTTCCTGCAAATCAGTAGACTATTAAGTAACGCGATGGCTATACACTTTTAAGCAATAACTAGTGATCTTTTAGTTATTCAATTATAAGTTTGAATTATTTTTTTCTTGAGTAAAATGGTTAGAGAAAATAGCTGCTCGTGGTTTTGAAGCTGCATGTACTTTTATGTACATCTGTGTCTAGATGCCTGTACTGTATACAGTATATAAAAAACACGTAGCGATTCATTTGCTTGAATTCCTTAATCCTTTTATTTCCATACTTTAGGTAGACGAGGAAGACCAGCACTTGACATTACAAGGGATCAAATTGAACTGCTCCCCACTCAGGGCTTTACAGTGAGAGCCATCACGGAGATGTTGTGTTGTTCCTCTTCACACCTGCATACAAAAATGAAGTTTTTTCAGATTTCAGCCAGAAATAGATTTACTTCCATTCATGATGTTGACCTGGAAGAGCATGTCAGAAGATTGCACAGCCAATTTCCCAGACCAGGCTCGGAAGCAAGTGTTCTGCTACATACTCTTGTCCCTTCATGTATATATCATTATATTCATTGTGAAAGTGTACTTTCTTTATTGTGTTGTTTTATGAACCTGTTGCAGATGATGAGGGCATACCTGCGTGCTGATGGTATTGTAGTACAAAGAAAAAGAGTTCGAGAAATCCTCAACCGTATTGAGCCAGCTGCTGCAGCCCAGAGATGGAGCCAGACTGTGGCCAGAAGAACATACTATGTGCCATTCCCCAATAGTTTATGGCACATAGATGGGCATATGCGTCTCATTCGGTAATAAGGGATCATCTTATATTTGTACTCGTGGGAGCATTAGAAAGCCATATTGTATGGACAGCAAGGATTAAATTGAATTTTATCATTTGTATATCCAAGTTACACAAACTCCAAATTGCCTCCATGTAGTCTTAAGTGCACAGCAATACCTTCTCTCCCGAGATGATATTTCAAACAAGATATGAAACTTGATTGTTTTCTTGTATTTAATCATTATTCTTTTCATGTTTGTTTTACAGGTGGGGGTTTGTGACACATGCTGGCATTGATGGGAATTCCAGGCAAATAACGTACCTTCAACTGGAGCACAGACAACACAGCTTTGACAGTGTTGAAACCTGCCTGTATGGGTTACCCTCCAGAGTAAGATCCGACCATGGTGGTGAAAACACTGGATGCTCTTTTAATGAACCTACTGCAGGGACAAGACACCAAAATTATTTCTAGCTCCAGCCAACACCCCCTTACAATTTACTCACACCTCCTATGGCCTGATTATCCACCAACAGGGGCCATTTTTCTATTATAATTTTGGCATAGGAACTTTCCTTTCCTATCCTAACCGAGTGAGATGAGCCGGTAGCACCTGGAGCAAAGATCGTCTAAATTTTAATAATGCTTAGGAAAGGTTCTGACCATCCTTTACGAAAGGAAAGGAGATATATTATGCAGCAGGAATATTTAAAGGGGAAGTCTTTTTTTATTTTCAATGCCTTTACAATCATACACTCTATGCACATACACTGGTCTAAACATGGTATTAAGATTAATTTTACCTTTGTGGAATATGAATTATGCAGAAAATCTCACTTGTTTTTATCCAAATCAGGGGGCTAACATTTTGTACTTGCTATTGACCGAACAGTACATCACAGTTTCTGTGAGGACAAAATTTCTGGTTCTGTCACAGTCCACCGGAAGCAGAAATTGCTTTCACATCGCGCAGCTGTAACTTGGGCCGATCACAAGTGCTGCTTAACTGCTTAAACTAAATGAAGAGATGTGTCTGTCTCCTAAATACAATAAGGACTTTTTAAATGGCTTTTCAATTTTTCTTGCAGGGAAAAACGTACATCTATATATCTACTGTATATCTATAAAAAAAAATCCTCGTCTCACCCCTCAGGTGGTGTCCATCCCTCATTCAGCTGGGGTCCTCTACCAGAGGCCAGGAAGCTTGAGGGTTCTGCGCAGTATCCTTGCTGTTCCCAGCACTGCACATTTCTGGACTGAGATGTCCGATGTTGTTCCCGGGATCTGTTGCAACCACTCATCATCTAGTTTGGGGGTCACTGCCCCGAGTGCTCCGACCACCACAGGCACGACTGTCACCTTTACCTTCCAGACTCTCTCCAGCTCCTCTCTGAGCCCTTGGGATTTCTCGAGTTTCTCGTGTTCCTCCTTTCTGATGTTTCCATCACTTGGGACCGCTACATCCACTACAACGGCTTTCCTCTGCCCTTTATCTATGATCAGGATATCTGGTTGGTTTGCCATTACCATCTTGTCAGTCTGGATCTGGAAGTCCCACAGGATCTTCGCTCTGTCATTCTCCACCACCTTCGGAGGTGTTTCCCATTTTGACCTTGGGGTGTCCAGTCCATACTCCGCACAGATGTTTCGGTAGACTATGCCAGCCACCTGGTTATGGCGTTCCATATAGGCTTTCCCTGCCAGCACCTTACACCCTGCAGTTATGTGTTAGATCGTCTCAGGTGCCTCTTTGCACAACCTACACCTTGGGTCTTGGCTGGTGTGGTATATCTAGGCCTCGATGGCTCTGGTGCTCAGGGCCTGCTCCTGAGCAGCCAGGATGAGCGCCTCTGTGCTGTCCTTCAGGCCAGCCCTCTCTAGAACTCTGATAGGACTTCTTGAGATTGGCCATGGCAGTTATTGTCCGGTGGTACATCCCGTGTAGGGGCTTGTCCTCCCATGATGGTCCCTCTTCCAGCACCTCATCTTCTGTTCCCCATTGTCTGAGACATTCTCTGAGTACATCGTCCGTTGGTGCCTTCTCCTTGATGTATTTGTGGAGCTTGGATGTTTCATCCTGGACAGTGGCTCTCACACTCACTAGTCCCCGGCCTCCTTCCTTTCGGCTTGTGTACAGTCTCAGGGTGCTGGATTTGGTATGGAACCCTCCATGCATGGTAACGAGCTTTCGGGTCTTAACATCCGTGGTCTCAATCTCTTCCTTTGGCCACCTTATTTTTCCTGCAGGGTATCTGATCACTGGAAAGGGCATAGCTGTTTATTGCCCGGGTCTTATTCTTGCCATTGAGCTGGCTTCTTAGGACTTGCCTCACTCGCTGGAGGTATTTGGCCGTAGCCGCTTTCCTTGTTGCCAGTTTGAGGTTGCCATTGGCTTGTGGTATACCGAGGTACTTGTAGCTGTCCTCAATGTCTGCTATTGTTCCTTCAGAGACCCCTTCAGTGCGGACTACCCTTCCTCTCTTAGTCACCATCCGACTACATTTCTCCAGCCCGAATGACATCCCGATGTCGCTGCTGTAGATCCTGATTGTGTGGATCAGGGAGTCTATGTCCCTTTCGCTCTTAGCAAACAGCTACATGTCATCCTTGTAGAGGAGGTGACTGATCGTAGCTCCATTTCTGAGGCGGTATCCATGGCCTGTCTTGGTGATTACTTGGCTTAGGGGGTTCAGTCCTATGCAGAACAGCAGTGGGGAGAGTGCATCACCTTGGTATATGCCACATTTGATGGACACTTGGGTAAGTGGCTTGCCATTGGCTTCAAGTGTGGTTTTCCACATCCTCATCAAGTTCGCAACGAAGGCTCTTAGGGTCCTGTTCACCTTATACACATCCAAGCATTCAGTGATCCATGTATGTGGCATCGAGTCATAGGCTTTCTTGTAATCAATCCAGCCTGTGCACAGGTTGGTACATCGGGACCTGCAGTCTTGTGCGACTGTTCTGTCAACCAGGAGCTGATGTTTGGCTCCCCTGGTATCTCTACCAATGCCCTTCCGTGCTTCGCTCATGTATTGATCCATGTGTGCACTTATCTTAGCCGCAACATGAGCTTCCATGTTGTGGAGAGACAGGTTAATGGCCGATAGTTGGATGCGACTGCACCCTTTGAGGGATCCTTCATGATCAGTATCGTTCGCCCTTCGGTTAGCCATCCCGGGTGAGTCCCATCCCTCAGCAGCTGGTTCGTTTATGCTGCTCGACGCTCATGGAGTGCTGTGAGTTTCTTTAGCCAGTAGGTGTGGACCATGTCCGGGCCTGGTGCTGTCAGATTTCTTCATATCTGAGACTCTTTCCTGTATGTCTGCCACTGTTATGGTAACTGGATTCTGTTCAGGGAGGTGTCTGTGCTCCTCTCTTAGGGAGGCCAGCCATTGTGCACTGCTGTTATGTGCAACCTCCTTCTCCCATATGCCTTTCCAGTACCTTGTAGGACCCGGCCACTGAGCGTGCACTTTCGCAGGTTGTGTTGTGAACAGCCTGTTTATTCGTCTGGCCTCATTCTCTTTCGTGTACCGCTTTAGGCGGCTGTACAAGGCTTGGAGCCTTTGTTTGGCAGTTTCGAGTGCTTCAGGTATGGTCATCTGGATGTACCTCTCAGGTATCGGCCTTTTCATCACACCTCTCTGGGCCTCCGTCAATTGACTCACATCTTTCTGAGCCGCCTTGATCTTAGCCTCCAACCGTCTTTTCCATGGTCGGTAATGTATCTCATGGCTTCCATGGTTGCTCTTATAGCCAAGCATCTCAAGGATCACTGATGCTGAAGCGTATATCAGTTCATTTCTGTGATCGTTACGGTATGGTTCGCCCTCAGAGCTGCATTCACACTTTCCATGAGACTTTCGGGTGGTACTTCACATAGCCGTTGTATTCGGTTTCTAGGTTTCCCAGCTTTCATTCTTGCCATGATCTTAGCTTTCAGGTCAGTTGCTGCCTCGCTCAGCATTTCATTCATTCACAGCACTCCCAATCTCATCATCTGCATTCACTCTGGTATGAACTCCTCCTCTGATCTGGCAGCCTGGGGCCCTTCACCATGGAACCTACGTTGTACCTCATCAATCTCAAGTTGTGACAGCAGTTGCCGTTTGTGGATGTTGGAACACTGAGTTACTAGTTGTTTCGTGGTCACCCGTGACTGTGGGTTTTGAAGTAACCATTTAGCCCAGATTCTCTGCAAGTAACCTCTCTGACTAGGCTTGCTTGAGTAGTAGCATTCCAACAGAGCCATGTTATTGCATCTTGCCCATCTCCGCTCCATTTTTCATCAAGGTGCTCTGGTTCCCCAGCACCTGACGCAGACCTTGTTTGGCCGGGCGATGTCTGAGCTGGCATGTAATTCTTTTTATTGTCTCTCATCATTGTATGAGGTACGCATTAGCGTGAAGGCTCTTGCCCAAGGACCCACACTGGATGGTGTTATGTGCTCATTTTTTGCCCCAAGCGGGACCCAAGCGAACCACCGTCTCCCGTATGCCAAACCTTACCAACTGAGCTATCCAGCTATATATATATATATAGACTGTGTGCGCGGGCCGAGGGGAGGGAGGCCGGGGACTGGTGGGTGTGGGCGCCGCTGTCCGGGATGGGACATCCGGGCTCAATGAATGCATCGGGCGGGGGGCTCCGGCGGGTGACGTGCTCGGAGAGTGTCTCGGACAGTGGGGAGCGGAGGGACGGGCGCTGGGGGGGGACCATCGTGGGGGGGCGGGCCCCTACGCTTGATGTGCCACCGGACCATGGCTGAGGTGGCTGATCTCAAGAAGTCCTATCGGTGGCTGGAGGGGGCTGGCCTGGGGGAAAGCGCAGGGGCGCTCATCCTGGCTGCTCAGGAGCGGGCCTTGGGCGCCGGAGCCGTCGAGGCCCGGATGTGCCGTGCCGGACAGAACCCGGGGTGCGGGTTGTGCGGGGAGGCGCCTGGGACGATCCGGCACGTGGCTGCGGGGTGTGGGATGCTGGCAGGGGGGGCCCTGTGTGGAGCGCCATGGCCAGGTGGCTGGCGTGGTCTACCGAGGCATCTGTGCGGAGTGTGGACTGGGGGCCCCGGGGTCGGAGTGGGGTGCACCTCCGAGGGTGCTGGAGGGTGGCGGAGCGGGGATCCTGTGGGACTTCGGGATCCAGACTGGCGGGATGGTGGTGGCGAGCCAACCAGATGTCGTGGTCGTGGATGGGGGGCGGAGGAGGGCCGTTGTGGTGGATGTGGCGGTCCCAGGTGGTGGAGGCATCGGGAGGGGGGAGCATGGGGGGCTCGGGGGGTACCAGGGGCTCGGGGAGGGGCTGGGGAGGGCCTGGGGGGTGGGGGTGGCGGTCGTGCCTGTGGTGGTCGGGGCGCTCGGGGCAGTGACCCCCGGACTGGATGGGTGGTTGCGACGGATCCCGGGAGCAGCGTCGGACATCTCGGTCCGGAGGTGTGCGGTGCTGGGAGCGGCGGAGGTACTGCGCGGGGCCCTCGGGCTTCCTGGCCTCTGGTGGAGGACCCGAGCTGAATGAGGGACGGACACCACCCGAGGACACCTCCTATTGGCTCCATGATAAGAGCTCCACCCAGCAAAGAATTAACCCTTTAAAACCTGATTCTTAGCTTTCACGATTATTTACCGCCATTTGCGTAATATCTACAGTATACAGAAGGAATCAAGCAATTTTTACCAATGTATCTGTAGGTAATGTTTATTTATTATGTACACAGAGATAAAGAGTAATGGCACAGCTCTGCAGTATCTTTCCACTTTAATATATGAATGCTATACTAAATAAAATTAATAGGGTACCATATAATGCAACAGTGATGCAACTCCCTAAATAATGATGTGAATTTTCAGTTGTTGCGAAATCAGTTAGGATGTTATAATTTGTGGTGTAGATGCGAATTTAGGAGAGCAGGACAATATATCGCATTGCAATTGGAGCAGCAGCTTGGTTGATGATGTCCCCAAACCGGCTCATCTATTATATTTGTCGTGCAATACAATGAAAATTAGCACAATTGCAAAACATAGGCTTCTTATATTTTAAAATAAAATAATCACATGTTTACCGTTCTGGGGTTTCTACAATCATGAATGGAGGGATTATTTACAGCAGGTTGACAGCAGTGTGATCGAGCAGATTAGATGGAGTAGAATTTGAATGGGGCTTCACTGATTTATTTCATACAATTCATATCTAAAACACAGTTGAAAAATATTTGATTGTTAAAATATTTAAATACAAGAACTATATCAAGAAATTAACAAAACATAGTTTTTTTAATTAGGAGAAAAGTCTAAAAACATATCACAAATGACAAACGTTGTGCCTCTCCTCCTCCTGTTCTTCAATGAAGCTGATCACCCTCCAGCTCCCGTTAGAAACATCGTGCTGCTGAAGGTGTGCCGGCAGAATGGTTGTGATACAGGAGGTGCTGTGGACTCTCCCAGAAACGAGGACCTAGTTTAGTTGTAGATCCAGTAAAACATAGTGCAAATGTGACATTATTTATAATGCACAGTTACAGTCTTGTGAATATTAAAAAATGTACTTCATGTAATGCAGGAAGCGAATAATTCAAACGAACTAAGGCAGCAAACAGTAAGAGCAAAATCGTGTTGCAAACATTAACTTTAACTCTTTTTTAAATGTCAATTAGCTTGTGAGTAATAAGACAAAATGTGACTGTCAGACAGAGAACTGTCAGAGCAAACGGCAGATTTTAGAAAGTCCTGCCGAAATAAATCTGCACCCGACTGCGACTGTCAGCGTTGAACTGCCGCCATTGCTGTCAAAGTCAGACACATCTCCGAAATCGTTGGAGCAAATTTTTAAGCAGGCTTCATCTTGATAAATTGACCACGTATTTGACATTTACACCGTAACGTTACCGCCTAAAATAATCGTAAAACAAAATTTTGTGTAACAACAAGAGTAATATGTACCCCAAAAGCTTTCAAAGCGTCTGAAAGTTTTCTCCGTTTTTGTTGGGGCTTGGCTCGAAATGCATCATGATTGGCTGCCCGAAGTCCACGTGTCTGTCGGACGTGCTCTCATTGGTCTACAATACCATCACGGATGAATAAATACTCAAAGGGCTTGCCAGGCAAGCCCTTTGAACCCTTTAAATACTCAATGGGCTTGCCTGGCAAGCCCTTTGAGTATTTATTCCATATTGCCCACTAGTTCACTAGTAAGGTCATTTTGACGCTTACTAGTGAACATGTAAGGCCATAAATGTGCCCGCGAGTTCACTAGTAAGTTCATTTTGAGGCTTACTAGTTGACATGTAAGCCACAAATCGCCTACTAGTTCACTAGTAAGATCATTTTGAGGCTTACTAGTGAACATGTAAGCCACAAAACGCCCACTAGTTCACTAGTAAGATCATTTTGACGCTTACTAGTGAACATGTAAGCCACAAAACGCTCACTTGTTCACTAGTAAGGTAATTTTGACGCTTACTAGTGAACATGTAAGCCACAAAACGCTCACTAGTTCACTAGTAAGGTCATTTTGACGCTTACTAGTGAACATGTAAGCCACAAAACGCCCACTAGTTCACTAGTAAGATCATTTTGAGGCTTACTAGTTGACATGTAAGCCGCAAAACGCCCACTAGTTCACTGGTAAGATGATTTTGACGCTTACTAGTGAACATGTAAGGCCATAAATGTGCCCACTTGTAGTGCTAGTGACATTACACTGTACTTGCATTAAATGCAAATAAGGATGATTACGAAAACATGTAACGGTATCCTATAAACATTATATACACATTTATAAACATTTCAATTGCTAATTTAAGAAGAGTTAGTGACCAGTTTAGCGCTGATACTATTCAAAATTTGATTCAAAGTCTAATAGATCTCGGATCTGTCATCATTGCGGGACCCGCTCCTAATGGTGGACGTGTTTGTTCCCATGTGGCACATCGTTTGCACACAGGTGAAATGGCTACCATTTTTTTGTCATTGCTTTTTTGTATGTATTTTTATTCGAACTACACACGGGTTTTACTGACGACTTGCTGTGACTTACCTTCTATCACCCTGTCAAACGTCGTTTTATACCAGTGGTATTCCTGCAAATCAGTAGACTATTAAGTAACGCGATGGCTATACACTTTTAAGCAATAACTAGTGATCTTTTAGTTATTCAATTATAAGTTTGAATTATTTTTTTCTTGAGTAAAATGGTTAGAGAAAATAGCTGCTCGTGGTTTTGAAGCTGCATGTACTTTTACGTACATCTGTGTCTATATGCCTGTACTGTATACAGTATATAAAAAACACGTAGTGATTCATTTGCTTGAATTCCTTAATCCTTTTATTTCCATACTTTAGGTAGACGAGGAAGACCAGCACTTGACATTACAAGGGATCAAATTGAACTGCTCCCCACTCAGGGCTTTACAGTGAGAGCCATCACGGAGATGTTGTGTTGTTCCTCTTCACACCTGCATACAAAAATGAAGTTTTTTCAGATTTCAGCCAGAAATAGATTTACTCCCATTCATGATGTTGACCTGGAAGAGCATGTCAGAAGATTGCACAGCCAATTTCCCAGATCAGGCTCGGAAGCAAGTGTTCTGCTACATACTCTTGTCCCTTCATGTATATATCATTATATTCATTGTGAAAGTGTACTTTCTTTATTGTGTTGTTTTATGAACCTGTTGCAGATGATGAGGGCATACCTGCGTGCTGATGGTATTGTAGTACAAAGAAAAAGAGTTCGAGAAATCCTCAACCGTATTGAGCCAGCTGCTGCAGCCCAGAGATGGAGCCAGACTGTGGCCAGAAGAACATACTATGTGCCATTCCCCAATAGTTTATGGCACATAGATGGGCATATGCGTCTCATTCGGTAATAAGGGATCATCTTATATTTGTACTCGTGGGAGCATTAGAAAGCCATATTGTATGGACAGCACAGATTAAATTGAATTTTATCATTTGTATATTCAAGTTACACAAACTCCAAATTGCCTCCATGTAGTCTTAAGCGCACAGCAATACCTTCTCTCCCGAGATGATATTTCAAACAAGATATGAAACTTGATTGTTTTCTTGTATTTAATCATTATTCTTTTCATGTTTTGTTTTACAGGTGGGGGTTTGTGACACATGCTGGCATTGATGGGAATTCCAGGCTAATAACGTACCTTCAACTGGAGCACAGACAACACAGCTTTGACAGTGTTGAAACCTGCCTGTATGGGTTACCCTCCAGAGTAAGATCCGACCATGGTGGTGAAAACACTGGATGCTCTTTTAATGAACCTACTGCAGGGACAAGACACCAAAATTATTTCTAGCTCCAGCCAACACCCCCTCACAATTTACTCACACCTCCTATGGCCTGATTATCCACCAACAGGGGCCATTTTTGGATTATCATTTTGGCATAGGAACTTTCCTTTCCTATCCTAACCGAGTGAGATGAGCCGGTAGCACCTGGAGCAAAGATCGTCTAAATTTTAATAATGCTTAGGAAAGGTTCTGACCATCCTTTACGAAAGGAAAGGAGATATATTATGCAACAGGAATATTTAAAGGGGAAGTCTTTTTTTATTTTCAATGCCTTTACAATCATACATTCTATGCACATACACTGGTCTAAACATGGTATTCAGATTAATTTTACCTTTGTGGAATATGAATTATGCAGAAGATCTCACTTGTTTTTATCCAAATCAGGGGGCTAACATTTTGTACTTGCTATTGACCGAACAGTACATCACAGTTTCTGTGAGGACAAAATTTCTGGTTCTGTCACAGTCCACCGGAAGCAGAAATTGCTTTCACATCGCGCAGCTGTAACTTGGGCCGATCACAAGTGCTGCTTAACTTGTTAAACTAAATGAAGAGATGCCTCCGTGCAATACTCAGAGTAAGATGACGTTATGTAAAGGAAGTGGCATGATTTATAGAAGTTAATGGAGTGCTGTGTCTGTCTCCTAAATACAATAAGGACTTTTTAAATGGCTTTTCAATTTTTCTTGCAGGGAAAAATGTACATCTATATATCTACTGTATATCTATAAAAAAAAATCCTCGTCTCACCCCTCAGGTGGTGTCCATCCCTCATTCAGCTGGGGTCCTCTACCAGAGGCCAGGAAGCTTGAGGGTTCTGCGCAGTATCCTTGCTGTTCCCAGCACTGCACATTTCTGGACTGAGATGTCCGATGTTGTTCCCGGGATCTGTTGCAACCACTCATCATCTAGTTTGGGGGTCACTGCCCCGAGTGCTCCGACCACCACAGGCACGACTGTCACCTTTACCTTCCAGGCTCTCTCCAGCTCCTCTGAGCCCTTGGGATTTCTCGAGTTTCTCGTGTTCCTCCTTTCTGATGTTTCCATCACTTGGGACCGCTACATCCACTACAACGGCTTTCCTCTGCCCTTTATCTATGATCAGGATATCTGGTTGGTTTGCCATTACCATCTTGTCAGTCTGGATCTGGAAGTCCCACAGGATCTTCGCTCTGTCATTCTCCACCACCTTCGGAGGTGGTTCCCATTTTGACCTTGGGGTGTCCAGTCCATACTCCGCACAGATGTTTCGGTAGACTATGCCAGCCACCTGGTTATGGCGTTCCATATAGGCTTTCCCTGCCAGCACCTTACACCCTGCAGTTATGTGTTAGATCGTCTCAGGTGCCTCTTTGCACAACCTACACCTTGGGTCTTGGCTGGTGTGGTATATCTAGGCCTCGATGGCTCTGGTGCTCAGGGCCTGCTCCTGAGCAGCCAGGATGAGTGCCTCTGTGCTGTCCTTCAGGCCAGCCCTCTCTAGAACTCTGATAGGACTTCTTGAGATTGGCCACGGCAGTTATTGTCCGGTGGTACATCCCGTGTAGGGGCTTGTCCTCCCATGATGGTCCCTCTTCCAGCACCTCATCTTCTGTTCCCCATTGTCTGAGACATTCTCTGAGTACATCGTCCGTTGGTGCCTTCTCCTTGATGTATTTGTGGAGCTTGGATGTTTCATCCTGGACAGTGGCTCTCACACTCACTAGTCCCCGCCCTCCTTCCTTTCGGCTTGTGTACAGTCTCAGGGTGCTGGATTTGGTATGGAACCCTCCATGCATGGTAACGAGCTTTCGGGTCTTAACATCCGTGGTCTCAATCTCTTCCTTTGGCCACCTTATTTTTCCTGCAGGGTATCTGATCACTGGAAAGGGCATAGCCGTTTATTGCCCGGGTCTTATTCTTGCCATTGAGCTGGCTTCTTAGGACTTGCCTCACTCGCTGGAGGTATTTGGCCGTAGCCGCTTTCCTTGTTGCCAGTTTGAGGTTGCCATTGGCTTGTGGTATACCGAGGTACTTGTAGCTGTCCTCAATGTCTGCTATTGTTCCTTCAGAGACCCCTTCAGTGCGGACTACCCTTCCTCTCTTAGTCACCATCCGACTACATTTCTCCAGCCCGAATGACATCCCGATGTCGCTGCTGTAGATCCTGATTGTGTGGATCAGGGAGTCTATGTCCCTTTCGCTCTTAGCAAACAGCTACATGTCATCCTTGTAGAGGAGGTGACTGATCGTAGCTCCATTTCTGAGGCGGTATCCATGGCCTGTCTTGGTGATTACTTGGCTTAGGGGGTTCAGTCCTATGCAGAACAGCAGTGGGGAGAGTGCATCACCTTGGTATATGCCACATTTGATGGACACTTGGGTAAGTGGCTTGCCATTGGCTTCAAGTGTGGTTTTCCACATCCTCATCAAGTTCGCAACGAAGGCTCTTAGGGTCCTGTTCACCTTATACACATCCAAGCATTCAGTGATCCATGTATGTGGCATCGAGTCATAGGCTTTCTTGTAATCAATCCAGCCTGTGCACAGGTTGGTACATCGGGACCTGCAGTCTTGTGCGACTGTTCTGTCAACCAGGAGCTGATGTTTGGCTCCCCTGGTATCTCTACCAATGCCCTTCCGTGCTTCGCTCATGTATTGATCCATGTGAGCACTTTGAGGGATCCTTCATGATCAGTATCGTTCGCCCTTCGGTTAGCCATCCCGGGTGAGTCCCATCCCTCAGCAGCTGGTTCGTTTATGCTGCTCGACGCTCATGGAGTGCTGTGAGTTTCTTTAGCCAGTAGGTGTGGACCATGTCCGGGCCTGGTGCTGTCCATTTTTTCATATCTGAGACTCTTTCCTGTATGTCTGCCACTGTTATGGTAACTGGATTCTGTTCAGGGAGGTGTCTGTGCTCCTCTCTCAGGGAGGCCAGCCATTGTGCACTGCTGTTATGTGCAACCTCCTTCTCCCATATGCCTTTCCAGTACCTTGTAGGACCCGGCCACTGAGCGTGCACTTTCGCAGGTTGTGTTGTGAACAGCCTGTTTATTCGTCTGGCCTCATTCTCTTTCGTGTACCGCTTTAGGCGGCTGTACAAGGCTTGGAGCCTTTGTTTGGCAGTTTCGAGTGCTTCAGGTATGGTCATCTGTATGTACCTCTCAGGTATCGGCCTTTTCATCACACCTCTCTGGGCCTCCGTCAATTGACTCACATCTTTCTGAGCCGCCTTGATCTTAGCCTCCAACCGTCTTTTCCATGGTCGGTAATGTATCTCATGGCTTCCATGGTTGCTCTTATAGCCAAGCATCTCAAGGATCACTGATGCTGAAGCGTATATCAGTTCATTTCTATGATCGTTACGGTATGGTTCGCCCTCAGAGCTGCATTCACACTTTCCATGAGACTTTCAGGTGGTACTTCACATAGCCGTTGTAATCGGTTTCTAGGTTTCCCAGCTTTCATTCTTGCCATGATCTTAGCTTTCAGGTCAGTTGCTGCCTCGCTCAGCATTTCATTCATTCACAGCACTCCCAATCTCATCATCTGCATTCACTCTGGTATGAACTCCTCCTCTGATCTGGCAGCCTGGGGCCCTTCACCATGGAACCTACGTTGTACCTCATCAATCTCAAGTTGTGACAGCAGTTGCCGTTTGTGGATGTTGGAACACTGAGTTACTGGTTGTTTCGTGGTCACCCGTGACTGTGGGTTTTGAAGTAACCATTTAGCCCAGATTCTCTGCAAGTAACCTCTCTGACTAGGCTTGCTTGAGTAGTAGCATTCCAACAGAGCCATGTTATTGCATCTTGCCCATCTCCGCTCCATTTTTCATCAAGGTGCTCTGGTTCCCCAGCACCTGACGCAGACCTTGTTTGGCCGGGCGATGTCTGAGCTGGCATGTCATTCTTTTTATTGTCTCTCATCATTGTATGAGGTACGCATTAGCGTGAGGGCTCTTGCCCAAGGACCCACACTGGATGGTGTTATGTGCTCATTTTTTGCCCCAAGCAGGACCCAAGCGAACCACCGTCTCCCGTACGCCAAACCTTACCAACTGAGCTATCCAGCTATATATATATATATATAGACTGTGTGCGCGGGCCGAGTGAAGCTTACTAGTGAACATGTGAGGCCATAATGTGCCCACTAGTTCACTAGTAAGATCATTTTGAGGCTTACTAGTTGACATGTAAGCCACAAAACGCCCGCTAGTTCACTAGTAAGATAATTTTGAGGCTTCTAGTGAACATGTAAGCCACAAAACGCCCACTAGTTCACTAGTAAGATAATTTTGACGCTTACTAGTGAACATGTGGGTCCGGGGTCGGAGTGGGGTGCACCTCCGAGGGTGCTGGAGGGTGGCGGAGCGGGGATCCTGTGGGACTTCGGGATCCAGACTGGCGGGATGGTGGTGGCGAGCCAACCAGATGTCGTGGTCGTGGATGGGGGGCGGAGGAGGGCCGTTGTGGTGGATGTGGCGGTCCCAGGTGGTGGAGGCATCGGGAGGGGGGAGCATGGGGGGCTCGGGGGGTACCAGGGGCTCGGGGAGGGGCTGGGGAGGGCCTGGGGGGTGGGGGTGGCGGTCGTGCCTGTGGTGGTCGGGGCGCTCGGGGCAGTGACCCCCGGACTGGATGGGTGGTTGCGACGGATCCCGGGAGCAGCGTCGGACATCTCGGTCCGGAGGTGTGCGGTGCTGGGAGCGGCGGAGGTACTGCGCGGGGCCCTCGGGCTTCCTGGCCTCTGGTGGAGGACCCGAGCTGAATGAGGGACGGACACCACCCGAGGACACCTCCTATTGGCTCCATGATAAGAGCTCCACCCAGCAAAGAATTAACCCTTTAAAACCTGATTCTTAGCTTTCACGATTATTTACCGCCATTTGCGTAATATCTACAGTATACAGAAGGAATCAAGCAATTTTTACCAATGTATCTGTAGGTAATGTTTATTTATTATGTACACAGAGATAAAGAGTAATGGCACAGCTCTGCAGTATCTTTCCACTTTAATATATGAATGCTATACTAAATAAAATTAATAGGGTACCATATAATGCAACAGTGATGCAACTCCCTAAATAATGATGTGAATTTTCAGTTGTTGCGAAATCAGTTAGGATGTTATAATTTGTGGTGTAGATGCGAATTTAGGAGAGCAGGACAATATATCGCATTGCAATTGGAGCAGCAGCTTGGTTGATGATGTCCCCAAACCGGCTCATCTATTATATTTGTCGTGCAATACAATGAAAATTAGCACAATTGCAAAACATAGGCTTCTTATATTTTAAAATAAAATAATCACATGTTTACCGTTCTGGGGTTTCTACAATCATGAATGGAGGGATTATTTACAGCAGGTTGACAGCAGTGTGATCGAGCAGATTAGATGGAGTAGAATTTGAATGGGGCTTCACTGATTTATTTCATACAATTCATATCTAAAACACAGTTGAAAAATATTTGATTGTTAAAATATTTAAATACAAGAACTATATCAAGAAATTAACAAAACATAGTTTTTTTAATTAGGAGAAAAGTCTAAAAACATATCACAAATGACAAACGTTGTGCCTCTCCTCCTCCTGTTCTTCAATGAAGCTGATCACCCTCCAGCTCCCGTTAGAAACATCGTGCTGCTGAAGGTGTGCCGGCAGAATGGTTGTGATACAGGAGGTGCTGTGGACTCTCCCAGAAACGAGGACCTAGTTTAGTTGTAGATCCAGTAAAACATAGTGCAAATG
The DNA here is from genome assembly GCF_025434085.1 of Hippocampus zosterae. Lineage (NCBI taxonomy): Eukaryota > Metazoa > Chordata > Actinopteri > Syngnathiformes > Syngnathidae > Hippocampus > Hippocampus zosterae. The sequence continues at coordinate 14,282,769 of NC_067456.1, forward strand.
TGACATTATTTATAATGCACAGTTACAGTCTTGTGAATATTAAAAAATGTACTTCATGTAATGCAGGAAGCGAATAATTCAAACGAACTAAGGCAGCAAACAGTAAGAGCAAAATCGTGTTGCAAACATTAACTTTAACTCTTTTTTAAATGTCAATTAGCTTGTGAGTAATAAGACAAAATGTGACTGTCAGACAGAGAACTGTCAGAGCAAACGGCAGATTTTAGAAAGTCCTGCCGAAATAAATCTGCACCCGACTGCGACTGTCAGCGTTGAACTGCCGCCATTGCTGTCAAAGTCAGACACATCTCCGAAATCGTTGGAGCAAATTTTTAAGCAGGCTTCATCTTGATAAATTGACCACGTATTTGACATTTACACCGTAACGTTACCGCCTAAAATAATCGTAAAACAAAATTTTGTGTAACAACAAGAGTAATATGTACCCCAAAAGCTTTCAAAGCGTCTGAAAGTTTTCTCCGTTTTTGTTGGGGCTTGGCTCGAAATGCATCATGATTGGCTGCCCGAAGTCCACGTGTCTGTCGGACGTGCTCTCATTGGTCTACAATACCATCACGGATGAATAAATACTCAAAGGGCTTGCCAGGCAAGCCCTTTGAACCCTTTAAATACTCAATGGGCTTGCCTGGCAAGCCCTTTGAGTATTTATTCCATATTGCCCACTAGTTCACTAGTAAGGTCATTTTGACGCTTACTAGTGAACATGTAAGGCCATAAATGTGCCCGCGAGTTCACTAGTAAGTTCATTTTGAGGCTTACTAGTTGACATGTAAGCCACAAATCGCCTACTAGTTCACTAGTAAGATCATTTTGAGGCTTACTAGTGAACATGTAAGCCACAAAACGCCCACTAGTTCACTAGTAAGATCATTTTGACGCTTACTAGTGAACATGTAAGCCACAAAACGCTCACTTGTTCACTAGTAAGGTAATTTTGACGCTTACTAGTGAACATGTAAGCCACAAAACGCTCACTAGTTCACTAGTAAGGTCATTTTGACGCTTACTAGTGAACATGTAAGCCACAAAACGCCCACTAGTTCACTAGTAAGATCATTTTGAGGCTTACTAGTTGACATGTAAGCCGCAAAACGCCCACTAGTTCACTGGTAAGATGATTTTGACGCTTACTAGTGAACATGTAAGGCCATAAATGTGCCCACTTGTAGTGCTAGTGACATTACACTGTACTTGCATTAAATGCAAATAAGGATGATTACGAAAACATGTAACGGTATCCTATAAACATTATATACACATTTATAAACATTTCAATTGCTAATTTAAGAAGAGTTAGTGACCAGTTTAGCGCTGATACTATTCAAAATTTGATTCAAAGTCTAATAGATCTCGGATCTGTCATCATTGCGGGACCCGCTCCTAATGGTGGACGTGTTTGTTCCCATGTGGCACATCGTTTGCACACAGGTGAAATGGCTACCATTTTTTTGTCATTGCTTTTTTGTATGTATTTTTATTCGAACTACACACGGGTTTTACTGACGACTTGCTGTGACTTACCTTCTATCACCCTGTCAAACGTCGTTTTATACCAGTGGTATTCCTGCAAATCAGTAGACTATTAAGTAACGCGATGGCTATACACTTTTAAGCAATAACTAGTGATCTTTTAGTTATTCAATTATAAGTTTGAATTATTTTTTTCTTGAGTAAAATGGTTAGAGAAAATAGCTGCTCGTGGTTTTGAAGCTGCATGTACTTTTACGTACATCTGTGTCTATATGCCTGTACTGTATACAGTATATAAAAAACACGTAGTGATTCATTTGCTTGAATTCCTTAATCCTTTTATTTCCATACTTTAGGTAGACGAGGAAGACCAGCACTTGACATTACAAGGGATCAAATTGAACTGCTCCCCACTCAGGGCTTTACAGTGAGAGCCATCACGGAGATGTTGTGTTGTTCCTCTTCACACCTGCATACAAAAATGAAGTTTTTTCAGATTTCAGCCAGAAATAGATTTACTCCCATTCATGATGTTGACCTGGAAGAGCATGTCAGAAGATTGCACAGCCAATTTCCCAGATCAGGCTCGGAAGCAAGTGTTCTGCTACATACTCTTGTCCCTTCATGTATATATCATTATATTCATTGTGAAAGTGTACTTTCTTTATTGTGTTGTTTTATGAACCTGTTGCAGATGATGAGGGCATACCTGCGTGCTGATGGTATTGTAGTACAAAGAAAAAGAGTTCGAGAAATCCTCAACCGTATTGAGCCAGCTGCTGCAGCCCAGAGATGGAGCCAGACTGTGGCCAGAAGAACATACTATGTGCCATTCCCCAATAGTTTATGGCACATAGATGGGCATATGCGTCTCATTCGGTAATAAGGGATCATCTTATATTTGTACTCGTGGGAGCATTAGAAAGCCATATTGTATGGACAGCAAGGATTAAATTGAATTTTATCATTTGTATATTCAAGTTACACAAACTCCAAATTGCCTCCATGTAGTCTTAAGCGCACAGCAATACCTTCTCTCCCGAGATGATATTTCAAACAAGATATGAAACTTGATTGTTTTCTTGTATTTAATCATTATTCTTTTCATGTTTGTTTTACAGGTGGGGGTTTGTGACACATGCTGGCATTGATGGGAATTCCAGGCTAATAACGTACCTTCAACTGGAGCACAGACAACACAGCTTTGACAGTGTTGAAACCTGCCTGTATGGGTTACCCTCCAGAGTAAGATCCGACCATGGTGGTGAAAACACTGGATGCTCTTTTAATGAACCTACTGCAGGGACAAGACACCAAAATTATTTCTAGCTCCAGCCAACACCCCCTCACAATTTACTCACACCTCCTATGGCCTGATTATCCACCAACAGGGGCCATTTTTGGATTATAATTTTGGCATAGGAACTTTCCTTTCCTATCCTAACCGAGTGAGATGAGCCGGTAGCACCTGGAGCAAAGATCGTCTAAATTTTAATAATGCTTAGGAAAGGTTCTGACCATCCTTTACGAAAGGAAAGGAGATATATTATGCAACAGGAATATTTAAAGGGGAAGTCTTTTTTTATTTTCAATGCCTTTACAATCATACATTCTATGCACATACACTGGTCTAAACATGGTATTCAGATTAATTTTACCTTTGTGGAATATGAATTATGCAGAAAATCTCACTTGTTTTTCTCCAAATCAGGGGGCTAACATTTTGTACTTGCTATTGACCGAACAGTACATCACAGTTTCTGTGAGGACAAAATTTCTGGTTCTGTCACAGTCCACCGGAAGCAGAAATTGCTTTCACATCGCGCAGCTGTAACTTGGGCCGATCACAAGTGCTGCTTAACTTGTTAAACTAAATGAAGAGATGCCTCCGTGCAATACTCAGAGTAAGATGACGTTGTGTAAAGGAAGTGGCATGATTTATAGAAGTTAATGGAGTGCTGTGTCTGTCTCCTAAATACAATAAGGACTTTTTAAATGGCTTTTCAATTTTTCTTGCAGGGAAAAATGTACATCTATATATCTACTGTATATCTATAAAAAAAAATCCTCGTCTCACCCCTCAGGTGGTGTCCATCCCTCATTCAGCTGGGGTCCTCTACCAGAGGCCAGGAAGCTTGAGGGTTCTGCGCAGTATCCTTGCTGTTCCCAGCACTGCACATTTCTGGACTGAGATGTCCGATGTTGTTCCCGGGATCTGTTGCAACCACTCATCATCTAGTTTGGGGGTCACTGCCCCGAGTGCTCCGACCACCACAGGCACGACTGTCACCTTTACCTTCCAGGCTCTCTCCAGCTCCTCTCTGAGCCCTTGGGATTTCTCGAGTTTCTCGTGTTCCTCCTTTCTGATGTTTCCATCACTTGGGACCGCTACATCCACTACAACGGCTTTCCTCTGCCCTTTATCTATGATCAGGATATCTGGTTGGTTTGCCATTACCATCTTGTCAGTCTGGATCTGGAAGTCCCACAGGATCTTCGCTCTGTCATTCTCCACCACCTTCGGAGGTGTTTCCCATTTTGACTTTGGGGTGTCCAGTCCATACTCCGCACAGATGTTTCGGTAGACTATGCCAGCCACCTGGTTATGGCGTTCCATATAGGCTTTCCCTGCCAGCACCTTACACCCTGCAGTTATGTGTTAGATCGTCTCAGGTGCCTCTTTGCACAACCTACACCTTGGGTCTTGGCTGGTGTGGTATATCTAGGCCTCGATGGCTCTGGTGCTCAGGGCCTGCTCCTGAGCAGCCAGGATGAGTGCCTCTGTGCTGTCCTTCAGGCCAGCCCTCTCTAGAACTCTGATAGGACTTCTTGAGATTGGCCACGGCAGTTATTGTCCGGTGGTACATCCCGTGTAGGGGCTTGTCCTCCCATGATGGTCCCTCTTCCAGCACCTCATCTTCTGTTCCCCATTGTCTGAGACATTCTCTGAGTACATCGTCCGTTGGTGCCTTCTCCTTGATGTATTTGTGGAGCTTGGATGTTTCATCCTGGACAGTGGCTCTCACACTCACTAGTCCCCGGCCTCCTTCCTTTCGGCTTGTGTACAGTCTCAGGGTGCTGGATTTGGTATGGAACCCTCCATGCCTGGTAACGAGCTTTCGGGTCTTAACATCCGTGGTCTCAATCTCTTCCTTTGGCCACCTTATTTTTCCTGCAGGGTATCTGATCACTGGAAAGGGCATAGCTGTTTATTGCCCGGGTCTTATTCTTGCCATTGAGCTGGCTTCTTAGGACTTGCCTCACTCGCTGGAGGTATTTGGCCGTAGCCGCTTTCCTTGTTGCCAGTTTGAGGTTGCCATTGGCTTGTGGTATACCGAGGTACTTGTAGCTGTCCTCAATGTCTGCTATTGTTCCTTCAGAGACCCCTTCAGTGCGGACTACCCTTCCTCTCTTAGTCACCATCCGACTACATTTCTCCAGCCCGAATGACATCCCGATGTCGCTGCTGTAGATCCTGATTGTGTGGATCAGGGAGTCTATGTCCCTTTCGCTCTTAGCAAACAGCTACATGTCATCCTTGTAGAGGAGGTGACTGATCGTAGCTCCATTTCTGAGGCGGTATCCATGGCCTGTCTTGGTGATTACTTGGCTTAGGGGGTTCAGTCCTATGCAGAACAGCAGTGGGGAGAGTGCATCACCTTGGTATATGCCACATTTGATGGACACTTGGGTAAGTGGCTTGCCATTGGCTTCAAGTGTGGTTTTCCACATCCTCATCAAGTTCGCAACGAAGGCTCTTAGGGTCCTGTTCACCTTATACACATCCAAGCATTCAGTGATCCATGTATGTGGCATCGAGTCATAGGCTTTCTTGTAATCAATCCAGCCTGTGCACAGGTTGGTACATCGGGACCTGCAGTCTTGTGCGACTGTTCTGTCAACCAGGAGCTGATGTTTGGCTCCCCTGGTATCTCTACCAATGCCCTTCCGTGCTTCGCTCATGTATTGATCCATGTGAGCACTTTGAGGGATCCTTCATGATCAGTATCGTTCGCCCTTCGGTTAGCCATCCCGGGTGAGTCCCATCCCTCAGCAGCTGGTTCGTTTATGCTGCTCGACGCTCATGGAGTGCTGTGAGTTTCTTTAGCCAGTAGGTGTGGACCATGTCCGGGCCTGGTGCTGTCCATTTTTTCATATCTGAGACTCTTTCCTGTATGTCTGCCACTGTTATGGTAACTGGATTCTGTTCAGGGAGGTGTCTGTGCTCCTCTCTCAGGGAGGCCAGCCATTGTGCACTGCTGTTATGTGCAACCTCCTTCTCCCATATGCCTTTCCAGTACCTTGTAGGACCCGGCCACTGAGCGTGCACTTTCGCAGGTTGTGTTGTGAACAGCCTGTTTATTCGTCTGGCCTCATTCTCTTTCGTGTACCGCTTTAGGCGGCTGTACAAGGCTTGGAGCCTTTGTTTGGCAGTTTCGAGTGCTTCAGGTATGGTCATCTGTATGTACCTCTCAGGTATCGGCCTTTTCATCACACCTATCTGGGCCTCCGTCAATTGACTCACATCTTTCTGAGCCGCCTTGATCTTAGCCTCCAACCGTCTTTTCCATGGTCGGTAATGTATCTCATGGCTTCCATGGTTGCTCTTATAGCCAAGCATCTCAAGGATCACTGATGCTGAAGCGTATATCAGTTCATTTCTGTGATCGTTACGGTATGGTTCGCCCTCAGAGCTGCATTCACACTTTCCATGAGACTTTCAGGTGGTACTTCACATAGCCGTTGTAATCGGTTTCTAGGTTTCCCAGCTTTCATTCTTGCCATGATCTTAGCTTTCAGGTCAGTTGCTGCCTCGCTCAGCATTTCATTCATTCACAGCACTCCCAATCTCATCATCTGCATTCACTCTGGTATGAACTCCTCCTCTGATCTGGCAGCCTGGGGCCCTTCACCATGGAACCTACGTTGTACCTCATCAATCTCAAGTTGTGACAGCAGTTGCCGTTTGTGGATGTTGGAACACTGAGTTACTGGTTGTTTCGTGGTCACCCGTGACTGTGGGTTTTGAAGTAACCATTTAGCCCAGATTCTCTGCAAGTAACCTCTCTGACTAGGCTTGCTTGAGTAGTAGCATTCCAACAGAGCCATGTTATTGCATCTTGCCCATCTCCGCTCCATTTTTCATCAAGGTGCTCTGGTTCCCCAGCACCTGACGCAGACCTTGTTTGGCCGGGCGATGTCTGAGCTGGCATGTCATTCTTTTTATTGTCTCTCATCATTGTATGAGGTACGCATTAGCGTGAGGGCTCTTGCCCAAGGACCCACACTGGATGGTGTTATGTGCTCATTTTTTGCCCCAAGCGGGACCCAAGCGAACCACCGTCTCCCGTACGCCAAACCTTACCAACTGAGCTATCCAGCTATATATATATATATATAGACTGTGTGCGCGGGCCGAGTGAAGCTTACTAGTGAACATGTGAGGCCATAATGTGCCCACTAGTTCACTAGTAAGATCATTTTGAGGCTTACTAGTTGACATGTAAGCCACAAAACGCCCGCTAGTTCACTAGTAAGATAATTTTGACGCTTACTAGTGAACATGTAAGCCACAAAACGCTCACTAGTTCACTAGTAAGGTAATTCTGACGCTTACTAGTGAACATGTAAGCCACAAAACGCCCACTAGTTCCCTAGTAAGATAATTTTGACGCTTATTTATGAACATTTCAGCCCCAAACGCTCACTAGTTCACTAGTAAGGTCATTTTGACGCTTACTAGTGAACATGTAAGCCACAAAACGCTCACTAGTTCACTAGTAAGGTCATTTTGACGCTTACTAGTGAACATGTAAGCCACAAAACGCTCACTGGTTCATTATTAAGGTAATTTTGAGGCTTACTAGTTGACATGTAAGCCGATAAACGCCCACTAGTTCACTCGTAAGATCATTTTGAGGCTTACTAGTTGACATGTAAGCCGCAAAACGCCCACTAGTTCACTAGTAAGATCATTTTGGGGCTTACTAGTTGACATGTAAGTCGCAAAACGCCCACTAGTTCACTAGTAAGATCATTTTGACGCTTACTAGTGTCTTACTATTCACTAGTAAGATCATTTTGACGCTTACTAGTGAACATGTAAGGCCATAAATGTGCCCGCGAGTTCACTAGTAAGTTCATTTTGAGGCTTACTAGTTGACATGTAAGCCACAAATCGCCCACTAGTTCACTAGTAAGATCATTTTGACGCTTACTAGTGAACATGTAAGCCACAAAACGCTCACTAGTTCACTAGTAAGGTCATTTTGACGCTTACTAGTGAACATGTAAGCCACAAAACACCCACTAGTTCACTAGTAAGATCATTTTGAGGCTTACTAGTTGACATGTAAGCCGCAAAACGCCCACTAGTTCACTAATAAGATTATTTTGACGCTTACTACTCAACATGTAAGGCCATAAATGTGCCCACTAGTTCACTGGTAAGATGATTTTGACGCTTACTAGTGAACATGTAAGGCCATAAATGTGCCCACTTGTAGTGCTAGTGACATTACACTGTACTTGCATTAAATGCAAATAAGGATGATTACGAAAACATGTAACGGTATCCTATAAACATTATATACACATTTATAAACATTTCAATTGCTAATTTAAGAAGAGTTAGTGACCAGTTTAGCGCTGATACTATTCAAAATTTGATTCAAAGTCTAATAGATCTCGGATCTGTCATCATTGCGGGACCCTCTCCTAATGGTGGACGTGTTTGTTCCCATGTGGCACATCGTTTGCACACAGGTAAAATGGCTACCATTTTTTTGTCATTGCTTTTTTGTATGTATTTTTATTCGAACTACACACGGGTTTTACTGACGACTTGCTGTGACTTACCTTCTATCACCCTGTCAAACGTCGTTTTATACCAGTGGTATTCCTGCAAATCAGTAGACTATTAAGTAACGCGATGGCCTATACACTTTTAAGCAATAACTAGTGATCTTTTAGTTATTCAATTATAAGTTTGAATTATTTTTTTCTTGAGTAAAATGGTTAGAGAAAATAGCTGCTCGTGGTTTTGAAGCTGCATGTACTTTTATGTACATCTGTGTCTATATGCCTGTACTGTATACAGTATATAAAAAACACGTAGCGATTCATTTGCTTGAATTCCTTAATCCTTTTATTTCCATACTTTAGGTAGACGAGGAAGACCAGCACTTGACATTACAAGGGATCAAATTGAACTGCTCCCCACTCAGGGCTTTACAGTGAGAGCCATCACGGAGATGTTGTGTTGTTCCTCTTCACACCTGCATACAAAAATGAAGTTTTTTCAGATTTCAGCCAGAAATAGATTTACTTCCATTCATGATGTTGACCTGGAAGAGCATGTCAGAAGATTGCACAGCCAATTTCCCAGACCAGGCTCGGAAGCAAGTGTTCTGCTACATACTCTTGTCCCTTCATGTATATATCATTATATTCATTGTGAAAGTGTACTTTCTTTATTGTGTTGTTTTATGAACCTGTTGCAGATGATGAGGGCATACCTGCGTGCTGATGGTATTGTAGTACAAAGAAAAAGAGTTCGAGAAATCCTCAACCGTATTGAGCCAGCTGCTGCAGCCCAGAGATGGAGCCAGACTGTGGCCAGAAGAACATACTATGTGCCATTCCCCAATAGTTTATGGCACATAGATGGGCATATGCGTCTCATTCGGTAATAAGGGATCATCTTATATTTGTACTCGTGGGAGCATTAGAAAGCCATATTGTATGGACAGCAAGGATTAAATTGAATTTTATCATTTGTATATTCAAGTTACACAAACTCCAAATTGCCTCCATGTAGTCTTAAGCGCACAGCAATACCTTCTCTCCCGAGATGATATTTCAAACAAGATATGAAACTTGATTGTTTTCTTGTATTTAATCATTATTCTTTTCATGTTTGTTTTACAGGTGGGGGTTTGTGACACATGCTGGCATTGATGGGAATTCCAGGCTAATAACGTACCTTCAACTGGAGCACAGACAACACAGCTTTGACAGTGTTGAAACCTGCCTGTATGGGTTACCCTCCAGAGTAAGATCCGACCATGGTGGTGAAAACACTGGATGCTCTTTTAATGAACCTACTGCAGGGACAAGACACCAAAATTATTTCTAGCTCCAGCCAACACCCCCTCACAATTTACTCACACCTCCTATGGCCTGATTATCCACCAACAGGGGCCATTTTTGGATTATAATTTTGGCATAGGAACTTTCCTTTCCTATCCTAACCGAGTGAGATGAGCCGGTAGCACCTGGAGCAAAGATCGTCTAAATTTTAATAATGCTTAGGAAAGGTTCTGACCATCCTTTACGAAAGGAAAGGAGATATATTATGCAACAGGAATATTTAAAGGGGAAGTCTTTTTTTATTTTCAATGCCTTTACAATCATACATTCTATGCACATACACTGGTCTAAACATGGTATTCAGATTAATTTTACCTTTGTGGAATATGAATTATGCAGAAAATCTCACTTGTTTTTCTCCAAATCAGGGGGCTAACATTTTGTACTTGCTATTGACCGAACAGTACATCACAGTTTCTGTGAGGACAAAATTTCTGGTTCTGTCACAGTCCACCGGAAGCAGAAATTGCTTTCACATCGCGCAGCTGTAACTTGGGCCGATCACAAGTGCTGCTTAACTTGTTAAACTAAATGAAGAGATGCCTCCGTGCAATACTCAGAGTAAGATGACGTTGTGTAAAGGAAGTGGCATGATTTATAGAAGTTAATGGAGTGCTGTGTCTGTCTCCTAAATACAATAAGGACTTTTTAAATGGCTTTTCAATTTTTCTTGCAGGGAAAAACGTACATCTATATATCTACTGTATATCTATAAAAAAAAAATCCTCGTCTCACCCCTCAGGTGGTGTCCATCCCTCATTCAGCTGGGGTCCTCTACCAGAGGCCAGGAAGCTTGAGGGTTCTGCGCAGTATCCTTGCTGTTCCCAGCACTGCACATTTCTGGACTGAGATGTCCGATGTTGTTCCCGGGATCTGTTGCAACCACTCATCATCTAGTTTGGGGGTCACTGCCCCGAGTGCTCCGACCACCACAGGCACGACTGTCACCTTTACCTTCCAGACTCTCTCCAGCTCCTCTCTGAGCCCTTGGGATTTCTCGAGTTTCTCGTGTTCCTCCTTTCTGATGTTTCCATCACTTGGGACCGCTACATCCACTACAACGGCTTTCCTCTGCCCTTTATCTATGATCAGGATATCTGGTTGGTTTGCCATTACCATCTTGTCAGTCTGGATCTGGAAGTCCCACAGGATCTTCGCTCTGTCATTCTCCACCACCTTCGGAGGTGTTTCCCATTTTGACCTTGGGGTGTCCAGTCCATACTCCGCACAGATGTTTCGGTAGACTATGCCAGCCACCTGGTTATGGCGTTCCATATAGGCTTTCCCTGCCAGCACCTTACACCCTGCAGTTATGTGTTAGATCGTCTCAGGTGCCTCTTTGCACAACCTACACCTTGGGTCTTGGCTGGTGTGGTATATCTAGGCTGGTGTGGTATATCTAGGCCTCGATGGCTCTGGTGCTCAGGGCCTGCTCCTGAGCAGCCAGGATGAGCGCCTCTGTGCTGTCCTTCAGGCCAGCCCTCTCTAGAACTCTGATAGGACTTCTTGAGATTGGCCACGGCAGTTATTGTCCGGTGGTACATCCCGTGTAGGGGCTTGTCCTCCCATGATGGTCCCTCTTCCAGCACCTCATCTTCTGTTCCCCATTGTCTGAGACATTCTCTGAGTACATCGTCCGTTGGTGCCTTCTCCTTGATGTATTTGTGGAGCTTGGATGTTTCATCCTGGACAGTGGCTCTCACACTCACTAGTCCCCGGCCTCCTTCCTTTCGGCTTGTGTACAGTCTCAGGGTGCTGGATTTGGTATGGAACCCTCCATGCATGGTAACGAGCTTTCGGGTCTTAACATCCATGGTCTCAATCTCTTCCTTTGGCCACCTTATTTTTCCTGCAGGGTATCTGATCACTGGAAAGGGCATAGCTGTTTATTGCCCGGGTCTTATTCTTGCCATTGAGCTGGCTTCTTAGGACTTGCCTCACTCGCTGGAGGTATTTGGCCGTAGCCGCTTTCCTTGTTGCCAGTTTGAGGTTGCCATTGGCTTGTGGTATACCGAGGTACTTGTAGCTGTCCTCAATGTCTGCTATTGTTCCTTCAGAGACCCCTTCAGTGCGGACTACCCTTCCTCTCTTAGTCACCATCCGACTACATTTCTCCAGCCCGAATGACATCCCGATGTCGCTGCTGTAGATCCTGATTGTGTGGATCAGGGAGTCTATGTCCCTTTCGCTCTTAGCAAACAGCTACATGTCATCCTTGTAGAGGAGGTGACTGATCGTAGCTCCATTTCTGAGGCGGTATCCATGGCCTGTCTTGGTGATTACTTGGCTTAGGGGGTTCAGTCCTATGCAGAACAGCAGTGGGGAGAGTGCATCACCTTGGTATATGCCACATTTGATGGACACTTGGGTAAGTGGCTTGCCATTGGCTTCAAGTGTGGTTTTCCACATCCTCATCAAGTTCGCAACGAAGGCTCTTAGGGTCCTGTTCACCTTATACACATCCAAGCATTCAGTGATCCATGTATGTGGCATCGAGTCATAGGCTTTCTTGTAATCAATCCAGCCTGTGCACAGGTTGGTACATCGGGACCTGCAGTCTTGTGCGACTGTTCTGTCAACCAGGAGCTGATGTTTGGCTCCCCTGGTATCTCTACCAATGCCCTTCCGTGCTTCGCTCATGTATTGATCCATGTGTGCACTTATCTTAGCCGCAACATGAGCTTCCATGTTGTGGAGAGACAGGTTAATGGCCGATAGTTGGATGCGACTGCACCCTTTGAGGGATCCTTCATGATCAGTATCGTTCGCCCTTCGGTTAGCCATCCCGGGTGAGTCCCATCCCTCAGCAGCTGGTTCGTTTATGCTGCTCGACGCTCATGGAGTGCTGTGAGTTTCTTTAGCCAGTAGGTGTGGACCATGTCCGGGCCTGGTGCTGTCCATTTCTTCATATCTGAGACTCTTTCCTGTATGTCTGCCACTGTTATGGTAACTGGATTCTGTTCAGGGAGGTGTCTGTGCTCCTCTCTTAGGGAGGCCAGCCATTGTGCACTGCTGTTATGTGCAACCTCCTTCTCCCATATGCCTTTCCAGTACCTTGTAGGACCCGGCCACTGAGCGTACACTTTTGCAGGTTGTGTTGTGAACAGCCTGTTTATTCGTCTGGCCTCATTCTCTTTCGTGTACCGCTTTAGGCGGCTGTACAAGGCTTGGAGCCTTTGTTTGGCAGTTTCGAGTGCTTCAGGTATGGTCATCTGGATGTACCTCTCAGGTATCGGCCTTTTCATCACACCTCTCTGGGCCTCCGTCAATTGACTCACATCTTTCTGAGCCGCCTTGATCTTAGCCTCCAACCGTCTTTTCCATGGTCGGTAATGTATCTCATGGCTTCCATGGTTGCTCTTATAGGCAAGCATCTCAAGGATCACTGATGCTGAAGCGTATATCAGTTCATTTCCGTGATCGTTACGGTATGGTTCGCCCTCAGAGCTGCATTCACACTTTCCATGAGACTTTCAGGTGGTACTTCACATAGCCGTTGTAATCGGTTTCTAGGTTTCCCAGCTTTCATTCTTGCCATGATCTTAGCTTTCAGGTCAGTTGCTGCCTCGCTCAGCATTTCATTCATTCACAGCACTCCCAATCTCATCATCTGCATTCACTCTGGTATGAACTCCTCCTCTGATCTGGCAGCCTGGGGCCCCTCACCATGGAACCTACGTTGTACCTCTTCAATCTCAAGTTGTGACAGCAGTTGCCGTTTGTGGATGTTGGAACACTGAGTTACTAGTTGTTTCGTGGTCACCCGTGACTGTGGGTTTTGAAGTAACCATTTAGCCCAGATTCTCTGCAAGTAACCTCTCTGACTAGGCTTGCTTGAGTAGTAGCATTCCAACAGAGCCATGTTATTGCATCTTGCCCATCTCCGCTCCATTTTTCATCAAGGTGCTCTGGTTCCCCAGCACCTGACGCAGACCTTGTTTGGCCGGGCGACGTCTGAGCTGGCATGTCATTCATTTTATTGTCTCTCATCATTGTATGAGGTACGCATTAGCATGAAGGCTCTTGCCCAAGGACCCACACTGGATGGTGTTATGTGCTCATTTTTTGCCCCAAGCGGGACCCAAGCGAACCACCGTCTCCCGTACGCCAAACCTTACCAACTGAGCTATCCAGCTATATATATATATATATAGACTGTGTGCGCGGGCCGAGGTGAGGGAGGCCGGGGACTGGTGGGTGTGGGCGCCGCTGTCCCGGATGGCACATCCGGGCTCAATGAATGCATTGGGGGGGGGCTCCGGCGGGTGACTTGCTCGGAGAGTGTCTCGGACAGTGGGGAGCGGAGGGACGGGCGCTGGGGGGGGACCATCGTGGGGGGGCGGGCCCCTACGCGGGATGTGCCACCGGACCATGGCTGAGGTGGCTGATCTCAAGAAGTCCTATCGGTGGCTGGAGGGGGCTGGCCTGGGGGACAGCGCAGGGGCGCTCCTCCTGGCTGCTCAGGAGCGGGCCTTGGGCGGCGGAGCCGTCGAGGCCCGGATGTGCCGTGCCGGACAGAACCCGGGGTGCGGGTTGTGCGGGGAGGCGCCTGGGACGATCCGGCACGTGGCTGCGGGGTGTGGGATGCTGGCAGGGGGGGCCCTGTGTGGAGCGCCATGGCCAGGTGGCTGGCGTGGTCTGCCGAGGCATCTGTGCGGAGTGTGGACTGGGGGCCCCGGGGTCGGAGTGGGGGGCACCTCCGAGGGTGCTGGAGGGTGGCGGAGCGGGGATCCTGTGGGACTTCCGGATCCAGACTGGCGGGATGGTGGTGGCGAGCCAACCAGATGTCGTGGTCGTGGATGGGGGGCGGAGGAGGGCCGTTGTGGTGGTTGTGGCGGTCCCAGGTGGTGGAGGCACGGGAGGGGGGAGCATGGGGGGCTCGGGGGGTAGCAGGGGCTCGGGGAGGGGCTGGGGAGGGCCTGGGGGGTGGGGGTGACGGTCGTGCCTGTGGTGGTCGGGGCGCTCGGGGCAGTGACCCCCGGACTGGATGGGTGGTTGCGACGGATCCCGGGAGCAGCGTCGGACATCTCGGTCCAGAGGTGTGCGGTGCTGGGAGCGGCGGGGGTACTGCGCGGGGCCCTCGGGCTTCCTGGCCTCTGGTGGAGGACCCGAGCTGAATGAGGGACGGACACCACCCGAGGACACCTCCTATTGGCTCCATGATAAGAGCTCCACCCAGCAAAGAATTAACCCTTTATAACCTGATTCTGAGCTTTCACAATTATTTACCGCCATTTGCGTAATATCTACAGTATACAGAAGGAATCAAGCAATTTTTACCAATGTATCTGTAGGTGATGTTTATTTATTATGTACACAGAGATGAAGAGTAATGGCACAGCTCTGCAGTATCTTTCCACTTTAATATATGTATGCTATACTAAATAAAATTAATAGGGCACCATATAATGCAACAGTGTGCATAAGTCATTTGGTTTAGGCGTTACACTCAATTTGAATTTTTATTGCTTTAAATGCATTTTCAGGCCGAGCTGAGCACGTTTTTTGATTTTGAATGTATCTTCATAGCAATGAGTTGTGTAGTCAAATTAATTGTCATTTAGGCTTCAGGAGGTCAACCTGAACTAAATACATGTTGAAATGTGTGCATAAGTCCTTTGGTTTAGGCGTGACACTCAATTTGAGTTTTATTGCTTAAGATGTATTTTCAGGCCGAGCTGAGCACATTTTCTGAGTTTGAATGTATCTTCATAGGAATGAGTTGTGTGGTCAAATTAATGCTGAGCTGAGCACGTTTTCTGACTTTGAATGTATCTTTATAGGAATGAGTTGTGTGGTCAAATTAATGCTCATTTAGTCATCAGGAGGTCAACCTGAACAAAATGCATGTTCAAATGTGTGCATAAAACCTTTGGTTAATGCGTGACACTCAATTTGAGTTGTATTTGTTTTAAATGCATTTTCAGGCCGAGCTGAGCACGTTTTCTGTCTAAGAATGTATCTTCATAGGAATGAGTTGTGTGATCAAATTAATGCTCATTTAGGCTTAGGGAGGTTATCCTGAAGTAAATACATGTTGAAGTGTGTACATAAGTCCTTATGTTTAGAGGTGACACTCAATTAGAGTTTTTATTGCTTTAAATGCATTTTCAGGCCGAATTGAGCACGTTTTCTGAGTTTGAATGTATCTTCATAGGAATGAGTTGTGTGGTCAAATTAATGGTCATTTAGGCTTCAGGAGGTCAACCTGAACTTATTAATACATGTCGAAGTGTGTATATGAGTTGTGTGATCAAATTAATGGTCATTTAGGCTTTAAGAGGTCAACCTGAACTAAATACATGTTGAAATGTGTGCATAAGTCCTTTGGTTTAGGCGTGACACTCAATTTGAGTTTTTATTGCTTTAAATGCATTTTCAGGCCGAGCTAAGCATTGTATTTTATGAGTTGTATGATCAAATTAATGCTCATTTAGGCTTCAGGAGGTTATCCTGAACTAAATAAATGTTGAAGTGTGTGCATAACTCCTTATGTTTAGGCGTGACACTCAATTTTGAGTTTTTATTGCTTTAAATGCATTTTCAGGCCGAATTGAGCACGTTTTCTGAGTTTGAATGTATCGTCATAGGAATGAGTTGTGTGGTCAAATTAATGGTCATTTAGGCTTCAGGAGGTCAACCTGAACTAAATACATCTTGAGTGTGTGCATAAGTCCTTTGGTTTAGGCGTGACACTCAATTTGAATTTTATTGCTTAAAATGTATTTTCAGGCCGAGCTGAGCACAATTTCTGAGTTTGAATGTATCTTCATAGTAATGAGTTGTGTGGTCAAATTAATGGTCATTTAGGCTTCAGGAGGTCAACCTGAACATATTAATACATGTCGAAGTGTGTGTATGAGTTGTGTGATCAAATTAATGGTCATTTAGGCTTCAGGAGGTCAACCTGAACTAAATACATGTTGAAATGTGTGCATAAGTCCTTTGGTTTAGGCGTGACACTCAATTTGAGTTTTTATTGCTTTAAATGCATTTTCAGGCCGAGCTGAGCATTGTATTGTATGAGTTGTATGATCAAATTAATGCTCATTTAGGCTTCAGGAGGTTATCCTGAACTAAATACATGTTGAAGTGTGTGCATAAGTCCTTATGTTTAGGCGTGACACTCAATTTGAGTTTTATTTATTTTAAATGCATTTTCAGGCCAAGCTGAGCACATTTTCTGAGTTCGAATGTATCTTCATAGGAATGAGTTGTGTGGTCAAATTAATGCTCATTTAGGCTACAGGAAGTCATTTGCAAACTAAATACATTTTGAAATGTCTGCATAAGTCCTTTGGGTTAGGCGTGACACTCAATTTGACTTTTATTGCTTTAAATGCATTTTCAGGCCGAGCTGAGCACGTTTTCTGACTTTGAATGTATCTTCATAGGAATGAGTCGTGTAGTCAAATAAATAGTCATTTAGGCGTCAGGAGGTCAACCTGAACTAAATACATGTTGAAATGTGTGCATAAGTCCTTTGGTTTAGGCGTGACACTCAATTTGAATTTTTATTGCTTTAAATGCATTTTCAGGCCGAGCTGAGCACGTTTTTTGACTTTGAACATATCTTCATAGAATGAGTCGTGTGATCAAATTAATAGTCATTTAGGCTTCAGGAGGTCAACCTGAACTTAATACATGTCGAAGTGTGTATATGAGTTGTGTGATCAAATTAATGGTCATTTAGGCTTCAGGAGGTCAACCTGAACTAAATACATGTTGAAATGTTTACATAAAGTTTTGGTTTATGCGTGACACTCAATTTGAGTTTTATTTATTTTAAATGCATTTTCAGGCCAAGCTGAGCACATTTTCTGAGTTCGAATGTATCTTCATAGGAATGAGTTGTGTGGTCAAATTAATGCTCATTTAGGCTACAGGAAGTCATTTGCAAACTAAATACATTTTGAAATGTCTGCATAAGTCCTTTGGTTTAGGCGTGACACTCAATTTGAGTTTTTATTGCTTTAAATGCATTTTCAGGCCGAGCTGAGCACGTTTTCTGACTATGAATGTATCTTGATAGGAATGAGTTGTGTGATCAAATTAATGCTCATTTAGGCTTCAGGAGGTTATCCTGAACTAAATACATGTTGAAGTGTGTACATAAGTCCTTATGTTTAGGCGTGACACTCAATTTGAGTTTTTATTGCTTTGAATGCATTTTCAGGTCGAATTGAGCACATTTTCTGAGTTTGAATGTATCTTCATAGGAATGACTTGTGTGGTCAAATTAATGGTCATTTAGGCTTCAGGAGGTCAACCTAAACTAAATACATGTTGAGTGTGTGCATAAGTCCTTTGGTTTAGGCGTGACACTCAAATTGAATTTTATTGCTTAAAATGTATTTTCAGGCCGAGCTGAGCACAATTTCTGAGTTTGAATGTATCTTCATAGGAATGAGTTGTGTGGTTAAATTAATGCTCATTTAGGCTTCAGGGGATCATCCTGAACAAAATACATGTTGAATTGTGCACATAAGTCCTTTGCTTTAGGCGTGACACTCAATTTGAGTTTTTATTGCTTAAAATGCATTTTCAGACCGAGTTGAGCACATTTTCTGAGTTTGAATGGATCTTCATAGGAATGAGTTGTTTGGTCAAATTAATGCTCATTTAGGCTTCAGGAGGTTAACCTGAACTAAATACATGTTGAAGTGTGTGCATAAGTCATTTGGTTTTGGCGTTACACTCAATTAGAATTTTTATTCCTTTAAATGCATTTTCAGACCGAGTTGAGCACATTTTCTGAGTTTGAATGTATCTTCATAGGAATGAGTTGTGTGCTCAAATTAATGCTCATTTAGGCTTCAGGGGATCATCCTGAACAAAATACATGTTGAAGTGTGTGCTTAAGTCCTTTGGTTTAGGCGTGACACTCAATTTGAGTTTTTATTGCTTTAAATGCATTTTCAGGCCGAGCTGAGCACATTTTCTGACTTTAAATGTATCTTCATAGGAATGAGTTCTGTGGTCAAATTAATGCTCATTTAGGCTTCAGGGGGTCATCCTGAGCAAAATACATGTTGAAGTGTGTGCATAAGTCCTTTGGTTTAGGCGTGACACTCAATTTGAGTTTTTATTGCTTTAAATGCATTTTCAGGCCGAGCTGAGCACGTTTTCTGACTATGAATGTATCTTCATGGGAATGAGTTGTGTGATCAAATTAATGCTCATTTAGGCTTCAGGAGGTTATCCTGAACTAAATACATGTTGAAGTGTGTACATAAGTCCTTATGTTTAGGCGTGACACTCAATTTGAGTTTTTATTGCTTTAAATGCATTTTCAGGCCGAATTGAGCACGTTTTCTGAGTTTGAATGTATCTTCATAGGAATGAGTTGTGTGGTCAAATTAATGGTCATTTAGGCTTCAGGAGGTCAACCTGAACTAAATACATGTTGAAATGTTTACATAATGTTTTGGTTTAGGCGTGACACTAAATTTGAGTTTTATTGCTTTAAATGCATTTTCGGGCTGAGCTGAGCACGTTTTCTGACTTTGAACATATCTTCATAGAATGAGTCGTGTGATCAAATTAATAGTCATTTAGGCTTCAGGAGGTCAACCTGAACTTAATACATGTCGAAGTGTGTGTATGAGTTGTGTGATCAAATTAATGGTCATTTAGGCTTCAGGTGGTCATCCTGAACAAAATACATGTTGAAGTGTGTGCATAAGTCCTTTGGTTTAGGCGTGACACTCAATTTGAATTTTTATTGCTTTAAATGCATTTTCAGGCCGAGCTGAGCACGTTTTCTGAGTTCGAATGTATCTTCATAGGAATGAGTTGTGTGGTCAAATTAATGCTCATTTAGGCGTCATGAGGTCAACCTGAACAAAATACATGTTGAAATGTGTGCATAAAACCTTTGGTTTAGGCGTGACACTCAATTTGAGTTTTTATTGCTTTAAATGCATTTTCAGGTCGAGCTGAGCACGTTTTCTGAGTTCGAATGCATCTTTATTGGACTGAGTTGTGTGATCAAATTAAAGGTGAGTTAGGCTTCAGGAGGTCTTCCTGAACTAAATTCATGTTGAAATGTGTGCATAAGTCCTTTGGTTTAGGCGTGACACTCAATTTGAGTTTTTATTGCTTAAAATGCATTTTCAGACCGAGTTGAACATATTTTCTGAGTTTGAATGGATCTTCATAGGACTGAGTTGTTTGGTCAAATTAATGCTCATTTAGGCTTCAGGAGGTTAACCTGAACTAAATATGTGTTGAAATGTGTACATAAAATCTTTGGTTTACGAGTGACACTCAATTATAGTTTTATTTATTTTAAATGCATTTTCAGGCCGAGCTGAGCACGTTTTTTTTTGACTTTGAATGTATCTTCATAGGAATAAGTTGTGAGGTCAAATTAGTGATCATTTAGGCTTCAGGAGGTCAGCCTGAACTAAATACATGTTGAAATGTTGACATAATGTTTTGATTTAGGCGTGACAATCAATTTGAGTTTTTATTGCTTTAAATGCATTTTCAGGCCGAGCTGAGCACGTTTTCAGAGTTTGAATGTATCTTCATAGGAATGAGTTCTGTGGTCAAATTAATGCTCATTTAGGCTTCAGGGGGTCATCCTGAGCAAAATACATGTTGAAGTGTGTGCATAAGTCCTTTGGTTTAGGCGTGACACTCAATTTGAGTTTTATTGCTTTAAATGCATTTTCAGGCCGAGCTGAGCACATTTTCTGACTTTAAATGTATATTCATAGGAATGAGTTGTGTGGTCAAACTAATGCTCATTTAGGCTTCAGGAGGTCAACCTGAACTAAATACATGTTGAAGTGTGTGCATAAGTCATTTGGTTTGGGCGTTACACTCAATTAGAATTTTTATTCCTTTAAATGCATTTTCAGGCCGAGCTGAGCACATTTTCTGACTTTGAATGTATATTCATAGGAATGAGTTGTGTGCTCAAATTAATGCTCATTTAGGCTTCAGGGGATCATCCTGAACAAAATACATGTTGAAGTGTGTGCTTAAGTCCTTTGGTTTAGGCGTGACACTCAATTTGAGTTTTTATTGCTTTAAATGCATTTTCATGCCGAGCTGAGCACGTTTTTTGACTTTGAATGTATCTTCATAGGAATGAGTTGTGTAGTCAAATTAATGCTCATTTAGGCTTCAGGAGGTCAACCTGAACTAAATACATGTTGAAATGTTTACATAATGTTTTGGTTTAGGCGTGACACTCAATTTGAGTTTTATTGCTTTAAATGCATTTTCGGGCTGAGCTGAGCACGTTTTCTGACTTTGAACATATCTTCATAGACTGAGTCGTGTGATCAAATTAATAGTCATTTAGGCTTCAGGAGGTCAACCTGAACTTAATACATGTCGAAGTGTGTGTATGAGTTGTGTGATCAAATTAATGGTCATTTAGGCTTCAGGTGGTCATCCTGAACAAAATACATGTTGAAGTGTGTGCATAAGTCCTTTGGTTTAGGCGTGACACTCAATTTGAATTTTTATTGCTTTAAATGCATTTTCAGGCCGAGCTGAGCACGTTTTCTAAGTTCGAATGTATCTTCATAGGAATGAGTTGTGTGGTCAAATTAATGCTCATTTAGGCGTCATGAGGTCAACCTGATCAAAATACATGTTGAAATGTGTGCATAAAACCTTTGGTTTAGGCGTGACACTCAATTTGAGTTTTTATTGCTTTAAATGCATTTTCAGATCGAGCTGAGCACGTTTTCTGAGTTCGAATGCATCTTTATTGGACTGAGTTGTGTGATCAAATTAAAGGTGAGTTAGGCTTCAGGAGGTCATCCTGAACTAAATTCATGTTGAAATGTGTGCATAAGTCCTTTGGTTTAGGCGTGACACTCAATTTGAATTTTTATTGCTTTAAATGCATTTTCAGGCCGAGCTGAGCACGTTTTCTGACTATGAATGTATCTTGATAGGAATGAGTTGTGTGATCAAATTAATGCTCATTTAGGCTTCAGGAGGTTATCCTGAACTAAATACATGTTGAAGTGTGTACATAAGTCCTTATGTTTAGGCATGACACTCAATTTGAGTTTTTATTGCTTTGAATGCATTTTCAGGCCGAATTGAGCACATTTTCTGAGTTTGAATGTATCTTCATAGGAATGAGTTGTGTGGTCAAATTAATGGTCATTTAGGCTTCAGGAGGTCAACCTCAACTAAATACATGTTGAGTGTGTGCATAAGTCCTTTGGTTTAGGCGTGACACTCAAATTGAATTTTATTGCTTAAAATGTATTTTCAGGCCGAATTGAGCACGTTTTCTGAGTTTGAATGTATCTTCATAGGAATGAGTTGTGTGGTCAAATTAATGGTCATTTAGGCTTCAGGAGGTCAACCTAAACTAAATACATGTTGAGTGTGTGCATAAGTCCTTTGGTTTAGGCGTGACACTCAAATGGAATTTTATTGCTTAAAATGTATTTTCAGGCCGAGCTGAGCACAATTTCTGAGTTTGAATGTATCTTCATAGGAATGAGTTGTGTGGTTAAATTAATGCTCATTTAGGCTTCAGGGGGTCATCCTGAGCAAAATACATGTTGAAGTGTGTGCATAAGTCCTTTGGTTTAGGCGTGACACTCAATTTGAGTTTTTATTGCTTTAAATGCATTTTCAGGCCGAGCTGAGCACGTTTTCTGACTATGAATGTATCTTCATAGGAATGAGTTGTGTGATCAAATTAATGCTCATTTAGGCTTCAGGAGGTTATCCTGAACTAAATACATGTTGAAGTGTGTACATAAGTCCTTATGTTTAGGCGTGACACTCAATTTGAGTTTTTATTGCTTTAAATGCATTTTCAGGCCGAATTGAGCACGTTTTCTGAGTTTGAATGTATCTTCATAGGAATGAGTTGTGTGGTCAAATTAATGGTCATTTAGGCTTCAGGAGGTCAACCTGAACTAAATACATGTTGAAATGTTTACATAATGTTTTGGTTTAGGCGTGACACTAAATTTGAGTTTTATTGCTTTAAATGCATTTTCGGGCTGAGCTGAGCACGTTTTCTGACTTTGAACATATCTTCATAGAATGAGTCGTGTGATCAAATTAATAGTCATTTAGGCTTCAGGAGGTCAACCTGAACTTAATACATGTCGAAGTGTGTGTATGAGTTGTGTGATCAAATTAATGGTCATTTAGGCTTCAGGTGGTCATCCTGAACAAAATACATGTTGAAGTGTGTGCATAAGTCCTTTGGTTTAGGCGTGACACTCAATTTGAATTTTTATTGCTTTAAATGCATTTTCAGGCCGAGCTGAGCACGTTTTCTGAGTTCGAATGTATCTTCATAGGAATGAGTTGTGTGGTCAAATTAATGCTCATTTAGGCGTCATGAGGTCAACCTGAACAAAATACATGTTGAAATGTGTGCATAAAACCTTTGGTTTAGGCGTGACACTCAATTTGAGTTTTTATTGCTTTAAATGCATTTTCAGGTCGAGCTGAGCACGTTTTCTGAGTTCGAATGCATCTTTATTGGACTGAGTTGTGTGATCAAATTAAAGGTGAGTTAGGCTTCAGGAGGTCATCCTGAACTAAATTCATGTTGAAATGTGTGCATAAGTCCTTTGGTTTAGGCGTGACACTCAAATTGAATTTTATTGCTTAAAATGTATTTTCAGGCCGAGCTGAGCACAATTTCTGAGTTTGAATGTATCTTCATAGGAATGAGTTGTGTGGTTAAATTAATGCTCATTTAGGCTTCAGGGGATCATCCTGAACAAAATACATGTTGAATTGTGCACATAAGTCCTTTGCTTTAGGCGTGACACTCAATTTGAGTTTTTATTGCTTAAAATGCATTTTCAGACCGAGTTGAACACATTTTCTGAGTTTGAATGGATCTTCATAGGAATGAGTTGTTTGGTCAAATTAATGCTCATTTAGGCTTCAGGAGGTTAACCTGAACTAAATATGTGTTGAAATGTGTACATAAAATCTTTGGTTTACGCGTGACACTCAATTAGAGTTTTATTTATTTTAAATGCATTTTCAGGCCGAGCTGAGCACGTTTTTTTTACTTTGAATGTATCTTCATAGGAATAAGTTGTGAGGTCAAATTAGTGATCATTTAGGCTTCAGGAGGTCAGCCTGAACTAAATACATGTTGAAATGTTGACATAATGTTTTGATTTAGGCGTGACAATCAATTTGAGTTTTTATTGCTTTAAATGCATTTTCAGGCCGAGCTGAGCACGTTTTCAGAGTTTGAATGTATCTTCATAGGAATGAGTTCTGTGGTCAAATTAATGCTCATTTAGGCTTCAGGGGGTCATCCTGAGCAAAATACATGTTGAAGTGTGTGCATAAGTCCTTTGGTTTAGGCGTGACACTCAATTTGAGTTTTATTGCTTTAAATGCATTTTCAGGCCGAGCTGAGCACATTTTCTGACTTTAAATGTATATTCATAGGAATGAGTTGTGTGGTCAAACTAATGCTCATTTAGGCTTCAGGAGGTCAACCTGAACTAAATACATGTTGAAGTGTGTGCATAAGTCATTTGGTTTGGGCGTTACACTCAATTAGAATTTTTATTCCTTTAAATGCATTTTCAGGCCGAGCTGAGCACATTTTCTGACTTTGAATGTATATTCATAGGAATGAGTTGTGTGGTCAAACTAATGCTCATTTAGGCTTCAGGAGGTCAACCTGAACTAAATACATGTTGAAGTGTGTGCATAAGTCATTTGGTTTGGGCGTTACACTCAATTAGAATTTTTATTCCTTTAAATGCATTTTCAGACCGAGTTGAGCACATTTTCTGAGTTTGAATGTATCTTCATAGGAATGAGTTGTGTGCTCAAATTAATGCTCATTTAGGCTTCAGGGGATCATCCTGAACAAAATACATGTTGAAGTGTGTGCTTAAGTCCTTTGGTTTAGGCGTGACACTCAATTTGAGTTTTTATTGCTTTAAATGCATTTTCATGCCGAGCTGAGCACGTTTTTTGACTTTGAATGTATCTTCATAGGAATGAGTTGTGTAGTCAAATTAATGCTCATTTAGGCTTCAGGAGGTCAACCTGAACTAAATACATGTTGAAATGTTTACATAATGTTTTGGTTTAGGCGTGACACTCAATTTGAGTTTTATTGCTTTAAATGCATTTTCGGGCTGAGCTGAGCACGTTTTCTGACTTTTAACATATCTTCATAGAATGAGTCGTGTGATCAAATTAATAGTCATTTAGGCTTCAGGAGGTCAACCTGAACTTAATACATGTCGAAGTGTGTGTATGAGTTGTGTGATCAAATTAATGGTCATTTAGGCTTCAGGTGGTCATCCTGAACAAAATACATGTTGAAGTGTGTACATAAGTCCTTTGGTTTAGGCGTGACACTCAATTTGAATTTTTATTGCTTTAAATGCATTTTCAGGCCGAGCTGAGCACGTTTTCTAAGTTCGAATGTATCTTCATAGGAATGAGTTGTGTGGTCAAATTAATGCTCATTTAGGCGTCATGAGGTCAACCTGAACAAAATACATGTTGAAATGTGTGCATAAAACCTTTGGTTTAGGCGTGACACTCAATTTGAGTTTTTATTGCTTTAAATGCATTTTCAGATCGAGCTGAGCACGTTTTCTGAGTTCGAATGCATCTTTATTGGACTGAGTTGTGTGATCAAATTAAAGGTGAGTTAGGCTTCAGGAGGTCATCCTGAACTAAATTCATGTTGAAATGTGTGCATAAGTCCTTTGGTTTAGGCGTGACACTCAATTTGAATTTTTATTGCTTTAAATGCATTTTCAGGCCGAGCTGAGCACGTTTTCTGACTATGAATGTATCTTGATAGGAATGAGTTGTGTGATCAAATTAATGCTCATTTAGGCTTCAGGAGGTTATCCTGAACTAAATACATGTTGAAGTGTGTACATAAGTCCTTATGTTTAGGCGTGACACTCAATTTGAGTTTTTATTGCTTTGAATGCATTTTCAGGCCGAATTGAGCACATTTTCTGAGTTTGAATGTATCTTCATAGGAATGAGTTGTGTGGTCAAATTAATGGTCATTTAGGCTTCAGAAGGTCAGCCTGAACTAAATACATGTTGAAATGTTGACATAATGTTTTGATTTAGGCGTGACAATCAATTTGAGTTTTTATTGCTTTAAATGCATTTTCAGGCCGAGCTGAGCACGTTTTCAGAGTTTGAATGTATCTTCATAGGAATGAGTTCTGTGGTCAAATTAATGCTCATTTAGGCTTCAGGGGGTCATCCTGAGCAAAATACATGTTGAAGTGTGTGCATAAGTCCTTTGGTTTAGGCGTGACACTCAATTTGAGTTTTATTGCTTTAAATGCATTTTCAGGCCGAGCTGAGCACATTTTCTGACTTTAAATGTATATTCATAGGAACGAGTTGTGTGGTCAAACTAATGCTCATTTAGGCTTCAGGAGGTCAACCTGAACTAAATACATGTTGAAGTGTGTGCATAAGTCATTTGGTTTGGGCGTTACACTCAATTAGAATTTTTATTCCTTTAAATGCATTTTCAGACCGAGTTGAGCACATTTTCTGAGTTTGAATGTATCTTCATAGGAATGAGTTGTGTGGTCAAATTAATGCTCATTTAGGCTTCAGGGGATCATCCTGAACAAAATACATGTTGAAGTGTGTGCTTAAGTCCTTTGGTTTAGGCGTGACACTCAATTAGAGTTTTTATTGCTTTAAATGCATTTTCATGCCGAGCTGAGCACGTTTTTTGACTTTGAATGTATCTTCATAGGAATGAGTTGTGTAGTCAAATTAATGCTCATTTAGGCTTCAGGAGGTCAACCTGAACTAAATACATGTTGAAATGTTTACATAATGTTTTGGTTTAGGCGTGACACTCAATTTGAGTTTTTATTGCTTTAAATGCATTTTCAGGCCGAGCTGAGCACGTTTTCTGAGTTTGAATGTATCTTCATAGGAATGAGTTCTGTGGTCAAATTAATGCTCATTTAGGCTTCAGGGGGTCATCCTGAGCAAAATACATGTTGAAGTGTGTGCATAAGTCCTTTGGTTTAGGCGTAACACTCAATTTGAGTTTTTATTGCTTTAAATGCATTTTCAGGCCGAGCTGAGCACGTTTTCTGACTATGAATGTATCTTCATAGGAATGAGTTGTGTGATCAAATTAATGCTCATTTAGGCTTCAGGAGGTTATCCTGAACTAAATACATGTTGAAGTGTGTACATAAGTCCTTATGTTTAGGCGTGACACTCAATTTGAGTTTTTATTGCTTTAAATGCATTTTCAGGCCGAATTGAGCACGTTTTCTGAGTTTGAATGTATCTTCCTAGGAATGAGTTGTGTGGTCAAATTAATGGTCATTTAGGCTTCAGGAGGTCAACCTAAACTAAATACATGTTGAAGTGTGTGCATAAGTCCTTTGGTTTAGGCGTGACACTCAATTTGAGTTTTATTGCTTTAAATGCATTTTCAGGCCGAGCTGAGCACATTTTCTGACTTTAAATGTATATTCATAGGAATGAGTTGTGTGGTCAAACTAATGCTCATTTAGGCTTCAGGAGGTCAACCTGAACTAAATACATGTTGAAGTGTGTGCATAAGTCATTTGGTTTGGGCGTTACACTCAATTAGAATTTTTATTCCTTTAAATGCATTTTCAGACCGAGTTGAGCACATTTTCTGAGTTTGAATGTATCTTCATAGGAATGAGTTGTGTGGTCAAATTAATGCTCATTTAGGCTTCAGGGGATCATCCTGAACAAAATACATGTTGAAGTGTGTGCTTAAGTCCTTTGGTTTAGGCGTGACACTCAATTAGAGTTTTTATTGCTTTAAATGCATTTTCATGCCGAGCTGAGCACGTTTTTTGACTTTGAATGTATCTTCATAGGAATGAGTTGTGTAGTCAAATTAATGCTCATTTGGGCTTCAGGAGGTCAACCTGAACTAAATACATGTTGAAATGTTTACATAATGTTTTGGTTTAGGCGTGACACTCAATTTGAGTTTTTATTGCTTTAAATGCATTTTCAGACCGAGTTGAGCACATTTTCTGAGTTTGAATGTATCTTCATAGGAATGAGTTGTGTGGTCAAATTAATGCTCATTTAGGCTTCAGGGGATCATCCTGAACAAAATACATGTTGAAGTGTGTGCTTAAGTCCTTTGGTTTAGGCGTGACACTCAATTAGAGTTTTTATTGCTTTAAATGCATTTTCATGCCGAGCTGAGCACGTTTTTTGACTTTGAATGTATCTTCATAGGAATGAGTTGTGTAGTCAAATTAATGCTCATTTAGGCTTCAGGAGGTCAACCTGAACTAAATACATGTTGAAATTTTTACATAATGTTTTGGTTTAGGCGTGACACTCAATTTGAGTTTTTATTGCTTTAAATGCATTTTCAGGCCGAGCTGAGCACGTTTTCTGAGTTTGAATGTATCTTCATAGGAATGAGTTGTGTGGTCAAATTAATGCTCATTTAGGCTTCAGGAGGTCAACCTGAACTAAATACATGTTGAAATGTTTACATAATGTTTTGGTTTAGGCGTGACACTCAATTTGAGTTTTTATTGCTTTAAATGCATTTTCAGGCCGAGCTGAGCACGTTTTCTGAGTTTGAATGTATCTTCATAGGAATGAGTTGTGTGGTCAAATTAATGCTCATTTAGGCTTCAGGGGGTCATCCTGAGCAAAATACATGTTGAAGTGTGTGCATAAGTCCTTTGGCTTAGGCGTAACACTCAATTTGAGTTTTTATTGCTTTAAATGCATTTTCAGGCCGAGTTGAGCACATTTTCTGAGTTTGAATGTATCTTCATAGGAATGAGTTGTGTGGTCAAATTAATGCTCATTTCGGCTTCAGGGGATCATCCTGAACAAAATACATGTTGAAGTGTGTGCTTAAGTCCTTTGGTTTAGGCGTGACACTCAATTAGAGTTTTTAATGCTTTAAATGCATTTTCATGCCGAGCTGAGCACGTTTTTTGACTTTGAATGTATCTTCATAGGAATGAGTTGTGTAGTCAAATTAATGCTCATTTAGGCTTCAGGAGGTCAACCTGAACTAAATACATGTTGAAATGTTTACATAATGTTTTGGTTTAGGCGTGACACTCAATTTGAGTTTTTATTGCTTTAAATGCATTTTCAGGCCGAGCTGAGCACGTTTTCTGAGTTTGAATGTATCTTCATAGGAATGAGTTCTGTGGTCAAATTAATGCTCATTTAGGCTTCAGGGGGTCATCCTGAGCAAAATACATGTTGAAGTGTGTGCATAAGTCCTTTGGTTTAGGCGTAACACTCAATTTGAGTTTTTATTGCTTAAAATGCATTTTCAGACCGAGTTGAGCACATTTTCTGAGTTTGAATGGATCTTCATAGGAATGAGTTGTTTGGTCAAATTAATGCTCATTTAGGCTTCAGGAGGTTAACCTGAACTAAATATGTGTACATAAAACCTTTGGTTTGCGCGTGACACTCAATTTGAGTTTTATTTATTTTAAATGCATATTCAGGCCGAGCTGAGCACATTTTCTGACTTTGAATGTATATTCTTAGGAATGAGTTGTGTGGTCAAATTAATGCTCATTTAGGCTTCAGGAGGTCAACCTGAACTAAATACATGTTGAAATGTTTACATAATGTTTTGGTTTAGGCGTGACACTCAATTTGAGTTTTATTGCTTTAAATGCATTTTCGGGCTGAGCTGAGCACGTTTTCTGACTTTGAACATATCTTCATAGAATGAGTCGTGTGATCAAATTAATGGTCATTTAGGCTTAAGGTGGTCATCCTGAACAAAATACATGTTGAAGTGTGTGCATAAGTCCTTTGGTTTAGGCGTAACACTCAATTTGAATTTTTATTGCTTTAAATGCATTTTCAGGCCGAGCTGAGCACGTTTTCTGAGTTCGAATGTATCTTCATAGGAATGAGTTGTGTGGTCAAATTAATGCTCATTTAGGCGTCATGAGGTCAACCTGAACAAAATACATGTTGAAATGTGTGCATAAAACCTTTGGTTTAGGCGTGACACTCAATTTGAGTTTTTATTGCTTTAAATGCATTTTCAGGTCGAGCTGAGCACGTTTTCTGAGTTCGAATGCATCTTTATTGGACTGAGTTGTGTGATCAAATTAAAGGTGAGTTAGGCTTCAGGAGGTCATCCTGAACTAAATTCATGTTGAAATGTGTGCATAAGTCCTTTGGTTTAGGCGTGACACTCAATTTGAGTTTTTATTGCTTTAAATGCATTTTCAGGCCGAGCTGAGCACGTTTTCTGACTATGAATGTATCTTGATAGGAATGAGTTGTGTGATCAAATTAATGCTCATTTAGGCTTCAGGAGGTTATCCTGAACTAAATACATGTTGAAGTGTGTACATAAGTCCTTATGTTTAGGCGTGACACTCAATTTGAGTTTTTATTGCTTTGAATGCATTTTCAGGCCGAATTGAGCACATTTTCTGAGTTTGAATGTATCTTCATAGGAATGAGTTGTGTGGTCAAATTAATGGTCATTTAGGCTTCAGGAGGTCAACCTAAACTAAATACATGTTGAGTGTGTGCATAAGTCCTTTGGTTTAGGCGTGACACTCAAATTGAATTTTATTGCTTAAAATGTATTTTCAGGCCGAGCTGAGCACAATTTCTGAGTTTGAATGTATCTTCATAGGAATGAGTTGTGTGGTTAAATTAATGCTCATTTAGGCTTCAGGGGATCATCCTGAACAAAATACATGTTGAATTGTGCACATAATTCCTTTGCTTTAGGCGTGACACTCAATTTGAGTTTTTATTGCTTAAAATGCATCTTCAGACCGAGTTGAGCACATTTTCTGAGTTTGAATGGATCTTCATAGGAATGAGTTGTTTGGTCAAATTAATGCTCATTTAGGCTTCAGGAGGTTAACCTGAACTAAATATGTGTTGAAATGTGTACATAAAATCTTTGGTTTACGCGTGACACTCAATTATAGTTTTATTTATTTTAAATGCATTTTCAGGCCGAGCTGAGCACGTTTTTTTGACTTTGAATGTATCTTCATAGGAATAAGTTGTGAGGTCAAATTAGTGATCATTTAGGCTTCAGGAGGTCAGCCTGAACTAAATACATGTTGAAATGTTGACATAATGTTTTGATTTAGGCGTGACAATCAATTTGAGTTTTTATTGCTTTAAATGCATTTTCAGGCCGAGCTGAGCACGTTTTCAGAGTTTGAATGTATCTTCATAGGAATGAGTTCTGTGGTCAAATTAATGCTCATTTAGGCTTCAGGGGGTCATCCTGAGCAAAATACATGTTGAAGTGTGTGCATAAGTCCTTTGGTTTGGGCGTTACACTCAATTAGAATTTTTATTCCTTTAAATGCATTTTCAGACCGAGTTGAGCACATTTTCTGAGTTTGAATGTATCTTCATAGGAATGAGTTGTGTGGTCAAATTAATGCTCATTTAGGCTTCAGGGGATCATCCTGAACAAAATACATGTTGAAGTGTGTGCTTAAGTCCTTTGGTTTAGGCGTGACACTCAATTAGAGTTTTTATTGCTTTAAATGCATTTTCATGCCGAGCTGAGCACGTTTTTTGACTTTGAATGTATCTTCATAGGAATGAGTTGTGTAGTCAAATTAATGCTCATTTGGGCTTCAGGAGGTCAACCTGAACTAAATACATGTTGAAATGTTTACATAATGTTTTGGTTTAGGCGTGACACTCAATTTGAGTTTTTATTGCTTTAAATGCATTTTCAGACCGAGTTGAGCACATTTTCTGAGTTTGAATGTATCTTCATAGGAATGAGTTGTGTGGTCAAATTAATGCTCATTTAGGCTTCAGGGGATCATCCTGAACAAAATACATGTTGAAGTGTGTGCTTAAGTCCTTTGGTTTAGGCGTGACACTCAATTAGAGTTTTTATTGCTTTAAATGCATTTTCATGCCGAGCTGAGCACGTTTTTTGACTTTGAATGTATCTTCATAGGAATGAGTTGTGTAGTCAAATTAATGCTCATTTAGGCTTCAGGAGGTCAACCTGAACTAAATACATGTTGAAATGTTTACATAATGTTTTGGTTTAGGCGTGACACTCAATTTGAGTTTTTATTGCTTTAAATGCATTTTCAGGCCGAGCTGAGCACGTTTTCTGAGTTTGAATGTATCTTCATATGAATGAGTTCTGTGGTCAAATTAATGCTCATTTAGGCTTCAGGGGGTCATCCTGAGCAAAATACATGTTGAAGTGTGTGCATAAGTCCTTTGGCTTAGGCGTAACACTCAATTTGAGTTTTTATTGCTTTAAATGCATTTTCAGGCCGAGTTGAGCACATTTTCTGAGTTTGAATGTATCTTCATAGGAATGAGTTGTGTGGTCAAATTAATGCTCATTTAGGCTTCAGGGGATCATCCTGAACAAAATACATGTTGAAATGTGTACATAAAACCTTTGGTTTGCGCGTGACACTCAATTTGAGTTTTATTTATTTTAAATGCATATTCAGGCCGAGCTGAGCACATTTTCTGACTTTGAATGTATATTCATAGGAATGAGTTGTGTGGTCAAATTAATGCTCATTTAGGCTTCAGGAGGTCAACCTGAACTAAATACATGTTGAAATGTTTACATAATGTTTTGGTTTAGGCGTGACACTCAATTTGAGTTTTATTGCTTTAAATGCATTTTCGGGCTGAGCTGAGCACGTTTTCTGACTTTGAACATATCTTCATAGAATGAGTCGTGTGATCAAATTAATAGTCATTTAGGCTTCAGGAGGTCAACCTGAACTTAATACATGTCGAAATGTGTGTATGAGTTGTGTGATCAAATTAATGGTCATTTAGGCTTCAGGTGGTCATCCTGAACAAAATACATGTTGAAGTGTGTGCATAAGTCCTTTGGTTTAGGCGTAACACTCAATTTGAATTTTTATTGCTTTAAATGCATTTTCAGGCCGAGCTGAGCACGTTTTCTGAGTTCGAATGTATCTTCATAGGAATGAGTTGTGTGGTCAAATTAATGCTCATTTAGGCGTCATGAGGTCAACCTGAACAAAATACATGTTGAAATGTGTGCATAAAACCTTTGGTTTAGGCGTGACACTCAATTTGAGTTTTTATTGCTTTAAATGCATTTTCAGGTCGAGCTGAGCACGTTTTCTGAGTTCGAATGCATCTTTATTGGACTGAGTTGTGTGATCAAATTAAAGGTGAGTTAGGCTTCAGGAGGTCATCCTGAACTAAATTCATGTTGAAATGTGTGCATAAGTCCTTTGGTTTAGGCGTGACACTCAATTTGAGTTTTTATTGCTTTAAATGCATTTTCAGGCCGAGCGGAGCACGTTTTCTGACTATGAATGTATCTTGATAGGAATGAGTTGTGTGATCAAATTAATGCTCATTTAGGCTTCAGGAGGTTATCCTGAACTAAATACATGTTGAAGTGTGTACATAAGTCCTTATGTTTAGGCGTGACACTCAATTTGAGTTTTTATTGCTTTGAATGCATTTTCAGGCCGAATTGAGCACATTTTCTGAGTTTGAATGTATCTTCATAGGAATGAGTTGTGTGGTCAAATTAATGGTCATTTAGGCTTCAGGAGGTCAACCTAAACTAAATACATGTTGAGTGTGTGCATAAGTCCTTTGGTTTAGGCGTGACACTCAATTTGAATTATATTGCTTAAAATGTATTTTCAGGCCGAGCTGAGCACAATTTCTGAGTTTGAATGTATCTTCATAGGAATGAGTTGTGTGGTTAAATTAATGCTCATTTCGGCTTCAGGGGATCATCCTGAACAAAATACATGTTGAATTGTGCACATAAGTCCTTTGCTTTAGGCGTGACACTCAATTTGAGTTTTTATTGCTTAAAATGCATTTTCAGACCGAGTTGAGCACATTTTCTGAGTTTGAATGGATCTTCATAGGAATGAGTTGTTTGGTCAAATTAATGCTCATTTAGGCTTCAGGAGGTTAACCTGAACTAAATATGTGTTGAAATGTGTACATAAAACCTTTGGTTTACGCGTGACACTCAATTAGAGTTTTATTTATTTTAAATGCATTTTCAGGCTGAGCTGAGCACGTTTTTTTTACTTTGAATGTATCTTCATAGGAATAAGTTGTGAGGTCAAATTAGTGATCATTTAGGCTTCAGAAGGTCAGCCTGAACTAAATACATGTTGAAATGTTGACATAATGTTTTGATTTAGGCGTGACAATCAATTTGAGTTTTTATTGCTTTAAATGCATTTTCAGGCTGAGCTGAGCACGTTTTCAGAGTTTGAATGTATCTTCATAGGAATGAGTTCTGTGGTCAAATTAATGCTCATTTAGGCTTCAGGGGGTCATCCTGAGCAAAATACATGTTGAAGTGTGTGCATAAGTCCTTTGGTTTAGGCGTGACACTCAATTTGAGTATTATTGCTTTAAATGCATTTTCAGGCCGAGCTGAGCACATTTTCTGACTTTAAATGTATGTTCATAGGAATGAGTTGTGTGGTCAAACTAATGCTCATTTAGGCTTCAGGAGGTCAACCTGAACTAAATACATGTTGAAGTGTGTGCATAAGTCATTTGGTTTGGGCGTTACACTCAATTAGAATTTTTATTCCTTTAAATGCATTTTCAGACCGAGTTGAGCACATTTTCTGAGTTTGAATGTATCTTCATAGGAATGAGTTGTGTGGTCAAATTAATGCTCATTTAGGCTTCAGGGGATCATCCTGAACAAAATACATGTTGAAGTGTGTGCTTAAGTCCTTTGGTTTAGGCGTGACACTCAATTAGAGTTTTTATTGCTTTAAATGCATTTTCATGCCGAGCTGAGCACGTTTTTTGACTTTGAATGTATCTTCATAGGAATGAGTTGTGTAGTCAAATTAATGCTCATTTAGGCTTCAGGAGGTCAACCTGAACTAAATACATGTTGAAATGTTTACATAATGTTTTGGTTTAGGCGTGACACTCAATTTGAGTTTTTATTGCTTTAAATGCATTTTCAGGCCGAGCTGAGCACGTTTTCTGAGTTTGAATGTATCTTCATAGGAATGAGTTCTGTGGTCAAATTAATGCTCATTTAGGCTTCAGGGGGTCATCCTGAGCAAAATACATGTTGAAGTGTGTGCATAAGTCCTTTGGTTTAGGCGTGACACTCAATTTGAGTTTTATTGCTTTAAATGCATTTTCAGGCCGAGCTGAGCACGTTTTCTGACTATGAATGTATCTTCATAGGAATGAGTTGTGTGATCAAATTAATGCTCATTTAGGCTTCAGGAGGTTATCCTGAACTAAATACATGTTGAAGTGTGTACATAAGTCCTTATGTTTAGGCGTGACACTCAATTTGAGTTTTTATTGCTTTGAATGCATTTTCAGGCCGAATTGAGCACATTTTCTGAGTTTGAATGTATCTTCATAGGAATGAGTTGTGTGGTCAAATTAATGCTCATTTAGGCTCCAGGAGGTCAACCTGAACTAAATACATGTTGAAATGTTTACATAATGTTTTGGTTTAGGCGTGACACTCAATTTGAGTTTTTATTGCTTTAAATGCATTTTCAGGCCGAGCTGAGCACGTTTTCTGAGTTTGAATGTATCTTCATAGGAATGAGTTCTGTGGTCAAATTAATGCTCATTTAGGCTTCAGGGGGTCATCCTGAGCAAAATACATGTTGAAGTGTGTGCATAAGTCCTTTGGCTTAGGCGTAACACTCAATTTGAGTTTTTATTGCTTTAAATGCATTTTCAGGCCGAGTTGAGCACATTTTCTGAGTTTGAATGTATCTTCATAGGAATGAGTTGTGTGGTCAAATTAATGCTCATTTAGGCTTCAGGGGATCATCCTGAACAAAATACATGTTGAAGTGTGTGCTTAAGTCCTTTGGTTTAGGCGTGACACTCAATTAGAGTTTTTATTGCTTTAAATGCATTTTCATGCCGAGCTGAGCACGTTTTTTGACTTTGAATGTATCTTCATAGGAATGAGTTGTGTAGTCAAATTAATGCTCATTTAGGCTTCAGGGGGTCAACCTGAACTAAATACATGTTGAAATGTTTACATAATGTTTTGGTTTAGGCGTGACACTCAATTTGAGTTTTTATTGCTTTAAATGCATTTTCAGGCCGAGCTGAGCACGTTTTCTGAGTTTGAATGTATCTTCATAGGAATGAGTTCTGTGGGCAAATTAATGCTCATTTAGGCTTCAGGGGGTCATCCTGAGCAAAATACATGTTGAAGTGTGTGCATAAGTCCTTTGGTTTAGGCGTAACACTCAATTTGAGTTTTTATTGCTTAAAATGCATTTTCAGACCGAGTTGAGCACATTTTCTGAGTTTGAATGGATCTTCATAGGAATGAGTTGTTTGGTCAAATTAATGCTCATTTAGGCTTCAGGAGGTTAACCTGAACTAAATATGTGTTGAAATGTGTACATAAAACCTTTGGTTTGCGCGTGACACTCAATTTGAGTTTTATTTATTTTAAATGCATATTCAGGCCGAGCTGAGCACATTTTCTGACTTTGAATGTATATTCATAGGAATGAGTTGTGTTGTCAAATTAATGCTCATTTAGGCTTCAGGAGGTCAACCTGAACTAAATACATGTTGAAATGTTTACATAATGTTTTGGTTTAGGCGTGACACTCAATTTGAGTTTTATTGCTTTAAATGCATTTTCGGGCTGAGCTGAGCACGTTTTCTGACTTTGAACATATCTTCATAGAATGAGTCGTGTGATCAAATTAATAGTCATTTAGGCTTCAGGAGGTCAACCTGAACTTAATACATGTCGAAATGTGTGTATGAGTTGTGTGATCAAATTAATGGTCATTTAGGCTTCAGGTGGTCATCCTGAACAAAATACATGTTGAAGTGTGTGCATAAGTCCTTTGGTTTAGGCGTAACACTCAATTTGAATTTTTATTGCTTTAAATGCATTTTCAGGCCGAGCTGAGCACGTTTTCTGAGTTCGAATGTATCTTCATAGGAATGAGTTGTGTGGTCAAATTAATGCTCATTTAGGCGTCATGAGGTCAACCTGAACAAAATACATGTTGAAATGTGTGCATAAAACCTTTGGTTTAGGCGTGACACTCAATTTGAGTTTTTATTGCTTTAAATGCATTTTCAGGTCGAGCTGAGCACGTTTTCTGAGTTCGAATGCATCTTTATTGGACTGAGTTGTGTGATCAAATTAAAGGTGAGTTAGGCTTCAGGAGGTCATCCTGAACTAAATTCATGTTGAAATGTGTGCATAAGTCCTTTGGTTTAGGCGTGACACTCAATTTGAGTTTTTATTGCTTTAAATGCATTTTCAGGCCGAGCTGAGCACGTTTTCTGACTATGAATGTATCTTGATAGGAATGAGTTGTGTGATCAAATTAATGCTCATTTAGGCTTCAGGAGGTTATCCTGAACTAAATACATGTTGAAGTGTGTACATAAGTCCTTATGTTTAGGCGTGACACTCAATTTGAGTTTTTATTGCTTTGAATGCATTTTCAGGCCGAATTGAGCACATTTTCTGAGTTTGAATGTATCTTCATAGGAATGAGTTGTGTGGTCAAATTAATGGTCATTTAGGCTTCAGGAGGTCAACCTAAACTAAATACATGTTGAGTGTGTGCATAAGTCCTTTGGTTTAGGCGTGACACTCAATTTGAATTATATTGCTTAAAATGTATTTTCAGGCCGAGCTGAGCACAATTTCTGAGTTTGAATGTATCTTCATAGGAATGAGTTGTGTGGTTAAATTAATGCTCATTGAGGCTTCAGGGGATCATCCTGAACAAAATACATGTTGAATTGTGCACATAAGTCCTTTGCTTTAGGCGTGACACTCAATTTGAGTTTTTATTGCTTAAAATGCATTTTCAGACCGAGTTGAGCACATTTTCTGAGTTTGAATGGATCTTCATAGGAATGAGTTGTTTGGTCAAATTAATGCTCATTTAGGCTTCAGGAGGTTAACCTGAACTAAATATGTGTTGAAATGTGTACATAAAACCTTTGGTTTACGCGTGACACTCAATTAGAGTTTTATTTATTTTAAATGCATTTTCAGGCCGAGCTGAGCACGTTTTTTTGACTTTGAATGTATCTTCATAGGAATAAGTTGTGAGGTCAAATTAGTGATCATTTAGGCTTCAGAAGGTCAGCCTGAACTAAATACATGTTGAAATGTTGACATAATGTTTTGATTTAGGCGTGACAATCAATTTGAGTTTTTATTGCTTTAAATGCATTTTCA
This sequence comes from Hippocampus zosterae, assembly GCF_025434085.1. Classification (NCBI taxonomy): domain Eukaryota; kingdom Metazoa; phylum Chordata; class Actinopteri; order Syngnathiformes; family Syngnathidae; genus Hippocampus; species Hippocampus zosterae. The sequence goes on from NC_067456.1 coordinate 14,320,630, forward strand.
GGCCGAGCTGAGCACGTTTTCAGAGTTTGAATGTATCTTCATAGGAATGAGTTCTGTGGTCAAATTAATGCTCATTTAGGCTTCAGGGGGTCATCCTGAGCAAAATACATGTTGAAGTGTGTGCATAAGTCCTTTGGTTTAGGCGTGACACTCAATTTGAGTTTTATTGCTTTAAATGCATTTTCAGGCCGAGCTGAGCACATTTTCTGACTTTAAATGTATGTTCATAGGAATGAGTTGTGTGGTCAAACTAATGCTCATTTAGGCTTCAGGAGGTCAACCTGAACTAAATACATGTTGAAGTGTGTGCATAAGTCATTTGGTTTGGGCGTTACACTCAATTAGAATTTTTATTCCTTTAAATGCATTTTCAGACCGAGTTGAGCACATTTTCTGAGTTTGAATGTATCTTCATAGGAATGAGTTGTGTGGTCAAATTAATGCTCATTTAGGCTTCAGGGGATCATCCTGAACAAAATACATGTTGAAGTGTGTGCTTAAGTCCTTTGGTTTAGGCGTGACACTCAATTAGAGTTTTTATTGCTTTAAATGCATTTTCATGCCGAGCTGAGCACGTTTTTTGACTTTGAATGTATCTTCATAGGAATGAGTTGTGTAGTCAAATTAATGCTCATTTAGGCTTCAGGAGGTCAACCTGAACTAAATACATGTTGAAATGTTTACATAATGTTTTGGTTTAGGCGTGACACTCAATTTGAGTTTTTATTGCTTTAAATGCATTTTCAGGCCGAGCTGAGCACGTTTTCTGAGTTTGAATGTATCTTCATAGGAATGAGTTCTGTGGTCAAATTAATGCTCATTTAGGCTTCAGGGGGTCATCCTGAGCAAAATACATGTTGATGTGTGTGCATAAGTCCTTTGGTTTAGGCGTGACACTCAATTTGAGTTTTTATTGCTTTAAATACATTTTCAGGCCGAGCGGAGCACGTTTTCTGACTATGAATGTATCTTCATAGGAATGAGTTGTGTGATCAAATTAATGCTCATTTAGGCTTCAGGAGGTTATCCTGAACTAAATACATGTTGAAGTGTGTACATAAGTCCTTATGTTTAGGCGTGACACTCAATTTGAGTTTTTATTGCTTTGAATGCATTTTCAGGCCGAATTGAGCACATTTTCTGAGTTTGAATGTATCTTCATAGGAATGAGTTGTGTGGTCAAATTAATGGTCATTTAGGCTTCAGGAGGTCAACCTAAACTAAATACATGTTGAGTGTGTGCATAAGTCCTTTGGTTTAGGCGTGACACTCAATTGGAATTTTATTGCTTAAAATGTATTTTCAGGCCGAGCTGAGCACAATTTCTGAGTTTGAATGTATCTTCATAGGAATGAGTTGTGTGGTTAAATTAATGCTCATTTAGGCTTCAGGGGATCATCCTGAACAAAATACATGTTGAATTGTGCACATAAGTCCTTTGCTTTAGGCGTGACACTCAATTTGAGTTTTTATTGCTTAAAATGCATTTTCAGACCGAGTTGAGCACATTTTCTGAGTTTGAATGGATCTTCATAGGAATGAGTTGTTTGGTCAAATTAATGCTCATTTAGGCTTTAGGAGGTTAACCTGAACTAAATATGTGTTGAAATGTGTAGATAAAACCTTTGGTTTACGCGTGACACTCAATTAGAGTTTTATTTATTTTAAATGCATTTTCAGGCCGAGCTGAGCACGTTTTTTTGACTTTGAATGTATCTTCATAGGAATAAGTTGTGAGGTCAAATTAGTGATCATTTAGGCTTCAGGAGGTCAGCCTGAACTAAATACATGTTGAAATGTTGACATAATGTTTTGATTTAGGCGTGACAATCAATTTGAGTTTTTATTGCTTTAAATGCATTTTCAGGTCGAGCTGAGCACGTTTTCTGAGTTCGAATGCATCTTTATTGGACTGAGTTGTGTGATCAAATTAAAGGTGAGTTAGGCTTCAGGAGGTCATCCTGAACTAAATTCATGTTGAAATGTGTGCATAAGTCCTTTGGTTTAGGCGTGACACTCAATTTGAGTTTTTATTGCTTTAAATGCATTTTCAGGCCGAGCTGAGCACGTTTTCTGACTATGAATGTATCTTGATAGGAATGAGTTGTGTGATCAAATTAATGCTCATTTAGGCTTCAGGAGGTTATCCTGAACTAAATACATGTTGAAGTGTGTACATAAGTCCTTATGTTTAGGCGTGACACTCAATTTGAGTTTTTATTGCTTTGAATGCATTTTCAGGCCGAATTGAGCACATTTTCTGAGTTTGAATGTATCTTCATAGGAATGAGTTGTGTGGTCAAATTAATGGTCATTTAGGCTTCAGGAGGTCAACCTGAACTAAATACATGTTGAAATGTGTGCTTAAGTCCTTTGGTTTAGGCGTGACACTCAATTTGAGTTTTTATTGCTTTGAATGCATTTTCAGGCCGAATTGAGCACATTTTCTGAGTTTGAATGTATCTTCATAGGAATGAGTTGTGTGGTCAAATTAATGGTCATTTAGGCTTCAGGAGGTCAACCTAAACTAAATACATGTTGAGTGTGTGCATAAGTCCTTTGGTTTAGGCGTGACACTCAATTTGAATTTTATTGCTTAAAATGTATTTTCAGGCCGAGCTGAGCACAATTTCTGAGTTTGAATGTATCTTCATAGGAATGAGTTGTGTGGTTAAATTAATGCTCATTTAGGCTTCAGGAGGTTAACCTGAACTAAATATATGTGCTGAAATGTGTACATAAAACCGTTGGTTTACGCGTGACACTCAATTAGAGTTTTATTTATTTTAAATGCATTTTCAGGCCGAGCTGAGCACGTTTTTTTGACTTTGAATGTATCTTCATAGGAATAAGTTGTGAGGTCAAATTAGTGATCATTTAGGCTTCAGGAGGTCAGCCTGAACTAAATACATGTTGAAATGTTGACATAATGTTTTGATTTTGGCGTGACAATCAATTTGAGTTTTTATTGCTTTAAATGCATTTTCAGGCCGAGCTGAGCACGTTTTCAGAGTTTGAATGTATCTTCATAGGAATGAGTTCTGTGGTCAAATTAATGCTCATTTAGGCTTCAGGGGGTCATCCTGAGCAAAATACATGTTGAAGTGTGTGCATAAGTCCTTTGGTTTAGGCGTGACACTCAATTTGAGTTTTATTGCTTTAAATGCATTTTCAGGCCGAGCTGAGCACATTTTCTGACTTTAAATGTATATTCATAGGAATGAGTTGTGTGGTCAAACTAATGCTCATTTAGGCTTCAGGAGGTCAACCTGAACTAAATACATGTTGAAGTGTGTGCATAAGTCATTTGGTTTGGGCGTTACACTCAATTAGAATTTTTATTCCTTTAAATGCATTTTCAGACCGAGTTGAGCACATTTTCTGAGTTTGAATGTATCTTCATAGGAATGAGTTGTGTGGTCAAATTAATGCTCATTTAGGCTTCAGGGGATCATCCTGAACAAAATACATGTTGAAGTGTGTGCTTAAGTCCTTTGGTTTAGGCGTGACACTCAATTAGAGTTTTTATTGCTTTAAATGCATTTTCATGCCGAGCTGAGCACGTTTTTTGACTTTGAACATATCTTGATAGAATGAGTCGTGTGATCAAATTAATGCTCATTTAGGCTTCAGGAGGTCAACCTGAACTAAATACATGTTGAAATGTTTACATAATGTTTTGGTTTAGGCGTGACACTCAATTTGAGTTTTTATTGCTTTAAATGCATTTTCAGACCGAGTTGAGCACATTTTCTGAGTTTGAATGTATCTTCATAGGAATGAGTTGTCTGGTCAAATTAATGCTCATTTAGGCTTCAGGGGATCATCCTGAACAAAATACATGTTGAAGTGTGTGCTTAAGTCCTTTGGTTTAGGCGTGACACTCAATTAGAGTTTTTATTGCTTTAAATGCATTTTCATGCCGAGCTGAGCACGTTTTTTGACTTTGAATGTATCTTCATAGGAATGAGTTGTGTAGTCAAATTAATGCTCATTTAGGCTTCAGGAGGTCAACCTGAACTAAATACATGTTGAAATGTTTACATAATGTTTTGGTTTAGGCGTGACACTCAATTTGAGTTTTTATTGCTTTAAATGCATTTTCAGGCCGAATTGAGCACATTTTCTGAGTTTGAATGTATCTTCATAGGAATGAGTTGTGTGGTCAAATTAATGGTCATTTAGGCTTCAGGAGGTCAACCTAAACTAAATACATGTTGAGTGTGTGCATAAGTCCTTTGGTTTAGGCGTGACACTCAATTTGAATTATATTGCTTAAAATGTATTTTCAGGCCGAGCTGAGCACAATTTCTGAGTTTGAATGTATCTTCATAGGAATGAGTTGTGTGGTTAAATTAATGCTCATTTAGGCTTCAGGGGATCATCCTGAACAAAATACATGTTGAATTGTGCACATAAGTCCTTTGCTTTAGGCGTGACACTCAATTTGAGTTTTTATTGCTTAAAATGCATTTTCAGACCGAGTTGAGCACATTTTCTGAGTTTGAATGGATCTTCATAGGAATGAGTTGTTTGGTCAAATTAATGCTCATTTAGGCTTCAGGAGGTTAACCTGAACTAAATATGTGTTGAAATGTGTACATAAAACCTTTGGTTTACGCGTGACACTCAATTAGAGTTTTATTTATTTTAAATGCATTTTCAGGCCGAGCTGAGCACGTTTTTTTGACTTTGAATGTATCTTCATAGGAATAAGTTGTGAGGTCAAATTAGTGATCATTTAGGCTTCAGAAGGTCAGCCTGAACTAAATACATGTTGAAATGTTGACATAATGTTTTGATTTAGGCGTGACAATCAATTTGAGTTTTTATTGCTTTAAATGCATTTTCAGGCCGAGCTGAGCACGTTTTCAGAGTTTGAATGTATCTTCATAGGAATGAGTTCTGTGGTCAAATTAATGCTCATTTAGGCTTCAGGGGGTCATCCTGAGCAAAATACATGTTGAAGTGTGTGCATAAGTCCTTTGGTTTAGGCGTGACACTCAATTTGAGTTTTATTGCTTTAAATGCATTTTCAGGCCGAGCTGAGCACATTTTCTGACTTTAAATGTATGTTCATAGGAATGAGTTGTGTGGTCAAACTAATGCTCATTTAGGCTTCAGGAGGTCAACCTGAACTAAATACATGTTGAAGTGTGTGCATAAGTCATTTGGTTTGGGCGTTACACTCAATTAGAATTTTTATTCCTTGAAATGCATTTTCAGACCGAGTTGAGCACATTTTCTGAGTTTGAATGTATCTTCATAGGAATGAGTTGTGTGGTCAAATTAATGCTCATTTAGGCTTCAGGGGATCATCCTGAACAAAATACATGTTGAAGTGTGTGCTTAAGTCCTTTGGTTTAGGCGTGACACTCAATTAGAGTTTTTATTGCTTTAAATGCATTTTCATGCCGAGCTGAGCACGTTTTTTGACTTTGAATGTATCTTCATAGGAATGAGTTGTGTAGTCAAATTAATGCTCATTTGGGCTTCAGGAGGTCAACCTGAACTAAATACATGTTGAAATGTTTACATAATGTTTTGGTTTAGGCGTGACACTCAATTTGAGTTTTTATTGCTTTAAATGCATTTTCAGGCCGAGCTGAGCACGTTTTCTGAGTTTGAATGTATCTTCATAGGAATGAGTTCTGTGGTCAAATTAATGCTCATTTAGGCTTCAGGGGGTCATCCTGAGCAAAATACATGTTGATGTGTGTGCATAAGTCCTTTGGTTTAGGCGTGACACTCAATTTGAGTTTTTATTGCTTTAAATGCATTTTCAGGCCGAGCGGAGCACGTTTTCTGACTATGAATGTATCTTCATAGGAATGAGTTGTGTGATCAAATTAATGCTCATTTAGGCTTCAGGAGGTTATCCTGAACTAAATACATGTTGAAGTGTGTACATAAGTCCTTATGTTTAGGGGTGACACTCAATTTGAGTTTTTATTGCTTTGAATGCATTTTCAGGCCGAATTGAGCACATTTTCTGAGTTTGAATGTATCTTCATAGGAATGAGTTGTGTGGTCAAATTAATGGTCATTTAGGCTTCAGGAGGTCAACCTAAACTAAATACATGTTGAGTGTGTGCATAAGTCCTTTGGTTTAGGCGTGACACTCAATTTGAATTTTATTGCTTAAAATGTATTTTCAGGCCGAGCTGAGCACAATTTCTGAGTTTGAATGTATCTTCATAGGAATGAGTTGTGTGGTTAAATTAATGCTCATTTAGGCTTCAGGGGATCATCCTGAACAAAATACATGTTGAATTGTGCACATAAGTCCTTTGCTTTAGGCGTGACACTCAATTTGAGTTTTTATTGCTTAAAATGCATTTTCAGACCGAGTTGAGCACATTTTCTGAGTTTGAATGGATCTTCATAGGAATGAGTTGTTTGGTCAAATTAATGCTCATTTAGGCTTCAGGAGGTTAACCTGAACTAAATATGTGTTGAAATGTGTAGATAAAACCTTTGGTTTACGCGTGACACTCAATTAGAGTTTTATTTATTTTAAATGCATTTTCAGGCCGAGCTGAGCACGTTTTTTTGACTTTGAATGTATCTTCATAGGAATAAGTTGTGAGGTCAAATTAGTGATCATTTAGGCTTCAGGAGGTCAGCCTGAACTAAATACATGTTGAAATGTTGACATAATGTTTTGATTTAGGCGTGACAATCAATTTGAGTTTTTATTGCTTTAAATGCATTTTCAGGTCGAGCTGAGCACGTTTTCTGAGTTCGAATGCATCTTTATTGGACTGAGTTGTGTGATCAAATTAAAGGTGAGTTAGGCTTCAGGAGGTCATCCTGAACTAAATTCATGTTGAAATGTGTGCATAAGTCCTTTGGTTTAGGCGTGACACTCAATTTGAGTTTTTATTGCTTTAAATGCATTTTCAGGCCGAGCTGAGCACGTTTTCTGACTATGAATGTATCTTGATAGGAATGAGTTGTGTGATCAAATTAATGCTCATTTAGGCTTCAGGAGGTTATCCTGAACTAAATACATGTTGAAGTGTGTACATAAGTCCTTATGTTTAGGCGTGACACTCAATTTGAGTTTTTATTGCTTTGAATGCATTTTCAGGCCGAATTGAGCACATTTTCTGAGTTTGAATGTATCTTCATAGGAATGAGTTGTGTGGTCAAATTAATGGTCATTTAGGCTTCAGGAGGTCAACCTGAACTAAATACATGTTGAAATGTGTGCTTAAGTCCTTTGGTTTAGGCGTGACACTCAATTTGAGTTTTTATTGCTTTGAATGCATTTTCAGGCCGAATTGAGCACATTTTCTGAGTTTGAATGTATCTTCATAGGAATGAGTTGTGTGGTCAAATTAATGGTCATTTAGGCTTCAGGAGGTCAACCTAAACTAAATACATGTTGAGTGTGTGCATAAGTCCTTTGGTTTAGGCGTGACACTCAATTTGAATTTTATTGCTTAAAATGTATTTTCAGGCCGAGCTGAGCACAATTTCTGAGTTTGAATGTATCTTCATAGGAATGAGTTGTGTGGTTAAATTAATGCTCATTTAGGCTTCAGGAGGTTAACCTGAACTAAATATATGTGCTGAAATGTGTACATAAAACCTTTGGTTTACGCGTGACACTCAATTAGAGTTTTATTTATTTTAAATGCATTTTCAGGCCGAGCTGAGCACGTTTTTTTGACTTTGAATGTATCTTCATAGGAATAAGTTGTGAGGTCAAATTAGTGATCATTTAGGCTTCAGGAGGTCAGCCTGAACTAAATACATGTTGAAATGTTGACATAATGTTTTGATTTTGGCGTGACAATCAATTTGAGTTTTTATTGCTTTAAATGCATTTTCAGGCCGAGCTGAGCACGTTTTCAGAGTTTGAATGTATCTTCATAGGAATGAGTTCTGTGGTCAAATTAATGCTCATTTAGGCTTCAGGGGGTCATCCTGAGCAAAATACATGTTGAAGTGTGTGCATAAGTCCTTTGGTTTAGGCGTGACACTCAATTTGAGTTTTATTGCTTTAAATGCATTTTCAGGCCGAGCTGAGCACATTTTCTGACTTTAAATGTATATTCATAGGAATGAGTTGTGTGGTCAAACTAATGCTCATTTAGGCTTCAGGAGGTCAACCTGAACTAAATACATGTTGAAGTGTGTGCATAAGTCATTTGGTTTGGGCGTTACACTCAATTAGAATTTTTATTCCTTTAAATGCATTTTCAGACCGAGTTGAGCACATTTTCTGAGTTTGAATGTATCTTCATAGGAATGAGTTGTGTGGTCAAATTAATGCTCATTTAGGCTTCAGGGGATCATCCTGAACAAAATACATGTTGAAGTGTGTGCTTAAGTCCTTTGGTTTAGGCGTGACACTCAATTAGAGTTTTTATTGCTTTAAATGCATTTTCATGCCGAGCTGAGCACGTTTTTTGACTTTGAACATATCTTGATAGAATGAGTCGTGTGATCAAATTAATGCTCATTTAGGCTTCAGGAGGTCAACCTGAACTAAATACATGTTGAAATGTTTACATAATGTTTTGGTTTAGGCGTGACACTCAATTTGAGTTTTTATTGCTTTAAATGCATTTTCAGACCGAGTTGAGCACATTTTCTGAGTTTGAATGTATCTTCATAGGAATGAGTTGTCTGGTCAAATTAATGCTCATTTAGGCTTCAGGGGATCATCCTGAACAAAATACATGTTGAAATGTTTACATAATGTTTTGGTTTAGGCGTGACACTCAATTTGAGTTTTTATTGCTTTAAATGCATTTTCAGGCCGAGCTGAGCACGTTTTCTGAGTTTGAATGTATCTTCATAGGAATGAGTTCTGTGGTCAAATTAATGCTCATTTCGGCTTCAGGGGGTCATCCTGAGCAAAATACATGTTGAAGTGTGTGCATAAGTCCTTTGGCTTAGGCGTAACACTCAATAAGTGTTTTTATTGCTTTAAATGCATTTTCAGGCCGAGCTGAGCACGTTTTCTGACTATGAATGTATCTTCATAGGAATGAGTTGTGTGATCAAATTAATGCTCATTTAGGCTTCAGGAGGTTATCCTGAACTAAATACATGTTGAAGTGTGTACATAAGTCCTTATGTTTAGGCGTGACACTCAATTTGAGTTTTTATTGCTTTAAATGCATTTTCAGGCCGAATTGAGCACGTTTTCTGAGTTTGAATGTATCTTCATAGGAATGAGTTGTGTGGTCAAATTAATGGTCATTTAGGCTTCAGGAGGTCAACTTAAACTAAATACATGTTGAGTGTGTGCATAAGTCCTTTGGTTTAGGCGTGACACTCAATTTGAATTTTATTGCTTAAAAAGTATTTTCAGGCCGAGCTGAGCACAATTTCTGAGTTTGAATGGATCTTCATAGGAATGAGTTGTTTGGTCAAATTAATGCTCATTTCGGCTTCAGGAGGTTAACCTGAACTAAATATGTGTTGAAATGTGTACATAAAACCTTTGGTTTGCGCGTGACACTCAATTTGAGTTTTATTTATTTTAAATGCATATTCAGGCCGAGCTGAGCACATTTTCTGACTTTGAATGGATCTTCATAGGAATGAGTTGTGTGGTTAAATTAATGCTCATTTAGGCTTCAGGAGGTTAACCTGAACTAAATATGTGCTGAAATGTGTACATAAAACCTTTGGTTTATGCGTGACACTCAATTAGAGTTTTATTTATTTTAAATGCATTTTCAGGCCGAGCTGAGCACGTTTTTTTGACTTTGAATGTATCTTCATAGGAATAAGTTGTGAGGTCAAATTAGTGATCATTTAGGCTTCAGGAGGTCAGCCTGAACTAAATACATGTTGAAATGTTGACATAATGTTTTGATTTAGGCGTGACAATCAATTTGAGTTTTTATTGCTTTAAATGCATTTTCAGGCCGAGCTGAGCACGTTTTCAGAGTTTGAATGTATCTTCATAGGAATGAGTTCTGTGGTCAAATTAATGCTCATTTAGGCTTCAGGGGGTCATCCTGAGCAAAATACATGTTGAAGTGTGTGCATAAGTCCTTTGGTTTAGGCGTGACACTCAATTTGAGTTTTTATTGCTTTAAATGCATTTTCAGGCCGAGCTGAGCACGTTTTCTGACTATGAATGTATCTTCATAGGAATGAGTTGTGTGATCAAATTAATGCTCATTTAGGCTTCAGGAGGTTATCCTGAACTAAATACATGTTGAAGTGTGTACATAAGTCCTTATGTTTAGGCGTGACACTCAATTTGAATTTTATTGCTTAAAAAGTATTTTCAGGCCGAGCTGAGCACAATTTCTGAGTTTGAATGTATCTTCATAGGAATGAGTTGTGTGGTTAAATTAATGCTCATTTAGGCTTCAGGGGATCATCCTGAACAAAATACATGTTGAATTGTGCGCATAAGTCCTTTGCTTTAGGCGTGACACTCAATTTGAGTTTTTATTGCTTAAAATGCATTTTCAGACCGAGTTGAGCACATTTTCTGAGTTTGAATGGATCTTCATAGGAATGAGTTGTTTGGTCAAATTAATGCTCATTTAGGCTTCAGGAGGTTAACCTGAACTAAATATGTGTTGAAATGTGTACATAAAACCTTTGGTTTGCGCGTGACACTCAATTTGAGTTTTATTTATTTAAATGCATATTCAGGCCGAGCTGAGCACATTTTCTGACTTTGAATGTATATTCATAGGAATGAGTTGTGTGGTCAAATTAATGCTCATTTAGGCTTCAGGAGGTCAACCTGAACTAAATACATGTTGAAATGTGTGCATAAGTCCTTTGGTTTAGGCGTGACACTCAATTTGAATTTTTATTGCTTTAAATGCATTTTCAGACCGAGTTGAGCACATTTTCTGAGTTTGAATGTATCTTCATAGGAATTAGTTGTGTGGTCAAATTAATGCTCATTTAGGCTTCAGGGGATCATCCTGAACAAAATACATGTTGAAGTATGTGCTTAAGTCCTTTGGTTTAGGCGTGACACTCAATTTGAGTTTTTATTGCTTTAAATGCAGTTTCATGCCGAGCTGAGCACGTTTTTTGACTTTGAATGTATCTTCATAGGAATGAGTTGTGTAGTCAAATTAATGCTCATTTAGGCTTCAGGAGGTCAACCTGAACTAAATACATGTTGAAATGTTTACATAATGTTTTGGTTTAGGCGTGACACTCATTTTGAGTTTTATTGCTTTGAATGCATTTTCGGGCTGAGCTGAGCACGTTTTCTGACTTTGAACATATCTTGATAGAATGAGTCGTGTGATCAAATTAATGGTCATTTAGGCTTCAGGTGGTCATCCTGAACGAAATACATGTTGAAGTGTGTGCATAAGTCCTTTGGTTTAGGCGTGACACTCAATTTGAATTTTTATTGCTTTAAATGCATTTTCAGGCCGAGCTGAGCACATTTTCTGAGTTTGAATGTATCTCCATAGGAATGAGTTGTGTGGTCAAATTAATGCTCATTTAGGCATCATGAGGTCAACCTGAACAAAACACATGTTGAAATGTGTGCATAAAACCTTTGGTTTAGGCGTGACACTCAATTTGAGTTTTTATTGCTTAAAATGCATTTTCAGACCGAGTTGAGCACATTTTCTGAGTTTGAATGGATCTTCATAGGAATGAGTTGTTTGGTCAAATTAATGCTCATTTAGGCTTCAGGAGGTTAACCTGAACTAAATATGTGTTGAAATGTGTACATAAAACCTTTGGTTTGCGCGTGACACTCAATTTGAGTTTTATTTATTTAAATGCATATTCAGGCCGAGCTGAGCACATTTTCTGACTTTGAATGTATATTCATAGGAATGAGTTGTGTGGTCAAATTAATGCTCATTTAGGCTTCAGGAGGTCAACCTGAACTAAATACATGTTGAAATGTGTGCATAAGTCCTTTGGTTTAGGCGTGACACTCAATTTGAATTTTTATTGCTTTAAATGCATTTTCAGACCGAGTTGAGCACATTTTCTGAGTTTGAATGTATCTTCATAGGAATTAGTTGTGTGGTCAAATTAATGCTCATTTAGGCTTCAGGGGATCATCCTGAACAAAATACATGTTGAAGTATGTGCTTAAGTCCTTTGGTTTAGGCGTGACACTCAATTTGAGTTTTTATTGCTTTAAATGCAGTTTCATGCCGAGCTGAGCACGTTTTTTGACTTTGAATGTATCTTCATAGGAATGAGTTGTGTAGTCAAATTAATGCTCATTTAGGCTTCAGGAGGTCAACCTGAACTAAATACATGTTGAAATGTTTACATAATGTTTTGGTTTAGGCGTGACACTCATTTAGAGTTTTATTGCTTTGAATGCATTTTCGGGCTGAGCTGAGCACGTTTTCTGACTTTGAACATATCTTGATAGAATGAGTCGTGTGATCAAATTAATGGTCATTTAGGCTTCAGGTGGTCATCCTGAACGAAATACATGTTGAAGTGTGTGCATAAGTCCTTTGGTTTAGGCGTGACACTCAATTTGAATTTTTATTGCTTTAAATGCATTTTCAGGCCGAGCTGAGCACATTTTCTGAGTTTGAATGTATCTCCATAGGAATGAGTTGTGTGGTCAAATTAATGCTCATTTAGGCATCATGAGGTCAACCTGAACAAAACACATGTTGAAATGTGTGCATAAAACCTTTGGTTTAGGCGTGACACTCAATTTGAGTTTTTATTGCTTTAAATGCATTTTCAGGTCGAGCTGAGCACGTTTTCTGAGTTCGAATGCATCTTCATTGGACTGAGTTGTGTGATCAAATTAAAGGTGAGTTAGGCTTCAGGAGGACATCCTGAACTAAATTCATGTTGAAATGTGTGCATAAAAACTTTGCTTCAGGCGTGACACTCAATTTGAGTTTTTATTGCTTTAAATGCATTTTCAGGCCGAGCTGAGCACGTTTTCTGACTATGAATGTATCTTCATAGGAATGAGTTGTGTGATCAAATTAATGCTCATTTCGGCTTCAGGGGATTGTCCTGAACAAAATACATCTTGAAGTGTGTGCTTAAGTCCTTTGGTTTAGGCGTGACACTCAATTTGAGTTTTATTGCTTTAAATGCATTTTTGGGCCGAGCTGAGCACGTTTTCTGACTTTGAATGTATCTTCATAGGAATGAGTTGTGAGGTCGAATTAATGATCATTTAGGCTTTAGGAGGTCAACCTGAACTAAATACATGTTGAAATGTGTGCATAAGTCCTTTGGTTCAGGCGTGACATGTATTTTGAATTTTTATTGCTTTAAATGCATTTTCAGGCCGAGCTGAGCACGTTTTTTGACTTGGAATGTATCTTCATAGGAATGAGTTGTGTGATCAAATTAATGGTGATTTAGGCTTCAGGGGGTCATCCTGAACAAAATACATGTTGAAGTGTGTGCATAAGTCCTTATGTTTAGGCGTGACACTCAATTTTGAGTTTGTATTGCTTTAAATGCATTTTCAGGCCGAATTGAGCACGTTTTCTGAGTTTGAATGTATCTTCATAGGAATGAGTTGTGTTGTCAAATTAATGCTCATTTAGGCTTCAGGAGGTCAACCTAAACTAAATACATGTTGAGTGTGTGCATAAGTCCTTTGGTTTAGGCGTGACACTCAATTTGAATTTTTATTGCTTTAAATGCATTTTCAGGCCGAGCTGAGCACGTTTTTTTGACTTTGAATGTATCTTCATAGGAATGAGCTGTGTGATCAAATGAATGGTGATTTAGGCTTCAGGGGGTCATCCTGAACAAAATACATGTTGAAGTGTGTGCATAAGTCCTTTGGTTTAGGCGTGACACTTAATTTGTATTTTTATTGCTTTAAATGCATTTTCAGGCCGAGCTGAGCATGTTTTTTGACTTTGAATGTATCTTCATAGGAATGAGTTTTGTGGTCAAATTAATGCTAATTTAGGCTTCAGAGGATCATCCTGAACAAAATACATCTTGAAGTGTGTGCTTAAGTCCTTTGGTTTAGGCGTGACACTCAATTTGAGTTTTATTGCTTTAAATGCATTTTTGGGCCGAGCTGAGCACGTTTTCTGACTTTGAATGTATCTTCATAGGAATGAGTTGTGAGGTCGAATGAATGATCATTTAGGCTTCAGGGGGTCATCCTGAACAAAATACATGTTGAAGTGTGTGCATAAGTCCTTTGGTTTAGGCGTGACACTCAATTTGTATTTTTATTGCTTTAAAAGCATTATCAGGCCGAGCTGAGCATGCTTTTTGACTTGGAATGTATCTTCATAGGAATGAGTTTTGTGATCAAATTAATGGTCATTTAGGCTTTAGGAGGTCAACCTGAACTAAATACATGTTGAAATGTGTGCATGAGTCGTTTGGTTTAGGCGTAACACTCAATTTGAGTTTTATTTATTTTGAATGCATTTTCAGGCCGAGCTGAGCACATTTTCTGAGTTCGAATGTATCTTCATAGGAATGAGTTGTGTGGTCAAATTAATGCTCATTTAGGCTACAGGAGGTCATTTGCAAACTAAATACATTTTGAAATGTCTGCATAAGTCCTTTGGGTTAGGCGTGACACTCAACTTGACTTTTATTGCTTTAAATGCATTTTCAGGCCGAGCTGAGCACGTTTTCTGACTTTGAATGTATCTTCATAGGAATGAGTTGTGTAGTCAAATTAATTGTCATTTAGGCTTCAGGAGGTCAACCTGAACTAAATACATGTTGAAGTGTGTGCATAAGTCCTTTGGTTTAGGCGTGACACTCAATTTGAATTTTATTGCTTAAAATGTATTTTCAGGCCGAGCTGAGCACATTTTCTGAGTTTGAATGTATCTTCATAGGAATGAGTTGTGTAGTCAAATTAATTGTCATTTAGGCTTCAGGAGGTCAACCTGAACTAAATACATGTTGAAATGTGTGCATAAGTCCTTTGGTTTAGGCGTGACACTCATTTTGAGTTTTTATTGCTTTAAATGCATTTTCAGGCCGAGCTGTGCACATTTTCTGAGTTTGAATGTATCTTCATAGGAATGAGTTGTGTTGTCAAATTAATACTCATTTAGGCTTCAGGAGGTCAACCTAAACTAAATACATGTTGAGTGTGTGCATAAGTCCTTTGGTTTAGGCGTGACACTCAATTTGTATTTTTATTGCTTTAAAAGCATTATCAGGCCGAGCTGAGCATGCTTTTTGACTTGGAATGTATCTTCATAGGAATGAGTTTTGTGATCAAATTAATGCTCATTTAGGCGTCAGGAGGTCAACCTGAACTAAATACATGTTGAAATGTGTGCATAAGTCCTTTGGTTTAGGCGTGACACTCAATTTGAGTTTTATTTATTTTAAATGCATTTTCCGGCCGAGCTGAGCACATTTTCTGACTTTGAATGTATATTCATAGGAATGAGTTGTGTGGTCAAATTAATGCTCATTTAGGCTTCAGGAGGTAAGCCTGAACTAAATACATGTTGAAGTGTGTGCATAAGTCCTTTGGTTTAGGCGTTACACTCAATTAGAATTTTTATTGCTTTAAATGCATTTTCAGGCCGAGCTGAGCACGTTTTTTGATGTTGAATGTATCTTCATAGGAATGAGTTGTGTAGTCAAATTAATTGTCATTTAGGCTTCAGGAGGTCAACTTGAACTAAATACGTGTTGAAATGTGTGAATAAAACCTTTGGTTTACGCGTGACAGTCAATTTGAGTTTTATTTATTTTAAATGCATTTTCAGGCCGAGCTGAGCACATTTTCTGACTTTGAATGTATATTCATAGGAATGAGTTGTGTGATCAAATTAATGCTCATTTAGGCTTCAGGAGGTTATCCTGAACTAAATACATGTTGAAGTGTGTACATAAGTCCTATGTTTAGGCGTGACACTC
Source organism: Hippocampus zosterae (assembly GCF_025434085.1). Taxonomy (NCBI): domain Eukaryota; kingdom Metazoa; phylum Chordata; class Actinopteri; order Syngnathiformes; family Syngnathidae; genus Hippocampus; species Hippocampus zosterae. Next base: position 14,336,458 of record NC_067456.1, read on the forward strand.
AATTTGAGTTTTTATTGCTTTAAATGCATTTTCAGGCCGAGCTGAGCACGTTTTCAGAGTTTGAATGTATATTCATGGGAATGAGTTGGGTGGTCAAATTAATGCTCATTTAGGTTTCAGGAGGTCAACCTGAACTAAATACATGTTGAAGTGTGTGCATAAGTCATTTGGTTTAGGTGTTACACTCAATTAGAATTTTTATTGCTTTAAATGCATTTTCAGGCCGAGCTGAGCACGTTTTTTGATTTTGAATGTATCTTCACAGGAATGAGTTGTGTAGTCAAATTAATTGTCATTTAGGCTTCAGGAGGTCAACCTGAAAAAAATACATGTTGAAGTGTGTGCATAAGTCCTTTGCTTTAGGCGTGACACTCAATTTGAGTTTTTATTGCTTTAAATTCATTATCAGACCGAGCTGAGCACATTTTTTGACTTTGAATGTATCTTCATAGGAATGAGTTGTGTGGTCAAATTAATGCTCATTTAGGCTTAAGGAGGTCAACCTGAACTAAATACATGTTGAAATGTTGACATAATGTTTTGGTTTAGGCGTGACACTCAATTTGAGTTTTTATTGCTTTAAATGCATATTCAGGCCGAGCTGAGCACATTTTCTGACTTTGAATGTATCTTCATAGGAATGAGTTCTGTGGTCAAATTAATGCTCATTTAGGCTTCAGGGGGTCATCCTGAACAAAATACATGTTGAAGTGTGTGCATAAGTCCTTTGGTTTAGGCGTGACACTCAATTTGAGTTTTATTGCTTTAAATGCATTTTCAGGCCGAGCTGAGCACGTTTTTTGATTTTGAATGTATCTTCATAGGAATGAGTTGTGTAGTCAAATTAATTGTCATTTAGGCTTCAGGAGGTCAACCTGAACTAAATACATGTTGAAATGTGTGCATAAGTCCTTTGGTTTAGGCGTGACACTCATTTTGAGTTTTTATTGCTTTAAATGCATTTTCAGGCCGAGCTGTGCACATTTTCTGAGTTTGAATGTATCTTCATAGGAATGAGTTGTGTTGTCAAATTAATACTCATTTAGGCTTCAGGAGGTCAACCTAAACTAAATACATGTTGAGTGTGTGCATAAGTCCTTTGGTTTAGGCGTGACACTCAATTTGAATTTTATTGCTTAAAATGTATTTTCAGGCCGAGCTGAGCACAATTTCTGAGTTTGAATGTATCTTCATAGGAATAAGTTGTGTGGTTAAATTAATGCTCATTTAGGCTTCAGGGGATCATCCTGAACAAAATACATGTTGAAGTGTGTGCATAAGTCCTTTGGTTTAGGCGTGACACTCAATTTGAATTTTATTGCTTATAATGTATTTTCAGGCCGAGCTGAGCACATTTTCTGAGTTTGAATGTATCTTCATAGGAATGAGTTGTGTGGTCAAATTAATGCTCATTTAGTCATCAGGAGGTCAACCTGAACAAAATGCATGTTCAAATGTGTGCATCAAACCTTTGGTTTATGCGTGACACTCAATTTGAGTTGTATTTGTTTTAAATGCATTTTCGGGCCGAGCTGAGCACGTTTTCTGACTGTGAATGTATCATCATGGGAATGAGTTGTGTGATCAAATTAATGGTCATTTAGGCTTCAGGAGGTCAACCTGAACTAAATACATGTTGAAATGTGTGCATAAGTCCTTTGGTTTAGGCGTGACACTCAATTTGAGTTTTTATTGCTTTAAATGCATTTTCAGGCCGAGCTGAGCACGTTTTTTTATTTTGAATGTATCTTCATAGGAATGAGTTGTGTGGTCAAATTAATGCTCATTTAGGCTTAAGGAGGTCAACCTGAACTAAATACATGTTGAAATGTGTGCATAAGTCCTTTGGTTTAGGCGTGACACTAAATTTGAGTTTTTATTGCTTTAAATGCATTTTCAGACCAAGCTGAGCACATTTTTTGACTTTGAATGTATCTTCATAGGAATAAGTTGTGAGGTCAAATTAGTGATCGTTTAGGCTTCAGGAGGTCAGCCTGAACTAAATACATGTTGAAATGTTGACATAATGTTTTGGTTTAGGCGTGACACTCAATTTGAGTTTTTATTGCTTTAAGTGCATTTTCAGGCCGAGCTGAGCACGTTTTCAGAGTTTGAATGTATCTTTATAGGAATGAGTTCTGTGGTCAAATTAATGCTCATTTAGGCTTCAGGGGGTCATCCTGAACAAAATACATGTTGAAGTGAGTGCATAAGTCCTTTGGTTTAGGCGTGACACTCAATTTGAGTTTTATTGCTTTAAATGCATTTTCAGGCCGAGCTGAGCACATTTTCTGACTTTGAATGTATATTCATAGGAATGAGTTGTGTAGTCAAATTAATTGTCATTTAGGCTTCAGGAGGTCAACCTGAACTAAATACATGTTGAAGTGTGTGCATAAGTCCTTTGGTTTAGGCGTGACACTCAATTTGAATTTTATTGCTTAAAATGTATTTTCAGGCCGAGCTGAGCACATTTTCTGAGTTTGAATGTATCTTCATAGGAATGAGTTGTGTGGTCAAATTAATGCTCATTTAGTCATCAGGAGGTCAACCTGAACAAAATGCATGTTCAAATGTGTGCATAAAACCTTTGGTTTATGCGTGACACTCAATTTGAGTTGTATTTGTTTTAAATGCATTTTCGGGCCGAGCTGAGCACGTTTTCTGACTGTGAATGTATCATCATGGGAATGAGTTGTGTGATCAAATTAATGGTCATTTAGGCTTCAGGAGGTCAACTTGAACTAAATACATGTTGAAATGTGTGCATAAGTCCTTTGGTTTAGGCGTGACACTCAATTTGAATTTTTATTGCTTTTAAATGCATTTTCAGGCCGAGCTGAGCATGTTTTTTGACTCTGAATGTATCTTCATGGGAATGAGTTGTGTGATCAAATTAATGGTCATTTAGGCTTCAGGTGGTCATCCTGAACAAAATACATGTTGAAGTGTGTGCATAAGTCCTTTGGCTTAGGCGTGACACTCAATTTGAGTTTTTATTGCTTTAAATGCATTTTCAGGCCGAGCTGAGCACGTTTTCAGAGTTTGAATGTATCTTCATAGGAATGAGTTCTGTGGTCAAATTAATGCTCATTTAGGCTTCAGTGGGTCATCCTGAACAAAATACATGTTTAAGTGTGTGCATAAGTCCTGACACTCAATTTGAGTTTTATTGCTTTAAATGCATTTTCAGGCCGAGCTGAGCACGTTTTTTTATTTTGAATGTATCTTCATAGAAATGAGTTTTGTGATCAAATTAATGGTCATTTAGGCTTCAGGAGGTCAACCTGAACTAAATACATGTTGAAGTGTGTGCATAAGTCCTTTGGTTTAGGCGTGACACTCAATTTGAATTTTATTGCTTAAAATGTATTTTCAGGCCGAGCTGAGCACATTTTCTGAGTTTGAATGTATCTTCATAGGAATGAGTTGTGTGGTCAAATTAATGATCATTTAGTCATCAGGAGGTCAACCTGAACAAAATGCATGTTCAAATGTGTGCATAAAACCTTTGGTTTATGCGTGACACTCAATTTGAGTTGTATTTGTTTTAAATGCATTTTCAGGCCGAGCTGAGCACGTTTTCTGACTGTGAATGTATCATCATGGGAATGAGTTGTGTGATCAAATTAATGGTCATTTAGGCTTCAGGAGGTCAACTTGAACTAAATACATGTTGAAATGTGTGCATAAGTCCTTTGGTTTAGGCGTGACACTCAATTTGAATTTTTATTGCTTTTAAATGCATTTTCAGGCCGAGCTGAGCATGTTTTTTGACTCTGAATGTATCTTCATGGGAATGAGTTGTGTGATCAAATTAATGGTCATTTAGGCTTCAGGTGGTCATCCTGAACAAAATACATGTTGAAGTGTGTGCATAAGTCCTTTGCGCTTAGGCGTGACACTCAATTTGAGTTTTTATTGCTTTAAATGCATTTTCAGGCCGAGCTGAGCACGTTTTTTTTATTTTGAATGTATCTTCATAGAAATGAGTTGTGTAGTCAAATTAATTGTCATTTAGGCTTCAGGAGGTCAACCTGAACTAAATACATGTTGAAATGTGTGCATAAGTCCTTTGGTTTAGGCGTGACACTCATTTTGAGTTTTTATTGCTTTAAATGCATTTTCAGGCCGAGCTGAGCACATTTTCTGAGTTTGAATGTATCTTCATAGGAATGAGTTGTGTTGTCGAATTAATGATCATTTAGGCTTCAGGAGGTCAACCTGAACTAAATATATGTTGAAATGTGTGCATAAGTCCTTTGGTTCAGGCGTGACATGTATTTTGAATTTTTATTGCTTTAAATGCATTTTCAGGCCGAGCTGAGCACAATTTCTGAGTTTGAATGTATCTTCATAGGAATGAGTTGTGTGGTTAAATTAATGCTCATTTAGGCTTCATGGGATCATCCTGAACAAAATACATGTTGAAGTGTGGGCATAAGTCCTTTGCTTTAGGCGTGACACTCAATTTGGGTTTTTATTGCTTAAAATGCATTTTCAGACCGAGTTGAGCACCTTTTCTGAGTTTGAATGCATCTTCATAGGAATAAGTTGTTCCCCATGATAACCAATATTAAAACATATGAGAGTAGTGGGCCCATTAAAAACGAGGCGGAGGTTTAATTCCGAACTAATTGCACTACAACATTATTTTGCATAATACATACATTTTATGCACAATTTGAACAATAACACTGCACTTTGACACATGAATATAAAATATTAAATAATCATTTTATTTAAATGTTTTGTGCATAAAATTTTAATGCATATTCTATTTAAATGAATAATTAAAAACAAACAGTTCTATGCAAATACACTGTATCCTACTTAAAAGTGAAGTACAATTGAACTATACTTGGAAATATCTACTGTTCCACGCTGTCACGATTCGGTTTAGGGACCAACAGGTGGCACTGTAGAGCTCCCCTGGCAGCTGCACACCTGTTGGTCATAGGTAATCAGGCCTATAAAAGGACTCCTGCCCGGCCCCTGTTTGAGTAATGTTTTAGTTGTTGTTTTATCTTCAGTCATGATTTTTGTTTGCTACTTTGGACTTTGTTTGCTTAGGATTTAGTTTTCTGTGTTTTATCAATACACATCTTCAAATACACCCTGCTCCTCTCTCCTGCCTGCTTTGTGGGGTCCACCACCACCATGCAACGTGACACACACTGCCCCTTGAACAAGACCAAGAACATCCTCATTGTAATTGTCGAAAACAGAAGTGTCCAAACTATATCTAGGGGGGCATCTGCAGATCGGCCCCCATTTTTCAGCGGCCTTCGACATGATAACATGAGCCACAAGGTTAAAAAAAGGTGAAAGTGGGCAGAGTGAGAAGGCAGGGTGTACTGTAGAACTTTTCACTATGTTCAAAGATGCAAAAAAAAAACATTAATGATTAGGCAAATAGTACAATGTATCTTTAAAACAGTGTAGTGAATAAAGATAATTTTATTTTAGAGTCAAAAATACTTTCTTCCACTTTGTGCTCTATGGCTGATTTATGAAGATATCATTTTAATGATCCTCAAGTAAGTGAAAAGGCATCATCTTACTCCATTTTTTTCCCCACGTTTAATAGAAGAATTATTAATCAAGGCGTGGGATTTAATTGAGGCATGTCGCTAAGGGTGGTCGGGAGTTTAATATGTATGTTCATTCTTATGCTGTTTTCCTCTTACAATGTTTCAAGATATCCCTCAAAGACCAGCAGAACAAACGCTGCTGATCTTTGTGATGGAACCTGTGCAAATGTGGTGATCTTTGGACTGTTTCAAGATCCCTCTCTGAACACTATTACGACAGTCCCGCAGAAAATACACACTGATATGGAATATACATTTTCGCTGTATCGAGTAAATAAAGTGGTAAGTGAAAATGCCTTTTTGTGCTCTTTGGCCACTGCACAAACCAGTTCATTGTGCAACATTTGTAACCTCAAAATGTCACATGTTGGTACTATTGTAAAACGATGACCCTCTGTACGCCTGAAGTGCTTGTCCGTGACCCTCCACGAGAGTGATCGTGACATCTTCTTGGGTCCCAAACCATCCATTGAGAATCACTGTGCTATCGCTTCAGTTTATGCTTATGACAAATAAGGTTATGAACACAAGACGGCACACTAAGTTACCACTGTACGTACTGTTTTACATGTAATAGTTTTGTTGGTTTTCATGGATTCATGGCCCAGAAGTATTCTATTTGCTTGTACAGTAATTAGGACTTTGGAAGTTACAATCTACAATTAAGTAAAGCAGAATTAATTTTGCGCAGTGGCTTAAGAATGTGTCATAAAGCAGCACAAAGCATATTGAGTGCCTACTTCCTGATTTTCATTTGATTATTTTATATTCATGGCAATAGATGTGTTATTCATGCAAAAAATGTGCTGTAATTATGACATTGCAATTGTTGTTGTGGAAATTTGAGCTACTGAGAACAGCTGAAATCATGCCGGTCATTTTCACAGAACAGACTCACTTGCCTTGGAGAAATGTAAGCAAGAAGCAATTTATTCAGTCGTTCCAAACGATTCACTTCTGCAACAGCTGCAATAGGTTGGCATATCGGTTGAGTTTGCAACTAATGAGGGTAAATGGTCATTGCTGGATGGGAGTAAGCTTGTCAAGGTTCATACTAAGGAAATACTCATGAGCTTAGTTGACAGGGTGAAAAGCACCCCTCTGATGCCACTGCATGTCTCTGATGCGCCGAACCGACTGGATCTGTGGGATCTGGGCACCGAACTCCATGTTGTCCTTATACTCGCCCTTCTCGAACAGGTACTGGTAGCCTCTGTAGCCCGGATACTGGTAGCCGACCCAACTGGTGTGTCAGGGGCACAAGAGGAATCGGATAAGGATTTGTTTGAAGCTGTAGGGGACGGTGACTGGCTCGATGGACTCACGTGCCGCTCTGAACCCGAACAGAGGAGACCTTTTCCTGGTAGCCATGTGCATGGAAGCTCGGGACATCATCATCGATGATTTCTATCTTCTTCCCCGCAAAGCTGGGGTTCTCGTAAAGGACAATCTTGTGCTCCTGGCTGTCCTGGGGTAGGAAACAAACGAGAGCAGCGATTGCAATTTCTCATCGGCTACTTTGATGATTAATCTGGTTTAAAGCTCGTGAGATGTATTTCATGTTCTCAGAGGGAAGGCCCTATTGTAACATTAGGAGCAGGTCCTTGTATATGAATGTGAAGAATACTTTATGTACAGCTGTAAAGCAGAGAGACGTAAAGGAAAGGAAATGTGTGTGATGTTACATAAAAAAAAAATCCTTTCTGAAAAGAAAGTCAGTTTTCTCACCACTTTAATTGGTCGGAATGCAACAATGGTGTCGCTGCGTCTACTGTTGGTCCAGGAATCCCAGCGAGGATACTCCCCCTTCTCAAACACATACTGCTCCCCCTTGCAGTCGGCCTGCTCATATCCCACCCATCTGAGAGGAGTTAAGAGAAAGAGATGCGGGGGTTGTGGTCTGTGTGGAGGTGAAACCGCAGAATACTCATCTCCTCAAATGAAGCTTTTAGAATCCGTCTCCAAAGCCACACTCACGGTCCACAAAGCACCAGAATGGAGCCCACTTTCTCCACGCCTGCTTCCTGGAGGTTGTTACAGACACCAGTCAGCTCATGGCACCGTCCCTGGAAGTTTTCCTGCTCATAGATAACCAGCTGTGGGGCAAAGATAGAAAGGGAGAAATTGCATTCAATAATTCATGTTGCTGACAGTCAAGGGAGGAGAGAAATCTTGAACGTTTCAATAACAAATAGAGCAAGGTGTTGACTCCAAAGGGGAAAGTCCACGATCAGTATTACCGCATCATGTTTTTTGAAATGCAAAAATTCATCTTACCTTGAGTGCACTGGAGCCTGGCTGCTGCTGCTTGGATGCAGGGTTCTGGTGGTCTGTGGCCATAATAAAATGATAGGCAAAGATCAAACTGAAACAGAAACAAACCAAAGCTACTTTTATTGTTGTTAGAAGATAGAAATGCACATACTGTATCAAGTTAAAAACATCATCTGATATATGAAGTATTTCCAACGTCATTTTAAGATCTCAAAAGGGGCATCTATTCATATTCTGGTCACATTTTCAGTGTAAGTGTTGCTTTCTTACTTTGGAACCACTAGCTAAAATACACTTTTTAATATCAAAGATTTTCTTATAACATATAACTGTCTCATACAAATGAGGACGAACACGTACAACAGCAAAATAAATGTCAAACTCTCGCAAGGGAATCAAGCCAGGCAAAATTATTTTTCCCCCCCAGATAAAAAAGGTTCAACATTGGACACACATTACATTTAAATATACTTTTTGATTAGCTTTCCTCGACCCACCAGTCAAGAATCATCAATCTAATCATTAGATCAATGATTCTTGGCTGGTGGAGTATTCGATTCTAATGCATCTGAATAAACTTACATGTTCAGAGCATCAGCATGCATGCATAATTTTGGACTTGCACATAGTTACTTCTTACACTCTTCTGGTTTCTTGTCTCAGGATCAAATAAAATGTACCATTCATTGAAATATAGCTCAATTAAACTCACATTTTCATGTATGAAAACCTTTGGCATGAACCTTTGTGAGGAATGCATGTATGCGTTCCAACAAAAGAAGAGCAATGCATCAGTCTAAGATTAAACCATCATGCAAATATCTAATGAAATACAAAATAATAGAAATGAATCTTACCAGTGCCAGTCTGTGCCAGTGTGGTTGTGATGGTGTGCCGCGTTCAATATATACAGGAAACGCAGGGGTGGACACTCTGCCAACATTACCCACCGTGACCATGCCAGCCCGCAGAGAGGCCTGCCATAGGCCAGGCAGACTGAGTTGAGGGGTCACTTCATAGACTCCCACCCCTCAATGCCAGGGTGTCACACCCCCCACAAAGTAATTTCATTAGTTGTCAGTTTTAGCCAGCCAGTCATTGTTCCATATCCCCTTGATTCAGCACAAACAGTGCCAAAAGGTACCCACCCACAAAGAGAAAGAGAGAGAGAGTAGAATGAGCATTCCCGTGATGGGGCTTGTGGAAGATATTTCAGGGAAAGTTATTTTCAGTCATAACTCAGTCATAAATTTTCAGTCATAAGTCATAACTATAAAGTCAAGTAAATCTTCATGCAAATTGGGTTTGCAGCTTAGCAGCAAAATGGCCAACTCAAGTTTTACAACTATGTCTAATTTGTGATTTTATAAAAAGTCAGGTAAAAAAAAAATCTCAAATAATATATTTTACAACTTAGAGATCTAGAAAATTGGATCGTTGACAATCATGTAGATCATGTATTGTGTAGCAAGTAAAAATCCGAGGTCCTTTGTGGTGCTCAAATGTCACATCGGGACTTCATGCCATTTTTTAAATTCTGTTCTATGGTATTGTAGCAATTGGCACAATGTGTCTCAGTCATCTATATATATATATATATATATATATATGTGTGTGTGTGTGTGTGTGTGTATATATATATATATATATATATATATATATATATATATATATATATATACACACTGTATTTGAGTATATTTATATATTTATGTATTTGTATATATATATATACACACTGCGCAGAACCCTCAAGCTTCCTGGCCTCTGGTAGAGGGCCCGAGCAGAATGAGGGACGGGCACCACCCGAGGGGTGAGATGAGGATTTTTATATATATATATGTGTATGAACATAAAGTTCCAGATAAATCCCATACCCAAATGTTGTACCAAGGCATTTAACTGCCAACTTCTGAGTGGAGCTACGGTATAGGTTGTGTGGTTTCATTGTATCAAGTAGTATGTACACGCATCGTGTAGTTTGTGTGGTGTTTTATTTACAGTACATACATACTGTACACGTGATTGTGTATGCATGCAAACTGGATTCTTCTTAATTTATGGTCTGACAATGGTTTGGTAGGAAATGACCTTATTTAAATGAAGTAAGAGGGTTGACTCATGTTTAACAAATATTTATTGGTAGCAAATGTTCATTATTATTCCAAAGTTGAAGTCATATTTTGTTTTGTGACTTTTGCCATAATTGATTTGTGTTAATAAAGGCTGACTTTGGTATACAGTGTGAACATTGCTCTGCATGTGTTCATTCATAAAGTTGGATGGTTGCATTCTGAAGATGTGGCATTCTGTCTTTTATTGAAAGGTTGTGGTTGTTACAGTGTTGATAAGTGAGTGATCAATCAGACAACGAGGACTTTAGAAGGGAATGTGGTGCACTACGTTTTAATAGAAAGCTTACAGTTTGATATCGTTTCCATGCTGTTGACGAGATGCTAATTACACATTAACAGAACACATTGTGACCTCTTCATGCTACGAAAAAGTGGAAGACTGGAATTATTTCACATACAGTAAGCTGTTTCCCTTCTAGTTACTTTCTACAATGTTTAACATGTCACCTACAGTACATTTATGCAAATTACAAGAGCATTATTGACAACAAGCAATTCCAAGTCAAACAACCTTTATTGGCCACAGAAACATTTATGGCACTCCTCTGTGGAGACAAGCAGCATTCGGCAAGGTTAGTGAAGGCAGGCTCGGTGTTGAGCTTGGGAGAGGCTTCGGGAGGTGGAAATGCAGGTTGGGATCCCGCTCAGCTGGCCCAACCTTTGGTAGAAGGGACAGGTGGTGCCGGAGCAGGATCTGGGTCCGTAGCGGGAGCTGGAGCAGGAGCAGGAGCAGGGGCAGGAGCAGGAGCAGGAGCTGGAGCCGGGTCCCGAGCAGAGAAGCAGCCCCTCTTGTGCCACTGCATGTCCCGCACCCGTCGGACAGACTGGATCTGGGGCAGAGGGGCCTCCCAGTCATTCCAGTGCTTGAAATCTCCCAGTTCAAAGATGAACTGGCGTCCCCTGTAGCCTGGGTACATGTAGCCGACCCATCTGGGGAATTGGAACATGCACACAATGTGAAGTGCAAAATTACCGTGAGAATCTGAAGTGACAGTCAGTCGAGATCTTACGTTCCGTTGAGAGCTTTGACACTTGCTACGCGATCCTGAAAACCGTGGCCCCACAAACTGGGGACGTCATCGTCAATAATCTCCATCTTTCTGCCGGTAAATCCAGGGTTCTCAAACAAGTGTAGCTTGTGGTCAGCACTATCCTGAAGTCGGGATGGCAGACACACAATGCTGACGTGGCAAATGCCGTTAACCGATCAAGCCTCGCTTAGCAATGTATTGCGATGTATACCCACCACTTTAAGTGGCCTTAGAGACAAGAGGGAGTAGCTGTTCTGACTGTTGGTCCACGTGTCCCAGCGAGGGTACTGGCCTTTCTCCAGAATAAACTGTTCCCCCGTGAAACCGTGCCGATCATAACCAACCCATCTATGGGAGGAAAAATGAGAAAAACAGTGCGATTAAATCGACACATTTCATCATGTGAATTGAAACACGGAAGGTTACTTACGGCCCGGATTCAACGATCACCGAGCCAACCTTCTGGAGGCCCTTCTCTAGTACATCTTTACACTCCGCTGAGAACTCAGCCTTGCTTCCCTGGAAGTTCTCAAATTCAAACAGCACCACCTGGAGCATGGAGAAAGGGGTGCTTTGAGGCCGAAGCATGCGTTCAAGCATGAGTGGATGTATGGAATCATGGGCATGTGCGTAAGGTCTAAGCCATCCTGCTGCTTATAGCCTTGCTATTCCAATACCTTGTAAGTGGCTCCAGCTCCACCCTGGCTCTTCCCTGCAGCCAGCTGCTCTGGGGCACTCTGCGGTTCTGACATTCTTCCAATCGCTCCTCCACATTGTAGTTAACACACAAGCACATACACCAAGAAGTACCATTGGCCACGATGTGCGCATCGGTTAAAAAGGAGCACACAGAATGACATTCGAATGATACGGGTACCTTTCAAAAATGACTGTCAAGCCTATATATGTTGAGCTGTGTTTTAAAACAGAAGTCATGGATCACGCCTAGCCTATAATGTAGTTGGGTGGAGGTTAATAGGTGAGCATTTAGTAAATCCATTTGATTTGATCAATTTAACAAAAAAGCATGACAAGAATTCTCCATTAATGTTCCCTGATGCTGTACCAAACTCCAAATTTTCAAAACGATTCCACAATTACTATAAACCACTGCATCCGGATGGAGACGTTACCTGCGTCTGCCTGCAAGAAGTGGCGCCGTCCCTCTTTTCAAAGCCACTTGGTGCTTGGTGCGGTTGAGCCATTGGAAGGCACGGGCAGGGGGGTATTTATGGTTTATTTCTGGCCACAACAGCAGAAAAGGGGGAGCTGTTGATGCAGCAAGTCTGCCGCTCACATTGTGTCCATAACGCTGCCTCTCAATAGGAAGCTGTGTTGGCATCGGCTGCGCTGCCTGCCCGCCCGCCCGCCTGCCAACCAACCAACACTGTGAATAGGCACGGGGAGAGAGAGCCAAGAGGATTGCACAAACAGCTGCACTCAGCAGTAACAGACAAGGTGACAACCAGCTTGGCTTGGCTGCGCCATTACTGTTATCAAGAGCTAATTACAGCGACAAAGACTTAGACAATAGTTGTACCAACCGACCCCCATTTTTAAAAAATAGTTATGTTAAAGACATGAGGATTGGGGATAAAGTTATAGATAGACAGTCGTGGAGGTCAAGTAGAATTTTTTTTAATTGATTCACTTGAGGACATTGGCCTGACAACACAGTGAATTATGCATCTGTATTTTCAAATAAAAAAAGATAAACAAATGACATATAAAACAAATCCCAAATTCATGTTAAACATCATGTACAAAAACAGACAATCACTCAAAAGACTTGATCCATACACATTGTCTTGCTTCGTAGGGACATTCTAATGTGTTCACCTGTACGCATGACACAAAACATGACCAATGAGGTCAAGTGCTGCCATGCATCAAGTGACAAAGTGCTTTTGAGAGGTGAATGGGTCAATGGCAACATGATGTGGAAGAGTACAGCTAACTTGTCGATGAGATGTGCACAGTCACATCCTGTACAGACGTATGTATGGATCTCTACATATGTTATGTCCAGTAACAAAGTAAAGACAAAGTATGCTTAAGTGGTATGATTTAACTTCCTGTGATACTCGGCCGGTCACTTTAAGCAAAGCCCGACAGCAAAAGATTGTGCACACACAGGATTGAAGGAACACACACTGTTCGACCATCATTGAGGAGTGTGTCACAACAGTTCGGCGCTCGATGGATTTATGATTTATGGATGATTGGAATCCATCAAGAGGGAGTGAACGGGATTAGTGTTTTGATATAAAACTGAAAAAGTGTTTGTGCTGTTACGGAGTGTGCGTGATGTAAAGTCACTTGCCCCCAGATTCCCTCTCCCGCAAAGAAAAAATATATAGATCCAAACAGAAATGTGACCCTAACGTTGAGGAGTGTATCAAAGCAAGGCAGTTGAGACTCTATTGTAACAAAACCGCATCTCTTCTCCCCACAACTAGCTCTCTTTCATAGTAAATCATACAAATATAACATCTCGTGATTACTTACATGATATACATTTCATCTAATAATGTGGTAAGCAGCTTTTTAAGTTCAACAAGGAACCATTAGTGTCTAAAATATTGTCCTCTGGCAATTCATGGATGATTTCCATCAATGATTAATGACAGACAAAGATGACATCCACAGAAGCACGGACTTGTACATATTAGGGGAAGCAAATATCACCATCTTCTATTGTACTGGCTGGTTCTCCACCATGCAGGGAATTGTGCAGTGGTGCCTCAAGTTAACCCTTTTCTAACATACAGCCTGACGGGAAATTATTCAACTCCCTCTCCCAAATGACTTCTGGTCCCTTATGAAGTGTTCACCAAGTGTCACTCTCGAAGTAGAGATCACACGTATATAGATATATAAGCAGAGCAGCTGGGTGCATTTTTTTTCCCATGTGCCCCCTCGTTGATATTGTCTATGAAAGGCACCTTGCAGGACAATCAAACCCAGGCAGAGAGAACCTAAAGAAGAAAGAATTCCTCGGCAGCAGATTTTCTCTTCCAACACTCAGTCGACAGTTAGTTAAGGCCTCAGTTTCTTTTAGATCTGTTTCAGAAGGCAAGCTAAGAGAGAAAGAGAGAGAGAGGCATGTGTTAATAGCGACAATTTTGTGGAATTTTTAAAAGAGAAAAAGAACACATTCTCTCACCTCTCCTTAGCACTCGTTCTCATATTGACTCAAGCGCTTCTTCGATTTGAGCTCTTTCAACCACTGGGGTGATTCCTCCTCACTGACAAAAAGATAAGCACAGTCTGAGATGGAAAACTAATGCATTGAATCCTACAAGTGAAAAAAAGACAGCATCCAATAGAAACATGTTTCTCAAAGCTGGCATCGCTTACCCATTTTCTTTCCCGCCAGCTGGCGGAAGGACACGAGCGGTCCGAGACAGGAAGGGCGATTTGGGGGAGCGTGAAACAAGGGAAGGAGAGGGTGCATCAGTTTGATTGTCAGAGTCGCTTCTCTTCTTCAATTGGACCTAGCAGCAGAAATTCAACATATTCAGGCGGAACAAACGTGGATCAGATAAGGCTGACAGTGAATCCTTTGAGTGGATTTCCCCCACTGAGTCAAATATTCACCTTTAAAGCTTGAGAGTCCACCCCAGGGAACAAGGCAATCCTTTGTGGCTGAGAATCAAAAGTAGCAGCGGCGTCTGCTCCTCTGGCCTGCTCCTCAGAATCGACTTCATCCATCTTACGCTCAACCTTCTCCTCTGTCGGGGGTAAAAAAAAAACAACACAAGCCGATTTGTGAGCCGTATGCCATTAAAGGCGCCCTTCCACCATAATCCAATTTACCGTATTTTCACGACTATTCGACGCACCGTACGGTTGGGCGCACTCTCATTAATGGGTGACATTTCTGTATTTTACACATATACAGACCGCACTGTACCAATGGGCGCAGTTTTACAGTGGTAAAACATACGCCAGCTTAAACATACGGCATGCATGCGCGCACGCTAACACGTTAGCTTGAAGCATACTGTAGCATGCCAAGACATACAGATACAAGCTAATAACACGTTTTTAAAAAGGCAACGAAAGCAGAACTGAGTTCGGGTGTATTTTATTTAGCCATCGTACAATGTTCTCACGTTTTTCGATCAATCATCACCCAGAAATCCATCAAAGTCCTCATCCTCTGTATCAGAAGCAGAGGACTGCACATCCCAGTTGTCATTGAACGCATCACATGCTAGTGTGAGTTGCTACGCATTGCCGAGCGGAAAGAAGGAGTAGCAACAGCAAAGTCAACATTTCTCTCGTGTGAAGCTTTCCCACATTTGAAAGTAAAGAACAGAGCGAAACATGGTGGCAGCGCGCATGTGTGTGTAGAAAGAATTGAACAATTGTGCAAGTACCGTAATCCATCAAAAACGCCGCGTTCCCTCTCGTTGTTGCGTATTGTGGCGTAACTCGCCAAGCACTGCCTCTCACTCTTTGTAAAGTTGTGTTTGCCACCGATCATCCATTGTTCCCATGCCGTTCGCAACTTTACTTTGAACGCCCGGTTGATGCCAATGTCCAGCGGTTGGAGTTTAGTCAAGCCTCCGAGAATAATGGCAAGCTCAGAGTTCTTTTGCTTGACTTGGTTTTTCACCGCTGCTGTGAGATGGGCAGGCATGCCAAAAGCATAACCGGTGGCTTTAAGTTTGAACTGAGCTTCGTAGGCGTGTCTCTTTGTCGAATTTATTTTCAGGGGTTCTTAGAAACCAAAACCGGAGTTGTTTTGCAACAATGCACATTGCCACACTCTATACAGGTGTTGGTGCCAGCTTGCGGCGTCCCTTTAGCGTGACGTCCACTTACACGCCCACCCTTGCCTGTCCTCTCTCTCTCTCTCTTCCTCTCCATATATGTATGTATACACGCCCACCCTTCCCTGATTGGCTGACTTCTTTCCCGCATGCCTGGCCAGTCACTTCCGCCTTTTCTCTATGTAAACAGCGTGTCGGCTGTCAGTCAGATTTTGGAACTCAGCGCATATATAGGACGCTCCGCACCATAAGGCGTCCTGTCCATTTTGGAGAAAATTTTAGACTTTTAATGGCGCCTTATAGTCGTGAAAATACGGTACTTGAAAAAAAAATATTCATGTTTTTCAATCAGAAATACTAAGTCAATTTCACTTTTTGAGTCAAATTTACTGGCAGAGTATTAGTTTATTTAATAAATTAAAAAATCACAGAAGGGTTGAGGAACGAACCCCCAACCTTCAGACTGGGAGACGGGCACTTTACATGTAACTCCTGTTGGTACCATATTCCATAAGACACACACCCATAAGCCTTAAATTTTCACCAAAATGGACCAGCCTAATAATGCGTGTCGCCTTGTGTGTGTGCGAGTTCCAAAACTGTTTTTACTGTTTCCCAAGCTATTGTTTCAAAGTTATGAAAGATGATCTTTGAGGGGCCTCTTACAATTTAATATAGCACCAAATTAACGTTGTAGTTCCAAACTTTGTAGCTACACACAATTACTTTAAGTCTGCGAACAACATAGTTCAACCAAATCCATCCAGTAGTTCCTAAGAAATAGCATTACAAGTGAAATCACCAAATTCTATTACAATTTTTATTTTTTTATTTTTGTTGCGACAAAAATAATAATAATAATAATACCATACCAAAGTCCATCCCTTTAAAAAAAACTAATGTTGAAGTGTCCTTTCCAAGCAGACTTTACTTTTTGACAGATTTTCATTTTTGGGAAATCCTGTCAGATTGCTAAATAGTTCAAATATTCAAGCTCAGAGGTCACAATGTACTCTGTTTTTGGCAAAGACAAACCTGTGGAGTCTCTGTAGAGCCAGTCCTCAGAGGTAGCCCCCCCACTCCCATCTTGAGGAGTGTTTTGACGGGCAGCTCTGGAGGGCCGTGTCCTGGGAGCACGCTTCTTTCCAAGTTGGACTCTGGACCGAAGGACACCAGTGTCTAAAAGAGTGCTTGGCACCTAGGACACACAGAACATATATTTGAGAAAGAGCACATGCATTAATGTAGCCCATTTTGGAGAGCTTGGTGCATCTACGTGTAATGACACTTACATCAGGGAACATGAGCGGCTCGTTCTCATATTTAGATAGTGGATCCAGGCCATCGCAGCTGCCGTGTTCGTCTTGTGGTTGTGAAGGAGTTGTGTTTCTTGACGTAGGGCTCAAATTGCTTTCTGAGCAGGGAGTGGCAGGAGTTAGACTAGAAAAGAAGCCAGAAAACAAACTTGAGCCAACGAACTCCCCGTTGAATAGATATGGATCATGAAAGAATGATTTCACCATGCTTATCAGAAGACGATCTGTTTTCGAGTAAACCAAACTGAAATCTATCCACGACGTAATATTATTTTATGACCACAGGAGGTCAGTAATGGTCATTATTTCAAAGGAAATTGGAAGCCAGCATTACTGTCTTAATTTTGGCTTCACCACAGCGATAAAAAGATGGGCATGGACAGAAATCCTTGTTTTTTTTCATGCTTTAATACCCTTTGAATGTCTTCAATATTTCTCTAAACCAACTTGACATCGAGTTGCAAATTTTGTTACACTGTTTTTGATGTTATGTACATGGCCAAGTCAATCAAATGTTCAGAGATGTCTTTGAATTTCAAATTAAAATAAGGACCTTTTATAAGGGAATGAAACAGGTGCCAGGGGTGCCACTCGTCTTCTGCATTCCCCTCTGACCTCCTCACTAAAATCCATTCTAAGTGGGGTCCCAGTGTTCTAATGTCCAATTATGTATATACCAATGTCAGAGAGTAAACCCCATTTTTTAAAGAACACATCTCACACAGGTGATCTTTTAATATCTTTCATTTGAGTGCTTCCCCTTGATCCAAGTAAAAACATGACTAGTCTGGTATAATGTGACAATGTGATGTCACTATTGTCCTGGATCGTCCGTTGATGAAAGCAACAGCAACAAAACCTTCTCCATTCAAACATTAGTTGCTTGTCTAAATAGTGGCAATTTGAAAGAGTCTGGTTTGACAACTCACCTCAAACTGCTGTTGTTTTGATTCTAGCACCGTCATGTCATTGTGATTTTCCAAGGGCATTTTAAAAGTATTTTAGAATGGTTCATTGCATAAAAAGTCCAAGTCGCATCTCCCTCATTATTGGGACGCTAAACGCTAAATTCATTTAATGATGAATTCTTATTTTGAATGAGTTATGAAACAGCCAAGAATGACTAAGAGCCGTATTCCCACATTTGCATCCAAGTACTTTTTTTACATGCCCTGGCTTGCAGACTTTTCATCTACGCATATACCAAGAATTCTGACACGCTCACCACGCCTAAACTGGGAATGAACGCGGAAACGCCAAAGAAGCACGATTCACTGAGAACTGAGCTTCCTTGGAAATCCCGGGATCTGTACTTTTCCTGAGACTTGTGAATGTCATTTAAATCTGCGATCAAAATAACTCGTGTCGTTAACTAGTCGGGATGTGCGGACCACTCTGGCTGGCACTTACACTTTAAGGGAGAGTATTTTTACTCTGTATGGAATCAAGCCAATAAAAGAGATCAGAATGCTTTGCTTATGACTCAATTCGTGGTTCAAGAGCCATCAATAAAAAAGGGTGTGTTTCGTACCATGCTGTAGCTTGATCACCAATAACCTTTTTTTCGGCCACATACTATTTTCACTTAAACATACTTTTGACAGTCAAATTATCTCCATTATATCATAATATACAAATCGCCATTATGTCATTACGATGAATGTACTGGTTTGTTAGTGATTAGTGGGTGCACAGCACTAATTCTCTTAAACAAACCAGTTCCGAAAAAAAATAAAGAAAATTTAAGACTTGGCATTAAATCCCGGACGAAAACATGTATGAAACAGAATAATTCCTCATAGTTGTGAGCATCTTAAACAAACTACGAGAGAAAAAAAAGGAGTTCGATGGAGCCGATATCCCCCACCACGCAGTGAATATAGCTAAAATGCTGTAACCGGTTGACTTACAGTGCCTCTTTGATACAATATTTTTTGTTCAGTTACTCTGTGCAGTCCTGCGTAAGTGTTGGAGACCTTGGTTTTACAGTAGATTATTTCAATAACAAGGACCCGTCAATCATGTCAGTTGTCTGGCTAGATCTTAACCTTGTTAGAGATACCGAACCCAACAGGTTCATATGCATATTCAACGAACCCTCTATTAGTGAAAAATAAGAATATGATTTTAAACAAATTCAAGACATTAAAAAACACATTTATTAAAAACTGAAAAATGTGAACACAATTAGTATAAGTATAAAGTATAAGTCTTTTAATTGTGCAGAAAATTAACCAGCCAGTGATGGCCAAGCGGGCATGTCATAACTAATTGACATGTTGAGTCGGGTATGTCTTAACCTGCATTGCAAAGGCTCTGTCGAACCCCTGAGATCCATTCACCGAACTCCTGGGGTTCGATCGAACCCAGGTTAAGAACCACTGGGCTCGAGAGCTGAAACATCATTTAAATAGAGGTCTTATTGTCAGTTACGACGGATCACAAGGTTTGTGTATTGCACCCATGTTGACAATAAACAGGTTGTGAATTAGTTCATAAATATTTGTTCCAAGTAAGATGCAATCATGTGTGTTTACCTATCATCAGTGCGTAGTCCTGTCTCCCAAGTCCCATACTGACTATCGTTCTCACCCACTGGAGTTTCATAGTCCTTTCTCTCATCCTCATCACTGACACCTTGCTTCTGTTGCTCCTAGGAGTGAGAGATCAAGAGAATATGAATAGAGAGAAAGAAAAAATCTACATAGTTAAAACAGGACGGTCTTCCTGTGTTCAAACAGAAAATTGCAGTTCAGCCCCAGTGACATGTCACAACATAGCCTTTATTAATGCTGGGCATACATTCTTACAACGTTTAGCTTTAATAATATTCAGTATACAGTAAACTACAGTGTGAGTTAAGTATGGCAAACTTACATCATAATTCCATAACTACTAAAGAGCTCACAATGTACTGGTAAATGGAAAAAAATCTGCATCACTAAGATAATGAAAGGCAAAGCGTGTAGTTTATGGAGGCAGAACCAGAGACGGGGACAAGGATAAAGATGGGTGGGTGACTGAGTGTGTGCTTGCCGTTTAGTGAACCATGGTTCTTTTAATGAGGCTGGTACAGAGGACATACTGTCTCAAAACCACACGGAGCCAACGGAGGCGTGTCTGCACATGAACTGATAAACCTGCCCTATATAGGAAAACACAATAAGAAGTGTTTCTGTCCTCATATGTTGCCCGGGGGCTGGATAGCGGAAACATGATACACCTGTCTCTGTAATTACGACCCTGAATTTCCAGTACTCGGAGAGCAGAGCATTATGACTGAGAAGGGACTGTAGAGAACTTTCAAATGGCCACAACAGAGACACGGCGAAAGACTTCTGGAAGAAAACTGTGAATTAAGTGGTTGACAGGGAAGGTATAAAAACGACCCAAAAAAGTTAGCATTCTCTTTCTTTATACAAAACGTCTTCTCTGACGAAAGTTTCATATAAACATGCTTGAGGTAAGACATGGTTGTACAACACCCTCTTCGTTTGAAGCATTGTAAGGCTTCACAAGTGAGTCAAGAGGCCCAGTATAGGGCATCATTGCGAGTGTACCATGTAATTGCTATCCTCAGTTCCAGATGGAGACTTTGGAATTATGTCATCACCCACTTGCCTTTCTACACTGCTATCACTGATGTCAAAATGCCAAAGAAAATCTCGATTCCAGGCCTTGTTGATTATAAAAAAATTCCTGTCCTACACACACAGTTTGTCTGAATCACGACATGAGAATCACAGAAAACAGTATGCAAGAGGCTCTTTGCTTTGACTGAAAATGTTTCTGCGCCCTTTTACAGTATCAGCCCACATCTGGAGGAAAAAAAGAGTGGAACCCCAAAACAAATTTAAAATACATTTGCAATACCTTACCATTTACCATATTGGCCCGAATATAAGACGGCCCTGATTATAAGACGACCCTTCTTTTTCAAGACTCAAGTTTGAAAAATGACTTTTTGAATACCAAATTAATTTTTATACAGAAAATAATTACAGTACATCTGAAACAAATGATTATAACAATATATTTGAGAGAAGAAGCATGTTATTTTGCCTCGTTCAAATCTAAAGTGCAATCACATTCGTAAACAAATGGCTTCTGGTTTTTGAAATGTAAATTACATCATAACTTCTCCTCAGCTGCCGGTTAACCTGGCCGATCTTCGACCCACTTTTCTCCAGATTGTCACTACGTTTCTCCATTTTCTGTTATCTCTTCTATTATTTTCTTCTCTTTTCCTTCTTACCGCTATTTTTTATTTTTCTTCTTCGTGCTACCGCTATTTTTATTTTTATTCTTCGTGGCAGGGGTTCACTTTGGCCTGGGAGTCAAGTTCAGCATTCGCTTCAATGATATCTGGCGCCATCTAACGTGAATGGGTATAATGTCTAGACCCCGAATATAAGACGACCCCAACTTTTTCAGTCTTATTTCAATGCAAAAAATACTGTCTTATATTCGGGCCAATACTGTAGTATCCCACCAAAAAGGGGGTAGCTTAAGACTGAAATTAAGCCTGGTTGGCATTTTTGTTTCATTGAGTGTATTTTAAAATGAGAATTGAATAGTTGCACAATATTTTGAACGGGCTTTCATTTCTCATTAAGGACTAATTGATTCTATTCTACATATTTAGGCCACATCATTTTATGATTTAGATTCACAGTTTACTACCACACTGAACACACATGATGAACATGCATGGAAATGTGCTTCCTACTTTGTAAACAATGCAGACTCCCAGGTCCGCTTCTAGTGATTCATAGCCTTCAGAAGGGCAGCCTATTTCTTAATAACATTAGCAATTGCCAGCTTGCCCTTCAGGACAAAAAGGGTGTGCCGGTGAAACAACACAAAGAGCGGATGAATGGAAGGATGAAGGAACGAGAGGCTGATTATTGAACAGCCTTATCTGACATGTTACAGGGGAAGTGGTTAAAATAAAACCTTGGAAATCTGAACTTCGTAATGCACTGATTAATGAGTGCTACTGTACACCGCGCAGGTCCCACGACACAAGACAATTGCTCCAGTATGAAGCATGAAATGTAGGCTCAATTTCTAACAAAAGCATGGAATATAATTCTGCCAATAGAAATATGTATAATGGGGAAAAAAACTCTTCCAAAGATAACAACTGCAATCATCATCCAGAGAAACAAACTGACACTTAGTGCATGTCAGACGCATTTCATATTAACACGCAAACACTCAAAGGTGAACAACACATCAAGCAAACACAGAGGAAAAGAATGCAACAATCTGACTTGGCTTTAGAATTTAGCAGAGAACGAGTCGGATTTGACCTAAGCTTAATTCTAATGTGGCCCGGGAAGAAAAGCGACTTAAAGGATTTGTTATGTTACTTGTCGTCTTGAGTTTAGTTCTCCATTTTCACACATTTAACTTGTTCTGTCTATTTTGGTGGTAAAGGTACACTGTAACCATCACACATCTTATGTGATTTTGCAATGCATGTTTGCAATCTGTCTTGATTGGACTTTGTGCTCAGCAAAGCAACCTACAAGTTGTAACAACTCAGGAAACATGCCCCTCCTCCCCCCACACACATCACTGAAAGTATAGCAGTGACACCATCATAGCAACAAAATAACAGACCAGAATAATAAGATCACTGACCCAACCCTAAACCTGATCAAAATGTCCAACTTCTGAACACAGAGTTTCAAAAGAAAATGAAATTAGAATGCACTCAATACGGTCGAGTGCAGACCTCTGCCTCTTTGTCTTCGTGGTTAAAGTTAAAATGCATGATGAGGCAAGCGATACTGCAGTTCCAGTCCTCAAGGTGGCAATAATACACATTTCAAAGTGTGCATCTTTAGTGCTGCTGGATGTGATGAGTCACTGGCTCATTTAGCGCCAATACAATGAGACAATAAGAGCAAAAAGTCAAACGAAACCTGCGATCTGGACCTATTGCTCGATGAGCAGCCAAACTAATCTGTTCTTCTACCAAGTATTTAGGAAATTGGTTTGGTATTTTTTTTGTGTTACCAACGAAATAAATAACCAACACACGAACCAATCAACAAAACACAATAAAAAAACCCAATTTGTCATTTTGCTTAACCTATGTTTGGTGCAATGTTATGCAATGCATGTTATTATTTGAATACAGAGGTCCTCATCAAGCCTAGTCCATACAAAGATGAGCTGGCCGAGTTTTGTCCCAACTTCTCCCACCAGGCACAATTCAAATAGGGGAAACACCCAATTATCAGGTGGTGGTGCCCATAAAGCGCTAATTCTTATTTGTGGAGAGGAATGGGGTGGAGGGTGTCAACATGCGGCCATTACGATTCGTCAAAGGGAGGAGGCATCCGGCGGACAGCATGTGCCGATTCCTACTCATCTACTTCTTCTTATATGACTGTTTCTTCTAGTTTATACTTTTGGGCAATATGGCGGCACTCCTGTGACACCATGTTTCTCATGCGTCAGTCTGAAGCAGGTACTAACTATGCTCATTAACTTGTGTTCATTACGTTTGTACCAATCGTCACAGTTCTGCGCAACACACCCACTTCCATCTCTTTATACGGTTAAATAATGATTAAAAACACAAGTGGCAAAGTCCATTGGCAAGCCCTTTGAAATAACAGCTACCTCTCAAAGACCAAACGATACATCTTGTGGAAAGGGCACAAATATGTATTGTAACCATTGCTTATCTTTAGCTGTTATGACTCATCAAGCATTGGATAGCAAACAGGTGTTCCCTAAAGATAGGAGTGACTCTCCTTACTGCAATGTATCCATCCATACAAGGCTCTCTAAATCGCTCCCTATTCATACAGCATATGGTAGATCTGGTCACTACGGTACAGACAATTGACAATGTTACAAAAAAAACGTGTAAGAAAAGTATACGGCCTAAAGGTCTTCCGTCATGACACCTACATGAATAGGCAGGTTGAGCCACTGTATAGCAGCCTGCAGTCTTCTGGCTGTTTTACAAGATACTGGACAAAGTCATGCTTGATACAGAAAAGTGTCTTCCCTCGACAATTTCCACAAAGAATTGTCTAAAGGTCTCAAACAACACACAAGATAAAGGTACAGAGGACACAAGGGAAACTAGGAGTCAACCACAGATAATGATTAAAGAGCAACAAAAATCGGAATACTTTTGCCGCTACATGAAGATTTCTGTCTCTATTTTGAACATTTTAATATTCAGAATCATTTTTTAAATCGCCATCATAATTAAACAGGGAAAAGTGTAAAGACAAGATGTATAAAGATGAAAAATGTAAACATGAGGGACTGAAAGACAACGCGAGCTGTGCAACGGGAAAACACACATGCACATTAATGCAAAATAATCAGATTTCAAGGTGCTATCTTACAGCAATGGGGGTGTTGGGTGCGGTGCGCCTGCGTAAGGACAGACGTTGCTGGCTGCGCAGTGAAAACCTGCGAATTGATTCCCTGCTGCGGGAAGCTAGCGAGCGCAAGGAGCTCGTTCTGTTGAAGTGTCCGGCCCTGACTTCTCCTCCTTCTCTTTCCGCTGAACTGGAAAAAAAGCTTAGTGCCCCATGAAAGGAGCGACGGACATTTCCTACCCATCCTGACACTTGAGAATGTGCCACTGACAGTTTGTCCGAGAAATAGTCCATCGCAGTTGAATCTGCACAAAACCAGCTTCGTCACGATCGTCTCTGAGCTGAGCTGTGACACTTGCAATCACAGCAGCAAGGAATCATTAAGAGTGTGCTATGCAGGAACTTTTTCCTAAACACTGGTGCTGGCTGCTGGGTCAATACTGCACTACAGCAGTGCGGAAGGTGAAGACACAAAACTGCCCATGTGATCTGATGTAGGAGTGATGCTTACAGTTTATAATAGTCTGTATGACTGTAACAGGAACAAGCCACGCTTTGGTTTCACTTGTTAATGTCTTCTCTGCAATGCAGTCTCAGAGGAGCCACAAGGGCTACGTTTCAGCTCATTACCGTCATGGCTTCAGGATCTCAGCCAGTCAATTGTGACATTTCTAATGTCTATATTGATGAACACAGGTTATGTTTGCAATGATATTCCTGAAAAGCCAATGCCTGGACCTGTAAATGCCAAGTGCAGAAGGTACCAACAACTCATGCACTTGCCATGACAAAAGTTTCCTAGACTCGTGATAAACTGACACAGCTAACAAAACTGAGTAATAATTTGATTTTCAAAAGCTCTCGCCGAATCAGCAGGTGTATGCCCATCTGTCGAGATTCCAGACTCAACTGTTTAAGGTTGAAAAATCCATCAACGATTAACCTCCCATGTCAACAAGGCGGTGCTATCCTGGCAAAGAGGAGAAACGGTAAATGAGAAATTTGTCGTTTAGTTGCAAAAAGAAAGCTGCGCCGCTAGTTTGTATTCCACCAAGAAACCCAAACCACTGGCAGGAGCGAGCGATGTAGTAAAGTAAAATCCGGAGTAGGGAGGGGGAAAAAAAAGAGAGACTGTTCTCTCTCTTTGCTGTAATCTGCAGGTACAGACAGGTAAGAGAAAATGCGTCAGTGGAGCTCCTTTCTGTATTCAGGACATTAGGACTCACTGTCAAGGAGAAACTGAGTGGAGAGGGAGAGTGGAATCAGAGAGTGCGACAGCAAGAATGGGAGGTCCCTGATTCCAAACAGGAGACAGAGGGGAGGGTAGAGGGAGGGCTCTGCGGTGCTGTTGCTCAGGCCTGTTTTGATTGCAGTGCAAGAACACTCAAGTGCTATAGCAACAAAAGAAGGGACATGGAAGCAAATATAGAGTGCTGGCAAAGACGGTGTAACAGCACAGCAGAGAATTTTAAAAAACTGACATGATGAACTGTGAATAATAACCAAGTAGTGATGACAGAAGTCTGTGATCACGCTTGGTGGGGGGAAAAAATAGCTTGTTGAGACATACAGAGAGAACATAAAACGGGCATCTAAGAGCTTTGTGGGATTAGTTATTTATATTATATATTTATATATATAGAATTTATATAGTTAATTAGTCAACAGTGTTGTCATAAAAAGTATCACAACACTTTTTAACTGTTAATTTAATCTGGTGCACAACAAACTACCGGTAATTAAAAACACAAAACAGCATTTGTACTTCACACAATTCATTTCAGAGTACAGTACACTGAGACAGAGGAGCGAAAATGCTGCCTCACTGTCAAAATATGCCCTCTGCAGGTAATCTGTGTAACATACTCGGGAGGCTACACTTAAAGGAAAACAGCCGAGTAATTTTTCTCTGATCTGACCAGAAGAAGAATGACGCTTATTTCCTCCACTCATGAAGATACAATACGTATGGTTGTTTTGTATGAATGGTAAAGGCATGCGAAATCCTTGTAATATATTTTGCTTTTAATATTTTTCAATGTGAAGAAAAGGTGCCAGCATCAGCAATAGCAATGCATTTCATTTCTGTAGCAAACAGGATAAATGGTTTATCACACATTATCTCTATCCCTGATTTATATTTGAAATACCCAATAGAAAAGGAAGTACCGTACGGGAAAAGCTCCTAAAACAAGCTGCTTTGCAATGTCTCTTTACAACCCATCTGAGCAGTTGTGACGCACGGCTGCTCATCACTTCCCCTCTTCTGATGATATCATTCAGTGCACAGCAGCATAGTCAAGTGGAAACCCAACCAGAGATTGCATACAAAGGAAATGATAAGTAACAAAGATGAACTGTACTTCAATGACATTTTTGAACATGTCGAGAACAGTCTCCTGGAAAAATGTAAAGGTGGCGCAGTATTACTTACCCAGAAGTAGTGCGGACTCAAGCAACATGACCATACGTACAAGTTGTACAACAAAGCAGTAAGCGCCATGCCAATCTCTGCTCTGCTCAGCCCCACGCACAAGCTTCCCTTTGACTAACACCATGATGTCAGCACACAACCATCGTCTCATCTGTGTGACTCGAAGGACCCTCCCCCAGCAAAGGTTTTTATGCCAACACCTATTTTGATTGGTTATGCATTGATCCAATATTCAGAAGTGATATTATCTGCCCCAAACAACTACACCAGATTGTGCTATCAATTAAAAAGGAACATTCTGAATAGCTTTTTAGGTATCTGGACTGGATGAAATCTGGAACCTGATGAAAAAGAAATGGCATCATTGTTCAATTTGCTCTTTTTTTTCAGTGTTTGTATTCATTTTTTAAATATGAACCACTCTATAGATCCAAACTAATTTCGAACTACCAAATAAACAACATGCTTTTGGAAATGGGGTATGGCAAGATAAATATTTTCCGTAGTCCCCACATTGACGAAGGGGCAATTTGTCAGTTTCAATTGCAAGAGGTGAACCCAAGTCAAAAGCCCTGGCTATGAAGCACAAATCTCTATCAACAAATAATGCACAACAAATCGTGAGCAAATAATCACATAATTCTAGGCAAACAGTGACACATAAGATTGGTATCATAATCACAAAACGGACTCTAAAATAAAGTGAAAAAAAACCCACACAACATAAGAAAAACAATTGTCAATCCAATACAAAATTGATTGACTTTATATGCTGTTGGCACCAGGGTGGCAATGGTTAAGAAGTTCGTATCATTGCTGCAACCCTAGAATTGAATATAGTGAATACCGCATTGCTTTCGGCACCAAAAATTTGACTGTAGCTGCATTTGAAATACAGTACTGTATTTATATTTCAAATTTCAGAAACCATGACCCCTCATAACCACTAGATGGTGGTAGTGACCTTAAACCGAGTTTAAAATTGTGTTAACAGATGCCAAGAGAAGATGCATATTCTGAATCTAAATACAGTAATGTCACTACAGTTGGATTTGTATACAGATGTAACCTTGGGGCACTGAAGAAAAACATGTCTGCAGGGCACAGTTGTACTGCAGTCCATCTCATGTCACAGCTTTCCCTGAGCCGTACAACAGGCTTCTGACGACATGCAAACAATTTGCGTTTCTTGAATTGCAGGCATGAGAAGGCATTTGGCACCGTTTGACAGACAACATGGGGTAACATGCTGAGAGGTGAGCCTTTGAAGCCATGGCTTAGACATCCATCCATCCAATAGTCATGACTCATCCCGGGCATTCAGCTGCCAATATGACAATGCAATCCCCCCCACACCCAAGTATCTGTTTTGATTGCGCAAGATCATAATATAAATCTAAAGATTTTCTTCATTTTCCTCAAGGTTATATATATATATATATATATATATATATATATATAAAATATAAAGAATGTTTGCATTATGCATTTCCTAAAAAAACGACAACACAATAACAATATTTTGCAGCTGCTGAATTCAAACTTACCCGGCTGTTGTGGTCCGGTTCTCTGTGGGCACTACGACTTCGTAGTCTAGAAACACTTTTCTCAAGAACAGTACCAGATGGAACTGATCGACGTGACATACTGCGAGAACGCATCCTGTTCGGCTCCTTGTAAGACAAAGAGACCAAAGTGACTTGAACTGGAGTAAATAAATAAATAAAAATCTTGTAATGTTGTTGTGTGTGCTGTCCGTTTAAGAACTCACTATGTATGACATAGCTCTGCGGGGGTTTTGTGTTTGTCAAGCGTTTTACCCACAAGTGAATGCGTAACATGTCTGTGAATATACAGTATATGTTCAATATATCCACTTTGCTCTTTATTTCTGCGGCGCACTGCAGAGTGTAAGTCAAGTAACATATAGGTTGATAGATGAACAAGGTATGGTGGTCTATAATAAAGACAAAAATTGGGATACGCTGAAAGACGGGACTCGTTCTGATTTAAAACTGAATGGACCTGCCGACGTGCACATCTGGCGGAGGTTTTTACCACAAGCTTCACTTCTATCATCCAGAGGCTACATATGAAATTGTAAATATGGTTGAGTATTGTTATAAAACTCTATGTACAGTATGTGTATTGTATATACTGTGTTTTTATGTCTTGGCGGTTGTGTTTCTCAAGCTTAGACTCGGAAATTGATTTTTCATCTATGTGAGAGCTTCTGTGCATTTGGATGGTCTTATAATTTACGAAGACGCCACGTCGTGCAACTGCGATTCATATTTTGAATCGCCACATCCCTGCACCCTGTGAGAGTACATTGGATGCTGTAACGGACAGAGACTAGAGCGGCCAAGTCTAGCCCCTGTTGCTTGTAGCTAGGCAGAGCGGGGCCAGGCTGTTATGGAAACTGGAATGGAGAAGCGCCCTACGTGTGTAGTAAAATGTGGTGGATGTAAAACATGGCCACGTCAAAAGTTTCATTCCCAGGATACAAATGTTTGAAAAGAATTAACAGGAACAATGCACAAAACATTTGACAAATGCCAACATTATCTCCATTAGAATAAATATTTGACAGATCCCTCCAATTTACCTGGGATCCTTGGGATCTCCTTCGGTGCCAGACCTCTTCCTTGTTGCCTCGGGATTTTAGTTGTCTCGGCAACCAGACCTGATCAACAGGAGCGCCCCTGGGAACGCCAGTTGTTGCCTCTCTTTGGAAAAAAGGGTCCCAATCACGCAGCTCACCTTGCCTGCGGCGCCAATGGTTCTGTGGGGCCAGGGAATGTTCGTCCTGCCTAACAAGCGGTCGTTCAGGGCTGACTTTGGTCGTGTGTTTTCTTGGCTCATGAAGAGGTTTACTGTGAGACGTGTCAGTTGGCTGTAGCTGACGTGGGTCATGGGGAGATCTTGTCCAAACTGGACTTGCTGAATCATGCGAATTCTGTGGCGGCATCTTCCATGTAATATCTCTTTCAGGTGTAGGCCGCAATATACTCCCAAAGTTGGAGTCCACTTCTTGAATACCGGAAACAGTCGGGATATCTTGATTTGATAATGACTGAGATTGAGACTTGAAAGAGTCCACATCAAGAATGGAAGGCTTGTAGGGCACTTCAGCTCTGGAAGAGGGCTCCTTCCATCTTCGTGCAGGATCGACGTGTTGAGAGGTGGCAGTTCTGAGCAAAGAATCTACATCCACCACTTTGGGCCTCAAAGGCGATTGATCGAGCCTTATTATCTCCTGTTCCTCTTTCTTTTGTTTGTCCTTTAGTCTTTGTCGCTCTGCTTCTTGAAGTCTGGCAATCTGTCGCATTTTCTCTGCCTCAGCCTTCTCCATTTTCTCTCTCTCTGCCTCCCATCCAAGCCTTTCATTCTGTGAGGCCTGTTGTATTAACCTTTGGTTCTGTTTCTCGGCGTGGAGTTGTTTTTCCCTTTGCAAGTCTCTCAGTCTGTCCAGCTCTTTCAAATGTTCTCTCTCAGTCTCTTCCTCGTGATCCCGCTCCAGTTGTCTTAGTTGTTCCCTTTCTCTATCAATCCCTTTCTTTCTTAGCATTTCTTGTTCTACTGACATTAATGTCGTTTTTTCAGCCTTGCCTCTGGACCACTGCTTTTCAAGCTCAAAAAGAGATATCTTATTTTCTTTCTCCTTCTGTTTTTGGTCAAAGAGCTTTCTCTCTTCTTTCTCTTTAACTCTCTCCAGTTCCTCTATTCTCTTATTCCTTTGCATTTCCAAAAGAAGTGTCTCCTTGTCCAGCTCTGTCTGTCTCTCTTCCTCTCTCTGTCTTTGTCTTTCCCATTCACGCTGCATCTCTTGATCCAGTTCTTGCTGCTTTTGAAATCCCCGCTGTCGCTCTTTTTCCTGTCTGACCTGTTCTTGCTGCGGCTCAAGTGCTTGCAGTCGCTCCCTTTCTAGTTCTCTATGCCTCACTTGTTCTTGACGCCGCTCAAACTCTCGCCGTCTCTCCATTTCCTCCTCCTTCAACCTCACTTTTTCCTGCTGTCGTGCAAGTTCTTGTCTCTCCGTTTCTTTCTCCCTCTGCCTCAATTGTTCTTGTTCCCTCTCAAGTTGTTGTTGTCTCTCCATCTCTTGCTGCCTCAGCCGCAATCGTTCTTGCTGCCTCTTAAGTTCTCGTCGTCTCTCCATTTCCTGCTCCCTCAGCCTCACCTTTTCTTGCTGATGTTCAAGTTCTTGCTGTCTTTCCATATCTTGCTCCCTAGGCTGCTTCTCAGGTTTATGCAGTCTCTCCATTTCCTCCTCCCTCAGTCTCACGTCTTCTTGCTGTTGTTTAAGTTCTTGTTTTTCTAATTCTTGCTCCCTTTGTCTCAGTCGTTCTTGCTGCCTCTTAAGTTCTCGCCGTCTCTCCAGTTCCTGCTCCCTCAGCCTCCCATGTTCTTGCTGTCGCTCAAGATCTTGCTGTCTTTCCATTTTTTGCTCGTTTTGCTTCAGTTGTTCTTTTTGTCTCCCAAGTTCTCGCAGTCTCGCCATTTCCTGCTCCCTCAGCCTCACCTGATCTTGCTGTTTCTCTTTTTCTTGCTCTCTCAGCTTCATCTGTGAGTGCTGGATTTCAACTTCTCGCCGTCTCTCAATTTCTTGCTCCCTATGCTGCTTCTCCTGTTCTCGCAGGCTCTCCATTTCCTGCTCTCTCAGTCTCATCTGTTCTTTCAACCTCTCCTCTTCCTGCTCCCTCAGCCTCGTCCGTTCCTGATCTCTTTTAACTTCTCGCCGTCGCTCCTCTTCCTGCTCTTTCAGCCTCATCAGCTCTTTCTGTCTCTCTAATTGTCGATGTCTCTCCCTTTCCTGCTCCCTCAATCTCATCAGTTCATGCTGTCTCTCCAACTCACGTTGCCTCTCTAGTTCTTTCTGCTGCTCCTTTTGTCTCCTCAATTCTTCCTGTCTTTCCTTTTCCTGTTCCTTCAGCCTCATCTGCTCTTGGTGGCTCTCAAATTCTCTGTGTTGCTCTTTTTCTTGCTCCCTCATCTTCATCAGTTCCAGCTCAATTTCCTGCGCCTTTTGCCTCATCAGTGCTTGGTGCTTCGCCAGTTCCTGCGCTCGCTGCCTTTGCAGTTTTTGTTGTCTTTCCTTTTCTTGTTCCTTTTGCCTATGCATTTCTTCCTGTCTCTGCTTTTCTAACTCTCTCTGTCTCTCTAGCCCTCTTTGCCTCTCCACTTCCTGCCTCCTCTGCATCTCCTGTTCTTGCTGATTTGCCCTTTCTTTTGTGAACGGCAACTGCCTTTGCTTTTCCATTTCTTTCATATTTTCATACTCTAGTTCTTGGGGATTCTGGTTTTGAAGCTCTGTCTGTTTTTGTTTCTCCCTTTCAAATGCCTTACGTCTTTCAAATTCTCTTTGCATCTCCCTTTCCTTCATCTGTGAAAACTGTAAAATGGCTTGTCTTTCCATTTCCATTTGTCTCCGTTTGTCAATATCAATAACTTTCATTTTGGCATTTTGCCTTACATCCTCCTTTGTTTGCTCCGTTTTCACTACATCTGTCATTTTATCTGCTGTTGGCGCATACGGTGCAGATACCACCTGTCTGGCTGAAATGTGGCTCGTCCTCATTACGTCCTCATATTTCTCTTGAGAATTTTTTCCCAAAGTTGCATCTAATGACAGATTCCTCTTAATAGCAGCTACTGTATCTGGAGAGATTTCCTGTCCAGAACCTATATCATCATAAGGCACTGCTGACTCTATAATGTATGATCCCGGATCCGACTCCTGTATTTGTCCGGTCAAAGCAAAATAGGTTGCCTTGGGGTTTGGCTTTTCAGCTGTCTGCAGTGTTTTCATGCGTTTAGGAGCTGCAGCTATTTCCTCATGATCTGCTTCTCTCTGTCTGTCCTTGTCCTTATTCAAATCCATGTCTATTCCCCTTTGTGATTGCTTTAGCGTAACATTCTCCAAATCGGGCTCTTGAGCTACATCCGTCGTTGGCCATTTCTGTAAGGATCCTATTCGCAAGTATCGAGACTGTTGCTCCATTGCCATTGTTGAAGCTGGTTCTCCTTGTATTAAACCCGTTGTCTCTATCGTCGCTCTGTTTCCTTCTGAACGTCTGGAGCGTAAGGTCAAAGCTTTATCTTCCCACTGAGCAGATGGAATGCTCTCACTCACAGCTCTGCTCTCTCCCACTGCTTGCACTGTGTCCCTGGTGTGGTTTACTCTCAGAGGACGTGGAGATACACAATCTTTATAAATGGCAGTCACAAGTGTTACTTCATCCTTATTGTTTCCTCCTGGCAAAGATGGATTCCTGAGTAAATCAGCGCCAATGGTCACGCTAGCAGTCTCCACTATATTATCAAATAAGGATGCTCGCACTGTCTGCATTTCAACACTTTCATTGTTGGTAGCACTTGATACGTGTTCTGTATCGGGAATTTCTGTCATTGAGCTAATTTTGAGGTCATCTTGGAACTCCACAGCCATCTTGCCACTGGAGTTGACCGCTTCCATCTAAATAAAAAGTATATTGTAATACAAACAATTAAGGAATATCCTGGAATTGATCCACCACCTAAAAGCCAATTCTTTTGGTTCTTAATCAACATGTCATCTGCAGCCTGGTGAAAATGTAATTTGTTCCCCACAACTGTCAACTGCCACACTAATTTCAAAAATGTGTTTTACAAAGCCAAATGAAACTAGATTTTGCAATTTAGAGCACCACTATGTTAGACAGTACACTGCTGCTTGAACACTGATTTGTCAAAATGGTGACACCACATTCTGCCTAAAAACAAGCATAGCGCTGATTACAATTTGAAATTGAACTGCAGTTTGAAGCACCTTGAGCAGATACAGTACACTGTGGCACAACGATATACTGACAAGCGGATAATAGCAGTCTTAAGCCAGTAGTCCAGTGGTTAGCACGTCGGCTTCACAGTGCAGAGGTACCGGGTTCAATTCCAGCTCCGGCCTCCCTGTGTAGAATTTGCATGTTCTCCCCGTGCCTGCGTGGGTTTTCTCCGGGTGCTCCGGTTTCCTCCCACATTCCAAAAATATGCATGGCAGGCTGATTGAAACACTCTAAATTGTCCCTAGGTGTGAGTGTGAGCATGGATGGTTGTTTGTCTATGTGTGCCCTGCGATTGGCTGGCAACCGATTCAGGGTGTCCCCCGCCTACTGCCCGGAGACGGCTGGGATGGGCTCCAGCACCCCCCGCGACCCTAGTGAGGATCAAGCGGTACGGAAGATGAATGAATTAATAATACATTAGGATTTCATGGCAATGTCATTTTTATTGTTACTTGGCATTTACTACATTTTGAAAAGAGCTCTTCAATTATTGAAATATGCAATGGTATTCTTGTCCATGTGTGAGGAAAAACGCAAATACTGATATCACATCTTTTATATGCCATCAAGGCCCAATTGCTCATTTTTACTGGGAATATTATTTTCTCCTTTAACAGCAAATCACTGACAAAGGCCAAGACAAACCTTTGCAAAAATGTGTGCATCTCTTACCCTTCTTTGCGGATCTTTGCTGATCTCATGACATTCTGCAGTCTCACCGGGTGAAACATGGCCAAAGTCAGAGAACCTCTCGGAAGAAAACCTGAAAAAGACATATCCGACCACAACAAATAAAATAAAACATTCATGTCAATGGAACTCATGAACAAATGGCAGATCTTACTTTTTAGTGAGATCAGTGGCCAGCTGGCGAGGCTTCAGCGCAGGTTTCATGATGGGATTTGAAGTTACATCCTCTGTTAGCTGCCTGATGAGCTGTTTAACCCCGACTTGCGGCTCACTTTCAGGGACTGTCAACTCCGGAGCGAGAATATCCGATTTTTGGCCAGAAGCCACCGTCTCAGACGCAGAGGCGGAATCAAGGAGGAGATTAATTCGTGACTTGATGCTAACCCCTCGCTGATCCTCAGTCTCCTGTACACGTATTTTTTCCGAATTGTCATTCCCCGGGTTGTCTGGGGTTGATTGTTTAACGTCTGTACTAGTCTTCTGTCCCAAGGCACTGAATTTCTCCTGTTGTGTCTTTTGTGGAAGTGCTGTTTCTTTTGGAGTGCTTTCCTTCTCATTGGCTTTGGTCGTTTTACGGTGCAATGACAGACCAATAGACTCAAACTTGGATGTAAGATCAGATGGAAGAGGTTTTCCACTAGCCGAGCGTGGAGCAGGAACTGGTGTCTCTGGATTGTTGAGAAAAACAGCTGATACGGGCCTGGGCCTGGAACTCCGGGGTTGAGGTTGGGGTGGGACAACGGTCACAGAATTATTTTGTTCTTCTTTTTCATCCAGATTAAGAAAGCCCAATGACTTGGCTCTAGCAATGGATGCTCTGCCCTGCATGGGTGTCATCTGGTTCTTAGGTGTCTGCCTTTCTGCTGGTAATGGAGGCATTTTTTTGTTGGTGTCCGCAGAGTCAAAAGGAGGGGCTGGTTTAAACAGATGGGCAGCAGGATTGGTTGTTTTCCCATTATTCACCTTAATGGATGTTCTAAATGAGGTTGAGGTAGGACGACTGGAATTAGTTGAAACAGGGCTTGGCTTAACAATGGCAACTGATTGCTCTGGTTCTGAACTGTTGGGAAACTCTTGTGTGTATCCAGTGTTGTTAGTAGATTCTGGTCTGGGTTTGGTTTGCGGCTTTGGTGCAAGTATAGGCTTGATAGTGTTTCTTTTCTCCACAGCAAATGGTTTTGGAGTCAGCCGTGGTTTGGGGGCTGGGACAGGTTTTTTGGGTTCAGGAGTGATGATATGCGACTGCGTGATTGACGGGCTTGTGTTGCTTGAGTCAGTCAGGGGACTCAAGTGAGGTCTTCCTCCTGTCATTGTCCTCCCAACCTCCCCACTTTGTACCTTCACCTGTGCAGCCATCCTCTAACAGCACCTATAAACACAAACATTGTTCTCAGTGGCCCAGGAAAATGGTTTTACAAAATAACAACAGGACAAGATTTCCCCAAATGACAATCTGTCAAGATGCTGACTCAGGTTGGAATGGCCACTACAAACTAAGTACAACACACTGAGAATTTTGAAAATGAGATGATGGGTTCGAGAGAAATTTGAGTACTTTGTGTGGAGAGAAAAAAGCCTTTTTGTGGAACGTTTGTGGGTGATATCGCTGACAAAAAATGTGGTCAAAAAAACGCTTTCAAGAGTAAAACTGTCCAATTTAATTATGTCACAACATATCTCCTCAACCATTTCCCTTCCTTTTCTTCCGAGGGAACGCCTTCTCCGACTGTGTGAAAAGTTTCAGTTAAAAACATTCACCAAAAAAGCTCATGGGGGCTAAAATTCCGTTCGGTCCACCAAGTGAACTCAGCAAAATTATTGTGATGTTTCACTTCAGTAATAAATTGTTTTTCGTCAATGTATTTGTCATTAAATATTTTAGGGGTGTTTGAAGTGCTCATTCCATGGTTTATTTATTTATTTATGGGGACATTCCTAAGATGATGGCCACTTGTCATGTTACAACATAAAAGTCTCACAATTTTTTTTATCTGGTCACTTCTGTGGACTTTGTGTCAGGAGTGCCTTAAGTGGCAGCAGAAAAATGCTCAATTTGCTCAAGGTAATAAATCACTCCAGAGCAATAAAGCGCAGCTGTACAGAAGTGAGTGCTGATAATCAAAAAATGATCAGAACTTTCTACATTTTGATATTTCTCACAGCAACAAAATATTTTTATGAAGAACTGTGTTTTTCAATGATGACTTTTTACTGACATTTCACAGTGCAGTGGAAAATATTATCAAACATTTATCAATAAATGTGTAAGTGTTTACAAAGCAGAGTAAAATAGGATGGGGCACATAAAAACTGATTAGTTTATAAGTTATTTATATGCACTAGAATTAATGCTTTAATCATTTCATTTATCAGTGACTCAAAAGTTAATTATATTTTACTGCCAACAAGCCACCAGTTTTTATTCTTTATTTCCCCGTCGGAGGCAAATACAAAGAGGGGAAACAGGTGAAAAGAAAGGGGAGATGGACGATAAAGCCTCACATATGTTTTTATGATAATAAAGGGGCGTCTTTCAATGTTGTGGTTTCAAGATGGTGATTGTGCACCCTTTGCTAACATCTCCAGAATGTGTGTGGAGACATTTTGAGGCTGCTGGGAATATAGCGCCATTTGTAGCCCACACAAACAAATTTTCATGCATCCACTTAGCCGTTCGAAAGGAGAACACTTTTCTTTGTAGCCACAGGTTATGTGAAAGAACCTGACATTTTGATTGGCTGCTTGACGTTTGACGCTATTCACTCATTCACTTGCAAGTCGACATTTGGAACTGCAGCCAAACTAGTTGCAGATGGTCGACAATTCATAGAAACCATAGCCCAGTTCAAATGCGTGATGTGAATGAAAAGTTCAGTTGCGTTTGGCCACCTTGCTCTGTGTGTGGCTTGTTCAGCACTCTTTTTTTAAATTTAAATAAATTATTCTTCTCGGTCTCAATGAGAATGTTGGTCTGTCATTGGGAAGTCAGACATTTCAGACCTCTGAAAAGCAAAAGCGTAACGGAACACCGCTGGAGGTCTGAGCAATCCTGACTTCATCAAGCTGCAGTCGTCTGTTCTCACACAACAATGCATTCCAACACCTAGCGGAAAGACATACTAAAAAGACAATAAAATTCGATTTTCACAAAATTTGACTAATTTTCCTGGCTTTCGCAAAATGATTCATTTACCATACTGCATATGAATCCAGTATAGATAAAGTCTACACATTAAGTTAATTGGAAAAATGTTTCAAAAATCAGTTAAGGTTGTCAATTTATTTCGTTTTATTTCCCGGTGTGACTTACCACAGACAAGTCAAGGAATCCTGAAATCAGCAGCACCTGAGTGGTTAGCAAATCAACACAATATTTTTCTAAACTGGCTAGCACATACAGCTCACAGTTCTGAGGCTTTGGGTTCAAATCCACATTAGGGTTTAGGTACGTCTTTCCTGTATGGTCTGCATGTTCTCCCAGCAATTGTGGGGGTGATTACCAAATACTAATGGAACACTCTAAATTGTCCCGAAGTGTGATTGTGATTGTGTGCTCGAATGGTACCGGTAGTTTGTCTATGTGTGCCCTGCAATTGGCTGGCATCCAGTTCAGGGTTTACATCACCCACTGCCCAAAGACAATTGTGACCCTCAGGAGGATAAGCGAATAAAAAAATGGATGGATGGATCTTGCAAATCTATTGTATGTTGATATAGATCCACCCAGGGATGACTTTCTGATGTACAGTGGTTGTAATGTGGAATATAAATCCAGAAAGTGATTAATCATTACAACTCAAGTTGATAACAGTCTTGATATTCAAGATGCAAATCATCCAATGCAAATGTGATTCGCATCTCATCAAGCCATTTTTACATAATTGTAGTTGCCACATTTCTTGTCTTAATTTAGCTATTCCTGACAAGAGTGGCCGATTTTTACTTTTTTGCCCATCCAAATTCTTGATGGAGATACAGACACAAATACAGTAATCCACTCCATTCATTACTTTGACTGGAGACAAGCCTATCCCTGGTTGATATTTAAAAGTACTCTATCCTCTTTGAATGGGATCATGTACGCCACATGGTTCTGTGTGGAAAAACATTATAAATGTTGCTCTCCTGGTGGAAAAACAGATAACTTACGAATCGGCAGGAAATCAATACAAAAACAATCTACCTGAGCGGATGTCAACCGTGTGCTGACGACATCCGGCTAGTGTTTTAAGCCAACAGTGATGTCATATCACACAGCAGGAAGGTGTTGAAACACAATAAGAAACCCACAGATTTTATCAGTCTACAAACACCTGACGACTACCGTTCTTCAGGCTATGGCATATAAATCACAGCAGAACCACTAAATTACTTTAATTTGACAATATCTCTTGATCTTTGCACACCTTCATAGAAACCCATTAGTATTTACAAAGACTTACTTGAACAATAAGTCACACCACACCTTTGAGCACTCATCCTGACAAACAACGACATACCTACATACAACTCATTTCTATTCTTTGGCTTTTGACCCAGCTTGACTCAGACTTAATTTTTAGTTGTACTGTTTTTGCACTTTTTACTGTCTTTGTTATTTGGACTATTTTTGAGCTTTTTCCTGTCTTATTATTTTATGTTTTAGTGTTTATTGTTGGATATATGATATTTGCTCCATGTACAGCACTTTGTACACAGTGGTGGTTGTTTTTAAGTGCTCTATAAATACAGTTGAATTGAGTACATGAAAAAAGTAATGAGCCAAATGCTCATTCTGCACTTGCAAGCACTGCGCATCTGTCATCCCTTTCACAACTACTGTATAATTTCTGAATGCTGATGACCTCCGAGCCACTTTCCTGTCGTCATGAATCAATTAATTTACAACACTTTAGCCACAGTAGAAAGCAAATATATGGGTATATTAACTAGTAGCCACTGATTTGTTTGATAGCAAACTATGTGTTTTTTTTACCCAAAATTATTTAGCTTTTAAAC
Source organism: Hippocampus zosterae (assembly GCF_025434085.1). Lineage (NCBI taxonomy): Eukaryota > Metazoa > Chordata > Actinopteri > Syngnathiformes > Syngnathidae > Hippocampus > Hippocampus zosterae. Next base: position 14,375,893 of record NC_067456.1, read on the forward strand.
TGCAATAATCAGAGGTCATACATCTTCCCAGCTATCCAAGGAGCACATAGGTCAGGAGTGTCGTATTCCCCAACACATTACATAAGTCCACCCCACCCAAAAAAGAAAAAAAATATGTATACACACACACACACACACATACATACATATAAACAAATATATATATACAGTATATATTTACGCACACAAACACACACACACACAATAACCGAACGTGATTCATTATGTTATTACTGTATCAGCTGTAAAGTGCAACTTTATTGTTGGAACGCCTTATTACCAACCTCACACCTGAACGTCTCAAATGACAATCACGAATGAAAACACAATCACGCCGAGTCCAAGTTCAGTAACTAGTATTTGAAGATGATACTTTCAGTGTTTACATGTGGAAAATGTGCATCTAGTGCTAAATCTCCCCGTATGAGCTAGTACAGCCCCCAACGCCCGCTGCAGATTAGCAAGTCTGTGCTGGCCTGCTCCAAAGTAAAGACTATTAAAGTACGAAGATATGAACATGTTTAGAAAGCACTATACGACATGTAAACAAAATTAAGTTTAGATTACGTGGCCAACTAAGCGCAGATCGCGGAAGCGAAGGCTACCTCAATAGAAGCCAACTTATCAAAATGGAAACACTGACTGAACCTGTCTTTCTGTTTGATGCGAAACACACGGAACTTACCTAAAAACTCCGTTCTTCATCTTGCTGTGTTTAAATCTCTTTACAAACGGGCTACATGGTTGTAGAAAGCAGAAATTAGTAGTACAACTTCGATTTGTAACAATGGAGGTTTTTCGCAACTTCGCAGGTACACTTTGCTAGCCGAGAGGCTGCAATCCTCTCAGGTTGCGGTGTTGTTGACAGGCAGGACCACACAGCGCTTAACGATTTGACCGGCCGGAGAGCGAAATTACATTATAAAATGTTTCCGGTTAGTATTTTCAAAATAAAGTTTTAAGCGGAACAATGAGTAAGAACACGGGATTTGGCAACCCTTCTGAAGCGGTCCCGAAAATGGATGGATTGCACTCCCTCTCATATAGCGACTTTGCACAACCCTGTGGAACAGCATTACCGCTATAATCATTGTAGCTCCAGCTCTGTACTTGAACCATTGTCACTGATATATACAGTATACCACAGCACCAGACACTTTAGCGCTCAAGGACATCTGTACATTTGCACACTTAAACCGTTTCTACAAATACGGCTACTGGTCACTTAAAAATGGTGCAATGATTTTCTGCACTAACTGCACAACTGTTATAGTATTGTATTCTACCACTGATCACTTTAGCTCTGCTTGATGCTTTGCACATTATCTCACAGCTGTCATTGGGTGGTACCACCGCACAACGGTACCCTTACATTACGGAATGTCCATACTTTTTTGTCATGTCCTTGTTTATGATGATACTGGTGTAGTCTGTACACGGGGGGGGGGTTCAATATTTTAAATACATCAAGTAACCCCCAATGTCACTGTTGTTTTTAGAAAACATATGCATGATAAAAAAGGAAAATGAAATGGTTCACTTGATTTGCACTCTAGGTGGATGCTTCATTGCTTACTTGCTTATGAGACCAGCAGGAGCAGACAAAGTCAAAACACATTTGATTCTTTGGCCTTCACAAAATAGTCACTTGTTTGATTGTGCATAATTCATTTATTCATTTTATAACTTCCTAGGCGTTTGCTCAAAATTAAAGGTTAATTCAGGAACCCTCAAACAAATTCTCATTATTCGAGTGAAAAGCATCCTTAAAACAGCACTAATTCACAACTTCAGCTAAATTTATATTGCGACCAAAAGTCAATAAACAAGAGGGAATTAAGTGCTTTGATTATAGTTTACTCAGAAGGAATAATGATGGAGTTTGTTTAACTGTAAGCTCTTATCTCTTTATTGCAATACTGTTGGTCATTGCATACATTAGTTGTGTATTCAAATTGCCACAAAATACTAAAGCAATACTTTTCAACTCAAATGTACTTCAAAAGGAAATCTTTTGTCGGTTTGATAGGAATACAAGTCCTGGTATATCTGAGCACTGAGAATCCTGGAAAGATTTCAAAGGTGCAATGTACCTGCAGCTGGCTGACTGCTACTCATCATATTAAGCACCAAAAATGAATCTTATCTAATGTTAGTAAAATAGTCTTACTTCCAGCAAACAGCCCCAAGAGGAATTTGAACTAAATGAAAATAAAATGGTGAACTGAAAAACATAGCCACAGTCAACACAATGACTGACAGGGTCTAACATTTGAGTACATTTTGCAATCCTTTGCAAAATCTTGGAACTCCCAGAGAGGTTAGCAAGGAAGCTAAGCAGTTATCCAAGAAACCAAATCATGACATTTATTTCAGCGTTGTCTACTTTGTGTGAACCATGGATGTGCTGAAGAGAAGTTTTTGTTTTTTCTTTTTCTTCTTGCCTCCCTTCTCATCTGGAGGGGAAAAAATGAATTGTGTTATAAAGTTACATAAAAATGCCTGTTTGATCCTTTGGAAAATATCAGATGGCGCACCTGAGACAACCAAGGTTTGTGGAGAAGATGCTGGACTGTCTAGCTGTAGGAGTGCCTTCTCAAATGCTTGGCTGAAAGAGTTCTGAAAGTTGGGTACGGGAGCACGGTCTGACGCGTCACTCTCTCCATCGCTGTCTGCTGCAGGCGGAGCTAACAGCTTTTCTGCTCGACAGTCAGGAGCATTGAGAAGTCACAATCTTCAATAGTCACAAAACTTACAGGAAGTGAAATACAATACAACAAAACTATTACTTCATCCCACAAACACACCCACCATCAGTCAAGTTATTGTAGTTCATCAACCAAGCACAATTGCACTGACAAAGCCATCTGTGACTGTACAAATGTAATCATTTGTAGTTTTTACAATAGCGTCAGCTCAGCAAATGATCATATAACGAGCTGCTTGTTGAGACCGTGATGAGGCTGCAATTTATGGTTAAGTTACACTACTTTTATGATAGTAACAAATTAAGTAAGTAGCAGGTTTCACAAGCAAGTAATGCTGAATTGCATTTTCTAATTAAAATGTTACATTAAATTTACTGTTTGCAATTAAATACCTTTCTTTGTGGTGATTCGAGGCCCATCAATTCTGGCTTTCCCATCTCTCAGCATCTACATGGAATACAGGAAGGGTCACATGATGTGTGCACAGGATTGAAATAGTCTCAAATTTTTATCAATCGCTAGATATTGTGTTTCTGGAAGTTGGGGCTATCTTTTGACTTTTGCCAATTGGTACCGCAAACCATAGAAAAATGAAGATGCAAACATGGAAAACTGATGAAAGTGGATTCAAAAGCAACCCTGTATACACTATGGTGCTACATGATAAGAGTGATTTTTTTTAACCCACAAGAGTCAACAATGGCAGAGTTACTTGAAAGTGTGTTGCAAGTGCTGTAAATGCTAATTAAAACATGCCTATGAGTCTTTAATCGGGTATTTGTCTACTGCGGACTTCTTTTTAGCGGGATGGTCTGGCACATAACCCCTGCGATGGAGGGGTTTTTACTGTAAATACCGTATATGCACAGAATTTATAGGGGAAATTGTAGGGAAACAAAATATTTTAGGTCATTATAGTCTTTAAATTTCATGGTGTTTTATATGCAAGAAATCTCATTTACATTACTGCCGTTTTCATTTTGTGGTGTGTAAAAAACTACACCGGGCTGCCGACACATTTTTCATTTCTAAACTTTCAATTGTGATGCTTTAAGTGCATGCATCTGTAAAAACGTCAACTTTTTAACATCATTGTGACAATGAGTATGAGCCATTTTTTCCATAAATTATGATGGTGAACTTTATAATGGTTTTATTTTGATCTGTGCAACAACCATAACAACACAAATAAGCGTTCTTAAGTTTATCTTTATGACTAACACACACCTGTGCAAAAGACATGCAGTGAGAGTCATCCTCCACACTTCCCACAATAGGAGAGCTTTGTCCATTCAGACTTGGAAACGTCATCCCATCTGCAATACAAAAATAAAAGTTTGGTGTCTTAGGAATAACTTTGACACTGAGCAAATGAGATTGGATGGGAGCAAGAAGTACCAAAGTTTTGAAATTACAATGAAATTGCTCAGGAATAAATCATGATTGCAAATTTTAAAAGGATTAGTATTTGCAATTATTGTCTCCACCGTAGTTAGCTCTGAGAACAGTAATGATAAAACAGAATGAAATTAATCATATAGGAACATACAATTCAGAAACAAAGCAGAAGACCCATATGATGCAGTGTAACAAAACATAGACGATCGGGATATTTTTTCATCGGCAAAGACCAGGACAAAAGTGGCAACATATTTGCATATTTTAAGACTACAGACAAAAAATAAATTTCACAGAATATCATCCTCCCGTATCCATACATTGCAGAAACAAAGTCGCTACAAAAGGCAACACTTCAAATCTTTTTTACTTATCTCCATGAACAAGATCACTGTCCTTAGTCATTTCTATTTCATGTGATCTTACATGCATTATAGTTTGGGGTTTTTTTTCTTTTAAGTTCAAATGTGCAAATAGTACACAATAAGCCTATGTACTATTTCTTTATTTTTTAATTTTTTTGTGTTCAAAATAAAACTTGTTGCACTCCCTTCTGTATTTTTATATTTCATTTGATTGACAAAATGCTAGATTTTTGGTTTCTAAAATTAAAATGAAATGAATACTTATCCTGTTTTATCTCCACTTTGAAAAAGAACTTTGGGTCGAAACGTTCACATACCGGTATTTAACAATCAGCTGCCGAGTTCAGCTAGAGAACCAGAATAAGAAATAAGTTGGTGGGGCTTACCAGAGGAAGGACTGTTGCTGAGGGGAGATGGAGGAAGTAAAGTAAAATCAGGATGGACCAGAGTGCTGCTGGTGGAAGGTGGTGACCCAAATGCTGGGAAATGTTGAAGGTTCTCTAGCCCAATATGCATCTCGGGATCTAAGGGGGAAACCAGGACGACAAATTAATGTACCTACAATGATCTGCAGGAGAAGATTTTCAAAGCAATATGTATACTGTACTTACATTTACCCTGCTTCTTGTTTTCTTCAATTTCAATTCGCTTCTCTCTGCGTTTCTCATCTCTCGCTTTCTTCTGTCTAAGGCGCTTTCTTTTCTCCAATTCATCTTCAAGTTTGTATGAAAATTCAGTCAGTCAAAAATTAAGCACAATTTAACTCCTGTGCAACTCATTCCCAATTTCAATTGATACATTGAAATTACATACATTCAATACATTATAAAAAATAATTATCTATATCTAGCCGTCCCTGTTTACTGCATTTTCACGACCATAAGGCGCATTTAAGTCTTATATTTTATTAAAAAGGGATGGGGTGCTTTATGTATGCACCGAGGTCCAAAATCTATGAATGAAGCTGTGTGACTTTGATGAGCGCTCCACTTGACTGATTGTGCCGACACACAGTTTATATTGAGGAAAGGCAAATGTGACCGAGGACAGCACGCGGATGTTAAAGAGCGACGGGTGGGCATGAAATAGGACATTAAAGGTAGGCCCCCAGTAGGTGTGTATATAGTACCAGTAATTGCAATGTGCAAACATCATCAGTTTGGCCAATGACCCCTGAAACTTGTACTTACAAAGAGACACGCTACTCAGCGCAGTTTAAACTGCAAGATATTAGTTATGCAGAAGACCATAGGAATCGAGCAGCCGCGAGAGAATTCAAGATAATCGAATCCATGGGACTTGGCGTTTTCATTTTATGAAATGGCGCCATCTATCCATTCATGCAAGGACTAGAGTAGCGCAGCAACATCCAGCGGATTACAAGGTAGAGTAGCGCAGCAACATCCAGCGGATTACAAGGAAAAGCTGGCCATCTTCCGCTCCTACTGCAGTAAAAGGATCGCCGACAAACATGTTCAGCCCAACCACATCACAAACATTGATGAGGTGCCGCTCACATTCGACATCCCGTTGAACCACACTGAAAAGGAGGGGATCAGCATGGTCGCGATACGAACAGGGCACGAGAAGTTGTGTGCTTGGTTGCCTGTTTAAAAAAAAGTTTTAAATGTTTTTTTCTTGGTCTCCTTTTATTTACATCACAATAACTAGCATTTGAACAGGAGTGTGTAGATTTAATATCCACTCTACAGTCTATTTGCCCATTCATGCTGCAGTCACAATGAACAGTATCCAATGCGCATCAGATTTGTTTAAGATTCAAAAGAACATTAAGAAAGCTAATTCTGATCAGAGGATATGTAATTGATTTTAATACCATGATGACATTTCAGGATTTTGCCATTTAGGTGCAAGAGGAAAAAAATTGTGTCAGGTGCATCATGTAGCTTAAAAAGGAAATACAAACCTGCAAACGTATCCATGGTTTCCTTGGACAAAATTGGTGGCTGCAAGGATAGCTCACAAATGCTGAACTCGCATGTGAGTGGCAGATGTGACAGGTAACGATGACGACGGCGGATATCCTGTGAGAAAGGTAAAAATGTGAAGCATTTTAAAGACAATAATTGTCCAAAGTGATTTAGCATTCTCTTTACAAGTGACTGACAGTCGGAGCTGCTGAATCGGCAGTGTACGCAGGTTTTTTTTAAGTATTGTAATAAAGAGTTGGAGACACAGTTGAACTCAGCTTGACAAGGCTTCCTATACTTACTGTAGTTCATCTTAAATGTGATGTGTAATGTTGACATTCGTGGCTAATATATCGTCTATGTAATATTAAGAAATCAAACTGAACAATTTGCTTCAGCTTTGCTGACCTCAGTGACAGTGTGTCCCTCGATCTCCACCACTGTGGCAGTAATGAAGTCTGGGCTGGCCTCCAAGCTGCCATATTCCCTCAACAGACAACGTACATTTACAGGATGCAAGAACATCTGCTGGCAGTCCTCAGCTAAAGGGGAAATATCGGAATTGTTAAGAAGCCTAAGGTATGTCAGTACCAAGTATTCATTTTATTCTTTTTGCTCACAAAAAGGAAAATATGAAGTTTGCACTTTACTAAGCAACAAATGGGACAAGTCAAATTAAAGTTAACGTCACAATTATGACTTTGACAAAAGAACTGGAAATCACCAACCTTGGTAGAAATAATAGAAGGGTCCGTGCACCTGGCTGGTTTGAGTGTGACTTTGTTCAGACTCTTTGGCAGGGGTTTCTTCGTCAGAGATGTGGTGTGGGGCTGGATCCAAAACATCAGTAGGCTCTTCAAGCACACTTTCCAAAGTATCTTCAGGAGACACGTGTAACTCTTCTGCCGCGAGGACTTGTGCCACCTCATCATCAAAAGCAGAAGAGTACTGCAACACAGGCTAAAGAGCATATGTGTTAATTGTGACTGTGATTTAAGCCAGGAGGGATACACTCGAAACACAACTGTCAATTTTCCTTCAATTATACCTTGGAAGAGCTGTTAATGGTTACCACTTCATCTACAGGGGAAGCAGGTTGGATAACAGCCAGAGAGGATGAATCAAAGCTGTTGTCTGTACCAGTCTGCTGTTTCAGCAACATTTCTTCTTGCTCCTAAACCACAGAGAAACAATGGGAGCCATTTCTGATTACTTTACAACCAGGGATCGTCATAATAGTAGGGTTGTCCAGATCCGATACTCATATCGGTCTGCCATCAGCCCCACCCAAAACACTATTGGATTATATCCGTCTACAGCCAAACTCCCGAATATTAGCACGCATACAAAAGCAGTCCATTACAGACTCTGCTCTTCTGGATGTACTGATGTAAACTTGAATTTTTATTTTGCACTTAAAGAGTATAATGTGTTGCTGATTTTATTATAGTTATTTCTCAGGGTCCTTTATTTAATGCAGTACATTCTCCTATGCTCATATTTGAGGTTGAATTTATGCAACCCAAATGTTTGGCGCAAATGGTTCATATTTTCTCATAGCTACTGTTGCTGATTATTGTTCTTTGAACAGTATCAAGTGATCAAGTCTCTGGACATTTCACACAAAAATAATAAACACATGCATCAGCCCTGCTAACATACTATCAGATTGGTATCGGTACTGGACACGACTCTAAACTGCAATATCTGTATTGTAGCCCAAGTGAACAAGTTGTACATGGACACGCCTAAATAACTGTCCCGAGAGTAGTCAAGTCAAGTCAACAGTATTTATAGAGCACTTTCAAACAGCCATCGCTGCATACAAAGTGCTGTACATGGAGCAATTTAACATGCACAAGAAACAGTAAGACAAATTGGTAATAAAGGCGGTAGAAAGCACCAAACAGTAAAATCAAGAACAAATCTAAGTCATGCTGAGTCGAATGCCAAAGAATACAAGTGAGTTTTGAGGTGAGCTTTGAAGATGGGCAGCGAGGAGGCTTGCCGAATTTTCAGTGGGAGGTCATTCCAGAGAGAGGGACCAGCAACAGAAAAGGCTTGATCCCCTCTGAGCCTCAGTTTAGTTCTTGGTACTTCTAATAATGTCTGGTCCACAGACCTGAGGCGCCGGGCAGGTGTGTAGGGGCAGATGAGCTCAGAGAGGTAAGGTAGCGCGAGATTATTCCGAGATTTGAAAACAAAGAGGAGGATCTTGAAAATAACTCTAAAATGAATGGGGAGCCAGTGAGGGGATGCCAGAGTAGGACTTATGTGCTCCGTCTTACGAGTACCAGTCAAGAGGCGAACAGCGGCATTCTGGACCAGCTGAAGGCGCTTATTGGAGGACTGGCTGACTCCAAAGTAAAGGGCATTGCAGTAATCAAGCCGGGATGTGACAAAGGCATGAATTACTGTCTCAAAGTGTTCATGTGAGAGGAGAGGTTTTATTTTGCACTTTGATTGCGTGGTAAAGTCCTCGCATTGACAGGTGTTGCAGATGAACCATCTCCCAGATTACCGTATTTTCACGACTATAAGGCGCCATTAAAAGTCTTAAATTTTCTCCAAAATGGACAGGACGCCTTATGGTGCGGAGCGTCCTTTATATGCGCCGAGTTCCAAAATCTGACTGACAGCCGACACGCTGTTTATATAGAGAAATGGCGGAAGTGACGGTGGCCAGGCATGAAAGAAGTGGGCCAATCAGGGAAGGGTGGGCGTGTATATATACATATATGGAGAGGGAGAGAGAGAGAGAGAGAGAGAGAGAGAGAGAGAGGGAGGGAGAGAGAGGACAGACAAGCTAGTCCGCCAATGGTGAAGGGTGGGCGTGTAAGTGGACGCCTCAAGCCAGTACCAACACTTGTATAGCGTGTGGCAATGTGCATTGTTGCAAAACAACTCCGGTTTTGGTTTCTAAGAACCCCTGAAAATAAATTCGACAAAAAGACACGCCTACGAAGCTCAGTTCAAACTTAAAGCCACCGGTTATGCTTTTGGCATGCGTGCCCATCTCACAGCAGCGGTGAAAAAACAAGTCAAGCAAATGAACTCTGAGCTTGCCGTTATTCCCGGAGGCTTGACTAAAGAACTACAACCGCTGGACATTGGCATCAACCGGGCGTTCAAAGTAAAGTTGCAAACGGCATGGGAACAATGGATGATCGGTGGCAAACACAACTTTACAAAGAGTGAGAGGCAGCGCTTGGCGAGTTACGCCACAATACGCAACAACAAGAGGGAACGCGGCGTTTTTGATGGATTACAGTACTTGCACAATTGTTCAATTCTTTCTACACACACACGCGCTGCCACCATGTTTCGCTCTGTTCTTTACTTTCAAATGTGGGAAAGCTTCACACGAGAGAAATGTTGACTTTGCTGTTGCTACTCCTTCTTTCCGCTCGACAATGCGTAGCAACTCACACTAGCATGTGATGCATTCAATGACAACTGAGATGTGCAGTCCTCTGCTTCTGATACAGAGGATGAGGACTTTGATGGATTTCTGGGTGATGATTGATCGATAAACGTGAGAACATTGTACGATGGCTAAATAAAATACACCCGAACTCAGTTCTGCTTTCGTTGCCTTTTTAAAAACGTGTTTTTATCTTATCTGTATGTCTTGGCATGCTACCGTATGCTTCAAGCTAACGTGTTAGAGTGCGCGCATGCATGCCGTATGTTTAAGCTGGCGTATGTTTTACCACTGTAAAACTGCGCCCATTCGTACGATGCGTCCTGTGTATGTGTAAAATACAGAAATGTCACGCATTACTGAGACTGCGGCCATTAGTACAATGCGTCGAATAGTCGTGAAAATACGGTACATGTCTCCGGATTCCAGCTCTGGACATCAGCAATTTTTTTTGCTTTCTTGAATAAAGCCAGTTAACTCAAGTCAGTAGCTACCTTAAGGCTTTGGGTTGGAGCCCCAATATTGGGTGACTGGTTCTTTCTCGGTAGCAACTCAAATGGGATTTCTGAATAGAAATTGTCCAATATTAAACATTTTTGAATAGTTAATTCCATGATTGTCAGCTTTGCCCATCAAGAGGACTCAAGTGATGATCCTCAATGCTGGCTTAATTTTCTGGAAAAAAATATTACATTGCCATAATAAAAAAACTCAGACATGCATGCAAACCTTTACCTGCAAATGGCAAAGTGCGCTCTGGATGAAGCAAGCTTGTGCTTCCTCTTCCTGGCATAGCTGAGCCTGCAAAACTGCCTTTTCATCTTCCACCAGGCTGAGGACCTGGGTGGAGGAGGTTAGCAGCAGCTTGGAATACGGGCTCAAAGAAGTATCTGGAGAACAAAAGTAGATACTTGTTGAATGGCATCTTGTTTCTTGATTTTTGTTTTCCCAGCGGTCATGGGCGCATCATCCTACAAAAATGGTCTCATGAATTTGTCTACACAAAAGTAGTTTTGTGAATAAAGTACACCACAATAACTAGCACATACTGAACCATAGTCATGTCTGTGCTAATTTACCTCCAAACCGTACAGGCTCCTCCACTTTCACCCACTGAGAGCTTGGCATGGCCACCACAGCCCCCTTTTCCCTCCGCATGAGGCGCATGGTGATGACATCACCAACCACATACTGCTTGGTCTCCATAGCAACCACACTGCAACAAGAATCATTTTCACATTACAATCATAAATGTAGTGAAAAGCACTGACCTAATTAATGACCTAATTTTGTATAGCCTCTCAGTTGCCCGACAGCTGTAATTATTTCTTGATTACCTCTTCAAATCCACTGTTTGAACAGCTTCATAACAAATTGGACACTTCGACCAAGTCTTGTCACTTAAAGACAGGTAGTGCAGTATGCAAGGCCAGCAGAAGATATGTCCGCAGCGCGTAATGCGAGCTGCCACGGGTGGGTAGAGGCAGATGGGGCAAGACGGGACCTCATGACTGTAGATTCGCTTTATGAAAAAAAAATAGGAGATATATTCCTTAAATGTTTGCAGCTTCGACAAAAGAAATCCCACACTGGATAGGGAGGCACTAACCACTTGTTGCACACAGTCCCAGTTGACGAGTGTATCTGGGTCAGTGAAGTGAGCCTTGTAGTCCTGGTCATCAGTCACCACAAACTGGCAGCTACAATGCACATAGTAATTGTCAAACTTGTTTGAGAACACATGATCGTGACTCCTCACGCATTTGCTTACTTGGCCTGTAGGAAAAGCTCCTTGTTAAAGGGCTTGTGCTTATGACCCCACTTATTTCGACGCCCCCAACAGGAGTAGCCGCCATCGCCGACAGCACCATTACCTCCGCGAGGTTCAAAGGTGAAGTTCAACAGGTGGTTGAGGCTTATTTTTTTCGGTCCAGCAAATTGAGCCGGGCTAAACTCTGCCCGGCGCGTCTCTGCTACCTGAAACGGCAGAGGTTAATGACAGTTATACAGGACTGCTGATATAATACACCAAATTTTTAATATATAAATATGATCTTAAAAGATTAACCTCCTCCCGTCGTCCTCCACCTGCAACTCCATAATTCCTTCCTCCGCCTCTCTGGGGGGGTCTCTTGTCAAAATTCTTGCTTTTCTGTGGATTGGTGCGACGCGGACCCGAGAAATTTTCTGCTTTGGGAAAGGAGGGCTCTCGCTTGCGGCTATAGCGCTTGGTGCCCCCATTATTCTTGTTTTCTGAAAATGTCAAACATTAAAACATGCATGAAAATGTGTTCAAAGTAACATACGCAAATAGCATAGTGTGGCATTTTTTGTGAAAATGTAAGATCTACATTTTTTCCCTATCCATATAATGTAGAATAAGTTACAGATCGCTTAACCTAACACCAGCCGCTAAAAAACCAACTGGTGTTGGTGAACTTCACATGATTTCATTTATTATGACCAAAGGGTAAACGTTTGAGACTAATCAACCAGAATGCAATCAAGTGTTTCAAACTAACATTCACGCGATAAAATACGCGAATACCAAATTACATATATGAACCGGGTCCTGCGTATGGGTGCTACAAGCACGTTGCTGTTAACTTTTCAGAGCAGGTCAAATGTTTTCACAGCGACGTCAGCCATGTTGGGAATAGCTATGCGCTTCGACGAGGCCTATCCAGGCAGTCGTGTAGCAAGAAATGTCGTTTTCAAAACAGATTCACGTTTTCAATAGTGACTGTTGTTTTTACCTGTTTTCGGTTTAGATTCCCCCGGGGTTGGCCCAGAGGAGTTGGAACGAGGTGGAACCTTGGTGTTGTTGCTGCTGCTCGGGTTCTTCTCCATGTTTGTTTCCGTGCAGTGAACGAGGCCGAGCTTCAAGCCGAGCGCTGCTGAGCTCACTAGTATTAAACGAAGGACAGGAATAAACTGGGCAGCAATGAGTGCGGGTCAGGCGGCGAAGGCCCCGATTCATATCGTTCAAACGCGGAGAACCCATCACGGCGACATCTTCACAACAAAATACTCCAGAGAAAAAAAAAACAAGAGACACGATATTGGCGTCTCAAGTTATGGAGGCTTTGAAAAGAGATGACGAAGGCTAGCCACACGGGGCCAAGACCCCCAAAAATGAAGCTCCTTCTCGACGAGGCCAACGGTGATCCAGGCCAATGTTCTAAATGCTCCCTATTAGTTTGAATGTCTCAATGTTAATATTTAGCTCCAAAAATATATTTCTATTCGCTTGCACGAATGGCGACGGGTCGCCAGTCAAGTCCTGAGAGACCCGGATGTTTCTTCTCGATGCGACAAAAGTGAAACGCCGAGGCCTTTTGGGGCATCTTGGGAAATGTAGTTGTACGTCTTTGTCCAACGTGAAATACCTCGAGTCGTTACGACGCATCAAAGCCAGTTGGAATCACGAATATGCTTATCTTTCTTCGTCATTGGATTGAAAATAACCGATCGTGGTCTTTAATTGCAGTGTTTAACACATATTATGATTTTTCATCTGTATACTCTACAGTGTATAGTACCGTATTATACCGCTTATAACGTTCGTGTGAAGGCGTCTTGAGTGCAAGTTCAAAGTTCTAAACGTAAGTTTATTTGGTTGGTCGATAACATTGCGTTACAATTGGGGGAAATTGAAGCGTTTTAATTTATATCTCATCTCAGCGGAAAACTGTTTCTATCTATCTATACATCCAGATTACCCCTGCATCAAGACATCTCTTTATTTATATAGTGCTATTCAGAATATTTAACATAAAATAATAATGCAACAGAGTACTTTGGTACAGTTGCTATTTTTTAACACTGTAACTCAAAAAGACATTGAAAAGTTTTTAAGACCATCAGACACCTTCAGAATTACCTAGAGCAGTAGTTCACAAACCTTTACACCAAGTAGCACCTAGCTCAAGTACCGGTACACTACATCCATCATGACAAACATTAAAATACAGAGATGCAGGAAGCCTAAGTGTTTATTAAAAAAAAGAAAAGAAACAGGTGTTATGAATAAAATGTACACTTATTACAATACAATACATCCCGATTTGTATATTATTGTAAACCAGTGGCGTGCGGTGAGGTTCATGGTTGGTGAGGCACCGACTCCTTTAGTGTCAGATTTACAAATGTATCAACCAAAAACAGTAGCTTATTCAATTGGCTACTGGTTATTTCATATCCAAAATTTGACCCCATGGGTAAAAATACAATATTCTATTGTATTTTTCTTAGACTAATTTATTTTGTTATAAGATTTTGACAGCCTCTGCAGTTTGGTGTCATCAAAATGTTGTGACATGTCATTAAATTTTGTACAGTCGACCAAACCGAGGAAAGCTAGCTCACAAAATGATCAAACCTAGCTTTCATCTGAACACTGATGTTGACCATAATCTTGTCGAACATTAGTTTTCTCTCGTCTCTGACCGACTGATTTCTTCCACTGTTGTTTCGGCCAAGTGTGCTGCATTTCTGCTCAAATCGCTCATACAGTGTGTTAAAGTCCCGTCTCATGCGTTCAACAACTCCGATGGTGTCGTGGGTCGCGCACAACAATATCCAATGTCCATGACTTTGTTTTGCAGCACTCTAAAAAGTGCATCAGTTTCACTGAAAATGCCCTCATATGCCATCATTAAAAAGCATGTCGATGCTTCTGACAGCCATCGATCATATCCAGTGACCATCATTTGAGTATCATTGTCCCAGCGATCTGGATCATAGGTTTGCGCTACTAGTTTTTTAACACAGCTGTTTTCTCCAACACTTCCAAGACATACGCAGCTACAGCAGGGGCTCACCTATCATCACTTACATCATCAAATCCTAAAAACGCTTCCACCACCACAGTCCACTTCACTTTTGGCAACATAGCGCAAAATAACAGATGTGCTTTGTTTGTGCTTTGTTTGTGCTTTGTTTGTGAGATCCGTAGTCTCGTCCAACTCTATGGAAACAAATGGGGCAGCATTGATCTCCCTTTTTAGACCATTTATTATCACATCACCGAAAGCTTCAATTATATCGTTCTGTATTCTATTGGACAAGCCAGAAAGCACACTGGATGAGTCCAAATGTCTAGCTAACCTCTCATCTTTCTCATCAAAAGCAAGTGATACTTCTACATAATCGCCACGATTAGAAGAGCTTGCCCTCTCGTCGTGACCACGAAATGCCAACTCCCGTTTAGCGAAAAAGCAGGTTGCATGAATGAGGTCTTTCACAATCTCTCGCTTTTCCCTTACCTTGGCATTGCGGATGCTAACGTTGAACCTCCACTGTTCGTTCAATGCCAAATCGATCCTTGCGCTTTTTATATCACAATATCGAGACAAATTGAGAACAAAAGGCAGGGAAAACAGTAAAGACGGGTTTTCGAAGGACAGCCACATCACCGTTCTTTTCGGCTTTACCACTCCGTTTGAAAAGTTGTCCGGGCTGTCCCGTAGTTTGAAGCAAACCTTTTCACTCCGGCGTTGGTCTACCTGTGTTAATCACGTCCACTTTTGACTGAAAGTCCAGTTTTGAGAAGTTTTTAAGCTTCGATATATAATCCTTTTCTTCCATTTTGGCTGTCCGACGTAGCAAATTTAAAAAAGGATCGCACTTGACTCGCCTGGCGCCTCTGCACAGAAGAAGAGCGCAACGTACCTGTTTGCTCACGTACGCCCTCTTAATTGCGGCAGAGAACGATCTGCCGCAACCTATGCCTTTTCACTGCGGTTTTATTTCCCATCAGCAAATCTAAATATGTCACAGAAAAAACATTAAACTTTAATGGTTTAAAAACATTAGCCAGACTTAGGAAAAGCAGATCAAATAAATGTATCTGCAAATGTTATATTGCTGATGTGCAGATGTACGGCAAGCAGGACGTGCCAGTTGCATGTATCAACCCAGTTTGTGATGATTGCGCAATGCAATGCGCGTTGAGAGGTGCGGCACTGCCTCACCTGCCTCCCCTGACCGCACGTCCCTGTTGTAAACTAATGGAAATGTGTCACTTTGAACATTGAAACTGCACAAAGTTTATGAAATGCTCCCTGTGATTTGGCGATGGGCAAATCTAATAGTCATCATATTTTTCAAATAAAATGACATTCAAACAAAAAAAAGTCATTCAACACCTGCAGTTGCAAATAATCTGTTTTATAAATGTTAAATTGAAGCTTGGACATTCATGAAGTACAAGTTTATTGTCAAACGTGCTCTATCTACAGTGTATTAATAGGGCCAAATATGGAGGTAACAAAGATGTATGCCATGTAATTTCTCGAATTGAAGCCGAACAAACAAGGCAAGGGTCAAAATGAGTATTTGCAAAAATCTAAGCATCTGCCTTGTGCGGCTCTCATTCCGTACTTGAACATTGTTTTATGCTTAGCAAAATTTAAAGACTTGTGGGCTATAAGGTGATTTTCTGGTTGACTCGTCAGTCAGTTCCTGCTTGTTCTTACTAGCACACGTCAACAATAATTGGTAGTAGCAAGAACCAGGTCTTTAGTTTTTTTGGGGGGGGGGGGTCAGTTTGTATACACTTAAAAAAGTGTTTTTTTTTCTTTGTGCTACTACTAGAATGCTTGCTACATTTTTTAGAATCACTAATTACAAGAGTACAAAATGCACCAGGTTCTCATTCAACAGCATCAACCGATGTCCATTCTAGATGGCTCGCAAAACATTCCCATGTACACAAACACTTCAGATTCTTAAAGAATGTTCTCCAAAGAAAAATGACAACAAGATCTGTCAAATTAATTAATAAATAAAATAATAATAACCTAATTTCCTTCTCATTATTGGTGTATTGGTCAGGTTCACCAAATTTGGAGTTGAGCTTTATGAAAAGATACTAAGAATAAAATAAACAAACATCCATCAAGCACATCAGCTTTTTTTTCCATTTTATTTCACAAAAATACGGCACAAATAGGTTGGAAATTATTGAAACTTGGGGTTTGGTGGTGGAGGCTGGAGGGGTCAACATCGTCAGTTTATGGTTCATCTTCATTATCATCACGTTCATCTTCAAATGCTCCTTGTATTATGGAGCAACTTAAAATAGCTTTGCGAATCTTTTCCTTTTCTTCTGCAATTGAGTGAAACAAACAAAATGTCAATTTTCTTTGACAGTCCTTAAAACAGAGGCTCGTGTGAGATAACATTTCAATGGTTGTGAACAATTGAATGGTTGTTGGGCTTTACAATTTTGTAATTCAAGGTTTTCAAAAGGAAAAATAAAAGGTCAGGAATCCCAGTTTTTAACCGATTTATTGGACGGGATATACCCGGAGACATATGTAGGACATAGTTGATGCTTAAAAATGGACTGATCAAAGACAACTCACAAATACACTGCATAGATATACAGGGGGGCAAATAAGTATTTAGTCAACCAACAATTGTGCAAGTTCTCTTCCTTGAAAAGATTAGATAGGCCTGTAATTGTCAACATGGGTAAAGCTCAACCATGAGAGACAGAATGTGGGGGGAAAAAACTCAGAAAATTACACTGTTTGATTTGTAAATAATTGGTCAGCTACGTTTCGCCTGCGCCCTGCACTTCAGCCTTGCATCGTACTCCCTGCTAGCCTGAATTCAACACACTGACACCTTTCTATAATCAGGGAGCATTCTCTGCTAGCCACAGCTACCCACCATGATGGTACCATCAGCTTCACATTCTGCTGCTTGTACTCTATTTGAATCCTCCATGCTGTAATGCTTTGTTTTGACATTCTCCAAAGAACATGAAATCTAATGTTAGGAGTACTATATGAATTATGGAAATATTTTAGGCTAAAGGGCATTCTTATAGCAATAGATCAGGAAACAAGTCTAAAATTAACAGAATGGGTTTTTTTCAGTTTATGTGATATGTTTAAAGGCGATAAAACCCGCACAGCATACTTTTTTCAGACTCCCGTGAACATTTTCTCACATTTCCTTGTTTAAACATTTAAACGTCATAGATGGGATAGGCTCCAGCATCCCCCGCGACCCTAGTGAGGATCAAGCGGCTCGGAAGATGAATGAAAGATTTGAAATAGTAAGTACTTCATTATAGAATGAAAGCAAAGATCAAAACTTGTTTTCAGGCCAAAACATTTATTTGAGAGATAAAAATATTAACGTCCACACATTTTCTTCAGCTTTATCTGGGCCGCGTATAAACATTTTCCTATTTTTAAAAAATGCCATGCCATCTTCACCTATATCTGAGAACATGTTATACAGAAGCGAATCACAATGACCGTTCATACGCTTGGTGAAGAAAAAATATATAAATTATGGAAGCGATGACAGAAGTGCGGTGAAGATGGCATGATGGACTGACTGAAGGACTGGCGATTCAAGTTTGCTTCAGCTTGAAAAAAATGATGGACTGACAATGACACAGGGGTTCCCACCCAGCACGATGATGAATGACGGACTAGCAAAATTTTATAAAATGCCCACCTCTGAAAACAAATATAAGCTATATCGGTCTACTATTAGGTTAATTTTATCATAGCTTAGATGGTGAGACTTACCTTCATTTTGACAATTCGGGAGCATTCGATGGAGCTGCTGTGTGTTGTAACGTATCAGAAATTTCTGACACGTTCTGATTGTTCCTTAGGGACGATTAAATTGAATCAATGGATATTGCAATTGGGCCACAAATGTGTTCATGACAAAATGCGCAATCTTGCATATTTTTGAAGTGTAAAAATGAATTTGAATGTACATTTAATGAAGTGTATTTTACATTTTGAATCTAAAACACAAGATCATCATTTTCTTACCTCCAACATGTAGACAGTTGAGAAAACATGGTATTTTCTTCCAACGGGTATCAATACTGGTGATAAAAGGTAATGCTGACCACAGCAGTTTGTAGCTCATTTTAGGGAAACGCAGGAATACCATTCCTGTTTGAGTATTCAGGTATTTCACTGAAAAGACAACAGCACATATCATCTGGCTATAATGCTGTTTTATATTGTTGGCCAAACTACAGAATAGAAAGAAAAGCACATAAAGTGGAATACTTTGACATGTATTGCCTTGGTTATCACGTACATTACACATACATGCCCTGCTAAATAATAAAACGAACAAATGACCACTTGTTTTGAAGGTGAGTGCTAAAAGAGCAACGTGAAGAAGAAACCTGATGCATGTAATTTTGCCATTATGAGTGCAATCTTGGATTAGATAACTGAAACTGATGGTATATTTTTAGTGTCCACGCAGGTCAAAACCTGGTGGCGAAATTAGCCATTAAACTATGAATTAGGCTCATTCATCACGAATGCATTGTTTTGATGACATTGTGAGCTTCATGGAAACATTTCTAATCTTACCACTAATCTTTGTCTTCCTTCAAGGAAGTATTGATGCAAGTTAGACTTGTTTCTGTTCGTTGTCTCTACATTCTCCCACATCTTATGACAGTACTGTACTGTAAAGGTATGTTTCTTTTGGTTGACACAGTATATCAATCATTACTTAAATGGTGTAAAACGTTGTTCATTCAATCATTTATGTCCGGATGAAAACGTGTACACTAGATTCCTGTGATATTGGTTTTGAAAAATATCATTTTGTCACGAACAGGGCTAATTTGAATAAGCATACCAGAGAATCTCAGGAAGCACATGGCAGCCCCATAGTCGCCGTGTATGCGGGCCACCACTTCTTTGACCGCCGCGGCGATTGCTTTGTCATTCAAGAGCAAAAGACTGCTTCTGTCTGTCACGTTTATCTCACAGAGTAAATACCTGTGAACAAACAAATACACTTTTAGAAACGAACCCACAAAGACAAAAGCATAGGTAAATTATGAGAGTGCGTTCAGTTTACCTTGACTTAACTCTCACCATCGTTGCTTATTTCTTCTTCTATGAACGCAAACTTCCGTCAACAAATCGTCTTGCATTGTCAGTTTCGTTAGCGCCTCATGTTGGGCTTTAATGGTACTCAAGATGAATGTGCGCTACTTTTGTCCTACTTTAAGCGCTTGGTGTTGTTGTTTGAACTGCTGCTTAGTGAAACCAATTGAAGCTACTCATTGAAGTAAAACTGGGGGACTCAGGCAACAAATCACTCACGCCTATTTGGTAACTATGACAACAAGACACACCGTTCTTAGCCAACCGCAGTCGTACTTTTCCGTCACCCATACACGCTTTACGCCATCTTGAAATTACAGCCGCTTCTGTCCAAGGCGCTCGTCAATAAAAAGCACAACTATTTGTTTTCCTCATACTGCTGCCACTGTGCCTAATATGCATGGTTCTCGGAACAAAGCGGCACCAACAGTCGGGAAGGGACACACGGACGCAGACACTGGCACGGAGTCGAACCGCAGGGACCGAAAATCTGTTGGAGGGATGTTGAAGAAGCTCAAGTCGAGGCGCAGTCAAACGGATAAGTGGCCCGTGGTCACAGAGGATGAACTTCGGGCGCTCGGAGGGGATATTTCTCCGGATCACGTCCTGGGACTCCGTGCTGTCACGGAGGGTACGTGAACAGTGGCTTTGCTGGCCTAAATGTATCGCAAGACGTCTAGCACCACTATTGTTTGTGGCATATGCTAACTAATCTGTATGCTAAGGGTCGAGTCTCCTGGTCAGCTTTTTCACAGGTGCATTAATGGGAATGCGACGGATTGTTTTATTATTATTATTCCTAAACTCAAAGCAAAACTTTTATCTTCGCTGGTAGGAATTTCCATCAAGAAGATCCACCAATTATCTTAACCGCGTATCCTTAAATGCGAATTTAACATGCGATGTTCAGTTATATCTGCATATTATGTATTAGTTTTGAATCCTATCGCGCATAGTTTTTACTGTTTCTTTTTTTTTTTGCAAAAAAAAAGCTGTCAAAATGCACTGTACTGCTGGGGTTTAATCTTTCCCAATAGTAATAACTTCAACATTTCACATTTATGTTTACGCTTTTTTTAATGGCTAAACATGGAAGTATTTAAATGCAGCAATTCTTATAATGAAACGCCGGGAACTGTACGCATCATTCCATAGTGACACTACTGGACTGGACTCACACTATATCTCCAAGCACGGGGTCTGTTATCGGAGCCTCAGCCGATGTTAAATGTCTCCCTTTGTTGTTGGTCTTTTCATGCACCAGACAACAAAGGCGTTGCTTCCTCAATCAGAATCAGAGTGCGCTTAAAAAGTTGCAACCCTACTGCATACATTTTACTGCTATTTATTTATCCAATACTCTCGCAGGAGCGAGATCATAGTTGTGTGTGACAGCACCGGAGAAACTCAGCACTTCATGATATCAAATTTTTAACTAAAACTTTGTTTCCTATTGCAGATTATCTTTGCAAACCTGAAGATAATATCTACAGCATCGACTTCACCCGTTTCAAGATAAGAGATCTAGAGACTGGCACAGTACTGTTTGAGATTGCCAAACCTCCTAACTGTGGTAAGTGATGGGTCAATTGCCACTACCAATTAACACATGAGTTGTGTGAGTGTGTGTGTGTGTGTGTCTGTGGGCATGCAGTGCATGCGTACATGCATGAATTTCATATAATTCGATTAATAAAGCTAAAGACGTTAAAAGTTAGTTTTCAAAAGGTTACTGATTATTTAAAATTTTATTCAACTGATAAAAATGTGAATTGCAGAGAAGATTTGTTTCAGTAGTCCGATGATAGTTGCATGACTCAATTGGCGCGGCTATTGTTATTATCGCAAAAGAACTATCACTCCTATCTACATAATTTGATTTCCTTGCAGCTAAACTGGTTTTGTCTGTCAGGTCCTGTAGAGGCTGAAGAGGGGTGCGGTGATGCTGACGTCAGTGCTGGCCGCTTTGTCCGATATCAGTTTACACCAGCGTTCCTGAAACTACAGACTGTAGGTGCAACGTAAGTGACCATAACGTCGTTTCACACAACCATGAGCACTGTTATCAATATTCTATGAAGAAATGCGTGCACAAATGAAGCATGAACTCTGTTTCTCTTGTTTCCAAACATCAGCGTGGAGTTCACAGTTGGCGAGCGTCCCATCAACAACTTTCGTATGATTGAGAGGCATTATTTTCAGGGGCGGCTTCTGAAGAACTTTGACTTTGACTTTGGCTTTTGCATTCCCAACAGCCGTAACACATGTGAACACATTTATGAGTTTCCACAACTTGGCGATGACCTCAGTAAGTCCTGTTATTGTATTTCCATCGGGTCTAAATAATACATAATGTTGATTTGTCCGTCCACATTTAATCTGGCCTCTTATTTCCTCCTTTTTCCAGTTCGCCAAATGGTGGAGCACCCTTACGAGACCCGATCAGACAGTTTCTACTTTGTGGATAACAAGCTTATCATGCACAACAAGGCAGACTATGCCTATAATGGTGGTCAGTAAGACCTTAAGGAGGACAACTGTGCAATACACCAGAGAATAAGGATTTGTTTTGTACGAGTCATGGCTTTTTGGTTTTTTTTGGAGACAGATGAATTCTTCCTTCATCAGCACAAACAACAGCCCACATCTGCTATTCGATGCGTTCATGAATCTGTCAAGAATCTTACAGGGATTTGTGACACTGAAGAAAATTCTGTTTTAGATTGTCAAATGGGTAGAATGTTACCATTTGTGCACTGTTTGCCTGTAGTTGGTTAGTTGTGTCTCTGCTGGAAAGGGACAATCACAGACCTCAAGTGATATAGGTTCTGTTAGAATTGGATTTGGATTAGTACACTCGTTTTCCATTGAAATGACTCCAACTACTTTTTCTCATGTGACAGTGGCTCCTCTTAAAGAATAAAGAGCGCTGAGTAGAAGTTATATAGTATCGATAGTGATCCGTGTTTTTCATTCACTCCTGAATATTGATATCATTTTTCTATTGCTTGGGACTGTGTGAAATATTTAAGGTGGATGTGCTTGATATAACATGCTTGGTTTATTTATATCCTGCTATCATAACCATCTTTAAGTTAAAATAAAGTTTTCTTGACGTCAGGTGTCATACTCATCCTGGGAAAAAAAACATTTTATGTCAAACAGGAAATGTAGTCTTTCAGTACTTGATCATACTGTGCCCGACAGTGTCATGTTATATTTGTTTGAATTAATTCATTACTATTTGAAAATATTTTGGCCACACAAATCATATTTGCTGTGTGCTTGGAAGGCAACACTAACTCCCACTTTGGAAATGTTTAGTATTGCTTCAGGTTAATAAGTAGATGGCAGGCATGGAAATAATTGGATTAGCCATCTATTTTGACGTTTTTTTCACCATTTAAAGCATTGATTGAAACAACTGTATGTGCCTTTCATCCAGATGTTCATTGTGAAAAGAAACTTGTGAATTGTCATCAATTGTCATTGTTACAGAGTTGTCTTTCATCCAATCCGATGATGGGAATATTTTTATATGCTCTCAATCAGGAACTGTGGAACAATGAAAATGAATCAAGTAAACTCATTGAATGATGTAAAATTGTGCATTTTTCAAAAATAACTTTCAATGCATAAAATTGGGAGTCACTGATGGTCTGGTGGTACACTTGCATGACTTGTGTACCGGCAGCGTGGGATCGGTTCCCACTTGTGATGTGAGGATGAGTGTGAATAGTTTATTTCTACATGCACACTGTGGCTGACTGGTGACCATGGTATCGGTCTTCCGCCCGAAGTCTGCTGGGATAGGCTCTAGCACCCCCGCGACCCTGTTCAGGAAAAGCGATGTTGAAAATAGATGGATGGGTGCAGTGGTTGAATTGCTTTGGTATTGTAGATGGGAAGAAATTAGTTATATTTCACATGATCAGGTATTTGGTCAATAGTCAAAACAGCAGTGAAAAGTACAGTATGGGCATTCAATGTGTACGATTCAATCTCTTTAAAGTTACTGATAATTAAATGGTTTTGCAATTAGGATGCACATTCTTTCATATAAATCTCGCGATTTCTCCAGAATGACGTGAGGAGGGCGCCGTTGTGCGTGCCATGTCGTCAAAAACAAAACGATACAAGAAACCTGTTGAATCATTTGAACAAATAGCACCCAATTGATCAAGTGGAAAGCATGAAATACTACGAGCAGAGATTGCAGAGCCTGGACACGCAAACATGAGAATTTTAGTAACTAATTACGAGCAGCAGCCACCGGATGAAAGCAGTAATCAATCGTCTCTCCTTTGCAAGTAGCAATGAGGCTAACGCCCTAGGTAGGATCGTAACTTAACAATTATTACTTTTACATTGTAAGGCGTAATTATTACTCCTGGTTGGTCCATTTCTTAGTTAACTGTGATATTTTACTTTAGTCTACATTGGTGATGCAGTAGAATAACTAACAGAATAACTGTTCGAAATGAATAACATGTTGAATTAAACAATGATTATCGTCGTTGTCAGTACCAGTGCTTTAAAACTGGCAATTTAAAAGCAATGAAAGAAATGGTTGTCGGTCTGCGAACACCATGCACTTGTCTCAACCGGTCCGTGACACAAAAGGTTGGGGACCACAGTACTACATTGTATACTGTATCTAGAGAGCGAAAGAATATTGTCTTCATTTCATTTGCTTTTGTTTTCTAAACTTATTGAACGGTTTAATGATTTCAGTCAAACTGTTTATTGTACACACGTAAGCTTGTGTGAATTATTTGTTGACAGTGATATTTGCAGTTGCAGGAGCAAAAAAAAATCAGTTGTCTTTGTGTTTACGAACTACGTTACCCATAATCCTAAGCAGAAAACAGGAAACAGATCGGCACGTGTGTTGTCATGACGGGCAATGCCGTCAAGATGGTGGGTTCAGCAAAGGACTCCAGCAGCAGCAGCGACGATGAAGCGCTCAAACGATGTCAAGAAGCAGTTTGGGATACACAAAAACGTGAAACTATTGGTAATTTTGTCTTTTTTATATTTCATTCTGATATCAGTACAAAGGTGAAACGGATTCCAATGCGAAAGCAAGAAGACGTGCCTACCCAGTGATACCGCAACTTGCATGAATACTCTCAAATCGAAAAGTGGGCTTGAGCAACGTCGCTTTCCAAATTTTGGTTGCAATTCACAACGAAACTTGTGTCGTTTTTTGTGTCTAATTGAAATGCAAAATTCTGAAATTGTTCATCTGCCCATGCCTCTCAATTTCTAGGAACAGGCCATCCAAAACCGTCAAAACGGTAGGTTCATCATAAATCTGTGCCCTTAATAAAAAAAACTCATTTTAACCTACACGTTTAATGGCTAGCTTTCCTAAATCATAATAGGCTAAGGTACATAGCAAGAGACTATGGAAACTGGCCTAGTCGAGAAACTCAAGATGTTGTGCCCAGTGCTTTAAGTGGGAAAAAATAATTGCCAGTATACCCCTTACTTGCCAGGTAAATTGGGAGGTGAGTAAAAGCAGATCATTAATTAATTAATGGATAAAATGTTTGATATTATACATTTATAATAACTATATCAGTATACAACTTAATACAAACCCAATTCCAGTAAAGTTGGGATGTTTCCCAAACGAGAGGTTGCGGGTTCGATCCCCAGCCATTGTGACTATGTTGAAGTGTCCTTGAGTCAAATACTGAATTCCAGTCTTGATGCTGCATCATCAGTTGGCAAATGAGGAAACGGGGTAAAGAGTACCAACAGTTTGAGTACCAAAGAATAGAAGCCCATTTGGAGTGTGTTATAGCCATAAAACTCTTGGCTATCGGTTATTTGCTGAAAACAAAGTGTGTAAGTTTGAACATGAAATATCTTGTCATTCTAGTATATTCAAGTACGGTAAATGTAGGTTCAACATGATTTGCAAATCATTGTATTCAAAATTTTTTTTATGTTTAACACAACTTCCCGACTTTGGAATTGGATTCACACCTTATTTTGTCGTTTGACCAGCAGTCTGGCCATTCTTGTTCAGTGCAGTTGCTGTTGCCGTCGCTGGCAACAAGTGAATCAGAAGCGCTAACGTGACTGTTAGCTGGCCACCCTACACTTGAAAGATTAACGTGTGGTCCTGTGTTCTCGTCACCCGCTTCATCACCAGTCCGGGTTCACTTGGCCCTTCTGGAGCCTCCCCAACATTTACGAGTTAAACTGTTTTAATCCATTTGACTGTCTAAATCAGGCATCCCCAACCTTTTTCGCCCCACGGACCGGTTTATGTCAGACAATATTTTCAGGGACCGGCATTTAAGGTGTGGCGGAAATAATACAACAAAATAATATGCTATGAGCTGCATGAAAACTGTGGCATTTTCGAAATATAATAACAATAAACACAAGGAGCGTATAATTTGGCCGCAACACTCTGATCGCGATGGTAATGTTTAATGCATTCAAAATACAATACAATGCAAATTCAAAGTGTTCACCACAGCCCCGAGCTTGATTTTCTGCAACCAGACGGTCCCATCTCGTGGTAATAGGAGACAATGACACCTCAAGTGTGTGTTTTATGTCCAGTCTACATCGTAATTTTGTTTTAGTCACTCACACAGGTAGCATGTCGGAAATAGCAACAGTGCTATTGTGGCGATCTCAGAAAATTCAGCCATAACTTTAATCCAGTTGTCTCGAACGTCCCTTTAAGGCCGCCGTCATTTGCGATCTCCAGCATTAAAAAAAAAAAATCATCTTTTTTTTTTCTTTTTGCGTAATCTGTCACGACGCAGAAGTGTGGTTTGATGCGTGTCAAGCGTGACACAGACGGATGTAACGGAGAATCCGGTAATTTTTCGGAATGAAACATCTTTCGTATTCTGAAATAAATAAAACGGAATTAAGGCAAGTTCTTTCTGTGCAGCCCGTTACAAAATGCCCTGCGGACCGGTACTGGTCCGCGGACCAGCGGTTGGGCACCCCTGGTCTAAATAACTTCTTTCAATGTTTCAAGTCACACGAAAATGTTTACATTTTTCACTCTTCATTCTTCTTTTTCACTCAACCTGCGAGGAACAGGCATGTGCCGCATACCAGTACAGAGTGGGTAATTCAGCGTAGCCGTAGAAGTACGAGTACAGGGATCACAAAGCGAAAGTGTGAAATAAAGCAAAAGAGTGTACTATGGGCTCATGTGAAGTCCAGGTACAGTAGAACCTAAAACTGAGAAGTACTGGTACTTCATACCAGCCCACTTAAAGCACTGGTTGTATTTAATGTTGCAGTCTTAGTACCTGTGATGATGACTATTGTAATGTTGTGGGGGTGAAAGTGTTGTAGTTGCTGCCCATGAACATGACGGCAACGAACTCCAGGTCACCCAGGGGTTTCAGAGTCATGTCGCCAAAAAGTTGGGACAATTTCTGGACAGGTAACTAAATGTACCGTTATCCTTTCAACTTTTAATTAATACACTGTATTTACCATTTTAATCCACATGTATTTGACTTAGTCGCTTGACAGATATCCAGACTGATATATCAGTCTGTAAGACACCAGCAGAATGTGAAAACGATGATGGTAAACTTCCTCTTCTTTTATCATTCTTGCATTCTTTCAATTATTTTTGTATCTATTTTTAATGTAATACTGTATTTTTCTGTCAGGGTTTCTTCTGTTCTCTACCTCAGTCCCAGGACAGCCAGCTGATGATCCCCCTTCTGCTGTACGACAAAGGCCTATTCCCAGCTCAAGGTTGGTGTTATGTGTATTTCAATAGTCATACGCATAGAGAGAAAATTATCATTGGTCGGCCACAGTTCATTGAGTAGCGAGACATTTTGCTGCCAATGGATTCAACAAATAAGCAGACTGAATTAAACTTTTGAACTTATCTTTATTTCTATGCTTGCCAGTTTTTGTAAGGGAAATTTGTTTTAATTTTTTTTTTTAATCTGAGGTCAATCAGCATCCTGGAACGAATTTTATGTAACCCAGTGAAGATGGGTTCAAGACCTTTTAGTCTATACTTTGCAACTGCTGTTTTTTTTTTTTTAAACATACGCCGTAGCAATAGGTGTGGCGCTGTATGTTTTTTTTTGGGGGTGGGGGGGTAGTCTGATGCACTACTGTGATCAGATGCAAAGTGAGCCTGTGAAGGAACAGAAAGAGGAGTGATACCAGGGAACAATCAATTGTTGTGAATTCACTGTCCCAATCAAGCTCATTAGTTGTTGAATTTTCCCTCACATTACTCTGTTTAACGTCATGGATGCTATAAAGAGCAGCTGGAGTAAAGAGTCCTTGCTTAATCTGCGGAGGAAGCAAATAATGCTGAGGGAGGTGGTATTGTGGTGCCGTCTTGTGTGATGGAAAAGGGAATCGGCTGAAGACGTCTGCTCCTTAATGTAACAATTTGCACTCATTTTGGTCCAGTGACAGCGACAGTGAAATGGAAACGAGGCTGAAGGAGGCAGCTGTGTCGTTGAAAGATCTCTTACCCTCATCGTCACTCGTTTCCTCCCCAACGGCAACAGCAGCTCCCCACTCGGAGAAGAAAAAGAAGAAATCATCTGAGACAGAAGAGGACAATGTCGCTCAGAAGAAGAAAAAAAAGAAGAGGAGGAAGAAGGCAGAAGATGCAGGAAGCAAGCATGTGGACTGCGGAGGATCTCCTTGTGCTCAAAACAATGGCGAGCAGGGAGGTTCAAAGCAGGGACACCACAAAGTCAAATGGAAAAAGAAAGCGGCATGATGTGTCGAATGGGACTGTAGTGAAAATGCTTCTTTCTACAATGTCAGAATGTAAAAAAGAATGGATGATAACATGTTTAAGAAAATAGTCCCCCATGTTCACAGTCAGTCAACATAATGTAAAATCATGCCGTTTAATACTATTGCTGATAGCTTGTGACAAAAGATGTTCAAAGTGTGTTTATAAAATGCATATAATGTTGAGTTCACATTTTAAGTGAACATACAATTTCCCAGGATTATTACAAAAAAGTATTTCGATAAAATACATTTTCTGGTTAAATTGGATGATTTTTCTTTGTCTGTTTAAAAAGCTCATCTTCTCCGACACTGATCCTTGTTCACGTTACCGCTATGATGTACTGTATCTGAGTTTTTAAAACTTCCAAACTTTCCGAACAGCTCCTTAGTCACGTTGGTGTTGGGGAGGCATTGCTGGAGCACAGCACTACTGTGCTGGAGAGACCATTTGTGCAGGAATGTAAGAGCTAATGTCTGTCTGTGAAGGGGACAGGAGGTGAGACTGGTGGCTGTCTGTTGTCTGGGAAGCAGAATACATCTCTGGGCTCTGGCTTGATGCTGTTGACAAAAAAGACCATTATTTTAAATCTGGCAATTTTATACATGCAAAAGAATCACAATAGTAATAATAAAAAGAAAATACCAGCTTGCCTCACCCGTATTTTTCCTACTGACCAGTAGCAATAGCTTGGTCAGGTGGGTGAAAAACTGATGTAACGCTCTTGCATTTGTCATCAACCTCACAGCTCTCCAGCTTTGTGTAACACTGATGCACTTTTGAGTTGTGTCATAGCCAATCAGCCGTTAACAAGCCAGAGGTTCCGTGTCACGATTCGACCTGCGCTCACTGCTGCGTGCGTACCTGCTCCAGGTGTGTGAGCCTGCAGATGCAGAGAATTTTCCTGTAGTGATGGGTCTGTTTGCTCCTCGGGATCTGCCGTTAAAATCTATCCAAAAAGGAAACTGTGGTATTAGAAATAGTCCAGTACACAGGGATCATGTGCTGATTTGTGTGCTCCATTGAAGTCACCTGTCTGACAGATGTAAGGCTGGTTAGTGTCCCCAGACTGCTGCTGTCTGTGATGACCATGGCCTGAGACAGCAGACCGGACGAAGGGTACTGAGGCGAATCAGTCTTGTTGTACACTACAATTAAGAGAAGATTGAAGTGCCACTTTCCACGAGCTTTTACGACCAGTGCGCAATGCTGCACCCTTACTGTGACTTGGCAGCTGTGCCATGGTAGCCATAAATGGACTGACGCCCATGTGACTCTGGAGCTGCTGTGGCATTGGTTGCTGGGTGTGAAGCTGCTGCTGGAATGAGATTGGCTGCAGAGTGGTGAAACTGCCTCCCATGTTGTTTATGACGGGTACCGTTTGAGGTTGCGTTGATGTTAGACCTAATGATGAACAGATGAGTGTAAAAACACAAAACAAAGAAGTCGTTCAAAACTTCAAATGTTCAAGGTTACCGATGACAAGTGAGGACTCTCCTAGGCTCATGACGCTGGGAAGGGAAGCCATGATGAGGCCTTGTGAGGATGCAGGAGAGGACAAACTGTGCAGTGAGGTCAGAGTGCTTACAGGCGGCAGCGGACCTCCACTGGAAACCTGAAACCAGACGGCAACGTGATCATGATGGCCCCCAATTTGTCAGCAATATCACGGATGGCAGGGAGAGAACACAGCCTCACCAGTTTGGGATGGTGGCTCTCAAGGAGTGTGTGGCTTGGCTCCAGCTGGACAGGACTGGCCACAAGACGCCCCACACTTTCCCCTCCGCTACCTCTGGCTGAGTTCAGGGTGTCGCACTGGATTTGATGGCTGTATTTGGCACCTGGGATGTAACAGAAAATCATCAACACAACCATTTTTGTCAATCTGTTGCATGTGCTTCCGACACAGTATGGCCACTTGAATATATTGCTGTAAAAGACAATGAGACAAATACGAATTCACACTCGAGGTAAAACCATTTTTCAACCATGAACGTTGAAAACTATTACCAAGGTCCGGACTTGAGGAAAGGTTGGGGTTGGAAGAAGAAACCGGGTGGCTGGTGAAAGGCCCATCAAGAGCCAGTTTGTGCCGGAAGGCTTCCTCTTTTCGACGGTTCGCAAACCAGTTGTACACCCTGACCTCAGTGACCAGGTTGGAGCCCAGGCCAGCAAGCTGTGAAGGAGACACCCCCCTTTGCAAACACTCTGCCCTGAGGGGGAAGGGGGAGTCACATAGAGTTAATGGAGAAGTCAGGTCCAAAATTTTCTTACCAATAATATGTTCTGTGCATCCGCACGAGTCTAAATATAGTTTTCTGATTGATATTGCATTTGTGGAATGTCGATTAAGGAGAAAAATGCGCTTGTTTTATCCATCGCGAGGGCCGGCCGTTTTGCCTCGTACTTCCACTTGCTGTCGCCTGAATATGACACCACAGTGCCGAAGGGCTCCAGTAGTGTTGAAGTTCTTGAGACCACTTTTTAAGTACCTCAGCCTACTCTCTGAAAAAACTTTTACTCAGTCGTGCCTTGGTCTTGGACAAGGCGGACTCAGGATTTTTGCTCAAGACCTGTCGAGACCAGGCCAGTAGACTGCTGCTGTGAACACTGAGAAACGCAGAATGCAGGTGCTGCTCTGCTTTTCTGACGTCGCCTGGAGAGCCGCGCTCCTTGCACACAGATTAGATGAAGACAGAAGACAGAAACCGCTGACACGACGTACAACTCTTATCAGCACATTGAAAGGAAGTATAAAGAGAGGTAACGTAATCATTAAATTAACTACATTGAGAAAGTTAAAATCAGAACACTCCATGAAGGTTCTGCGTTGTTCAAGTTCATGGCTGTGTACTGCAGTTGGCTGATGAAACAATATAATGTCAAAGTTAAAGACCTATCTTCAAGAAAGTTATTTTACAAATACTTCACTGAAAAGAAATGTCACTGTTATTTTTCCATTAACTTCATTTAATTGAAACATTATTCCTGACGTTTCGTTTTGCATTT
The DNA here is from genome assembly GCF_025434085.1 of Hippocampus zosterae. Taxonomy (NCBI): domain Eukaryota; kingdom Metazoa; phylum Chordata; class Actinopteri; order Syngnathiformes; family Syngnathidae; genus Hippocampus; species Hippocampus zosterae. Next base: position 14,407,400 of record NC_067456.1, read on the forward strand.
AAAATGACATTTCTATGACTTGTCACAACATTCAGCTTTTCTATTAGATGAAAGATTTATTTCATTGCACTCTTTCAAAGACAATGTGGCTTTTCAAATTGCTGCAAATATAATGGGAAAAAAATACTGGTCATGTGTGTGTGTGTGTGTGTGTGACTTTTCTTTGAATATACAGTCTTGGTCTTGTCTAGGTCTCGACCTCCACAATCTTGGTCTTGTATCGATCCTGATACTCTTTAGTCTCGATTGGTGTGGTCTTGACTGCAATACTAGACTCAGATAATGACTGTCACCTTTCACATGTTTTCTGGGTTTGGGCATTCGCATGATTCGCATGATTAGCCTTTAGGGTACAATGACATATTTTTCATTCGACGACAGAGGGTGTCGTGAAAACCCATACAAACGCCTGTTTTTTATGCATCAAAACTTTTTTCGTCAGGTGGGCAGGGAATACAAAGTGATTCCCCCCACTGTTTCCCCCAAGGACAATGGAGCCCTCCACCCACTGCATCATCTGCGTTATGTGAGCGGCAGTACAGCAACTTGCAGTACAGGGCAAAAGGGCCATTTTTGATGTGACTTCCTCTTTCATGCAACTTTGAATGTGATGAAGATATATCCTTGCACTATCAGAACAGATGAAATCATCGTCAAGTAAATTTAGGATATATGTAAACACCACTTTTGGGTCATACCTGTTACATTCTTCCACTAAGCCTTCTCTCTCCTCCTTGCTGGGGTTTTTTTGTCGCTCGTAGGCATGGAAAAGGATCTGTAGGGAAGCAGGACCCCATTTGAATCTGTTCCTCCGACCCCTCCTGGAGTCCTCACCTGGCTCCTCCATAGATGTGAGGCCATGTTTGGCATTGGTGAATTCTGGAAGGTAATGGTCACACGATTTTATGTTTCCACTCTCAGAGATTTTGAAATTAGATATTCTTAATCAAACAGCTCTCTGGCTGATTGTGTACTCACGCTGGCTGATTTCACACTGCTTCTTGACGTACCAGCTGTACAGTGAAGCCCTTTTCTGGTTCTTCATCGGCGTGCCTTTGTTGAGATGCTGGGAGAGGTGCGATTGATTGAGGCCCGTGGACTCGACCACTTCTCTCTGAGGGAGATTATGTTGCTGCATGTAGCTTTTCACCATTTTTGCAACATGCCATGGGTCCTCCCTGTTGGAACCAGACATATAAAACCCACCCATTTCATCTACTCTAGCTTAGCTTTTTCAGATTCATGGATGAGTTATCTGACTTTGGGGGAGAGTGGACGGGTCGTTGGTCAATTACATGGCACAGGTAGCACTCTTCACACTCACAATCACACCTATGGGCAATTTAGAGTCTTCAATTAGCTAACTTCGCATTTTTTTAACGCAGATACTGTACCAGTGTTCATTAATTTGCATTGTTCCTTTCAAATAAACAAGAAAAATGAAAAAAATAAATATGAATGCTTCTGTAGGAGGAAAGCCATGCAAGAACTCAGAGAACCTGCAAACTGCACACAGGAATGGCTGAGATTCAAGATTCATTCATATTGAAAATTGTACAACGATAACTTTTCCTTTGTTGTTCTTTGAAAGTCACCATTAGATTTGCTGTTGTCACAGTATCATGACTGTCTAAAAGCGCAGTTTCACTCAAAATGTAAGGAGTTTCTTCTTGGCCCATGAGACTGTTATGTAAAAGATCATTAAAATAACAACTGCAGGACCTGAAATTTACAAGATACTCGCATCAGGCTTTTTGCCTCATATAAGACTCCAGTGCAATTTTTCACCAATGTAAACAATATATGATGTAATGTTACTATAATGTACATATTTGTGACAGTCAATGACATTTCATTTTTAAAATCGGCTTTATTGCCTTTGTTAAAACAACATTGCTGATTCAGTTCTTGTTTGTGTCCCTTACACTGTGACTTGGGAGAGCAGCTGAGATTTTACTTTATTTGCCTCATATTTTCAGAAGTTTGGATAAGCGGTTCAGATAATGGATGGTTGTCTTTTACTCCATACCGGAATATTATTGTTGTTGTTTGTCAGCGTACAGAGGAGCTATAGACTCAAAGAAAGAGAGAGAATATAATTCTTGCAACAGCTGTCAGACGTGATCACTTGGAAAGAAGTGTCCAGGAGCAATATTGACAGAGAGAGATAAGAGAAAGCACACAGGAGCAAAGTCCAACTGCTTCAGATCAGTGACGAAAATGCCTAAAACATTCAGAGCATGGAAGGCCTTATTTAAAAGTTGCTAAAAAATAAGTTAGTCATAGATGACAAATGTACAAGTAACACCAACACCGATATCCGTGGTTCCATAAGTTTGCATTCAGTTCATTGTTAAATATTGTCCTTTAAACAGTATTTGATGGGAAAATGTTCTTGTCAACAAGTCACTTTTAAATGATTGTTAAATGCAACATTTCAAGCAGAGGCCAATTAGAAATCAGTGATTCAAATGTGAAGATACCTCACGTGCTGCAATGCAAACATTGACTTAGGACCAGCCCTTCTCCATTAATCTTCACCAACATATGCGTGTAGCTTATTTATTAAGAATTGGCCACAGAATAATGATGGTGGTGGGTAATTAGTAACTAGCAAAGGAGGAACCCTCTTTAAATTGGCTTCAGACGCCAGAGACAGACAGACAGGCAGGAAGAAGGGAGCATTTGGGTCGAGACGGGAACCAAGATTACGAGGTGTCCCACAGTAAACATTTGCAGGTTTTGTTCGCAAGTAAAATGCAAGGGTAGTAAATGCGGCACCAAGTTGGCGATCACCACATTTTCAAGACATTTTCTTGCTCTACTCATTGGGAGGAAACTATTCTGCGGCCTTTATTTCTGGGATCTACTTACTGCAGGAGCCGTTCCACTTCAGCCCTTAGTTTGGCCGCCTCCTCAGGAGGAAGCTTCTCCAAATCTCGGAATATCGGTGGTGGGTAGTCCATTTCCCCCTCCTCGGAGCTTTCCCCGTCCCCCCTCTCTCCCTTGTCTGTTCCGTTCGCCCGGTCTCGCTCCAGTTCCCCCATTGCGTGAATCAAGACATCCCTGGACAGGCCCGATTCCAGCAGGGCCCAGACCAGCTGTTCCTGAAGGGCCGTCAGACGGCCCCACCTCGGCATGGCAGCCCCGGCCCTTTCCTCGCCCTCCATTACTCTGATGCCTTACCTGCTCCCGCTTTTGCAAACAAGCTCCCTGCTCTCATGTGTCGGATACACACTCAGAGCTTGGCCAGATGGACAAAGATAGGTGCCATCATATTTGTAATCCCTCTTCAGTTGAGAAAAAAACAAAACTCTGATACTTTCTTCTTCTTTATGTTTACTTTCCTCTCGATTAATCCTGAGCTGCCTGGTTTTAGCTCTCCACCTGCTGTTTAGCTTTCAAAGGTCAATTTTCTTTTTTTTTTTTTTTAACGTTCTTCCTCTTCACCGCCTCCCCCCGCCTTGAACTTTGTCCCTTCTCCCTCATTCCCCAACGGTGACCAAAGTGCACTTTAACAAACTATTAGTTCAAAGGAAAAGAGCAACAATAATGAAGTTCCGTGTTGCCGTTTAAAAACATTTCAGATAGCATATTTGGCCTGTCCCTGTCGTCACCAGAGGGCTCTATCGAGCCATTATGCGTAACCTCGTCCTGAATTGAGCGCGCATCATGTCTATACTTTAACATAGATTTGAGCGGACAAGTTTACTCTGCCCATACACTGGTACAGTTTGTAAGATGTGTAGCACGCTGTGAAACAAACATGAGGGAAACCAATTTAATGTCGTTTCAGTCTTGTTCAAATTAAAATATACGCCGTTTTAGGAGTGCCATAATCAATACATGAAAGATGGCAATAAATAAAAGACTAAGATGGTCCCCATTCAGGTATCAGTCACATATCCTCTAAAACTGCCAATTCTTCACAGGTTTTGCCAAGGTTTGTAAATTCAAGCACATGTAGCATCTGAAACAATTTCATTGCTTTTGCCAATACTTTTGTCCTTCATTTTATCATTCTGAATTTTGTGACAATTTAATATCAATTGACTTATGATATTTGACAATGTAAAATCGCACTTCTGGCACACTCTTTATGTACTGTACATGTTATATTTTTTTTCCAGCTCTGATGCCATTGATATCCATGACTGTCACTTTTATTTTATTTTCTGAAACGATCATAATAAGGATGGTCACACATCAAACTTGTTTTTGCGTTTTACTTGGCAACAAGATTTCTTCTTCAGTTGTAGACTTTCACACTTTCTCGCCAATCCGACGATCTGATTTGCAAAGTAAAGATTTCCTCATCTTTGCGCTCATTAGTCTGCCAAACAAGATGAACAGAAGAGAAAAGGGGCAAATGGAACCAGACAATGCCTTTGAGAGTGAACGAATTTTTCTCCTTTCATTGTGAAACACTCACTTTGTCGGCTTCGATCACCTTATACCATTCTCGGGTTCAGCCCATCAGCACCTTTTTGTGTGCAGCTTCTGTTACCCCACCCACCCTTGGGAAAATGGCATTATACTGTATTTGGATGGGTAACAGAGCTCTCTCTATCTTTCTGAGATGTGTCACTGACCTGTAATTAAGTCTCATCGTTGCTTTGCAGAAGGAACGTCTCACCAAAGCGGACAGAGGGCAGAGTGTGTGTATTCTCAACATTTCAGCCACTGCTGTGCTGAATTCTCCAGTGCACAAGCTGGTTTTATCAAGATTGGCTGCATGCAGCATACATGTATGAGCTCGCATTTTCTCTCCCCAGAGAGCCGAAAGCAGTGCTGATTGGTAATGAGATGCAATCCACACTGCCCATCTCTCATTATTGAGACTTGATAGGCTGCTACTGTGTACTAGTACCTGTACTAGCAGTCTTGCGTCTCCACTTCCTCCTCGTCCCTCAACCAGCCCCACCCCCACACCACTATTCACCCCCATTGATCATGCATGCAGAAATTTAACCAACCCTTCATTCATAGCTCTTGTCCCACTTCCAGAGCTTCATCTGCTGTGAAGGGCAGGCAAGTTAGCAGACTGGATAGCGTGCACTATAGCAAGACCATAAAACTAATTCTCTGCTTGCACATCCTTAACTCTACACTTCATGACTGCTAAAGAAGAATACATACCGTCCATGTACACTCACATCTAGCTGTATGCAGTAGGCGAAGCTCTTATTTATTAATGTATTTATTTATTTTGACAGGTCTGCATACACTTTACACGCAGTAAGTCAAAGCTGTCATTGTCTTTGTGTGAATTACTTTGGCTATTGGTTGGTCTTAACATCTTAACATTGGTAACCTGGTCACATGTTGAAGCAGTGTTGAGAAGATTAGCTGGAGCTGGCTTTGGCACTAATTAAATACTTAAAGTCCAGCCATGAATGAGCACGGCACACAGGCCTCCTGTTAGAACACTGTATCAGCTGGGAGTGTTAAAAGTTAGATGGAAAACCTTGAAATGCTTGCTTCTCAGAATTATCCTTAAAAAGCAGCCTCTAATGCACTCAAACTGAACGACCATCAGATTCTTGGAAATGCCCTACATGAGAAGTAAGACTTAACTATCAACAACCCAGAGAAACTGCTAAAAGGTTTAGATTTTTTTTAACATGAAAACAGTTTGATATTTATGTTGTTATTCGTCGCTAGATGTGATTTAATTCACAGTTTACACAGACGTAACTCCAAATTGCCCCGCGACTAAAATGAGTTTGACACCCCTGGTCTATATTGTAGCCTTCATAGGTCTTATTTGAACAATGCTCGTTGTTTCATTTCAAATTTATTTTCCTTACAAGTAAGTAAAGTTGTGTGTTTACTATCCATGTTTATACAAATTCCGGAGACACATGTTGAACCTGAGACTTCATGATCAGAATACAGTACAGCGTGCACATGACAGTGTTACCAACGCTTAACAGTAAAACTGCATTTGAAACCACAATTTAGTAAAGTTTATAGAGATCTGCCAACACACGGTTGGAAGTTCACATGTTGTGCCTTCACAATAAAGCCTAATAACCCCGACAGGAAACAAGCTAAACGTAAGTCCACGAACGCTTAAACAAGTTCGTCCTTCAGGTTAGTTTTCAATTGCCTTTGAGACGTTATGAGCAAATGCATTTATTGATGGCTGGCAGAGGGGCGGAGCATTACTTTGCTTCTCTCAATTAGGTTGAAGTTTCTAAATACTGTACTATATTAGAAACATCAGACTGACGCAAATGCTATGACAATCTTCATTTATCCATCCATTTTCTATACCAGCTGATCTTTGATGAAAGGCGTTAATATTCGTACCAAGAACTGAACATCCCTCCAAAATTGATTAAAAAGACAGAGATGGTTGATTGTTCTGAACTGTGGGTGTATGAAGCATTTTGAGAATATTTTGTGACAAAAGGCTACAATATAGAAACATACCGGTATGTGTAAAATACATAAATGCACTTGACTTAAGAAGAAGAAAAAATGGTCATGAGGCAGAGAGCTTCATTGAAGGAGGTGTATGAATTTCTGGCAGGTACCGACTGGCTTTTAGTGCATATGACAGCAACTCCCATCTTATTCATATGCCTGGGCTATGGGGTAGGGCTACAAGACTTATTTTACAGTACTATGTTAATATCAACAACAGACTGCTTTAAAACTGTTCTTTTTTTTAAACTGTTTGCATGATCATTTGGAACACTATTTTGAGTAATTTGGCAAAGAAAATACTGCTGTCACCATGCCGGTTTTATACAAATCCCCATTATTGTGAAGATAATATAATTGTTGACATACAAAAGTTGTCTTTGGAAGCAATTCATAGAGCGAAGTGTATTTCAGCGTGCGGAATGGCGAGAACGTAGTCTTATTTTTCAAGTTCACACCGGAAGAGGATTCCTCGCTCACAATGGCTTTGCCCCACGGTGGCGCCGCGTCCCATGGCGGAGGGATGAGGGAGCGACAGCAGGGTGGACGGAGTAGAGGACGCGGACGCGGACGCGGACGACGAGGAGGTGGAGTCTGTCCCAGCCCGCATCTGGCCCGCTCCCCTCTGACACCACGGGCCAAACCCGCCCCGAGCCTCTCACTCACTGCCCGCCTGTTCCCCCGCACGCCTCGGTCCCGGACACCCTCGGCGCAGCAACACCCGCACACACACGACCACCACACAGAATGGACACGGAAGGGAGCCAGAACAACCTGTCCACCACGGACTCCCCTCACGACCCCTGGTAAGTCAAAAAGAAAACTTTTTTTGCACCCCCCCCCCCCCACCCCCCACCCCCTCCACACACACGTTTTGTGGAACAAGCCTTGCTTTCTGCGGGGAGGCCGAGGAGCGCACACCCCCACACTGGGAGCCTTCATGTCACATTTACTGAAACCCCAGTTTCATCAACAACTTTGTTTGTTTTCTGCGAGCACGCAAGTATCCAATTTACCAAATCCCACTGCCTAAAATGCAAATATTCTCTTTCGTTCCATAGCAAAATGTTCATAGGTGGACTCAGCTGGCAAACAACACAAGGTACATCTTCTCAAATGTCTTCAATACTCTGCATGGATTAAGGCAACGAGGCATGAACTTGTTTAAAATCTACAGTTCTTCAAATTTCCACTTGTTAATGTTGAATTTGTTTATTTTTTGGTTTTTCCATGGACTTGAATAAATGCACCCTTTCAGAATTTATATATTTAAAAAAAATGTGAATCTGTACGGTGATTCAAAGTCTGGTGACAATTGAGTTAGTCCTAATTTAGTTTTTAAAAATGTGACAGGTATTTTACTGGTTATTTTCATTTAATCCTTTTTAATCCCTTGTTAGTTTTGTTTGCCGAAAAATACAAATTCATCTCATATTTCCTTCTAGTCGGCAGCACCATTCTCCACTAATGTGCCCCTTGTTGTTGCTTTGTATCCCAGAGGGTCTGAAAGAGTACTTCTGCAAGTACGGCGAGGTGAAGGAGTGTATGGTGATGCGAGATCCGGTTACTAAGCGCTCGAGGTGAGCTTGGCATCTGCTCTGAAAGTTTATCTGTCCTCCGTGATTCCTCACTGCTCATAACATATCGTTACGCGTCAACATAGTTTTCACTGTCATTAATACCGGAACTGCCCCCCCCTCCCCCGATGTCCGCAGAGGCTTTGGATTTGTCACCTTCGTGGATCAGGCTGGCGTGGATAAAGTTTTGGCCCAAACCAGGCATGAGTTGGACTCTAAAACAGTAAGTTCTCTGTCTTTCCTTCCCCTGGCTAATCTCATTGGCCGCTGTTTGATTAGTGGATTTTCTAATGCTGTGCCATTAATGTTTATGTGGGGTGATGTTCTGCCGCTATTCCTCCGATTTGGAAGCTTTTGCATGATAGAGTGACAGTAGAGACACTTGGGCCAATCTCTTTGCTTTCTGCCAATCATTCAGCAAAATGTCACACGGCGCCCATATCCATAGAAATAAGGAGAGTTGAGCTGGTTGACTTCCCCTTTGCCACTCTTGGATTTGCTTCTCTGGAGAGGAAACAAACTTTTCTTCTGTGTCTGCCTTTTCTTTTCTTTCCCGAGGGGTGGAAATGACCTAAGGAATAAAAGTTTCTCAGCAGAACGGGCAAATGCAACCTGAGACCATCAGGGTGTGACGGCTGCACCAAATAAAGTTGGTAGCACTTCCAAAGTGATAAAGACGTGACAGGTTATTCCACCTGCACAACCCTAACTTGGGATGTTTTAATCACGCATGAGAGTCCATGTGCGTCTCAGTGATGAATGTGCGTCCGTTCGGGAACAATGTGACTCCGTTGGTCGGCATAGGGACCACGGCTCCCTCCTCTCTCTCTCGCACGTCACTGGGAGTGGTGATGGCAGCGCGTTTGTCACTGTATCGAAATAAGGAGAGCGTACTGCTTTTCCACCTTTTGTGCGCTGAACGATGCACCCACTCCAGATAAGGTGGAGAAGAAATCAAAGAGAAAAAGTTGCACCAGAAACTCCAAGAAAGCACACAGGCATGAGAAATTTACAATACTATCAATTTGAAAATGAATTTTTATTGTCTTTTCCGTTCGGCTCTTTAGTGTCACTTGCAGGGACAAGGCCTGTGACACTTTGTGCCACCATGGTTGGACGCCACAAAATCGCCATGGGGTTGGTTTCCATAGTGACCCCCCCCTGCTTGCCCACTGTTGAAGAATAGCTCTGTCACAAAAGAAAAAGAGGCCGGTAACAATGCACATCATTTACAATTATTTCTTGGCTCCTGCAGGACAGTATAAACAGGCAGAATCAGGGAGCTTGAAGGTCATTAAGTCCTGCTGCCTCACGATAAAGCCATTGTTCATAACACATTGACAATGATTCCATTTCTTTTTTTTTGTTTTAATCTTCAACTTGCCAGTGTTGATACTGCTTAGCGTTGTTGTTCACCGCAGTGGATGGTGGTGGTGTGGGAGGCAACCTTTGGGAGCGGGTTTGACTGAGAGAACTCTCGACCAGCCGAATGGGTTGCGTGGTCACTACAGGAGGACTTTTTGGGAGGCTGCTCATCCTACCTCCACCCCCCACCCCCTCCTCCCCATACAGACAGGTTATCCTGTTAGCGAGGGCAGAGAAAAGGTTCTCCAGTGGCAACACAAAGAATGTGCCATGCTGTGACCGACTGAATCGCTCTGGCGCTGCTGGAATGAGCGGACCTTTGCACAGCAGTGAGTCTGGCGAGCAAATACACAATTTATCGCTACTCTTAGCGTTGGGGCACACATAGTGGCAAGTGTAAGACTTTGAGTTGGCCCTCAGCTTCCTGCCATCTCTAAACTGGGTTAGTTCGATACTAACTGCACATTTGTTGAACAAAGTTTCCAGTCAGTTCGACGTCTCGTTAACTGTTTTAGCAATCCAGCAGAAACACGACGGGGGGAGCAACCCCTGTCTGCGATTAGTATGGCTCTCCTAACTAATAGGATTGGAGTGTGTTCCTTTGTCAGGCCAACTGTTGCACACTTTAGCTGGGATGTACAGCGGATGGAAAAAGTCCCCTGTTCAAATGCTTCAAATTATGGGATCCAAAATTAGAGAGAGGAAGTAAGAATAATCAACTGAGCGAATATGCCTGCGCAAGTGTGTACACTTTCTTATAACTGCGGATGTGGCTGTGTTCAGAATTAAACTATTCACACTCATGTTAAATTGGAGTCAGCACGCACCTGTCGCCATTGAAAGCGCCTCCAATCAACCCAAAATAAAATTCAGATGTTTTAGGAGGCTTTTCCTAACATTTTTGCAGCCGTAGTTTGGAAATGTACAGTATGTTTGCTGCAAACCCAACACTGCTCATCACCGAAAGAACAGCATACAAGCAGTGAAGCATACTGGCTGCTGCATCGTCTTTTGGTGCTGTTTTATATCAGCTTTCGTCGGCCTTAGACACAGTGGAGGAATATTGAACAGTTCCACAATGCAGTTTTAGCGCAAAGTCCTCAAGCTATCGCTAGAAAGCAGAAAAATGATGAATGAATGAATGAAAAGCCTGCTGGCACACCTGTGATTTATTTGAGTTTAATCAGTGCATTTTAATGGTTGAAAATGTGTCCTTACTGTGCTGACTCCCATTTAATTCAAGTTTGAATGTGATTTATTAATTCTGACTACAGCCTCATCCCAGTTTCAAGAGGGTGTGCTATCGCAGATGATTCTGCTCCTCTGTGAAACTTAACGGTTTTGGGTTTTTTTTGGGACTCAGTCAGGTCAGACGTCACATTAAATCTAGGAAATGTTTTGACATGTTTTATGTACTTTTCTATATCACAAAAACTTGGAATTTGAATTGGGCTATGTAGACTTTTTCAGAGCACAAGGCGATTTCTTAAACCTCTCTTGCAATTCCGTCCAGCGTCATCTCTCTTACCTTGCAGTAAGGTTCCGTCTCTGCACGCACAAGGCTTCGCGATACGAGATCACAATGTGCTAATTTCGACTTTGTTCATGTTGCATGCGTCCCTCCAAAACCTTTCTCCACCACACAAATCACTTCCATGACTACAGTCATTGTTGAATGTCCACTATTTCCTTCCCGCTCATGCGCTGTGTGCTGCTGTGTTTGATTTTGTTTGTTTGTGTGTCTTTTTTAAATGTGCACAGGAGTGTTGGCCATCAGGAGGGTTGGTGACCGGAGGTGACTATCAGAGTAGTCTAGCCACTATAGAAACTAAACAGTAGACTCTGCATCTGATCCTCCAGTCTTAGCCTTTAGTCTTCTCACTCTTTAGAAGAGAAACAAAAACCTGTGGCAATCTCGAGTCGTATTCAAGTAGAAACACGCTGTCGTCCTCATTCTGGTAAACGCATGTGATTTACCATAGAGGCTCTAGCTCTCTACTGTACTGTAGTTTAACTTTACCCTCTCATGGTCGCAAACTAATCTTAGCGCCGTATCGCCTCACCATCTGTTGGCGTAACGGCGGTACAGTGTGGAGTAGTCTTGATCTCTACCTCTATTAGATCAGCATAGACTTAAATGCAACCTGTGTCTATTGACATTCTCATGTCACGGTGTGATGCTCTCTCTAACATTGGTCAAGAAATAATAATACGAAGCGGATCCCAGGAACTACAAAGCAAAGAAACATCCGGAATCACAGATGCTCTCATTTAAAGCGCGCATGGCCACATAGAAAGATGAGCTCGATGCCATGCGTTGTTTTCGTCATGAGTTGAAGGAGGCAAAAAAAAAAAGCTAACTAACACAAACAAACAAAATGTGTTGGATCTGCTGTCGCTGTGGTGTGATTGACAGCTCCCTTCTCTTCTATCCTGTCTTCCTCAACCTGGCCACCTCTCGTTCTTGCTCTCTCTCTTTCTCTCTGACACACTTCCCCCGATTCCTCTCAAGCTCTCCTCACAGAGGTGAGGTGGGTTTGTGATTGTGGTACCCGTGTGAGATTCCACGAGCTCACATGTCACATGGTGGTGACGAGAGAGGCAGGGGTTCACTGGATATTCCCAGGCATTCCACCTGAGCGCCGCAACAGACACACACACACACACACACACACCACACACACACAATAAAAAGCGCAATCGAATCTAATTCAGGCATGCCCGTTGTGTTCAAAAGTTTCAGCATGTTTGATTTTTCTAACATTTTTTTTTCGTAAATTACCAAGGCATCCCAAACTGCTGTATTGAAGGTTTAGGTAAAATGTGTTTGGTTTAAATTTTGTTACATTTTAAAATGCATACACTGGACTTAATCACAGTGCCCTTATTGAAAAACAGCAGGACAGATACTGTAAATTGTGAAAAAATGAGCAGTTCTTGTCAAGGTTAAGTAGCATCAAGTAGCTTTTGATTTCGCATCAGTATGTTAGAAAGAGGCCTCAATTTTTCTGATTAAGTTTTTGGTGTGTTTCTCACTGTTGCATAAAGCCCGTCAGTGGCATTGTATTTGCTGCTAGAAACTTCGCTGTATGGCTTTGTTCACAAACGGCCACTGATTTAACAAAATACACGTACATTCAACTGGTAACTTCTAAGATATATTGAAAGGTGATAAGATTTGATTAAACATGTGACTAGAGATGGTACGTTTTTGCGCACCCGGCCAGCACCGCAACGCCCCTCATGACACATCACTTAACGGGCTTCTGTGTCTCTGTATTATCTTCTATAGATTGATCCTAAAGTCGCATTCCCCCGGAGGGCTCAGCCAAAGGTGAGTTAAATCTCATGTACATTTACTGTAACTGCCAAGCACTATTCTAGGCAATAAGCCATCAACTCTAATGAACGTTTTAAGTGCGAACCGTGATGTGATTGTTCATGAATCAAGTCTATTGCCACTAATAGCACCTAAAATAACATTACGCCTCGTCATAGCCAATTTTGTGGTGTATCGAGATAGCATGCAAGTGTAGGATGACTTAATGGTGCTATCTACATTTCTTTAACCGAAAATAAAAAGTACAAGGAGGTCCATTATGAAATATGATGTCATTCCCCCCCCCCCAAAACAAATACAAAAGATATAAAATAGATCATGAAAGAGTTGTATTATAATGCTCATTTATGTGGTAAGGAAATAATATGATTTTTAAGTGAAATAATAGTTTCACGAAATATAATGCTGAAATAGTGGGACATCATATAAGCGCTACTTGTTATGCAGACTGTGTTATGTAAACTTTCTACTATCTGGAGCTTGTAATGAAGCTCGGACGTGAGAACATGCTGTCCGGTGTCAGAGCTGCAAATCTGGCTGATCTCTTTTCCAAACTGAGTACCAACAGAAATATATCCAGGCAACCGAGTTCTTGTCAGATCTTGTTAAGTCATAACAATCTCAATGTACTGGTGATCTTTTTTTTCTTTCTTTTTTAATCAACGTAACAAAAAGAAAATGGATTATGTGGCGACGTGCTGCTTGTCCTGCTGCCGTGTGACCAATCCTGTTAGAAAAGAACCCAAATAATTACAGGTGTTAAGTGCAGGCTGTACCCAAGCAAGCCTATGTGGCTGCTACATACAAAGTGGCTTCAAAATCAACTCGCATGCAAAACTGATGTAACGGATGGATGTGTGAGATGAATTGTTTTCAGTGAGTGTTTTAAGGCTGACATATACTTGTACCAAAAAGCAAAATCCCTCATTTCTGCTCTTTTTGAAAATGTACTTTTTGGTTGAGAGATGTTTATATTCAGAGTCAAAAATAGTGAATTACTTTTGCAGTCATTTGGTTTATGTTTGTAGAATATTATCCAGTACTTGCTACAAATAAGAAAGCTCAGATCCTTTTTCAAAAGTTTCTTTTGTCAGTGGGTAACAATCTCATATGCACTAATAGAACGCCAGTTAGTGAAAAGTAATTTGAGTGAATTCTTGTTTTAATTGCTCGCTTAACAGTTAGTGACTCGCACCAAGAAGATCTTTGTGGGAGGCCTGTCGGTGAACACCACCATAGAAGATGTCAAGCAATACTTTGACCAGTTCGGGAAGGTGAGTGATTGTTGGAATGCTGGAGCGGCCTTGATCGATAAACGGTGGGACACAAGTATTCCGAATGCAAATCACCTTGGCCGGTTCTCACAAATGAATTCACCAAAGAAAACAGACAAGTGCTCGGAAGCGAAGGAGTTACTGTGAAGAGGAAGGCGAGAACGTGGGGACAGAAAGAAAGCGCTTGTTGGAGAGGGTCGCCGGGGAAAACTAAAGAGGCTGAGGGGCTCCTCAGGGCCCGAGCAGCAGGCGAACTTGGGGGATACTGCAAGTGTGCAGAGGGGAGGAGGTGGCGGGTGAAAAAGTTTTGTGGTGAGTGTATGGTGATGGTGAGGAAGGAGGAGGGATTATCAGAATCTGAATTAATCTGATGTAACAGCTGCTCCTACCCACAACCCCCTCCTGACCCGTTACCGTGGTGACCTGGCTTGCCCATTGTCCCTAAGTAATTCTGTGGGTAAGGGGGTTTTGTTCTGAAGGAGGGGGGGACGAGGTGGTGTTCATGGGATGTTTGCATGTGCGTGTGTGTTTGGTGGGGGGGGCCATCTTGAGTTTAGAAATCATTTTTTAAAAGTTGACTAATTTGCCAAAAGTTCCAAACACACCCCTTAAATGTTTGACCAGAGGTCCTCAAAGTGTGGGCGAATTTTCATATCCTTTCACACAAAGTGGTGTCAGAGGCATAGTGCGAAGAATAGATGATGGGCCAACAAAGGCACCAACAAAAGAGGGAGGGCTTGATTGAGAGAGGTTTGTGGAGGCGTAAGAGAGGGAAGTGGGGCAAAGATGGGGTGTGGGGGAGATTTACAAAAGCTCTTATGCCCCTTCACAAAGACGGGCAAATATTTCCTTTCTTTGGGCCGCAAGGTTCCCGCCATATAGGAACTTTCCAGATGGTTCACATGAATTTCAACCAACCTTTCCCCAAGTAACAGGTGGACACAAATCTTTCCAACTTTTTCAAAGTCGGACCTGTGCAAACTGTCTGCCATCCATCCTATCTCCAACAGGGTATCACATTATTTGCAGTGCCAAAGGTATATGGCCTCCAGGTTCCCCGAGCTCCCATCTCAATCATAGCAGCGAGATGAATTTTTGCCGAGAGAGATATCAAGGGATGGCCGGTGAAATGTGGGCTCCAGCCATCCATGGAAGTTCCTGATTAGACTGCCTCACTGGACCTTTTGTGTCCCGTCATGGCGAGGACAAAGGAGTGTGGAGAGGGATGGGCCGGGGATAACAGGGAAGATGAGAAGTGGGGAAAAAAAAGCATCAGAGGGAATATTGTCCAGCGGCACACCATTAAAGCGCTCACAGTTTGTAATATTGAGCAATGATGTGCAAGTCAACACACTTTGCAGCATTGAAACAGGTTGCAGGGCGCTTTTCCTGCTTGTTACTGTGGAGTTCCTCCCCTCCCTTTTGTTGACTGTGGGATCACAACTCTTTGACAAAGTGTGTCCTGGATGTCTTGACACAGATGTGAGGCACCTACCGCTTGGCCTCTTGGACCGACAAACTCGTTGGAGCTGATAAAATGAGCTGAGCACACTCTGTGCAGATGGGCCAACATTTGAGTGGAGGGAAGCCATGATTTGAGGTCCGCTTTCATACTGACACTCCTCGCTCACCTTTGACCTTTCTGGAGGCAAACTGCCCTTGGCGCTCTACGCGCACGCACACAACCCCCCCCCCCCCCTCTCTCTTGTTGGCATACACATGTAGTGCGCGTCAGTATGGATCATATCCACTGCAGCATCCAGTACACTTATTATAGTTCAAGAGAACACTGATTCATTTACCAAATGTCTGTTCCCGCCTGTGCTTAGCGTAAACAGGTAGAAAAAGAGCAGGTCGACTTTGACGTAAGTTGTGTGTGTGTGTGTGTGTGTGTGTGTATGAATAGACACCTGTGTCTGTGCTGGATAAAGGGAGGCCGGACTGGTGGGAGAGGTCAAAAGGAGAAGAGGAAAAGGAATTATGGCTGAGTGTGCCAACAAACAAAACCTCCAGGCCTCTTTGTTCTCCCTCTCCCTTTGTCTTTTCTTTCTCCTCCCTTTCCACTTTGACCCAATCTTTTTTTCTTTCGTCCGACTCGCTTACAGCTCGCTGTACTCTCTTTCACCAGATCTCCACCTGTCGCTATTCCTCTCACTATCACCCCCCCCCCCTTCTTTCATCGAGGCTCCACCTGCCTGTAAGATTCACCTTTCTACACAGCCACATTTCTCTTTTTGTGTCTCCCTTGCTCTCACGAGCACTCTCCCACTACTGCATTCATGAACCATATTTGATGTCGGCTTTGGGCCTTTCATGAGCACTTTTTGCACAGTTGCCATGGGAATGTCAAACTTTGGAGGGTAGAAAGGGGGCAGATTATGTGCTCCCTGAGGGGGATTGTGAGCTGGTGCTTCAGCAGTGACTTCCAGCTTTGCATGCCACCCATTATGTGCACTGGGCACATACCCAGCAAGGCCTCGCTCCCGAGTGGTTCTTTCATATTTTGCTCTCTTTGCTTCTTCTTTCATAACCTGCCGCCTGCCTCCACTCTTCTTCTTCTTCCTCCTCCTCCCCCTTCCCTTTCTCTGTGCGTCTGTCCATCTGTTGCAGAGCCTCCCTGCAGAACTTGAGAAGGGCTGAGGTCAGGCAATATGCCGTGTGGCAGGGGAGAGAGAACGTAAGCGTAGTGTAAAACTGTCTTGTTTGTTCCCTCCAGGTCGACGATGCCATGCTCATGTTCGACAAGACCACCAACAGACACAGAGGTGAGGCGGGCCGACCTCCTCTGTTCACTCGCCACAACTCCTACCTTTCCTGTCAACCCCTTCCTCAAGTTACTACTCTTCCTCCAGTCCTTCCTGGCTATCTATTGATCCCCCTCCCCCTCCTCCCCTGCAGAGCTCCTTCCTGTGGGCTGAGCTCGAGGAGACAAACGGGGCTAGTCTAATTAGCCAGTCCGTTAATCAGGATCAGGATAAAGCCTCCTTAAGCACCTCCTCCCCACCCTGGGACTGATCGATTGTGACAGCCTACCTACCAGCTTTGCCCTGGCCCTCTGGCCAGGAAGGGAGGGAGGAGTGGATGAGTGTCTGTGTGCCCGTGCGTGTGCATGTGAGTGTGATTGAGGGGGGTTAAGCAGCTATTACAACTGATTACTCTGGTCTATTAGCTGTAGCGGTGTGCATAAAATCATACTGTCTGAGCCCTAACATTGTGTGAAATGTTCCGCTCACGCACTTGCCTCGTCCTCTTCAGGATTTGGCTTTGTGACGTTTGAGAACGAGGATGTGGTGGAGAAAGTCTGCGAGATCCACTTCCACGAGATCAACAACAAAATGGTGAGAACTTTGGACTCGTCATTTAGCGTCAGAAAGTTGCTTCATTGTGTTTTTCCTGGAAACAGGTGGAGTGCAAGAAAGCTCAACCCAAGGAGGTGATGTCTCCCACTGGCTCGGCCAGGGGGCGCTCTCGGGTGATGCCGTATGGAATGGACGCCTTCATGCTGGGGATTGGTATGCTGGGTAGGTTCCTATCGATCAGAACAAGGGGGATCTCGTAGCTGTCCTCCCATCTGCACTTCTCAAAAGCTATTCCTGCACTCTTGACCTTAGCTGCTTTGAAGGTCACATGACACATGATGAGAAGGAGGCGGACCAATCAAAGGGTTCCTCGACCGATCGTGTGCTTCACCACCATGTTGCTTCAATCATTTCGATCTAAATTTCAGAAATGCGGTTAGCAAAGGTGCCAAGATACATTGTCTGGGCTTCACTTTGTTTTTCCCTGGGTGCCTTTCTATATCTACAAGATTTTAGTCTGTCCAGTACATTGTTCAGTGCAGGTCAGTTCAATGTTATTTATGTACCACCAAATGTGTATTATACTAATGACACACAGTACATTCTCATTATTTGTCGCACCTCAAACAAATGCTCAAGTCAGGATCAATATGAATATGCCCCATATCACATGGGGCATATTGAAATGCTGAGAAAATCCCTCAAATGCCAGACATTTACCATACGTCTTTAAAAAAAAACACGTATGAATATCTAAAAGTAGTCAAGTGGCACTTAATCGTTTCTGCTCTTCAAACTCCCTAAAACAAAACATCCTGTTGTCAAAGTAATCTGATCACTAATCTCTGAGTGGGCCGGTTTGTTCAGCTTTTAACTAGACGAACTAAAGCTCCCATCTACTGGCCAGTCAGATAACTGCAGCATTTTCCCAGAATTTCTTTCAAATCAAACGATTGGCGAAAACATCTTTCTTTCTTCGTAATTCACTACTTAGGATGTGTTTACACAAATCCTTAGCTGTATGACTATGCATACAACGCATAGTCTTATCAAGAAAAAGGTGACAGGTGTACATACCTGTCAACTTTTCGGAGCGCCAACGTGTATAAACTACCAAAAAAAATCATTATAAAGTCAGCAAACAATCCTTATAACATACCAAAGCATTTTATATGTCAAAATAACGGCAGAAAAAAACCCACAAATTTTTCAACGATATTTATTGTAGATCTCCATAATACAATGTCTAGTTAATGTCTAAACATCATTCTACTTAGTGGCATTACTGTGTTCAGAGTTGTATTCCTGCGTTACTTTTTTTCACCAACTCCAAATCATTTGGAGTTGGTGAAAAAAAAAACTGAAATTTTCAGAATCCGTATGATTTGTGCGATACGGCCATACACGTAAGATTCACCACAAAATCCGTATAAAGTATGGCTAAACCATATGAGTTGACAGGTATGGGTGTAGAATATCGCCCATCTACAGGTCATATCATACTGTACCGGGATTTACAAGCCACATTTAAATTTCCTTTTAAATAGTTTCCAATTACCACCAAGTTTGTGGCATATTGGCAAAACTCTGTGATATATTCCCTCCTACATTTTACTTAATTTAATGATGCACACATGTTTAGGACAGCAGTAGTTTTTGAGGTGCAGTTTGGTGCCGTTCCCAACTGGCATGATATGCTTTGGATAAGTGGTTAGCACATACTTTGCCTGACAGTTCAAAGGCTGGAGGTTTGAATCCGGGCTCCAGCCTCTCTGTGTAGAGTTTGCATGTTCTCCCAGCGTATTTTCCCTCTCATTCTTAAGGAATGTTAATTTAAATGGTTGTTTGTCTATACAGTATGTCAGTATCGACAGTCCAGGGTGTACACCACCTCTCGCCCAGTCATCTGAGATGCACACCTTCCACTGAGTGAGGATAAGCAGTATAAAAGATGGACGGGTGGATTGTTTGCCACAATGGCCATTCTAGTTTCAGATTTGATTTGTTTGTTTTGTTTAACAACGAACCATCATAATATTGCAGTGCCATGTTTCGTGTATGTCTGATCGCGTAACACTGAGTTATAATCTCAGACTGTGAACGGTATTGGCCCTAAATACTATCCCTGATGTTTTATCCACAGGTTATCCAAGCTTCCAGACTGCCACCTACACCAGTCGAAGCTATGCAGGCATCACCCCTGGATATACCTACCAATTCCCTGGTAAATGTAACATCCTCTCTCGTCATGACACATGATGACGATGTCATTTCCACCACTGTTAGCTGAGTAGGAGGACTGAATGACAAAGAGTTTGATGTGGCACACATTACACAGAAACATTCAAGTTCACGTCATGAGAACTAACATGAAAGAAAAGCAAGATAAAGCCTATTAAATGCTCAGAAGGAGTTTGACAAAATTTCCCTGATTGACTATTGTGAAAATTATTAATATTACGTTTCAACTTTTATTGCTGTTCATCTCTCTTTAAATGCTCTGAATTATTTTTTTTCTATACCTGTGTCGTATTTAACCACACTACTTCTGCATAGCGTGTATGTACAAAAGTTCAGTTTCCCATTGCTGAACAGCAAACTAGTTTGAATCTATTTTAACAGCGCTCTTATTTTTTCAATTGCTTGGGTATTAGAACTGTATCGTATAAGAGATACACACATCGCTGGAGTTAGGCAAAATCCTCCAATGTCACAATTTTGCAAATTTATATTTTTTCATACTCGATACTGTTGGTCAGTCCACACGTGTGTGTGTGTTATTGACCAATCTTTAAGTGTTGAAAATGGCTTGCTCTCTTTGACGACACAAATATACCGTTTTGAAAGGTGAGTGTTATGTAGCGAATAGGTTTCCAGCCGACGGTATACAAAATATTACTTTACAGAAACAAGTTACAACTGAGGGTCTACATTGCTGCTTGTAAATATCAGGGGGTGGATTCACATCTGCTTCGCTTGCTTGTGAACGTGTGTGCTAGCGCTATGTGTGAAGGTGTTTATGCATGTACAGTGTTCCCTTTCTATATCGTGCTTCATTGTTCACACCCCTGCAATATCATGTTTATTTAAGCAATTGTTTTTGTTTTTTTAATGGGTTCTTACATTTTCCGGAAGCTCGCCTACTGTAGTGTAGGATATTCACAGTCACTGATGCACTTTTCAGTTCTTTATGGACTGCTAGAAGTACCATAAAATACATAAACGTGATGACTATACTTACGCAGAAGCTGCTGTCATCCAGAGCTCACACCCATACACTCAGATGCAGATTTGCTCTTGTCACATGTCACCCCACCAGGGCAGCCCTCTTAACTCTTAATAGCAAATGAGTTGAATCCCCTTAAAAACTGAATTTATGAGCATACTCATATGTGTTAGGTCTGATTTGTTGTTTTCTGCAGATTTTAAAACACTCAAACCTTATTGAAGGTCTACATTAAGCTATTTTTCCGTCCAATAAATCCTGCTTCTCCTTCCTCGAATCTTGAAAGCCCTCGTTTGACTCCTTCACACTTCTCACCACTACTTACTGGGGTGTTTGTGTTGTCCTTTGCTTGCCTGTAAAAGGTGCGGTCTAGGACTCAAAATCACTCTGCTGTTTCTGTTTTAGAGTTCCACTTAGAGAGGACTCCCCTTCTGACTTCACCCCACCCCCCTGAACTCACAGGTCAGTTAGTCCCTCCTTTGGACTTTACAAGCAGCACGTTGTCTGTCTGGTACACACCCCATAAACTGACACACACACACACACACACGCACGCACGCGCACACACAAACTAGCTTTTACACTGATACATTTGAATTTATTTAAATTTTTTGTCTTCAGCCATTCCCCTCACTGCGTATGGACCAATGGCAGCAGCGGCAGCAGCAGTTGTCAGAGGTAAGATTTTCCGCAACGTTTTGACCATGATCAAGTTATACCATTGTACTTTATTTGCTTTGACTATACCTGTATGTTTGTTTGTTTTTGTTTTTTTAATGAAAACACGTCCAGAAGCCTTTGGCTAGGCTTTTTTTTTCAATTTTGCCAACACCACCGTAATGGATGTGAAGTCACTTGAGATGTGATGTACTTTTATTTTCAGGTATATTTTTATATACATTTAATTTCACAAAAATAAGGCATTTATCATTTATCAATCCTGAGCCATTTGTGCATAGTACCTCAAATCTTAAATACAAGGTAAACAAATAAGTAATAAATGTAAGACTTTAAAAGAACATGGTCCTTCCTGCTTCAATGATGTTCCCCCGTGGTGTGCAAGGCTTGAAATAAGCGGTTTCACATCGCAGTTTGCGAAAATATGTATTTTGCGCCTCATTAATACACATTGAATAGCAAGACAGAATCAAACACCAACCTTTTAGCAACATTCAAAAAACGTTTGGGAACTGAGGACACAAATTGTTGAAGCGCCGCAGGTGAAATTCTTTCCCATACTTACCTGATTTACAACATAAGCTGCTCAACAGTTCAGAGTCTCCTTTGTCATATTTTGCACTTTGTATTGCCCCGGCCACATATTTTCAATGGGAGACAAGTCTGGACTGCTGGCAGGCCAGGCTAGTAACCACACTCAAATGCTTCAAAGGCATGTTCTTGTATCACAGTGAAGAATATGGCTGGCATTGTCTTGATGAAATAAGCAGGGAAGTCCCTGAAAAAGATTATAAAAAGGTCAAACCTGTAAGCATGTTTCAGCATTAATGGTACCTTCACAGATATGCAAAGTCACCCATGCCATGGGCGCAAACACACCCCATGCAATCACAAAAACTGGCTTTTGAACTTTGCACTGATAACAATAATCCTGGTCATCCTCCTCTTTGGCCCAGAGGTCATGACCAGGATTTCAAAAAAACAATTTGAAATGTGGACTCTTCAGACCATAGCACGCCATTCCACTTTCTGTCAAAGCCTCTCAGATGACCTCGGGCTCAGTGAAGCTGGCAACATTTCTGGGCGTTGATGTAGGGCGTTCACTTTGCATAGTAGAAATTTGAATTTGATTTGTAGACGTAGCAATGAATTATGTTAACAGACATTTGGAACTTGACTCTGATGTTGTGACACGGTACCTTCAGGTTCAACCCCATCTCGCACAGCTGGATTTTTGGGAACCAGCAGCCCGGGCCCAATGGCGGACCTTTATGGAACAGCTGCTCAGGAGTCAGCAGTCAGCAGTTACCTCAGTGCTGCAAGTCCTGTCCCGAGTGCAGGATTCAGCCATGGTCTTGGGGTGAGATACCAACTATTGCACCACCCTGCCCAGTTTGGACAAGTGTTATAATGAGCCATAAAGAGTTACGCTGAAGTTCAATTTGAAGCAACAACCAGTCATCAAGAGCTCTAGTTAGATCGATAGACAGACAGACCTGTATGTTCCATTCAAATATTTTTTGTTTTACCCCTCCTACAGGTTTAAAAACATTTACATTCATCAAAACAAACTTAAATTGATCAAAATGAACTTTTTAAAAGAATTCCCTGCCACCTTTTCTCACACTCTTGTTCGCCCTCTTCTTCAAATTAGAACCAAAGCATGCTTGCTTCAAGTTATTTATCAGTCCTCATTAAAGTTTACTGTAAAATTGACACTTAAAATAAATTAAAAAAAAACAAAACTTGTGCAGTATATTTAAACACATAAATGTTCAACCAAACCATAACATTTCTTCAAAATGAAAGTCTATACTAACTTAATGCCAACATATTAGGGCTGCACAATATATAGAAAAAAAACATTGTTATTGCGTCCAATATGCTTATCACACAGGTGCGCAATAATTACCATATTCAACACACACATCGCATATCACATGATTTTCCAATATCATGTACCCCTACAATATATGAAATGCCATAGATGGACTAACGAAAATTAGCAGCAACCTTCAAACAACTCCGACTTTTACCACTGCACAGAGAAGCAAAATTTCATTTACTCCATCATGGTCAAATGCTTTAAAGGAAGTGGAGGTCAA
Organism: Hippocampus zosterae; assembly: GCF_025434085.1. Classification (NCBI taxonomy): domain Eukaryota; kingdom Metazoa; phylum Chordata; class Actinopteri; order Syngnathiformes; family Syngnathidae; genus Hippocampus; species Hippocampus zosterae. The sequence goes on from NC_067456.1 coordinate 14,430,696, forward strand.
CCTGTCATGCTTCCTCCTACAGGGCCCTTTGATCGCCACGGCCTTCACTAACGGCTATCACTGAGAACGTGAGTTGTTCTACACGTTAGGAGGCAGGATGCAGTACGGCACGATTACATGTGACCTCTAACTAATGCAGTTTGTTTGCATTTCAGTCAAGAGTTGTTGACGGATGGAGAGCTGGAGGGAATTGAAGCTGCTTTGGCGCTGATCTGGCCCAAGCTCTGTCCACTTCGCTTCTCGTGGTGGGGGCAGCTAAACCCTTATTTCTTTCTCTCTTACACACACACACACACACACACACACACATCTATCACCCTCTTACGGCAACCTCAACACAGCCAACCCTAATGGCACCTTAGCAAAATCAGTCATGAAAATGTTTCGAAAAGCCAGCAAACAAAGCAAACCGTAGCAAACACATACAAATGCTGTATTTTTAGTGTTACTCTTTTCGGTCATGTTTTACTTTGCCATTTTGAGCGATGGCTGCAATTCGTCTTCTCGGGTTATTTGACCTCTGAACCTGAATCTCCAAGTGAAGGTTATGAACTGTACTGCGAAAACCGTCAGAAGTTCATAATGAATATTAACAACTAATTTGTGAACAATCCTGTTTCTAGAAAATGTGTAGTGGTAGGTTTTAACAAAATCTTGTTATATACAGTACATAAAGCAAGGAAGCAGGTCAATGGTCACAGTTACATGGTAGGCTTACTTGAGCTGCACAATGTTGTAACATACTGTAAATAATATCACTTTTGTTCGGGGCTTAAAGGGCGGGGGCAGCTACTGTACTTTTAGGGTCTGGGAGGCTTTGGAGAAGTGCTAAGTTAGCTTCTTCTCGTCACTCCTTACATTGGCAACTTTGATGGCGAGATAGTTTCATGGACATCTCAATCCATGTTTTTGTTAGAGCAGTCATACATTTGCTTAGGCATTTCTCTTTCCGTCACTTGAGTCTGTTATTTCACTGAAAAGCTGCTGTGAGTTCAGCGGAGGGAGGTTGTGTCTTTATTTACTTTGACTTTTTTCGGAAGGGCAGGGGGACACATGCACGAAAAAATGCTCCTCGCCTAGGAGAGGAAAAAATATCCTGTTTTCTTACTTTGTCATAATGTTGTTTAACTGTGATTTTTAAGATGTGAATATTTTGGGTGGAAGAACATGAAGGAGTACTTTGTTGAGCGGCCGTGCACACACACAGACACAATCAAATGTGCTGATGATGGCCTGCTGGTTTGTGTGTAATGTGTTTTCCGAAATGATGTACAATATTCATCGTATGCTGTTTTTGGTTGGGGGAGGTACCTCTGTTGCAAATGTGAAATTTTAATTAGACTTTTTTAAATAATACATTAACATATTTGTCAAACTTATGTTGTTGTTGTTGTTGTTGAAGGTGGCTTTTCCTAGTCACCTTGACATCCCTCACATGTATCCACTGGAGGTCACAGCTAAAGCAAGGTGACGACTATTTTTTTGACCAAAACAGTTCTAAATGAAATGAAAAGGATGTTGCACTGGCTGGCCAATTTTAGAAGGGCAGAAGAACAAAGCACTCCACATTTAATAAAAAGGTTTTCATATTTTCATAGACACTCAAACTGCTCCACACTACCACCGTAGTTTTGGGTCTTCGATTTAAAAGAAATTGTCAAGACTGTAACCTTTTCAGAATTTCACTTTCCTGTCATGTTATTTCTTTGCAGAAAATAAAAACCTTCTTAAATTTCCTAATAAATTATTTGAAAACATTCCACTTCGGTTTCATTATTGGCTCTTTTAACATAAATGTTTTTCCTAATGTTTAGAAATGTTTATTTTGTGGACAGTATTGGTACCTCCACTCTAATGGTTCATTACTGCTCTTCTTTTTGTAACGGATTTATTTTTTTTACCCTTGTCAAGGAGTACTCATCATTGTTATTGGTTTGTTTGTTTTTTCTTGTTTCAAAATGACATTAATGAAAATATTAAACCTGCCTTTGAACAGTATTGGGCACTCTTCTACCGTACAAGTTCCCATTATATTTTGTGAGAATCCCAACTTCCACCTTTAAGAAAAATACAGTACACATCTTAGCTGAAGGATTTAAAACATATACACAGTATGTGTATTTATACATGTTAAAATATATGTGGCCTTCTTGCTTGTCGTTTCTTTTTCCCGTTAATATTGCTCCACTGCCCCCCATCTTCTTTTCTCATCTGCCCTGCTTTTAATGTCTCGGGGGGGATGCTGCTGCCTGTCATGAACAGTGAGGGCCTTGAAGGAGGTCTGCCTGACACAACCTGCTGGTGTCGGTGCACATTGCTCGATCGATCACTCACAGACGATGTGTGCAACAATTTGGGCTGCAGCTGCATGCGCAGGTGGAGGGCATGAGTTGGGGGAGGGGGCTCTGGTGTCAGTGACATTTTGCCACTGTGAGCTCTGAATGAAGGCTACCTCAGATAACTACCTGAAGCAGGCTATGAGGGGTGAATGTGCTGCATGGAAGTTCGACTCTTTTAAAAGAGACACACCAATAATGTGTTACAAAATATAACACACACACACGCAGTGGTTTCCGGTTAATCCCAGGCACACATGGACAATGAACCATTCAAATTTAACAACAAATGAGAATCTTCAAAGAACCTAACATGAATGTGAGAAGTTCTTCTCACATTACACAGTATGTGTAATGTCTCTTCTTGAGAAGTTCTTCACATTTCATGACACATTATTGGTGTGTCATGAAATGTGTTTTTCGTTGTTTGGTTTTGAGTAGATTTTGTATTGTTAAGTTATCCATGTCTGCCTTATAAGGCTTTGGTGCTTTGGTGTCAACCTGTGCTCGTCAACCGGTCCCTTGTGTTTACCCCTCAGCCACTTGTGTCTTGTTCAGGTGTTTTCTTTGTCTTGTCAATTGCTTTTTATTTATTTTTTTACGTTTCCTGGTTCTTTCCGCCTTTGTTAGTTCCTTTTTTTGTGTTTGCTGAACCAGTCCCTGTTGTTAAGTCCTGCCTTGTTGCCTTTTGTAGTAAGTTCATCCCCAGTTTTTGATTTATTTCTTTGAATCTCCATTCATCCATCCATCGACCCATCCCATCATTTTCTAATCATCTTATCCTCACAAGAGTCGCGAGTGAGCTGGAGCCTATCCCAGCTGCCTTCGGGCAGTAGGTGGAGTACACCCTCAACCGGTTGCCAGCCAATCATAGGGCACAGTTAGATGAATAACCATTTGTGCTTACACTCACACAAACAATTTAGTATTCCATTAACCTGCCATGCATGTTTTGGGAATGTGGGAGGAAACTAGAGTACCCGGAGAAAACCCATGCAGGCACGGAAAGAACATGCAAACTCCACACAGGAAGGCCAGAGCCAGAATCAAACCATGGGACCTCTGCAGGTGATGCTGGTGTGCTAACTAGTGGACCACCATGCCACCCTCTTTGAATGTCATTTTGGGATTTTTCCCCCCACAGTGACTTGTTTTCTTTTTTGATTTTTCCTAACTATTTTTGGGGAGTGCACTTGCCTTTCCTCCTTGTATTTGGGTCCTCATCCATACCAACCCTGATAGATGAAGTGAGAGTCCTCAGAATAAAACTAGTGTAACCAAATGCAAATTCCATGCTGGAAGGCATGGAGCTAAATCCAAACCATGCTAATTACTGAGCCACACTACTGCTGAGGTTCAACACCTTCCTTGTTTAAATCAGATCCTGTTCTGTATCAGGCTGGTGGTATATGTATCAGGCTTTTTCTCCTGTAAGCACTAGGTTCTTAAACCTTTAACATTTGTTGCGCACCATGTGATATTAATTGGAGATAAAGCAATAGTCACAAGGTAAAGTTTTTCTCTCAAAGCGGTTTCATAAGCATTGCTTAGCATTTGATTTATATGTTTGGTCCTCTAAATAATGTCATTTTAGTAATGACTGAAAAGTCAAGAAAAGAAAAGGAATGTCATAATCCCTTAAGTGTTCTTAAAGCTTTGCTAAATATTCATTATTTGCTGAATGCATAATTATCCCATAAGGCTTTTTTGCGGAGCATTGACTCTGGTATGTATTCTTAACCGATACTTGTTCTATTAATTTTATTTAAACTCATGGTTCAGGATCTGCGGGGCTGGCTCTTATGGTTTTTATGGTTACTCTGCTTCCCTCTAGTGTTCGAATTAGGAATTTGTACCAAGACTTAAAGTTTAAACCATCCGATTCCTTCTTCTTGCCTTAAATGCTTAATTCTCTGCGTGACGAGGCGCGTTACCTTGACACATCCAACTCCAAAAGGAACGTGGTATTATGATTTCGGTGGAAAGTTTATTTTTCAATGAGATGACAAAAGGTGACATAGTTATTTGATAGGGGAAAAGGGGAAAAATTATGCGCGTCTGGCGTCAGTGGCAAGAGACTTGATCATCGTGGGAACACAAAGCGACCAGATAAAGGGAGAGGAGCCTACACAATAAGTTTGAATTGCGTTTATAAATTAAAAAAGAACAACACCAAACCGTGAGGTGTGCTTGCCACTCTGTAACCATTCCTCTAAACAAGAAACGAAAGAACGGATTTATTTTATTCCCATGTGCAGGAAGGAAAAGGAAAAATGCAAAGTCGTCAAACCGACGAAGTATCATTTTTTAATTATTGCATAATGAACGAGTCAAACAATGTCCACTTTCTTAAATAGCTTGACACAAAAATGAACTTGTGTAGTAAAACATATTTGGAGAAGTATAACCCTTGTAACTTCAAATTATTAAAAGCACATTGACTTAAATGGTAATGTATTGCGAAATGGGAAAACTTATGTTAACTGTCCGGGTAGGAACAACACTATAGCCATACGTCGCTCGATCGTGATATATCATGTGGCATTATCGAACAAGCCTGGGGGAGAGGGGGGGCGAATTTTTCGTCACTATGACGCGCTTTGATTTTATTCCCGTCCTTCCTGTTTAGTCTGTAGCGTTTCTGTACGAACGAGGCGGAAGAGGCGTGTTTTCGTCTGGATACACGCAAACACAACTGTAAATCTACAGGGAGCGATCCCGCACCCGCTGCTTGCGATCACGGAGCGTTTAAATCTACAATTAAAGTGGAGGAAATGCTGTAAAAAAGAGGGTCGAGTTACTTTTTAAGGTGACTTTAGGTCCAGACGGCGCACGTCCGCTTAGTGCTCCCAACGAGAAAACTGCTGGTCTAAGACGGAAACAACGGCGAAAACAGACCCGACGTCTTCGTCCACTCCCGTAGAGGACCGCACGATCTCCTTTGGCCCAAGACTATAGGCACCCAGGCGCAATCTAAGAATATAGGTGAGTAACATACGATATTAAGTAGGATACCACACAAAGTTCACTATCGTAGTAATAGTAGTTGTCCCTAAAACGCCCCTAGTGGCCAGTCTTGGAACATGTGCCGTACAATGATGCCAGTTATTTCCCAATGTTGATGACAAGGCACATCATTTTACACGACACAAAATAATCTCACAACACAACACTGAACAAAATAGCTGTTAAGTTTTCATTCGGTGGATTTTTCGATAAAGCTCTTGAATTAGATTTTAGTGGATTTTGCAAGTGTACCTAACAAAGTGGACAGTGAGTGCGTATCATGAATGGGTGCATGTATTTGTGTGTCTTCCAGTGTTCGATGCTGTCAGAATGGGGAACAGCAGTAGTGACAGAGCCAGCGGGGGTCAGAGTGAACGAGGGAAAGAGGCCCGCCCCAACATCCTGATTGACAGCACAGAGGATGCAGATATTTTCCAGAGAGAGGATGCAAAGGTAACATGTCTGTACCAGAACAATACAAATAATGCCAATGACCATATCGTTTAGATAATTTTGGCAACACTTTCACTGAATGAATTGATATCAAAACCAATGTGTTTTTAGACCGTGTCAGTGCAACAATTCTTCAATTCCATGGCCTGAAATATTTCTTTGTTTTTAGACCGTGTCAGTGCAACAATTCTTTCAATTCCATGGTCTGAAATATTTCGGGGCAGTTTTACTAATCAGTGACTTCATTTGAGGAGTAGCTTTCTAATTTTGAGGAGCAATTTTTTTGCAGATTAATTCGAGGGATTTGAAGCAAACGTTAAACATTGAAAACATAACAATACGAAAACATTCATTCATTCATTCATTCATCTTCCGAGCCGCTTGATCCTCACTAGGGTCGCGGGGGGTGCTGGAGCCTATCCCAGCTGTCTTCGGGCAGTAGGCGGGGGACACCCTGAATCGGTTGCCAGCCAATCGCAGGGCACACAGAAACGAACAACCATTCGCACTCACACTCACACCTAGAGACAATTTAGAGTGTTCAATCAGCCTGCCACGCATGTTTTTGGAATGTGGGAGGAAACCGGAGCACCCGGAGAAAACAAAATGAATTAACAGTTAGTTTACTTTATTAAGCAATGAACTGATTGTATTTCTTAAACTCACATTGTTTAGAGTAACAAACTATTTTCTTGTGGGGCAATTTCAAACACAAATATACATTTCAGTTTAAACTTAGTGTTTCTTAATAATGTTAAGCTTATATGCCACTCCTCTTGGCTGACGTACGGCGTAATGGAAGTTGAATAATTTCCAGCTTCCACTTCTGTTTAGCGAGTAGATTTCTGCTCCAGACCTGAAACACTGATTAATTTTCCTGCTCTTTTGCTGCACATAGTTGGATATGCTATGCTATGCTATAGCACTGTTCAAGCCACCCTTTGGTTAAAAGCATATGAAATTCCAGTGTCTCACAATTACATTTCAATATTTTTGGGCCGAGCAATTAGCGTAGCTTCGCCGTCTTTCCTCGTCATCCCTTCGTGAGAACAACACTTGTCAGAAATGTAGCTTATTCGGCGGCACGGAAGCAATGGAAACAACAACTCCGCAAAGTATTTTGCTGCACTAGTAGCTAGCTAAACCTTGTTGCTAGCTAGCTGATGTGGCATAAGTAGCACTGTGCTTGCTTCAACCTCTGACTACCGGCGGTAGATGACGTGAGTGCGTCCAGCAGTTGATTCTCAATTTTGCTATTCAGTGTGTTTTGGTGAAGCGGAGTAAGCAAAATTTGTCCTCACCAACTGCGATGTGAAACTCCTTACTTCAAGCCTTGAAATTTAATTAATCAGATTTCAATGCCTGGCTCAAATATACAATGGCAGGGCTCAGGACTCAAACTGACATCTCTCCAGTGAGTGTTTCACCTGTAAGAGGTCTTGAAGCTACCACCCCACATCCATTTGACCAAAATCCAAGTCCTCAAAGCCCAAACTAGCTACTACCGCTTTATTAAGTCAGATAGCTTTGCGTTGGTGAACTTGAGAGACCCCCTCATTCATGTCCTCATTAAAATGGAAGCAACCTTGTTTCCAGGTGCCACAGGAGGAACAGGAGTTTCTGGCCTGGCAGCAGGACCTGGAAAGTGACAGTAAATGTCCAACACTTGCCAGGCCAACAGTGTTCCGCTGGACCGGAAGCGCCAAAGAGGTCTTTGTGTCTGGCTCCTTTAACAACTGGTCCACCAAGATCCCTCTCAATAAAAGGTTGTATGTGAACCTTGCAGCTTGTTCGTGAGAAAAATGGAATGACTCTGTTGAAAATTACCTCTCACTCAGTAAGAACAACTTTGTGGCAATCATGGACCTGCCTGAGGGAGAACACCAGTACAAGTTTTGTGTAGACGGACAGTGGACGTTGGATCCAACAGGGGTGAGGAAATTGCTCTGATTTTGTTTGGACAGTATCAGTGAGGTCTTACTGTGTCTTGTTTGTTTTATTATGTTGTTGAAGTTTCCCACAGAGTATTAAAAAGTCTCAATACTAATGAATTTAGGAATTTGGAAATAATACCTTAAAACGTTTTGAAAAAAAGGCTTTATATCTGGGTCTTCAATTTTATGCTGTATGTAACTTCTTTGAGTACAACTTGTCCACAAAAGTGTCATTTGTTGTTTTGATTAAATAACAGCCCAAATAAGAAGGACTAAAATAAGCAAGGGTCACAATCTGTGGTCAAAACAGAACAACACTTTACTGAAGAGCATGCGCGACAACACCACCACACAGATGTAGATTTTACTTATTTAGTCAGTTAGTTTTTTTTTTACCCAAGCAGAGCTTAAAGACCTCCGTTAGCATGACGGAATTCTGTCATTTAAAAAATAAAAACTGTCATGCTGAAAACATCCTGTTCCGCCACCAGTCAGAAGCCACACACATAGCTGCAGTTGGTTCTCTTGAGTATTCTACCCGGGCCCTCCGGCAGCAACAACAAACGCACTTACATCACTGACTGACCACTTGTGCGATCTGAAAGTCCAAGTGTGCAAGAGCCTGACCTTTCCCCAACCATGTCACACCAGTTTGTGGAACTAATCCAAGCATACGCTATTGATAAGAATGCACTGTTAAAACTATCCATATCCAGTACACGTGTTGTATCTTTTTCCATTTCTCTCCGGGAGAGGGACTTGTACCCATGCACCAGAATGCACAAAGTTTGACCCCCAAAAAATCTGTGAGGACCTCATTCTGATAGATGCTCACTATTTACTTAATGTGTCCATTACACATTTCTACCTTTATATTTGTGTTTGAAAACCTCTCCCAATTTGGACAAGATCTATACTTGTCATGTGTGATTACGGCATTTAAAAAGAGTCAGTGTGCACCCCATTGCATTGAAAATGTTTGGTTAGTTGATCACAGGCATTTTGTTTTTCTGTCAAACTCTTCTTCTCCTTTTTTTTTTAAATTTTATTTTATTTTATTTATTGATTGATTGATTGATTGATTGATTGATTGATTGATTGTTGCTTTAACCCCTGATCTAGCCACACATTTCACATTGGAGAAATGAGGAAATTTCAACACATTCTACAAAGCTTGATTGAGTAAAGAATCCTTTCACCTTTGACCCAAACCGATGGATAGTTGGGAATTTGAGGCTTTTTGTATCATATGTAAAGAAAAGATTTCAGCTAGGTACAATGAGCATTAAGACGTTTGAGTCCAATGCCAACTCATCCAAGCACATAACCCCCCCACCTCCCCCAAATCGCTGGTGTTTTGCAATCTGCCTGTTGTGTCTGCTGCGCTGTGGTGGTGTTGCGCGAGTAGCCTATTCAATACGCTGCATTTTTGCATCCTCCACACATTCCACATTTCCACATTGGAGAAAAACATTAACACAAATTCACAGATCTCTTATTTATTTAGTTAGTTGTTTATTTATGCTGTGTTAAATTTAACGTGAACAATCTTGTGGGAACCCTGTTGTGCTTGTTGTTATTTCTTCCATTCCTTAAAAGAAAACAAGGTACTATCGTTTTACATGAAAACTCACATTTTCAATGCATTTCAGTATGTAACTTCTTGGTGCTCTCACAGGCTGTGATCACTACAAAAACCGGAACCGTTAATAACATAATCCAGGTGAAGACAACCGACTTTGAGGTCTTTGACGCCCTGCGAATTGACTCTCAAGATTCTGCAGACATCTCTGGTACGACTCACTTTTGCATTTTGTTTTGAGAAACTCTTAATGTGCTAATTATTTTTCATCAGACTTGTCCAGTTCCCCTCCCGGTCCCTACCAGCAGGACGCCTACGTTGTGAAATCAGAAGACAAGCTCAAACATCCTCCTATCTTACCTCCACACTTGCTCCAAGTGCTGCTCAACAAAGACACAGGGATCTCGGTATGTCGCCCTCTTCGCCATTTATCATGTCAAACCTTTGTATTTAATCTGAGCTCAAGTCAATCGTCTTTTGGCCTTCCCCAGTGTGACCCAACGCTGCTTCCTGAGCCCAACCACGTGATGCTCAATCACCTATACGCCCTCTCCATCAAGGTAACCCGAACGTCATGTCCGCTTCGTCATTGTTGTTTGCATTAGCACACATTACAAAGAGCAAGAATGTGCAGCATCACAAAATTAGGGACTGCACAATCTAATGAGATTCACTACAAGAGAAATCCGTGTATAAAGATGTTAGGGCTGAATGGCTGGCATTGCCGGATGAGTAGCCAATAACAAAAATACGATATGTCTTGTTTTGTCCCAGGATGGCGTCATGGTTCTGAGCGCAACTCACAGATACAGAAAGAAGTATGTGACTACTCTTCTGTACAAGCCCATATAATTTATTTGAGTGGATTGTCATGGTGATGGTGTGGCCCCTTTATAATGCTGTTTTAAATTCATAATTGTATGTTTTATTTCGTTGTTGTTGTTTTTTTAAATCACAGTAGGCCTCATTCATTAATAAATGCGTAGAAATGTTCTTACTCTACCAACAAGTTAAGTATACATAAAATCATTGTCAGATTTATGATTTGTGTGTACCGGCCCATTTTGTTTGCACCACCGTGCCTGTGTTGATTCATCCAAATTCATTCAAATTGAAGGTTCTCAGGGCGGCCCGGTAGTCCAGTGGTTAGCACGTCGGCTTCACAGTGCAGAGGTACCGGGTTCGATTCCCGCTCCGGCCTCCCTGTGTGGAGTTTGCATGTTCTCCCCGGGCCTGCGTGGGTTTTCTCCGGGTGCTCCGGTTTCCTCCCACATTCCAAAAATATGCATGGCAGGCTGATTGAACACTCTAAATTGTCCCTAGGTGTGAGTGTGAGTGCGAATGGTTGTTCGTCTCTGTGTGCCCTGCGATTGGCTGGCAACCGATTCAGGGTGTCCCCCGCCTACTGCCCGGAGACAGCTGGGATAGGCTCCAGCACCCCCCGCGACCCTAGTGAGGATCAAGCGGTTAGGAAGATGAATGAATGAATGAATGAATGAATGAATGAATGAATGAATGAAGGTTCTCACTCTAATTTGCATATGGCCCGCCTTCATTTATTAATAATTATAAATGCAAATCAGTTTGGCGGCATCTCAGCCAATGCCAAAGGTGTATAAGACACAAGAGATGGCCCCAAAGTGTTCTGAACTTTCTTCATCATGATCCTGTTATTAAAAGGTTGGTTTCATCGTAAACCTTGCAGAACACAAAAACAGAGACAACATATCACAACACGTTTTTTTGTGTGTTCATTACGACTTGCTGTGTATCTTCCTGAATGTTTTATTCCAATTGCATCTGATTGCAATTTAGTTGAAGCATGACCAACAGATTATGCCGCCTGGTTAGCAGAGGTGTCGAAGTGAAAACCGTGCCACTGTTTGACTTTAGCCACAGCTTCCTCGTTCTTTCACTTTCCCGACCTGGATTTGACAACTTTGCTGGTCAGACATTCAATTACCATGTCGTTTTATTTTGGTGTGTGAAAATTCTTGTGGATTTCTTTATACCTTTCGTCTCTGTGAACCATATTTAATCCGAGTTGCCTCGAGTTTCAAACCAAAGAAATACAATTGCAAACACAGACATATGGGGACCAATAATTACGTTTCGATCCAATCTATCCTGATTCATTTGTAACAATTGTTAGGGGTTTTTTTTACTTTGTTTTTTTTTTTTAAACTTGTGTCCAAATGATAAATAAATGTGCATTTTGGTAAGAGCAGTGGGGTGAAAACGTATTCCTTTATTGATTGTGTTGCTCAGTTTACACAGTGGACTTTTGGATCCAGGTTCTTGTTTTCAGGGTTGAAGTCGGCCCGCTCGAAGCAATGAGCTGCTATTCGATCGCACTCGCACACGGCCGCCTGGCACTTGTCATTCATTTCTACGGAGACACATGAGAAAGATGACGTCATGAATATCACAGTGCAAGTAAACTGCATCTATAGTTACATTGCGTCGTGGACAGTCGTACACACATTTTCTTAGCTTATTGAATATAATAACAATCTGGATTTGGGTCACAGACTCACCTGAGCAGGTGACTTGGTTATCTGAGCAGGTGAAATCATAAACCAGAACATATGGAAGATCAATAATGGCCGTACATCCAGGAATCTTTCTGCTTCTCTCATAGCATTTGTCGTGGACGTAACAACACCTGAAACGAACGGGTTTGCATTTTTTTCAACAGAGTACAATTCAAATTCCAAGTTACAACTTGAATGCAGCTTTTGGCGTCTCCTCACATGTCCAAGTCATCCCGTGGGCTTCCTGTTCCCCCAAAGCCACACCAACAGCCATAATTGCTGTACTTCAGAGGGTTAACTCCTGGCTGAGCACACTCGATCATATCCCCAAACTGCCATAAGGCCTTGGGCAGTCGAGCCCCGCTGACCACACATGCTGGTCAACGGCGCAAAAGAATCAAGTTAAAAGTGAGCCATGTTCTTTGAAAGTGGCTTTGCGTTTTCAGAAGTCTCACCTGTGGCAAGCAGCAGTAGACGAGCTGTCAGGTTCATGGTTGCCTGCAGAGAAACAGGCAACATTGTCACGGCTTGTACTTATAGACCAGGAGGTGAGCTCGAGATAAGGAGTACATGGGGAGGAGTGGATTTTTTTTTTTGACTTGGAATTTGGATAGGCTCCAGCACCCCCCGCGACCGTAGTGACGATCAAGCGGCTCGGAAGATGAATGAAGGAATGAATATTGCTCAACACTCAAACATTTTGCCTTTGAATTATTGTTGTAGTAAGCCTGAATGAAGACACGGTTTCATTTGATGTGATGTAGTCACTCATGAATTATACTATTTGTCATTACCAAACACTGAAAGATTAATTTCTGTTCTAAGCATTTCCGTTATGTCCCTTGCTCATAATGTTTCAAGACGTAGACCCAAAAGGCCATCAGGATCTTAGAACTACGACTTTTCCAATGCCTGAATTCAATACTCTTTGGACATATTGTTTCTCTCTCTCTCTTCTTGCCATTCGACTGCACTTTTGCATTTTGGTCTTGCTTGACACAGCTGTGTAAACAGCAAACACTTGCTAGAATTCCCAAATCAATCCACCAAACAGCTCTGATAATGCTCAACTTAACTTAGCAGGAAAGGAAATTTAGTACAATATGTTAACATTTGAAGCGACTGAATGTGTCCATGTCACTTTTCAAAAGCTTCTACCAAACTCCAAACGGGAACTCCATTCCATCCATTATCCGAGCCGCTTATCATCTCCAGGGTTGCGGGTGTGCTCGATCTTATCCCAGCTGTCTAGAGGCAGTAGACGGGGTACAACCTGAACCGCTTGCCAACCGATCGCAGGGCACACGTAGCCAAAAAACCCAACAACAACAACAACCACGCATACCGGAGGACAATTTAGAGTGATCAATTAAACTACCGTGCATCTTTTGGGACGATGGGAAAACACTGCAGTACCTGGTGAAAACACACAAAGGCTGGAGCCTGATGATCTCGGCACTGTGAGGCAGATGTGCTTTTTTTCCCTTGGTGGTTTAATTAACGTGTCCCAATAAGACCCAATAAGTCCCTTAAGAGTTAATAGCAAACAGGACCAGATGGATAGATGCTCAAAGGGATCGGGAAGCCCTTAGCGACTGCAGTCCCACCAAGTCACACGATGTACAGTGAAATTATTTATATGATCAATTTTGTTCCAGGCAGCACGGGAGTTTAGCGGTTGACACATCTGCCTCTCAGTCGCAAGGTCCTGGGTTTGAAGCTTGGCTTAGTCCACCCAATGGGGCGTTTGCATGTTGTCCCACGTAAGCCTTGGTGTTCTCCAGGTACTTCTTCCCACGCATTCCAGAAACAAATTTGTTAGGTTCATAAAAGGCCCTAAATTGTCCATACAGTAGGTGTGAATGCTCACTATGTCCACTGGCAAAATCAGCTCAGGTAAGCTCCAGCTCACCTGTGACCCTCATGAGGACAAATGGTGTCGAAAGTGGATGGTTGGAGGTTTGGTTCCGCTACGACTCGCAGCACAGTGTATTTGGGTGATTTTATGAGGAAATTTCTGCTTATAAAATGTCTTTTGTAAGGTTGAATCTTTCACAACCACTTTGTTACAGCTGCAGCTGTTGTGAAAGCACTGTATAAAAATATTTTTTTGTAATAAAAAGACACCCATGTCATCTCATTATATTCAACAGAGACGTTGGACATGCAATATGCTTTATTGATGAAAATGTTTGAAAACAAACAAAAAATACTCTCTGTCATGTGATATGTAAGACTCATATGCGCATTTCACATATGTAGTTATATGATATGTTGCAGTCGGCGTCATTCCACCGCCGGCGTACGCGGACATCGGTAGCATGGAATTGCCCGCAGTCCTCACCGTTTTTTCTGAAGGCCCAGTTGTCAGGCTGATCCACGTCCCAGAACCTCAGAACACACACAGAAAGCAAAATCATGAATCGTGTGATTGTGCTTTCAAAGGCCCTCACAACTGACATTTACTTTGGGGTTTTATCGTAGTCAGTTCCATCCACCCAACTCCACTCTCCCTCGTGAGCTCGTTCCACCAGCCCAATCCAGTATTTATACGTGATTTCAGAAATTTCTGAAAGATAGTCCTACAGTAAACGATAACATGATAATTTGTTAATTCCGTTTATGCTGTGGAGATGCTCAATGAAAGAGCTGGACATGAAGCTCACCAATTCATCCACACCATTCACAACCACCAGATGTGCTGCATGTGAAAGGCACTGCTGCTCAGCTTTGCTCCAGGTGGCGGTGGTGCTAGACAGCAAGTAGCAGCTGGTTTGGAACGCCGCCCAACCCTCCTTACATGCTCCTGGGTTGATGCAGAGTATTTATAAACCAACGGCGGTGGCGCCACCACCCCATACAACCCCCATCAACTATTGCGGTTCGGCACATGATGGCCATCCATGCAGTGCAGCCAAGAGAAATACTGCAAAGCTGAAAATAGACTATTGGGATAAATACAACTAAGTCAGCCTTTTGACCGAATTTAACTTGCATAGGCTTCAACTCCCTGGTACCCTGAACAGGATAAGCGATACAGAAAAGGGATGAATAGATGTTATTGAGAAACCTCAAAGTTTACCTCTAACTGGGACACGTTTTTCTAAATGAACATCTTGTATAGTTGTCCCATCACCTTCAATTGGGAAGTAAAACAAATAATTAGTATAATATATAATAATTTAAAATAATGCTACAACATTAGAAGTCAGTCTTTACTTCCTTACCTGAGGCATGGTGGCTGAGTCTTTCCAAGTGAAGTTTGATGTCAGTGATTTCCATATTTATCTGTGAGACTTCAAGCAGAGGAAACCATAGTAACACACATATTTATTACTGTAAGGCTTTGCTAGAATATTACTGAACAGCAATGACTTTATAAGACATACATTTGATCCCAGTTACCATCAGTTGAATTAAAAGCAGGGCAACAAGGATGCCATAGAGGGCATATAGCAATATCCTCCTGATACCTATAAATGACAGATGACATTTATAGAACATAGAAACCTCTGGAATTATTTAATCATAAACCTTGGAATATATTCTACCTTTGTCCAAAGTCACATTCTGATCTGCAAGGTCAAATCTCTCAGAGGTTGACTCAAACTGGTTGTACCGAGCTTCCATCACTTGAAAAACATGTTCATGTTCATTTTCACTGACACATTCTTAATCGCAGTATCACAATACAGTATGCTAATATTGAACATGTTAATGAGAGCAAAAGCACTATTAATTTAGCAACATGTCATGGAAACATTTACCAATTAATTCTAAACTACATTAAAAAACTAATTAAATTGTATCCACATTCACTGAGTATCTTTAAATAGACCTAATAACTACGAAGATAATTCACAAAAAAGCGTTTCTATTCTTTATGCAAACAAATTCCCAACGCGCAGATGTACTTACCCAACAAAAATATATTTTTTCGTGAATCTTAGACAAATAGAAAATGTACTATTGTACAGCATTGCCAGGTTGGACTCTGACCACGAGGACACAGAAAATCCTCCCCTTTTAAGTAAAGTCAGCCAGTATTGATCTGCTTGTATGGTAGGGGGCTCGTAATAAGTCATGAAAACTTTCTTAACGCTGTTATTAATTCATTTTTAAATATCTGTACATTTAATTGTATGATTTAACTTTTCAGTGTTATTATTTGTCTGATTGTTTAAAAACGACATTCATCAAATTGGCACATTATTGATACACAGCCTCCAGTTCCACCTTTCATTGGAGTATGGCGGTTGCTGGTTTATAAATATCACAGAATCGCGTTTTAAAATTCTTAATTTTGATTTTAAAAATCCTGTCATAAATTTGTCTCTATGTTTAAACGGGGTTAAAAATCTCAATTCAACAACAACAACAACAAAAAGTCATTCACAATTATAGTTGGGTTGCAATTTGTCACCCACGTTTACATAGCGATCAACTTCAATCAAAATACAGTTGTGAAAAATAAACATAATGACATACTACAAAAATAATAAACATAATACATTAATGATTATATTAAACAAAAAACATTTGTGTTGTAATTATAATGTAAGAGTAGTAAAAAAATAGATTTCCTGTCACGTGACTCTTCATCCAAACGTCTTTCCGTTGTGTCTCGATTCATTTGAAGCGAAGATGGCGGTCGTGGGCCGACTAACTCAAACCTTGCTGAGGTCTTCCTTGACTCAGACACGTCGCCAGCTTTCTGCTGCCGCTGCCGGTCATGGTGAGCAATCAGGTGAGTTTTACGAATGATTAAATACTATGCTTTGTTTTGACGCCGTTTATTGTTTTTTAACGAGAAAGGGCTACGATTTCACGGTGACCTTGTTGCTTAGGCATCAGCCCTGTTAGCACTTGCATTAGCCTGGTATCCTTGACGCGACAACATTCAGGAAAGTTTGGTGAAGACGAAAACATGTGTTGCGTTCACTCGATGAAATCACGAGCAGTACGTTATCTGTAAGTAAAGTGTAGACGGTACTATGTGCAGTAGCAGTTTCAATACCGTTTGTGTCTAAAAACAGCGCAGTACTATAGTATTAACTTTTTCACATTCAAAAGATCAAAGATATAAATTACATTAGTAGTTATGTGACTTCAAATTGAAATATTAATTTATTTACATGAAACCATAGTCTGACAAGTCAATCCAGTAATCTAAGTATCGTTTTCTCCTGCCAAATATTTAGAAAGGTATGGCTCCTGGAGAGCAGTGAAAATGTAACAATTTCTGCGTACGTTGTATTCATGGAAATTTCCCCTCTTGTCCCCTCTTGATTTTCCATCACTCCAGCTAGGACATGGAAGATACTCACCTTTGTGGTTGCCCTGCCTGGCGTTGCTGTGTGCATGTTAAACATGTACCTGAAGGAGCAACAACACAGCCATGAACAGCCAGAGTTCATCCCTTATTCGCACCTCCGCATTCGGAGCAAGGTTGGACTTAAATAGCTCAATGTCATTTGGTTTTACTTGACTTGCATTTCATGTCTCTGACTGATATATTTTATTTGCAAACAGCGGTTCCCTTGGGGAGATGGCAACAAATCACTGTTCCACAATCCCCATGTGAATGCCCTTCCTGACGGCTATGAGGGTCACGAAGAGTAGACCCTCTTTCCAGACCGCATAACTGGTGTAGGGACCAGTTCTCCATCAGTCGGGTTTTCTTTCCTGGACCACACACACACACACACACACACTCATCTGCAGTTTACTTCACTTTTGTGTTTACCTCTGAACACGAGGGACCTGAGCCGGCAGTTCTTTGCTCTGTAATATTGAGTAATACGTTACCTTAAATAACTGAAATAAAGTAACTTACTTAACTGTATTTTGTGTATTTCTTTTCTGTGTCGTTTGTAAAAGTTTTAATTTGTCTAGACAAATCAGTTTTGAAAAAAGAGTTAGAGGAATATTTGTGTGTGTGTGTATATACAGTATATACTGTTTAAACATATACAGGTACGTACCACAAACATAAGCTTTTTTTAACAGCATAAATCAGCATGAACAAAATGGTATCATTTCAGTGCATTTGGAGTAGACTGGGGGGGACTAGGAAAACTACGGTAGTTGAAAAAAAATGTTGAAACACTGAAAATCAGTACAAACAAAAGGTTTATAAAGCACAAACAGAACAAATTTCCCCAAATTTTGGTATAGGTCAGAGATGGCAACTAGCAGTGCGGGCCATGCCCACACAAGCGATCCCCTCGATTTTTCCCAAAAAGGAAAAAAAACCTTTTCGTTAGCTCTTCTGTATTTGTACCTTCTAATAGGTCCATTCACCACTAGATGGCAGACATTGTTTAGTTGCACTTCCCCAAGAAGTCGCTCACAGTTTCAAAAAATTTGCTGACCCAAGGTCAATTGTACCTTCTTCGTGGAAACGCATTTAATTGTTTGGCCTGTCTGGGGTGGATGCATGAACAAAGATTCAGCTGTAAATAAAACATTTTCAGACCAATTCAGTGATATTGGATAGTTTTCTGTCAATGCGCCATGGCACTGCCACAAAAAAGCAACCGTTGTTCCAGACATGACGCCGTGTAGTTATATTGTTGCAAAATATTGTCACAACAAACATCCTGTTCACCGAACGTAAAGGTAAATCTGAATCCATAAAAGTAAATGAGAAGCAATTTTTTCCTTTGAGTGCACCCCAACAGCATGTGCAAGTGTTCTTTTTTTCCCAACTTTTGACATTTGATACGATACTATTCTCTGGATTGTACTGCCCCTTTGTTTTGTTTTTCAATCGAATATTTCAGCCAGCAGTACACTGTGGTCCTGTAATACAAGTTTGTCCCTCACCAATCGCCATACTTTCACATGACTCTTTGCGTGTGACTGACTTGCATTCCTCTAGTTTTGTTCCTCTTATCAAGCTTTTGTTTATTTATTTTTTATTTTAGCGCGGACTAACCACAACAAACCCTGAAACTTTGCTGTAATTATTTAAATGTTTTCCATCCTCATCACGAATTTGTCTTAGGATTTCTACGGCACTAAACTTTGCTTTGCAGCATCTAACGCGGGCTGGCACTACATGGCCGTTTTGTGTTTTGTTGGCGGAGACCTGAAAGAACTGATGGCAGCGTAATACATCCATTTGGACCATGGCGGAAATTCTTCCGCCGGAATCGAGAGGGTAAGACCCTGATCTACCTTTCCCTTTTACGTCATTACATCGCTGTTGCCCACGTTTGTTCTACAGTACTGTGTATTTAAGATCCTCCTATGTGCCTGTTGCGTCTCAGTTTTCTTCCACTCGTTAAATTGATCTTGAATTCGTCTAATACACTTGACATGAACATTTGAAGCTGGGGACGTAAAGTTTGGTTTTTATCTGTGCGTACTACATAATTACTCAATGTTATACTGTACTGTATATCACTGTCAATAATACATTTTTCAGGAATTGTACAAATATTACAGAATCATATTTGGACAATATTGACATCTATTTTTTCTTGTTTTGAATAGATTAAATGTACTCTTTCATCATTGCTGCTTGTTGTTTGTTCATTGTTCTACATTCCTAATGAGTGTTTATTTTTGCTGCTGTGACTGTTATTCTATCTATCTATCTATCTATCTATCTATTTATCTATCTATCTATCTATCTATCTATCTATCTATCTATCTATCTATCTATCTATCTATCTATCTATCTATCTATCTATCTATCTATCTATCTATCTGTATCTAATAAGAACAAAGAGTGAGGATCCTTCGGCAAATTCTGTAAATTTCTCTAATCATTAACAATTAAGTTTAACAGTACAGATGTTATCACCACATTATCGAAAGTCATTGTTAGAAAAAAAAATATTTTTTTTCATGACACATTTTTACACTTGTTTTTCTGCAGGTGTAATTTATTTTTCCTGTATGATGGCTCCAAGGTGAAGGGAGAGGGAGATCCGACTAGCAAGGGGATCTGTTATTTCTATCCAGAAGAGGTTTGACTGCTGAAAAACTGTTGCCTAAGGCAGTTGAATTTCTTGATTTTTAAAAGAACAATGATGATGACATATACAGTCTGTCTTTGCTGCAGACCCCCATAGAAAAGCAGGAGCTACTTTGTGGCCAACTTGCTGGAGTGGGCCGTTGCATTTCGGAGCTTTCTTCCTCCCCTGTGCGCCTTCTGACGCTGCGTCGCCACAAATTTGCAATCCACATGAAAGAGGAATTCTTTTGGGTGTGTGTGTATGTGTGTGTGTGTGTGTGTGTGTGTGTGTGTGTGATGTCTTGAGACCGAGTTATTAGTCTCTGATAGATGACCTTTCTCCTGTTTTTCCTCCTTTAGGCTCTGGGCTCCTCCATGGAAACTCCAACTGTCAGTGTCTGTGAGCTATTGAATAAGATAATAAACCTCTTTTGTTTCTACAATGGATCTGTTCGCCAGAGCTACCAGGTAAAATTTTAATAACCCTTTTAGATTGTGAACCTAATGTACAATAACATTTACGCAAGACACTAAGGGGGACTTTTTGGGATGACACAAAAATTATTTATGATTAGTGGATGACAATCTTGTAATAAAAGCAGTTGTAGGCAGCCCATTTGTTGACAGGGGCCTTCAGTAGGCACTTATGCAGACTTTACTACGTACATCATCCTGTGCAGTTTACAATCAGTATTTATCATTTCAATAAAATATGTCATACTTGCCACAGATGAGAAATATTAAATGCATTGATGTATACACATAACTAGAGACGTGTTAAGTTGAATTTGGCTTGCGCTGACCAACCAATCAGAGGACATAATAATGCGAACGCTATTGTAGACAAACTGCCTGGTACCATGAGGCAAATTTGATAATATTGCTGCAAGATGATTCTGAAGGCCCCAGGCAGATTAGAATCATATTCTCATGAGTTTGAGATCTCTTTTGACAAAAAGAAATAAAAAGCCAATATACACATACAGGGAAGCAGTTCGGTCTCGAGAAAAGATAGAAATGAACACAAAATCATCGCACTGCTAGCACAATTATGGTTATAAATGTCAGATCCAATTTCTGATAGTGTTTTAGTTCAGCAGAGAAAGCTTTGCTGGTCCTGACTGTCCAAAGTGATCATTTGTGTTTTTCCCCCTTAGCTTCATAGTCAGGAAACCTTGGCTGCTCGTTGGTCACAGTACCTGTCATACCTGCTAGCTGGACCTTCTGAGCTTCATCACGTCTTCAGCTCCTTGACCACTATTGACTCGACAAATGTACGTCAAGCTTCATCCATCAATCATACATTGTCTATTCCGCTTGTCTTTTTGAGGGTTGTGGGTGAACTGAAACCAAAAATAGTCCACTTTTTTCCCTGACATTTACACCTACAATTTACAGTCTTCAATGAACCGAAAATGTGTATTTTTTAGAGTGAAGGGTAAAAGAAGTCCAAAAACATTAAAAAAAAGAACAATTTGAATGCTGTATGATTTGAATGCAAGTGTTGATGCACTCCAATTGTATCGGTGCTGCTCATGCATGACTAGAAACAGGATATGACTCTCGCAATGTTTGGTGTTATTGAGCAATACCAAGACATGCTTCTGCATTTATTAATTATGATACAGGCTGAAGTGTGCCATCCAAATTTGCTCTCATGGGTTGCACAAGGCCACAAGCTTTTGTAAAAACTGTCTGATTGTTTCCACTTGCGTCTTTGTACTTGTTTACGGTGATGAGCAGTATTTTGCTCCTCAGGTTGACCCGCTTCTGCTGCTTAAAGCCGCCCTCATTCTGCAGGCCTGCCAGCGGTGCCCCCTAGTGTTGGCGGGCTGTATTCTTTTCAGAGGAAGGTAGGCTCCTCACAAAAAGGAAGGGATGTTGGGTTTTCCAGTACAATTTCCACATGAACCCAAAATGCACTTTATCCTTGAAAGCCGAACTTGATTTTATCATCCCTAAAGTTTTGAATGTCCACGTCCAGCTGTTTGGTGTTTCGGTACTTTTTGCCCGAATTGCTGCTCTCGAACTGCCAAGGAGCTGACCACCAAAATTCACAAAATGTTTGATCAATGAATCAACCGAGTTTTTTCCTTATTTCCAAGGACGTCCACTTTCTGATCCTCTTTCAGTCACTGGCAACTACTCTGTGTGAATTTTTTTGCTCCTTGTTAGGTCACAGCATATTGCGTAAAAAGTATTGAAATTAATAAATTCACCTGCACCGGTTAGCGTGCGTTTTGCGGTTCGTGGTGAAATTTCACCTGAAAGCTCAATATCCCCAAATTTTTGTAAGCGCTGCGATAAGCTGTCCGTTTTGATTATCGTCACGAAGCGATTCTTCCACCTCTCCTCCACAGAGTCGTGAGCACGCAGATGTCCCCAGATGTTACCATGAAAATTATGGCTCATGAGAGTGAAACCTTCAAGGTGAATGAATCGTTCCTTTATTTACTGACATTCCCCTGGTAGCTGGCTTTGACGGTGGAATAATGGTTCACTTGGATGCCCAGGTTCAATTGTGTGGAATTTGCATGCTCTCCCTATGATTGTGTGGCTTTCTTCAGGTCCTCTGGCTTCCACACAGATTCTGAAAACATGCAAGTTTTAATCATCCAAGTCTAGAAATTTGCCACTGGCCTGATTAAAAAATGTGAATGGTGTGTGACTGACTGTTGACCAATTCAGTGTCAACAGCCTCTCATCTCAAGTCATTCGGGATAGGCTCCACCTCACCCTTGACCAATGGCTGCTCATTTTTGTCCTGCCAGTTAGTGCGTGTACATGTATGTGTTACCTTGGCGATGACTGTTTATGTCGAGTCATATTTCCCAACAAAAACGAGGCATGCCTCTGTTTTCCATTTTTGTTTAGGCGCAAACGCCCACAGGCCCGAACCCATCAAGTTTATTTGGCGATGCCGTCAGCTCTACTTCTGTGTTCCTCACCATGTTTGAACTTCACTACCTGCAGTCTGCTCCTGTTGACAGAGAATCATGGTACCGTAATACAAAACACATTTCAGTTGTATTTGATTCGCCATTTTAACACTTCTAACACTTCTAATCTGGTACTCAGTTCAGGATCAAAGCGTGTTTTAAATCGCACATGAGTTACTGATTCTCTTCCTTGGGATACACACATGCCGATAATAGGGTGTCATTTCACCATCGCTCATGTTGAAAAGAAGAAAACTAGGCCAGATTTCTGGATTTCTCTGATCAATTATCGTATTCTGTTGGGTGTGTTAAAGATCCAATGCCTTCAAAATCCATGTCCCCCCGACCAAATCAAAATGAGTCCCTGACCTGGTTCGAGTCTGACATCTATTAAATATGTCAATTGGACACGGTTTCAAAAGGACCGTCATTTCCTCTTCTTCCAAACCCAACTCTGGTTATTGTGGTGAGATTTGTATACTGTACAGTATGTTACAGTAACTTTATGTACTGCAGTATCTCAACTTGTACATCAACAGCCCGGCTTGACTCGACAGGAACAGAGGGAGACTGTCCTAGACATTGGATTTAAATTCTGGCCTCATGTTTCTCTGCTCTGCGTCCTGAAGCTTTACGAATAGTCCAAATAAATCTTGAATCTTGGAGCATGTCACAAACAAAATTGTGCGTGCCAGATGAAGTCTCGATTTTAAGCGTGTGTCCTTTCCAAAAAAAAAAATCACATGGCCAATGACAAACAAGTTGTCGGTTTGTGCAGATGGCTGTTTTCTGAGTTTGGTCATGTGAAGTCTGCAAGCTGAACCACGATTGGTCGTTACCTGAGTCCTGAACAACTGTGATGTCGTTTTCAGTCGACAGCAAGCAGTAGAATTCCCCGCCTCCCACCGCCAAAATGAATAAAAAATGGTGGATTTTGCAGTGTAATTCTTAGTCCACAAACGCAATATTAAATCAGAGAATTGTCTTTAGACTAGTGTGACTTCATAGAACATATTCTTGGAAAGAAAATGTATGCTTTGACTTCCCCTTTAATTTTGATATTCCAAAAATACTCTTTGTTCTTCCCCAGGTCCCAGGCTACTCCTAGGAAAGACTCTGACCTACATCAAAGCCTGTCAAGGACGCCATCGGACACGGTCTCTTCCGAGTCTGTGCCTTCAGATCCACCCTCATCCCAAAAGGGAACCTTAAGCCCTCGCTCGTCTGCATCGGACAACTCCGATTTCGGCCGGGTTCCGTCGCAAAGCGCCACTGAACCCGTCTGCCCAGCACCCAATGAAGAAGATGCCTCTCTTGAAGCTGAGGACAAAGTTCAACAAAGTTCCACCGATGATACTTTTCACAGCAGCGGAGGGCACCGAAGCGACTCTGAGCACAACGCACCCTCGCACCTCAGTGGAGAGGATGGAGGCGCATACTGTCGGACAATATTCAACTCTGGAGACAAAGAGCACCGTAATGAGAAATCACACAATGGCAATTTAGAAGGGTCAAATACAGGTGGCAGTGGGACCTACACCACCCCCATCGACCCGGATGAAACCCCACTGGTTCCTATGACGCTGTACCTGCACAGGGTCAAGGGGCTCGTGCTGGCCCTGCTGGTGGAGCCTCACTTCTTATGCGACCAAGCTGCCATGGAGGAAGTGGTAAGAAGCAACCCGTTCCACCCAGACGTCATCATGCAGGATCCGACATTGAGCCTTCTTGAGTGCTCGCCCTTCAGCTATGTTGTGATTAAGATTAAGATATCCTTTATTTGTCCCACACTGGGATATCTTGGGATGGGCTTATCAGAAACAATACTGGCGCAGATAGTCACGATATAACAAGTCTGTTATTATTTCAAATGTAATCACTTTATACGGTTTTATTTAGGAGTTTAAGAAGGTATTAATTCTTTTTTGTAAAAAAAAGCAAGATTGTGTTGATTTCATCATCATATTTATGAAATCTTTACTCGCCCGGTTGGACCAGCATCTGTAAAGATACATAGCATGACAGTGGCCATAGTAGCTCAGGGCCATCGGGCAACCATTAATGTTGGAACCTGTCCAAGGTTGTTATAGTTAACGAAAATAAATTTAATAACTACAACTAAAATTGACAACATGTTTTTTTTTATGGCAATAAAAAAAAAGAAACATTTGGTCTGACAAAAATAAACTACATCTAACTATAATTATAGCGGTCAATTAATATCATGCATAAGCTTTCAGAGTTCATTTAAAATTTATTAAATGTATTTATTTCGGTATTACTTGACGTTCGAACAGAAGGAAGGTCAGTCATTTGAGAGTTAACCGTGCTTTTATCACACAATATATTGTGACTTTTTTAAAATCTTGCACTCAACAAATACTCCAAATACTGTATTTAAACAAAAAACAAAACTACTAAAAACTAAACGGAGTATTTTTGAAAAAAAATAAAATAAAAACAAACCTGCTCTAAAGAACAATTAAAACTAACCGAAATTCAACAACAAAAGCCCAAATGAACTCAAAACTAACTCCAGAATAATGAAAAATCCCAAACTATTGTAACCCTGTCACATTAAATGATGATGGCCTCTTTGACAGAGACGACGACAAAGAAGCAAATCTGAATTAAAGAAATGGTGCTTGCGGTTTTGAAAAATTCATGAGTTGCACTGACTTGCCTTTGTGATGCTAATTGCCCGCCTTTGTCAGACAGTCAGCTCTCACTATATGGTTTGTATCCAGTATCACAGCTGTTTAGCTTCGCTAAACGGCCTGGAGGCCCATCTGAGAAGCATCTCTCCGGGGGCGCCGGGCACCGCAGGACCCTACATCTTCGCCCACTTTGACTGCGCCCAGAGCACGTTAACAAGTGAGGCCTCATCATTTTTCTTTGGCACATTCTTTGTAATTACCGATTTGCGTTAAAGAGCTCGTGCCGCTCAGGAATTGTGATCAGCATTCCTTTGTGCAGCAGGAAAGCTTGTCCAGGTTAATGTGGCGCTGACACCGTTACTGTGTGTCTGTGTAGCCAACCTGTCTGGTCGACCTGGGGGAGCCCCCGAGCGTCCTTTTGTCAGAGCCGCATCGCTTCTTCACTCGCATTTCTGTAACACTGAAACTCTGCAGGAGGCTATTATCAGGTCAGTATGCCAGTGACGGTAGTGGTTCGAAGTGGCGGGGGTTGGGGGGCCTTTCGTGGCTCCTTTCACAGAGGGTGGGGGGCAGGTTAAGCATCTGTCATCAAGTCTCTCATCGCAGCGCAGCGTTCCCAAACTGATGCTCGTCTCTCATTTGTCTATTACGGGGGCAATGCCACTGCAGGAACGCCGCCACCGCTGTGTACGGGGTTCGCAGCGCGGCCCAGGAGACGTATTTCCTACAATACGGCGTCACGCTGAGGAACTCGGGCATCCCCAACCACCAGGACAGCGCATTCTCCTTGCCCAGCAAGGCTCGGCACAGACTCCTCAAACATGGCCTTAACCTCCTCTGACGTGACAGCGCCTCTGCATTTCACAGCAGGACTATTTCTGAGTATTTATAGCCTTTTCAACATGCGTTTTAGTCAACCTGAATGTCAAATATTTACACAGGCTGTTACTGTATTCTCACTCCCCTTATTTAAACAATGCTTTATACTGGAAAAATGAATAAACCTATTAAGTTAGCGAGTCACAATTTCAAGTATTGTACATTTCTTCGTGTATATATGATGACAATACATACACATTTTAATATGTACATTTCATCAATATATTGATGACACTGACTACGTTGACAGGCCGTCAATATCAGGGTTAAGATCAAAATTCTGGTTTCTGAAACATTCGGAATACGTTCTTTTACATGACTGAGCAGAAATCATATTAATTCTGTTGTTAAAAAAACCCTTGAAATATGTGAGTCTCTTTATTAAACAGGAAAATGTTCCTTCACCTCCAATGTTCCTTATATTATACAAAACAATATTTGAACCCCAACCGTATTGGCGCAATGGAATGTGGTTCAACATTTTTCCTAGATTGTCAAAAGAATTTCAAGCTCTGCAACAGAGAACGATACGCCTTTTTAGCACACATTTTGGTCTGCCTGGATCATTAAGGTTCCCTGAGCTCAGTATTTACCATAATGCCTGTTTATTGTATCAAGTCATGAATAATTTGGACTCCCTACTAGCTCCTCTCTCCATGGACATTAACACCAGGAATAAAAACGTCATTGCCAGGAAGATGTGAAGGCTTAAAACAACCATCAGAACTGCTATGTTTTATGGCACACAGCTTCAAAACTGCGCAATGTCCCTTTATCTTTAAGAGAACATTAAATGTGTCAGAATCTACTGACTGGGATCAAGCTCCTATTTGTTTTTGTTTGTTTGTGAAGTGTTAGGGTGTTGTTGTTGTTTTGTCTTTTGTCTTTTTTTGTTGTCTCATTCGCACGTGACAGTATGAACTTCAGCTTGACCTCATGGTGGTAAATATGCAACTGTAATATATAATTGGCGAATTAATTGAATTGAATTGCCTTACATTCATCAAGGTTGAAACTCTGTGCTTGGTGGTTGCGCCTTCTCGGCAGCATGGGTATACCAGCACTGTTTTTGCCGGGGAGGAATGTCGGCGCCATTTGGCTGTCGTTGCTGGACAGTCCCGGGGCGCTTGTACCTTGTGCCTGTTATGGGCAGCATTTTTTCACAGCCCCACTTTGTTCAGCGGAGAGATCGGTGCTGTTGAATGGTCTGCGGCTGGATAGATGTAAGGCTTGAGGATCGACGATGAGAAGAAAGGAGCGTTAGTGCGGAGCGCCGATGCGGATGTGGAACTGGGAATCGCGGCTTGGAATTGAAGTGGATTTACATGGGACAGTAGATGTAAGCCAATCTCTTTTTCATCAATTGACGCTACAGCTTCGTGTTTGCTTTCAAAACTTAGCTTGTAGCAGACCTGTGCACATTTTCAGCATGACATCTCTGCTCCACCGGTGAAAGGACACTTTGATCCGCTCCTCTTTCATCAATAACTGTTTCAGACAACAAAGTGTATGCAGAAACGTGGTGAAGATTGCACAACTGTCTGTGTCCTATGTGTTGTGTTATTTTGACTTCAAAATGGCGCCGCGTGAGTGGCTGCCTTTCCAGCAACTCCTATATTTTGTTGGTCTACTTCTTCCTTTCATAACTTTGCTGCCGTGAATCGTGAATTTCTCCAATGCGAGACTAATAAAGGTTTTCTTAATGGTTGTTTTTTCGTCTAAAAATGCCTTACTATGCATGGTCGGTTTTTTCGTCTAAAAACGCCTTACTATACATGGTCGTTTTTTTTCGGCTAAAAACGCCTTACTATATACATGGTCCTTTTTTTCAGCTAAAAACGCTTTACTATACATGGTTGTTTTTTTTCGTCTAAAAACGCTTTATTAATAATGGTAGTTTTTTATTTTGGTCTAAAAACGCCTTACTGTACATGGTGGGGTTTTTTTCGGCTAAAAACGCCTTACTATACATAGTTGTTTTTTTTTTTTAGATAAAACGCCTTTCTATACATGCTCGTTTTTTTCAGCTAAAAACGCCTTACTATACATGGTCGTTTTTTTTCGGCTAAAAACACCTTACTATATACATGGTCGTTTTTTTTCGTCTAAAAACGCTTTATTAATAATGGTAGTTTTTTTTTGTTGTTCTAAAAACGCCTTACTGTACATGGTGGGGGTTTTTTCGTCTAAAAACGCTTTACGAATCATGGTCGTTTTTTTCGTCTAAAAACGCTTTACTAATCATGGTCGTTTTTTTCGTCGAAAAACGGCTTACTATACATGTTTTTTTTTTAATCTAAAAACGCTTTACTAATCATGGTCGGTTTTTTTTTGTCTAAAAACGCCAAACTATACATGGTCGTTTTTTTTCATCTAAACGCCTTACTATACATGGCCGTTTTTTTCCCGGCTAAAAACGGCGTACAATACATGGCAGTTTTTTTTCCGTCTAAAAATGCCTTACTATACATGGTGTTTATTTCGTCTAAAAACGCTTTACTAATCATGGTGGGGTTTTTTTTGTCTAAAAACGCCTGACTATACAAGGTCGGTTTTTTCGGCTAAAAACGCTTTACTATACATGGTGTTTTTTTCCATCTAAACGCCTTACATGGTCGTTTTTTTTATCTTATCTTAAATAAAGCAATGCGGAGTATATTTTCCAAATGTTTCTTTTTGTCATCTTTTTACAAAAATAGCTTTGGCTGATGTCCCTACAAATAACTGCTGTCGATGTTTTTCTTTTATAAGATCCCAACAATTCAACCAATTAATCAGATCTAAACGGCGTTTGACTCTATCACTGTCGTTTTTTTAAAAACATTGTTTTAAGTCTTCTGTGTAGGTTGAAAACAGTAAGACGCCTATTTTGACAAGTGAGTAAGGATTAGAAAGTAGCAGTTTCCTAAAGTAGGGAGAAAAATGTGTAAAACACTTTCAGGACACTAAAGACGTTCGGAAAGTAGAGAAAATTCTACTTGAGTTAAACAAGAAAGTGTGTGGTTTTGTTACTAGCCACTGTTGACCGATTATTGTGTTGTATTTGTTTCAAACGGCTTGATACAAATTAATCCATATCGCCTATTGGTGAGCTGTCCATAATTAGTGGAAGCTGAGAGAAGAGGCGCATGTGAATGATCTGAGCGATTTCTATGCCCATACCGACCTCGGCTTGTAACGCCTTAATTTCAAACGTTCCAAAAGCTTGGCGAAAGACGCCGTCGTTTAAAAAGCGCAAACTCATTCTTAGAAAACATCATTCGCGATCTGTCGGCAATTTGTGCGCCTCGTCAACATAGCGATGGTGCAAATATGGAGTATAAGTAATTGGAGTCATTAGCTAAGTGGCTGAATATGAATGGACCGAGTCGGCGCTCGTCGGGGCGCCTCATTATGCAAGCGCATTAAAAGAAAGCGGCAGGGGGTCAAGTGGGCACGAACAAAAAGAGGGGCAGGGATCGGGACGACGGCCAGGATTCAAATTCTAAGTGGAAAGTTGTTGCCATTGTGAGTCGGGATATAAAGCAGGCGAGGCGTCCAACCCGGCGGAGGAGAGAAGCTGCAGTTCGGAAAAAGAAGGACCACCATGGCCTCCGCGCACACCCACCATTGGATTGCTTTACTTCTTATCTCCGCGATTACCAGCGATATGGGAGTACGAGGCCGCGCATTGGACGCGCATGGATTCGTAGCACCGTCACCGGGGAGGTCGACTGGGTCCCCGAGACCGTCTTTACGCACGGACCTCCTATGGCGCTGGAGGCGAGGGGCCGCGGAGGCACACCGCGAGCGCTGCGCGGAGCTCACGGCGGCCTGGCAGGAAAGCTGCAATCGTAATAGCCGGGATAATTCCACTGTGGTGCGCCTCGGTGTCAGGCCTCTGTCTGCCTCTGGACCTTCCGGGGGGTTGGTGTTCCCAGAGAAGCCCCTCTTCAGCCTCGTGCGGCGGGTCTATCGGTGTTGTCAGGAGGGACTCAACTGCAGGAGCGTCAAAGGGCTCCAGGGCCGTTTAAGACGAGGTAAAACGGGATCGAGGAAGCATTTTCATCGCCTTTAGTAAACTAGATTAAAATTTAATCGCACATGCAAGCAACAATTGTTTATTTGACCTATATTTACAATATGTAAAATTCAAGGCCCCGGGGCCGACTTCCAGCAACTTTTTGGCCCACTACGAGAGCAATGAAAGTGGGGTTGGTGTTTTCTTGCTAAATAGCTTTGTTTTCATGCAAATTGGTGTTCCCTTTTAACAGAAAGCCATTTCTTTTCCATCAATCCCTTCTTCACATAAGTAAACAATAATTTTATACTAGGTAATTGTCTGCCATGATTCCTGATCTCAAATTTAATCAATTGTTAACAATAATAATTAATTGCCAGGGAAATTTTGTATATGAAACAAAGTAGTGAAGTTGACGTTTTCATAAACATAAGGACCCTACCAAGGAAACCCAGAACTGTGATGTGGCTTGTGACAAAAATGAGTTTGACATCAAAGTAATAATTCAAATACTGAATCAGGTCAATACATTTGTTTACATCTATGACTTCTAGGGGAAGAAAAGGCTAACCTATTGTAAAAAAAAAAAGTTACGAATGCAAATGAACCGGTGGGCCGCTTGTAAAAAAAAAAGTTACGAATGCAAATGAACCGGTGGGCCGCTTGTGGCCCCCAGGCCATACTTTGCCCAGTGCACATGTAGCAGTATTTACATGATGGTGCAGAACCAGGATTTGTTTTTATCCGAGTAATCCAATTTTGTCTCCTCAGAATGTCACCATGAACCAGTACTTCCCATTGTGGAACAACCATGTAAAATGAGCAAAACGGCTTGCAAGATAATGTTAGCGAAATGATCAAATAAACATGAAAAGACTAAAGCAAATACGAGGGATATGTAACCCAAGCAGAACGGCAGATGTCCTTGCAAGCTTCCCTTTTGCATTTTGCCAAGCTGCTTTCTTAAGACATTCTTGCAAAGGCACGTTCATGGCTTGATTAATTCAGTTGTGCACAATGATATCTGCATACAAATGTCCCGTAGCAGGCTTAATGTTCTCTCAGAGACATTGGCGAGACATCCTGCTGACAGATTAACAAGGCATTAGGAGTGAAAACATCACCTCCAGGAAGCTCTTCTGCTCCACTGACGAGAGTAATGTTGCAAAGATTTGAGCGGTCCATGAAATCAATGAGAATTTGCTCGTCCTCAGGTTCGGATGTCGAATTCCTCATCACCAGGGAGGTCTTATCATTGATCATAAAGAGAGCCGAGCTTCACCTTCAGTTTGCGAATCCGCAACAGGTGGACATACATCCTGCACTTCTGTCCTTGGCAAAGAGCAACCTTCCGACAAGGTAATATGTCACCTCTAAACATAAGCTCTCTTCTTTGGAAGGGTGTGTTTGAGAGACTTGTAACAAAGGCGGCGTTCTAATTCCTAAATGTCTCTATGTTGTTTCCATTTCCAGATTTATTTCAAAAGCCCGCGGTAACACCGTGGAGTTGCGCGTGGATCTGCTGTTCCTGTTCCAGAGTCTTCAAGAGGCGGCGGGTGGTCTCGGAAGAGGTCGCCACGTGGTGAACATGCGGAAAGTCATGCTTTCTCCCTCGCTTAAAAAACTGGCTTCAGTGGATCTCCAGGACAATGGCGGAGACGTGTGGGGGGAGCTGGGCTTGGCCTTGGGCTGCAGTCGGGACGGAGTTGACGTGCTCTGCGAAAGCAGCGGGGTTGGCCTCCTCCACACGCCTTTCATAACCCTCTACTACCGATGAAGTCAAACTGAACAGATACTGGACTCAAGTCGACCGAGCCTTTCACTTTTGATCTCATCAAATTAAGACTAATCTGAAATGATGCACTTCTTACTCAAATATATTAACTTATAAATGTTATGGTTTGTAGAAATTATATAAATATATATACACCTGAACATTTTCATTCTGTACTTTTTTTTTAATACACAGAAGAGCTGATGTCATAAGCAAAGTCATGAAAGCGCTGGCCCACTTTATTGGGGCTTCAGTGGTCTTTTTGCAGCTGCTTGTTCAGTCTGCCGTCAGCTTTCCTAGCATGCGCAGTAAAGAGACGTTTTTAGTTGTTGGGGCAGGAGAAGACACCTGGACAAACAAAAGCATGTGGAACTTGGTAGTGACCAGGTCCTTGGGAAACTTCTTTAAAACAGATGAGTGGGGGGGGGATTTATGGAATTTAAAACAAGGGGAAAAAATGTCAGAACCAGGATTATCAAAGCACCCGGATTTCACTTTTAACTTGATGATAGGGTGGAACAACAGAAGCGACTAGTCTGATAAAATAGCACATTTATTAAAAAGAGACAGCATTTATCAGCATTTTGTCACTTTGCATGGATCACATGTGACCGAGTGTCGAGAGACTTGAACACATTTCTCAGTCTGTCTGCTGCTGCCTTCAGGCCTTGCAGGAAAGTTTGTTAATCCAAAACATGTATATGGCATACGGTCGGATCATCCACGGGCCGTCTCACGCACTCGCATCGAGGTGGGTGACGGACTTTTGGGATGTCTGGACGGTGGAGACGTTTGCTGAGGTTTTGCTCTGTAAATTTGTCTCTGTTTCAACACACTCACCTCACGTGTACTGTACAGTTGATTCGTAAATAACAGAGGAGTGGGGCGCGGGGGCAGGCTGGGGCGTTCGGCGAAATGGGGTACAGTATATCACAAAATAAACAGACAAACAATGTCCCCTTAATTACAGAACAATTTCAAAGATTGTGATTTGAGGAGGGTGAAAAGATTTCAACATGGCTGGGGTTGACTTCCCTGATTTATTGGATGCTTCATAAGGTAAGCAAAGAATCAGAAAGCTCTCTGTGTTTAAGAAGATTGCGGATGGAGTGAAGACAAGTCTTTGGTTCTCATATGGAAAGACAGAGTGGATCTTCATTCCCCTCCGGTGCTTTTATGAGCGCGATGAACTAACAATACCGGGGCCAATGTCTAAAAATAAAATCGGTGTCGGCTTATGTTTGACAGAAGTCTCCCACGTTCCACATAATTTCTCGTGGAACAAATTGACCAAGTACAAATGAAATTCTGCTGACCGATGAAGCTTCCTTCACTCCGGCAAGAGCTGTTTGCGTGGAGTGATAACTCCAGGGGAAAAAAAGGCTCATGATGGTAAAGCACAATGTATTCGATAATTCAAGGCAACGACAATGACACACAAGGCAGTGCAAAAAGTTCACACCAATAAAATGTTAAAACTATTCCAAGCAAAAAAACATCCTGAGGCAACATTTCACACACTAAATCCAAACGCAGAACAACGTATCTCCAGATCAGCCCCACTCAGATTTAAATTACAACATGATCAAATGGAAGAACCACACATTTTCAGAGAAGCTCATTTATATGTTTTCATGACAACCATTTCTTTTGTCTGTCAGTTCCATTTTGTTGTTGTCTCATACTTTGTCGCAACAGCTGTTCCTCTCCTAAAGAAACGTCATGTGTATCTTAAAGAGAAAGCCAAAACAAAAACAAACAAAGTCCCAACATCTCAGTTCAAACTGAGAAGCGAACCGTTGAACGAAAATGTGTGATTTCTACCATATATACACATGTGACCACTGCCATCAGCAAATGTTCTGAGTGCAATTTTGAATGATGTTTTTGCACCCTTTTGGACAGGGGAAGAAGATGCTCACATCTTGCGACAAAGGAAAGAAAATGGCACCACATTATTCTGTGTTCTACTATCAGTCAACGAAAAAAAAAAAGAGGAGCAAGGAAGGATCCACAGCACATAAATTTGTAATTGGGTTGGATGCAGGTGGCATTGACATGTTAAGACTTATCAATTGAACATGAAAAAAATGCAATGCATTTTTAACAAGAGGATTGAGAACAAATTTCTTAGAAAATTGTTTGGTCTTGTGCAAGGGCCAAGACTGTATGTAACACAAAGAGGAGGTCATGACAATGAGGTCATGGGCATCAAAGTAGTTGCAGGGATTTAAAAAAAAAAAAGTTTAGTCAACAACCAAAAATTGCTGAACTAAACCTTAAAGTTTTCATTGGTATGAAAAAAGGAAAGATAAAAGTAGGCCGGATGTTTTTTTAAGACAAGAGGTTTTTTTTAAAAGGCTGCTGGGAATTCAAAAGGACATGGAGTAAACATTTGTTTGGAACCACCAGTGATGTTGTGCTTTCTTCTTGTCAATGGAAAGCACTCTTGAGCCATTTCATGGATAGAAGACGGGCGCAATGACGGCCACAGGCTACTTGTGGGAACTCCGTGCCGTTATCAGACAACAAAACTGCATGCTTAACAAACCGAGTCGCAACAGTGAACAAATAATTGTAAGGGAATGCAGACTCCCTCTTGTTTTGTCACAAACTTAGATAAAGTGAGGTCTGATGATGAAAGTAATTTTTTTAAGCTACTACCTAGTTCAAAACGTGCAACAATTTCAAATGACACTTATTGGTGAACTCAAAAGCTGGCAAACTAAGGAAAAGACAAGAACGGAGAAATGCAAAGATTGAGGTCTTTCCAAGGTGTGGATTTTGAAACAGAGCCATCCTAATCACCTGACTGCTGCTGAGGAGACTCGTGAGGTCTCCAGCTCTTGCAAAGTTGTTTGAACATTTACATGTACTGTAGTCCATAACCTTGATATCCAGCATAATGTCCATGTACATACACTACACACTTCAGCACACTAGGAGAATGACCGAGCGCACAGGTCGAATGACTGCCTTACAATAGCAACATTTTTTCCCCCACTACTGATGACACTTTTGGCCTGACCAGTCAAAACTCGAGGTGTCCTTTGCAGCAAATTCTAGACCTATCTCAAAACTTTCCTTCTTAACCAAGGTTGTCAAGAAAGTGATTTCATCAATTCTGCAACTTCTTAAACTCAGACGGACTTAATTACAATCAGGTTACTGACCTCATCGCAGAACGCAAACAGCTCTTATTAAAGTACTAAATGTTATGAGATTGAACAGTGACGCAGGGAAGGTGTCGGTGCCAATTGTATTGGTGCAGCATTTGATAAAATATATCACAATAGACTGTTGAACTGGTTAGAAACTTGAAAGGGGTTAAATGGAACAGTCCTAAAATGGTCCAGGTGTTACTTGGTGACCACTGGAAGTTGTGAATCTGAATGTACATGACATGTGACGTCCCTCAAGGGCCAGAACTTTGACCGCTTTTGTTCAGTCTGTAAATGTTACCTTTCGGTCAAATGCTTCACAACGTCAATGTTGGCTGTCATGTTTGTACAGATGACACACAGCTATATTTATTAATGTCCCCAAATGACAGCAGTTTGAACTGTCACAATGTCATCGAGAGCAAATTAACAGCTGGTTGAAACAACATTTCCTTCAGCTAAACCAAAACAAAACATATGTCATTGTTTTTGGTAATAAAGAAGAGGATTTCTCTTCGAAAACACTGCATTTTGAAACCAAAGGCCAAGTCTGAAAGCTTGGGTCACTGATACGACTCAGACCGGACTTTCAACACTCATATCAAATAACATCACTAAAACAGCCTTTTTACCAGCTGAAACATGTACCGGTATCCAGACTGAAGGGTTGCATCCTCTCGGCAGACTAGGAGAGACTTAACTATAAACTAATTGTCTACTGAAGATAAAAGTAATGGTCTTCTGACTGTACCCCCTCAAAAGAGAATGATTCAGAAAGCTATAGCTTGTGTTCTGACCAGAACAAGGAGAAGATATGAATCCAGTGCTACAGGCTTTAAAGGGGAAGTCAACCAGATAATGTTCCTTGCAGTAATATTTTTGATGCGGCTCTAACAGTCTAAACACGGCATTCTTATTAAGAGCAAACTCCACCGCTTTTTAGCCAACTAAGGGGGCGGCCATTTTGCCAGTATCTGTTGATTGAAAATGACATCACAGTTGCTCAAGGCTCAGGTAAGGACCAATCACTGCTCACCTGTTTTCTGAAGCCGAGGCGTGATCGGTCATTACCCGAGCGACTGTGATGTTATTTGCAGTTGACAGCTAGTGGCAAAATGGCAGACGCCTGAAAAGGACAAAAACGGGTGGATTTTACTGCTTAACTCATATTCCACAAATGCAAGATTAATCAGAATGCCATGTTTAGACTAGCGGTGCTGCATAGAACCAATTATTGTAAAAACTTTTTGGAGGGTTGACTTCCCTTTAAGCTGGCTCCCAATCAGCGGTAGATTAGTTTTTAAAGTTCTGCTACTGGTCGACAAATCACTGATGGTTTAGGTCCTGAATCCATTAAAGACATGCTGTCTGGCTCTGGCCCCACAATTGGCCTCATGAGGGTCTCGGGTGTGCAGGAGCCTATCCCAGCTGTCTTCATGTAGTATGGTGGGTACTCCCCGAAATGGTTGCCAAGTGATTAGAAAATAAATGGCTGGATTGATGTAAGGCTCTGAGATCTGCACACTTGAGTCAATTAGTGGAGCCCAGAGTTCAAAGTAAACATGGTGAAGCAGCATGTACCTGTTATGCTGCACACAAACGGAATAAGATATCCTTTATTTGTCCCACACTGGGGAAATTTACAGTCTACAAGATACCCAACATAAGTGAGGTCAGTCCCAAGTGTAACTGCTTTCAAGGTCCTTTCAATGTTTGAATTTTTTTGTTGACATTTCTTTTGTCATTTTAGAAACCCACTAATTTCTTTACTTTAAAATGTCGAAACTTTTTTGTTCATGTATTTAAATGTTGTCAATGTACTTTCAGCATTTTCTGTAAGCTACTTTTGTTTTTCTCTTGTTTGGTTCCGAATGTCGTTAACTGTTGTGTTTGTAAATGCTTGTCTGGGCTGTGTCTGCTTGAGTGAAGCACAGTGAGTTGCCTTGTGTTTGAAATGTGCCTTATAAATAAAGCTGCCTAGTGAGAAGAAAGCGCGTAGAAGCACATGGACTTTAAGATGGATATTAAATCTATTGAATATGAATGCACACAGGGCTTTCCATATCATGTGAGATTACGCCACACATACAATGGACTAATTCGACACAGAAAGGCAAGTAGCCAAAACGATGGCTATATTTCCACATAGTTCATCTTGTGGTTTATTCCGTATGGAGCCTGTTTCTAATCCCACGTATGGCCAGAGGATGAAGACTGTGTCAGACAAAGTGTGGCTTTCCCCATGCTGCGTGCAAAATACTGAAAAGTTGGTACAGCGGCCCCCGGGGAAGAACGGTGTGTTTGCTGAGCTCAGACCTTTGAAGACTTCATCTGGAATAGGAAATGGATGAAGCATGTCATTCAAAGTGGAGAGCAGAAGGTAGAAGGCAAACGTTCACCCTGCTCGCCTTCTCTCTTGCCTCCTCCTGCACTTATTGTCCTCCGTGGTCCAGATTTCCTCCGAGTCATGTGTATGATTTACCTCCTCGAAACGCCCGCATCCCACCCTCCCCTCACCTGTCGTGTCCGTCCAGTCATCTCACAGCCGACAGAGACAGAACAAAGTGGGGATGAAGACGCCAAACGCCACCAGGATGGGGAACATTAGGCTGCTGTTGTCGGCAGCGTAGGGGTTCGGCGTTCGGGGTCCCGACTGGACCCTGGGCTTAGAATCCGGCGGGAGCTTCTTCTTGCCTCCATCGTCCCCTCCCTCTCCATCTTCCTCTTCTTCCTCATCGTCCTCGTGCTTCTCCAAGCCAGGGTGAGGCTGGAGTTTTGGTACATCTTTTCACAAGAAAAGGAGCGTCACAGAAAAATGAGATTCATTTTGTGGAAGTTTCAGTACTAGTTCAATTCCCGTTTGGGGGAATATAATCCAAGTACATGTGAACAAAATTGTCGGTGACACTTTAAATGAAAGAAAAACAGATAGCGTTCAAAGAAAGAACTTCATAAAACATCTATTGAAAATTCACCTCTGAAAATCAAAACATTGCTTTTCACTTGTGGTTCAACAGAAAAAAACCCTCATGAAACAGGCCTGGAAAAAAATAATTTGACAATCTTTAATCAGGGTACAGTATGTCCTCTAATTAGCATCGTCTGTCCCTTCAAAGTTGTCATGAGTCAGGCGGACTTTTTAAAGGTTGACAAGCAGTCACTGTGCTGTTTGGTGATGTGGTGTGTACCACACTAAACATGGGCCAGGTGAAGTGAGTGAAAGCGTTGATTCAGGAGATTACAAACATAGACAAGAATGCTAATGGTAGAGGCTACGATACCATCCCCAAGCAGCTTGACGTTCCTGCAGTTGCACATATTTAGAACTTCAAAATAAGTCCATGGGGCTGTAGCCAACCTTTATAGATGTGGTTATAGACGAAAACTGATGACAAATTAAAAAGAAGGATAATACGAATGGTAACAAAACCCAGAAGAAACCTCCAATGAAATTAAAGGTGAACTCCAAGGTCAAGGATCTGATACTAATGTGTACGATTGCACCATCTGCTGTCATTTGAGTGAAAGTGGACTTCATAAGAGACAACCAAGGAAGATAGAGACTGGGTTTTGAAAAACTGCATGTTGACAAGCAACAAAGCCTCTGTGAGAATCTCCTCTGGGAAGACAGGACCAAATTGGAGCTTTTTGGCAAGGCACATCACCATCGTTTTTGTTCAGGGCTGTTTCATGACCCCCCCCCCCCCCCCAATATTCTGTTGTACTTTAATTCAAAAGCAGTATCTGATTTTCATCGTCTAATTCTCATGACATTTAAATGTAGTCTTACTTTTGTCAGATTAAAGTTCTTTTTCTGTGACCACTGGGGTTCCAACAATTCTGTTCAAACATGTACTGTACATTAAACAGCAAATGAATCATCTACAATAAGAATCTGAAGAAGAAAAAAAAGCCTACCTTCTGGTGTTCCCTTCATTACATAGAGGGCGCAGACCTTTGGGTTATCATAATAGCCCTGAAATACAGAAAAGATCCAACAAAGTCATCACACAAGAGGCAACATATCTTTTGCTTGAGAAATCACTTTGCTAGTTTTTTTCAAATGACACATAGCTCCACAAATATGACATCTGTGTGGATGAAGGACAAAACGATCAGGACTTCAGAGCGCAAAACCTTGACTAAACTTACAGATGAAAGGTTGACCCACTTGTACAGTGGAACCAAATTCGATTAAAGTAATATGCAAATTTCCAAGAAGTCCTCCAGTTGTCGGCAAATAGGAAGACCGAAAGCTTTTTGTCACGCTGCTGTCCTGTGATCGACTAATACAAAGTCCTTCATTGGTTGGCCCACCATAAATCCTTTTGAAATCGAAGCCTCGGGCAAGCTGGACACCATTTGTCACTTGTTCTCAAACTTAAAGGCCGTCTCCTCAGCGCTAAGATCAGCCAAGTATGCATATGACACACAAGACATCTTTACTTTGATTGCAAGTCCCGCAGATAAAGAGCAAACTCACTCTTAAAGTTGTGCCGGTGTAATATTCATGCCAAAATGCAGCGAAAGTTCAAAACTTAAAGTGTCATAATTCTTCATCCTCACTGTCGCAGCAAGAAAAAAAAGAACTGTGCGTTGTGAACTCAGACAATCCCCAAAGGCAAACCATTTTCCTCGGTCCGTCCAACTTGGAACAGGTGATCCATGTTTTTATTTAATCTAGTTATGATTCCTGCAATGTATTCTGGAATCTTCAGAAAACCATTTAGCACAAGAGTTGATCCAAAACGCTGGCTCAAGGCTTTGAACCTCCATCAAAACCACTTGAGCACATCATACCAGTCCTTCCTGCCCTTTACTAGCTACTGTACCCGTCATTGTATTTTGGAGCTGTCAAAACCATGAGCCTGAGAACTTGGCATGGTCATTGAGGTCTTGACACACAGCCTGTAAACCCCGTCTGCTCTTTTATGGCAACGGAGCCTGCGTCGTTCAAGTTCCAAGATTATGGAACTCTTCCAAGTGACCAAAGACAGCCTACATCATTGTCTTCTCTTCTAAAAGCTCACTTATTTGGGTTAAAGTTTACACCCCCCCCCCAGACAAACTGAATTATATAACACTTGGCAAATAAATAAAGTTCTATTATCATTTTATTGTTATAATATAGTGGTACCATGACTTATGAATACCCCACCTTCAGGGTTTTTAAATTATGGCTTGGTCTTTTTTTTTTTTTTACTTTGCGCGATGAACAATCCTTTCGATACAGTGCTGTTCAAGTCAAGTCAGGAAAAAAAAATAATTATGTAATGCCCTCACATGCGGGCAATGAGAGCAGGTCACCAATCCACTTTGAGTCGTTTATTGAAAAAGACAGTCAAACACACAAATTGATGAAATCAATCACACCCTTTAAAGGGATGAATTACACACATTCAGTAACTACACTTCATGAAACCAATCGATTTAAATTCACTTTAATTACGTTTTTATACAACAGCGTTATTTTCTTTACCAAAAAAAACTGCAGCTGGAACATATTACTGGTATTTTAACTTACTTCAATTGGAAAAATTAAATCAACTGAAGCTATAAGTCACAGTACCATTATATAAACTGCTTTTTCCAAGTGTTTCTGGTCACATTGAACTCACCTTTACAAACTCTACCGTGAGC
The DNA here is from genome assembly GCF_025434085.1 of Hippocampus zosterae. Taxonomy (NCBI): domain Eukaryota; kingdom Metazoa; phylum Chordata; class Actinopteri; order Syngnathiformes; family Syngnathidae; genus Hippocampus; species Hippocampus zosterae. Next base: position 14,471,557 of record NC_067456.1, read on the forward strand.
TTCCCGTTAAATGTGGACACCTCTCCTTGCACACTCAGCTTGCCACGTCGAATGGAGAAGGCCACTATTTCATCGTGCGCTGTACTGTGACCCACTCGATCAAAGATATCCAGGTCCTTCACCACCACGTGGCCGTTTAGCCGAACATCAAATACCTGTTAAACCACGATGCGTGACTTGGGACATATTTCACATTGATTGAACATGAAACAATTCATGGCAATGGTCAACAACTTTTAATCGGAGAGGGCTTACTGTACCACTAAAGATATTTTGATGTTAATTAAAAACATGTTTAACTTTTTATAGCATGTTAAGTTCGGGAGATATTTTCATTGTTTTTAAGTTTGAACTTTAAAAACGTGCACAATACAGATTTTAATGAACCAAAATAATCACCCAAATGTTTTTTATTGCTGTAGTAAGAAAAACTTCAACCAGATGGCTGATCAAGTAAACGAAAGGAAAAAACAAACATATAAAAAAAATGCCACCATGTTTTTTTCTTGTTTTCCAAAAATACTGTAAAACAACTTTTAATTATGCTGCGTGGCTGACGAGAGTCTTTTCTCCACCAAGCGAGAGTGTGTCACACACTGTACCGGCTGCTAATCTGAACTGGGTTGCCAAATTTCTTTGCTTTTATTCTCGACACAGCATGTTCACCCCATATGGATACTCATTTACAATCATGTGTGAATTTATTTCCATGAGGTTTTCAAAAATAAAACCTGAGTGAAAGAAATATATATACAGTATATATAATTCAAGTTTATCAATTTGATATTAACAATGTTTAAAAATAAGCCCATGAGAATTTCAAAAGTGAAAATGTAGCAAATTAATTTGTAGATAAGTTCAGACGAGGTCACCCCAAAAATATCTTTTTAGCACAGTGGTTCTTATCCTGGGTTCAATCGAACACCATGGGTTCGGCGAGTCAGGTCTCAGGGGTTCGGAGGAGCCTCTGAGGTTAAGACACACCCGTCTCAACATGTCAATTAGTTATGATACACCCACTGCAGATGATCACATTACATTGCTTGTCCAATCAGTGCTGCGGGAAATTTGGTTCACTCAGTAGTCGTGTGACTGCCGTGATAGTACGTCATGCACGGTCCATTTTCTGCACAATTAAAAAAACTTAAACTTGTGTCTTGAAGTTGTATTTTTTTCAGTTTTTAACAAATGTGTTTTAATGTCTTGAATTTGTAAAAAATCTTAGTTTTATTTTTCACTAATGAAGGGTTCGATGAATGTGCATTTGAACTCGTTGGGTTCAATACCTCCAACAAGGTTAAGAACCACTGGTTGAGCATCTCCATTTCAACCAGTAGGCCCACATGTTGGGGGGTAATCGAAGGTGGCAAGGGTTGTTTTGACATCTTTCATTTAACACTGAACCAATTCATCAGTGTAGAAGATATTTGAAGCTATAGTACATTTATTTTTATGTACTGCATTGCGTATAGTGTGGCAGCTACCGGATACAGTAATACATCACCGATTTCTCATGATTTGCCGGTGGGCCTTTGAAATGATGACTGATTGGATGAAAACAAGGAAATGAGAGATGAGAACAAAGGTCTTCTGTTGTCGTGCCTTGTCACTAAGCGTGGAAGGTTAGAAGACGTGTCAAATGTTATTTTAGTTTGTGCTCCAAGCTGCTAAAAATTAATGGGTGGACGCCCGAAATGAATCAATACAGTATTCAGAATTGTTTGGTACTGTACCAGAAACCGCAATCGGAATTGTTCAAATTCAAAGAATGCCCAACCCGACACTATGTTTTGTTCTCGGTCATTTGTACACTTGTCAGTGATCACTTAATGGAACGTAATGACACGTATTTCATGCTAGAGTCAAGAATGTAACCAGTGGGTGAAACGAAAGGATAGTGTGATGGATGTCGGTTAAAAAGAGCACAGCTGAAGATTTTTTAAAAATGGCTGTTGGACATTCTTATTGACTGCTCATTTTAGAGATTGATCAGCCACATTGGCTGGTGATCAAAAAAAGTTTATTTAGAACCCAGGTTGTAATTTATAGCTACTGTATGACGAAAATCCCACCTATTGCCGAACCGAACCCATTTTGCCTTGTACTGGCTTGTGCTGACGACTGAAGATGACATCACAGAGCCTATGACTTTGCTTGCAAATGTCACATGACCAGACCCAGGAAACAGGTGAATTGAGCCGTTTGGCACTGTAATGTCATTTCCAGTGAACAGAAAACGGCAGGCGAAGACAAAAAAACCAAACCCGATATAGTCCCAAAATACAACATTGCTAAATATATTACAATATTATCATTATTTATTGACGTGCGGGATGCCTTCATGATTACCTTTTGCTGTGACTGGGCAAAGTAAACTTCTGCATACTTCATTACGAGTATATAGTCGCCTTCCTCACGTATTGGAATGTCATATCCAAAAGTGTCTTCATTGTAGCGCTCTGTCTGGTACAGAACTTGATCTTCCGGACTGGAGCGCAGGATCGGCAAACGCATCCCATAGTCAGAGGCTATGAAGAAAAATAAAACCGTATTTGCACTCAGAAACGTTAATACATTGCTGCAGTCGATGGAGCATGTTGACAGTTTTGAATCTATAGAAGTGCCATACTATGTGTGTGCTCGCCCTGACCTTTCTGGACTTGCTTTAAACCCTTCTGTCTCAAATGACAAGCTAGAACAGAGTTTACACCCTTTATTGTTGTGACCAGTGCTGAAGCACAAAAATGTTCTGCTAGCTGGGACAATTTGATCAGCACCCACTTTTTTGCATACTTGACAGACACCGGAGAGGGAGGGGGCATTCAGGGGTTCATGTACTGTATTGCTGATTCCTCATTATTCTGTAGCTATTTGCAGAAGCTGCACCATGTGGATGTTCCTTTTCTTACATTGGGCAACAGCTTGTACATGTGCGTCACTCTAAGCCACCATGACACTAGATTCACAACAAACTGATAATATTACCCTAGATTTACTGTTGATAATGCCTTTCAAGGGAACCAAGGACGCTTGGAAAGTTACAATGTTTACTATGTTTGCGGAGGAGTATGGCCACAGGCTTGTATAGCTGCCAGGCTTCGTAGCAAACAGCGACGTGGTGGAAGATTCAAGTAGCGGTCTGACTGGCGTATGAGGTTGGTGCAGGGCAGAGTAGTAAACTCCTGAAGGTGACGCAGACAAAAGGTCTGGATTGCTACATGCAGTTAGCTACACGGAAGTTAACAAGTGATAAGCTTGTAACGGCTCGTTGTTCAATTACTGTCGGGCGGAAACCTTGCATGTCAAACAATAGTTAATTTCATGTTTTCTCTGAAATCAATGCTTTTTTTGGCCTGCTCCCATTTCATTTGTTATTTGTACTCAAGATTAACCAATTTTCAGGGTTGAAAATGGCTTGAGGATATTAACACTCCTTAATGCTCAAAATGTCTATAGTGTTATGGAATTCTGCCACTTTCTTCGGTCTGCAGAAACCATGTGGCCTAATTGCTGCCTATATTAAAAGTCTGCATGTTATTTAAACAACAAGTGAAAATAGTAAGATTAGATACATTTGAGTACGTTTGGTTCGTTAAATCCAATGAAATTATAGGAATTCTAGTTTTATTTATTAGCAGAGGTTGAAAAAAATATTTTATTGAGAAGAGTGACTGGATTCTCTCCGTTACATCCGTCTGACTGACTCGTAACGCATGTCAAGATGCTTATTGTCTCGGTCACGTAACGTTAATATTAAATTCACAAGCTAACAAAATTTGCAGGAAAAAAAAGACATTTGAAAAGTTTCTTTGCAACGGGGAAACGGCTCAGTGAGGATTCAACACAGTAGCTTGTGCCCAAGAAGAAAAAGATGCATTTCACAGATAATACCAGGACACCTACTGGGAAGATTTATCGCAACAAGTGATTCCCATTCAAAGCACCAATCCTGCGCTGCAAAATATGTGGCGAGTGGCTCTTAAATAAAGCCGAAATACAGACAAATTAAAGCTGAAAGTCTGGAGTTAAAATAAAATAGTTTCATTTCAATACCATTGTGCTGGTATTTAGAGCCATAAAATGAGAATATCTATGTATTTGACGAACACCTCATCAGTTAAGTATGGTGGTAGTAATGCAATAGTTCAAAATCATATGTAGGGTTCATGTAATTTAATGTAAAGTAAAGCAGCTTTGTTCTTCTATGCCTGTGTGCCAGCGACCTGTTGGAAGTCATAACAATCAAAATGCCCTTCAACTAGATGCCAAAAAGTACACAAGTTACCTGTGTATAGCCGCTTTTTGTAACATCTTTGTTTAGTGGTGTGCCATGAGATTTTCATATTGTAAAATACAACTGGTTGCCTCAATTAATGAATGTGGTGGCTCAAATAATGAATGTGGTAAACACCAAGGTATCATCTGCGTTTTTTCGCTTCCAATACAGCAAAATACACGCCACGGTGTATTCGCTACACTCCATTATTGTTACGTTTTAACAATTTGTAGCTTTTGTTTTATTGCTTTATTTGCACTAGTTTGATTAGATTAATACTGTGCATGTTGGGTCATGCTGATACATTACTGCAGATGACTCACCTTTACCGAGTTTGCCTTCCAAAGGGTCCTTTTTGAAGTGAATACCGTGCACGTCTACGTGCGATTCCCCTCCTGCATTGACAGCCCAGATCACCCTTTCGGTCAAGCTGGGGGGGCCGCCGCCGTCCGCCCAACACTGCACAAACAGCACGGACAGCACCGCTGCAACCAGCCCGGCGAAGAGCTGCGCCGTGAGCCGCTGCATCGCCGCACACACTCCCGGTCTTCAATATGGGACAGGCACTGTCAAAGGAGCCACAGTTTCAGTCCATAACGTCCGAGATTAGCAGGTCTTCAAAGTGAGCTAGCAAGCCTGACGTGATGACATGCATGCAATATGATCGGAGTTGGCTAGCCAGGATGCTAGCAGTAGCAAGAAAGAACACACGACAGCAAAAACATTCACAATTATTAAAGACGTAGATGGATAAGTTCATATCATTATTAAACATGCCAGTAATTGTATCGGAATAGCAACTAAAATAAGATTAATAGTCGCCAGTTATGATAGCTATCGTACCTGTCTAACCAGAAATACGTGGTCTACTACAGAAGGGGCTACCATGTGTCTTACCTTTTCCTCGGAAACGCGGAAATGTGATCAAAGTGAATGCCAAGCACTAGTGATATAGTCTCACTGGATACATACACTGACGGATGATTTCAGTGTTGAAAGCGTTCATATATTGGCAGATGGTGGAGGTCTCAGTCTGGAACACTTGACGACTTTCATTCAAAGTGTGTGTATCTGCACTGGCTGCTAGCGGCAGTGCAACGTAATCGACAGGTGAGTGACATATATTTTGACCAATCGCATTTCACAGGCTGGCTTAACGACGCCCTTCAAGGCTCCGATCGAACATGAAACCCGAGGCATGTTTTCTAAATGTGCTATGCATATATGCTTTTGAAGTCACCCATATTTGTGTTTCAGAAAATAGTTTTTAAGTGAGAAAAACTATGAAAATAGTAACTTAAATCATCACGTAATATTATACGCGTGGCCTTGACGTTTCGCCACGCCCCCATTTTCCGGTTCGTACATTCGTTCCGTGTATGGTTGAGCTTTTGTCCAATCAGAAAGGTCCAACGCAGCTCGCTACACGAGAGGGTCGGGCAAAGTGGAGCGACCAAACAAGTTACCATGGTGACATTTAATCAGTTCCATATATGACAGATTCCTCACCGTGGAGTATTATTAAACACACCGGTGGTCAGCAGATGTGATAAAACCTTATATGAAGTAAACACAGGGGAACGTAACAACAGATGGCATTCATATAGCGAGTAAACACAGTGAAATTGTTTTCACAAGGTTAATACTTTGGGTAAACATTTCTTACTCTTAGTGGATACACTTTTCTCCAAGTGACATCTGCCCAAAGCGCAAATGTATTTAGTCTATGGAATACATTTGAGTTAGCTTATCCTTTCTGTGAAATGACACAAAATGTACGATAAACAATTCAATGGGCAAGAGGGTGGCCATTCATGACATCATTTTCTACAATAACAATAAACCATTGTTTATGATTTATATGACGACAAAATGGAAATCAAATTTTGTAGGACCTCAGGCTGTAATATTAAAGTTTGGTTGAGATTGGCTGTGCTTAGAAATCTAGCAACTTTGAGCAGAATATTTGAAAATGTATGTTTTCATCCAAATTTTGATGAGTAAACTTCATCCACAGCATCTAGAGGATCCATCCGTCCATCCATTCATCCATTTTCCGAGCAGCTCATCCTCACACGTGTCGCAACGGTCTTTGGGCAGTAGGGCACCCTGAACGGTTTGCCAACTCATTGCAAGGCACACACAAACAATTTAGAGGAAAGGGGGAAAAAATCGGTCTCAGATGCTGGTATGATGTTTGGCGTAGGCCTGAACTGATCTTGCCAAAGATCAGTGGCAAGCTACAGAGGTGACTCAATTTTCAAATAGGAAAACCTACGGCACACATTACTGCATTTATGATTCAAGGTGAAGGAAGCAGTATTAGTATCATACAATCACAAATCCACCTGTAAAAAAGGTCTTGAGTACAATGACATTTATTTTGCACCATCCACTTGGCAAAATGTTTATATAGCATTTATTCTACTTTGTACCAGCCCAAAATCCAAATGTGCATACGGCACACAATTCTCTCTTTGGCATGCATAGAATTTGCTTCAACAAAACAGATTTGAGAGACTTTTCACAATTATAATCATATTGAAACTGACATTCACTACTGCTCACACGTCATTCCAACATTGTGTGTTACCAAAGCTAGGTTGACAACTCAGGAAATTTGAGCCTGTTAGCAATGGAATCATTGTGAAAATGTGAAAAATGTTCTAAACTCACTGTAGCACATGCTGAAACCCACAACAGGATGGAGATGGCGTGAACTTGGTTGTCTAGATTTCAGCTTTAACAGGAACTCAAGATACTAGAGGTACTTTGTAGCAACTGCTTTGTGGTCTGATTACAGGAATAACATTCATGATAAGTAGCTCACTGTTCGTTTTTTTGAACATTTCGTGTGGCTGTCTGTCTGAGTAATGCTATAGCACTAGACTGGCACAGTGACAAATGACCAGGTGGTCACACACAGGTTTGATACAAATGTACTTTGTGGTATTGCTACAGGGGCTCCCTAGTGGGGCACCAATGTCACAGAAAGGACTTCTCAAATAGACATTCTTCATCCAATAAATGGTCTACACATCAGGTGTGATAACATTAAACAACCCACTCAGTCTTTAAAGTCATATCTACAAGGAATTATTCTCATACCTTGCCTTCATCTAACCTATAACAGAAGGCAATATTTTGTAAGTGTTTTCTAATAATGTCCCCATGTAGAAGATGAGACATAACACCAGCAATCTTATGCACACAAGACATGATTAAGTGAGAGTTAAAGTGCAAAAACAAATGTACAATCGTTAGCTAAGCTACAGCTAGTTCTGCCTCAGTTGGACTGGAGACATTTCAGGAAGAACACTTGTTGATTGAAAGTTTGAGGTGACTCTTCACTCCAGAACATTCAAGGGGTTGAAATTCCAGTGTCAGTCAAAATTTGAATGGCTCAGAAAACTTAACGTCTCCTCTTCTCTACTCGATCAAGTATGGCGCGGGGTGAGGCTTCTCATCCATGAGTGTTCATTCTATGATCTCAACGTGACATCATTCGTACAAATTCTGCATGGAGAAGAGAGTAGAAGACTCATGGTGTCAGCTGCAAGTACATCATTTAGCATCATTGATTATGAACATTTCAACCAAGTGTTTTTACCTTCAAAGTCGACGAGCCCATCCCCATTCAAATCAACCTCCCGCAGAATATCCTCCACTTCATTCAGACCCACCTGGAAAATAGGTTGCAGCAGTTAGTGGAGCAAAATTGTGTGGTGGACATCTCTTAAAGAAGACTCCGTGTTATTGTAGATGTCTTCCAAATCGTACCTGATGGCCCAGAAGCTTACGCATTGCGTCTCGCAGCTCAGATGTACTTATTGCACCGTCTCCATTTGTGTCAAACTAGCAAAGCAGAACATGCAGGGGAGCACATTTTTGAGCAGACACTTCCACAAACTCATTGAGAAAAGAGACATTCTTACTTCTCTAAAGGCATCTTTTAATTCCTTTATTCCTATCATGTCTGCAGTTTCGGCGAGGAGTTTTGGACCCATCAATTGGACAAAATCTTCAAAATCAACATGACCACCCACTAAAGAGAAACAACAACATGAAATCAATAAAGCTATGATTTCACAGCAACAAATAACTAATATCATACACAACCAGGTAGTTCTTACAGTTCATATTTATCTGCTGGCTCAATTCGATCAGCTCCATTTCAGTAGGCATGTATCCCATAGTTCTCATGCAGTTTCCAAGGTCTTTACAGCTGATAAAACCATCCTTGTCCTTGTCAAATTCTTTAAATGCATCACGCAACTCTGTTCAGCAAAGACAAATGTACAAAAGTGACTACAAAACTGTGTGTTCATCGTGTCCAATGCTTTTGTTTAATTCCTTGGGCATTAAGTTCTTGGTGACTCATTGTTGAGGGAAAATCAACTTACCATCCATTTCCTCTGGACGTAGCTCTCTGTCCTGGTGAGAAAACACAATAAATCATTTATCAGTACAAGGAAAAAAACCAAAACCAAAACCAAAAAAAAAACAACCATAACTGATGCTCAAACAAAGAGCAGCATTGATCTCCATAAAAGAAAATAAACTAATTCATGTTTGAATGGGCTCTTTTGCCGATAATCCCACACCATAACAGTGTTAACAAAAGAATGTGAACCTGTGTTTCTATTCCCCCCCACCACCCCCAATGCTTTCTTACAATGAACGCAACCTTTAAAGGGCAGGGACGGCGACAGACATATCCCAGAAGCCTCAGGGGTTAACTGCAGAAGGAGCGTGGAGTCTAAACACAACATTGTGGCTTGACGTCAGATCTAAAGATCTGACGACTGGAGGAGCTGGAAACAACTTAGACTCGAATGCAAGGAACACAAGCAGACAATTGAATATGTATTATCAGCACTTCCTGTCATCCTGACTGTCAGGTCATCAAACATCAGCACATTCAGTGATAGCAAACTATTTTCTACTTGCAATGCATTCCAAGATGTATTTAGATACACACATGTGACAATGAAAGAGGGTCTACATAATGTTAGTATCACAGATGATCACTTTTGATTTTGAGTTACAGGGCCGTGAAAAAGTATTTGCCCCCTTTCTGATTTCTGTGTTCTTGGCATATTTATCACGCACAAAGATTTCTGTTCATCAAACCAATTTTAAGATCACATGGCGACAATCCAAGGAAATACAAAATGCAGTTTTTAAATGCCAAATTAATTTATTTAGAAACACAATAAGTCCAAAGCTACCTGGCCCTATGTGAAAAAGTATTGCCACCTGAATCTAATAATGGGTTGTGCCACCCTTGGCAGCAACAACTGAAATGAAGCGTTTACGATAATTGGTGATGAGTCTTTCACATCACTGTGGAGGAATGTTGGCCCACTATTCTTCGCAGGTTTGCTTCAACTTTGCCATACTGGAGGGTTTTCTAACATGAAGTGCCCATTTAAGGTAACGTTACAGCATGACAATTGGATTCAAATCTGGACCTCACTTAGCCACCCCAAATCCTTAGTTTTTGTTGTTGTTTTTCTAAAGCCATTCAGACGTGGACTTTCGGGTGTGCTTTGGATCATTGTCCTGCTGCATGATCCAAGAGCGCTTCAGTTTGAGCGCACCAACTGATTGTCGGATGTTCTCCTTCAGGATCTTCTGGTATACAGCAGAATTAATCATTCCATCAATCATAGTAAGTTGTCCTGGTCCTGAGGGAGCAAAGCAGCCACAGGCCATCACACTGCCACCACCATGCTTCACTGTTGGCATATGTTCTTTACATCAAATGCTGTGCCATTTTTACCTGAGACATAACAGGCCGCACATCAAAAGCTCAATTTTTGACTCATCAGTCCACAGACTGTGTTTCCAAAAGTCTTGAGGATTATCAAGATGTCTTTTGGCAAATGAGAGGCCAGTCTTTGTGTTCTTTTTGGATAACAGTGGTTTTCACCTGGGAACTCTCCCATGGATGCCATTTTTGGCCAGTGTCTTTCTTATGGTAGAGTCGTGAAGACTCACCTGAACTGAGGTCAGTGAGGTCAAGAGTTCTTGTTCTAAGTTCTTTTGCAACCTCTTGGAGTAGTTTTAGCTGTTCGACCACTCCTGGGAATGTTTGCCACTCTTCCCAGTTTTACCCATTTGTGGATGATGTCTCTGAGAATGGTTCGCTGGAGTGCCAGAATCTTGGGAATGGCGTAACAACCTTTTCTAGACTGATAGATTTCAAATACTTTTTAAAAAATGTCTTTTGGAATGTATCTGGATTGTGGTATGATGCGCTTGTTTCTTGAGATCTTGTAGCCGACTTCTATTTTTTTGACAGATTCTATTTATGTGATTTCTTGATTCAACACGTGGTGCGAGAGTGTTGCATGTGAAATTTAACTCAGCTTACCTTCAGGGTAATTCCTTTTTTACATAGGGACAGGTATTTTTTTTTTGTGCCTTAATAAATTAAATTTGACAAACTTTGTGTGGTTGTGCAACTGCATTGGTTTCCGTTACAAACTAAATGCATTGATAAAATGTAGAATCAATTCATTCAATAATAACTAATGTTATTATTGGAAAAATGTCGAATGGAAATCATCCATTACATACAGTAAAAAAAAAAAAACAAATACATGACTAATATTCAATGTTCCCTTATTTAACATATTGGTGTAAAGTAGGCCAAATGCTAAAAACATTACCGGGACTTCGTTTTTATTTACTTGTGCATTCACTATGTTTTTAGCGTTTAGCCTACATTTTATAAATACTTTTGACAGTAAAAAAGAGCCTGCTTGGACAAGGGGACCTGAGATTTAGTAGCCAACTCAACTACAGGTCACCAGGTTGGCTAGTCGTGTTTTCTGTCAGAGAACGAGGACAAGCGAGACACATGGCGCGTGTTTCCGTCAGTCAGTAAATTCAGCAACAAAAGCATATGGAAACACTGGGCAAGAACTGATACAAGGAAATATGTCATTTGATTGATTGGTAGCACCACAAACGTAGAGATAAAGCAGAAAAGCAGCTCAATGCTGCCCATTAAAGGCATCTGAAAACAGACACACATGTCTGTTTGATCCATCTGTGTTGACTTACAAGGCAGAGAGAAGTAGAAGAGGGAAAAATCAATTTCCAGGACAACTGAAGGTTTTCCAGGACATTTGAATTTTTTTCTCATTTTCCATGTGTTTTCCATGACTAAAAATGGAAAAATCATTGTCCAGGTTTACCAGGACGTGTGGGAACCCTGATATGGTCTGCAATGAACTCCAAATTGTACTCAAGAGAGCCTGCTTGGCTCACCTCCTTACTGGACAAAATGTGTTTACATCTCATGTTCGTACTGTATCTTCAAGCATCATTGAGGAGATGGAGCGCAACAGTTTAACTGTTTAATGGACTCTATTGTCGTGACTGTCAGTGAGTTGTGCAAGAAAGCATTACAAGAATGTACAGTATGAAAACAAGTTAAAAGCATTGATAAAAAGGCAGGCTGCCAAGTTTCCATTCTTCACGCATGACAGTTTACTTGAGACATTGTACAGACTGCCACCTTGCAAGTGTACACTGTCACAGGAACTGTACAGTAAGCATCTTCAGGAGCGGAGAAAATCAATGCAGTCGCACAACCACATAAAGACAGCATGATGACAACAGCACTTCTCAGGAAGTAGAATACAGGTGGCCAAAGATTTCTGACATTCATTTGGAAGTGGCACTACACAAGCAGATCTAAGATGTGCACATCCAACAAGAATGACAAAATCAGAACAGACTTCTGTTAAGTTCAAATACAAAGAGACGGTAGATTTTAATTTCATGTCCTGGGACATTCTTTGTTCAGTTCAAGATATACAGTAGATCAAACCGACAATTATAAGAAAAGGAAGCCAAATAGAATGCACAAGAATACGACTCTTACCGTTATGAGGGGTGAATCTAGGCAGTTGCCCATACCAAAGGAGAAAAAAGGCATTAAAAAGGACCAGGAGGACCCTTTCCCTGAAGAAACATTTGCAGCTTGACTTGCGAGAGGAGCATAAACTCTGGTTTCAACAAGACCCATGTGGACTGAAGAGCTACGAAGTGCCAATGTTATGCTACCAACTGCCTTTTTTTTGTGTTAATGAAGGGAACAATTGGGAGCTTCCCTACTGATACGGCAGGAGGATGGATGCCTTTCTCTGAGACAAACTAAGAAAGACGAAAGCAGGCCAAGGACGGAAAACGGGAGTACGCCTATTAAAGGGGCGGTGATCCAGTGTTTCATTTCACACATACCAAGCAACACAACTCTGTACAGATGCACAATTGCCAAAGGATAAAAATAGCAAGAGGAAGGGTTGAAAGAGTTTGCTTTTCTCGATAATCCCTCAAAATGCTTGCATCAACATATTGTATTGTGGGGTGTTACAAGGCTCTGGCAATCCCATTTATGGATTCATTCATTCTCTTGACTAGCTGTACTTGCCATGCAAAATGGTCCATTTTATCCACGCCATGCATCATGTCAGCTGCATCCTACACCCACACATTTCATCTTCTGCCCTCTACAGGATGAGACAAGGTCACTCTGACCTGCAGCAGATACGCTCCCCGTAGAGGAGCATACAAAAACTGCGTGAGAATAGCACATATATCAAAATGGTACTCGACCGTATTACATGCCCGATGTAACAATAAAACATTTATTATGGGTGTACCGACTATACAGATTAATAAAGGCACTTACACATTTACATTTACAGCACGTCTCTTCTCTAGGTTATATTAATGTCTTCCATCTGGATTGTGGTTTTATTTGTGGAATGAGTTCCTCCTCATAAATTGGAGACATAGTTGAATACTTCATTTACAAGCAATGTTTCGTGACTAATCACTGCCCAGTTTGGCAACATTATATTTGAGACTACATTTTGCATCATACCTAAATGGAAAGATTATAAAATCACTGCCTGGGAACTGGCTTCTTGAATCTATGTTTTTTTTCACTAACAATGCAGAAAGCTAATAAATAAAACCTAAAAAGATAGAAGCTCCGTGAGCCTGAATGAGTTAGATTACCTCAGATGCTCAAAATGGAGCCCACTGAATTTTCCTATCAGTTCTCTGCAAACAGAGTTCCCAATAAAGCATGCAGGAAGTTAAATTTGACCACAGATTTGCACCTCGACTGGAACATTTCCAAGGGTCCAGCACTATCCACTTCAATGAGGAAGGGCTCTCATTGAGAAGGTCTGTAGGAGGATATATTACATAAGAAATGCATTTTTACAAGAAGGATTGCCTGTTGTCTCTCCAAGAATTATAGTACTATATTTAAAACTATGTAACACTGTACACACTACGTATTGCCTATTGACAAAACTCAAATTTGTGTACATTTTTAAAGTCATTGTTCAACACTTAACATCTGCGGTCAATCTGGTGCCTCATAGAACCCGGAAGAAAGTAAGGTCTTAAAGAATATTCTTGAAACATTCAATCAGGCACTGGGAGAACATAGACATGCCACACAGGAAGGCCAGGGCTGGATTCAAATACCCAACCTCTGCACTGTAAGGGAAATGTGCTAACCGGTCTACCACTATGCCGCGAGTACACAAGTAACACAATGAAATGTTTTTGTGAATTACACAAAACTTGCTTTGATAGCGTGTCAACCAAAAAATAGAAGGCTAGTGCTCTTACAGAGAAGAAAAAACATTAAATGTCACGTGTTAAGAGCTAGCTAGTGTTATCTCGACTTTTATGTTGAGAAAATGTGTTCCCATAGCTTTGCAAATTGTTTGAACGGAGTAAAAAAATGTTAATTTAGCTAAAGGGAACATTTTGAATACACCTTAATGCCAAGTAATGTATGAACAGTGATTGCCATCTGTTTAAAATAATATTGGAATTGTTTTGAAATGTCAACTTTATGCTTTGACCAACAATGTTTCCAAAACAAACTTTTACCTGTTGTACATGTACTTTTTTGTTTTCTTTTACTTAGCATGTCCAAATATAACATGTAAGGACTGCTGATGATAACCAGCCTCTCAGATAACTTGTGGCCATTTACAATGTATTTGTTAAACTGTTAATTTATGTAGGGTTACACTCTCCCTTTTCCAAGAATTTGAATTTCAACTTGTGTTTTCCATATTAATGCATTTACCGTAAATTATTCTTGTGGACGACAACATCAAGCAATTCTCTTGGTATATCTCGCTTTTCTGAATTGGTATATCTCGCTTCTCTGAATTTCTTCCATCATCGTCAGGAATGCTGTCTGAAACACATTCATTCATGCCCACTCCATCCCTGTTTTTTCCCGCTTTATAAGGCCCCAAGATCTCAATCAGTAGAACTCAACTACGGTTGTTCTCTCTATTCAGTCATTTCTGTAGTTAACATGTTTTGTAGAAATAGAAAGGAGTAGAAAGTACTGATACAGGTTTTCAAATAGGGAGTAAAAGCAAAAAGTCGTGAAAAAAATAAATACCGAAGAATCAATATGAGAAAAATCTATACTCAAGTACAGTAACGAAATACTCTCTGCGTTATGGGATTTTTGTCAAGTAAAATTTGCCTCAATAAGTAGGTAAACACTGTCGAGGGGGTCTTACCTGGCCAAAGAGTGAATGGAGGACAGTACGCAGGTTAACATCCGATGCAGAAGAAACAGCAACACTGGACCTCCGGGAGCGGCGTGAGGAGGTGCTGGACAGCGGCACCGGAGAGCTGGCTGAAGGCGGAGACCTACTGGCCTGGCCGTCGCTTTTCGTCAAACCGCCCCTCTTCTGTTCCCGCGGATCGCACAGGGGTGTCCTGTCGTCGTGAATGTCCGAGAGAGAGGGCGTCCTCGGGAGAGGGCATTCACGGCAACGACGGCGATGCCCCGGCTGTGGCGGTGGTTCTGGTTCGGGCGGTCCGGGCGCGGACGCTCGGTCGTCGCGGTTGTGCTTCCGGCGGCGGTGGTGTCGGTGTGCGCCGCGTTCCCTCACGCCACGGCCCTCCTCGACGGGAGGCTCTGGTTCGTCGAGGTGGCTGTCAGACGCGTGGGGTCGACACTTGACCCGCGCGGATTCAACTCTGTCGCGGTTGCCACTGAGCGAAGGCTGGCACAGCGGTCTCCGGGAGCTGACGTCGCTGTCTGCCGACAAGAAAGCCTCAACGGTGGTTCCATTGCTTTGGAGCGCGGCGGCGGTGGGACGGTGATGATGGTGCTGATGATGACTTCTGCGGCTCTCTGCTGTGCGTTCCTGGACGTGCGTGGGTCTTCTCGACGATGTTTTCAGCAACGAGGTTGTGGAGTCAGATTTTGGAAAAGAGGAGCTCATTGCTGCGGGTTTACATCACGCGTCCTTCCCTTTCCATTGTCGACCAGTTTTCTGCTGCTCGCGATAAGCAGCGGCACCTGCTCGTGTGTGTGGCACACGTGCATGGCAAGCAAATAGGTCCAGAGAGCGCAGGGATAAGATCATATTGAGCCCCACATCCGTATACTTTTGTTTCCGTCTTCGCAACTTTGAAGACTGGTAAACAAATTTTTACAATTTTTTTAATAAGAGATGCAAATAAACTTTTTTAGATGAATATAGAGAATCTGCCCTCATTTTTGCTATATCAGGTTTTCCAATGTAATAATAATAATAATAATAATAATAATAATAATAATAATAATAATAATACTACTACTAATAATAATGCACGTCATATAGTTAGTAATACTGCATTTACGATTTATAAATTAAAAGTTGGGTTCATGTTGGATTGATTATTTTTAGTCATCATACATTCGCTTATGCCTGACATGATAAATTGATTATGCTTGCAAAGAAGAACACTTATGGTTACAATCATTAATTGACTATGCCTGCAATGAAGAACACTTCTGCTTTTAATAAAGATACATTCTTTATGTACTCACATTTTATCCATTATATACTCACTTTAATAATCAAGAATGCTTGGTGCACTGTGTGGAAGTTTAGGGACGCAACCACCTTTCCGAGGACGTGGTTGGGAAGAGATAACTGTTAAGACTAAACAGTGAGCAAGGTTGAACAGTGAATGGAGACATCAACACCAGCTGCAACGTGATGTTTATGTGACATTTGCACACATGTACCTAAATTGCACTCACATACATACACATAGTCAAACAAATTCAGTGTGTGTTCAACAGCTCCCACCCTTTAGGTTGGACACACCTATGTAGTAGCTTTCCCAATAAATGAGGAGGTGAAGGGGGAGATCGTTAGGGTTACGTGCCGAGAACTGAAACCGAACGCTTCTCCTCGTTCCCTCCTGGTACCAGAATCGAGTCTCCTGTCTCCTCCTTTTGTTTATTCCTGAGTGTCAAATTGGACCAACCTGACAGTTCAGCTACTTTTTTCCCAGAAGACTCATTGCTATAAATGACAACGCATGGTAAAATTTGCAGTTTTTATTGGTCATAGTTTGATATTAAAATATGTGCTAGAAAAAAAAGTAAAGCCATCTTTTAAAATCAGGGATAAAAAATACGCTGAAAGACATTAAGCCCTATCAGAATAAAATTTGCTTTTGTTCAGTGTTATTTTAGTCCCTAAATACCATTGTTGGCAAAGTATGACCCGCGGGCCACAGACGCTACGTTTTGTAATGCAGCCCACAAACATTCACATAATTTTACCCAATTTTCTCTAGGGGTTTGGTAAATGTATTCGTTTGTTATTATTGAACATTATTTTACGAAATAAAACACTTTTCCATTCATCCATTTTCTGTATGATTTATCCTGCAGTTGGCAAGCAACCAGTTCAGGTACACCCAGTCTCTGGGACCAAAGACAGCTGGGATAGGCACCAGCACACCTGTGACCCTAGTCACAGGTGTGACTAGGGTCACACGATAGGGTGACACGATACAGTGAATGGATGGATGTGTGAATTATCAAATGATTTAGAATGTAATTAATCATAAGTAACA
Source organism: Hippocampus zosterae (assembly GCF_025434085.1). Classification (NCBI taxonomy): domain Eukaryota; kingdom Metazoa; phylum Chordata; class Actinopteri; order Syngnathiformes; family Syngnathidae; genus Hippocampus; species Hippocampus zosterae. Next base: position 14,488,769 of record NC_067456.1, read on the forward strand.
ATGTAAACAAGAGCCATGACATTTTTTTCAGGCAGGCAGTGTTCATTTAACGCAGCTAAATTTGGGTCCTTTGTGGCTCTTTACGTCATGGTCGAGGTGGAAGAGAGAGTGACCTGTGCTGAGAGCAGGTAGTTAAGCAATTAAGAGCGTGCCAACATTAATAGTTTTACTACCCGTCAAGTATGTCGGTCTTTGATGAGGGTTTTATCTGTGCCTTTCATGAGTGTGCGCATTAGAGGTGAGCACCATTGCCATTTTATCTGTAATATTGATTTACTGGTTAAATTTAAGTCCTCCTGCAACTTATGGATGTGTGCTGACGTCTGCATTAAGTGACGCTACGTTAGCATAGCAAATAATGACATCCATGCTTGTTTGGCTGTTTTAATGTGACTTCCATCTTTTTATTGTATTTTATACACACAGTCATTTAAGTGGAAAAAAATAAGTGCAGGTACTCCCATTATTCTACTGTTGTTGGGTAACTTAGGCGGCAAATGTATAAATGAAGATAACTTGATTGATTGTTAAAAATATTGACAAAGCTAATGCTAAAGTCAATATAAAATCCCATTGACCTGCTAACGGGAAATTAGCATTGACTTCCAACAGCGATAGTGTACAGTAGGTGCATATTCCATTCATCCATGCATGCATGACATTGTACTTCCACTATCCGGATAATGCACGCAGAGCACAAACAGCTGGAATTTATTTTTATTTACTTTTTTTAATGGGATTTTTGTATATTCTGATTTTACTTTATTTTTACTATATATGTTCTCTTGGTGTTTTTTTCAAGTTCTATTTAAAGTTGAGTTTTCAAGTATTCAAGGACTTTTTATTGTTGTACCAACACAAATTTCCACAAGACATGGCATGAAATACAATACCCGAGGTTCCATGTTAGCCCAGTAAGTTCCAAGACTTGAATAATCGTTATTATTAATTGTGATTTCAAAATCAAATAAAATAATTGCTGATTTTTTTTTTAATCTGGCCCAGACTGTAACTTATCCGTTCGTTTTGTAAATCACATGTGGCCCTTGAGCACAGGCGTCCCAATATAATACCATATTTTTGTATCTATAGTTATGTTATTGTTTAAGGTACATTTTTTTTCATCCTTGGAATCACTAAGAATATTTGCATTGCCCTTTCCTCAGAGTGGGGTCCCACAACCTAGCCGCTTCACACTTTCAAGTGGGGTTTGCTCTAGTCTTGGTGTTTCTCAGTTGTGCGGTTAAGGCAGACAAGTAAGGCAGTGCCGCCCCCTGTTGTCCGTTTTCTGCATGTGAAGAGTAAAAAAAGACTCAGGCACGCACACAGATGCTGCTGTTTGACTTTCTATCGTCAATAAACATGTTGTATCTCGCATGTACTACACGCGTTGACGTTCAACGGCCTCTCTACTGTATTACACGAATGTGTGGGACATTTCTAGTATTTCTTATCGGCCAGAAAACCGACCGAAAGTGCACGATGGCGGAAAGCAAGTATGTTGCCGCTGCCAGCAGGTGACAGTGCTGCGCCCCACTGGCGCAATGAAGCCCATAGTCTTCGAAGTACTCAACGCCTCGAGAAAGCCTTGGCTGGTTGAGGATTATGCAAACCTCTGACCACCTTGAACTGCGAGTCGCATTCACTTGCATTGGGGTCGCTGTGTTTGGCTCCAATATAGTCGTCATAACTCGTCAAATTCGTTCCAGATTTTGACATGGACTTGTTAGAAATATCAGACATGCAGTTATGATACCAGAAATCTAGGTAATTATATCATCAGAGCGCTCTCTTCTCTGAAATGAATGTTAAATGAGGAAGAACAAATGTATATTATTTGTTTTAAAGCTAGATCTGGAAAAAAAAAACGAGCTTGAATTTATCTTCAATATTATTTTGTTTTTCTTTTTTCTTTCTTCATTGTTCAACAATGTGCATGTGATTGAACCATAATTAGAAGCTTTGAAAACAAATATTCAAAAGTGACTTTATTTGACACATGTTTCAGTTAAAGTCAAAATTGAAATATAGGCTAATCTTCAATTTTGGGTCCATATTTTTATATTTGACTCCAAAGAAGTAGTGTCTCACCTCACCAGTCATGAAACTCTCACCACATGTGAATCACTAAAGTTTTGTATTGAGTTCATGCTTGAATGTGTTTGTTGGCACACTAGAATGTGTTAAAATTGCATTTTTGAAATTTGAAATTGTTGTTGGTCCTTACGTCTCTCCATAATGTATGTCAAGTAACCTTTGCTTTGATTTGTCTCAAACAAGCACAAGAATAAAAACAACACAATAGAGAAAGTCACACTTTGCATCCTGTCATTCATTTTGCTGCGTCTCAACACCAGGATCGGTGAGTTGGACCCACAGCTGACTTTGGGCCAGAGGTGGGGTTCACTGGACTGGGCACCAGCCATTTGCAGGGCAGTTTGCAAAAACGCAAACGAGCTATATGTTTTGTTTTTAAAATAAAGAATTTCAAATTAACACGAAACAAACATTCAGTATTAGCAATGAGTCTTAAGTAATTTCCTCGCTGCAATTTAAATACGACTATTGTGTGATAGACAGCTGTGAATCCACAAGGTATGCAACATCATTTCAAAGTGTCTTTTAGGAAAGAACTGACAACATTAATATTGTTGACCATTTATTAAATGTGCAGAAACACTTGAAAATTGACGCAAGGAAGCAACATAACCGGAATATATATAATACAATAGCATTAAAAAAAAAAAGAAAACACAACATTGATGGTTCACGGATGGTTGATATTCCGACTAAACTGTTGTAGGTTATAACTCATCACACAATAACATGGTAAGAAATACTTAATTTCAAAAGTAGTTTGTAAAGACTTCTGAAGGCACTGTCAATTGTCTCTCTACGCACAAGCATTACACAACATCCCCTGCTAAATCAGTCAGAAAGCTCAGAATGCTATACTATAACATTACAAAATATCATCTCAACATGTCAAAGTCCTTTAAATAGTTTCTCTTTGCAGTTCCTTGCCACAAAGGAACTGGGTGGCAACAGCAGTAGGCACCAGTGTCCTGTAATTATCACTTCAAACAGCAGAGGTCGCTGAAGCCACTACAAGCGAGTTAGTTTGGCACTGTCCTCAATCCAAATGGAAACAATTTTGTTAAACCATGAAGTCTAAAGAATGAGCTTTGATAATTATGCTCTTCTTCATATTGACGACAGTCATCCCCAAATCAAAAATTAAAAACAGACAGCTCAATGTGAGTGTCATTGTTCTTACACATTGTAAACATCGGTGTTAGTTCGCAAACATCACGCGAAGCTGCTTGAGATTACTTTTCATGTGCAAAAAGAGAGAAAAAAAGTCCCTTTTAAACAGCACGAATCCAGTATGATGGGTGATAATTTGGATTCGGGTTATATAAACGTATTGATGAATGCTTGCAGGTCATGCATAACACAAAATAAAATCTCTCAAGAACAGCAGCGTAGCAACTTCAAAAGTATTTTACAGAATCTATCAATTGCAACCAACATTGTGTTTGGACCGGCAAATTTAACTAACTCAAGACAACATGATATTTATAAGCATTTAAAGACTGTTATTTCAAAACACATCAAACCATTTCACCCCCAATTTAACTTCAACGCTTACATACTGTATTTACAAGAATACAAATGTAATACCAAATACATCCAAATTACCACCGTTTAGCAAATTTAGCAAAACATGTTCATCTTCATTGTATCGCCACAGTTTGATTCATATTATCCTCCACCCCCCCAAAAAATGTGCTTTTCGACCATGTCTTGTTTTACAAGCAGGTGGGGACTCTGTGGACAATAAGCGACCTCAGCCGCATTAGCTATGTAAACATTCACGTAATGACTGATGTGTTGCACCCCTGTTATCAAAGATATTTAGATGAGACCAATGGTACAAATATCTAGTTTAGACATTGGCTTCATCAGTTAAATATCAAACCTAATAATCTCCAATTCTACATTCTACAGGTGGCTGATTGCCCATCTTTACAGATTGATGCCAAATGGACTGTTTTGGCAAGTTCCCAAATGAGCTCATGTGTATTTTTGTATTTAAAAATAAGCAAACAATGCTCTGCATGACCAATGCTGAAGATTCAGAAGTGTTTTGTGTGAACAAAGACACGGCAATGGATTTGAACTAAAACATTCCAGATGTCACAAAGCCTACTGTAATTTAAGAGGTTTTACTTTGGAGTCAATGACAGCCTGGAGTCTGCAGTCGATGGACATTAGTATTAAAAATACCAGATTTTTGTAAAACCTCTTACAATAATGCTGATTGTTTTATTTCAAATCCTTTGTGACGATCTATCAAGGCAATAAATAAATAAAAATCCGAAAACAATTGTCACGGTCCAAAATACAGCTGGCACTCATTATAAGTAAATGGTGAATGTGCTGTTAAATGCGGTCGTTTGACACGACATGAGGCTAATATTTGTGCAGCTTCTCAGATGTGCACACAGTGAATGTGACATTTGTTCTCTGGCACACACTCACACAGGCTTCTACCTCTTGCTTGGATACGATGCTTCACATCCGTTCACCTATTTGACTTCCTTCTCTTCCAAGCGGCCTGGAGTGAAGATGTAGTCTAAGGCTTGTCTTTCAGCGGCGGCCACATTGGGGTGCCAGAGGTCCACCATGAACACCACTCTGAGGCCGTCTTCTGGACCCCCTACAAACAGAACCCAGAAAGTCATCACCCCCAAAAAATTCCAGTGTTGCTTTTCACTTATAGTTGCTTCTGGATTCTTGTTTTCGGTCGAGCAGTCTTCATGATAAAAAGTTGAAATGCTTACCCTCGTGGAAGGCCCTGTGGAGGAAAGAGTCATCAAAAAGCAGACAGCTGCCCTCCGACCAGCACTGGGGCTCTCCACCAACTACAAGCTCACATGAGGGGGGCACTCTGAGACCTGCCAAAAAAAAAAAAACCAACAAAACACCACGATCAAATTCATAACTTTGAAAATCACCAATAGCAATTGCAATTGTTATTATTGTACTGGATTGCTTTTTGTTGTCCTGCACGCGGAATATCACTTAAATGATAGCTCAGGAGTGTTTATAATGTCGGTCATTTGGCATGCATGTTATCATGTCTGCAGAGATCACAATTGAATGAGGGGCCAGGCACCAACATATGGCAGTGTTTTTATTTCTTTACAAAAAAAAATTTTAATTATTGAAGTGCACTGATTCAGTTGTAAAGATGTGTGACAGGAATTTTGTATTAATGCTTCAGCTAGATTGCCACAATTAGAAACTGAAGCTGTATGACTGATAACACTGAAGTCTGAAGCACTCTTGGAAGAGAAAAATGTGCATCAGACGGGAGGAAAGCACTCTGGATTTCCTTGCGTGTAACCCACTTCCTGTGTGCTCCTTCTGAAATACTTAGCTGCTGTTGCGCAGCTAGTCCACACGGCACATCTGCTCGAATGTGTTTAACTCAGCCGATTCACACTCTTACCCAGGTGGCAGCGCAGCCGCACGTTTGTCGGACCATAATGTTCAGTGATTAGAGCTCCCGGCGACAGCACAGAGAAGCAGGCGTTTCCGAACACGTTGTTGGCGATGAAAGTACGCAGCTGGCCCAACACCCTCCAGGCCCGTGGACACCTCCTGACATTAAGTACCAGTGGGGTGCCTTGGTTGACCAGGTAGTAAGTCCACCATTGGCCACGAGGAGTGGAGTTGGCTTTCCAACCCGGTGGCAGGGGGGAGCCGCTGCGGGCGGGTGGTTGATTGTAGATCGTCTCAAACTCAGCCAAAAGGGCGGGGAAGCTCTGCTCCAGGAATTCCACATCGTGTCTTTGAATTTCCCTGGAGAAGAAAGGAGCTGACGGTAGATCAGGTAGGAAGAAGACCTCAGGCCGCTGGATGGTTGGTCGGGTGTTAAGGTATCGACCTTGGTCGCGTACTCCTTTGTGCACCCTGCCCATACCCGACCAGGTGTAGCGTTTGGCGTATTCCTGCAGGCTGTGGTAGAGCCTCTGGTTCAGACTTTCTCCGGCGCTGGTGCAGCGGAAACACTCGGACGACTGGCAGAAAGCAAAGCCGTTCTGCTCCTCTAACATGGAGCCGGATTTCCCTTTGCCTCGATTACGACAGTCTGAGCCGATGAAGCCCCCCACCACCCCTCCAATCCTGCTCGAACCGGTCAGATACCTGCCGCGCAATGGACTCGAGCTGTGATCGCGGCCCACCCTGTAGCAGTACCACAGGAACAGCAGCAGGACACACACCACTGTGCCACAAGCACAGATCTCACACTCTCTCACGGACTGCATCCCTCCGGCCACCATCTCTCTCACACCCTCCAGTGACCACTCCATCTGGGTTCTGCTTCACACGTTTCAATCTCACAGCAGAAGGGAGATGCGGATAGCAGCTAACGGGTCTTGTTTTGGATGGGGACTGGGAGCAGCATCAAACCACACAAAGGCTGTTGTCTCAATCAGCTCTTCCTGCCCGCGACTTGAAAGTAATCAGTCTGTTGATTTAATCCGGCACCCTCGCTCTCCAACCTTAGCATTTCAGCTCTGGGTAAAGAGGGCTGCTCTCTTCATGCTTGCTTTCGGGCCGGTGGTGCTCGCGCCGCACCTTCTCCCGTTCTCTCACACAAATGAAGACAGACGCTGCGCCTCGTGGTTATCCGCTCCCTGAAAAAACAAGGACAGACGGAGATAAAGAGCGGCGACGACAAGGCTGGAACTGACATCGTGGAGGGGGGGGGGGGGGCTTAAATCTTTATTTCTGTCTGTCTGTCTATTTCATCCATCGATCTGCCTGCCCATCTATTCAAGCATTCTCATACCTGTCAACTTTTCGGAGCGCCAACCTGCATAAACTACCCAAAAAAAAAATCCTTATAAAGAGCAAAAACTCCTTATAACATACCAGAGCATTTTATATGTCAAAATAACGGCAGAAAAAAACCCACGACATTTTCAATGATGTTTATTGTAGATCTCCATAATACAATGTCTGGTTAATGTCTAATCATCATTCTTAGTGGCATTACTGTGTTCAGAGTTGTATTCCTGCGTTACTCTTTTCACCAACTCCAAATCATTTGAAGTTGGTGAAAAAAAAACTGGAAATTTTCAGAATCCGTATGATTTGTCCGATACGGCCATATACGTAAGATTCACCACAAAATCCGTATGAACTATGGCTAAACCGTATGAGTTGACAGGTATGCATTATCATCCACAAACTTCTTGCTATGATTAAAAAAGGGAAATTGTGACTCGTTGGTAAATAACTGAACGATCAGCCTGTCCATTCATTTTATTACATCCACCTGTTTTATTACATCCACAGTTCTGAGTTACAGGTTTCTGAGTTACAGCTTTGAATCCCAGTGCCAGCCTTTCTGTGTTTGCATTTTAGTCCGCGCTTGCATCGACTTTGTCCAGGTTCTCCGGCTTCCTGTCACATTCCAAAAACCCGTTTCTTAGCTAAAGTAAGGACTCTTAATCAGGGGTTTCAAACTCCTTTTATGTGGGTACCGCTGGAGACGGAGTCTGGCTGTGTCTGAGCCGCATCATGTAATCCACAAAAAGGGGGTTCAAGTAAAAAAAGTTAAACTATTCCAATTTCCTCAATTTCTACAAATAACATTTCAAGACCAAGGGTGTACCTTGTCTCTTGCCCAAACTCACCTGGGATAGGCTCCAACTCACCTGTAACTCTACTGAGATTCTGGATGGATGCAATAATAATAATAAATCTACCCAGTGTGGGACAAATAAAGGTAATCTTATCTTATAAATAGAAAGGAACAAAATGAACCTATAATAAAACAAACACCAAATGTCAGTCAGCAAATCAGAAGTCTGAGACTTAATGTCCCAAGCATTTCAAGATGTTCAAGGTCCAGAATGGGAAAGGAATTTAAAGACCTTTAACGTGGTTGTTGCTTCCATACCAGCTATTTCAGAAACAATAATGGTTTTTGTTTGACCTTAGAGGCCACCCTCGATCCGTCGCATACACGGGAATCCGGAAGAAAACCAAAACGACTCAAAACAACCATGAGTCAGAATCTTGAAGCCACATCATTTGTTGTTTATTTCTGTTGTTTACTTGTTTTGAAATCTTGTGCACTCAAAATGTTGAGTCCAAGACCTCCTACGATCCATGACCACAGCGTGTATTGGTCACCAGCCAATTGCAGGGTACATATTGACCAAAGAAAATTGGCACTATTTTGAGTCTTCATTTAACCTAACAAGATTGTTTTTGCTCTGATTCAAACTCACGCAACCCAAGTATTTCCGTGGTTATTTCCTCCCAGTTGGTACATATCCATTCACACACACACAAAACAACATTATATAAGCAGTGCCAATGCCCTCAGTCCCACACACGTTTATAATTGGGATTCTGTTGGCGATCCTTTTGGTGATGTTAGAGGTGATATGAAGTCTGTCATTCCTTTTTGAAATAACAACAATTATGAATAAATAATAAATGACTGTGATTATATAACTATAATAAACCAACAGCCAAACCCCGAGGGGTTTCGTGTCAACTGTGATCAGCGTTCCAGCAAGATGCCTCACCAAATATGGTCGTGTAATCCTGTGATAAATGTCCTCCCGGCCCCGATCATCCTGTCTGAAAGCTTCAAGACACCCCCGCATCCCACCCCCTCTCTCTCACACGCGCACACACCCACACAAAGCACTGCGTCTGGGGAAAACTGTCTGGTTGTATCAAACCACAGAATGAAATTCGCAAAGGTTACAGTGTAGCTACAAAGACTTATAAAGGCTCGCCACACATTCCATCATGAGCCACAACATTCACGACAAACACTCGAGTTGACGTCAGTCTTTTCTTTGCATTCGCCCCCGCACCTCTGATTGTTCGACACATTGAATCGTGCGTGCGTCCATACCTGCTCAACATTCATAATGTAATCATATGGGAGCAGAAGAGAAGGCACACAGGTGTTCCCTCCTGGCCAAGCTGCGCACCACTGCAGTGCACGCAGACGGATATCAGTCAACATAAAAGCACATTTCTTCGAAACCCAAAATGGAAGTCCAAAACGGGAAAACACACCACTTGTGTTTGACCAAAAATGCACCCCAACCAATAATTTGACACTCCGTCTTTGTGTCTGTAGTGGCGACCAACCGCTGACAGGCCAAATTTGCCATAAATACTAAAGATCCACCGGGAAAGACACCCAGTGTAAAGACATCGAAAGAGTTATATGTGTAGCTACATCCAGTTACACATTTCAAAATAAAATGTGATACTAAGCCAAGCGTCGCCGCAGTTCTCGCATGAACACTAGATTGTTCATGCGAGAACTTGATGCACTTTTTTTCAGACTGCTGAATATTGGCACTAGTTTGAGTCAAGATTTTAACAACTATCACATTTTCAAGGGGTTCAGCAGATTGGAAAAATTATGGATGGATGAGAATGTCCCCTCTGATTATCACACAATTATTTTTGAAGACCTTTAGTTTGAAAGGCATGTGTTGCCATATCCGGATTTTATATTTTATGACCAACACCCTCTTCCGTTTGGCTCCTGGCTCGTCCCCCCATTTGAAATCAGCTGTAAACCTCACTACCCAAGATGCTTTGCGATGTTGGTGGAAGACAGACCACATCTTGATGTTGTCTTACTGCAATTCAATACATCAGTGGACTCTGAACAATTATACGGCCCTCAGTGCCACACAGTCACCGTGGCGCCAGTTGTTTCTCTCCGTAATGGTTGGACTTAAATCAGTGCATCACAAATCAGGAAATGATTACAGTCAGAGACCTGTTCAATCAAAATGTTTTTTATTGCATAAGTGTGTGTATACCTTGGCATGTGAGAGGGAAAAAAAACACAAATAGCCTGCTCTTGGAGCATTTTAGTGAGCGCGCTTTTTTGCTTACAGATTACACTTTAATAATGATGTAATACAAACCACTTGTACTACATACTATTCCACAACACACACTTTCTTTTTAAGCCACTTGAGAGTCTCTCTTCAGATCCATGGCTGTAATGATGAAATGGGCAATTTAGACATCTTAAAATCCTGACATAATGAGTTTGTGACCTTCATAAATTCCTGTCACTTGTATGGTAAAAGACAAATGGTTGATTTTCATTGTCACTAAAGGGATCAACAAACACAAAGGAAACACTGGATCCAAACCATTTACAATTAAAGTGACTCATTCAGAAATTGTGAACTTTATGATGCCTTGGTCGTCTACATGACATTTGTGTCCACAACAATGCTTTGTTTGAAGAAAGAAGTGGGAGGTCGTCTTTACTTGTCTGCTTCAATCACGGTCAGTCACTACAATGTTCTAAAGTAAAAACAGGTTTCGGAAAAGTGCTTTTCCTCAGTGATAGTTGAGGTCCACAGACATAAAATGAAATAACCAACTGAAAAGTGTTCATTAACTTTAAAATAAGTAAGAAGCTATACAAGACTACTTTTTGAGGGTATCACAAGTTATAACATGAAACTGTGACAGGACTACTGAAGTGATACATTTTTTAAACTCGAAGGCAACAAGCCCAGCTGGAGCTGAGCGGCACGGATCCAAGCAGTGTGGAGCACCAACAGTGCTGGAACCTCGGTGCTTGCTGAAGGGCTCGCGGGGCAGCCGCCTTCACCGAGCAGCGCATAATTTGCGGTCGGCTAAAAGTACTGTGCCTGTCATGTGTGTTCACCCTAAAGCGATGCCACAGAACTGTCATCGCTCCTATCCCAAAGGTATTGTATATGTCAGCCTGGTAAAATGGTATCGTGTGTGTGTGTGTAGCATCAGTGCATTTTTATGAGTATGAGTACGGTACAGACCTACAACATCGACACCAATACAGACACAGATGATGAATACATTTTTGCCTGCCGCACTTTTGACAGTCCAATGAGTGCAATGTTATCAGTTGGAGGCCACACTTGACTGGTGTTTTACCTGAAAGTTGTCATTTTTATACCTTTGACATTTCTAGTTTGGTTGTCTGCATCATTCAAGAATTGGGGGAGAATTAAGGCACCAACATCTTTTTAAACTGGAGCATATCTTGAATATACTTTCAATAAGCTCTATGAAAACGTTTCAGTTTTATTTATTTACTTATGGACCGGGGAGAGAAAACAGACTTAAATATTCTAAAACTTGTGCTCCACTTCTTGCACTGCAGGCAGAGGTGGAGCCTGACTGCCCAGTTCAGCCCATTCTCTGAAGATATTTTTTTTGACATCCCGACTTTATCGCTGCACTCACACAAACACCCAGAAATACGCAGGCACATCCCTTCACACTTTTCACATACTGTAGTCATAAATAGATAAGTCACGTTTTTGGACGCAACCTGAATGAGCGGCGAGAGGAGAAGCAGCCATGGCCAGGTCAAAGGGGCAATTGTATGCGTGTTGCGCACTGATGCTGGTGTTCTGTGTCATTGTCGTGTCTGTGTGCATCAGTCAACTTGGGAGGCGCAAGTGTCCACAAGGTTTCTTCTCTCATGGTGCAGTGGCTGCAGACACCGGGACATGTTCACAAATTGGACGGTAAGAGGAATTTCTGTTTAGTTTGATAATGGGGCTGAGTGACTGAGAAGTGGACACACACTATTTCTTTAGAAGCAAGACAACTTCTATGAGCAAATGTTCACCCTCTCATATTCACCTGCTCATCCGTAGTGGCTAAATAATTAAACTGTCCACCATTCAAACCGAATGATAAGCATATGGAGCGGAACCAATTAATCGCTAAAACGAAGGATTCCTATATTACTTGAAAAATGAAATCTACAAAAACATGGAATTTACTTGCTATTATTATTGGATCTTGCAGGCTGTTTTTTTTTCAATCCTCTCACACCTAGCGCACAGCATGTCTATCATCTGACATTTGTATAATAGTGTGTTTGTGTGCACTGACTGTTCATGATGTGTGGAAAGCAAAACATGTAACGAAATGTTGAACCTCGATTGAAGCATTTGAAGGGCTGTTAATGTTTGGGGGGTCACAGAGGCCAAGATTCAGGAGGGAGATTAGGCTTGGTCCACTCTTAACCACTTTTTGACACAAACCACAACCGGGTAAACCTAAGAAATATGATGAAAAAATCATAACCTTTGTAATAAAAAAAACCCCAACAACATTTCAAGTCAATATCAGCAGTGTGATTGTTATCTTTCAGGGACATGCTTCAAAAAGGGGGTTCGGCGGTAGATGGCGCCATTGCTGCTCTGCTCTGCACTTCTGTCCTGAACCCTCAGAGCTTGGGCCTTGGGGGCGGAGCCATATTCACAGTGATGGACAGTACCGGTGCCAAGTCACATTCACTCACACATCAAAGTTCTAATGGACCGAACTCAGAATCGAGAGAGCTGAAAAACAACTCTTGTCTCCTCTTTCCTCAGGAAAAGTAAAAATCATCAATTCCAGAGAACGTGTCCCTGAGAAGTACAAGGCCGATACATTGCAGTCATGTCCCGATTCTTCCCTTTTCATGTCAGGTATCCCATTTTTGTTGGCCACTTATAGCAAGGGTAGACACACTAAAATTCCTTACCTAGGCAGCCCATAGATTTCTTTATTATCACACATCAGCAACGATTTTAAATGCTGAGTGTGGTGAATTCCATTTTTTTCTCCGCAGTGTAAACAAATAATTCCCATAGCGCAAGGGAGAGCAAAGTATAGACTGCAGGCCAGAGAGTTCTATTTACACTATCAAATACCCCATATAATTGTTGAAGTAGTTTGGCCATTTCCCTTCCCCTGGAAATTAGTGATTGTGAGGGAAAGAGAGAGAGAGAGAGAGAGAGAGAGAGAGAGAGAGAGAGAGAGAGAGAGAGTTGTAGTTTACAATAGTGCACTCCATACTTAAAGCTAGTGATGCGCTGTGGCTGATTATAGTATGCATTGTATTTCAGTTGTCCCCCATCCTGGTCACATGTGGATTGGAATCCCAGGAGAAATCCGTGGCTATGAAGAAGCGCACAGGCTTTATGGCAAGTTGCCATGGGCAACCCTCTTCCAGCCGACCATTCAGCTGGCCAGACAGGGGTTTCCTGTTCAACAAATCCTTGGTCAATACCTGCATATTTGTGATACGAACGAGACCCAGCCGCTGCGGTAGGACACCCCCCCCCCCCCAACACAATTTGACTGGACAACATCTTCCATCAATTTTGCCCTTACATTGATGTTCTGAATACAATACAAGCTAATCATTGAGCTAGCCACCATTACTCCTGATAGTGTTGTACCAGATTCACAAAAGGTGGAGTGGTACAAGAATGTAGCTTTTTGTCGCTCTTTGTCCGTTTCATATAGCTAAATAAGGTGACAAAATACTAGAAACAGCTCTCATTGTATTTGGTTGGGCAGCTGTACCTAGTAAGTGTGCATCCTTGATACAATGTCGCATGATTAGAAGGATTCTCATACTGCATTTATCCTCTAGTGACCTGTTCTCCGATAAAAATGGAAACCTGCTGAAAACAGGAGATGTTGTAAAATTCGAGGCACTTGCCAACACATTGGAGACAATAGCAAATCTTGGAGCAGATGCTTTCTACACTGGAAAAATAGCGGAAGATTTAATCCGAGACGTACAGGAGGCAGGTATTGTCAGATGAATTCAATCATGATCTGTTTTCCTTCTCTCTCTCAACTCAACTATATTTATAGAGCACTTTCAAATAGCCATCTCTGCGTACAAAGTGCTGTACATGGAGCAACTAACATATAACAGTGAAGCAACAAATCGGTAACAGAGACGGTAGAACTATATATTATGTCTACCCGACAATAATATCGGGTAGACTGTTCAAATATAATTGAACAGTCCAAACGCAAAAGCCAACAATCGCCATTTAAAACTTAGCAAGTAGTTTTCAACAAAATAAAAAATTTAAAAAATTAGGATAATTGCCCCAGATTAACTAGGATGAATGTAACCATGTTTGAAGATTCATCTAAATAAAGAGCAGCGCACCGTCCTTCCTACAACAGTGCTGGTAGCACAACCTCAGGAGGCAAACATTTGCAGTATTTACTTTGGTGTCGTGCTAATGAGACGTTCACTTTGTTACGCTTTCCCCTAGTAAGATCCGCTGTGACACTAAACGATCTCCCAACATTAGCAATGACAGCATTAGTTACCTTGGAGAACATCTCAGGATGTCCATTCTATAGATGCCTCTAAAAATGTGTCATGTTATTCGCATGCATTTTATTCAAAGAAGTGTCCATAATCAAGTGGAGTCACAGGATCTGAAGGATAGCAGCACTGATAAAGAGAACAGCGGTCAATGCGACTTGTCTCGTCTATTTAAGTGTTAGGGGCAAATTGAAATTAAGGTGAAGGGTTAGCTCAAGAGATTGTGGTTGTAGTACATGATTCCTTTTTCTTGAGAAAGCCAAATATTTCAATAATTCAGTGACATTTTTCTGTTTTGGAACAAAATATTTTCCGAAGAGTTGTTTGATTTTGAAATTTAATGACATCAAGGACCTTTCACCTTCAATACATTCCATCTAACTTGACCGCTCCACCCACCCCACTCCTCTCACACAGAAAATAGCCCTCCAATGGTTTAATAGACAGTATATTCATTTAGCATACGCTACATACAATTTTAATCTTTTACCTGCAACTGGGAAGAAGAAATGATTCAAAAAGCAATCATTCACAAAAATGCAAGACATTGCCTTTTGCATTTGAGTTCTTCATTTGATCCATTCCAAGTAATAAATATGAGTAGCTCTTTTCTTTGTTCAGTTTGGAACCATTTGTTCCCATGTGTTTGCCCAGGAGGGTTGCTGACATTGCAGGACTTGGCATCTTACAGACCAACAGTGAGCGATCCATGGACAGTTCCTCTGGGAGAATATCAGATGTATATTGCTCCACCCCCTGGAGGTGGAAACATCCTTAGCTTTGTCCTCAACATCCTGAAAGGTTGTTTCACCACACAGACCACAGGGGTATTCCAGTTAGTAGGCTATGCAAAAGCTCGGAGGAAATTGACCCTGAGATGAGGAAAATCCTGAAGCAGCCATTTCAAAGAGCTGTGTAGAGAAATTCCGACTCATTCGCCACTGTAACAGACTCTGTGAACCTTCCCTGCTTGCTTGCAGGTTTTGTATGCTAAATCCTGACTTATTACTCGTCTCCTCCCACCTTAGGCAGACATTATTTGTCTGTTTCTTTGCAATCACGTAGATATTGAAGCACATCTACATCAAAAATGATACACTGGCATTTCCAGATGAATTGGACAATACTGCTTTTCATCAGCCAGTTATTTACCTGAATAACATTTTCTGGCTCTATATCGTTGACCTCACATACAGCAGATTTGCATTGACATTGAGGCAAATTTTGTATATCGCACAATTAATTCATTTCTTTGCTCATGGGAGGTTTGTTTTACATAAAAGCAACAGTGTGTCAGGCAGTGAGAAAAATCATTGACCAGTGTAGCCTACTGTACCTTCTGCATCCCCCTCCCTAACATAACCCTCATGTCTTTCCTCACTACATCAGTCAACCTTCTCTTAGGTCTTCCTCTTTCCCTTTCATGGCAGCGCCGTCCCCATCACGTTCCGACCAATATACTCATTATCACTCCTTTGAGCATGTGTCCAAACTATCCAAGTCTGTTTTCTCGAACTTAGAACCCCCGAACATCTAACTTTGGCTGTCCTTCTGATGATCCATCCATCCATTTTCAACGCCGCTTATACGGAACATAGTCGCGAGAGGAAACCGGGGAATGTACTAGCTAACTTCAAGCGAAAGGCGGAATACACCCTGATCTGGTTGCACAACACTCTTAAGTTCTTAGTTTTTCAAATGACAGTAGTGCAGATGATGCCCATAATTTAAAGTGACCAGTAGCATAGTAAGTGTCATACAACTTTGGATGTGCATTGATGCAAAAAGTGCCTCGGCGCTTTAAAGGGTCTAGTGGGGGGCGGCATGGCTCAGTGACGGAGTGGTCGTCTTCCACCCAAAAGGTTATGGCTCGATCCCTGGCCCTTGTGAGTGCTCTTGAGCAAGATACCGACTCCCCGGTTGCTCCTGATGCTGTTTTATTAGTAGTTGAATCAGTGTTGAAGCGATCTGAGTGCCTTGTAGGTGAAAAGCCCATCCGCCATTATCAATTAGTAATGTGGAATGTTAATCAACAGCAGTTATAAAAACATATTGAGAAACTGCAAGTACAGTAACAGTGTACGTGAGATATTTATATCAGTTTTCAGGGTCAATCGACATGCTGGGGACCGATTGATGTCTTTTGGCTGTGACCGTGCATGAACTTTCCCGCAAAGTGAGAGTATTCAGACTTGATTGAACTATACAGTAATTCATTTTTACTGCTGTAGAACCGTTATCTATTTCTGAAGAAGTCAACTTGGAACTCAGGTGTAGGGGAGGAGCGTGTTGAACCTGCTTGCTGGAATAACCCCCCCGTCCCCAGATGTGATTTGTAACTTTGAAATCACAGAGTGACTCAGCTGTATTGTACAACATGCCAGACTAAGGCTTTGTACACAATGACAGCTGAGATTCAATTGAACAGATGTGTGAAGAGACATTGTATTTTTGTTTCTACAGGATATGACCTGACTCCAGCATCCTTGAGAGATGAACAAAAAACATTATTTTATCACCGCTATATTGAAGCTCTGAAGTTTGCGAATGGATTAAAGAAACATACCCGTGATCTTGAGGTCAGTTCAGAATTAAGTTCATGCCTCAAACTTGTCATAATATGCAAAGAAGTAATCTTTATTAGTTAGAACTGACTACCGGTAAGTCACAGTTTAGTCGCCCCTGATGGGAAAAGCTGAACACAACAACAACATCAACAACAACAATAATAATGGAACACTCCAAATTGTCCCGAGTTGTGAATTTGAGCACGGATGGTTGTCTGTCTATGTGTGCCTTGTAATTGGCTGACAACTAGTTCAGGGTGACCCCCGCCTCCTGCCCGATGGCGGCTGGGATAGGCTCGAGCACCCCCTCCTACCCTTGTGAGGATAAAGTGGATCGGAAAATGGATGGATCCATTTATTCATTCATCTATATGATGATGATGATAATATAATGACAACGATAATAATTTGGAATAATGTAGCATCTTCTAAGGGACCCAAAGACGCTTAACAATAACTCATTACACCAGTCCCAGACTACGAGACATTTTTTCATGAACTGTGTCATTGTGACCAAATGAATCTGGTTCAACAATTAGAAAAAAATAGTTTCCTATGAAGCTATGGTAAAGTCCTAGTTTCCGCTCTTATGCATACAATCTTCATAAAAAGTTCTATTTACAGCCTTTTATGTTGCCAAATGGACATTAGTCGACTCATCGGATTGAATGTAAGAGGCAGCATATGACACCAGCAAGCAGCTGCTCTTATAAAAACACATTGTCCTACAGCTTGAATTCTTTAAGGTACATGCAAATTAATAAGAAAGTCAAGCAGCCTTGGCCACAATGGCATGCTGAGACACTGCCATACTGAAATGTTTGGTGGTATGTAAGGACATCAGATTAAAAACTATCCATCCATCCATCATCTACCGCTTATCCGGGGCCGGGCCGCGGGGGCAACAGCTTTAGCAGGGAAGCCCAGACTTCCCTCTCCCTAGCTACTTCTTCCAGCTCTCCCCGGGGGATCACGAGACGTTCCCAGGCCAGCTGGGTGACAGTCTCTCCAGCGTGTCCTTGGTCCGGTGGGACATGCCCGGAACACCTCACTAGGGAGGCGCTCAGGAGGCATCCGAATCAGATGCCCAAGCCACCTCATCTGGCTGCTCTCGATGTGGAGGAGAAGCGGCTCGACTCTGAGCCCCTCCCGGATGACCGAGCTTCTCACCTTATCTCTAAGGGAGAGCCCGGACACCCTGCGGAGAAAACTCATTTCGGCCGCTTGTATCCGGGATCTCGTTCTTTCGGTCACGACCCATAGCTCGTGACCATAGATGAGGGTTGGGACGTAGATCGACCGGTAAATTGAGAGCTTCGCCCTTTGGCTCAGCTCCTTCTTCACCACGACAGACCAATACAACGTCCGCATCACAGCAGACGCTGCACCGATCCGCCTGTCGATCTCCCGCTCCCTCCTGCCCCCACTCGTGAACAAGACCCCAAGATACTTGAACTCCTCCACTTGGGGCAAGATCTCCTCCCCGACCCGGAGGGGGCACTCCACCCTTTTCCGACTGAGGACCATGGTTTCAGATTTGGAGGTGCTGATTTTCATCCCAACCGCTTCACACTCGGCTGCGAAACGCTCCAGTGAGAGTTGGAGAGCCCCGTTTGAAGGAGCCAACAGCACCACATCATCTGCAAAAAGCAGGGATGCAATACTGAGGCCCCCAAAACGGACCCCCTCAACGCTTCGGCTGCGCCTAGAAATTCTGTCCATAAAAGTTATGAACAGAATCGGCGACAAAGGGCAGCCTTAGCGGAGTCCTACCCCCACTGTAAACGATTCCGACTTACTGCCGGCAATGCGAACCAAACTCTGACATCCGTGGTATAGTGACCGAACAGCCCGTATCAGGGGGTTCGGTACCCCATGCCCACGAAGCACCCCCCACAGAACTCCCCGAGGGACACGGTCAAACGCCTTCTCCAAGTCCACAAAACACATGTAGACTGGTTGGGCGAATTCCCACATACCCTCAAGGACCCTGCTAAGGCTGTAGAGCTGGTCCACTGTTCCACGGCCGGGACGAAAACCACACTGCTCCTCCTCAATCTGAGGCTCGACTTCCCGATGGACCCTCCTCTCCAGCACCCCTGAATAGACCTTACCGGGGAGGCTGAGGTGTGTGATTCCTCTGTAGTTAGAACACACCCCCCGGTCCCCCTTTTTAAAAAGAGGGACTACCACCCCGGTCTGCCATGATAGATTAAAAACTAGTTTGATAAAATCCGACCTCTACAAAAGGCTAATAATGAATAATTTAATTTGAAAGGAAACTTAAAAACAGCTGACTTCCGGTTGAGTCTAGACTAGAAACTTTTTGTGTGGCTTGAGATGTTTTATATGGCTGCAGCTATTGGTAGACCTTGGTGAGTGTCACATATCTTCAATGGGATACAGGTCTGGACTACTAGCATGCCAGTCTAGTACTCGCACTCTTTCACTTCGAAGCCACGGTGTTGTAACGTGCAGAATGTTGTTTGGCATTGTCTTGCTGAAATAAGATGGGGTTTATTTCAAGCTGGTTAGGAGTCGCATGAGCCTTTATCCTGTTATCATACTTATGCAGATGACACACAACTTTACGTTTCAGTGTTATCACATGACTATAGTCCATTAATTTCAATATGTAGGTGTCAAGTCAAGTCAACAGTATTTATTAAGTCCTCTCCGCCCATTTTTGTATTCGAACGGTGTCTTTGGAAGAATTTTGGAAGGTTTCATTTTTATGGTTTTTCTTTTTCTCCCAATCCATTTCAGTGGGTATCAATTATATGCAAATTAGGACTATTTGCCCGGTCCTAATCCCGCGCGAACAGTGGGGATTGATTGGACAGTAAATAAATGTAAAAATCGATTGACTCTTCTGATCGGATCGGTAATCAGTTTTATTTATTTATTTTTTTTAAACCCACTGAATCGGTAATCGCTCCAAAGTACTGATCACATAAAGCCTACAATGAATTAAAATACACAAATAATTAACTCCCCCACCCCACCCAAAAAACTACCATTTGTACGCTTCACTTGATCACTAACTCCGTTTTCTGGGATGAAGAGTGGAGGTGCATACGCAGTATGGCAACGAAAATGCAGTGACAGAACACATGAACCCTATAATTTATTCATCCAAAGCTAACGTGGCTCAGAGAAAATGGAAAGGGTTTCATCAAAAGCCATTGCGACTAAATAGTCTACGGTGCTGAGCCTCACAAAGGGCACCGAATAACCAGTGAAGGACAACGTAGAGCAAAGAAAAGAACATGTAGAGCTTCAATTTTCACCTTTTCAAGTTTTTGATTCTCATAACACACACACACACACACACATACACACACACACACTGTTCTGTGATTCTTACAGCTCGCAACGAAATTCACAGAGGACAGCTTCGCCGACTACATCCGCAGTTTAATCAATGACAAAATGTCACACAGTCCGCAGTATTACAACATGACGCCATATCCAGACAGCATAGGCACCACACATGTGTCGGTGCTGGCCCAGGACGGATCTGCTGTTTCTGTCACCAGCAGCATCAACCACATGTCAGTACTAACGAGGTAGTTTCATGCGTTGCGTCTCCACCCTACACGTGAAAGGTAACTTGATCATATTCTTTACAGATTTGGCTCAGGGGTCTTTTCTCCAAGAACCGGAGTCATCCTCAACAGTCATCTGTGTGACTTCTGTGGAAGAGTTGACAAATTATTTGCAGGTAGGCCCAAGTGGATCTCTGTATCGTGTAAATTATTAATCCTCATCTAACTAGCACTGAGGCTTTGCCTCAATGTCGTGTGGCCTCCGTTTAGGCACTCAGTTTAGTGCCCAACCAGTCAACCAGTCATGGTGACAATTCAAGTGTCAGGAATTGTCTGCAGGGATGTCCCGATCACATTTTTTTTTTGCGCCCGAGTCAGAGGTGCTTGATTTTGAGGATCTGCCAATACTGAGTCCCGATCTGATACTGCGGCAATGTAAAAAGCAGAAACCAAACAACATAAAAATTGTCTTAATTAATTTATTTTTTAAATAAAACTATCCCAACATGACATTTTTTATATGGAGAGTGGAGTGATGTTTAGACTCAGCATACCATTTAAAGCCTTTTTGGGGGTCACATCAGTTTTTCAGGTGGCTTATTCAGCCACACAAAATGCTCAATATTCACGCATGGCAAGTTGCTGTTGCATTGTCTCTGCTTCCCACTTAAAAATCTTCTGTACTGCAAACATTATCATTGTTATATGACGTTACTCGGCACAGTACCTCCATCCATCCATCCATCCAACCCCCCCAAAAAAGACATTTCTTGGCACTAGGTGGCGCTAGATGTATGACATAATATGTGAATATGACTATATAAATGGTTTCAAGACGTGACTATTAATATACCGGTACGTGTCAAGTTTGGGATTTTTTGGGGGAGCATGTACAGTACAGGAGTTAATAAATAATTCCTCTTTTGATTACAAGCTTCTGTACAGAGGCAGTATAAAGGGTTGGTCCTGTATTTTTTTATTTTAATAATGGTAGTCCCCCTCAAATACGTGAAATGTTCTTTAATGCCACACATGTATGCAATGCATCTACAGTATGATTGCTAATCCGTACACATTCAACCTCGACAGTAGATCATCAAAAGTCTAAATCTGGCCTTTGCAAGGACACCGAAGAGTGCTTGGAAGGCTACTGAAAATCGTTGGTGAATCCTCAGTTGTTTTTTGTAACAGTTTAGTGTAGGGTGAACGTGGCCATCGTTATGTAGCATTTTTATTATGATGATTATTATTATTATTTTCAATATTATTTTGTGTGATGTGTTGACGTTATGAAGAGGTGGATTAGATCACTAAATACCCACGAAAGGCCTCCAGGATTCACTGTCTACCACTGATAAATGCATGTTAAACCAACTGGATTAATGACTGATTTAAAATGAATACATTGTCAAAATGAGGGCATTTGGCTGAATAAAGAAACAATTACCATGTGGCATTTTGTTCAAACCATGTGAGATTCACAGCATTGGAACATGTGACCCGCCTTCACTGTGAGTGTATGTTCAGAAAGGCTGGAATGATTGGCTGTAATTCTTGCACACAATTAGATGGACATATGGCAAAATTACATTCAAGCTAACTTGCTGAAGTGGGAAAATTATGATTCAAAAGACGCCTGCTGATTGTACTTGCAACCATTTTTCTTCATGTCTTTTCAAATTGATGAGTCTGAACAGTGACTCGCGAGGCTTTTGTTCTGTTTGCAGGGGAGCAGCCCCCTTCATCCATGGCCCCTACTGTACTCAAGTCAAAATCAAGGTTGCTGGTTATTGGAGCAACTGGTAGCGCTATGATCACCACTGGAATGGCCTCAGTGCGTGTCCATGCTAAGTGCCGTTAAGATTGCAAAGAAGTGCTGGCCTCACTCTTTGTCTGAGCGTGATCTCTGATCACAAGTGTATCATCTGGCAGATGCATAATTCTATTTCCCTTTTCAGGCAATCATAAACCACCTTTGGTTCGGGAAGAGCCTTAAGGAGGCGATTGCCACTCCAATTCCATTTGTTACTTCTGAAAATGCAGTGCAGTTTGAGTCCAATTTTGATAAGGTAAATGAACTGAAGGCATGCTTTTGGAAAAACAAGCGGTACTGTGTCTCGTCTAAATCTTTTCGCATTGTCTTTCAGGATGTAATCGAGGATCTGAAAGCTCTGGGACAAAAAGAAAAACCTGCCAAGAAGTTTTTCGCTGTGATCAATGCTGTGGGGAAGGAGGATGGATGTATCAGTGCAGTGTCTGATTCAAGGAAACTGGGTGAACCAGCTGGTTACTGATGCTATGCATCAGTCAACATGGATAGGGAAGCAAGATTTGTGGCGCAAATTGAATGCATCCTATTGTTGAATGTAACCACGTGGCATGGAAACACATTAAAACTAAGACAAAATATGTCCCAGTCGTATATTTAATCACAAAGAATAAGAAGAAAGCAATATGAATAGTTCTGATGGGAATAGTGCCTCTCTTCTTGTCATGGCATTCAACAAACATTTACTGTTCAGTTGCGTGCAAAGCTTGTACGATTTCATCATGAGTGGAAGTTGTAACTCTACATTTATCCCTTGATTTTTTTTTGTTTTCACGAAGATTTTCAAATACCCTTTTTTTTGGCTTTATAAATAATAATAAGCACATTTCTGGTGACATAAAGTTCCTTTCAGCATTACATTGTGATACCCCGGTGAACGTGGCCAACTATCAAACTATGCGTTACGGTCACACGTCTCCAATATGTGGCGAGGTCAAACTTAAAAATAAAAGCCTAACAGGTAAAACCGCACTTGACATCAATGCCTTGCTAGGATTTTATGTTGACTTTGGACCTTGCAGCAATTGTTGTGGCAACTAGGTCTGGCTTGACTTTTAACTTTTCAAGTGGATGCTGGCCAGTCTTGCTGACAGAGCTTCAATATGCTTGGTTTGCAAGTGAAGTTGGTGCATGCTTTAATATTTTCAGTGCGTGCGCCTACCCATTAGCAATATGCGCAATCCTGGTAAGAGCCAGCAGTTTTTGGGGATGATTCTTGTCGCTGTGCCACATTTACTTCAGGGCTTGTGTGAATATGTGTGCTCTTTGTGACTTTATCAGGGGGCTCCCGATGCAAATGACACATTAGCATGTCTGAGAACAGGAATAATAGTTTTCCTTTCCAGGATCATGCATCGCATGATGCATGATTCACAGTTACTGGCTGAAAAACATGTTTTGATACAGCCGCCCTATCAAGAGCAGTCCTCAATAATCATTGGCCCATTTTCAGAATCCCCGTCAATAAATCCTCTGAGCTAAAACCGGACATCAATGTTTGGTCGGTTTGGATCAATTCATTTATTGGTAGTGTTTGGCTTTGGAAAATACAAACTACAACAAGTCATTTGCAAACATGAAAAGAGACGTTACAGACGAACTGGACAGTGTTCTCCCACACTCAAGACTAAACAAACATAAAATGGGCCTACTCTCAATATAATCACAAATGACATTATTTGAGAATGTAATACACTTTGCCAAGTCCACTTAAGTTTTCTGTCGAATTGTTTCATTTTACACAAGAAGGCCACTGTGCTCAATTTGATGACATTGGAGCCATATAGTCACAGAATAGGACGAGACAGCAATCCACAAATAATTACAACACTTACTCGACATTTCAGTGAGACAAACATACGTCTATTGCACATTTAGACATTTTGTCAATACGTATGCCAATGGAGCAGCATTTTTTTTCTGAAATTAATAACAATCTTGAGCCATTTGGATCAGCGTTGTGAAGATGACAGCTTCTGCATTGTAAACTTCTATTTCAAACAATTAAACCACAGAGACTGCTATATGAGGAAATACAAACAGAAAAGTGCATTGAAGTGCCTTGCTCGGTTTTGGTCTGTCTGACTAGGAACTAATTCAAAGGACATGAGACTGAAAGTCAGTCTAATCACGAGATAAGTCTTGGCATTGTATAAATAGAAATAAATAAAGGTGAAGAAGAAGTAAAGTGCTGACTACATTACGGAGGTTAAGTATTTAAGCAAGTACATAAACTAGTAACAGCTACCATTGTTTATTCCTGCTGGTCATCTCCGATTGCTTTGCTAATGAAAAGTGCAAAAAAAAAAACATTTATCCCCCACCGAAAGAAAAAAAAACAAACAAACAAAAAAGACAACAGTGAGTGGTAAAACATCAGAACCATGTTTTGTCTCCTTGTTTACATATGCACAAGGGCACCATGGGTATTCACAAGTAGACATTAGGAAAGTTGGGGAAAAGTCTTGACCTAGCAGTTTTGCCAGAGTCACGTGACAGGTCGTCGGCTGCGTAGTCTGTTGAACTTGTGTCATAGCTTTTGTTGAGAGATTAACAGAGAACACACAATGCGGAGCGAGGCTCTGCCTGCCGGAGATTGTCTCAATCCTGGTCG
This sequence comes from Hippocampus zosterae, assembly GCF_025434085.1. NCBI lineage: Eukaryota > Metazoa > Chordata > Actinopteri > Syngnathiformes > Syngnathidae > Hippocampus > Hippocampus zosterae. The sequence goes on from NC_067456.1 coordinate 14,513,535, forward strand.
AGAACTCTGGTGGGGATCCATTGGTTTCAAACGGACTTGCCTTCCACTGGAAAAATACTGCCAGCATGCTGCTCCTCCAGCCAGACAACTGACGGAAATCTGATCTGAATTGGCTTCTTTGCTGCTACAATCAGACAGATACACAATAAAGGGGAGCGAGAGGGCGAGAGAGAGATTTTTCTCCAATGAATCCGGTCTTCCGCTTCTTGTTCCCAACGGCACCATCCACCAACACGGTAAGTCCACCGCATTGACTCTCAACTCCACCGTCAGCTAGCGCAGGTTTCATTCAGAGACGTCTTGGTATTACGAGATGTCTGGTTGAGTGTTACACAATGTGGTCTCCCTCGTGCCTCAAAGGGTGATTGGGCTGGAAAGTGTGAGGTTGTTCAAGCTAGGGAAGTTAACAGGTTGCTGCGTGATAACATTTCGGCCGCAGTTGAAAGGGCCTCCGAGAGGAACAGCTGATCACCTCTCACAGTAGTGAAGGGTGAAGTCTTTGGAGAGTTGCTTCTCACCTAATCCCCACGGCTCCAGCTCAAATTTGTTCCCTGTGTCATCCGTGTCCTCCTCTGCATCTTCCTCTTCCTCTTCTTCGTCATAGTGGCTGGGTTCCTCGATGGAAGTCTCCAGCCGGTAGGAGTAGGGTTGGCCCTCCGTGTACTCGTAGATGGTGGGTAGACTGCTCTTCAGGCTACAGCGCCGGCGCAAAGCTACCAGCAACGGCTGAGGCATGGTGAAAATATCAACATTGTTGCCAAGGTCGATCCATGCCAGGCTGGAGAACTTCTTGGGGTCTTTTAGCATCTCAGTCAGGTCCTTGAGAGTAGTCAGGGTGAGACGGTTTCCGTTGAGGGCAAGGGTGTTGAGTTTGGGTAGCGAGGCAAGAAGAGGAAGAAGCAGCTTCAGGTTTTCATCTTGGAGCTCGGTAAAGCTGATATCCACAGCCACCACGCTGTCTCTGTTGTTCTGGAGGTAGAAAGCCACTTGGCGGACATCTCGAGTGGACAGAGGAATGCCTGACAAGTCCACGGTGTCATTGGACAGTTTCTTCTGGAGGGTTGTCTTGAGACTGTATGATGAAAAGAACGGGAAGAATACGATGAATGTAAAGAACTATTCAAGTTTAAAAAGCTGGTTTATAAAGGTTGTTAGTTGGGCCACTGATCTGGAAACATGGGCCTGGCTTCATGCTGCGTTTCCCGTGTTGTGTAACAGAGGGGGTGAATGGATAGACTCTGGGCGAAAGGCTGACTGAGACAGCGGCATGGCCACTGACTAAACAGAGGAGCCAAAACATCCGCGCCATCCAAGAGCGCAGTGATCTTTAAAACACAGATGTAAAACGCAGCTAAAACCCCAATCCCACTGAGCGGCAAACAACGTGTTTTGGAAGGCAGCCCAGGTAGCGTTCTCTTCGGGGTTTGTTCAAGAATGCAAATCTTCACCAAAGTGGTCGTCAGACGTTCGCCTGTAATTTTCTTGTCAAAGAGAATACATGCTCAAAAAAAATTCCTTGCAACAAGAAAAATCACTGAAAGCGTTGGCGAGCATTTGTAAACTTGAACGACTTCTGATGATCCGAGTGACGTGAACACACATTTTTGCTACCTTTGCAAACAGTCGCAATTGTTCAGCCCTCGGTGGGATAGGACCTGAATGAAGGCTGTAATACACATGGACCGGTTCTGATATATGATATGATACATATAATAATCTGCTACAGTGCCCAACCATTGGCCCGCTGTTATCCGCACAGAAATATCTCATTTAAAAAAAATGTCTATTTCATATACATGCATACTATTGTATTTAGAGAAATGGCCACTTTTATCCGTAGCCTCTCAAAGGCTCTGTTACTTGTGAGCGGTTACTGGCGTCTCTTGTGGATGGATCAGTTTTAATTATAAAACTGGCAGGCATCTTCACGAATCGCCCTGTTGTCATACCTGTCACTTCTGATGCTTCATCGTGCTCCGTAGCCACAATGACAGGGAGTGCTTTGCAAATGTGCCCTTTGTGACTAACTCACGTTCAAAGAGTCAAAATAATATCAAATGTCACAAAAGTCAGTTCAACAAGAGTTAAACATGTTTTATTTATACACCACTGTAAGCCATCCAATTATGACACTGCAGGCTCTTTCAGTTGGTACTCTCAAACGTCTGGGCTGCAAAGAAAAAAATCTTCACCACAGGCACGAGAGTCCTTCTGTCCGTTGCCTGGTGCAGGCCCTTCCTGCATGTGCAAATTGGGTTTGATGACGCAGCTACTGCAGCCCCACCCCCATTACGCTGTCGTTGAGCTCAGCAAGCATGAAAAATGGATGTCGGCTTGTTGAAAAGCCATTTTTATCCTTTCAGATTAATCTGCAGATAGACGTGTCACAAAGGTAATTTTGTGCATGGAAACATTTTTGACTGTTTTCACAGCAACATCACATTGCAATTTATTTCAAATGATCAAAACTTGGTTGAAAAAGTACCTATAGGTAGACTTGAAAACTCAGCATCTCAAGGACAGGGAATAATCACTGATCTGAAGTAAAGTGAGATTAATGATGACATAATCGCTATCGGGGAATTGCGGATGCTCAGCAAACTGCCTGTTGATTTATTTAACATCCAATTGACAATCTGGCTTTCAATTAAATGTAAAAGAAATCTTAGGCAAAATCATGCGTGGATTGACAGTCAGGAGTAATTTAAGTCAAGTCAAGTCAACAGTATTCATAGAGCACTTTTGAAACAGCCATCGCTGCATACAAAGTGCTGTACATGGAGCAAGTTAACATGCACAATAAACAGTAAGACAAATCGGTAATAAAGGCGGTAGAAAGCACCAAACAGTAAAATCAAGCAAGGTAAGCCTGGATTTGTTGATTATCAATCACATGACTTATGGCAATTATAATAAAAATACAGTGGGCCTCTGAGGGCCAATACATTTCATCCAATTAAATTGGATTTATCCATTTTCTGATCTGCTTAATGCTCACAAGGGTTGCGGGGGGCGTCGGAGGCTTTCCCAGCCATCTTTGGGCAGTAGGTGGGGGACACCCCGAACAACCATCCACGCTCACACCCACACCTACGGACAATTTAAAGCAGGTATGTCCAGCTCCGGTCCTGGAGGGCCGCCTTCCTGTCTGTTTTGCGTCTCTCTGGGCTGCAACACACCCGATTCAGATGATCAGCTCATCAGCCGGCTCTGAAGCAGCATTAGAACCATCCTGGTGATTTGAATCAGGTGTGTTTCTCCCGGGAGAGCTGGAAAACGGGCAGGACGGCGGCCCGCGAGGACCGACTTTGGACACCCCTGATTTAAAGTGTTCAGTCAGCCCGCCATGCATGTTTTTGGAATGTGGGAAGAAACCGGAGTACCCGGAGAAAACCCACGCTGGGCCGGGGAGAACATGCAAACTCCACACAGGGAGGCCGGAGCTGCAATTGAACCTTTGCACTGTGAGGTCGACGCGCAAAGCACTGGATCACCGGGTTGCCCAAGTTGGATTTAGAAAAGAAACTGCTCTTCACATTCAAAACACTAAAATCCTAAAACACTTCAAAAACACACTCTCAAATCTAAGGGTCAAGGTCAAATCCTAAAGAACTATAAAATTGAGCAAACTACAGTGCTGTACCTTTGCTTTCATAACAAGTGACAATGTCTCCGGTTCGAGCTTTGGTGTTTACTGAACTGATGTCTCGCATCAGTTCATGCATGACTGTTTTGTTGTGAACCTTAGGGGCAGTCGTTTGGTCGCCTTACTGTATCCATGCAGCTAAGAGGCGAGAATCTATTTTTATACTGCATTCAACGTTTTCAGAAACACGAGATGGCAATCTACTCTGGAGGGATCTTTTCCGACCAGAGCTGAGATTTCTTCCATATCATAAATGTAGAGGAAACCCATCCTGACAGTCCATATTCATACAATTATGAAGGATGAGACTTTTTTTTTAAAAATGTCCAATTTTCTTTTGGCGCAGTATGAGGCATCTGTTACGATGCAATTTAGATGGCATGTTATAAAGAATGGATAGCATTGATAAGAAAATTTAAAAAAATAAGAAGAAAGAGACCATCCCACCTTGAGGGTAAGCCGCGTTGAATGAATATGAAGATAGTGGCTTTAGGAATTGCTGAGTAAAAGATCCCACATTTATCCCCCAACATGAAATTACCATAACTGGAGCACGCCTCCACAGCCTGTGTGCTGATCACTGCTTCCATCAAACTCAATTGCCAAGTGCTTTTGATAAATATAAGAGAAAAATCTGAAATGAATAAAACCAAGACTCATGTGTCGCCATGACCTTTCGACCTGGCTCAGCATCTTCCTATCCATCCGCACTCTGGCACACATCAATCTAGTTTGGGAACCAGTTAAGAACTTGGAGTCATACATCGTCACGTGGCCGAGGCAGTCGCCGCCTTCTGGGTGGGCGACCAAGAGAGGATAAAGAAAGGGAACGATTTCGGACGGATTAAAACTTCTTCTGCATGTTACAGAAAAGGCTCCATGGCTGTGTCTTAATCTTCCTGGCATTTATTTAAATGGTTTAGCTCAGAAGATGCAGTGTTCTTACTGTTCGTTGAATACAGCGAGAATTAACAACAGAAAGTGCATTTTCTATTTTCATGATTTGCACTCTTCAAGTACGAGTTATTTTTCTCACCCCATCAGACAGATGGATGTTTTTTTTGCAATGCCACTTGTGAAGAAAGCTCGAGAGACTGCGACAGAGCGGGGAGATGCCAGCGGCAATGGACAAGCAATGCACGTAATCAAGCACTTAAAAGGAAAGATGATTGACAGCTTTGGTTACCGTGACTTCCCCATCAGGGGGGCCCGTGGCCACCTCTGTCCTAATTCAATGTCAGCGACTGAGATGGAAATCTCTCCAGCTCGACATGGATTGATGTCTGGACACAGGAGCTTACCATGCCTGGGATTTCCGTCTGGACATGCTCTGTCTCAGCCACTTTGAATGGGGTGTCAGGTGGTAGATCAGCTGTCTGCAAATTTTATCTGACGACTTTATGGTGTCTGAATCCTGTGGACCAAAGTAGAAGAAATTTTACATTTATTAAAAAACATTTCACATGGTTGTCAATTGCATTTTAGGCAGCGATTATTTTGTGTCTCTCTCTCTCTCTCTCTCTCTCTCTCTCTCTCAATGGTACATTTCGACTCCAAGAACGACTATTTTTTTATCATCCTTATGAGCAGATAACACATGTAATTGTGTCTTGTTATTGAACCGGGATAACGACTTCGGTTGGATCTATTTACAGTATCTGACGACCCGTCTAAGTGTCTAGGTCTGAACTACGGGAAACTCATTTGGGAGTCCATAAGATAGCTCTTGAATGATAATAGGATTTTGCTCATTGTCAGAGCGTGCACAAGGAGTATTCTGATGTAGTTTTTTTTTCTTGGCGCACTGAGCAGAGATTAGAAATACACTCCGAGCGCATTGTGCCACTCCAACGGTTGGTACTGTAAAAATAAAGTAGTGTTGGAATGTGGGGTTTGATTATTCAGAGTGCCACAAAATCGGATTGAAGGAGTGTGCTCTGGCTGTTTGGACTGGGAACATGCAGCGGCCAGAGATTAAGGCAAGACTGTGCAAACAAGACGCAAGGGTTATGGGCTGAGGGAGGATTCATTCATTCACCAGTCATGTATTGTGAATACAATTCATGTTGGGAAGTTTTTCTGAAGTTGGTGGCTGTTCAGCAGCGTTACCGAGTCATTGTAGCTAATTTGTACAGGTGCATTTGTTAACTCGTAGAAGAGGAATGCATTCTATCGATCATGTTAGGGCATCAAAGAAGCACATTTCCAACTCCGCCCATGGAGTGCAGTGAACAAACCCTTCAGCGACACAATGGACATATTTAAGTGGGATAAAGAGAAAGGTGGAGCAAGATGGAGAGAATGAGACAATCAGTATCAAATGTTTCAATTAGCTGCTCAAACTAGGTTAGTAGTTTGAATCTGGATTTTATTAGATTTTTTTATTTTAGGCAAATTGTTACAGACTAAAAAACAATGTTAGTAAAGTTATTCTTTGTTGTAAATTGATCTATACTTTTTTGTGGTTCGTTAATGCTAATAAGGACACAATGATAGACAGAGGTGATAAGCAAATTCTAATATTTTTAGTCAAGCCGGGGTTGGGGGACACAAAGTGTTTACTTAATGGGAGGGTTCAAAAGAAAATTAAAAAGAAAAAAAACCTTGCGCATGAACTGACCTTCTTAGGATTCTGCATCTCTCGGGCCAAGCTCAGCAGCAGCTCGTGCGAAATTGGATCCACCAGATTGAGGAAGGCAGCGTTCTTGTATAAAATGTCATTGAGTGAGGTCCCTTCCAGTCCAAGATCCTAAAAGAAAACAGAAAAACAAAGAATGACATCACAGTCACAAAAGTGTGCAAGATGGCAAAGCACACACCAAATAAGAATCCTGAAGTTTGTCAACTTTTAATCAAATAGTGCACACATTTAACTCATTTAGTACCAGCCAATTCTGGACCAAGTCTGAAAAGACGTTTAAAAACGTCTTTAGGAGTGAATGGGTTAAGTTTGGAGCGATTAAATGTAATCACACTCCTCTAAAAACTAAAGTTATGCCCTCACCCAAAAAGGGAGAGAGAGACATTCATCAGGAACCCGTACTTTCAGTCAGGGGAGGACATTTCGTCATTTACCGCATCTCCACAATCGGTCACCCCGATGTGATCAATAACGTTAGAACACGACCGACAGCAACAGCAATGGAACCGCGGTGAGAAGCAGACCACCTGCTGTTCCTTAATTGCCTTGGCAACAACAAACCATCAGAATTGATGCAAAGGATGTTTGCTGGTGGCCTGCGGTGCTCAGCGAAGCATCCTGACGGCTCAGCTGGTAGACACTATTGCGGGTGGACACGGCCCCCGGATGGATGCTGCTATTGGCACGCCCAGTTTGTGGGTGTGTGTTTTGATGTCAGGCATTTCAGCTGGGACTTGGTTACAGCCTCTGAATTTAAGCTGCTGCGGGGAGAGGACTTTCTCTGCGCATTTTATCTGCTTGCGGGTGGTAGGAGCTGCTGCCTTATCAATGGATCTCTTTTGCCACGTATGCCTGCATGCTTAGAGGGGCTAGCGTGCTCTGCCTGTCAATTGTGCTCAGGACTTCAACTCAGTGAAGCTTACTATTGCCAAGGAGGATTTCTAAACGCCTCGGTGTTGTGCCCCCCTCATAGAGCCTGTAGGTCTCCCCTGATGCTGTTTGTAATAGATCTGATGTTGTGCAGGCGAATGAAAAGTCGATCAAAAACTAATTGGAAGTGTCAATGCAAAGCAAGATTTGAAGAGCGCAAAAAGAAAGGCAACAGTCAGGAGTGATACAGCCGTGCAAATCTCCTCATCAACAAGTCCACATCTACGGTCCTAATGAGGCAAACTACAATGACAAGCACTTGAGCAGAGCATGCAACTTTAATATGCAGTAAACCTTGGAGACCGCTACACGAATGCACACACATTTGTTCATTTTCTTTTTTGTCACATAGCACAATAGAAAGTTTGAGTGGGAGGCTGGCAGCTCCACATTACTGGCTCTCCTTTTAATAGGGCAACCGTGGAGTGACAGAACCAGAGTAGGGTTTACAGATTTTTAAAAATGCCATGTCCAAGTCCAACTTTAAACCAAGAATCTTTCTAGCATCTGTACAAAAAAGAATTTACATGAATTAGAATACAGTATCGAATATATAGCAAACACCTCATTACGCCCAATTCTACTGGTGCAATGTCTATCAAAATACCATCAGAGAAAACACCCCAGCAATTAGACGGCGATTGTGCTAGACTTGCTCTGAGCACAAAAATAGGACATCTAATATCTACAATATACTGGGCCTTCAAAGCCTTCTGCTTGCTCAAACACTACTTGAAGCTCGGACCTATTTATTTCACTGTCTTCATTTCATAGCGTGTCTTAGCTGCGCAGCATTTTTTTTTTTTTTTTTGGTATAATCAGATTTCAGGTTTGATATGTTGCAGTGCACATATTAATTTGTCCAGTGCCTTCTGGACATAGATTGCAGGTATTGGCGACACGCACACGATTGGAATCGCTGGTTATTCTGTTAGCCAATCAGATTGTAGATTCACTTTGGAAACGCAATCACAGGCTTTGTGACGGATGAGTTTCTCTGTCTACTCATTGATTCAGCGACTATCACTTCTGATTTGGTCAGCTCACCTGTCCACCAAAGCTTGTTTTAGGATGGACGAAGAAATTAGACTATTATTAAAAATTCACTTTCAAGAAGCGGTGGACTTTATGAGGCTACTTCAAACAATGGCAGGTGAGAATGCTTGGAAGGTGGACTAGACAGACAATCATCCATGAATCTGTCGTTTTTAGTAATACACACTGCAATGTTAACTTAGTTATTTCTCTAGACATTTTTTTGTATTTTGTGAGATGATGACATTATTAAGAGATGGACTAGGTCACAAAATACGCTTTGAAGGCCCGGGTCCAAAGCTGACTGCCCGCCACTGATAAGACACTCAGAGCTGTCATACCTGTAACCAGTTTTTAGTGTAAATCAATAGTTAGCTACCCAACATTAAGAAATACAAGAAATGAGGACTGTGAAATGAAATATTTACATGGGAGATGCTAAATGTGCCAAACAGTTAATTGGGTTATATTTGCAAAGTAATAAGACAATTCTTTTTTGGGCTTTCCATCTACATACAGTATACTTTGCTATATATGTTTATCATTCTTATAGCTGCTGGATAGATGTTTTGAAACCCTACATCATGTAAACACGTTTCTATAAATAAATACTGCTGTCGAAGTCAGCTAAGCTCTACGAAGGCAGAGATGAGAGATGCTTCTGATCATGCCACCGTTGATGAATGTTTGATGGATGCAGTTCAATTCAATTTCTAGTGATGACTGAAAAAGGAATGTGTTACAAGCATCTTGTGATTTGAATTCCGATGCGTCTTGATATATTCTTATAATTTATGGTGATATTGTTTACTATCCACATACAGGTGTTTGGATAACTTTAAAAAAGACCACAGGGGTGGTGCGCTTAACATAAGTAAAAGTGATTTTTCATCAGAAGTGCAAGTGCGGATAAAACTCATTGGTTGCCATCAAAGACTGCACTCGATCGGAAGTTTAATGGGTGCCCTTTTATAGCTATTTAAAACATATCTCAGATGAACTACTGTATATGGCTGGAATCCCGGTTGACTACCGGCCAAATTGGCCAGCAAAAGGGGGGAATAGTAATGCAACCTCCGTCCGGCAACAAGGATGGGAACTTTTCCAAGATAAACTCGAAACTCCTTGGGCTCGATTTTCGTAGACAGCGACAGCTCGGGTGTAAAAACTGACCTATTTTAATTTTTGCGGTTGGGAATTTAGCAGACCGCGTTGCAACACGTTGGCGGGTCAGATAAATTGCATTTTCTTTTACACGCTCCTGGCTCATCTGCCAACTTGGTATCTGAAAGTAGAATAAACTTTAGAACAGCTTGCACATTATTATTATTATCCTAATCTTTATATTGTTTTTTAAACCATTACCTGAGCCCTGAGCAACTGTGATCTCATTTTCAGTTGACAGAAAATGGCAAAAATAACCACTTCCTGAGATGGATAAAAACGGTTGAATTTTTCTGCTCAATTCATATTCCTCCAATGATTATTTCTGGTGATATGACATCAACAGAAATGTGTCAAAACCCTTTTTATAAGTGCAAGCTTGCAAGCAAAAGGAGGAAAAAAATAATTTAATTTCCTTTCGCACCATTTTCATTCGAATTTACAATTGCATCACTTGATCCTAGTGAAGCTTATTTTGGGTTTATGCTGAGTGAAGCAAACACACACATATACAGAACATGATCCACTCAGCATTCACGCGCCATTCTGCTCAAAAGAAAGTTTTAACGGTGCTGCGGCATGTTGAAAGCATCCAGTGGCGTAACAAGGCACATGTTCATGTGTCTTACTTTGAGCGACATGCACAAAGGATCATACTTGGTGAGGAATAGGATAAGGACCATCAACAATTACAATGATTTCATGTCGCTACATCACGACAGACAGCGGTAGAAAAGGGCAGCGACAGCTCCGTATTTCCTCGTCAATGACCTTCTTTGCAAAAGCACAGGTCATTATGGAGCGCATGTAGAATTGGAGTCTGTCGAAAAAGCCTAACCAGAGTAGATCTCTCGAAAGTGGAAGAAACTAGGAGTAAAGACGAGAGGGCAGGGGAGATATGATGTTGGGAGGAAAACCCTGCCCTCATTTCAAGATGAGTGTCTGGTCAGAGGCCATGATGCGCTTCTTAATTTGGAGGGCAAGTTTTCCTTTCTAAAATCAACACTTTTGACAATGAGCGAAAGTGACCGCTGTGGTGAGTCACATGCTGTGCCTTCACTTTGACCATGTGTCTACGCCACACGTTGTCAGTGGCCTACTTTCGATAACAATAAACAAACACATCAGCAGGTGGCTATGTGTGCACATTGCATCATCAAAGGATGAAGTTGGGTGGTGATGCTGGTTTCATCTAGGAGGCTTTCACATTTTTCACCTCAAATGAGATGTTTGTTTCCACGCAGGAATCCCCAACCGCACACAAACATATGTACCTTGCATTGCCTTTATACCAAAATACATCCATCCTTGCCAATAAATACATCCATCCAGCACTTGCCCTGGGTGATCTTGAAAAACAACAATTCACCACGTGGGAAATTTAAAATCTTCCATTAATGACACAAATTAATGTCAACAGCAGACATTAATTGATAGAACACACATATACTGTGCTGCCCTAATTCACTTCCACAACATTTTTTAAAAAAGCATTCTTAGTGGTCATTTAAGTATGTGATTAATTTGGAGCATGTAGTCTGGTTGCAATAATAATATTAATTTATGGTCGTAACAGCAATGCTGCAAGAACGCTTATAAAAGGCTTGACGCGGCCCTCTATCTACACGGACAAGTCTGGTGGCAGGCAATCTGTTGCTTTTGGATTGCATCAGTAACATCAGAGGCCCGAGATGGGACAGCAGCAGGCTGACACGTCTCAGCAAGTCTCCCGTGTGTGTTTCACCTCACCTTCCTCAGTAATCTGAGCACGTCGGTCGCCTGCTCCATCCTGCGATCTCGAAGCAGCTTCTGGATCTCCCTGATCCACGCCACCCGTCTCATGTAGGGGCTGTGGTTGGTCCGACGCAGCATCCCTGGCAGTTTGTCCGTCTTCATCATAAGGGCGAACAGGAAGTCACCGCCTGCACGGCCGCTTCGACTGTCGCCTTCTGCCGCGACATCGAGGAGCCCGCGTCTCTTTTTGGAGAAATTCTCATTGTCCAAGCTGTTCTGTCTGCTCAATTTGGAGCCCATGCCGATACGTGGCGCAGATGCAGCCTGCCTTGTTGTTGTTGTTGTTCCAAGTCAGACAGGATTAGCAGCAGCGCTGACCCATGATCAGCCTCCTTTTCTTTTTTTTACACGGCGTCGTGCTGTCTGCCTCTGCAGCCGGTCACCATTAAAGCCCCCCGATGTCCATCACAACGACACTTTCTCCTCCTCACTGTCAATCAACGTGGATTTGCTCTTAATTTATACTCTGACGCGTACCTCCTTTCAGGGGGGCGGGGGGTCAGGTAATGACGGCGATGAGGACACAATGCTCGGAAAGCTTTGTCACGAAGTGTTTGTACGCCGCTGTTTAGGTTTGAGCAGCGTGGAACGTCTGACCAATCGCAGCGTGCCCCTCCTACTTGGATACTGGCCCTCCCATCCCTTCACCCCCATCCCACCCCCCGTGTCTCCTTCCCAACCCACAAGCAGAGTGCACTCGAAAGCGTAAAAGAATGAAAGTCATCGAATGAATTGCGTTCCGGACAATCCCATTAAATCCATATTAAAATGACAAAATTGACATGTTTTAGTTCAAAGTCCAGCGACAATACAAACAAAACAGTATGTCATGGAAAATAATGAAATTGTAACAATTTTCAGACTTAACCTTTGACAATGGCGTGTTCACAAAAAGGCAAATGAGAATTGCGGTCTTGCGTAACAAAGATGTAGAATTGCACTCTTCTGCTGTGAATGATCTTTGGTATTTCTGCGGCAGACTTTCAACCTGGGAGATTCAGAACAGCGCCACTGTGATTAGATTTAGATTCAATCAAAGCAGCAACAGCAGGAGCCGCGGCAGCCACATTATTAGTATTGCCCAGCCTCAGCATGAGAGGCAAACGGAATATATGAGATAACCCACAAGGGAACATGCTGTTGAGAAGCTTGCATCACCAATATTGGCAGGGCTGAAGCTTGCAGTCTAACGTACATGAATTGGTGTGAGACGAGAGCAGAATAAGCGAAAAATATTGCTACCATGCCATTGCTGGCTAAGGAAATAACACAAATCAAAGTTTCAACTTGTAGCACATTTCATATATCTTCACCTTTGAGTTCCAAACATGAACATTAGTATTAGTTCAATTTAAAAGTTAATATGGCTTACCTGAAATATGTACAGTTCCAACAAATGGAAGATGCATTCAAACAAAATCGGACAAATGAACTTCCTCACGAGTCAGACTGTTTATCCAGATAGCAAATCTGTCATACATAACCCAATTTGCCTGAAGTACATCTGTCATTGTCCCATTCTTGGCATATAATGTGACCAATTCACCCCACGATGATGGAGACATTCATTCATTCATTCATCTTCCGAGCCGCTTGATCCTCACTAGGGTCACGGGGGGTGCTGGAGCCTATCCCAGCTGTCTTCGGGCCGTAGGCGGGGGACACCCTGAATCGGTTGCCAGACAATTGCAGGGCACACAGAAACAAACAACCATTCGCACTCACACTCACACCTAGGGACAATTTAGAGTGTTCAATCAGCCTGCCATGCATGTTTTTGGAATGTGGGAGGAAACCGGAGCACCCGGAGAAAACCCACGCAGGCCCGGGGAGAACATGCAAACTCCACATAGGGAGGCCGGAGCTGGAATCGAACCCGGTACATCTGCACTGTGAAGCCGACGTGCTAACCACTGGACTACCGGGCCGCCCATGATGGAGACATCTTGCCCCAAATTACAATGTTTGCTAATACCAGCTCAAATTTAAATTTAGTTTCAAACAGAACAATGACTGACGCCTGAAAAGATGCCAGGATCTAACGATGCATTCAGATTTTTGGCGGAAGTGGATCTGTTGGCTGACTGGTTACCACGCCTGCCTCACATTTCTAAAGTTCAAATGGTTTCGAGCTACCTGCATGATAACTGTGTGTGCTTCCCACTCCTGCACGTGTTTTCTAAAAGTTCTCTGACTCCCATATAAAAAATAAATAAATAAATGCCGTGTTCATTGAAGACTCTGAATTGTCATTAGATGCTAACAGTTGTGTGTTTATATAAACCCTGCACTTGACCAGTGACCAGTCCAGAGTGTACCCTGCCCGTTGCCCAAAGTCACCTGGGATAGGCGACAACTTATCTGCAACCCTAATGAACAGCATATCGAGAATGGATGGATATGTCGTCTACCACTAGCTTGAGAACGTACAGCGTCTATACAAATACAACAAACGACTAAATAAATGATCTGCCATCACTGGACACACATCTGAGGAATTAATTAATAACAACTAACTTCTCTCGGCTTGTCTCAGTCATCAAACGTGGTCTGATAATGGTCTTTGTTGAATTCACGTGGCAGGAAAATGATTGCCAAGCCTCTGATTGCTGGTCTGGTGGTCTTTTTGGTGGTTGTTGCTGGCCTGTTCCTCTTCATATGCTTGGGGAAGAAAAACGTGACACCCGCTTCAGGCCACTTCTTCTTAAAGGCTGCTGTCGCTGCTGATGCTGGAAAGTGTTCAGAAGTGGGAAGGTAAGGAGGTGTTTGTTTACCAAATGTTTATAGTTTGCGCAAGTGCACACACACCTATGAACTTCTCTCATGTCCGTAGGGACATTTTGAAGAAAAACGGTTCAGCGGTAGATGCCTCTATTGGTGCCTTGCTGTGTGTTGGCCTTTTAAATGCACACAGCATGGGCATTGGAGGAGGGGTCTTCTTTGTCATCTACAATGCCTCTTCGGGTGGGTGTGCCTCATTGTTGATCACATCTTAGGGAAGTTTAATGAGCAACATTGACCACTGCTCACATTTTCTACTCAACAGGGGGAGTAGAAACCATTGATGCAAGGGAGACAGCACCCAAGAACGCCACTCAGGACATGTTTGGGAACAACTCACAGCTTTCTCGTACAGGTCAATCACGTGCCAATTTGACTGTTGCTGCGTTTCCACAAGGCGGCGCAGTTCAGTTTCCCGTGTTTTTGTTTGGCATAGCACTATTTGGGCATTCTTTCAGCAGGATGGATAGGGCGGATGCAAATGACCACATGCGCCTTGTGTGGCAGTGTCAAAAGTTATAGAGTAGGGGTGTCAAACCCATTTTTGTTGTGGGCCACTTTTGTGTTTCGTCTTCCCTCGAAGACAGTGAAACTGAATAAAGGTTTCATCATTAAATTTGTATAATGACTTGTACACAACAAATGGATGGATTACTAGTCAATTATTTGTTGTTTGTTCAATTATTGTTCAAGTGTATGTAAAAAGTGGAAAATATTGCAATATTGCAAAATCTCAACGTTATCGCACTTGACAATTTGACACTTCAGTACAGATGTTAGCAAGGATCATCGAAGTTGACACACATGATTTGCTTTCGCAGCCACATAATATGATGTGGCGGGCCAGAGCTGGCCCCTGGGCCTTGAGTTTGGCACCAGCGTAGAGGATATCCGATACTGTGTGTTCTTTCTTCCGGGCAATTACTTGGGAAAAAGTGTGTTTTGAGTTATTTTATTTTGTATTGAGCAACACCCTTTAAGCAGCATTTTAATATGGCTAGCATAGTAATGATTTCATGGAATGGTGCTAAAATGTGATGTAATAGTAGTAGTAAGTAGAAGGACGAACAAAGTACAGCCATACGATATTCAAAACACTAATAATGCTTGCACATGGCAGGTGGACTGTCCATAGCCATCCCCGGCGAGATTCGCGGCTACGAGATGGCACACAAGAGACATGGCAGGCTGCCATGGAGAGAGCTGTTTGAGCCAAGCATTGCCCTGGCCCGTGAAGGCTTTCCAATTGGAAAAGCCTTGGCTCATGCCATCTTAAAAAGCAAGGACTTCATTCAAGGAAACGCTAACCTTTGGTAAGGAGAAAATTTCCCCAACCTAACTGGTGGCACACTGTCTTGCTTTATAACATTCCATAGAGAAGATACGGTAGAGCTTGTTATATAAACATACTTGGATAATGTTGAGGAAAACATCTTTTGGTTGTGATTTTATATTCATTCAAGTCACTTTTCATCCATTTGCATGAACCAGCCAAAAGAAGAAAGCATAAATCTTCTTTTGGCTCATTAAAAAAAATCCACTTTGAGTTTTACTAAACTTTTTCGTACTCAACGCATTTTCTTCTCCTCTCATCTTACAGCGACGTGTTTTGTGATTCACAAAAAAACATTCTCAGAGAAAATGACATTGTAAGATTCCCAAAGCTGGCAGACACATACCAGAGACTAGCAGAAGAGGGTCCTAACGTCTTCTACAATGGCTCAATGGCACAGAGACTCGTGGATGACATCCAGGCATCAGGTTTTGTTCATCTATTATCGATGCCAAATGCAAATAAATAAATAAACAAATAAATTAACGAATAAATAAATAAATAAGTGCTGCAATCAACCGAAACCTCTGTCAATGATTTAGGTGGGATTATCACCTTGGATGATTTTTTGGAGTACCACCCAGTACTGAATGAAAATCCTCTGAAGACGAGTATTGGGGAATACACCATGTATGTCCCAGATGCCCCCTCCAGTGGCCCAGTGTTGGCACTCATTCTCAACATAGTGAACGGTGAGCAGCCTGGCCAAGCTTTTGTATAGTCATTCGCAAGGGAGGATGTCAGCTTTCCAAACCTGTTTGGGTCACAGAAACTCAAGACATTGCTCAAATTTGTGTTTGAATGATAATCCAATCCCTGTATGAAAACGTGTAATCTAAACAGTAATTGTACGACGTTTTCACCGATGACGAAGGAAGAACATGTTTCCGTTCATTCATTCGTTCCTGTTATTTGACTTGAGTGAACACTTTCATGACTCATCAATGCAATGGAAGCGTCTGAAATTGGCTTTTACCACATTGACAAAGAAGCCATGAAAATGTGATTGTGTTTATTCACTGTAGACTTTTGTCCCCGTGGATATTTTTCAGGGTACAACTTCACAAACGCAAGTGTTTCCACACCTGAGATGAAGACCCTAACGTATCATCGCATCATAGAGGCTTTCCGCTTTGCATACGCCAAGAGGAGCAGACTTGGGGACCCGCGTTTTCTCAATATCACCGATGTAAGCCTCCAAATGATCACAACCAACCAATCGCGGGGCACACCCCGACAAACAACCATTCCCGCTCACAATCACACCGAGGGAGGCCGGATTCAAATCCCTGACCTCTCTACTGTGAAGCATATGTGTTAACCGGTTGACCAGCATGCTTCCCATGTCAAAATACAAACATTAAAAAAAAACATTTTATGTATATATTATATATATATATATATATATATATATATATATGCTTTTTTTAAAAACAAACCAAAGCATTGGTTTTGACTTAAGACAAAAACATCATCAAAAATATTCCTATTTTGTGTGCTCATAGTCTTTAACTGCAAACTGTTTGGCTCTTCTCAGCTCATCCGAAACATGACATCAACATTTTTTGCTGAAGGCATCAGGAAGAAAATTATAGACGATACCACTCATCCAGACATTTACTACGAGCCGGATTATTTTGTCCCAGACAGCCACGGAACAGCTCATCTGTCGGTGATAGCTGAAGATGGAAGCGCCGTGGCAGCCACCAGCACTATTAATCTATAGTAAGATTCTTATCTGCCTTGTCGGAATGAAGCCCAACGTTCCCTTCCATTTGACCTACATAGTCAATCTGAGTGTTTAAGTGAAACTGAATTTGTAATGGTTCAATGAGTATCTCCAAACTATGGAAGTAAACACTGAGAAGTTATGACAGCATTTACGAGCTTCATCGTTTGGGGTCATTGTAACGAATAGCACAATTTGGCACGTTCTAATCAACTCTAAATTTAGAGCGTAGATATGCATCTATTGAGGACTAATATGAATAATTGTCATACTTTGGGTGAAAATGTGAAAACAATAAGTCGTTTCTAGCTAAAAGACACCCACTCAACAATTTAAATAAATAAATAAATGAATTCAACTCGAAATTTGGCCGAGGTACAAATAATGTTGTTGCTTAATTCATATGCTTGTTTGTGCATCCAGCTTTGGGTCCAAAGTCATGTCTCGATCAACTGGAATCATCTTCAATGATGAAATGGATGACTTCGGCTCTCCATACATAACCAACGGCTTTGGAATCCCTCCCTCACCTAACAACTTCATCCAACCAGGTGGGACCCATCCACTTTAGGTCATTATCATGGAGTGCGTGTGCTACTGTAGTCTGGTGTTTTGTAACGAAGGATTGATGGGATTTATTTTTCACAATCACTGTGCTTTTATGCCTTATGTGTGCCTATGGGCATTTGTTTTCTTCAGAAAGCTGAGAGAGATGTTCTGAAACAAACCTCTATTCACTCCGGGGCATCGTGTTCTTCTGTTACAGGAAAGAGGCCTCTGTCTTCCATGTCTCCCACAATAATCTTTGATAAAGACAAAAGAGTCAAAATGGTTGTTGGAGCATCTGGAGGTACAAAAATTACCACAGCTACTGCTTTGGTAAGACCACTCCCCGTGTAGTCACACTGAGTCATGGTCTTTAAATTCCATGCTCCTTTTTGTCTTGTGAACAGGTCATCTTGAACTCTTTGTTCTTTAAGTACAACTTAAGGAAAGCGGTGACCGAGCCGCGAGTGCACAATCAGCTCAATCCAAATATGACGGTAGTGGAGCAAGATTTTGAAAAGGTATGGGAAGGTATCGAGATGCCAATATGGCACTTGGATTATTGTGCAAATCTTTCCCTAATGTAATAAAGAGAAATACATAGAAAGTGTTTGGGATGTAATCTACCATGGCGCACACAGAAATAAGAATCATTCAAGATGCTTTGGCCGACAATGGCGCTGTTAATTGCAAAATAACAACCGCCTAGAACCACTAGCTCAAAAGCACACACATCGTAAGACTTGCCTGCGTATGTGTGATATCTAGAGAATCCTAGAAGGCCTAAACTGGAAGAACCATGTCACAGAGCTGCAGAGCGATCCAGATTCTGTGGTTCAGGTGGTGATGCGACAGGGAGAGCATCTCTGTGCAGAATCGGACCCCAGGAAAGGAGGATACCCTGCTGGATACTAAATGTGGTTCCAGACTTCCTCAAAATTACACAAGGGATAATTTGGCTTGTGAGACAAACACTAAATATCCAGCATTGCTGCTTTCTGTTTTTGTTTTTTTCTTTTGAACTTTGTTCCGTGAAGTAAGAAGTTACATCTGTTCTGAAATGTCTCTTCTCAACACGCACTGATGTTATTCAGCCCTGAAGACAGACTAATAATGTTTTCAATATTTGACCGCTGTTTGAGTAAAACTGACTTGATTTGGACAGTATCCAAATCCATGTAAATGAGTTAAAATCTGTCTTTTTAAAATACACATCACAAATCCCGATAATGTAAAATACAGTGACACAATATGCTCCAAGTTGAAACGTGAGTTGTGAGAGTTGTGGTGAAAATAACTGACACTGAATCTTAATTCAAGTGTTTCAAAAAACGTTTTTAGCCATTGAATACTACAATTGGTGATAAGAAATCAGACTTGCAAGCAGCTGCTCTTCATAAAAGACACCTCAGATTTTTTCCTGTTAAATGTCTGTCATTATCTTCCTTCTTATCTGTGATGTCATCCCGATTGTCTGAAGACAAATGACCATGTCGTTTCTTTACCACAAGCAGAAGCATTAGATTATTACTTTACAATAAATTGTACATGTATTATAGAAAATAGCTGTGAAGTTTATGTTTTGTTAATTCTGAAAACACCTGTACAAACTGTATATTTTTCTAAACCATTGTTTTTTTTCTCTGTTTGTGACCAAATTTGTCATTAAACGCTTTAGATACATGTTTTTTTAGATTGTGGACGCTAAATTTGTTTTTATATTTTCATTGGAAAATTCAGCAAGATGTAATTTTAAAACATTTTTTTAAAAAAGCACATCTTAAAAGTTACAGATTGCTATGGTGAAGCCACAGAATCAGTAGTTAGCAACTGGCCACCATCTTGGAGTTAGAAAAAAAAAGAAGTAAATCATTGAACATTAGCAAAAGCATTTTGAGACATTTCAACCAATGTTCCTGATGTTGGTGCTCCAGTTCATAAGGGCCCGTATGGACCATTGTTGAAGATGTCCAGGTCAAAATACCCTGCATACATTATTTCGTAATGACATGACAATCCCAGAGACATTATCTGGAGGCAAAACAAAACAAAACAGCTGTCACAGTGTATGTTTGGACCATCTGATTTATTGCCTGCAATTTCTTAAAGTCTCGTTATCACTATCTCGTGATCACTATCACAGAACAAGACAGAGCACAGTCACTTCAGTTCACTTCAAAGCAGGAATCTTATCCATATCACCCATCCACAGAATTTCACTGCAAATGAAAGCTCCGAACTAACAAATGATATTTCACCGTCCGTGAATGAGACCAACCACCAAAATATCAACCTGCCTCTTTCATTAGATTCCAAAGCAAAGACACTCTATTTAAAGTCACATTTCAGCTGAGAGTTACTGCTGATAGTACCATTTTTATTTTCACTCATGCAAGTGCTCTGCTGCACTAAAAGCATGGGCATTATTAGGCATAAAGCTCAACTGGGGCACAGGCCCCCTTGCGCATTGGTCCGCAACCACCAGTCCTTGGCCCGGTACTGGCCTGCGTATCGCTCAGTACCAGGTCAGAGAGATATATTTTTAAAAACAAGTTTTGTAGCAGCGCATACAGTATGTGCACCATTTGTAAATTATCACCATAGCAGGGATGTAACGGATGGTTGGCCGGTTCACGAACTGGTCCGTGGCAGAAATTTGTTTTGGGACCACTGCCCTACCATATCTCCTTACACACACAGTATTACATATTTAAACAAACATGAATACTTTGAAGATTACAACAAAGGCATAGCAAAGCTGTTTTTATTTCTCGTTAGCAGACCCCAACCAGCATTAAACGCTCAGTCTTCCGCAACACTGGGGAAAGCTGTGAGTGTCTGCAGTGGCAGTGCTAGCATGAATGGCGACATGTAGGTATACAAACTTAGTAAAGCCCTCATTTGATTTGAAGAGAGTTGCCGTTGTTGTCCAAAAATCTCAAAGCACCCGAAGAAAAAAAGAGCATGCTATATTTGGTAAGTAAACAACAGGCATCTACCAGAAAACGTGTACTATCTTTCTATACTAAACAAAGGAGTCCCCAGTTTAGACAGACCAAGCTGACAGAAACATTGAGGTTGGGCTCAATTTTAGCATTTGACAGCAAATGAATAATTCTCCTGATAGGAAATGATCATTGTCGAAACAGGACCAACTTCTTGCTGCATGGCCAATAATGGTACATAATACCTGCTCTGTGTAAAAAAAAAAAAAAAAAAAATCAGATACTGAAGTGTTTCATCTGCTGGCCTGCGGTTTAATGTTAGCTCGTAACGTGCAGTTTACATTGTGATGGTTAATGGTGACACTGGGACAAAGTCACAGCACTATTTTGCTCTTGTAACAGAGACAAAACTTAACATTTGTTCATTTCTTAATCCTTTAGTTATTTGGCCTTCTTTTTGCATGCCTTGGTCAATAAGTTAGTTTCGTACAGTTTTGTTTTGACATCCTTTCAACAAGTCTCTTGTAGTACAGTATTGTATATAAAAGAGCCATCACTGTATTACCTGAACCGCTCATCCTCACCAGGGTCGCGAGCGTGCTGGAGGCGATCCCAGGCAGCAGTCAAATTATGAATAAATGATAAGAAAACCATTTCCTTTGGCAGCCAGACATAAGCAACCATCTGGCCATTGAACGGATTCCGTTGTCCCATCACTTTGGTCCCTCAAAAATTAGGAGACACTTATGTAGCAAACTATAGCATTCCCTACACCGTTCACCTGATTTGGATGTAAATACTTAAAGATTAAAGTCCCAATTTAAAACACACCTTGTTCCGTTCATTTCAATTCCATTGTGGTGGTGTTTTAGAGTTAAAAAAAAATGAGACATGCGTGGATGTCCCAATATTTTAGGAGGAGCAGACTACCACCTCAACAGTGAAGCCTGATGAGACGGCCATGGTGTGGGCTACAAGCATGCATGCAGGGCAGCCAATAGAATGGGTTCTATTGAATTTATTGATGTGACTGCTGACAAAAGCAGCAGGTTGATTTTTGAAGAGCTTCGGTCAATCTTATCTGCTCATATTGAATAGCATTGGCATTGTCCTGCTAAAAACAGCGCTTTCAGGAATTCTTTGTTTTCTGTTAGTAACATGCACCTTGCGCACTACCAGGCATTAACACGAACTACAAATTTAAGATCCCCCCCCCAAAGCTGTAGACAAAGTGTTGTAATCCCTCCACGTTCATCTGGTTTGGATCTAAACACCCTCAATATACCGGTAAAGCTGAAGGGCTGCAGTTAAAGCACATCTTGATTCATTTCAAATCAATTGTGTTGGTGTTTAGAGCCAATAAAGATGCGCATTGTGTTGATGTCTCAATATTTACGGACTTGATTGTAGGTGACTAAGCCCAGAAAAGGTTGGGAAATACTGATGTAGTTCATTCGTATTAAAGTGTTTGATGGGGTTGACCAGAGAGTTCTTGAGTAGTTCCATATCAAACTCCTCCAAGCATCCCGTTATGGATCTTGAATTTATGCACTGTGGCACAGTCAGGAAAAAAAAAGTGCATTCCCCAAAATTGTTTCCACAACTTTGGAAGCAAAGAGCTTTAAGGGTCTGCCACAACCTGATTCATTAAAAGGCTCAATAATTGTATTCATACAGTGTATGGTAAAAGCTTTTAGTTGTCGCCAACTCTTATATGGCAGGCGAACATGAACAAAGTATGACAAAACTATTAACATATTTATATATTGAGGGGGGAAAATGTCCAGTCAGAGAAGATAGACATTATCATTCTTCAAACAGCGTGCCAAAGATAAGTGGACTCCAGACAGTGGCTAGTTATGTCTACATTCTAAGTGGAATCACAATTTCCTCCTGTGGATTCATCATCATCAGTATTCTCCCGGCAGACTGTGAATATTATCCAGGCCAGTGAAACGGCAAGATTGCCTCCATTCATCAAAAAGCTGCAGTGGAATGACAATGCATGATAAACTTTTGCCATATCGAGCAGTGTCTGACACCTGGGCTCACTGTTGTGGCACAAGCAATGAAACCATGTTATATTGAGCAATGTGTCATCATTCCAACCTGGAGGCGACTTGAACACCATCCAAAATTGTTGTTTTAGAAGTGGAGGAGGAAGGTATACTTTGGTTCTACGCAAAACTCACAGTGCTGAGTGCATTTAGTTGATGCAGGAACAGCATGCGATTCACATTCTTCTCTTGTTGGTACAGTATCAATACTGTTCAAGGTCAAGGGGCTGGGAGCAGAACCAAGAAGAATAGGGCCTTACTGCCATCTAGTGGCTGGTTCAGTCTTCTTATTTGCTCAAAGAAAGTTAGAGGCGCATTGAGAGCGGCAGTGCCGGTGATTGCAGGTCCTGGTCCAACAGGCGAAAGAGCATGGCACTTTTGTTGCGTTGTGACGTTTGTCCCAGAGAATGGTAGAGCTGAGCCTGCAGGTAGTGGACCTCCCGCAGATGCTCCTTGCAGTTCAGCTTGGAGAAATAAACTGCAGCCTCACTTAACATGTCCACCGCCGAAACCACAACATGCAAATCTGCTGGGAGACAGTCAATTGCATATGGAAAGCCATTTGAGCATTTATTTCATAGGTTTGATAAGGTTTGTGTACTACTGTTCTCTTTGTCCTCACTTGTAAGGCAATTCAGGGTACTTGTATGGCTTTTCTGTCCCACTACTAGGGCCACTTTTGGTGTACAGTACGAGTATCCAATCAAATCTTATAAGTAAGCCATTGTGCTGCACTAACAACACAAGGCATAACTAGCAGGCACATGTCACACAATAGGAGCCTTCTTGTCATTGGTATGCAGCTTCAGGTTCACATGCTAGTGAAGTACATTTATTATTCTCAGTCCGACAATTTTGGCATACCTGTAGGACAACAAAATATTACCAGTGAGGAAAAGCGGTGCACTAGTTGATATATCTGTGCACTCGTCATATTACGAGTGAAGTCCGAGATTAAAACGAATTGTCGAAAGTCACCAGTAATACGAGACTAGTTACATATAGTTATCAACTAGTGAAGTTTTGTCTCACGAGTAACATGTTCTTGTCCTACTCATATGTTGTCCTACGAGTGAGGACAAGTGGGGTACTTGGATATAAAGGATATTGGAGAGAAAAAACTAAAAGCATGTAAGGGAAGTAAAGTCCAAAATTTTCTTTACAATAATCATGCAGTGACATCCCGACTCACCTGTTTTCTGGGTGTGGTTGTGTGTGACATTCACAAGCTCTAAGCTCTAGCACTATGATGTCTTTTTAGTTGACAGTTAATGGTACAGCAGAGAGGATTTTGACACTGAATTTAGATTCCACAAACGCAACTTTAATCAGTCTTTAGACTACTTATTGAACATATTGGAAAGAAAATTTTTGAATTGATTTCCCCTTTAAAGGGCCTTCAGTAGCCACTGGGTGTGAAGCTGGAGAGCTACTCTCATATTGGGCCTGTGTGGGAGGCGAGCGTTTCACCTGTTTGCCCTTGTCTATTTGGCCTGAATCCAGCAACAGCCATCTGACAGCGCGCTGCCAGCAGCAGGGCACGCCCTTTGTCCACTAGCGCTCCATGGGCTAGAACAGGCTCAATGGCTTCATGCAGGACAAGAAGTGCCTGCTCAGGTACGCCCAACATCAACTACGAAAAGGAAAAAAAAAAAGGAACATTATGTGCTGTGATGACTCCAACTTTCTTCCTTTCATAACTTTGCTGCTGTAAATTGGGAATTTCTCCATTGGGAGACGAACAAAGGTTTTCTTATTCTTATAACTTACCGTACTCCAACTGACAGAAAAAAGAGTTTGGGCTGACCTGTGTGAAGGTCAGGTGAAGGAGGGTCTCTGAGGCCAGCGACTGAAGGTGGTGCTGTCGGGCCAGAGCCAAGGCTTGGAAAAGGAGAGGAAGGGCTGTGGAAAAGCCGGAGGATTCCCAGTGGAGCTCAGCCGTGGAAAGCATCACTCTGCATGAGACAAAACGCCTGGTGATTCCTCCAACTAAAATATCACAACATTTCTCATGATAAGAAACGTTCACATCACATATTCATTAATTTTGCATTGGGATAGGCTTGGTGATATAGCAGCAGCATCTTCCTACCTGATGATCATCTCTGTGCATTTGGTCTTCTCGCAGTGCACTTGCAGTCGCTGCAAGATGCTGTAGGCCTCAGTGGTTCGATGGAGAACTTTTAAAACTTGTACTTTCCTGGCAGCGAATACAACATTTGAACTCGACTTGGGAGAAACAACTTCACGCGTGCCTTCATATTACCTGTAGAGGCCCTCTGTTTTGTTTAAAGCAGAAATGGAAGGGACCAGTTGCTCTGCCAAATTGTATTGCCCCTCAATCATGTGCCTCTGAAACTGGATTTTTAGATCACACAGCATCCAGAGCTGCATTGGAAAGTAAAAACGAGCTGAATGCAGGACTCGATTTATGGAGAAATGACTGGCGGGTCAGAGGCCACACCTTGGAGTGCTGTGTGCGAGCAGGAAACTGATCTTTCAGATGCTGGAGGATGTCTGAAACGGCAGCGAAGAGGCCCTGTAGCACAAGCCAATGTGGTATGTGAACAGTGGTGTCGATTCCCTTCACTCTGCTTTGTATAACAGCAGGGCATAAATCATATGTACAGTATACAGGATCCAAAGTACGACCTGCTCAGCATGCAATTCAGCCAGATGGCAGAGAGCCACGGCAAAGGCCTCCGTGTTGTTCTGCTGGACCCCATAATTGACCGGTTCCAAGCTGCTCATGTGGAGGAGCAGTTGGGCCTGCTGCAGAGCCATGGTGCTGCACAGATAAACACGAGAGTAGGACTACTCCCCTTTACGGATTGTAATGTAATTGAGTTATTGAAATCATCATTACTCCAACTGCATTGTTCTGCATTATTACAACATTTCAAATGTGTGTGTTTCAGAAATGGTTCGCTCACAGCCTACTGTCATTGCACGTACATGTTGGGCGCAATATAAAAACGCAAGCAAAAAATTGATCTTTGTATCAATAATCAATATGAGACTTATTTTAAATTAAGGAAAATTAACCATAAATAACATGAAAGTTTATTTCTCTCATGTGAGTATGTGTACAGTACAATGATATGTGAACATTGACTGCACTTCTTAAATCCTGAACATTTAATGAAGATATGTAAATATACACACCCATGCTTACCTAAATTCAAGCCTACCAATGACCGAAATGAAGTTGAATGCAGTTTGTAAATTAACAATTATATTCTACCACACAGCAATGTCGATTTGAATTCGATTATTTGTTCAGCCCTATTGTGAACCGTGCCGCAAACTTTGTGCCGGCTTTACAATGTAAACAAGTCTGACCTTTTGCCGTACATCCTCCATATGGATGTAGTCTGAGCCAAGCTGATCTCGATCAGCTCCGACAGGCTGTGCTTCCAGTGCAGGACGTCCGTGTCCTTAAGCGCATCCATCAGCTTGTGTGCCGTTTTGCCCTGTCTTGTGCCCTGCTGGACCAATGACTGGATGCCAAGCGATGCAAGGTACTGTGGCAGAGAAAGTACTCCAATGTTGAGAATTAGGGTGGATGAGCCTCCCATCAGAACAGTTTTTAGTCTAATGCTGGGAAAGTCAAAGATCAGTCTGCTCAAGCTGTCCAAGCCCACGTTGCTCAATTTCTATACCAGTTTGTTGGAAAGTACTGTATTGACTGGGGGTTAGTGCAACCAGATGATAATCATTCAGATCGTTCAGTGTGGGTTTCTTTAGTATTGGGATGATTTGGGCTGCTTTGGTGCAAGTGGGAACTACAGCCTGTTTTTGAACAAGAGGCTGACAATGTTAGTAAATACCTTTGCTAGCATTATGTCGGTCAAAGCGAGGGAAATACTAATTTCAGTTTGTATGGGAGAGTGTTGGCTTCCCTTCAACTCAATGAGGTTTACTGTTCCTGAATCTTTTCATGAGCTCCAATGTGAAGAGTTTTAACATTTTTGAACACCCATTGAAACATATGGTTCAGTATTTCGATCTGCTTTGCCAAAGAACACACAGGCAGGATGAAATCATGCATATGATATGATGCAGCCATCAAGTTGTGTTTCCATTTCACTTCTGCTTGCTTCGTGCAGTCAAGTTGTCAGTTTTTCTCTTTCTCATATTTGTATGAGTAATAAAACGTTGGAGTGCATGTGGCTTATAGGCTGGAGAGCTGAAACAAAAAATTCTACTGTTATTTTTTTACAGTTAGTATTAACTGTTATTTTTTTAGTGTTGACCCATCCACCAAATTCAGCATAATCTGGGGATATTTGAGCACATACATGGTATCTCATGTCGTTGGTACTACAGAATTTATGTCCCTAAATACTTGGCGGAAGGGACTGGTGTGGGGCAGCTTCAAGAAGTAATACAGAACAAATGTTTCCTGGGAAGGAACCTGTATGCCTTTGTACTATGGATTATTATTATTATTATTATTATTGTTACCAGGCTGGACTTCACTGGATAAATTAAGATTAAATAAATGAACTGTCTGATTATTGTATAGAAATGTTTTCACCGTAAATTTTACGGTAATGTAGAACAGTATCATGAGCCTCTTATTTTAGTCATTGCCGTCCCACTAAATATTGAGACGACCACGTTCAAATCTCATCTGCTGGAAGCTGTTAATTAAAAATGAACAGTAAAATACGGCCCCCGACACTTTTCATGATAGCAATCCTAATTCAGGTCACGTGACACTCACCGGCAGGCAGAAATGAACAGCCATTTTAACAGAATCTTCAGTCAAAACGGTGCTGTCGCATCCCTTCATCTGTTCCAGTGTATAGAGCCAACTCTGATGCAGGACGGTACAAAAAAAAAAAAGGAAAAGTGGTGAAGCTCATGATCAATAATTGTTCCAAAAAACACACAGATGTGAAATAAAATTTGGTTTTACCAAACAGTGCTGCAAGCAGACATGATCGTTGGACTCTTGGGCGATGCGCATGGCCTCCTGCAGAACCAGACCAGCCTGCAGGCTACGGGACAGAAAAATGAACATTCAGGTGATTCAAAGACCTGTCTGTGCAGTTCAACTGCTCTTGCACTCACTAGTGCCCAAAGCGACAGTGAAGGCTCGCCAAGTTTAGAGTGGCGTAGCGAAGATTTCTGCTGTAGCCTTCTTCTCCGTTGCTTTTTCCTTCATTTCCGGATAAGATGAGGCGGTCGAAATAATGTAAGAGACTGTGGGTGGAAAGGTAGATGTCCTGTACTCTGATGCTGTTCAGATAGTTCAAGTAGTGCTGAGGAAAGAGAACAGCATCCATGAAATTACTCAAAGATCGAAATAGTGAGGTTGAAAAAGACGAGCCTCACCGCCTCAGCAAAGTCTGGGTTAAACTTGAGCATGTTGTTGACCTCCTCCTGCAGCAATGCAGGCTTTAAAGCTTTGTTCTCATCGTTCTTCAGATGGTACGCCTGGGGACACGCGTACACACCAAAATGAGCATCACACAAATGCCAGTTGATACGAAACAAACTGCTCAAGTTCGAAACTCACCTGTCTCGCAAGAAAGTACTCGGCTTGTTTTTGTGACAGGGGACCTTGGTTTGGAGTGTTTTCAGGCCTAATACAACATCGGAGATAATACAAGTGAAGAGTAAGCCCCATCGAAAAAAAATTGATACTTTGAATAAAACAACTCAAAGACGTACCGAATTTCCGACTCTTCTGGAGAGTTGTCCCCCTCCTCCCTGTCGAGTCGGTCCCCAACTGCATCCTCAGTGCTGGTGAGATCCATATCAAAGTCATCCACAGCCAGAGACATCAAACCCACTTGGCCCTCTGTGGGCTTGGAGTAATTGCTGTGGTAGTAATGCTGCAGGGACTTGTACAACTTGTACACTTGACTAAAGGAAAGCTTGTTATAGGCTAGGAGCATGTGTCTCATGAAAAGACCTAAAACACAGGGCAGGTAAAGATGAATGCTTGATTAGTTCCATTGTAACATTCTTTTCAGGGGGCTTTGTACTGATACCTACCCACAACACTGGTTTTATACGCCTCCGAGTCAAAAGCTGTGAATGGCGTGATAGGAGTCGAAAAGAAATGCTCCATGTCCTTTAGCTCACCATCAACCATTTCATGAAGGCTTTGAATGGGGGGAAAAACAATACAGCAACAAAATGAGAAATGCATTGACTGTACACTGCTAGTCTATTCTGATGACAAGAAAGGTTGCCATTTTCAGATATAGGCCAAGTCGTGAACATGTCTGCCTAGCAATCAACAGACCGTGAGTTTGTATTTCAGGCTCTCCTGTAGTTTTCTTTGAGTTAGTTAGCTGAGCTGAGGACCAAAAAATGGTCAATCGGTGAACGTAAGTGTCAATTTTTGCTCATCTAGATGTGGCATGCAATTGGCTGTCACTGACTGTCACACTCACCTGCATGGTATTTGTTTTTCCATTCACGTTTCCAAAATCAATCACCTCACTTGACATTCATCCCTGCTCAGTGCTTATCGGTGAGACAGACGGGAAACCATGCTAAGCTAAGTTAACTTTAACAAGCACAGAGTGGCCGTACCAATTCAATGATAAGAAACTTGGTGCCAGTAAAGTCTTGATGGAGCGTGCTGTGATGAAGATTATGTTTGTTCACTGTTAATTCACTTAAAATATGAATTTAAAGCTGTCTTGTTGGGACTTCCAGCAGTTGTCCATCTTGCAGCCGCCTGTTTGTTGCCGTGTTCAAGTCTCAAAGGTTCATCAGCTCAGCTTTTCAGCGACACATAAAACTACATTTTCTCTCTTTTCCATCTAAAACAACCACAAACGCTTGGCATATTCATCTCTATGAACAAATGATGGTGGAAGACAGCTTCTGCAGCTACAAATATGTGGAAACATGAACACGACCAAACATTGATACAGGGAGCCGCAAAAAAAAAAAAAGTTTTCTTTTAAACATTAAGATAAGATATCCTTTATTCGTCCCACACTGGGGAAATTTACAGCCTCCAGCAGCAAGAATGTATGTAGAAAGAAGGAGAAAGAGAAAAATCCAGTTTGTCGTTCAGAAGAACACCAAGGTACTTGTAGGAGGTCACCCTACAAACACACTTAAAAACAGTTTTAAGGCATGCATATTTGTTTTGGTCGACTTGACTTTTTTCCCCAGTCCTAGATGGAACGACTAAAAGTTCAATCGTGCCTTATCCATACAGTGTGTGCTGACATGTGAGTCCATTAATTGCACGGCTGGGATAGGCTCTAGCAGGTCCATGACCTTAGTGAGGATAAAAGCACTTCAGAAAATGCATAGCGGGACCGATAATTTAAGAGATTAATTCTGCTGCTTCAACAACAATAAAAGTCCAACGACAAAAAAAAAAAAAAACGACGTAAAGGTGTATAACATGACCTGCAAAACCCGTATGCACTGGTCAGTGCCCCCCTTAATTATTGGCTCCCCTACTTAAGATGTATGAAAAGCCTTTAAAGAAATTCTTTTTTATTGCACAAAATACTCTGACACTGGAAATTGTAGAAAGGGTTTGCCAGAGACAGAATCAAGCTCCTTCATGGCAATCTCAGTCCCTACACTTCAACCCCATTGAAAATCTGTGGAGTGAGCTAAAGAGGAGAGTGCAGAGCAGAGGACCCAGGTCGATGAAAGATTTAGAGAGATTGTAAACAGAGGAATGGTTGACAATTCCTCTTTCTGTATTCTCCTGTCTTGTGAGGCAATATAGAAGATTAGGTGCTGTTTTGTTGGCAAACGGGGGTGGTACAAAGTATTAACATCCGGGGTGAAAATAATTGTGGCACACTTATTTTGATTGAAATATATATGTATAAATAATGTGGGATTGTTTTCCACTGAAGACATGCACTTGAATTAAATGTTTCTTCTTTAAAAATGTCCAATATTGTTTAGAAGCTAAAGGACGCATCTTAACCGGGGGTGCCAATAAATATGGAGGGAAGTGTATATAGCTGTGCCAGGGCCGTGATATATATATAGCTCTATAATTAGATACAATATGATCCGTAACCACAGATACCGAAGCAGTATCGCAAATTCTGTGTGTGCAAAGTAAACACCGCTTATTTATAATTGACACTGTCAAGAGTTATAGAATTTATATATATTTTTTATAACACGGACACCCTGATTAGGAAAGGACAGAGCCGACTTCCTACTCAGGAAACTGAGGTCTTTTGGGGTTTAGGGGTCGCTCCTTAAGACTTTCTATAACTCGGTGGTGGCATCGGCCATCCACTATGGCATTGTCTGCTGGTCAGGCAGCATCTCAGCCCGGGACAGAAATAGACTGGAGCGACTGGTCAGGGAGGCCAGTTCTGTCCTGGGCTGCTCCCTTGACACTCTGGAGGAGGTGGGCAACAGAAGGATGCTAACTAAGCTAAAGGCTATGATGGACAGTCCCTCCCACCCTCTCCAGCCTGCCCTGACAGCACTTGGTAGCTCCTTCAGCCAGGGACTGTTACACCCGCGCTGCAAGAAGGAGAGATACCGACGCTCGTTTCTACCGACTGCTGTCAGGCTGCTGAATAAAAATAACAATAATAATAATAATAATAATTGAATGATGTGAAAAACAATTGGAAATAGCACTGCGATTGATCCATTTTGTATTTATATTGCACTTAATTGAACGGTGTTTGTGTTTTTTCTTCTTTCTACCCACATTCTTGCTGCTGGAGGCTGTAAATTTCCCCAGTGTGGGACAAATAAAGGATATTTTATCTTATAAAAAATATTATGAATGTATTTACAGTAATGTATTGGACCTAAAGGTTTCTAATATCCAACTGATGTATTCAGCCACATGGGAGGGACAAAATATTAGAACCATATTCAAAGGCGTTAAGGTTCTGGGACATTTTTTCTTTCGTTCAAACCTTAGTATGATAAAATATAAAATACTGTCTCAGGTATAAGAAAACTATCCAATATTTAGGTACCGGTATGTGTTCCTCGCCAATGGACGAACTATCGGCTGCTGGACAATTGTAGTTGCTTGTTTACGTTCAAGCTTTTCGGGAGTGACAACCAGGATGTTGTCGTCGCGACACCCCTCATCTTGTCAAAGGAGACTCTCTCATTGCTCTCATCTGAGAGTTAAAGGTTGGGGCAAGTGAGCTTTGATGTATTTTGATTAGAGAAAAAGACACTGTTTGGTTGTTTGTGACTGTATGATTATTAATATCTATCCATCTGTTCGCTGTATCGCTTATCCTCACTAGGGTCACGGGTATGCTGGAGCCTCTGCCAGAGTACTTTGGGTGAGAGGCGGGGTACATCCTGAACTGCCTGAAAGGCCACCATACCATCTATTATGGTGACATTGTGTACATTTTTGTTTTGTTTACAGTTTGTGTACATCATATTGCGCAGTTTGTTGAATGTTTGAAATTGCTTTTATTTTGACTTGTTTTACTTTGCTGTCGGCAGAGGATAAAACGATCTGTTCTCAACTGCCTTACCTGAATCAATAACGATTAAATAAGTTTTTGAAAATAACTACACGTTAAAATGTCCAATATTAGAAACGTATGAAAGATTGTATACGTTTAGGGACGGGTTTTCCTTTTTGAGCAAACCTTATTTTGACTGAATACGCAGTCTCAGGACAACACTCTCCCACAGTCTTGAGGAACTGGCCAAGAGACAGGTCAGAGCTCTGAAACGCAGCATGAAACAAGCACACTCAGTCACTCCCACTGGTGCAGACTGCAATGTGTCCACATCATTTAAAACTACCTGCTGTAGCGGTAAGATGAGTTTGTTCAGGCGTCTTCTTTCCGGCAGAGTGATCTTAAACGATGTCATCTCGTACAGTAAAGCCAGTAGGGAGATTTTATACGGAGTGACCGAGTCTTTAATCCCGAAAACATTAGCATGGACCACCCCGTTGGTCATCATCGGGTTGAAATACAAACTTTCGTGTACACTTGCCATCCTTCCAAATGCTCGCCGGTGTCTCTGTGAAGAGGGACCAGCACTGACGAGTCTTCGATGAGACAGCGGGGGCTAGCTTGTTAGCAAGCTAGCAAAGCCACTTTTGAACGTTATCTCGTGTGAAAGGCATTAAACCTTTAGAGCTGATTGTTATCTTTAAAAATAAGGCATCGGATCATTCATTTGTACCTCGTCAATTAATGTATATATCTTATTGTAACAATAAAACAGCGTAACAAAAGTTATTTACTTCTGTCCACTGAAAAATACGTCACTGTGACGCAGGGTTCCCTCCTGCTCTATCATAACTTTATGTTGAGCACATTCGTTGACAACAATATAAAAAGGAAAGAAAATAAAAAAATATATATCTATATATATAATGGATAGTGCTGTTAATTTCACTGCATATGAACTCTGATGCAGTCTGCATGTTGTTGCCTATGTGATACCGCAGCCTATTTGAGACACGTGCAAGTTCTCTGATATCTAAAAAAAAGTGTTTGATTTTTAACATGATCACAGTGTGTTTAGTAGTTTGGGAATATTTTTAAGGAAACGATTTACACTGTTCCCTCTTATTTTGGTCACTACTCAGTTTCAGTGGCTAGACATCCACATCATGACAACCTTTAACACCACTGTGAATGTGAAATGATATAACCGATCACCTTTACCTAAACCCGGTCAATATTGTTCATAGACTCAACAGTTTCCTACCCTTTATTCAGCCAAGACATCCGTGGAAGAACATTGAATTGTTCTGCCTGCCATTATATTTGACTGGAATCATTAGAGCAGCATACGTATTTTGTGGTCAATAAATATATATGTATATTAGGCCGATTCAGTGAAATAGTATTTTTTTCCTTGTAGAACTCAAAAAAATACTTTTGAGTGCAGTAGTGTGCCACCTTGGTTGGGATTCCTTGTCTTGGATTCCAATGTCAGAAAAGAAAAAAATGAACAATATGGATTTTAATACTCTTTATTTAGCATAATTAAGAGGCAGCCCAAACAAAAACTAATCTAAAATCACCTAAACTCGTAATTACTTGCTGACAAAAAACAATCCTCCCACCTATTTGCCTCTAATTATTACTACCACACGTTAAGTCGACATACATTTTACTCTCTGTCAAATAATCAACAGTAATCAGTTCCAAAGCAGCTATATAGAGCAATAATTCTTCAATACCAAAATCTCCTTTTAATGGCTCTGTATGCCCAACATGTTTGGCGTTATGACAGGACGGTAATTATCCAGGAGATGGCACTATCGCACTGCCAACTCAATGTCTGGATTTTAATTTATTTTAATGGGTTTATAAACGCGCGCGCGCACACGCACACACACGCACACACGCACACGCACGCACACACACGTACACACTCACACACACACGCACGCACACACGCACACGTACACACACACACACGGCTATTTATCGTTCCAATTTTGGTTGTGGAGCACAGTTGACTAGGCTGACACCTGTCAGAGTTGACATTCTTTGCAAAACGTAAACTGTCTGTAAATGCTTCTGTCAATATATGAGTCACAGTGAGCAAACAGTAGCAGCTGCAGTTGCTAGGGTTTCGTATATTAAGGATTTTACTATATTGTTCAAAACAGCCAATGTATTCTCCCCCAAAAGTTATATCTAAAGTGCTTTGTTACAGCTGCAGCTGTTGTGAAATGTGCTATGTTAATCAAAGGTGTATTGTATAAAATTCCACATAATTAACAGAAATGTACTTTTGATGCTAAACATACAAAATTTCTAGATCACCATAATCTTTAAGTAATATACCGGTAATCCTTTTTTTAAAAATTTGACCCGCCTATTAAGAGGCAAACAGTGTTATATGTGAATTTTCTGTCTGATCTGATTAGTTTGTGACATTTCTGTGAAAATCTATTTTTGGTGCATACATACATATATATATATATATATATATATATATATATATATATATATATATATACACACTAGCTGGTTCGCCGCCCTCCGGGCGGCTCATCAGCTAATTCCTGCGGAAGGCTGGTAAGGTTGGCTTTCGGTCCACAAAAGTGTTGTTGCTTGGTTCAACTTTTTGTTCATCTTCATTGCTTATCGCGAAAATAAAGAGATGTTTAGCTCTACTAAATAACTAACAATTTCATTGCAATGCTTGTGGGTAGACAAATTTTTTTCGCTAAGATGCCCGCGCGATCGTAGTGAGCCACTGCCTGAGCGGCGCAGTGGCGGCGCGCAGCGGCGCGGTGAAGTAGGTAAGTTTTGAAAAGGGACAGACGGAAGGACAGACCGCGTGCGGGACGACGCGCAATATATATATATAGATATAGATAGAAGATATATATTGTATTTTTAAGTAGATGAAATCAACATTCTTCCAATTTATCTTTCAACTCACAGTGAGGAAGTCCTGTTGACGTGTCTTGATAAATAGCTTTGACAACCTGAGAAAATAAGCACAGTATAGTATCATCAATATAAATGATGGCTTTGTCGAAGCTGAAAATCGAACAGTTCAGTAAAATGCAATTTGTTATGATATCATTCAGCGTAATGCCAAACAGCATTCACTTAACACACTGAAGAGCTTCATCTGCTTTTCTAATGTTTGGTGTCCGATTCAGCGGTTGAGTCATTGTTTGGAAGTCATGTTGCTTTTCACACATTCCCGGACACAAATGTTCTTCTTTCATGTCACAGGCACATCAGAACTCTATTCTAAAATGTATTGCAAATATCACGTTCTGTTCTACTTGCGATGCTTCTAAGAAAGTCAGAGAGACCACCGGTGCCCTTCACCGAACGTCATTTTTTGTGGTTGGAACAAGGACTTTTTAATTAACATATTGAACTGCTCCTTTTTTGAAAGGTCATCTGATCTACTCTTATCACTCGAAGCATTTTGCATAATATAGAATATCGTGCACTGTCATGGTGCACCGTTGCTGCTGTTTGAAAATGGACCAAACAAATGCCAGTCTTTCCAAGCATTTGTTGTGTGACCTCCATGAAGGTTTTTGTGTCAGAGCACCTTTTAATCATCGTGATATCAACGGGATGATTGCATTCTTCTCCCGCTGCCTCTCTTTGTGTCTCAAGTGTCATTTATAGATTAGCAGATATACTGTAAAGCTATTGTGCCTAGTGTGAGGAATGACAGACCTCTCTGTACGCTGACCCTGACTCAGCTTCCTACTGCTTACTCAGAGACTCTAAATGGATTAAGTTGTCAGTTGGACAGCCCATCTGAGATTTTTTAATATCCAGCCGGAGGTGTACCAAGCCACCGTCTGCCAAGCGTTATCAGAGAGATTTACTTTTCTTTGATTGCATCTTTCTTTCTTCATTTTCTCATCGAGGACATGGTCATACCCTCGCTGATTCCTTAAGGTGCGTATAACAAACAAAATAGATTAAATGAACTCCAAAGTGAATATCATCTTTTATCATGTCAATTTATAGCAGATGGGAGGCAGGCCAATTAAAAGTCCCAGTTTTATGTTCTTGGCAGATTTTCATTGTTGTCTTCGGTATACCTACACCCCTTTGCCCCCCCCCCCCCCCCCACCACACACACACACACACACACACACACACACACACACACACAAAAGGCTGATAAAAAGAATGAAAAACAAACACTGGTGAATCGAGGCGACTTAATGGATTTGAGAAGAGGCAGAGAAATGGTCTCAAGCTTTTCTACTTAAGTGAGAGGAAGCACATGAGTGACATGCCATGGTCTCTACATGTTTTAGAGTTTCACCCGAGCAAAGATCCACATCTCTTTCTTTGAATTGACCTTGATCCCAATCATCTCTTTCACGGTGTTGGGGCACAGTGCTTCTTTCTGAAATCATTATAGGCTGGAGGAGCATCGGGAAGTCTGACAAAAGAAAAAAGTCAATTGTTTTCTTGTTTGCAGATTTTCTCTTCTGGGAAGAGCGTTTGATTTGCTAAGTTTGTTTTTTGTGCCCATGTGTGTGTGTGTGTGTGTGTGTGTGTGTGCGCATACCTCGAGTGATGAGGAGTGGGTGTTTTCATACCATGAGGATACATTGGAACTCTTGCTGTTGTTTGTGACAGAAAAAATATCCCAAAAAGAATAGACAAATAGAGACAATAAAATAGTCTATGTTGTAAGAAAATTACAGTTTTGAGTGCAGATATTCTGAATGTAACTTAAAAAATGTCAGTACTTTCCGTGGCTTATTCCTTTATCTTTAGAAGAATACTTTCATGCGGAATTAGTGGAAATGTAACTTTTTAAAGAATAATAATATTCTATGATCATCTTGACTATCCATTCATCCTGTTTACCGAGTTTTGGCCGTATGTGATCTTGAGTTTATCTCAGGTGATCCTGGACCGGTCGCCAGCTAATCACAAGGAATTTAGATTGAAAAAAGCTTTCATTTTCACATTCCCACCTATGGGAAATCAGTCTTCAATTAACCTAACACAGATTTTTGAAATGTGGGAGGAAGCTGCAGTATCTCCAGAGGAAAGCTCATGTAAGCAAAAAATATTCAAACAAACGCACATATGCCTGCCTTCTGACTTGCTCTTTTAACCTCATTTGGGGAAAAAGAAGTCACATCAATGGAGTAGAATTGATGGTTCATTGAAATTAAGGCAACATTAGGTTTACGGCTCGACTGCAAGCAGCAGAAGCGGTTTTGATTCCGTCTCAAGTAGTTAATGGCCTGATCAAGAAGAACATGATAACATCACCTCCAGAAGTTTGAACTTTAACCATGCTGTGAAAGTTCCTTAAGGCAGCATTGTTTGTTCAGTAGAACACTGGATACTGTAAGTTCATACATTCAGATAAAGAACCTCCCCCCATAATTAAATTAGTAAATCTAATTTAATAAATCACAATTCGTTAATAATTCCCCTCCTCTTGTTCATGAAACATAGTCTTTGTCCATCCATACTTCAAAATGACTTTCTTGGCAATATATGCAGTTTATAATTTTCTTATCTTTGTCACAGGATGCACATTTTTCATGATCATATAGGTAAATAATATTGATAGAATATTTGATCACGTTACATAAAATGCATAGTCTGTTACTTGTGGATGGATGATTAAATAAAAAAACCTTTATAAATCAGGTCGGCAAATGCACCCCGAATCTGAATTTGAACTTTAAACACAATTCATATCAGATCATTGAGGTGAAATTTCATCGACGATGACTAATAAATAAATAAATAAAAATCTATGAGATATAAGAACAGGTAGGTCTGTAGAAGTATGCATCTTACAGCAGCAGCCTCACATAATTCATGTGGAAAAACATCACAAAGACCTTGAACACAAACCTCGAAATCAATTGATGCAAGTTTAATGTTCAGCAATGACGGTCTCTCCTTTCAAAGAAAGCTCCTGTCACATTCAATGTGTTTTTCAGTCTCGTGCTTTTCTTTGCTGTCGGTATTCTCCTATATTTCACAATTCAACTCATCTGGCAAATTACTTCTAGGTCAACATTGTGTGATGCATAAAAGTATAGATAGTAATCCTTTGATTTTCATGCTTGATGGGGTACAGAAGCCCCCCGCGAAAGGTGAAAACCATGAGGTTTCGAGCGGTCCGGGGTTTGAATGTTTGAATGTTGAATGTTTGAATGTTAAATGCCTCTCGACCAAAGTCAACTCATCCTATAGGCTCCAGTTCACCGCGACCATAATGAGGACAAGTACTACAGAATAAGGATGAATGGGTTTTGTTTCCATGAATATATATATATATATATATATATATATATATATATATATATATATAGGCAGTCCATAACCATAGGTAGTCCAGTGGTTAGCACGTCGGCTTCACAGTGCAGAGGTACCGGGTTCGATTCCAGCTCCGGCCTCCCTGTGTGGAGTTTGCATGTTCTCCCCGGGCCTGCGTGGGTTTTCTCCGGGTGCTCCGGTTTCCTCCCACATTCCAAAAACATGCGTGGCAGGCTGATTGAACACTCTAAATTGTCCCTAGGTGTGAGTGTGAGTGCGAATGGTTGTTCGTTTCTGTGTGCCCTGCGATTGGCTGGCAACCGATTCATGTCCCCCCGCCTACTGCCCGAAGACAGCTGGGATAGGCTCCAGCACCCCCCGCGACCCTAGTGGGGATGAAGCGGCTCGGAAGATGAATGAATGAATGAATGAATATATATATATATACACACACACACACACACACATTTTAAGTCGAACACAATGAGCCAGTAAGTAACCAAAGAGCTTGTAAAGCTGAAGAACACTCAACGTAAAATAGGAGAATGGAAAATGTTGAGTTTCTAAGTCATTTATTGCGATTCGATTTCTGTACTGTCCTGTATCTGAACAATGTCATGACAAAATTGCACCTGTATGAAAACATATATGCACAAATAAAGCACAGTTTTGATTTGGGCTGTCAGAGTGAAATTCATCACCTGCCACCGATTGCAGTCCATCCATTGCCATTTTGGTATTAGTGAACAACTACAATGCATTATTCTGAGAGCTATTATTTTTAACATAATTTATTAATACAGTAC
Source organism: Hippocampus zosterae (assembly GCF_025434085.1). Taxonomy (NCBI): domain Eukaryota; kingdom Metazoa; phylum Chordata; class Actinopteri; order Syngnathiformes; family Syngnathidae; genus Hippocampus; species Hippocampus zosterae. Next base: position 14,552,652 of record NC_067456.1, read on the forward strand.
TTACAGTACAAAACTAACAACATATTTTTCGGTGTAACACGACAAAAGCAAACTCATGAGCGACTTGGGCATAAACGCATTGCTTTGATGAACCTGTGCTTAGTAAATCTGTAATTTATCATTATGTGCTGCTTAAAAAAAGTATAGCTCATAAAGGAAACACATCTTTTTTTTCCATAAGAAAGAATAGGTCCTATGTGTCTTAATAATAGGTCTGCATTTTTTGATCAAAATCACAACACACTTAATATTCACTTTGAAATCTGTTTCAAATTGCTTTTTTAGAGGGTTCTCTCTCATGTAAAAGCCAGGGCTCGTGCCACCTATCTGTACGCTGGAAAGTATGGCTTTTGTCACCATGACAACCAGGATCTGAGCTAGGATATTGCTACTAGGTGAGCAGTTCCTTGTTCTTAATTAAAAAATTAAAAAATGTTTTTTTTGTGCCATCAAAACCTGGATGGCACAAAATTTCTTGAAGTTCAACGAAAAGAAGACAGAGGTGATATTGTTTGGCCCCAGTGGACCTTGTACATTCCATCCTGTAGACTTGGGCCCCCTATCTCCTTATCTGAAATCAACGGTCTCAAACTTGGGACTTAAACTGTACAGTGATTTCAAACTCGATCGGCAAATTGGTGCCGTTGTTAAATCCAGCTTCTTTCACCTTAGACAGCTGGCCAAAATAAAACCTTTCCTCTCACATGAACACTTTGAGACAGTAATTCATGCCTTTGTCACATCCCGGCTCGATTACTGCAACGCCCTGTACTTTGGAGTCAGCCAGTCCTCCATCAAGCGCCTTCAGCTGGTACAGAATGCCGCTGCTCGCCTCTTGACTGGTACTCGTAAGAGGGAGCATATAACTCCTACTTTGGCATCCCTTCACTGGCTCCCCATTCATTTTAGAATTATTTTTAAGCTCCTCCTCTTTGTTTTCAAATCTCTGAATAATCTCGCGCCACCTTACCTCTCTGAGCTCATACGCCCCTACACCCCTGCCCGGCGCCTCAGGTCTGTGGACCAGTCTTTGCTAGACGTACCAAGAACTAAACTGAGGCTCAGAGGGGATCGAGCCTTTTCTGTTGCTGGTCCATCTCTCTGGAATGACCTCCCACTGAACATTCGGCAAGCCTCCTCGCTGCCCATCTTTAAATCCCTCCTCAAAACTCACTTGTATTCTTTGGCGTTTGACTCAGCATGACTTAGATTTGCTATTGGTTTTACTGCTTGGTGCTTTCTACCGCCTTATTACTTATTACTTATTACTGGTTCGTCTTACTGTTTATTGTATATGTTAAATCGCTCCATGTACAGCACTTTGTATGCAGCGATGGCTGTTTGAAAGTGCTCTATAAATACTGTTGACTTGACTTGACTTGACTTGACTTGTTGTCAACCAGAGTATAAGGAGACATCCGAGCCTCCATAAAGATGCGGTAAAAGCATTATTTTGTTCTCACTAAAAGCTTCGACATGATAGTGCTACCGCATTGTTTAAAAATGGAAGATTTATTTATTGTTGCTCAGCATAGCAGCCGAGTCATGGATGGAGAAAATGATGTAATATAGCTGCACTGCTACATCCAAATCTTGCAAAGCTCAGAATGGCTGGCAAACTGACATCTTTTTGGAATTAGGCAGCTTTGAAAAAGACATATTTGGTTGTTCAATTTCACACTTAGTGGGTAGACACTCCGGAGATTCAATTGTTTGTATACAACCAATTGAAACTTTTTTTCTCCCCACTTAATACTTTATGATTACAGGTACTCAGTTTTTATGAGTTGAAAAGGGAAGCCCAGACAATTGGCTCCAATGTGAAAATGAAAAGGTGAATTCAGTTTGATATTCCTTATCCTGTTCAACATCATAATGAGCTTACTGAATTTGTAACAGTCTTCGTTAAAGCATTTCATGATGCTGTCAAGAAGAAAAAGTGACATCTTTTCATTCCATGTATGAGACATTCTGAAGGTAGAACTTGAGGTCAGATACTGGCATTGTTGTAACCCGTAACCACGGATTCGTGTCATATCTCCATGAAATCTCATAAAAATGATGATTTCCACTAGTGTACTGAATATACTGTTGGAAAGCAAAATGGAAAAACAAATAGCCTGCAAAAGAAGACAGCACTTCTTTACACTTGAAGCCCTGACCATAATTAACTCATTCACCACAGTGACATAATATTCAGTTCCACAAACAGAATGCACTGTTGTTAGCCATTTGAACAGTTAATACAATGGCACGTTTCCCCTACATGCTACTTCCATCTTTGCACCGGAATCCAATGTTTCCTCTTATGAATGTTCATCCTGTCCCCATTATCCTTCTGTCAGAATGACATACTGTTTCACCTCTCCGATTTCAAGTTGACCCAGGATGTCATTGAGGTGTGCTGATAAGCGTGAAGCTGTCAAAGGTATTGATGTCATGGGACCCATAGGTAATACAAAAACTATACATCACTTGATCACAACAAACATGTTTTCATAACGTCACAGGAGGATGATAAAACAGCACATCCTCACTATATTATATATCATATTAATTTGAGAGTGAGTTCATATATTCTTGTTTTAAATGACGAAAGCGGCGTGAGAGCTTGAAAATTAGGTTGCGGATGACTCGCCGGCTCATCCTTCATATGAAAATATTTAAATTCAGCATTCCATGCAGAATTTATGCTAAGTAGATTGGCTTTACAGGTAAATTGCACACAAATTCACAGTTATAAATAGCTTACGGTTTTAAATGTCATCCGCCTGATACAAGGTTTTTTTTTTTGCAGCGCTAGAATCTTGCTACTAAACAGAGCGAGGACATTATGAATGATTATCTCCCTCAGATTAACTAATTGTACTCGCATGTGGTAATAACATAATTAATATGGAATACATTTGGGATCATTAGTTCATGTCTGCTCCAGTTGTGGATTGCAGGACAAAGAAAAAAAATGTTTACATTTGTAATTAAGCTCACGTTGCAAGGACCCCAACATCTATTTCAATGGAGCACACAAATGTTTTCTCCACTATTTTGGTGATGTTTATCTACATCTGCCCGAAATGATCCGATGAAAGGGTGAAAGACAAGCGTGCAAATGAGCACTAATCTGAGGTTGAGACAGAAAAAGACTCATCCATCTGCATGAATTGAATCATGCGGCACAGTCATGTCATACATTTGATGAAAGATCTTTCATTTCTGGGCCATTAATTGGAAAGATCCTTTTCTCAATACAGTTCTCAGTTTAAATTAAGTCTAGTGATGGATTTGCAATGATTTTCCTGATAAAATTCTACATGTAAAACATGGGCACACACACGAAATGTGAACTTCATTATTTGCAAGGAATTTTCCTCCCTTTAATCGCGTTGCTGAGGGGAAGGGGCCCTGGCAAATTTAATGAATTCAAACGTGAAATGACTCTGGTTTTGACTCAACATAATTAAACTAGATGCAATAACACAGCGACCTTGGAGTAACACACCTGGATAACAAGCGATCAAACAGCACCATCTATCCACAATTTACAGAGCCTCCACTACCACTGCTCCAAGCTCAATCAGGCTGCTACCTTGAAGCTCAAGCTCATTAACTCTTCCAGGGATTGTTATGTACTCCCTCTTTGATAACTGGCAAGTGTGTGTGTGTGTGTGTGTGTGTGCGCGTTTCTGTGCAAGTCTGACGAACAGCAAGTCATCTATTGAGTTCACTTATAGATGCTAACCGCAATGTGTATCTGAGAATGTAGTTGGCACCTGTTCATTATTATTTTTAGTGAAATATTCACTTATTTTAGAGCACATATTCTTATATATATATATTTTTAAAGTACATAAAATAAGTTAATCCTTCTTGATCTCATCCATTCAGCCATCCCCGGGTCAGGTCATGGGAGCAGCAGCTTCAGCAGGGAAGCCCACACTTCCCTCTCCCCAGCCATTTTCTCTCCAGCTCCTCTGGGGGTACTCTAAGACATTCACTTGGGTCATCACCAAGGCCTCCCGCTGCTGGGACGCGCCTGGAACACCTTAACAGGAAGGCGTTTAGGCAGGTCCGAGTCGTAAATGATATTGTGTGCACCATAGACAACAGTGAACTTGTGTATATGGCAATGGTATTTGATTCTGTTAATAATTCCATACAAGTTGAAACATTGCAAAATATTGCCCGATTTGAGAGCAGTGGCACGTGGTTAACAACTGCTGCGCTGGACGCACTGCAGTCAATGAAGGTGGAGAGCCTTCTCTCATTTCTGCTACCATTTCTCTAAGGTGTCATGCAGGGTTCTATACTTGGTCCGACACGCTTTAATTTTTACATCAACACTATAACCCATGGTACAGTATAGGTAACTGACCCATGTAATGCGAAAACACGATTATTTATACTTCGAGCTCCACCTTCCACACCGCGATATCTGTTTTTCCAGACAAGTTTGATGACCAATCAAAATACAGTTTCCAGTCTACAGTTATCATTGAACATTGGCAAAACTGTATGTCTGGTCTTCAACAAAACTTCCAAGCAATAGTCTGCCGCTTACTGGTTCTGCTGTGCAATTCATCATGTAAGTAGCACTGCGATTTATCCATTTTGTATATATATTGCACTTAATTGAACGGTGTTTGTTTGTTTTTTCTTCTTTCTTCTTTCTTCTTTCTACCCACATTCTTGCTGCTGGAGGCTGTAAATTTCCCCAGTGTGGGACAAATAAAGGATATCTTATCACTTGTTCATTTACAAATCCACACAGTGATACTGTAAAGATGATAGATCAATTTACCACGATGCAATTAAATACATAGACATGGCTGAAATTAAATGCAATTTAGTTTAAGCTCTTTATCACCAGAATTAAGGTGGTTTCTGCATTGAGAAACCAGGTGCAATCACCGAAGGAGGTTGGAGTAAATCTGCTGCTTAATTTATTTATGTCAACTTGGCATCCTACCAGTTGCCGCAGATGATTTCGTTTATTAGCGCAGAGTGCCTGATATAACCGGATTAGGATCTGAACATTTTCAGTGAAACTCAGCATTTCCCTTGGCTTGAGTGTTAAACCCAAATGGTATCCTTGTCCTTATCATCACATATATAAAAGCATTTGGGAAAAATGCAATGACCTGGTATTTTTGTTGTTGTTGTAAATTATCACTCAAAAAAAATAAAAAAAAATGAATAGAGTTGACCAGCCAGTTGCAACGCACATTCTGTATAAACAAACAACCATTGACAATCACATGGATGTTCATTCCACATCGGACAATTTTCAATGAACCTAATATGCCTGTCTTTGGAATGTGGGAGGTATCCAGAGAGCCAGGAAAAGATGCAAACTCCATGCCTTAGTCGAGATTCAAACCTGGGACATTGATGCTGAGGCACACATGCTAGCCTAAAAATCTCTGACATCCATCCATTTTCTGATCCGCTTTAACCCTGAACCGTTTGTCAGCCAATCACAGGGCACACAGACACGAACAACCATTCGCTAACACAGACAATCACACCTCGGGACAATTTTGAGTGTTCAATCAGCCTGCCGTGCATGTCTTTGGATGTGGGAGGAAACCGGACTACCCAGAGAAAACCCACGCAGGCATGGGGATAACATGCAAACTCCCCACAGAAACCTGGTACCCCTGAACTGTGAGGTTGACGCGTTAACCACCGGACTGCTTCTATGACAATCATTTTTATAATTATTTAGGAAGTACTCATCAATATTTTAGTTTTTAAATTTGTTTATTGCACTCTAATTTGGATTGCACTTACTCTTAAGAGCCTTATGTCCACCAGCTTGTTGAATCTTTGTCAGGTGTTCGTGGGGTTTTTTTTGTAACCAGCAACAGATCTATCTATCTAGAGAGAGAGAGAGAGAGAGAGAGAGAAGAGAGAGAGAAAATGAAACTGCTCCAAACAATGTTGATGGGAGCATTGGGAATAAGTAAAGCATAACAATAAAATGGACTATAAAGCTGAGATACTGCAACCGAAAGAGTATTTTTTTTCTTTCTTTCAAGGCCATTTGATCCATTGCTGACATAAACTGCAGCTTTCAAAACATGTGAAAAATGTTTTATTGCATAATGATATTGTACTCCCAATGAAGCAATGGAAAAACTCACTTTGTTAGAAAAACAAACCTCCATTCCAATGTAGTCGGGATATTGTGTGTAAAACCTAAATAAAAACTGAATGCAATGTTGTGAAACATGTTTCACAACAAACTTTCTTAAATTAAATGCTAATAAAACTGAAGTCCTCCTTCTTGGCACCAAATCCACTTTATCCAAAGTAAACAGTTTTTCCTTCAACATTGACAATTCCCTCGTGTCTCCCTCCCCCCAGGTTAAGAGTCTGGGTGTCATCCTGGATAGCATGCTCACCTTCCACTCACATATTAACACCATGACCCACACTGCTTATTTCCACCTCCGCAATATTACCAGACTTCGCCCTTCCCTCACCCCCCGCACCACTGCTATTCTTGTCCACAGTCTTGTCACATCCCGCCTTGATTACTGCAACGCTCTCCTCTTCGGCCTACCTCAAAAGTCCCTTCATAAAATCCAGCTGGTTCAAAACGCCTCTGCTCGTATCATCACAAAAACATCTTCCCACCAGCACATCACCCCCGTTCTCAAACAGCTCCACTGGCTCGCTGTTCAACATCGAATCAATTACAAACTGCTTCTATATACATATATGGCGATCCACAACCTAGCCCCTCCTTACCTATCCGACCTTCTCCAGGTGCATATCCCCTCTCGCTCCCTCAGATCCTTGTCCTCCCTCCGCCTCTCAGTGCCCCCTGCCCGACTGAGCACCATGGGAGCCAGAGCCTTCAGTCACGCTGCTCCAAAGCTCTGGAACAACCTACCTCCGGACCTTCAAAACTGCACACCTCTTTCCACTTTTAAGTCCCGTCTAAAAACACAACTGTTCAGGATTGCCTACAACACATAGCTCTTCCATTTCCTATGTTTTTATGATTTTATGTCCTGTTTTTATTTAATATCTCGTTTACAAATTTTTACATTGTATTTTCTTATTGTCTGTACAGTGTCCTTGGGTGGCATGAAAGGCACTTTTAAATAAAATGCATTATTATTATTATTATTATTTACAAATCATTTGCAACCTACTGTATATTAAATTGAATCAATTGAATACATTACAAAATGAGTTATTATTTTATGTTGAAAAAAAATCTAAACTTTATTGTCTTTTTATACAAATATTAAATTAATTTAGTATGAAATTTCAATTTGATGCCTTCTACACATTTCCAAAAAGCTATGGCAGGGACAACAAAAGACTGAGAGAGTTGAGGAATGCTTAAAAAAAACAAACAAAAAAAAAGACTTGCTTGGAACATTGTACAGATGAACAGGTTAATTGGAAAAAGGTGAGGTGTCATGAATTGGGTATAAGGAGCAACACCGAGAGGCTCTGTTTGTCACAAGCAAGAATGGGGCAATGTTCGACACTTTGTGAAAAACTGTTTAAGCAAATATTCGAACATTTTAAAAACAACTTTTCATAAAATTGCAAGGAATTTTGGCATTTCATCAATTATGGCCCACAATATCAGCAAGCAGAGAGAATCTAGAAACATCTCTGCATGAAAGCATCAAGGCCCAAAACCAATGTTGAATGCTCGTGACCTTCAATCCCTCAGGTGGCACCGCATTTAAAAAAACAGCTTCATTGTGAAAAGAATGCCGTCTTGCCGCTGGGCTCATGAACACCAAAGAAAACCCCTGTCAGTGAAAACATTTCATTGGTTGCTTAGTCTACAGATGCAAATTAAAACTCCATATCAAAAGCCATATATCAACTGCACCTAGAAATGCCATTGGCTTCTCAGGCAAGGTCATGGAAAAGTGTGCTGTGGTCTGACGAGTCCACATTTCAAATTGGTTTTGGAAATAATGTGTCAAGTGTCCTTTGGAGCAAAGAGAAAAATGACCATCTGGATGGTATCGGGGTGCTGGTGCCCATGGGTGACTTGCACACCTTTGAAGGCGCCATTAATACTGAAAAGCTACCTGCAGCCTTAGGAGCAACATACTGTATGCTGCCACCCTACTTTTTCAGGGATGTCCCTGCTTATTTCAGCAAGACCAATGCCAAACCATATTCAGCGAGCGATTTGGATTAGATTCTACCCTTGGCCACAATGTGGGGAAGAATTCTGGTGAAGGTGGGTCATTTCAAACTTTAAATTAAACGTTTTTTGGTGTTTTTGGAGTTAAAATAGCTAGAGGCAGCCACCAGCATGCTCCTACTGTACTTCACAGTTCGATAGATAAGAAAATGAGTGTATGTGAAATGTGTGTGGCTGTACAGTCTGTGTGGGAAGCACTTTTGGTAAACACCGTATGATGTAGATACATATATGATGCACTTCATTTAGCATTTTAATCACAGTGGATGTTGCATCTTTTGGACTTTGACCTGTTTTGTTTTGGGGTTTTTTGGACTGGCGGACGGCTCAAATTTACTGACAGAAGCAATGACTCAAGGGCGGTTAAAATAACATGACCGAATGACCTACTGACTTTTATAGCTTGGTTTGGCTGAGATAATGATGGACTGACAATGACGGGCCCATGCGCAGGCCACTTTTGAATGACAAAGAATGGATTAGCAAAATTTTGTGAATTGCCTGCCTCTGTTATTTCGTAACATTAATCCATCACTATTGTTGAAGGCATGTCATGGAAGCCAGTTAAGGTTCCAAAGTCCCTGTATTACCCAGAAGTGACAATTACCTACTGACAGTTCCACTTTCCCATAGGGCCGGTCAATTCTGGAAAAAATAATCATCACAATTATTTTGACTTTTTAAATAACTTTTTGACTTCATGACTTTTTAAAGCGATTACTCATTGATTTCAAAACTTGGAATTTATTCAAGTACAAAAATGACTCAAAACTGTCATCATAGCCTCGTGCCCATTCATCCCTGCAAGTACAAGTAATTCTATAACACTATTCTTTTTTGTTCTTTTTTTTTGTTTTTGTCAAGAACAAAATGACCTTGTCAATATCCTGTGCAATTCAAGCCTGTTGCATTTTCATTCTGCAACATTCACACCTTTGATACCTTGCATCTTTGCAAACATTGAAGTCTTGAATAAGGATTAGCGTTCTCTCTTTATCACTCTTATTTTACCCTTGCATCATTCTCACAGGCCTTGGGAGTTAACTGGGCTAATGTGGGATCTCGGGGATTGTATTTCGTGCCATGTCATGTCATGTGGAAATGTTTGTTGGTTCGATTAAAAAAAGTGCTTGGATCTTTGTATCCTTGATTTTTGAGAAATGGAAAAGCCCTTGGATCCTTTAAAACTCAATGTCACATACATCTTGAAAAAGCAGCGGGAAAAGAAATGTTTAAGTACGTAAAAACGAGCGTACTACAATAATTGCAATTGCAAGAAACAAAAACAAATGCTGGCTGCTCCTATGGATTTTGGCCTCTTTGGGGCAGTGTGGTGGAAAATAGAGGTTGTGATTGAATTCTACAAATACATCTCCTTTTTCACAGATTGGGAAGAAGTTAGGCCTTTGAGTACCGGTAATGTTTTCTTCCTGATGTGTTTCCACAGCGTTTGTGTGGTAATGTTTGTTATTTGAAGGAATATCACTCCCGAAGTTGACGCTAATTTTTCCATTAGCATTTGAATGGGATCCTGCATTGACTTTTCCATTAGCATTCATGATGTTTTGAAAATCAAACATATTTTCTATTCAAATACAGTATGTATCATTTGTTTGCTTGTTTGTGCATGCTCTGCAAATACATTTGAATGAGTTCACCAGTCAAAAATGTTTACTCCATGTTGGCATTTCCACGCTTCTGTACGACTGTGCTTGTGGTGTGTATCATTCTTTCATTAAAAAAAAATCTAAAGAACTTCTCAAGTAAGTGTAGTCATGAAAGTTGATTTCTTTTCTCAGCCCCCTTCCACATATCAGTCAATCCTCCCCTTAGCACCGGGAGAGAAAAAAAAAATCCCGGTGCTGCGACTGTATTAATTAATTTATTTTTCCTATAGCATTTGCAGTTTTGAAAGCAGCTACATTGTTCCAAAACATCAAGTTCTGCTCATCAATGAATAAATGTTTTTTTGTATTCATACCAACACTTGTTTCTGGTAGCCTTCTGTAATGCAATGCAGGGTCATTTATAACGGATATATTAATCATGCTCCAGTATAATACACATACTGGCAAGAAGTAGAACGTGCCGCTTGGTGTCTCTGGTGTCGAATCCCCTCTGATGTGAATCGGTGTAAAAGCTTGTTAACAAATTAGTCATGGTTACATCACCAATTTGGGGGGATGCTATTTATGTGGATGACACACAAGGACACAAACTGCTCCCGTGTTAGGAATCCCCCATTTTTTTCTTTTGTAACTCCTGAAGTCTGAGAGGGTGGACACTGAGCAGCAATGGCATTTTTCACCATGTATCTTAAGCTCCGCTCTACTTATGTACTGTTTGTCAGCCCCAAACCAGACTGATGAATTTGCACCGGATGGATTCACTGGGCAAGACAGAACTGTATCAAAATCCCCTGCGGCATAATATACTACTGTTGACATAGAAAGAGTAAAAGCAAGTCCTCTCCTTCTAGTCTTGGGAAAAGTGGCTCCAAACATTTTGAACTTAGGGCTGCTAGGTATTGTGTAGCATTCAGTTCCATCTTGTTTCTATATGTGCCCTGCAAGTGACTAGCGACCAGTTCAGGGTGTACTGTAGTCGGCCTTCCGCCCGGAGTCGGCTGGGATAGGCTCCAGCAACTCCCCGCGACCCTCTTTAGGACAAGCGGTGTTGACTATTGATGGATGGATGTTCTCCATTTCTGCCAAACACACTTGCATACATTTGTAGAATAGCGACATCGAGGCTGCATCCATGAAGTCACACTAACTTGTAAGTAGTAAAAATCCATATTCGCTGCTGATTTGGAAAGGCCTTATTGTGCATGGCAGGTTTGAGGAGTGTTTGCTGCATTTTCATTTTATTGTGCTTAATTGTATCCTGCAAGTGTGATGCTCATGTTGACGCTTCGGCTCTTCATTTCACTTTTTCAGCTCTTGTGTAAACACGTTGGACTTATCGGTAGTGTGTTTCGTGTTATCATGACAAGCGTGGCTTTTAATGTGGAGTTAGTATTTTGGCGTTTTGTCATTTGGATTCAATTTGTTTGATGCTCCAGGATTGGGTTTTTATTCTTTTTGTTTATACTGGTGTTTGTGCCCCCCTTCCAATTTTGCTGATATTAAAGCTAATACCCTGCTTTTTTGTCAGAACAACACAAGTGTCACTCAATGTCGACTGCCTGGAAGATGTAAAATACAGAAGCAAGTTTCAAGTAAACACAGAGGAGCAGGAAGTGCAAAGTCCTTGTTTTATCTTATGACGGGACACTTCTCCTTCATTGTGTAGATTAAGGGGAATTGATGGGAGAGAATCTTAAAGTGCCACATCTTCCATAACCTCTCCGTCTTTGTCTCTTTTATCTCTTTCCTACTCACAATGGTCCACAAACATATTTTCTGAATTTGGTTTAAAAGAAAAGAAAAAAAAAGAAAAGGCTGCCGAGACTACAAAAGACCGCAAAAGTTGATGGGACCACAAATTGGACCTCATGGAAAATTCGTCCGTCAACAATTAGGACCGGTGACAGCGGTACATTCTTGGACTTTCGACTCAACCACCTACACAAGGTTAGCACTTGTGTCTTGCCCAGGGAAACCAAGACAACGCAAGCTTTTCCAACAACGATGAGATTTATTTCTGGGGAAACATCATTTACAGATCTGTGATGGAGCGTCTCCCCCAACAAGTAGGGTGCGGGCCCCTCTCATACCATTTTTCTTCCTCTTGGGAGGGGTTAAAGCCTGAGGTACAGGAAAATGACAACCTAGTATGACAACAAACTTTGCATAGCAATACAAAGAGAGAGCATGATCAGATGATACAAGTTAACAGTTAATTATAAGATACAAGTTAAGACTGTTCAATGTCAAATTCCCACTACACTTGTCTGCTGATGGTAAGAGTCCACTGAGACCTTGACAAACCCTCTTCCTTCTGGAAGGATGTCAAATATAATGTTTACACTTAAGTTGGTCATTTGGTCCATGTCTGGGAGTGATGGCTTTTCAATTAATACAGCTCGCAAGGCAAAAATGCTCAGTTCACTTTAATGTATTCTACACATCTATTAAGTGGATGAGAGGGAAAAAGTCATGTAGAGGTACCTGCTGCATATTACTTTTAATGACCAAAAGTTATCACGGTAAGTTGTTTTTCAATGAACATTTTGTGATCGTCCAGAGGAGGTATCCTGTAATGTAATTAATATAATAATAATAATAATAATGATAATTATAAGCCCGTTGGTTCAGTGGTTAGCGCGCCGACCTCACAGTGCAGAGGTCGTTGGTTTGATCTCAGCTCCCACCTTCCTGTATGGAGTTTGCATGTTCTTCCCGAGCCTCCGTGGGTTTTCTCCGGGTGCTCAGGTTTCCTCCCACATTCCAAAAACATGCAGGCTGATTGAACACTCTAGTCTAAATTGTCACTAGGTGTTAGTGTGAGTGCGGATGGTTGTTCCTCTTTGTGTGCCCTGCGATTGGCTGGCAACCAGTTCAGGGGTGGATCATAAGTCTGGGCATTGTTAAGAACCTCTCACAATTCAATACGATTTAAATTCTTTCCGTTGTGATTCGATTAGATTACTGTAGATATCGATTTAAATGCTATGATATCAATTCAGTTGTGAAGTAGAAATTAACAAAAACGCATAACAAGGTCAAAGGTACTTGCACATGACTACGGACAGAGAAGCCATTATCTTCTGTGATAGAGTTTTTTGCAGGCAAATGATTTATTGAGTTTTACCCTCTTTTGAGTCAAAAGCTTTAGCGGCGTTTAGCCATTGGTTGTTGCATGGCATCGGCGTGGTGTGGATCTAAGTGGTTCGTCATTTTATTGCATTTGAATTCTGCCTGATATGGCACAGCTTACAAAAGACATTACTTTTGTCTATTTCCTGTGCTCATGCTGGAAAGGGCAAAATACTATGATCAGAAACGTCAGATTGTACAGTAGACTTCGCTCGCTTCAGGTTTTACTGGCTGCCTGCCGCTGCTTGCTATCATGGCCATTCGTTTTTGTTTGGTCCAGTGTGGCTTGCGTCCACACAACATGACGAGTAAAGTGCCTGACACTGGCCATGAGCTTGAATCGGTCGATTTCCGGGATTTCAATCTTGATCTCTTTTGAGGAAAATATTGCAAAACATTGACGAATTGATATTAAACACACCCCCTTTCAGTCGTGCAAAAATAAAAACAAGAGTTTTTGACAATGCATTCATAATCCTCCTGATCTCGACTGAGTTTCATGAAGGGAAGATACATTAAGTGCACCAGTTTGTTCACAAGAGATTGTCATTGTGGTGTTCCATTTTTTCAAATTGGAACACTTGGTACCTGAGCAGAAGGCACTTTGCACTCAATTAAAAAAAAGAAAGAAAAAAGAACTCTTTCTACACTTGAACAGCTTCATTACCTTCATAAAAACATATTCAGTTGAAAATATGGTAAGAATGATCAATTATACATTGAAAATTACCTCTGAATGCTGAAGAATGGCCATCATGCCACATCAAGTGTATACCACAACTTCTTAGCGGTTTGCTTCGCAAAATACAAATTGCCGGATGTTGAACGGCCCGACGCTTTCGTGGCATCCATTTTCAGGGCGAGTTAATTCGGCTGGTGAGTTGTTGCACACTCCTTGGCAGGTTCCAACTTCCATCGCCACCAATAAAATTCGACACCACGATCGACACACAGCTACGTTGTCGCAGAACAAACCAAAAATTTATATTTTAAAAACATCGCATTTTTACAGTGAACACATTAAATGTTCAGTTCAACTCAGTGAAGGCGTAATTTCACCACTCGTGCGACGTCATCCCATATACACTCAAATACAGACGATACGCTGTGGTGCAAAACGGCAGCAGGCGATGGGGAATGTGTCATGACATGAATCAGAAGAACAAGCGAAAAACCTGGCATTGTACTATTTGAATGATATGATTTATATTGTCACACACAAAAAAAGCAATACATGTGTGATACCCGTGTTTCGACAATGCATGAACAATTAAACAAAGTAACATTGAGTATACAGTATTTGAAAAATCAACATTGATGGGCCACCTGAGCTATTCAATCCGTCCTGCATGAGACCGAAGGAGGACCAGTCAAACATTTGTTGTATCAGGTAAGGATACAGTACTTGGGTGACGTGATTACAACTGCCGGCTGTCATTTATGTGCACCAAGTTTGACATTGCACAGCGCACAATCACCCACCACAGCTGATACACATTCAGTGATTGATTGACTGGTCAGTTTTTTTTTTCTTCTGAGATATGCCTCAAACAATGACAGCACCTTTTTTTGTCAACATACCCTGAGGTGCCAACTGTTATGGATTGTCCCTATTTTATTGGGGGAAGTTACTGAAGGCTAACTCTAAGCCTTAGAGTGCCAAATTAAATGTCACTGACGATTTAATTATTACAATCATACAGTACGTGCCATATCTGTGCTGTGTCTGTGTATGTGTGTCCTGTAGTTATAATGTGGTTGTTGCCTTGTGGTATATATACTGTACAGCTGATGTCATCAATAATAATAGTAATAATAATAATCAATTCATATGACTTTATATAAACTTTTCTACATTATATTACAATGTTACATTTATGTAGATATGCATGTGGTATGCCAAAAAGCAGTCAAAAAGATTGCATTTAGCCTCGATCATGTCAGGTTTGCGTGATGGTAGAAGACCCAAAAAGCAGGTAGGCAAGAGAAGCAGGGTAGGTTGAAATTTATGAAAACAAACAAAAAAAAAACCCTCAATCCAAAACAAACAAAATCCTGAAAACACAAAGGAACCAAAAATACAAACAAACAAACAAACACCCATAGCAGAAACACAAACAAACGTGACAGCAATACAAAAACAAAACCCTATGACATTAGCACAACAATCCGACCAAGACTAACAGAATCCAGGGAACTAAATACTTGCAAACTGACGAGACAACAAGGAACACCTGGACAAGACACAAAGAGTTGAGGGAGCTGATTGGTTGACACAAGGGACCCGGGTGACAAGAACAGGTGGCAACAAAACCAAACAAGGAAGACAAAAAGCACATGATGAAACAAAACTGTGAAACCAAACTAAATGTAATTTTAAAAATCAGAATCATGACAGATCGCTCCAAACTCCTCATGTGCACAAACAGAGTCGGTTTTTGTTGGGACAATACAAAGCTCCTGGGGAGGAAATTCATGAGCCCTCTGCACTTCTTGATGGTCCTGTAGCTGGAGTCAGGAACTTTTACAGAACAAGAACTAAGCAGCTGCAGTTGCTGTGTCATCCATGGTTGCTCACAAAATGAAGAAAGCAGTTCTTCTTCCCTTAATTACAACTTTAAGCAGGTAATGCTCCGGATGACATCTGGCACGAGTGACATGAATGACACGTGAATGCACGCACACACACACGCATATATATATATATATATATATATATATATATATATATATATATATGGACAGAGAGAGAGAGAGAGAGAGAAAGAGAGAGAGAGAGAGAGAATGTTAAATTCTTGGAAACGTGGTGACCATCCCCCCTGCTCCAGTATCCCATTTGCACCGCTGCTTTTCACAATAATGACCGACGCACTCCACATTATCCTTTAACATTTGCGTTTCCGAAAAAATTATCATCATTATCATCATGTAGCAATTTTTCTCTAGTTACATGGCTTGTTTGTCAAACATTTGATCAGATCTGCCGCTCTGATCAACGTAATGGTGAATGTCGAAACATCTGCCATGTGTGCTCGTGTGTGAACTTCAGTTTATGATGCCTTCAAGAGAAGCTTAGAAATGTGTGGAATGACATGTCATAAAGGAATTATATTGTTTCAATAGCTGTAAAAGTGTGTATGTATATATATGAGGGGGAGACACTCGATCCTATGGAGTGCCTGGTTTGCATGCCATGTTACAGCGTTTCTGATTCTAACAATTACAAACTTTTCTAACTTAGCCTGCCTTTTATTATTTCTGCAAACCTTTTTATCTGGGAAGGAATGTTGGGTGTACTGGACATTTAAAACAAACAAACAAACAAACAAACAAACCAACAAAAAAAACAACACCATCAACCAAAAAACCATGATAGCAGTAGCAGGCAGATTCACCCAAGACCAAAAACATTGACGTACCTCACTAGGTCAGTTGTGCTGACCTGAATATTTTCCAGATTTTATTTCACTCTTTATTGTCAGGTTTGATATATGAACAACATTTATATTGGAAATGAATGAAAATACAAAACAAATTGCGTCCCGTGTTGGTTGGTATTGGACACAACTAAGAGCCAAATAAAGAACCATTCTGTATTTTGCGGAACGGGTGGCAACCCAAGTTAGCCACCTGGCTGTGTGTAACGTTTGCAGCGTTGTTGGCTGGTTTTGGTCAACTTTCCCTAAAACGTCTGTCATGTGGACGAGGTGGTGACATGTTCATGACACCATAGCGGGATCCGTGCTCTCTGGAAGCGTTTTAGCCAGCGAGCTAATGGTGGGCTACAATCGAGCAACTGAAGCTTTGGGTAGATATTTTCATTTCCAAATCCACAAGGGCAAGTGAAGGGGCCACACTACCTGTCATGCGTTAAGGATTTAATAGCAAAGCACTCCGCTGATTTTTCATCACTTCAGCCTTGAGCTTGAGTGGTGAGCACAATGAAGAGTTTGGGTCTGACCACAACATTTCTGTCTCTCATTCCAATTGATATGTTTTCTGCAGTCTCCAGCCAAAACAGACAAATGTCTGTAAGATTGATGCTCGGTAATCCTTCAACTGCCTCTGAGACCAGTCTTCAAGTCTTTCAGTCTGAGCTGGATTAGATGGTGCTAACAGGATTGCAGTGGAAACATGTTATTAATTTTAGGCCTCTAAAGCCGTATGGACACATTTGAAGCTTCATGAGTGAGAAATGTCCACATCGATTTGAAGTTTCCCTCTCTCAAATGCACTTGATAGTTATTTCATGGATGGCAAGTAATTCAATCTCATGAGAGAGACTCTCTATGAACATTAATTCCACTTGTTGGGATTCATGCGGACGTTTTAGGTGTGTGCTCGTGTCTGTGTGAGAATATTAGTGTGGTGTCAGATTCGGGTCGCTTACTCTTTCAAGATGAGCAGATGGATTGCTTTTAAAGCCTGACTGCATATGAAGGCTGCACTTATGTTATTGTCAATGTAAACACGTTTCCGCATTTAATACACCCTCATGTAGCTCAGATCTTTGTTTCCCAATTGTGCCGAGGCACCCATTTACCCAATAAAAATTTCATATCATGACACAACAGCAAAGAAACACATCGGGAAAAATAGGAGAACTAAAATTATGATGATCTTGTCTCGATTTTGCTCACAAATTTACATACTTGGTGTAAAATCTGGGCCTTATCAACTGAGCACAAAGCTTGCGGAAAACCATAACTTTATTAAAGGGAGTATTGACGCATTAATGGAAGAATGGCGTAATTTAATTTGACTTCATGTCATAAAATTTGTGCCATCTAGCAACAGTAGAGCTTTTAATTCTTCTGCCTTTTACTACCGGTACACGTTACAGGCATAGATACAAGAACATAAATGTAATTTTAATGACTGCATAATTTTTGATCAAATTAAGGGAAATTGGATTATTTCCCATCCCGAATGCTGTCTCATGGGACAGTAGAGTGCCACGGCACACTGGGTGAGAATCAGTGGCTCAGACAGCCTTTACGTTAATTTAACATTCGCAAGTCGGGCACTTGGAAGCCTATATCTAATAATAACATACCATACTTATTTGCACTTATTATTTTTTATGGTGTGTCTCCATTACAGTGATTACACAATCTAGAGAGAAGTTGTAACACTCATGCTGAGAATGAGACATCTGGAGGAGTACAAAAAATGATGGCTCAGATGAATGCATCATTCATGGCTAAATTGTATGCCACCATTTTTAATTTCAGGATATACGGAAAAGCTAGTTGATGAATCATCTCTTTTTAAACCAACAATGCAGTACTGGACACAACTGGCCATTGGTACAAGTCCATTGACGAGATAATCTCCCGAGAAAAGGAATAATAATGTGTTCATTTTGTCATTGAACAAATATAACCCATTATTCATTTCCCCCAAAACTGCTATTTTGTTCTTGCAATGTGAGCTTTTTGCTGCATCATTTAATGGTTGTTGAATCGTGTTGTACAAATTGGGTGCCATGGCAGACGTTTGGAAGTTTAAGATGTAGTTTAGAAATCACAATCATTACAACACATAACACACCCTTCTAAGGTTTCATTTCTTTTATTTGGGGCACGAGTTCATATTCAATCACATTCTATTAGTGTTGTTGTGTGACTCACTTTAAATAAAGATCCGATCCTGCCACTGAAGTGGCTCTGATCGATTGTTTGTTGCCTTAATCAACAATGTGTACAACGCATAGCGATGTCTGTGCTGTATTTCTGTGTTTTTCTTGGGACAAAATTGCAAAGCTTGTTGATAATTACTTCGTACTGATCGTACTTTCAATATGCGCGTGTTCGAATTACACAAGTAATCCCTCTGCGTGAAAGAAAAGAAATCATTCTAAAAGCAGGACAGGTTTGCGACATTTAACAAGCACTGTTCTGCTGAAAGCACACAGACGTCACATGTAGTGATGAGACGATAAGAAACACAACAAATAGTTATTAAAAATGAAAATAAAAGTTAACGTGTCTTCTGATTTCCATCCTGCCCCCCCCTCTCAGGTGCGAAGGCTATCCTGGACGACAGCAAAAAACTTTACACCAGCGATACACACTCTCAAAACCCCCAAGTTATTCTATCCTACAAGATTTCAATCCAACCTTCCTCTTACCTCACTTTCCCATCATGCCTGAACCTGATTGAAGTGAACTCATTCTCCCTTCAGTGGCCTGTATTTTTCATCCCTCAGATGAAATATTTGGAAACGGATTGATTCCCAACTTGATCCTGCTCCCTCCACTTCAAGTCAACCGCCTCCATCAAGTTGGCAGAATTGCCGCCAAAGAAATACTGTATTGATTTTCCTAGCGCTGGAAGCACTTTGAAAGGGACATAGACTTTACTCCCAATGTACCAAATATAATTCCATCACACCAAAATCGTTTGCAAAATTTTCCAAATTACAAGTCAATTCTATTCAGGGGCAACATCTTATTAAGAAGGAAATTTAACATTGAAGCGCTTTGCCGAAGCCAATCAAACATTGATCTTTCATTATGAATGTGTGGGAGTACAGAGCAACCCCTTTCAAATAAACTGGTGATTTATTGAAATGCATTGAATAAAGAAAATACAAGATGGATACCCCAAAGAATTGCACTCAACAAACATGATGTTGGTAAAAGGAACCACACAATAGCGAATTACTGCACTTTAATTCAGTTCATGCATTTAGGTTCAGTTCATGCTCGGCTGCTTCTCTGCTGGCTTAAT
Source organism: Hippocampus zosterae (assembly GCF_025434085.1). Lineage (NCBI taxonomy): Eukaryota > Metazoa > Chordata > Actinopteri > Syngnathiformes > Syngnathidae > Hippocampus > Hippocampus zosterae. The sequence continues at coordinate 14,572,335 of NC_067456.1, forward strand.
GAGGGGTATTTGAGAAACATTTACTTCTTCTGAATAGAAGGAACACTTTGGAATAAGTATGATTAATAGTTTTGCGAAATTATGATGTTCAACAATAGCCTGATGTTCCGGTGAAAAGGCTTTTCAGAAGAGGCAAGGAGGCTGAATTCAACACAATGCATTTATGATTTGTGAACAATGCACCAATGTTCACCTCTTTTTAAATCTGTTATTCATCCTCATGTTGTAATGCTTTTAAATTAACCACAGTCAAACATTTATGCACTTAATGCAAAATATAATAATGATAATAATGATATCCTTGGGTGGCACGATGGTCGACTGCTTAGCGCATCCGCCTCACAGTGCAGAGATGCAGGGTTGGATTCCTTCCTGTGTGGAGTTTGCATGTTCTCCCCGCGCCTGCATGGATTTCCTCTTGGTACGCCGGTTACATTCCACATTCCGAAAAATGCATGGCAGGCTGATTGAACACTTTAAATTGTCCCTAGGTGTGAGTGTGAGCGCAGATGGTTGTTCGTGTCTGTGTGCCCTGCGATTGGCTGGTAACCGGTTCAGGGTGTCCCTCGCCTACTGCCAGGAGACAGCTGGGATATGCTCCAGCACATCTGCACCTCTTGTGAGGATATACAGTACTATATATGTATCAGAGAATGGATGGATGGAATTTGATTGGAATCTCTCATATTCATCTACAGGCATCTACAGGCATGAAATACTTTATTACATTAATAAGCAAGAAACCCTAAATTGAGGTTATACTTTAAAGGGCCAAACACATGCTCTGGCAATGTATAGTGATAACCTGATTTAACCATTAAAATAAAATCGCTCTATTGTAATATTTCAAAATTGTTACATGTTCCACGTTGCAATATGCACATCATGAATTCAATGAACCAATAAAGCCAACTTTTAACATCAATCTTTTTAACACAACAAAAGAAAAATCTGATCTCGATTCACTCGAAAGTCCAACCAAAATAAACACACGTTGAAGGTTCTTTCTCTCGTGTTTTCATGCTGAATGGCACAGAAAAGCCCTGCTCCCACATGACAGGGTGTCACAGCTCAAGTCTCCATATCAAAGTCACCTTTAGTGTCACTGCTTCATGGAAATCTGCCCAATGATGAGCCTGCCAGGTACGGTATTAAGGATTTTTAATCTCACTTAATCTCTCACGAGTTTCATCCAGCCTTCCCGTTCCAAGGAGTTAGACCGTTATGATTTATGGTTACAATTCTCTTCTTCTTTTCCGTTACATTTCCTTCAATGTCAGAAAGTTGCCTCAAGGTTAACCTTGTGCACTTTATCCTGCAAGATGCCATGGACAGTCTGGGAGTCATGAGTCTTTTGGAACAATTTTTATGTCTCCCTTCCAGAAGTAGAAAAAGGGATTCTACGAAGCCTCTAAGGCAGGGGAGTCAAACTCATTTCACATTGTGGGCCACATACAGCCTCGGTAGATGTAAAGTGGGCCGGATCATTACAATTATTCCATACGCTGCTATAAATAACCAAAATAATATGTCTTTCCTTTGTTGTGGTCTAAAGAAGCATAAGAATATGAGGAACATGTTGAAATTTAATGAACAAATCTTTTACAAAACATTTCATGAAGCTTTTAGGTTTTCTTCAGACAAATGTGCAATTTACTTTTATCATTCATATGCAGTATATGTATTGCAAATGATCCCATTAATTGTACAAAGGCACACAACTTTAACAAGTAACTGGTATTGAAAAATATAGTAATGCATTTTTAAGATTAAACGAGATTTATAAAGAATTTTAAAACCATTTTCACATGCATCTAAAATCTAAATGTAATCCCTGCCTACACCTTACAAACCTTACATGTCTTTTATGCTTTTTTCACTTTTAAATTATCCTGCGGGCCTTATCAAACCTCCTTGCGGGCCGGTTCCGTCCTGCGGGCCCTATGGTTGTCACATTGACAAAAAATGCTTTTTTTCCATTCATTTTGGTCTCACAAAGAACTAACGTGACCAATCTCCAGTTTCGCCTCACCGCTCCCAATTCTTGCAGGAACTTTATGGCTTATCAATAACATGTAACAAGTTATTTCAGTGCCGATTATTGTTGTTTTTTTTTGTTCCTTTAATGGAAGGGTACTGACCAATTTTTGTGTTTGTACCTTGTGAGATCCCGCTGTGAGATTTATGCATGCGAGCTGCCTGTAGGTTAACTGAGTCTTGGATCCAATTGAGAAAGTGGATGTGGTCCTGGCAGGGAAGCCCAGCTTGAAATCCTTCCGAATCCCGCCCCCCCCCCCCCCCACACACACACACACATTTGAGACGGATGAGTTTTGTACATTCGAGATGCATTACAAAGGTTCTGTGCTGCAATCGTGGAATATTATTGAAGGGGAGTGCTGCAACATTCCTCTTGAAGAACGAAGAGCTTCTATTTGAGTCGCTGCAGTACATAATTATGATGGATGTGCATAGGTCTCGGTGGCCGCGGAGGCAGAGTCACAGCCTGCCACGTAGCTGTAGAGCTGTTAGTCAGGGCAGACAGACAAATGCGCATATTGTGTGGGTGATCTCTGAAGCTGGCAGGTGTGAGAGTGCAGCTTGTGTGGGAACATCTTAATAGATTATACAATGCAACAGACAAAGGATTTTCTTCCTCTGTGTGTGTGTGTGTGTGTGTGTCTGTGTGTGTGTTTGTTGTTGATTCTTTTATTTGTTTATTCAGGTGAAATGGATCTTGTGAGATACTTCACATTGCGAAAAGGCTTTTTAAGAACCTCGGCGATTTGCATGGTTGTAAAAAGGCTTGCCCTTGGCAACCTTACACGAAAATCCCTCAGATGAAGTGCTCGTATAAATATTTGAGACCATCAAACATTTGAGATTTGATTTACTCTTTTCAACTAATGACCCAAGTCTCCAAATGAGAACAAGTTCAACCATCATAGACATACTGTATTTGGGATTATCCATTCATCCAGCTCTCCATTTTCTGATCCGCTTATCTTCACAAGGGGCGCGGGCGAGCTGGAGTCTATCCCAGCTGTCTCCAGGCAGTGGGCGAAGCACACCTGTACCTGTGTTGTTTGTGTAGTCAGTACCTGAGGCCAGCTGCTTCATGTGTGTTTGTCAGCCCTTGTTTCTGGTGTGTGTTTTGATACCGTTGTTTTTCTTTTAGTGCATCACATCTCTTCTTTGCACCAGCCATCATCCCTTCATTTATTTAGCCACTTAATTCATTCATGTGTTTGAAGAAATTTGCTTTGGGTAATTCCCCCCTCCCCCCCCACACACACTTCAATTGTGTGTTGCACTAAGGCAGGGGGATTCGGAAGTGTTTACTGCAAATTTGTCGTGTAGTGTCGTGTGTCACTATTAAGTTGTTGTGAGTACTCGTTTATGTTTAGATTTAGAAGGACCATACCTTGACAGCATACCACTTTTTACTGCTCCCCAACTCCCCAACCGATGTTAGACCCTTCCTCTGTTGCCATCATGTGGAGCAGTCGTAACGGAGCCATGGAAAAAAGAAATACATTTAAAAACCGTCCATAGTGTAATTTGTACTAAATGTCCTAAATGGAGTCAACTATTTGCAACTAAACAATAAAAATAACAAAACAACAAAAACAAACAAACAACAAACAAAAATAACTAAACAACAAAAATAATCGTTTGTGACAATTATAGTTGAGAATTGTAATTGCATAGCCTACACAGACAAGGTTAGTGCTCAACATTAAGCATGCCATTCATGTGACACGTATAAAAGGGAATGCAGGAATTAAAACGGGAATTAGAATATGTTGTGTGTAGGTGTGTGTGTGCGGGGGGGGGGGGGGGGGTTATAAGATAAGATATGATAAGAAAACCTTTATTTGTCTCACAGTGGAGAAATTCCCACTTTACAGCAGCAACATTATGAAAGGGAGAAAGTAGAAGACAAAAACTACATCAATAAATATAACATAAAATATAAGTATAAGCATATTAAAAATGGCTGAGGGGGGGTGAGTCAGGTCTGTATATTCAATAGCCTGACAGCAGGAACGAGCGGCGGCACCTCTCTTTCTTGCAGCGCGAGTGATCAGTCTCTGGCTGAAGGAGCTGCCCAGTGCTGTCAGGGTGGCCTGGAGGGGGTGGGAGGGTCTCACCTGAACGGTCTAGAACCACACAGTGTGTGAGACACGATATGATGCCATTACATCGTTGTATCAATGTAAAAAAATAGTGATTACTAGTCCCATGTTACCTGTGCGGTGAAGCCTCTGTCTCACAGCAAAAAGCTTTTTGTTGGCAATTGGACTTGGACCAGGTTATGTGGCGTGTGCATCTTTTGCTTCGCATTGAAGATATTTCATCACCTCTCTTTTCACTGACAACAAATGATGAATCAGTAATAATGTGTTTTGCGCATGTGTCATGTCGTCATGCGTGAAATAATGTGTTTGGCTGCTGCCAGATGGAATACAGCAGTATGTGGGACCATGCGGCCATCAGACTGTTACTCTACAGCGTTGCGTTGGATATTTGTAGCTGTTGTGAAGAAACCTATTTAATGAATCCGTTTTTACAGCCGTACACACGCTGCCCCTGGGCCTGACAACCAAGCACTACACTCCAGCAAAGACAGATGATAAAACAAACATTTAACGGTCTTAAAGGAGTACTAATATCCACGCAGTGCCTTCCGAGCTGGGCTGGCGCTGAAGAAAACCGCAATTAAAAGAACAATCTTTTAAACTAAATTAATTGTGTCGTTCCCGTCAACACAGCAGAGACATAGTTTAGCGATACATTAATTAAGTGAACAAACAATTAAAATGTCATCAAAGTACAAGGAGGGAAAACATTACCATGCGCAATGTAATTGAAGAGCCAATGACACCTTTTTTTCCTGTGGCAGAACAATCTCAATATGTTGATATGAAATTCATTTGTGTGTTTTATTGTTTCATTTTATTTGCTCTATGTGCAGGTGTGTGTTGGTTACAAGACAATAGGATCACTTCAGAAAAACCTAGTTCATTCAATATTTATCTTTGAATGAACTAGAATAATGTTTTTGGAATAAAGTTGCTGAATGGACCCAGGTGAGAGGGACAAAAATAATAATAATAGTAATATAATAGAAGTAGTCATAGTAAAATGTCATCATTAATAGTGATCACAGAGGCAATAGTGATAGCGTACTTAGCCTCCATGTTTGTAATGGATTTACCTAAATTGGCATGGGTTTACATTGTTAAAAAAAACACACACACACACAAAAATAACTTCAAATAGTTGAATCCCTTTTTAGTCCGTCTGCTTTTTAATCCATTCTTGATTAAAAGTACACATTGACTGATTAAGGGCTTAAGGTACTTGAGTAGATCTCACATGATGGATTCCCCAACACATGTAAAAGTGTTTCTGCTTTTTTTCAGGGAAATATTATACAAGTCACCCCCCACGCCCCTCCACCCCTTGGGTGTGCCAGGCCTCGTAGAAAGTAAATGCGAAATGACAGACGTACACACCATACATGAGAAACCAAGAAGTCCATCCGAAATTGAATTCCTCAGTCACTTTGTGTCTGTTGCATCGAGTGTCATTATCAACATCACTGGATAAAAGGTCTCTTTCTCATTTGATTCCCATTAATGGCGCTTATGTTGACTTAATTGAGCTCATCTCCCAGGATACGAGACAAGAGGCTGTAACATTAGCCATCTCTTGCATGCAGCTCATTGGGATGCAAGGACAGTGCTGTCAGAGTAAACCGCGCCTTGGCAGAGATGTGGTGGGGCTGCCACTGCAGGGACGTGACAGCGAGTCTCAACCCCTCCCTTCCTTCTCATGGCACACGCTCCTCAGGGCATGCAGCCACACCTGTGCATTCAGCTTTCAGCCAAACCATTCCACTGCCAAATTCGCTCGTTCCCACTGTGCCATTTCGGCGGGAGTCTGCGGTTAAGCGTGGGACATTTGTGCTACTACGTCAACATCCATCATTCAATTCGGACGTGGACGGCAAGAGGGGAGTCGCTCTGGCACGGTGTGTGTGAGAAGCCACTCAGGGCCTCTCCATCACGTGTCCTTCACAGGATCAGAGCGGAGCTACATTTTCAGCTTATTTGCCATTCACAGATGCCATGACAGCATGTCTTGCCCTCAGTGGACTGTGATGTCTTTCAAGATATCCCGGTCCAAACTTGGATAAAAACATTCAATCCCTGACTAATATCTAGTGTGCAGGGACTTCCACAGGATTAAATGTCACCTGTTCGCTGTTGACAATAACTTGCTACGTATAATGACAGATTGGAGAGAGCTTTACTCAGCCTTTCTCATTCTGCTTCTCAGCTCAGTGTGATATAGCTTTCTTTCATTGTCAACAGCAACTGCCGGTGCGCTGTCTAATGCGGACCTTTTCTTAGATCTCCTTGGATTGCCTAGCAACCTTTTTCCTCAGTCCCAACACCTGCCTGAGCACTAAGGAGGATGCCGTGGACAGTTTAATTATTTTTGTTTGGATTTGAATGTATGCACAACAACAAAGTTAACAACAAATTATTTTGAAAGAAATTTTTAAATTATGCCACGACATAGACGACTGACTTAAAGAAACGGAGTCATGAAGATGATCTATTACCTTCAGTTCTTCCTCACCACGAGAGCCGAGCCAGCAGGATGAAATTGTTGTGGGTCCAGCCAACAAGTAGACTCTAACGATATTTCCGCATGCCCATCGAAAGGAAACAATGCTTACCTTATTGCACTAATTTACCAAATGTACATCGTTAAGCCTTCTTTTGGCATGTTGACATGTCTTTTTCCTTGTATCCTCGCTATTCTATTTAGGAAATCTGTGAATTGAAGGAAAATACGGTATATGTATTTTGGGTTGGAGTGGTAAACAAATCTACAAAACCTTGTAGATATGGTAATATACTGTCTCTATACGTGTCCGACTGGATGGATGGATCTGCTTCACCAAAGGGACAATGCATGAGGCTACTGTGTTACAGCGATAGGTGTCCGTCTGTGTCAGAAAGCAACATCTTTCCATCATGCTCTCAATTTTGGAAGTGGATTGTGGACTACCCAACAGATTTTCCAAATTAAAAGACATACCAGGTACTTACTTTCTTAAATCCATATCAGGTTAACCCCCTCTAAATTCTTTTTAGTTTACCTTTGAAAAGATCCAGCCTGTTGAAAAGCAGTAACTTACATGATCCAAAATAAATAGTGATTTGCTCACAAAATATGTGAGCAATATATCCTTTCATGTTTTTATGCAAGTCAAAATAAGAACAGTTGTCACTTGCAATGCTAATTGGGCATTCCGAGGGTGTACATTTATCGACCTTTTGAGGACAGTCCATCTCGACATCTGCATCTAATGAGACAAACAGAGCACTGATTCAGTGGCGCAATCAACACAGTGACAATGGCTTTGATCTTGAAAGGCATCAAGAAATAGGTCATTTGCCTTGAGAGTGAGTCGAAAGACAGATTAGCAATATAGCATCGTTAGGCCAAAAATATCAATTTCACAAAGAGCCGATCTGACTTGTGTGTAAATGGTCTCAGCTAGTCAAACATGTAGTCACACACGCACACACGCACACACGCACACACACACACACACACACACACACACACACACACAAAGAAAAAAGTCAGGCATTGCTAGATTTTCTTATTCTTCTTATTTATGCATGTCTGTTCAACATTTATTTTTGCATTTCCAATAGATGTTTGATCCATGAATCGACCAATGTATCTCTTGCGTCAATAAGCGTTGGTATGTAAAATTCTCAAGATCGAAATCATCCTCATAAGGGTATTCACATTTTGGCATCATGCTATTAAGGCAATCGTGATTTACTTCACCATTGTGTGAGCTTAAAACGGAAGTGGCCAATGCGCTTATAGGGTCACAGAGTGTCATCAGCAGGTTGCAACGGCAATTCAGACGGTTTGGCCGAGTTAATGAAAGGCGTCCTGAGAAATGCATTGGTCGATTTGTGGATCAATCACGGTGTGAATTTTGTTCCTTGTTAGAAAACAGTAAGTGTGCATACAAGAAGAAATGCGAAAGCAGTGAACAGTTGGACATTCAGAAGTTTAAAGATGGACAAATAAAGTTAACCAGTAAACATTTTGGTGCATTTTAGATTCATCCTGAAATTTAAAACATGGGGTATGCCATTGTTAGTCCTATGCAAGATATAAGAGTTATACAATTTGGTGCTGATTCAAATACAGGCCTTACAGGATTGTCTGGCCCGGTGCTGGTATACACAATAGTGGGTGCAAAAATGTGCTTTTATGAGTCTTAGAGTTGCAGAAGTGCTCTCTTGACGACATCCTAAACTCCACCGAAATTAGTTCATTAGATGAAATCAATGGAGCACAATGAGAAAACTTCCTCTTATATCTGAGACTGTTTACAAAGTCTGGCTCCCTTTGACGGCTCCACTGAGGAAGAAAATAGTTGGCGTCTGCCTCCCACGAATGTTCCAACCTTAAGAAATATACATAAATGTCAAGTGAATAAACAATACAAACAGGAATAAAATAACTCATGCTGTGATGCTTTCATCTTCAGAAGTTCAAGTCTGAGAAAGACTTGGACATACACGACAGTCCATCAGCCTTCTTAGGAGGCATAGCAGTTTATTCCTTGACACAGCGCAAGGTTCACAGTTTGACAGCTACGGGTAACAGCATCTCTTGATTTACCTATAAAATCTTTTCTCAGCATCGCCCGGTTGAGGCAAACTTCAGACAGAAAATATCTTGACGATGAGTCACAGAGCTGATTAAAAATGAGCTGTGGGAGATGATTACGCCTCAATTTTCTAGTTAAAAGTCAAAATGGCTCCAGAAGCGCTTATTGACTGAAGTATCATGACTCACCAGCCATTCTGCATAAATGCCTTTAAACACATAAGTCTCAATGCAGCATCTGCTGCTTCTCCCTGTCCTCGATTTCTCAGCCAACACTTTTCTGAACACTCGAAGTGAGCGCAGCAGGCAATCTATCAGTGTCGTTAAACTGTTCAAACTGCTGTGTACGGCTGTAGCTCTGGCCTCCGAGCATTACATCGTCAAGCGGCATGTGTCGGAACACTTCAGCTATTAGTAGATGCTGTTTGGTGGCCCATTCATGGTTTTATACCGAGCAGCGAGATGCTAGTTTGCATTTGAACACGATGAATGAAGGCATGGAAATGTATTTTTATGGATTTACCAAAAGGCATCAGGAGAGAAGGAGAAATCCTGTTATTTTTATGAACCGGATACAAACTGTTGCACATGGCAACATTCAATTCTGGAAATGCAGGTCCTTCGGAACGCACATTATCAAAAGTTAACATCTATTTGAACATAAATGATTGAACTTCGGGAATGTCAATTGAGAAAATATGCCGCAAAGAAAACCAAAAAACGTTTTATTCCTTCTTTAGTTCCATTGACCACCATTGACTGAGACGCCCTGCATCCATTTTCAACACCGCTTATCCTGAACAGGGTCGTCGTGGGAGCTGCCGTAGCCTATCCGAGTTGACTTCGGGAGGAAGGCAGACTACACCCTGAACTGGTCGCCAGTCAGTTGCAGGGCACATATAGAGACAAACGACCTTTCACACCGTCACTGAGTGGGAACCGATCCCACACTGCCCGCTCACAAATCAGGCGAGTGTACCAATACACTATCAGCGACTGAACATAATGCATTGCTTAGCCAACGATATGCAGCATGCTAACTCGTGAAGCTCCAGTTGCAACAGTAAATCACGATCCTTGCACTCCAATTCCTTGATTTTGTGTTTGGCGAACGAATAAAAATACATTTACACAACCCTCCTAATCCCTTGAATGCAGAGTATCAATCCAATCCCAATCCCAACCACACACACACACACACACACACACACACTACTTACACTTGGAAACGCCCGTGGCTTGGGGTGCTTGGTGTGTTACTGCTTGGACAAAAAAAAAAAAAAAAAAGTCAAATAAATAAAAAACATCTAATAAATGCCGCTTGGGAAAAAAAAATCAAATGAATAAGAATAGACATACATCCGTGATTTAAAGTCATCCTGTCTGATGGTGTAGCATCTTGTGCAGGGGTCACCAACGTGGTGCCGGCGGGCACCAGGTAGCCCGTGAGGACCACGCCAATAGCCCGCCAGTGCTAGGGTTGTGATATGCTATTAGAAATTATGATTTAAAAATGCAAACCCGGACAGTATTGTGAGACGTCTTTAAGATGATCAGAGCCTGAAAATTAAAATCATTAAGTATTAAAAATAACACATTCTAATATTATTAAATGTAATTTGTACAAATGTTATTTCAGACGTGTATCAATTTGGTAGGCCTTCACACAATCAGGACACATGAAGTAGCTCTCACTCTTAAAAAGGTTGGTCACCCCTGATCTAGTGCAACTGGGGGTTCAACATCTTGCTCAAGGACACTTGAAGATAGTCCAGGGCCTCAGGTTGGAGACAACCTCTCCTGAGTCAAGGGAATTAAAGTGTCTAATTGTGGCTATATCTGGAAAGGAAGAACATGACGTTGATGCCGATTCATATCCAAGAGATGCTGATTCATATCCAACACAATAAATTACTGTTTGATTTGATAAAAATCAAACTCGGCACTTGGAGGTCTTTCTGTATATTCACCAGCCACATCATTAGGTATGTAATGATGGTCAGCAGACAAGCTTAATGTTTTATGCGACTTTTTAATAACAATGTGGCAGAGTCGTCAAACATGCAGTGTGCTCGCTCCCCGTTATAGGCGGGACCTGTCAATCAAATGGAGTATGACGTACAGTACAAACTTTCATAAAGCACTTCTCATATAATAATAGCATATTATATGACAAGGTACACTAGCAAAAACATTTTCATAAATCATCTCCCTGACAATGTCAAAATTGAGCAGGTCGTGAATTTCTGAAGCGTCCCTTGTATTGCGTCTCATCCGATCATGCAGGTGTACCTAATGCGGTGGCCAAGTGGTGTCTTCACCACACATGAACTTTAGAAGCAAAACGGGTGCCGTTTAGATGTTCAAGCGCTGCTCTGCAGTGTCAATCATGTCGACAACAGTCCAAAAAGAAGACCGTTTGAGTTCACGCCACGGATCAAAATGACATAACACGAAAGCAGGTGATTTACCACAGTTTATTTTCCATATAATATGTAACATCCTGTAAAAAGTTCACGCATGTAGATATTTGAGCACACGATAAGAGCACATCTGAGCAGGAAAAATAACATTTCATACAGGAATGCATTAAATGGAGGATGAAAAGCCGGTTCAATATACTGTGCGTGTTCAAATGAGACAAGATCTGGCCTTGCTGTTTATTTTTTATATACTTATGTCTCTGCACAGTTAATCATAATGCAATGGACTTCACAAATCATGAAGAAATCACCGTCTTCATTGCTCAGATTCTTTTCCCCCCGTGACGAGCGCAACGGTGACCTTGCAGCTGGTCATTTCTGCCGTGTCGCGGTTACCCCCCCTCTTCTACCCCCCCTCCTTCCCATTCATCCTCCCCTCTTATTACATGTTATGTCTTGTGACTTGTTGTAACTGTCATATGCTTATGCTAGGGTCTTTTTTATCCTGGACTTAAATTATCCTCGGAAGAGGATAGTTCGAGCATGTTTTTTTTTCCTTTCTGAATTCTTATTGTAATTTCCCCATTGCGGGACAAATAAAGGATATCTTATAAAGGATATCTAATGAAAATCAAAAATCCGTATTCCATTTTCTGGCAGGGTGTGTGGATGTCGACTTTTTGTGTGTGCTCTGTCACTTCTATATTCACTTGAGTTGGTTAGTTCAGTGCAAATGAAAACTCTACAGGGACATCGGACTGGCAATAGTAATCAGAATAATACCCCCCGCCCCCCCCAAAAAAAGAAGCAGCAGAAAACTTGGAATCGGCAGTCCTTCCGGCAGTTTCCCCGCTCCGTTGATAACTTTTTCCATTAGATTATTTTACCCGACACAGCAAAGGTACCCAGACAAGGAGAAGTGACGAAAATACAGAATGCTTAATAGGATTAACAAATCATCCATGTATTACCTCTCAAACTCCTCAACAAGCAGAGCGGAACATTGAGAGTCAAGCTGCTGTTCCGCCTCCTTGGCTAATTGACGAGCTTCTGACCCGCCGAAGCTTCGATATCCTCAATCAATACGACTGCACCCTTACACTGTATTCCCACAGAGAAATATGTCATTCTCATTACCCTGCATCCTGAATGCTCTCCAGAAGATCGACTGTCTCCGTTGCTTCTTCACCATTCCCACTTCCCTTCAACACAGTCTGCGTTTTTGTTTGAAAAAGTGCGTGGACTATTTAATAGTGTGTGCTGCTCACAGGCGGAGGGAATCGGTATGGGGGAAGGACGGTCATTGGGCCCCGTTGGTACCTGCTTGGCCTCAGACCATCCATCTCCGGAATGTGGGGCTCCAGGTTGACGTGCAGGTGAGCGCGGCAGTAGTCCAGCACTGACGGCTCACAAGTGTACGTCAGGGCTCTCAACTGCAGCGGAATCTACAAGTGCGGAGAAAGGGCAAAAAAGGAAATTGGCACACGCGTGAGCTCTCTAAATCAGTCGGAAAGCCTCCATTTCAACATTTTATCCGCTCCGAGAATATTTGAAATTGGCTTCGTTTGCTCATGGCACTGTACTGTCATTAATGCAGTCTTGGCTGGTGATATGGAGCACGCCCCGAGACCTGAAATATGTGCTGCTCAAACACCAACTTTCAACTTAGAATGATTTATATGCAAGATGAAAGCCTCTAGCAAGAGTGCACACATACGTTCTGCCCTCTTTTAAATGGAATCAACGCTCCATTTAGAAGAGAGTGCTTATTATATTACCACTTAGCTGATTCCTACATCGAGGGTATTTAAGTTTACCTGCAAGTGAGGTCGGACTTACTGTATATCAATTGAATGGCACAGAGGTTGAATGTATCCGCAGATATGACGCATAAAAATGAATGAAGTATTATACTCACCTACACATTATGACATGCAATATGTGTAGGATAGAATCATATTCACTGCAAGTCTTCAGCTGCCACTATCTTTGTTGTTACACTCATCTTTTCACTGCAGTCTTTGAGGTTTTGCAGAAATCGATACCTCAGATTTCCAGTTACTGTGAAATTAGTTTTCCAATTGTTTTGCCTTAACTTACTTTTTTTTGCTTTAATTATATGTATTTTTTTTCTCTCCAGTCGATAATACTTTACTTTGCCACTCATAGCCTTATGATCTTTTGTGACTACTGTATACATTTCATTGCATGTGCTGTATTTGACAATAAAGTTGTATCCAATCCAATATCCAATACTACAAACATATGCATATGATGTGCTTGTTAAGACATTCCTCTATTTTAGCCAGAAAATTCATTATATGGACCTTCCAGCATTCCTGTAACAACATACCTAATGGTGCCCAAGACTTTTTTCCGCAGTCGTGCTTATGTAACATTCATTTGAAAGCAGAGCACTGTACTGGAGTGCAACGAAGGCACATCACACACAAACAGAAAGTACATAACAGAATAATGGACAAAGGAAAAAAAACCGATAATCAGAATGAGAACAATCACAGACACGCACAATAACATATGGTATGGTATCATTTTAAATATAAAATTAGAAGTAATGTATCGTTCGAGTCAGACGGTCCGTTATTAAATAGCGGCGTTTCCTTTAATGGAGAATGATGAATGACTTCATCCGTTCTATTGCAAATTCTTTGTTCCAGTATTATACCAGTACAAGTCCCCAGAGGCTTTTCAAAGTCCCTCGTTTGAAAATCACCGCTCTCTTTCATAATTGTACTGACGGACAGCGATTATTAAATATTCCTTTTTGGGATTATTTTCTAAAACCCAAAGGGATTTACTTAAAACTAATTTGATTCCCCGTTCCATCTGTATCGAATGTTGGTCAAGAGTCACAAAACCATCAGCAGTCCAATCTGGCTTTGTTTGTTTGCTGTTTAAATCGGAAGATTAGTTGGAAATAACCTTTTTGTCAACGTCTGAACTTTGCACATCTCCTTTCGAAGAAGTAATGAAAAGTAAATACGCAGATGTAAAATACGTTAAGTCTGTGCTTGTCTTTATCTGGGATTCCTTTGTTGAACTTGTTGAGAGGAGAGGACATTGTGGGCTTGTTTTCTCCAATTAATGGAAGCGTAAAAGTCAAGGCTCTAAGTGGTGAAATCGATACCAATGCGTTTGCTTGAAGCAATCAGCCTTTCCCGCTTGCTCTACAACTGTACTTGGCAATGCACTTCCAACCTTTATCTCCTCAACATCTCTTAGCGTGTCTGATTAGCTTTTACATTGCTAGCGAATCCCGGCTGTAATCCGTAGGAGCCATAAAAATCACCTGAGCTGCTGTTAGTGAGACAATAAACAGTTTTTCTTGCCTATCGCTGTTCAACTCAAAGTACCTCTCCACATCTGCATTTAACATGAATAAACACACACTTTTGGAAGGTGAAGTTGTCTCGTTATACAGGCCTAGTCATAAAACACTCTGAATACAGTACTGGAGTCCCCACAACGCAAATAGACAAATGAAAAAAGACTCTTGTGCATGCTGAAAGTAAAAGTCAACCTTCTTTATTGTATGATTTCAAAGTATGTTAGCATCCTTGGGTCAACTGTTCAAATTTAAAATGTCATTAACTCCCAAAGACGTTTTTAAACGTCTTTTCAGACTTGGTCTAGAATTGGCTGGTACTGGATGAGTTAATATGACCATTTTTATATTTAAAAAATTTGTTTCTAACATGAAAAGCGACAATTTAAAAAGGTAACAATTTTCTAAAGTAACTATGTTAGAGAGAGAGAGAAAGACAAGACTGGGAAACAAAATTATATCTGGAAGGTAATTTTTTCCCCTTTATTCATTCATTCATTCATTTTCCGAACCGCTTTATCCTGACAAGAGAGCCTATCCCAGATGTCTTTGGGCAGTAGGCGGGGGACACCCTGAACCGGTTGCCAGCCAATCGCAGGGCACACATAGACGAACAAACATCCAGGCTCTCACTTCCAACTGGGGACAATTTGGAGTCTTCAATCAGCCTGCCATGCATGTTTTTGGAATGTGGGAGGAAACCGGAGAAAACCCAGGCAGGCCGGGGAGAACATGCAAACTCCACACTGGAGCTGGAATTGAATCCGTTACCTCTGCACTGTGAGGTCGACGCGCGAACCACTAGGACACCGGGCCACCACCCATTATTCTCTGCGAAATTAATTATGATTTTTTCCCCTCAAATGTGTTCCTGCAAGCTGTTACTCTCTGGCATACTGGCTTTCCCCCATTGTTTCCACCAACTCCATTCACAGTCGTATCCAGGTGGGGCTCTCAGCCTACAAACTCAAAAACAGGAGGACTACCTCAATGCTTACATTGTCTTTTTATGAATTACAACAAAAACAGGTTGTGGTACTCAATGTGCAAACATAATCTGCTATAGGAACCAGGCTGAGGTTAGGAAACAAAGGATGTACCTCAAAGTGGACTATTCAACATGCAAATCATTTAACATGATCTTAAATTTTCTTTAAATCCCTTAACAACATTTTTCCTGACTTGTTTGGCCAGAGAACCAGGCTGTAATCCCTTTTAATTAATTCAATAAAAGCCGCCACTTTTCTCAAAGACTGCAGGTTTCCGACAACATACTGCAAAACCAACCGTGCGACTGTTTATGGTCAAATAACGTCTTCTTACACCTAATTGAGGCTCGTTTACAGCGTGTTTAGCTGCGTTTTTCGAGAAAACATGGCACTCTTGAACAAAAAGGAACTGCCATTCAAAAGACGTCCATTGGCCCCAGAATGAGTTCGTACACAGAAACGTTCACGAAGCACAAAATACAATCCGTTTAGTCCAGGTTCACCCAAAATACGAACAAGTTCATGAACTTTCATTCATTGACCGTGTCAGTGTTGTACCGAAGTACAAAGTGCAGTTGATGCTTTGTCCGGAAAAACAGTGGCGTACTTATTGTGCCTGGGGTGAGTCTTTGGACTCTCTCCCGTCTCCAGTATCTGAACCTGTAACATAGTACATCATTGTCCTTTTTTTTTTTGAATGAGTCCATACAATATGAATAATTCCGTTGAAAATGTTGCGTCCAATATGGCCACTGCAATCACACGTGCCCAGTGGAAAAACTTGACTGTTCACACAGATACCAGGGGCGGAAGAAGGAACAGCAGTCAAGCCACCAAATGCTATTAAGAGTATGAGTGTACTCTATATTCAATGATCTCTTGACATTTGATTTCTTAGAGCACCTCTAACTGCGGAGCATGCCCAATTCACACTAACTGTTCGCATTTCTACCTGATCCCTTTGCACTGTATCGGACTGAGTACTCAATATTCCAGGGTCTTATGTTGAAACCCGAGCGATTCTCCTAACTTTTAAATCACCTCGGCTACGGATGTTTGCCAAGTGAGAGCAGGTAAGTGCAATGCATATAAAATGGCAACTGACTTTCAAAATGCCTCGGATCGTGTTCAACATTCAATTGACCTCTGAAGTAGTAGAAAATCGGTTGACAACTTGGCTGTAGGCGGCCCGGTAGTCCAGTGGTTAGCACGTCGACTTCACAGTGCAGAGGTACCGGGTTCAATTTCAGCTCCGGCCTCCCTGTGTGGAGTTTGCATGTTCTCCCCGGGCCTGCGTGGGTTTTCTCCGGGTACTCCCGCATTCCAAAAACATGCATGGATGGAACACTCTCAATTGTCCCTAAGTCTGAGCACGGATGGTTGTTCGTCTGTGCGTGCCCTGTGATTGGCTGGCAACTGATTTAGGGTGTCTCCTGCCTACTGCCCAAAGACAGCTGAGAAAGCCTACAGCACCCCCGCGACACGAGTGAGGATAAAGCGGTTCGGAAAATGAATGAATGAACTTGGATGTATCTTAATTTCCTGTTTCTTTTTAGAAGTGGCTATGATGTTTTTCCTCAGCATTACAGACACTTTTTCTGCCATTGTTTTGGTCCTCAATGAAGGAGCATCCACTAATATACAAACGTCAAGGCATTTTCCCTCTCTTAATATGAAAAGTAGTCCATTTAAGATGAGGATCAATCAAGAAAGTTTTTTTACTGTATGCACTTACATTGTTTGGCATTTCCCAGTTCTGGCTGAAAATGGACATATCTGCAACACCCTTGTGCATCTTAGAATAAAAGCCTTTTTGGCCCATCCGGCACAGTGTGCATTTAGGTTTTAATTACGAATATAGGGGAATGTTGGCTGTTATGTGAGGACCTTTCAGAGAGGTGAGTCATTCGCTTCCATGTTGGACAGCTGCCAACAGCTGCCAGAGGCTTCAGGATGCATACGTTCGATTTTGCCTGAGGCATAATTGTCATCTCCACAACTTTAATGGCAGAGGAGGTTTTACCAAGTATTGGTGTACGGGTACACAGATTCACAGACATATAAAATGAAATAAAATCTCTTGATTGCAATAGCTACATCAAACAATAGTCTTCATTGCTCTTAACAATAAGTCTTTTTATAGTCAGTCACTGGCTACTAGCCAAGGTAATAAAACAGACATCTGGCATCAGACCCATCGTTTCTTGATGGGACCTACGGCCAAAAATCTTTTTTCAGGGGCTGCAATATACATTGAGACTGTAAGATGCCATTATATTTCCTTAAAACGTTATGATGCATTTTTTTTTCTTCTCTCCGAGTTTGCTTCTGTTTGTGCCCCGCAGCTCAAACGAGTCATTTGTATTGCTGGACTTTAATTCCCTGTAGGTGAAAAGTTTTCAGAAATCTCAATTAGGCTCTTTAATTTGGAAAGTGATTCATTTTTAAAGCACCTAACACTTTGTCAACAACTTTGGTACAACTTGTTTATGATAAAATATAGCTACTCATTGATAAGATATCTTTTATTTGTCCCACACTGGGGAAATTTACAGCCTCCAGCAACAAGAATGTAGGTAGAAAGAAGAAAGATGGTGGGAGTAAATGCTTTTGCATAAGTATGAACATCACTTTCCCTCATCATTTGCTTTCGCGACTCACCCCCGCAGCCACTTGCTATGACATCAAGATGAAGTGTCACAAGAGGCTTCCAAGTGAACGATGCCACCAACGTATGTACTCTTAGGGATGATTTCTAAATGAAGGACAGTTTTGGTACATGCAAGAGATCATCGAGAGTTTGTCTACACATGACACTATTGGCTGGATTTACATGCGTACAATTACAGGCGCAAACGTAATTGCTCATGCACACACACGTGGAAGCTGATCTAGTCACTTGCCAGATGTGCCCAAGAGTGTGTCTGCTAAAAATGCACAATTGCCACGGAGTTCATTTTGCGCGTTCTGGAATGTATTCCGGGATATTTACTCATTTGAGGGCAAAGTAATTCATGGGGTGCTCCTCATTGGTGTACTGCAGGATTTTTAATATTAATGTTCAGAAACATCTAAAAAAATGAACTCACAAATGACTGGAAGCCCCGCAGCCCAGTCACTATAAGGAATGTTGGAAATAAATGATGACCGTTTTATTTCCTGTAAATTGTAAATGTACGTCTGTGCTTAAGATAGTGTTCATGCCTGCAGAGAAGGCCGTGAAGGCCCTGACAACATAACCTTTAATTGAGCACCCGTAATTTGGGATCTTGGTGAAAGATCGAAATTTAAGTTGATCACAAGCAACACGCCGACTACTAGCTGAGAACAATTTGTTAGGTCAAAGATGCAGTTAAATGGCTGCTTCTTCTAAACTGCTTATCCACATTAATGTCATGACTTGTGGGTCAGCTGGCGTGATCCAACCCCATCTTACCAGCTGAGGGTGCATTCAGACAAACAACCATTCACACTCACAGCCCTGGACATTTTACATTTCTCACTTAACTTAACATGCCTGTTTTTTTTTAACGAAGACGGAAAGCCGATAACCAGGAGAAATCCCACGCAAACACGGGGAGAACATGCGACTGGCACACAGATGAGATTTGTAGAACTGTGAAGCAGAAGTGCCTAACTACAGTGCTCCGCCACGCTGTCTCTACAACCAATATGATTGGTTATTATTGAGACCACTCTGACCACTTTCATGCGATGTATTAAGTTATTACATTTCCTACATTCATCAAGAAAGCTACAAACAATCTTCATAGTAGTAGTTCATAGTAATCATGCAGTTGGTTGGTGACTTTGCGGGGTGTCCCCCAAATCGATGGATAGTTGGAAGTGTTGCAGCTCCGAAAAAGGAGAACTGTGGTGTTGGGTTTTTTTCACGTAAAGTTTATTAATGCTTTTCACAATCTCAACCAATACAGGCACATCCTTCTCTGTCTACGTGCCTTCTCTTCTGGTGTTCGACTTTAGAGGCGTTCAAGGACCGCCTTCGAAAAACGTAAATTCACGATACAATAACTTCAATGACACAAAGAAAATCGAAAATAATCCACCAGAACAGAAAATCAAGTGAGGAAATCACAAAATAAATTCTGTGAGGAGTTTTTAAATACACAATAAAGGAATAAATAACATTTAACACGACAGTCCAGTCTCCTACAGGATATCAAAAATGGACAATAATTCAAATTTAATCATTTAAGAGAGCCTCTTTAAGCCCCATTTTACCAGGTTATTCTCCATTTACCCTGTTATGGTTCGCAGTGAGCGAGAAAGAAAAAAAAAACTTCAAAAATGTCAATCAAATGTCATATTTATAAGGGGAGAAAAAAATGCATGCTCAGTTGCTGGTGTTTGTGCGTTTCTCTGCATCTTATGTGATTGCAGCACGTCAGAATTTGTCAAAAGCGAGCCAGTTTTAGACATTACAATCAACAACAGAATAAACCACTGGAGTGAAATTGCTCTACTAAGTGGGCAAGTTGGTAATTACCTTTCAAAATCAAAGCCAATACAGTTTCTGGGCCATGCTTAGATTTCAATCACGACAGGTACAACAGTATTACGTCAATGTCACAAAGCAACACAGGGTGTGATGGTTGGTTTGTTTTGCATAAAAAATATCTGACGTGAGCACATCACTGTTGTCTAATAAACTGTACCTGTGCCAAATATTCCATGTGGGACTGACTATTTTTGGGGAAAACATAAAAACCTCTGCAGTGCTGGTCTGGATACGGTAATGAGTATAGCATTGAATGCGGTATGCCATTTGGGTGTAATTTGTACATTTTCCACAAAAAGGATTGCATTTTGAAACCGATTCGTATGATTTGGCCTTTGCACTTCTCCGAATGCCTTTAAATAAAATATTCTCAACTGCTGTAGGTGATAGGAACCTTCATCATTCCAGGATGAGGGTGCCAGCCCACATTGTCATATGAACAACATCCTCCGCAATCTGTCAAGTGGATCATTCAGCCAGTGGTCAATGCTGCCGCAGAGAGAACAGACAAGCCCCCGTTTGCACAACTGTCTCGTCGGTGACACCTCCATGCATGCTGCTTTGCATGTTAATGGACGCAGGACATTTTGCTGCTATTTCAATTTACAAAAGGACAGCACTTCATACAATTTGTTTGCAAGAATGGCCATAAATTTGTTTCAGTAAGTTAGACATGCACAGAATGAACAGCTCCACAGTGCTGACCTCTGCCAACATGTGCACCTGACATCTTTGCCTTTCATTCCCACGGCCTGAAGAGAAATTTGGATGTCAACCAAAGTGTAATATGAATATGGAAGACACATACATACTGTATCAGTTGTGATAAATAAATACATTTTAAAAAGGGGCGCAGGGGAGGTGGGGGGGGGGGGGGTTACTGAACTGGAAGTACGACACACTCATGGGTGCAGTGCTGTCTGCTGCATTCGGCTGATCACCCGTTGAAGATAGACTGTCACAGCAAAAAGTGAAATTGATAAAATTGATGTTACCAAACTTTAATAGTGATTGCTTGGCATATACCCTCACCATAGGTGTCAAACTCAGGTCCTGGAGGGCCGCTGCCCTGCATGTTTTCCAAGTCTCCCTGTTGCAACACACCTGATTCAAATGATCAGATCATCAGCAAGCTCTGCGCAAGCCTGACATTGAAGCTGTTCATTTGAATCAGGTGTGTTGCAACAGGGAGACTTGGAAAACATGCAGGACAGTGGGCCTCCAGGACCTGAGTTGGACACCTATACCCTACACCCTCAGAAAGTTTCATGAAAATTATTATCACAGTCCGGCTCAATAACATAAAGCATTTGTAAACAATGCCTGTCGCCCTTAGATTTAACTAAAAACTAGAGAAAGAAAATCAACAATTGGTCTCCTTGACGGTGAGACATAAATAATCAAAACTGTTGCTTTATCCCCCAAGCGGAGTACTAGCAGGAAACACATCCAGGCACGTGGAGAACATGTAAACTCCAAAAAGGAATGCCGGAGACAGAATCGAACCCACGACCTTTGCACAAGGAATATTGAAATTGAAATGGAATTGAAATTATTCATATTCATATTAAGAGTCTCCCATTCAGATCATTTAATAGGGTGCAGATACATAATGAGGTCCTTCCCACATGGAACCGTTAAATTTATTGTTTTTAATTTAACATGCTCATTGTAAAGGCAAACTTCAACTACACTCTGCTGTATACTTTTTATGCAGACCGCAGAGAACCAGATCAGACACATGCATGCACACAGGGAGTGAAATGGGGTTGGGGGGGAACACAAACAGTGTTGGATTTCTTGAGCACGGGGCTCGGGTTTGCTCATGGGCACAGTCGGGAAGCGCACTACCAAATCTCCAAGAACATGTTGCCATTTACATTTATTTATTTCATCCGCAGCGAAAAGTCCTTCTGGATGAACTCTGGCACCCCTAATCGCATGTCTACCCAGTAAACAAATACAACGCACCTCAGCCTCTGTCCAGA
This sequence comes from Hippocampus zosterae, assembly GCF_025434085.1. NCBI lineage: Eukaryota > Metazoa > Chordata > Actinopteri > Syngnathiformes > Syngnathidae > Hippocampus > Hippocampus zosterae. Next base: position 14,594,324 of record NC_067456.1, read on the forward strand.
GGACATCGCGGCGAGCGATATTTTTTTGTTGTTTACGATGGTACTAGTGCAGCGTGTTATACCGGAGACAAATTCCTTGTGTGTTCTACATACTTGGCCAATAAAGATGATTCTGATTCTGATTCTGATATGTCAAACTTGGACTCATTTGAACGTGCATCAGTGTGTTATGAAAACATACGAGCGCAGTGCAAACAGAATTTCTAGCGGCATTTAAACAGCTTCTCTTGGGATCGTCAGCTCGATACGAAGCAATAACAAATGTCATTGTTGTTGTTTTTATAGCTTCATAATTCACACTGTTCAAACTGTGACTGTTGCAGCTGTCTGCATTGTTCATTTTCTAAAAAGTAGACAAATTATGTTTGCTGCACTTTCATCGAAAGAAAAAATGTCAGCGTTTATTATTGTTAAATATTTATCTTGTATTTTATTGCGTATATATATGTGGTAATGGTACGACAAGTAAACATTCAAGCAAGAGGGCATTTTTTATTTATTTATCTTTACTGACTTTAATATTCACGATGTAATTACATCTTCTTTCTAAATCATTTGTCAAAATAACCATAATCCCACAGATGTGGTGGATTTATCATCCCCTAATGCTGCTCATCCTGTTTTCTGCTCATCAATGTTAGCAAAGCATGCTGAGATTGGCTTTTCTATCCTGGTTGGATCATGTTTGAAAAAACACTTTGCTTTTTCTGGTGAATGTAGATAGAAATAACCCAGCTATGCTGCCCGAAAAGGATATATGTATAGATTATTTCACACCGGGTACCGTACAATGTGCTCATGATGCATGTGATTCACTGCATGTTTGTGATTATTTTGTCCGTGACACTCTGGCAGGGATACTCATGCGCTAATGTGTCTAAATGCCCATCAAAGGAAACTGTTTGTCTGTCTATCCACCCATCCATTTTCTAATCCGCTTATCTTCATGAGGGTCGCGGGCGTGCTGGAACGATTTCCAGCTGTCTTCGGGCAGTAGGCAGGGGCAACAATCTGAACTGGTTGTCAGCCAATTACAGGGCACGCATAGACAAACAACCATTCGCGCTCACACTCACAACAGTGGACAATTTAGGGTGTTCCATTAACCTATCATGCATGTTTTTTTGGGAAGTGTGAGGAAACTGGAGTACCCAAAGAAAACCCACGCAGGCACGGGTAGAATGTGCAAACTCCACACAGGAAGGAAGGAGCCGGGATCAAACCCATAACCTCTGCACTGTGAGGTCGACGTGCTAACCAGTCGCCCACCGGGCTGTCTTGTCTGTCTACATGTGTACATATATCTGCATATGAACTGTGTATGTTAGGGGTTGGCAACCTTTTACACTCAAGGAGCCATTTCGACCTGGTTTCCACAGAAAAGACCCTGTTGGGAGCAGTCTTTTTTACCTCTGAAGTTGATCTGGTGCTAGCCCTCTATCTATCTATCTATCTATTTATATACAGTATATATATATATATATATAGTATATACTGTATATCAGACATTTAGAATTTAGTTTCCAAATCCACGCAGAGCCGCAACATATGAATGAAAGACCCGCATGCGGCTCCGGAATGACAAAATTTAGTTGAATAATTATTTGCAATTGGAACGGTCTAATGTGTTATAGTTTATCATCGACGCAGTTGAGTTATTTCGTTGTTTGATTTGTCTTTTTATTTTTTTTTACAACAGTGACATCTCAAGCATTTTTGGTTGAGGTAAACTCTGCTTTCACTTGCAAAAATGCATTACGGGCACTAAATACAGCTGTCGTTGATGCCATTCGGCTAATCTTTCTGACAAGAAATATAAATCTGCTGCATAAACTTTTTGCCTTTGGATGGTAACCTACAGTAATCCAATTTGATCATATGCCAGATGCTGTTGTCACATTCACAAATGTATAAAACCCCTTACATAAAATGAGTACAATTATTTCTGTGTGTGTTTGCTGATGCAAACAATACAGCACCAACATCCCATTTGAATTAGAAAAAAAAGTGCGGCATAGCCCCCCCCAGTTTGATTCCTTTGGGACCACACGTTTGTTTCTTTTGACTTTTATTATTCAAGCAGTAAAATGAAGCACGAAAGGGTCACTTCTCGTCTTTACAGTAACTATAACCACAATTTACATTTACGGCCACAACATGCGCACTGTAATGAGATCCAAAGAGCTAAAACTATTATGAAACGCCTAGTTGACAGACATGTTTAATAATAATCCAGTAGATTACATTACATGTTATATAAATTTGGTTGGTTTCAGACATAGAATGCATATTTTTTGGGGCGTGGGGGGTCGTTTCTGGGACAAGGATTAATAGGGATCTTGTCCAAAAAAAAAGACTCAACCTTCCCTGTCTCCCCTGAGGAAAAGAATCGTCGATAAAGAATAACATGTAATAGAAAGTGACTAAAAAGAAATTATGACATGGACATCCATCTTACATTTTTTTTAATACATTGCACAAGGCCAAACCATTTAATTTACCGGTCTCATTTATTCCACACTGATATAATGTAGCAAATCAAAGATAATGCAGCAAGCACAAAAGCATTGTTAGAGGGCGAGACTGACAGACTCATGCTTAATGATAATACAGTACAGTATAATCACCTTTGTTCAGATTGAATTCTCATTGTTTACCCGCTTGGCTGCTTTCGAAAAAGAGGCAATATTTATTTGTTTCACAGGCAAGACGTCACGGTTCCTGCACACTGTTTTAGTTTAGCAATAGTTTGAAGAATGACTGCAAGGGGTGTTTTGAGAGGTGAGCTTTCTCATTACAGCTTCTCGCGGTAGCAGATATTCTGCCTGTGCAATGGTAATAGTGTTCAGTATTGATTGACATTGTCAGAAAGTTTTTGACTTAACTATTTGATCATCATTGGGGTTGTAGTTTAGAGTGGTGTAGAGTTGCCCAGATTCAGGAGAGCTGCATCTAATATTTTGGTCATCTGAGACAGGTGTTTTTCACAAAACAAGTCTCAGATAGTGCTAGTCTGTACACTGTATAAATTATGTTAAAATTATGTAGAGGGATAATCCTCATTTGCATCTTTACAAGGGAACATGAAGATGTTGCTGCCATCATCGCCCGACACCCCATTACAACGGTGCCTCATTTATCGCGAGGGTGGCCACGTGTCAAGTATCCGCCCATCCATCCATTTTCAACACTGCTTATCCTGAACAGGGTCGCCAGTGCTGGAGCTGAGCTGCAGCCTACCCCAGCTAACTTCCCGCATAAGGCAGACTGCACCCTGAACTGGTTGCCAGTCAGTCGCATGGGACACATAGAGAGACAAAAAACGATTCACAGGTGCACGAGTGGGATCTGATCCCCCACTGCCCGTACACAAGCCAGGCAAGTGTACCACTGCACCAAGTAAAAATACATTGTGCTAAAGTGGAAATATTTGAGTATCTGTACTTCCAAGCAACGTTTATAAGCGCTTGACGGCTGACTGGGATGAGATAATTGACGTTTCCGGACTATAAGTCACAGTTTTTTTGCATAGTTTGGCTGAGGGTGCGATTTATACTCTGGAGCGACTTATGTGTGAAATTATTAACACATTATTATATAATTTCACATGTTATTTTTACATGAAACCACAAGAGGCCGCTCTAGACCTTCAGTGATAAAACCGTAATGAGTCTGATGTAAGCAACGTAGAAGAGGAAAGCCTGCATCTTTTACTTCCGGAATTGGTGGAGTTGCTTTGAAGTGACACAGAGGATGAAGATTCCATTGGATTTAGTGATTTGTAGGGACATTGATGGTTTGGTGAACTTGTTAGCATGCTCTTTTTGCTATAGTTATTTGAATAACTCTTAATATGTTACTTGAACACACCAGGCACGTTCTCAGTTCGTTGTTTATGCATCATGTAATGTTAGCATGTTGTACACCTATTTAGCGTGTTTGTTTTCTATTTTATTTTAAATTGCCTTTCAACATGGCATGTATGTTCTTGGTGTTGATTTTTATCAAATAAATTTTGACTTATACTCCAGTGCAATTTATTATTTTTTTTCCTTCGTAATTGTGCATTTTTTAGTTGGTGCGATTTATAATCCGGAGCGACGTATAATCCGGAAAATACGGTACTTCCATTTTTCGGAATAAAATAGCTGGCAGATCATTCATTCATTCATCTTCCGAGCCGCTTGATCCTGACTAGGGTCGCGGGGGGTGCTGGAGCCTATCCCAGCTGTCGTCGGGCAGTAGGCGGGGGACACCCTGAATCGGTTGCCAGCCAATCGCAGGGCACACAGAAACGAACAACCATTCGCACTCACACTCACACCTAGGGACAATTTAGAGTGTTCAACCAGCCTGCCACGCATGTTTTTGGAATGTGGGAGGAAACCGGAGCACCCAGAGAAAACCCACGCAGGCCCGGGGAGAAAATAACAACTCCACACAGGGAGGCCGGAGCTGGAATCGAACCCAGTACCTCTGCACTGTGAAGCCGACGTGCTAACCACTGGATTACCGGGCCGCCCATCTGGCAGATCAGATGCATGTAAATGAAACTATATTTTTATCTTTGTTTTTTCCCCTCTATCACCCTGTATCACATTGATCTACGGCCCGCCACTGGATTGCTGCTCTATCGTTGATGACCCCTGCAACAAATATGCTCAATTTAACCTTGAAGATTCCCAAAACCTGAGTCAAATTAAATCATTTGGTTCCTTCCACGTGGGAGCAATGGCCAGCACTCTGAGAGCGGAACAGCCATAACCATCCCATAAAATAAAAAAACACAGTCATAAATTCTGAAGGCATTCATTAGGAGTCTAGACACCAAAACAAAGGCCGGTTAATATTCACTCTCTTTCTCGTTCTGGTCAGATCAAATCCTGAGAGGCCTATCTGCCTGCCAAACAAATTAATACCGGATTTGGAGAATACGTTGATTTAGTGTGAGCAAGGATTGTAATGAAGTGATAGAATGAGAGATCTATTCACCCCGCTGCTCATTTCATGTGTTTTCTGTTGTAAACACAACACATATACCGTACTCCATGAATGTCCGCAGTTATAGGGTTCTCCTGTAAAACTGTAAAAATGATGCCCAGCACTACTAAGTGAAGTACCTTTGAAGCTAGAGACCTGTTGCAGAGGCGTGGCCCTTCAATCTCTAATTAGCAGGGTAGAAAACAGCTCTGACATTTATATCGATATGCCCTTTCCCCACACATGCACGTTAGATGTGGTATTTATTCACAATGCTACACATAACAGAGATATTTTTCTTTTAAAAAATCCTTTCAAAAATGGAACACGTGACTTGATGTCTTAATATGCGTATGTTGGAATGAAACATTCTTAGGCTTTTATAGAATGGAAATGTATTTTTAACAGTCATTGTACAGTTGTTTGCCCTTTCCCCTGCTATAAAAACGTCTTGAATCCGCATTAATCCAACTGTAATCCCCAACAATCCTGACAAATTTGAAAAATAGCGGATAAAAAGGGGTCACAAGTGATAAAATACGCTTCTGTTGAATTTTATTTAAAAGAAAAAGGTTAGCTTTGAGTAGATTCTTGCATCACATGATACAAATAGTGGGCCTGAGCCATCGCTTGGTGGAGCCTACAATTGGCAGCGGTGGGAAGTAATGAATTACACATTCTTTGCTGCTGTAGGCTTCTTATGTAGATTTTCCAGGTGTCTGTAGTTTACATGAGTATTTATCTGATAGCATTTTATTTCTACCCACTACATTAAAAGAAAAAAAGGATGATGTACTTTCTACTCCTTACTTTGTCAAAATTGGCTGGTGGCTTTCCTTTACCTCAGACAACAACATGATGTAAAAAAAAAAAAACTTCGGTTGGGCTCTTGAACACGACATGTCACATGTCAGATGATTGTTTTAGTCTTTTTCTTAGTAGGAGCAAGATAGGGAAGTTAAAATAAAGAGGATGTTAACTGAGAAGTTCTTATTTACGTTCAGCCAAATTATGAAAACCACTCTTTATCCTCACAAGGGTCACCAGCAATGCTGGAGACTATTGGATATAGGCTGTCTTCGGGCAGTAGGCGGGGGACACCCTGAACCGGTTGTCAGCCAATCGCAGGGCACGCATAGGCAAAAAACCATTTGTGCTCACACTCCCACCTAGGGACAATTTTGAGTGTTCCATTAACCTGGCATGCATGTCTTTGGAATGTGGGAGAAACCGGAGTACCCGGATAAAACCCACGCAAGCACGGGGAGCACATGCAAACTCCACACAGGGTGGCCAGAGACAGAATCAAATCCGCGACCTCTGCACTGCGAGGTCGACACGCTAACCACTCGACCGCTCAATAAAACATGTATTTTGAGTTTTTTTCTCTTTGTACTGAAATATATTTCACAGTCTGTACATTTTTACATTTACCTATGAAGTACATGACTTTAATCATTAACTCGACCGTTTTTCTGTCTTAACACAAACATATGTATTTCTTCATAAATGTGTCAGTTTTGCCACTTTTGCAAAAAGCATAGAATAAAATCCCTTTATTTTTGGAGGAACACTTTTGAGTGTGTACCATTAACAATATACATCGATTAGATACATATAAACTTAAATCTATAGTGGCATCTACAGTACTTTAAATGGTTACATACTGCATAAATGTCCCGTTGTTTAAGACTGCGAATGTGTTTGTGCCACTGCTCTCAGCACCAGAGTGCGGGCTTTTCACTCCAGTCCAGTTGCCATGGCAATAACTGAAAAGAATGAGCTGTATGTCCAACTCTTCATGCTGTGGAAGAGTGTGTGATGAGCGTGTGCGTGTATTTTATTTGTTGTACACTCTCATTATGTGCACACGCATTTAGTGTCCTCTCCTACATCAAATCTTTACTATTGACCAGATAACCCACGCACTAACAACCACACACATCATTGTCCTGCTCTAAATCTGAAACACCAGATTTGTTGAAGAAACAACATAGTTATGTTTGGTGACTCAGTACAGCCGAGACCATGAACTATACAGAAGATGGGGTGGGGGGGGTTGAATCTGATTTGTTTGATCCCTTTCTTCTACCTTGAAAGGGCCGAGAGCCTATACTTTTACTCTAAGTGCTAGTGTATGGAAAAAAAAACCCTCTGAACTTGAACAGAATTGCAATGACCGGGGCTTCTCGAGAGACAGACAAATTAAAAAAAAAACAGCCCATCTATCTGTATCAGGGATCTTGTGCATGAATGAATATTATAGAATGCCATACGACTACCAAATGTACAGTATGATTCCAAAAGTGTTGTCAAATACTGGCAACCAAAAGTGTATGTAAATAAATCAGAACTAAAGTGAACACAAGAAAGCGATCATTGTACAGTCCACGGGTTGAAAATTATAGTGATTTGCTGCCATGTCGAACCTCCTTCAGGCATTCGTGCTACTTGGTCATCCCAGCCCCACAGCCCGAAAACATTTGCAAACATTCAAGGTGATATGTTAAGAAACAGCTGCAACGGAAGCGCTATCAAGAAAACCATTTTGCACCCACTTAGGGGTATATTTGCCGCCGCATTGTCAGGCCTGTCTTAAATATTAGAGACAAAGCAGATGGGAACATTAAGAGCCACAGGTAATACACAGTACTTTTTTTTTTTGCCATGCAATACTCATCACTCACTCAGTATTCTAATCATTGTGGCTTTCAGCCAGACATTGTCACTCGCTGTTGTGATTTTGCATGGCACTTGCAAGAGATTAGTTGTCAACAGCTTTTTTTCCCCTCGGATTTCCTCATCACAATGAATTGTTCGACTGTGGGCGATGCTATTGTCCTTGTTTGTTCCCTGGCCTGTGCCAACTACATGGGTTTTATTATAGACAAACTGCTGGCACCTTGTAATGCATCGCTGCCATGACAGATGATAAGATGATGATGGCATTTCCTAAAGTACTGCATGTCACATTATGATCAAGCACATGTAGTAAATCTCGTCGGAAAATATAGTCACTGTTATGCATAATACGGGGGTGAAAATGATCAGTGCTTTGTAGCTTTTCTGTTCAAACAGGTCGACCCGCCGCATGTTCTAATCAGAAGACCATTTTGTTTTCAGCGAAAATGATGTTCCATGGCCCCGTGTGCTCCTCTCCTGTCTCCTTGTATGCTTTCCTCTGCTTAACTAGTTACTGTGCAGTTTGATGGTTCACTTTATTAAGATAAATGACTCTTATCCAGCCTGTGTGCTTGTCATATCGGCTACTGGGTAGGTGCATCAGCTATCACCTTGAGAAGCCTGACAGCATGTCCCCGCAGGTCACCTTGGAGAACGAGTTCAGTCTCCCAGTGCAAATATTAATAAATCTGACAAAGAAAAATGTCTCAGTTACTCCGTCTGTCTTCTTGGGACAAACCTTACCTATACAGTGTTGGTGCTTTTGAAGCCCTGCAGAATTGAAAGACTTAATGATGACAACATCCAGTGAGCTCTATTCAACAATGCCCACAATAGAGCACTGATTACAAGCAGATTAAGGTCTGACTATTAATCTACTACATTCACCAATCACATTAACTCCAAAAGAGGCCTGACCTGAAAGCCGCTGCCTTATTTTTAGCTTGGACAGTGGAGAGAGCGTAAAAACTTGTGTCCTGGTCAGACAAAGCTGATTATAGATCCTGCACTAATAGAATTACATTGTTTGTTTTGTACGGTTTTACTTCATCACAGCAGTTTCCTCATGGTTGCATTCTGCAGTCACTCGACATGTCATGCCACTTCCGGTTTTGTTATTTTGTTTAGTTTTTCCGTGTGGTCATTTTGAAAAAGGTTTGTACATTTTAATAGAACAATAACAACAAAAACTCTCCAAGCAGGATTACACAGCAAAAGGGAAATACAGATTGACTGTACATTCAATTTTGCAGGTGGCTTGTTCATGGGCTAAAGGGAGAACGCAATTCAATTTTAGCGAGGATCTTGATAAACATGGAAAAAGTTCGAGTCAATAACGCATGAATGGAACAATCCATCCTCCAGGGTTACAATGTCCCTTCTGTTAGTCATCCTCCAAGTTGACTGCTATTGACGGATTTATTCACCGTGAGCAGTTCAGCCTTGGCAAAGGTCTGTGCTCCACTGTGTGTGTGCGTGTGTAGCAAATAATACAAAAAATAATATTTTAAAAAATAAAACCGTTTTTTTTCACTTGATACCGTATCAGCCGAAGGCCACGTGATCAATACGAAAACAAATAAAACACACACACACAGACACACATATATATATATATATCACATAATTGGAAATCGGTATTGATCACATGGCTTTTGGCTGATCTGGTATCTAGTGAAAAAAAAAAACGTTTTATTTTTTTCACAATGACACAAAAAAAGAAATCCAAATCTCTTGCCATATAGAACAGTAGCAGCTTAGTTTTATATTTCACAATGTTACTATGTTCCTACCTTTTTTTTCCTTTTAAGCAGTGATGCAGTTTGTAATACAGCTTTGATTTCTGCTGAAATAAGTGGAGCGCTTTGACCTATGGATGGCACCAGCCAAGGGACAATTGTCTCTTCATTCAGGAGGCCTCGGTGCTGGGGAACCTTGGTTCAAATAAGGCCACTGATCTCATTTCATTGCGCAATGGCATGATTATGGATGCAGGCCACTGGGGCCTCAGAGATATTAAATGGCTTCCTCAGAACCACACTAAAGGCCAACTGGACTTCAAATGAACAGGGTCTGAATCGTTTCTAAAAATGAGGCCTTGATGAAAGACAAAAAAAAAAGATGAGAGTGTTGTGGAAAATCATACCCTCATTTGGACACACATATTGAGACTGGTGGCCATGCAGAAAATGATTGTCATAACTAGTGTACAAAATAATGTGATGTGGTCCACTTGGATTGACCGTGACTTTTAACACTGTACTGGACAAGCATTTGGTAACCAAATTATTTATGATTTTGAATGTCAACTTTAAGGCAAATAGTGAATGTTGATGGCTGTCAGGGAAAGGATCTCTTCACAAGTTAAAGTCATTATCTATTATTTAGAGTTTATACATGTGAAATTCTTGTTCTGCCATCACTCGTCGGTGTTGAGTCATGTTCTCGCGCATCCTGTGAAATCAGGTCATGGGTGGGAATAAATATGTAAATATGTAATGTCATATGTAATATCATTAATGATGTGAAAACAAAGAGGAGATTGAAATGTATATGATTTTTTTTCTGAAGGCAATGCACCACATAACAGACAGATGTTGTTTGGTAGACCGTATTATTACAGCATGAGTGTACTTCGGAAGTATAACCTCACACTGATCCGCTTCACTTTCAAACTATAGAAAATGGAAGCCGATATGGAGTTGTTCTCACAAATTTTTGAGTGTACCTGTACCTTTTTGGCCTTTCATACAGAAGAAAATTTGAAGCCATGCTTGGATCAAAAGCTATAGTTGTCGTGTTCGGGGATTGAAGTCAGTTCATCCAAACATGTTTTAGTGGGCCTTCAGGTCATGCTTGGAAAGAAAACGACCTTGTCTGAATTGTCCCCTTACTGTTGGAAGAATACAATTATCCCCAAAATAAGATAAATGTGGGTAATTGGGTCAGAGATATGTCTCAATAATTTTGTGCAGATAGTAAACACCTCAAAGGTTTGCAAATGTTTTGCCAATTGCTTCTCTCCTTCAATAATATCAATTGATGTGACATATCGACGTAAAGACAGACTAGTCATCTTTTACGCGATGTGTGGAATGATGAACTACCGTGCTCCAGTAAACGGGTGGGAGGTGCGGCCGAAAATTGCCAATATTTGCGGTATTATTCTCACGTTGAGATTCACTTTTGTTTCAAAATTCTTCAAATCAGTCATTCCTGGAAGACGAATTCCAATTCGAATGGAGTCTTGGCTTGATCAAGTTGTGAGCTATGACTCGCTTATTCTTCTAGTTCATTTGGTTACTCTTTCATAGTTTACGCAGTAATGAGTCATGACATTTTTCATCACCTGCTGGTTCGACTCGGTTGCTGTAAACAAAAAGCATCTGCAGAACGCAACCAACATCCTCTCTTAAATAATCGCATTATAACACCTTGTCTTAGGAGCAGAGTTACGTCACTACGCAAGACCCTCACACACGCTTCCTTCTCACGATGAGGATTTGCTTCTCTCAAGAGGCTCCATAAACCTCTGTACCAAGGGCTGTTCAGCGCCTCAATTTACAATGCCGCCCGCCTCGTCTCCCCACCCTCACACGAGACCTCTCATCCACATCTCACCCGAGCCTCGAACGAACCAACACCTCAGCGAGACCTTTTGTGTCCTAGATCTGACCTGAGGCCTCATCAGCGAGGCGTCCGATAACGACATCTGAGCAATTTCAACTGGCTGTTTTGGATGTGAACCACCTGCAGGGGTGAGAGCTGCCGCCCTGCAGTGAAAACTAATTTCAGCCCCTTGTATTGGCAATCTTGTGCTTTCAGTCGAAGCTCATGACCACAGGAGATTGGGGGGAATATACATCGATGACTCGCCCCCAGATTTCACTTAACCACAACAGTTCGCTATTATATTAATTCAAGTAACCCTTCGGATAAATGGTACTTTTCAGAGGAGTTTTATTGCAACCTACTTTTTTCTATTATTTAAATATTTTGATGAAGGAGAAACACTATTTTGACCCTCTTACATTTCGCTACATTCCTCTCGTTATTTGAAATTTTTATTTTAAATTGCCTTTCAAGATGGCATGTATGTTCTTGGTGTTGGATTTCATCAAATAAATTTCCCCCCCAAAATGCAATTTATACTCCAGTGAGATTTATATCTGTTTTTTTCCCGTCTTTATTATGCATTTTATGGTTGGTGTGACCTATAAATCCGGAAAATACGGTACTTATTGCTTTTGTGAAATATTTGGGTTCATCATATACATATATGCATCCATCCATTCAGTACATGAAAAGTATTTTTTCAACTCAATATTTACTTGCTTTTAAAATAATTACCGGTACTTGGAGGACTCGAATCAGAGTATTGTCACGTAACAGTCAGTGTCCTTACTTGAATAAAATATTTGGCTATTTTACCCTCCTCTTGTTCAGGCATTCGTCACTCATGAGCATGCAAAATATTTTTCTGAAAGAGTTCATCTCCATCACCTGAAGTACTTTGCTACCCAGAATTTTGAATCCACCATTTTCCGACGAAGAGCTATGGCCTCGGATTTAAACAACAGTCGAAGAGTGTCAAAGCTTCAATGCAACTGAGATCCTGTCAAGAAACCTGCCGTGTTCGCAAAACCCAGCACACGACGTTCTGTGCAGTGAGAATCTATAATAAACACACTTCCAACTACACATCATATGGGGCCTGTTTGTGCCAGGTCTGGAGTGTCTTCATGTTTACGACCTGCCTAACTACAGTACAGACAGAAGGTCTCAAGTTGCTTGGTGTTTCTTATCCATTGGAGCGCCGTTGGTCCACTGTTAAGCTTCAGAATTACTTTGCTCTTCAAAGTCTTTCTGCCTCTCTATCATTGATGATGTCAATAATCATTTTTTGCCATAATACTAAACATTTGGATGCAATTAAAAGAATTTAATCTTGATTCAGTATTTCAGATTGCAAAATCACGAGAAAGTTTTTTTTTAAACAGCAATCATGTTTCCATATGTTTCATAATGTGCTTTTGCATTAGTTGCAGCCACACTGTTCCCATTGTCTTGTGCTTCACTGAACAACAAGCAAAACACACTTGTCTTAGTCTGCCACAATGACAATAAACATATGTTTTCATCATCCTACATTTTAAATCTCATCCATGTCCAATGACTGGAGCTAATCCCATTGTGCATTGGGCAGAAAGCTGGGAATCACTGTGGACAGGCCCTCAACAGGGCGACAAACACACACACACACACACACACACACACACACACACACACACACTCACACAAAGCAACAATCTGGAATCATCACTACATATTTTCTTGTGATTTGTGTGGGTGAGACGCTTATTGTTTATCCAGCCTATGTTTAATATCAGCCAGGTATTTTCTGTGTGTGTGTGGGGTGGGGGGTGTAAACATGCTCAGAAAAACGAGAAAATATACCACTTGTTATATGTTCAATGTGAAAGCTTTACATAATGAGGCGTCCTTGGAATTTAAAGCAACTGTGTGAAAACGGAAGGGTAAACAATTAGGAACTTGCAAGGATCTGAGCCTCTTGTTTCATCACAATATTTATTCTTTGAAGTCACAGACAGACAAACAGCCCGTCATTGTGTGTGTGTGCGTGTGTGGATATATATATATATATATATATATATATATATATATATATACTGTATATATACATATATACACACATACATACATATACACACACACACACACACACTGTTTATTGCCTTCATAATCCATCCTTGACTGCAAGGTATGATAGCTTGTGTGGGTCCTTCATTCATTAAAATCGTTGCTGGAAAACAAGATAACTGAAAAAGAAAAATACATATCGTGCTGAAAGTTGTGTGAGGATGACTCAAGCATATACTTGTTGTTCAGTGTGTGTGTATGTGTGTGCGTGTGGGCAGCCGTGAGATGCAACAACCTCTTGTCAACCCCAAACAACAATGTGGGCTGTCTGTGATGTGTCACCGTTTTTAAATGAGAATTAAAAAAAAAAAACAGGCAAATGATGAAAATGATAGTCCATGTATACAAAAAAAGGCAATATATAGACATAAATCTGACACTACTGAATAGGTTAACCAGTGCACGAGGCATGCTGAAGAACATTGGCTGCTTCTCCGACCAGTGCTCTTCTCGCTCAGTCTGTCAATTTAGGCAGAATGTTTTGGAAGTTGTGTTGTACGGTTCCTGTTTTTGGATGACAAGATTGAGCGGTGCTCCTTGAGCTCTTCAAAGCTTGTTTTCTCTAAAGAATCAAACACTGCTTGAAATGTCTTCACGACGTTATCCCCAACCTGCATTGTGAAGTCCCTGGTCTTGGTGATTCACTACTAGTGTTCACCCATATTTCCTAACAAACTGCCGAGGCCTTCAGAGATCAGGTGATGATCAGTTTACGGAGAGTAAATGACATACTGGTGACTCGATTTACTTATTGGGTGACTTCTGAAGGGTAACGATTGCATTAAATTGTATTTAGGGGTATTGGAGCACAGTCGGCTGAATACAATTGTGTGCCATACTTTTCATTTCGTTAAAATTCCGTTCCACTTCACAATGATGTGCTACATTGTGTTGGTCTATTGGATGGACTCAAGTTCAACGGGTATGAATACATTTTCAAGGCCCTGTATGTTTCTCTCTCCCTCTCTCTCTCTCTCCCTTCGATACATACACTCCTGTTCCTTATCTTGGGCCTGGTAAAATTTCAGGCAACATTCACTTAATGAGCTCAGGCTCAAAGCTGTAGATGCAGCACTTAATTCTGGCTGTAATCTCCAGCTATAAGGGACCAATTCGCCACCATTACTGACACATGTAGCCAAATGAGATTTCCTTTCAGAGCATCAATGTTCATAATAGCATAATCAGGTGGGAAATTCAAAGATTAGTTTTGCACTTCAAAGTCTGGCTGCTATTTCGCCATGTTCAAACTGTTGACTCATATAAATAGGGCCAATTATTCCTGCCCTTCATCCTGTTCAACAATTTTGTTGGTGGTATTAAAACGGCAAACAAAATAATGACCTTGTAATGTAATTAGTGAGCTGAAAGAGAAATTTGTGAGTGAATAATCTCTCCTTCAGAATCTGCCATTTTACTGAATGGAAGAAAAATATCCTGATTCACATGGAAACTGCTTAAAAATGTTCTTCGCTTTAGCCATAAACAGAAATAATGGGGCATATTACAATTTACACATACAATGAACTCCAATTGTCTGTCAAGTTTTGCTAGGTTAGTAGTTGGAGGACCCCAAAAAGCAAGGAGGCCGGGAGGAGCAGGTTGGACTGAACAAAATGTATTGATTGAACAAAAATATAAACAGGACTCAAGAGTACACTGGAAAAACAGTAAGTTGAAGTACTCAAACAAAGTACCGTACTGGTAATGACAAGGAACCAAAGTAACAAACAAAACTATGACAGGAACACACGCATGCTCACACTCACAATGACCCAACAGAGATTGGCAGAACCCAGGGAACTAAATACAAGCAAAGTGACGAGACAACGAGAAACACCTGGACAAGACACGAAGGGTTGAGGGATCTGATTGGCTAAACACAAGGGACACGGATGACGAGAACAGGTGGCGACAAAAAAGGGCGCATGAAGGAACAAAACAAACGGGAACCAAACAAAAACATAACACTATCATTATTCTTGATGAATCCGAATTTGATTTAACGACAAATTAAGACAAAGGGAACCAGGATGAATACCCCAGTATTAGTGCCGCGCAGTCACATGACCTCTCTGGTGGTAAATGTAATGAGCTCTTTGGAAATCAGATCAGAAAAAAAGCATAGAGGTCTTAATCTTGTCAAACACGCATGGGTTGCAGGATCAATACAGTGTACTGATCTCCAATCGATGAGATGCCTCTGCTCCTGTCGCTGAAAGAATCCCCACACTGATACCTTGATAGAGAAATCTATTAACAAAATTGTATCATGTTTAAAGTTTCGGTTACTTTGGCCATGTCTGGACATACTCAGCGCAGAGGTGTCGGCCGTTTGGGCGCAGGGTCTTTTCTTGAGTAATCACGTCAAAGCAAGGGGGGCGAACAGATGGAAGAAGGCTAGATTCAATCACCGAGTGGGAATAAACAAATTGGGAACAAAGCGTTATTGAATTCCAAAAGACAGTTTGGGAACAGCTGTCGAGCCCAGGTGGACATTTGTCATCAGTAAAGTCTGTGACTTGTGTATTCGGGTAGATCAGTTCACTACCGAGGGGCCGGACCGGGGGGCGCGGTGTGCAAATCTCGGGGGCAGTGTCTTTCTTGCATTTTGCAATAAAAGTTCGAACCGGCGGAGATGGAGCCGAGTGTGATCGCGGAGCAACTAAACCGTCGTTCGCTCTCAGAGATCCGCTCCCGCCGATATTGAAGACAATTTTCCTGTGTGCCGAGTCATTTCCTTAACTTTGTACGAGAAAATCTCTGGCACACCTCCAAAGAACGCTTTGTGGAATCTTTGCATATTTGTTAGGACACGTCTCGGTTCCGTGCATTGTATGTTTCATTCTTGTTTTTGGAACGACGTTTAGACAAGACGTTTTGCTTTTGCCAAAACAGACCTATCTACCTTTCAGAATTGTATTTCCGATGACATCACGTGCAGTATGACCTTTGGGACATTCTTCCAGGAAATTCAGTTCGGTGGTATTCAACTTTGACATTTTCAAAGCATTTTGTTGTTACTTATTTTTGGTTTAGTAAACTATCTTTGAATCAAATTAAAACACATTACCATGCCCAGATCAGACAAGTGTGCTCACTTTTGGGGCACTACATGGGAAGTCCAGCTCTGTCCAGCTTTCGTGATAACATGCTGTACACGCATTACTTTCAATTTCAGCTCTCCCATCTATTTTTGACTTATTTGGAAGTTATTTTCCAACAATGGAGGAGAATGATGAGCTCATTTCCCGGAAGATTGTTTTATCACATTTTTCCCGGTGTGGTCATTTTCAAAGTACCTTTGTGTGATTTTTTTCTGCAAAGCTTCAGTGCTTTAACAGCCTTTGTGTTTATGGCCAAAACAAGACAATCAGCAGTTTTCTGACCCCATGCCCATCTAGTCTCTTTAACCATATTTGTTTTGTTTTGCTTATTTTTCTACTCGGGGGAAAAAAATACCTAGACGAGATGGTGATTGGAGAGATTTTAAAAAAAAAGCACTCTGCACTAAAACATCGAGTGGGTGTATGAAGGGAATGGAGAGTTGAAGAGACAAAAGCCTGAAAGTAGTGAAGTCTGTTTAAATTCCGCTCAGTCATAGCACATCTAATTCTGCCTGGATGAGCAGCCTCACATTCTGTAAACACTTTTGTTTTTCTTTTGTGTTAGTCCAAATTTATTTTCATTTCTTAGCCAGCACCGAGCTCTGGGTTCTTATTTGCCTGATGTTTGCTCAGTCAAATCTGGTACATTCGACATGTTTATGACGGAAACACTTCAATGATCAGCGTGCACTACACAGCTCCCAGATAGGCTTTTGAGAGAAAAATTGTCCTGAACAAAGGCGTGATGCATTGGTTTGGGCTGAAAAGGTGACATTGGCATCCCGAATGAAAACCGACTTATTAGTTGAATTCTGTCTTCCGCCTGTGCACAAAGCATGTCACATCAAATTACACAGCAACAAATAATTCTACATCTCTTCCCCAATCCTTTTTTCTTCACACATTGAAATTGTTGCCGGCAAAATGCAGAGAAATTATTTGATGATGGATTAGGCCAACTACAGCGACAAAATGGCAAATATATATATATAATTATTATTATTGTTATTAAGGGTGGCCCGTTGGTTGATTGGTTAGCACGTTGGCCTCACAGTGCAGAGGTGCAGGGTTCAATTCCGGCTCCGGCCTTCCTGTGTGGAGTTTGCATGTTTTCTCCGTGTCTGCGTGGGTTTTCTCCCGGTACTCCGGTTTCCTCCCACATTCCAAGAACACGCATGGCAGATGAATGGATTATTCGAAATTGTCCCTCGGTTTGAGTGTGAGTGCGGACGGTTGTTTGTCTGTGTGTGCCCTGCAATTGGCTGGCAAACGGTTCAGGGTGTCCCCCGCCTACTGCCCGAAGCCGGCGCGCCCTGTTGTTACCCAGTTAAAAAAAAAAAAAAAAAAAGTTCCAGAAAACTGCCTCTAATACTCTCGGTGGACTCTGCCAGTCCTCAATTGTTATCCAGTGAAAAAACTATTACAAAAATAATTTGTACACTGAAAAGGCCCTCTTGTTGGCCATGTTGAGACTTCACATAACGAAACACAAAATTTGATCCAAATAAAACTGTGACCCGTGTTCTGCGGCCACTACAGGTTGTCATTTCAGGAATCCTTCGAGTCCCGGAAACCTCACAAAATTCCAACAGGACGAGAGTAAATTTGATTTTTAACCACAGGATTGGGATGGTACAGGATAGAAAAGTTAAGGGAGCAGACGAGAGCGGTATTATCCAGTAACAAAAAACAAAAAAAAAACAGAAATCGAAGAGATGCGCAGCCATCTTTCATGTGCCTGACCTCCAAAATTTGAGCAACACGGGAATAGGAGTCATTCTGAATTGGAGAAGGACCGGAGTGGCAGTTGTTTTCACCAGGAGTAGGACGGTACAGGATTACTGTATTTTGTTTTTTACTATGATCTGGGCCTGGGACAGGACAGATTTTTTTCTGTGGGACCGGGATGTGACGAGAGGCACACAAACCACACAGTGGACAGGCAAGTAGAATCAAATGTGTTCGCTGAAATGAAGAAGTGTTTGTGTCCATTCAAGATTCATCTGGCTCACCTTTAAGATTTTTTTCAGCAACATCAATGTAACATGAGAAGTTCCATTTGATATTTTCGAATAAAGTCTCGTATCTATTTTCATACTTTGCGATGAGGTCAACTTTTCTTCATTTTTAGCCAATACAGTTGTTGTCAATGTTCACTCACAGATGTCGGTGGAGATCTGTGCTCCTGTGCCCTGTGGCTCACTGCTTGTACACATATATTGAACTTTACACGGCGCAGTATTTGCAATTATCCAACACTGACAAGCCCGTATTAATAAGGAGAGCACTGGAGAGCAACGGCACTGCTTCAAGCCCCTACGCTGCCATAACTGTGAAGGATTTATTGCCGTTCTGGGCTAACCTTTTACTTCACTCAGTTGTATTTTCTATAGAGGTAAATCATAACAGTCATTATTTTCTGACATGTTTAATATTGAGAAGCTTTAGAACACCCTCTTAATAAATTTAAACAGCCCGATTTCCCTTGTGGGCAAGCGCGAGGTGAGCAGAAATTGCCCCAATTGCTAATTAATGAAGCGGTTCAGATCATGTATAGATGGATGGATGTTTATTTACCAACACACCGTATTGGGGATTTGCACTGTGAAAATAATTTACCCTGATGAAAATGATGTGTTATTGGTCTTACAGTATATATTTTAAGGTTTGGTATTCTGATTTGAAAAGAATAAGTGAGTACAGGGCTGCTGTGATTTATGCCTCATGACAGATGCATGAAAGGATGTTGCAGCATTCTGGTCTGTTGTCATAAGATATGCGTTATGTCAACTCCTTGCCCAAAGTATCTTGTCAAATTGATTTTAAAGTTTTCTCCCCGTTTTCTAAACGAACCTTTCTG
Organism: Hippocampus zosterae; assembly: GCF_025434085.1. Lineage (NCBI taxonomy): Eukaryota > Metazoa > Chordata > Actinopteri > Syngnathiformes > Syngnathidae > Hippocampus > Hippocampus zosterae. Next base: position 14,613,674 of record NC_067456.1, read on the forward strand.
AGCTGACAATTGTTGACGTGCTTTTGTGGATGGCCCTGCATCAAAAAGAAAGAAAAACGAGGTCAACATATATTGATATCAATAAAACTGCTACAATGTTGAATTCTTAAATCTGTTCCGATTGCCATTTTTCTTTGAGAGCAAGAAACTGGCCAACGCAACCACTTGTCACCGAGGTGGAAGAGGAGATGGGCACCGCCTGCAGTAGCGAGATCCAGCCTTCCAGCTGTCAGGTTAAAGGAAGCCAGGCTCACCGGGGGGGGGGGGAGAATATTCTCTCCAAATCTGTAATCAAGTCTGTAATTCTTGACCCGCAGACACGTTCTTAAGACACATGGGAAGTGGAAACCATTTGCTATTGTTAAGAAACGGTTTAGAATGAATAAAATATATATGAATATGTATCCTTTCAAGAAATTTTTCAAACTTCTAATTTAACTCGTCTGTCCGAGCGGTGCCTATTCAAATGGCCATTTTTTTTTTCTGCGATCATCTGTCGTTTTATTTCATACGGCAGTTTGACTTGACACTTCACCTTTTGGCACCTTTGAAGTTCCAACGCGGTTCAAGCAAAAATTGAAGCACTCCCAGTGAAACATACAATGAAAAAAAAAAGATCATTTTTATTAATTTAATTAAAACATGTACAGTACATCATTTGTACATGTGGTAAACCGATGTAATTTTCCCATGTTTTCCTCAAAAACAAGTACATGATGTGTATTAGTTTAACACGTTTTAATGAGCAACAGAATTTTTTTTATTTTTTTTCAGTGTCAGCATATTTACATGAATACTCCCCGAAATTGTACGTGTATTGGCACCATCAAATTACGTCGGGCATCGAGTGCCTCACAGTTCTGAAGTTTGGGATTCGAATCTTGGCTTTTCCGTGTGCAGTTTGTATGTTTTCCCCGCACTGACTTTAAAAATTGAGTTATAATGCATACGCTGATTTCTGCCTGGATAGCTCCTTGGGAACAAAACATCTCGTAGTTTTTCTCTTGAGGATTTTTTAATAGGTGTCTTTTGAATTTTACCTTTGTGACAAGGGAAACATGATGGGAGTGTGGAAGCAAGTGCAATTTCAACAAAGAGCCAGACAGAATTAAGTATTAATAAGCAGTTCACATTAGACTATTGCTGTTTTTTTCTGCAGCTAGGAGAATCCTGTCGTTGTTTCATCCTGTTTTCACACTAAATTGTTCTAAAATTTAAGAAATGCCGAAAGTCAAACTTAATTGGTTCAGTGATCACCGTTGACTTCTATGCTTCTTTTTTGTTTGTTTGTTTGTTTTTGCAGCGCTTGCTCTCATCAAGGCGGTGGGTGAGCTGAAGCCTTTCCCAGTTGACTTTGGGCAACAAGATGGGTACACCGTGAATGGTCACCAGCCAAAGGCGGCAGACAGATTGACAATCAACCATTCACACGTCCCATCACATCTTTTGAGACATGCATGTGAAAACATTTGTCTGTCTTTGTTATCTCTCTTGTTCATTCACTTACGCATAATGAAAACTTCTTTCTGAAAACCGTCATTGGAGTCGACAATACTACTCCACGGTCGACACATTTGCAATTCTCACCCTCTTCGGATGCAGTGAGGTGCAATACTTCAACACTTCATTTTCTTCCTTTCGAATCGCCGCACATTGGGTGAACGGGCCTCAAGAAGCCAAACAAAAGCGGCTCCGCCGCACTAACGTCATAATTCAATCAATCAAATGGTTATGAAGTCATGAGGAAGAAACAGCAGGAAGTGCTTCAAGGTGAGTTGAAATATGAACGTGGAGTGTGAAGAAAACAATTTTATGCGGATTATTTTTAGGTTGCATTATTCATTCTGTGTGTGAAGCCAAACTTTTCGTTCATTGGCAGATAAGATGTCAAATCCCATTTAAGCTGAAGAATCAGTGACTGACTGAGTCGGAACATTATCAGGGAGAATCCAGGTCACGCGACTGCCGACTGATAAGTGTGCTGCGACAGCACGACACATGATATGCGATGCACATTTTTGGCATGCACACATTACGGCTAAAAATCATTTTTCTTTGGGGAGATAACGTCTTGGCCTTCATTTACTGGGGAAAAATGCAACCTTTAAGACTCGGTGCATGCCAGGTGTGATTACCCAGCATCAGCGCATCCGCTCGGACCGTGGTTTGTGATTTCCGCCGTTTGCCTGAATCCATTTCAACAGCTGCCAGAAGGAGAAGTGAGCCGGTCGCATTCGAAGGCAACAGCGGCGCGTGAGCGTGCGAGAGCCACACGCGTCCTCGCTCACTTCGCCACGTATCAAGGCGGCGAATTGCATTACACTCGATTGAGGCAACTGTCAGTGGACACGTTGGTTTCACTGCCTCTTCTGTAATGCATTTCTCTTTTAAGACGGATCGTTGAATTGCGTTGTAAAGCTGTGAGCCAATCTTTCAGCGTGCCTGACAGCAAAACTAGATGTGCTGCCCCGAAGTTATTGTACACTGGAAATGTTTCAGCGGATGAGACATTGGAGCTTTAAACAGTAAAGCCGAGCGACATAATGTGCTACAGAGCCACAGAGTTCAACATGTTTTGTCCATTAGCTCATTGTCTGCTCACTTGTTTTTGACTGATGCCCTTTGATGAGCGACAGGGAGCACGCTGAATGACATCATAGCACATAAAATACCGTATGTTGGATTGGATTGGATAAACTTTCTTGTCAAATGTACTGTATGTGTAACATACAGCACAGATGACATTTCTTCCCTCGCAACATAAAACAATTTGTGGATGGAGGTGGCTAACACATTTGCACTCCTGTCACAGATGTGCTTCAGACATGCAACCTCATAAAGCTGAATGTGTACCAATGGAACCTAAAGTAACATCTACTCCAAGCTTTTTGGACCAAAGATCGACTTTTTGAACAACCAATCTCCGGCGATCCATCCGTTACCGTGCACGCACATACACAGGCACGCCATGATGAGCAACAGCCTGACACAAAGGCAAGCGACGCACATTTGCAGCCTGTTAACTATCATAACTCACACGTACCATTTAAAGTGCTTCCTGGGCCCTCTAGATTCCTTTTCTTTGCCCGTGCCCTCGGTGAATTGTACATGAAACAAACTCCGAATAAGAATAATAATAACAATAAAAAATATGGCGCTATTGCTCTGATCACTTCCGGTGACGCAGGTCACGCGCCACCATATGTTAAAGATTTACCTGCTTTATTATACAGTATGTTATTTTTTTAAATACTTTGGTGAAAATGAGACTGATAAGATGAGGAGGGTGCAGTGTACATTAACACCAAAAATATATATTACTAACATGCACAAAGACTCGCAAATGCTTGTTTGTTTGTTTCCTCCTCTTCACCCCACCCCTCCTCTCCTACGATCGACTTGGGACCAGTCCGCGATCGATGTAATGGGCACGCCTGATCTACACCAACACAATATCACTAAAATAAGAGATGGATCAAAAACATGCCTTTGCAAAGAGTAGACAATTATCCAGTCTTGTCATACTGAGAGCGAATTGTAATATTTTGGCTGTGACTGATTGAAATACTTTATGAGAAAGATCTCTCAGCAGGCAAGTTGTATCTCTGAAGCTCTACACCGCTGCACAGTCCAACGACAATACACTTAGGGTCTTGCTACAGCTGACATCTGAAATGAGATTTCCCTTAGCTTTAACTATGACACGTTGGAAATTGTTAAAAATTTGCCCTTATCGCTCAACTATTTTGGTCCCATTGCAGCGTACAGTGTTCGGCCTAGATAAGTTCACTCCAACTGATCTGTATGATGGTGGCAGTAGCTCATGTCGAGAGACTCTTGGGTTTTGGAGTTGGCTGTATGAGTCCTGCAGCTGACAAATGTAAAAATGTCAACTAGTTGTGGAGACTTGCAAGACTGCACTTGTTGAGGTTCCCTTGAGAAAATTACTGTCTCCGGCCCTCAGCTCAAGAGGTGCAGCAGAAGTGTTTCTGAATTAAATTTAGCCTTGAGGGATTATAATGTGTATTTTATTCTCCTTTTTAAGAAAAAGAACACCTTGAGTTTCCTTGTCTTGATCGGCTCCATTCCAGTGGAAACAGGATGAGGGCAAACAGTAAACAAAACGGATGGTTGGATAATTTGACAACGTGCTCTCTGACAGAAAAATGTTTTGAAGAACGACAGACAACGGGGGCTAAGATGCTAACTTTGCAAAGGAAAGGTGCTTATGTAAGTTGAGGACTGGATATCTCTCAAAATGGCAATGACTCATTGGCAATTCTATTGCACTGGACTAGGTTTCTTTGTGAATGAATCGAAGCAAACCATAAGCTACACAATGTGAATCTGATTTGCTTTGTTTTGTTTTGTTTTTTAATTGTAGATGATTGCAGTGTTTCCTGCAGATAAGAGGCTATCAGAAAACATTGTTGTTGTTCTGCCGGCAACTCAAGACTCTTGATGTTTAATTTGAGGAATGCTCCATAACCCCCCCATCATCCAGCTGATTATTGAAATCCTCGATTTTCAGTGCCTGGAGTGTCAGATTTTCATTATCAGAAAATTGGTGTCAGCCGATTCGCCGGTGCCTTCGCAGTGTGGCCTTGAAAACTTTGCACCACACTAACAACAGACTCACATGATTTGTTTCGAACGGACAGCTTAATTTGATCTTGGCTTTAAGTGAAGGACTAGGTAATCGCCTAATATCAATTGCTTGGCGGAGTTAATGATGTTGTCAATCAGCGCTGACCTCAATTCCAAACGGCAGTTTGGAGGTTAACAAAGCAATGACTTTCATTCTTTTCTCCTTTGCAGCAAAACGCGTCCTCGGCGAACCACCCGCGACAATCATTTGGCTGCTCGAGTGAGTCTTGATCGGTCAGAGACGCCGACGGCATCACATTGTCCGAACGGTGTAAACAAGCGCATGTAACCTGCAGCGAAAGACGACACATTTATCATCTGAAACATGGAGTAACTATTTGATTACAAGAGTCAGATGTAATGTTGAGTTTGTTCCAACATCATTATAGTTGAACGCATGAGCGGCATGAGTGAAGCTTGTGCTTATGAAAGAGTCCCGCATTCATTTGAACGAGTCACTGTACCTTTACTGTAGATTCCAGACTCTCACTTTGCCAAACATATTCCACCTCCACAGGAAAAGAAGATATCGCGCCTCGGAAAGAAATGTCTGACATTAGTCTGAATCATACGCGTCTCAAGAGTGGGTTTGTTTTGGTGAGAGTGCTCAGTTCACACAAAGCCATGCACGTACGCGAGCTGGTGACGTCTGATTACTGCTAATGACTCCCTCTGCAACATTTTTAATCAACAGCTCATCATTCTGTCCTGTGTCTGTGTATTCAAGACATTTGATTTATTTATTTTTTATTTTTTGGGAGCCAGTAAATGCCAGATGTGATGATTTGAACATTATTTTAAAATGGGAATAAATGGTAAACTGGCCAAATGTGGTGTTCATAAAATTGGGCCTGCTGACACGATAAGCTGTAAGCTACAGTCGTTCTCATGCAAATGGATTCAAATCTGCCCTGAAGAAAGAAAACCACATTTTCACAGTTTTATATGTTTCTTTCCTTGAGCAACTGGCACTGCAGAACAAAACATTTTGTACAGGTATTTTTTTTTTATATCACCGCATGACAAGGGACACGAGATATCAACAAAACGAGGCAATTTCAGACTCAAAACACTCATGAAAGTTAAATCCATTCACTTTTTTGTTTGTTTCTGTGTGTGTGTGTGAGAGAGAGAGAGAGAGAGAGAGAGAGAGGCATTCAACTGGATCACTGCCATTTTTTTTCATTCAGCGCAGGAAGTCAGTAAGTCAGACAACTTGCTCATTTTGGTTTTGATTGTGGTACAACAATAGATTTAAATACACAATTGACTAATATTCAAAGTCTGAAAGCTGTATTAACAACTTCATACCAATTTCAAATCTCGACATTTTTGGGGTCAATGTCAGTAAGTATTACGGGTACTTCGTCGTTACTATTTTTATTGGCCGCACCGCTGCAACAGCCTCCCAGAGGGCATCAGACCACAGACTGTTCATATTGTATTTTTAAAATGAGGCTCAAGCCACACTTATTTAGTTTAGCCTTTACGTGATATTTTATCTGTCCCCTTAACTATTCATGGGACTATTTATCTAAGTATTATTCCTTTTTAGCTAGTCACTGATTAATTCATTTATCAGTCTAATACATTTGTTTCTACTTAACTGGCTCTTATTTTCCTTCTTTTTTTTAATCTATTTTTGTCTGAATGACTTTGTAGTGTAATGCAATTTGGGTGAAATTGATTCAGGTGCTGACAGATTCTAAGCTCCTCCGACACGTGAGGTAGATGTATTTCATTCATAAATATGACAACTGCGTGCATCGAACCCTGTGAGTCATATTAGGAATCAATTGAACACATTATTATGACCATCATCTTCATTCAATCCTTGGCCACAGCAGAACTATGGGAGGTGGGGGTGGGGGGCGTCACACATGAACAAACGATCAGTCCCCAAGTGCGCACTGCAAAGCAGTGATCTGTGACCTCTTTATATCATCTGCTCGTGGCCGTTCCTTATAAACGTATTGGCATGCATCGATTTCTTGAATGGACACCAGCGACTAAGTTCTGCTTCTGTGATGTAGACTGTCCACGAAAATAGGACCCGTTGTCTCAGGACCTTTCTGGCAATGTCAAGACTCAACATGAGGCGGCAAACTATTGGACCACCTGCCTAAAAATATTGGGTGCGTTACTTCTCACTCCACAGGCATGAGCAATTACAGTAATTTGAGTTTGTTGCTCAGACTGATTTTTGTTGTTGTTGTTGAAACGCATAGACTTTTGTTTTTATGTGTAGTTAAAAGCCTGCCCTTGCTGTAAACAGCAAGGAGCTTGTTTGCAAAAGCAGTTAGAGTTGTCTAGTTAGTTTTTTTTATTTATTCCACCCCTCTAGCAACAAGTTCTAAAAAAGCAACTACAGTTTTGCTGAGACACAGACACAAGTGGACTCATTTTCGCATGGTTTTGCATATGACAAGAAAGGAGCCAGTTGAAGGCAAACTATCAAAGATAAGATGCCCATTTACAGGTTGGAAACTCATGCCTCAAGGTTTCAGATCTTTTTTTGGTTTCAGGTGATATAAAGCAAATCCCAGAAGGGCCAAAAAGTACATTTTGTCTTTGCCTCTATCATTGGCTTTTTTGGAAAATCATTTAAAATTCGAAAATCACATTTTTGTGAGACAAAAAAATTGTGTTATTTCAAGACAATATCACTGAGCACTAGTTCAAGGACACATACAAATGTCCTTTTCCCTTGAATGGTTTTCCACACGAGCAAAATGAACTTTGATTTCCCAGGTCATGAGAATGCCTGCCTTCCGTGCATTTTTGCAGGGGCGAAGTACAAGCTGCTGTCTTGGCAAGTCAAAGCACAACATTGCAAAGGCTGATATTTGTTTCTTATTTCTGACACTTTAAATCATCGACAGCTTGCATCTCATGCCCAACGAACAAACAGCAAACAAATACTCGGCCAATATAACGCGCGCACAGCTGCACAATGTGTTCCAGGCAAACAACTACCTCCATCCATAGGAGACAATAATGCTTTATATACCCAAAGGAAGGACAGGGGCTGCTACAGTTATGCTCAAATTTCGTGGAGTGTCCCTGAAATCCCCAATCTTTGGGGCAGGAAGAAAATAAAAGAGAATTATATTAGAGTTTGCTCCCTGTTCATTATGAGGTCACATAAAAACACACGCGTGCGCACTCTCACACGCACGCACGCATAAAGTCACGCTTGAGATGTCTGCAAAATTGCAATGTCAAATAGCAAGTTTCATTTGCATGGGCTGACATAGGGCTAGGATGAATTGAGTGACTGGTAAATGGCTACTTTGACAAATGGAACTATCCATTGTTCTGAAAGCAGAACTCGCACTTGTCAAGTTTTAATGAAGAAGGCAAACTGTAGCAGCGCATACATTAGCCTGCAATCGTTTTTTTTTTTTTTTTTTTTTTAATGCAAGTAATGGCTGCAATTATTGTATTACAAGCTCTCTTCAGAACTGGGATCTCTGACCTCATGGAGTCCCAAATAATACCAAGCTCACCAAACCGCTAAAAAGGAAAAAGCATGTTGAGCCTTATTCTGTCTGACTGTCTTGCTGTTTATTTTATCACAGCCTTGACATTTCACTGCACATGGCCCTGAAATCTTGGTGAAGGAAATTTGTCTTTGATGTAAAATATTTGCTTTAAAGTCAGAGAGTCTTCACATTAATCTCTTTGGTATACATGGGCTCCTCAATTAAAATTAAAAGAAGTCCACTTCAGGTGTTCGGAAGCAGAGGTGGCAAACTCATTTTTGTCGCGGGACAGATTTTAGTTACCGTTTCACTTGGAGGGCCGTCATGACTGAAACCATATAACGAAGTCAAGAAAAACTGTTGATTGAACTATTGTTTAAGTTACTATCATGAGGGGTCTAGTAACAAGGAAATGTATAGAATAAGTTCATTCATTATCCCAACCGCTTATCCTCATGAGGGTCGCAGGTGTGCTGGACCCTATTCCAGCTGTCTTCGGGCAGTAGGCGGGGGACACCCTGAACTGGTTGCCAGCCAATCACACGGCACACAGAGACGAACAACCATCCGCGCTCACACTCACACCTAGGGACAATTTGGAGTGTTCAAGCAGCCTGCTATGCATGTTCTTGGAATGTGGGAGGAAATCAGAGCACCCGGAGAAAACCCACGCAGGCCCGGGGGAGAGTATGCACAAAAAAAGAATTTTTCACAAAACAGTGCACTATTGGTCAATCATTGGTAAAAATAAATACATAAATAAATAAAACCGTAACACATAAGCAAGTGGGTTTACACACCAATCATATAGATTATCGTTATTATTATTATTACTATTGTTTTAAATCTCCATTCCCAAATGTTGACATAGAAGGTTTTTGCCCAATAACATACTGTACAGTATGTCAGGAGGTCTTTATATTTCGAATTTAAAAGTTCATACTCTCACCTCATCAATATGTTTGAATATATGAAGTATAAATGTTGAGGTTTAAAATAAAAATGGATCCTCACCAATAACCAGAATCATCTACCCCTTAGTAGTCAGCCCGAACTATACGGACAGTTGGATCAGCCGACTCATATGCACAACCTCAGTTATAAAGACAAATATAATTGTTGTGAAGAATGAGCTGTAATTTTAGTGCCCTTGATATTAACTTACTTTGGTTCTTTTCTTTTGCTCAATTTCTTCTATAGCTGCGGTGATATCAAAGTTCAGTTGCCGCGCAAGTCTCAACTTTGAGTGTATAAAGATATTCTTCCCAGTAGCATTATTTTTAAGCTTTGCAACTTCAATCACTTGGACAAAAATGTAATTAATAAAAAAAGATATACAGTATATATATATTTAAGAAGACAAAGTTAAAGGTATTCAAGCAGGTTAATCAAATGAAAATCATAATCCAAAAACATACAGTTTGCAGCACCCCGTTCTGGTGTATTTATGAACATCACAACTTCATATAGGATGGACAAAGTTGGTCCGATTTGTGGAACGAAGCTGAAAGATCCGCGGGCACGTATAAGTGTCAACTTCTGCCGGCAAATCACACATTATTTTCACCATCCTTAATATTAATTAATCAGTGTGAAAAAATTATTTACTTTTGAAACTGTGGGCTCTCACAACCTCCGACTAGCCACCTCTGGCAATGACCAGAAGAGCTGTCAGAAAGCCACACGTGTGTCGTGCAAATAATATCCTAAATCCTCAAAAAGTGTGTCACGGAACAGAGGACACCAAAAAGCAGGCAGGAGGGAGGAGCAGGGTGGACTTGACAAACTGTATTTAACAAAATACTGAGAAAACTAAATCCTGAACAAATCAAGAATGCAAAGTAACAAACAAAAACCCATGGCAGAAGCAAAACACTAACACATAGGTGTCAAACTCAGATCCTGGAGGGCCGCTGTCATGCATGTTTTCCAAGTGTACCTGTTGCAACACACCTGATTCAAATGATCAGATCATCAGCAAGCCCTGCCAAGCCTGACATTGAACCTGTTCATTTGAATCAGGTGTGTTACAACAGGGAGACTTGGAAAACATGCAGGACAGCGGCCCTCCAGGACCTGAGTTGGACACCTATGCTAACAGGAACAGAGTCAGCAACAGAAACAATGACTGCAAAAGTGACAGAAACAATGACCCAGCACCGAGTGGTCGGGCCGGCAGTCCTTTTAACAGAAAACGTACTAATGACATGATGACCAACAGGTGTGCCGCTGTAGGAGGAGCCCTACAGAGCCACCTGTTGATCCCAAACAAATCAACCGTGACAAAGTGTCCCTAAAAAAAGGTATAATCTTTTCTGGCTGCACAGAGGGGGAACATTTTCCATTTTCCTTCCATCTTAAGATCCTCTTCTTTTATTAATAGCTAAGCTTTCCAATAATTTTGTTCACAGGGGTGCCAATACTTTCATGTCCCCTTACATTAACCCTTTCATGCACGCTGTAACCTGATAACATGATAAGATGTCCACTGTAGTAATCGCTGTCCCCGAGAGGGCTATTTATTGTTGAGCAGGTTATGCTCATTTGGCTGATGCTTGCTACGTATTCCAAAGTCTACAAACACCTCGCTGGCTGAGATAAAAGGTACTTTTGTGTCTATATCATCTGCGCTACCTCCGCAGGGGTTGATCTGTGGGTGGACATCAACTAGATGCGCCTGCTGAGTGAGCACGTCAGTAGATGTACCACAGCAAGACCGCGGATCTCCGCACGCTCAAAGTGTTGATCAGATTCAACATTGTTCAAGTTGAGCTTTCAGTGTGCGGGGGCCAGCCTGCTGGTGGAAATCCATTGTGACGCTTAAATGACAATGCTGGTCAGGCTATGGGGAAAAATGTGACAGGCTTTGAATTCATTAGATATAGTTTCCTCTCTAGCTATGCGTTTGCTATACGGGAAAACCCCCCAACAGGATTGGTTGTGACGTTCATCCATCTTGACACTCTGCGCGCCATTGAGTTGCTGTGAAAAGCCACCTTCATGGCTTTTACTGTGACACAGCCCTTGAATGTACTTTTCATGCTGTCATACAACACGGTGTTCTGATGCAAGTCACAATGGCCAATAAACAGGTAGCTCATAAGAATCAGAAGGTGTAACCGGATAATGCAATATTATCTGTCAACGTGTAATTCCAACACAAAACCTAACCATGTTAAGACAGCCTCTTTTTGTTCTGTGTGTTGCTGCATTTCCAATAGTTGCAGCCAAACATGGCGCTGGGAATTGAAAAAAAAAATCCCATTACATCTTTAACAGCTTGGGTTGCTCCCTTAAGCTGTAGAGGGCAAGGAATAACAAAGCTGAGGGAAGTCGCGGCTCCTTACCTCTGATGGGCTATTAGTTATTCTAGTGAGCAGGAGCCCCATTAGGTCTGCCATTTAATGTTCCCATGCCAAGTCACACATGAAAGGTGCAAGATTGAAAAGCTGGCCATTGTCCCTAGAGCATTCCTTGTATTTGAGAAATGTTTTGCCACATATATCTGACAAAGGGCTGAGTTAGCTGCTTGTGTACCTAAGTCTCAGCTGTCATATTCATGGAAGTCACATTGGTCGGGTAAATAAAGGGATGGTAGACCTTCGCTGAATTCACTTTGCGCGTCTTAGTACGGGTTTCTATACATGTACTTTCATGTGACCCATATCTGATATCACTGTTTAAATCCACATACACACCCAAAAGGCAGATAATGCACGACAAAGCGGTACTGATGCTTCAAGCGACAGCAACATAGCAATAGCAACACACACATGGCAGTCAAACCACTGAAGGCGAACACAATACGTTCCTGAATGATGACCGACCGACGATTGGTTAGAAATTCAAATTTGTTTTTCACACACAAGTGTCATACTTGCACAAACTAGTGTTTAACTTGAATAAAGGCACAATGTGTTGGTGATAGACATTCGTCTCCTTTTCTAACACTCTTACTTGTCACAAAAGAGTAAAGGGCTTCCTCTTTACTCTTTCATCACAAACTTTGTCAACAAGTTGTGAAATGCATGGTTGGACTGGATAAAAAAATACTCTATTGGGACAAAGTTGGAATCTCACCGTTTGAGATGCGCACACCTGAGTACGCCATCCTCGGAAACAGAAATTACGCTCGCCAGAGTTTGTGCATGACATTGGCATGTAAACTGTAATGTCTCCCCTTTCGGATGATGTAGTCGATGGTGTGTGATGTGTACAGTTGGAAACGGCCTTGCACCTTCCGACCGTCTGTGCGTGCGTGTGTAAAACCCGCCACAATAGGGCTCTAAAAATCTTATATTGATATGATTATAATCCATTCATATGATTCAGAGGGATTGTCTGACACTGGTGTCATACAGTACTTCTGAATTAATTACCGTCAGGTCCACCACACGTATCCACCGAGCGCCTGTCTGTCTGTGCCTCGATTAAACACAACAAAATCGCATAAGACAAACTGCGCTGCAAAATAGATCACCTTTTAACCCATTTAAAGTTTTGTCTACTTTTTGTCATCAAATTGCAAATTGCGCGGCAGGAACACCCACTGAGGCGTAGGATGTCTACCAAATTCACAAACACATGACAAAGCCATTGTCCCGCTTTGAAAATAACTCTAATATGTGAGCATTTTTACACTCAGTGTAGTTTGCTTTCCTTCGTCAAATTATCAGGTGCGTCAGTGATGAGGCTGCTTCGCCCGCCGGCACCAGACTGGTCTAACATGGGCCCAAACACACAAGACTAGACTTGTGCTGGCACTAAAATTGAGTTATAGTAATTTTCACACTGAGTGATTTTGGTGCCAGTCTTCCGGAAATTGGGCCGTTTTTGTTGAGTGTTCAAACATTTCTGTTGGAGGAAAAATGCACATAGTAATGCTCATTGAAGTGAGCTCATGTAAGATATGCAGAAGTTTTTTGTTCAATCATACATGAAAGTGAACATTCCCCCGCCCCCCCCCAAAAAAAAAAGTTGAATTAAAAAAATAAATGCAGCACATGCCCAGTCATTTGATGCTTGCTGTGCCAAAGTGTTCAGTTTGCACTCCAAAATTGGAGGCATCTGGATCAAATTTTGAATTGAATGACATAAGAGGTATTCTTAATTTTTGACTGCTTCTTCCCTCAGCAGACTTCAAAGGCATATAATCTCAATTTTATTCAACCGTTCACCATTGTTTTCATTATCCATCCATTATCTGAAACAGTCGACTCTGCGCTGCCGTTTTCATTATTTAATGGGCAATGCAGCTCCCATTTTATCTGTGTACTGTAGGTATTAAAGTTCTTTTTTATTTTAAACCACATCTGTTGTTTTTGTAGCTATCTGTGCCTTGTGTGTACGATCTGCTGATGTTTTAATTCTTTTCCTAAAGTGGACTTCAAAAAACTTTCCACATCTTCAATAAACTCACCCTCATGGCATTATGGTTTATAGGATCCAATGTACCGTATACTGTTACTGTTTACTGAATACATTGTTAAAGTGTTTGGAATGAGGCTTGTAGTCCCGCAGATGCTCAGCCAAGATCCTATTGACATCAATCTTCCCCCGTACAGCAGCTCGAACTCACGCTCAACTCAATGATAATAAGCAGCAGGACAAAAGAAGAAAGATGTGTGGTACATGCAGAAAAAGGCTACATGTGCAAAAAAATAAAAAATAAAAAAAGGACCTAATTAAACAACAGATTGATCTGTGCTTCCCGCCAAGGCTTTCAGTCTCACTCTCTTGGTGCCAGATAGTGTTTTAAAGTCACTTCCCGTACATGAAAGAGTCGGAATTTAGTCGCCACTCTACGCTTTGAGTAAAAACTTTTAGTCTGCACAGGGTACATGATTGCATCTGTAATTTAATTTATTAAGGAAACCGGTTTGGTAACTATACACAATTGGCTCCTCATTCGACTGCAAGCTGTATGTGTTTGCAGCCTGCACTGACTGAACTTTGTAAATCTCACCAAAGAGCAATGTAATAAGGAGCCGAATGCTCAAGGCATTACTGGAGAATGAAATCTATGGTGCCTATAAATGTGACTATATTTATGGTGGTTACCACTTTGGACTTACGAAAGATATGCGACACGACAGAAAACATATATCGGGATTTACACGAGAGGTGTGTTTGCCACCAAGGTAGCAAACACACAGGATAGCAGAGGGCCACCTGCACAGTGACTTGAACTCACGCATTTTTATTTGGGGCATTTTGGGGACAGCAGCCATTTATGAATAAATACCACACTGGCTGACAAGATCAAGATCTATCAATTGGCTGTGTTATGTCAAAAATAAAAGATTACGCTGCTTTGTGCATAATTCATTTTGCGTGCGGCCCAGGAAGCGGAGCTGCCACTTGGATTGCTTCTAATGGGAATGAGAGTACATTTTAGCAATAAAAGAGTGTGACTCAGAACAGCAGCTCTGAAGAATTTTCAAGCATTGCAAAGCAAATCACAGTGCACTGACCTTTACTTCCTTATCCCAAAACAGACAAGGGCAGGGGGATGGGGGTGATCGTGTTTGTCTCCACAGATTGTTTGAAAATTTACCTCTCATGCCTCGCAGTGGAAATGGATTTTTGGAGGGCAACGGTCATACCTCGCATTCCCTGGAGCCTGAGATGGTGTATGTGTAAGGTCCTGTCCCATTAACCAGCACATCCATTGTCTCGGAGTGTGAAGGCTTGTAGTCCACGTAATACTCTTGCAGTGGCGAATTAAAGGAGCGCTCAGTCTCCCGAGCCTTTTTCTGCCGCTTTTTAACCGTGGGCCGTTGCTGAAGCTGCTTGATGCTGCTGGGATAGTGCTTCCACGAAACATAGATAACAAGTAGGATGATAGCCACGGACAGGAGGAGGGCCACGGTACCCGCGATGATCTTATGGAAGGACACGTACTCAGAGTCTGGTAAAAGGATGGTCGGGGAGGCCTGCGAAGGAGTAGGAGAGACTGTCCTGTTGTCCGCCAGCTTCTCGTCCACTTCGGGCCGTGTGGGAAGGGGGAGCGGTTCTGTTTGAAATGCGGAGGTGAGAGGCGCCCTTGTTGAGGTAACGGGGCTTGGCGTTACTGTGCAAATGTTGTAAGTCTCCACCACGTCGGTGACTTTTTCTCCTTGTGCCTCCTTAGGGTCCGTGCAAATCATAGTGGACTCCTTGTTTCCCTTGAAAGCCTTGAGCCAGTCCACTAGGGGGCATATGTTGGGGTTACAGTGCCACAGATTACCAGCCAGACTGACGGTGGTGAGGGAGATCCAAGTCTCGACAGTCTGCTGAGACACATTGTTCAGTTTGTTGGAGTCCAAGTTGAGGGTCTGGAGGTTGGGCAGGCATTGAAAGGTGCTGGGGTCCAACATCTGGAGCTCGTTTCCGGACAGGTCTAGTTTTTGCAGGGAAGTCCACATCCATGACAGGCCCTGGGTCAGCAGTTTGATGCGGTTCCATTGCAAATAAAGTGCCCTCAGATTAGTCAGGCGGGGGAAATGAGCAAAGTTGATCTTGGAAAACTGGTTGTGTTCCAAATGCAGCTCGACCAGCTTAAAGAGTCCGGCGAAGGCGTTACGCGTGAGGCTCCGTAGCCTGTTGTAGCCGATATCTAGGAATTCCAGGTTGCGACAGTCAAGGAAGACCCGCATTGGGACCGTTTTTAAAGAATTGGACCTCAAGTGCAAACTGAGTAGCTTCCGTAGGCCCACAAATTGATTGGCTTGGAGTACCTGCAGTTTATTGTAGGAAAGGTCAAGATTTCGCAAGTTGGGAACGTCATGGAAAGTGTTGTTCTTGAGCAGCGTGATCTTATTGGAGCTGAGAATTAGTTCTTTAAGTCGGCGTATGCCGTGGAACGCTTGGCCATCCACGGAACCGATGTAGTTGTGATCGAGGTACAGCCAAACCAGTTGACCAAGGCCTGCAAACTGGTGGGCTCTCAGGTTCATCAGGCTGTTGTACCGCAGCGACAGGCCCTGCGTTCCCACCGACACATTGCTCGGCACATCACGGAAAGCATTGGATTCGCAGTAGATTATTTTGCCGTCACATCTGCAGCTCTGCGGGCAGGGACGCTCACGCATGGGGTTCGCAGCAGCCAGGAGCCAGACAGGCACCACCGCTATGAATACAAGCCATTTGCAAAGCACAGGAAGTCCTGCGCGCACACACACACACACACACACACACACACAAAGAGTCTGTTAAGGAGAAACCACACTTCAAAACGTGAAAGGCCGCATAAAACGAACAGAAAGTAACATATATTCATTTCATTTAAATTAAAGTGTCTGATTAATGTATTGGCTACCGCAGTGTATTTTTCGCTGTAGAGGCAAATTGTCTTTCTCGAGCAAGAAAAAAACGATTGGTGATTAAAAAAGGAAGAAAGCATCAGGTAATCTGTCAAATGGCCGATGAGGGACAAACCTCAGCATCCAACTCAAGGCAGCTATTAAAAGCCTCGAGGGGTGAAAGGAAAACAACAGCATCACTGGTTGAGGTGAAGTTCAAATCAAAAGGATTATTGAAAAGGAACATTTCGAAAAAATGTCACAAGTAGCTTGCAAGGACAAGCGCACATACCCATACTTGCGCGGTGTCGGCTCCTCCTCATGTCACGGCTTTCTGTTGCATGCGTCCCAGCTCCACATGTTCCACCAAGCCGGCCAAATAGTGGAGCACGGACTCACAACGCTTGTTTTGCAGCGGGTGGCAAACGCGCACTTTTGCGTATGCGGACGCACACCTGTCAGAGACCACAGCGTCTCCAAAAAAAGTGGGACTTTACTTTGCTACGTTACCGCAAAGGATGATCAGGATGTTGCCCGCTCGTGACGAGCACCTTGCAGAGCCCTTGGAGCGGAAAAGCCCGAAGCCTCGCCGGGGCTCGGGCGAGAAGATGGTTAAACATCCGGCGGCCAATTGTTGAATCGGGTTTAATTAGGTGGCACAAGACCAAATTGATGACGGAGCGCGTGAAAAATAATGCGGCGGCAGAAAGTGTGGTCCGAGCCCGACAAGTTGAAGGGATCCGCATCCGGCGTCAAGATGCAGTCTGGCGCGGATCAGAGCAGATGACCGTGTCATCAAGAATGAATCAGTTGAGTAGCAACAGGAATTGTGTCGGCGGAGATCCCCGCCGAACAAACGTCTGCATCTTGTTTTGGCCTTCAAGTGCCCCCTGCTGGCCACTCGTCATTTGCCACACATGAGACGTCTTGATTGATTCCTACTGACTGTCCGGCTATCGAAAGCCGCTTGAGACGAATTTTTCGGTATTCTTGTTATTTTATTCAAGTTTGTCCTCACTAGTAATTCAGATTCAGAAAGTTCAGTAAGACTACTTAACATACTAGTACAACGACTGTGTCTCAGTAGTGGTGTTTTTTTTTTTCTTTTGCCACTATTATGTGACATTTCTGCACACTCGTAGCAAAAAATTGTGTTACAACTCATTACTGGTGATGCAGAGCATTACTGGTAGGGTTCAGGTGGCCACGAGAGTGTGACACATACACTTCTTGTGGGCCAAGTACTGTTGTAGTGCTGTACAGTCGATAGTATTGATTGCGTACAAGTAGGTCAGAAGTGTCACAAGTAGTGTAGGTCAGACACAGCAAAATGTAGTGCAACAGATTAACTCAAATATGTACGAATCTGAGTTTAGGATCACATGGACACCACAACTAAATAACTGTCCGCTTTGCAAAATACGAAACACCTGTAGCTAACGTGCACACCTTTTCAATCCTGAATTATTGAAAAAAATGAATCAATCCATTTTATCCAACGGAGGTTACGCAGTTATTGTAGGATTTAAAAAAAAAGAGTTTTACGAAAAACACACACACACACACATCCCAGTGTATTGTTCCCTGCCGCCAGTAAATTTGAGCATGCGTGAACAAAGGTTACGGCGAATGCCTCATAATGGGGTTTTAGTCTAGGTCAAAGTTATCACTTCTAATAGCTCCTTCTGCCTCCATATTTAGTGGCAAACATAATTGCCAGTTAAGTTATGAACATTGATGAACATTTATGCTCAAACTGCCTGTACTTCGTGTCAGTGGAAACAAAAATTAAAGTGATGTATGGAACACACCAGTGGCAGCCACTGATTCGATTTCCACTGCTGAATGCGAAGGGTCAGTAATTACACACACAAACAAAGAGTATGATCAAACAACAAAGCCTGATTTCAGTGCAACATTTCGGTCACTCCAATTTATTCTTGGCCACACCACAGTGTACAGAGTAGCATCACTTCAGATTTTCCCTGTTACAATCCTGGATATAGTATAGAATTTTGTTTCTCCTTCAAAATTTTATGGACCGGAAAGTATATTCAGGCGACCAAAAATGAGAATTGACTTGTGATGTTTGTAGAGGCACACAAATGAAAACTGCATGGAAAACACACTTGGCATCACAATTCGTTTGTAAACTTGTGTTATTTGACTAACATACTTTGAAATGAAGATAATTCCCAGCTTTTAGCATTTAAAAACATCCATCCATCCATTTTCTGATCCGCTTCACCCTCACGAGGGTCGCGGTGAGTGCAGGAGCCTTTCTCAGCTGCCTTAAGGTTGTAAGCAGGTTACACCGTGAACTGGTTGCCAGCCAATGTCAGGATACATGTCGCCGAACAGCAATTTACACTCACAATCACACCTAACGACAATTTTGAGTGTTGCATTAGCCTGTCACGCATGTTTTTGTAATGCGGGAGAAAACCTGGAAAAAAAAACCACGGAAATACGACGAGAACATGCAAACTCCACACGGGAAGGCCAAAGCCGGATTCCAACCCTGCACCTCTGCACTGTGAGGCAGACGTGCTAACAGTCGCCTACCATGCCACCTCTCTTTAAAAACAATCAGTGAACATTCAATGGTAATGGTGCAAATGTTAATGTGTTTTTGGGTATGTGGTCCTCTCTTCCATCACTGGCACTCTCTGTGGTGGCAAAACAAAGAGAAACAATTAACTAAAGGAAATATGAAATGTGGCGACCCGTCGGTTGAGTGATGAGCGCGTCGATTCCACAGTGTCGAGGTACTGGGTTCGATTCCAACTTCGGCCTTCCTGTGTGGAGTTTGCATGTTCTCCCCGTGCTTGCGTGGGTTTTCTCCGGTTTCCTCCCACATTCCAAAAACATGCATGGCAGGCTGATGGAACACTCAAAAATTGACCCTAGGTGTGAGTCCGTGGATAGTTGTTCATCTATGTGTGCCCTGTGATCGGCTGCCATCCGGTTCACGGTGTCCTCCGCCTACTGCCCGAAGACAGCTACTCCAGCACGCCCCGCGGCCCTTGTAAGGATAATGCGGATCAGTAAATGGATTTCGTGATGTTCTTTTTACAGTACTGCGACAGGCAAATGTGGACAAGGCATAAATATCTGAATCATGAAGTCTCACTGTACAGTTCAGTTATATTCATGACAACCAATGAATGAAAATGAGAGTGATTCCTGATACTTACTTCAAACCAAATTTGCTCTAAATTGTTATTTTGGGGGTTTTGCTTGCGTGACCTGAGCTTAATCCGTGCTCATTACTCTCGTCTTTGATGATTCCCCTCCAGGGCCTATCAGGGGAAAGTTCACCCTGTCAGAGACGAGCACTGCTGCCTTCTCTCAGCATGGGAAGAACACAAGCTCCTAGCGCAACAAACAAAAGTGGAGTGTCACCACACGCACTCACCACACTTTGCAAATAACTCAGACACCAAATTGCTTCCCATGAAACTTTAATGACTGTCTGTGACTGAGCCCCGAATAACAGAGCAAGCAAAGGACCTGCTTTTTTTTTTTTTTGCAGAATAATGACTCCCGTAGAAACAGGGAGCACAACTGTATAAATAGCCTAATAATTAGAGCAAAAAAGAAAAAAAAACAAAACGATTTCAAGTACTGGAGCAGCCGGTCTTATTTACATTTCTAAATATGTAAAGTAATTAACCGCTGAATTACACTTACAAAATGTGTGAACAGCAGGTAAGCATTTTAGAGACAATGGGTCGCACCAAAACATCTGTTCCCTTCTTCCCCTAATGAGAATGAGAGGGGAAAGAGTGCTGCCTTCACTTTCTTTTGACTTTGGTACAAGGAAAGAGATATCTTGCTTGAACCCTTGGACTTGATGCCTTCAGCTTGATCCCAATCTGACCACAGCTCTGTGATCAGCTTCTGAAAGGTTTGGATGCGTTTTCAAACATCAGCTTGTCTAAACTCGATGATCAGACGAGAACGATGCTTAAGCTTTTTTCATGATGGAGAGCTGAAAAATGATCCTGTCCTGGATACGTACCGTATGCTGTTTTTATTTTTGGGAGCCTATGATTAGCATTTAATCTCTTTTAATGAAGCCACACTGCAGTCACCAAATCCGTTCTGCACCAAGGATGCAAACATGCGACACAGAACAGTAGATATGAAGTGCGGTGAACAACCCCTGAAGACACTATGGAAAAATATTGAACAGGGATGAAAACAAAAGCAAAGAGAGACCAAAAAAAACAAGACAAAACAATGTTCATAATGTTATTCTTCATTGCAAGTTGTTGTTTTTGTTTTCTTTAATGATAAACAGTGTACAATGTGATGCAGAGGTGTACTTATCACGATTTGATATTGACAAAATCTACTATTTATAAGGGAGAGGTGGGGCACGATGCGAAATATTTCATTTTCCTGGGGGGTGGGGGGAAGAGAACATAATTGAGAAGCACCAGTCTAAAGCCAATTAAAACACACCGATCGATAATCTCTTGACTTTTGTAGCACACATAATGAGGCCAAGTCAGTTATGTCAGTTGTCTAGGAAACAACATTATTTTCGTGCTCAGAGCAAATCTAGAGCAAAGCACACTCTAACTGTGCACATGGGTAGCGTTTTATTTGTTTTGGTATTTTCCTAGACTTTTCACAAATAGAATGGGCATAAATGTGGGATAGATCACTGCTGACTCCCGGCCAATCGAAGCGGTCTCCCTCATTTGCATGAAGCAAAGCACACGCAGTGCTTGACATTGTAGATGCAAAAATGGACTCGCTGGGTTCCGTGCGTGACATTGGTATGTGCTAAGTGTGTAAAATACAGGGAAATAGCAAGATCGCACCTTGCGGATGATGCAATCGGCCATGCATTTGATGTGGGCAATTGGCCTTGCACACACGTTCGTGTGTGTGACCATCTCCCCACCAATAGTTATGCCGCACGAGCAGGGGGATGCTATTAAAATATTTTTAAGATAATCATGATTATAATTCGTTCAATGAATTGACTTCTACAACAATTCAGAGAGAGTGACTCGCGCTGTTGTCATAGCTATGAATGAAAAACTGTAAGTCCACGAGGAGCCGAATCTGTATGACTGCACCTCGATCAAATAAACCATCTGCGCCATTTTTTAGACTGGGTTCTGGACAGTCTAAAATGTTGTCGAATTTTCTAACCAAAAAGATCATCTTCTCATCCATACCACATCCATGGTAGAAGATGAAATATGCAGTTCTGTCGAAGGTATACCTGTCAAATACTCACAGCTGGAGCAACAGATGCCCAAATGAGATTGAGAGTTAAAGAAATCGTTTGATTTCATCATCTGTCCTGTCAGTTTGAGCGTCTGAAGTGCGTGAGCGATGCTACAGCGGCCCTGCGGCCAAAGTTTCTTTAAAAAAAAGAATTTATATGAAATCCCATCACGATCTTGAATTTACCGAAGTAACCAATTACTTTACGATCTTGAACTGCTCCTCGTTGATATTTGACTTGCTCAGTGACATCTTATTTTACCGTTACTTTTATATCTGTTCTTAATATACTGTAACTTACTCACATTTATATGTTTCTATTATGGGTTTTATATGCACCGCTGTCAGTATTAGAATTTTCACCTCGGACGACAATAAAGAATTATTCGATTCTATTTTATTCCATTCTAGTACCGTGTCGCCACAAAACGTTATGCAACAAAATCGTCATGGTTCAGTGAGGAAAGGAGGACCCAAGAGCAGGCTCTGACAAAAGATTTAAGTGTTTATTGAGTCACAGGCGGGGATTCCGTTCGGGGAAGAGGCTAGGATGCTGGGGAAGGAGCTCTAAAAGGAAATTTAAAAAAAAAAACAGAATCAAAATCATTGAGTTGCTTGTTTCCCTTGCCATTAACGTGAAAGAACAATTGCGGAATTCCTTGCATTCATCCAAGTCTTCTTTTTGGGGAGACCATTTTTTAGGCTCCCTCAAAGGAATAAGGAGAAATGTGAAAACACTGAAGTGGGTAAGCCGTACCTAGCATTTGTGTAATACTTGGCATCACTGACAGTGTGAGAGCCAAGCACAGCAATCAAATCTGTTGCACACTCAAAATTAACTTTTCGAGTGGTTCTTCTGTTCCTCTGTGACATTGGGACGATCTACATTAACATCATTTAGCAAAGGTGAATTCACCTCCTGATCTCACTTAATGGGGTTGAAACAGGTTAATTGTGCTACATATCAAAGAAGTGTGATGTGTCGTGCATTTCTTTGCTCTCTTAGCCTTCTGTTATTGGCAGTGATAGATAGCGGTTATCGCCTCTCTGAAGATGATTGCATTGTAAATTCCCCAAAGTAGTCTCTAATGTGCACGCAGTCAGTTAATGTGGGCTGTTTTCGCACAAAAGATGAGATGCCATTGATAAAAAGAAATAAAAGATCATGAAAGCCTTTTTTTGAAGTGATACAGTGTCCTTCTGCCTGGACATTCACAAAGGAACACCTTCTTTCAACATCAAAGGAAAAATAGATTGGTCTTGGATTGAGTTCCATTGTGGTTCGGAAGGACTGCTCATAAATGCATTTGGACACGATGAACACAAGTATTGGGACACCTACAGCACCTGCAAAAACGCTCAACATTTTTACGCGTTCGTCCAGTAGGGCATCCTGTAGTTCAGATTGCACACACTCTTTGTTGTCGGTTTTCACTAGGTTGAGGTCAGGGTTCTCAAGTGTTTTCACACCAAATTCATCCAACTATGACTACATGGACCTTGCTTCATGCACATGCGGGAATCAGTGGTGCAGAACATGTCCTTTTCCAAACTGGGTAGGAATGTTTCAAACCTAATGGACAATGTAAAGATCACAACAATCATCCATACATCCATTTCCGTAAATCCATTTTCTAAATTGCTTGTCGTCATCCGGGTCACGGAGCCTATCCCACTTTAGTTTGGATGAAAATTGGGGTGCATCCTTGACTGGTTACAGGCTAAGATACAAACGTAGGAAGGCAGAGTAAAGATTTAAAGAGAAACCTGGAGCTCTACGATGAAATAAGGAATATTAATCTATTTTAATCCAAGTCATGATACTGTGTAATTGATGTGGGTGTTGCAGTCGGTCACAGCGCCACATTTGGGCAACAGGGTGCCCAAATCATCCCGTCAGAAATATGTGCAGCCCAGGCAAAGCCCCTCGGGAATTGAATTTCAAATGTGTAAATATATATATTTTTTAATTCATTTCATTCATCTTCCTAACCGCTTGATCCTCACTAGGGTCGCGGGGGGTGCTGGAGCCTATCCCAGCTGTCTCCGGGCAGTAGGCGGTGGACACCCTGAATCGGTTGCCAGCCAATCGCAGGGCACACAGAGACGAACAACCATTCGCACTCACACTCACACCTAGGGACAATTTAGAGTGTTCAATTAGCCTGCCCTGCATAGTTTTGGAATGTGGGAGGAAACCGGAGCACCCGGAGAAAATCCACGCAGGCTCGTGGAGAACATGCAAACTCCACACAGGGAGGCCGGAGCTGGAATTGAACCCGGTACCTCTGCACTGTGAAGCCGACGTGCTAACCACTGGACTACCGGGCCGCTTAATTCATTTCATAAAGTTTAAAACCATTATGAAGTTCGCAAGTTTCATTCCCAATCCAATACCTATTTCCGTGTTTTTGCTGCACCCACCCACGGACTAATAGACTAAGAATACATCCTTAATCTCAACTCAACTCATATTTATGCATCTACCCCGAGCGTATTTGGGAAGGGATGGGCGAGGTGGGTCTTTTACTTGCGAGTTAGCTTAAAGATTTTGCTTTTGCCCTGTGGTCACCTGTTTTCGGCTGAATTCTTTTGTTGATTGTTCTTTGGTCAAATTCGGTTCAAACTCCTTTTAAATCGAACATGCTTGTGCAGTGTATCGTTAGTTTACTGAGGAGAAAAAATGACAACAGCGTCATAAAATAGAAGTGATGAGAATTGATTTTTTTTCTCAGACGTCTCCCTTTATTGATTTGAATATCAGGCTCAACCTCAACAGAAAAAACATTTTTGCACACAAGGTGTCGCTGTTACAACGCAGTACAAACACAGGTATACAACAGGCTGCCTGTTGTATATCCCAACTGTAGCTTCAGGCAAAATGAGCCAAGTATGGAAAAATAAATATGAGATTAGCACGAATTTACTCTCACTGGCCTGCTAAAATGGATTCCATTCCCTGGCGTCCCAACTCTTCAGGCTTAAAAAAAATCGGCTATTTATGCATTCTCCTGCCTGAAAGTGCAGCCTGATGGATGTGTGGTCAGCATCACATTTAAGTGAATACAGTTACGCACAAGTATATCAATACTAATTCATAAGTGATCCAGATCCAAGGGAACTCCGTCGTTAACCGACGACCGCTTTTATTATGAAAAGAATCTCTATTATTATATCTAGGAGTACTATATTTTTGTCACAAAACCAGAAAGAAAGCAGCGGAGGGATGCGATTAAAGCATTAATCGTATAGGAAAGTAATGAGTGATAAGTTTTTACGGTGTGTGGGGAGAGAGAGCGAAAGCGCGAAAAAGAGAGCGAGCGAAAGAGAGAGAGAGAGAGAGAGTTGGTTCCGTGTCCCTCCATCAGCGCGCCACACGATGATTGCATTGCACATTGAACACTGAACGAGCGGCGACCAACCTCGCACCCGGGGCGAAAGCTTCCCTTTGGGTTTTGCTTTATTTACGACGCCGCATGGAGGATTAAAACTTCCCGCTGCGTTTCTCTTCCTGAGAGCGAAGACACAGGTGGTGGTGCTCAGTGTGTCCCGTATCCTGCACGAGCTGCGTTTTCTCCACATCTGTGGGCAGATTAATATGCTCTTCATCGATTTATTTCACAGCGCCACTCCTTCCCTCCGAAACCATGGGTAAGTACATTTCTCACGTATTAGTACATTTCTCACGTATTTTATATGCTAGCAGTGCTTTCAGTTATTTTGATATGCATACTGCTCAGTGACATTTTCCTCTACCCAGTATGCCAATCATGGCTGCTATCCGTAAACTACCTCAAAATAGTTAATCTCGGGCCGATATCAATTTTTCATGAAGCGGGTCTGCACATCACACGTTTTCTCACTTCGACAGCCAGCGTTTAAAGGATAAAGAAGTTCTTGTCTTTACTTATTTAAATGTCTTTGAGCGCAAATTCTCTAAAAGCCAGGCGCTGTTTTGATTGCCTGTGCCCCACTTTATTCCCCCAACAGGTTCTGTGATGTTGGGCTGGAGGGTTTCATGTGTTCTGGTGCAGGCAGCTGTGTGGCTGCTGCTCAGCAAGGGGGAGAGGATGTGCCCTACGAGTTGTCGCTGTGAAGGCAAACTCGTCTACTGCGAATCGGGCATTTTCCAAGACGTTCCGCAGAATATCACCGCGGGATGCCAAGGTCTATCTCTACGCTATAATAACCTGCAGGTGCTGATGTCCTACCAGTTTGCACATCTCAATCAGCTCGTCTGGCTCTACCTGGACCACAATTCCATCAACGCTGTGGATGTTTTAGCCTTCCGCGGCGTGAGGAGGCTCAAAGAACTCATCGTCAGCTCCAATAAAATAGCCCACCTGCACAACAACACATTCAGCGCCATTCCAAACCTGCGCAACTTGGATCTATCCTACAACAAGATCCAGTCCCTGCAGCCGGGACATTTGTTCGGCCTGCGCAAGCTCCAGAATCTACACCTTCGGTCCAACGGACTGAAGCAGATCGTAGTCCGTACCTTTCTGGAATGCCGCAGCCTGGAGTTTCTGGATTTGGGATACAACCAGCTGCGGAGCCTCAGCCGGACAACCTTTTTGGGACTGTTTCGCCTCAAAGAGCTTCATTTAGAGCACAATCAATTTTCTCGGATTAATTTCTACATTTTCCCACGCCTCACCAACCTGCAGGCTCTTTATTTGCAATGGAACCGCATACGAGCCGTCAGTCAAGGCGTACCTTGGACCTGGTTTAAATTGCAGAAACTGGATCTTTCGGGGAATGAAATCCAGACGTTAGACCCCTCGGTTTTCCAGTCGCTGCCAAATTTACAAACGCTCAATCTGGAATCCAACAAGCTCAGGAGCGTGCCCGTGGAGGCCGTGGCGGCGTGGACTTCAGTGACCACCATCGGCCTTGTTGGGAATGCCTGGGACTGCAGGCCGAGCATCTGCCCGCTCATGGCCTGGCTCAGGACCCTGAGGGACGCCAAAGACATCAGCATGATATGCAGCAGCCCTAAGTCTACGCAGGGAGAGAGAGTTGTAGACGTCGTGGGGAACTATACCACCTGCGTCAACGTGATGTCCGTTGTGAATACGACCACGGCTTCCGTAGTATTCGCTTCAAGGCCCTTTGCCAACGCCACATCTCACCGTCTCTTCCGTGGCGTCACGCAGCTGGCTGACAGTGAGCCTCCTGTGAAGACCTCACCGCCTTCAGCCATCTGGCCCGGTACGACCGACGGACAGAGTGAGAAGCCCACAACCGGGAGCTCCTCGCCGCCTCCCTCCCCCGACCCTTCAACCACATCCTTCCCAGAGATACCGTTTGAACACATGGCTTTCCATAAAATCATCGCAGGCACCGTAGCCCTGTTTTTGTCCGTGTCATTGATCCTCCTGGTTATTTATGTCTCGTGGAGGCACTACCCCAACACCATGAGGCAACTGCAACAGCACCCCGTCAAACATAAGCGCAGGAAAAAAGGCCGCAAGCAGGAGCAAGACCTGAACTCTCAGTTGCAAGAGTACTATCTGAGCTACCATTCAAATTCCCAGACCATGGATTCGCTGGTGAATGAGGCAAGGCCGTGCACGTGCACCATTTCAGGATCAATAGAATGCGAAGTGTAGAGTTTCGCTCGTCTTTATGAGACAAAGATGTGACATTTCTGGGCAAGTCTGTCGTCAGATAAATGATTTGATCATAAATGGCTTCATGAAATGTTCCTCTCCACCGCATTGAAGGAAATGCGTGGAAAGCGAGTGACATATATCTGTGTGGACAGAGCGGAGCGCGGCGATATTTCTGGAGCTGATTACTGAGACTGACACGGGAGCCGTGGCATGGCAGCGTCATCCTGGTTACCTGTGTGTGAAACCAATCGACAAACTGAATCGACTCGTTGGCCCTTTCGTTCGTTATGCCATCTGTAAAGCAACGGAGACCGTTTTTTTTTTTTTTACTTGCCTGTTCATATCGTGCTAATTATATAATATGTGTAATAAATATGAAGTTGTAGGGGAGAATCGTTATGTATTTGAATATGTACAGTGTGAGCCAAGAGGAGGAGTTTATTTCCCTGCTCAATGAGCCCAAGGCCGATAAATATTGTCAATTTTAATACTTAGCTATTTGAATCTTTGTCCTGCCGGTGCATAAGTTTAAAGTACCAGTGACCCATCCGTTTGGGAGACCAACCCACACTTGTCTCATCTGCTGTATGGAGGATGCTCATTTAGTCCAAAGTGTTTCTAAGGTGCGTTCCATCTCCTCCGTTTGTTTATGAACAAAACTGTGTCAGACCTCATTACAGTGTGCAATTGATCATAATGCTGTTTTATATATTATATGACTAATATTTGATTGATTATGCTTTGTCTGTAAAACGTGCTAGCAAATCTGGCTCAAATGAAAGGAAACACTTCTGGTGAAAATGTGAGCTGGTGAAGGAAAGGAAACAGACTTTGTTTCTGCAGAATTACATATTTCACGGGATGTGAAGGCGCATATAAAATTGATGGCGTATTTCCCGTTTTCCAACCTCTTTTGCGACTCCTCTTTTGACTTTAATAACACTGACAACAGTATTAACGGAATGTGGGTCATCGGTGTTGAATCCAGCCGCTTTATATAGAAAGCCGTTTATTCCTCCTTTCACAAAAAAACTGACACCAAAAATAACAATTCAATAATAACTAAAGACAGAATAGGAAAAAGAGAATTGAGGCAGGCCACCGGCGGATTGTGGTTGCCATCGGTCAAGTCTGTTATGCTATTAGGAAGAAATTATCTGCCTTCATCTGTCGTGTTCCTCTAACTTGTTTCCACCTCCGTCTTTTAGTCTTTCCTTGAACACTGAAGATAACCTGCACAGGGGACAAGTGGGCATGTGTTGAGTCAGGCAGGATCAATTGATGTTCTAGCATGTGAAATGTATTTTAAAAAAGAAATAAAAAAAGAGGTGATTTTGTTTCCCCTGTGAGCCACAACCTGTACATTGCATCAGTTAACCCGAGATGTTTTTATCCCGACTGTCATGCATGTCATTCCTTGTATATGTTGTTCATTTTGTCGGTGAAGACGGTACAGCAGCATTTCTGACAAGTCCAATTATTTGTTTTGATTGATGATGCTTTGTAAACTACTGATGCTTGCATTTATGATGATGAATTTCTTTCAAAGACCGATGGATACGTTTCCAAATGCAAAAACAAAAGGAAAATAGCAAGAACAGTATAAATGATTTGTTGATCCAAGTTTGACAGATATTGTAATGACTCTCTGATACGTCATGCGGTGACTGATGAAAAGCAATTTTCCCATGTTTTTGTGCTGTGTGTAGCTAAGAGAAGAATGCTGATTAGAAAGTTGTGCTCTGCATCTTGCAAACCATTATCGGAGTTATATTTGTTTGGGTGAAATATTGCAGCAGTACGCAGTATTGACTGAGCAACAACAAGGTACAAATACAGCCGCACAAATGTGCAAAATCGGGAAGAGGGTGACGGGAAGTATATATGTTGTCAGCTACCTGAAAATGGAGAATGTCCTCGAGACAGTTGACAGCAAAAACAAGCAGCGGATGAGGAAAAACAGAATTGGAAAAATCCTGTCGGCAAACGTCCAGAAATGTGATTGGTTTTCTGTGTGCTCCTCTAACGTCAAACTGTGAGGGGCCAGCGCTCACTTGGCAGGCGTGATATTTTGATTTACATCTGTGACTGCACATTCTTTTTCCAGCAGAACATCCGTGCAACCCTATCCTTGTGTTTGCCAAAGGTTAGAGCCTAATTTAGAAGCTAAAATGAAGACAATGTTGGAATGATGACATCCAATTAAAGATGCAGCTTAAGTTTTGATTGCCATTGCTTAATTTTATGTTATATGAGGTACAAAAAAAAAAAAAAACCAAGAGCCATTTATGACTTTTAACCAACTTCTTTGCAGTCTTGTACAGGTTACAATCAATATCTTTTCATGGAAATGTGGTACATACTGCACTCATCCTCCTAAACAATGTTCCCATTCAAAGGAAATTGTATTTTCAACTCTGTGAAATCAAATTGTTACATAGCAACATTAAATATGTCCCCAACACGTGGAAGAGGACGATACTGGGCAGCTTACATTTGTTTGTGAATAAAAAAATAAGATTTTCATCAGGATCTTGTAATACTGATGCCTAATGCTTTTTTTTTACTTTATATTTATAAAATATTAAAGCCATCCCATTATGTTTTGGGGGGGAAAAATCACTCCCTTAGAAAAATTGATAATTGAAAAAAAATCTGGGTCGATCTATAGCTATCATTGAATTTTTCAAGATGAGACCATTCATTCTTAATGGAGTGGGACTAAATTCCCGCTAGAGCCTTTTCTTCACACTCCTTTTGAGGTTGGGTCTGAAGTTTTGATTGGAAATGTACGTTTTGGATCTCTTGTTTATGTTGAGCGCTGCCTGAAATGAATTCATAAATGACTCAATTGTATTTGCAAGTGAGAATAAGGCCATAATTTGTTTTGTTTGTTTTTTACATCTCACCTTGACTATTGTAATGGGTTATATTTTGTCTTCTTCTCTAGTATTGAAAATCTCTAGCGAGGACAAAATGCTGTACAAGACTCTTGAAAAATACTAATACATTTGGTCATATTATCCATGTGCTGGCAACCTTGCAATGGCTCCTAATGCACCTGAGATGTGATTTCAAGTTTTTGCCCCTGACCATAAAATATCACAAAGCCTTCCAATCTTGCTGATTTATCTCCTATTCAGATGGCACGAATTTTTGTCATTTCCGACAGTCGCGCTGTGAGACTACCAGATAAATATCGTTCTGTGTTTTGGACCGTGCAAGATGTCACACTACAAGTCCATCACAGCCCAATCGTCGCATGCTTCCATCAAGATTTAGCCATCGGCGCCGGTCCATCAGGGAGGCAGGACAAGCAGCTCGAATGTAAGCCAAAGTGGTCAGTTGCTGTATTAAAACTGTTAAAACTGAGAAACTCTTGCTTTGAGGCCAAAGCCTGGAGTCTTTCTTTGTGCAGACAAAGTAAATGGTTTCCTTGGCAGGCAGGTAACATGCTGTAAACACATTATCACCGGCCATGACTCAGACACACGTTGTTGAATTTCACATTTAATTATCCATCCATCCATTTTCAAATCCGCGTATCCACACAAGGGTGTGCTGTAGCCTATCGAAGCTGTCTTTGGGCATTAGGCAGGATACACCCTGAATTGGTTGCCAGCCAGTCGCAGAGCACACTTAGACAAACAACCATTCGCCTTCACAATCACGCCACGGGACAATTTGGAGTGCCCACTCAAGCTGCTATGCATGTTTTAGGAATTATGGGAGGAAACCGGAGTACCCGGAGAAAACCCACGCAGGCACGGAGAGAGCATTCAAACTCCGCACAGGGAGCCCGGAGCTGGAATCGAACCCTGCACCTCTGCACTGTGAGGCGGACGTGCTAACCAGTCCACATGTAATTATTGGGGAAAAAAATACCAGACCTTGACAGAAGAGTCCTTTTTTGGACCGATGTTATTCCGCTTCTGCAGAGCTTACCTATGGGTTGATCATTGGAAGAATTAGGTGTGTTGGAGCAGGGAGGCAGACATAAAACATCCAAGACTCGAGGACCATAATTGCTTGTGGTGCACACACAATGCATTTTTTAAAATGTTCTTAAGGTGTCAAGTGTGTCCACTGGAAAGATCACGTTGGAGGAAACATTATGGATTGATTCTGACCAATAATAAGGTCTTTAAAGTTTGCTGGAGAAAACTTTGAACAACTTTCAACAACAGTTTCTCATTATCATATACTGAGTAATGGAAAAAGGGACATAATACATGCACAACGCCACAGCAGGTGAGTAAATATGGTGTACTTAACTAACAACACTTGGAAACTGATTCGGAATATAACATTACTGTACTCGGTACTGCTGACCCCCACGAGGGTCACGGGTGTGCTAGAATCTATGC
This sequence comes from Hippocampus zosterae, assembly GCF_025434085.1. NCBI lineage: Eukaryota > Metazoa > Chordata > Actinopteri > Syngnathiformes > Syngnathidae > Hippocampus > Hippocampus zosterae. The sequence goes on from NC_067456.1 coordinate 14,645,323, forward strand.
CAGCTGACGACGGGCAGGTGGGTTAAACCCTGGACTGGCTGCCAGCCAATCGCAGAGGTATTCATTTTCCAATGCGAAATGTTATTGTTGCGCAATGTCCTGTGGTTTTAGGTTGCGGGGGTGAAGAACTCGACTGATTGTGCTGCAAGATAATTAGAGCGGCACCTAATAATTTGTTTACATGAATTTGTTAAATCAGAGTCCAAAATATTAGCCACGGCTCTCAGTATGATGCAGTACGGTTTAACACCACAAACCAAACGATCGCATTTTCAGTTGAAAATGACCATGATTATCTTTGTAAAAGCAGCACATCTCATACTGCTACCGTTTTGGAAAACATTGCACTATATAAGTGGTCAGAATGTTCCTGTTTTCTTAATCTGTCCATAAACTAATTAAAAGTGTATGTCTGCAAAAGGTTATGAGTTGAACTGTTTCTTAATTCTATGCCGGGTCACTGCTTCTATCATTCCTGCTTTTATATTACCATCCACCGGAGGGGATTTCTTCAAGGATGACTGATTCTTAAATTCGACAAAATTAGTTCACAAAGATAGACAAGATGTCCTATTTTCTTCACGACGGTCGTGGAATTGCAGCCACACTTTTATGAATTCAAATACTCAAATATTGAGCTCCTTCAAGCTACCTGGTCAAAATAATGAGTCGCTGGCCATGAAATTAAAATGATTAAAGGTGGCTTAAAATAGAGTTACTGAAGTATGAACGTAGATAGTGTCCCTCGTCACTCTTTTGCAAAACGAGACCTCTCTTTTATGCCATTTCTTGTGGTGCCTGCGTCATCTGTGAAACTCATTTGCATACTAATGCTTTAATAACATTGTTACAAGTTCCACTTGACCCTCAAAGGAAAACATTTTACTTCCTTATACTGTTAAGCAGAGGCCTTCACCTCGACAGCATATCCAAAGACACTCGTGGAACATCCAAGTTGAAGTGCTGTAACATGCAAAGTTCAATAGACGAGTGGCTCGCTCATACAGTCCTGAGGTTCTGAATTTTAATCTTTGCTCTGGCATTTCTGTGTGGACTTTATATGTTCCCGCTCGCTTGGATGTGTGCTGTCTGGCTTTCTTTCACATTCCAAAAGCATGCACCCCAGGTTAATTAAAGACTGTCCACAGAAAATGGACACATGGATTTCTTCCATTTTCTTATTAAGGGAGGCGGGCAAGTGTCCCAGCTCACTTTGGGTGAGAGGCGGAGTAAACTCTGGACTGGTCTCCAGCCAATCACAGAGCAATCAGTCAACAATCAGTCACACTCAGTCCAATACTGAATTTTGAGTCTTTAATGAATATAATGTTGCATTTCATATGTCCTTTTGTTAATTATTTCTGTTCGTTTTGCCACCACAGAGTGTGCCAGTGATGGCAAAGAGGAGAAATATGATTTTGGATGCCTAATACAAAATTGCTAATAGTCATAGAAGAAAGGCCAGTAAAAATTAAGTGCCTTTAATTCTGAAGGTCTTCTTAGAATGTTCTGTAGGTGTTTTCGAATGAAGTCATTTTTGGTCTATTTCATCCTTAATCTATAAATTCCTGGTCACATTCCAGAATCATGCTAATTATAGACCCGTGCGTAATCCATCGAAAATAACTAGAGCTGTGACTACATGGCTACATGTAATACATCTCAGCGTTTGGGTAAATGATATTCTATCTACAATAAATGAGACTGCAGCATCTTTGGTTCACTTAGCATCAGGGAATTACTTGTAAGGTGATCACTGTTTAAAGTTTACTCACTGGGATGCTCGTATCCCATCACAAAATGTGGTGTGTGTGTGACATAATAGGAACACATTGCTTTCTTGATAACTGCTACCTCATGATTTCATTTCATTTTCACGTGATTTCGTGTACTTGCCATGATTCTTCCACAGTTCCGCAGCCAACACCTTGGAAATCAAATGACCACAACAATTAAATGCGTGTGATTTATAAGCCTATATGGCTTTTTATTTTGCTGGCTTCTGTGCAATAAAACACTGCTTTTAATTTGTACCTCGAATAAAATATAGAGTAATTTCTCACAGATGATTCACTGTACAGTTAGGAAAAATATTCACAATATTTAATATTAAACACTCACACATATACTAAGTGGCATATAGACAGTCTTTTACTTTGCACCTGCTGAAGTGGCCAGATAAAACTGCAAAACATAAAAATAAATGGGGATGAGTTGATCCTGTCTAGATCATCCCTTATGTTCTTTAGACAGCACACACATTCGACTCTTAATCCACCAACCAACACACTTTAGCAGGACACCATAAAAAAATAAAAATAAAAAAAACAATTGCCTTTCACAGGGGACATTCAGAAGTAAAAAAAAAAAAAACATTTGATTCATTCGGATTAATTTGCTGAAAGGCAGATGTCACCCCAGACTGGTAGCTAGTCAATCACAAGGTGTACTGTGGACTCCTCACCTTGACACAATTCCTCCCTCCTCAGCATTTTTCTTGTTCGGTTTTGAGAGAACCCAAACAATATTGCTCCTGGTGGCAGTCATTCTGAAAGGTCCTTGCTCGAGGCTTCATTGTTTTCATGTGAATGATGACAGAAGTACAAGAGCTGCAGCACACGAGATAAGATGGCGCAGCCCTAAAAAGACCAAAAGTACCCGTCTCCTCTTTATCGCCATACCATAGGGTGTTAAAGACGAGCAAATCAATAACATTTATTGGTGGTGGAGCTGGTAAGTCTCTCATGTTCAAACGTATTTGTCAGAGATTTTCTCGGACAAAGTTAAAGAAACGACTCGGCACACAGGAAAATTGTCTTCAATATCGGCGGGAGCGGACCTCTGAGAGCGAACGACGGTTGTTGCTCCGCGATCACACTCAAAGTCCCGTCTCCGCAAGTTCCACATTTTATTGTAACATATGCAAAATACAAGAAAACCCCCAATATTTGCATGCCGCACCCCTGGTCGGGCCCCTCAATAGTGATTGGTTACCTGTTTTTCAACCTCGAACCACCAGTACATTGGCGCCTTTTCTGGCTGGTCTACATTGAATTAGCATGCTGTAGACTTTGCGGATGGTCAATGTCATCTGGGCGCGACGGGTGTTCTCAACTCGTCTTTTGTTGCTCAACCGCTGTCCCGAATTATTCATTCCCCTTTTGTGACCGAGTTTCGCCCTCTCCCCCATGATCGCCCACCTGTATTGACGTGCTAATTGTGGGCTTCAACAGCCCACCGGCCAAATGGCTGGCGCCTTTGTGTGTAGGCATTTGGGGGTGCTGGATAGGCACCCAAACGCTTCGATGCGCCCAAATAAATGAAACTTTAAACATGATACATTTTTGCTCATAGATTCTTCTAACAGTATTTAACAATGTGAAACCTACAGTTGCCTTATAAGATAAGATAAGATAAGATAAGATATCCTTCATTTGTCCCACACTGGGGAAATTTACAATTTATGATGGCCTTGGCTCAACCTGTGTGTTACAATCTGTCTTGGAATAAAATCATATGTATTGACTTGTCAGGCCAACGCAAAAGAAAAGTCCACACGAGCATCAGTGGCATTGCGCAAAAACTAATAACAAATAATTTTCTTTCAATTATAGCGGATATTAATTGGGGGAGTGTTGTGCAAGGGTCCAGCAAAATAAAAGAAAGATCTTTTTTTTAATTACCGGTACTCCATCATGATATTTAATATGTAATGTTCCACACTTATATCATACAAAATGTATTTAATAAAACGAGTTGTTGAATCACAGTATATAAAATACAAAATAATATGTTATATTTCCTGGTTCCTATTTTCAGAGCAGTTGCAGCAGACCGCCTATATAAGTTTAGTTGCATTACAATTCCTCACTGATGTTTTTTCTCAGCACAGAGCTAATGACATAAAGTAAGTACATGAGCTGGACTCGTATACTGCTTCGTCCACTTCATGGAGCTGTTAGTCACACTAGCAGCTTGAATTTCCAGCAGAAGTTCACAGGGCTTATTATGCGCATATTTGGCCATGTTATTATCTATTTACATATTGTAGAGTCACCAAACGTATCGATTGTTTCTCCTTAGTAACGTGGAGGGTGTGGAATTCTTCTTAAATTATATGTCGGATTGTCAAAGTATCTTTTTCTTTCTTAATTACTGCATTAGATTGTGTCTGACATTGTCTTGAGTTTTTGGGCAGCACACACTCATACACGACATACTCAAGATAACTCAATGTGCTTCACATAATTAAAAGTGCAACATTTAAAAGCAGTTGCAAACAAAAGAGTTAAAGACATTTAAAAGACAATAAAATATATGCAACGCAGGTTACTAAAAGAGTGTACAGTGCAAGAATAATATTTTTGAAGACAAGATTTTAAAAATGCTTTGAAATAACTTAATCATAAGTACAGGTTGGTTAAAGTGGGAAATGCAGTTTTTAATTTTTTAACGATTTTTAAAGAATTTACATTTTCTTGGTATGTTTTGAATCTTTTTTCATTCATTCATATTATTCACACTGATCATAAAGGATCCCACCAAATCAGGGGACGCAACTATTCACAAGAAGAGAGAAAATGTTAAAGGTGATTTGGCGATATGTGTATTATGTCAGGGGCATATTGTACTCTGGGAAATGTCGACAGTGGCATTTTTTGCATTTATTTGTCTAATTTAAATCAGTGCAGTGATCATTTTGCGTCACATCAATTTATATTGATTTACATCATCTGCGATTGGCTGGAGATCATTGCAGTGTGTCAGCTAGGATTAGCTCCAGCTCATCCATGATCCTACTGAGGAAAAGTGGAGTCACAAAGGACGGATGAATGGAGAGATGACTTTTTTTGATCAGCGTATTTTGGTTATGTCATCTTAATTAGTATACCATGGTGGTGACTCATTAACACGAGTGGTTTCCGTTATTTTTTCTCTTGAAATTGCTACTCGAATGTCCTTCCATAGCAAGAAGAAGCGACTCATCATTTTTGTAATTCAATACCAAATGACCTTTAATTTAATCAACATGAAAATAAACGGCACGCGCCGAGGCAGCGTTTTCATCTTGACTGAAGTAATTAATGTCACATATATAATATGCTTAATTGGCCTCTACTACATTAAACCGCAGGTGGCTGACAGCCTTGGAGTATTGCAGTCACTCCGGTTTTCCCAAATGAATTTGAAGAATTTTCTACTCTATAATCACAATGTAAAAGCTGACAAATACAACGATGGCTTGAGAAGCAAGCTTGTTGTTTTTTCTCAATGAAATGAATGGAAATGCCTTTTATCTGTTCCAGCCTTTTTTGTGATTTGTTTTTTTAATGAGGAAAAGTAGCACTTTAAAACATTCTACTCTATAAAGACATACAGTAATGACATAATTACAAATAATGATTTTAATAATGATATAATAATTTTTGTCACAGATCCTCTCTTGTTGTCTCAGGAAGGCAGAATTATGCATTGTTCTACGCAGTGGATAGAGTATATGCCTGTGAGTACTGTTATATTATCTGTCCACTTGTGTTGCTCCATGGTTTGCGTTCAGCTATCCATTGCTCAAAGGGCGACTTCGCTGGATGCTAATTGCCTGTGTGCCTACAGTGTATAGTGTTTCACATCGTATGTTCACAAAACACAACATGTAATTTTTTTTGTTTTACGTGTAGTTTGACAGTAACTTTCAGCTCGGGAGAGGTAATAAACGGCTTGAAGCCACTTTTTAATGAATAATTATCGTATTTCCCGCACTATGAGGCACATCTAAAAGCATTCAATTTTCTCAAAAGCCGACTTTATCATCCCCATTGAGTGGTTTCCCTGTTTCCCTTTTTGTGTTCCTATGCCATGTTGTGGCGATTATTAGCAGGAACCAATTGGACCCTAAAAGGGTTCTGCCCGACACTAATTGACATGTGCATTCACCAACACACACTCAAACAGACAATTACACTGCAAGCACCGCACAGCCATTATGAAACGAAGATAATACTTCTTAACTTCTGACTAAACGAAAGAAGCAAGACTTCTAAAGACATTGAACCCCTTGTGGATGTGAGCCCACGAGGTTTGTGTGCATTTTTTGTTGAGTCATTTGTCTTAACCGTTATATCTCATTTATTGTTTTGTAATAGCATTTGTATTGAGATGTTACATATCCATGTTTGTGGCCAGTTTTCATTGTTACAGATGCAGCGACTTTGAGGGCTCTATATAAATACTGTAAAGCTGTATTGTATTGTATTGTATTGTATTGTATTGTATTGTATTGTATTTTATTGTATTGTACTCCCTTTAGCTTAGCGCCATCTTGCATAGTGTAACCGCAGCCATTTTGTAGCTTCTATGCACCTTTTAAAAGCACTGCGCCCGATATATGAAAACAGTTTTAAAATAGGCCATTCATCGCTTTATAATCCGAAGTGCATTATAGTGAAGAAAATACGGTACTAGTTATATGCCAAACTACTGCTTGTTTTGAAGCCAGTTGAGTCATCTGGCGGAGTAGAATGCTCATATGTCAGTTTTGAAGTCACAAGTCAAAGCAAAAAAAATTAATAAATGATACATTTCTCAATGGCATCATAGCGATGCAAACTGCAACAACAATTTATTTCCATCACTATATCTCACAGCAGGTCATAGAACACTAATTTTTTTTTAAGGGTTGGCAACAGGGCCACTATCAAATCACGATATTGCAATGTAAATGATGACCATACAATGTATTAATTGCTGTGTATGAGTGTTCATCAAGTGAGCATCATCAATCTCATCATTCTAGCATCTGATTGAACTACTTCCTGTCGCATCATTTGACGAATATGCTTTTCTACTCAACACCAATCGCAGATGATGAATGCCAGGCTTATGAATATGGATTTGACTGTATAGCATCATGAAGAATACCCATCTATAACCGTTATCCTTTGTGTGAGCAATGTAAAAATTCCCATGCACATTTGTACTTGTGACAGTGGATGCAAACTGCAGGTAACTTTTATGCTACGTACAGTAGGAACAATGCTAACCTTTGACCATTTGGCACAGAAAATGCCGTAGCACTACAGTTCATCACTGTTGCATGTGAAATCCTGTTGAATACATTCCACAATATGTAAATATGTCTATCATAATGTCATTTTCATGTACTCTTGGCCAGATCCTGCAACAGTATGATGATAGCTTGCTAAGTCATGTGTGATGAGAATTGTGGTTGCCCGACTTAATAGACATTTTAAATATTTGATGGGACTCTTTGTCTGTCTGGTTGTTTATTTATGAATGCATTCATCATCAATCTTACACGCAATATGGTTTCTGTTGGCGTCCGGTTGAGCACGTTTGACACAATATGTCTGCAGCATGTATTAAGTCTGCAGGGCTAGTGAGGATGTGCCCGGAAATGTGGAACATTTGACTTGGTAACGTGCTATTATCAGCACATGACATTGAGGTTGTGCATTTGAACTGTCTAAAAAAACACGCATAGTAGAAGAGGACATGCTCATGTGAATTCATGTATTCATTCATCACACATCACAGGAAAAACAAGCTCCGCTTAGTCAAGTGATTTGTTGACAGCAGAAAAACATTTCATTGAAACTTTATGCAAAGTAGAATACTGAGGCTGACTGAAAGATCGTATTTTATAATTCTACAAATGTATAATTTAAGCAACATTGTTGCTTTGTTTGTTTGTTTAAATCAATTGTGCTTATTGTCACTTAACAGTTACATCATTGCCATGCCATATCCGACCATTTTCTTTCTGGCTTATCTCATTCACCTCCGGGCAATGGGAGCCATCCAAGGTGTCCTTGAGCAAGATACAGAACATACTGTATAGAGATAACAGTTTGAAGCACTTTGGAGTACCCGAGGTAGAAAAGCGCTGTCCAAGTGACAGTAGTAAAACTATTCAAAAGAAGAGGAAAACATAATTGGTCATTATTAATCACCGTTTACATGCTCAAAGGGGAGAAGGAAGAAGTAAAAAAACTCAGTCTCCTTGTTATCTGCGTATTTTGACTTGCGTCACATTAATACAATGCCACAAGAGCTGTTGAGGCAGTTCTCACTCAATCAGTTCTGTGTCCATCTGTGAAAATCTTGTTTGCTGTTGCAGCAAAGGTCATCATCAGCCTAGCTATAATGGATATAATACTCAACTTTTCCAGCAGCTTCCTTCTGCCGGGTGTTATTGCGGTTCCTTATAAATATGCTTTATATGCTTCGACCTGCATCAAATTCTACTTTCGCCGTGTCAGGGACTATCAGTGCACTTCTCAGGCACGGCATTTCAAGGTGAGAAGAGCCGCTTCGATTGCCCAAAAATTATGCCGACTGTGTCCATGGCTAACAAAGTTACAACATTTTAAACTGTGCCATGCTTTGTGTGCCTATGAAAATAACAAGGGAAAGTCTGGCCTGCCCCGTGAGCTCCTCACAAAATGTCAAGCTCTTCACCATCATTTTACGCCCTTAATTTGTATCATAATCATAGCATCTGTTCCTGTTGCACTGATCCTTTATTATTATTTTCCACATATCTGTTGAATCATTTTTACTGCATTCGCCTTTGTCACACATGTCCTTTTGCCACAATTAATTGTTGATCTGTATTACTGTGGTATTGCTCATGGGCATTTCTTTATCAGTACTTCATACATTTGTACATAGTGTTTATCTTAAATGCAACAAATGGTTTGCTTTTTACTCCGCACTCGTTCAAGAAGGTTAATACTGATTTCAAAAGACTCACCTCCCCATACCAGTCAACTTTTCGGAGTGCCAACCTGTATAAACTACCAAAAAAATCCCTATAAAGAGCAAAAAACCCTTATAACATACCAAAGCATTTTATCTGTCAAAATAACAGCAGAAAAAAACCCCCACGAAATGTTCAATTATATTTATTGTAGATCACCATAATACAATTTCTGGTTAATGTCTAATCATCATTCTCCTTACTGGCTCTGTTCAGAGTTGTATTCCTGCGTTACTTTTTTACCAACTCCAAATCATTTGGAGTTGGTGAAAAAAAAACGGATGATGATGACTTATGATTTGTGCGATACGGCCATATACGTAAGATTCACCACAAAATCCGTGTGAACTTAAACCGTATGACTTGACAGGTATGCCTCCCAGTCACGCATAATTCGCTTCCCTGAGACTTACAAAGTGTCTCATAAGTGTCACGTTGCGTGGTGGTGGTGAACCCCAAAAAGCAGGCAAGAGAGAGGAGCTGGGTGTACTTGACAAATTGTATTAAAACATAGAGAAAACTAAATCCAAAACAAACAAAGTCCAAAGTATCAAACAAAAAAACATGGACTCAAGCTCAAACATAACAGTGACCAAAACATGACTGAAACAAACCTGACAGCAGCAAACAAGCAAACACAAACAAACAATGACCCGAGATTGAAGGGTTGTGCCAGGATTCCTTTTAAAGCACTAATTGCATAACGACCAACAGGTTTACAGCTGCATGGGGAGCCCTGCAGTGCCACCTGTTGGTCCCAAACCAAATCATGACAATGAGCTCTGAAACAGAAATTCTACCCCTCCATGTTCGACACCGTCAGCAAACACCATTACATGCACAAACTCCAGTCCTCGAGGGCCAATATCCGACATGGTAAACGGTCTGTGACTTGTATAGCGCTTTTCTACCTCGGATACTCAAAGCGCATCACACTGTTACCTCATTCACCGACTGATGAGGCACTATTAGGAGCAACTGGGGGTACAGTGTCTTGCTCAAAGACATAGTCAACACGCTCGCAATGGCCGGGGATCGAAACAACTGGATTGGGAAATGACGACTCGACCACTGAACCTTGCCGCCCCATATTTTCGATTTTTCCCTAAATCAATACAACCTGATTCAAATGCAGAGTTTCCTGTTGTGTTGATCATTTCACTGAGGTGTGTTGTGGAGGCGAGACATCTAAAACATTAAAGATAGTGACACTGGAGCCCTGGACTTTGATCCCTATGTTCTAAGTCTAAGATGTAGAGTTTTTTTGTTTGTTTGTTTTTTTCGTACAGAGCCCGAGATATGAAGTGCAATGAACACTTAAGACATAACGAGGATGAAAAGAAAGGTGGAGAGATTCTTAAAACAATAAAGTCATTCTTTGTTGCAAGTCCATCTGTATTTCTTACACTTTTCTCTGGTAATAAGAATGTATTGTAATATAATGTTACAATTGTACAGACAAATAATACTATATGGAGTCGTTAGGCGGAGGGGGAAAATGTTTTCTTCTTCCCGAGGGGTTGTAACCAAAAACAATTGAGAAGCTGTGCTCCAACTGGACATTTCCAATCATAGACATGTCTCAATTGCACTTAGCGTCCTAATAGTATTTGTGCAGCCTTTTGTGACATACAGCAGCACGCTCATGACAGCGTCTGTCCTGTTGATGTTCATTTCCTGTCTTGTGTTTAATGATCCTTTGCAAGAAAATTTCCAAACCACGTTCATGACAACAGAATTTCTAAAACAACACACATTGCTGGAATGAGTTATGCATAATGCATTTAATCCAAATGGAAATGTTCAGGTCCTGGAGGGAATATACAGTATGACTAAGGGTCATAATGTGAGTATTACTCAAGGCTCAGACAGAAATGATAGAGACAAAAAGCTGACCATGACTTTTGGCGTAAGGCCAAAAGTGAATTTACCAGTACTGTATTGTCTTGCTTGTCAACCTGTTTTTCTGTTTTCAAGTGTGCTAGTTTTAATTTGAGCAATTATAATAGCAATTAGCATCTGTTTTCAACATTTGCTATTTGAATCATAGATGTAACATTTGTGGCAACACAGTGTCTGAGTGCTTAGCACATCCACCTCACAGTTCTGAGGTTGGGGGTTAGAATTTGGGGAATTTCAATGTTCTTTGTACTCTCTGGCTTCCTTGAATGTGTCGTTTGTCCAAATGTGCCCTGCGATTGGCGGGCAACCAGAGAGGGGCTCTAGCCAAATTCTCAGGAGTCCTGGAGCCCTTCAAAAGAGAATCCAAGCACAAGAGAATCAAACCTCTAACTCCAAACTTAATTGGTTCCATGAGCCTATTTGTAATTTGAAATGTTCATAAATCAAGGAAATAGTCCCCATTGAAAATAATGTAAATTCAATTAATCTGTTCCAGCCCCGAAATTGACTTATGTTTACTTAGAAAAATGTAACCAGTGTGTGGTTGAATATGAAACAATTCACTTTTTAAAAAAACACTTTATTGCTCATTCAATTTGAAAATACTTAATATTGGTGGAATGAAAAGTTTGTGCGAATCATGATTTTACACCATTTTTACAATCTACACAATATTCACAATACACCAACCAGTGGCCCGGTGTGTGAGTGGTTGTTGTGTCGGCCTCACAGTGTAGAGGTACCGGGTTCGATTCCAGCTCCGACCTTGCCCGACTTGTGTGGAGTTTACATGTTCTCCCAGTGACTGCATCGGTTTTCTCTGGGCACTACGGTTTCCTCACACATTCCAAAACATGCATGTCAGGTCAATGGAACACTCTAAATTGTCCCTAGGTGTGAGTGTGAGTGCAAATGATTGTTCGTCTCTGTGTGCCCTGTTGCGGCTGGCAACCGGTTCATGGTATCCACCGCCTTGGGACCGTCTCCAGTGCCCCCCGCAATACTTGTGAGAATAAAGCAGATCAGAAAATGAATGGATGGATGGAGTTACCAACCTTTGTAAAACTGAAAGCTACTTCTTCAGCACTGATTAATGTGAAAGGCTAACAGTTTGACAAGCTCTTCTGAAATCAAAAATCTTAAATTACATTTTATATCCTATATTATTCCCATTATTATGATTACTATTATGATTATTGTTGTTCTAATTACATGTCATCATATTTATGTCATGTTGCAAGGTGGTGGTGGACCCCAGAAAGCAGGCAAGAGGGAGGAGCAGGGTGAACTTGACGAGGTGGATTAAATTTGCCACATTTCTACAAAATGCCACCATTGCTTACATATTGAAATGATCACTTCTCCAATATTCCTAATCACAATGTCCCATCACCAGTGTATAGATAGATAGATAGATAGATAGATAGATAGATAGATAGATAGATAGATAGATAGATAGATAGATAGATAGATAGATAGATAGATAGATAGATAGATAGATAGATAGATAGATAGATAGATAGATAGATAGATAGATAGATAGATAGATAGATAGATAGATAGATAGATAGATAGATAGATAGATAGATAGATAGATAGATAGATAGATAGATAGATAGATAGATAGATAGATAGATAGATACAATACAATACAATACAGATAGATAGATAGACAGACAGATACTGTAGATAGATAGATAGACTATACACACTGTGTGTTGATCATATTCCAAAAAAGTATTTTTGTGTAAAATGAGAAAATTGCTCATATTTTCACCCCTCCTCAAATGCTTCTATCACAGTTTAAATCCTCCTCCTGCAAGCAAGGCTTGAGATCTGTCGTCTCCATGGACTCTTGCTGTGTGCCAAACTTGACTTGGTTTAGCATGAGAAGCACAACTTATTGGATTATAGAGGTCTATCCTATATGCTCACATTGCTGGAGGCTGCGTGTACAAGTGGGGATACGTGTGGGTGTGCGGCTAGAGAACCAAGAGAAGTATGGAGCCGTCAATACAGACTGCACAAACCATTTTATTTTCTGTTTTCTAAATTTATTATTGACTCCAACCTTTTCATTTGGATGTTTTGGAAGATAGAGCAGAGCAGAAGACTAGCTTTATCCCACAAACACATTTATACATTTTTTTTTAATCTGGGTGCTTGTAAAAGTCTACTGTAGCCTACACGAGGAGAGAGATTTGCAGTTGAATCAACTCTAAAACTGTCCCTGCTGCCTATTCAATTGTAATAATAACTCTGTTCACTCTTCACACTTCAGTGTAGGTAGCGTGGGTATTGCTTTTCCTGCTGATGAGAACAACAGCCGTGTACAACAAACAGATAGTCATTCATTCATTCATTCATTCTGCGATTGGCTGGCAACCGATTCAGGGTGTCCCCGCCTACTGCCCGAAGACAGCTGGGATAGGGTCCAGCACCCCCCGCGACCCTAGTGAGGATCAAGCGGCTCTGAAGATGAATGAATGAATGAACAAACAGATTTTAAATTGGACCAGCAAATTGGTGCTATTGTTAAATCCAGCTTCTTTCATGGTAGGCAGGTGGGTAAAATAAAGCTTTTCCTTTCTCAAGAGCACTTTGAAACAGTAATTCTTGGCTTTACTGTCGCATCTTGGCTGGATTACTCGAATGCACTTTATTTTGGAGTCAGCCAATCCTCGATTAAGCGTCTCCAGTTGGTCCAGAATGCCGCCGCTCGCCTCTTGACTGGCACTCGTAAGAGGGAGCACATAACTCCTACTCTGGCATCCCTTCGCTGGCTCCCAATATATTATAGATTCTATTATTTGTTTTCAAATCTTTGAATGGTCGGCCCGGTAGTCCAGTGGTTAGCACGTGGGCTTCACAGTGCAGAGGTACCGGGTTCGATTCCAGCTCCGGCCTCCCTGTGTGGAGTTTGCATGTTCTCCCCGGGCCTGCGTGGGTTTTCCCCAGGTGCTCCGGTTTCCTCCCACATTCCAAAAAACATGCATGGCAGGCTGATTGGACGCTCTAAATTGTCCCTAGGTGTGAGTGTGGGCGTGGATGGTTGTTCGTCTCTGTGTGCCCTGAGATTGGCTGGCAACCGATTCAGGGTGTCCCCCGCCTACTGCCCGGAGACGGCTGGGATAGGCTCCAGCACCTCCCGCGACTCTAGTGAGGATCAAGCGGTTGGATAGATGGATGGATGGATGGATCTTTGAATGATCTCACCCCACCTTAACTCTCTGAGCTCCTCCTCCCCTATGCGCCTGCCATGTGCCTCAGGTCTGCGGACCACACACTATTAGGGGTACCAAGAGCGAAGTGGAGGCTAAGACGTGATCGAACCTTTCCCGTTGCTGGTCCCTCTCTTTGGAATGACCTCCCGCTGATCATTTGGCAAGCCCCCTCACTGCCCATCTTTCAAACAAATCTTAAAACTCATTTTCATTCTTTGGCTTTTGACTCAGCATGTGACTTGATTTTTAGTTATACTGACTTTGTGCTTTATACTGTTTTTCTCGTGAATTGTTTTTTTTTTTGTTTGTTGTTGTTATTTGCTCCATATACAGTACAGCACTTTGCAGTGGTTGTTATGTTTTTGTTTCGTTTAGATTACGTTTGGTTTTGTAACCTCATGTGCCTTTTTTTCAATATCAGGACACTAATCATGATCTTAAACACTGCTTTCTTTTACGAAGTATAAAAAGCGATGTACAATGTTTATAGTTCTTTTTATAAATACGTGCTGTATGTTCTGGTCACATCAGTTGCTACTTCGGCTAATTATTTTTCTATACGGCTTCTTCTGGTCGGGGTCATGGGTAGCTTCAGCCCATCTCAACTGACTTGGAGCAAAAAGCTGATTACACACAGCACTGGTCATTAGTCAATGAAATGGCACATACAGTATAGAGAACAATCAATAATTGAAATTCATAATCACACTGTCACTGTGTTGAATTAAATCATGCTGCCTTCATGGAAGTCAGGTGTGTGAACCTTTACGCATAGAGGAAACATAATGTAGTACTGGTAACCTCACACAATACCAAGTATTGGCTGACTTCAAGCTACAATTATACGGCTTTGTTCTTGCTACCGTTTTTGCATTGTAGTTAATGTCATTCATTCATTTTCCCTGAAATGTGCTGACTTTTACCAAAGGGACCTGGAATATACAAAAAAATATACTGTATATATTTTAAATAATGAATTATAATTAATTAATACACGCAGCAACGCCCACTAAGATGAATGAGGCTCGGGACACACTTTCGTAAGTATCGTAGCTCACGTGTACCATTTAAAAATGCTTCTCTTGGCCGCCCAGAAAGGCAGCGCTTTTTTCTTTTTTTTTAAAACAGCCGTCTGACTGACATCCCACCCTACTAATAGAAATGTGCGTCACAGGCAAATGTGACGCAAATATTTGTTGACATTTAATATTTATTCAACACATTTTTACAGCATTGGAAAACGTTAATAATGTTTGTGTCATGTTTGTCCTCTAACAGAAACTATATTAAAACAAAAAAAATTCAAATTTCAAACATTTTTGAAAACGCTCTAGGAGGCGCTAAAGATCCGCATGCGGCTCTCGAGCCGCAAGTTGCTGACCCTCGGTCTGTGCACTGCAGAATCATGCACTTGATGGTCTTTGAAACTTGGGAAATCATAAACGAGTAAAACAGCACATGAGTCATCATACATTCTTCGGCTTTGAACATGCTCATCTTTTGTGATTGTGGAAGGCCCTACAGCCTTCTCTCA
Organism: Hippocampus zosterae; assembly: GCF_025434085.1. Lineage (NCBI taxonomy): Eukaryota > Metazoa > Chordata > Actinopteri > Syngnathiformes > Syngnathidae > Hippocampus > Hippocampus zosterae. The sequence continues at coordinate 14,660,762 of NC_067456.1, forward strand.
GAATTGCAGAGTGAGAAGAACACATTACGTAAATATTTAAGAAGCCTTTCTCTAGGTCTAAACCCATCGCTTCAATCTATTTTAATAAGCTCCAGAAGTCTTGCAGAGGCTAGAGTGTGCCTTGACACAAGCGCATCCACAGCTTAAAAAAAGCAGACCTTTTTCTTTGGGCGGGAAGCGGGGTTGTCCTTGGACTGGTTGCCATCAATTGCAATCACATAGGAATGACTAAACATTTATACTCACATTCGCACATGTGAATAATAACACGTTTTTCAATGCACCTGACATGCAGAAAGAGAACATGAAATTTAAACCCGATCCACAGATATGTGAAAGAGTCGCGCACACTGTTCATGATGTGTTCTATACTTTCCGTATCTATTTATGTGCTGTATCTCGTATAAGCAAAAACCACATATTATTGTTTTGAATACGCCGTGTAACTTAATTGTGTATGCCCCTCTACTCACATCGCCACCCCTGCTGCAGTCGTAACTTACCTTAAAAAGACTACGCGGTTACCTGTCTCTCTGCGTTGACACACAATGAGTCATGCTGTGGTGCTATTTCAGTATGCCCACTGGCAAACCCAGCTTCTTTGTCACTTCTCCTCTTCTTGTGTTGGTCATTTTCTTCTCCCCTTGTCGACAACGTTCCTTCTAATGTGGACACTTTTGGTGCCGTAAAAGGTGGCAAAATGAGCATAAGATGCAGGAAAGACATGAACTCTCATATGACTCTGACAGTTGAGTTGACAAAAAAAAAAAAAGCTGACGGCCTCGTCTGACTTGGCTACGGAAAAGCATTCTTGACCATAATCGGTCTTGATGCTCATCGAGCGTAATGGCCCAAAACAGCCTATGTGGTTCCACCACGGTCCTATCAGACCGTCTGTCCGTGAATACAATTGCCAGGGCGAGACAAGATAATTAATCACCTGCTGACGAAACAGTCATCCAGAACAACATTCCACTCCTCTTGACATTTGAAGAGTCGCTCACGGTCACGTAAATAGACAGATTTAACGATGCGTCCCCCCACCCGTGAAGTCTTCATGATGATCAGGTGGGAACACGAGAGAAATGTCTGTGATTCCTGATGCACTGATCGAGCTTCTCACTGAGCGTTACTAATTTGTTCATCTCCTTAATGAACATTATTGCCAGAATCACATTAAGCCGGCACTCCGCTGACTTAACGACTACCGCCATGCTCACTGCTCACGTCGCCGCATGCCCGCTCGCTCTCATGTAATCGAAAAGTTCAACTTAGTCTTTTCATTTTGGCGTCATCGGCCGCAGTGAGTCGGAGTGTAGCGTCGTATCAAGCATGGTTATGTAACCCGTGGCGCCAAATCATCAAAGCTCCGGTAAATCATTCACGGGTGATAAAAAGTTGAGACTGACAAGTCAAACAAAAAAACAAGTGAGTTCCTTGATTATGAAGGAAAGGCTTCATTTGCCACCCAAGTGCTGCAGATATTCTGGGATGTGCGCTTGTGTCTCCTTGGCACTGAGGTCGCGCGCACACACACAAACATCTCACCGTGTACTGTGCGTACACTGACAACAAAGCGTATTCATAAAAAGGTGTGCCAGGAGGGTGTGTTGTGAGATTGTAACTCTAAATTGTTTACCTTCTCCTCCTTGAAGAATTTACAACCCGTCTCAAAATTCCCAATGCTGACCTGCACGCGGTCGAAAATCCAAAACAAAATAGTGTACAGAAATCATTTTGGTGTTCTGGCTCCCCTAAAAGACATGCAGAACTTGGCTGTGAAGGAAGCAGTTAAAATCAGAGGGCGCATATGAGCGCAAGAACTTGTGCTGCCACATAGTTGTGTGCATGCACAAAGCCGTGGCAGGCAGTTACTCATCTCTGCCTTCGCCGCATGCTCAGAATACATTTATAGACAAGAAGACAAATCAAACTCATTTCAAACGCTGCTTTTTGATTCATGGTTTTTATTAGCATTAATAATTTAGCGCTCGCTATATTTTACCCCCGTATCAAACACAAACCTTCTTGGAGATGAGCGTGGGAGTGGCCACGAGCTGCCCTATGGACAGAGAAGGTGTGTTCACAGCTGAGTTTCATCTGACAGCTAAATCAGCACACTTCACCAGAGGTGAACCACTGCCAGGCCTTCAACAAAACAACATTCATTTTGGAGTGCTTTCCGTCTTCCAAGGTACGGTAGTGATCATACAATTATTATGTTTTTTAAAAACCTTTCCGAAGCTGCTGCAGAATATAACACACTATAAAGAGCCTGTGTTTACCTAAGAGGCCGTTTGTCTTACTCCTGTTTGATTAGCATTGCGATTCTGGTTTATTCCGGCTTCTAGAAGTAAGACAACAAGGCTGCTTGTAATGAGGATTCCTCAAACAAAAAGAATTGCTTAGAAGTCAACTGAACCTTTTAGAGAGGCGCACGACGAGAAAACGTGAAATGAGTGACATATCAGGCATGGAAATGTACAATGAGGATACTTTTTTAAACTATTTTCCCACTTCTCCCTGCGCTCAGGTTTATAATGGAGCCGGGGCTGAAAATGACTGTGTTTTTTCTGGTAACTGTTCATCTCAAGACAGGTGAGTCAGATGATTTTTCTCCTCAAATTTATGAGCCTATTCTATTTATACAACCGACTGGCCTTCGAACAATGACGGGCTGATTAGGCCCTGCACAGAAACACCAAATAGTTGGTAATTCATGCATCCGGGCATCTAATAGTGAAGACAGCATCGGCTGCATTGCAGATGTGCAATGAAGCATGTAGGTGCAGTATCACGTCGCAGGATGTGCAGACCCCCTTTGTTGCTCTTTAATAACAATATAATGAGCGAAGAAAAGCGCCTAAAGTCTCCATATTGCACCATCTCATTCATTTGTATGTATTCTGAATAAATTGGTCCAGCGTGCCCGTTGCCTGGCCGATCCCAGTGCGTTTGAATCCCGTCAAGTATTGAAGTAATTGCATTCAGTGACAAGTTTAGCTGCCTCTGTGCTCGTACAACACATCATCTTGAGACGACAGCATTTTGCTCAAAGCGGGCCGAGTTGCTTCTCGAGCTGTAAACATTTGACTGACTAATCTGAAGTTTACCCAGAATGCCTTTTTCACATTTGTCACTTTCAGGCCCTAATGAATGACTCAGTGTACTTTGTTTGTGGCGATAGCATTAAGGTGCCTTCGGAGTCTTTGTGAGGAGATTTAACAGCGAGGGGTGTCAACAGAGGGGCTGGTTGGATTTATCGGCATTCTCCATTAAGAAATTTAGCCAAGGTTGAACGATCTAAATGGGGCGAAGATGAATGACAACATTACAAGTTTAAATATGCTGAGTGCCGTCGTCTCTGCTTCCATAAAAAGTTGACTTAAGATGTGACTGTGGGCTGTGCGAGAGCAGCTCACACAGGGTTTTTTTTTTTCAATAAATGTACCCACGATGGTTATGAAGACCGGACAATATGAAGAATGTATGTACGGAGATGGCGTAGGTTATAATGTAAAGAAAATGCTCAGACAAATCTTTGAATGTTTTAGTTTCAGTATGGAGGCCAATTATTTTCAGAGCGGCGCTCCTCTCTTTTTAGGAGCGCGGGCCTTGAGCTTGAATGCCATTAAGCGAAAACTGTCATACATTTTAAAGAGATTCTCTTGCCTTCTCATTTTACATCGCTGTTGGTTTTGGCTTTTATAAACTGTAGAACAAGATTTGTATTTCACGGCGTATAAAGAAATTCGCCTAATAGCGATGACAAAAACACTATCAATTAAAAGTATTGCATATTTCTCTGTAGCAATAGTTTTCATATGAATATTGTTTTGACATCGTTTTTCTGCACTCATATAGAATTCATACAGGTGGATTTCATTAAAACTAGTAAAACAAAATTTCTCCGAAAAACTACCGGTATTTTATTTCAGTAGTTCAAACCCACGTCGATGGAAACAAAGTCATGAAATATTCTACTCTGCGTGTTGTGAATCTGCATATGATACAATTTTAACACATCTTAAAAAGTACAACCCAGTATTTATCACCTCAAGGTTATTCCAAATGATTTGAGAGGATTTTTGTATAACATTGAGTTACGCTTACATGATTATTTGATAAATGTTCAGACTGTAAATATATATTTTGATGTAGTAAAAGAGTAGTAGGACAGAGACTGAAAAATACCGCCCAAAACCAAATTCAAAGTACCTCATGAGTATTTCGCAGGCTTCTTGGAAGAGCTCACTAATAATGGGACAATTGTAATTTTCCAGGAATGTTGCGGTCATGATCTTTTGACAATGTGAACAATGGGAGACATTTACAGGAATAAAATATTTATGTTAGGGTTTGGATGTGACCCCAATAGCACGACAACAGGCAGGTATAGTTGAAGCCAACACTTGCCATAGTTTATTGAAGAGTCTTAGAAAAGTCAAGCACGAAGAAGCACGAAGAAGCCACAAGGGAAAATGTCCACAGGGAACGAAACCCTTACTCAGGGAGAAAACTGGGACTTACTTAAACGCTCAGGGTGAAGCACGAGGAGTCCACACATGCAATAAGAAAACTGCAGGTGGTTCCAACAGAGCCCACTGGTGTGGTGACAGCACGAACTTTAAAGCCAAATATTGATTCTGATATTTGGCAGAATATAATGAATGATGTTTTTACGACCATTTTTTTTTAAAGAACTGATATCGGCTGGTTAAATCGTTAGCCCTTTGTATTAATAAGTTGCCACGAAGTAGTTCTCACCTTCAAGCAAGTTGGTGAGTTCTGCTCTTGAAAGTGTTGAAATGTCTGCTACCTGATAGGTGGACTTTCCGAATGACAAAATGAGCCTTGAGTTGTACGAAACTTGTATGAACACACACAGATGTGACACGGGCCATGCAGGTGACATCCACGGGTCCGCAAACCATCCAGAAGGCCCAGGGTGAAAACCTCCTGATCGGGTGCACCTACACCCCTGGGCTCCAAGACACTGGGGAGCTGGACATTGAATGGTCCAACGTCAGCCCGGACATGACGCAGAAAGACAAACTGGTAGGCGTACTATGAACACAGGGCGGTGGGGGGGTGCAGGTTTTGTGTCTTTGCAACCATCCAATGTCATGTTATAACTTTGAGGTATGTTAGTAGTAAAACCTGCTTTCCTCTTTCATATTTGTTTATCAGATCTTGGCCTACACCGAAGGGCGTATACACAACTATGATCCCAGCCTCTCTGGCAGGCTCAGCTTTGTCGGTGACCCCAAGCGGGGGGACGCGTCCATCTCCATCACCGATTTGAGGCTTTCAGACACGGCCACCTACCTGTGCAAAGTCAAAAAAGCGCCAGGTGTCGACATGCGGAAAGTAACTCTTGTCGTTATGGGTGAGGAAGAATTCTCCTCAACTGGTTTTACCAGTAAATTTGCTCGCTTCTCACTCGAATGGAATGTCCTTCTCGAGCTGTCGTCACGTTCTGTCTCCCACTTCCCAATGACACTGTGATTTCCTTTTTTCTCTCACCAGTTCCTCCGTCTGTGCCAAAATGTTGGATTGACGGCAAGGAAGAGAAAGGCAGTCCGGTCACTCTTCGCTGCAAATCGTACCAGGGATCCTCTCCTCTTACGTATTCGTGGAGAAGAGAAAGCGGCGGTGCAAAACCACCTCTGGCCGTGCCTCTAAGTAAGGCACTTTCTGTTAGCTGAAATGCGGAACGGTCAAAGCATGCTGCCTTAATTACATGTTCCTCTGGGATATCTCTTATTCAGACACACAGAATGGGGAGTATTTGATCAAGAACCATTCAGACAGCTATGCTGGAAGTTACGTGTGTGAGGCCAAAAACCCTGTTGGCAAAGCTCAGTGTAAACAGGCCCTGCAGGCATACAACCGTAAGTAAAGGAGGACATCAGTACTAATTTGACTTTCTGAACCTCTCAGGAACATCTTACAATCCAAAAATGCTGCCTTTTGATTAACTCATGAAGCTACTTGAAATTTAAAACGGCTCTCGAGTGTCTCAAAGTGATATGCTTTTGTCATAATAATCCCAGGATAACGAGCTACAGCAGACTTGTACTCAAATTTGTGTCGCACGCTGAGCTCCGTGCATTCGAGAGGGCAAGTTTCATGCAAGTAAGCGACAATACTATCAATGTCGAATATAGATTTTGTTGACATGTTAACCAGGAAGTGGCGACAAGAGCAGTTCATACACCGGCACCTCATCAAACATAAATACACAATCAGCAACTTCATCAAGCAATCAAGTACAGTATGTGCCACAGGATAACGGTGTTAGCTAACGCAAATCAGGAGCTCAAACAAAAGTCAATACGTCTTTGCTTGCCCTTCAAATTTGACATGATAGCAGGGGCATCACATTTCACGATGTCTCTTGAAAGTGACTCTGGATTTTCACCCAGCCTAGCTGATCGTGTCGTGGGGGGATTTATTTCGTTTTTTTGGGTGGTGGGGGCAATTGCTTGGTGAATAAGCAGGACGGAAGATCGGTTTACTCTGAGCGCATTTTCTGCAGCAACATAAATGATTCATAATTACGTTATTGGTTATGTCAGAAAATGGGCAAATATTTTGATCATTGTATTCCAAAGTAAAAGCAAATGTTTTATTTTGATTCAACACAAAGATGATCAGTCTGCTTATATGGAGGGCTACGGAAACCGTCTCGTATTCCCTGTTGAGAAGCTGAAATTCCAAGCATTTGGAACATTTTAAATTAATAAACCAGTCTCAATGATCTAAACGAAATGACTAAAAGGTAACAGATGGGCGAATTATTAATCTGATAATCAATTACTTGTAGATTGAGTCGAGTACTCATGTATCTACCACAATGAAAAAAAAAACTTGATTTTCAGTTGCAAATGATTATGCACATGATTAAATGTGTTAAACGTATGCAGGTCATTTGTTTGTTTTTGAGGAAAACACGGGAAAATGTTACCGGTTTACCGTATTTTAATCGCATGCAACCGATGTACATGTTCCACATGTTTTTTTTCAGTGTGAATTGATTCATTTTACATTTGGGCAGGCACTCCAGAGACCTATTTGTCAACAAACAATTCAAATATTGTATTTTCCATAGCATATCCCACCATGTCTATTGTTAATTTTATACGACTCAATCAATACGAAGCATGATTATCTTTTTCACATCAGCTCTTTTATTGCATCTCATTGGATTGTGCGCAGCGGTCATCATGCTGTGGCTATTCAGAGGAGGACATCAGACAAAAGCGTGTCGACTAAAATGACATCCTGTCTTCCAGCCACCAATCGAGTGGGCGTCATAGTCGGGGCTGTGATAGGTGCGATCCTCCTCCTCCTCCTCCTCTTGCTGGCCATCTGGCTCACGGTCTGCTGCTGCCTCAAGTTACGCTACGAGAAGGAGGTTGCCAATGAAATCAGGTATCACGGAGAGCATATTGAGAGCATTCAGTCGTATTCTCTGAGTGAGACTTGTGTGTTTCGTCAGGGAGGATACCCGTGCCCCGGAGAGCCGCCCCTCCAGTAAGAACTCCAGTTACCGCTCAGTCCTGGGCTACCGCACCCACCAAGGGGTGTCCTACAGCTCGGTGGGGAACCGCCTGAACAGTGTCAATGAGTCCAATGGCAGCCATCCCAGCAACAGTGACAAGGGGTCAAAACAAAGCGCTTCAGTGAGAAAGCCCCTTCCGCCACTCAAATACGACCATCGCTACGGTTACCCCGTGTAACTACAATCTATACACTATGGACTTCTGAAATGAAGCGTGAAAAAAAAACACAACTTTTTTTATTCAAAGTGTCAAAAATGTTTTTACTTTAAGTGTAGATCTTGGAGAAACTGTTGCCTTGACAAATGGTGCCAAGCAGCCTCTTAAACACAACCGTGAAGGCATATATTTAATATGCAGATACATGCAGGACTTTTGATAGAATCGGACCTCATCTATTCGACTGGACGTCCACCATGATGCACTGTCTATGTTTTGCGTTACCGTCAGTGTGGTAAACATCTCAATATTAAGTGAATGTAGCACAGATTTATGAAAGTTGTAAATAACAAATAGTTTGTATTATGCTTGAGTGCTTCCTTTTCCATTGCCTAAATCTAGTTCAGTGCATTTTGATCAATAGGTGTAAGCACAATAAAATAATGTTTTAACTAACAAGTTCAAGAGCGGAATACTGTGCTGTCTCAATCTCCCTTTTGGTTCCCTGACCTATTCGCTCAGAGTTCCAAGTCGGGTATAATGAAGCGTCAGAGATGACACTTTACCCCTTAAAAAACAACCTATTTGGGAGCGTCTGGGGCAATGCATTTGCATGCAGATGTCATTCTGCTGTAAACAAATTGCCATCTAAAATTCTGAGGATGTGCATAAACAAGGCCAGACAGTCGCTTTCCCCTGGCCTTGTATTTGCCTTTTGGAAAATTTCATTTGCACAGCGGCGTGTTGCACCACTGTCTTGTTTGCGTTTGTTTTTTTGCACAGCAACCGATCAACTACTTTTTAGTCTAATGGCTAGTTTGGGCACACATCCTCAGGTTCCACCCTGTTAAGGCAGTCAGTACGGTGCTTACTGACCATTTTCTCTTCAAAAGCTCTTCATTCATCCTGATCACGTTTCTTTGTATGTTGCATTAGTAATAGCTGCAAGAAGGAGGGCACACGAAGACCATAAGTGACAAATTCTGCCCTGGGACAGCTTTTAGACAGCCGTGGTGGAGGAATAATCTTTTACTAGAGTGAAAATCCCAAGCCAGGATAGTAATGAACGAATACGAAGACTCGTACTCTTCTATGAATGTACTGTATACCATTACTGTATGTATACCTGCATGTGCCGAATATACTGTAGTACTGTATACTGTAGTGATTCCTCATGTGCCCTTTTTTCGCCACCTGTTCTCGTTATCAGTGTTCCTTGTGCGTAACCAATCAGCTCCCTCAATCCTTTGTGTCTTGTCCAGGTGTTTCTCGTTGTCTCGTCACTTAGCTTGTATTTAGTTCTCTGAGTTCTGTCAATCTTTGTTGGGTCATTGTGAGCAGTGAGTGTGTGAGCATACGTGTGCCCTTGTTATGTTTTGTTTCCTGTTATAGTTTGGTTTGATACTGATTGATTTTTTTGAGTACTTCGACTTAGTGTTTTTTTTCCGTTGTACTCCTGTGTGTATTTTTTTGTTAAATATATTTTGGTCAATCCACTCTGCTCCTCCCTGCTTTTTTCGGGTCCTCCAACTACCATCATGCAAAACGTGACAGTTCTCCCCGTGCCTGCGTGGGTTTTCTCCAGGTCCTCCGGTTTCTTCCCACATTCCAAAAACATGCATGGCATGTTTTTGGATGCATGTTTTTGGAGAACTCTAAATTATCCCTAGGTGTTATCCAATTGGCTGGCAACCAGTTCAGCGCCTACTGACCGAAGACGGCTGAGGGTAAGCGGATCAGAAAATGGATACCTGGATAGATGGATGGATGGATGGATGAATAAAAAGTCAACCTCTATTTCATAGATCTTGGGTATTACGGATAATTTTTGGAATGTGACTAAATTCCAAACAAGCCAAAGGATTCCATTTTGATTTTCACCTGAATCACTGTTCTTGTAATTTTTTTCACCCAAAGTCCACTTGAACACTGTGTTAGTTATATATATTTAAGTGTCCCTCTTTTCTATTTGCCCAATTTAAACGTTAAAAGGTGCGCGCGTTGGCAAGAGAATGGTTTCAGAGATGAATGTGCACACAGAAGCATGTCCTACATTAATGAAGCCAGGAAAAAGTGTTGAAATGAAGACGAGGGTTTGCAAATATTTGTCTGGCAGTTTCAATCAGAAAGCTCATTTCCTTTTAATTTCACTCTGTGGTGGCATATGACTTTTAAATGGAAAAAGCTCAGGGCTTTCCCTTCATTTTTTTTTCTGTTTGGAAAAAAAATTGAGAACCGGAAACTTTGCTGATCAGTAATTTACCTTCCTGTCAGTGCTTTTTGTGAGGGGGAAACCCCCTGAGGATATCAATTTCTTGTGAAACGTGACTATTTATTGTTTGACTATTTGTGCAGGCAAAATAAGGTTTAAGATGCCAAACATGTGATTGCACTCTTTGTGTGATTCTTCCTACCGCTCAGTCAGAACTGCATTAACTTCTTCAAGGTGATAGAAAGGTTATGTGCTTTTTGTAGCATGCAAATAGGAGTGTGAGTGTGCGGACTGGTGTTTGTAAATATGTGGCCAGGCTGCAGGAATATGCTTGCGTGAGAAGTCCCACATGGGCCATCAAGGCGCACTGATCAAAATACAGGATCAATCGCACTGAACACATATCCTGTTCATGCCGTGTGAATGCAAATACACCCTTATCACTTCCTGTGGTCACGGCTGATGCAAATCACATGAAATGCTCGGACGTATAAATCTCTGTCGCTCGCAGAGCTTCACCTTGCGTCCTGCAGACAACTTCAGGTGAGGATTAACACTTGGATTAAGAAAACCAAAGATGTGATTCTTCAGACAGAGCCAAAGGTCCTGAAAATGATTTTGAAGAAAATGTAAGAAGAAGTCTTGAGTAGAATTGAAAGTGACAATATAGATTAAAAAAAAAAAAAAAAGCTTGACCCAGCCACTGCCTTTTCAAACGCCAACAGAAGATTCGGACTTGGCCTACAAAAGAACGACTAAACAAGGGGGCAGATTGTTACTGCCGTGAAATAAATGTGAGGACTTGGAGAGAAAGAGGGAGCTTCTCATCATGATTGGGGCAAACAAAATGGCCCTGTGGGTCTTGACGGGCATGTCGGCTGTCACCACGGTCTTCTTTAATCTCTACATCTTCCTGATGAGCGTGTTGAACTCCAAGCAGAAGAAGCACTGGAGCCCCAGCGAGAGCATCATCGTGGCTTTGTCTTTGGCAAACATCACTCATCAGCTTGTCTGCTACTTCTGGATGACCATGGACGAGGTGGACAGCAAGTGTCACATCGCTCAGATGCCCTACGCCGTCATGCTGGTCATCACCTTCAGTCTCAAGTTCACCATCATGTGGGACAGCAGCTTCCTGACTTTCTACTACAGCACCAAGCTGGTGAGCACGCCCAACCAGTGCTACGCACACATCCAAGCCGCCATCATCAAGCATGTGACACTTGCTGTGTTCCTCATCCCTCTGAGTGGCCTGGGGACCTGCATGCCCATGCTGGTGGTCTTCCACACCGTCAATGACACCAGGGAAGGCAAAGACTGCGGGGTCTTAATGCCCGACACAAAGCCTGGAAAGATTTACGAGGCCTTCTATCTGATCCTTGCAGATGTGCTGCCGGGGATGTTCATGGTAAAATGTTGCATTTCCATTAGCGTGCACCTGGCGGTGCATCTCTACCGCATGAAGGCCAGCACCAACGGCGCTCATGTCCCCAAATTGGGCACTCAGATGAGGGTGATCCAAATGGCTCTCTCCCTGGTGGCCGTCTTCCTCCTCTTCCTCATGGTCGACCTGTATGTGAACTACCAAATAGCCGTGCATCACGAGAACGCCATCACGCTGACGTTATTCTTCACATCCATCTATACCACGGTTTCTGCCATGGTGCTGATCTATGGGAAAAAAACACTTTGGAAAGCTCTGATCCACGATTTTAACATCTGCATGGATGTGTATCCATGTTTGACATGTCTGAAGGTGCCTGAGCAGAAACACCAATCCGCTCCCAGTCCCGCAAGGATCAAGAATTGAAGGACCAGTTTATTAGTCGCAATTTTTTTCACTATAATCCAGTGATTCCCCGACACTCCAGCCAACATCACCCAAGTCGTTGGAAATTATTTTATTTATGACAAATAATGTGTTTGTTTATCCATCTATGCCGGCATTGTATAGTGACAATCAGAATAATTAAAACAAACAAAAAAATTTTTTACACTAGCATGCAGAGGGTACAATTCACCATTTACTTATCGCGAGCTTCGCATTTGTTTGTTCAGCTAAACAGGCCCAAATTCTACATCATGTAAGTCAATTTGTGAAGAATTTGAGACTAGATCATGATTTTATTATTTCTATCTATCTATCTATCTATCTATCTATCTATCTATCTATCTATCTATCTATCTATCTATCTATCTATCTATCTATCTATCTATCTATCTATCTATCTATCTATCTATCTATCTATCTATCTATCTATCTATCTATCTATCTATCTATCTATCTATCTATCTATCTATCTATCTATCTATCTATCTATCTATCTATCTATCTATCTATCTATCTATCTATCTATCTATCTATCTATCTATCTATCTATCTATCTATCTATCTATCTATCTATCTATCTATCTATCTATCTATCTATCTATCTATCTATCTATCTATCTATCTATCTATCTATCTATCTATCTATCTATCTATCTATCTATCTATCTATCTATCTATCTATCTATCTATCTATCTATCTATCTATCTATCTATCTATCTATCTATCTATCTATCTATCTATCTATCTTTTATGGTTTCTTTGTGTTTTAGGTGGTGTGCCGTGACAATTTTGTAATGCATAAAAAGTGCATAGTTGCAAAACACTGTTATAATCCAATTGTGACGTTGTAATAGAAACATGTTCAAGATTTTGTATTGTCGTGTAAGCATACAAGTACGGCACGCCTGAGAAAGTCAAGCTCATGGTTTTTTTTTTGATAGCCCTCAATCACGAAAGAGTCTCAAAGGGTTGCATCAGGCCACAGTCGACAAATCCCCTGACCAAAATCCCCAAGAGGGGAAGAAGGTAAGATATCAAAAATCCCATATGGGGAAACAATTAGAAATCTTGAAAAGAGTGGGCAACATTTAATGCATGATTTGGTGCTATTCAATGTTATCTGTAACACCATGAGGGTCCTGCAGGAAGACCCCTGTGCAGAAGTGGGTCCTCCTGAAAACCATGATCAGCCATAAATTACACGCATGGTAAAAATCTTTTGAGTGCAGGCTTGATAGGTCAAACTTAAAAACAAAAGCCAATTAAAAAAATGTAAATCGATATTTGAAAATATGTTTAGGCACACAAAAGCCCACCTCTAATTAAAATGTGTCGTATTAGCGAAGAAAATGGGGTTCAAAGCTTTTTAGTTTATAGAATGTTTCTAGCAGAAATGTTTTCTATAAATGTACTTCTTCAAGATATCCAGCGACTGAAAATATTCACACTCAAAGCATTTTCTCTTTATATCGTTACTTTTCAATATTTACTTGATGTTCGCTGGCAGAGTGAAACATTTGGCGAGCGAGTTTCAAGCTTGGCTGGAGACCTTTCTGTTTGGAGTTTTCATGTTCTCCTGGCGCTTGTGTGGATTACCTCCAAATCTTGCGATGAGTGTTTTGATTGATCTGAAGTGTTTCCTGGTGGGCAAAGGTTCAAACAGGTGGTGGGCAGGGTGAAATTGGTCCTTCATGATCTGCTTTCTGAAACGGGGGGGGGGGTTGAACCTTTCCGGGGGCAAGGCGCAATAGACCTTTAATGTTTTGGACACTTTTTAGGATCGTTTGGAGAGACTGGAGAGCTGCTGCTCTAAGAGAATAAGAATAGGAAGTAAATATTTCATTGGTGCATAGAACTGAAGCACAAGCATAAAACCTTTCCGGTGCAAGACGCAATAGACCTGTAATGTTTTGAGCAATTTTTGGGATGGTTTGCAGAGACTGGAGAACTGCTGCATTCGGAATGGAAGAAGAAGAATAGAAGACGCCAGATATTGTCAACACAGTCACTATCTCTACGTTCTCTCTCTGATGCGCACTGAAGGCTTGACACCATGCTTCGTGAACGTGCGAAATGTATGATTTGTATTCGACAGGAATATGCAAAATGAATGTCATTTCAAAGTTTAATCACAATTGCATTAATCAATAAAAAGAAAGCGTTGCAATATCTCACCTTAATGGGTCTGCTGTTTTTGTCTCTTTCTCAGTCACTCAACCATAAAATTAGGTACACGTGTAAATAATGCTAATGAAGTTTTGATTGAAACTGAAGTATGGTATTCATTTCACAACATGTTTATTGTGGTGAATGTAGTTTGCAGTGGTCAATGGCTGTGTATTAGATCTCATGAGGTTGTGTGAGGATATGTTGTAAACCACCATTTGCTCAAAGTCGGCCGAGATAGGCTCCAGCTTCACGGGATCCTGAGCGAGATGAGCGGTAGTGAAAATGAATAGATAGATGGATGGATGAATAGATGGATGGATGGATGCCTCTAATTGGCTGTCACTCCATATTTGTCTGGGCAATAACTTGGGAAAGAAAATATTTGAGTTCTATTACATTAGGGCAAACAGTGAATGTGTGATGAATATTGAAAAATGATGTGTCGGCACATACTTATTTCTGCTCTGTGTATGCATGTATGTGTCATTTCACGTTTTGCGTGAAATTTGACAATCTGCCGGGAGTAGATCTGCTGTGCACACATCACAGCCACCAAATTAAGTGTTCACTATTCGGATCACATGCTCATCACACAGAACCTGTCAATGTAAATATTTCATTGGCGCATATAACTGAAGCACAAGCATAGTGGGCCGGACAGTGTTAGGCCCCTCCAAAAATGTTGAAAAATACATGTGACATTGAGGGCACAGAGCATATTAATAAAACACGAGCTACCCACAACGTGAATAGTTTTTCTTTTTTTAGTGGTTTAAATCAAAGAAGGTTCAAGAGTTCTTCTTCAGGTCAGCAGATAGCACCCTCAGCAAAACACTCGACAGTAAAAATACGTACACGTGCAGTCTATACAAGTGAAAGCAGATGTAAATGCTCGATAGTGGGCTGGTGTGTGTGAGTGAGTGAGTGAGTGAGTGAGTGAGTGAGTGAGTGAGTGAGTGAGTGAGTGAGTGAATGAATGAGTGAGAGTGAGAGAGACCCCTGGTGCCCTCATGGTGAACAAATCTACCCCTAGCAACTCGGAAATAAAACATATTTGCCATACTCGATTGGTTTACACCCTGTGGCACCACCCACTGAGGTTCAAAGATGAGCTAATCCCAGACGCCTGCGATGCCTCCAGCAAGCCAACAGAAGGCCGCATTTTCTTTTGTTGAGAGCAGTTCAATCATACCAAGGCCACAGCCTTCATCATTTACTGTCTTTATCCGTTGGAGTGGAGCCAAGTCTCTCTTTGGCTCAACAGAAGAACAATAATATCCAAATGGTGATGTAGATGGGTCTTTTCTTGAACATTTTCTGTACGTGCATTCGACTGGTATTTTTTTTGGCATTTTAAACACAAATCAAAACAGAGTTCACACACCATGCTCCCAAGTTCCACACCATCACAAGCATCAGCCAAAATAAACATGATTAAAAGAATAGTTCTGTGATAGTGAGAATCAAAAGTGAACATTTGTCAATGCATTGCTATTTTATCCAGTGTTTGTGTTGGATACCATGATTGAGAAAGCTGTAACATTATCACTGATCAGTGCATAGGAACATTACTCACATCATTGCAGTTCTTTAAATGTTACTATGATTAGTTTGATTTTACGATGACATGCATACATTTTACATGTTCAAAATGTAATTTCATGGAGTTGCTCAAATTCGACAGGACAGAATCAACCACAGGTGTCAAACTCCAGTACTCATGGGCCAGTATCCTGCACGTTTTAGATGTTTGCCTCTCCCAACACACTGGATTCCAATGAGCAGCTCATCCCCAAGCTCTGCAAGAGCCTGATCATTTGAATCAAGTGTGTTGAAGAAGGGAAATGTGTAACACAAGCAGGACACCGGACCATGAGGACTGGAGTTTGACGATACAGTCAAGTAGTACATTTTCCAACCCAAGCGATCCTAAAAATACGCTGCCTCTTTAACAGCCACATTTCCACAAGTTGTGACCAAGTAGCCTGCCTCGTCACTTAATGATCCATTCGTCCCTTGGACTCAGATTGACGACGGCATCAAGTTCTGAGTGGAGTGTTATAAAATACAGGTGGTGGACTCCATGGCATAGTTCCAGGTACACGGGGCTACGGCAAGCCAGACTAACTAACATCTGTCTGCTTGGGTCACTATCACTTGGAATAGTTGCTTGTCATGGGAAATGCAACCAAGGGTGCCATCCTGTGGCACACTCTGTCATTAAGGAATAGGTCATTAGCAATCCAAATGTATAGAGAAGACCCATCAAACAACTCGCAATAAACATCCTATACACTCCTCCCTGTAGACATCCAACAGCTTGAAGATGAGTGTTAGCTTATTCTGTAGCATTTTCCATCACCTGCACTAATTGTATTTGAAACACATCAGTCTCAGTGCAGCGGCATCTTAGATGGTCAACGACATTGACATCTATTCAAGACCTTGAATAGGAATAAAAAAACTGTGGTTGGTAGCATAGAGTAAGGAGACATGTTTAAAAGTTTGCAGAAAGTTTTTAATGTTATGCATTCAACAAGAGCGTATAAAATCATTCTATGAAACGATTGTTCAAATGTATATTAATCTGTGTGCAGTAGAAAAAAATCGAATCCTCTTGAAACCATTTAAAAACCTAACATTTAAATTTAAATACTGGCAACTTTCATTGTTTCCATGGCATTGTTTAGGCACACACAATTTGGCGGTAAATACATGTATAGCATGATGAAATATATGAAGCGATATAATATGCGAAAAAAGAAAAAAAATCTTTTCACACTGGATCTGCAATACAACAGAAATATTGAAATACAACGAACAGCAATAAGTTAATTTCAGGAAAAACCAGGAAATCCATGGAGACATGAAGATAAATCTGAACTTCAAAAGGCCTCCGTGTTTGTACCATACAGTGTTTCGGATTCTTCAAAGGAATAGTTTGATATTTTACGTGTGGCGTACATGCAGCAGGGAGCCCATTTGCTTTGCAAAACCGCAGAGTAAAAAGATGATGACTACACACAGCTCGATATCAGATGCTCAAACGTTTTGGGGGTTTTTTTGCAAGCACAACTGTAGCTCTGGTTGCATGTCGTAGGCACCATCAACGTTGTCAAATGAAATTGGAAATGAAATGGAATATTCATATGGTATTAGCAGGAATCACATATTTCAGTCAGATGCTATAAGCTACACCAAGTGGCCCAGGCGAGATTGAGTTCTTGGCCCATAAAAATATTTTGTAGTGTATTGATGTTTTAAAGAAAGAACATTTTCATCCAAAAAAATGTCAAACTATTCCTTAGAATAAAAAGCACCAATATGATGCTGTTTGAAGGCAAACAATTACAGCATCCGCACCAAAAACGAACGATAAATGTGCATCGCATTCAATAATGCTATCCAGTGTCTCTGAAACAAAGTTTTAGCTCTAACACCCACACCGCAATTGCACGCACAAACTACAACACACACTTAGCTCTGAATTGTTTTCCCTGCTCATGATTAACGGTAAGTATGTAATACAGCTTTTACCTGTTGAAATACGGAATGCCTCTAAGCAGCGTCAAGCTTGATCTCCGTGATCGAGAAACACATCAAATCGAACAATTTCATAAAAACTGGCGGCACCCAAAATAGTATTCCACATGATCTTTCATTGAGGATTGTGAAAAAGGCCTCTGAAAATGGTAAATACATCACTTAGATGGTCCTGCATCTGTTGTGAACTGTGCCGTCCCACCGTCTCACAAATGAAGCTGTACTTTATCACAGCATTGCATGGAGGAAGCGGCAGCTTGATGGTCTGTGTGGGCCTACTGGGGGCTGTGCTCATATGAGGGGAACATGGACTTCCGGGTTTTGGGAGGCGGTGGTGGAGGCTTGCTATCAATTTTCACTGGCAGCGGAGGAATGAACTGCAAGGAAGCAGAGAGTGGTGTTATATTTCTGAATATTTAAGCGTTTATACGCTATTAAATATGCATTAGTGGGTGGGATGGCATTTGCTTTGAGCAGATGCACCTCTGAAGAGAAGGCAGCGATGTCAATCTCATGCGGGTGTTTCTTTGGAGGCATTGGTGGTGGGGTCCCTGGGGTGTCAATGCTGTTGGCATCATTGTCACTGAGCAGCGATGAAAAACCTACCACATAAGAGAGCAAATGATCCCCATCCAGACGGCATGCATCTGTGAACATGCGTGTGTGTGAGGCCTAATTTGGGCTTTAGAGCAGAATGCGCTTACACAAGGTAGCTATATCCGTCATGACTGACAGAAAATGAAACGATGACAGGCAGTGGTGTGTGTGTGTGAGTCGAAGCGGTAGTTTGTGTTCCATACTTGAACTGCGTGGTGTGAGAGGCGTGTGAGGAGAGGCAGGTAGAGGACTGAGTGGGTTGGACAGGCTGAGCTGGGACGAGACACCCTGGAACAAGGAAAGCGTCAGTCGTCTGTCGCCCAGTTGTAAACTCTTGGGTCGCTGCTGCTTCTCCGCAGGACTCTGGGATTAAAGTGTCAAACAAAGGTGGGAATTTTCATGATGCAGAGCAGTTGAACTACACATTACACATACAGCACATTTGACAAAAAAGTTGTATCCAATCCAATCCAACTACTCCCAACTCACAGGTGCATAACACAATAATAATAATAATAATAGTAATGATGATAATAATAATAAAAATAAACAATATGATTGTGACACTGGTTCATGAAATAAAAAAAGCAAAGTACTCACCTCATCTGCATCCGACTGTCTCTCCAGCAGGACCTGAGACTTGCTCACACTCCACTCCTTCCTGTTCTTTCTCGCAATCCTGTTGTCCTCCTCTGAGCGGGACAACACTGAGGTCCGGCGATCGCTGGGGCGGGACAACAAGGAACTGGTTGGGAATCATGGGGAAAGAGAAAAAGAAGCGGGAGGATGAAAACGGGTGGAGATAAGCGGTTGCAAAAACCACCAATGAAGAGAGGTGTGGCCCCATGATCAGTTAGGGGGAACAGGGACACTGGCTAAGGGAGACAAAAGGGCCTAACGAGGGAGTATGGGGACTGACTCTTGGGAGGAAATGCCTGAAGGTCCGTCGGAGGATATAGAGCCGCTGGAAAGGGCCGAGGAGGCATTGGAGAGGGTTGAGACGGTGGACATGCGGCGCAGCGTGGAGGACAGGATGTAGGGCATCACCACGGAGCCCACGCGACTCTTTTTTCTCTCTGTGAGAGAGCAGGGCTGGGACACACAAATAGGATTAAGCATCATGAGGGAACGTTGGCAGGCGAAGGCCACATTGATGGTGGAAAAAAAAGAAAGAAAGCCGCAAAGCGCTGGTGAAAACGTATTAGCCAGGACTAAAACAATGTTGATTGTGGGTTGAATGTGAACAGGGCGGTAGGAAAGAAAGAAGGCCAACGGATCACGTTCGCGTTTTTTCTTCCTTTAAAATTGAGTGTGCATCTGGCAACACACCAAAGTTATGACGCCGTAATGCTTCTCCACTTTCTCCCGAAGGTCCTGGAAGCAAGTAACCAGGCGGTTGTGTAAGGGCTTCAGCTGCTCTGTCGTTTTCTCCCCATGGATGCGAATGCCATCTGCCAGGACAGGGATCTGGAGGGGCAAGACGGGCGGTCAAGTGTGACGCAACATTGTGTGCTTTAAGACTCGTGTCAGTGAGAAAGCTGGTGCAAAGATTTACCTGCAGAGCAATGAGCTGCTTCAGGACCTCAATACGCTCATGGTCTTCTGGGTGTTCGTGAATGTAGGTGTCGGTAAAGAAGGCCTACAGAGGATGCACCGTTTTAAAGAATCATAAACATGTACCCTTCAAATGTTGCCCCAAGCTACATCCGATGCAGGATGTTTCAACATCGTGACAAATAAGCTACAGCAGTCCCCTTGTGAAGAGAGCAGGCTCGAGGCCATTAATAACTCATGGTCCTTCTTTTTATCGGGGTTAGGAATTAAACATACACTTGAAGTGTATTTACCAGAGGTGGGAGAAAGTCACATATGTGCAAGTCACAAGCAAGTCTCCAGTTGTCTATCGTAACAACAATCAACCTTTTTTTGTTTGTTTTGAACTGTTGTGCAAATTGGTCCCATACAGCAGACTTGTATACTGCTGCTGGCCCATCTTCAAGCACCAACGACAATGTTTTCCATTCGTCATGGCAGGCTAACGTTCAGTCTGTGTGCAGTGTAGCGTCCCCTCCGACCTTCCTTGACACTAGAGTATACACAGGGGCACCCCTGACCAAATTAAGGCCCCAAGCAATTATTTTATACACTCAAACACACACACACTCGCACATAACACAGCTAAAAATCCCAAAGACTGTGGTGAGCCGTGTCGTGGCAGAACAGAGGCGCAAACCTTCTCATAATTGGAGAAGCCACCCATGACTGCCGGATCAACGATGCCACTGAGCATCATGGAGAGTGGGTTGATGGACAATGAGCGATCACAGGCTTGCTGCTGCACCAGGTTACTCAGCTTTTCATTGGCCATCTCCATGGTCCCTATGGCATTCTCCAAAGGACTGATTTCCTCCTGTCCATGGTGAGAGTGTTTTGGAAATAGGTGAAAGAATAAGTGAAATTAGTTAAGGGCAAGAAAGCTAACCCTTTCGGACTGGAAAACAACACGAGGCCGCTTCTTACCACGGAGACAGATTTGACTTCAAACCATTTCAGAATCCCAGGGAAGCGGTAGGCAGTTAAATAAGTGGTTCTTTCAATCCACATGGTCTGTAGGGGAGAACTTAAATAGTGATTTCTGTGCAAACAGGGTTGTTGTTTATGCATTTCAGAGAATTTATGGACGTGAGTTAAAAAATTATCTGAATAAGAACATCAAACCACACTCACTGCAAACTCATTGTCTGGATCCTTTTCACCTTTTCTGAAGGGCCGAGAATACTGGAATTGGTCCACTTCATTGGTTCGGTAATAACTGCAAGAACGGAGAGTTGGTGATTTGATGGCAAGACCTTACAAATCTGTCGTAGTTAAAGGAACTCTTAATCACTTTAATATCTGCTCTGGAACACCCTTGTCTTTAAACTGGTCTGGTACGACGAGCACTGGCTTGACAGTAAAACACTGGATGTCTGAGGTTCGACTAAGGAGAAAGACAACTCTGATTGTGGAAGGACAGTCAAATGGTGGTGACTCAGCATTAAAAAAAAAAGGAATGTGTGCCTTAATCAAAAGATGATTTGTTTTCTACATTTTGACTGGAAAAACAGTAAGATTACCAATGGAGGGATCCCACCTTCAGACATTAAAGCCAATAAAAATATAGGGCTATATTCTCCTGTACACGCCAAGTCTTTTTTTAAGCATGTGGGATAACACACTTTTCATCTATGCGCAGACTCCTCTCTGGACGAGGGATAGAGCTGAAAGGTTTCCCCATGTGTAACATGCGTAACCAACGAAGTGGTGTGATTCGGTGAAGTCTGGAAATCACGGAGCATGGAGTTTTCCAAAGACTTATGACTCATTGAAATCCATTTGAAAAATATCGCATACTTTAAATATGAAAATATCTTACATTGTTGATGTGTTGTTGCCGCTCTGAATGTGGGCACCACTCTGCTATACACTACACTTACAAGGAGAGCATTTTTTTCTGCATGAAATAAAATCCAATAAATAAATGTAATCAGAATATTGTGGTCATAACTGAGAATATTGTGGTCATAATATGTTTAAAGGTCCATCATTCAGAAACGGGGGTGTGACTGCTATTCTCCAGATCAGTGGTGCCCAAACTTCCTTGTGCCACACACCGGGTGGGTCACACTAAACATAGTTTGACGACATAGAAACAAAGAAAAACAGACGACTGAATATCTATCACTGCACCATTACGATGACTGTAGTTGTTAGAATACTGAGAGCCCTGTACCCCCCCCCCCCAAAACAACCCTAATAAGAGCCAACAAATAAAGAAAACTTAAAATAAAGACAATTAAAAAAAAGCAGAGTGCTGGTTTTATTGTTGTTTTTAAAGTGTTCTCTTGACGTTTCATAGTAATTTACATTACTGTTCATCCAACCAAGCCCTGGTTTCTAAAAGCAAAGCTCCCAAGGATTTATTTTAGCCAGCCATTTTGGACCTCAGCAGTTTTCTCTAATGCAAGGATACACTGTCCAGGAGAGTTGCTGATGTTGTCTCCAGGGGGCGCTGTGCTGGTCATGCGAACAGCATTTGGGAACTGAGAGAGCAGCTTTAAACTGAAGTCTTCGAGCCACTCATACTCTTTGCCCCTGTAGATGAACATCTTGTTCTTGAATGAAAAAGAAGTATTGAGAAACATTAGAACTCATTCAAACTAGGATGCCCTTTCAGAAATGCATTTGCACCCAAATGTTATCGTTTTAATGAAAGTAGGCTAGGTATTTTTTGATAGGTCAACCAAATGCCATTTAAAAAATAGCTAAACTTTGCACTTTATAGAAGGGGAAAAAACAATATACTGAAGTACGGATTGACGTCATTGTGGCATGGCTCTTGAATCATCAAGGAGTTCAAAACATTAGAGCATAATTGCACAGCTTAAAAAAAGGTATTTCAAAGAGCCAGTTCATTAAATACATCAAATTGTATGTTTATTCATCGTTTCTTACCCTGAGGAAAGAAGGGAATCCAAGGCCGTAGTATCCAACAGCAAAGTACTCTGGCTGTGGTCGCATGGCATGCATTATTTTTTCATAGAACTCTGCTTGTTTTTTCTGCAAGACATAACTCAAATGTTGACATATGTTGTCCGTCTCTTTGTGTTTTAACAAATATACAGTGGGGCCTTCAAATACAAGCTTAATTTGTTCATATTCTTCTTTCCTGACTGAAATGAATGGAAATGCCATTCATCAGTATCAGCCCCCCTCCCACCCCCATGAATTAAATGAGAACTTGCACTCTACAATACTATACTTTATAAAAAAACAAAGTAAGGACAAAATTAAATTGAATTAAAAATATTTGAACAGGTTTGGTCACACTTTCTCCTTCAATTCTGCTGCTATTTATGGTGTGTGAAAAGTGGCTACCTGGGAACAGTTTAAGACATCACTGGAATCTCTCAAATCCTCTTAGCTCATCAGTTCAGCACTAATATTAGTTATTTACCGAGGAAAAAGAATACCTGCTTGTGACTATTATAATATGGTCTGTATACATGTGATCTTGCAATCTTTGTGTTCAGATATCCATTGCTTAAAGGATAACTACACTGCCAAATATATGGCAATTCTTCGCACGTGTCCAGAGAGTTATCCCTTGTATGTTACAATTGTGGTTGCTTTCAATGTTTGTGTGATTATCTTGCATTATGTTTACTTTGACAACAGTTTGAAGACCCTTCTTTGAAGGATATTTACTAATTATATCTGACAAAATGCCCCTTGTGACGTGAGTTGAGTGACCTAACATCATACACCGCTTGAATTGCACATTTTAAGGTGGACGTGGCAATTTTCAAGCTGCTGACAAGATTTTAATGAAGCCTCACTCCACTCCTCCCTTCATCACCATCATTAATGGGCACGCGACATACACTGCAGGTACTACGTACACTGCATACAAAGGACGTTCGTCAAAGCTGCTACATTGGTAGCACGACTCGTTCAAGTCGTAAAGTTGCTAAGATGAAATGTAACCGGTTTGATGTTGTATTTTTGGGAAAGTACAATCCCTTAAAAATGTAAGAGGTGTAAACTTTCCCCACGACTTGGTGATATCGGTAACATACAGTTGGTGTTGTGTTTTCCAAGCGCAGTGATGAAGTCATCGGTTTACACTAGCGTTACATATGTGTACACTTGATTTGTTTCGAGCGCTATCCAATTCCTTCATTTTAATGTTTTTTTGTTGTTGTTGCTAACCAGAGTTAAATACGACACCCAGGACTATAACCGTAAGGGTGCTGTGTGCAGCAGACTCTGTATGCGATTTGAATGCATGTGAACGTGCACCGCAAAGATTGACACACAGTTCAGTGCAGCTTTTTGACACAGGTGTCTCTGACAGGCTATTTTTGGCGCAACATGACAAGTTTCAAAATCATTTAAAGTGTCAGATATGAAATGTAAAAATAATTATAAAATGAAGGTAAAATAACAGGCATAGGATGAGGCCAGAGAGTTGATTTTTTTTCTCCAGATCATTTAAATAGTCGACAGTGAAGTCAAACAGACACAAAAAATGTTTTTTTCCATTAATTTTTAGGCTCGTTAAGTCAAAGGATGAAAAAAGCCAATCATAACTCAAATTGTGTCACTTGTATATCAAAGCACCACAGTTGCTCATAATTAAGTTGCCTTGATGACAAAAAACAGCAACAACAAAACTGACACACACATCCGCAGAGTAACAACTGCTGCAGCGGGGATCAAAATGCTCCCTGGCTACTGTTTCCATCCCTACTACCATGCTTCGCTTTAGGTACAACACACTACTGAACCGATATTGCACTAAACTGCTAATATTGATAAATATAAGTGCATTTTTCCAAATACTTGAATCAAATTGACATGCACACCATATGGAGCTTCTTACCAGCAGCTGGCTGAGCTCCATGAAGTCAAACATGTGGCTCTCGTGCATCTTGGCCAGTTCCTTGCCGAGTTCAATAGCCTTCTCCCACATCTGGATCATAAAATGGATATCTGTTAGATAGCTAATGACTTCACAGACTATCCGTTGATGAGCAAGTGTGCAATTAGGTTGAATGATTTCAGGAAAAGATTGAATTGCGAATCACCACCGTCACACCCGCCCCCCCCACCCTAAAAATAAATACAAAAATAAAGATTCAGGGGTATATTGACAATGTATAGCAACTTTTACAATTATGACTCTCTGACACAGACTGACATGTTCACTGTTCATAAATCATGTAATTTCGTATGGCAATTGTTTTTCACACATTTGTCGTAGACTACCTTGTTTTAAATGGAGACTGAGGGCAGAGTAATATGGCTCATATTATAATATATATTGAATCCCTTGACACTTATAGTACCTATCGTGATGCCCACCTAAGTGTAAGAACTACAATGCAAGTTATTGACATGTCAAAAGTAAATATTTCCCCTTAAGAGGCAGAAAAAAGTCAGATTTATTCTCTCTGTCTCTTTTCATTAAAATATTGCGTATTCATGTAGTATGTCTACTTTTTCTTCTTTGCAATAAATACAGGCAATAAATAAATAAACAAATCTAGTTACTCAGCAAAACTAGACTGATTAAAAAAAAAAAGGAATATTATTTTGACACCTATCATTATATTGCTATAACTCGGCACTGTAGAGTTCAAAACAAAGCAAACAAACACAAATACAAAGATGGCTTCATAAATATTTCATCCGCCCCTCACGAGGATAAGCAGTTGGGATAGTGGATGATGGATGTAACCAGATAGTATTATTTTAAGATTTATAGTGCCTGGTCCTGGCTGATGTAACAGATTCGTTTTTGAGTTTTTTTTTTTGGGGGGGGGGGGGGTTCTTGCCCTTAACTAATTTCTCTCGAGACACTTATTAATTTGCCTTGTGTTTATAGCTGGTTGCTCTTAAACGTGGTTCCAGCCAGACATCTGTGAAAAGCATTATTGTACACCAAAACATTTTTTCGGCTATATGGTGACACAACATTAACTTAGCGATTATCGCGGGCTTCTTCTGTTCCCTCTTGCTCGTTGAGGCATGATTAGGCTACTTATTTGCTGCCATGAAGTTGAGCATTAGTTATTTAGAAGAGAGGATCTGCACCAACAGGAAAGGTTAAGCTGTGTCAGCTCGCAAACGCAGCTTGTAGGTTGTGCCTGGGTACAGTGTTTGTTGGTGCTAAATATTCCTCTCAATTTGCAACCAGCATCTCAACGCCTTTGACCTGCCATGAGTTGCAGGCCACATTTGATTGGTGATCTTAATCGAAAAAGAAGGTGATGTTTTTATGAGATTATAGTTGATACAACAGGAACGCTGCAGAAAAACAACCTTTTTGTGAACACATGATCACATTGTCTGGAATCGCGATTTCGATCCAAAAACAATAAATCATTCAGCCCTAGTGTGAAATATTCAAATAACGGCACAACAAAGAAACCTGAAGTTGATATGTTAAATTTTGAAACACTGACCAAACATTGAGCACAGTGGCAGAATTAGCAATACTCACCTTGCCTTTGTCCAAATAACATATGATCTCCTGGAAGAGTCTTTCTTTCAACTCCTGTTGTGTCCACACATGTTTCCCGTCTCGAGGAATTAAATGAGGTGCACATGTTTTGTCAGACCACTGGTACAAAATCAATACATCGGATGTGTAAGTAAGAGCAACATCTTAAAATGTTAAAAGTAAGATCTGAATATGACAGACCTCAAGTAATTCAGCATGTAACAGGAGAGTATATGAGGCCTCTGTGTAATTTTCACAGTCCAGGTGTAAATCCCGCAGCTTGTACAAGTACCTAGTGATCAGAACACATCAAAAGGAGCATTTAATCAAACATCCAGATGACAAAAGGGCTGCCTGACTTACCGGATATAAATGTCTTCCCTCTTTTTTTCCTTGTAGAAATTCTGAAAGACAAAGCACACTAATGTCATGTCAAATAACTGCTTTGGTTCAGGGACAAACATGTCAGCCGTTGTGTGAACACAGGAGTGGGCCTTACCAGCACATTGACAGTGCAGCTCATGCGATGCTCAGGACTTTCATCATGTGTGATGGTGCGATATGCCAGGAGATTCTCCAGCAGGCTGCTCAGCAGAAGCGCCAGCTCTTCACCTGACTGGGACAGGTATCTATGGCGTCTGCAGTGCTCCAGTAACCTGTGGGTCCATACGTGCGGTTAGTGACCAGACAGCCTGTAAGAGGCTGCCCCGACCCACTATCTGATATATTTGCACATTATTCTGACAGTATTATTATTTATGATAGAAGCAAGAGTTATCACAATAATAGTTTTGTAATACTTTAATCATTGCCGATTGCTTTGACTTATCAAATAATAAAAAAAAAATCAAATGAAATACTAAAACTAAATCTGTAAGTCACCTGTGAATAATTTCGGACCAAATATGTGTCTATTCGGTTCCTAAGGAAAATGTGCTAGCGAAGAAAGATTTGCCTTTTAGCGTAAGTGACAAAAATTACGTTTTCTCCAGTAGGACTTTGTACTGCTCATCTCCTCGACCTCCTTCAACCTCTTGATCCAGTCTTGTTATCAGTTCATTTTCAAACTGAAAAGAAGAAAATTATGGGAACATTACATAATTGGGCTACAATTCCTTGGAGAAAAGTAGTATTTGTTCTGATTATTTAAAAAAAAAAAGATGCACAAAAAAGAATGGCGGATGCAGGCACTTACAGGCAAATAGACCACATGATGTATCGAAAAACGTTGATGGTATTTAAAGAAAACACATGGTGCATAAGATTGGAGATTGTACCATTTCAAATGTGTGCCCGGGGCTGAAATTGTGCTCACACTGCATCATATCGAAAAAGATGGGAATTGTGGCCTTCCTCAGCTCTGGCTCAGCCACCAGGGTGACCTCCAAAATAGGTCCGACCATGGATGGGATGAACTTCATTTTATGGGGGCCTAGAGGAAAACAGATTAACACTGAGAAGAATAAGAGTATAATTTGAGAAGGCAATAAACTGCATCTTCATCTCACAACAAGCGGAGTGCAATTTAATAATGTTGCAAACAAAGCAGTACAGTGAAACGGAACAATAAAAACATTGTCTTGTTATTCTGCTTGTGTAACTGCAGCCCTCCCACCCAAAAAAAATGATAATCCAACATTAGATGGTCGTAAATAAATACTCACCAAGATTGTACCACATATCTCTGATCTTAAAGCCAATGGTCTTCCTCATATCACCATATCTGTTGCAAATGTAAATCAGTTGAGCACATATTTTCCTTATTCAGGCTGGAAATTCATTCCAATTCAGCACCTCACGTTTAATGATGGTATGCAAAAATCTCACTTGTTTAGTATCTTGTTGCGTTTCTCTTGAGAGAAGGACTCAAGCTGCAGTGTCTTATGGGTGAGGAATGCCACGGTCAAATGAAAGTAACTATTCCACAGCTGTGCAGGATACATAGGTTTCATTAAAATACTAAACCATTTAACGTGATACATCATTAGTCTCTGTTTGAATCGAAAGGAGAAAACACACCTGTAGTTCAAAATGTGCTTGGTCTAAGAAATACATGTTGAGGACATCAGAATACTGGATTATGGCTCTCAGGAAGACTTGCATCTGCACCAGGTTCATAATCATCCAGTCAGCAGGGAATACCTTCCCCATGAGGTCCTTGAACATGATGAATGTCTCCATGAGAAAGTCCTGATGATAGGAGAAGCGTCATCGTAAGTGCCAGTTGAAGACCAGCATTGCTGCACATCAGGAACGCATCATGTTCCAACCACTAGAGGCCAACTGAGATTATCAAGTCATTCCCATCATTTGCATGATATGTTTAGAAACAATAATCTCTATAGGAGTAGTTAGTGGCCTAGGTGGTTTAATGTCTTTCTTGATAGGGTGTTAACAACAACTAGCAGCAACTAGCAACAAAGGCAACACCACGCCACTTACAATGATATCCTGTCTTGTCTTAAAGGTGCCAATATAATGGGCATAATGCATGTCATCCATTTGCTTCAGGATTGCCGTCATGCAGGACAAATAGTGGCCCTGTCACAGAGAAGGTTATTTGTTACATTACATGAATTCACAGTAATTCCCCAGTCCCACACAAAAGAACACTCAGAGCACTTATGTGTTTTATTCAAGTAAATTTTAACAAGTGTTAAGTATATAGTTTACGGGAGGTATTTTTCGTCTTCATAAAGAGAGCATTTAGTGTTACAAACGTCTGCACTTCCTGCGGACATATTCCTGCAGTAGCATCACACTTACTATGAGGGGGGACGATCTGTCCATGCCTATGACAGTGCGATTAACCCTGCGAAGTAGGCGCTCCATTATCAGCTGAATGTTCCCCCTGGTTGGACCCTGCACAAATACATTCACGTTCATGTACCTTTATAGCACTACAGGTAGAAGCATTCATTTTGTGCAAAGGACTGTGGTTGTATGATATTTTACACCACTCGATTAGAGTAACATGCTATGCATATTAATCGTAAGTATGGACAAGAGCAAAATGTTTAACCTACTCCACACCAAAATGTGTAAGAAAAGAATTTGACAGATGACAGAGGAAACAGGCAAGTTGGAAGGGCATGACAATTATCAAACGCAAAAGAGCAACTACAAAACTAAATATATTTGGTATGTGAGTAAATGCTTTCGTGTCAGTATTCCTTCTCCAGAAAGAAATATTTCAAATGTGCAACAAAATTAGTGTCAATGCTTGTCTTTTTGCCTTCGCATGGACCTTTGTGTTTTACAGCATTGCCATTCAATTATGCACGGAATCTGCAGCATTTGACTATTTCGGCTTTTCTTTTCATGTGTCGTCTATCTGTATAGCCATAAACCCTGGTTGTGTGTGCCTGTAATCTTGTTTTGACAAGATGCTTATGTAATTGTATCCTGAGGTGCCAGCCATTTTGATCTGATTGAGTAACTATTTACCACATCCTTGCGAGCCACGATGTCCAACACAGTGCTAAGCAGTTGGACACAGGCCTCGTAGTCAGGTTTACTGGAGTGATCATCCAGCTGCCCACTCAGCTGGTCGTTGACAAGTGGCAGAAGCACATCCCGACAATCTGTGGAAACAAAGCAGAGAAATGTGGTCACAGTATGACATGCCCCATTTCTAGTCTCGATAGGGACTGTGAAAGTGTCATATGAGCATGAGGCAGTGGTTTGTGTGTTCAATGCATCTTGTGGAAAATTTGATAATGTAGCATCAGGCTAAAAAAAAAAACCTCTACCTGGCTGCGTGAAAAGGTCACTCTCCACCATTTTGCACATGCAGCCCAGCTTCTGACGCACAAGCTGTGAGTCGGGAATGCTCTCAATAAACTTCGCCAGCAAAATGCTGTAAAATGAGAGCACACTTCCTATGTTGTGATTGTCTCTCAAACATACAATTCACCTGGTGTGTTAACTTTACAGTAGCAGGATTGGGAGAAAAATAATTCACAATGGAAACAAATATTATTCCAAGTTGTGCAGCCCCCCTTGAGAATTACCTTAACTCGACAGGATCAAAGACAGTCTGGATATCATTAATGATGCCAGGGAGGTATTTCAATATCGCCCCCTAAAAATACAAAGTACAGGGTGTCATCAAGTTGAAGTATTTTTTTAACCGCCTGACAATGCCAGGAGGTAGCCTATTTTTCACACTATTGAGTTAATAAACTATTCATCAAGGCTTCAAAAAATGACAGGTGGCAAATCATCCTCAAACATCAGTTGATTCAGTTTATGGACTAGTTGCGATATGAACAGCGCAAGCCTGTATTGCATTCTGAGGCTCTCCAATACGTTGTACTGTATCACTTTTTTAATCCATAAAATGATAAGAGTGTCAGCCAAGGAAGAGGTAGGTTGTTACGGAGATTGGATGTGGGTGAGAATCAAGACAAAAATGGGGAAATATTAAAAGACAGGGCTCGCTCCCATTCACTTGAATGTAACCGCCGCTTGATGTACACTTTCTGCGTACATTTTCTCAGAACCTCTGCTATTTCATCTGCAGGTATATAAAAAATGACAAATTTGGTTAAGTCGTGTTGTAAAAGACAATATCGGTGCACTTTCTATCACGTGGTGGCATGCTGCGGGCTGCTGCATACCGCTCGCTTGAAAATATGGGAATTGATTTTTTGCCGACGTGAAAGCTTCTGTTCATTTGGATTGGCTATGATTCAACACATTTTGTGTGAAATCTTGTGCCAAAACCCCTGCGCGACTGTTCAGAAGAGCATCGCTCAGTGTGTCGCGGGCCTGACTTGAAATGGATAGTATGTTAACTTACAGCCGTGAGCAGTAGCCAAAAAATAACATAATAGATCATACCTTTATTTTCACTCCCTCATCAAGTGGTCTGTCCATGAGAGTGTTGAAAGACAGGAACAGAGAGCGAATTGAGTTGAAGAAAGCGTCCCCATCTTCACTGTTTCCATAGAACCTGCAAAGGTGGATCACATCACAAACTAATCCTGTCAAACAAAAGCATGAATGGAAGGGCGAGCGGCCCTTAGATACCTCAGATAGAGGATCCGAGACTGGACAATAAATCTGAACAAATACTTGAGAGCCTTGAGTGCCGCATAGAGCTTCTCAGTGAGAGCAGGCTCCTCCGCGTGGCCCACATAGTGGTTGAGCACCTTGGTAAGCTTCCTGAAAATAAGTTTAACTTTAGTTATCATGATAATTACACCATAAGGTAGGTGGAGAATCACACAAATCAAGGGTGTCATATTACGAGCAATTTAAGATGGTAGGGACTCACATGTAAGCCAAAGTGGCACTAAAGTGCTTGTTTATGTAGGTTTCAAGGACTGGGTTAAAGTGCTGGAATTTGATGTCACCAATCAGCATGATAATAAAAACCTAGGGGGGGGGGAAAAAAGAGACCCAGGAACTGAAGAAAATGCAAATTTATCATGTGACGAAATGCAGTCTTGTCAAAGATGTCAAGTGGATACTGAAACTCACCAAGGCATTGAACACCAGTGTGTCATAGGTGTCCTTTTCTGAAGTCTCCATCATGATGTTGAACAGAGCATCAAGAGTATCCTGGAGAAACTGTGCAACCCCACCGCCCCCCAAGGCTTATTGTAAAAGTCTCATTAAAAATGTTGGTATTTAATAGCATCATATTAAAAAAATAGTGTGATATGAGTAGAGCAGGGCACTTACTTTAACTATCTCGCCACCTTCGACCTCCATCAGCCTTTGCAGGATCTGGTCAAGATCATCTGGGTTCGACCTCCAGTTCAACAGGCCGAGTAGATCAACTAAAGTTTTGTGAACACATCAATTTAACATTTCATTGCAGCATCAATTAAGGTTAATGAAGTTTTTCAATTTCAATCAATCAAACCATCAATCAACTGCAATCTGTCCACAGAATATAAATCAAGAACTCAAATAATCTCATGCATACAAGGTGATACTTAGAGGAGGCTTTACTCGATCAGGATTTTGCCATTGATTCGCTATCAGAGTTTCTAAAGCCAATACTCAATCAGCGATTCGTTCAGTAGTAAGCACATTCTCGAAGCCGTTCCGCTCTGGTCCAACTACAGATTCGGCCCTATCTACACAAAGTATGTTGGTTGAAAATGATGGATGGAATTGTCAGTGCTGGCGATGTGCCCGGCACCCCGCTGTGCATCCCCACCGCATCACCTATCCCTTCTTGGCAACTACACTGACAGGTCCGTCTTCTATCCCCCATTGAATTGAATCATACAATCATAAATCTATATTGCGTTTTAGAAGAATACTTACCGGTGACCATGTTTATAATTTCAAATGGTAGAAAGAACAAAAGCTTGTGGCCAATATGCAGCGAGCATTAGGTGCCGCCTCGGGTACATTCAAATGATGAATTTGATCAATTTGGACAGTTATTCTCTTTGTTCTCGTTCATGTCCTCACCCAACTGTCATTGTTGGCTATATTTGAGTTGATGGTGGATTTGAATTCATTGCGCAAAAGGAACGAAAATAACACCAATACATTTATTTATCTCCATTCTTTGTATGACTGTGTAACTTCATTCTGTGTGTTGATCATTGCAAAGAACATTGCTTCGCGCTTTTGTTGTAATATTAATTGATTGTTTGGAATACTTATACGGGGCGGCCTCGGAATGCAGGGGTGCGGTGTTTGATTCCAGCTCTGGCCTTCCTGTGTAGAGTTTGCATGTTCTCCACCTGACCTGCCTGCGTGGGTTTTCTCCGGGTACTCTGGTTTTCTCACCGCATTCCAAAAACATCCATTGCATGTTAATGGAACATTCTAAATTGTCCCCAGCTGTGATTGTGAGCGCAAATGGTTGTTTGTCGACGTGTGCCCTGCGATTGGCTCGCAACCAGTTCAGGCTGTACCCCGTCTAACTACCTGAAGTCAGCCGGGAAAGGCTTCAGCATGCCCGCGACTCTCATGAGGAAAAGTGGATTGGAAAATGGATGAATACTTTAAAGACCCCTTCCTTTTTACGATATCCTATGGCTCATTTATTTGGAATTCATGATTTATTAATCAAATTTTATATACTGGAAAATAATTGGTAAGTTGGTTTTCTTTAAATTTTATTGTAAAATAAACTATTTATTACCACAAACAGACACATTTAAAAAAGTACAGAAAATTGTACCATTGAGTATCTATATTGATTCCCAGGTACCACAAATTGGAACCAAACCGGTTCAAATGTGAAAGAGATGCATCCCTATTCGTCAGAAAAGTTGAAAAAAGTGCTGTGAAATACCGTTCTGTGTGAGCTTAGTGGAGCAAGTAAGCGTGGAAATCTGAAAGCTGTCCTTCGTGACAGGAATCACTCCTGAATGGTGGAACTGCTTCCCTGTTTGTTTCTCCTTCTCCTCCACTTCAGCCCAGGTCCCTGGCAAGGTCAGATACACCTTTGCATCATCTGCCCTTTTCACATCAACCTAAGAAATTCATAAAACAGGGGATGAGACAAACAAATCAATGGATATTTAATTTCAGACTTATATTAAGGAGAGTTCCAAAATCAATCACTCTATACACTGTCAGTTGTGCATTGACTGTGCAATTGTTTTGATGGAATTTGATTAATGTTCTAGCATTAGTTTTTTTTTGTTTGTCTTTTTTAAATTAAAGTACAAGCCTTGAAGACTACCTTATAAACAATAGGTTCATGCCTTCCATCCCTGAGTGTTGTCCCATCTCCTCTCATTAGGCGGACGAAGGCCATACCAAAGGGTTTTTCTGATTTGTCCCTAGCTGAGGAGGGGAGCAGAAAAACTCTATTTACCATGGTGGAGGGATTACGTATGGGTTTTTGTCATACAACTAAGTCACACAACAAGTCATAGTGACTCACAGTCCTGGGAGGATCTATGTCGAAACATCACCCTCAGGTGACAGCGGCATACATCTTCAATGGGAATTGTCACCTTGCAAAGGAGGAGACAAGATCAGAGGAATTAGGGCTGCAAAATACATGATTGTCTACGCAGATATACATTATCAGTACATTCTGGCTTTCTATCTGTCCTTCGAGATGATTTCTCTACTAAATCTATTTGACAAATGAATTTAAGACATGGGATGTCATGTTCAAAGTTGCGTTCAACGACAAACCTACCTTCACTGTTTCATTCCAACACGGTTGCTTCACCTGGTAGTATATGACAGACTTGTACTCTGTGATACCATCGTAACCAGCCCCAGGAAATATTGCCTTC
The DNA here is from genome assembly GCF_025434085.1 of Hippocampus zosterae. Taxonomy (NCBI): domain Eukaryota; kingdom Metazoa; phylum Chordata; class Actinopteri; order Syngnathiformes; family Syngnathidae; genus Hippocampus; species Hippocampus zosterae. The sequence goes on from NC_067456.1 coordinate 14,695,117, forward strand.
TGTTTTACAAAAAGAAAGAAAAAAAAGGGATAAACTTTGGGCATGTGGCAGAACTATAGACTTAATATGCACAGATTAAATCTTTAATACGTAAAAGTATTAAAAGTAAAAAAAGTAAAATTCTGAGGAATGTTTAATACACAGATTGCATGGTGGCGCGTGCTACTATTTTGGATCACCGTCTTTGTATCTTTGGGTGGTCTACAACATCATTGCACAATACTAGTGATTGGTCAATGACGTCACTCAATCTTCATTAGTCATTCTATATTATAGTAATTACACGTGGCAATTGTTTAAATGTTGTTTTTATACGCACGTATACATATACTGTTACACACAAGAGCACGCACGCACACACACACACACACACACACACACACACACAGATTGTGTGTGAAAACAAAATACAAAGAAATTAAAATGAATAGTATGTTGTCAAATATCATACCATATTGGTAAAAATTTCAAGTTAAATATTGACATGGTGAAAAAAATCATTTTCTTCAATGGCCATCAATACCTCCATGGGATTGCCTTCATCATCATGCACACTCAGTATGACCTCCACATTCTTAGGTGTCTTCTTTTTACCACGGTCAAACTCTCCCTGCAGCAATGTTACATAAATATCATTCCTCACATTACCTGGAGGAAGGAGAAAATATGATTAGGTAAATGTGCCAACAGTTGATGTACCGCCCTTGTAGTTCTGTCATCAATGCAATGAACATGACTTCATTGTATGTAGAGCAAATAAAAAATTAAGCCACCTGGGAGGATGATTTCTGGAAAGCCCATTTTTCTGACGATGGCTGTGCTACGGTCCACAAAGTGTGGGTAGTCCTTTCTGACCTGTGCAAGATCCCCTGGGAGCAGCTTGAGGGTCACAAACAACCCTGCCAGCAAACATGAAAAGAAAATCAACGAGGCAGAGACCAAAAGCTTATACACTGTAGCCTCTCACACATGATTTATTTCCCTTAAAACCAAAAGGTGAATTTAGGGCGATCTCTAAAACCGCATGGGATAGAACCTATGTGGGGCACTTCATTTTACCCTGGCCTTTGTGATTGACCTCCCTCGTGGCGATGACTTTGTTGAAAACAGCAGTGAGTGGCTCATTCTCGCCTATGACTCGAGATGGGATGAGGGGAGACATGATGAGCTGCCTCTGACGGATGTAGGTCTCCATTGCTATCCTGAGAAAGTTCATCAAGGTCAAAAAAAGAGAAAAGGAGCACTGCAACCATACATCTATTAGCTGAAAAACAAACAGACAGCAAAGTATACACACACAAACACGCACACGCGCACACACACTAAGAAGGCATCTTATTTGAACGGTAAAAGCTTCAGTGGGAAAATCAGGGAGCTTGAAAACAATATTTCAGACCTCTCTGTGAGAAGCTGATAGCTGTTTTTTTGTTTGTCCTTTGTTTGATCAAAATTGTGACCAGACCAAGTCAAAAGCTATTCAAGGATATTTCCATCAACCCCTATCCAAATGGCATTTTAATACAACATTGAACAACTCAAAGGTACATAAAGTGTGACAAGATCAAAGCACTCACTGCTGAAAAGGAATGAAATGCTGTTTGTCCTCATCGTCTGTTTTGCCATGAGCAATATCAGTTATGTCCATCACTGCAATGACACCAAAGCATTAAAGACTGCCCCCCGGTAGCTTACTTTGCTCGATGCAAAACATTTCTTGTGTGGAAAACAACAAGACTAAGAGCACTTGAAAAGAACACTATGGGTATGTGATATGGACATCCAAAGATGGGACAAAACTGCTGAACAACTCTTCTGTATGTTGGTTCAAAAAAATACACACTCACACACGCACACGCACGCACGCGCGCGCACACACACACACACACACACACACACACACACACACACACACACACACACACACTCGTGACATTTTGTATATGTACTTATTAAAAATAAAATTTTTGTCATACATCTGGTTAGAGAGTGTGGGGTCTTACGTAGTCAGCCAGTAGCACTGCCAAAAAAAAAAAGGTGGCCCCCACCAAGGTGCCCACCCTTGAGTTAGATAGATGCGGTGCTGGGTTTGTTCGCTGAGCTGTTAACGGAGTGAATGAAAAAAAAAATCCCAAACGGCAGAAGCACATTTCTTGACGGAGGAAAACAAACTCCAGCAATCCCTCAGGCGCGATGAGGGAAACCTAACGATAGATGCACTACAAATGGAAATGATATTTTATGCTAAGTCTGGTGCAAGCATCTGTTTATGTCTTTTGACAGTGATTAATGTGTACATAGTCCATTTAAAAAATCCATGATAGAAACCAGTGTTACCAGAGATACAGTATATGTACCTTTAGGGGTACTTGAGCACATTGCACAGGGTACGTGGAAACATTGAACAATTTGTTCATCCATCCATTTTCCAATCGGGTTTATCCTCATATGGGTCGCGGGGGTGCTGGAGCCTATCCCAGCTGTCTTCCGGCAGTAGGTGGTGGACACCCTGAACCGGTTGTCAATCGTAGGGCACACACAGACGAACAAGCACCCGCGCTCACACTCACACTATTTAGAGTGGTCTATTAACCTGCCATGCATGTTTTTTGAATGTGGGAGGAAACCGGAGTGCCCGGAGAAAACCTGCATAGCTCGGCGCTGGAATCGAACCTTGCACCTCTGCACTGTGAGGTCGATGCGCTAACCACTTGATCACCGAGCCACCATAATTTATTTCTCAAATAAATAGCTCGTGGCACAGCCGTGCAAAAATCACATCCGTGTGTGGACCGAAATTTATCTTTAAAGATCAGATGATTGATCAAAAAAAGTATTGTGGGTCTGAATATTATTCTTTCGTGAGTTTAGATGACTGCTGAAAGGGCACTTATTCAAAGAAGCTCCAGCTTTTGTGGTAAGGTAAAGAAGTCAGGGCTCCAACTCAGCTTTGAATAGCTGTGCACTGCAAACCGTGCACTTTGTAGCCATTAATCTTTACTTTTCATTTTCATTCAAAGAAAAAAAAATCTGCATGATCAAAATGCTTTTTTATTATTCATTGATTTTATTTCATTTCATTTCATTTTTGACCATCATGTTATTCAATTAGATGGCCAAAAATATTTATTCAGTACTTTAAATGGGGATTTAATATTTATTTGAATTTCAGGAAATTGTATGCACTTTAAATCATTTGTTACAGACTAAAAACAATGCTGTTCTTTAAGTTGTCTACATTTATTTGTTGTTTTTTTTTCATATCCTTTCATGTTAATAAGGATACAATTCTATGCAGCGCTGTCCCGACAACAATTTGTGGACATATAATACTATTTATAGTTTCACAGGAAAGTTGAGGGTGCATGAAATGTTTTCTTCTTCCTGGGACGCTGCCACAGAAAATTCTCAGAGAAATGATTGTGTTTGTGACTTCCGTTAAGAGACTTCCAGCAAGAATTTGCTATTTGTTACTGCAGGTTTCATTTCACGGAGCGGTTTATTTGAATCCTTTTTTTTCACCCGCTTTTCTAAGCAACCATTAGCGTCCACTGCATTAAAAAATATCTTGCTTGGGAACTACTAACAAGCACAAGACGTTGAATATGTGACGACAAGAGAAATGTTTTGAACTGGCTGCCCTAAATGACAGCACCTTCCAGGAGGATGAAGATCACAGCAAAAAAAGTGTAGTGTAATATGTACTTATATACTTGCCTGACAGGGCAAAGCCTTTTTATATGCTGTGCTAAACACCCCCATTCATTATTTCGTGCTTTGTTTTTACTGTGCATATGATACACATCTACAATTTTCATGGAAGGAAAATGCAGCTTAAAATCGTCCCCGCATTGTAACATGTCATATACGGCCAACGCAATATTATGAATCCCACATGCACAGCACGGCCGACTGTCCATGTCTCTAAAGTGGTAGTGCTACTAAGTTGAAGTTGCGAGAGCAAATATGTATAGATACAGGAGTGCAAAAACATACCAGTCTGTATTTCCAATCTTCTCTGCACGGTATTGGGTCAACTCTCATCCAGGCTCCATAGTGGCATTGTACACAGTCATCACTTCCAATTTCTCTTTCCACTGACGAGCTCAAACACGTAGGTTTGACAATGCCCGCTTCTGTCGGCTCCCATGTGTAAAAATCTTCCTCAAATTCCAAAGCATTGCTAGCATATTGAATGTACTGTGTTGTGTAGCACATGGAAATTCTACAGTATCTCTACGATGTAGCATGCTGGTCGGAGGCTAAAACGTCATTTCCAGTTACCCTAGTGGTGGTTAGAGTCTCTATAGCAACAATCCATCAAGCTTCCAGTAAGTCTGGAAACGCTTGGAATGAGTAATTTAAACCGATTTTTAATCTGTTGTTGACAAGTTGCAGGGAGTAATGTGTATGTATTACAAAACATATTAGCAATAGGAATATGAATTTTAACAGCATCTGAAAAATCTTGGGAATCTGACCTTCTACTCATATTCCACAAACACAAAATGAATCAGAATGCTGTGTTTTGACTAGTGAGGCTGCATAAAACATATTCTTATTACAAAAAAAAAAAATGGGGGTTGACTTCCCCTTTAAATGTTTGTATGTACCGGTTGCAATGTGCTCACACTGTAGCCCTGGTTGGAAACGCTGCGGTTGATCATAAAGACCAAAGCCATCAGCATGAGTATAAGCAAGATGCCATTTCAGTCAGTGACCACATGAGCGCGCATGTGTATTATTACTACTGGTCCCCAAGTCACGTTAACCAATGTGTGCGTGTCTGGCATTTTTCGGAACAAGATATTGATACGTGCATGTGTTATTTACAGAAAACAATTATGTAATATTTTGTGTCCCCACCCACAATCAAACTGGCTGAATGCCCCCCTGGCCCAATTACAGATGCTTCGATGCTAACAACGGGTGGACATCTTGATATTCAACTTCATTCTGGTTGGCATAGATTAGCTTTTAGATTCATTGCATTGTGCCCTTCAGTGGACTCGTTCTCTGGAAATGGGAACCGCCATCATGGCAACTGCCACTCAGACAATGTTTTGAATCCTGCAGTTTCCAAATGTAGCATTTTTCAAGGTAACCGCGACAGGGTGTGATTGCTCCTGCAAGGAAAAAGCATTTTTTATTTTTGACAGTTTTCCGTCAAACGGTGCTGCAGTCTTTTCATGTATGTTTTGTGGTAAAAATGCAGCAGATAATACATGCTGTTAACAAGCAATAAACACATGGAATGATCAATGAACCCAACCCAGAATTAATAAGGAGGAGGCCACTTTAAGATACAAGTATTATCCATCCATTTTGGCCTCTTTGTGAGTTTGCCTCCCATATGCATAAAAAAAATCAATCACTACGACTAAGAATCCATTTACAGTGATTGTCCTGGATGGTGATTAAGCCTCCCTCTTACCTGTTGGGGAGAGTGTTTTTTTTCCCCGAGCACTGAATGGGAAATATTCTGTAGTAATGATCAGGCCTGAGGGGTCTACCAATTTATTTAGGACAATTTAAATCTATTTTTCTAAGAGAACCAAGGTATGAGATTATTTTATTTTTCTCCTGAAATGAGATAATATCCAGCCAACATTCCTAGCAGATTGAGTGGCCCTAAGGTTCATCCAACAAAATGGTGATGGTTTAAAACTGTGTATTCCACCCAGGCCTTTTTTAAATGCGTTTTATTTTCCTGGCAGAGAAGAATAATGTGACTTCTGAGTTAGACACATTTTGGATTGTGGTTTCACTCCATTTGTTGAGAATACATTTCTCCATAAATAGGCTCACCGTCAGGCCAAATACAAAAAAATGGCTGCTCAACTCTTTTCCTGATGTCATTCTACTTTTTCCAGATCAGAAAACTGGCATTAAATTCAGCACATGGATCCCTCACTTTATACAACAGTACAATTCAAAAGGTACTGCAGAGCAAAGAAATGCCATTTTCATTGTTGAACGGGTTCTGAATTGGAAACACAGATAAAGTACTAGATCTTATGAAAAAGTCTCTCACCAGCCACACCAAATGGTCTCCTTAGTCCACCTGTTTGTTTCTTCCCCTCTTTGAGCTCCATGCTTCCCACTCTGATGATCTGACACACCAGGAAGAGACGCTGCCTCATCAGGTCACTTCTGCTCAGCTCCTGGATGTAAAAAAAAAAAAACAGCCAACAATAGATGTCTTAGTGCAGATTAAGTGGAAAAGTCAGAGAAGCTCGAGTGCAGATAAATATTAAATGTTGAAATCCACAACCAAGTGAACCTTTCCATCTGCATGTGTTTTGGATGACTTTGTGGGTCAAGTGAGTCATGATTTGCTCTGAGAAGCATAAAATCTCTGATCTCATTTTCAGGACATCAGGGCACAAATGACTTAATTCGATATTGTGCTTCAATGGCATTAAAGAGAAACTCAAGTGAAATATTTTCTTTTCGATATGTTTTAAGAAACCCCACTAGTCTGAACACAACGTTCTGATTAATAATGTGTTTGTGAAATATGAATTAACCAGCAAAATACAAGTCATTTTCAGGGGCGGCCATTTTACCAATTGCGGCTCAGTTGTTTTCTGGGTTCGAGCCGTGGTTGTTCATTACCTGAAGCCTTATGCGTGAGTGGGGTTGCATAGAATATATTATTGGAGACATTTATTTATTTTTACTTGACTTCCCCTTTAACAATAACAGTTGAAATATGAATGTATATACCGTATTTTATGCACTAAAAGGCGCACCTAAAAGCCTTCCATTTTCTTAAAAGCTCACAGCGCACCTTAAAATCCGATGCGCCTTGTGTATGGTCATTACAGTAATATTTCAACCCCCAAATGGCTCCCTGCTAGAGACATGCTTACAACGTAGAGTTCAAACGTAAGGCGATCGAGTTACGCAGTTGAACAGGGAAATATAGCAGCAAGAGAGTTCAACGTTAACGAGTCAGTGTTATAAAGTGAACTGTGTCACTGCTTTTTAAAATTGGTTTTACTGACATCTGATCGTGCTGTTGGTATTTCCTTGAGCATAGCTCCATCTAGTGGATGCATTGAATATGTCATCTTATAATGCCCAATGTATGAAAAAATTACAAAATAGGCCATTCATTGAAGGTGCGCCTTGTAATCCAGTGTGCCTTTTAGTGTGGAAAATACGGTACATTAAAATTGTGATTTATTTGTTAAATATGTGAAAAATAACAGCTCGGTCTAACATTCAGTAAATGAGCAACTATTCAATAGTAAATTTTCCTCCTTGTCTCAGATTTCATCCGTTTAGTAGTCTGAACCTGAAGGTTGGATTCGATAGGTTGGATTTGGTTACCGTGAAGAGTGCTGGCAGGTTGTTGAGTTTTTCAATTTCTTTAGGCATCCCCATACTGTCCCACCGCACCAGGAAGTTCTCACTGCATGAATTTAAACATGGACCACTTCAGGCATTGCATAAAAAAATAAATACATACAGTAAATAAAAAAATTAAAGATACATATTTGATGCAAACCTGTGCAAATATATCCATGTATTGGGATTTGATGTAGACACATTATGCCACAGACTTTGGAATTGCTTTTACATAAAGATTTTTGCGATCTGCTGTGAATTCGATTGAATGAATGAGTAAATAAGTTAATTCATTCTTTTTTTGTGAAAATGAGATGAGAAAATAAACACGAAAATTTAAATAAGAAAAATACAATTTAAAATATAATTTGATTTATGGATGAGCAATATGGCTGAAAAGTGTCTCATGGAATAATTAATTCAATCGGCTGAGAGCCATATTGATCGGGGGGACCACCTTTTTTTTTCTTACCGAATCAATTGGTTGAAGATAAACTACAACAACGCTCAACTGTCCAGAGGGAAAATACCATTCAAAATATCAGAGACTAAAACTCATTTTCAAGGAGTGCAGTGTATTAGTGTACATTGTTATGCAGTGTTAATGTGCAATGTTGTTTACATCCATGCTCTGGGCTCAAGTGCTGCCATAAATACTTATTTGCAGACGACGCTCCACACCCCATAGTGACATGAATTATCATTCGTTGGTCATAAAAAACTAGTATAGCTAAGTGATACCCTCTTGGAGTGCATGCGTTACAGTTGACCAACCATCTTAGTTCTACCTTAACTTATTCGCGGGCTCATTTATTGGATGGGTATCTTATAATTTTATCCGTTTATAATTTCATGACATGCGAAAGCTAGCACGTCAACGGCGTCCTTGACTTGTCATCCATGTATCCATCTGGAGGTGTGCACAGTATGATCTTATTGAATGTGTTGCACTGAGGCAAACCCAATTCCAATGAAATACATTGGGACATTGGTAAAAGCAAATGAAAATAGAATACAATGATTTGCAAATTATGTTGATATTGACTCGAATATACTACAAAGACAAGATATTGTATGTCAAACTGATAGACATGATCGTTTTTGCAAATAATTATTTTGTTGAATTTGATGGCTGCAACACCTTCATATTTTTCTCTGATATATTTAGAGCTGGGTTCAGATGAATTCATGATTATCCTTGCCTTACATTGTTCAAGGTGCTAAGAATCTATCATGTCGAAGATGCAGCAGTTTTGAGTCTTCAATTATTCACCATGAGTCACATGCACATTATTATCATTTCGGAGGAATTTTATATTCCAGTTTTACAATGCAAATCATTCTCTAACACGTCGGCTTTTGACACATTTTAGACCATTAAAAAAGAATCACTTTCTACCGTTTGTCATCAATCCACATTAAATCAAAAATAACCTTGGCGTTACACTGTAAAGTTGGGAAAAAAGTGAGAAGCGAACCTGATAAATTCTGACTGATCTGGGTCATAAAGAGACATGAGCAGCTCAGCATCTTCTCCAATGTTGCATACGAAGTTTTTCAGGTTCATGAGGAGGCTGTAGGTGTGAACAGAACTAAACAGAGCCTGGCGCCTCCTTTCCAGATTTTGTAACCGTGTCTGGAAACAAAACAAAACAAAACAAACAATTAAAAAAACAGATATTATCAAAAGCAAAATTGTTCTACAGATATACAAAGACATGATCAACAATAAATTCTCATGCCTTCTCCTCTTGTATCCTGTCATCAACGCTACGGGATGCAGTCTCGTGTGCACGGAACAGACTGACAGTGCTTGTAAAGTCAGGATTCAGTGTGTTTCCTGCTTCATCTCGCACAACCAGATCCAAGCCCAAAATCCTGAGAGTCGCACATTTTCACATGGCTTCACAGACAGTCACTTTTACAATAGTGGCAGAGGGCAAATTATGATAGGGCAGTAAGTCAGCAAGATTCATACCGGTTTCCATAGTCAATCTTAGCAGTTACTTTTTTTTTTAGTTCTACAAGGTCATCCTTGGGTAGTGTTCCAGACACTATCTGTGATCGATATTCCATCAGGCTGTAGGCCATCTGCTGAACACTCCTGAACAGGGAGGCTTTGTTCGCCTGTCACACACAAAAAAAATGTAACATGTAACACTGCAATTCTCAAGGCAATAAAATGTTCTTCTACATCTAAAAAAATAAAAAGTAAAAAAAGGAAAGTACTCAGAGTGTACTTAAATGTGTGCAAATAGAGACAGAATACAGTGTACCTACCACAAAGAGCTTGTGCCATATCTGTGCCCATTCCCTCAGAGTAGCTCCGAGCTCCTGCACCAGTGGTAAATCTGCTGGAATAATTATTTCCTGCTGGCTAACAGCCACAAAAGCAGAATAATAGGTTATTGAAAAAGTGGCTCGTTGCTCACAGAGCGTATCGTATACAGTCATTTGAACAGGTACAAGAGCATTTGTATATGATAAATAGATGGTTTCCTTTCACAGCCCAAAAAAGAATTTCTGAACATCCACTTGAGATCATTATAAATGCACTTGTATGTCACGAGAGGTGAAGCACACAAAAGCCAAAGTGTAGTATTACAAAAATGACATTTTTATTGATGAGTGATCTTACCCTATTCCCTCAACTGAAGCCTCCTTTAAGTGAATATATGAGGATGGAAAAATTCCCTGAGGAAAGAATCAAACACTTTAATGATCCAAAACAACTTGAAAATCAAATCAACACACTTTCATTTCATCTAGACCAGGAGTGTCCAAACCTTTTTTTAGGTCTGCAAATAGTTGAGGAATTTGGGTTGGCCAACAGCCCTCTATCTCACAGAATAGATCCAGCTCTGTACTAAACGGCAGCCGAATCCCATCACCACATTCAGAACCAAAAAAAAAGAACCAACCGGAGCAAAGTGACTATTTTTTCCTAACAGTTATTTATTATATCATTAAAATGATGTCTTCATAAATCAGCCATAGAGCACAAAGAGGAAGAAACCTGTTCAAAATAAGTGGTATCAGTTTAACCTCTAGGCAGGGGCGCCCAACCGGCCAATCGATTACTGGTCCCAAGTTGATCATGAGAGGTGGGTGAGGGAAATGGGCGGGGGAAAAAAAGATTTGTGTGTCTGTAGATTTAGGTTTCGTTCATTTTCGGGACCGTTACGGCTGTTGCTCATCGTGGGGTGCGCGCTTGCATATGCGAGCAAGTGCATGGTTGCGTGCAAGCACACACACACACACACGCGCGCGCACACACGCACACGCGCACACACACACACACGCGTGCGCACACGCACACAAACACACACACACACAAACGCAAACACACACGAACACGCACACAAACGCACACGCACGTAGGCACGCACGCATAGGGTCGATCACGGGTATTTTTAGGTTTAACCACTAGAGGGAAAAAGAGAGAAACACGGTAGACATTCAGATTATAATAACTACAGAATTAGACACTAGAGTGTGCCATACTGCATTCAAGCAGCTGAATTAAATACACAAAGGTTACATACAGACTTTTACAAATTAAAACAGTTTCACACGATCTAAATATCCAAACATGAGCTTGCTTGCTCACAACTGCCTTTTTTTTTTACATGGTGAATTGATCAGCTTTTTGCCAATACATGTAGCTATCCAGAAACAGTTTTTCTTGTCATGAGTTCAAGAGTTTTGCCCATTATCATATTCTCACAAACATCTTTCATGTGTTTGAATATAGCTGGGGGAAGGGAAGTCTGGGCGTTCCCGCTAAAGCTGATTCAACTTCGGATAAGCAGAAGAAAATGGATGGATGGATAGTAACTTTAATAATGTAAAGCCATTGCATGGTTTTATCTAATATAACTTTAATTGCTAATATCTCTATAGCCATTATAAATGAAAGGAGATAAAAATCCTTACTGAGATTCCTGAATATGGGCACAGGAAAGTATTCACAGTGCTTCACTTTTTTCACATTTTATGTGACAGCTTTATCCCAAAATCAATTTAATTCAAGGCCCAATACCCAGTCGATTTAAATTTCTAATTTTCCCTTGCCAACATAGCAGTTGAAAGTTGCAACTGATCACTTCCTTTTTAAGACTCATTTACTGCATTTTCCATCGCTTCCTTTTGAGTGTTGTTAGAGTCCATCGACTTTGCAGCCATATAATGGAACATTTTTCCATCTGCAGAAGTAAATGTTTCGTCTTCTTTCAGTTGGTTATGTTCCATATCCCGTGATGAGAGCTTGTCCCGAGCACGTTTGGAATCTCAATACCAACTTTTTCCATAACTGGGTCAAATCACTCAACGATCGGCTATGTGTATGTGTGTCATTAAATGGAGCACCGTATGCGTACAAAGTAAAAAAAAAAAGTGTTTCACAGCAACTATTTTTTACACTTAAAATGAGCATTTATATTAATAAATCAGGGCTTGTTGTGAGATCTTATCAGCTTGTGTGTGTGAGAGCAGTCATCTAAACAGCCACTCATTGCCACTTCCCCACCAACCGTGCAAAATATGCTTGTTGACATTTTCCAAGCAGCCATTCAATTCGAGAAGAATTGGTCAAAAATTCCATATTTTTAACCTTTGTCAGGGACATTATTGCAGGACTCAGTAACTGCAGTACATTTGTGTGTCAGATATCGAGGTATGATTCAATCCTTAACTTTGATGTATTGTTATATCCCTTGTCAAAATTCATTGTTTTAAGTACTTTTTTTTACAATATTAAGGTGGTATAAAAAGAAATATCAGCAAGCTGACTTTCAACGTGAACCTCAACATGACTTTGACACTTAAATTGTAAGCACGGTAGGTGTATTTATATACTGCATTTCAAGGGTAACTCAATGTGCTTCACATAATTCAGGGCTCAACAGTGCGCCAAATGTGCTTGTAAACGCTCCCATTTTTTTCAATGTGTGCTGGTAAAAATTTCAACCGGTCAAACGGCACGAGTGCATGTTATAATGCTATTACTGGTACATACAGCCAAGGCGTTCCAACTCTGTGTCCATCTGACAAACTGTACGCAGAATATCGAACGTGTGTCCGGTTAAAACCTTCCTGTATAAATTAAATAAATAAACATCCAAGTCTGGATGTGTACTTTGCCACATTAACGGACATTTAACTAAACTAGTACGACAGTATTTGCTTCATAAAGGATGGCTCGCTCCCATTCACTGAGGCACTCACGATCCGCTATGCATTTTGGCAATGGAGACTGGGTGCACTTGTCTAGCTTCAGTGGTACATATGGAATTAGAAATACTGTTGGAACTACTGTTGTCAAACACGATATTGATATGCGGGGTTGAGTCTCGAACCATTAACTTGCATTCAGCAATCATTATCTTAAAAGGCGGAAACAATTTGTTAAGCAACAGTTGCAACCTATTGACTATTTCGATCAAGGAAAGGGTCACAACAAGAAGCTGACATTAAACATTGACATCTCTCACATTTGGCGAGATGTGAGGTGCATTCAAATAGTTGGGCAATTTCACAATCAAACAGACAAAAAGGCCCTCGATGCAGTAAACGTTAATAGCACCTAATATCTAAATGTAGGCTTTCTGTCAATCTATAAAAGTTGGCATATATCAATGTCGTGGCTGAAATACAAGACATCTGTATTTAGATAGCACTTTCACAAAAGCTGCAGCTGTAACAAAGTGCTTACTTTTCTATTTTATTTAATTGCAATCAATGGTCCATCTCGCCACTTGTTACTCTACCTAATCAAATCACCAGGCTTCCATCCTTCAGTCGAGTGGTTGGAATGTCAAACGTATTCAATGGGATTTTATACTCCCCAAAGGCTTACATAATAAAAACAAATATTTTGGTGCACTAACAGATCTGGATATCAATAAAAATATCAGTAGTATGTAAAAAAGTTGTTTCTTGTTCAATTGTTCTAAAGTGTTTAAAATGTTCAAAATTGGGTTTTTTTGTGATTGAAAGCATTCTAACTATGTAGTATACTTTAGTATAAAGTATACTTTGCAAATCTATCTTCAATCGCTGTTAGTCTTTGATGGCATCATGTTGACTTGGCAACCCCCCGCCCCAAATAGACAATTTCGGTCAGCTATGATTTATTTATTTTGCAAACTATTAACCAATCTAAAGTTTTGAAAATCACATTCTCTTTTTGAAAATGCAACATAAATGGCTAAACAAACATACCACATTTTTGGTTTCCTGAAAAGTGATAATTTGGAAGAAAAAGCACACTGATTGCGTCCGACGCCAACTGGCAGCACTCGCCACCTTCTGTATTTTGGCAATCCCGAGGTTCATATTTGTGAAATAAAACTTAACTTGAAAATTCCAGCTTCACAATGAATCTCTACGGCCTGGCAAATAGACTTCATTACGAGACTCGCGTAATCGTTCCCTTTCATAGGCTCTACAAATGTGGAGGAAAGGAAATATATACTAATGATACCCATACCTTATGTGATTTCTCTCTTAGTGTGTATCCCCGATACCAGCCTGAGGAGATTAAAATGAAAGAATCATGTTACAGTGAGGGGAGAGAAACTGTGGGAGTAATGTCTTGGATTCAGGAGGTCAATCTACAAGCCTGCATGCTCATTTTTATATTACATATAATATATTTAATGACAGCAAGCTTAACATCTCCTATTTCCTGCAGCAGTTTGTTTAGAGATGGAAGATAGGTGTGTCATGGCCTGTTGTGTATTTGGGCTTGCTTACCTTCCAATTTCTCCAGTATGTGCACAGTGTCCCCAACCTGTAAACACAGCTCCAGTTCACCAACGGGATCATAATTGTAGATTGCTGAAAGGACAGGATAAAAAAATGGATCAAAGTTTAGACTCTTTGTATAAGGGTGAGCATGTCTAGCAGTGTGATCTACTGCTTTATTCCAACTTCCCTTTACTGCAACAGTAAACTGTGAAGTTGAAGCCATTTTGTAATTGGAATTATGCCTTAAATTAACCATCTTAAGCCTGAGCAGATAGGTGGCAGGTAGCTTGAGCCCATGCTCAAAAGACGGTGGCTTTATGGTCTCTTTTTTTCCCTGGAGGTCAATATTTCTATCCTGTAAATTCAGTTTTTCCCAGCTGACTCACTTGTGAACCCGAAACTTTCCTGTAACCACTGTTATCATGAAGGTGACCCTGTCAGTATTTTTAAATCACCACTATTACAGAGTTCTGGGTACGATCAAGTGAGACTGCATGCACAGGCAAATATATACACGTATAAGAACAAACCGTAGCTCGCAAGTTGTCACGACTCTCGGGAGCTGCAACAACATGCAGCCCGTCAAGCACATAGAACTATGAGTCGTGATCTGTCTCAACTTGCATGTGCTGGAGGCTACATTTCACCACACACTTTGACTTGCTCAAGTTATCACACTTGAGTCTAAAGAACACTTGACGAAACATGAAATGATTCCATTCTGATTCAGTGTTGAAACCTTTGCACGGATAGATCTCTGAGGCAGCTAAGTTGAAGAGTGTTTGTGTCGCCTGATCCTGGGCTTTGTTGCTGTGGCACACTTGAGATTCGCTTCTCCAGAGAACGCCAGGTGACGCAGGACACAGGACGTAGCTGACAATTTCTGAAGATGATGTCAGTGAATGTTGAAGCTATCCATCCATCCATCCATTTTCTAATCCGCTTATCCTCACAAGGGTCGCAAGTGTGCTGGAGCCTATTCCAGCAGTTTTTGGGCAGTGAGTGGGGTACACCCTGAATTGGTTGCCAGCCAATCGCAGGGCACACATAGACGAACAATTATTCGCACTCACACCTAGGGACAATTTAGAGAGTTCCATAAACATTTCAAATAGTTTTTGGAAATTGTGGACGTTGTGTGCTCCGGGCCAAAAAAGAAAAGAACCATCTGGACTGTTATAGATGCAAAGCCAGCATCTGTGATGGTATGGGGCTGTGTTGGTGCCAATGATGTGGGTAA
The DNA here is from genome assembly GCF_025434085.1 of Hippocampus zosterae. Lineage (NCBI taxonomy): Eukaryota > Metazoa > Chordata > Actinopteri > Syngnathiformes > Syngnathidae > Hippocampus > Hippocampus zosterae. The sequence continues at coordinate 14,710,460 of NC_067456.1, forward strand.
TTTACACATCTGTGAAGGCACCGTTAATGCTGAAAGGTTCATACAGGTTTTAGAGAGACATATGTTGCCATCCAAGCAATGTCTTTTTCATGGACGCCCCTGCCTATTATGGCCAGCGTACAATAAAGTTGTCGATAGATGTCTGTGCATTATTGGACATCATCATCTGGTAATGTCATTTCACTTTGTGACACGGTTAGTCTCAAGTACAGTTACACAGAAGCATAGGGAATCTGAAGTTTGAGACAGGTTTCTGTGATTAATAAATGCAACAGGAGCTTAACTTAGTGATTTCCTGCTAGTTGTTGTTCCAGATCACCTGTTTTGGGTGCTTTAGATCTGTCGTCAGATGTAGAGAGGCTTGGCAGCAGAGTTTGGTGGTTGGTATACACGACTCACATTCAAGAGAATGGAAGCCAGCTACGGGTGTGCATGAAATTGTGTACCCCAATAGTTATAATAAATGTGTCTTTTTTAGAATCGAGGAGGCTTCGTTTGGTTGTATATGGACAACCTAGAATTATTTTCACTCGCCTCATGAAATTTGGGTGCCTGCACACCATAGACCCAACATGGACGTACCTGCATGTTGAAAGTGTTGCCATAAATGTGGAAGATATCATACAGAGCTATATTTATGAGTTCCAAGCTAAACTAATTTCTAATCAAGCTACACGTGAAATTAATGAAGTCTTCCTTTCTGTGCAGTCTTAACGCAGCATCCTGTTTGTGCACTTTTTTCCACTGTCAATTTTTGTGTCCTGTTTTTTTTATTAAAGCGATGGATTTTTTAAATACATTTTAAATAATGAACCCCAAAAATATAATTAATTTGTGAAAGAGGGCGGCCCGGTAGTCCAGTGGTTAGCACGTCGGCTTCACAGTGCAGAGATACCGGGTTCGATTCCAGCTCCGGCCTCCCTGTGTGGAGTTTGCATGTTCTCGCCGGGCCTGCGTGGGTTTTCTCCGGGTGCTCCGGTTTCCTCCCACATTCCAAAAACATGCGTGGCAGGCTGATTGAACACTCTAAATTGTCCCTAGGTGTGAGTGTGAGTGCGAATGGTTGTTCGTTTCTGTGTGCCCTGCGATTGGCTGGCAACCAATTCAGGGTGTCCTCCGCCTACTGCCCGAAGACAGCTGGGATAGGCTCCAGCACCCCCCGCGACCCTAGTCAGGATCAAGCGGCTCGGAAGATGAATGAATGAATGAATTTGTGAAAGAATTGTTAACTGCGTGCCTATTTTTTAGATCACCGCCACATGTGTGCAGTATGTCCTGTTGATCTTCTGAACTAAACTGTGAAATTGGAATGCCGTAATAATCTTCACTGCTTTTATTTTACTAGCGAAATATGCCTGAAACTTTATTTTGTATGCAACTTATTTCACTTGATATCTACACAGTGCATTAGTGCAAAAATATGTGGGCTACTTTGCTTCTTTTGATTATATTTTATAATTTCATACTGCAACACTAACAGATGAATTTTCTCCTTTAATACATGTCCGTTTAATGTCTTAATAAACTTAATAAACTGAGAAAAGATAACCAGTGATAATATGTTGCATTTTTTAATTGAATAACTGACAATATCTACATCACTGTTTTTTCTACCAATAAATCAATAACATTTTTTTGTATACTAGAAATCTATTTGTTGTTGCAACATGTCATCCTGCTTCCTACGTATTTAGCAGGGTTGGAGAGTGAAAAAAAGAATGTGGCTAGCAACAATGTACAGTCACATACTGTTACTTCCTGAACTCTTGTCACTTCAGACGATGAGGCAATATGAGCAATCCCAAAAGCTCTGATGCATATCGGTTGCTACTAATAAGGATGGCTGCTTTTTTTGTAAAGAGCTTGGAGGCAGTCTTATTTACCTTCAAGCAGACATAGGACCCAGCCAAACAACCCAACTACTTCCCACTTCATGGTAACCATGTCAGATTATGTGTCCCGCCCAACCCCCCCCCCCCCCCAAAAAAACAATTAGAGCAACAATATTAATGAATGCCACTGTACTGTACCTGTGGGACTTGCAATCTTGTGGCTAGTTGACTTTCATAGGTTAGTTTTAGATCCATTGCCCATGGCTCCCATAAACCTACATTAAATATGCTTTCATAATATGTCTCCTTCCGTCTCAAATGTAGTTTCCCCAAATCAGGCAAGATCTGACTAATCAGACTGATGACGAGATGTTCACGGTCTAATAGCTTTTCTTAGGATTAAAAATGATCTTAGCGATTCCTGTCTTTTTTCTGTTGAAAAAAAAACATGAGAACAGCACTGACTACAGACTCAAGAGCAGCGCCTTTGAAAATCACGCCAATTGAGATCTGAAAGGATTAATAACATGAAACTTCACCTGCAAAACACAAGGTGATATCTCACCAAAAGGGGCGATGTTTGTGTATAAACATACAGTTAGATCAAAATGATTTCAGCTGGAACGGCAGCAGGATGTTCAATGACAGCAGAAACAGAAGGAGTAGCGGCATTAAAATATGCACGGCTTCAAACCACAAAGATGCATGACACATTTTCGGAACATTCAGGACTCTTGTGATAAGCAACACAACTGTTGCACAGCACAGCACACACTTTTCTGCAGAAAGCCATGTTTTTGCAGAGCATCGTAATTCTGATGACAGAGAAGGATTTCTCCCTTGGACAGAAGATGCACAGGTTTGCCTTGAGGGTGTAGGACGGGCAGTCTGCGCACACAGGTATCAAGGCCACACCTTTAGAAAACTACAAGCCGTGAGAGGTAAAGTCCAAAGAAGAATGGCAAACAACTGCAAACTCTTTGCTAGTTTGCCACATGTACTACAGTCCCACTTGATGCCATTTTGTTTTACCCCGTAGGAAGCCCTACAACGGGCTTTCGTTGAAAATAAAATCCATGGTTTTAGTTCCTTCCATGTCGGCTCAAAGAGATTACATACAAGAATGGTTGGCATGCCCGCTGAAATCCTGAATCCTTTCCAGGGTTCCGCAGCGCCGTAAAAACCCACCGAAAGTAAAGTTCAATCATGGAAATCGTAAGGAGTTATTTTCATCCACCACCTATTAACTACAACATATTCATCTTGGCTTTTCCTCCCCTCTTTTCAAGTGACTTGACTTTTGCTTGGAGTTCACTCGGCAAACTTTCAAATGGCACAACAAACGTGGTGAGCCCACTTGTTGGGAAAACTTACCCACGCCGTACTTCTCTTTCTTTGTGGGAACCCAGCGTGTCATGGCGTTGTGGTGGTGGGAAACCCCCAAATATTTCTCTCAATGAATAAATAACTATTTACAATGGATAATCGAGCACGGCTAATGAACTAATCCTGCTCGTCCCGAAGTCTATTACAGTATTTCCGCCATCATGCCTGCTGTAAGGGGCGGGGAGGGCGAGCAGGCTGAGAAAGGGGGAAGCGAAGGGGGGGGGGATCATTTCTTGGGAAGAAAGTCTTATTCATTAGCTGCATTTGCACGCACCACAACAATACAGTACTATGATGTAACATGTACTGTCTTCATTCAAGAAGTATTCACTAAACAATACGTTTTTTTTGTGGGCTGCGATGTTGTTCACGTGTGTCACATCTCATTGAGAGGTGTTTATAACATGTTTACAACCCAATTTTGAATAATCGGCAGTTGTTATCTTTTAAATGCTAATAATTGTTTCTAAGAAAAATATTTGGGGGCAATATATATGCTATATGCTATTGCATAAATAAGTAATTTATGCAATAGCGTCTTAAGGAACGTCTACAGTACACCACAGGTGTAAAACTCAAAGCCCGGGGGCTAGTGCTGGCCCGCCACATCATTTTCGCCCCCAAGCACCACATGAGTAGCCAGGGCCAGTTCTAAAAATAGCTCATCAGTGATGGCACATTATGATATTGTAGAAACGTAGAAATGAAACATATGAAAATGTATAACTGGCAGACATCCATCCATCCATCCATCCATTGATTCATTCATTTTCTGAGGCGCTTATCCTCACAAGGGTCGCAGGCATGCTGGAATCTATCCCAGCTGTCTTTGGACAGTCGGCACGGGACACCCTGAACTGGTTGCCAGCCAATTGCAGGACACACACAGACATACAACCATTTGCGCTCACACTCACACCTAGGGGCAATTTAGAGTGTTCTATTAACCTGCCATGCATGACTTTGAAATGTGGGAGGAAACCGGAATACCCGGGAAAACCCACGCAGGCACAGAGATAACATGCAAACTCCACACAGGAAGGAAGGCCGGAATCGAACCCTGGACCTCGGCTGGCAGATATTTATAACATTTTAAAAAATGTTGCATCTTGATATTGATCTCTTTCCTAGTTGTTGTGAGTAGCATCGACTGTAGTACTGTAGCAGGATCAGTGCCTTTACATAGCTGAATTTCATTCATTAACAAGGTGATCCATGCCACAAATGGTAGAAAAATGGATTAATTGATGAAAAAGAAATACGGTACTTAATTGTTTTACTTCAACTTCACATTCTGCATGAACCGTGAATTTCATTAAGTACACTCACACTTACTCCTCAGCACCCAGCCAGGCAAATAATAATGTTCAAGTTAATGAAAATTACAAACGGTTGTCCTTATGTTTCCCTAATGGCATTGGTATAATGTTAATGGCACACAATTAGCAAAGGCAAGAGTTCTTTGAAGTTCTGATTGGTCATTAAAATGATATTGGTTTTATTTTCATATACCCCACCCTCATAATGACAAACAGCCACCTGTTATACCTGGAAAGACATTTTCATTGCAACCCAGCTAAGATAGCATCCAAGCATGGGCAAAACAGGTGTGTTGAACCTGTCTATAATGGGGATTGCCTGAATTTTAAAAGACACGCTCTGTATTTTCTGTGTTCATTAATTAATCATGCATCATTCAAATAATTTACAGCTATTGGGAGAAAGCTGGTTGACCACTTTTTTTGCTTGTTGTGTGTGTGTGGGGGGGGGCTTTCTTTTCTGTTGCCAAATGGTGTTTAATCATCCAATCTTTGTTGTTCTCTCAAATAGGAGTTCTTTTTTGCGTCTATTGAAAGATCGTTCTGTTTTAAAATACAGCCAATGCAATTAGGAAGGCTACGCGTGTAAGAAAAAAAGGTCAAGTTTGAGTCGAATGGTCTTTTTTTCAAAGGACAGAGCCATTGGACACATGATGGAAAAATATTACAGAAATGAAGCCATTGCGGAAACTAAAAAGATTACGTCTTAACAACAGCATTTAAACAAAACCTGGTTTTAAATTGCACATTCTCCACTACGCTTAAATAACATAAGATGGAAACAATCGTTTGGGAATATTTTTCTTGTTATTTCTAGATGAGAATATTTTTTTCTGACATAGCAAATATATTCACCTACATCAAATGAACTTGGTAGACCACAGTTTTGGCACAACCGCAGTTCCTTGAGAATTCTTTAAGTAGACTACTTTGTTCTTTTCGGATGTACTTCAATACATACGATTTCTGTGACCTTTTTGTGACTGATCTGAAGGTGCTTACAGATGGTGTGAAATTATTGTGAGGGTATATAAAACTTGTCTTACAGTTTTCACCCTCAAACGTCTTGTCTTTTCTCACATGAAACTAAAATGTAAAGATGTGTGTTCATTGAAGGTTATGAAATAAAGAATTGCAAAAAGGATACAATATTGCCATCACCTGACTCGTTTGTGCTACTGCAGACAATAGGTTGTTAAAACCTTAGAAATTATTGCCGTTTTGCTGAAGAGTCAATAAAAATACATGGTATTAATCAGATGCTGATGCTGACATGTCATGCATAATATGGAATGTATCAGTGTTTATGATGGCCCTGTTAGCAATAATGTTGGAAACTAAAAAAAAAAACAACAAAAAAACTATGATTGTATGCAAGAAAATCTGACGAATATCACATGAAGTGCCGCATTAAAAAGCATTATCGAAATAAACTATCCATCCAATTTCTGTAGCACTTGATCTCATTAGGGTATTCGGTGTGGTCTGGACCCCATCTCAATTGACATTGGGCAGTAGTAGCCGAGACCCTAGACCAGGGGTTACCAACTTATTCGAACTGAGAGCTACTGTTTAGGTAGAAATTAATGCGATGGACTACCTATTTGATACACAGATCTAAAATAATATATATATTTTTCTCAAATTACTTTTAATAACATTCAAAAAGAATCATATTAATGTTTGCGAATACATTCATTGTGTTAATGATTTCTAAAAGATTAATATGAATATGCAACACTATAAAATGTCAACAGTGTTTGCATTTAAATGCAAAAATAGTTGTATGAACAAGCATTTAGTAATTTTTTGCCAGGATTTTTATTAGACAAATTCAAAGTTCAAAGACTTTCTATGTACAGTGTGAATACAAAAGACCCATTTCTCTCAAATATAGTTAATAAATCTGTTTAAATCTGTGTTTAGTGACTACTTCTCCATTGCAGAGATATTAATTCCCCATTGTGACATCAAGATGTTATGAGAAAGCATGAATATCGCACCGGTGTGCCGGAGTCTGCACACAATAAAAGGCCATGGTGTGGTTTCACCACCCACCCAGCACAATGCCACAGATGTCACAGGTTTTATGGGGGCATGTAATTGGAATGCTGACTGCGGGAATGTCCAGCAGAACTGTTGATCTGAAGTAAATATTCATTTCACAACCATGAACCATCTCCAATGGTGTTTCGGACAATTTGACAGTACATTCAACCAGTCACAAAACCGCAGACCAAGCAAGTGAAATCATAACAGTCCAGGCCCTACACATCCAGCATGCTCACCTGCAAGATCATCTGAGACTAGCCACTCAGACAGTGGTTGCAGCAATATTTTTGCAAAACCAAAAAATTTCTTCACAAACTGCCAAAAACTGTCTCAGCAAAGCACATCTGCATGCTCATTGTCCTCATGCGGACCTAAACCTGTCTGCCATTTGTTGCTGTTACCGCAAATGATCACATTCAATGGCATCTTGCACTTTTAAAGGGTTTCTCTTCATTGATGAATCCTGGTTTTCACTGTAGAGGTCAGATGCAAGATAACATGGATGATGTCATGTGGGTAAGCATTTTGCGGATATCAACGTTGTGGCTCGAGTGGCTCATGGTGGTGGGAGTGTTATGGTACGAGCAGACGTATGTTATGGTCTACGAAAACACAGGTATGTTTTATTGATGGAATTTTTAATACACAGTGATAATGAAGTGTAATTTGGAATTCCCTCTCTTTTCCTGTAGGTGGCCTTAGAATGTCCACCTGGCGTCAGTAACACGATTCTATTCTATATTTGCTGGTCAGGGAGAATCCAGTTTCAGCAGTGTGTGCAATCCTATAAAAAGGGTAAAGTGGCTGTTGTCGTCCATCACCAACAGCACTGGTCAAGATCTCCTTTTTAGGACTGAAGTAAACTAGTAGATTGAAAACCGCAGCTGGTGCACAAAGCCATGACATCAGCCCCTTGCCAGGTATAAAAGACACGGGCCTGACAGGGGAGGGGGGCTTTTTTTTACATCCATGCCTTGGGCCACTCAACTTTTTGGAAAGACTTCACTCTGACATCGGTTGAATAAAATCTTTTCCCAATCAGCCGTGGTCCCTGAAGTGCTCATTCGTCGGGAAACAGCCACCGATCACCGAGTGTTTTTTGAAGACCAGCGAAGCAGCAAAAACCATATACCACAATACCGTGACAAAATTCTCAGTCCCAAAGTTGCATTCATACTTTTTTTTTTTTCTTCAGTATAGTTAAATGTGAGTCATGCTGTTTGGGGTCAAATCTCTTCAAATATTTCCCTTTGTTTTTGGTTTTATTTCCGCCGTGCACTGCAATGAAGCTCTAGATCGCTGCCATAGCAACACTGTGCACTTGTCTGTTGTCTAATGATTTGTTTTGGGGGGGTTTCTCTAATCTGCCTGACAACATAACTACATTGCTGCACCTGCAAGCTTGATTTTTTTCAGTTATTATGTTTTAACATGATTTAAGTCGACAACATTTACTGTGTATATTTTCATAGTTGCAATTATATGAGATATTTGATGCACATCAGACAGAGGCGGAGCTTTTCCCCAGTATTTAGGCTACAATTTATTGCCGATTTATAGTTGCAAACGGTAAACGGGCTATCACTTTATTGTGCTTTTCTGCCTCGGGTAGTCAAAGTACTTCACACTATCACCTCATTCACCTACTGATGACGCAGCATCAGGAGCAACTGAGGGTTCAGCAGCTTGCTCAAGGCAACTTCAAGGTTGCAATGGCAGGGGATCGAACCACCAACCTGTGCCTTGGGAAACGACAACTCTCACTGAGCCATTCCGCACCTAGCTGATATGAATGTAGAAATAGCATTCACCTTGAGAATACTCAGGAATAGTCTAATCTGGCACTTTGGTCCAGCCATACATTGTGGGACAGTGATGAAACATCATGCAGTATTTGACAGCTGTTTATTTCTCTCTCTCTCTCTCTCTCTCTCTCTCTCTCTCTCTCTCTCTCTCTCTCTCTCTCTCTCTCTTTGTGTGTGTGTGTGTGTGTGTGTGTGTGTGTCTGTATGTATAATACATATATATTAATGACTGTCTGCTATAAAGCCTACTACACCTCTCTAAAACAATTTCACAACTTTCAAGAGACTCCCTCAATGTCTCCATCTGAATCAACGAGAAATGTTACACTTCACATTCAAGTGGCACATGAGGCCACTTCAAACCTGTTAAAATGTGTGCACCATGCAAAGCAAAACCTCTTTCATAATGTAATTGTATTTCAACATCAACATTCTCAGTCCTCTGTCTTTCAGGAGGCTCGTCAGCAGAACAATTTAATTAGGAGATTCTCTAAGCTCAACAGAGGGAGCCAAAACGCTTATCAAAGACTCTTTTTCTTTGTGGAAACAAAGCAAGGCTGTGTGAAACCATGCAGCAGTGCCACCATGAGTGTCTGGACTTTGTCTGGAGCAGCATGCCACTTTTAGGACTGGTTACAGCTAACAGCAGTCAAAAGAACACAACTGCTAAAAGTATTTAAAAAAAAGAAGGCTGAGAAAGCTGATTGAATGACAGTATTTGTGTTATTTTTGCTTTTGTCATGAGCAATGCAATGTGATCGTGTTTGCGCCATTGTCATTATAGCTGGCCTGCATTTCCAGGATACAAAAGTCATGCAATTTCAGCTCAGGATCACCTTAAAGAGATTGTGTTTCCAATTTCAGTTCAACACATTGTATTTCTGGCGTCCAAATTTACTCGAACTGTACTTTCCATGATTTCCATGAATAGCTGATGAAGGTAACATTTAAAGGCTGTTAACATCAGCTGCCAACTATACTTGCAGGTCACAGAACCTGTAATTGTCATTTCATGCTTTGTGCAGCATCTTCACCTCTTTGTTTATTCTCAAGTACTGTACAGCTGAGCAATGATGACATTGCACATGTGCACACATAGCTGAAAATGTAATCAATTATTTAAGCTAGTCTGTTCGAAACATACCTATGACATTTGGACTGCAACTTGAAACTCAATATATGAAGATTAAATTTGATAAAGTTGGTCCATATTACTTCATTCATAGTTGTGTTTCAATACTTTTGTTTATTATTCACATAATGACTTTATATTATTGTTTTCGTACTTCCATCTGCACGGAGAGCTTGGGCCCCATGTTTCAGCACTATGTCTGCTGGATGGTTGGCGTATGTGGGTCCAGCCAAGAGAAAATCATTAGTCTGCTTGAGTGTTTTAATCAATAAGAAAACATTTACCATATTGCTACTGCTTTGAGTCGTGAAAAGTGTGGGTGTACCCAATCTCACTGAAGGCATTATTTTTGATGATTAAACTGAGTGCATTTTTGGACCCACTCAAGCTGTATTGTAGCAACAGAAGGAGACTGATAATGTAGTCTCACTTAGGGTATAGTAAGCCAAGGACAAGGTGGATGAAGAGAATGCGGAGACAGTATTCATATTTATTATAGATGGGTAAAATGTGGTGTCATACATGTTGTTAGTGTGTGCTGCACCAAATGAATTGGAAGTCTCAATGTCTCCATTCGCTACGGAGTATCTGAGTGTAATAAGACAAGATATTGAGTGTGCTGTTCATTTAAATGGCATACTGTGGACTGAGCTGCTGCAGATGTCTAAAGGAAGATCTGGCATCTCTTTACTGGATATAAAACAGCCTGTCCTCTGTCAAGGTTTAATGCAATGAGATATGTCTCTGCACTCCTCCCTTAGTCATTCCTCCTCTATCCCAACCATCTCTCTCTCTCACCACTCCCGAGTAAAATAATGAAATTTCCCTTCCCTGGCTGTCTTGCAAGAGCTGACACTTGGCCAGATTCATTGGCGCAGCACACTAGCTGAATCATAAAGGTTTCACTGTGCTCTGGTCCATAGACAGGGACATTGATAAGGGTGTGGCATACTAGAAAAACATCGCCATTAGCTTCAGTGATCAACACCGACTGCAGATTTTATTAGGCCAATGACATGATCGCTCAAAGTAGACACAAAGTCACTGTTGTAACTTTATTGTTTTACCCTTCTAAGCATGCTAAATTACAAAGTGCATAACTTGCAATTAAGGGGAAATAACAATAAATAATTAAATAATGTCGTCCTGGACAGTACTCTATATGCCATTAAGTGGTTCTAATTCGTGCTTTAGTGATGCAGGAGAACCAGCACCTTTTTTGCTGCTCATGTCTATCATAAATTGTATGACCGTAATGAAGGTAACCTTTTAATTTCTCCTTGGGAGAGAAAAAGGACTTGTTGGTTAAAACATGTAAAAGTCACAGCAAAATATATATTTATGAAATAAATGTTCATTAAAAATCCCTTTTCTTTGATGCTACAACTGTTCGTAAAACCATAAATGAAAACCACTGCATGAGTTTTCAGTTAATAAGGCTTCAAAGGCTTATTATTTCAGCATGTTATGGACAGTGACCACTGTGAGGAAATTAGCCGGTTGAGTACAGATCATCTTACTAGCATATTCTGGTGACACTTAAGCATACAGAAGGCATAAATATGTTACATACCGGTACATACACAAACCACAATGATAGTTTTGATACTTGTGACGTTCTCATATCTTTGAATATTGTTCTAATATAACATCCATGCAACAAGTTAAGACATTCATCATTACAATTGAACGGATGATGTATCCGAGATTCACGGGAGAGAAGTTGCTTTAGCTGCAAGTTGCCGAAACATACATAAACGGTACTAGGCTTTTCCATTTTTCTCATCAGCCTCTGTTTCCGCAGCTTTCTGTACTCCTTCTTTCTCATCATCACAGTCCTCCCCGTCTTCTTTCTGATCAGATTCCTCACGAGCTTCTTCTGCCTCAACCTCTTTAGGGAGAAACAAGAGGAATTAGTAATTGATTGCTATACATGCACCAGTCATTGTTGTATATATACAGTATAGATCGCTCCCTCTCTCTCTCTCTCTCTCTCTCTCTCTCTCTATATATATATATATATATATATATATATATATATGCACACACACACATACATACATATATACATATACACTCACATACACACACACAAAATGTGTATATATACACACTTACCTTCTCCATTAGCTTCATCTTCACCCTCCTCGTCCTCCTCTCCTTCATCCTTGTCATCTATTTCCTCCTTTTCCTCTTGCTCTTCCTCCTGCTCGTCCTCCTCTTCTTCTCCCTTCTTCTCCTCCACCTCTTTCTGAGGGGGGCTGGTCTCCGCTTGCTGTGCTTCACTTGCAGATAGTGTCTCCTCAGTGGAGATTGTTGATCTGTACAAGCGAGGGGTCAATGAGTACGGAACAGTCGAATGCAGCTGAGATTGCATGGAGAACACAGTTCTTCCATGAGTTGGTCCAGCGAATGCAGCTTGGGAGTGAAGAACAGAAGACATCTGGCCACACCGGTCTAAGCGGGTTTCTTCTCCTTCAAGTAGCTTTCTGAAATTGTATTAAACACGGACAACAAGGAAACATATTTGTGGAATTTGTCTGCGAAATATCACGCAAAATACATGGACGATGTGCAAAGGGGTAAAACCTGTAGGCTGCAATTTCAATATCCAAGGCCATTTTCACATTCAGGAGATCTTGATAATCTTTCAGGTAACGAGCCATTTCATTCTTATTTGTTCTCAGTTCTTCCTCCAGATGATTTATGGCATCCTGTGGTGAAAAATAAAAACACATAATTCACAGAAATCGACTCCATACACAACCTTTCCTATGCCAAAACAACTTAGGAAAGGTACGTTGCGGCAGATCTACCAAGCAACAGCATAAATCATTTAATACACTCCAGTATTTGCAGATATTTTTGTCCTAAAATGAGGACAAACATCAATGTCTTTGAGTTGCTCACCTGCAGTGTAGAAATTTCAGCACTCTGTTTCTCCTCCACTTCCTGCAATTGGTTTTCCAATGCTTGGTTTATCTCTCTACAGGCGTCAATCTCCAACGTCCTAGTTTTGAGCTGCCTGCGGTATTCAACAGCCTCATCTTTGACATTACGTACACGCTCTGTATTGCGAGCGGTGCCTACCGACATAACATTCATCTTATTGCAGAACCACTCCTCAGCCGACTGGCGATTGCGTTGTGCCATCGTCTCATACTGGGCTCGAATGTCACGTAAAGCAACTGATAGGTCAGGTTTAACTACATTCATCTCCACAGACACCTCCGTGCTGTACTGGATTTGGGCCTGAAGTTCTGCAATTTCACTCTCGCAGAGACGCTTCAGGAAGGCCAGCTCATCCAACAGAATTTCAACCCTTTTCTCAAGCTCACTTCTCTCCATTGCTGCCTCATCTGCCTCCTTTCTAGCATCCATGAGTCTGCCCTCCGCCCCCTCCCTACCGAGCACTTCATCCTCGTAGCGTTTTTGCAAGTTCTTCAGCATGCCTTCTATCTCATCCCTGTGGTGCTGGGCAGCTTGTCTCTCAAAACGGGCCTCCTCCACTGCAGCGTTTAGCTGGCGGATCTCATGCTCATATTGAGCCCGGAGGGTTGATGGCTCTGTTTGGCGCTGCCTGAGCAACAAGCGTTCAGTCTCCAGCAATTTGTTTTGTTGCTCCAGTTCATGAACCCTATCTATGAAGCTTGCGAAGCGGTCATTTAGGTCTTGTAGCTCAGCCTTTTCCTGGGTCCTTAATCGTTTGAATTCAGTGGTGACCTGTGCTGCTTGGTCAAGGCGTAGCTCAGTGGCAGCTGTATACCCTGGAGCGGAAAGCAGGAAAGAGCTGGAGCTAGCTCGACTGTAGGTAGGAAAACTTCTGTATGATGATGTATAAGATGTTGGGGCAGAGCGGCTCGAATATGCAGCCCTTGATTCTATGCCTCCATTAGATCCATATCCTGCACTACGTACAACGGTTCTCCTCTTGTAAGTACAAGGAAAATAAAAGTCAAAGCCGGTAGAAGTCATCATTTAAGATAATCTGCTCTGAGTCTTGTGATGTAGCTGTGTCAACTGCGCAGTGATTCTGCATTACACTGGCTTTTATAGAGCCTGTAATGACCGTGACGTAAGCTGCTTTTTGCAGGCATGCTGACAAAAGGAATTGATAATGGAGCCAGCAAGCCAGTCTCAGCCAAGAGCGAGAGGTGGGGTGAGGATGTTCAATATGTGGAGTGGCAGGGGCACTTTGAGAAGCACGGTCACTGAGTGGAATTTCATGCATCCCATCCCATCCCATCCCACCACATGGTACTCCTAAACCTGTATGTTTTAACATACCATTTCAATGTTTGTCATGTTATGAGGCAAAAAAGTGGTAAGGTGAAAGTAACACATAAATACATTGCAAATGGCATTGTGTGTCTTCATGAAAAGCAACTAAGTGCACTGATGATGGATGCAGTTGAAGCTTCAAAATTTAACACTGAAAGCGGATCAACTGTACATTCCAAATGTGCACTGTACTATATTTTCTGTCCCTTTGAAATACTGTATTATAGTCGCTGTTTGCCCTCTAGTGGATGTTTGTTTACTATGCAGGTTTGATCCCGTTGGTGAAAGACTCGGTATGATGATTCTTTTTTTCAATCAGATCTTTATTAAATCATGAACTTTACGCAACGGATTCCGCAACAGAATCAAAACCAGGAGTTAAGTTGATAGCTCGAATTAGGACTCGAATTAACCCTTTCAGGAACAGCGGTTACTACAGTGGACAGCTTATCAGGTTATCAGTTCCAAGTTATCATTATTGGTGCATGAAAGGGTTAATTCAGTAAGAGTCGTTAACAAATCGTTAATTACATTTCTTTACGTAAAATGACACCCGATTGTATCGGAGAATTTGGGACAACTCCGTTGTTTAATATGAAAATATGTGATTGGCCAGTCGAATACGTTATTAGTCAATGGGCGTTGAGTTTACTGGTGAGTGGACCATGTCAAGCTGTGGCGCTTCCGACGCGAACAACAACAAAGGCTGATGAATTGATGAAGTTCAAAACTGAAATAGTACGCCGTATTTGCTCTCGCATAGAGTTTTCATGTATAATGCCCCTGGTTCAGTAACGTTAATGTTATAGTTCCCGTCGAGAGGGAAATGAAGTCAAGTTTCAGTTGCTTTGCCTCGATCGGCTCATCTGGTAAATGAACCTAGTAGCATATTCAACTCAGGTACGTAACGGACATTTGTCACTTTCCTTACGTTGGACATTTAACAGCTCATAACGTTTTAGAATCGCTTTTCTACTTGATATATTTACAGTTGAGGGTTTTCTTTCATCCAACTGTGTCCTGTGGCAAAGCTAAGCTAACTATGCTATACTTGAATTGACGTTTTGCAATCTGCTAAGTGATATAATATTTGATCAAACCCGCCCCAAAGACTGTAACATACTCCTGTCAACGCACATTATTTATAACGGTACTTTCAATACTCTCATGCCATTTGACCTTGTTTTCTCTTTCTCTGCTGTTAAATTTTTACATGAATCCGATCGGAAGCTGCCGAACTCAAAAGCTGGATGGTCTGTTACCAAATAGTACATCATCTGTGATACATAAAAATGGTAAGGTGATCTAATGTAACTGTTACACCCAAACAATATGCTTTATCAACGAGTTAACTATGTGTCAGCTTCTCCTGTTTTCTGGTTTGTTTATTTTATTTTTTTGTAGATTCGAATCGCGGCATTGAATGCCGCGTCGACAGCTGCAGATGAGTCTCAAGACCCGTTGAGAAGTAAAAAAAGTCGAACAAAAGAGGCTCAGGTCCAGTGAATCTGTGTGTTGCTTTTTATCAACTGCTGACATTCCCATGCTGACGTTTTGTTTTTTGTTTTTCTGTGTAGGAGGCAGAGGCTTTTGCCTTGTATCATAAAGCTTTAGATCTACAGAAACATGACAAGTTTGAGGAATCCGCCGTGGCATATCATGAGTTGCTTAAAACGCCACTCCTCAAAGAGGTAAACTAGCATACATAAGTGGATTTTGTTATTACACAGTCAAGTTTCCCCTGTAACCTTGAAAACCCTCTTAAGCATTGAATCCATCTAAAAAGGCCTTTGTTGGCATTAAAAATTCTTAAATCAATCTTACATAAGTATTAAAAAGGATTGCTAACACATGAAGTACAATTTAATGACTGTAAATAGTCAAGCCTGAAAATAAATACACATTCTTAAAAACATAACATGAAATGATTTTTGGGTTTTGGGGTAACATGATGCAATCACGGAGTGGAACTAACAAACCAGTGATGTAGGTTTGGTCAGGACGCTACAGAGAAAATGCATGTCATTATTATTAGTAAAATTATTATGGATGTAATGTAATCCAAACGTCACAATATATCATGTTATGAACCTCAGAATACAATAATTATCACGACATTGTGGGGAAGTTGTCGATATAAAAAATGTTCACAATACCGTTTAAAAACTCGAAATATAGTAAGAAAACAGGCACAATATTGTGTTTTTGTTCATAACAGCAGTGACAATGATATATAATTGGCCAGTCATTTTATTTTCAATTGCTCTCATTGACTCAACGGCGCAAAGTATACGTTGTGAAGTTGGTCTAAAATTTACATTCCAAATGAAATTAATAGAGTCTTGAATTTAACTTGATGATGTCAAAATCCTGACAGTGTATGGCCGTAATGTATGCTTTCACAAAACCGCAGTAATATTTCCAATTCAGTCTACATAAAACTTAAGGAGCTGCTTTGGTGCTGCCATAATTTATAAATCTATAATTATGAAAATGCCTGCTATAACGTGAGAAACAAGGTAAGCATCAGGTGGTCATAAGTAAGATTTTTATGAGATTTTAATTTGCCATGGGCAAAACAAATCCTCAGTATGAACTAACTTAATTCTGCGTGTTTTATTGAAGGCTATGCCCTCGGAGGATCAGAGCTTGGGTCTCAAGCATCCCGGATTGATGTTGAAGTATTCCACATTTAAAAACCTGGCTAGTATGGCTGCATCACGAGAAGACCTGGAGACAGCGATGGAGTTTTACTTAGAGGTCAAACAATAAAACAATGCTACACATTACTTAGTGGAGCAAAAAAAAGTCTTTATACAAAAAGGATAAGAATCCTGTTTATGTTTGTGTCCATTCTTTCTGTAGGCCGTTTTGCTGGATTCCACTGATGTGAATATGTGGTACAAAATTGGACAAGTGGCTGTCCGACTCCTGCGTATTCCTTTGGCCCGGCATGCCTTTGAGGAGGGATTGCAGTGCAACCCAGACCACTGGCCCTGCCTGGACAACCTGATCACTGTTCTCTACGCACTCTATGATTATACCTGTATGTTAAACATTGCCAAGAGCGATTTGTTGTCACTCGTTTCACAATACACACCATAAACTAACGATCATCTTTATGAATATTTCCAGGGTGCTTGTACTTCATCAGTAAAGCCCTTGAAAAGGATCATTGTTACACAAAAGGCCTGGTGTTGAAGGAGAAAATCTTTGAGGAGCAGGCCAGTCTCAAAAGGGAAACGATGCAAATGTTCAAGCGATGGTGACTGCACTTATTTTTCAGTCCTTGACCACACACACACACACACACACATATATATATATATATATATATATATATATATATATATATATATATATATAAAAATCCTCATCTCACCCTTCGGGTGGTGTCCGTCCCTCATTCAGCTCGGGTCCTCTACCAGAGGCCAGGAAGCTTGAGGGTTCTGCGCAGTATCCTTGCTGTTCCCAGCACTGCACATTTCTGGACTGAGATGTCCGATGTTGTTCCCGGGATCTGTTGCAACCACTCATCTAGTTTGGGGGTCACTGCCCCGAGTGCTCCGACCACCACAGGCACGACTGTCACCTTTACCTTCCAGGCTCTCTCCAGCTCCTCTCTGAGCCCTTGGTATTTCTCGAGTTTCTCATGTTCCTTCTTCCTGATGTTTCCATCACTTGGGACTGCTACATCCACTACAACGGCTTTCCTCTGCCCTTTATCTATGATCACGATATCTGGTTGGTTCGCCATTACCATCTTGTCAGTCTGGATCTGGAAGTCCCACAGGATCTTCGCTCTGTCATTCTCCACCACCTTCGGAGGTGTTTCCCATTTTGACCTTGGGGTTTCCAGTCCATACTCCGCACAGATGTTTCGGTAGACTATGCCAGCCACCTGGTTATGGCGTTCCATGTAGGCTTTCCCTGCCAGCATCTTACACCCTGCAGTTATGTGTTGGATCGTCTCAGGTGCCTCTTTGCACAACCTACACCTTGGGTCTTGTCTGGTGTGGTATATCTGGGCCTCGATGGCTCTGGTGCTCAAGGCCTGCTCCTGAGCAGCCAGGATGAGTGCCTCTGTGCTGTCCTTCAGGCCAGCCCTCTCTAGCCACTGATAGGACTTCTTGAGATCAGCCACTTCAGTTATGGTCCGGTGGTACATCCCGTGTAGGGGCTTGTCCTCCCATGATGGTCCCTCTTCCAGCGGCTCATCTTCTGTTCCCCATTGTCTGAGACATTCTCTGAGTATGTCATCCGTTGGAGCCTTCTCCTTGATGTATTCATGGAGCTTGGATGTTTCATCCTGGACAGTGGCTCTCACACTCACTAGTCCCCGGCCTCCATCCTTTCGGCTTGCGTACAGTCTCAGGGTGCTGGATTTGGGATGGAACCCTCCATGCATGGTTAGGAGCTTTCGTGTCTTAACATCCGTGGTCTGAATCTCTTCCTTTGGCCACCTTATTATTCCTGCAGGGTATCTGATCACTGGCAGGGCATAGCTGTTTATTGCCCGGGTCTTATTCTTGCCATTGAGCTGGCTTCTTAGGACTTGCCTCACTCGCTGGAGGTATTTGGCCGTAGCCGCTTTCCTTGTTGCCAGTTCGAGGTTGCCATTGGCTTGTGGTATACCAAGGTACTTGTAGCTGTCCTCAATGTCTGCTATTGTTCCTTCAGGGAGTGAGACCCCTTCAGTGCGGACTACCTTTCCTCTCTTAGTCACCATCCGACTGCATTTCTCAAGCCCGAATGACATCCCGATGTCGCTGCTGTAGATCCTGGTTGTGTGGATCAGGGAATCTATGTCCCTTTCGCTCTTAGCATACAGCTTTATGTCATCCATGTAGAGGAGGTGACTGATTGTAGCTCCATTTCTGAGGCGGTATCCATAGCCTGTCTTGGTGATTACTTGGCTTAGGGGGTTCAGTCCTATGCAGAACAGCAGTGGGGATAGTGCATCACCTTGATATATGCCACATTTGATGGACACTTGGGTAAGTGGCTTTCCATTGGCTTCAAGTGTGGTTTTCCACATCCTCATCGAGTTCGCAACGAAGGCTCTGAGGGTCCTGTTCACTTTATACAACTCCAAGCATTCAGTGATCCATGTATGTGGCATCGAGTCATAGGCTTTCTTGTAATCAATCCAGGCTGTGCACAGGTTGGTACGTCGGGACCTGCAGTCTTGTGTGACTGTTCTGTCAACCAGGAGCTGATGTTTGGCTCCTCTGCTATCTCTACCAATGCCCTTCTGTGCTTCGCTCATGTATTGATCCATGTGTCCACTTATCTTAGCCGCAATGATGCCTGACATGAGCTTCCATGTTGTGGAGAGACAGGTTATTGGCCGATAGTTGGATGGGGCTGCACCCTTTGAGGGATCCTTCATGATCAGGATGGTTCGCCCTTCGGTTAGCCATTCTGGGTGAGTCCCATCCCTCAGCAGCTGGTTCATTTGTACTGCTAGGCGCTCATGGAGTGCTGTGAGTTTCTTTAGCCAGTAGGTGTGGACCATGTCCGGGCCTGGTGCTGTCCAGTTCTTCATATCTGAGACTCTTTCCTGTATGTCTGCCACTGTTATGGTAACCGTGTTCTGTTCAGGGAGGTTGCTGTGCTCCTCTCTCAGGGTCACCAGCCAATGTGCACTGCTGTTATGTGCAACCTCCTTCTCCCATATGCCTTTCCAGTACCTTTCAGTTTCCAGTCTTGGTGGGTCAGCTCTGTTGTTAGGACCCTGCCACTGAGCGTACACTTTCGCAGGTTGTGTTGCGAACAGCCTGTTTATTCGTCTGGCCTCATTCTCTTTCGTGTACCGCTTTAGGCGACTGGACAAGGCTTGGAGCCTTTGTTTGGCAGTTTCGAGTGCTTCAGGTATGGTCATCTGGATGTACCTCTCGGGTATCGGCCTTTTCATCACACCTCTCTGGGCCTCCGTTAATTGACTCACATCTTTCCGGGCCGCCTTGATCTTAGCCTCCAACCGTCTTTTCCATGGTGGGTAACGTATCTCATGGCTTCCATGGTTGCTCTTATAGCCCAGAGTCTCCAGGATCACTGATGCTGAAGCGTATATCAGCTCATTGGTTTCTGTGATCGTTACGGTAGGGATCGCCCTCAGTGCTGCATTCACACTTTCTATGAGACTTTCAGATGGTACTTCACATAGCCGTTGTAATCGGTTTCTAGGTTGCCCAGCTTTCATTCTCGCCATGATCTTAGCTTTCAGGTCAGTTGCTGCCTCGCTCAGCATTTCATTCATTGGGGCTGGCCACCCAATCTCATCATCTGCGTTCATTGGGGCTTGCCTCCCAATCTCTTGTAAGACCTCCTCCTCTGATCTGGCAGCCTGGGGCCCTTCACCATGGAACCTGCGTTGTACCTCATCAATCTCAAGTTGTGACAGCAGTTGCCGTTTGTGGATGTTGGAACACTGAGCTACTAGTTGTTTCGCGGTCAACCGTGACTGTGGGTTTCGAAGTAACCATTTAGCCCACATTCTCTGCATGTAACCCCTCTGACTAGGGTTGCTTGAGTAGTAGCATTCCAACAGAACCATGTTATCGCATCTCGCCCATGTCCGCTTTGTTCCAGTAGCCCATTTTTCATCAAGGTGCTCTGGTTCCCCAGCACCTGACGCAGACCTTGTTTGGCCGGGCGACGTCTGAGCCGGCATGTCATTCGTTTTATTGTCTCTCATCATTGTATGAGGTAGGCATTAGCGTGAAGGATCTTGCCCAAGGACCCACACTGGATGGTGTTATGTGCTCATTTTTGCCCCAAGCGGGATTCGAACCACCGTCTCCCGTATGCCAAACCGATGCCTTACCAACTGAGCTATCCAGCCATATATATATATATAATATATATATATATATATATATATATATATATATATATATATATATATATATATATATATTTCTTCAGGAAGCCTTGCCACCAACTTCAAATGTTTTTGTGCTGTGGGGCGTTTGCAGCGACATGTCTGTCCACTACGTCGAAGTGGAAGAAGAGGGGAGCAAATCCATTGTGGAAGAGGCTCTGGATTTACGAAAACGCAGACAGGCTCTCTCTTACACGGAACCAACCCCTGACCTTGTCTTGATCAAGCCTATCCGATGTCTGACGTGAGTACTCTTAAAAGTGTTTGTGAATTATTTCAAATTTCAGTGTTCATTGAAACTGACTCCGTGTGTGTGTGTGTGTGTGTGCGTGTCTCTCTCGCACACACACACACACGCACACACACACTCAACCAGGTTAATGAGTGCGTACAACAATTTAATATATAGAGCCGGGGTTATCAACATGGTGCCCGCGGACACCGGGGAGCTCTCAAAGATGACTTGAGTAGCCCGCGGGCCTATTCCACAAATACCTCACCAGTGATTAGACACTGTGACTCTCCTGGAGTATTGTAGATAATTCAAAAATGTAAATTCTGGCAGATATTTCTAATAAAGTGTGGCCATTTGATATTTTTCTGTTTCATACACATTGTGAGAAATCGCTAATGTGATCAGTGTCTTCTCAGAAATCAATATAATTAATCATTCATTACTACATATGAAGGTAGTTTGCGCAAATGTATTTCAAACGTGCATACTATCAAACTGGTAGAGTATCCACTTTAATTAGTTGCCAAGAAGCAGCTATTAGTTTCAAAAAGGTTGGTGACCCCTGATATAGAGGCAATTGACAATAGCAAACTCTCATTAACATTAAATTGATTCGTGAGGTGTGACTGCATACTTTTGTCGATTTAGTGTATTGGGTTATATCAAAGATTTGACCTCTTATACATGGTTGGATAATTTCATTTGACATGCGACTACTTTCTTAACACAGGTGGAAGCATGTGGGTGAAAGCCTTATTGCAATGTATAGCTATCAAACCACATGTGGGCCGCCACGGCTAAGTCTCGGGCGCAGGATTGACTTGTCTGTATACCGTGAACGAAGCTTCTTCCAAAACCTGCCTGAACCCACAAGTCCCATCAGCACAGTCCAGACGACGGTGTTGAGCAGCAGCCCCAGCTCATCTCTGCCACCGACTGTCCTTCCTGAGCCATCAGCGCTTTCACAACCTGCCATCCAACCACAAATCACGATTGTGGAAACACTCACAGCTTCTCCTTCTGTCGGTCAGTTGGAAAAGCAAGTTATAGTTTTTTTCATGGTGTCAAATCATCTTGAATTATTTCCTCATCTACCACAGTTGCAGCCATGGACATTTCTCTGATAGACAAGGCAAAGAAAGCACCAAAAAGAAAACGTGCAGTAGAAGATAATGTTGAGACCGCTAAGAGACGTTCAGCACGGGTTCGGAACACTAAATGCAAAAAAGAAGAGAAGATTGATTTTCAGGAATTGCTGTTTAAGTACCTTCCTTCAAGGTAACCACAAGTTGTTTTGTCATTGTTCATACAACTCGTGTGTGTGTGTGTGTGTGTGTGTGCTGCTGTTGTATTTCATGTACCGGTAGTTTTATTGATGTGAATTTGTTTATATGGCTGTCCACCAGTCCAGGGGTTACCCCTGCCTCTTGCCCAAAGTCAGCTGGGATAGGCTCCAGCACACCTGTAACCCTCGTGAGGATAAGCGGTATAGACAGTAGATAGGCCGATGGCTTGCTTTTGTTGTACGGATGTCTGAAATCATTCCCCTTCTTGCAGGTTAAGAAAGTTTGATCCTGATAATGAAGATGAAAGTCTGAGTAATCTTGAGCCACAGTGCAATGGGAAGGATGACATGCAGCCTCGACTTGGGAGCTGCGTTCCAGTTGATGCAGTTAATTTAATGGAATCTGGTACACTCAATCCTTCTTGGATCGTGATGTTCTTGACATCATCTTTCTTTCTAACACTTTTTTTTGTTTTTGTTTTTTTGTAGAACAGCAGGATGTTCATAACTTCCTTCTTCAAAATATGACCAATGGAGGAATACTTGACCTGATGTTGTGCTATCTGAAAGCAGTGGGTCAGAAGTTCATGGAGGAATGGCCTCCGGGTATGACTGCTGTGGTGCAGGAGGTCTACCAGGCTTGGAGAAAGCACAGCTGTGGCCTTCCTAACCCTTTGTTTCGAGACTGCAGTAAGCAGCACATTCGGGTAAATGACCAATCAATTCATGAAAACATTACGTAAGCTATAGTGCATACAGCTACTTTGTATAACTTCCCATTTCTGTAGTTTTCTTTCCTTTCATGTCCCAGTTATTTGAAGAATGCTTTCCTTTGGTTTTAATTTGTAATGGAAATACACTCTGTGAGGCTAATTTTGACCCACGGCT
Source organism: Hippocampus zosterae (assembly GCF_025434085.1). Classification (NCBI taxonomy): domain Eukaryota; kingdom Metazoa; phylum Chordata; class Actinopteri; order Syngnathiformes; family Syngnathidae; genus Hippocampus; species Hippocampus zosterae. The sequence continues at coordinate 14,733,561 of NC_067456.1, forward strand.
CAGTCGAAATTCTTTGGTCTGACTCATAAACATGCTTGAATGCATAATGTTTGACTGATGAATACATTGTAGTCAGTGAGCATTTTGCTTCTTTATGTACAGGAAATGTTGGAAATGAGCTTGGCATGTATGGAATTACAGTTGGAGCAATGGTTGCACAACAAAGGCAAGACTGGTGGGTATGGAGCATCACAACATTTCAAAAGTTTTTGGGTTTAAAATATTAAATTATACAGGATGATAAAATGTCTTATTTTTATATTGATGATTTGCTGATGATCTGTCAAAATACTTCCTGCAAATACAGTATGTCTGCATTTATTCCCAGTATTATACAGTATCTCAGTGATTTCTTGGAAAGGTGTGAGGAACTGCATTTTTTCACCTACTGTTTTATTTCTCCTTTAGTGACATCAAGAAGAAGCTCAAGTTCCTGCAATGACACAGCAGAAAACGAATTCCCTGGGCAACATTTCCAGGCGGACGTCTTGCTCCTGGCTTTAGGTTCATCCCAAAAAGATTTGTTTGACGACAACTGGTTAGACTTCATGGTGCGTGTTTACTGGCTGAAGGCTAGATCGCTTGCTCTCCAGGTAAGTACATATGTTGTTGTTCTGGACTATATCATTTCAACACACCCTTTTAACTCAATCCGACTAAGAAGTTTCGCTCTCTTTCCAGGGAGACATGGAACTGGCTCTAGAGAGCTATGATGTCTGTACAGGACTGTTGCAGAGCAAATCCAAGCCCCCCGAAGGCAGATATTATACCATAAGACTGCCTAATTTAAGGGTAGATTCAGCAATATCTATTGAGGAGGTCAGTGCACTGATTTATGACAAATAGTTTTTTGTTTTATTTATAAAATCCTTGTTTCTTTCGTTCCAATGTTGTTGTTGTTTTTTATTTTTTATTTTCATGGCCAGATTGACAAAAGATTGAAGTCTTTGGAGCGCTGTCAGTCATTGGAGGAAATCCAGCATCTCTTTGAGTCTGCAGACTTTGAGTCGGTTGTGCGCTTGTTGCAGCCTACTCTTAATTACGGCAGCAGGAGTAAACATTTGGAGTTTGTTAGCTCAGCACCAGAACGTCCAGCTCAGCTTCTGCTGCTGCAGGTCAGATGATGATGCAACTCGTGCGTCAACAACAACAACAACAACAAAATCTTCTTCACAGAGATTTGATGTGTGATGGTTAGTGCTTTCATTCAGCTGTGTATAATTTTACCACAGAGATCACTGTTGAGGCTCCAAGACTACCAGCAATGTCTAGAGACAAGTGAGATGGCTCTAAATGAAGCTCTGCAGCAGTTCAACTCTTCTGCAAGTAGCTCCCCACCTGTGAAGGAAGAATGGGTCTGCACCATTACGAAGCTGCTGGAGGGCATCGACGTCTGCTTTACCAAAGACTCAGAGCTCCTTAGCAACCTCACCCACTTCTCCAGTATGGCTCGGCTAGCAAACAATCTTATTCAGGTTAGAAGAGCACCGACTACTCATGATTACATTACAGACCCACTAATGGTCAGGTGCATTAGGTCAATGGGATGTGAATGTATTTTTATGTTTGTCTTTTCAGCTGATCGATCTTAGCATGACCATTTCCGACGATCCTAAAGAGCCTTATTTCTTCTCTGTGCTGCCTTGGATTATTTTATATCACATCATCAAACATGAAGAAGCGGCGTTTAATGCAATGCTTCAACAACATATGTCCGTCGGGGATGAGGAAGGTTTGTGAAGTCCTTGATTTCTTGCTTTTGCCTCATTAGCAATGGTGTTGTACTGAATGATCGTGTTAACATGACTTTTAGATGACTCAGACTCTCCGATGCTGCCATCCTCCCTTATGCTTCTGAATACTGCTCATGAGTATCTTGGTCGTCGCTCCATGTGCTGCTGTTCAGATGGTTCACTCCTCAAGTTTTTCGTAAGATTGGGCATACCTTCAAACAGCTCGTCGACTTCACATAATATAATTCTGTGTGAATTAATTTGAATGTATAACTGTAAATGGGTTTGACAGCAATTTGATATTTACCATAGGTTCGAGTTTTGGAAAAAGAGTTTGCCACCACTGACTCTGCCAACAATATTTGTCATGCCTACAAAGAGGAGTTGGAGATGGCTTTAGAACAGTGCTTCTTCTGTCTATATGCCTATCCTAGTAAAAAGAGCAAGGCCCGCTTCCTTGAAGACCACTCCTCTCCACAGGTCAGATTCTTATCCTAACCCTCGGCAGGCAAATGTTTGGTCAAATGTAACATTAAAGTGCTTACATATTCAATTGTGACAGTTAAGTTTCATACAACCTATAAATATTTTGGACTTCTATTAATGACAGCACTATGTGACTCTTCTCAAATCACTGATATTAAATAGATTAGAATTTAATACAATCTTTGTGTTCCCCTTGGCAAACCTTCGTGGCCAGGGACATTTATTAAACAGAAAATGAAATGCACCAATTATTTAGTAAAAACAATTTGAGGCAGCGCAGGGAAATTATCCTGAAAATATTAAATTATTCATTTACATAAAATCATTTATCTTTTATATAATTATTTATATGAAAATAAATTGTTCATTATCATTTCAGGCCTCTACAGAGCTTGTTGCTGAGCTGATAATTTGAAACAGGAGTGTTGAAGTACAGAAAGATCTAAAACAGGCAGTATATGGCTCTCGAGGAACCGGCGTTCCCTGCCCCTAGATTAAAACATGAACCACGATAACTCACTGTGTGCCAACTTCGAAATAAAAGCCCAACCGAAAAAACATGGACAGAAATGCTTTGTCAGGCTATGATTTTGAACTTGGCAAAGAGTTGTCAGGCTGCACGTTGTAATCCAGAAGTAGGGAACGCGCCAGAAGCAGTCCACCACAATACGCAGGCTAAACAGTCACTATGGCGGCTGGCTTGACTTCTTTCCTTTTGACTGAAATAGCAAAAAGTATATACTGTACATCAATAAATGAATGAATCAAAAATGCTGCCGTAAAAGTAAAATACATCAATATAGCAGTGCATTTCAGTTTTAAGGCACCGTTCCCAGCTAAAGTAGTTCTTCGGAATCAAGCCACACATGTGAGGCTTGTGAGGAGCCCTTTGAGAGTTGTCATTTTGTAATTTGTGTACCTGGCGACTGGAAGGTGCCATCAAGTATCACAATGCGTTTGATTGAAATATTCCAATGAACTGTTCATAAGAGGCTATTCCCCTGTGCAAGAGGTTTATCCCTGAAAATCCAATTACATTACAGTACAGTGAATATGCTTTGCCGGTGTCAGATGTAATAAAATGATTTAGAATATTGAATACACTAATATGGTCCTTGGAACTAATAAATGTGTTGCAGGTTGAGCTGCTTTGGGGTGATGCCCTTTTCATGTTCCATTATTTTAAACCAAAGTCACTGCCGGAGTTTGACAGCTACAAAACAAGCACCGTTTCTGCAGATTTAGCTAATCTGTTGAGGAGGTTTGCAGGAATCGCCCCCCCAAGTGAAACTCCTACTCTCACTATGGATGAGGTTGCAGCCTACATTGAGGGCCTGACAAAAAAGGTAAGTTTGTGATCTCACACTCAATTTATTTCACATAAAATGGTCCAATACGAAACATTTATTTCAAATGTTGGTGTATTTAAATTGCTGCAATGTTGGCTAAATGAAATTGTCTAAGTATTTATTTGAAGAAAAAATTTAAACTATTTAATTTTTTGAGTTTACTCTTATTACTGGTTAGCACAGTTGCCAGACAGGTCTGAGGTAGTGGGTTCAAATCCAGGCCCCATCCTTTCTGTGTGGAATTTGCATCTTCCCCTCTGCCTGTGTGAGTTTTGTCCAGGTACTTGGTTTTCCACCCACATTCCAAAAACATGCTTGGTAGGTTACTGTAATTCAAGCCTACTAATTGTCCATAGGTGGATGTGCGTGTGGATGGGTGTTTGTCTACATGTGCCCTGTGATTGTTTTGACGATCAGTTCGGGTTGTCCACCACCTACCTACCTGTCTGATAGACTAGGCTCCAGCACACTTGTGACCATAGGAAGGGGAGGGTAATCAGTACAGAGAATGAGTGGAGTTTCTTCTCACATTTGCAATTTGTTGCTTTTTAAGACCCCAAGCCTTCCTGAGGGTAGTCTTCCACCCCCTCCAATCATTAATGAGGTCTACTACTTGCTGGCTGATTATCACTTCAAGAACAAGGAGCAGTCCAAAGCCATTAAGTTTTACATGCATGACATCTGTGTTTGTCCGAACAGGTAGGTCGGTTTACTACTATGTTTATTATAACTTCTATTAAGATAAATGTTCCCAACCAAATGTGCTGAGTCTTGTAGTTGGTCTTTTTTTTCCATCTTTGCTTGCACTGATGCTCAGTGTTTTGTTTGTGGATAGGTTTGATTCCTGGGCAGGAATGGCCTTAGCTAGGGCCAGTCGTATTCAGGAGAAGCTCAACTCCAATGAGCTAAAAAGTGATGTACCCATATGGAAACACTCACAGGCTGTGCTCAACTGCTTTAAGCGGGCCCTAGAGATAGACGGCTCCAACCTGTCGCTCTGGATCGAGTATGGAACCATATCATATGCTTTGCACTCCTTTGCTTCACGTCAGCTAAAGCAGTGGCGTGATGAGCTTCCACCCGAGGTGGTAAAACAGGTGAGGCGCATGTTAACAAGATCATTTTTACAGTTTTACAACAGAGGTGTCACATCTTGTCATTTGGTTTTGCTTCTTCCTATGAAGTATGAAGGCCTTGCGGAGAACTGTGCTAATAAGCTCAATTACCTTTCAAAGCTCTGTTCTGTCAATATTTTCAGATGGAGGACAGGAGAGAATCCATGTTAGAGACTGCATCTCAGTGTTTCCAAGGAGCTTCCCAGTGTGAGGGGGACAGCGATGAAGAAGAGTGGCTCATCCATTACATGCAGGGCAAGATAGCAGAGAAACGCAAACTGACACCTGTGGAATATCTGAAGCTTTACAAAAAGGTAGGCAACTATGGGAACCTCACTTTTCATTTGACACTTCCTACTTATATCCAAGGACCTTTGGATACAGTCGACCCATGCATACTCAGGGTTTCGGCACCCGCGGATTTGTATAGTTGCAGATTTGGGGGAAAAAAAAGGTCAATGTTTCTTTTATTTCTCCCGACCCCCTTAGATGTCCCTAAAAAACTAGGGGTGAGGGGGACATGTTTAACAGTACAGTATTTTTGAAGAACGTTTTGTTTGAGGGATGTGGGGACATTAATTCATTTATCTCCTCCCCCTAATGTATTTCAATTGGCGCCAATAAGCCACTTGCACATCTCCTGTGCGCTTGCGTGAGTATCGAGGTGAAAAAAATAAAACAGTTCATTTGCCACAATTTCCTGACAAAGCAATAGTGAGCAATCAAGAAACATTTTCACATTTTAATATTATTGTGGCATATCACAATGGCGATTGGTTCGCCGAGTGTTACGCTGCCGCAGATCACTTCACTCATGTCATGTGAGCAAAACAACTCATGTATTCATCTTATTTGTCTTTTGCTGGTAGTGTTGGGCTAAGCAAACCGTGTCATCCTCATGTCCCGGCGATGCACCTGTGCCCCTCGCTACACATCAAGGAAAATGTCCGAAAAAATGTCATTACCGGTAATCTCAACTGTCCTGTCCCAGCAAAGGCCAGCCCAGGGGTTGACCGATTTGGGAATAGTATTTATAACAACAGGATTTTGAGTTTCCCAAAATGGACTTGTGCCAGTTTGATATGCACCAGTTTGAAGAATAATACCTATTCTATAATAATATTTGTATCATAAAACCGCTGGGATTGTATTCATCGAAAAACAAAGTAAATGTGATGGATCTGTTTACATTGTTTTTTTCCTAAACGGGGCTCCACTCTTGAGATTGTTTGTTTCATAATCCACCTACACAAAAAAAAAACTGTTTCTCTCCCCTCACAAGATGTGTGTGTGTGTTTTCCCAAGAGATAAAAAAACATAAAGCATTAGTCATACCTCTGTTGTTATGATGAAATTGATGGAGGCAGGTGAACTTTGGAATTTGAAACACAATGTCGTAGAGGTCAGGAGCAGGTTGGGGAGGGATTGGGTGGCTTGCTATGCAAGCATAGTGCATTCGAATGACAGCAATAATCTAACATTCCTCTTCCATACAAGAACCCTTCTTGTCATTTCATCTATTTATATTACCACATCGCACTTGACTGCTTTGTTGAGTGTTATCTGTTTGAATTTGAAGGCAGCACACTTTCTGCATGAAGAGGCTGCCAGGTATCCTCGTAAAATCCATTATCACAATCCACCTGACCTGGCTATGGAGGCCCTGGAGGTAAATTGTGCAAGATTATCCAGCATACTGTTATTTCAACCTGAGTGCTGAATTATGAGGTACTCAGTTTTGTTGTTTGAAAGCACACGCTAACTTGATTTCTTCCAGTTACACTTCCGGCTTAGTGCCACCATTTTAAAGCTGCTGCAGACTAATGAGCCCAATCTGGACCATGAAGTCTTGTTCAGTTTACTGGTTGAAGCTGCGACAGGGCCCTTTGCCAAAGGGGAAGAGAAGAGTATGCCTAGCATACCAAGGTCTACTGAAAAGTAAGTACAGTAACCTTATCGAAGGTCACACAAGAGTAATGATTACATTTTGAAGTTTACATTGTAAAAATTGTTTACTCATTCATTTCAGGGAGAAATCTACCTCTGTGATAGATGAAGACCTTAATAGTTCCTCGGTAGGCGTAGGCAACGTCCTCAGCTCTTCCCTTCCATCAGTTGCCACTCCAGGTGTGACATCCCCTCTCTACGTCGCCACACCATTTGACCACGATTACGCCAAACGCAAAACTCTCCGACGGCAGCAGTGGCAGCAGCAGCGGCATGAGGAACAGCAGGCTGATGGTACAGTCCAAGTTCTAAGCACTGTCTCAGTGCTTGGGCCCCCTCGCCCTTTTTGCATTGGGGCAGGAAGTCCACTGAGGAGTTCTCAGATTGATAATCACCATGCTGTGTGGCCTTGGTTTGAGTTCAATGGACCCTTTGCACTGGATGATTGGGATGTGGTGAAATGGGCAATATGGCTACAGTCTACTTGACTACATTGCATTACCGAAAAGTGGTAGATTTAAAGTTTGCGAGGTCATACTGGCTGTAATGTGCGCATGCATCTATCTGTGTGGCTTGTCACAGCTTTGTCCTTTTTGCTTTCCTTCCCAGTTGATCGGTTTTCTTCTCCTAATATGGTTGCTCCGTCATTGATGACTGCCACCATTTCACTTTAAACAACTTCCTTCATCCTGGAGGCAATTGGGTTGAAGGAGCCCACAGATATGAAACAGACAAATACAGAGATATAATCTATATTATACAGTGCCCTCCATAAGTATTGGCACCCCTGGTTGAGATGTGTTTTTTAGCTTCCAATTATTTTATTTTTTTTCTAAATAATATGGGACCTTAATGGAAAAAAAGAGAAAAATCCAACCTTCAATACAAGTGCATTTATTCAGTGGGGAAAAAATCCCACATAAAGAAATAATTATTTGACATCAAATAATGTGTGTCACAATTATTAGCACCCCTGGTGTTAATATTTTGTACAACCCCCTTTTGCCAACAAAACAGCACCTAATCTTCTCCTATAATGTTTCACAAGATGGGAAAAGACAGAAAGAGGGATCTTCAGCCATTCCTCTTTGCAGAATCTCTCTAAATCATCCAGAGACCTGGGTCCTCTCCTCTGTACTCTCCTCTTCAGCTCACCCCACAGGTTCTCAATGGGGTTGAGGTCAGGGGACTGAGATGGCCATGGGAGGAGCTTGATTTTGTGTCTGGTGAACCATTTCTGTGTAGATTTGGCCATATGTTTAGGGTCATTGTCTTGCTGAAAGACCCAGTGACGACCCAGCTTCAGCTTTCGGGCAGAGGGCAACAGATTTTGATTTAAAATGTCCTGGTATTTCAAAGCATTCATGATGCCATGCACCCTAACAAGGTTCCCAGGGCCTTTGGAAGCGAAACAGCCCCACAGCATCACTGACCCACCCCCATACTTCACAGTGGGTATGAGGTGCTTTTCAGCATGCGCATCTTTCGTGGTACGCCAGACCCACTTAGAGTGTTTGTTGCCAAAAAGCTCAATCTTGGTCTCATCTGACCAAAGCACACGGTCCCAGTTGAAGCCCCAATACCGCTTGGCGAACTCCAGACGCTTGCGTTTATGATTGTGAGTGAGGAAAGGTTTTCTCCGTGCATGCCTCCCAAACAGCTTGTTGGCGTGTAGACAGCGCCTGATGGTTGATTTGGAGACTTTGTGACCCCAGGATGCTACCATTTGTTGTAATTCTGTAACAGTGAGCTTTGGAGATCTTTTGATTTCTCTTACCATCCTCCTCACTGTGCGTGGTGGCAAAATAAACTTGGCTCCTCGTCCAGGCTTGTTTACCACTGTTCCAGTTGTTTTGAACTTCTTAATTATTCCTCTCACAGTGGATATGGGCAGCTGCAGTTGAGTGGCAATCTTCTTGTAGCCTCTGCCTGACCTGTGAAGGTCGACGCACATCTGCCTCACTTGTATGCTGTGTTCCTTTGTCTTTCCCATGTTTAAGAGTGGATAAGAGAAATGGCCTCGGTGTCACGTCATATTTATACCCCAGGGAGACAGGAAGTGATGAATTACTAATTAAATGTTCCTACATACTCTGGTAAACTTTGTAAACTACTGTAGAAATGACAGAAATGCTTCAATTATATTTATTTCCTGGGAATTGTTAAGGGTGCCAATAATTGTGGAACAGGTGATTTGATGTCAAATAATTATTTCTTTATGTGGGATTTTTTCCCCACTGAATAAATGCACTTGTATTGAAGGTTGGATTTTTCTCTTTTTTTCCATTAAGGTCCCATATTATTTAGAAAAAAAATAAAATAATTGGAAGCTAAAAAACACATCTCAACCAGGGGTGCCAATACTTATGGAGGGCACTGTATCTAATGTAAAACTATACATAAATATAACCTAATGATATGAAATAAGAACATAGAATCCACTAAAATTAGTAAAGGCAATAAATATGAGGGAGATAGTTTTTCATCAATCAAATACTGTAGAAAATGACAAATCAAAGAAATTTCTTATGCAGTGTAGCAAATTCATTCACTAAACTAAAGATTGAAGTCATTCATTCAACTGAACCAGAAAAATCCTAAAGAGGAAATAAATCCAGCATGTCAAAACCTTTTGTATTTAAAATGTGAAACTTTTTTTTGGCTGCTGTTTACTTAAATCTACTAAGCTTTTATTTTGAAAACAATACAAATTAAAACATGGCATCTACTCGCTTCTGGGGACTGCCATTTGAAGGTCTTTTGCTCTTGCAGGTGCGAATTCAAGGAATACCATGCGTGTGAGCCAATTCCTGCCAGTTTTTCTTACTTATACTGAACAAAACCATAGAGTTAGTCGACACTCTGAAATGACAACCTTCATATTCATTACATGGACAAAAACAACATAATAAACCACATTCATAAACGTTCGAAGTACCTACTGTGATGTGACCTGATCTGGATCCCTTTCGTCTCGACAAATGGATGTACAATGCTTTTACTCTTGCCAAAACTTCCTCTGATGACCGCTGCATGTTTTGTATTTTAGCCATTGTGTACACAAGATCAAATGATTAAATCCATCGCTCTCAGCAGCAGTCTGTCAGCTGGCACATTTCAACTTCCCGCCGTATTAACAAGCAAGGCGCTACTGTGGTTTTGTCTTCGCTTCCGCTGTTCAGCTCATAATGATTTCTTCCAACATGGCACTCCTCTTTAACTGATTATTTTGTAATTTTTTTTCCACAAATGCATTATTAGAGTGCTATGTTTTTACTAGTTCATACACATAAATGATTCTTCAACATTTTCTGGGTTTACTTCCCCTCAACAATCAATTAATTTAAGGTTGGGCCCTTCATTTCTTCAGACTCTTCATTTGATTGACATTTTGGGGAAAGGACTTCTCTCCTTTGACATTCACATTCTCTGACCACAAAAATAATCTTCTGCTTGAATTGACAAAGATTTCCATGGTCCAAAATCGTGTTAAATGTCTTTCCAGCGCATTCTAAGAGTAAAAGCTTAAGTGTCATAATACTTAATGCACATAGTGCAAGAGTCTATACAGATAAGTCCCATACAAATGTGTTTTTGTGAAACTAAGAAAAGAAAAGTAAAACACTTGACAGGCTTATAAGATCTTCACTTTATTTACGGTCGTACAGTAAACTTGCAAATTTTAAAAAAGATTAATAGACTTTAATATGACATCCAGATATTACAATGTAATGTATTTTTATATTTGTATATAATCTAAGCAGGTATGCAACATATAGGATAATGTGCCTTAAATTTTCAATCTGCAAAGATTTTGTCCACCAGGGAAACTTTTGGGGGGTTTGGGTGAATATAATTTTACAAAAAAACTGTCTTAACATACATCCAATGTTCCACTTTAGGCTTGAATGTGCTTATAATGCAGCCATATTGCCCATGTTGCCAGGTTTGTCCCTGCTTTCCAGATTTTTTTCCCTTCCTCCCTACCTACCTACCTACCTGCCTGCTACCTCTTTTGCCTGCTTGCTTTGACCACCTGCTTTGCCTGTATATTACTGTATATGCATGTAGTTCCAATGGGGTCACTGTCCTCAGTACTGAGACAATTTAGATCCTTAACACAATTCACCTTTTTGTCTGGTGCTTCACATAGTTGTGCTTTGTTAGATTTTAGTGTGGATTTAACTTGACTAAAAATGCTGACTCCCTGGAGATGCCTTGTCCTGTGTGATTCATGTGTTCATCGCACTAATGGGACATATTTGGAATTTCTATCCGATTAGTGCAAATGAGCACATTTAAACCAGTGGTTGGTCTGTTATTGGCAAAGAACTGAAACTCAAGTTATGGAAATGTGGCACTCTGCACGTGTTAGCCAGTTTTTGTGCTTAAAACACATTTCGGCGAGAAGACTGTAGGGCCTGATTCAGACATAAAGTCATCGGAAGATTGTGCTTTGTCCTTCCACACATACTTTCTCTTGATTCTGTTTTAACGCAATGATAGACAATCATAGCTTTATTCTGGTTGTCCTATTAATCTTTGCTCACATTGACAAAAGGTTAAATGTAGTCGAATAGAGAAACATTATTGTCCAAGAATAAGAATGTGTTTATTATGATTCTTGCAACAAAATTGAAAGGATTAATTTTTTTGTCTGAATTGGGTTGCACAAGGGGGTTGGCTTTGATGCCCCCATTCGTCAAAACTATATGATTTCTTTTTCTTTTCTTTTATAACCAGCCTGCATTTTAAATGTAATGTATAAAATGCATTCAGAGGTACAGTTCTGCTTGATACTGTTGTAAAACCAGCTCCCCATATCTTCAACAGCCTCACCAGAGTTTGACCATGATTACTGCTTGCCCAGGTCTTCAATGTGGCTGGCTTCCCTGAATGGTACTGCTCTCCAAACCCACCAAACTCTCTCAGAGGCTTTGCCTTCAGTCAGAAAACACCTCTGTAATGAAGTGCATTCTTAACAGAGGCACACATTTTCACAGTTTTAACTTTAATTACTGATCTCCAGTGCCATAAGATGTTTGCTGTTCACTATGACTGTGAAAATTCCTGTGTGCTTTCCTCCACTCCTCATTTGGTTATATACAGTTCTCTGCCAATGATCCTCCATATCTCTAGTAACAATTTAGCGGAACTGACATAGTTTGGTCGGCTTTCCAAACTGTCCAACCCTGCCCGTCCTACTTACACCCACCTCCCCCCCATACCCCTTTTGTGTTACAACCTCCTTGTATTGTTCTTACTTAAAGTCTGTGTGACTCACTTTGGACTTAAGGTCATCAATATCTTAAAACGATGTATAATATAAGTACACTGGAATGAAAGACCCACATATAGACATTTTTTAGGCAAAATGAATTTGAAATGCATTTTCATGATTTTCAATAGATCTATAGCCATTCAACTGGTGAAATAACTTTTTGTGTTGTTTCTTGTTTTGGCAGAGCGCAGTCAGGACAGCGAGGTGGTAATGCTTTCTGACTCCAACTCCACCCAGGATGCTTTCACAGATCCAACAAGCTCACAAGACAGTAGTCACAAACCTGCCTGCGGGAAAGTCAGTACATCATCATCATCGGAGAGCACAACGCCTGTGAAGGAAGGGCAGCCTGCGTCCGACAATACGGGTATACCAGGACTCGCATACTGACATCAGACTATACTATTCTTTGCCTGAAAGAGATGTCTGCACATTTACAGTACGATCTCACTATGCATGTACCTGTATTGTATGTATACATTACGTTCATGCATTTTTAAAAAAGTTTCATAAATACAAACAGGGCAGCACGGTGGACAACTGGTTAGCATGTCAGCAATGCAATACAGAAGTGCAGGGTTCGATTCCGGCCCCCGCCATCCTGTGTGGAGTTTGCATGTTCTCTTATGTCTGCGTGGGTTGACTCCGGTTTCCTCCGACATTCCAAAAACATGCATGGCAGGTTGATTGGGCACTCGAAATTGTCTGTAGGTGTGATTGTGAGTGCGGATGTTTGTTTGTCTACGTGTGCCCTGCGATTGTTTGGCAACCAGTTCAGAGTGTACCCTGCCTACTGCCGGAAGACAGCCGGGACAGGCTCCAGCCTCCCCGTGGCCCTTGTGAGCATAAGCGGATCAGAAAATGGGTGGATGGATGTATCAACACAAACACAATTCCAATAAAGTTGGGATGTTGTTTTAAACATGGATAAAAACGGAATATGATGATTTTCAAATTATGGCAGTCATCTGTTCCCAGTTAGCCTATTCACTTGTGAGGTGTTCCAAACAGGTCTTTGTCTTTTTTACCACCTCTCCCAGTTTTGACTTCACCAGTCTTCAGTGTTGCATCTCCTGCGTCCTCCTTTAGAGTCGCATGGCGATCAGACTGTCCAACAGACAGAGGAAAACCTGGTTGAGGAAATCGTGGAAATGGTGGTGGTGACCCTCCCTGAGGCTTCGATTCCCCAAATCTCTGCAAATGTCTGCCTCCCGCCTGTGCTTGTACCAGCCACTCCTCCGAAAGCAGCTACCTCTCAACAGCCTGCTTCTCAAACCCCAGCCAGCGAAGGCAAAAAGAAGCCAGAGCCACCCGCCGAGGTGATTGAGGTACCCAAGGCTCTGCCTGCAGAACATGCGGACCAGAAAAAAATGCTGGTGGAAATGTGCGTCCGCTCTCTTTTCCTCTGCCTTGGGCGGTTTCCTCAACATTATAAGAGTCTCTACCGCCTGGCTTTCTTTTACACCAACAGCAAAACCCACCAGGTCAGTCCACCTCAGTCAACTCTTCTTAACTAATAACATGGCACCCATTTGTGTAATGTCAGCACAGTATAAACTAATGACTACGCTATCTACAGACTACAGGTATAATCAGAATTAGAAATAATATCGTCTATAATGGCTGCCTCAATTTCCCCCCAACGTCTCTTGTTTGCATTCGATTTCTTTCACTGCACATTAGTTTCTGACGAAGGCTATGTGAGTTCCAATACTCTGTGGGTTGAGGTATGTGTGGGTTGAGAGCCATGCTTTTTCAGCCAGTTTGGCACAGAGATGCTGTGCTCAGCTATACTGTGGGGGCATCCTTCTGTCAGTTTTCTGATCCATTGTAATGTCTCCATGAATTCACGTTTTTCGTTATTTACTATTTATTGTACTTGTTGTTACTATGTTTTTAAGTATACATTTTAGCTTACCTTTACCTAGCTCTTTGCATCTTAGGGTTTTCCTGATTGCCAATGAGCACCGTTTAGACTTTAGCAGATGTTTACACAACATGCAAACAAACTTACTGTGATGATAGAAGGCCATCTGCATGATGATAGTTTAATGTTGTGTTTATTAAAATGTAGACGTGTTTTTTTATTAATTTATTTATTACCACAGAACCTACAGTGGGCCCGAGATGTGTTGCTAGGAAGCAGTGTCCCATGGCAACAACAGAAGCACATGCCTGCACAAGGACTCTTCTGTGAAAGAAACAAGACAAACCTGTTCAATGTAAGTTCAGTCCACAGTTCCTTTTATGTTGTTTTTCCTGTGTCACTTCATCACCGCACATTTCTTATCAGCTTTTTGTAGATACCAGTTATCACTGAATCATTAAACATTCATCTATATATTCAAATGGCAGGCTTTATATAATATGTGGGTCATAAACACTTTTGCACGGATACAGTGAGAGTGATTTAAGTGCACTGAATCTTCATAAGACATGTTTTTTCTATTTTGGTTACATTATGTTGGTACATGAAAGTGGACAAATATTATTAACGCCTATCAATCTCATACAAGCTACAGACACAATTTTAAATATCTATAACACGAATACTCGTTGACACTGACATGAAATTCATTCCCTATACACGATGAAACTATCATTCCAAATTTCTGGTGCATATGTACAGTACATGCCCTATTCTTTTCTTTTGGCCACTCAAACAACTCTTGGCCTGAACGTGAACAGTGCATCACCACACAGCGCCGAGGAGTTTCGCCGAATAACTCTAACAATGTCAAAGAGCAGTTAAAGGGACAATCAACAATGCAGTACAACGGCTGCCTGGCACTCTGCATTCTGTCAATAATGTCATTCGTTGGAGATTGCTGAACAAAACAATTTTTCAAAACTATGCTTGAAATAGTTGTAACTCAATTACGCAATTATAATGACTATTACGCAAAAGATAGTTGGCCAAGTTCACTTGACTCTTGACCTTTAAATTGTGTCCTGACTGCTATTTAACACGAGTTTGAATCTGATTGTTTAATTCTGATCAAAGCCACATCTCCAGTTTTAAGATGGTGCATCCACATTATCCCAGTTCTTTATTTTTATTTGCCCTCTCAAAAAATATTTCATTGGTTTTAGGACATATTACACGTGGAAACATTTTATTTGATTTGATCTTGGTCACATTTTTCCACATCTTTGTTGGTTAAGAAGTTTTGTATGTTCATGAGCAAGTGTCACACAAAAAAACTACACGACTGTTTCTTTGAAACCTTGTGAAAGGATGTTCTGGAAGAGGTTCAACTCAAGAGATTGATTTTCACCATTACACTGCACTTGCATTGCAGCCAAGCGGGTTCACACCAGATCGAGCAGATGGCATTGTGATGATTTTCCCAACAGATTTTTTTTCCCAATCAAACAAGGCAGGCGGACTGAACACCATTGTAGTTATCTGGATGGCATGTCAAATTTTCTTCTCAGCTCTCTTGTATTGGATCTCATTCGATTGTGCAAGTGTGTCGAATGCAGCCTCAGATGAGTGTAACATACCCCTCATGTTCGCGGCTAAGTCACAATCTCAAGGGACAAGCTTGTGAAGCACTGATGTGTGTCCTCATGATTTGTTGCTCATGATGTGCTCACTTGTTTGCTGTGAGTAGAGTACAATATTGGCATATCATAAGGGTTACCTTTTTTTACACCCGTGGCTCACATAATTCACTTGGCTGCTCGGAAATCTGACTTGAAAACGGATCATAAGCAGCTCTATAAATGTCATTTCTCAGTGGGTGAATGATCTGTCTTTACAAGACATTTGCTTCCCATGGAGTTTGCCTCTATTATATGTTCTTATAGCTCTTCCACCGAATTAAAAGAAGTGCAGAAGCAACTTAGGTTTTGATTTGTTCCTGCTTATTTAGTTCCTCATAGAACCGAGAATGCAAGATCCTAAGTCTGTGTCTCATACCAATCAGCTGTTTCTGCTCTTTTCAGCAGTTTATACAATCCCGGTTATTGCAGTATGCGCTGTAGATCTCAAACCTCTTCTGGTAACAGATTGCAGAGGCGATGTGGGCCACGGCTGAACAGGCTCCCATTGGGTTCTCACAGAGCCCCTTTTGGAATGAAACCTGTCGTCCTGGTCTGCCAACTGTCAAAGCTTTAGGGTGTATTTCAAATCATGCATGATCATGCGACAACCTTTTACTAAATGATTGCAAAGATTTTTCCTGAGTCACTAAATTGAGCTGGTATGAGGAACCTCACCTTTATCTTGGCACGTGTTAAGATTACAAGCCCTTCCCCAGCACTGACTTTTTGCTTTGTTGATATGGGAGTCATCAACATTGTGGAGCGCCAAGCTTCTCTTAAATCGATACTTAAGTCAGCATGGCCTGATGGTTTACTGACATGCGGACGAGTCCTCACGTCGATGTTTTAAGAATACAACATTTTGATAGTCATCTCTCTGGTGACAGAAATGTTATGCTAATGCACAACTGCCACAAATTTACAAACCCAGCATGGTGCACAACGCGAAACGTCGTCAAGGTGAGGTGACATGTCTGTTGAGTTCCCAATTTAGGTCTGGATGCCCTACTTTTGCCATTTGCTATGACTGTGCTGCACTAGTTCTGTTTAGAAAGTATATTGGTGGCGAAATATACATAGGTGTGTTTGTAATTGTAAAAAGTTCCCACCATGTTCACCAAAGAGTTTGTTGCTCGGCTTCTACCAAATTAATCAAAATTTGACAGGCAAGTGGATTTGAAATACAGTGCATTGCTGGGTGGTGGGCCCTCTAACTTCTCGTTACTGGCTTTGTCATACCCGTTGTGTTTTTGGAATTTATTCTAACGGCATCGTTGAAATGTTTTTGGTGCTCACTGTGTGGTTATATTGAGCCATCGGCCCTGTCTACTTGCATTTGATTCAGTGTTACAGATTTTACCCATCTCCACCTCAGATATTCCAATGGATCGGCGGTCGATAGTTATCGCTGATATTCATCAAAAAGTGCACGATCCCCCTAAGTACGGTATGTGATCGTTCTGGTCTCCGAGTAACATTTTTCCTTAAAGTGTTTATTGAATAGAAATCTTACTATCAATTTAAGCATAGCCAAGTTACTAACTACTTTCCCATTACTTTTACCAATCATTTATCACACATCGCCAATGATTTTGAGGAGTTGAAATGGATGTCACAATTTCACTCGTAGATTAATTTTGCGGTTTGTTTAAAAACAAACAACAACAAAAAAGAGAAATGTTACCATTTAAATGTGACAGATTCAGCTGCTCGTAACAGGAGCACACATTTAAGACAAGTGTTCATGTCCTTATAACTTCATCAATTAAAGGTATTGCATCACGCAACGCGCTCTGGGAACTGAGTGGCTCGATCATTTGACACGCCTGCATTCTGTTCCTCGGCATCACAAAACCAAAGAAAAAAAGTCAAGGAAATGTATACTATGTATATGATAGGAAAAGTTTTGACATTGACAAAAATTAAAAATAAAAACATATCTGCGTCATGGAAGCATTTGCACACTGAGCAAATTACGGCTTATTTTTAATGCACATGCTTTGGCGCACTGCCTTCAATAGGAACGAGCGTCATCTCTGGCAGAGGCCAAGCATCATTACCATCTCACTTCTTTGCGCTCATACAAACATTTGATGGTTGCAAAGAGTGTCAGAATGAGCGGTGGTTGCTGTCTGGACTTGTTGACATTCAAGTTTGATCGCTGCAGTAATCATTTACTCAAGTATTTACAGTGTAGGCCGGGGTCGGCAACACGCGGCTCGAGAGCCGCATGCGGCTCTTTAGCGACACCAGTGGCTTCCTGGAGCTTTATAAAAAACTAGCTGGTTCGCCGCCCTCCGGGCGGCTCATCAGCTAGTTCCTGCGGAAGGCTGGTAAGGTGGGCCTTCGGCCCACAAAAGTGTTGTTGCTTGGTTCAACTTTTTGTTCATCTTCATTGCTTATCGTGAAAATAAAGAGATGTTTAGCTCTACTAAATAACTAACAATTTCATTGCAATGCTTGTGGGTAGACAACATTTTTTCGCTAAGATGCCCGCGCGATCGTAGTGAGCCACTGCCTGGGCGGCACAGTGGCGGCGCGCAGCGGCGCGGTGAAGTAGGTACGTTTTGAAAAGGGACAGACGGAAGGACAGACCACGTGCGGGACGACGCGCAATATATATATAGATGTTTGAAAATGGAAAAAGATTTTGATAGTAGGCTAATATACTGTAGCTCAAATAGATATAGATACATGTTGCAGGTCCGAAAAAGGAGAGCTGTGGTATTGTTTTTTAAAACCTACACTTTATTTATGCTTTTAACAGTCTCAACAAACACAGACACGTCTGAAATTTCTGATTCAATTATTAATTTTATAATGAGCAGGATTGGCAACAGGATTGCGTTCTATTTCACGCCTTTGAACCATTTCATTTTGTAGTATGGTTTCACTGTAATTGGAATACAAGACTCTATGTAAAGACGCGAGTAGTGATTAGTTTTGTGTTTAATCCGCATCGAACATTTGCAAGTAGCTCAGTTTATTTGGGGAAAATAGCATTTGCATTTTCGGCAACACTAACTAAACTGTGCCTTTCCGCGCCCGTTTCAAACACAACTGTCAATCTGATAGCATCTAAGAGGAGAAACTCACTATAAAAATGGTCCATACTCTTGAATTACTTCCCTCAGTTTGACATATGACTCAAAACATTTGTGTGTTCAGTTGCGCAGTGTGGTGTTCGTAGGTGGAGCTCCACTCACGAGAACCTTGTTTTTTTTGTTTTTTGTTTTGGCAGGGGGGGGGGGTGTTTGTAAGAGCGGTATTGAGCAGTGAAAACATTTTTCTAAGGTTTTTATTTGCATGCTAGCGGATTTGCCCTCTGTCAGTCGGGATTCTGCTGCCTCGCTTGGCTTTCTTCAGTTCAACTTGACCTTTTTCAGCACTTTTTCTCTCTCTGCTCACACAGGAAACAGGATAAACAAGGTTATGCATGTGTAGTATGTTTACGGTGGCCATCTGGAGAGAGACAGCCAGTGTTGAAAGGAAGCAGGTGAGGGCTGTTGGCTGAGGAAATATTATGTATGCTGTGAATTCCTGCCTCGTCAGGCAAGGCGGTTCCACATGTTTTGTTTCACTTGGTTAATAAGGGATGTGTTTATACATACCTGTTCTTTGCCTTTCATGGTGTGCCAAGCTTTGCCGTGTGCACTTGTGCATTGCTTTCGTAGCACTCAATTCCTTTTTCAGCCAGTTGATGTTCTCATGTTCTTTTCCTGTTGCTCTGACTTCAGCATGATCATGCTCTACCCCTCCCCCTGGCTGTTATTCACTCCACTTATCTCCTCTCTGTGTTGCTCTTGTTCGGCTTCCTCATTACTCTCTCACTCCTCTGTTTGTGTGGGTGTGCATTAATAGGTGGGACTTTGCGCTGCTGGCATGTGATTGGCTGGCGCAGGCCTACAAGGGCTGGCTGTGCACTGTGTACAGTGCAAGAGAAAGCACAGGAGAAGGAGTGAGGGTGGGGGGATATCCGGCAGGCTGGGGTCAGGGGAGAGTGGAGATGGAGTGCGTGGGTGTTTTTGTTTTGAGATGGCTGGCAGGGGAGGAGCGAGTCTACTGCTCTGTCAGCGGTCTCCTGAGCTCTTGGACCCTGACTTCAGTGCTGACTCTCCTCTTGCCAAGGCATCTACCGTTCTACCTTTCTTCTTCTGCCGTGTGCAGCTGAGCTTCCCGCGTTTTCTCCACTGCAGCTCCTGCTGCCCTCGCACCCAAACGCAGCCCACACCTTGCTCTCTGAACATGAGATTCTATTAGAGTGGAGGCGTTGCCAGGGATGCTGTCGCTGCTACCGCCTGCAGCAATCCTTCCAAAAAATACCAGCATAGGAAATGAGGAATAGCCTTCTTTGGTGATGGTGAGTTGTTTTCTGTCAGACTTTTGGAAACGTCGAGTCTTGGTTGTGTTTTTTTGGGGAGACTTTTGAGTTGTGATTAGTGTCAGCAAATGCAGATTGTAATTCTTTCTGGTAAGGCTCAAGATGACAAATGGTACCACGCACCTGCCACTTGTTTGTAACAATGGCAGGTCACAGCCAGCTTGATTTAAAGACGTAGTTCCTTCCTCAAGTTACACAGAGCTGGCTGTCAGAATGCTGATGTCATGATTGCTAAACTGCAGCAATTGTCACTGTTTGCTACTAGTTACGTGACCCAACTTTTCTCTCGTTGTACCGCTTTGAGTCAGTGTTGTGTGTGTTGAGACATGTATCCAGCAAGACGTGACAAGGCGTTCAAAGTTTGTGAAAGCATAACTCCTGCCTTTGACTCACACGTTCAAAGCTTGAGCGCAGCTTGCCGTACTTCTCACTTTTGTCACGCTACCAATGCTGTTGCTCTTAATGTATACTTTTCTTAATTTCTACATAGTGCTTGTTTTCTTAAGTCTCTGCCTGTTTCGTTGTTGTGTGATATATTCACCACAACGGAGCTGCGCCTCCACTGGAACTGGTTATATTTTCTCCTGAAAAGGATACTTAAAACCATTTCAGTTTTACAAATCTGCTTTAGCTGTTGTGCTCCAGAATAATCTGCGTAAAGCCATGGCTTTGCTTTCCCCAAAACAGATTTACATTGATGATGGTTTGATGGTTCTATGAACAATCCTCGTCCATGAGAGGCTGTTCAAAATATCTTTAGCATACTTACCCTGCGTGCATGGAATCTGAGCAGGGAAAACTTTACTATGCCATCTTGCTTCCTTATGTAAGGCTGCATTGAGTGAGTTTAGCCTTGGGAAACATTGTTGGCACTGCAGATTCAATTTTATAATGAGGTTATGCACCAAAGAATATGTGAAGAAAACATTTGGGATAAAAATCATACCTACTGGGCAGCTGCTACATTTTGGGGTCCAAAATACAATCATATGTTGTGCATTTTTTGGTGGTGGCTTTGTTACTTTGTCAGTAGTTGGGAACTTTGTCTGTAGATATCTATTATCGTTTGTTCAGTTTCCCGCGTCGTGCTTTCCCGCTTAGTTTCCTTCCAGAGCCTTGGAATATGCCATCTGACCATCTGGAGCTGTCTGTTCAGAGGACCACCAGGCTCCCAAAAGTGCTCCATGAGCTGATAGAGCCATCTCATTTGTTGTGTTCCATCCTGATCATCTTTGTTTTGTCTCACACACATTTTTGGCCGCCAGAATATGCACTCTGCGCAGCATGCATCCTGAATGTAACCTAGGCCGCCATCTGCACTTGTATTGATTAAAAACATGGTAGGCTAAATAGAAGTAGGCCCATTTTTTTGCCAGCCAAGCAGGCACATGCTTACTGAAAAGGTGCATTTGGCAATCAGTGGACACATCACGCCTTCTGCAGAAAATGGCCCATGTTTGTTGGCCGCCATTCTGTAGGCTGTGCTGCACTGCTTGGCCACAACTGAGAACTAATGAGGCTTCCTATCATGTGTGCCCAGAGAAAACACTTTCTGTGCCACCCTCCTGCCTCTTACATGTCCAGGCAGTCTGTAAGATCTCCGCTGCAGCCTTTCCATCCCTCGTTAGTGCTTCTTCGAATGCCGTGTTTTTCCCCTCGCACTTAATTGTGTTACTTTCTGCTCCGTTGCGTCTTTCCTTTCAAATATCCTCATTGCTAATTGTTTTCCGACACGCAAAGTCTATTTGTTTTTTCAGAGTTGTAAAGCCACTAGTTGCACCCAAGAAAGCTCCCTCAAATTGCCATTTCTCTTTGTTTATGTCCATTGTGTTTTCAAATAAAGCTGTAGTTTGTCATACAAAATATTTTGGGTTTTTTAATTTTTTTTGTGGAGCAGTCACAAATGACTGCTCTTTCTGCTCCTTGTTTCAATTTCCTTTCCACCCCCAGGGCATCTGGCGTATTCCAGTAGATGAAATTGATCGCCCAGGAAGCTTTGCATCTCATATGAACCGATCCATTGTTCTCTTGTTGGAGGTGCTATCACAACTCAAGGATCACGACACCTTGCTGAAAGTGTCTTTCATGCTGCAGAGAACCCCTGACCAGGGAAAGTAAGGGCCAATTTCCTGTAGCACTACCGTGTTTGCTTTTGACTTATGCATATGCATTTTTGCTGTCATCGCTCTGTCTCACTCACTTCCTTCTCTCCTTAAATCCATCAAGAAAATATTTACGCGATGTTGATCGCCAGGTTTTGGCCAAGAGGGCATTTTTCCTCAATGTAAAAGTCCTGGAGGACAATCTGAACAGTCTCAGTGGGGTAAGAAAGCACAGATCGGGTTACTTACTGCATTTCCTAAAAACCACACACTATTTTGCTGATTGTGTTGGTTGTTTTTCAGGTGCAGCTTCCCAAAGCAGCGACCACCTCCATGGGGGAGATGACCACGGCGGCCGCATCCAGCAGGCCAAGTTCAGAGGACAGCAAACATGCGCTGCCCAAGAAGGGGGTGCTCACAGAAGGGACCTGTACCACTGACACTGGACGCAAGGAAGGCTCCCTACCACAACGTCCTCCACTCGCACCATCTGCAGATAAAGATGGCAAATTTGAGAATCAACCTGGAAAGGTGGAACCTGTTACGAGTGAAGGGCACAGAACAGGGCCAGAGGAGCCAATGGATTTGGAATCTGGCCATTGGAGGAGACCATCAACAACCACAGATACTCAAGACAGGGAAGCAGAGGCACCGGTCTCTCTGGGTACAATAGAGCCCCAGCAAAAAGTCTCTGACAGCAGCCGGACATCGGAGCTGTCTCTTGAAGAGCTAAGTATTAGTTCCAGGCAGCAACAGCTTCAGTCTTCGGCAAGCAAGGCCACTTTGACAGCTAGCAGCCCTGATCAAGTTTTACTTCGAAGGCCCAGCAGAAAAAGGAAACTTTTAGAGGATGTAGAGTCTGGAAAAACCCTCCTACTTGATGCCTACAGAGTTTGGCAACAAGGCCAGAAGGTTATGACCTATGACCTAGGTCGTATTGAAAAGATCATGTCAGAGACGTACATGCTCATAAAACAGGTAAATGTCCTTCGCTTGTGCCACACAACATGTATCAATTGCGCACACATTCATAGTGTGTTGCCATTTACTATAATTCTTTCTGATTCTGCATGCAAGCTTTTATGCCCTCCTTTTAGATTAAATTACCCCTCACAAACACCGCTTCTTGTAGACAACCGCTATAAAACACTTTCCAACTTAACGTTTTTGAGCTATATAACAGATTTGGATGAAACATGCTGATTGGTTCTCTCTTACCCAATGTAATTCTTTTGCATTTGTTGTTGTTCCTGCCAGTCAACGGGCTTGTGACTTTGGGAGAGGACTAATTTATATCGACAGTATTGTTGGTTCTGTGACTCTGGAGGGCAAGCAGCATACATCATTGATGGATGGAAGTCATGGAGAGAAAGTGTTTAATATAGAACAACAAAATATAAATTCTGCCGTATCACAACTGGACCCATCCAGCAAGGATGAACTGTATCGTGTTTGAATGTTACACTTGTCTGACTGTACAATTCTTTGGCTGCAAAACAACCCCGAACAAGCTTATTGAGCTGCAGATCAATGTCGGCCCCACAGAAATTATTGCCACAGCACTGGAGAGGGAAGGCAGTAGCCAGAAGGGAGAGAGTGGGAGAGAGACGATGATGAGAACTAACTTCAGCAAGATTTTCAATGTCTCACAAACGCAAGTGGGCACAGCAGGAACCACAATACAGTAGTTCCACATGAGTCCACTATTTACAAAAGCCACATTTGATTTTATTCTACCGTATAGTTCTATAGTGCTCCATCATCACGACACCTACAAAAAGACTTTCTTCTTTGCGTGGCTCTATTTAATGGACTGATTTTGAGTGTTTCGTTTTTTCTCCCCTCTTTGGACAGCTTATCCTTCGTAGTGATCAGACTGTTGCTCCATCTTCGAAATGGCCGATTTACACCAGTTGGTGCGGCACTGGTCTTAAATTAAAGTATAAATTCTTTTTGAAGTGATTGACCACACAATAAAATCGGATTTGTTTGAAGCTATTTGTTCTTTTATATGTAAGATACAAACTACTATTGTACAAATGTTGGCACTAATATTTTAAACACATTTTCAAACTATTGAAAGACGAGCTATATCCTCAGTGAAAGTATTGGCAACATTAAACAACCCCAAACTAGCGTACAGAATCCCACCGCTTGGAGGAATGGCTCATTTGCTCCATCCAGCAGCCTGCTGCAAGGAACAATACAACAGTTTAATGACTATTACCACTAATTGCACCATGTTTGGCTATAGCCGAGCTCGACTACGCTCACATGCTAAGCATAGCAACCGCTGCAAACAGTGCTTAACTCCGCTGGTTCGCTGATCGATCCACTATTGTGATTCTGATACAGAGCTGGGAATCCATCGTAGTTTTGTATTTTATCCATTTGACACATGCACAAAAGAGCACATCAAAAGAGATTTATGAAGCGTAAGCCTCTGTGATTCTCACACTGTTCTTATATGATTATTGTTCCTCTTCTTGCTTCAGGTTGATGAGGATGTGGCTCTGGACCAGGCTATGAAGTTTTGCCAGATACAGTTGGCTACTTCTGCCCAGCGACAGGTACATCCAGCTCATCTTTGTTACTCACCACGTATTCGCACTCCCGCAGGGTGAACATTCATTCGGAGCCACACAGTCACACTCTCTTCAGTCTGACTCGAATTCACACCAAAAAGTTATCATACCCTGTGATGACAAGTGACGTTGAACGTTTTGAAGAGTTACAGCAACAGTATTGTATATTTGATTGAACAACGAATGTACCACAAACGGCAACAGACGGCAGTGCAGCGCTTAAGAGCTTAGTGCCATTGAGACTACTTAACTCGTTCACTCCCAGAGACATTTTCAAACGTCTTTTCAGACTCGTTCCAGAATTGGTTGGTACTGAATGAGTTAAAAGTGTAAAATATCACTCATGTTTTCATTGGTGCTGTTTCTACTCCCTCCCCCAAAAAGGGTTTCCCTAATTGTGTATTTTGAAAAGGGTTTTAACAATAATTCCTTGAAGCCAATCAGAAAATGTCAAACCTTCGTGAGGACAATCAAGGCACGTTTGTGTGCTTGTGATGTGGCTGAACTGCACCAAGCAGCGAGAATACAGAATCGTGCGTGAGGCGCTGGGGTCCAACACATTGACATGTCATTAATCATTGAAAACTCTCCACAGACACACTCCAAAATCTTGTCAAAAGTTCTCCCAGACTAGTGAATAGTGCCGAGCACATGAATTTTTTCCCATTTTCACGTTTAGCGTATTGACGAAAAATATTTGCGATATTCAGCGTGCATTTCATCTTGTTCATCAGGAGGTAAATTGTGCCAAATTGATGAATAATTTGGTGATCCCCAGACTTATTCAAGTCGATGCCAGCGCTAAATATAACCCAGTCAACCTCCCTATTGGCACTTGTGGCTTTTCCGCTAGTTCCCATTATATCATTGATCTCAGCACAGCTGTAGTTTGCCTGTCACTCGCCTGTACAGAAGCGCTGTCATTATGCAACCAATTTGGTCAAAGATGGAAATGAAACACTGGCATATGAATGTCTTCTCGTAAAAAGTGTCATACAAACTGAATGTTTCTAATTGGCACATGAATGTCTTCTCGTAAAAAGTGTCATACAAACTGAATGTTTCTAATTGATTTGCGCAAGACCATTCTAATTAAAACAAAACAAAACAAAAATCACCACCATATTATATTCAGTACCCTATCTGTTCTCCCCATTGCCCGTGACTCGACTTCATCACATCCTAATAAAAGAGTAGAGGGTGCATCTGGCGGCCTCCTATTTCTGCAGCCGAATCTAACAGCTGGCTATGTGGAATCATTGCTCACATCGCAGAGTAGCAAATGTGAGGAGACACCTCCGTGCTCCAGGCCCCAACGTGAAAATTCTCTGCCTGCTTCTACGTCCACACATTCTTTCAAGCCCACACAAGTACAGAGTGCCAAGGTGCCTGTGTGGCACTGAGAATGAACATTGGCTGGGT
The DNA here is from genome assembly GCF_025434085.1 of Hippocampus zosterae. Classification (NCBI taxonomy): domain Eukaryota; kingdom Metazoa; phylum Chordata; class Actinopteri; order Syngnathiformes; family Syngnathidae; genus Hippocampus; species Hippocampus zosterae. Next base: position 14,759,511 of record NC_067456.1, read on the forward strand.
GGTTGCATTTCTTTATATATTTTAAATTTCCTCCATCGGAACTACATCCACGTCTGCGCTCATCTGATTTAGGCCAGTCTCGCACCTTGTTCAGTTCTTAAACTCCACTGTCCCAATGATTGGTAAAACTAGTGAGGTGTTGGGTTACTTTTTTAAATCTTTAACCTATAAAATGAATAGCCGTGCAATAAATCATTTTTCAGCAATTCCTTTCACAGTTTAACAAAAAACGGTTGAAGCGCAAAACACCTTCACATTTAAAAGTTAAACCACCCATTCATCTCCTCATTTTGAAATGGCTTAGCCTTTATTAGGATCAAGGGTGGGCTGACGCCTTTATCAGCTGATTTCGGGTGAGAAGCGTGCGTAGTGCAACGTTGACTGGTTGCCAACCAATCACGGTGCAAAAATTGAACTACAATGCAACCAATTTAAGTGAAACTGCTGCCCCACCAACTAGCAAAATCTCTTCCGCCTTAATTCAATCAAGTCTGACTTAATCAACAATTGATTATTCACACACATTTCTAAGAATCTGGCTTCTGTCACACTCAGACTGGTTCCATGTGGTGTGTCGCAGGTTTCGAAGGCTGAGATTTGCTAACAGAAACTCAATTTTTACAGAAGTTGGGATGTTGTGTAAAACGTAAAACAAAAGAAAAAAAATGGAATATAATAATAAGTGAATCCTTTTCAACCTAAATTGAATTCAGTACACAGAAAATATATTTCTTGTTAAAACAGATAAACTTTTAACAACACTCAACAAGCGTTTGGCAACCGTGGACACTAATTGTAGAAGCTTTCATAGTGCCTTCACAAGATCTGCAGGTTACGCACACGCGCACACACACATACACACACACCATTACAGATGCTGCCTTTTTGGATACACCTTTTATACCCAATCATTGCAATTATCTGTTTCCATTTAACCTGTTTACCTGTGGAATGTTCAATTTTTTTTCTCTAAGTATCCCACAGCTTTCTCAGTCTTTTATTTCCCCTGCTCCAAATTTTTGGTACTGAGTTACAGACATTCAAATTCAAAATGAGTGAATACTTCCACAAAACAAAAGCAATGAAGTTGATCAGTTTAAACATGAAATATCTTGTCTTTGTAGTGTAAGCATTTGAATATACTGTTTGTTGAAAAGCACTTGCACATTATTGTGTTCTGTTATTTTTGTTTTACACAATGTTCCAACTGCTTTGGAATTGGGGTTTTCATAAGATGAGCTATCCCAATGGTGTCTGTTGTGCCGATGTTTCATTACTAAGTGAATCATCAAAGCTGGCACAACTGTGTAAGTGTTGTCTATGTATTGGGAAGGTTGCTTTCTTCTTCATTCAATTTGCCTCCTCGCTGCAATATGATCCCTTGGCAAGCTCCTACTTTACATGCCAGCTGAGATTCGAAAAGGCTTTTGCACAAGAGTTTCACCATTGCTGAACATTTTGTGCTTTTATGATTCCTTTGTAAAAACGCATGTTGTCAGGGGGCGGGGTCTTCAACATTGTATCCCAGAATTTGAACAACTTGAGACAGCCATGAAGAACCTGGCCATCAAAGTCCTTTCATTCTCTTATTCAATGTTCATCCATTCAAAAAGGAGGATGAGAGAAAGTATTCATTTCTGCTAACTGTGCTCCACTGTTGCCATGGCAGCAGCTGTGGGAGCCAGCCCACTGTTGTCACAGGTTGTTTGTGCAACTCTTGTGTTTTGTAAGTGGTCCTCTAAAAGACATTCAGGAATGCAGCAGAAGAGGGATTCAGAGACCGCAATTTAGGGAAGTGATAAGATTTGTGCACTCAGAACTTTTGCTCGTTTGGCTTCTTTCACTACTGAGAGTTTTTGATCAGGTTGTCACTCAAGATCAGAGGATGTAATCTTAACCTACCTGAGCTGTGTTCGGCTAGTGCACCCCCAGTCAGTGAGAGCTGCTCATAACAACTCCCCCTTTCTGTGTCTCCCGCAGCCCATATGCGACGCGCCTACCACGCCTAAATACAAGGAGCACAGAGATCTCTTCTTCCCTGCCTCTCTGCCAACGCCGATTCTGCTCGGCCACGCCACCTGCCACCCATTGTCCAACCAGGACGGCCAAGCCAAAGTGATGTTTGAGCCCCTGAGCAAGTTACCCAGACCTCAAACGTCGGGCTTCCATGATCAGCAACCACAGAGGAGAATGGCTTGCCACCCTGCGGCAGCAGCAGCAGCTTTGTCCTTCTTACAACACACAGGTAGAGTGAGAGACACTTCGCCACAGTCCATGAAAGGTTGGCGTCTTTTAGCAGCTCTAAGATAGACCTCGGCTGGACCAACAGAGGGCGCCTGTCGACTTCTGTAGTTGTATTACATAATAGCCTGTCAAGCTGCATTACGCCCATGGTTCATTTTAGACTCTGTGACACAAGGTTTTGGTGTAATTATTTCACTTATGTACATGTTCAGCAGAGCATCTGTGAGTCAGCTTGATGTAATAGTTAGCAGTGCACTCGCCCTTCCGTTGTGTCACAAATGTGTCACTCCTGGTCTCAGTAAGTGCTTCATTGGAGAGTTTTGCGTTTTTAGTCACAAACAGCCTTTTGACATGTCTATGAGGGGCCAATTGGACATAGGTTTTATCCATTTATATTTATGGACAGTTTCATGGGAAATTATAAATATCTAAGTCCAGAAAGTGAAACCCCTGCCACAGTTTGGGAGCTTGTTGTGTTTTTACTCTCTGGGCATTGATTTGACACCTCTGCTGAAGGATAATTGCCTGGTGACCGACCAATAATCGATTGGTCACCAGGCAATCACAGGGCACATATAGACAAACAACCACTCGTGGGGCCATTCACACCAATGGACAATTTAAAATCTCCAATTACCCGATGCGTCTTTTTGGAAGACGGGACCAACCCGGAGTACCTAGAGAAAACTTATGCAAGCACAGGGAGAACATGCAAACTCAACACAGGAAGGGCGGAGCAGAAATTTGAACCTCAAACCTCTGAACTGTCAAGCAGTCATGCGAACCACTGGTCTATCATGCTCCTAAATAAAATCTTGAGAAATAAAAGCATGACATGGATTTTGTTTTTATGATATAAATCACCCGTGAAAGTAGCCACTAGATGGCAATGCTTGTAGAGAGCACTCAAGGCAAGTTTATTCCTTAAAATGATTTTACACTTTGCGGCATTAATAAATCCAACTATGGGTGTGATGGTAATGGCTATTAATCATACGTCACTTCATAATTCAAGATTCTTGAGTTTTTCCCCCCAATGAAACAATAAAATTAACTGTTGGCCAAACAGAGACTAAGATAAGATAAGATAAAATCTTTATTTGTCTCACAATGGGGAAATTCCCAACTTTTTTTATTTTTATTTTCACTATTTGGAATGAGCAGTTGGATATCTTTTTAAATCTGCATAAGGGATACAGTCTTTGCATGCAAATACTGTCCATAACACTTAAAAGCATCAGCATAGTGTATATATTTTTTCTCCTACATCTAGACACCATTGTTGCAGAAGCTTAAAAATATATTCCTTCCTTTCTAATTTGATCCATCTTAGCTGCAAAGGATTTTTTTTTTCAAATTGCCTTTTCAATGCTTGCTCTAACTAAGAAACATTACGTTCTGCGTCTGTGAAAACATTGCATTCTGTGTCTCTTGCATCTAATCAGCACAATGATCCAATCAATTAAAAATGTCTGAACAAAGACAAAGGTTGTGGCTACAGATACACAAGGTTGCAGCTGGGGTGACATTTGAATAGAATTATGTTTTTTTAATTATGTCTTTTGATTTATTATAAATAAACAGAAATGATCTGTTTGATCTGCTAATGGACTGTAACATGTTTTTATTGTTCCTCACCCCCACCCTAGAGGAGCGTGAAGAGCTCACAGAGGGGCTCTTGTACCGACAGCAGGAATCGCACCTCTGTCAGCAGATGAAACTGGCCACCGTGTCCCAGGCGCGGGAAGCAGCAGCAGCAGCCGGCTGGTACCGGGAGGAAACGGCCACATGTAGCAGCAGCGGCAGCAGCACGCAGCAGTGTACAGGTCAGCAACACCGCAGGTGGCTTCAAAAAAGTGTGCTCAACCTTAATGATACCTGCAAAAGAAGTTATGTTTTGGATGGTATGATGACTTTCTCAATTTCCATTACGGAATTTGGTGTATGGCAACATAGAGCTTTTACTTACACGTATGCATTATACAGTTGCCAACTTCGTAGTGTCATGCTTCACAGTTAACAGTTGAACATGTATTATTTTGCACTTCCATTTATTTTGAACAAAGACTAATACTCATGGAGTTGTCAATTTTATTTCGCACTTTTGATTATTTTTTACAAAATCCAGAGTAATTAGTATGTGTTTAATTTGGGACTTGAATTCTCAATTGCAGATTGACCCATCTGCCTTTTGTATGAAACAAACAAAAGGTATTTTAAAATGATCTGTATTTGGGAATAGAAATTGTATGGTTCATAAATATTATTGGTATCGGTTACTTGGTATTGTATCGGAGAGTACTGGAGTCAAGTACTGAAAAAAGTGGTATCGAACACAATCTCGACCTTATTCCGTTTTTTTAGTAATCAGCAGTGAAACATGGGTTGGATTCACCCAAATCACCTACAGTACATTGGACCAAAAGGTGCAGAAAACAAGCTTTTTGTGAAGATATATTTTCTAGCAGGAGTGACTTTTATACTAATAATTTTTGCTTCTGTGATGCCTTTAACATCGGAGCAGTCCTTTTTTTCTATAAAATACCCACGACGGCGATTAAAATGTGCTTTTGATGGGAAAATAGTGTATTTATGAAATTTTATAATAACGTGACTTTTGATGAACTTTATCACCTATTTATTTAGCAGTAGTATTTATTAGTGTGTGTGCATGTTTGTGTGTCTATTTACATATATTCCATTATCGCTTCTACTTGTAAATGTAAATAATCTCTGTCATCAGTTCTCTTTTCTGACAATCTCTGCAGTCGATTGAACTCAATAAACACTGAGTGCTTGTAACATACTGTATTTGCAAAGATCTGCCATGTTCATGGGTTTCAAGAATCCACCTAACATTCCATTGAGACATGGCGATCTCATCCAAAAGAGACTCAATGCTGCCACCTGGCTGGCGAAATCAGAGATGCCCAAATCATTTCTCTTACCCATTCCATTAAAAATTTAATTTGACAGCAATTGTCGTCACTCTTCATTAGGGTTCCCGTTTCACGTCACGGTTGAACATAAATTGAATTATTGTTCTCCACCAAAATATTTGCATGCCACTATTTTCCATGACGTCTGATTTCAAAGTCAATACAGTTTTTCCACGATAACCAATCGAAAAGGTGTTGGGTGAAGCGACAGCTTATCAAGCCTACTCCTTCTTTTACATGACAAAACATATTTCAGCAAAGAAAATCATTGACCACAACTCAAGTTATTAGCCTTGAGAAGCTCCACTGTACTGTATAGAGGCCATTAAAGTAAAAACAATGACTCGTGCGGTGTATCCATGTTTCTCCCCAGACCAGCAGCACTATGCCAGCACTGATCTGTCAAAGCTTCCAGACCCCAGTCGAATCCGCTCCCGTGTCCCGCCTAACATGCCAAAGCTCTTCATCCCCTCCACTGTCACTAAGTTCCCCCCGGAAATCACAGTGACTCCCCCGACGCCCACGCTTCTCTCCCCCAAAGGCAGTATCTCGGAGGAAACCAAACAAAGGCTAAAGGTGGGGAATTCCGAACGGCACTTTTGATTCTGTGCGCATGCCACAGCGCTCATCGCTGACCTCTACTGTCTGCTCCCCACGTAGAATGTCATCCTATCGTCGCAGTCTGCCGCCACGGTCAAGAAGGACACTCTGAGCCAGCCTTGCCTGGAGGTGCAGGAGACATCCAGCCAGGAGTCTTCACTGGAGAGCGAGTCGGACGAGGAGGACGATTACATGGACATCTGAGACTCTCCAGGCCTCCTGTGTGGAAAGACCTTTGAGCGTTTATTCCCAATCCTTCAAATCGAACCGAAGGTCCATTACTAGCACTCTCAATGTCCTCACTGCAATTCAGCGTAGTAGTGTCCCGCAATTATACCTTACTAGTAACTATTGTGCTTCACTAGTAACACCATTGGCCCGACTAATAGGCATCTGTCACACGCTAGTAACCTGATCAAGGATCGCCAATAAACGTTCAAACGGCTTTCCATAAAGCTGCTTGAGCATTTATCGGCTAACCAACTTAAGGTTCACGTATCCGTATGCTCCTTATCCTCACTAGCAAGTCAAGTCAGCACACTAGTAGAACTTTGTCTGACTAGTCATGGTTTTCAACTACTAGTACACATTTGAATTGTATTAGTTTGAGCGCTCGCATCTTTAAAAAGTACAAACATCTGATGCCATTTCAATCGTAATCAATACGAGCATACAAATATTCAGTGTACCTTTCACACCACCACAGGTTAACACACGTTCTACCGTAGGGGTTATTTTTCACTTAGTTGGGGTTCCATTTACTTGAAACATATCGACATTGGAAACTGCGTAAGGTTTATTAAACGCACCATTAGAACTACTTTGACATACTAGTTGGACAACTACACGTTACTAATGTTGAAAACTGCACACATTGATCACAGAGCGCTGAGCGTCTTACGAGTGACATTATGAAATTCTACTAGCTATCATCTTGCCCTTCACGAGGAGTACTTGCAGTAGTGAATGTCAACCAGCGGAGTTGTTGTCAAACTTTTTATGCCAAGTATCACCTAAAAAACAATATAGAGTGCCACACATGTCATCATGATGACCAACATTAAAATCCAGTGATGTAGTACGTCTAAAATAATAATCGTGCAAGTCACTCAAACATTATGCACATTACGAGTACAGTATAGACAAATTGTACAAAAAAGTTCCAAACAACTGACCTGTTTTTGTGCGGTATACCTTCAAGTACCACAAGAGTGAGCCAGAGTACCTCTAGTGGTACTTTGAAAATCACTGATCCAAGTGTAGAGTTTTAAGCTCACGAGTAAAATATGGTTGTCCGACAAGTGCGCTGAATTGTCTCAGGACAGAAAGTGTGCTAGTACATGGACCTTAAGTTGAATGTCCAGGACATCGAATAAATCCTCAAACAGCTTTCCGTACTCCTGTGCTAGCGGACCGCACTCGACTGACTTTATCAAGCACTGCGGGGTTCTTGTTGCTGGAGAACACGTCGCTTACGCTTTGGATTTGATTGATGCCATTGTTGCCCCTCCCCGTCAACTGAGAGAATGCAGTATTCTCATGGGCTCTGGCCATGTCACAGTGTGGCCCAGCTTGCGTGAATTAGCAGAGCTTTAGTCTCAGCATGACTCTAGCGTGCCATTTATGCATATTACAGCGGCACGCCCAGAAGCCCGTCACCCATTTATGCCTCACCATTTCTGCGGTCTGCCCCGAGCTGCACCTTTGTAACATGGGATGAGGACCGATGCCGGTTGTGGTACATTTCAACGGACAGTACAGGTGACAAAAGGACAGTCACCGCACAACGCTGTAACCTGTAGCACACATGGGAAATGTTTACACTCAACCTTGGGTCAGCTGAACTTTTGTACTCACCGTGTTCCTGCAAGGATATATTGTTTCTTTCTCGGTAGTGCATCTGTAGCTGTGAGGTTCTCACCAGGGAGACGCCCGTCACCAGCACTGATGTGAATGATGTTGAAAGAGGAAGTTTTGTACATATCGGAATCCAAATGTCTTTGGCAGCAGTAGTGTGTGTGTGTGTGGGTGTGGGTGTGGGTGCGCACGCAAGAAATTGAGATTGGCTTTAATTCTAAACCCATAACTGAATTCACTCGAATTCATGCATGCTGAAGTGGTGTCTCGAAATTCCGATGCCTTTTCATTGGTCAATTTGTCACGTTACTCAGTGGAAGACAACAGAATGTTTTTTTACTACCGGTAATTGTTTTCTATCAAAATAATGCTATCTACTGAGTTGTTGTTGTTGTTTTTTTAAACGTGGAATCAAACTGTAAATGCAAAAACTAGATGATTAGTCTTGACATCAAAACCTTTTTATATTTTTATTTCGTTACATGGTTGTTGCATTAAGGTGTGTGATATTGTTCTGTTTTTGTTTTTGTTTTTTTTCTGCTGAGCTTTTGGAAATGTACCCCAGCTGAGAGCTTGCCTCAGTCTATCATGGATGGCTAACCAAAAATATCTTTGAAAATGTCAAGACTTTGTTCTGCTATTGGCTATTTTAAATGCATCCCAATGTCTCATGACATGGAGCAATGTGGCAAATCACACCGTGTTTATATCTATGGTGAGTTTGAGGTCTGCGGGAGAGTTGGGAAGACCAATGCTGAGCACCAGCGACACCACAACAACGCATGCTGACGTGTGACATCTTTGTCAAGTATAGTGATCTGTCATGGAATTAACTAAATCACTTCTTAATGCATGTCTAAACACTTCCTTTGTATCTTGACATTTTCACATGTAGAAACAAATCTTCCATTCCACAGTATTAAAAAATTGCTACTGTTCAGCCCAAGATACCTCTTAACTCCTAATTTAGGTATTTGACCAAAACTACAATGGGATGTGTTTACACTTCAACTTGAATTACATTAACCCTAGAAATTATGAATCAAGCATTATCTTTTTTTAAGGCATGTTCAATAAAAGACAAAGCCTCAACTACAAATAGTTTGTGGCTGTTTACATCTTTACGTCAATACAAGTGGTCATATTGGGGTCCACCGGCTGTACAAGTCACACTTTCTCTTAAATTACTTAATCAGATTTGTCATGTTGTCTTGTTTGGGTTCATTCATGCCGTATACGGGTGCTCGTCAAAAAAAGTAGAATATCATGAAAAAGTTGATTTCAGTAATACTATTCAAAAAGTGAAACTTGTGTAATGCAGTATTCATTCCACACAGTTGATACATATCAAGTGTTCATTCATTTTAAGTTAGATGAGTATATCCATCCATTTTCTGATCTGCTTATCCTCAAAAAGGTCGCGGGGTGTGCTGGGGCCAATCCCATCTGTCTTCGGGCACCCTGAACCGGTTGTCAGCAAATCACCCGGCACATAGAGACAAACAACCATCCGCGCTCACACTCACACCTAGGGGCAATTTAGAGTGTTCAATAAGCTTGCCATGCATGTTTTGGAATCTTGGAGGAAACCGCAGTACCCGGAGAATACCATCAGAAGGCACGGGAGAACATTCAAACACAAGAAAGCTGCAATGGAACCCTGCACCTCTGCACTGTGAGGCCGATGCGTTCCAGTTGACCACCGGGCCGCCCCCAAATTAACATGAATTAAGACTTGAAACGTATCAGTCTGTGTCAAACGATTGTCAGCATGGCACAAGTTTCACTTTTTGAATAACTGAAATAAAAATTTTGAGCACCTTTCATACCTATTTAACAGTTAAGATAAAACTGATTCAATCACGGTATGGGATAGTCCATTTGGTTTTTGTTTAATTGGTATATTCGAGCTGGAAATGACTGCAAGTGGCAATATACTTGAGCGAAGTTATGTGAGGGCAGAGTTGTCAAACTTGTCATTGCACATCATACCGTGAACAAAAATTTAAATGCAACTCTTGGTTTGGCTGCAATTTTTCCTTTTTCAGGTGTACACAGAGGGCATCTCTTTTGCTAGTATCAATCTATTCACCTCACAGGTGTGGCATATTAAGATACTGGTTCGAAGGCATGCATATTGCATAGGTGTGCCACAGGCTGCCCACAATAAAAGGCCACTCCAAAATAAGCAGTTACAGCTGCACTTTGTGTGGTATTCAAAATGAAACGGGCTGAAAACCTTGTTTCTGCTTTTTAGTAGATCGATGCAGAAACGCATGAGTAACAGTTTGAATAGTCTGAATCATGGATGCGCAACTTAAAAGCTGGAGGTAGCCACAATTTTTCATTCATGCTACTGGGGGCTACGTAGGATCATGTACGTGAGGATTTGAATGTTCAAAAAAAAAAATACATACTGTGATTTTATTAGATTTTTTTGCATACATGCAAAAAAACATGCCCTCGTGCAGAAACGGCACTAATCCACAAACCAACTGTGAAGTGTATTTTGTCACAATATCAACACAATCAACATTTTAATGTTATTCAGGTACAATATTTGTCCTCCAAGTCTTTCCAAATGCACAATGAATTAAACCTAATCACTTTTTAACAGTATAGGGCAGTATAAGTCCCAGTGCAAGTACAACTATGCTGTGTGTGCCATGTAGTGGTCAAAAATGATATTACATCTTAAATCTATACAGTGGATCCTCACTATTCGCATGGGATAGTGCAGGGGTGTCAAACTCAGTTTTTCGCGGGCCACTTTTGAATTGCATCTTCCTTCAGAGGGCTGTTATGATGTTTAATCTCATTATCGCATTATTACTTCTAAGGGTAACAACATTACGTTAAAATCCCAACTACATTTATTACACATGACAATTTGACATTTCGGAACTTTTTTTTTTAGCAAGGATCATGCAAGATGACACATATGATTTTCTTTCGGGGGCTGGGGGGCCTTGGGTTTGACACCCGTTGGATAGAGACTGGGTCGGCCTACCGAACAGGGAAAATCCGCACATAATTGAGACCCGTTGAAATTCATTTGAAAATAAGATTTCGTTTTCTGTAATTCCCCCCCGCCCAAAGAAAACCCACAAATTGCATGATACACTCTGTGTGATAAGCTTCGACTATCACAAAAAAAAAAAAAATAAATACATGAAAATACTGGGGGGAAAAAAACGAATAAGTGGATTCATCGGTGCTGAGCCATGTGTATAAGCAGGGGCAACTGTAGTAGAGGAAACCTGTTAATAATACTCCCCCCCCCCCTGAAAAAATAAACAATTTGAGGGGTAAGAGGGCTAATTAATCAAGGGGTCATTGAGAGTGTGGGCACCAGCTCCCTTGGTCTGAATGAGTATGCTCTAACACACAGGTGTCAAACTCTAGGCCCGGGGGCCAGATCCAGCCTGCCACATTATTTTATGTGGCCTATGAAAGCAATCGTGTGTCAACTTGGATGACCCTTGCCAAAATCTGAACCGAAATGTCAATTCCCTCAAATCCGACGGAAGATGTAACTCCAGATGAAAATGAGTTTGATACTCCTGCTATAACAAATACAATGACGTACCGCCTGAAGTATGCTAGCCAAGACGTCCACTCGCCAGAGTCTGAGCTGCACTGTGTTTAGTTAGTTATACACTACCTGTGTTGCGTACCTGCACAAAGTAGTAACTCTCATATGTTCTGTGTGGGACCTCTATAATTACCCTATCCTATCCTATGGCATAATTGTCTGTCCTCTTATTTCTCCAGGTATGACATTTTTCTGAAAACACAATGAGCAGCACATTTTGCAGTGAAAATGTTTTTCTTGAACAGACCACCCTGCGTACCACTTTGATGCTGAAAGGGCTCGTACCCTCGGGTGTGAAGTCTGTGACACGAGGGAAGTCATTAGTCTTCATTAGCAACTTCAAGCAGTTTCTTATGAAGTGCTGCGAAGTTGTCATTTGCCCCTTTGCTCGAGTGAGATGTGGCCTTTGTTTTCTTATGTGGATGGCCAAATGTGAGCATCGCCGGCCCCCGCTTGCAACATGGGACACTATCGTATTGGGGGATTTACTTTGAACTTGATAACAAATAAGAAAACACTGCAGCTAAGGTTGCCGTTATGTTGGATTCTCCACCGTGTCCTAAATTCGACAACGTTCTGATTTTAAAATCCGCCACACACTTGGAGTTGTTCCATGCCAGGTTTGAGCTTTTCTCTCGACCACCTTCTCATAGTGGCCACTTAGGCATCAAAAGGGCATGCTGCATGGCTAATGTGAACGCAAGGTGTGAGATTTCTCGTCAATCCACTCCGGGGGCTCTTTATTGGGCTGCAACAGAGCCGTCTGATCCTCGGCCCGGGCTGTATATTGGCAGCTGTTAACAGTGGAGCACAGGGGGATCTGTGCAGTGAAAGCAAATGGCAGAAAGGCTGACACCAGGGAGGTGGAACATCCAGTGGCCAAGGCGATCTGTGCCCTAGATCTCTCCCTGCAAGTGAGCGACAGGTAACGGGGAGAAAAGTGAGTTTAGCTTGGTTCGAAATATTCAAGTGGCCTTCTTTCACTCGGGTCCGTTTGCCAGTTTTGTCCCAAGGCCTCGCTCTGTTACCTCACTATGACACGGACAGAGCTGATCCACCTTTTGTCCCAATAGTAATGTAAGGAGCTTGGGCAGCGCAGCGTACATAAATATATTGTGGAATTGCTCATCACTTCCTGTTGCCATTCCCTCACTGATTCCAGCTAGGGTTTTGGAACTGTATTATTTTAATTGGACATAAGTGACTAATGTAAAAGGAACACTGTACCAAGAAGACAAAAAAGTGGGGTGAAATTAAAATTTCAAGGCAACAAACTTTGGTAAATTGGGCAATTCAACTGAGTACATAAAGTTTTGTGTTGTGAAAATGGTCTTTTCTGCATTTGGCAATTTGGCCCTTGTATTCCCCCGGTACCCTCCAACTTAAAGATACTGTATAAGGAATAGCTACTCAACAAATACTTTTGCAGCAAACTACTTGCTTGCTTTGATGTGCTAACAAACATAATTGCCATGAATGTCAATATTTTTTTTCTGTCTTAAATTACTTTTTTTTTACTACACACACACACACACACACACACACATATATATATATACACATGTATGGAGTATTCTCTTTTATATATATATATATATAGCTCAGTTGGTAAGGCATCGGTTTGGCATACGGGAGATGGTGGTTCGAATCCCACTTGGGGCAAAAATGAGCACATAACACCATCCAGTGTGGGTCCTTGGGCAAGATCCTTCACGCTAATGTCTACCTCATACAATGATGAGAGACAATAAAATGAATGGCATGCTGGCTCAGACGTCGCCCGGCCAAACAAGGTCTGCGTCAGGTGCTGGGGAACCAGAGCACCTTGATGAAAAATGGGCTACTGGAACAAAGCGGAGATGGGCGAGATGCGATAACATGGCTCTGTTGGAATGCTACTACTCAAGCAACCCGAGTCAGAGGGGTTACATGCAGAGAATGTGGGCTAAATGGTTACTTCGAAACCCACAGTCACGGTTGACCGCGAAACAACGAGTAGCTCAGTGTTCCAACATCCACAAACGACAACTGCTGTCACAATTTGAGATTGATGAGGTACAACGCAGGTTCCATGGTGAAGGGCCCCAGGCTGCCAGATCAGAGGAGGAGGTCATACAAGAGATTGGGAGGCAAGCCCCAATGAATGCAGATGATGAGATTGGGTGGCCAGCCCCAATGAATGAAATGCTGAGAGAGGCAGCAACTGACCTGAAAGCTAAGATCATGGCGAGAATGAAAGCTGGGCAACCTAGAAATCGATTACAACGGCTATGTGAAGTACCATCTGAAAGTCTCATAGAAAGTGTGAATGCAGCACTGAGGGTGATCCCTACCGTAACGATCACAGAAACCAATGAGCTGATATAAGCTTCAGCATCAGTGATCCTGGAGACTCTGGGCTATAAGAGCAACCATGGAAGCCATGAGATACGTTACCCACCATGGAAAAGACGGTTGGAGGCTAAGATCAAGGCGGCCCGGAAAGGTGTGATGAAAAGGCCGATACCCAAGAGGTACATCCAGATGACCATACCTGAAGCACTCGAAACTGCCAAACAAAGGCTCCAAGCCTTGTCCAGTCGCCTAAAGCGGTACACGAAAGAGAATGAGGCCAGACGAATAAACAGGCTGTTCGCAACACAACCTGCGAAAGTGTACGCTCAGTGGCAGGGTCCTAGCAACAGAGCTGACCCACCAAGACTGGAAACTGAAAGGTACTGGAAAGGCATATGGGAGAAGGAGGTTGCACATAACAGCAGTGCACAATGGCTGGTGACCCTGAGAGAGGAGCACAGACACCTCCCTGAACAGAACCCAGTTACCATAACAGTGGCAGACATACAGGAAAGAGTCTCAGATATGAAGAACTAGACAGCACCAGGCCCGGACATGGTCCACACCTACTGGCTAAAGAAACTCACAGCACTCCATGAGCGCCTAGCAGTACAAATGAACCAGCTGCTCAGGGATGGGACTCACCCAGAATGGCTAACCGAAGGGCGAACGATCCTGATCATGAAGGATCCCTCGAAGGGTGCAGCCCCATCCAACTATCGGCCAATAACCTGTCTCTCCACAACATGGAAGCTCATGTCAGGCATCATTGCGGCTAAAATAAGTGGACACATGGATCAATACATGAACGAAGCGCAGAAGGTCATTGGTAGGACTGAACCCCCTAAGCCAAGTAATCACCAAGACAGGCTATGGATACCGCCTCAGAAATGGAGCTACAATCAGTCACCTCCTCTACATGGATGACATAAAGCTGTATGCTAAGAGCGAAAGGGACATAGATTCCCTGATCCACACAACCAGGATCTACAGCAGCGACATTCGGGCTTGAGAAATGTAGTCGGATGGTGACTAAGAGAGGAAAGGTAGTCCGCACTGAAGGGGTCTCACTCCCTGAAGGAACAATAGCAGACATTGAGGACAGCTACAAGTACCTTGGTAGACCACAAGCCAAATACCTCCAGCGAGTGAGGCAAGTCCTAAGAAGCCAGCTCAATGGCAAGAATAAGACCCGGGCAATAAACAGCTATGCCCTGCCAGTGATCAGATACCCTGCAGGAATAATAAGGTGGCCAAAGGAAGAGATTCAGACCACGGACGTTAAGACCCGAACGCTCCTAACCATGCATGGAGGGTTCCATCCCAGATCCAGCACCCTGGGACTGTATGCAAGCCGAAAGGAAGAAGGCCGGGGACTAGTGAGTGTGAGAGCCACTGTCCAGGATGAAACATCCAAGCTCCATGAATACATCAAGGAGAAGGCTCCGACGAATGACGTACTCAGAGAATGTCTCAGACAATGGGGAACAGAAGATGAGGTGCTGGAAGAGGGACCATCATGGGAGGACAAGCCCCTACACGGGATGTACCACCGGACCATAACTGAAGTGGTCGATCTCAAGAAGTCCTATCAGTGGCTAGAGAGGGCTGGCCTGAAGGACAGCACAGAGGCACTCATCCTGGCTGCTCAGGAGCAGGCCTTGAGCACCAGAGCCATCGAGGCCCAGATATACCACACCAGACAAGACCCAAGGTGTAGGTTGTGCAAAGAGGCATCTGAGACGATCCAACACATAACTGCAGGGTGTAAGATGCTGGCAGGGAAAGCCTACATGGAACGCTATAACCAGGTGCCTGGCATAATCTACCGAAACATCTGTGCGGAGTATGGACTGGAAACCCCAAGGTCAAAATGGGAAACACCTCCGAAGGTGGTGGAGAATGACAGAGCGAAGATCCTGTGGGACTTCCAGATCCAGACTGACAAGATGGTAATGGCGAACCAACCAGATATCGTGATCATAGATAAAGGGCAGAGGAAAGCCGTTGTAGTAGATGTAGCGGTCCCAAGTGATGGAAACATCAGGAAGAAGGAACATGAGAAACTCGAGAAATACCAAGGGCTCAGAGAGGAGCTGGAGAGAGCCTGGAAGGTAAAGGTGGTGGTCGGAGCACTCGGGGCAGTGACCCCCAAACTAGATGAGTGGTTGCAACAGATCCCGGGAACAACATCGGACATCTCAGTCCAGAAATGTGCAGTGCTGGGAACAGCAAGGATACTGCGCAGAACCCTCAAGCTTCCTGGCCTCTGGTAGAGGACCCGATTTAAAGTACATGAGAACAAATTGAAAATGTGTTTTTTGGTTGCTCATCTGTGTGTGCCCTGCGATTGCCTGGCAACTGGTTCAGGGTGTCCCCCGCACGGAATTTACGGTTGGATTTGATACCTGACAGTGATTGGTTTTATATTTTTTATCAACAATGTTTTTTATTACGTTTTTATGCATTTTACAAATTATTATTCTGAGGTTTTTAACTTAAATACCGCTAACTTTTCCTCTTTGTTCAACGCTTTTTCCTGGCACGACATACCCATCTCTTCGTCCTCGGCTCACACTGGGCAATGTTTGGTTCCATGACAAGAGTGCTAGCAGTTGATTCTGAACCACTACAAATTGTACGTCCATGGCCACTTTTAGACAGTGGAAGAAACGCGCAGAGGTTTAGAAATACAATAAAGTTTTTAAAAAAGTTGAAAAACAAATCCAATTCCAGAACAGTTTGTCTGCATTTCCACATTTCTAACTTTACTCATGCGATTACTGAGGAGACACATCACATTCATCAAGTTAAGTCAACAGTATTTATAGAGCACGTTCAAACAGCCATCAAGGCAGATTCATCAGATACTGTTAAGGGGGAAGTCGAGTCAAACATTTTCTGCACGATATTTTCTATGTGCCCTCACTAGTCTAAACATGGTATTCTGGTTTGTATACATGTAGTGTTTGTGGAATATGAATGAAGTAGCAAAATCCAACCGTTTTCATTCACCTCGGGGTGTTCATTTTGCGACTTGCCATTGACTAAAAATGACAGCACCGTGCCTCAGGGCTCAGCTTGCAAGTGTCACTTGACCAAACCCAGAAAACAGATGAGCTATGGTTGGTCTGTACCTGAACTGTTAGGCACTGTGATGTCGACAAGATGGGTGAAAACGGGTGCAATTTTCTGTTTAAATCATGTTCTACTAATGCAGCATTTATCAGAATACCGTGTTTAGACTAGTGGGGGCGCATAGAACATATTTGGAAGAACGTTTGAACTTGACTTCCCCTTTAACTTCCGTGGAATGTTCCAAAGAGAATATACATTGGTTAATTTTTTTTCTCTCCATTGCCTAAAGTGAGGTTTGACAGATACATAGGGGAGCTGAGAAAATAATATGTAAATATAAATTTCTGGAGGGTTTTATCTACGGCTACACAGGTTTCTGATTGGGCTATAGAAAAACCCGGTGAAGCGGCCCCCCATGAATGACGCACACCGTTCGAACAAACTGAAGCTGAATGCATCACATGCATGAGCAAATTAGCGAACTAAAGTCATGCAGTATATAAATATAATGTATATAAATGCATGCACGTTAGTTTGATTCTCAAAACATAAAAAAAAGGAACATCTTTTTTTTCAATAGTCACGTTTTGGCCTTTTCTACAAGATTAATAGTTTTTGTGCCAGGGGGGCCCTCACAACAAGCCATTAAAGAAGCACCATTCCCAGCATGCTTTGCCGCAGTTATAATTCGCACTTCTGACTGTGTTGAGTGATATATGTGTTATATTGCACAGCTAAGGTGTAATATAGTTACAGCGCAGTTTTTTTGTAGTCATTCATGAAACTACTTTTGGTATGAAACTATTGTGAAGTACCAAAGTAGTATATTCACCTTTATAACGTAAATTTTCTTATAACGACCAGATTTTCCCCACATAATAGTGAAAAAGCCTTTGTTACAAAGAACTGTGGGAAGCTAACTGCCGCCGCCACCTTCCTTAAGAACAAACTGTACAGCGGAGAATTCCCCTCTGTTGCAGAGCAACGCGACTGATCGACTCGGTACATTGTTGTACTTCTGGAGGCATGGTGCGGTCCTCAGCACATCAAAAACACGTCTGGTAAACGGATCTCGGTAAACGGATCTGGTATCTCGCTGTCTGTGAAGGCTTGAATTGTCTCTCACTTCAAACTACCGTTATAGCATACAGATTTGTGATGTCTCTCAAAATGCATTGTAAGGAGCTTTGACTATACTATAAGCTAGTGTATCAACAATACAGTTCTGTATTGTGAGTACAGTAGTGTATCAGTCCTCACCCTTTACTTATATGGGTGGGTGAGTACCAGGTATTCGTGTCGGGCCGATACCGGCCTTATTTTAAAGGTATCGGTCACTCACGGAGGCCGTTGATACCAACCTTCGATATTTAAGGGGGGTAAAAATCTGATATTGAGTAAGTCCTTCTTAGGCAGTCGTTGGCGGTATACTACAGTTTGACACATTGGCAAGTCATCATCTCTGTCAGAAAGAAAGGTCCTTGTTCTCAATTTTTTGTTATTGTGATACATGAAACGTGTTGTATCACAAGTACCAGTGGAATGGGTCCTCTGTATCGGTGAGTACTTAAAGAGTGAATATGCGTACTGGAATCAGTCTGGAAAAAAGTTCTATTGGGCATCCCCATATTGTATACTACACCATACTAAATTACACAATACTGCACTTTACATACAATACAGTAATGTATTGTATTGTATTATATTGTAATATGTATACTGTCTATTCAAAAAGGAGCCTGTGAGAGTTTTTGTGGACTGGCCTTCCAGGGTGATACCCTCAGGCCCTAAGGCGGGGGTGAGGAGCAGTAAATAAACAACAATTATTAGACGTTAAGCAGTGTAAAGAGGTGTGCAGATGGATTAAGGTGAAAGTCTATTTACCTTCGACAAGATGTTAACCCCTAAACACTGAGCGAGACCAACGACTTCTGACTTGGTTGAGGAGGAAGCCAATGCAGCCTTGTTCACTCACTTAGTGCTAACTCCTAAGTGAGGAGAGCCACACGCAACCTGTGATTAATAACTCCAAGGGCAACAACTGGTTTCACATAAGGAGGATAAAAACACATCACACTTCTTCAAGGCCAATGTTGTGCCACTGTGGCGAGGAGGATTGTGTTGGAGGAAGGGGGGGAGGGGGTTGTTCTGACAGAAGCTCGCATTTAACATCACTTAGTTGTAAAATGATTGGACGGAGCTCGATGCATCTTTAAGTGCATCATTACAAGCTGTGGGGTTTTTCTCTTTTGCAATCCTCATCGACCCGGCGCGGGAATGTAAAACAAGGCCATCAATATTTTCACAGGAAATCTTTATGCACCCTGCGATTTCTGATTGCACAGTGCCAGAATGTCCTCTAAAGTGCGGCCATTTCAAATGCATTAAATGTGTCCCTCTCCATACAGTCACCTTTGCTTTAGTGCAAAGGTGTTAAAAGAAGGCTCTGTTTGTATGCAGCACGTGAAAACAATGAGAAAGTGAAGAGGAAGCGGTGTGACTGTGCAAGAAAAAAAAATCACATAAAAATCACTTCAATTCAAATCTTCTTTGTGTGGCTTGCATTAACATGCTATGACACAAGCGGGGACGGGTCCACGTAATGACACCCCGGGGATTTGGCTGCATGCGGATGGCGGGAGGACGGCCGGTTTGTTACGGCAGGTCTTTATGGCTCGTCCCTCCTGTATCATTCAGGGCTGACTTTGGGCTCGTGGTGCTAACTGGTTGTTAATTGCCAGCCGATGCACAGGCTTTCAACGCATGCAGAAACTAGCCACTCTCAGGGAAACTAGCCTAATGAGATTATCTGTCAGAGCGAGGGCCTGTCTAGACAGCCCCAATACACACACACACACACACACAAGGATGGCAGTGCTGCTGGCATGAGAGGACGCCCTCAGGTAAAACGTACCTGTAGAAGGAGCGCTACAGTGTTATCATCACACCATTATGGCTTTGCACGGACTTTCCCTCCCAGCGTTATTACTTTTATGGAGAAAAAAGATGAGTGTGAGTTCAATATCAGCAAATGACAGAGGTGGAGGACTCGAGTCACAGGTCACATTTGGAGTTAGATTGAAGTCACCAATTTTGGAGTCGGGACTTCCTTGGCGAAATGTTATAAACGGCTCGGCTTGACTTTGAATTGGTATTCATGACTGAATTTGACTGAACTTAGACTGTACTACATGAGTGAACAAGACTTTCCTGTTTACATTTGAAGATCTGTACAAAAGTCTGCTATTTGTTTTGTTCTTGAGAAACAAGTTTTTGTGTATTGCGAGCGAACCTGGCAAGCCACAGGTAGGCCCATGCAGTGATCGCATGAAGTAAGTATGGCTCCCTAAGAGACCCAACATTTATTGCATTTAGATTCAATAGGTTTTTCGATAACATCGAGAAAAACAGAACAGTAACATACAAAGTTTGTAACTCAAAGACGCACGACTACGACATCTAACTTCATGACTATGAAACCTACAGATTCAGGTCAGCTACGTTAGCTTCACATTTTAGCTCACGGATTAATGGTCAGACATGAACTAAGCTTCATGCTGGTTTTATGGAGACTACTTTCGCCTGAAAACTTGAGTGTGTAAATTTGAGACTTATTTATGACTTGCACATGTCTAACTTAGTAGTCCCACCTCTGTCAAATGCTAATTATTTGGATTTTTATGAACCATCTATCTAAACTCTGACATAACTTCTATCCCTTTTGCGGGATTAGGTGACTACCGGTATGTCATTTAGCACATTGCTTCCGCACACACACGCACACATGCACACACACACACACACGCACGCACACACACACGCACGCACACACACACGCACGCACACACTTTTTTGTGTGCAGTTGTGTCTGTGTGAATGATCTTTACGCAGGTTTTGGTGCCGCTGCCCCTCCATCCTCGATCTACAAGCAGGAAAGTACGTCCATATTTGTTTAAAAGTCTCTTAGCAGTTAATAAAGATGCATTTCCTCCAACCCTCTTCCTGGGGGGACGGTATCAAGACTCTGTTAAGTTTCTTTGATTTCTGCCACCTCCAATCCCAGCAGGACACTGACTCATCATTGTGGCACTTCAAAGCCTGGGAATGGCCGGCCTGACCCCACCCACAGCAGTAGCCCCCTTAAAAGTCACGGTCATCCCAGAGCGAACGCCTGAAAGATGCTCACATCAGCGTTGCAACTTGACTGAATGACTGGATGTCTTTTTTTGTTTTTGTTTTTTTTGCAAGAGAAAAAGAACAGTGGATATTATTACGTGGATTCCTTTTTGGCCCTCTAAACTGGACTTTTTTGGGTAATATACATTACGCTTGAGAATCGTGATAATGCAATCCATCAGGGGTAACTCGACTTTTTTTGCACAATCATTATAAGGTTGTTTTTAAAAAGAGTTCATTGTAGCCTGAGGCATCTTATTTGTCGAATAGACTTGAAGGCAAACTTCAGCGGCCCTCCTCCCTCTGCCATGGCTTCGGGTGATGCTTATCTCCAGGGCAACATCCGCATGACTCTGGAGGACCCCGATCTCTGGCGAACCTTCCATGAGATTGGAACAGAGATGATCATCACAAAACCGGGCAGGTGAGATGCGCAAAAAAAACATCAGCGTTAGCGATAATGTTCAAAAGTGCTTTGTATCTTCTTGCATTCTCAAGTGCTCATTTGTTTTGTAGGAGAATGTTTCCACACTGCAAAGTCAATCTGTCTGGTCTGATTCCTTGCGCCAAGTACATTTTACTGGTTGATATGGTGCCAGAGGATAGCTTCAGATATAAGGTAAAAAAAAAAAAAAAAGAGTAAAATCTTCTCTTGTTGCGTTGCTCCTCAGTAGCAGCAATAACACCAGAAATAGAAAAAATGCAAAGAAACTTTGTGATTGTCTCATTACACTAGTGAACAGCAAATTATAACCAGAGATGGCTTTATGTGTCCCTGAAAGTATTTTGAAGCCAATTTTTGTCTTTAGAAATTTTTGAGTTTGCCCAATGAGAGCTTGTGCAATATGGATTTCACTCAGCTTTGGAATTTAGAGCTTTGACGCTGCGGAAAATATAGTCCAACTGTTGCTGAACCTAACCCTAAATTCATAAAAATGACTACATGTATTCTATATTATTATTATTATTATTATTATTATTATTACCGGTATGATTAAAACATGATAAGCTAGAGGAAAAAAAACAAGGGCAGATTTGGGGTCTGTGAAAAAAAACAAACAAACAAAAAATTCCTTGCATTTTTTATTTTAAAAAAAATAGTTCAAACGTGTTGACCGGTGTTTCTAACCCTCCTTGCAAATTTATGAAATAATCCATTTCCATTGCACATTTGATGACAGTTACTGAGCTAAACAAACTAAAAAGCTACTACAACAGGTCCGTTTCACCCTCGGTATAACAGGAAGGTGACTCATTGAATTAGAACACACTTTCTTCACTTATTTGTATAGCTTGTCCTGTTGATTTCTCTCAGTCTCCCCAGACAAGTTTGTCACCCCCCCCCCATCCCCCCTGTCCCCCACCTTTACTAACATTGAACATCAAAGCGTGCTATCTCTTCCTGTTTTTCTATCCCCTGCTGGGAGCCCACTGTACTACCCGCTATCTCAGTGGGTGGTACAGTCGGCCGTCACTCTCCCCTCTATCTTCCTCTTCTCACAGTGGGAAAGGGAGAAGACTTCCCTCTCCGTCACTCAACTCGCTCTGTATGACAGATTAGCCTTTAATGACATTCTGTCTCCATCCTACAGTGGAATAAAGAGAAATGGGAGGTGGCGGGAAAAGCGGAGCCTCAACCCCCCTGCAGGACCTACCTGCACCCCGACTCTCCGGCCCCGGGGAGCCACTGGATGAAACAGTCCATCTCCTTCCTCAAGCTCAAGCTCACCAACAATACTCTCGACCAACACGGCCACGTAAATTGAAAACAGAATCGTTGGAGCCGATAAAAGAAGAGAGCTTGACCCGGTTTTCCGCCCGTCTGCAGATTATCTTGCACTCGATGCATCGCTACCACCCGCGCTTCCACATCGTTCAAGCCGATGATCTGTTCAGTGTCCGCTGGAGCGTTTTCCAGACTTTCACCTTCCCGGAGACGTCTTTCACAGCAGTCACTGCCTACCAGAACACAAAGGTCACTTTCTGTAGATGCTAAGAGCCCAACATTGAACTGAGATTCTTGATCTACTTTTGACGTCTTGACCCACAGATCACCAAACTGAAGATTGACCATAACCCGTTCGCCAAAGGTTTTCGTGACGAAGGCACAACTAAGAAAAGGTACTGTATTGATCTGAAAAAAAAAAAAAATGAATAAGGTTTTTGATTCGATCTCCTGAAACTGGTTGTATTAACACCGGTGCTCCTCTGCAGGCGTGCAAACAAGAACCCGGGCGAACTCGACAAGAAAGTCAAACTCTCTGAAATGAACGGGAAGTCTGAGGAGGACAGCCCATCAGGTATGGAATCCTTTCCTCTTCAGATGCTGAATCGTCCATGTCCTTCACGAATGAAACATCTTGTAAATTGGGGGGGAAATGCGCCACAGTCTTCACAAAATGTTTCCAAGTGTAAAGAACAATGTGGCATTCAGCAAAGAATATTCTCTTGAGAACATTCCACAAAATTTAAAGGGGAAGTGGAGTAAAAAAATTTCTTTCCAATAATGTGTTCCATGGACCCCTACCAAGTCTCGACACGCTATTGTGTTTCATATTGCAATTGTGGAGTAGGATTGAGGAAGAAAAATCCACTTTTTATTTTATTTTTCTGCTCAATTCATATTCTATGAACGCAATATGAATCGCAACACTGTGTTTAGACTAGTGGGGGTATATAGAACGCATACATTTGAAAGAAAAATTTGCACTTCCCCTGTGCAAGTGGGAGCGTAATTGATTTAACATACCTGATCTTCCACACGTCATACATGTTCTTCATAACAAATTTGAAAAAGTTCTTCTCGACATACTGGTGAATGGAGTCCATAAAATAGTTATCTTCAATGTTCTTATAGTGGCCTTAATGAACATTTGGTACTCTCTGGAAACAGGCGAAAGTGGCGACGCCATAAAAAGTAAATTAGTCTCATGAGACCAAATGGCCATTTCAATCGGAAGTGAAGAGAGCAAGAAAAGAGGTTTGCTTCCTTCCTTGGTTGGCTCCCGAGATGTTTTCTTTTGTCTCCTAGTGGGAAAGTTGAATCTGAGGGATTTTGTCGTCCCAGATTTCTGCAGGTCGTCTTTTGAGGGTTACGAAGGAGACGATGCAGAGCTGCAAAAGAGGAAGGAGGCGGACGAGATCAAGGAGGAGCGCTACTCCCCTTGGTCCGCAGAGAGGAGGGAGCACAGCGCCAGGAACGGCTCTCCTCCTGCTGCTGAAACACGGGACATTTACAACACCGAGCAACTGGTTCCTGCGCCGGCATCCTACCAGCCTTACAGGTGACTACTGGCAAAGATCCGAGGTGGCAAAATATTAACAGTCTACTCGGGCAGAAGTACACATACTTGTGTACAGGAAGACCAAGGTAAATTCACTCATTTACTTCAAGGTGAAAAGGTACAGCCTCTGAAATATACTTAGTAAGTACAAAAGTAGAAATGGAATTTTATGGTCAATCATGTAGAACAGGGGTCTCAAACCTTTTGGAAGCTGAGAGCCCCTTCTTAGACAGTGATTAATGCCAAGTGCTACCACTTTGGTCGACACTCCTGAAATAAATGTGTTCAAATTACTATGAATAATGGTATTAGTTGGGCCAAACCAATTTAATCAAGCATAGATTAGCTCTTTTAAAATACCGGTAGTCAAAAATCGGCAGAGCAAGTTGGCTGATTTCATATTATTTTACACATGACAACATAAGACAAAAATAATGACAACAACTGACAACAACAACTGAAATGACAACTCCCGGTACTAAAAAAAAAAAAAGTAAAGTTGAACAAATACTTAACTGCAAAGTGTGGTAAAACAGTCAAAAGTTCGGCCTGTAACTGATATCTTTGTTGTAAGCATTGTGAGAGCTAAGCTAGGTTAGCTTCACATTTTATTTAATAGTTGTTGTTTTTCTTTTTTTTCAATTGATTGATTGATTAGCAGAATTTTGTTTTGTCAAATATCGGAATCAGCTTCTCGCTCAAAAAAATCTATATCAGTCGGGCTTTAATTATTCGTTATAGTTATATTTAGCAGTTTAATGCTATTTATTTATGTGACGACGCTGAACGTGTTATTAATTTCTCATGATAATTAGAGAAAAGATCATGTCAATGTTATTTCAAGGAATGTTTTCTAGAGGTGACAGTGTCAAATGATCAGTACTATAATCCTTCCTTGGAAATCACAACTGTCCCATCCTTACTGAGCTATTTTTTAGAAGAAGGCTCTGAATGTTTCTCATGAGGCCCTTTGGGGGCTACCTGGTGCCCGCGAGCACCACATTGGTGACCCCGTGATGTAAAATATGCATTTTAAAAATATACATTTTGGGAATCTAATATTCTTGACACAAAGTGCTAATTATCATTTTTTTTAATCCTATCAAAACAATGCCATCAACAACATGCTTATCCTGTCCCAACGCACTAAAAATTATGAATTTTGTAATTTTAACTTTGTTACTTCATCATAATTTGGCAGCATGTTGTCATTGTGAAGCACAATACTGATCTCGCGTGTTTGGCTTGTCAGGTTTCACGAGTATGGAAAGTCTCCCTCCCCGTCCTCCAGCGTCGGCAGCAGCGGCAGCGGCTCGGGGCGCAGCAGCTTCGAGTCGCGCGTTCCCGACGTGGCCATCCCTGACCACGACTCCTCAAAGCCTCGTACGCACGAGGTGGCCCCCTCCCCTTGCGCCCCCCA
Organism: Hippocampus zosterae; assembly: GCF_025434085.1. Classification (NCBI taxonomy): domain Eukaryota; kingdom Metazoa; phylum Chordata; class Actinopteri; order Syngnathiformes; family Syngnathidae; genus Hippocampus; species Hippocampus zosterae. The sequence continues at coordinate 14,785,038 of NC_067456.1, forward strand.
GCATTTCCCAAGCACCCAAGACTACCCCGGTGTGCTCAACATGACTGTGGCCCAGGCAAGCAAGCCGGGCGTTCTGGGCCACCACATCTACGGCCCTTACGGCGCCGAGCAGCCCCTGGGTCAGTGGAGCGGCTCGGGTCCGGCCCAGTACCCGCCTCCTCACCACCTGACCGCCGATTACACCGCGCAAACCGTGCATCCCTATCCCCATGGCAACGTGACCGAGTGGAGCCAGTACCCGCTGTTCTCTTATTCTTGCTGGTGAGCGCCTTTCCGTTGGAGATGGAGTGATTTTCACCATGCCGACACAGTGTTGCTCACAGTGTCATGCGTACACGTTTACACGCAGTGGCCGGCCAAGGCCTGCAATGACGATACAATAATCGGTGATATCATGCAATGAGTCGTCTGTGGCTCACACAGGATGAACTGAGACTTGCTATGCCTACAAATGTGTGCAATGTCATTCTGAGGAATTGGTCTATTGTCGAGGTGTCTATTTATTTTGTACTTCATGCCATCTCATCGTGAATATATTTTTGTTAAAAAAATGCAAAAATGGGAAAACTCAGAAAGAGAAAGAAAGTAATCATAAGAAAGTGTGCAATTCATTTTTTGTCTTCCAGTGTTGATGTGATCTGAAAATAAATGTGGTGTCTCTTAAAATCTGACTTTGCTACAACATTCACTTTAATTGTATTTTAGATTAGATTCTGGCTCTTTGTCATTACATTTCTCACAGGTACGAGGCAACATTAAGAGACTGCAGATTTTGTCACCAGTATGTACAGTAATCCCTCATTTATCACGGTTAATGGGGACCAAAACCACCCGCGATAAACGAAAATCTGCTAAGTAGCGACCAATAAACATTTTTTTTAAGTCCGCAAAAAGTCCGCGAGAAGCTGCAAAACAACAGCGAGTCACAAAGAGAAAAATATACAGTACTGTACTCCATGAATATGAACCCCCCCTTTTTTTATGAATATGTTTGAAAAAATCCGCGATGCACTGAAGCCGCGATAAACGAACCACGAAATAGTGAGGGATCACTGTAGTGCACATGTGGGCCAGGCACATCCTTTTAATTATTTTCTCATTTTAGCACAAAATGTCACAATTCCAGAGTTCCCCCTCACTTTTAGCATATATTACAAATAGTTTGTCCGCAAAATACTTTTGTAACACTTATTGAACAATAGTTGTACAGTAAAGCTAAAGTGCCATTAAATAGTGTTTGCTCCTTTCCTGATTTCTGTGTTCTTTGCGTATTCATCACATACGAAGGTTTCAGTTCATCAAACCAATTTTAATATCACACAGAGACTACCCAAGGAAATAACAAATGCAGTTTCTAAATACCAATTTAAATTGTGAAAGCACAAAAAAAATCCCAAACTACATGTCCCTATATGGAAAAAGTAATTGCAGGCAGCACTCTAGCACCACATTTGTTGAATCAAGACATCACATAAATAGAATTTGTCAGACAAAGTGAAGCAGCCTATAAAATCTCAATAATCAAACGCATCATGCTACGATCCGAAGAAATTTGAAAAAAAAAATATCCGTCTGGAAAAGGTTACAAAGCCATTAGCAAACCACTGCCAGAGCCATCATCCACAAATGGAGAAAACCGGGAACAATGGCTCATTCAAGAAGATGCAAAAGAACCTAGCACAACACCCAAAGTACTTAAGACCTGGCTGTTCAGGTCAGTGTTCACCACTCTACCATAAGAAAGACATTGCCAAAAAATGGCATCTGTGGGAGAGTTCCGAAGCAAAAATCGCTACTGACCAAAAAGAATACAAAGACTGGTCTCAGATTTGCCAAAAGACATCTTGATGATCCCCAAGACTCTTGGAAAAACATTCTGTCAACGTATGAGTCAAAAGTTGAACTTTTTCAAAGATGTAAGGCCTGTTAACGTTTGGGATGAAAATAGCATCACATTTGATCAAAAGAACAAAATGCCAACAGTGAAGCATGGTGGTGATGTTCTTTGGCTGCTTTACTACCTCAGGACCAGGAAAACTACTTATGATTGATGGGACAATGAATTCTGCTGTCGACCAGAAAATCCCCAAGGAGAACGTCCGACAATCAGTTTGCGACTTCAAACTCAAGTGGCATAACCCTTGATTAGGTTCAAGGGGCAATCAGGGGGCAATTACTTTTTCACATTGGGAGGTTTGAATTTTTGTGTGTGTCGAAATAAGTAAATTGGCATTCAGAAACTCCATTTTGTTTTTGTTTGAATTGTCTCTGTGTGATATTAAATTGGTTTGAAATCTTTGTGTGATAAATATGCAAAGAACAGAAATCAAGAAGGGGGCAAATCCTTTTTAACGGCACTGCATATATTTGCTTGCCACTCTAATTTCAAATTCAATTGGTTAATATAAAATCATGGTTTATGTGTAATATATGTATAATATGACATACTGTGTACAATTATATGCTTTTCGGTCATAAGAAACCATAACTGACTGAATTGAATTTGGCAGGACATGTAATGATCATGCCTTATGAGTGTCTATTTCTTCAGGAATCGGCTATGACTATGAGGAGTAACAGAGAACGATAGCTATGTAATAAGGTGGGACTCTACACCTCTGGAACCACAACAATAAACATCCCATTGTCTTGAATGAGTATTTCCCTATGTCCCGCACAGTGTCTTCCATGAACGTGTCTGTGTTGTTTGTGAACAAGCTTCTGCATCGGATTTCATAAGATATGGCCAACGGGTCTAAATTAAGCATGTCTGCCGGTGCACATCTGCTCGTTTTCGGCAATGTTTAAAAAGCGGCACGTCTTCAATGGTGTTTATTTGTATTTCTCCATTGTCGCTCTAATGAGCGCCACTCTGTAGTTTCGACAGGCCCAGCATGCATGAAAGACTGCGTCTAAGTGCGACTGCAGCTCACCTGCTGAGGTTTACCCACTAGCATCATAAAGCAAAGCATGGCTCTTGTTCTTCATGTGAATGACTCCCAAAAGCATGACAATGGGGGGTTGTTGGCCACCCTTTCGCAACTGGAAAGCACAGCCTGAGTACTGCGCCTCCACCCGGGATGGATATGAGCCACTAATGACTGTTGTAAATGGGAGTGGGGGGCTCATCCTCCAGGAACACATCTCATCGAGTATACAATTCATTTTGTTGGGGGCTGCAGGAACCAGCCCCTTTGTCTGTTTTGCCTTCCGCTGCAATGTAAACCACCAAGTCCATCATTTTGGCTTTGGAAAGGTTTTTTCAAGGTCAGAGAAATATCACACCTAAAGCGATTCTATCTTTTGCTAAATATATTTTGTAAGATATAATTGCGATTTGCCGTAGAATGAACAGTAACTATAGAAAGTGAAGTATGAAAACTATATGGAGAAAAAAAAGAGTTGAATTTTAAATTGGATTTAGGTTTGGGCTCTGGCTGAAAAAAAAAAGTTCATTCTGATGGAATTTATTGTAGCGAGGCTTTGGACTATCAATTAGCATGAGTACCACATTTTCCAATACAAAAAGGGCTGTAGTGTATTTAATTTTGTATTAATTGACAGACATTATTGATTGCCGTATTTATGACCTTTTATATATTCACTAGGGATATACAGTAGGAGTTTAGTTAGTTTATACTATTTCCTGCAAAATTGTTATCCGTGGGACTGGTGGGTCTTTTCCACTGTATGTTGTTTGTCAATTGCGATTTGCTCAGGCCAACGGTAAAATTCTTAACAGCACATTTTTGCTAATGCCTCTTTGAATGCAAGCTTGCATCGCTAAATGTAGATTAAAAACATAATCTAATGGTGAAGACGCACTTCGATGAGAAGGTTGAGTAGCAGTCTATTGAGTAGTTGCAAAGCAGTCCTGACATAATGGGCATAAAGGATTCTCGTACGCCCCCCCCCCAAAAAAGAAGTGTTTTTTCTCTTTACAATTCCACTGGGTCTAATTGGCGTAATATCACATTAAGGCGTAATCTGGGCCTTTTAGTTGCTCTGAAAATTGTCAAAGAGCAGCACATCGACTTGCCTTAAGATGTCTATAAAGTCCACTGTTTTGGTTAAGTGCAAGACACGTGTTTTAAGTCTCCCTTGGTGGTACTGCAGCTTTAGAAAAGAAAGATTGACGTATGTTGATCGTGGACGTCCACGACTGGTGTCAGCGGGTCCCTCCAGACAAGCAGCACAATGGTGTGAAAGATAGCAAGTGGGGGGTTGTTGGGGGGGTGGGGTGGAGGGGCAACAGATGTAGAGGAAATACTCTTGAGAGGAAAGTAGTGGTCAACCTTCATAAAGCTGATGGGAGTGCAGGGCCAAATGGAGAGGAACTAGAAGAGACCGGCTGTCTGGACCAAAGGCAGCGAGACAGCAACCATTACAGTCGTCTCGGTTCATCTCTGTGAATCCAGTTGCTTCAGAAACTTTTAAACATTCAAGCTGTGAAAATCTGTGCAAAGTCCTCAGTCCCATATTGAGCTGTATTTTTTTCATGAACAGCCAAAAGGCAACTGAAAGGGGATCACGATCGCTGAAGAGGATCAGTTCAGGAAAGCTTCTACAAGCCAAGGTCTAGGAAATAAATAAGTGCATACATTTCTATAGAAAATCAAAAAAATTGAATATACAGTAATCCCTTGTTTATCGCGGTTAATGGGGACCAAAACCACCTGCGATAAACGAAAATACACAAAGTAGCGACCAATTAACGTATACAGGTTAAAAAAATGGTTTTGTTTTTAAGTCCGCAAACAGTCCGTGAGAAGCTGCAAAACAACAGTGGGTCACATAGAGCAACATATACAGTACTGTACTTCATGTATATGAAAAAAAAAAATACGAATATGTTGAAAAAATCCGCGATGCACTGAATCCGCAATAAACGAACCGCGAAATAGCGAGTCATCAGTGTACTGTTGCTTTTCATGGATGCCCTCAAAAATTAATCTTTCAAGTCAATTAAAATTGGAGTTTGAAAAGCTGTAAAGAAGGCATCCTAAAGCGTCTGCAAAAATCAAAGATGAAAAATTTTATCTTCAAAACATCAAGTTTAAATGATGAATAAAAGCCCAACATAAACTGATAGAAATAATTGTAATTGAGTAAGGATAAACATTTAAGATAATGGTTCATGAATGCAATGTATAATAAACCCCTTGTTGTTGCATGACTGGACAGAAACATAGTGAAGGGTATATATTACTGTTTTAATCTTCTTTACCACAAGAAAACATTTGCATATCTTGGTTGACAGGCTTTTAACCTGTTACATGGAAGAGAAAATGTTTGTTTTTGAGCATCACAAAGAAAGAAGCAAATGCCAAAAAAAAAAGACAAAAAAGTGCAACTTTTTAGATTATCTCCATTAAATTACGTGAGGTATCAAACAGAAGCCAACTAATTCACAGAACAAAACCATCTAGATAGCAGTGCACATTTAGGTTGTAATCCAGTGAAGGAACACGCGTGGCAGAAGTAGCACGGCAGTGATTGGGATTCCATTCCAAATCAGTGCAACAATATTGCGATAGTAGACGCACAGCCACCTAATCGCTACCCAAACTTAAATACATCCATACATATACAGTAGATGTCAAATGTATTCACACCCGTATTTTATGGAAGGTTTTTTGATATAAAAGAGATCATGATAAAGAAGTTCAAAACTTTTCCAACCATAATTTTGACCTATATATAATCTGTAGGAAGCACACACATGCCACCATTTAAAAGGCCTCTGATTAATCCAAAATAAAGTTATTCTTGTCGGCTTTTCCTGATGGGGTTTTTTTTGTTTTCTAGCAGAAGCCAGAGCCCATATCTCACTGATGGGCGAAGGTTTGCAGGATGCTGCCACTCCGACACTTCACTGTAAATAAGCCGTTCTTTCGGTGATGAGCAGCATTGTGTTACAGGAGCTCAAAGAATTGGCCAGTGACCGGTTTCAAGGTATGGTTGGTTTGAACGTAAGTCACCTCCCCATTCATGACGTTGTGCACACTTGTGCAACGAAGAACTCAGTTGTTGATTTGTACTTGATTTTCTGCATTTGTGTTGTTTAGGTTAAAGATCACATTAGTGCTGTGAAAAAATACTGGCAATTGATTTATCATTAAGCATAAAAAAGTGGCATTCTAACACGGTTGTGTAACACGGAAGCTTTCAGAAGTGCAGGACGACAAGGCACCAAGTTAGAGTGCACCGGATGATGCCTTTGGGTTACCTTCTGGTATTACCCAGTGGAAAGGGCTTTGGAAAACAACATTCTTTCAAATGGATAGTGTCACTGTCAAATCTATTGGGATGAAATGACTTGAGCCACTCCCAATTCTACTCTTAGCACATACTCGGAGGAGTAACGTGAAAAAAAAATGCTTTGAAAGGGTGATTTTTTTTTTTTGAGGGGGGCGAGCAGTGAATACACACGTGCATGTTATGTTAACATACAGTACATAATATCACATTTTGCTGTGTAAAAATCCCATGTTACACATGTCCAGTGAAACGGTATGTGAATCCCCCCCCCCCCCCCAATTATATGGCGGTGCGGCTTATATTAAATAATCTGGAAATGAAAGTTTTTAAATGGAAGTCAGCTTCTTCTTCCACATATAGCATAGTTGGTGGTGATCAAAAAATAAATGCATAAAGACAGGTTTCTTAAAGACACCTAGGCAGGCCAGAAAAGTGCAGAATACATAATCAACACGTGGATGATGATGCAACACACAAGTGGTCATCATTATGGGTTCACTGCTTGTGGATAATTTCACTTTGGCCTTAATTCCATGACTACAACCCTGCATCTTTAAACGAAACGGCTCTTTGAGTACAATGTTGCAGACAACCTTGTCAAACAGATATACTAGCCCAAAGTTAGCTGGGATGGCCTTGAGCTCACTGTGCCCCAAATGAGGACATGCGCTTAAAACAATCAGATCCACAGAATCCACCATTATGACCATTGTTAACTTGATTATTGCGATTCAGTCCGCCTGGTGTGTGGACCAAATGTGTCCCCAAAGTGACCTGAGAACAGACGATGTCACTCAAAATGTCGTGTTTACATAAATAAATATGGTCCGACATGTCGAGGGTCTGATCTTTTTATCATCTCATATCTACAGAGTAGCGATCTGGGAGGAGGTAGACATGTTTGGTGGAAATGAGGGGAGGCTTTTCGATCTCCTCATTTATGGAGACGTCTACGAAAGAAGACTTCATGTCATCGCAGAATAAATGAATAAATGAATCGTCATGGCTGAACCACGACCATCACCACAAATTTCCACTTGATGCTTTATGTCAAATTATAAAGTCAGTAATAATACTCTGAATAATTTTGCAGAATCACAGATGATTGTCTGTCGTCTCCCCAGGATTCTTTCCCAGGTTGCGTGGAACACATATTGGGTTTTTGATGACATTTAGGTTTGATAAATGCGACCTGACCGTTCAGACTGAGGTTGGATGTAGAACCAATCTAAGACCACATATGGAAGTGACCCAGGTAGGATGTGAATACAAAAAAAATCAAACATGGGTGACATTTGGGCATAAATTTCAGATTTGGATCACAATTGGCAACAGTCGGGGTGTTTTTAAGAGGCACGAAGAAAGGTCAGTAAGCATGACATAATGCTGCCATAAATACTGAGTAAGATGAACATGATGAAAGGTGTCTTTCGTACTCAGCCACGTACCCATTAGTCTTCATCCGTGCTGGTGTGTGAGCTGAAAAAGTCATCTTCCCATGATGCTTTGAGATGTTGCTCCAAGGTCTTTGCGAGTGCCATCACAGCTGGTGGCATGAGCACCACGCAGGCTGCCAGGCCCGAAACGCGCTCCTTCATGGGCGTCTCGCTCTCCCACTCACCCGTGTCGGTGTTGAACACGTGAACGGATTTCATCCGTTTGCCTTTGTTGTGAGAGCGCCCTGCCAGTACGTGGATGCGATGATCTAACACTGCGATGCCGGGCTCCCCATGGCCAGCGGGGAGCGGGCTCAGTAAAGTCCAGGAGTTGTCTGAGGGCTCAAAGCACGCCATCTGAAAAACATGATATAGAGTACAGTGCCATGAAAAAGTATTTAAACCCTTCCTGATTTCTGTGTTCTTTGCATATTCATCACACAAAAAAAGGTTTCAGTTCTTCAAGCCGATTTTAATATCACATCGCGACAACCCAAGGAAATACAAAATGCAGTTTCTAAATGCCAATCTAATTTATTTAGACACACACATACATAAACAAATAAATAATTCAATCTACCCCTACCTGTCCCTTTGTAAAAAATCAATTGCCCCCTGAACCTAAACATGGGTTGGCAGCAATAACTGAATCCAAGCGTTTAAAATAATTGGTGATTAGGCATTCACACCGCTATGGAGGAATTTTGGCCCACTCTTCATCACAGAGCTGCCACACCACCTGAGAGTCAACTGTGAGGAAGTGCTGTCTGCAAGCTTCCTCATGCAACAAATGCAAAGAGAAAAATATGTCGTTGTTCTACCTGTAAGACATCCCGTCGGTAGCCATACTCGTCATTACTTCCCCCAATGACATACAGGCGTCCGTTCACAGCAGCCATGCCGTGCCATGCTCGCCCCACCGGCCCGTCAGCACATGCTGTCCATTGGTTGGCTGCCGGGTCAAAACAGTAAGTCTCTCTTAGGTACGCCTGCCTTCTGCGTCCACAAGTGATGTAAATGTTGCCATCTACCACAGCTCCAGCATGCGCGTAAACCTATGATCAAGATTGCACTGTCAAGAGAAGGCTGCATACATTTCTTAGAGTGCTGAGTATGTAGCGCCCTCGTGTGTACACAGGCATAGTTACAGTACATACCTCTCTGATGAGAGGGGACACAAACTCCCAGGTGTTAGTGTGCGGGTCGTAACGCTCCACCAAGTCCAACTCCTTGCTGTAGTCTCGACCGCCGATGGCGTAAATGTGGCCTCCTACCACGCACACGCAATGGTCCGCGTGCTGATGCTGCAAAGGCTGGATGGAGCACCATTTGTTGTGCCGAGGGTCATATCTAGAGAGTGAGAAGAAGAGCAGATGAAAATGAAGTGAGAAAATGTGGGCGTATTCAAGGCCCATCATAGAAGTCGATGCAGATTGCACAAGTGATTTCGTGGCTATTTTGACTCAGTCAAAAGCAGGGCTGGAGCAACATGGTGGCCAAGGGTGGCTGAAGCCACACCACTGGTCCCACCCAGACCTTGAGGAACATTGTGATATTTTGGGCATTTTCACATGGATGCAGTATTCTTAGACCCGTGATGTCTGTATATAAGTATTTAATTAAAGAATAAATGGACAATTGATCAGAATGGAAACTCTAAAATAACCTGCCTCAAGTGACTTCTCAGTCATGTTGTTTTCTTGCTCTGGTGTGAAAGTAATTCTTTGGATTGATGTTGAGTGTAATAATTCAATATCATTAATATTGAATAATTCAATATCCTTAGTATTGAATTATAGAGCAAGAAAACAAGATGACTGAGAAGTCATTGTTTTTCAAATAATCCACAGTCTTGGTTTCATGGAATAAAATGTACACACATATAAACAGGAACGCCATTTTTAAAAGCAACATTTAGATGGTGAAGAATTCAGAGACTTTTGTGTCACTGTACGTTTTGATTTGACATGATTTGAATGAATGAGCCCTTTATCGCACCATACAAAATGGCGCTAGTTGCTAGCAAATAAGCACATGAGAAAAGCAAAGAAATGGCAAATAAAATGGCATTTTCTAGTCAGTTGAGCTTAGCAAAGTGTTGCTTTTTATTTTGACTTGTTCTTGCTTGATTATGAGTGTAACGAGCATTGTTCTGGATACGGGTACATTTTATTTGATGAAACCCTGACGATTGATAGTATGATACAGAACGATGCACGTAAGCATAAGCCAGCCCTGGCCACACCCACAGAGGTGTTGTTTCACCCTGGCAACCCCACAGAAAATCTTCTGGCGACGCCCCTGGTTTAATGTATTAAAACAAAATATTTATGTACAGAAGGCCCTACATATTTAGCCAACTCTCCACTTTTTTTAAATAATCTCATTTGTTTTTTCTGTTTTTATTTTTTTATGGTTTGTTTTCCATGGCTGTTACAGGGAACATCAATTTGTTTTGTAGATTTATGCTATTCGCGGTCTAGCTCAGTTCCTAACCACCAGCTGGGGTACAAAGTACATCTGCGCACGGGAACCAAAAATCAGTTTTGATTGGCCTGGTTACTTTAATGTTTTTTTTAAATTGTATTTTAAGTGATTATTTGCCCTTGCATTTAAAACGAACTTCAAATGTGCACATCCAAAGAAATGTTGCCCCTTTCTGTTAGTATAACTTTTTGTCCACTCTAAAAATGTTTTTTTTGTGTGTTTATGTTGATTGATATAAGCCATATTGGGGTCCTCACCTCCAGCAGCGAGTCTCTGCACGAAATCCACTGGTATTCCTGTCTCCACCAATAAGATACACAAAGTTGTTGAGCACAGCAATTCCCTGATTGGACATGCGAGGACTGTTCACTGCGTCAAGTGCCCTCCACTCTTTCCAGCTGTGGTGGAACACCTGGAACAGGGGCTCACTGTCCATATGAGAGGTGGAAGGGAACATCCCCCCGAAGCCCAAGATGCAGTGGAAGGTGGAGCGAGGCTGTGTAAGAGGACTCTGAAGGACAGGTTGCCATATCTCCTGCTCGTGGTAAGAGAGGGCGGCGGATACGGTTTCCTTTAGCGGGCACTGATCCAATTTATCGTGCAACCTCTGCAGCACTTCTTTCTCCATTAGGCAGAAGCGCACGGCATCAAGCATCTTGAGGCTGTCCTGCAGTACAGCCAAATGAGCAACATTTAGACTTCGAGTGAACCCGCGCTATCTTGTGGTTCATCGTTCACAACCGTTACACCGCGAAAAGCAATCATTCCGATTTTGAAGTTACGCACCTTCAACGTAGTACCATGTTGTGCTGCAACATACCTGGCAGCACTGAGTTCTACTGGAAGAGATGCAGTGTAATTAAGAGCAAAGTGAGGAAGACAATCTCCCCAACTAAACTACACTACTGGTAATTGTTGTTCTCATAGAGCAAGCGTGTCAAACTCATTTTTGTGACGGGCCACATTGTAGTTAATGTTTCCCTAGGAGGGCCGTTATGACTGTGAAGACAAAAAACAATAATGCTCAACCATTAATTTAAATGACTGTAATGAGGGGTTTGGTAAAAAGAAAATGCTTACAGTACCTCTCCTACTTTTTACATAGGGGAGTTTGACATTTTGGTACAGATTTTAGCAAGCATCATCGAAGTTGATGTGTTTGATTGGCTTTCGCGGGCCACATAAAATGAAGTGGCGGACCAGATCTGGCCCCTGGGCCTTGAATTTAACACCTGTGCCATAGAACCTTTGCTCTTATTATATTATGATGATAGTATATGCCTGTGAGCACCGTTGAATGCTGTTTGTAAGTGCTGCTGCTCCTCGTGTGTTCAATTTTGTTTTCAAATCTCTAAATAATCTCGCGCCACCTTACCTCTCTGAGCTCATCCGCCTCTACACACCTGCCCGGCGCCTGAGGTCTGTGGACCAGTCTTTGTTAGAAGTACCAAGAACTAAACTGAGGCTCAGAGGGGATCGAGCCTTTTCTGTTGCTGGTCCCTCTCTCTGGAATGACCTCCCACTGAACATTCGGCAAGCCTCCTCGCTGCCCATCTTTAAAGCCCTCCTGAAAACCCACTTGTATTCTTTGGCGTTCGACTCAGCATGATTTTACTGCTTGGTGCTTTCTACCGCCTTTATTACCATTTCGTCTTACTGTTTATTGTGTATGTTAAATTGCTCCATGTACAGCACTTTGTATGCAGCGATGGCTGTTTGAAAGTGCTCTATAAATACTGTTGACTTGACTTAAAGTAACAGCTATCTATGATTACACCGGTGAACTTTTTTTTTTTTACTACCGGTAAATCTTCCATCATTAACTAGGGATCACTGCATGTGCAAGAGCACTGAATAGTGTTGTCTTTTGTGTGAGTGACAGCAGAGTAAAATAGCAAAAAAACAAACATGGACATATCCGACTTACCTTTAAGGACACCTGGTCACTCTCCACCTGCTCAGGACTGTAGTGGTAGTGAAGCGCTGCGTCATACACCTCATTCTCACTTTGCACCTCCAGCTCGTCACTGCTCAACACTCGGAAAACTTCCTCTTGGGGGAGCCGTCGGTAGATATCCGTGTGGGACAAAGCCTGCAGGTTGTTCAGGATGTGGGAGTGGACTCTGGCATTGAGCTGCCGCAGTCCGTAGAGATCAGCGAGGTGATGAATCTCCAATATATTGCTCTCGTCCAGCCAGGAGAAGAGGAACTCGCAGCAGAAGCCAATGACGTCCTCAAGCTTGTGAAAAGACAAAGATGAAAATTGTTTCCAAGCATTACTTCGCGGAAGCCCAAAAGTTGGACAAAATAGACTTCAACCAAAATGAGTGATTCTTGATTGTGAGCATCTGAAGCGGAGATGGGCCACTCTGTTCTTTTATCTCGCCCCAAACACATTCCCATTATCAAGAGTCCTGTAACTTGTTGTTTGGAGCCCTGGCATCCTTCCACATTCCCAAAACATGCTTGTTTGGTTCCTTAAAAACAAAATGGTTCACATCGGTGTCAATTTGAGTGTGAATGGTTGCCGGTCATCCATGCCCTAAGGGTGGCTGGCAACCAGTCCAAGGTGCACCCCGCCTCTCACGCAATGTCTGCTGGGATCAGCACCATATTGACCGCAACATAGTGATTTGGAAAATTGATAAATTTATGTTTGCATGGTTGGTAAATGAATTATAATTACAAACCTACATATTCATCTACTTTTTATTTTATGTTTTATTTCTTATGTATCGCAGAACAAATGATGTTTAGCAAGGGAATGCTTCCATATTTAATAATGCTGTGTCTTACGCATATATTATAACAAGGCAAGAAACCACACCTGCACCAATGTGGCCGCTATCAGGATTTCCTGCACACAGTCCAGGTCTAATTCGATCTTTGAAGTGTAGATATAGTCAAGTATTTTATTCATGGCCAAAAAGGTCACGCCGTGGATTGGGATCTCATTCTGCTGCATCTCTCGAAGGCCCCCAGTGAACATCCCCCTATGGAAAACATTGACATAGTGTTAGCGAACGGTTCCTCCTGAAGTGCACCACCACCTCCTTGGTCTTCTTCACACTGATGCAAAGATTGCTGTTTTTGCACCAGACTTATCGTTGGTCGTGATGCGTCCCACTACCGCTGTGACGTCCGTGTATTTCACAATTTCAATTCACCCGTAGGGCGGCCCGGTAGTCCAGTGGTTAGCACGTCGGCTTCACAGTGCAGAGGTACCGGGTTCGATTCCAGTTCCGGCCTCCCTGTGTGGAGTTTGCATGTTCTCCCCGGGCCTGCGTGGGTTTTCTCCGGTTTCCTCCCACATTCCAAAAACATGCGTGGCAGGCTGATTGAACACTCTAAATTGTCCCTAGGTGTGAGTGTGAGTGTGGATGGTTGTTCGTCTCTGTGTGCCCTGTGATTGGCTGGCAACCGATTCAGGGTTTCCCCCGCCTACTGCCCGGAGACAGCACCCCCCGCGACCCTAGTGAGGAGGTTCGGAAGATGAATGAATGAATGAATTCGCCCCTATCTAGAGGTTATTAGTCCTATAATCCAGTTCAATAATAAAAGATAACCTTGGTGATTGATTGTAGGAGGCGTTTTATGTACATACACGTAGGTCACCAGGTTAACCAGTGGGTGTCACCATCGTATTTATTCTCAAACATACCTACAGGTATATAGTACTAACCAGACTGTACTCAGAAGTTTGCGGGTGTCAAAAGAGAAACGAAGCAATTGAGTTTTTGCCCAATGTGATTTCGCCATGTAATGTGGTTATTATTTGCAAAGTTTCTAACGTGTGTTGTGTAACATTTGGTTAGAGTTGGAAGAATAAAACGTGTTTCAATAAACTGTTTAAACGCAACCTCAAAAGACGTTAATCCACAAAACGCGATCGATTTATCAACGTGTTAAACAAACACTAACTCACTTGAAGCTACTAAGTCACCCTCAGTAGCTTCAAAATGGACTACTTAGCCACTGTACCCACCGTCCTGTTTTTTTTTTGTTTCGTTTTTTAGAACGGCGACGCCCCGTGTACAGTACGTGAGGTTGTCACATGAAAAAGACACTAAAAAAGTATGCACAGAATGTATACACTCACACTAAAAACCTATTCATGATATGTCGCAGATGATTTACTGCACAGCAAATGTGATGGCCCTGACAGGCTGTTAATTGCAATTAGGCTTCCAGAAGCGTCATATTAATACAGGATAGTAGTGAAGCGTATAGTTAATTTGATTTTGTATGTGCTAATAGGTGTTATTTGAAGCATCGTCACAATTTCAAGACGCGTTTTCACATTTACTTTTGACAAAAAAAGGCAGTACACCACAGAAGTTTCGAATGCTTTACCTAAAGTAATCGCAGGCGGCAGCGAGAAGCACACGGTGGCCGTGGATGGCTCGTCCTTCCACCAGCAGCACCACATCCGATAGGATGCCAGCTTGCCGGAGCCCCAGCAGGCTGTCCAGCAGGCTTTGGGAATGGGCCGAACTTCTATACGTCTGTCGGCTAAGGCGGGCTGCAGAGCCATCGGAGTTGCCGGTGGCCGACCCGCCCACCAGACTAAGCTGTCCATTGTGGGCCATCGCAGGACTGTGTTGTTGAGGCTTGATCGACTTAGACGGCCGGCGCTAACATTATCAAGACGACTTCATGAAGCGATTGAACAAATTACCCAGAACAAATCAACAACAGGAAGAGGAGGAGTGTGGATTGCTGCCGGGGTGGTTCACTCGCCAGGTCACAGTACACATGCAAATAAACTGTTCAAATTCAAGTGCACGCATTAAACCTCGAATCGATCGATGTCCAGTTGTTACCTCACGTCAACATGGATAGATGTAAACGCAGCTCGCGAGCTAACGTTAAAACCTCACAACTTCAAGGTCAAAATAAACGTTTTTCAAATACACAACGACAGCAACAAACACAGTAGCGCTAGTAGAAGCCCGACGTTTTTCGCAGAAATGTGGATTTTCGAGTGACAGCGATGTGATTTTTGTCATTTGTTGATATGTTTACTTTGAGGTGCTTGATGTTGATCTAATGTACTATTGGTCTGTCTGTTCTTATTCTCCCGCCCACATGTCCGTGTGAGCCAATCGGAAACGTAAAAAAATAAAATAAATTGAAGCAGTTTCAAATAGGGTATCATACTTTTTGGAAATAATATGCAGTGACATTCACTTGATCCGTTTTGTAATTTTTAGTATTTTACACTATTACACAGCTTAAATAAATCTACATGCATTTCTGGCGCTTCGTAGTAATATTTTTTTATCAAACACTAGAGGAGGCTGTTGACTACCGAATAATTTACCTTGGTCGGATTTATTGTACTCTTGATCAAGCTACAGGCGACTAATATGGCGCACAACACTAACATTATTCATTTCAAGCGTTGTCGTTGATGATGATGAAAATAATAATCGGGTCTGCTGTGTCATGCGTTGAAAATTTGTCAGAGACGGCCCCATGGGCCAAACATATTCGGAAAGCTTATTGGGAAACAATTGTATAAAGAACAACAATTGTATAAAAAAAGTCTTCATCGAAATCATTGCCTTGGACTTTCCAAGCATTCTGACACTGCATCCTGATTTCTGCACCTCCATTCTCTTCCTCTCCCATGTCTCCGCTGTTCTGGGGCAGCCAATCTTCTTCATTGTCATCACTATACTCATCACTGGAATCAGAGGGAATTTCCAGAAGTATTCTATTGGCATATCTATTCTTTACTGCACTACCAGCCTACAAAATGTTACCAGTATAAATTACAAAGTACAAATCTTCTGAAACAAATCACATTTTAAATAAGGCACACTAAAAAAAAGAAGCATCCAATTACAACCTACATAAGTAAAACAACCAAATTGACTTTTACAGGAAAGATACTAGGGTGGCCCGGTAGTCCAGTGGTTAGCATGTCGGCTTCACAGTGCAGAGGTACCGGGTTCGATTCCAGCTCCGGCCTCCCTGTGTGGAGTTTGCATGTTCTCCCCGGGCCTGCGTGGGTTTTCTCCGGGTGCTCCGATTTCCTCCCACATTCCAAAAACATGCGTGGCAGGCTGATCGAACACTCTAAATTGTCCCTAGTTGTGAGTGTGAATGGTTGTTCATTTCTGTGTGCCCTGCGATTGGCTGGCAACCGATTCAGGGTGTCCCCCGCCTACTGCCCGAAGACAGCTGGGATAGGCTCCTGCACCCCCCGCGACCCTAGTGAGGATCAAGCGGCTTGGAAGATGAATGAATGAATGAATGAATGATACTAACCAGTAACAGGATGTCCACTTTATTGAACACATGGGTAATCAAAGTTTTCATACATACATACATTCTTGCTGCTGGAGGCTGTAAATTTCCCCAGTGCGGGACGAATAAAGGATATCTTATCTTATCTTATCAGTATTTTATTTTATTTTATTTACCTCAAGGGATCTCCTGGAATAGAAGGACTGGCAGGATAGCAACATTGGATGGAGAGGATGTTTACTTGGAGTTAAAAGGAACCAATAAATACATGTCAAAAGAGGGCAGCAGCTTAGAGCATTGTAAGCCCTGATGGGCAATTCTACATTCGAAACCATTGTATTTAAAAGAAAATGGCTCTTAAAATCCCGTTGATTGTAGGAACCACGATGCACCAGAATGCTAGAAATGAAGACGCTTTGCCACTTTCTGGTTGCAGTGTTTCAGTTCTGTAAGTATTTTGTTCTGCAAGAATAATGTAATCACATAAAGGTCATGATTTTTTTTTATCTGGCGAAAGCAGTTCTCTACTTGATACAAATGTGGTGTTATATGTGCCATTCATATTCTACAGTTCATCTTGCAGTGTTACAGGTGGGATGACATTGGGCGAGAGATGGGCTACACCCCCTGGACTGGACACCAGTCAACTTCAAAAACATTGTTAACAGAAAGTGATCCTGAAAACCTGCAGTATTGACTTTTTGTTTTTGGAGTTTCACCCCAACATCGAGCCGGGGAGAAATGCTTCCTGGATGATACATGGAGAGGGACAAGATCCGACATTCCTTCCATTTTTCTTCATGGTGAATGTAAGGTTACTACCGGTTACTAACGGCTGTTAAAAAACTGCAGTTGTTTGCTTATACATTCAAACTAAAGCTGCTGCAGCCAACACAAGTGACATCATACAGGCTGTAAATGCAAGGTTACAAAGGTTTTTCCCCCCAATCTTTATATTGACCTTTTGTATTTTAGAAAAACATTTTAACTGTATTCATTTTTACATAGCTGTTTTGACTTGTGGTTATACCTATCAGCTTTAAGGCTTATTATTGCTCTCTGCGCCTGCTTAAAATAAAATAGAAAAATAAAACAAAGAAACTGTTCTTGAACATGAAGCTGTGAAACCAGTGTTACAGTATCAGATTTGGCAGATTTGGTATAGCCAAGTTGAGATGATGCGTCAATTTGTAAATTTATCAAAATCACGCGTAGCTTTTAAGGGTCTCAGGCATAGACACAGGACTTGAGTGAATAAAAACACAACTTATCTGCACATGTAGGTGGGAAAGCCAGGCAATACAGTATCCCATATATGACCAATTGCAGGTGCAGGATGAGTTGCCAAAGCAAATAAAACCATCTTGTTTACTAGAGGACTTTTAGCATCGGTAAAAAGATATGATTCCCACACCTCATTAAAATTGTTGCCAACATTTTTGGGAAACGCTAGTAAAATACAAGGTCGTATTCAGCTCACACTGGTAAACAACATGTCCAGGAATGGCATCAGTCCCACCAGGACTGACAACAGTATATTGTTCCATTTAATGGATGCATCAGCTCATTGTACTTTCGTATTTTTATTTCATTTCATTTTGTAAAATGGATGGTTGGATGAATTTGTGATCGATTTTCATGCTTGCTTATTTTCCCGTTTCTGTCTCTTGTTGGACTTGGGCAAATTTTCTGGTCCAAAAGGCTCACTGAATTTTTTTGATATTAGAGGAAACATGGACAGGTTTGTCAGACAGAACAAAAAAGACCATTTCTTCTCAAGTTTCAGGGTCTTCAATATGGTGTTGATACAAAGGACGGAATCCTGATTTAATGTGGCCTTTTGGGGTCCCTGCAATCTGACATTACCTCATATGAAGTGCTCTATGAATAAAGTTGAGTTGGCCGCCAGTTATTTTTGTCAAAACAAACAAATGATAATCATAAAATGACTTTCGAACATATTGGTCCGTAAAATGGAAGTCAAGACAAACATTTTCTTGATAATAATATGTGCTATGCACTCCCACTAGTCGAAACACAGCATTCTGATGAATATCAAATTTGTGGTCCATGAATTAATCAGGAAACCCACTTATTTTTACCCATCTCAATAGGGAGCCAGTTTGCCACTTGTTGTGGACTGAAAATGACATGACGGTTCTCTAAGGGTTAAGGGATCCATTAAATCAGGGGTATGAAACTCAGGTTCCTCGAGAGCCATATCCTCGTGACTACCAGGAGTTCAAATTTGTCCTCCCTAGAGGACATTTGTGAACCTAAATATCTCCCACCCAGTGCATCCAATCGCATTAACTCCTTTTGTTACTCTAAAGAGGACATTCAGTGCTTTCCAATTATATCAAATTTGTAGGGGTTAGAAAAAGTAAGAAAATGGCTTCCCTCCGTGCAAGCATTTTTATGGGAAGAGGAAAAGTAATACTTTTTATCAAACACATTTTGTCTTGAAATGTTGTTGGCATTTTAATTATAAGACTCTTATGAACAAGTTACAGTGTTGTTTGAGTTGTTTTAAGTGTATTTGAGCTTGTTTAAAAAATGTAGTGGGATTTCAAAAATTTCTTTTGGAGTAGTCCAATTACTTCACATAGATTGGGGAATTTCAAAATAAATGTGATTGGACAACATTTTTTTCCCTGGTAGTCAGGAGGATATTCTGCCCGTTTTAGACCCCTCCTTACTCCAACACACCTGATTCAATGTTTCATTATATTTTTCTTCTTTAATTCAAGAAGAATGAAAACAAATTGCGATCTTTATATTATTATTGTATTTCATATAATAATCATATAAGTAGCCACTGTACAAAGGATTCAAGTTGAACTGCGCTTTTCTAGCACCGATCCAAGAAATGGGCTACTGTCGGGAAGCGACCAACATAGTTGGGTACATTTCAAAAATACCTTATCGACTCAGCCCATGATTTGCAATGTTCCTGAAAATAGCTTTGAAGAAATCTTTTTAAAGTGCGGGGCCCTCCAGTTCTTTGGACTGAACGTTCAGTATATACGAATCGCAAAGTGGTTTGATTTTAAATAATAACCTTGACATGCCACTCTGATAGGGCTCAGTGCTGCTTCGATGATGTGGAGAGACAGCACATTGGGTTGGGGGTAGTTCACTTGCTGTGATGAATGTGAGGAGAGCAGTTGCTAAATAAAGAGGTCTTGAATTGGAATATAAGTGGAGTTATTATTCAAGCTAACACACAACACACCCTTTATGAAATGCCATGACATAATAGTCACTACCTTGATAGGAGGACAAACATAAAAAAGACTAATGCAAAATATCACACAAGGGGGTTGTGTGGTGTGCGCTAGACAGTCCAACAAAATATGTCCAAGCTAATCTAACTCTTATGCTTTGTCTTTTAGTTTCTTTCATTATTTCTTACTAACATAAGTGAGAATAAGGGAGAAAACTTAGATCACCAAAATAGGAGTTGTCAATCAGTTTCCAATCATCCTGGCGACGCACTTTCCCAGAGCATATTTTGCTTCAATTGGCATCACGGGCAAATCCATGGAGCTTCACTGTGACACCCTACAGCCACCCATTTTCACAGTATTTGTTAAAAAATTGATGAAAGATATATAAAAAGATATTGAGTTCCACGCCAGCGACATCAAGCGATGAGCTGCAAAATCGTATGACTGCTACAACTAATCAATGTCCAGAGTAGTGCGAAGCTGAAACAACTTAAATTGGCTAGACTCTTCATATCGGGCGCCGGTGCCCACCTGGCAACAGCTTCTGATGGCTGTCGCGTTGCTTTGCTTTTTTTTCTTTTCTTCTTTTTCAATGATGTGGTAGCGTTTTGCAGTTCCATATTTAAAGGAAGAAGGTGTGCCGAAGGTTGCTGAGGTCTTTTCTATTCATAAATAAGAAGGTATCCTGCCTTACATTGCACTTAAGCAGGTGCGCCTGGTCCCAAAAACCTTTAAATAAATGTCAGGAGCACATACATGTATATAATACAGATTTCTTTATAACTTAATTTTAGCTGGCTGGGTACCTACTTTGTGCAAGTGCAGTGAAGAAAAACTGAAATTGGGAAAATGACCACATTTGTGACACTCCAGTTCGGCCGACTATCCTTTGGTTCATTCCTCCTTTCCCTCTGTTCATGTGCATGGAAAATAGTGCTAAACCAGTGCAAGTAAAAAATATTTTGTTTGTCTCCAAACAGGCTTAATTCACACAGTGCATTTCCATCTTAAGCAACAAACATAAAATTATTTTGAAACAGTACATGTTGGTACGTGTAGATGCTTACCTACTTGCTGTTTGAGAATTTGTGGCGTGTGATCATTTATCAAAGATCACTGTGCCTATTTACAGTGTAAAGGCATTTGAATGACGACCAGCACAGATTGCATTCTGCATTTTACACTAATTCCATCGGGACAGGCCTATGACTTGAACAAGATTAAGGTACAGAAATCAGAGGGACGGACTTACTGATTGAGACACAAATACGCTAAAAAGCGCATTCAAATGCGTTCAGCATTGTATTGGTGACGACTTCTCCGCATGGAAGTGTAACCCTCGCTTGACTTTTGTGGAGGCCAATGAAGGTTGGTCTTGGCCATTATCCAGGAATGAGATTACATAGGTGTCAAACTCAGGTCCTGGAGGGCCGCTGTCCTGCATGTTTTCCAATGTTGCAACACACCTGATTCAAATGAACAGGTTCAATGTCAGGCTTCCACAGAGTTTTCTGATGATCTGATCATTTGAATCAGGTGTGTTGCAACAGGGAGACTTGGAAAACATGCAGGACAGCGGCCCTCCAGGACCTGAGTTTGACACCCTTGTGAGAATTCCATCTTCTCTAATCAGGAGAAATCTTTGCTGGGGCACAATGTGGGGTGGAGAACAAATGAAACGCAGAAGACTGCAGACACACGCAGGTAATTGCCAGTCAGTCTATTCCACAAACTTAGAATGCCTTGTCAAAACCGCAGAGAGATTTTTTTTCACAAAAAAATCTGTCATTGTTAAAGATGTTTACTGTCAACTGAACACGTTTGTGTGAGTGTCATCCTTGTCTGGAGCGTTTGTGAGGAGTAGGCAGCATTTTACTTCAGCCAATTAGGTTCTATGTTGACTTAAAAAAAAGTATTTTCTTTGGACGGGTGTTATAGGAGTGGGGGTTGCAAATGTTGATGAGAAGGGTGAGTCTTGCATCATTAGTGATATGATTAGATTTGGAAGAGGTGCAGATCTAATGAATTTGTCTCTATTTGCTTATCCTGTTTGTCTGCACTGTCTGTATTGGAAAAGCAACCCTGCAACATGTTTTTGTGCCATATACCAACATATCACTTGGATAATTATGGCATACAAATGAATGTGGAAGAGTCAAGGAAAACAAATTCACAACTAATCAGTTGGGGACACCAAAACTGCAATGGTGCCATCCATTCTACACTGTCTGTTTTGACAACCTGTCTTTTTATTTGTGTGGCCCAAGAGACCTTAAAATCCCAACATATAAATATGGAAGCTCAGTTGAGATCTTTAACTCAAATCCTATCCATTTGTAGACTTCCGCCCAATTGTGGCATATTTAGCAGATAGCATTTCTAAATTGACATTTTTCTAAATAGGAACAGACAGAATCTGCTGTGTTCCCGGTGTTGGGCATTTGCCCTCCCTTCACTGTGATTTGTAGGGTGGATGGGAGGTTGTAAAGTTACTATACTACATTCCTGGCAGGTGCAATTTTGCTGTGGCTGTTCTGTATTTAGGACCCCAGTTATCCATTTTCATCCATGCCAAAGTCCTGTGGCAACTTGCTCTGCTGTTTGATGGAGTCTGTTGTGTGCTTGCTATCGGGTGGTATTTAATCCGCCTTCTCATGACAAAGAATTGAGTTCATTCGTAGTACTTCGGCACGATTTGGAAATTGTAATTGTAATGATTTTATCAATCATTTTGTTGCAAATTTCACCTCAGAAATAAATCTACCTATGAGACATTTCTATGCCCCATTGAATATTCTCATTTAGGCCTTATGAAAAGACAAAGGAACGAAAAAGTTTGGCTTCTAACGAGACACAGGAAAATAAAATGGTGGATTGTCAAATTGACGTCACAGGGGGCCCACACATGGTGGACCATGACTATTACACAAGACGTCAAGGCACTGCAGCAGCAGATAGCTTGTCCGGACTCTGCTCTGACAGCTGCTCTCAAAGGGGAAGGGAGGGCCTTTGTCATGGCCAACTTCATTCTTCATTCCTCATGGAATGCGGCAGGCAACAGAAGCAACTTTATGTCCCCGTCTGGTTGGACACAAAATGATTAATTAACATGCAGCTCATCGTGCAGAACGTACCGCATTTCCTGTGAGGCTTCATTTCACAAACACCGACACGTACAGTAACCTTGGTAACAGCTGTCTTCTGAAACATTAGGAAGACAGTACTGTCCGATGAGACTAATTATGGATCCAATGTGGCTCCTGGGTAGGTGTCTGGTCATATATGCCACTGGATTCACTAAAGTCAAGCCAATCTGACCTCTATTACACCACATTGCAGCTGGAACTATTTGTTAAAGTGCTATTTACTAAGGGAGTGACAGCCACATTTTTAGTCTACATCAAATGAAACCACTGAGGGAAGATGAGGTATAGCAAAAAAAAAATAAAAAATCTGTAGGACCATTACGCAGATGCGAGGAGCTGAGTAGAATGTGTAATGTGGACTCATATGTTGACTATTTATACAAGTTAAATAGGGTGATCAGGTCCAATGCAGGCGGCCCGTAGTCCAGTGGTTAGCACGTGGGCTTCACAGTGCAGAGGTACCGGGTTCGATTCCAGCTCCAGCCTCCCTGTGTGGAGTTTGCATGTTCTCCCCGGGCCTGCGTGGGTTTTCTCCGGGTGCTCCGGTTTCCTCCCACATTCCAAAAACATGTGTGGCAGGCTAATTGAACACTCTGAATTGTCCCTAGGAGTGAGTGTGAGCGCGGTTGGTTGTTCGTTTCTGTGTGCCCTGCGATTGGCTGGCAACCGATTCAGGGTGTCCCCCGCCTACTGCCCGGAGACAGCTGGGATAGGCTCCAGCACCCCCCGCGACCCTAGTGAGGATTGAGCGGTTCGGAAGATGAATGAATGGATGAAGGTCCAATGCACATCACATTGAATCTCCCCTTCAATCTGCTCATTCAACTATTTTAACAAGCCACATCTCTGGTCCATCTCGCAATTTAACTTGCTCTTCTGTTAATGGCATAGCAATACATATCCTTAGCACCATCTGACAAAATTGTTTTTTTTTTTTTGCTTGCTTTTATTTCTTACTAGACTTAATGGTCCATGAGAAAAAGCGTATTTCCAAGTGGATAGTGATTCGGAAACATTAAGAAAAAACTGAATGGAGAAATTAAGTGTCACTTTTGTGGTTAAATCAGAGGTTCAGCACTATTTGTGTGCTCCATTAATGAGATGCTACACACAGCAACTGGATCGTGATTCGCTCAAAGAAGATGAAGAACAACAAAAAAACCTTCATTAGCATATTGATTGTTCACAATCTTGTACACTATTGTTCTCTGTCTGATAACATTCTCTGGACGATCAGCAGATTATATGAGCCATTTACAAAACGGTCAATGTGGAAATAAAAATAAAATAGTCAGGTGGTTTCCTGGCAACTTGTTTCATTCCATTTGAGATGGATTTGTTACAATCAGTGGCCAGAAAATCTAATCCAAAATAAGAGCAGTGTCAAAATGTTGCCTTTACAAAGAGGATAATTTTTAAGTGTCGTATAAGTGTTGTATTAATTTAACAATGTTAATTGTGGGTATCATTGTGATTATATTAACTTCGTCCATCCATCCAATTTCTGACACAAGGGTCGGGGGCTTGTAGGAGCCTATTCCAGCTGTCTTCAGGCAGTAGGCGGGATACACCTCAAACTGTTTGTCAGCCAATCCCAGGGCACGCATAGACAAATAACAGTTCACGCTCACAATCACATCGAGGAACAATTTATTGTATATCTTTTCATTCCCTTCAGCATAATTTTTATATTAGTGTTTGTTGTTATGTCGTGTGGACCTGATGTGGACTTTTTTCAGCATTTTTGGGCCACGACGTTCATGAAGGAGGAGACTCTGTGCTTGGTGGTTGCGCCTTCTCGGCAGCATGGGTATACCAGCACTGTTTTTGCCTGGGAGGCATGTCGGCGCCATTTGACTGTCGTTGCTGGACAGTCCTGGGGCGCTTGCGTCTTGCGCCTGTAATGGGCGGCATCTTTCACAGCCCCGCTTTGTTCAGCGGAGAGATCGGTGCTGTTTAACGGTCTGCGGCTGGATGGATGCAAGGCCTGAGGAGCCGACGATGAGAAGAAAGGAGCGTTAGCGCGGAGCGCCAATGCGGATGTGGAACTGGAACTGGGAGTCACGGCTTGGAATTGAAGTGGATTTACATGGGACAGGAGATGTGAGCCAATCTCTTTTTCGTCAATGGATGCTACAGCTTCGTGTTTGCTTTCAAAACTTGGCTTGTAGCAGACGAGTGCACATTTTCAGCATGACGTCTCTGATCCACTGGTAAAAGGACACTTTGATCCTCTCCTCTTTCATCTATAACTGCTTCAGACAACAAAGTGTATGCAGAAAAGTGGTGAAGATTGCACGGCTGTCTGTGTCCTATGTGTTGTGTTATTTTGACTTCAAAATGGCGCCGCGAGAGTGGCTGCCTTTCCAGCAGCTCCTCTATTTTGTTGTTCTACTTCTTCCTTTCACAACTTCGCTCCTGTGAATTGGGAATTTCTCCATTGCGAGACTAATAAAGGTTTTCTATTCTTATCTTAACAGTACTTTCAGACTCTGACTGAGTCAGAAGTTGCTGATGCTCAAATTATGTGACTAAAGTCATACAAGAACATGATACAAAATGCATGCAGATTAATTAATGATTAAAACACGTAAATAAAAATTACTTGTAACATAGTTCTCTTCAATAATTTGTTTTCCCTTCGCTACAGGATTAGTAGTTTCTGTGTCAACACTGATTACCTGTCAGGTCCAACACTTCATAAAGTACATTATAGTTTTAGACCCACTTTATCTTCGTATTCCTTGTAGTCAAAGTACCAAAAGAAACTTTTGAAAGTGAACTTGCGAGGGCATAAATTAGTTGTTTTGATGTATTTATTTTTTATTAACCACTGGGTTCACATTTCAGCAGAGTTACAATAGGGTGAGCTGTGTGTCAGACGTGACCTGTGCGACTGATCGGGGTAGTTTGTCATCGGCGAGCAACTGTAGCATTCTGGCATTTGTTCTTGGCCGCGGTTATTTAAAGCCTCCAGGGATTGAAACGACTGTGTTGCAGTGATGATGTCAAGGATCACTTCTCCTTGCCTCATGAAATGGGCTGTAATAAGGCGCCCAAGATTGTCATAGAAATATCGAGTTACATAATCAATGGTATTTTCCTCGTCTGTTGTTTATTGACTCGGACCCGGTTGAAAGTACTTAAACACTCATAATTAAAAAAAGAACACGCGTTGTGGCTTTCATGCATACAGAGACTGAAGTGAGACAACTTTCGCTATTGGGTGATACTCTGCTCACCCTCACCAGCCTGCCCAACCAGTCTTGTTATTATTATTCTCCTTTCCCAGTATTTGTGCTGAGTCAATTCATGCGCACAGAGTAGTGGTTCAGGTCCCTACATCAAATGCAAAAGTAAATCTACATGCTAATATCTCAAAATGTCAAATCCTTTCTAAAATTTGGTCATCACATTTTGACGTTGCGACATGGTCTTCTTCGAACACTTTCCCCTATGTGTAAAAACAGATTCATGACTTTTGGTGATGTAAACAATCCTTTTGTTCTTCAAATCGTCACAAAGCGCTGTGAGCATTTCCAGATCATGTCCAAAACAATAACTGAGTAGTGTGCATGATGCTTTCCTTGTGTAAAGAGAATAATTCTATATAGCAGAGTTTTCTGACCTTCATTGTGCCAAGGCACCCATTTTACATTTAGATTTCATGGCAAGTCACCCCCAAAAAATCCAAGCTGAAGCTTTTCTTTTCTGACCTTTTCTTTTGTATTAATGGCAATAGGTGAATACACAGATTTATTGTACCTTGGAGCTTCTGCCATCGAATGGACACGCATCTTCTTGTTCTGTCTATCCTGATACATTTCTGGCATAGATAGCTCAAGAAACATCCATCCATCCATTTTCCGATCCGCTTATCCTCACAATGGCCGCGGGGGGCGCTGGAGCCTCGCCCACCTGTCTTTGGGCAGTAGGCAGGGGCATGTTTTTTGGAATGTGGAAGGAAACCGGAGTACCCGGAGAAAACCCATGTAGGCCCGGGGAGATCATGCAAACTCCACACAGGGAGGCTGGAGCCCGAATTGAACCGGTACTGATTCACTGTGAGGTCGACGCGTTAACCACTGGTCCAGCGGGCCCCCTAGTTCAAGAAACATATTTCTGATTAATGAACAATACTCTTCAGATGAATGAAGTGAAACGGGATTTGCCACATCACCCCTGATGTTCCCTTACGACATACAACTGTGCCACAGCCCGCTGGTTGGGAATCACTGCTTTATAGCCTTGTTGACATTTTACCATCATGACTCATACAATAATGTGATCACACCTTTCTCATCTGCAACCTCACTGCTAGATGCAGTTGAATGCATACTGCTGCGTCAAAACAGCTAAAACATGGGAAGGTAAATTCATACAAAGACTGCAATGATTACAAAAGACAAATGAACAACAGGATAAAATGTGTTTTGGATTGACAGAGTGGGGGAACAGTCTCACCCCAAATTCCGATTAAACAAGGTTGTGGTGCACCGGAACTTCGCAAAAGATCTGCAATCCCTAGGCTCAAAGGTACGGATCAAACCGTCGCCAATTCCTAGTGGCTCGCAGTGAAGTCTGTAAGGGAGCCTCCACGCCGAATTGACGGGACTTTCCATCACTGGAGAGTTGGTGCGAAGTGGTAATGACCTTCGGGTCAGCAAAATCCCGCGGGACCGCGTCCGGCAGTATACAAATCCACCGCAGTCCTGGCGTTAAGCGCCGAGCAAGGCGACGGACCGGATCCCCAAGCCGACCATCCCCATGGGTTATGAAGGAATGCCCACCCTTCAAAATAAAACACCGGGCCCGGCGCACCCACGATGCAACCTCGGGTGCTGCAGACCCCCTGGACCACCACCGTCGGCCACCGCGCTGCCGTGGACCCTGGCCACGGGGTCGAAGTGCAAGGCCGGGGTTGCGACCCGTCCCCCTCCCTCACGCTACATAGCCCCCAGGATGGCGATTCTCCCCCCTCCCCCTCCTTGCCCCCTCAGCCCGTTTCCCCCTTCTCCCGATCCCCTTAACCTCAAGAAGTCCGGCGGCGATGGCGCGGGGTGTCGGGGACAGGCTCAGATGAGGGCCCACGTCCCTAGTTCCACAACCACACGTCGGCGGCCGTGGCACGATGGTCCCTCCCCTTGCGAACTGGTGATGGTGCAGGGGAGAGGCAGCGACCACGGTGGCGGAGCAGGACTCTTTAGTCGTAGCGCTGCTCCCCTCAATCCGAGGAAGGGCCAATAAAAGGCGGCCTAAACACGCCCATCACCGCCACCGATCGGCTGGAGACCCGCCTCCAGCAGATTCATCCTTCATGCGGGCGAAACAAATACAATAACCAGACTGCTTTCCTGGAAATCGGCGCTTGGAATGTACAAACCCTGATGGACAATGCAAGAGCAAATAGACCAGAGCGCAGGACTGCCCTCATCGCCCTTGAGATTCAGAAGCTCGGCCTGGACATTGTGGCCCTCTCCGAGACCCGTCTCCCTGCGGCCGGGCAGATCGAGGAGCCTCGGCACGGGTACACCTTCTTCTGGAGCGGACGAGCTGTGGAGGAGAGAAGAATTCACGGTGTAGGGTTCTGCATTAAGTCACATCTGGTTAGGGATCACAACATCATGCCCCTAAGAACTTCTGAGAGACTCATGTCCATCACTCTACCTCTGTGTCAATCCCAATCCCTTGTGATCATCAGCGCCTATGCACCTACCCTGGACGCCTCGGAGGAGGCGAAGGAGTCCTTCTATGCCGCGCTGCGTGGCCTGATCCTCCGCGTCAACCCCCGGGATAAGCTCTTCGTTCTGGGGGATTTCAACGCGCGGGTGGGCCGGGACCATCAGCTTTGGGGAGGGATTCTGGGGAAGGAAGGCGTTGGCAACTGCAACGAAAATGGAGAACTACTCCTTGGTCTCCGCGCAGAGACGGAGATGGTAATAACCAACACACTGTTTCGGATGGCCAACAAGCACAAGACCACCTGGCAACATCCAAGATCCGGCCACTGGCACCTGATCGATTACGTCCTTACCCGCATCTGCGACCGAGCGGACGTCATGGTCACGAGGGCAATCCGCTCCATGGATGACGGATGGTCCGATCACAGGCTGGTAGCCTCAAGACTTA
Source organism: Hippocampus zosterae (assembly GCF_025434085.1). Lineage (NCBI taxonomy): Eukaryota > Metazoa > Chordata > Actinopteri > Syngnathiformes > Syngnathidae > Hippocampus > Hippocampus zosterae. The sequence goes on from NC_067456.1 coordinate 14,813,982, forward strand.
GGCTGAAGATCGCGCCTGCGAAAAGAAGGAAGAAGATCCCCAAGAGGATACGTTTCAATGTTGGGCTGCTGAGGAATCCCGAAGTCCTCGAACAGTACCAGACGTCCCTCGCGGACAAACTGGACACTCAACCTCAGACCCTTCCTGCCACTGTCCACTCAGACTGGGAGCACTTGAAAACTGCGCTCACCAAATCCGCGGAAGAGGTCCTCGGTATCCAGAAGAGGAGAAATCTCGATTGGTTTGCCGAAAACCTGGAAGAAATTGAGCCACTGATTTCAAGAAAGAGAGAGGCTCTCATTGCATGGCAGAACTGTGTTTCCTCCAAGAGACTTGAAGAAGTCTACCGGGCGGCCAAGAGTGAAGCACAGAGAGAGATCCGGAGGATCCAAAATCAATGGTGGGTCAACTTTTCCCACCAAATGCAGAGTGTCGCTGACCGTCACGATACCAGATCCTTCTTCGAAGCAACGAGGAAGATCATCGGTCCGGCTCACAGTCCTCCAATGGCTGTGAAGGCAAAGGATGGCACAATACTGCAGAAAAAGGAGGATACTCACCAGCGATGGAAGGAGCATTTCATGGAGCTCCTGAACCGTCCGACATGCGCAGCAGACGGCTTCCTCGATCCTGTTCCCCAGCTCCCCGTGCAACACTGGATGACGGAGCTGCCGACTCTCCGGGAGATCTCCGGAGCCCTGAGGAGGATGAAGAAGAACAAAGCTGCTGGAGTTGACGACATCCCCGTAGAACTTTTACAAGCTGGCGGTGCACATCTCCTCACCCGCCTCCACACCTTCATCCTTCAATGCTGGGTCGAGGAGACGGTGCCTGGAGAACTGAAGGACTCCGTCATCGTCACGATATTCAAGAAGGGCGACAAACTCGACTGTGGAAACTATCGTGGAATTTCCCTGCTGTCAACTGCTGGAAAACTCATCTGTTGTATACTGGCCGACCGACTCACCTGTCTCGCTGAGCGGGTTCTTCCGGAGTCCCAGGCAGGCTTCCGTTCAGGCAGGGGAACCGCGGACATGGTGTTCTGCGCCAGGCAGCTCCTGGAGAAGTGCCGGGAGCAGCGGAGGGAGTTCCACGCCATCTTTTATGATCTGGCCAAAGCGTTTGATTCTGTGCCCTGAACAGCACTCGACAAAGTGCTGGAACGTCAAGGCTGCCCCCCCAAATTCATATCCCTCATCCGGATGTTTCACGACGGCATGAAGGGTTGCGTCCTGACTCAGGGTGAAATGACTCCCCCATTCCCGGTTCGGACCGATGTCAAACAGGGCTGCACGGTGGCACCGACGTTGTTCTGCCTCTACATCGCCGCGCTCATCCACCACATCTCTGCTGTCCAGGAGCACGGAATCAGTTTACGCTACCAAACAGAAGGGTCGCTCTTCAACCTCAGCCGTTTGAGGAGCAAGCGGGGGACCATGGTCACGACCGTCAGCGAACTCCAGTACGCTGATGACAATGCTGCGGTCTCCAACTCCTCCGGGGGCCTCCAGCTCATCGCGGACGGCTTTGCCGCGGCGTACAGGACCTTTGGCCTCTCCGTCAACACCAAAAAGACAAAGACCCTCCACCTGAACCATCATCCACCCCAAATCACCATAGACAACGAACCCATCGAGCAGGTCTCGGCGTTCCCTTACCTGGGTAGCATTATCCAGCAGGACGCCGGAGGAGGACCCCACTCACCGTATCCAGGCAGCCCACACAGCCTTTGGACGCCTCGGTCGTCGGGTCTTCAGGAATCACGCCATTTCCACCAACACGAAGATCATGGTGTATAAGTCTGTCGTCCTCCCGACCCTTCTCTATGGCGCCGAATGTTAGACCCTCTATCGGAGCAGCATCAAGAGGCCCGAGAGGTTCCACCAAGGCCGACTCCGATCTCTCCTCAACGTTTCCTGGGAGGAGAGATTGACTAATAATGAGATCCTCACCCGGGCTGGCCTCACGAGTATCGAGGCCATGATCACCTTGGCGCAACTGCGGTGGGCCGGCCACGTGCAGCGGATGAGCGACGACCGTCTCCCGAAGCAGCTCCTCTAAGCGGAGTTGCTGGAGGGCACCCATCCCCGCGGTGCCCCGAAAAGACGATTCAAAGACCAGCTAAAGGGTCATCTTCAGCGGTGACGGATTCCCCCGGCACAGTGGGCTGACCTGGCCGCGGATCGGGTGGCCTGGCGTGGGGCTGTGCGGGGCGGGGTCCGGGTCTTCGAGACTCGACGCGTCGCTGCGGAGGAGGACCGGCGAGCGCGGAGGAAGGAGAGGGCCCTGCAACCGCCTGGCCCCCTAACCCACTTCTGTCAATCCTGCGGGTGGGGTTTTCGGGGAAGACTTGGGCCTCCACAGTCATCGGAGACACAAGCACAAGGAGCCGTCGCCCTGTCCTGGGGGCCGCATTCGTCGATAACGAGGGCCTTCACCGACCGACGGTGCACCGGTGCAAGTATGTCACACTCAAGCTGTCATGTTCCGTATTTGGCAGCAGGTGGCAGGCGTTCCATTTCGACCGCCTGCACACCTGCTGCCTATTTGTCTGTGATTGCACCTGCTTATCTAGGCGCTCCGGCGGTTGACCCTTTTATTTTAGAAAACGCTACTCTTATACAATTGCTGTTCTTTACATTCTTCGACGTTCCATTATTAAGATTATCGTAATTACCTCATTGATTCCCCTGCCGTTTTTCGTTGTTTCGTTATATTCATTCCTGGTTTTTCGTTAGTAACCAGCGCTTTCTGTTTTGTCAATTAGACAGCGTAATTTTGGTTTGTAATAAATATTATTTTGTGAGAAGGTCCTTTTTCAGTGTCTGCTATTTCGGAGATCCACTCATTCTCATTTGCTCTGTTACATACGAAGCAGTTCTTTTTCCTGCTTCGTGCATAACGTGACACAAGCAATGTTTCCTGGAATTACAGTCTGTGACACATTCAACCTTGAAAATATATCACCTTTGTGTAAATCTTGCCATTTGTATACGTCTCCCTTTGAATCCAAATATGGTAATTTGTTTAATTTATACAAACATTATCTTCATGTAAGCATAGCACAGGGAGGGATATCTGAACAGTCGAGTTAACTGAATAAGGGAGTGCATCAATGAGCTATCAGATAAATATTAATAAGCTTTTACTTATCATATTGTAAATGTTGCATGCACAGTATCTGTTCTTGAGCTTTCTGAGTGACATGTTTGTTGTAGAAGCCATAAGAAATGTACCTCCTCCCTGTATTACAAAATCTGATTTGACTTCCCTTTTTGAACTTGGGCAACTTTCAGCTCATCAACATGCCGCGTCGCGCTCATGACAAACTTTGATGGAAAATCATTTCATGTCACCCAAGACGTAAGACTGTTGTGTGGAAATGCTTCCACCCTCAATCAAAGCAGCAGCAGAAAAAAAAAATCAAAAGCTAGAGACGAGTGACAGATGAGTGATGGTGGCAAGTTGCTCATTAGGGGGATGTTATTTCCCAGCTGTTCTCCCCAAAGTCTAACGGTAATTTTTGAGTGGTCTATCACTCTTGTCTTAGTGTAAAGTTCACACCTACGGATCTGCTGCTGGTTGGCGCGGACGCCTCATTGTTCTGTCTTGCCGACAAACGGCTATTACTGTGCTCGCCAACAGCCTCCACTTGAGACAGCCATGTGTGGGAACATTGCGAAGACTCAGTTAACAATCTGTTGCTCAAATAAGAGACGTGGAAAAAATGAATTAAGTTGAAAATAGATAGAGGTGTTACCGTCGGTGGAAGCTGGACACAGATTGTAATCGTGATAATGATTGGACTGCGGACGTGCCGCAATAGAGCAGGCTTTGTATGGTAGACCTCATTTTTCCGTATAACGTGCGGGAGGCTAACTAGCAGATATTTTGCATATAATGATAAATGAATGCACAGCAATTTTTAATCTAATATCTATGACAAGACATTCAAAGAAAGAAAATATTTTAGCCATGGTGACTTATGCATGAGGGGCAGCGGGATAGTGGCTGATTCGAAGGCCCTATTATCATTGCTCCTGTATGCACTATACATTTAATAAACAGCAGACATGTAGACAGGCACACATGCGCTTGGTGTAAAAACTAGTGCATTTTTATTGCAAGTCTAGCTTCCGGCGGACTTTTATTACACGCACCCAGAGCACCTGCCAATTTGATCACAGAGAGCAGACTTGACCTGAAACTAGTTAGAACAAGGTTCAAGTGTTGGCACAAGTGGTGTCACGCGATTTTGGTGGATTTGATTGAAAAGTAGGCAGACAGATTCCGTGCTCCACTGATATGTGTCATGGACGTCATCGTATTTCATTCATAAATAGGAAAATGGCATGTATCAAAACCTCTGAGTCATTGCAGAAATCAGACATTTGAATGCATAATTATTGTCATCATTGTGAATGTATTTTTAAAAGCACCCTCCTGACTGCGGTACGTGTGTGTGTGTGTGTGTGTGTGTGTATGAATGAGTTGTCGCACACAGACGCAATGATGGGGGTGGGTCGTCAAGAGCCCACTTTGGACTGGCCAATTTTACATCATCTGCAAATGGATATTTGTTCCAAAATGAACTTTGCGTGAGACGATCTCCTACACGGACTTCCGCCATGTAAAACATGCGCCTCTCCTGCGCTAAACTTAAATGGAATGAGAGGAGCCACTTCCATGGGATGTGAAATGAATCAGCTTTGTTCACTCCCACAATGGTGCAAACATCCATTTCAACCTGCACATGTCTACCAAAATATGAAAAGAAAAAAGTACCAAAAGAAAGAAACCGTCACCCATGCACAATTAGAACACACTTTGCATTCGACTTGCACTGTGCACAGAAATGGAAGTAAGACTCAAGACGATGAGCGATTGTGTCGAAGGCTGCACTCAAATTGAGATGATGGGGATAGTTGTCCAATTCCATTCCACTTTTTGCATAGACGTTAGGATACAATACGATACAATACATGCTGATGTGTAAAAGCATTTATTGTATACAATTCAAGAAGCAGTCTGACTCCTGATGATGTTGTGACTTAAAACACTTGACATTTTGACACTCTTATTGGCATTGTGAAGTAGAATGCAAGGTTTTAGCGTTTTTATAATTATTGTGTTGTGGAAACAAAGAAAAAAATAAGTAAGATAAAACTGAAGAAATATAATTGATCAAATAACAGACGGAGATACTTTCTTCTCAATTTTAACGCTGTTCTTGCATGTGATCTGAAGAGCATTGCTTACTAGATCCTAGAATAATACGGGAAGCAACAAAAAAATGTTTTTTTTCATGGAATAACCCCACAAATTGGGAGTGTCTGGTCTCAACACAGAATTTCACCAAGCACGAAAGGCCCCCTTGGTGCTCGTTCTCGTCCCCCTTCTTGACATGAATCAAAACATATTTATATTTAGCAAATTACATAAACACCAAAGCACGACTATACAACTTCTACATAATCACGTCCATGTAGAGGTTTTTTTTGACAAAACAAAACAAAAAAACTATGCTTTGTCAGTGGAGGATGAGTGAAAGTCTGAGATCTACATTTTCATAGATTGGGGAAGGTGTGCACATTTGTAATCATCCAATGTCCCCACTGGGCCCGTACGTGTATGTGTGCGTACGCGTGTGTGTGGGGGCGCGTGGCTGCGCGTGCATGAGTGTGTGCCACGGAGGAATTGATTATGTAACATGTTCCCAATCACATCGTCGTCTGAGCGGGAGGATGTGAGTGAGGTCGCTTTAAGGAATATCTGTGCTGCCGTAAGACCCGAGCAGCAGGACGCCTCCTCATACCTTTTCTTCGACACCGCCACAAACTCTCCGTCACTGGAGCTCACCTGGCGCCAAGCAAAGCGACTCCCGAGTCAACACAAGAAAGAGGCTGCATCTCGGTAAGAAACCGAAGCTCATTTCGAAGGAACTGACCGATGACTAACATTTATACAAACAGCGTAAATCAACGTTTATCTGTTCGTTGAGTGAAAAGTAGACCAGGCATATTGTTTTTCCAATTAACAAGCGCTTATAAAACCCCGAATTGGTTCACAATCAACATTTTTGAAATCTGAGCCCCGCCGCCGATGTTAATATTGCAGTTGAAATATTTACTTGAAAGACTATTTCAAGTGGACTGCAGTTTTCTTCGATCTTTCTCGGCCGGCACTGAGTGATGCTTTGAGCAAAGTGGCGCGCTTGAGAAAACATTGGGCCGGCTGTCCCATGTACAGGAGAGCCGTGAACGCACTTGGGGTGCAGAGAAGTCTCATCCACCTGCCCGAGATACCCCCGCCCCACACACACACACACACGCGAAAGCCAAAACTCGAGGCTCAGCTGCATGCAGACACACCACAGAAGGGATGGTGGGCAGAACATGCAGGCGCTCTCGCGCGCACGCAGATTGCCGCTTTCACACTTCTCATCCTGTCATGCTTCTCTTCCGCCACTGCTGTCTCCCATTTGTGCATGAGCAAGTCCAGACCTGTGCCCATTTCTGTTGCTGTTATTTCTTTATTTTTTTGGTGTGTGGGTGCCACGACTGCTTCAAATGACGGATGCCTTTTGTCAAAAGTTATCGAATTTACAAAATGGCACGCGCATGAACAATTGGATGTTTTATATGCCACTGAAGTAACTATTTTGGCATGGGCCTTAAAGATCACAACCTTATACTTTATTAATCTGTATATTTTACCTTCTGTGGATTAGATAGATAGATAGGGTGTCTAAATGTCCATATAATCTCTATAATTTGCTGAATTTGTTTTAAACATGGATATTTTACTTTCTCTCAAGAAAAACAGGTCTTTCATATCCAGATATTTCTTTTCAATATATAACGCCTTTAATCTATGTACCTAAATAACATGACCCAATTTCAATGGCAAAAAAAAAGTGATAGCCTCGAAATATCGGCATAATTTGTATTCCATTTTGTTTTTCTTTCAATACAAATAAGTAGGTTTAGTCAAGGTGAGCTGTTCGGTTGGTTTAAATATTGAAAAAAGCTGGAACAGCTTTGTTTTTGGACTCCAAGTCTACATCATTGCACTAGCTTCCTTTGTAATCACCACAGACAAAACAGGACTACAATAGCAGAGATAGCTGCGAGCAATTTATGTCCCACCTGTCGACAGTTATCAGCATTTAGGGCTCTTTAAATGAAAGGTAATAAATCTGCTATCTCAGGTAGATTTCATTCTGTTAGCATAGCTGGAGAAACCCACACTTTTTGCGGAAGTGAGCTGTGGACAAAAGAAAGCATTGAAATAAATATGTATACACACACACACACAATGTTTTGTGTGCTCCTTTTGTTTGTGTAATGGACTGTTCTCCCAGCAGCCATTTTGCCAAACATGCATGTTAATGACATTAAAGAAGGCTCTGTTTTTATTTGCAGAGCCCTAATGATCATGATTACAGATACCGTAGTTTTATTTACCTTCCCCTATTCATTATGAAACAGCGATGAGATCTCGGAATGGCTTTGCAATTCTGCTCTTTATCATTCTGCATATGGCAAACTATTAAAATGATCAACTAATGAGCGATGAGGGAAATGACATAAGTGCATGGTATCAATGGCCATTTCAAAGGCGTGTACCTCTAAAGATAGAAACTGAACACATTCTCCCACTCGGGAATATTGAAGTAGTGAGACAGGATGATTGTCTCTGAGTAGTCATTATCACCCTCATTATGGCGGAAATCGCATGCTATTTTAAAGACGCTATAAAGTCTTGATCTGCACAGTTCACTGGACGATGTGCCAGACAGGCAGGATAGCGATGAAGACAAATCTGCTGAATGAGTGACATTCCACATGTGGTCAATGGTAAATGAGCTGTCACTTATACTGCGCTTTTCCACCTTCGGTACTCAAAACGCTTTACACTGTTACCTCGTTCACTTACTGACGACGCAGAATCTGGAGCTCGAGGACACTTCGGCATGGTCACAATGGATCAAAACAACACTCGCCCAGTGAGCCTCGCCTCCACCTATATCAATATGTGCCAATGAAAACAAGCTACCGCATTGGCCTGAATATAAGTCGGCCCTGATTATAAGACGAGCCCCTCTTTTTCAAAACTCAAGTTTGAAGAAAGACTTTTTGAACACCAAATTAATTTTTATACAGAAAATAATTACAGTACATCTGAAACAAATGATTACAACAATATATTTGAGAGGAGAAGCAGGTTATTTTGCCTCATTCAAATCTTAATATCTGAGCATTTAAATATGTAAACTAAAGTGCAATCACATTCGCAAACGAATGGCTTCTAGTTTTTGAAATGTAAATTTCATCATAACTTCTCCTCAGCTGCCAGTTAACCTGGCTGATCTTCGACCCACTTTTCTCCAGATTGTCACTACGTCTCTCCATTTTCTGTTATCTCTTCTATTATTTTCTTCTCTTTTCCTTCTTACCACTATTTTTTATTTTTCTTCTTCGTGCTACTGCTATTTTTATTTTTATTCTTCGTGGCAGGGGTTCACTTTGGCCTTGGGAGTCAAGTTCAGCATTCGCTTCAGTGATATCTGGCGCCATCCTATGTCGCGAATGGGTATAATGGCTAGACCCCGAATATAAGACGACCCCCACTTTTCTTATTTCAATTTACTTGTCACTTGTCACTTGTCACACCCACTTGTCTTATTTCAATGCAAAAAAACGCCATCTTTTATTTGGGACAATACGGTATTCTGAATCTATCATTCTCAGCAGGGTACGTGATATTTTAATATCTCAAGAGACAAGTCCTATTTAATGATGAGAACTTTTCTTATTTCCTGGCAGAAAATGAAGAAAACTGCACAGAGAAAAATAATGAAAGGCTCTAGGGGCTGCCAACATTATTCATAAAATAATTGCAAAACATTTGACTCAACACCCCCGCCGCATTTCAAGCGAACCCAATACGATGGAGCTACAGTCGAACATCAACGCCAACCAAGCTTTGTGGAAAGAGATTCCGTGGGATTTCACAGAGGACTGCTCGCTCTCGTTGAGCGGCACCACCTTCCTCATCGTAGCGTACAGCGCCGTTCTGGCAGTGGGACTCGTAGGCAACTCGTGCCTTGTGCTTGTTATTGCCAGGCACAAGGAGATGCGCAATGTCACCAACATCCTCATCGCCAATTTGTCCTTCTCCGACATCCTGATGTGCGTCGTGTGCCTGCCGGTCACCATCTTGTACACGCTGATGGACCGCTGGATCCTCGGGGAGGCTCTGTGCAAGCTCACGCCCTTCGTCCAGTGTATATCAGTCACGGTGTCCATCTTCTCCATTGTCCTCATCGCCATGGAGCGCTATCAGCTCATTGTCCACCCCACCGGATGGAAGCCGATGGCAAGGCAGTCCTACTTGGCGGTGGCTCTCATCTGGATCACGGCCTGTTTAATCTCTGTGCCTTTCGTCAAGTACAGCATCCTCACATTGCCTTTCCAGAACCTCACCGGCCCCTTCCAAGTCATCGACCAGCCTGTTTGTATGGAGCGGTGGCCTTCAGTTCAAGCGCGCCAGGCCTACACCACCTCTTTGCTCATATTCCAGTACTTCCTGCCTCTTTCCTTCATCATGCTATGCTACTTGCACATCTATCTGCGGCTGCGGAGGAGGAAGGACATTGTGGAACGTGGAAGAAACACCAAGCAAAAGAACAACAAAGGTGCCACGAGGATCAATGTCTTGTTAACCTCCATCGTGGTGGCCTTTGCCCTCTCCTGGCTCCCTCTCAACATCTTCAACACCGTGTTTGATTGGAACCACGAGGCCATTCCATCCTGTGGCCATGACATCATTTTCTCCTTCTGCCATCTCATCGCCATGGCCTCCACTTGTATCAATCCGGTCATCTACGGGTTCCTCAACAACAACTTCCAGAAGCAGCTGAAGTCCACCCTGTTGCATTGTCGCTGCTGGGACGTTGCAGAGCGGTATGAGAGTGTGCCTCTCTCCACTGTGAGCACAGAGGTCACCAAGGGGTCGGTGTTGAGCAATGGCTCCAACAGCATCAATACTTAAAGCGAAGCTTCTCGGTGAAAAAGGAAGCAGCCAAACCGGCCCCCTCCTCTGCTCTCTTGATTTTATTCCTCGAAGGCTTTTTGTTTTATTCAATGCAAAAGCATGGTTGACATTTTCAGAGAACCCGACAAGAACTGACCAGAGGAAACTAAAGTCACGGCCTGACTGGTGCCCTCTAATTGTTATGGTGCCTGACTAAAAGGATGTGACAAAATGACAGGACAAAGGTTGGAAATGTTTGCAGTAATAAAGGATGACTACAAGACACACTTCACATAAGAACTTTGTGCATTTGCACTCTGTATAGTGCTGTGGAACCATAAAATATTTATGATAGCCATCTAAAAAAAAGGCTGCACCTTAGATGGTATCTTTTCATGCTGAAGTCATTGTATTTAAATATTTGCAGCTTGCTTTGCAAACCGTGATTCTGTGCATTGGAAACCTCAAATGAAGTAACAAGGACAAAGTGGGTGTCTGGTGTCAAATGCTGACAGCATTGATGACTATAAAATGGAGTGTGTCCCGTGTTGTGTTAATGATTATTGACGGAGCAGCCTTGTGCACAGTTGAAAAAAAGGGAAGAACATTTTGCTGTGACTCTGGGCATTTATGTGCATTGTGTTCATGTGTTTCTTTTTTTAACTGATTCACCAACAGTATAATAAACCTGATAAGCTGAGACATTCTCCATGATGTTTGCATCAATATATTGTGTGCAAACGGGGGTAGGTTTGAAAAAAAGTCAATTGAGCAATTCAGGCCAAAGTAGAATTCCTAAACTGTATATAACCCTACTCAATGAATGTTTGGCCTTTAAAATATGTGAAACTTTCAGTCTCTTGTGTGGTTGGCAATAAAAAGCATTGTGTAGCAAAGCAGGAAACCTGTTACTCACTTTGGTATGTGGATTGAATTAAAACATTTATGTTTATCTTAAGTGATGTATTTATTTGTAATTTCACAATAATCATTTAAATGACCATGTTTGTGCTCGTTCTTTTTTGCTGCATTTTTTTCTCAATCTCATTTAAAACTGACCCATGAGTTTATATCAACGGTCTTCTATTAAAGGCAAACTATCACAGTCAGCCCTGACTGAGTATTTTCCACCGTCCCAGTATGAGTGTGTATGTGTGTGTGTGTGTGTGTGTGTGTGTGCCTGCCATGCATGTGTTTGGAATGTGCGAGGAACCCGGAGTGCCGGCAGAAAACCCACGCAGAGAACATGTAAACACACAAGGAGGCCGAAGCCGGAATTGAACCCTGCACCTCTGCACTGTGAGGTCGACACGCTAACCACTGGTGAGGATAAGCGGATTAGAAAATGGATGTATATGGGGCATTTTACTTTGTAGATGCAGAATAAATCAAAGTGTTTGTTGCCTGCAATGTTAAATAGCGTGGGGTGGGTGAACAACACTCAACTCAGAGCTCAGTGGGAATTGTGCTAAATATTCATGCTGGAGGAGCGCTTATCAACACATACTCATCAGCCACTACGTTAGGTACACCTGCACAATGCAATCTAATATGAGGACTGTATTTTTTTTTTAAATATACAGCGCACAAAGAAAACTGCAGTTTTGATGGACACTGTCAGAGGTGTAATTGATATGACTTGGTTTTGTAGAAACGGCCTCATTCATACTGAGAGATATTCCTGACATTACGCCCCTCACGTCGCTAAATAACATGGCAAAATTGTTCCAAACACTTCTTAGTGCAATGCAGTTCCATTATTCATCATTGTTAAAATAACTTAGCAGAATTATAGCATTATTTTCTTTATAAATCTGAATTTTTATAGAGTTCTTATATTGGATCACATTAGATTGCAGTCTATGCATGGTTATGGCCAATGAGTCTAAAATGATGATGCTTCCCAACTCTGACTATGACGCCATCAAACTTCATGTGTTTTTAGTGAGAATGTTACTCTGTGCAGGATCTTTATAACCTCTGCTTAAAGTGCTTCTCACAATGTTTTCCCTGGGCAGCGTCTTAAATTAGCTCTCTGAAGGCTTTGTCAACATAATTGACTGCATGCATCCTCCACCTTGTCCCGCAATGACATTTACTGACCTCTTCTGCCGCCAGAGGCAGGATGAAGGGGCCCAAAGGCAGACGTAGTCCAGAAACAATTTGTACAACGTTGTCTCACGTTATTATATTCATCAATGCTGAGGGGGGATGAGGGATTCTTGGGTCATTATGGCGCAATGAAACACTGGAGATCTAATGAGTTCACAGTCCTGTATCTGTAGGGTTATTCCAGAAAAGATTTTCATCTTGGCTCCCTGCATTTCATTTTGGGATATTCTCCTGAAAGCAATAGTCTTAAGATCACAGGGATAACACAAACTAAAAAGAGGTTCATCACATGCTAATAATGGCATTCTCTTGGCGAATCAAGTGGGATAGCTCATATGAGGTGTACTTTTTACAAGATCATCAGGAGTCAGATCGAGTCAGGCTTCTAAATGGTTTCATCATCTGGAATAGAATCGTCCTTGTGAAAATCCCACAGCTTCATGCTGTCATGTTCCTGTTCTTATTTTACCCAGCAGGTGGCAGACTAGAGCCCTACCTGCTGTGTGCACACATGCTGCCAATTTTGTCATTAGGGAGCCATGTATTTAAGGACCAACAAACTTTCAGCAGGTTGTTGGCGTATTGTTGACCTTGCTAAAGCTGTTGCTCAAGTGATCATTTTTCTAGACCGCTCGCTCTTGTCGTGTTTGTTCTGGTTCTGTGTTTTTGTAAGTATAGTCTTAGTTTTCATTTTCGTTCGTTTTCGAACCGTGACACATGCTCCCTGATGATTGAAGAAAAAAGAAACGACTCGTGTCTTGTCAAGCTCTCTTCCTGTTGACATATGAGTCTGAACAAGTAACGATTCTCATCCACCTAAAGGTGAGTGCAATCCTTGACACAATCTCTTGTTGTATTGACAGACCTTTTAGAATCTCAAGTGTAGTTCACCACTGCACTGGTATAAATCATATTTAAGTCTCATTTCATTCAATGAAACACTTTCACATTCCAGCCTTCTCCTGTTTCCTCTGATGTTTAAGGTTTACCAAGGCTTTTCCTATGTCCCATTTGTTTATCCTCTTTTGGCTCTGCACAGGTACTCCCAAGTTGTCCCCCCCCCCCCCCCCCCCCGCCTTTACATTGGTTTTCATTCACTTTTCACGAAACATTGGAATTATTTAAGTTAATGTACAGTGTCTTTGAGTGATCTGAAAGATTATTTAAAACAATATTTATCAGCCCTTCACCTATTGTCTATGCTGCTTTGCCTTCATTTGGGTCACAGGTAAACCAGAGTGGTTGCCAGTCAATCACAGAGCACATGTCGAAAATTTAGCAATTATGCTCACGCCTCCGGACAATATACATTTTTTTTTTGGGAAAGCTGGAGTGTCTGGAGAAAACCCCCCATATGTGCAGGGAGAACATGCACCAAACGCCACATAGGCGGGCTGCGGCCAAGATTTGAAGGCAAGACCTCTTTACTGTGAGGCACATGTGCCAACCGCTGGACCTGAAAAATGTTATTAGCAATAGCAGTAATAGTAGTGCATTACTTGGTTCAGAGGAGCAGCATTATTGAAAGGCATGCTACTAAAAAAATTGCAGGAGTCATGAGGAAAATATCTGGACCCAGCTCACTTGCTCAGAGGGAAAAAAAAATCATAATCAATTCTCTGTAGACACTTCAATATGCTTAATGAAGGTATCGCTGACTTCTTGATTTACACACGGAGATACCGGCTGTAGTGAAGGCCTGCATCGTGGGAGTTTAACTTTGACTTTACTTTTCTGCTCAACACATTTTCGTGCGGATAAAAGCACTCTCAAAATTATGACTTTTGTATGTCGTGGCTTGGTTGCAACATCTCATTTTAGTAATGGCACTAGAATTAGAAAATGTATGATGTAGCCAGGGTGGCGCGGTGAGCTTCTGGTTAGAAGCTCACCGTTCTTCCTGTGCCTGTGTGGGTTTTCTCTGGGTACTACAGTTTACACTCACATTCCAAAAACATGCATGGTAGCTTAAGGGAACACTATACTGATTTATAGTGTTCAACTCATTTTTGCCACAGGCCACTTTGGAGGTACGTCTTGCCTCGGAGGATCATTACCACAGTGAAACTGAATAAATGTCATAAATCATCCATCCATTTTCTGATCCGCTTACCCTCACAAGCGGAAGCTGCTGGAGCCTATCCCAGCTGTATTCAGGCAGTAGGCGGGGGACACTCTGAACCGGTTGCCAGCCAATCGCAGGGCACACGGAGACGAACAACCATCCGCACTCACAACTAGGGACAATTTAGAATGTGGAATGTGGGAGGAAACCGGAGTACCAGGAGAAAACCCACGCAGGCCCAGGGAGAACATGCAAACTCCACACAGGGAGGCCGGAGCTGGAATCGAACCCGGTTCCTCTGCACTGTGAGGTCGATGCGCTAACCACTGGACTACCGGGCCGCCGGTTTAATAATCACATTTGTATTATTACTTGTACACAAAAAAATGATGGATTTCTAGTTTTGAAATCAGTCAACTGTCTGTTGTTTGTTCAATTACTGTTCAAGGGTAACAAAATGATTGCGAAATATCAACGTTAGCGGCGCAGATAATGGATGGATTATGTAGGTACATGGCATTTATGCTCGTAGTATGTTAACACTAAACTCATTACAGGGATTTAAAAAAAAACAGCCAGAAATCATCCGTCCACTGTTTTTGGAGCCCACCCAACAGTTGCAATGCCATCAAGTTCACAGAAAAAGAAATGAATTGATTTACTTTTGGCTTTCCCATGGTCTGCAGAGGGTCTGCCTTGATGCAACTACTTGTGGACTATAATTTTTTTTATTGAACATAAAACATATACAGTAATAATTTGACAGAAAATAAGGTAGATAAAAAAGTAAAAAGAAAGAAATCAGTCTTCATTCAACACAGTTATGTTCAAGGCAGTAGGATGAAGTAAAAAAACTTATCTAGTCCTACCCCGTTATGTGTTTATATCTACTAAATCATTTTTATATCAATCAGAAAAAAAAGTAAGAAGTCTCCATTAAGGCTCATACTTTACCCTTAACCGTGATATTTTCACAACTTTTGGTTTGTATCGGGATTATTAGTTTTTTATACATTTTATTTATTTGTGGAATATTTCCAAATGTGTTGGTTACCGGACTGAGTGGAGTAAATCAAGTGACATGAGTAAAGTGTTTAATTCTAAAGAAAATAAACCAATTTGCTCCTCTCTTGTATTGAAGAGGATCTACTACGCTGTAACACTCCTAACAAGAGAATATTGGCTTATTCTTTATCCTGTTTTTTGCTTTGAAACATTCCATTCTTATCTGAGTGAAATGACCTGGAAAATACATAAGGGAAGGTGAATTTGGATTCTAAAAATGCTTTGGAAAGTTATCTTGATTACCACCACCTAGGCTAAGCATCGCGTCGGTTACTACTGACCGAGCTTCATAAAGGAAAGGAATCCTTTATGGTAGCAATAAAGCAACAGGTCACCGACAAAGTTTACCAACTCTACACGGAAATGCGAGAGGTTCATGCTAGGAACTGACGTCAGCAATGTTTGCTGTCGCGCAATAACTGGTTTGGAAAAGTGGAGTCAAATTTATTTTTTAAACGGTGCTGTCTTTTCCTATTTTTGAAAAGAGGTCACTGTACTTCTTGCCTTGTTCCAATGACCTTTTCCATAAAGGTTACGGAAAGGTGGTGGTGAAAAGGTTAGAAGATGTCAGTTTCCAAAGAGGGACCTATGGTTAAGATTTTTGCTCCCCAGACTGGAAACAGTCTCAAATCTTTTCTCATCATTAATGATATATCTATCATTTATCCTGCTCATCATATGCATTTTTTCTTGATTATTTTTTATTTTATTTCAGTTTTTCCATATATTTTTGATCTGTGGTGAGACGGCACAATATGCTGCCACGCCTGTGGGTGTAAGTCTGACTGGAGCCAAAAACCTGTTGACTTATCTTAAAATGAAGACTGAAATGGGGACAAACATAATCTCGCTGAGGGCACCTCTTCCGCTCACTTGTAAATCCATTACATGATATCACATTTGTTTTGAACTGACTGACTAACTTGCCATTTGCCAGGCTGTGCCATGACAACCAGTTGCTAAGCAACCAGCAGAGACTTCAGCAAGTTACTGGTCCCAGGCAAAGTCGTGCTTCAGTGTTTGCATGTCTTGGTAAGCTCCAGGATTGTTGGTAAGGGGACGTTTGAACCGAGGGCTGTTTTTATTGGCAGCCTTGATGTTAGGATAACAATGAAGCAAATGTAAATAAACGAGGACTTTTATTTAAATAAACAAGACGGCCTAGGTGTTTTTATATCCATCCATTTTCCGAACCGCTTAATCCTCACTAGGGTCGCGGGCGGTGCTGGAGCCTATCCCAGCTATCATCGGGCAGTAGGCGGGGACACCCTGAAGCGGTTGCCAGCCAATCGCAGGGCACACAGAGACGAACAACTATCCACACTCACACCTAGGGACAATTCAGAGTGTTCAATCAGTCTGCCATGCATGTTTTTGGAATGTGGGAGGAAACCGGAGTACCCGGAGAAAACCCACGCAGGCCCGGGGAGAACATGCAAACTCCACACAGGGAGGCCGGAGCTGGAATCGAACCCGGTTCCTCTGCACTGTGAGGTCGATGCGCTAACCGCTGGTTCGCCAGGTGTTTTTATATGTAACTAACTGATAACCCCTTAAAGTTAGTGAAGGTCAACTATAGACCAAAATTTAGCATTTATACAGCTCACACAATGAATAGAATATTAAACACAATGAATAAACATCATATTTACGGGTTTACGTTTAGCTTTCAAATGTTTAGGTTTGAAATGATTCCTGTCTGGCGGCCTTTACTGCAGCCACTGTCAGTTGCTGCTTGTTTGTAGGTCTTGCTGCCTCATGTTTTCAGAAACAGAAAAGTATGCTTTATTGGTGATTGTGAAGGCAACAGATCTGAATGATCTTCAGTGGTGAAGGCAGTCGCCTGTTCTGTTCAAAATCTTCCAATGACAAAATTATAATTTATTTTTTTTAAAAGACATAAATAAACAGGTGAAATCATTTCTAGCAGACTCGGCAACAGAGATCAAAAGAAGTGTTCCGATTTTGTTCACAGGTCAAAGAATTTGGCAGGCTTTACCGGTGTTGTGACTAGACCCCAATTTTGACTTTGCCTGTATACCCATTCAATACATCTTCATTCATATAGCACTTTGACCACAGCTGTTGCTGTAACAATGTGACAACAATGGTTGGTTGTCTCAATGTGCCCTGCGATTGGCTGGCAACTGGTTCAGGGTGTCCCCCGCCTACAGCTCAAATACTGCTGGGAAAGGCTCCTCCACCATGCCCACAACCCTTGTGAGGATAAGAAAAGAAAAGATTAAGAAAACCTTTATTAGTCTCGCAATGGAGAAATTCCAGCGGATTAGAAAATGGTTGGTAGGATACGAATTCACTTTATATATATATATATATATATATATATATATATATATAGATAGATAGATAGATAGATAGATAGATAGATAGATAGATAGATAGATAGATAGATAGATAGATAGAGATGTAGATATATACATGTGCGTGTGTACACAGTATATGAAAAGCAAATTGCTAGTTTAAGTCAGATGGCTGTGTTACGGGAAGGATTTAATCCGATGCTTGATCAATTTAATTGCATACTGTTGTAATGACCCGGTCCGGGAAGCGTCTATAATAAATGAGGCCTAACGTATACCCCATATGCCGCTTTGCCATTATAGATGACGGCTCCGACACTTCTGCCCTTAATTCTTTTATTTGTGCGTCTTGGATGGGTGTGCCGCCTTACAGAGAGGTTTTTTTTTTGTTCTGTTTTGTTTTAGCCCCGAAGTACTGGTATTTTGAAATAATGGTATTGCATCATGTTACACCGCATAGTCGTACCTGCACTTGCAACACTAGGCTTCACCCTATAAGATGTTTTAATACAATACATGACAAAGTAAGGCTGGTGTGTCACACAGATAAGGAGAGAAAAGTGTATTTATGCGCATGGATTCACTGTTCCGTATTTAAAAAATAAATGCAGCACAATATGGCCGTTGCTTTTTCATCCAGACTTTCTACCTGAATAAAGCACAATTTCCTAAATTAAGTATGTTTTCCAGTTCTTTCATCATGGGAATGTGATTTTGGCATATTTTCAGTGTTTCACATTACAAGAAGCAGATTTGTTTGTATGTATGTATGATTTGGTCGTCTCCTTCAGCCGCTCATGTCTTCACTGATTTCGGTGACCCTAATTAGAAAGAACCTAGTGCAGCGCCTCTCTCCAACAGGTATTCGAGTGTTGTTACAAAATCAAATAAGAGTCCTTGTCCTAGATATTTTTTCATCACCCAAGTTTGCCTGCTCGACTTTAATACATTTCTCTCATTGACATCATTCACAAATGACTGAATATTTTATGTCATACTGTGCATATTTAACCTTTAATGTACTATGTGTGCCAAATAGCTGCCACGAAAATGCAGAGTGGATGTTTTTGTACTGTATATTCAGTGAAAGTAACTGCAATTGCATGAAAAACATTGAAACACACGAAAAGGGCTCCTTGCACATAACGCTATGACGTCATATTCGTTGCAGATGATACGGTTGAGTCTTTTCTGGTTTTGGTTAAGTTTGGACAAGAGCGATAAGCAGCGCATGTAGAATAATCAGATCGACGACAAAGAAGCAAGTGATTTTCTGCCAGGTGTGTTTGCTTATTAGCAGCACGTCACTTAAACTAGTATCACTTTCCATTACAGATAAGAGGACAGATGGACAGCAGGATATGAATAATTGCCGATTACGTCATTGGTATTTTTTATTTGCCATTTTAGATGTCCTGATCAGGAGGATAAACTAGGCTGCCAATGGAAAAAGTAGAGCGACTCATGCTTGTTTTCATTCCTTCTTTTCTGTAGCACACCAATGTTATCAATTTTACAATATCCCTAAATATGCTAAAATGAGAGCTCTAAATCTGACAGTCAAAAAACTACCTCTGCATACTGAAAAGACACGGCCCAATGGCAAAGTGGCTCCCATACGATCCCTCCACAACATTTTGATAGACAGAACGCCAAAGAGTGCATTTGGAACTGCACTCTCAGTTCGATTTGCTGCACTCCGGATCGTTTGGAAACTCGGTGCATAGTTAGAATGTGCCGTTTAGTTACCGTAATTCAGTGCACTGCACTCTAGGAGTGGGAGAGCGCACTCTGGCCGCACTCACTGGAGAGACAGAGTTGCAGAGTGTCAAGCAAGAAACTAGGGCATTAAGGGTTAGCGGTACTTTAAATGAAGTGTTCAGAAGAAACACGGACATATGGAGTGAAAACAGCTCTTCTTATTCGCGAAAGCCACGATCTCCATCTCGTCCCTGAGAAGTGTTCTGTCTTCTGGCCCTCATTCCAAATTGATGCCGGTAACTGGTGAAATTAGACTTTGCCCGCCACACCGTGTATATGCATCGTGCAGAATTTGTTGAAGTTGCATACATTAATAATCAACACACACAACATTTAGTTAGAGTTCAACTATCTTTGTGTTGGTTTCTCAGGCTTGCGACATTAGCCAAGTGAGATTATGGCACATGGGTCAAACAAGTTGGGCCAGAAAGCTGCAAACATAAACCAGGACAAATTCTTCCACAGGTAGGAAAACAAAAACAAGGGAATGAAGCAAATCACTACTTTGTGAGTGAGTGATCGTTCCTGACTGTGAAGCTCAAATATGAGCAGATACTACAAAATCGATATGAGGTATGGGACAATCGACACGGTGGCACCTTTAGTCGTGACGCTATCTTTGTGTGAAGATGTCACGCAGGTTTGTTTGCGCTACACTAAAAAGTAGACAAAACTGTTGATTGGTGTAATCTCAACTGACATGATTAAAGTTTTACTGGTGATCTGAAGGGGCGGCCCGGTGGTCCAGTGATGTGACCTCACAGTGCAGAGGTAAATTCCGGCTCCAGCCTCCCTGTGTGGAGTTTGCATGTGCACCCCGGGCCTGCATGGCTTTTCTCCGGGTACTCCGGTTTCCTCCCACATTCCAAAAAAATGCATGGCAGACTGATTAAACACTCAAAATTGTCCCTTGGCGTGAGCCTTGTTTGTCTCTGTGTGCCCTGCTCTTGGCTGGCAACCAGTTCAGGGTGTCCCCCGCCTACTGCTGAAGACAGCTGGGATAGTCTCCAGCACCCCCCTTGTGAGGATAAGCGGATTGAAAAACGGAGAAAAAAAAAGGTCTGAATGCTCCTCTCGGGGGGGAAAAAATGTGGCTTGTTAAAAATGTGTTTTTCCCCGTCTATTTTTAGATATGATGTTCAGTGGAATCTCATCTGTTGCCTTGTTTTCAATTTGATTATTTTCATGTAGTATTTCCGTCAGGCACGGTTGGAAATAATTATCTTTCACATACATTACATGCGTATCTACAGTATACTGTTGATTTTTTTTTTTAAACTGATAAAAGCAACGTCACATTGGGCAAAACAACATTGAACTTCAAGTCGTTACTGAGAGAGGAGCTAATAATGCATTTGTCTAAATTGGAGCGCGGTGCGTGGGTTCGGTTCACACTTTGAGATGATGTGAATGCAAACTTGAATGGATATCAATGTAACTCTATACCCTGATCTTGAATTGGACACCAATCTAAGGTGTAACCTGCCTTTCGCCAAATGTCACAAGAGTTGGCTCCCACTCCATGCGACCCCAAACAGGATCCCAAACTGCATAGAAAATGGACTTCGAGATGTTTTCTAGCACCATTTAGTGGTGGAATGCGAAATTATGTTGAATGTGTTGGATGTAATACAGTACTTTACTGCACTGTACAGTATTTACTGTATGTATTTATGTTAAAATACAACCTGAAACGTTTTTTGTAACCAAGGAAGAGTATTCTAGTCTACAAGTGTATAAGAAAGGCAGAGGTAAGGATACAAAAGGTTGGGCTCAACATTTTACATTCATAATGGTTACAAAGAACTACAGAGGGAATATAACAGAGGATTAGTGCATGATAAAAGAGGAGAAGATGAGGAATTGAAATGACAAAGGGTGGAATGAAGGCCTCACCTCCTGCTTTAACTTGCTCATTCATCTTGCGAGCATGGTGCACAGTTGGGAGTGGGTGGGCTGAGATGGAGAGAGATGATGAGAGAAGATGGAATGAATAAGATCTTTTTATTTTTGGAAAGACAAATCAACTTTAAATACAATGGTAAATAATGGTATCATAGAAAAAAAATAAGCAGGATTGAAGAGAAGTGGGTCCGATACAATCAGACTGGTAAAACAAAGTAGAATGGTAAGAAAAGATGATGGGATTAGAATGGAGATAAACAACGAGGAGAGTGAAGCGATGGAGAGATTAAGGAAGGAAATCAGACAAGATGAATGGATGTGGTGCACAGAGGAAAAATAAAGGAAGATAGATGAGCGGGGAGGATCGATATCTGAAAGGTGGGCATGAAGGGTTTATTTGTGCATCATATCAGGAAAATCTTGGTTTCCACCCAACCCGACATCCTCTCTCCCTGTTTCATTCATTCATCCATACTATTTAATAACTGACATTTTTACACCCTGGACACGTGAAAGACATACACAAAAATCACAAGACAAAGAGTAATTTGTAACAGATTGTTTATTATACAACCGCATTATTTTGTTTTAAACGTTCTTTGTCCATATTGTCTACCAGCAGTATTTCCCTAAAAGGAAAAAAAAGGTGGGGGTGAGTGTCATTATGATTTAAACAACTAAAATCAACAATACAGAAAACAAAAATCTTTTAGCTTTGAATATACACACACACACACACACATTTATCATCACCCTAAAGTTGATGTAAAGTCCCCTTGGGTCCCAGAAATGCACAAGACAAGTTCCAGCTATTATTATCATGTGTCTATTCAGCATTTAGACATCAAATACAGAACTTACATGAAATTCTTTCATCCTGCAAAGTTTGGCAAAAGGTGACAAGTCTCCACATGCCAGGACTCTGCAAGGCTTGCCCAGATGTTGAAAGCCACGAACCACCTGTGGAGGAAAAAAAACACATTGATCTGATGTAGGGGCATAGATTAAATGAATGAATGGAGTGCCATAGGAATAGTGGATGTTTACCGGTACATTGGTTTGCTGGTTGAAAGGGTGCAGCTCTCTTTTCCCTCCAGGGTTCAGTCCATAAGACCAGTGCTGACAGATCACTTCCACCGATGTTGCCAAAATCAGCAGCCACAGCACACAGAACTTCATCGCTATACTCTGCGCAAGATAAGCTTGTCCATACACAAAAAGGCAAGTTGCTTTCAGTTGTCTGTTGTCCTAAGTGGAAGCTGCAGTTTCATCCAAGGTATATATTTGGTTTTCTATCCTTGCAAAATCCATTTATTTCACTGCAGGGGGGTCTCAAAGTGGGATTAAGCAGCCATGACCTTCAGGGTGAGCAAAAAGATTAATGTGCTCTTAAAAAAAAGACGTACAAGTGCATCTCTATAATTAGAACAACATTTAAAAATGTGGATTTTTTTTCAGCAATCCTACTCAAAAAGTAAAACTCATTATACAGTTTCACTAGAGTGAAATGCCGTATTACATTTTATTCTGTTTTATTTAATTTGGATGATTATAATTTACATCTTTCATCCATTTTATAATCCGTTTATCCTCACAAAGGTGTGCAAGAGATTCTCCTAGCTGTTTTCGGGCAGTAGGTGGCGTACACCCTCAACTGGTCGCTAGCCAATCGCAGGGCACACATAGATGAACAACCATCGACACTCACAATCAGGCCTAGGGACAATTTAGAGTGTTCCATTAACCTGCCATGCATGTTTTTGGACTGTGGGAGGAACCGGAGTACCCGAAGAAACCCCACCTAGGCACGGGGAGAACATCCAAACTCCACAAAGGAAGGCCGCAACCGAAGTCTAACCCTGCACCTCACACTGTGAGGTGGACACACTTCCCAGTTGACCACCGTGCCACTTAGTTTACATCTATAAAAAAAAAAATCTAATTAACCATTGTGCGGAATTAGGATAATGTACAGGAAACACTCAAAATTATTCTTATGATCAAAATTGTTCATTCATAGACAGTCAATACTTCGTTTGAGTTCCTATGTAATAAATGATGGGGATTATTTTCAGCTTTTCTACAATATTCTATATTTTTGAGACACAAAGAGGAATTATTTTCTTTCAATATGTTTATTTGTAACAGTCATATAATGGAAAAGAATTTCCACGGTCAAGTGCAATAAACATGGACAAGGAGATCAAATCAAAACAAAACTACAATTGCCCCATATTGCATTCACAATATGTTTTGAAATAAATAACCAGATCACTTCCTTTGAGTTTCACACCAACAGTGTGATACGCCAACATTGCCTTCATCAATCACTCTCACAAGCTTGGTACCTTCTGTTAAACAGAGTAAAAAGTATTGCATCGGAGCAGCCCTCAGCTACAGCTAAATGTTTTTCACTGGTCAAAGACAGAAAAGCACATGCAGAGACACAGTGCAGCAAGGAGAAGATTGTTCCTTGACAAAATAACCTCTCCCTAAACCTATTTACAATATTTTTGGAAAGTTTTGGAAGCACTGAATTCAATATACATAGGAATACACAAATTAAATTTTTGGAAGTGAAAAGATACACGTTTCCTTGTGCAAATAGGTTCAAAGCATGATTACATGATTATACATCGAGAATTACCAACAACAATGATCATGAACATGTGACTAAAACCTTTCAGCAAAACAAGATAAATATTTCGTCGCTCTTAACTCGAAAGGTAAGATGTGACTCTGACCTACATGAACATTTTAGTATGCAGCGCCACATTTGAATACATGCAAATGGATCACAAAGAGGTAGATTCACGGAGCACAGGAACAAGAATGCAGACATATTTTGAGCACAAAATACAGACTGTCGGAAAAGAGAACAGTGACAGCTGCAAACTATGTATTGCATACCTGAGCAGTGTTGACATATACCGAGTCGCATAGTTTCACAGCACTTTGATCGATGACACTGCTCTCCTGTGGCTTTGGCTTACATATATAAAGCGTTGTATGAGGCCAAAGTGAGTTTTGGAGAAAAGCAAAGACACACGTCATTTATAAGTGAGACCACTAGTGATTCTTCGAAAGCAGCATTCAGGAACTGCAACCAATGTCTGGTGTGAACACCTTACTTAATCAGTTAAGTGAATGCAAAATATGCGCCATATATAGAGAGATAAATAATTGTGCCAAACACCAAATGATTGTATTCACGTTATTGCATTCAGACACTTCAACATACATTAAAGACATTATTTTGTTTTATATGCGGCTGAACAGCTCCTCCATAAGTCGTTACCTAATCACGGTGGATGGGTTTGTGTGTCCCACTGATCCTAGGAGCAAAGTTAACCAATGCCCAAAGGGTGCCAGGTGTGGTACCAGACAAAGCAAAGCTCAAGAACCCCTGATGATGAGGAAAACATTTGGACTTCTTTTTCTCTTGCCTGGACGCAGATGACCAGGGCCCACCTGTGGAGCCAGGCCTCGAGGTGGAGCTCATTGGCGAGTGCCTGATGGCCAGGCCTGTGCTGGACACACCTCAATGAGGCAACATGGGTCTCCCTTCCCAAAGGCTCACCGCCTGTGGCAGGGGCCAAGGACCTAGAGGGTCAGGTGTGCAGAGGAGACAGGAAGTGGCTCTAGGGACATGGAATGCCACCTCTCTGGCAGGAAAAGAGCTTGAGAAGTTCTGATATAGTCTTGCTCACATACATCTTGGGCTGTGGTGGGGCTCTCTCGAGAGGGGTTGGACTCTATTCCACTCTGAAGATAACGGTGAGAGGTGCGGAGCAGGTGTGGACATAATTATTACTCAGCGGGGTCAGTGTCTGTACATTGGAGTTCACCCCGATAGATGAGAGGATAGCCTGCCTCAGCGTTTGGGTTGCAGGACAGGTCCTGTCTGTTGTTGGTGCCTATGCACCAAACAACAAGACTAAACCTTCCTTGAGAATTGCTGGAGATAATACTTCATAGAACTCAATTCCCCTGACATGTGTTCCCAAGAGAAAGCAGAGTCCGGGTTCTCCGAGGTGGACTCTGCTATCTCCGAGTATGAAGTCACCGAGGTGGTGAAAAAGCTCCTTAGTAGCAGAGTGTGGAGGAGATCTGTCCAGAGTTCCTAAAGTCTCTAGATGGTATGGGGCGCTTCTGATTGTGGCCCTTGAGGAAAATGCCTCTGGACTGGTAGGCTGGGTGGTTGGTGGTCCCTCTTTTTAAGAAGGGGGACCAGAGGGTGTGTTTCAACTACTAAGTAATCTCACGCCTCAGCCTCCCTGGTAAGGTCCATTCAGTGGAGGGTGGGTTGGGAAATTCAGGAGGAGCGGTGTGGTTTTCATCCTGTATGCACTGTTGCGTAGGTGGACGACCTGTTTCAGTTTGGACGTCCCTGCTTAAACTGCTGCCACCCGACCTTGGATAAGCGGAAGAGGATGGATGCATCGATGGTGGATAAACAGACATTTAAATACATCCAAAACAACGCTGGATAAATAGAGTGATATTTAAAGCTATCATGAGATAGATAAAATGTCAGGGACCTGCGCTAAATGCAGGTATTGAGACTGACTGAAAATACCGTCTGAGTCTGCAGTCGTCGAGTGATTAAAGCATCCGTCAGTGGCTGAGTTGATGTGCATGCTCAGTTATCTAACACTCTGTGACATATGCAGCGGCGTCAGCATCTCTTCAAAAATGGCTCCTTTTACATTGGACCCCCTCAGGTTAGCCTCTTGTAGATCACAGCCAGACAGGTCACAATTCTGCACAAGGAAGCAGTTATACACAGACCATTGGGATACAAAAAAAATGAGAAGAACCCTTGCTGTGATGTGAAAAGAGATTCAGCAAGCCACAATCAAATTAAATCGTTCTTCCTTGGCTCATATGCTGTGCTTCCAACACAAAGGTGAAACAAAAAGTACTATTTTCATAATCAACCACCAAATTTGACTTGTTTGTTGATTATTCCATTGAGATAATGCACTTTACCTAATATAGCCTATTTGTAAGGACCTCAACAAAAGTGCACAGGAAAAATAAAACATATTTAAGGAAAAAAAAAACAACCATATGAATTGATACTTATAAGTAAAGGATTGGCAGCAATTAATTATCGGGTTACTAAATTTTTGAATTCCTCCTCCCTAAGGGCTGTCACCGCGGTTGAAATGAATTAAATGTTTTAATGGCTTGTTTTTCTGGCCAGTGGGACTTCTCCTGCCTGATGGGAGGAGACGGAATGAAGGATGGAGAGGATGAAGGGGTTCATTTTTGATCAAGGCGGCTCTCCTGTTAAAACGATGGTCAAACAAATGGGACAGTAGATCTGTGGGGAACCAATTACTTGTCCGGCTTGTTCTGTAATGTGAGTGGGTTTCGGAGTGGACACTTGTGTAATGATGGAATGCACTTTTTTTCCAGGTTTATCAGGTATGTTGTGACAACGATTACAACAGTTTTTTGTTGGAGCATTGCCTACACTGGAGCCTTGGGAGTCAAATGGCCTTGGATGACACGAAAGTTGAAGTTATGTTTTACAGTGACTTCTTTTAACACTGATATAGTTCATGATGCTCATCTGAGCTTTGACTCAACAGAAATTCATTACTTAAACATGGAAGGCAGTTAAGAATGTTGAAATGCTACTTAAAAATTGCCCGAACAGTTCATAAAAGTTTGGACCTTGGAAAGGATCGTTGGCATAAAACAAAACAAAACTGTTTCAAATATGAACAAACTAAACAAATTACAGGTTGACCACTTCCGCTGCTTGATTGAAACTTAAAAAAAAAAAAGTTACATTATTGATTTGTTCAGTGTTAATCGCTCCGATGACCACATCTCACCTCAAGATCCGTCCCTGCTAATGTGGCGCCCCGCAGGTTGCAGTTTTTAAGCTTTGCATTTTTCAGAGTGGCCACCCGCAGGTTAATGCCGGTCATTTGACTTCCTTCCATGTCAACTCCTTTCAGGTTTGCTCCTATTTGGAATGATAACGACTCGTAACAAAACCACAAAGAGGCGAGCACAGCTGGCTTGGTTACGGAGTGTGAAGGATTACCTTCCAGGTTGGCCTTCAGCCCAGAGGGATCTTCAAAGTTGCACCCTTTCAGAGAGGCCCCCTCTGCATTGGAGCAGAGCATCTTCACACCTTGTAAGTTAGCACCCTTTGAGAGATCAAGCATTCAGAATCGGCGTGTTTCATGGCAAATGTAAAAATTAGTTCCCACTTGTAAAATATTCCTGTGTGGGCTTGTATTGTGCTTAATTGGGTGACTTTGGGCGAGAGGTGTCGTACACTCTGGACTAGCCGCCAGCCAAACGCAGGGAATGCGAACTCTCGTCATCAAATCACAAGTGACACTTGGCGAATCTTGGAGAAAAGATGGTAAAAAAGACTGACTCACATCCAGGTTGGCACCGGACAGATCGGCCCGCTCTAGATTGGAGCAACACAGGTTGGCGTGTGTCAGATTGCAGCGGCTAAGATTGGCCATTTTGAAATTGATGTAGCGCAAATCAAGCCGGGACAGATCCGCGCCACTGAAATTAAGACCCTAAAATAGTAAACGAGAGGATATATCATACACACGCAACATCGCATCAAATGTTTGAATCATGTCTTTGGACCAAATTAAATACAACAAAATGCAACATTTGGGGAAATTCGAAGACATGTTACAAGCCACACCAAAAAACTCCACAATTATAACCAATGCTTAATATAAAATCGGGCCTCTACCTGTATTAAATATTGCCCCAAAAAACACAATGAATTTTAATAGTCTCAACATTTCATGACAGTCATAAATATTCCTAATCATGCTACATATGATGCAGTACAGTTCTACACCATTGCAAAATACAACCATAGCAATGAAGTTACATTAATGAATACCACTTACGCTTTCAATCAAAACTGAACATTAATATCTTCGTGAAGACAGAACATAGATTTTGTATTGAGCATGGGGTCAAAGTCGTAGCTCGTCTGTGTTTTATGTAGTGGTTCATACATATATATTTACTCTCCTTGCTCCATTCATAACTTTTAAATGTATGAGTTTCTATGACACATAACCACAGGTCTGAGATGGACAAAATTATATTTCTTGAACAAATCTGTGGGATACATTTGATGTTTATGAAAGTAAGTTCATTGTGTGTGTGTGTGTGTGTGTGTGTGTGTGTGTGTGTGTGTGTGTGTGTGTGTGTGTGTGTGTGTGTGTGTGTGTGTGTGTGTGTGTGTGTGTGTGTGTGCGTTGTTGTTTTTTTAAGTGGAACTACCTGGCAACGGAGCTCTGACTTTGTGGGTGTTGCCAAAAGAAAACGCACAAACTCCTTGCGGGAAATGGGAGAATGGTCCTCAGGCGGCTGCGAGTTCTGGTATCACAGTGCATAAATGACAGGTCAGCGCACACAGATGTGACATAACAACACTTCTTGATAACGTCAAACAACAATACCTTAATGACCAATTCCAACTGATCGGCAAGTTGCTCAATTCCAAAAAATCGAGCCTCCTCAAGAACACCTGGAAGACATATTACACCACTGCTCATATCTACAAATTAAGGTTGAATGATTTTGAAAGATTATCTACTTGCAATTCTCTCCCCACCCCAAAACTGTGAGTGCGATTTTTATAGGCGCAAATCGTCTTACGGTCCTCTTCCCACGTATGTTTTTAACAAACACAAACAATAAATTAATCTGCATTACAATAAACAATATCAGATATATCAGACTGAAATATTTGGGCTTTAGACAGTAGGCAAGGCTAACTTACTTTTTTAAAATAAATCATTATAAACTTATCCTTACCTCTTATATTTATGCCCTCATTGATAATGAGCTGGCCATGCCTCAAATAATTAAGAATCGGCTCAAAGTATTCAGGGCTGCGGTCAATGAGATAGGCCCCATGTTCATCTTGCTTGTTTCCCCACACATCTGCAGAAAAGACACAAAATTAGTGCGGTAAATCAACTTCAAACAAGGCTCACATTGAAACTAATTTGAAACTGATTTGGGTGGCTTTAATGCACCAATGTACCTTTCTCCCGAAACATGTGTGCAAGCATACTCTCTGGCTCCTTGCTGACCAGCGTACTCCTAATAGACACATTTAGTAAAGGGATACAAACAATACAAATGAGTGTGTATGAAAGGGTAAACTTTAACAATTTAAGATTGTGTGTAACATACCTGGTAGTGGTGAAGAGACGACCACCAATATTCAGGTTCAACCAGTCAGTGTGAGCACCTTGTTGATCAGATACAACTTTGACTTCATTTTGAAATTCTGTGAGTATATACAAGTGATTGTCTTTAAGGTTCAGGTATTCCAAGACACAAGCTGTAACTATGGCTAAACTCACCAATAAATGGATCACCTTCTGAGACATACAGCACGTCATCATCTCTATTGCAACCAAGGCAAGACCATTTAGTAGCAAGTCAAGAAGACTATTTACATACTTTGTTGTGTGCACTTACCTAATTAGGGCAATGTCATCGATGAGACCTCCCCTGCCATTATATAAACAGGATGCTTTTACTCCCAATTTATTGCTGGCTACAGATAGTAAGTCAGACAGAGACCCATACACTGCTACAACCTGAGCAGAGAAAATGCATTTACTGTGTTTATTTTGGTGTTAGTCTTTTTTTAAACAAAATGGTAATGCACAGATACATGTAAGGTACAGTACACAAAGGAACCTTAAATCGGCGAATGAATGAAAACGGATGACTTAAGCGTCAAAGGTATGAAAACAATTTAAAAAGGACAGTTAAATATAGCAGGCCAGTCATCCTCGCACATCAGGGCGTAGAGTTTTTTCCTACCTTGCCATTTTTAGATGTCCCGTTAACGAATAACGTGACTCTTCTCATTGTTGCTCTTTGGTTATAGATAAATACGTTGTTGGAATTTTAAAAACAACTTCGTGACTGCCAGCTGACACGTACGTCAAGCTTGCTAGCTAGCGATAAAACAGTCAATAACACGAGACTGACGGTGCCTTCATGAAATCTTGAATTAATGCAAAATTAAAATACATTTATAAAAGTAGAATGTTTGAAACATTCATATGATAAAATTGTAGTTATTTTACATAAAATCAGCTATGGTTAATATTAAATGTGACCACAAAGCACTGAGGTTGTCTTTATATAATATTACATTTAAAAAAACAACCGTTTTATAGTACATTGAAGGTGTCTTCTAACTGGTGCACTGCGATTGGTTAAGCCATATCTGACGACAATACGTTGGTTACGTATTTGGTGACGTACCCGGTAGCGACGTTCGACTCCGTTTTGTGTTTACTGTATTTACAAATAATCCATAAACTTTCAAGACCGCTGAATCTGAGCACCTTTTCCGGGGTCAGTCGCAGTATTTACAAATAACAGCTAAATAATTCATTAACTAAATTTCAAACCATTATTAAAATTCGCTTTAATGTATATTGTGCATCAAATTTACTCTTCATGTTTTTGATTGTGTAAATCTGGAAGGCCGACCTGTTACTCCAGTGCACCGCAAGTTTTCTAACCAAACTGATAAGAGCCTAGGCAATTTTTTTCTTTATAAATTGGTTCAAGGCTTCAATGATGATGATTGAATTAATTTTTTTTTGTCAGTGCAGACGTACTCAATGGCTTCTGATGGAGAACACTGTTGCTCGTGCTGCACCCTTCCTGTCTCTGCCAGTGTTCACCAGACAATGAGTGAGATGGACTTTGAACGAGGTTTGTATCGTTTCACTTTTGAGACGTTTGAGTAGAATTTGTCTATTAGGTGAATATCCAAATCTTATTATGTGCAGGTATCTGGTCTGCCGCCATGGATGGAGACTTGAAGCGGGTCCAGTCGATGATCCAAAAGGGCACCCATCCAAACCTCAGGGACTCAGCCGGATATACAGCTCTAGTAAGTCCCCAAAAAAGATGTGCCATCATCATGTTGGATCGTTCCTGTTATATGAATCTAATGTGTTTCATTTTGTCTCAGCACTATGCAAGTCGCAGCGGTCATCTCACTGTATGTGAGTTTCTTCTTGAAAACGGTGCTTGTGCATCTCCTCGGACCCCAGGTGGTGCCACGCCCCTCCATCGGGCAGCATTCTGCGGTCATGTGGATGTCGTTAGATTGCTGCTGCTCCATAAAGCTGATCCATTGAGCTCTGATGATGACGGTGCGTCTCCTCTACACAAGGTAAGCTATTCCTGCCAAAGTAATGTGTTGGGCACTACAATATTTCTTGGTCATAACACCAACACTTCTCATTTTCTTTCAACTGTTCTCGCTTGCTTCTGTTGTGATATAAAATGCTTGGTCAGGCTGCAGAACAAGGTCATGAAAAGGTGTGTCAGCTACTTCTTGAAGCCTGTCCCGCACTTTGCACCCAGAAGAACAAAAGGCTTCAGCTACCCTACCACATGGCCCCTCAAGAACATTTGCAGAAGCTTCTGAAAGGATTCCTGTAAAAATACATGTATAGTTGAATACCACAGATTCAACAAATCTTCAAACTGAGGTCAGCACTCTCGGACAGCCCCAGACCAAGTGAAGATTCTGTGGCTCGCTCAAAACTGCCATGACATGCATAGGAAGCAGAACACGAACTACCCCAGGAACCAGTCCTTAGTGTTCTTTTCTCTGTTTTTTTGGTGTATGATCATTGCAGACTTGCTTTGCGCCAGAAGGGGTCACTACAACTGAAGCTTCAAGTACTGAACCTATTTTCGAAGCAATTCGTCAAAGTGGGTCAGCGCTTTACAACTTCATTTGCCCATCACTCACAAAATTTCACTATGATGCAAAAAATAGTGTTATTGTGCCTAAATAGATCTGACCATAAAAATGTGAAGGTATGAATGATGTTAAGTACAGTTTGACTACGTTTGATATGATCCCACTATACAGTGCACACACTATACCCAAGGATCTATTGTTACATTTATAAAACGTACAGAACCTCACATTTAGCAATTAAATGCGTTCCTGTGTGTTTACATTTATGAGTATGGTTCCTTTTGGCTGGCAGCATTATGCCAGTCAGCAGGGAGAGCCATCAACTAAATGGACTGACTTGTGCTTTCAGCCAACCATGTGAAGTGACCTCATTCATCCTTCCTGCTTGTGTTTAGAAAACTAGCCGTCTGTCAGTCTGAAAGACCATAAAAAGTCAGAGTAGCTGCCACAGTTAATTTTAGCACATTGCCTTACATAGGGAAGGTGACGAAACAGCATCATTTGAAAAAGCCATATTGTAGGCTGACACTTATTTTCCATTTGACTTTTAACACTTAATTGGGTCTTTCCGTGGTAGCAAAACTTACATACCTTATTTATTTTGTCACTTGCCAGCCATGATTCTCTAATTTTAACCTTATGTTTTTTAAATGGCCTTGCAAACAGGCTGGGCCACATACCCCGGCTGAAGTAAGCATTTAACATGTCACTATTTTTCTCCCTAAATACAGTATATTTCCAAAGGTGCTACTGACGTGAATTTTTCTCCAGATGTTGTGAACAACCCAAACAACATGCAAAGAAAGGAAAACAAATGAGGGTTGAGTCCTAAAAGGTGACCTACAAAAACGTTTCATTGCCGAGGTGTGAGTCAAGACACATTTCAAGATGGGCAAGAGCAAAAAGATTTCTGAAGATCACAGCAAACTAATTGTTGAAAGTTAACAACACCATTGATTACGGGTGCATATTTAAGCTTCCAAGTGTTCCAGGGAGAATAGTTGGGGCCATGTTACATAAATTTACATCAATAAATTTGCCTCGACCAGGTGCTCCTCACATGATTTCTAACTGTGGAGTGCAAAGAATAATCAGAAAAGTTGTCCAAGAGCCAAAGACTAGAGATAGAGTTTTAAAAAGACAAAGGGTTTTCTTGAATCTCATCTTAAATTTGCAGGTATTGTCACAAAACGGTGAGCTTTACACTACACTGCCATGCCTCTATGCAGCTCACCATACAAGAACCCCATTTCTTTGGAAACAAAACCCCCAAAACATGTCAAAGCTTGTTTAAAGTTTGCTGAAAATATTTGGACAATAATAATTTAAATACTTGGAGATTATAGTCGGGTTTGATGCAGTGGCGGTTCTGGGGGTGGGGCAACGGGGGCCAGTGCCCCTGTAGCACTGATTCTGCCCCCCCCCCCCCCCCCTGTGGCGCCCCCTCTGAGCGTAGATTACGCAGTCGCGCCGAGTCGCCGACACGAAAGGTGGAACCAAAGTACATCATTTAACATTCTCGTCGGACCCTTTAGTGCACTGCACCACTTAAAAATGAGCGGGAAAATGAGAAGCAGTCCGCAGAGAAGGAAATTAACCCGAAGTGCCTGCGTTTGTGTGTGAGTGTGTGTGTGTAACTTTTTTAGTTTCCCTTTTTATTTTAATTTTTATTTAACAGGATCAATATATAAGACATTGCCTTTTAAAATGTGGATAATCATATGCATGTAAAACATCTAGCTTCAGTGTATTTGCAGTGTTTGTCCCCGGCAGGCTGGTACCATATCATCCCCTGGTTTGAATATTCTCAACAGATGGACACGGCATATTGTTACGCTTGCAGACATTTTAGCCCTCCTAATGCAGTTTTTTTTCTCATCACTGTAATGTCATGACTACAATTTCAAAGTTTGAGTAAATAAAAAGTCAAATAAGATTTTGAATCTGTCTTTCTAGCCCTGGGTTGAATGTGCCCCCCCCCCCCCCAATCAAAACCCCTGGCCCCAGCCTGGCCCCCTCAGTGAAATTGATCCAGAACCGCCCCTGGTCTGATGAGAGAGAAATAGAACTGTTGGCATAATGCACCTCGCATTTGGAGGAGAAAAGGCAGTGCAAATCATTCTAAAAACACCACACGAACAGTGCAGTTCAGAGGTGAGAACATGATGTTGTGGGGATGCTTTTATATATATATATATGATACTGGTAAACTTCACATTATTGAAAAACGGATTTTTTCGGACACAAATCTGATGCCATCTGTGAGGATGATGAAAATGAAACCAAGGTGGACATTTCAGCAGGATAATGATCCAAAACGTAATGGCATGGAAATTCCGAATTGGTTTCAAAGAAAAAAAATACTAAAAGAAAGCAGTTTAAATGGCCCAACCCGACTTTAATCCAATCAAAAATCTATGGAAAGAATTTAAACTCATGGTCCAGAAATAAAGCCATGGAACCTTCAGGATTGGGAGACTGCTTATTACTTGGGGTTTTCCCAATCATCTGATGAAAATTTCACATCAATATAGCACCTCTAGAACTATATTAAGGGGGGAAAACGGTGACACGCTAAATGCTTACTTCAGGCGCTGTTTGGCAAGGGAAAGAAGTTGTTTTGTTCAACGCAGTTGGTGCTTATTCACACCCACAGTTTTTCCCCCTCTTGTCATTATGAAAATAATATGTTGATAACAAAATATGAAGTGAGTATGCTGTATCATTTTTTTCAATCTCTGTGCATCTGCCAAACAATAACATGTTTGTTTTCATCTGGACAGAATAAGTATGTGGGGAGAGGGGAACAAAGAAGAGAAAACTGGCAATACTTTGGTCTTTTTGTATACGAAAACAGATGGGAAAAAATCTCATACTTATTCTAATTGAATTCCATTTGAGTCAGAAAAACCTGCACATGTTGACAAATACCTTCCCTACAGTGCATGGCACAAAAATACAAACACCGACAGGAACTGCTCTCTTAAATCCGAGCAACTTTCATTGGGTCGGCCGGTGGGTGGTGTTTCTAAACTACCTTCTAAACCACATCCAGTGCAGAGACTGGATGGTTGCCAGGCCACATCTGGAGTTCATTGCAGCTGACGCCACACAGCATAAGGAGATGGGGTGTTGGGGGGGGGGGGGGGGGCAGATGGGGCGGTATTGGGGGTGTTTAACTCAGAGCACTTTGCCAAGAGTGCTGTTTACTCTCAGTGACGAATTCTTCCTCACACACAGCCAAGGAGCACGATCACCCAACTTGAATGAGTGAGCCTTTTTCCACCCAAATCTGTAAATCATTCATTCGGCATTCATAACGTTTTGAAGAAATGGCTCATTTTTTTTTCTTTTTCAATTAGCTATGTGGTTTTGAATGGAACACATGTTGGTTGATGTTATGCCAGGTGATACTGCCATCAGGGTTAAATTTGAAAGTAGTGGAGGTAACGACCCTCTCGGTCGAGGTACTGCGTGTTCAAAAGCATAAAATCAAATATGTCTTGTTTAAACCGTCCAAAATTATTCTTTCACACACATTACTTTCAATTACCTGTTTCTAAGTCATCCTCATCTGTTGGAATGTCGCTCTTTGGGACGTCAAGAATGAAAAGGTGTGATTTTTATGCCTTTGGCTCTTTTGGAGCGTTTATGTTGTGTGGAGCAGAGTGAGGACTCCACAAGATGGGGAATTTGGATTATGGCTCTGTTTAGTGAGATTTATTTGGAAAGCAATGAAAACTTCCTGGCCCGGGAACCCACTTCCACCATAATGAGCCCAAGTTTAAGCAGGAATAGTTGTTATTTTCATCAGAAATAGATGGTGGTCTGTTTGTAATTCTGGGGTGGATATGGACTTGTGTCTTTTTTTTCCTAAAACAGGATGAGGTGGCAAATGACTGTGATTCTACGTTTTAACAGTTTAGAGATGAAGATTACTTTGTCTACTTAAAAAGCCTCAGCACTATGCCACTGTGCATGGCATTAATCTTATTTTCCGTGATACGAGAATGCTCTGCTAAGTGCTAAACGTATGCCAGTCTCCAGCCTCTCAGCTGCCCTGGCAGAGCTGGACCTGCATGTGCTCGCCTGAGGTACCGGTAATCAGGTAAAAAGCTGGCAGATGGGAACACAATAAGGGTTCAGTATCAGAGACTGGCATGGAGGTCTGTCCCATGCATGTCGTCGCATCTGCATTAGAGAAGTAGAAGTGGGGGTCTGGGTGCAGGGCGAGGGGCTGTATGGATGTAATCAAATCTGTGGGAGCTGCTTCTGAGAGATGATGCATATATAATCCAATTTGGATCCTCTTGAAGGTAATTTGTTATCTCCTGTTTGAAGTGTTGCACACGTCTTCCACTCGCTAGGTAAGCAGGTGATGGGAGTCATAAGTCCAGAAACTGCTTAACAGATCATCGGGCCCTTCAATCTTGCAGTCTAAAATGACAACCAGCAGATAGACAACAAAATGTAACCACACCAAGACATTTCTTTTCTTTTTTAAAATCACAAACAGGTTTCTTGAGGAATAAACTTGCAATCAATGTGCTGGTGGTTTTGTTGTGGGTATGTTTGAGAGGGGAGTTTATTTTTCTTTTGACTTTTTACATTGGGCTGATTACTTGCCTTGGGTGGATGGTTTGTTTTTATTGATTATGGAGATGTAATCTCCTCAAAAGCAGGGCCAGACAAACAAGTCATAAACTATACCATATGAGTCAGAGGACAATAATGAGTCTTTTGGGATCATATATCTACATCCCATCACATGCAGCAGATGGCTGTTAGAAACTGCTTTCCAAATATAAGGAACTTGGCAAAAGTATACGCCGTACAATCTGATACTTGGTCTTTGTATTCAGACATGGTTTTCGGATTTTTCCTTTCCAAATCCATCATACAACGTTATGTTTGAGGTGCTCCATGTACACAGACGGGGAGAAGTTGAGTTGATAGCATGAGAGCGCGCCGTTCGCCGGCTCTCCGAAATAACATAACCCCCCATGCAGACTGAGCTATCACACAGCGTTCATTAATGATTGCAGCATTCAGCTTCAAGGGCCCTTTCATTGTGCAGAAAACGGCAATTACAGCATACCATCTATAACACATAAAAGTACAACTTCACTCTTGATCCCAAAACACCTCCCACCACCTTTTTTAATACAGTATAGAGTGATATGGGGGTAGTGTGTCAGTGGGACAATGCATCCAGATGAGTGAGCTACAGTTACAGTCCATTAAAATCGAGTGCTGCTAAAAACCAATAACAATATTTCTCAAATTGTCATCATGCCCCTAATGAGCCCATGTTATCAAAACCATTCGTGAACCAAACATAGAGTCCTACTGTATAAAGCATAGTAGGGGATTTGTTAACAATCTCTGATTTAATTTGAGGATATTTACCTTTTACATCAAACTCAGTAGAACAGTGCAGGACTTACAACATCAATCCATTTTCAACATTTCTTATCCTGAACAGGGTCGCGAAGAGTTGCCAATGAAAGCAGCAGGATGAATTCAGAAGTGTTTCAGGCAATATCATTTGCTAATATTCGGCCAAATGCTTCAGAATTCATTGGAAAGCGCTTCACAGTGCAGATGGACAATGACCTTAAGAATATTTCTTTAAGGCAAAGAAGTGGAAAGTTATGCAATGGCCAAGTCAATCACCTGACCTGAATCGGATTGAGCATGCATTTTACTTGCTGAAGACAAAACTGAAGGGAAAATTCCACGAGAAAAAACAGAAACTAAAGACATTGGCAATACATAGCCAGGAATAAAATCCAGCATCTTGTGATGGCTCTTTGTTCCAGACATCTGGCTATAACTCGGGTACGGAATTCCAGTTCCTCGAGAGCCATATCCTGCCCGTTTTAGATCCCTCCCTACTCCAAAACACCAGATTCACATGATCAGCTCATCAGCAAGCCCGGTACAGGCCTGAAACGATCATGAACAATTAAATCAGGTGTGTTGGAGAAGGGAGGGATCGAAAACAGGTAGGATATGGCTCTCGGGGAACCGGAGTTCCCTACCCCTGCTATAAGTGACTGCAAACAAGCATAAAAATGTGAAATTTGATTTATAATTGTTAATATCTCCCATTACTTTTGCTCTAGTAAAAAGCGGGAGGAACACATATAAAACTGTTGCAATTCCCTTTATCTATCATGCACGTGGTTTGTATGTAAATACCTTCAGACGAAAACTGAAGGTAAAGCACATCTTATTTGTTTCATTTCCAATCCACTATAGTGCTGTTTGGAGCCCAAAAGTTTGGATTTCATCAATGCCCCACAATTTATGGACCAGACTGTACATGTGCAACCGCAACTACACAACTACAAATGACGTAAAACAATTCAGTACTGTGATGAGGGTGAACCACCAAAGAACGTTAAACATTGCGCCGTGCGTATAATTGAACAAGTTGGTTACGCTGATGAAGAAGAAGAATATACAGGCACGTCGTCCCCATATCAGCAGGTGCCCGACACACACTGGTCCATTCATATGCGCATTCCTGTCTCTCCACTTGCAACCCAACTGGTTCCTCCCGGCCACTCAGGACAGGGGCGGACGCACACAAAGGGTCTTCAATCTGCCTCAAACAACAGGCAGCATAAAGACCCGGAAAACCACAACAGCGTTGTGTCAAAGACCAAGCTGGGGGTGGTGAGCCTTTGGGCTGCGTAGGACAGGGCCACTGCTGATGGATGGATGAGGATTGAGCTCAAGCAACGGATTGGAAGACCGGGGTGAGGGCAATGTGCATAAAAGGAGGACATTTGTACTTGCCCATTTAACAATGCAATGCAAACACAAGGGCGGACAATGAGGCATCCTTTTGGGGCGGTGAGGAAGCTGCTAGGAAAATGACGATGCAAAGCATCCTGACAACAGATATTGTTCACACTACCTGTTGCTTGGTTCTCTTTCGCTTACTTTCGGGGTGATCTGCGGTCAAATTTGCCTTTGGATTACTTTTGCATAAAGTATTCTTGGCCTTTAACAGTGTCTGGCATATTTTACGAAACAGGAAAGGAGTGAGCGGTGCCCGAGAAATGCCCCACCTCATCCTGAAATAGAGAGCTTTTGTTGGGAAAGCAGAAATTCACTAGACTTCAAATATCCCATAGCACTGTCCAAATGGT
This sequence comes from Hippocampus zosterae, assembly GCF_025434085.1. NCBI lineage: Eukaryota > Metazoa > Chordata > Actinopteri > Syngnathiformes > Syngnathidae > Hippocampus > Hippocampus zosterae. Next base: position 14,853,180 of record NC_067456.1, read on the forward strand.
TACTATTCATTGGCAGTGTGGTAAAATTTACAAATTTATGAAAAGTAAAAGCTCCAAGCAAGTTTTGGACCGTATTTCAATTGCCAAAAGCAGTGTGTTGTAATAATAATAAAAAAAATCACCACTTATTTACTCATCTCCTTTCCCTGTCTCCTTGTGTGAAATGAAATCTACACCATTTTCCACATTTCAAATCAAATATCAGACGTCGTCTTGTGACTGATCTTCATCAAATAAATAAACAAATTTCCTATTGTTTTATTATTTCGCCATGTGCGTCATCTTGTCTTTTTACAATCTCACACCCACAAAGAGCAGCAGAGCCATTTTGTTCTGAAGTTTTTAAAATGTGGTTGAACAAAAGTGCACAATTTTCACTCTCATTCTCTTTCATTACACCAATAAACATGCTTCTTTTGTCTTTGGTCGTTTGCTCCCACTGCAAAGTGGTCAACTGCACTGTTTGCACTGAAATGTGTATTTTACAACCCATTCACTCCCAATTACTTCATTTATATGTCTTTTCAGGCACTGCATATTCAGTCCTAGGAATTTTAATAATATTTTTTCAATTTTTTCCCCCCCATCAGTTAGTGTAAGTAAGGGTCTGAAAATGGCTGGCACAGATTATGGAAATTGTTGAAGAGGACAAAGAGAGAATGACTTTGAGCAGTCACAAATTTAGACAACCAATAACTAGCATTTTGGTCTTCTGCCATGCAGATGAAAGTTTTAGGCTGTTTTTTCACAATAAATAAATCCAACATTCGCCATCATAATCACCAGTGGAAAAAAACATGTTGTAATATGTTTTTGCCAGTTGAAATGACTTCCTGATAACCTCATGGTTATGTTAAGGCAAGACATATGTGCCAATACACACAATTTCCGTATTTTACTCATACTTGGATGATAGAATTTGAAACTAGACTCTCAAAAGGTCTGGAAGAAGGTGTCTAGTAGTATCACACCTTGTTTTGTGAGTGCCAAAGTCAAAGTCAGCACGGGGTGAATGATATTCTTTGTAATGTCCCATTTTCAAAAAGAAATGCATCATGTAACATCTGTAGTGCAACCCAAACAAGTTACCTCAATCTATGGACGTCATTGAGATGACACAGGGTGAATGTTGTGTACACGATGAAAAGATGCCACGTGTTAAAATTCACGTGTTCCATTGTTTTCTGATTATAGCACTGAGCAGGACTTCATCTGATTAATAGCAATCAATCATTTGTAATCTGTGACATGAGGTCAAAGTATTAGAAAGGCACCAGTCAAAAGTTTGTTTTGATCACATTTGGTAGATGTCTTCCAAACTTGTGATAGTGTTTGAAATGATGCCAAAGCATGAGATCTGTCCGCCAGCCCAAGAAAGCTTGGTTCAAAGGAACAAGTTTCATTGTTGCTTTGAACAGGAAGTTGCTGTGGATTTGAGGAGGCGAAACACATTACTCAGAATTATTCACACCAATGCTCACCACATTCAGTGAAGATTTATTTCAGCATCTGCTTACACTCATTACCCTCAAAGGGTGATTCGAGGATCAGATGTTTGATGTGATGTTTGTTGAGTCCATTCTAGGCAAGAAAAATCACACTGTATGTATATTTTATCCAGTTTCTTTCCCACATTTATGAAGGAGAAAGCATAACACAAAACATCAAATATGATAAATGATTATGGTCATGTAAATTCAGAGCCCAGCCTTAAGGGGGCGCACGAAATGCATGGGGGGTCCAATTATTATTTATACCCTCCAGACTTTGTTCTATTTATTTGTATGTTTGTTTATTTGTGTTCATGTAGCACTCCCTATCAATATAATTTGAATGTTGCCCTTAGCGACAACCACTGGCAAGTATCATAGACGACATTTACTTTGTCTTAAATGCCCATAAATGCCTTATTGAGTACGTCAACACTGCAGCCATATTAGATGTGGCAAAGTGAAGCTATTTGTGAACATGCCTCGTTCACTTGGTCGTTGGAGATGTATTTGGGGCACAAGCATCTTGGTGGGTGCCCCAAGACTGGCCCAGCCTGACGCCAGCCATATACTTGTTTCAGCCAAGTATGTCTAAACACCATGGCTGCACATCACAGTAAGGCAGCATATTCTCACCCTCTTAAAAGAATGGCATATGTCATATTTTGACAAAAGAAGGCATCTCAGGATTGTGGCCTCCTATTAAAATTGGCCACATCCTTGGTTAAATAGCTCATTCAAGTCTATCCCTGCACTGAAAGTATTACCGGTAATAATCAGTGTTTGGTTCAGGTTTCATTCAAAAAATGACTTACTGTAGGTCATTATGTTCAGAAGGTGATGATATTACCCTGTGCAGACAGCGTGTTCTGGGCCTAGTCTAGGAGAGATGGGAGGGATTGCTTAGCGCAAACCACTTTTGAGGCAAAGGGGTGCTGTATTTATATATAAATCAGCATGTATTGTATTGTATATTTTGTTGTTACAATATTCTAGTGTGTTGAAACGGCACATACAGTAAAAAAGAAAGAAAGAAAAAAAGAGAAGCTTTCACATCTTAGGGGCGCTGATATTCAATTTATGAAATGGGCTAGAAACACCTATGCAACCTCCATACCTTGTCACATCTTACGGTATCATCACCAAAGGAGCAGCCAATAAAACTCATGCTTCGAACCTTCTAACATTAAATTATTCACTGAGACTACAGGGATTCTTCAAATGAATTATTATTATCACGTCATGACAGTCCCCTCCGTGAGCCGTCACCTTACCGTGGTGGAGGGGTTTGCGTGTCCCAATGATCCTAGGAGCTAAGTTGTCTGGGGCTTTATGCCCCTGGCAGGGTCACCCATGGCAAACAGGTTCTAGGTGAGGGGCCAGACAAAGCATGGCTCATAGACCCTTATGATGACTACAATATATGGACCAAGGTTTCCCTTGCCCGGAAGCGGGTCACCGGGGCCCCACTCTGGAGCCAGGCCTGGAGGTGGGGCTCGTTGGCAAGCGCCTGGTGGCCGGGCCTACACCCATGGGGCCCGGCCGGGCACAGTCCGAAGAGGCAACGTGGGTCCCCCTTCCCATGGGCTCACCACCCATGAGAGGGGCCAAAGGGGTCGGGTGCTATGTGAGCTGGGCGGCAGCCAAAGACGGGGACCCTGGCGGTCCGATCCTCGGCTGCAGAAGCTAGCTCTTGGGACATGGAATGTCACCTCTCTGGCAGGGAAGGAGCCCGAGCTGGTGTGTGAGGCAGAGAATTTCCGACTGGATATAGTCGGACTTGCCTCCACACACAGCTTGGGTTCTGGTACCAGTTCTCTCGAGAGGGGTTGGACCCTCTTCCACTCTGGAGTTGCTCACGGTGAGAGGCGCAGAGCAGGTGTGGGCATACTCATTGCCCCCCGGCTCAGTGCCTGTACATTGGGGTTCACACCGGTAGACGAGAGGGTTGCCTCCCTCCGCCTTCGGGTGGGTGGACGGGTCCTGACTGTTGTTTGTGCATATGCACCAAACAGCAGCTCAGCATACCCACCCTTTTTGGAGTCCTTGGAGGGTGTGCTGGAGAGTACTCCTGCTGGGGACTCCCTTGTTCTGCTGGGGGACTTCAATGCTCACGTGGGCAATGACAGTGAGACTTGGAGGGGCGTGATTGGGAGGAACGGCCCCCCCGATCAGAACTCGAGTGGTGTTTTGTTATTGGACTTCTGTGCTCGCCACGGATTGTCCATAATGAACACCTTGTTCAAACATAAGGGTGTCCATATGTGCACTTGGCACCAGGACACCCTAGGCCGCAGTTCGATGATCGACTTTGTAGTTGTATCATCGGATTTGCGGCCGCATGTTCTGGACACTCGGGTGAAGAGAGGGGCGGAGCTGTCAACTGATCACCACCTGGTGGTGAGTAGGCTCCGATGGTGGGGGAAGATGCCGGTCCGTCCTGGCAGACCCAAACGTATAGTGAGGGTTTGTTGGGAGCGTCTGGCGGAATCCCCTGTCAGAAGGAGTTTCAACTCCCACCTTCGACAGAGCTTTTCCCATGTTCCGGGGGAGGCGGGGGACATTGAGCCCGAGTGGACCGTGTTCCGTGCCTCTATTGTTGAGGCGGCCAATCTGAGTTGTGGCCGTAAGGTGGTTGGTGCCTGTCGTGGCGGCAACCCCCGTACTCGCTGGTGGACACCAGCAGTAAGGGATGCCGTCAAGCTGAAGAAGGAGTCCTATCGAGCCTTTATGGCCTGTGGGACCCCAGAGGCAGCTGACGGGTATCGACTGGCCAAGCGGACCGCGGCTTCGGTGGTCGCCGAGGCAAAAACCCGAGCGTGGGAAGAGTTCGGTGAGGCCATGGAAGCCGACTTCCGGACGGCTTCGAGGAAATTCTGGTCCACCATCCGACGTCTCAGGAGGGGGAAGCAGTGCACCACTAACACTGTGTACAGTGGGGATAGGGCGCTGCTGACTTCGACTCCGGACGTTGTGAACCGGTGGGCAGAGTACTTCGAAGACCTCCTCAACTCCACCAACACGCCTTCCTTGGAGGAAGCAGAGCCCGGGGACTCTGAGGTGGGCTCTCCTATCTCTGTGGTTGAAGTCACCGATGTGGTTAAAAAGCTCCTCGGTGGCAAGGCCCCAGGGGTGGATGAGATCCGCCCGGAGTTCCTCAAGGCTCTGGATGTTGTGGGGCTGTCCTGGTTGACACGCCTCTGCAACATCACGTGGTCAACAGGGAGAGTGCCTCTGGATTGGCAGACCGGGGTGGTAGTCCCTCTTTTTAAAAAGGGGGACCGGAGGGTGTGTTCCAACTACAGAGGGACCACACTCCTCAGCCTCCCTGGTAAGGTCTATTCAGGAGTGCTGGAGAGGAGGGTCCGTCAGGAAGTCGAGCCTCAGATTGAGGAGGAGCAGTGTGGTTTTCGTCCCGGCCGTGGAACAGTGGACCAGCTCTACACCCTCAGCAGGGTCCTTGAGGGTATGTGGGAATTCACCCAACCAGTCTACATGTGTTTTGTGGACTTGGAGAAGGCGTTTGACCGTGTCCCTCGGGGAGTTCTGTGGGGGGTGCTTCGTGGGTATGGGGTACCGAACCCCCTGATACGGGCTGTTCGGTCACTATACCACCGATGTCAGAGTTTGGTTCGCATTGCCGGCAGTAAGTCGGAATCGTTTCCAGTGGGGGTAGGACTCCGCCAAGGCTGCCCTTTGTCGCCGATTCTGTTCATAACTTTTATGGACAGAATTTCTAGGCGCAGCCGAAGCGTTGAAGGGGTCCGTTTTGGGGGCCTCAGTATTGCATCCCTGCTTTTTGCAGATGATGTGGTGCTGTTGGCTCCTTCAAACGGGGCTCTCCAACTCTCACTGGAGCGTTTCGCAGCCGAGTGTGAAGCGGTTGGGATGAAAATCAGCACCTCCAAATCTGAAACCATGGTCCTCAGTCGGAAAAGGGTGGAGTGCTCCCTCTGGGTCGGGGAGGAGATCTTGCCCCAAGTGGAGGAGTTCAAGTATCTTGGGGTCTTGTTCACGAGTGGGGGCAGGAGGGAACGGGAGATCGACAGGCGGATCGGTGCAGCGTCTGCTGTGATGCGGACGTTGTATCGGTCTGTCGTGGTGAAGAAGGAGCTGAGCCAAAGGGCGAAGCTCTCAATTTACCGGTCGATCTACGTCCCAACCCTCATCTATGGTCACGAGCTATGGGTCGTGACCGAAAGAACGAGATCCCGGATACAAGCGGCCGAAATGAGTTTTCTCCGCAGGGTGTCCGGGCTCTCCCTTAGAGATAAGGTGAGGAGCTCGGTCATCCGGGAGGGGCTCAGAGTCGAGAGGAGCCAGATGAGGTGGCTTGGGCATCTGATTCGGATGCCTCCTGAGCGCCTCCCTGGTGAGGTGTTCCGGGCATGTCCCACTGGGAGGAGACCCCGAGGAAGACCCAGGACACGCTGGAGAGACTACGTTACCCAGCTGGCCTGGGAACGCCTCGGGATCCCCCGGGGAGAGCTGGAAGAAGTAGCTAGGGAGAGGGAAGTCTGGGCTTCCCTGCTAAAGCTGTTGCCCCCGCGACCCGGCCCCGGATAAGCGGTAGAAGATGGATGGATGGACGTCATGACAGTAACCTTATGTTACTTGTACATTTACTTATACTGAGAGTTATGCCTATTTCAGTTGTCTTTTTGAGGTACAGTAGTTTAGATGTACTCGGCTACAGTCTATAAAAACGTTACAAGCAGAAATGCAATGCAAAACAAGCCTGAGCGTTGGGGTCAATCCCCACAATGTAAAGTGTGGGGAGCCGCAGAGGTGAAATGCATGGCAGGGGGAGCCAGGTTTCTTCCAACTCAACAGAGCGGCGTCAATTTACATAATATCCCGAAGTCCCGCAACGTGGACTTCAAAATAAAGACAATCCAAATATCAAAAATAAATAAATAAACAAATAAGCGTCTGTTTTATGTGGCACTTTTCAGGAAACGCAGGAGACAAGACGCTGCGTTTTTACTCCTCACCATTTGTCTTCTTGAAAACTCATGAAACGTTTATGTATTTCTCTGAAGAACATACTTTATCCTTGACGCATTATTGATTTTATCTCTACAGTGCCACACTATATTGTAAAATATATTGTACACTAATTGAGAAACTAGGGATTGCTTTATTCATAATTGTCTAAATATTAGTTACGAGTGCATCAATTAAATGTAATATGGTGTAGCAAACGTTGCGCAAGATAGTTCCCCCCGCCCCCCGCCCTCGTTTCACTTTTAGCTTTTATTTTCAAACCCCTAACCGGAAGTTATCACTGTTTGGTTGTGTCAATTGCCGCTGAAGATGCCCATCGACGAGTCAGAAATTAAGGGGGAGGTTTGGAGTTGCACGGATTCACGATCTTGAATTTTTTTTTACACATTTCTTTTAATCTGCAGGGGTTCCCGTTTCTCGCAAGGAAATAATCCAAACAATAACTGACTCGAGGAACTTTTTTTCTTCGGATGTGAGAGGACTGTGATTCATCGCAAGCAAAGACGCTGTAATCAATGGACGACCGAACCACTGAAGTTTGCCAAACATGTTTGTGTTAGGGGCGTTTTAAAAGAATCCACTCCGAGAAAAAAAACGGACATTCTCCCGCTTTACATCCGATCAACTCAAATCCGTTTCATCATACGGAAGTTTTGTTCCCGCTTTCCCTCTGCTCTGTAACCTGGCACGTACACTCTCTACCCTGGCCAAGTTTGGGGAAAATATGCGCGAGTTTGTTAGCTAAACTTCCACAGTTGCGACCAAAGCGAGTGTCGCAGCTCCTACTCATTACTACTGGATATTCTCCTTTTTGTGGGGAACTTTTTCTCCCTCCAATCTCAGCTCCAGGGTGTTCTTATCAGACGAACACTGGCTAACTGCCAGTAAGGTGAGCTTCTACTTTTCTTATTCCCCAAACGCGTTTTTATTGTATGTTGACGTGCTGCGGGGCTTGCATTGTTTTCCCGCTGCAATTTGAGATCCAACTGATAAAGTCCTCTTCACATGGAATGCACAAATGAATTTCTTTACATTTGGATACGTCTTTTTATCTCCAGGAAAGAAAGAAAGTCAGAGTATCCATCCATCATCCCAAACCAGTACGAACAGATGTGCAAATAGATGTGAGGCAGTGTTATTCGTATATGCAACATATACTATCCATTCTGTACCCAAAAAACAAGACAATTAATTCAGTTGCTGCTTTGTTTTTACACCAACATACATATACACTGGGTCATTTGAATGTTCTTTCGTTGTCCACCATGCCAAACGATCCCTGAACATAAGAAAAGCTCAAACACTGTTCACTCATAAGGACATGCTGTCAATTTATGCGTGCCAATTGCCGTTATTTCCTTCATTCTCATGAAATATGGGGCTGGGTGATGTTATACAAAGTTCTGCATAAACGCAAATATTGCTTTTTCTGAATAATTTTCCATCGGTAATACTTGCACAGAGAGTTTACAAATAGTTTTGGAAAAGTATTGAAACTGCTGCATTTTGTGTGATTGAAAGTAATGTTTCGTTAGGGTTTTTTGGGGGGTGGGGGGTTCCTTATTGTCTTGGTATTTATTTTGCTATCATTGGGTAGTCTTTGTTCTAGTGATTATAATGGATTCTGTCCATATTAGAAATGGGTAAGTTGTGTTCAGTGGAACCACGTCCAACGTAACACAATCAGTTCCGTGATGTGACATGTTGATGATTGTTGACCTCTAATTTCACAACACATTTCCCCGTAGGCTTTTGTAACAGATGTTCCCATATTTTGTAACAATGCAAAGTCAGTTAATTTGTGTCAGGGTCAAACTGTCACAATCATCACAATTTATTTAACCGTCCATGTACACAATTTTTAATGCAATATTTTAACATTGCTATTGTCATTCAAGTTTTAAAAGAATGTAACAATTTTTTTTGTAAAATCCCCCAAAACTACAATAAAAAAACAGCCAGATACTATTCACACTCCACTGGCTCGGTGTGAAAGCTTTGCGTAAACCTGGTTTAGATTCGAAGTGGACCGCACCTTGACTAGCTGTTACTTTCATTGTTGTAAAAAAAAAACTACTGGCGTTCCTCATTTTAAGAAGTCGAAGGAGGAGGCGAGGAGCAGATAAGGGAACGGGTGCATCCCCATAATGGCTTGGAACCTTGGACAGTTTACTCTAATCCGTGAGCTACTATTTCACTAAGTCTGCTTCAAGGTATATTTAAGGCTGAGCATGGAGCAGCGTCTTCTCAACCACATCGCTGTGCATCATCTCTTCCTTGTCCAAAAAGCTTGCAACACAGAGACAGCGCATTTCTTATGGCTTTCTCATGCCATTACTTATACAATAAGTCAGCCAAATTAGTGCTAAATTGCCACTCCAACCCATCTCCTCTGCCTCTTTCTGGCATCGTGGCCAAGCCGTTTTCAAATAGAAGTTGGGGAGTTCGGGGCTTGGGGCGGAATGTGTTGGAGGGCAGGGGGGGCATACCAATCGGGACATATATGTTCCACTACATTAAAAAAAAGTATATATGATATGTATATTTTTTTTTAACATATCGATGCAGCCCGGGCCTGTGGCCATGGAACATTGGTTGGAGAGCACTGCTTTAGATGCTAAATAACCTGAAGTCTCATGACATTTGGTGACATCAAACCTGATTGTGGTTTGCCTTTTGTTGCTTTTTTTTTCGCTAAGACAATTTTGGTTTAAATTCCAATTGGAGGTTACCCAGAATTCCTCCCTTTCATAAATTAACTATAAATCCATCCAGCCATAATCGACATTGCTTATACTTGCTAGGGTGACGGGTGAGCTAGACTGGAGCATATCCCGGCTGACTTTTGGCGAGTGGGCTGGTTGCCAGACAATTGAAGGCACATGTACACAAAGTATCATTTCCACATTCACACCTCACAAGAAATTAGACTAGATTAGGGGTGCCCATTAGGTAGATCCTGATCTACCGGTAGATCTAAGACAGGTCCCAAGTAGATCTGAGGAGTGTCGAGAAGAAAAAAAACAAACAACCATTTGTGTGTCTTTGTACATGTTAGTAATATATTTTTGTGTTAATATACACTGCACACTAATCAGTCTCATTTTCACAAAAAAAAAATTAAAAAAATAAAATAAAGCAGGTAAATCTTAAGTGTGTGTGTGTGTGTGTGTGTGTGTGTGTGTGTGTGTGTGTGTGTGTGTGTGTGTGTGTGTGTGTGTGCGTGCACGCGCCGGTAAGGTTAGATCCCGTGAGGTTAGTTGATCAAAAAGTAGATTTTCGATCCAAAAAGTTTGGGCACGCCTGGACTAGAGTATTCACTTAACCTTAAATGCATGCTTTTTGGACTGTGGGAGGAACCTGGAGTACCTGAAGAAAACCCAAGTAAGCATGAGAATATGGAAACTCCTCACAAGAAGGCCAGAGTTCCGATTTTAACCCCTAACCTCAGAACTGTGAGGAAGTTGTACTCACCACCCGTTTGGGCTGGACAATTGATACTTTTCAGATTGGATCGGAAAACGTGATTTCAGATGATTCAAAGTCGGTCACGCTTACCAATCAGCTCTGAGTTGGTTAAAAAGCATTGCATCCACGTCACACAGTCATCCATCCACCCTGAGTGCCTGCTTTCCTGGCTGCTTCCGAACGCAGGCACTAAGCTAACTTGGTCCGTACGGTGTGGATCCTTTCCTCTCAGTAACTAATCCTCGCCTCCATGGCGCAAAATAAGAAAAGAAAATATGGAAGATGAAATAGCTAATGCAAATCGCGAAACTACTGTTTTGTGAATTGCAGAATTCCAAAAGACAAGAAGTAGTGCTTAGGTGTAGACTATACGTTACACAGAAGTCGGGCGGAAAGCAACCAGCTATGAACAGCAAAGTAGTACAATTAAGTATCTAGAGATAAGAGCTTGTTTTGTATTTAAATGTACAATATGTGTAATTATTTTTGTTCTGTGGCAAGTTTTCCAGTAAACTCCAAAAAGGCTGTCAGCTGAAAGCACGCTCAGGGACAGCAGAATCACATAACGTCACACGCTCTCGATGCAAGGAACATGGTGCATTCAGGGTACTTTCACATCATCCTGAATTTGTAAACACACCGCACAGTTCTGCACATCAATTGTTTTTCTTCAATGACAGTATATTGTTTTAAAGATCGAGAAAAGTCAAAATCACTGTTTTGCTTCATAATCCTACGCTGAATAATCATAGATTTTTCTTCAAAGAATGGGTACAGAATTTCAGACATTTTTGTCCCCCAACAATCTTACAGTATTACACATAATTGAAATTGTGTACATGTATGATGGCAAGCAGTAAATCTTGCTTATTGAACCATTAAAAATAACTTGGAAAAAGGAATGCCTCCTTCCCACAACCTCTCTGGTGTCAATGCACGATTAGAGTAACAGCTTTAAGTCGTAGTGTGCAGATTGGTTGGCCATCGATTGTGATTGTACTTGATTGAAAAGTACTTGATTGGCATATACGGATCAAAGCCTTTCATTACCAATCACAAATACTAATCACCCACCCCTCTCGTACTTTGCAGCCTGGAGATCAGGCCGTGTGTACTGTAGTGACTCCTCCCAATTTTCTGAACACTGCACATGTTACACACCATGCTAGTAACTCAAACCTGATATCTTAAATTTGTGCATTTTCTGTACTGTCAATCTGTATTGATGTCCTATTTTTGTGTCATAAAAGTATGCATTTTTGGATGGAATATAAATAGTTTTAAATTGTATTCCTCAATTAATCAAAAATAATTCAGAGATGAATCAATTATTAAAATAATATTGAGTTAACAGCTCTATATTGTGTAAAATATCCAGCAAATCCATGTGATTGCTATTGGAGTCAGTATCCGCTAATCTCATTCATGGATGATCGCATCGGAATTGGCAGCCTAAAGCTCTCATCGGCACACCTCTACTTTTAAGGTTTAGCTGGTGTGATGTAATTTTCTTTCATGTTTTAACTGCTTCTGCACAGAGTAAATATTGCACAGAAGGTTGATTTGAATCGAAATTGCAACATCTGTTCGAAAAATCACGATTCAATCTAAAAAGTTTTCGGTCCGACCACTCGTCCATGTTTCCGTTGACAAACTTAATGTAGTATTTATTTCCAACTTCCCATGTGGAAAATGAAACACCCTATGCACAAGGCTCACTGTGAAAGGCATTTCACATGTGCATGTGAACCAAATGGCAATGCGTCAAGCAGTTTGACACTGATTGTATTTACATTTAAGTGTCATCTCATGGAATGCTGGTGATGAACCACACGGCTGCATTGTGAGTCTGTGAGGGACCATAATTTTGTTTTTGTAGTAAAATGCTCTGTCGCACAACTGATCGAATAAAGATGACTGTGGAGGGACTACAGAATTAAAGACTTGAGGAATTTTACACATGTATGGTAGTAAACAGCAGTTATGATGCAGGCCATGTTACGGTTTATGCTTGTAACTTTAACCCCCCAAATAAAACTACTGTTCTTGAGCAGTTTGTAATCTGTTCAAATGAAACATTTCATTGGATTTTTTTTAAAGAAAATAATCCAATGAAATTACTATTTTTTCACCACACCCTCTTTTTTTGCATTAAAAAAATCTATCTATCTATCTATCTATCTATCTATCTATCTATCTATCTATCTATCTATCTATCTATCTATCTATCTATCTATCTATCTATCTATCTATCTATCTATCTATCTATCTATCTATCTATCTATCTATCTATCTATCTATCTATCTATCTATCTATCTATCTATCTATCTATCTATCTATCTATCTATCTATCTATCTATCTATCTATCTATCTATCTATCTATCTATCTATCTATCTATCTATCTATCTATCTATCTATCTATCTATCTATCTATCTATCTATCTATCTATCTATCTATCTATCTATCTATCTATCTATCTATCTATCTATCTATCTATCTATCTATCTATCTATCTATCTATCTATCTATCTATCTATCTATCTATCTATCTATCTATCTATCTATCTATCTATCTATCTATCTATCTATCTATCTATCTATCTATCTATCTATCTATCTATCTATCTATCTATCTATCTATCTATCTATCTATCTATCTATCTATCTATCTATCTATCTATCTATCTATCTATCTGCCTCTCTCAGAGAAAGATGGAGAGAGAGAGAGAGAGAGAGAAATCAAATATATGAACCAAAAACTCTTGCTGAATCGGGATTGCTTTTTGGCAAGGATCTGCCTATTTGGGATATGATGAATTGGAAAAAAATCAGGTCAGATTCAGATGAGTGTTAGTAAACCAAGTTGAAGAGCCTGTACTGTGTGTGTGCGTAGTAAAACACACTTTAGTTTGACTCCCGCTCCCATGGGAACTGTGGATGACAGAGCTTTGTGTCATACTTTGGACAAGCGACTTCCTCCTTCTTGCTGAGTGGTCGCCGTGCTGCCAAGGGTACAGGGACCGTGCGGTCTTGCCGCTGAAAGACTTTCTTGAAATCAACCCAAAGAGTGAGTCACTTCTTACGAAGCGAATGACCAAGCCTGTTCATCACCCTTAGTTCCCTGTGGCCCAACTCAGCTTCTAGAATAGTAAAGTGTTCTTGGAAAATGAAAATGAATTGGTTTAGGCGGTGACAGAGTGCCCTTTTGAGAGATCAACAGCTCACTGCTGATTAAAACTTAAAAGAGCCAACAGCTGCATCAGAACATTGCTCTGGGTAAACAAATAAAACCAATGAGGGCTTTGACTCACAATATGACGTTTGCTGTTTTACTCCTATCATACTCATGTACTCGCAGAACAATTAATTGGAAAAAAAACATTGTTTCCAGCCCTCTGCTGTCGTCGGACAGCCACGCAAATTGTGTATGTGTGTATGCTTTGCCAAGTCCGTCCATTCGGCTTATGGGAGGAAATGGTTGTCGAGGCTCTTGGGCTTGGACCAAAACCAAATGTTAGATAATAGATCTTGAAGTGTGGAAATGATGTCTCTCTACAACGGTGTCACATGACACGTTGTAGTTTTGTTGGTCTTTAACAGATTCCTCAAGGGGGGGTAGGGTCAAGTGTTAAATCTCTGAGGCCAGAAGCTAGAGGGTGATGATGCAAGCAGATGTGCGTGCGTGTGTGTGGGTCAGTCACAGTGCTCCATTTTGCAGGGTATAGTTGAGGGATGGAAAAAAAAAGCTTGAGAAATTACGATGACAATCTTCAGGAGTATATATTCAATGGTTGCTCAAAGCTTTTGAAAACAAAACGTCTTTTTTCCATCAGACGATGCAAAATGTGTCTGGCCTGTGCTAAAACTGGTTGTCTGCATTTCTCATCATCAGTGTTTATGAATAATAAGACCATTCAAAAAAATGTCTATACTGTGTCCACACTTTAGCTACCTGCTGAGTTGTAGTTTTAAGACATCAGACAGTCTCCAACATTTGTGCTCCTATTTTCCACAGTTCATATCTGCAAATGACCTGCTGCTGATGCCCCAAAGTTCTGAATGGAGTTCCAGTCACAGAAAAAGCAACAATTGTAGCTCCCTCAACAGGATGCTGATGAGGCCAAGTGTACTTCTGTTTCTGGCTTTCTTTGCCCAGGTTTTAAGGACACATTGCCGCCCTGCCATTCCTGATGAAGGTAAGTTTGTGGGATAAACTGCCTCCTTTCACCCACTTTGGATGTTGAATTTTTAGAGGCGATTGAAGTGAGTTCCTATAAGTCTCCTTTAACTTGAAGTGGCGATAAATTGTCTACTGATAAGCAAAGCGTTGTTGTTTGAAGTGGAATGAATGTGAAACACTACCACATTCAGTAGAGCTTGGATTTTTGTCTAAGTGTCCTCCATTTTTTGGGCCTTTATCCATAATTATTTTTCCATTTATTTATTTTTTAATGAAAATGAATACAACAAAGTTGTTTCATCATTTTCAAATTTCATGACGATGGCCTTTTGTATGATGAAACAAGGCTCTCAAAGATATTTCCTTTCTATAAAAACACTGCAAATACTAAAAATATTCATCTGTGACAAAGGAAAGGCATGCTTGTTTGTTTGCAGTGTTTGTTTGCAGTGATGACTGGCATAAACTAGTTCAGTCCCAAAAAAAGTGTGATCATAGTGTTTATGGTTTTACGGCTTCTCCGTGTCCCGTGATTTTTTTTTAAAAAAGCATAACTTGCACTGATTTCAACTAAATTTCTTGGACACATGTCGTATGGGCCAATGAGGAAATCCTTACATTTTGAGAGGAATCTGCTTCGCAGCTAAAATGACTTTTACATTTTGTTGAAACTGATTTGTAGGAGATTCCGGATATGTTTCATTGTGTACTACTAAAAGCAGATTTGAATCAGATGTTTGAGTTTTGATTTAAAAGACGCGAGTGCATCGAATCGAACTGAACCGTTCCACTTCAAAATAAATTGATCGGTATCAAATCATCTTTTATTCGAGAGATCTATATTTGAAGAAAATGCCACATTTTCGGGACTGACAGATTAATTCACATTTATGTGAAATGAGCAAGAACCTCAATTGCATCATTGCCTCTCTCACTGAGCCACACCATATCAAATTGTATCGTAATCCCATTGAATCGAACTGATTCGAATCGTTCCACTTTAATATCGAACCGCTATCAAATCGTATTGCATGGCAAGTATCGTCTTTTATTGGAGGCATGCATGCACGCCCCTAATACTACCGTCATCTAAAGGATGAAGTGAAATATTTGGAATGTAATATCCAACAAAAGGACAACATTTAATCTTTGAACTGCAAAGTGCAATGTAAGGCCTTTCTTGAACACATTCGGTTTTATCTCAGTCACTTCCATTTGATGGTGAAACGAAGCCTCTATAAATGTTCCTTTTGGATCGACGACATCACCTTAATAGCTGGCTAAACTTGTGGGCAGATGGCTCTGGGTGGTGACAACTCATCTGCAGAAGTGGGAATCGCCAGAGGGATTTGATCGTCTCAGCTCTAAAATAAACTTGCAAAGGTTGCATTTAAGACAACAGTGGGACGTCCAGACACCCATTTTCTAATCCGTTTATCCTCACAAAGGTCACGGGCTAGCCCCATTTCAGATCCTGTTTTTCGTAGTAATGAAACATTTTTTTTTCATGAATGCATTCATTCATTCATGGAAAACCTCTTCATTAATGCTTTCCTTCAAAGAAAAAAAAGGTAGAACAATGCTCTGCTACTCCGGGCCATCGTTAGAATTACTGTTTGTGGTGAAAGATTATCTTCCAGGTGAGCTCTAGTATAAATGACTATTTACATGGGGAAGTGAGAGACGCTCCTCAGTTCTTATTCACCAAATGGCCAGGTATTATCTATGCGCCTCTGTGCTTTTCCTCCTTCACCCCCACCGCCTTTAGCTTGGGAATGCTTCACTTTTCCCCACTTCCCTACTGGGTGACGGATGGCTTCAGCTGTCGACAAACAATCACAGCAGAAGCATTTGGTTTCGTTCCTTTTGTCTCGAGTGGGGAAACAAAATAGTTGTATGGAAATTCTTGTTTAGTACCGTATGCGTGTTTCTTTTATTCGTCTTGGGGCTTCATGTTGTGTGTCGCTCACATAAGAAAAGGCTTTTGCCTGCTCAAATCAAATACACCAATTCCCCCACCCCCTTTCCCCAGAGACAACTTATACAAGCGATACATGATTACAGCTGATAAAGAAATGTGCTTGGGTTGTTTAAAATTCCCAGAGGTCTCAGAAAGTAGAATTTTAAATTTAAGTTTTTATTTTCAACCTGATCATACATCCCAGGAGGTGGAGATCCCCAACTCCCACATCCTCACTCAATAGAGCAACCCCAGCCAACGTGTGGCTCACAACGAGAGTACACCTGGGGAAAACAACATTTGCAGGCACATTTTACTGAGGTTCAAGAACCTATGTCTGGATTCACAACAGTCTGAGCATCCACACGCAACGCTCATTTGTGCTTATCACTCACACAGCCAGAATGTCTCTCATTTCATGCATTCTATATTTCACAAACAGTTAACTGTCTTTTTTTCTTTCTTTGCTCGAAAATGCCTCTCAAAATGGCTCCCAAGAAGTGAAATATGTTGTGCTTTTATGAAGTGCTGCAAAGTGTTGTGGTTCCAACAGCAACTACACGCCCCTCCACGCTAGTAGGGCTGTGGTGGGGGCGGGTTGTCTGGTGGCACAGGGGTCTCTTGGCCCTCCGATCCTTTCAATGCATCTGCTGGCACAAAGGCGACTAGGTTCTGGGGGACCGTTTAATTCTATTCCCATTTATTTGAATGAGAAAACTGTCTGTTCGTTTCAAAGAACAGAGACACAGAACAGGTTTGGTTCATTAACTGGGGTCCGCTGTACTATCAAGACTGGATATTTCCTTGACCAATGAAAATGTTTCCATCATTTTTTTGATGCTATAGTTGAACATTTGGTTGGTCCACAACTCAACACTATCGCAAGTCATAGCATAGTCAAAACAAGAGCTGACCATTACTCTGGTTGTATGAGAAATATCCTTCACACAAAGTGTTGAACCAGTTCAATCCCTATTTTGGCTACCTTGGTGACTTGTAGTGAATTGTTGATGGGTTTGAATTCTTGATTAAAAGGACAATGATTTTGTGAGGGTAGTATTGATAATTAGAGCAATGAAACACATGTTCCAGAGGTGTTTTGTTGAAATGATCTGGGGTTTTTTTCCAGCTGCCCAATTGATGTTGTGGTGTGAAGCTAAATGTTTTTCAGCTCCTGTGAATCATACTGGCAAAGCTGGAAGTTAAAATTTGCCTTGCGCAGAAAAAACCTAGTCGCTCCCCACTGTTAATCCATGCTAATTGGCATCAGCTCATTTAGCAGTGAAAGGGTCCTCGACTGGAGTGCTTTCAGGAGAAACCGTTTTTGGTGAATTTGGGGGGACTTGCTAATGGCAGTTGTGCTATTCATGTGCTTCCTGCTTGTCCTAGTTGTTGTGTCCTTTCTACACATTGCCCACCTTTATAGCCTCTTGTGGTTGCTTGACAGAGTACCACTATAGAGCCCTGACCAGCCAGCGGATTTTGCTGCATTTAGCCATCACTTCAGTGGGAGCAGGAAATCCCAGAAGTCATTCATGCAGCATATTGCTTCCTATCGCATCGCCAAAGTGTGTTCCAACGACTGGCGCCAACTCTTCCTTTCACACCAGTGAACTTTTTTTGTACCCTCATTGTAAGCATGTCGGCATGCTTACCTCTTCACCCAAATTCCTTGAAGGATTTCTGTTATTAGGCTGATTTTAAACAATGTCAATCATTGTCTCACCAAATAGTTGGAGGAACAGTCCAGATAGGCGGCAAAAATCTTTAATCCAGTGTAATCCAATCATAGCGGCAGGAGGTTTCACAGAGATCAACCCCGCTCATATTCTGAAATGATATTCACTAAGGTTCTTACTTGGTTTAGGGTGAAGAGTTGAAAGCAAATCATGTTGAGCATCCATCATGAAATTTTCTCAAGCACAAGTGTTCTGGATGAGCATTTTTTTTCTACAATTTTTCTGGGCGTTTTATGATGTCTGCAGCCAGATTAACAGATGGGATGTTGACACAGTTTTATCAGTGGCATCTCCGTTTTAGAGGGCAGGAACAGAAACATACTGAATGGCCCTCACACAGAGCAAAGGGGTTTTCTTGCGTTTAGGATTGCATTCAGGTTGGATCACTATAAATGTCATTTCTTCCTTGGACCCTTTAGTTGTGTTTCTGAGGAGAAAGTTGATCCTACCCCCTGGCCCCTTTTCCTGCTGGGATTAAGGGCCTGTCAGACATATGCGATCCAGGAAATACCTTTACTAGGCCCAAGTGAGGTCACCATAGCAACTGGTAATAGAACCTGCCACTGCAGGCCCTCACTTGCGCGGTCATGTGCACATGCTCACTCTCTCGGGCTTCCTGGCTACTATTGTCATGAGGAGGGCTTTGTTGAGATGGTGGGAGGTTTTATTTTGTTGTTATACTTTTTGAGCGAGCTGCTAGTATTTGGTTCGTTTCTAACATGTTACAAGCGACACCTTTGGTCATAGCTAAGAGAACTACATACAGCATTTAAAACATGTTAGCGGGATCCTTAAGGGACAATATTTTAAAAGTTGGCCAATGATGCCGCCTACGTTTCGAACCGCACTGACAACACCATTGTGACTGTGTGTCAACATAATTCTGTTACTCCCTCCCTCTTGAGCCATGTCGTCATTTAGAACAGGGGGGTTCAGGTGTCCTGCTCTTTGACGTTTCCTCGTTCTTCATTCCTGTAATTGAATTTCACCTTTCTTTGCCTCGTGGCTCCTTGCCTATTTGCCGATTGGGCCATGTTTAGGAGGCAATTTCATTTGGGGAAGAGGAACTGTGGGCTTTGTGCCAGAAGGAAATCAAGGAAGGTCTTTTCGAGTGTCTCTTGGTCATTGCTGTATGATTAAAGTGCATTTTTCAAACAGACAGCCTCGTTTTTGTGTGCCGTCTGACTGTTCCAGAAAGTCACCAATAGTTTATATTTAGTCTCCCTGTGGTTTATGTTCTGTGGATTTGGAGCAGTTTCCTTAGCTGCCGCTGGTTATTTCTTTCATGGTTATTGTGTACATTTTGAAGTGACAATATTATCTGAACTGCTAAATCGATAACAATTTCCTATTATTCCATTTAGTTACCTTGGAAACACAAGCACAGCTTTTCACCCTCTATATTGGGGATCGGCTGGACCTAAGTTGCTCCACCAAGGACTCCTTGCATGCTGTCAATTGGACCAAAGACCATGTCGTCGTTGTGGATGGAGAACACACGCGCATTCGCAATGGCCATCTGGAGATTGAGACAGTGGAGCTGGCAGACTCTGGCCTGTACGCATGCATGACCTTTGGCAACCACAGTGTCTTTTTCAACGTCACAGGTATATCAATGAAACAGGAACCACTAAGAGTCACATAACCATAAGCCAACAAATAAAATGCCTAAAAAGATACGTCTATTTTAACAGTTGACACCCTGGCCTCGTCGGAGGATGATGATGAGGATGAAGAATCTTCCTCGGAGGAAGCAAAATTATTAGGCAGTCAAAAACTACTTCGTGAGTTGGCTTAATCCCTTTACCTTACTAGTGCTGCTAAATTAGGTCGTCATGTTTATGCATATACATTCCCACCATTATTAACTTTATTCACTCATTCACTCCCAAAGAGGTTTTTAAACGTCTTTTCAGACTTGGTCCAGATTTGGCTGGTACTGAATGAGTTATGGGTTCAGGAATCAAAGTATGTGTGCATGTGAGAGTGTGCCTGCATGTGCTGTGTTGTGTGACAGCTTGTGAATCACTGTCGTGGTGACTCTTTGAGACTTTCGTATACAAAAGCTTTATCTGTACCTAAGAACTCATCACAATTTAAGAACACCACTTCAAAAATTGACTACCGGTACATATTTCCCATCAACTTATAGACAATCAATGATTATTATGACTTTTGTTTTTATTGTATCTTGTTTCTTGATTAACTGAGTTTCTGAATTTCCTAGCAATGGCTCCACAGTGGGCTCATCCAGAAAAAATGGAGAAAAAGCTCCATGCTGTCCCTGCCAGCAAGACTGTCAAGTTCCGCTGTCAGGCCAGTGGCAACCCAACACCCACACTGAAATGGTACAAGAATGGAAAAGAGTTCAAAAGAGACCATCGAATTGGAGGTTTTAAGGTCAGTTTTAGTGATCTTCAGTCAGTTGATTTTCTCATATTTCCAATTTGAACTTTCTTCAACGTGTTGATTCTTGTTCTGGAAGTTCAAACTCTTTCAGCAGGTGTGCAAATGTAATCTCATCTTACCAGGACATCTGCCACGAGACCGTGTATTTTGATTGTTGGAGTACAGACCTGGACCGTAAAGTCAAAATAAATCGTAAACGATGCTGTGCTTTGATTTGGGGTGTGCACTCGTGAGGTCGCGAGCAAGAGTTACAACTTGCGTCTGCATGGTGCCAACTTAGCGAAAGCTTTGCTCTATTTAGTGAGTAGCAAAAGTGACAACAGTGGTGCTAAGGTCACCAACATCCTTATTTCCTGCCCAGTGAAGGGAGGAGGGAAAAGAGGTTTTGGCCAGATAATACTGTATGCAAATGTACAGTTTCATGTACTCCACATAGTGGCTGTATTGTAAGTCATCATTGTATGACACTATGCATCACTGTCAATATTATTATCCTTCCCACTTATCTATCAGTTTGGGAGCCTTGACTAGGAACTGCTAATTCGGGTTGGTGCACAACATTTGTTCGAATTTTGAATGCAGAACAATGTAATTTTAAAATGTGTATTTCTTAATTCTGTCAGCATAAGCCATGTCTATACACACAGCATTTTATTGAAACAAGACGATTTTTTTTTCTCAATACACCCAAAAAATAAAGTACAGAGAGGAGGTTTGCATGTTGGCTTGGCCCCCTGCAAGTGTTCCGGTTTCTCATGTGGCCTCTTTGCGGAATTAATTGCCCAGCCATGTTGTAGTGCAAAGCAGCTGCACAACACGGTGACACGGATCCTACACTACACAGAGCAAACACAGAGTACGCCCTCTATCCAAACAAGCTGAATTCATAGTTGACTGACTGTTGATCAAACGGGAGATTGCAAAATTCAAGACAAGACCAATGTCTCCAATTGCCGATTGAAGCATGTTTTACCAAGCAGAAAGGGCTCGCAGATGTGTGCGGGATTTCTTTTGTCATACTTCCTCCACATAAACATACTTGTATATTTTGATCACAAAGGATGAATTACGTGAACATTTAAGAATCTGTTCAAAGCCGGAAAGTGCCATCAGTCATTTTCTTTTGCACACATGAAGCTTAAGTTTCTAAGTTGGACATTTTTGTTGTCTCGTAATACGCTCTGCTAAATTCACGGATCCCCAAGTCTTCTTCCTTCCCAGGTGGGACACATTGAAGTGTTTCCTCTTAGCTGCCTGTTTCCTCTCCCTTTGGCCAGCCCACAACAGCCAGGCAGCACACTTTTACCATCTGGCTGTTGGTTTTTTTTTTTCTTCTTCTTTTTCAGTCGCGGTGCAAAGTTCTACATCGGCGCTCAGGATGTCTCTCATCTCACTCGCGCTTGCTTTTACGGCCAGACTTCTATTGTTCATATACTGTATATCGTCTGCTTAGAGACGTGCAGGAAGAAGGAAATAACGTGGACCACATGTATGAAGTCAAGCACAACACATCTGGCAGCAGGCAGCTGGATTCCTTCTTGTGTTGGCTAAATGAGGGAAAGCGCACGGCTCAGTCTCTGTATGTGCATGTTTGATGTTGCCATTGCCTTGGAGGTCTGTTAGCTAATCACACAGTCCCGGTCTTGGCAGATTTATGGAGGAAAACTTAAAACATGAAACGAATCAGTCATCTGTTGGTGTTAATAAGACAGGCTGCTGCATATATATTCAATATGAAACATGTACCAAATTTTCCTGCGGGTAGAAAAAAGATCGGCTGCTTCAAAGATATGTTGCCAACAGGAAGTAAGGGTAGTGCTGGACTTTGTTACCATCACATTCCTCGTCATTTACCACATTAGCAATGCATTCATATTGTGAAAGCAAATGCAAAACGTTCTTGTTTTTTGTCTTAATTGGCTTACTTGGAAAATGCACAACGGATTATATGAATACGTATGTAGGTGACACAGCGAGACTCAAAATAAGTCATTTAATGCTGCAAATCCAATTTTAAAAATCTTTCAACTGGCTTCAAACTAGATTAGTTGCCATGGGCAATCTTGTAAAATCTAAAGTTATAGTACATACAATTTCATCATTACATTAACTGTAAAGATTCCCTGAAGATTTTCACTCTCCCCTTGAC
The DNA here is from genome assembly GCF_025434085.1 of Hippocampus zosterae. Taxonomy (NCBI): domain Eukaryota; kingdom Metazoa; phylum Chordata; class Actinopteri; order Syngnathiformes; family Syngnathidae; genus Hippocampus; species Hippocampus zosterae. Next base: position 14,875,586 of record NC_067456.1, read on the forward strand.
TCTTGATAGAATGGGGAAACCTTGAAAGGATTTTTTTTTTTTTTTTTTTACATTGCTTATTTGTCGAGTTATGTCCAACTGCCTTATAAATCTTTTTCTCCAATGCTCAGGTTCGCGACCATGTTTGGACCATCATCATGGAATCTGTAGTGCCCTCCGACAAGGGAAACTATACCTGTGTGGTGGAAAACCAGTTTGGGCGCATCAGTCATACCTACCAGCTGGATGTTGTCGGTAGGTGGTGAATTTAAAAATTATTTATAAGGGTGCTTTTTTTCCCGACAACGGTATCGAGTTTTCCAACTGGAACTTAAGTAAGCATAAATGCAACACTTCACAATTAAGTCGATCAATTATCTGATTAGCTGTTAATTATTGATTAGGTATCAGTCATCTTAACTCAACTGTATTTATAGAGCACTTTCAAACAGCCATCGCAGCAGACAAAGCGCTGCACATGTACATCTCTCAGATTGATCCTTTCAGTTATTACCCTGAGTTTCACACGCAAGCGCAAGTTTTGACCACGCTTTGCGCTAGCTTGACAAGAAAATAGGGCCCATTGAGTAAAGTTATTAGCAAAACCTAAATGTATATACAGTATATAAGATGCCCCTTAACGTGAAATGACATTTCTTCTACTCCATTATTTTCTTTGCCATGAAGGTTTCAAAATAAAACCCAGATGCCTTTCTCACATGTCAAAACATGTCATCTTTGACCGTGTTGCATTTGAAACATAAGAGGGACAGAAAGAGAGCGAGTTCGCCTGAAATGGGAGCCAATCTCAACTGTCACAATGCACACAAATGAATCTAAACCTGATCAACATTTAAATATACTTACCGGTACATTATACTTATTTGGTGTTAGTGGGCGTAGTGTATGGGAGGATGGAGAAGGAAGTAATTCACACAAAATAATGTTCGTTCAGCCATGTAGACATGTCATCTTAACACCCTAACTGGGTAAGTTAAAAAAAAAAAAGATTTGGTTATGACACTAGTAATGCAGTGAAGATGAATCTCATCAACATGAATACTTCAACATTGTTTGTTAATGGTGAAGGATGTAATTCGCACAGAATAGTGTGTCAGGCGTGCATGTTCTTTACTTCTTGGCCATACCGACTGAATAACGTTTCCTGTTTCATGAGAGTAAGATGATATGGGCGTTTAGTTGGCAAAACTTCAGACGCTTATTATTATTTTGAAAAGGCCCCATATCGGCTGGGCCCTCATTTTTAATGTTGACCCCAGTAAACAGACAGTATGTTTACTCATATATAGGTATCTGAAGCTTGAGTTTCATGGAATGGAGGACTGATGACGCTCCTCACTCCTGCCCTGACGTGCTCTCACTGTGGTGCTGTGAAATCCATACTTGTGTCTCATGAGCCTGGCTGGACCTCAGCTAGGTCCATGACTCCACCAATGTACAATATTTACCGGTATGTATATCTGTGTTTTGATTGTGTTGCAGAACGCTCCCCACACAGGCCCATCCTGCAGGCTGGCCTGCCTGCTAATCGCACTGCAGTGGTGGGCAGTGATGTGGAATTTGAGTGCAAGGTTTTTAGCGACCCTCAGCCTCACATCCAGTGGTTAAAGCACATCGAGGTGAACGGGAGTCGCGTTGGTGCAGACGGCTTACCGTATGTTCGTATCCTCAAGGTAGGAGCTCACTCGGATTTGTTTTCCCTGAACCCGCACTGTTGATAGAATTTTGATGCACTCGCTACTAACTATGGTAAATGTGTCTAAGGGTGAAGCTAATTGAATTCAATCAATCAAGCAGATTGCCAAAAAGGGATTTTGATGAAATATCTCCAATACATGCGACTTCTATGTTTGAGCTGCACATGACGTTCTTTTATTTCCAGCATTCTGGGGTTAATAGTTCGGACGCTCAGTTGCTGACCCTCTACAATGTGACTGAGGAGGACAGTGGAGAATATATATGTAAAGTGTCCAATTATATAGGGGAGGCCAATCAGTCGGCCTGGCTGACTGTCACCAGATTTGAGCCCACAGGTAAACATCACGCGGATGTACAGGACTACACAGTGGAGACACTCCCAAGACCACCTGGAAAAACTAGGGCCGTACAACGGGAGACACCCTCAGCTGTTTCTCTCCTCCCACCCTCCCTCCATTTTCTCCCTCCCCCTCTCCTGCCTCAGTGCTCCTGACTGTAAATGACGCTATGGAAAATTCCCAGCAGAACAGTTAAAGGTGTTTAGTCTCCGGCTTACTTTGGACCGATTCTCAATGCTCACTCTTTCCTCTGCCCTCCCATTCTACCTGCCATCTTCCTTCTTCCTTCCTTCTTGAATTTTCACTCCCTTTCCTTCCCATCAACATGCTCACGCTCACCACACACTCTGTTTCTGGTCTCCCTTTGCATTTTCCCGCTCGGCTCCTCCTGCACAGACATCCAGTTGTTTGTCTACTGCTCGCTGTTCACAAACAGGAATGTGAAGTGTGCCCTAATGTGAGTGTGATCTGTTCTGCTGTGGAGTTTTCCATGTTGCCCATCTTGTGCATGGGGAGATGAAACTGAGTTGTTCCAACATGGTGATGGGATGGCCCAACGTTGTGTTTAGTCAGCCAGATTAAACCTAACTAGCTATTCCACTAACCGATTCTTGTGTAGGATGGGCTCTCCCTTACAGGTCCTTGGCTGTGGCTTGAAGTCATACCTTTTTGGGCAAATGGTGTTTGATGTCGGGGGAGGAAAGCTCTCCTCTGTCATTTTTCTCTTTCGGAATTCTTGACTCATGGTTCCCTTCGTTCTATTGGGCCTCTTGTTGGGTCTACTTCCTTTATTTTCTAGACCGCTGGCCTTAACACCACGGACAAGGAAATGGAAGTCCTGCAACTGAGAAATGTGTCTTTTGATGACGCTGGGGAGTATACCTGCTTGGCGGGAAATTCTATCGGGTTCTCTCATCACTCTGCATGGTTGACCGTTTTTGAAGGTATCAGTGGTTCTGACTCTCCCTCCTGAAATTCCCATCATTTTCCTTTACAACAGTGTGTCTATCTGCCTTCACATTTGTCAGAATTTGAAACAAAATGAAATTCTGTCAGAATGTGAGAAAGCATGTCGTAGTTCTTGAATTCCCCTCTCTCAGCACAGCTCCTTCCTCACTGTGGGCCTTGCTGTGCTTACATGAAGTCTAACAATGCCAAACAACTCATAAGCGACCTCAAAGCTTGCCTGGAAAAAATGTGGGCTAAATTAAGAAGCAAAAAAGGATTTAAAAAAAGGCAGAAAAAAAAAACTTGAATCTTTTGGCCTAAGTCAGATTTATTTTTAAACCGGTAGTTTGGCATCTCTGTTCAGATTTCATTTTAAACTGTCCAAACCTTTCTTCTCTGTAATAGATATTTGCATTACATTTGATTTTAAGCTGATTTTCTTTGACAAGCTTTAAATGACATATATCCATCGTGTCATTTCCTGCTGTGAGTCCTCCGACCAGCTCTGATAATTGACTCTCTGTACTTTGTGTCTCATTCCTCCGTCTCCGAATGGGCATTTGTTCAATTATCAAGCTGCTTGTCAGTCAGCCTCTTAATACAAGTGCAGCTCACTTGTGCGATACTGGTGTCGGTGATGGGTGTAACAGCGCACTTGGTTTGGGATGCAAAGCATATCAGAAGGATAGAAGGACCCCATTCTATAGTGCTTTGTTGGACAGAATTCTAATACCCATTGCCTACATACACACATGTATGTATGTATGTGTATATATAAGGATCAACATTTTTCTACATACACAAAATGCCATTTCCGTCACATATTGTTCACAAATATGTCCAAAGGTGTGTGTTAGTGAGCATTTCTCCTTTGTTAAAATAATCCATCCCATCTCACAGGTGTGGCATATCAATGTGCTGATAAAAAAAAAGCATATGATTATTGCACATGAGTGCCTAAGGCTGGCCGCAATAAAAGGCCACTCTGAAATGTGCAGCCTTGCTTTATTGTGGAGGTCTGGGGGGGTCAGAAAACCAGTCAGTATCTGGCGTGACCACCATTTGCCTGACGCAGTGCAACACATTTCCTTCGCATTGAGTTGATCAGGTTATTGAATTTTGGTCCACTCCTCTTCAATTGCTGAGCAAAGTCACTGGATATTGGCAGGAGCTGGAACACGGGTGACATGTCCAATGAGTATTTTGGCCATGTCAGAAGTGGGATGGTTTGACCTTCCAGGAATTGTATCCAGTTCCTTGCAACATGGGGCCATGCATTTTCACGCTCCAACATGAGGTGATGGTCATGACATCAGTAAAACGTACCCATACCATAATACCACCACCACCATGGGCCACTCAATCCACAATATTGACATCAGTAAACCGCTCACCCACGTCCTGACCAGTGAAAACCGTGAGTCATCCGTGGAGACCACCTCTCCAACGTGCCACATGCCATCGAATGTGAGCATTCGCTCTCTCAAGTTGGTTATGATGACAAACTGCAGCCAGGTTGAAACCCCGATGAGGTCGCAGATGAGCTTCCCTGAGATGATTTCTGAAATTTGTGTGGAAATCCTTTGGTTATGCAAGCCGATCGTTGCAGCAGCTGTCCGGGTGGCTGGTCTCAGACGATCTTAGAGGGGAACATCTTGGATGTGGAGGTCCTGGACTGGTGTGGTTGAATGTGGTTTGCGCTGGTGAGGCTCATTGGGTGTACTGCAAAATTGTCTGAATCACCTTTTGAGATTTATGTCTTATGATTGAGAAATGAACAATCAGTTCACCGGTAAAAGCCCCGGTGGACCTCGCTTTAGTCAGCATACCAATGACTTGCTCTCACTAAACTTGGGAAATTTATAGCATTATGCTGCATGATAAAATTGCACATTTCAGAGTGGCATTTTATTGTGGCCAGTCTAAGTCACACCTGTGCGGTGGAATCAATTATTTTAACAAAGGAGATATGCCCACTTACACAGATTTAGACAGATTTCTGAATGCTATTGAATGGAAATGACATTTTGTGTCGGCAGAAAAAGTCGTCGATCTTTGAGTCCAGTTTAAAAAAAAAAAAGGAACACAAAAGTGCTGCTTTTATATTTTTGCTCAGTGTCACATACACTATATACATATAAATGGAAATGACCTCGACATGTAAGAATCACAATTTGAACTGTCTAATATATTGATGCGCAGTCCCATCCCAAGCCAATGTGTGCTCAAATGGGAGGATAAAAACAAGATCATATTCATTTCATTGAGCTTAATTTAATTCATGCTTATATTGGCTCTTTCTCAAAGAGTAACATTTGTTTATCCCTGGCACCAAAACACAACACTTTTGGTGAAAATTACACACAAGTAATAAAATGTGTGCGTGTTCGTGTGTGTGCGCACCTGTAAGTGTCTCTGTGCAGATGTGAAGTGTGCGTGCGAAGCATGAGCCTTGTGTGTGACAACCATACCCTTGGCATGGTTACGGCCTCTCCCTCTTTAAAAGCTTTTTGAATGATAGATGTGCTGAAATGAAATGAAAATCCTTCTACTATCCGGTTTGCTTAGTACCGAAAATTGGCTATTTGTGGTTTACTTCACGTATCTGTAGTTGAGCCTGCTGCGACCACTGATGATAATGTCACGTTATTCGTGTGTTAATGGCGTGGTGTCAAAGGGTCTGGTTTTAGGCACAAAAGCTTGAGCGTATGTTTGTGTACATGGATGCTGTGGTGGTTTTGTACTGATGGGTGCAAGTGCTCACGAGTGTATGTACACTTCATACGTACCAGCTGACGCTACTCCTCTGCTCCTTTTACCCCTGCGTTCCCCTCCATGTGTAGCCGTCCCACACTATCCTCCTGCCAACCACACTTATCTGGAGGTGGTCATCTACTGTGTGGGCTTCTTCTTCATCGCAGTCATGGTTGCCATCGTAATTATTGTCAAGATTCGCAACTCCTCCAAGAAGAGCGACTTCAACAGTCAGCTGGCTGTGCACAAGCTGACTAAAAGCATCCCTCTGTGCAGACAGGTAACAGAAAGTAGATAGGGGGTTCGGAACATTTTTACCTTTTCCACCTCTTTCTCTCTCTCCCGCTTTTGCTCTCACCTCTATGAGTGTATGTTTAAGCTTCAATTGTACTAAAAGCATGCTTCCATGGAGATTGTCAGGAGTCCAAGTTTTGTATCAGGTAGGTGTCATGTTCTTGAACCTCGTGGTACAAGGTTATTCAACTAGCTCCGCACGACCCCACATCCACCTGTTCTCGGCTAAATTTGTTTAGGACGTCATCTGTGTCTGTTTCACTTTGAGGGGAGTAATGTCAGGCTTCTTTATCTCAGGTGTCAGTAGACTCAAGTTCCTCCATCCACTCTGGTGTGATGTTGGTTCGACCTTCTCGCCTGTCCTCCAGCGGCTCTCCAATGTTGTCAGGGGTGTCTGAGTATGAACTGCCACAAGATCCCCGCTGGGAGCTTCCTCGAGATCGGTATGTACAGAAGATGTCATTTTCATTCTTACACGTGGCAGGCCATTAAAACTCCCAACATTTCCACTGTTTCCACATGGAAATGTAACTTAAGAAAGCAGTGTGTAACGCATAGAAAGTTTTGAGGTTCCACTTTAGTACAAGGCTCTTATCTACCGAATGAATCAGAGTGGTATGAAAGGAAAGCATACATCTCACCTTTTTTTTTTTCTTACCGTCTTGCGTGCAGACTTGTTCTTGGGAAGCCCCTGGGCGAAGGCTGCTTCGGTCAGGTGGTGATGGGAGAGGCACTGGGTCTTGACAAAGAAAAGCCAAATCGTGTGACAAAGGTTGCAGTGAAAATGTTGAAGTGTAAGTAACCCCCCGACCCCCTTTACCATTTAGTATTATTTGTAAGCGCCGATGGCGGGAATATTCAGCTGGAGACCTCTGCCTGTAAACCATAAACTAACCGTAACCAAACCTTGAAATGGCTGTGATGGAGATTGAACAAAAGTAGCATTCGATGTCTCGAAGAATAGGAGCATGAATTGTAAGAAAAGGTCGAAGAGCTTCAGTGCTTGGTTACATGGAGTATTCGATTCTATTCAAAGCAAAATACGGACTAATGCCCTTAATGTCATTTGTTTGTGATGCCGTCCAGCTGATGCCACAGAGAAAGACCTGTCAGACCTGATTTCAGAGATGGAAATGATGAAGATCATCGGGAAACACAAGAACATCATAAATCTGCTGGGAGCCTGCACACAGGATCGTAAGAGCCCCCGCCTCTCGCATGCGCCCGTTGCTTTGCTCTTCTGCTACTGAAAAGTATTTTGAGTAATAGTTGACATGTACTGTATCCGTGGATGGCAGTTTTAAATCACCCTTCTTTACCTCTATGTTCTATCTTCCTGAATGTCAGTGAGGAGAATGTACGCATTGTAGATGTGTGCATCCTAATGTCTCTAATTTGCAATTAATTGGGCGGATGTGTAACTCAAATGATGTCTCTAAAAACAACAAATATTTCCAAACCACCATGATGCCTGTTTCTCTGTAGGTCCTTTGTATGTGATCGTGGAGTATGCATCCAAGGGCAATTTGAGGGAGTTTTTGCATGCACGGCGCCCTCCGGGCATGGAGTACTGTTACAACCCAGACCAAGTTCCTGTCGAGAACATGTCCATCAAAGACCTGGTGTCCTGTGCCTATCAAGTGGCCCGAGGCATGGAGTACCTGGCTTCCAAAAAGGTAATACGAGCATAAGCAAACGAAACGAAAGCAACACTTTTCCTCAAACCATTTGTTGTACAATAATGGACAACCCCCATCACGACAGTGCATCCACAGAGACCTTGCCGCTCGTAATGTTTTGGTAACTGAAGACAGTGTGATGAAAATAGCTGATTTTGGCCTGGCAAGAGACATCCACCACATTGATTACTACAAAAAGACCACCAATGTAAGTAGTTTCATCATTTTGGAGAAATACTTGATGAGCATGAATATCTATAAGGCCCATGCTTTTTTTTCTTCCCACAGGGTCGTTTACCAGTCAAGTGGATGGCTCCTGAAGCGCTATTTGATCGAATATACACCCACCAGAGTGATGTGTGAGTATCATGTTTTTCGTTATTCAGTTCCGACGCAAGGCGGTGAACGCTCTTGAGTTCCTGTTGCGCTTGTCTGCAGCTGGTCATTTGGCGTTCTGCTTTGGGAAATCTTTACCCTGGGAGGCTCTCCATACCCTGGCGTCCCTGTGGAAGAACTGTTTAAGCTGCTGAAGGAAGGTCACCGCATGGACAAACCCTCCACATGCACTCATGAGCTGTAAGGGAATTATGATCTCATCTGGCATTTCCCCCTGCAACAAATAAAAAAAAAAAACTAGAGATGATTTGCTTCCTTTTCGGCTTGCCCGAGTAGCGGTTTGTCGAAATATTTTCAAGAAGAACCACATTCATTGATCATTGCATTCTAGGTTCAAGTTGCAGATTTGCCAAAGTCAAAATGGCACAAGGAAGTGTTTTGCCACTGAGCAAACAAAAAATGTTAACTGCTTTTTTTTCCTTTTCTTCAAATTTTATTCTGCTCTATTGAGGTTGTGGTGTTCATTAATTGCAATAAATTGTTTTAAAACCCTTATTATTGTTTGGAAAACTAATTAGTATTATTATTTTTCAATACAAAACGTTTCACAGTTTCATTTCTTTTTTTTTTTAATTCAAACGATGTACATCAGATATAAACATGGACCCAAAATGGTATTTCATAAAAGTCATGTTTCAAACATGGATTCAAAGTCTTTCAAAAGAGTTTCCTTTCAGCAGACCTTATTAGTGGATGTGTTTACAGTCCAAGATCTTGAGATCTGAAGTCAGTCTCTCAACTTTGACTTCATGCAGGTACATGATGATGAGGGACTGCTGGCATGCTGTGCCCTCCCAGAGGCCAACATTCAAGCAGCTTGTTGAGGATTTGGACCGCTGTTTGGCCATGACGTCCAACCAGGTCAGTCCTTTGCTCACGGGTGAAAGCAGCAGCCACGTGTTTCGTGGAAACAACAGTGTTTTTATTGTGCGCCTTTCCCGCATACAGGAGTATTTAGAGCTGTCGGTGCCCTTGGATCAATACACCGCCAGCTACCCCGATACCCGCAGCTCCACTTGCTCTTCTGGCGAGGACTCCGTCTTCTCCCACGATGCCGGTGCCGAGGAGCCCTGCCTCCCAAAGCTCCCTCCCCATTCCAACGGCGCGGCCATCAAGAAACGCTGATACCTCATCACAAACGCAGAGTAACATTGACATTTCCTCCGCTCCCTGCCTCTTAGGGTAGTGGATTCTTCCTCTACATTCCCAGAGATGAAGCTAAGAACCGTCACTGCTCTTGAGGCACGAGCTGTTTGACACATCAGAGAACCTGTTGGATCTCAAGGACTGCAGAGCGCAGCCATTTCCCGATTCTTGGTGGAATGATGTTTACGGGGCACTTTCTATTATCAGGAGTGGAAGTTTGTCACGGTGTTGGAAGTGGCTCCCTCACTCCCACGCAGGACAGGACACTCAAGAACTGACTCAGATCATGTTAGGCCTTTTTTATTCATTTGGTTCACTGAGACCGCATTTTTGCCTTTCTGACCAAATACTACCATTGAACATGGACCATGGTACACTGCGACATTCATTCACTATATCTCCTTGTAAATACTGCTAGGGGGAAAATCATATATATATATACACTGTATCTCCTTGGGGTTTTATTTTTCACCTTAATAGATTTTTTTTTTTTTTGGTCCAGTGATTGTTTGATCAAGTATAGTCTGTAGGGGAGATATCACGTGACTTCCCCCCGAAGCTTTGATTGCCCTCATTTAATAACATAACCATTTATAGAAAATATATAGGGTATTTTCTTTTTTTTTTTTTTTTTTTAAACGTGCTTTTTCGTAGTAGACCATGCATATCAGTGTAACTCGATATTTGAGTGTGCTCTGTTCCGCACCATGATGAATATATCAGTTTGACTGAGTTTGTGTGCGGGTGAAGAAAATTGACTTTGAAACATCTTGTCCAGTAAGAGTTCCAACATAAAGTTCCCGCTTTTAAAAGGTACCCTAATTAGCTTCAGTCAATGTTATGCACTTCCTTTGTGCATGCATGCCGTGTGATAAAGCTTTCACATGACTCCCATCTGCTGCCAAATAACTTCGAATGATGGGTTGTGGAACACTTCCATCCTCCTAAATGGATGACATGAAATAAAATGCTTTCTAAAAATAAATGACAAAAGCTTTTACAGAACGATCTCAACTATTTCTGTAATTTTATCCATCCATCCATCCATCCATCCATCATCTACCGCTTATCCGGGGCCGGGTCGCTGGGGCAACAGCTTTAGCAGGGAAGCCCAGACTTCCCTCTCCCTAGCTACTTCTTCCAGCTCTCCCCGGGGGATCCCGAGGCGTTCCCAGGCCAGCTGGGTGACATAGTCTCTCCAGCGTGTCCTGGGTCTTCCTCTGGGTCTCCTCCCGGTGGGACATGACCGGAACACCTCACCGGGGAGGCGCTCAGGAGGCATCCGAATCAGATGCCCAAGCCACCTCATCTGGCTCCTCTCGATGTGGAGGAGAAGCGGCTCGACTCTGAGCCCCTCCCGGATGACTGAGCTTCTCACCTTATCTCTAAGGGAGAGCCCGGACACCCTGCGAAGAAAACTCATTTCAATTTTATTGATTTATAAATTTTTTTTCACAAAAAAGAGAACTGTTGCCATTTACATTTTCCCTCAGGTTGCTGATTGGGTATGAAAACGTGCTACTGACATCAGAAGACGTTTCGGTGATCGTAGGTTGACACGGCCTGCACTAAACATGTGATTAATGGACGTGTGACAACTTGGCAAATGCTAGTGCGACACTTCCATCCATCAAATACACCAACCTTGATACTTGTACTGTATCAGGTTCTGGCTTACTGCCATTAACTGATGCATCACCTGGCTTCTAATCTCAGTGCGGGCAGCAGTTGACCTTTTTTTTAAAAGCCAGCTCTTAAGAGTTGGGAAGGTCGGTGCAGATGGTTTTTGCTGTGTGATATGTTTTAGCAGATGAGCCTGGCATGAAGGTGTGAACACTGAGATCTTGAACACAATTCGACTTTAAAATCGACCACTCATGTCATAGTACATGGGCGCAACCAGTGGACGCTATAGGAGTCAGCCAAACAAATGACATCATTGTTTTGGGGGTGAAATGTTTTCCACGCCTGGAAACGGGGAGCAATAAAAGTCCCCTGTGCGTTTTGTGGTTGAGGTGATTCTGAAGAGCTCGATATAAGAATAGGAACCACAAGAGAAATCTTGCTTTATGAGCTGCTAATGGTGTACAGGTGCTATTAGGTGAAGGGTGTTATCACTTTGGACAGATGGCACAGGAAGAATTTGGATGATCAGATATCATCCAGCACAGCAACAGTTAACCTATCAAGTCAGGTAACTACCGTAATCCATGTATGTGTACTTTGTATTGTCATTTATTTGGAAAACATGGTGGAAGGTGTGGCGTAAAGCTTAGTGTTATCAGTGATGACCGTTGGAGATTGCCACATGAACCGTCACAGTTTCTTTCCTGGTCACACTTTTGGTCCTGCGAGACTGATTTGTTAGTGCAGTATCACAGCCTCTGATATGAATATTAACATCAATGTTCAATGTTTCAGACTCTTATATAGGCAAGATCTTGATTCAGTCCCTGATTGTGTCATGTTACATTGGCCTGACTTGCGTGCGGGCAGCGTGGGATCCGTTCCCACTCCGTGACGGTGTGGGTGTGAATGGTTCTTTGTCTCGAGATGTGCACTGCGGGCTGGCGACCAGTTCAGGGGGCAGTCCGCCTTTGTCCCGAAGTCAGCTCTGATAAGATCCAGCAGCACCCGTGTCCCTGTTGAGGATAAGCGGTGTTGAAAATGGATGGACCTTGACTCATGATTTGCTTATCAACCATTTTAAAATTAGCAGACGTGTCTTATTTTATTAAAGTGTGTTACAGCTTGTGCCAGATCAAGCGTATGATGTACCGTAAATTTAAACGAAGCATGAATTTCCTAAAATGGTGATCCATTTTTTTCACTAAGATTTGTGAATCGGTTTCTATCTGTTGAGGCCTGAAGGCTTTGATCCATGCCAGGTTTGGGTTACCGGTACTTTTTGACAAATCTCCCTTCAGTGTGGTGATAAATGAGCCACATGTAGACTCTGTCATCCCTACATAAGACACTTGATAAGTCAGAGACCATTCCTCAACGTCTGTGTGTATGCATATTTGTAAACCAGTGAAACAGAAGACTTCGGCATTTTCAAAATCCAACTAAAGTTGCTTTATTTTTTTAATACTAACCAAAGACAGCACTTTGTGTGTTTGTGTGCGTGCGTGCGTGCGTGCGTGCGTGCGTGCGTGCGTACGTGCGTGTGTGTTTGTGTGTTGAAGCCCAGGCTCGGTCGCTGGCCTGCTGACTGTAGGAACAATTTTGATGCTTCATTGACGCACTTTGATTCTTAAGACTGATCCCCTGTGTGATGACTTGCAGCCGTGGCGGGTTTTTTTTCTGGTGGTACTGTAGAAGGGTTGTTCATCAAACAACTTAGTGGAGTAAAACAGCGTATTGAAACAATTCATAATGTGTTTGTAATCGGCCCCCGGTTTGGCATATAAGTCAACAGATATTAATAGTGTACAGTCAGAAGAAATGATGAACACAGGGAATCAGTTGCTGCTTGTTCAATGGATGTTGCTGTAATAGCAAGCTCACAGAACCTGACGTAGCACCACTTTACGGCCGCCGTATTAATAACAAATACTGCTGGCTCTACACTAGGGGTGTTGAACTAGTTTTTTTCTCGCATGTTACGTCATAGTTATGGTTTCCTTCAGACGGTTGTTATGACTGTGAACCCAAATAAATGCACGATTGCCTCATATAACACAACAACAATTGATGAAGAACTAAATTTGAATTTAGAGGCCATTAAAAACTGTTTGTTCAAATATTATTACATTTACTTTAAAATTGGGATTTGTAATGAAAAAGCATGCAAAATCTATACATGTTGAAAAGTGAAGACAATTTGTGATTTAGGCCGTGGCAGGCGGAATCTGGCCCGCGGTGCCTTGAGTTTGACAACAGTTACCATACTGCCTCTTTATACTGTATGTCCACAAACATTTTAAACAATTGTGGGTGGAAAATATCCATTCATCCATTCATTTTCTCATCCGCTTTTCCTCACATAGAGTCCCCCCTACTGCATTCCCCACTAAAAGATTAAATAGCACATTTGAAGTCATAGTATGGTAAAAGGCCCTTGATGGAACTTACCTCTTCTTGAGAGAGACGGAGAGAGAGAGAGAGCCCTGAGTCAGTGGTGACGTCAACCTATTGTGCACCTTCCTTTCCTCCAAATGAAACCGTGATTTATAATCGGACAGAGGACAAATTGTTGAGCAGAACGGATGACTGCTCATACAAGTGGAGCTCATGAATATCATCCTGGCCAGCATCCATGTACAAGGTAAAGTGTGTTCACTGTACATGCCTCCTTCCTTGGCCATCTAAATTAAGAATCCTATCGTACAAACACACAAAAATTAGATTTGCCCTGAAGAATTCAACTGAAATGCTATGAATATCACTTTTGGTCCATCCCCTCTGTACGATTCATTATATCAGACATAAGTTATCATAGTTGTTCCCATATCGACTTGTTAGTTTTGATTATTTCTTTTTTTTAAACCTACAAATCATATTAAATTTACAAATGTTATGAACACTAGGAACAAGATTCGGAATAATCCTGAATCTTGCTTCTGTGGCATTTTTTTATGTGGAAGAGCTGCTGTTGCAGCAACATGTGGACATGAAACCCTCCCTGTATCTCTTCCAGTATTGAGTCTTTGTGACCCTCGAGGGTCACTGTAATTCTTGCATGCATTCTGCAATGTGCAAAGTGAATCAAAACGAGTCTGCATGTTGTAGTCCGTTTTTGGTGTCAAGCATTCCTAGTTCAAAAAAAGTTTCTCCCAGTTGATCTTGCGAAGCTGGAATGATAACAAAACAGCGGGGTTCTTTGTTTCCTCTTTTCTCAGCGCTTGCTTGTGGCGCTGTCTCCATGGACAGCCTGTTGTTTGTGGGATCGCCATCTGTGTGACAAGGCCTCAATGCCCAGCTGCCTCTGTAGAACTGACATGACAGCGGAGGTGAGCATGGGGCACAACCCCTGTCAATCACCGTTGTCGACAAGACATTCCTTCCTTCTTTTCTGCACATCATGGGGAAAAAAATGCTCAACTTATTAACGACACTGCAGACATCATAGAAGCCTCAACACTAGGTACATTTGAGCAATTTATTAGAATACAATATTGTGCAATAGAATTTATGAAATAACATGTAGTGTAGTAATCCCTTGTTATTCGCCGGACGTTCGTTCCAAAAAGAACCCTTGCTTCATGAAATCTGTGAAAGTCATCTTTATTTATTTTTGTTATTAAGTATACCATACAATATTGTATGGAAAGAAATTAAAGAAACATTTTTTTCAGGCCCAAACATTAAATAGAACAAAAATATAAACATTTTCTTACAAACAACCATCAGTTTTTAGAAATATGTTGTGGGTTTTGTCATGGAGAAAATTTGGCAAGCTGGACAGCGATGAGGCGCAGAGACTGTTGACATTAGCCTACACTCCCTTAGACAATCAGGATTCAGAACTCAATGCACTGTTTAAAAAAAAACAAACTGCAGGACAAAAAAACGTGAAACAGTTGAAGACGTGAAAGATGAGCCATGTTATAGCGAGGGGTTACTGAAGTAGGGTAGAAATGCAATTTCCTTGTTGTCCACCCAAAGTAATATTCATTGGTGGGCTGTGTATTTGATACTTTGGCCCACGGTGCCTTAATCCACCTGTAAAGAACACCAGCATCCATCCAGCCATTTCCCTAACCACTTATACTCACGAGGGCCGGGGGTGTGCTGGAGCCTATCCCAGCTGTCTTCGGGCAGTAGGCACACCTTGAACTGAGAACAAGCAAATTCCACACAGGGAGATTGGGCCCAAATTCAAACCCACAACCTCTGCACTTCCTCACAGAAGTTGTGGGTGCTAACCAGTCAGATACTGTGCTGCCGTGTATTCTTTTTCTCTTTTTTAAATTAATGATCATGAATGATATGTTTATTTCTGAGACCACAAATGCAGTTTCAATCACAGCCTTGTGTTTTGATTTGTGCTTCCAGATTCTTTATAAAGGAAAAAATGGGTTTAGTGTCCCTTGAAGTGAAATAACGTTCAAGATGGCCCAGTAACATTTTCCTTCAAGGTAAAGTATGTGCCTCTGAACAACATTTCTGATTGCAGGACAACTTCACATATATTAAAGTGTATTTGAAGTGTGCAGGTGGTGAAATTAGGTGGTGGCTTGATCATATCCTTTTGTAGCATAATTATAAAATAAGTGTCAGGTCTGCTTGCAGATCCATGCCTTATTATTTATAAGAAGAAGTGTCAAGCTGCTAGGACATTGTTTCATAGCCAGGCAAATATGGTGTTGGGGGAGGGGTATTTTTGTGGTGTTTGGTGACGCAGGTGTGGTCACTTAAATGAGATAACTTTGTTTCGTTGTCAGTGAAGCGGGGTTAGTCAGTGGTTGTGGATTCTCCCATTGCAAGGTGTGTGTTGACATCTTTACAAAAAAAAAAAAAAACCAAACTATGCCTCCAGGTATGGCTCCACCTTTTTCTCACTAGATCGACTTTCTTCAGCACAAGTCTGAGACATAGAAACCTCCTCCAGGCTCTGACATATAATCTGGCCCTGTCTGGCCCTATATCAAACAGGATCAATGGGTGTGTTGGGCCTACAGGCTCTGCAGGCAGCAGGATACCTCCATACACATTCCTGCGACACATCCGTGTGCAAGAGACATATCAGCTGTCTTTTATGGTTGTTTTGCTTGAGGCTGGAGGCAAGGGAGGGGTGGAATACACTTCCAGCTTTACATCTCCTCTGTTAGAAGAAACATGCCCTTTATTTAGGGAAGTCACCAGGAATCTTAAAATGACTTTGATGATTTATGATATTTAATCTTAGGTGGTCAAATGGTTAAGACACTGCCTTATAGAACAGAGGTCCAGGGTGCCATTCCGGCTCTTGTCGTCCTGTGAGGAGTTTGCATGTTCTCCCCGTGCCTGTGCGGGTTTCCTCCTTGTACTCGGGTGTCCTCATCCCTTCCCGAAAAATGCACGGAAGATTGATGAAGCACTGAAAATTGTCCAGAGGTGTGATTTTGAGTGTCGATGGTTGTTTGTCTATGTGTGCCCTACGATTGGCTGGCAAAAAGTTCAGGGCGTAGCACACCTACTTTCATAGTCAACTGGGATAGGCTCCAGCACGTCCGCGATCCTCGTGATGATAAGCGTCTCGGATGATGGATGCATGGATAGTTCATCTGCAGAGGGAATGGAAATTAGTCAGTGGAATAGATGAATGCAGATTGATTATAAAACAATGCCGTTCATCTTTGGTATTCCTGTTTGGCACGCTCATTTTAGCTCCTTCCAACCTAGAAGGCCTTGTGAGGCTGTTGAGCTGATGAGATGGAATGAATCACATCAGGAGTTTCACTGTGCACAGGACTTAATCATATGACATCCTATGTAGCAGTATGTCTTTGTACTCTCATTAATCGAACTGAGCCTGAGATAAGCTTCGCAGGCATACCATCCAATGGCTGCGGTACTAAGAAGACCAGGTCGGAAAGCAATTCAATGCAAACGGCGAAATATACACCACCTATTCGCATACATATCCGATTTGCATACTTGCAATACTCTAATGGGCCGTTAGGGGTAGCTGAATTACACACAACAGATTTTTGTTTAGCTATGCTTCGCAAGGCACACTTAGCTAATTGGATTTCATGGTCATGTGTGAATCTATCATTTGTTCTTAAAAGGAAATTTTCCACGGGCTCGTCTTCAGGGTCGGCCAACTGTGTGGCGAACATTTATCACTTGGTGGCCTCATGAAGTTGAGGATTTAATGCTTCTGAATCACCCTTTTATTTGTGTCCTTGGGCATGTTCTGTTCATCACTATGCATCACACTCTTGTTGTTGCTACACATGCTGCTGTCGAGTCTCCAAAATAATCAACCCTGTCAAAGTGTGTGTGTGTGTGTGTTTGCGTGTGTGCGTACGTGTGTGCGTATATAGGTGAGGTCTTAACACCTTTCTGGCTTCTGTCTGAAATGCATTGCCTGGAGCAGATGGGATTTTCCCCGGGAAAGAACTTAGGTGAAACAGATTTAGTCTTTCTTCTAGTTTTGTTTTTCCTGTTTCCTGAACTGCAAGGAGGCCAAACCATGACTGAGACAGGAGTGGAAACAGATAGAGTGTCCTTTTCAGGCTCCTTGGCCCATAGTCTGACTAGGATGTGGGTTTCAACCACAGAACCGGAATGAAATTGGAGAGTTGTATTTTTATATGATCCCTTGTACAGTAATTAAGAACAGTTCTTTCTAAGATTGCAAAAAGTAGGTACAAGACAGCAGAGGACGTGATGAGAGTCGACCACAAGATCAGTTCATGACTACATTGTGCTAAAACCTGCTCATCGAAGTGCAATTTCTAATGTTGAACTCTTGGAATGCGTGAAAACTAACTTGTAGTGTTAGTCTCGAGACTGGTCTTGGTCTTTAGAAATAAGAGTTTCCTCTGTGTGAAAGCTACGCATTTTGATTAGCTATAGTTTGTAACGTTTGCACATCGTGCAATTGCGCTTCATATTTTCGATTGCCACAAAACCATTGGCCAAGACTCCACCACTCGGAAAATCTTGTGGCAGAACGCCGGCACACTGTGTGCAAGTGTGCAGTGGAGTTCCGCCGCAGTGTGTTTGTTTACATAGAACTGTGACAACAATAGACTGAAGTTTAAAAGTAGATATTTCGCAACACTTTTGAGTCCTCTACCCTCTCATAGAGGTAATTTTGGGCCTGCTCTTTCATGCACCGTTTTCTCTGCCATGCTTTTATGCTGGCTCCCAGCAGAGGTACAAGTGGATCAAGCTCTGCAAAGAATAAATTCAGACACTAATTTTCGTCACCGCACAAAGCTTACACCCACTGACACCATATGTGTTCAAAGCAAGACAAAATCAAGGGCTTGGAACCAACTCACAAAGGGAAATAAACCATAGCAATAGCTGCCTTCCAGGAAATAGTTTCCCCAAACTGCATAAGGCACCACCCATAATTTTATAACCGAGTGACTTTGGAATTCTTTCTCAGTGGACATGAACTGTGCATTACTAGGCACTATAATACAAGGCTTGATAGACAATTGCTCAAATTTCAACAAGCTTTCCAATTAGCATCAAACTACGGCAAAGCACTAAATCCACTGGAGACTTTCTGCACTCAACGTTTTGGATCCTTTGGATCCTGAACAAGTGCAAATGAGAAACCACAAAGCTATTTCTAGAATAAGAAAAAAAAAAGAGAATGAAGGAAATCTGGAAAGAAAGAAGTACAAAGTGAGGTACAGCTGGTAACTGTTTCATTCAAATGTGCTTGAACAATGTACAATAATATTGTGTCTCATAAGTGTCTCATTCTTTGTGCTTGTGCTTCAGAGACACAGGACAGAGAGTTTAGTTTTTAGCTGTTGGGGCTGATCTTGTGAGGACTCCTTGCTTGTGAATTGTGACAACAGAGTCCTTGTAAGGGGAGGTTGGTGATGCCTGGCACGGGCCATGAGCCCTTTAAAAGTCTCCTGCTGGTTCAATGGACAATTCAATGGCCACCAGCGCCCTCTTGTGTTTGTTTCTTTTATTTCAAAACTGCATCAGAATAATCACATGTATATACGACTGCTAAAGCTCTTCAGCACCTTTAGGAGATGAAGTCTAGACTTTGGGTGAGAGGCAGGGTACCCCTGGACTCATTACCTGTCAATCACATGAATGATACAAACAATTCGTGCTCAGATTCACACACTTCTGGACTGGAAACGTGTCTGGGCGACACGGTGGTGGACGAGTTATCACGTCAACCTCACGAGGTGCAGGGTTCGGCCTTTCTATGTGGAGTTTGCATGTTCTCCTCGTGCCCGCGTGAGTTTTCTCTGGCTGCTGTACTCCGGTTTCCTCCCACATCCCCAAAACATGCTTGGCAGGTTGATGAAACACTCTAAATTGTCCCTAGGTGTGAGTGTGAGCGCGAATGGTTGTTTTGTCTCTGTGTGCCCTGCGATTGTCTGGCAACCGGTTCAGGGTGTGCCCCGCGTACTCCCCGAAGACAGCTGTGATAGGCTCCAGCACACCCGCGACCCTTGTCAGGGTAAGTGGATTAGAAAATGGATAGATGGATGAAACGTGCACACTTCAATTCAAACTAGTTCTAGCTTGTCTAGACGGAAGGCACAGTCAGTGTCTGAACCACATTCGTGGGCAAACCCCCCAAATTAGTTGCTGAGCCTTTCGTGTGGAGCCTTTTCGTGCCAAACTTTCTAGATTTTGGAAATATGTGTGAATCTCTTTAACTCAGACAAACATTAGAAGAATTAAAATCAAAATAAGAGAACCCGTTCCTCATTTGCATGTGGTCTCATCACATTCTGCCAATGTACTGTACACATGCATCTAACGGCAAGTGATGTGACTGCTTTCCTTGGCCTAACAATGTGCGAGAATTAATTTTCCTCTCTGCAAAATGTATTTTCAGACAACAGGGGCACACCACTCCATAAAATGAAAGGCCCAGTGGGTTCAGCTGGCATTTAAGAGAGACATAACCTGACAATGCACCCATCCATATTTTTACCATCTCTGTGCCTTCAAACCCTACAGAGAGCACAGCCCACTTCGGAGTCCTCCAAATATCATGAAAACCCTACCAGAACAATATACCTTTTTTTAAATTGTTAACCAGAGGTTCTTAAATGCTGCTAGGTGTGTAAATATCTCCACATTTTAGAGGGTGTGCACAATTATGCAACCCCAGTATCTCATTTTTGAAATTGTTACTTCCCCTCTCGAAAGTATTATCTTTGTCAATTTATGTACAGATTAGAGGTCACCCAAACCTTTCAGCAGGGCTGTATTTGTTTTTGTTTATACCCACTGTATCTGGAAATATGCAACAATAAAACTTTTTTGTGCAAGCTTAAAATGATCATTTTTGATGGAAGTAGGTCGAACCAGGGAGCACGTTAGCAGAATGGTTCGCACAACCGCCTCACAGTTCAGAGGTCGTGGGTTCAAATACAGGCGCCGGCCTTGCAATGTGGAATTTGCATGTTCTCCATGTGTTGGAGTACCGGTAAGTTGTATCCTTGTGCTGCGGCATAAAAAAAAAAAGAAAAAAAGAAAAAAGTTTGGTTAATTGAAGGCTCTAAATTGTCGTTAGATATGAATGTGCATATGAACGCTTGTCTGTCTATACGTGCAATGTGTGCCCTGCGATTGGCTGACAACTAGTCCAGGACACATGCCGCCTCTTATAACATAGAAAAACCACAATTTTTGTCTACCTTTTGTGGACTCTTTGAGTGGATAGTAAATAATTCGGTAGTACTGCCTTCGGGTCCCAGTACAAGAACGCATCATTTCTCATCATTCTTGCTTCTCATTTTTGCTCACAGCATAGGACATGAATCCAAGGGAAACTGCCAAGCACCCAGAAGACACAGGAACCCCCCTCTCATTCCCCCTCCCTAACCCACCCCCTCTCTCTCAACTCGGCACTCGGCGTCAGTGCTGGGCTGTTAGACAGTGTGCTCATTGTCCCCCCAGCACGGCACCTGCTCTCTGCTCGCACAGCTTCACCTTCTCCTCCTGCTCAAGTATGATGGAGCTTGGACCAAGATGCCTCAGTGTGATCTACTTGCTGTTTCTGTGTCTGTCTTTCTGCCTGCCCGGAGACACAAACACAAAAAAAGCCATCAAGATACCCCGCTGTCCTGCGACCTGTTCGTGCACCAAAGATAGTGCCTTTTGTGTGGATACGAAGGCAATACCAAAGAGCTTCCCACCTGGGATCATTTCTCTGTGAGTTGAAACTACTGTCATCCTGCACTTACTTGTATGAAGTCTTAGCTGTGTACAGCACACATCAATGATGTCACCCTACTTTATGTCCTGAGGAGTAAAATGCATGCACCGTATGTTTTGAACAGGTGAGAAAACAGAAGGCACGCTCTTTTATGAAACAATTGCGATGTGTGCACGTGTGCGGCATTTCTAACATTCTTCCCATATGCTAAACTTGAATATGGCAACAATATCTTGTTGCACTTCGGAATAGATTAACCGGATCTGCAAGTCCTCGAAGGATCACTCAACATAATGAAATGAGATTTAAGGGGAAGGGGGTTGTGTTTGTTGAGAGCTTCCGCTCACGTCACCTCGACCCCAATGGACGAGGATTTCAAGAGCAAGGTGACCTGAAATGAAGTTGTGTGTCCCAATTTTGAAAGGCTCTGTGACCCTCAATGACAAAGGGGACAGATGTGTCCTGCGAAAAGAAGGTTCAACAGTTGGGAAGGAAACCTCCTTTGACGGATTGATCTGATTGTTTGATTTTTTGAACATATAAACACAACATGAAAAACATACGGTAAAAAAAAACACAATCAATGAAAAAAAATCTAAATGTGTTTAAAAAAAAGTGTTGTTAAAACAAAGAATATCACACTTGTGAATTCTGCACAGGACGATGGTGAATGCAGCATTTACGACGATCCCAGAAGGAGCTTTCTCACACCTTCCCGTACTCCAGTTCCTGTAAGTGTATGACAACATCAGTGTTCTTTTTTTTTTTTTTTTTTTGCAAAGATCCAAACGCTTTCTCTCATTAACACCAAAACAATAATGCCAGGTTTGCACACAGTTGATGTTTTTGTGGTACTGTATGTATATAGGAACATACATCTCCTCTACCTTCTAATGTGCTTTGACAATGAAACAACTCCAGCCACTTGAAATGAATTGCATTTGAAAACAGTGGTGACGTAGCAGGAACACGAGTAGTGCTTCTGTCTCAGTGTCATCCCAGATGACCGAGTGCCACAGTTGTGCCCTGATAAAGGCCTAATTGTCCATCCCATGCAGTCATGAACGCTTTCTTATTTTTGAGTGCAAGTCTGGAGTTGTTTGCTGCAACCTCTCATTTTTTTATATAGACTCGTGACGTTATATGTATTGTAAATGTAATGTACCATTTTCGGAAACGAAACCGGAGGACCCAGACAAACCCCACGCAGGCATGGGAAGAGCATGCAAACTCCACACAGGAAGGCTGGAGCAGCACCTCCGCACTGTGAGACCGACGCGCGAACCAATCGATCACCGGGCCGCCGCACATTAACCTGTGCGAGATAAATGCTGGAAACCACGTTGAATATGTTATTTGTTAATATTTAATTTGTCAAAATATTGGTGAAAATGTCATTTCTTGAAAATATGCCTCTGTGCAAGAATTTAGGCGAGCACTGTATGATGACAATACTGTAGATTATTGCAGGTTTATCCAGTGTATCAAACCACTTAGTACTGCTGTATTTGATTCTTTTACTACAGTTATCTCCTTCACAACTTTCATTGTGTCTGCAGACTTTTGAACTCGAACACATTCTCCACCATTTCGGATGATGCTTTCGCTGGTCTATATCACCTGCAGTACCTGTGAGCAAAATTATCATTTCTTTTAAAAAGTTACGGTCTTTATTGTTGTGATTTGGTCAATGCACATAGATAATGTCATGTCACATTGGATCAGCGTTTTTAACTTGTATTATCAATATTCGACAAAACACGTAATCCTACTTTCATTTGAGACATTTGAAACCTTGACCATTGTTTTCATGCTCATCGTGTTTGCTTTAATATTCACAAGCTTGACTTATTATTCGGGTGAGCAATAAAAAAAAGAGCAGCCAATAATAAAATGAACCTATAAATCCTGCAATGACGGATAGTACATCATGTATGCGGCATGTATGCAAATGTAGCATTTTATTTATTTGCCTTCAGAAAGCACTTTAGCGGATCGCTTGGTGTGTGATGATCATTGCCTCTGACCACATTTGTAAATGTGTTTTTTTTTTCTTTCTTCATTTTCCCTGCATTTATAACACATAATGTAGTCTGCTGAACATGTCTCTCTTTTTTTTTTTGGTCACAGGTTCATCGAGAATAATGACGTCCAAACTCTCTCAAAATATACCTTCCGTGGACTAAAATCTCTGACTCATTTGTGAGTATGTCATCACTCCCGGCATGCCATTCTGCACTATATACTTGCTCTTTTTGTAGTACAGTACAGGGAGTTCTCTGTCCTGGTACTTTGAATGGAAGCATGTCATAAGAAGATGTTGATGTGCGGCAAAAGGAGACACACACACTCAGTTACCATGGCCATACTCAGTTTTTTTCTTCCATTTGTTTAATATTTATGGTTAATTGTTTTTCATCCAAACTTACTGTTATAATGGCTTTACCCATTACATTAGCGTACGTTTGTGACAAAACAGAGTGGGCTCCAACTTTTGGGTCACGGAACTCAATTGTATACCGAGGATGACCAGTCAATTTAACAACAACATACTCCACGTCCGATATCTGTAGTCTCAATTTAATATGAGCTGTGCATACACACGTACTGTATGATTAAATCCCCAACTGACCTTTTTTCAGATCCCTCTCAAACAACAACCTGCAACAGCTGCCCATAGATCTATTTAAACATCTGGACATCCTCACGGATTTGTAAGTGCCGATTTGTAAGCGCGTTGGTGCTGTCTGTGTTTGGTTTAATTCACTACCGACCACATTCAGCTACTAAACCGACTTGGTCAATGACTGAGTCGAGCATTGCTTTGAAGTTGCATTTGTTGGTTTCAGAGACCTGCGAGGAAACTCCTTCCACTGTGACTGTAAGATCAAATGGCTGGTTGACTGGATAGACAAGACCAACACTTCCGTTCCTCCCGCCTACTGCGCCAGTCCCTTTGAATTACAGGGTCGTAGAATCCATGACCTCGCTCCGAGAGACTTCAGCTGCATCAGTGCAGGTTTAAATTTCTTCATCTTCGATTTGAAGAGCAATGTCATGTCGAGTTTGTAGTTTGTGATCTGCTATCCTATTTTCTTTTTTTCTAGATTTTGCCATTTATGAAACGTTTCCTTTCCAGTCAGTGTCTGTGGAGTCTTACGAGTTCAGCGGGGATCAGTTTGTTGTCTTTTCTGAACCTGAATCAGGGTTCTGCACTCTTTATGTGTGGGATCATGTTGAAATGACATTTAGGACATTTCATAATATTTCCTGTAAGTTACGGCATCAAATCTGTGTGAATTCCATTCTTCTTGTTTGCTGCGCCTTTTACCTGTTCTGCTTTTGTACGGTTTGTCTTGGCAGCTCGGTCAGCTCTGTACTGCAAACCAATGGTGATAAACAACACGCTTTATATGGTTGTGGCTCAACTTTTTGGTGGATCTCACATCTACAAGTAAGCTATTCACACTGCCGTTCCCACGTAGAAACTCTCTATTTTGGTTTTAAGATCTAAACCTTGAAATAAACAAAATAATAATCATATTCGGGTTGACCATAAGAGTTCGAAGGAAGATTTGTTTTGAAAATCAGGTGGACTCGGGGTCAAAGATGCGTGACAGTGACGTATGCCAATGGTTACTGGAATAAGTAATAACAGAGGCATGGCACACATCACCGAGCACTTCTTAGCCGCATGTCTTTGAGGATCAAGACAGAAAGGCCGCTCTATCCAGATCTGTAGTTTTAAGTGAAGCAATGATGGCAAAGTAGTAGCAAGTACCGTTGCACCTCCACTTTGCAGAACAGAGGGAAAATGAACCTTGAATGAACTTGCAGTCACTACAAAGAACAGCGGATTCCCTGGTGTGTGCCGAAGTAAAATTGTTCAGGAGCTATTGATATACAGTACAGTGCATCCGGGATGTATTCATAGCGCTTCATATTTGTGTTACATCTTACAGCCTTAGTTTGAAATGGAATGATTTTTTTTTTCCGGCAGTCTTAGTGGCACCTCTGTCATCTAATTAACCGCTAGATTGACATGAAAACACTACAGAGATTATTGCCTGATGCAGATGCGTTTCCATCAAAAATGTATGAACTGTGACACCATGAGGGTTTTCTTAAAACTGCAGGTGGGAAGAAGACCCTCTTCGCTTTGTGAAGATACAAGACATTGATACTACTCGAGTGAGGAAGCCCAACTTTGTGGAGACGTTCCAACTGGATGGCGAATGCTATTTTGTAGTAGTAGACAGTTCGAAGGCCGGTTCAACCAGCATTTATCGATGGAACAGCAATGGCTTTTACTCCCACCAGTCGCTCCACCCTTGGCACCGCGACACCCATGTAGAGTTCCTCGATGTCGGAGGAAAGCCTCACCTCATCCTCTCCAGCGCCACTCAACCACCGGTGATTTACCAGTGGAACCGAGGGCAGAAGCAGTTTGATTTCCTCTCCCAAATCACGGAGCAAGCCGATGTGCAGATGGTCAAACACTTCTGGGTTCGGAAGGCGCTTTACCTTTGCCTCACACGCTTCATTGGTGACTCAAAGATACTCCGCTGGGAAGGCCAGCGTTTCATCGAGATCCAGACTCTTCCCTCTCGGGGCTCCATGGTTGTGTATCCCTTCACGGTGGGCCTTCGGCAGTATCTCACCCTTGGGAGCGATTTCTCTTTTTCCAGAGTGTACTTGTGGGATGATCTCACTCAGCGGTTTCAGCCATTTCAGGAACTCAATTTGAGAGCCCCGAGGGCCTTCAGCTTGGTGTCGGTCGACGACAAGGACATTATGCTGGCTGCCAGCTTCAAGGGAAATTCACTGGCCTACGAGCACCTGCTGGTCGATCTCAGTGCCAAGTAGAAATGTGACGGACAATATGACGTGCCAACAACAAGAACAAAAAATGAAAAAGTGCATGCATATTTTAGTCCATATCAATATTGAAGTTGTGGAAAACTCTGAATTATTTTGAAAATTCAAAAATAAATGTGTGTATTACTGTATATAGCTCCACTATACACACTAATATTAAAATCGTGGATTTGTATAATTTTGATGATTAGAGCTTACAGATAATGGAAACCTAGAAATTGGGAAGGTATACTGAATCTGGACGACTTTCAGGTTTTGAACTACTGTACTGACATATCTGAAATTTTCCACACCTGTATGGAGGTTTTGTGATTTCACACAATGTTTTTAATGACTAACAAAAAAAAGTAAATCTATTTTATGAATTATCTTTGGAAATCTTAAATTCATGTTAAAATAGAGCCTCAGTGCCATGCTGATTGAAATGCCAAGTTATTCTTTCTGTACATATTGCTATTGTTGAAATGCATGTTCATTTATTGAATCAGTCACCGGATAATGCTCTTTTGTTTGATACCTGGTACTTTTATTTAAGCGTGTAAAATTTAAAAAAGCTGAAATTACATATTTTAAACAGAGGTGGCTTAATGTGTCCCTCAAGTGTTTCTGACACTGATTCAAGAAACTTTTTTTTCTTGCAGGTGAAGTTTTGGAGATATTTTCTTTTTTGTGTGTGTATTTAAGTGTGACCTATAAGAGCTGTGCAGTACTTTACATTTTGGAATATATTTGTATGGTATCAGATATCCCTATGTCTGTCTTCATTTTTATCCAGTAACAACAAACATTTTAACATTTCAAGTGGCTTAAAACAAAGGTAGAAACGCGCCATACAAGAGACAGACCATGACCATTCCAATTGTCCATTGATAACACATGATCATGCTAAGCGCTAATGTATGTCTGATGTCAGCCAGTGTTACAATGTACATTTATTGACAGCGGATTATGAATAAATGCTCGGTAGCCCCTGAGAAAAAAGTGTCTTGCTTTGACTTAGTGTATATCTATGCTGATGACCAGACAAAGAATGGGTATTTGACACTCAGGCATTTAGTAGGTCAAAATCCAAAATTGCGTATTTGTGATTCGATACATGTACAGTCGACGCACCGTCAAATAAAATGTGATTATAGAATTACAACCAAAACTCCTTCTACTACAAACACAAATGAAGGTGCAAGCAACTTTGAACAAGCCTCGACCCGGTTTCCATGTCAATCCTCAAAATCAAACTCTGACATCAGGCTCCACCCATCTTAGATGCTAAAACGGTAAAAACTATTTGGTAACTACTGTAACGATCGCAATAGGAAACCTGGTTATGGTTCTGATTGGGGATAATTTGGACATATTCTTGAGTTGGACTCATGATAAAAACGGTTTTGTGACGCGCTGAAATTTGTGTGACGTCTGCGCAGTTGCCGTCTCCATCAAGTGACGAAGTTTGTCCCTCCTCACTGCTTTGTTGATCTCCTGGTCTCTTCGATGAGGTTTCTTGCTGGGAAGCACTCAGATCTAACAGGGTGAAGGAACGAGGAGGTTGCAAATAAATAAGATTTGCGGCTACGGCGTCGACTTCCGGAATCTCCAGCTGTCACCGGAAGTGCCGCACCAACTTCCCGCTGTCATCAAATGCGCTAGCGCTCACTGACTGCCTAACTAAATTGGAACAAACATGTCAAGCGCTGTCGAAACCACGTTGCCTTCCGAATGGGACGACGACGAACGAATGAACTTTTTGTTCTCTGACTTCAAAGAGAACCGCGACGTGAACACAATGGACTGGGACAGTAAAATGGACTTCTGGACGACTCTGGTCGTACAAAGCTGCAGGGACCGCCGTTCCGTATGTGTCAATCTGCAGGACCTGAACAAAACCTTCAGGAGGAAAGAAAAATCACCTCTGGGCTTGACGACTGTCATCCAATCCATGTCTAGGTAAATAAAAAATGTACTGAAGTGTGTCAATAATCTATTTGTGAATGTTTGCACGTTCTCATCATCATCTTGCACGTTCTCCTCATGCTAATGTGACTTTACTCCGCATACTCCAGATTCCTCCCACCAAATATACATACATGCATGTAAATTTAGATTAATTAATTTGTACTAACATTCTAATCGATCCACTTTATTCCTACGGCCCATGAGCCTTTGCATGAAATAGGTGCGCGACACCCGCGACAGTGAAACTAGTGTTTGTTTACATGGAAACTGTGTGCTCGAGTCCACCTAATAACATTTAATGTTATACAAAGTTATATTTTGGTACTGTTTTGTGGCCTAAGGAATGCCGGTACAGTGCAAAATTATTGTAGATGAAAATTTAAAAACGCTTGAAACCATTTGAAAAGTGCTCAGGTTTGTCCAAATTTACCTTGCTGGTGCCTTTGCTTTTATGCTCCGATGCCATAAATCACTTGATAGACTTGACCAAAAGACAACAACGGTATACTCTGTAAAAGCATGTACAAGAGACATGTACTTGTACTACATGATGGGAGAGCGTTCCAGTAAACAACAACCATAAATATGAATATGCAGATGTGACATTCCTTTTGAGCTGCATGCCTGGCGGTGATGCTGAGCTAATATGCATCCTTTCCATTGCCTCGTCTGGGACTATCACCCCTGCCAACATGGCTACCATGTACTGTATGTCCATGCATTTCCTTTGCTGGGAAAATATTCCCACCAGCAAGCCCGCCAGGTCGGCACATGTGTTAGTCTGGTCTGGTCTAGTTTGGATACAGCAGCTCAACCCGGAAATACATGTTGCAGTTTCTATCTGTTGATTGTGCCACAGTGCCAGGAAACAACAACACCCAATCCTGCAGCGAACAGATTTTTCACAGCTACTGTATAAAGGAGTGTTTTGAGTGGACTGGACACTATTTTCATTCTGTTGGTTCTGGGTCAGTTAAATCCAGGTTCTGCTGTATTTCCCTTTCACCTCATCCAGATGTGGGAAGCTTCAGAGGGAGTCTGAGTTTGCTGCCAATGTTGATTGCGGCTGGCTGTCATGGGGTGTTGGCCTCCTGCTGGTGAAGCCTCTCAAGTGGACCTTCTCCTCACTGCTGGGAGGAAACCGAGTACCTTTGAAAGAGTCTTTTGTCGTCATCGAACTGGTGAAGGTGCGTTGCTCACTGTCATATGTGATACTATGCAATATTTATACATATCTTGTCAGATTCCAGCTCTGTGTTCCCCTAAACAATTAACTCCATGAGTGTGTTTTGTAATTATTGTGGTGTTTTAATTGTTTTCGCATCACCGAAGGCCCTCGTTAACCTGTAGTACCCTAAATGAGATTTCATTGTGTACCCCACCACTGTATATTTTCATACACTGACAAAATGATTAGAATAACACTGTCTTTAATTTACAAGACAGTGCGTCACCAAGTTTACACGCTTAACAAATTACACATACAAAATATGAAATAGAATATAAATTCCCTTAGCATAAAATCAAAATCCTTTGTGTGATTACACAATTGATATTTATGGTCAGCCAGTGTCACTGGAATGTTTGTGTTCAACTTTGGCTCTTTTTATCTCACTGAAAAGTAATACGCCATTCAAAACATTTTTGAGCATCTTTACTTCAGCTGATCAGTTGATCAACCACAAACAAACAGAGGAGCCATTTTCTCCATGTGTGCTCTTTTTACGGTAACTCCAAGCTTTGTTGTTCTTTCCAGGAGAAAGCGGCCGAAGTGCTCAGGATTTACCAAAGCAGTGAATTTGCATGTCACCCTGTCATGTCATTTCAAGAGCTGTGTACACTCACCTCCACTGTGTGTGCCGATGAAAGTACCCTGTGCATGGCACTTCTGCAGCTGCAGAGGGACAAACAAGTGGTGGTTTCCTTGCATGAGGGGGAAAAGGTAAAGAACGGAATGCATGACTCCCCAAATAACTTCTTTTTTTCCCCCACCTCAGCTGTCATTTTATAGTTTTTTTTTGTTTTGGGTTAAATACAGATTGTTAAATTTTGCCAACCTGGGCAGAGTCGCGTCTCCACTGTCAGTGAAGTTGATATCGGAATCTACCAGTTACAGCGTAGTGAGAAACTGCTGGAGGAGCGTCTGGAGAAACTGGGCCTGGAGGCTGATAAGTACTTCCAACTAATAATAACATTAATAATAAATAAATAAATAAAGTTTCACGAAAATCAAAACCTATTTCGTTGAATTTGGTGATTTGGCATGGAAGGACCCAGAGATACACCTCATTTCTTTGTTTGTTTTACTGCTTGCTCACAGCCACCCACAGAGGATTCACACACGCAATTGTTGGGGAAAAAAGTATTTTAAAGCTGCTTTACATTGCTTGTGTTCAGGTGCAGAGAAGAAGCAAGACTTCTACTTCGAGAAGGGAAAAAAACACAGGTAAATCCTGAAGATGCGCCACAACGTAATTAAAGGCAACAAGGAACGACCTAAATTCGTTACGTTCGTTGTTCCTATTTATTGTGCCATCAACAGGCACTGAGGTGTTTGAGAGGTCGGAAAAGGGTGGAAAAGAGAGCAGACAACTTGTTCGGACAGCTGGAGTCCATTAGAGGCATCCTGGATCGCATAGCCCAGTCAAAGACTGATAAAATGGTAGGCTGTCACAAAATACAAATCGACTGAAAATCAACTTTGATGCCTATGAGATTGTCCGTCAATGCTGCGATTGGGTCTCGTGAAGGTTCTACAAGCGTACCAAGCGGGAATGGCCAGCCTGAGACACTCTCTCAAGGATGTGACGGTGGAAGGTGCCGAAAGCCTTCTTGATCAAATCCAGGAGGCAGGTTCTTTTGAAAACTATTTCTTGCATACTTTTGATTTCGTTTGATCTTTGAAACAAATCCTGTGTCCTTGAACTAGTTATGTGACAAACAAGATGAGGTGAACCAAGCCATATCTGGGGCAGTGACCACGACAGGTAAGTTGCTCTCCTCTTAACATCAACTCTACTGTCATTTCTTAATGAGCGGCCAGCGGTGGTTTTATACACTCGACTGCAAAACCTAATTGATGAGGGAGCTTTCCTATTTGCAGGGTGTCCCAGAATTCTTAATGAATATTCTCAGATTCACATATGTCAACACTGATCTCTTTTTTTCTTCAGGAAAGTACAATATCAATAGTTTGTTCTGATAAAATAAACAGCGCATATTTTTTGTGTGTGTTAAACTGATATTCGCGTTTGCTTGAGTTTGACACACTTCTAAAACCACATCGTTCCCTATGACATCTACAAGCGAGAGGCTCAGCAGCACTTGCCTTTGTTTATAGAGTAGACGTGTGGCTCGAGCACTACGCCGGTACACTTACTTAATGTGTTCTGACTGACAATTCGGTACTTGTCTGTACTGCACAGAAGAATCTGAATATGGCATCTACAGTTCCGTCCCTCGTTTTAACTCTTCTGATGCAAGCCTCTCAAACACCAGTCCGACTTGACATACCCTTTAAAGATTTTATCACACAAGGCAGGGTCCTCCGTTTGTGACCAAGTTCCATTCCTAAAACAGCGACACACCTGAATTTGGACACACCTTAAGTCTATCACACTAATGCAGCAGTAAAGTCATTATTGCAGTAAATATTTCTATGAATAGAATATCTGTGAAAAACAATCAAAAGGGAAAATCTTTCAAACACCACAGAGAATTAGTTTTGGCCCGGGATCATCCTTTGGGACAGTTTAGTGATCTATCTATCTTTCAATCTATCTATTTATTTATTTATTTATGTGCAACAGGGTTTTAGTCAAGGCGGAGGGAATCATGTGAATAGAAGTCTGATCACACAACCTCTGGCTTCTGCTAGAAATAAACCAAATGTCAGAAAAAGCCTACTAGAACAGCTGGACTCTATTTTGGCTGAGTCAGATGCACTCACACACTGACTGAAAAAAAAAGCCATAATGAGCCAGCATGTCGGCGACTACTATTTGAAGGTTACTATTTATTTACTTTTGTAGATGATGATGAGTTGGAGGAAGAACTGCGGTCGCTGTTGGATGAATCCAGCACGGGTCCTGAGGTTCCAAGCTTGGTCCTGCCGAGTATCCCGGGTGACGACTTGCTGGATTCACTGCCTGCCGTCCCTCACACGGACCTGAATAATAGCGCCAAGCAGCTGGAAGAACAACTCAAACAGCTGCTTCTCTAAAGATTAAGGTAGGTTGTCATTTTCCATCATTTTTAATGGAATTGTAACCACAAATCTAAAAATGATGCATTGTGTTTTCTGATACATTCAGGACTCCTGTAGTGCAAGAAAAGGAGCTTTTTGAATTGCAGAAGCAAACAAAGTGACCTGGAATTTTTACTATGTAAAGCTGGGAGCGGTTAGCTCGATGCGCAATAGTAATACTCAAGTTGTCACAAAGTAAAGACATTATTTTAAAAAAAAACACTACAGTATATGTAAAAAGGTATAAAAGCACTTTACTTTATTCAGTCGAAATTCTAAATGCCGTTGCTGTGGATGCATGCCAAAGAAGAAAAGAGGAAACATTACACTTTTCTCGCATTTGAATGTGAAGCTTGTGTGACGTCAACTTTTTAATTCGTGTTTCTGAAATACTGTATCCTCCATGGTATGCCACCAGTGAGCATGCGATTAATTTAGAATGACTGACAAAAAAAAAGTTTGTCCTTGAGTGTATAGTTGTATTCAAGGTTAAGTGTTTCTTTTCCTGTCTTAATCTTGTTTGCCAAATGTTTCATATCAAACTACATATCTCACTTGAGTATACTCATCAAGACAAAGAAGTGAGTTTTACTCAATATTTTCTGCAAATAAAATCTATTTTAATCATACTGATGTTTTTTTTTTGGGGGGGGGGTCATCTATTTGATGATGTAGTCGAGCGTTGGTGGTGGTTGTATTCTCTACACTCGTTTGCTCTCTTTACGTCATTTTCAGAGTTTACACGTGTTTACAACCGTGACCACCAGGGGTCGCTGCTTTACACTGCACCAAATTGAGGACTTTGACTCGACTTTGCACTTTGATTTTCTCCAATGAAAATCCAAATGTAATCTTTATAATAACTGTAGATTATAATGTAGAATATACGTAACACTTTGTGGACTCGAATACTGTTTCTATGCATTTCTCCTTCCTTCACTAAACAAACGCAACATTTCAGGGGAAGATATATTTAACGGTATGCGTTCTGTGGTGATATTTTCCTTTACACTCCGTATCTCTGCAATGCCTTGGCAATTGAAAATGTGTGCAAATTAATGCATGTTAATTAGCACACAATTTAGTTTGCAGTGTTTTGTTATCAGGCCATAATGAGATCCCACTTAACTCGTGACCTCTAGCGTCCTAGTGCATAAGCATGAATGGCCATGATGAAGCGCTTTCACCAAGTCAGACACAAATGCTTGAAGTTACACTTGCAAGTTAGTAAGACATGTTAACTCGGTTTGGTCGTGATATTTGTGAACTCCAGAACTTCCTTCAGAACCACTCACCTTTAGAAGTTCAAAACAATAACGCTTGATGTCTTGTGTGTGTGCGCGCGCGTGCACGTACGTGCCTGCTGCGCTACAATATATCCGTGAAAGACACGTGCCATTGCAGCCGTGTTTGATCAAAGTTTCGGAGTAGTGATGTGTCGGTCGCGAACGAGTCGGAACAAAGAGATCTTTGAAGTGAACGATGAGAGCCGGCACCCTCCCTCGAGAGCCGGCTCTGTCATTTTCCCTTCTCTCTCTCTCTCTCTCTCTCTCTCTCTCTCTCTCTCTCTCTTGTCACGTGTCGTTTGAGCCGTTTGAGAGACAAAATGAGCCGACTCTTTTCACTGAGCTGATCCAAATGAACCGGATCACCGAAAAGAGCCGAAAATCCCATCACCACTTCCGAGGCTGGAACAAGCATATCGACATCTGGAACCAAGTAGGCAACCAAAAAAAGCTTTATTGTGTGAATTTATATTATTAGTCAAGTGTACGTTTTATATGAAAAGCAGGATATAAAGTGACAATAATTACTGTCTGAGGTGTTGCTGTAGTCTCTAATAAACACTAAATTAAAAAAAAATCCATACAAATGTACAGGCTTTATAAAGTATATTACCTCTATCACAAAGTCCAACAACAGCAGTGCTTTTCCAAATGCCCTTTTATCACAAATAACAGAGATAATGGAGATGTTTCCGTCCTTATGATTCCTCACAGAAATACATGACTTGTAGCTCACGTTGAATTGAAGCATAAATACATGTGCAGTGACCAGCTCACCTTGATTACGCAGCCTACAGTAAGAGAAGTATACTGACATTGCAAGTGGGGTGACAAGACATTCAGAGAGTATTAGCTGAATCATTGCTACTGTCCTTAGCGGCTGAAGACATCTCGCTATGTAGTTTGTTGTGACTTCCAGAGACAACTGGTCGCAGAAACTACACTACGCATTGTGTGCGCGTTTGCACCAAGCAGGCACTGATGCAGATATTTGGCTGAGGATGTGTTGATTGCACCACACGGAACGGAATGATGCATGTATAATACAACACTCGATAAGGTTGTAAAGAAATATTTGGCATGCTTTGCGGCACAGTCGTCCTTTTCAAATGTGCATGAAGAAACACCCGTTGATCCAGTGCGTCATTTTCATTTTACATGACAGTGTTTTGCGTATAAAGCAGGCTACACAGTGCTCGGGCCCCTCCCTGCCCCTTGTGTGTCTCATCGTAGATATACACTACTCACAAAAATTTGGCATAGTGGGCTTCCCGATAACATTTCAGGATGGATCAACCTAAAATAGACAATCACCTTCTCAACTTTGAATGGCTCAGTACTCTTCTGCACAATTTCCTGTTCACTAACGAGGAAATGAATAGCAGAATTGGGTGTTGGGCCCATGAAATTTTCTGTTTCGCTCAGAGCGGGTATTTAAACAATCCTAGTCATCTAGCTGTTCACATTTGGACATCGCCGAACAATTGATCAACTGTGTCTTGCCATTATTGGCAATTGCCTGATCTTATCTTTTCTTATTGTGAAGCTTCAAACAGGATGTTCTCACAGCGAAGCGGCCACTGTGCTTTGAATGTCTGCATCATCAACTGAGATCAAGAGCGACTGGAAGAGTCACTGAAAGGCAAAGAAATGGATATCACAAGGTGGGAAAAAATTGCTGTTGTGAATTTGGTGTATTTTAGAGAATATCACACTATGCAAAAAATAAAAAATAAATTAAAAAAACATTGAAGTGGGAAATTTTAGAGGTCAAATTGAGTTCACACAGTGAAATCAACCCACGTTACTTCTGAGAAACTGACATCCACCCAAAAGGGTTTGCAATTGACTAAAGATGCCACAAGGCCGCAAATGCCCTCACTAAATGAAGTTCCTCCACTCATTTTAACATACCGTAGTTGCTTGGCAGGTAAAAAAGTACTGAGATATTAGATATGAGTTTGGTCTGAGCCTAAAAACAATGAATCGGTTTGTTTCAGCAAATAAGTTGTGTTTTTGGACGAAGACCAAGCCCTGAATATGAAAGGGTTCACCGTAGTTCATTTTAGGTAAGGTAAGCCGAGTATCCGTAACATTTTGTGAGTAGTGCACGTGCGTGCGTATGTGCATTCATGTGTGTGTGCCACGGCTTCAAACTGTCCTGTCAGCCCCAGAACGCTTGCGCACAACCTTTTCTTCTTTCACCTGGTCCACCGCCAGAGTCTCCAGCTCTGCCTGGGGAGGGGCCAAGGGAGGGGTCCCATGGGGGATGCGGTGTGCCACCCCCACGTGAGCCCTGTACTGGCGGTCCCGAGCTGGGCTGTGACGGGGGCTGGCCGTAGCCCCCGAGGGAGTGGCGGGCGGGCGTTCCGAGACAATAGGTGGAATGACGGCTGGTCGTTCTCGTACCACCTGCAGATCCGGAGACTCTCTCCCCGCTTGCAGGAAGGGCGTCGGGTCGGGCATAGCGTCCACGGCCTCTCGCAGGACCACCCGCTTGCCGTCCGCGCCGAGCCGGTACACCTCGGTCAGCTCGGGGTGAAGCGGCTGAGAGAGGCTCTTCCTCATACGGCGGCGTGGGGTTTCGGGTTGCCTGTCTTTGGCCGGAGGGGGCGTGGGCTTGAACGAGGTGACCGGGCTGACGTTGGGGCTCGCCTCCGAGGAGCTGCCCGCCAGAAGTTTCTTCTTGGTGGCGTGAAGCTGCGACGTGAGGTAAGCGATGGTGCTGGCTCGCTGCTCCAACTCTCCGGACAGAACGGCCAGCTTGTGGCTCTTCATTTTCAGCTCCTCCAGGTACTTCTTCTCCCGCTCCTTGATGGTGTTTTCCAGCACAAAGATCATGGCGTTCTTCTGCTCCAGGTCCCTGAGCAGCTCCGTGTTCTCCTCCTCCTTCTTCTTCAGTTCTGCCTCCAGCTCCTCGCACCTCTTTTGCAGCTCTCGGCATCGCACCTCGCCGCTGTCTGCATGAGGCACAACAACCACTTACGACAAGGACGCAAACAAGACAACAGTGACACTTTGGTCTGTTTTGGTCAGATGTTATAGTACACATCGCTGACGTCGGGCGGAATCCTCGTACCTACAAAATCGTCACTTTTCAGGGGACCCCCAAAACACCATGTTTGTTCAACCATTAACATTGTATTGTCAAGGAGAGCAAACCATGTTCAACTCTTAAATTGGTCAGTAATCTGTAAAAAATAACAGTCGCACGTACCAATAGAATAGATCTGTGAAAAAAGTTTACCAAAATGTGACATCGGTGGTTCTGGACTGACGTCAACGATATCCAGGGTAATCTAGTCCACGCTCTACATCAGCTGGAAGCAAAGTTAGGCCCATTCCAGCTCACCAAACATTGACAGTAGCACCAGTCCAGTAATGATTGTTTTGACATATTTAAAGTGCTGAGTATTTTTGTCGCTAAAAAAAGCGCAATAAGAGTGGAAGGATTACATGTCATGTTTCTTGCTAAAATCTGGACCAACATGACAATTGGTCTTTACTTGTAAGTACACTGAGATGTTGCTAGCATTTCTTTTGTTGCCACCCCCCTTTTAAAATAGATTGAATATTCGTGAAAAGGACTGTTTTCTTTGACCTATAATTTCAATAATTAGTCCGTCAATTTGTTGTGCGGCTAATAATATGATGAGGTCCTTGAACATTTATATGGTTACAGTTCTAACAGCCCTCTGAGGGAATCCATAATTACAATGTGGCCAATGACAAAAATTTCTTTTAAACTCCCGACTGATCTTTCTGTCTTCTAAAAAAATTACAATAACAGCGGTGCCTTTACGTTTCATGTGTTCCACGAGCAACTCAAAACACAGGTATCTCAAATCAACTTTCCCCATTGAAATGAATGACAATGCCATTAATTCGTTGCAGCCCAGTACATTTGCGTGTTTCAATGGCGTGGCAACGACCTGTATGCAGCTGTGATGGGAGGACTAACGATGGCGTGCCGAACCGCACGCTCATGCTTTACGGGATTATACTGCGTAATCACTTGCATGTTGCACTTCCTTGGCAGCCATACTGCGGGCTAATTCACAGCAAAATTAGAGCGGGAACTCCCTGCTCCTGTCTCATATGACACAAAGAACTTCGCCCTCTGACCTCTGTTTCTTTTCAACATTGCTACACACCCAACATGCTGCCACGCATCAAGTACCGCTTCAGTCCATAAAATTCAAATAATTAAATGAGATAGAATTATGATTAATTAGACCTTCCAGAATGTGAAAATTGTATATTGAGGTGAAATGATGACATTTCGTAAATTTTATGCAGTAGCCGTGCTATGTTTTCAGGCGTCGTGACGCTGAACAAGCCATGCAGCAGTGCTGTGACACATAATCTCATTTCCTGCACTCCGATCTCTGATGGCCCACATTGACATGATAGCGCCTCGGGTGAGGGCGAGACATCTCATGTGTGAGCCTCTTTTGATACGCGACAAATCCGGGCTGGCCGATATTAGAAAGCCAACAACATGCTGCATGAGGCTGGAAACAAATAATGATATAGCTTAAAAGAACGACAGCTGCACTTGGCCTGCCTCGAGCTTCCCTAGCTGTTAAGCAACTGTCCTGTTAGCCAGTATCAACGCTCAAGTCGCATGATGTCACGCCCATGGCAACGTGGGGGTTGGGCACCTGGTAATGAGCAGACGTTTCGAATCAACAATGAGGAGTCCACAATGCAATGATTTAGAGCTCACCGCCTGCAGTCTTTTAATCCCACGTTGTAATGATCTAGGTTTAATACCGATATAGAAATGGAGGCGCACGCTTGGTAACGGGATCTTACCTGAAGGATCGGAGCTTCGCACTGTGAGCTCATATGTCAGGTCTGTGAAAAATACAAGAGGGTGATCATCGGACGGCTCACGGTCACATTTCAACCAGCCGCAGCTATCGTGATTACACAAGTCACTCTCTTGACTTTTTCCACGTTCTTAAACGAATATCGCCACTCAGGTCGCACAAATTTCAAGAAAGCCCACAAAATTGTGGAATGTCAGCAAAAGGTTACCTCTGGGTCAGTTTTAACCAAAAGGTGTTAAGCAAAGAGAGTGATGGGTACATATTTGAAGAAAGAGGTCCCAGTGGGTCTAGTATTTGCCCTTGTGTCCATCTGTAGATGCGCCACATGCACCCTCGAGTGTCGCCTGGGTGACAGAGCAGAGCCGGAAAATCACCTGTGCATTGCTGCTGCAATCGTCGGACCTCCGCATGCAGCCCCTTCAGTGTGCTGGCGTGGTCCTGCTGGAGGAACAGCAGGTTTTTCTGTGCGCTGTGCAGTTGATTCTCCAGCGTGACGTTGGCCGATGCCATGGCTGATGACATTTGCACACCCAGACACACATGCACAAAGAAAAAAAGGGGTGGAAAACTAAGTTATGTCAACAGGGATCATTTTAAGTGCATGAAAAAGACTTCACACCCTTTTGCCTTCGTTGATATCTGACTGATCCCTCACAATCCACCAGCAATGGAAGCAAAAATTGAAAACGAGACAACCTAGCAAATGAAATTACCCAAGGAAGCTTGGGCTCAACTTCAATAACCATCACCAGGGACAAACCATTAGGGCAGGCATTTGATTTGACTGTTTTAGGAACATCAGTGACAGATGAATTTGAAACATTTGAAACCTATATTTTTTATGGGAAGGGAGAATCTCTCTCAACTCTCATATGCAGAGATTTCACAAAACGAGCAGTTTAAAAGAGGCTTGAATGTCCGGGGCAAAATAATGCCGCCTGGAGGAGTTTCAATGATGTGAATGAAACTCATCCCTTCCCATAGCTACTGCACTTCAGTGCACTCTCATATTTGCTCTAAATATAACATATAAATCTATTTTTTCAGTCAATGAATGCTACAGCTTCTTGTTGACTTTGAAACTTAGCTTGTGTTGCACGGTGACATTATGACATCACTGTGCAGACCGCCTACTGCCCGAAGACGGCTGGGATAGGCTCCAGCACCCACCGCGACCCTAGTGAGGATCAAGGGGCTCGGACGATGAATGAATGAATGAATGTGCAGACCAGTTCAGTTCAGAGTTTGTAACCTGGAAAGGTCAACTGTCTTCCAACAAGTAGGACGGTTCACAACACCTCTCAGATCTTAGCTACAAACTCCCATTAGAGTCCCATCAAGAAAGTCACAGCTGGAGCCCACTGTGACACAAGATAAAAGCATTGACAATTTTATAGCCAGATGTTGGACTCGTCGAGAC
Source organism: Hippocampus zosterae (assembly GCF_025434085.1). Classification (NCBI taxonomy): domain Eukaryota; kingdom Metazoa; phylum Chordata; class Actinopteri; order Syngnathiformes; family Syngnathidae; genus Hippocampus; species Hippocampus zosterae. The sequence goes on from NC_067456.1 coordinate 14,915,269, forward strand.
AATATATCGTAATGCTGATTCAGCGCTGTTAAATCGGACAGCGTGCCGATTTTCACATCTCCTCCCGTGAAGTTAAAAATCAGGCAGTCTTGTACCCATGAACTTGATTTGTATATGCGTGTCATATTTCAATGCAATCATCCATCCATCCATATGGTCGCAGAGCCCATACAAACAGCCATTCGGACTCACATTCACACCTATTAACAAGTTGGAGTCCTTAATTAAACATGAACGTTTTTGGAACGTGGGAGGTGATTTGAACCCTTGGCCTCTCTACCATGATCTAACAAGCTTTTCCAAGACATGCACACATCTGATATGTTGCTTCCCACACAGCCTTGCACTCTTCGACAATGTCACTAGACTATAAATAATATAGAGCCCTTGCCTTGACAGACACCTTTGACTGTACGGCTTAAAAGACGGAAGCGTTGGGAGAACCTTCAAAACACAGACAGCAAAAAAATAAAGCATTTGCATTGGTGAGCCATCAAGGCTGAATATATGATCCATTATTGATGAGTAATGTTGAGTCCTTCCAGTAAGGCATCGCTCTCATCCCAAGCCCTTTCCTAGAATAGCTCGGATCGCCGCTCGTGTTTTTGCGAAGGCATGACCTCAGTCGGCACTTACAAGAGTCATCATGCCATCACATCAAGGTGACTCGAGATGGAGAACCGTGTAGTACAGGAAGCTTCTTGATTGCCTGCAAGTGCATGATGTGGTTCGCTGTGTGCTACTAAACGCAAAATATAGAGCAAAGTGCGACTTTACAACACCCCTTCACTGATTGCAATCTGAAAATAATATAGCGAAAGCATGCATTCAAGCAAAAGCAGTGGGGATTGCTCTGTTCGTAAACCTCCTTCTGTTGAATGTTCCAGATACATCATTAATAATCAATGAACTGCAGCAGCATGAAACATTAGCCACGAGCTAACATCCTCAGCAAGGCACTCCCACACAGTCAGAGATGGTGCTCAGGAAGGACACAACATTAGATACCGGTACTCCCATACGAGCAAACGAGACACATACTTTGATTTGATTTGGAATATCTGAGGCATTTCTACCCTTGTGATGCTGAAACATTTGGAAAAGCTCTGTGCGATGCAGTACATTTTCATTGCAAACGACAACCAATACACGTGATTGAGCTTGCTGGTAAGCTGATCACTTGAATCAGGTGTGTTGAAGTAGGGAGAGAGCTAAATCAGGCAAGATATGGCTCTCGAGGAACCGGAGTTCCCTCCTACTGATCTAAGCTGACAACAGGTCCTGCATAAGCAAATGTTTATTAATGTTTTTACATTTGCGGCATAAAAAAAAGAACATATTCAAGTAACATCAAGATATCTGAAAAATCTACTTCAGTATAGTAGCTCGTTCCTAACGCCCCACTGACAGGTAAAATATTTCATTCATTTTTGATCATTATATGTTATGTGCAAGTGTGCCAAATAGTTATGCGTGTGCATGTGTGCGCGCGTGAGTGCGTTGGCATGTGGGGATGAATGGTGCATACTTCGCAGTGCACTTCCACTTTCAGCACCTGCATTGCGGACAGCACCCTACGCCACACAAAGTGACGTTGCAGCCTGGCGGCACACAGCAGCTGGGCCACGCCATGCGTCCTCCTTCCTGCCAAGGTCCAAAGCGACCACACGAGCATCTTTATCGGTAACAATTAAAAAAATACTCAAGTCACAGGAGAGTGGTAAACAAAAGGCCGTGCCGAGCGGCACAGCTTAACCTACATTTGCAACAGATCGCTTCCTGTTTGTTTATCAGGACACCAGCGTCGCTTACAAATGAAGCAGCTCTTAATCATTGTCTCCATTCAAAAGGGTAAGAAGATATGTCCTAATCACGTGTACGACGACTAGCCATTACTGAAAAGGAAACGGGTGTAAGGTGGTTGTGTATTAAGGACGATTTGTGGCGACGAGCCCCACATGGACTTTTTGGACACATATCGTTTCTTCACTGATGAAGGGCATTTCTAAAACGTTCAAAACAAAAAAGCCTTTCACATTGAACACATCAAAGTTGGGAACCTGTTTGGAGCAATAACAATGCTGACAATAATACGTTCGCACGTGCAGGATTCATTTCAACACAAGACGAAGGCATTAACGCCTTCTTTGAATGAAACAAGGCGTCCATCGAATGGGAAGCTCCCGTGTGACGCTTTGTGAGGATGTTAGCTTAGCTGGCTGGCTAACGACATGATAATAGAACACACCCCTCGTCTCGTTTCCCATACATATGACGTCGTGTGGTTTCTTACCTTGCGGCTAAAACGAACCCCGGCCGTGGACTATTTGACCAAAGACGGGTAAATCGTGGTGAAACAAGACAAGCCACAGTGGCTTAAGTACGTTGCACCTCGCCGAGCATGTCGCTGATGCTGCCGAAGAGCGAGAGCGGAGGGCGGTCGCGTACGTCTGGTAGTCTGGATCAGGTTCCTATCATCTCCCTAAGCGACAGCACTAAATAAAGCGATGCATCATGGGAAACCGCGAGAGACCATCTCAGGTTAAGGTATTTGAGGTCACTTTGAGATGATCTTATTGACCAAAAACAACAACAATATAATTAGATAGCCCACATAAGTGTAGTCACCTAAAGTGACAATTATTTAACTTGATATTGTGAGGGCTTTCGATTTGCACTGGTAAGCGTCATTGCCATAACAACGCTGTCCCATGTTCAAAAGTGATGATAGCGCGCCATCTAGTGGCGACATTGGATTTTGTAAGTAAAGTCAGTGGTCGGAGTTGCTCTGACGTTTACTTAATTACGAAATGCGTGTTTTAGTGTCAAGCTTAAGTTTCTTCATTTGCCAAATATATGCTAGTCCATATATAGCGCAGCATATATAATGAAACTGTACATTTTAAAACACTCTTTGAAATGATATAAAATGGTCAATGTCTCATTAAATAGTGTACAGTTTACAGTACTGTATAACAAATGAGAGCAATCTGGTCTCCAGCCGTCCGGTGCGGAATTTGCATGGTGGTAACCCGGCTTCCTGCTACATTCCAGAAACATGTATGTTCGGTTCATTAAAGTCTCTAAAACAGTGGTCTCAAACTCAATTTATTACGGTAACCACTAGAGATTCCTCCGATTTCTCCAAAATAAGGATTAAATTATTCACAAAAGCAAAACTAATCCAATTTTTATTAATAACATCTCAGAACTTTATCAGTTCTTTCGAACATCCACGATAGGTGACCCGGACTCTCTCTCATCTCCTTGCCAGGCTACTTTGCAAACTCCTCAGCAAGACGACTGTAGTTGAGAAATGACATCAGATTTCTTGAGCGCTCCAACTTCCCTCTGTGCATGAAGACATGCTCCTGTTTGAGAAATTATATGCTCGTCGTCGTCAAACTTTCTCTTCATGGCAGGGTTGGAAAAATGATATGATTGATCACCGGCCAATTGAAGGTCACATATAATAACATATAGAATGACAACTAGTCACAATCATATTCACACCTTTGGACATTAGAGTCGATGAACAATGTAGCATGCATAAAAAATGTGTGTGAAAATATTATTGTAATTTGTGTGAGACTGAAGAACTGCACAGCTGTGTATAGTACTACTAATTATATATATTTCTTACCTGTAATGGGAATGAAAACAAAAGATGACTTGTAAAAGACAAGAAAGTATTGTTTATTGCTTCATGCGATGTTCATCAAGAAAGCATACTGTATCTACCTCACTCAACTCAAGCAGCTTACTTCCAAAGGCACAGTATTTGGCTTCGTCTTTGATTACTAAATAGAACGTATATACTGTACTGTTTATATTTAGAACATTGTCATGTCGGTCAAGTGTACAGTTTGCAGCCAATTTGTTCACCTAAATTGCAATCATGGGGCTTTCTACAGGGAGCCACGGGGGTAACCAGTCACAGTTAGGAGGATGTTGGCCTCCCATTGCCTCCCCCTCGAGAACCGTCAGTGGTAGGACTCGAGCCCACAGGATCAAATGCTGCAAATAAACAAAGGCTGCCGTTTATACGTCTCACGTCGGGTTTTTAGTGCCTCTGAGATTTCCAGTGTTGTCGGGGCTGGTCTACTCATCCTTCAGTTCATGGCTCCAAATAAAACAGAAGAGGTCTGCCAAACAAAACCAAGTGCAGAATTATTTTCTACCGTGCGTGTCCAGACAAAATACAAGGAAAAACCGTAACCCTGAAGTTTTTGCAAATTGGGGAAATTCCCATCAACGCATCGTCATGGTTCAGTTTCATCTTGCAGGGGTCAGCGTGAAGGTCTTCTACCAACAGGACAGCTACTCCACAGCTTCGTACTCCACAGCCTGTTTGAGCTGAGAACATTTTTTGAAATTTTCACTGCCTTGTCTTTCTTCAACTACCGTGGTACCATCTTGTGTACGAGCCCAAAATCACTGGTGCTGTGTGCACAACAGGGACGTGGGGACTGAGGTGGTCGAGTCCTTAGGGCCTCACGGAGGGATCCATACTTGACTATCCTCTTTCAAAAGAAGGCTGAAGATGACCACGAAACAACACCCCGGCCCAGCTGCTTGAATGGAAACTCAACACCAGCTGTGCTCCATGAGAGTCACCCACACAGGAAAGCCATGGATTACTCACCTCATCTTCCTCTGCCATCCTCAGTGAGGCCGCTGACATCCTTGACTGCCAGTTAACACCAAAGACGAAGGATCTGCATTGTCTAAGAAACAAATGCACTTTTAACATACAACGTACAACCAACTACTTTAGCTATTTTGGATATCACAGAAGTACGTACCTCAAGCGTGAGATGCGACTGTCTCCTGATGATTCCTGCAGTGCATATTCTGCTGTTTGGTGGCAAATGGGATTACCGGTAAATTTCTTTTCAGGAAATTCTTTCCATGCTGTATTTTCATTGAGGCAAGGGCACAGCTTTGCCTTGAAATTCTACGACAAGTCCCCCCGGGTGCGCAAAGAAAAGAGCCTTTCACTGCCACTCACTCCAGCGTATTACCATGAGTGACACCTTGCCAGAATGACTTCATGCTTCCATTCATGAAAAACAAGTTGTAAAGCAGCATTCTCACATATTTCCAACATACTTTTAATACTCTACACTGCGCACACGTGCCTTGTGCAGTGCTCTGACGAATGCAATGTGAAATTGAACTTGGATTACAATACTGCATCAAATTGGTGCAGCTGTCACAAAACAAGACCTACCACGTAGCGCGTGGCTAACTGCACGGGACATCAAGTTTGACTCCACATAAGGTACGATATTCTGTGTGCACCATCCAGCATGTGACCGTGGTGTGCAATGAAAAAAAATAAGAGCTGTCAAGGTCGACTCGCACTGACTAATTCACGCAAACTTGACAGATGAAAAAGTTGTACTTGGAGGTTGTGTAAACACGCTTGCTGTCTGCTTGTTGACCCCGCCTCACCTGCTGAGAGGGCAGCTGGTGGCCTGACGGGGTGCAATGAAAAGGGCCAGAAACAACAGCCACAAACCATCATCTGCCCACAAAAGAGCGAGCAAGGGCTAACTGGGAGTTGTCCAGAAATAATTGTGTGGTCCAACGATGCTGCATGGACAAAAGTATTGGGTCACCATAACAGAATATGGCCAAATATGGATGGTCACTAATGTTGCACAAGAGGGTCTGGACCACAATCTTTATTCAAGTTCAGCACAAAAACACTTTGATGGGATTGAGGTCAAGGCTTTCAAGTTCTTCCACATCAAGCAAGTTTTTTCCAGACTTTCTCTGTACACTGCGGCACAGTCATGCAGGAACAGAAAAAGGCCCTTCTCCAAAGATAAATTCATCCTCATGAATTGATGATGACCCGAGTCCCAGGACCCCCCCAGCAGCGGCTCATTTGTGAAGACTCGCGCTTTGAAATGGGAGCTACACAGTTCATGTCCTGCTGTGGACCAAAAAAAGGTGAACTAGTTGGAGAGCTGCTTTCTGACTACTGCTGAGGTGCCCTTGCACTGCTGTGTCCCGTTTCTCACTGTCATCTCTCATTGCATGCCCACATGTGTGTGTTTCGATTCTCTGCGCAGTGTGCAGAGAATTGAGAGTGGAAATTATACTTTATTGTATTATATCAACAATAATCCTATAAGGATAAATTTATAATTATGCTTTTTTGTCCTAAACTACAGCAGATTTTCTCTCGTTGTTTTCGTTGCCATATCGAATGTGTTTTGGCATGACATTTGGGATCATTTCATTTCACAATACCAGAAGTGTACGTTGTGGTGAACGTTTGATTCTGCTCGTCCAGTTTGTGAATGCCATTTGAAAATTGCAAACCCAGACACATCAAGAAATGCGCAGTTGGAACGCAGCAAAAGGAGCAATGGGGCTTGTGCACATTCCTCCAAGCCACATCTTCTCCTGGCAGCTCGTGCCCGATAGCTCTCCCAGCACTGTGTCTTAGGTTTCTCTAAATATTTTCTAATGCCACTGAAGAATGTTCTAATGTTGTTGAAATAGCAGAGCTCTTATTTTTTTCTTACACAGGATACTTGATGAAGAGGCTTCGGGACTGGTCTATCGTTCTTCTCCTAAACCGGTATGCAGTATTCCCCTCTGAGAATTCACCATTCAGCTTACACAAGCACACACATGCCCGAATTAAATACAATCCGTGCGGGATTGGATAGCAAGCATTAAAGTCATAAATGTCATGATTTATTTCTTTCGCTGACAGAAATATTTGCTACTGCGTGAGCTTGAATGAGTACATTTGGCTAAAAATAAAGCTGCAGTGTCAGAGTTTCTTTGGCCCAGTTGGTTTTCTTGCCATTGGACAGAGTAGGTCAACGGAGCCTCTGTGTCTGCACTCCAACCATCATATGTTCCGCTATTTTTCATGCACAAATAAACAGAAGCCACTTTGTCTGGCCTCACCATGGCCCCCACATTAAGGGTAGTGCACCAGGCGTGATTCTAGGATCAGAGGTGTAGGGGTGTTGAGCACCCACCCAGGCCCGATATGTTTCACGGTTTCGTACACTTCAATGCAAATGTACCCATCGTACACTACCTGATGAGGTAGTCTTACCATACTAAACATCGAGCCTCATTGCATGGGCATTAGGTATCCCCGACACTGCTGTAGGAATACAGAAGCCTCACTACTACCTTTGTAATTACAGACTACATTCATTCAAGTACGTTTGAAATCTTTTATGGGGGTGAGCATG